>NC_087345.1:23071607-25571607 GCF_030014295.1 Loxodonta africana
CTCTTCATTTCCCCCAGATACTTATCATGTGTAAGCCTTGTTAGTACTTATTTCATTGAAAAAATCTGTATTCCCACGTGCTCCATGAAACTTGTTGAATGATGTGGTATTCTCTACACTCAGAAAATTAGTGTTTGGCCGCTAACCAAAAGGTCGGCAGTTCAAATCCACCAGCCACTCCTTGGAAACCCTATGTGGCAGTTCTACTCTGTCCTGTAAGGTGGCTGTGAGTCGGAATCAACTCAGTGGCAACGGGTTTGGTTTTGGTTTGTAATGATGCAGTGATGAAGAACTACGGCTGCTAATCAAAAGGTTGGCAGTTCAAATCCACTAGCCGCTCCTTGGAAACCCAATGGAGCAGTTCTGCTCTATCCTGTAGGTTGCTGTGAGTCAGAATCAACTTGATGGCAACAGACTTTTTTTTTTTTTTTAGCATCTATTTATTATTTCTTTTTCTTTAAATTATAAGCTGAAAAGTGGGTATTATATTTTCTCTCTCTTAGATGTTTACGGTATCACCAAGTACTAAAATTCTTAAGTTACTCACTTGGCCAGAGTGATTCAATGGTATGTTTCAATTTTTTTTCTAACAAAGTTCTAGATTTTTTATTGTGGACTTTCTATATGAACTTCATTTCATCAGGTTTAAACAGAAGGACAAGTTATTTAATGGCTTTGCTATTTTTCTCCATAATTTTTATGATCAAAACAAACTTTTGCTAATAGTCATTTAATGAAAACTTGTGATTTTTAAATTTAGGAACCACATTCAAATATTGGGAAACTTGCACAGTAATTTTTTTTAATTTTTAAGTATGGTTTCTGGAAGCAGGAATTTTTATATACCAGTAAAAGAAAAGATGATAAAAGGAAGATGTTGGGTTGCTGTCTCAACTTTTGGAATGCCACAATTTTGCGGTACTTTCTATATCTTCCAAATAGATGTTTTTAAGTGTTTTAATATTTTATTTTCTCTAGATTTTTGCTTCAGTGTCTTGAGGATCTTGATGCTAATCTGCGAAAATTAAACTCTCGTTTGTTTGTGATTCGTGGACAACCAGCAGATGTGTTTCCCAGGCTTTTCAAGGTAATTTAAAAAACCTTAGCGAAAAATAATAATTTTTTGTCAGAGAAAATAACATTTGTAAATAAGGCATTTGGGGTAATCTAAAATGTGGCAAATTTTTTAAAGAATTTTTAAATTAAATGTGGCAAATTTTTAAATAAACATGGTAAAAGACAGTGAAAAAATTATTTATGATGAAAATTTAAATTTTATGTCTACCTTAACCATTAGTCCCCCTTCTAGAAGCAACCAAATCCTACACAGTTTCTTGTGTATCCATTAGAAATATCCTTTGTATAAAAAAAATTTGTGTATGTGTATATATATATATATATATATATATATATATACAGTCCCTTTTTTTTAAAACCACAATGAAAGCTCATTGCCATTGAATCTCACATTACGTACACCACTCTGTGCCTTGCTTTGTTCACATAACCATGTATTTTAGAGATTTTTCCATATCAACACAAGTAACTTCTTCCGTCTCTGAAGTGGCTCCATAGTATTTCATTGTGTAGATTTACCGTAGTTTCTTTAACTGACTTTCTATTGCATATCTATTATTTTTCCCCAGGCCCTTTGTTAATACAAATGTTGCTGCCAGTGAACATCCTTGACCACATAAATGTATCCTTGCTCACGTGTGCCAGCATATTTGTGGGATAATTCTTAGATGAGGACTCTCTGGGTCAAAGGATTGTAATGATTGGCATGCCATCGTTAATATAAAACTGTAGTTGTTTTGTTTTTTAACTTGATAGCTTCTTAAAAATCTCCTAGCCTTCCCCTTTTTTGTGTATGAAAAAATTAGACCTAGATAGATTAAATGGGTTACCCAAGGTCATACACCTACCTCATGGAAGTGCTCAGATCAGAAGTCAAGTGTCTAAACTGTCCTTTATACTTAGGTCTTCCTGTTAGCTACCATTAGAATTCCTAACTGTATATCTGCTTTTTCTTGAAACTGTTTGAGCCATCAAATTGTTATAATTGCAATATTTCTGTTTTCCAATGATGACCAGTTCCTTTTTCCATGGGTTTAGAAGAAGCCAGTGGTTAAAGTGGTCAGCTGCTAACTGAAAGTTTGGCTATTCAAAGTCACTAGCAGTTCCATGGGAGAAAGATGTGGCAGTTTGCTTCCATAGAGGTTTACAGCCTTGGAACCCTGTGGGGTGGCTATGAGATGGCAGTGGGGTTTTTTGGTTAATGTTTAAGGTTTAGCTAATGGATCACACTTGCTTGTGAAAACTTCTCTTTTATTAAAATTCGTTCACTACTGCAGCTACTTACAGTCATAATTTAGCTTAGGTACATGGAAAAATTCTGATCAGAAAGCGTATCGGAAACAGTGGCGAGAATTTATTAGCAACTCAGAAATTTAAGAGTGTGTGTGTGTGGATAAATCTAAATCCATTTGGTATAAGTAAAACAAAGAAATCAAAACAGTCCAAAAGTATATACAATAACAAGCAGGCCACCCTCCTACTCCTAACCCTCATACACCCAGTTTCTCTGAGGGAGCATGTTCCTTTTGTCAGTAACTAGCTGACTGACTCAAATTAGTGTTTCTAGTTTTATTATTTTAAGTGCAACAAATAGTGAGAATTTTTAATAGATAATTAATCCTGTCATCACCCACATTAGAGGTAAGCTGGGGTTTAGACTTGATAGAGGTACCTTTAGTTTATTGGGATGATTGGCAGTCACTCTGATACTAATGTCTCCTCTAGTAGATATCTTCTCCCCTCTATAGCACTCATTCATTGTGCTTGATTTATATCAAGTATGTTTAAGATTGATGTCAGATTTTTTATGTACACACAAATATATACACACGTATGTCCGATAAACCTTTGTCATTTTTTCTGAGATGAATCCTACTTAGAACTTTTCCATGTAACTTAGTTAAATTCTGCCAGTGTAGGTGTGAATCTCAGCAGTGGGGAGGAAGGGAGCGCTCTGAGTACTGAATTCATTCCTTGCTTATATTTCCTCCACTTAGAGATGGTGTTGGCTATTTTGGACTCTTCAGAGTAGTACGATCCAACAGAAGCCCATATGTAATTTTAAATTTTCTAATAGCCACATTTAAAAAAAGTAAAATGAAACAGGTGAAATTCATTTTAATAATATATTTTATTTAACCATTTTAAATATTTAAAAATATTTTAAATATTTCAGCAAATATTATTAAATATTTAATAATATTTGCTGAAATATTTTAAATATTTCAGCACATAATCAATATAAAATTGCTGATAAGATATTTTACTTTTTTTTCTTATGAAGTCTTTGAAATGCAGTGTATATTCTATACCTGACAACACAGCTCAACTCAGACTAGTCACATTTGAAGTGCTCAGAAGCCACATGTGGGTAGTGGCTACCATATTGGACAGTATAGCCTTGGCTTCTGTTTTACCCCTTGCCATTGTCAACCACCTTTTAATAGCTAATAATTAAGCTTTACTACGTTAAATTTTTCCTGTTCAAATTGCTGATGTGGTTTCTATCTCCTGACTGAACCCTGATTGATTCAGTCAATGAAACTGAAACTGCTTCTTTGAAAAGATTAACAAAGTTGATAAATTCCAAGCAATACTGATGAGGGCAAAAGAGGGAGAAAAACACAAATTATCTATATCAGGAATAAAAAAAAGGAAATATCACTAGAGAGTCCCCAGACCTTAAAAGGATGATAAAGGATGTTATAAAAACCATAAGGCAAATAAGTTCTGCAAACTTAGGTGAAATGGAAAAACACAAGTTACTAAAACTCTCATAAGAAGAAAGACTGAACATCCCTATAAACAAAAAAAACAAACCCATTGCCATTGAGTCGATTCTGACTGTATAGCGACCCTATAGGACAAAATAGAACTGCCCATAGGGTTTCCAAGGAGCTGCTGGCAGATTCAAACTGCTGACCTTTTGGTTAGCAGCCGAGTTCTTGACAACTGTACCACCGGGCTCCGAATATCCCTATATCTCTAAAGGAATTGAATTTGTAATCAGAAGCCTTTCCTTCCATAAATAAAACTCCAGGCCTAAGATCACTTCACTCATGAATTATAATGCCAGTATTATAAAACTTTCAGAAAACAAAGGAGGAGATTGGGAACCCTTCCCAACTCATTCTTATGAAACCAGCATAACCCTGATACCAAAACCTGATAAATTTTAAGAAAAAAAAAAGTGTATAACCCAATATTGCTCATAAACAAAGACCTAGAAATCCTTAACAATATATTAACAAATTGAATCTTGCAGTATTTTAAAATAATGATATATCATGATCAAATGGGGATCATACTAGAAATACAAAGTTGGTTCAACATTTAAAAAATCAGTTAATGTATTATGTCCTATTAATAAAGGGAGAAAATTACGACTACCTCAATAGATGTAGAAAAAGCATTTGACAAAATTCAACACCCATTCATTTTTTTTTTTTTAAGAACTTTTAGAATACTAGGAATAGAAAGAGACTTCCCTCAATTTATAAAAGATGTCTACAAAAAAACACAACTAACATTATACCTTACAGTGGATCACTGAATGTTTTCCACCCAAGATAGAGAACAAAGCAAGGATATTCATTTTGACCACTTACTGTAAGTCCTAGCCAGTGCAATCTCGCAAGAAAAAGAGTAGATAATTAGCTGACTGTGTTAGTTAAGGTTATGTGTCAACTTGGCTGGGCCATGATTCTCAGTGGTTTGCCAGTTGTATGCCGTTGTGATCACCTCTATAATGGGATCTGCTGTAAGTAGCCAGTCAGTTGAAAGAGAGTTTCTTTGGGCGTGTGGCCTGCACTGAATGTAAGTGGACATTCTGGCAAGTCTTATGGGCTTTTACTCAAGCTGGATCCTGCGCTGGCTCCTGTTCATGTGACCTCTGGTTCTTTGGACTTGAGCTAGCAGCTTACCTGCAGTTTGCCTGCCAGTCTTGGGATATGTCAGTCTTTGCAGCCTGTGAGCAAGAGCCCTGCTCTCTGACCTGTTGGTCTTGGGTTCGCCAGCCCTTGCAGCTACATAAATTAGGAGAAGCCTCTGTCCTAACGCATGGACTTGGAACATTCCAGCCTCAACAGCCACATGAATCATTTTGTAATATGAATCTCTCTATATATATGTTTGGAAACCCTGGATGCATAGTGGTTAAAAGCTTTGGCTGCTAACCAAAAGGTCAGCAGTTTGAATCAACCAGGCACTCCTTGGAAACCCTATGGGGCAGTTCTACTCTGTCCTATAAGGTCACTATGAGTTGGAATTAGTTGTTTGTTTTGTTTTGTTTTGTTTTTTATATATATTTATATGCTTTACTGGTTTTGCTTTCTAAAGAACCCAGCCTAAGACATTTGGTACTGAGAGTGGGGTGCTACTCTAACAGATACCTAAAATGTGGAAGTGATTTTGCAACTGTGGATGGATAGAGGTCTCAGAAGGAAATGAGGAGAGTAGTTACACTGGAGATGGTGCACAGGGCAAGAAGCAGCAGCAGAGAAATGGCAGCAGCAGAACTAGGAGACCAGTACAAGACAGCGCAAGAGCTAACCCATGAAGCAAGAGAGCTGAGTGCCTTTGGCAGGAGGCTTCCTGGCAGAGTGGGGTGCCCCTGGGTACTTATCAGTGGAATTGAAGAGCTTTAGAACACTTGACTGAGCAGGGCATACACAGGCGGTGAGGCCTTACGGGCCAAGAGGCTAAGGAACCAGGAAGCAGAAACTGAAGAGACAAGGAACAGAGGAAACAGAACTGACTTTGTCTCAAAGGGTGGAGTCGCCATTTGGATGGACTAGGAGCATGGGGAACTCATACCACCAAGAAAGCAGCACCAGGAGCAGAGCACATCCTTTAGACCTGAGGTTCCTGCATGGAGAAGCTCCTAGACCAGGGGAAGATTGATGATGAGAATTTTCCTCCAGAGCTGACAGAGAGAGAAAAAGTCTTGCCCTGGAGCTGATGCCCTGAATTCGGACATTTAGCCTACTAGAGCTACAACCTTGAGTATATTCCACCTGAATTTAGAGACTATCTCAAGAATAGACTTGATCCGTTGAACACTAATGACCAAAGACCAGACGAGTTGTGGAAAGACATCATACGTGAAGAAAGCAAGAGATCATTAAAAAGAGAGGAAAGAAAGAAAAGACCAAAATGGATATCGCAAGAGACTCTGAAACTGGCTCTTGAACATAGAGTAGCTAAAGCAAACAAAGAAATGATGAAGTAAAAGAGCTGAACAGAAGATTTCAAAGGATAGCTCGAAAAGACAAAGCATTATAAAGACAAGTGCAAAGACCTGGCGTTAGAAAACCAAAAGGGAAGGAGCATGCTCAGCATTTCTCAAGCTGAAAAAACTGAAGAAAAAATTCAAACCTTGAGTTGCAGTATTGAAGGATTCTATGGGGAAAATATTAAACGATGCAGGACACATCAAAAGAATATAGAAGAAAGACACAGAGTTATTATACCAAAAAGAATTGGTCGACTTTCAGCCATTTCAGGAGGTATCATATGATCAGGAGCCTATGTTACTGAAGGACGAGGTCTAAGCTGCGCTGAGGGCATTGGTGAAAAACAAGGCTCCAGGAACTGACAGAATACCAATTGAAATGTTTCAACAAAGGGATGTAGCACTGGAAGTGCTCAATTGTCTATGCCAAGAAATTTGGAAGACAGCTACCTGGCCAACCGACTGGAAGAGATCCCTATTTATGCCTATTCCCAAGAAAGAGGATCTAACCAAATGTGGAATTATCGAACAACATCATTAATATCACATGCAAGTAAATTTTTACTAAAGATCATCCAAAAGCAGTTGCAGCAGTACATGGACAGGGAACTGCCAGAAATTCAAGACAGACTCAGGAGGGGACAGGGAACGAGGGATATCATTGTTGATGTCACATGGGTTCTGGCTAAAAGCAGAGAAAACCAGAAAAATGTTTACCTGTGTTTTATTAACTTTGCTAAGGCATTCGACTCTGTGGATCATAACAAATTTTGGATAACATTGAGAAGAATGGGAATTCTAGAGCACTTAGCTGTGCTCATGAAGAACCTGTACATTTATCAAGAGGCACTCTTCAAACAGAACTAGGAGATACTCCATGGTTTAAAGCCAGGAAAGGTGTGTGTCAGGGTTGTATCTTCACCTTACCTATTCAATCTGTATGTTGAGCAAATAATTCAAGAAGCTGAACTATATGAAGAAAAATACAGCATCAGGATTAGAGGCAGACTTAGTAACAACCTGCGTTATGCAGGTGACACAACCTTGCTTGCTGAAAGTGAGGAAGACTTGAAGCACTTACTGATGAAGACCAAAGACTACAGCCTTCACTATGGATTACACCTCAACATAAAGAAAACAAAAATCCTCACAACTGGACCAATAAGCAACATTATGATAAACAGAGAAAAGATTGAAGTTGTCAAGGATTTCATTTTACTTGAATCCACAATCAACAACCCTGGAAGCAGCAGTCAAGAAATCAAACAGCATATTGCGTTGGACACATCTGCTGTAAAAGACCTGTTTAAGGTGTTAAAAAGCAAAGATGTCACTCTAAGGACCAAGGTGCACCTGACCCAAGCCTTGGGGTTTTCAGTCGCCTCATATGCATGTGAAAGCTGGGCAGTGAATAGGGAAGACCGAAGAAGAATTGACACCTTTGAATTATGGTGTCGTTGGAGAATATTGAATATACCGTGGACTGCCAGGAGAACAAATGAATCTGCCTTGGGAGAAGTACAGCCAGAAGGCTCCTTAGAAGCGAGGACGGTGAGACTTCATCTCACGTATTTTGGACATGTTATCAGGAGGAACCAGTTCTTGGAAAAAGACATCATACTTGGTAGAGGGCCAGCAAAACAGAGGAAAACCCTCAACAAGATGGATTGACACAGTGGCTCCAACAATGAGCTCAAACACAACTATGATTGTGAGGATAGTACAAAACTGGGCAGTGTTTCGTTCTGTTGTACACAGGGTGGCTGTGAGTCAGAACCAACTGGACAGCACCTAACAACAACAACAGTTATGAAGATGAGGCAGGCCCAGGCAACATTTTGTTCCTTCTTTTTTTTCCTTAATTTTATTTATTTTGTTGTTGTTGATCGTTCTGTTCTTTTGTACATTAGTTCGCCATAAGTCAGAGTCGATTGGACAGCAGCTAATAACAAGAAGTAAAAATAATAGCTGTCATTTATCAAGGGCTTACTATGTACTGTGCTCTGTCCTAAACACTTTAAATGCATTGTCTCATTTAATCCTTCAGCAACCCAATAACCTAATATTGTTTTTTTGTTTTGTTTCATTTTACTGTAGCAGATACTTAACATAGCGTTTACTATGTGCTAGACACACACTATTCTAAGCACTTAACATTATCACCTTTTTATAGGTTAGGAAACAGGCATGGGAGTTTAGCAACTTGCCTAAATAGTCGAGCCAGCCTTTGAACTCAAGAAGTCTGACTTTAGATTCTGTGTTTATTAACTACTAGTCTGTATTGCCTCACTATAAAACAAATATGATGCTTTCTCTTTTCATTTTAATTAATCTTTAACTTTGAAAAGTTTACGTGTACTAACAAATCTGAACAATGCAGAGTGCATTAAAACAAAAATTATTTACACTTCCAAATTAAATTCCTCCGAGGTAACAGCTAGTAAGAGCTTGGTGTGCATTCTTCAAGACTTTGAAGAAAGGAAAACTAAAACAATAAGATACTATTTTTCTCCTGGTAGTTTAGTAGAGATTTAAAAAGATCACTAATACATGTTATTGCCAAGAGTGTGAGGAGCAAGCACTCCAGGGTACTACTGACAGGGGCATAAATTGGTACAAGATATCTGGTGGAAAATTTGGCAGTGTCTGTCAGACCCCTGGTGGTGAAGTGATTAATTGCTCAGGCTGCTAATGGAAAGGTCAGCAGTTCAGATCCACCAGCCACTCTGTGAAAACCCTGTCCAATAGGGTTACTATGAGTTGGAATCAACTCGAAAGCACTCAGCAGCATCAGAATTTTAAATGTGCTTATCTTTGATCCATCGATTGTTTTTTCAAGGAATTATTTCTGGAAATAATGGGACAAATGCCCTAAAATGTTTCAGATGTATGCATAAAGATGTATACTGCACGGTTATAGTAGTGCTTGAAAAAAAATTCAGAACACCCTTTGTCCAGTCTGTAAAGGTTTGGAGACATTACGGATTCTTTGATATCAAAGTAGATTTTAAAATTAAAAAAATCTTCACTAGCTCCTTGGAAAATTACTTAATTCCCTTAAGTTACAGTCTCCTCATGAAAATCACTATAAAGAGATGATATATGTAAAGAACACATTAATATAGCACCAGGCACTCAGTAAGTAGCTGCTGTTATTATGGTTACTACCTCCAAATTTTCCAGTTAACATTTTTTTGACACTCAGAAATGAAATACTTTATATCCTCAGCAGAGCAACTTATACCATGTCAATGGTAAAAAGGTTGTTAAGGACCAGGTCTTAGAGTCAGCAGACACATAAATTCCAGTTTTGGCTGTCTGTGAATCTGGGCAAATCCTGAAATTTTTAAATAACCTTATCTCCAAAATGGCGATACCAACCGACATGCCAGACTCTGAGGGTTGTTTTGAGAATCACAGGAGATAATGTATGTATAAGTAATTTGAAAAAATAAAGTGCTATACAAACACATTTAGTGTAGGAAGCTGGTTTTAAGCAGATTGCTAGAGGGTCTAATGCCTAGCTCAGTGCCTGGAATGTAGCAAGTACACATTTGTATATACATATTTTTTAATTGATAAAATGTACATTTTGTTTCTGCATATTCAAAATTTATGTGTAAACTTTCACCTAAAACACAATGAACTATTACTTAAAAAAAAGGTTAATTTATGTATAATCATTGATACGTAGATTTTGAACTTTTCACTTTTTACCATCCTTTGTTATGACAGAAAAAAAATTATTAAAATTTATGTACTTTTTCGCCCCATACTCTTAGGAATGGGACATTACTAAACTTTCAATTGAGTATGATTCTGAGCCCTTTGGAAAGGAACGAGATGCAGCCATTAAGAAACTGGCTACAGAAGCTGGAGTAGAGGTCATTGTACGAATTTCACATACATTATATGACCTGGACAAGTAAGTTTTAACATCTGGGACTAAGTTTGTGAAATGAAAAGAACACTATATACTTCATAGAGTTGTGGGAAAATTAAATGAACATATGTCAAATCCTTAGCATTTAATTTAGCTGCTCTGATTTTTATACACCCAATGACAGGCATCACATCAAAATTACAGGCATAGTGCAAAAGATAAAAATACTTAGCATTTCATTTTCAAAACTCTTAATTGGACTATCAGAATTTTCCTTGACAGGTCTAACAGCCTACTGTGGTTTGCCTTTCTGGGTTCTTAGCATTTTATAGTTTATGTGATACATAGCCATAAACCGGCTTGATATTTTGTATGATTGTCTTCTGTTATTTTATTTCACATGTATATATCTTTTCTCCCTACCTGGATTTTAAATCCAGATGCAAATTGTGTACAATATTGCTTTGCACACCTGGTCCTCTGAACAATGACATAATACCATAGCTCCTAAAGTATATTCCTTGGAACCCCAGATCCTGGTGATGCTTTATCAACCAAAGATGTCGTGGTCAAATTTAAGTTCAGGAAGTATTACATACGATGAGCGAGTTTTGGAAGTTCATAAGGTTTGTTAGCTTATTAAAACTTTCGGCATACAGTCACTCTTGGAGTGCCGGAATCTCATAATTCATGTACCTTTTAAATTATTTTTTTTTTTTTTAGTTATATACACATTTCAGGAGCCCTGGTGGCACAGTGGTAAAACACTTGGTTGCTGCTTGGCTGCCAACCAAAAGGTTGCAAGTTTAGAACTCAGCGGCTGCTCCCTGGGAGAAAGATGTGGCAGCCTGCTTCTGTAAAGATTTACGGCCTTGGAAACTCTATGGAGCAGTTCTCTTCTGTCCTATAGGGTTGCTAAGAGTCGGAATCAGCTCGACAGCAATGGGAATGGGGTATACATATTTCATCAAATTGATGAAGCTAAATCTATAAGTAACGTGACAAACTAGTTAATTTTATTCCACTTTTCCAGGTATCAAAAAGTTATGATTTGATTAAGGCAAGGATCTTACTTGAAATTAAGCTAGAAATTATATATCCTTTGACAATAAACTTGCCTTCTGGTTTACCAGTTTACTTAACGTTAGGGAACTGATAGCAAGGAGACAAAACAGGATACGAGCAGTGGATTCTAAGTGGAAGACTCAGTATTAAGCACAAAATTAGTGTTCACTGTATTGAATTTGAATATATACATGTGAAAGTGTAACACATAGCAAATGTTTTTCCAAAGGTTCTCATTTTGTAACTGTGTTGCTTAATTAGCAGTGTCCGAAACAGTATCATTGCAGTGTTACTGCAATCAACAAATTTCATTATGACTCTGTGTATAAATTCAAAATATCACACCAAAGCAAAATTCACTAAAGGCAGAGGAATAGCATTTATGGTGATTACTTTCTGTACCTACATTTGATGGATAGTTTTACATGGTATTATGAACATATGATAGCTTTGGATAAAGAAAATCTTGATTTGCCATTTACCCATTTTGAGACCTTTTCCAAGTTAATACTCCTGGTAGACTTCAATTTCCTCATCTATAAAATGAGAGGGTTGGATTTTACCAGTAATTCTTTATTAAGCCCAGATGCTAGTAAATGGCCTTAGTGAAAAAGAATAGTTAGTTGTTCCAAAAGAGCATCTAATCTAAAGTATGATTGGCAAGGCTAATTATTCTTTTGAAATATGAATTAATTGTGGCAATTAGTGATCATTAGTAAATACAAAAGGTGCTTAAATTTAAATAATTTGAAATTTGGGGACTTACATGTCCTAAGTACTTGTGTGACACAAGATACATTTGTTGACATCTCTGATGAAGGCATGAATGCAATTAGCAAGTAATTGTCACTATAATAATACAGAGTCCTAACAAATGAGACCTGCTAATTGCTCCTTGGTGTAATTATTGGCCTGGTTTTGTTTTTATTGATGATTGAGAGATTCTTTGACCTGAGTCTAGTATGTTTTCTACATGTCCCTAATTTTTTGTTTCTGCGTTTAGGCAAATTTAACCACTTTGTTGTTTTTTCACCCATAAGTGCTTAACACCCTTTATCGTAAAAGTTTCTGGTATTTGCATACTGTGTGTTTTTTATACTTAGATGTTTGGAAAATGAAGAGAGTGATTTTTAGACTCATTAATTATTTTGAACCGGTTGCCTCATCATATAAGAAGCTAACATTCTCTTAGAAGTTTAAGTGATTAAACTTATGTTCTGATTTTAAGCCTTTCAGAGCTTATCAACCAAGATATATTGTTATTTTTTTATACTAACAGCATTTTACTAACTCTTATAATAGGATCATAGAACTCAATGGTGGACAGCCGCCTCTAACTTATAAAAGATTCCAGACTCTCATCAGCAAAATGGAACCACTAGAGATACCAGTAGAGACAATTACTTCAGAAGTAATAGGAAAGTGCACGACTCCTCTGTCTGATGACCATGATGAGAAATATGGAGTCCCGTCACTAGAAGAACTTGGTGAGTGTAAACTGTGATAAATGTGGAACTTGAGTTAATAAATCACAAATCACTCAGAAAAGCCCACTTCTGCTTCTGCCATGTAAAGTATTTACAGCCAAATACTAAAAGAAGAAAAAGAAAAAAGAAAAGACGCCCTTAAACTAAGAAGTGCTAAATCTGTACCTTAGTCATGTGTTCTGTAAACATGTGATCTATCATTATCACCTTAAGGCAGAGGTTCTAAGATGTAGGTCCTAAATAATAGAGACTTATGTCAAATACTCTATATATGAGAGCCTATCCAGAGCCCTCAAATAAATTTTATGCTACTCCCATAATTTTTCTGCAAAGTAATTTGTTTTCCCAATTATTGCAGTTAAGTAAAAATCATTTTAGCTCCAGAAGAATGATTTTTTTTTTCTTTTTTTAGGTTTTGATACAGATGGCTTACCCTCTGCAGTGTGGCCAGGTGGAGAAACTGAAGCACTTACACGTTTGGAAAGGCATTTGGAAAGAAAAGTAAGATAATATAAAGAATATAGCCATGCTCATATTTCCAAAGTGACATTTTGAAGATAATGTTTCACTATTTTTAATGAAATAAAAACTATACTGGGGAAGAAGGCGAACTGAGGGAAATAGTTGCGTTCTTGTTGTTAGGTGCTGTCAAGTTAGTTCCAACTCAACGCAACCCCACATACAATAGAATGAAACACTGCCTGGTCCTGCGCCATCCTCACAATCACGGTTATACTTCAGCCCATTGTTGCAGCCCCTGTCTCAGTCCATCTCGTTAAGGGTCTTCCTCTTTTTCAATGACCTTCTACGTTAGCAGGCATGATATCCTCCTCCAGGGATTGGTTCCTTCTGATAACATATCCAAAGTATTTGAGATGAAGTCTCACCATCCTTCTAAGGAGTGTTCTGGCTGTACTTCTTTCAAGACAGATTTGTGTGTTCTTCTGGAAGTCCATTGTGTATTCAGCATTCTTCTCCAACACCTTAAGTCAAAGGCAAACCTAACTGAACAACTTCATCTCCTCATTTAAGTACCCTACACCATCCCCTTCTAATTATTTCCCCTTTAGCTACTACCCATACCATCTATTTCTTTCTACCTAATTTTGAAGCTAGGATAGAGTTCTTCTCTTTCACCTTTACCTCATCTGATGTAAGAGTGTCAGTGAGACAGACTGAAGGCACTGTCAGCCTTGTGTTGGGAATTTGAAGGTAACTTGTTTCACATGGGAAACCCTGGTGGTGTAGTGGTTAAGTGCTATGGCTGCTAATTAGAAGGTCAGCAATTCCAATCTACCCACTGCTCCTTGGAAACTATGGGGCAGTTCTACTCTGTCCTATAGGGTCACTATGAGTCAGAATCGACTCAACGGCAGTGGGTTTGGGTTTTGTTTCACATGGCTGTGTGCTATACGGGGATGGCTGAAACAAAAGAATGCACACTTTTTTTAATCCGTTCTTATTTTGTATTAAAATATGCCATTTGTGGCTGCGATAATAATAAAATTTTATTCTCCAAGAACTACATAATTTTAAAAACAAATTTCAATTTTGACCACTTTTGTAAAATGGAAAAAGCAGTTAGCTAATGTAATTCTTTATGTGTGTTTTCAGGCTTGGGTGGCAAACTTTGAAAGACCTCGTATGAATGCAAATTCCCTGCTTGCAAGTCCTACTGGACTCAGTCCTTATCTCCGATTTGGTTGTTTGTCATGTCGATTATTTTACTTCAAATTAACAGATCTCTACAAAAAGGTATTATCTAAAACTAGAGCATATTTTTCAAAATAAGTTTTTAAAAATTGCCTGATCACACTTTGCTTTTGAATCTTAGGTAAAGAAGAACAGTTCCCCTCCCCTTTCTCTTTATGGGCAGCTATTATGGCGTGAATTTTTCTACACAGCAGCAACAAATAATCCACGCTTTGATAAAATGGAAGGAAACCCTATCTGTGTTCAGATTCCTTGGGATAAGAATCCTGAGGCATTAGCCAAATGGGCAGAAGGCCGAACAGGTTTTCCCTGGATTGATGCCATTATGACACAACTTCGTCAAGAGGGTTGGATTCACCATTTAGCCAGACATGCAGTTGCTTGCTTCTTGACACGAGGTGACCTGTGGATTAGTTGGGAAGAAGGAATGAAGGTAAGTGTTCTTCTAGCTAATGTAGCACGGTCTTATTTTGAAGGAATCCTACCTTATTGAAACAAATCCTAGAAGTTGTATATTATGTAGATTCATTTATAGTCTAGTTTTTTTAGTGGATAAAGCATTTAATTCCCACATTTTTGCAGCACATGATGGTACTGTCAGACAGGAAGAGTGCTGAAAACTGATTAAATTGATTAACCTAAAGTCATTTCAGTGGCATAAACCAGCCTAGCCCGTCAAGGGAACTCTAAGATTAACACTCTGGGCTTATTGGATAGAAATCTTCATGGGTGATCATTTCTGTCACCAAGAAGGATTCGCCCAAGAGTTCTTAAAAATAGTGAATTCTTATTATAAATTTAAATATAAATCATTTCACCTTACTTTACCACCACAGCTTTTTAGGAATGTTTCTAGTGGCGCAGTGGTTACACACTGGGCTGCTAACCAGACAGTCAGTAGTTTGAACCCACCAACCGCTCCACAGGAGGAAGATTTGGAGGTCTGCTTCCACAAAGATTTACAGCCTTGGAAATCTACTCTCCTGTAAGGTTGCTGGGAGTCGAAATGGACTTGACCACAACGATTTGGTTTTCTGGTTTTAAAATGAAGCGTGCTACATTTTGTAACATCATCTTAGGGTTATATGTAACAGGACTTATGTATGTGTTTTACCCTCTTGGCTATATTATTAATTTTCCCTATCTGAGGACCATTTCTTGATTCTGTGTTATTTTGCATCTCTTATATTTGCTGGTACAAAGTTGTACATGAAGTAGATGCATAGCAGTACAGCACACACTTTATGAATTTATTAAAAATAGTTTATTTTAATTCTGTTTTCCTTTTTGGATCAAGGAATTCCAAATTTAAACTATATGGCACTAATAAAGTTTTAAAGATCATTTATATTTGGGTGCTCCTTTATGTAGGCTTATGTAGCCACTGTACAAGCCTCTAAGTTTTGATGTTATTTATTTGGTAGCATTTTTGCTTTCTTGAAAGTGTTTTATTGTTTTTTTTTTTTCAAATTTTTTTTTTAATCTCTTTGTATCCCATCTTACTCTTTTTAAATCAGTGACTTGAGTAATTATTTTTACCTGTCCCTTCACCCCATAACACTGCAAACGTTAGAAAGGTAAATTTTATTCAGAAATCTACTCATATTACCAATATGCTTCTTTCCTTAAAATGACTTATTATAAAATTCTGTGCAACAGAACATAGACAAGGAAACTAATCTTGGAATATTTTAGAATTCTGTGCCAGATTTTCTTTGCCTTGACTTTTGATCTTTGATGACCTGAAAATGCTTGCTTTGAAATTATGTGTATGCAAACTAATTCGTTACTGTTACTTCTTAAGGTATTTGAAGAATTACTCCTTGATGCAGATTGGAGCATAAATGCTGGAAGTTGGATGTGGCTGTCTTGTAGTTCCTTTTTCCAACAGTTTTTTCACTGCTACTGTCCTGTTGGTTTTGGTAGAAGAACAGATCCCAATGGAGACTATATCAGGTAAATAAGGGTGATTGTTATTCAGTTTGGAATAGCAAATCCTGGAAGAGCTTTCCTGTTTAAGCAACACTTAAAATATTCCTGATGGGCAGCAGGAGAAGGGTAAACAGATCACTTTAATGATACTGATTTGATTTTGGTTGTACATAGCTAATAACCCCATGCCATCAAGTCAATTCCAACTCATAGCGACCCTGTAGTTTGTTATAATTTGCTTACAGTACCTTATAATAATGATTTTTCTTCCTTATCCTAAAAGGCGTTATTTGCCTGTCCTGAGAGGCTTCCCTGCAAAATATATCTATGATCCCTGGAATGCACCAGAAGGTATCCAGAAGGTAGCCAAATGTTTGATAGGAGTTAATTACCCTAAACCAATGGTGAACCATGCTGAGGCAAGCCGTTTGAATATTGAAAGGATGAAGCAAATATATCAGCAGCTTTCACGATACAGAGGACTAGGTATGTCAGTAACTGTCTTTAGTCTGTGTTTCTTTGGCAGCTGGTTATATATGTATTCTTGAGTTCTATCTTGATCATAATTTAATAGGATGTTTTTTCCCTTTAGGTCTTCTTGCATCAGTGCCTTCTAATCCTAATGGAAATGGAGGTCTCATGGGCTATTCTCCAGGAGAAAACACCCCAGGTTGTAACAGCAGTGGAAGTAAGCGAAAAGGAACTTTATGTGCTTTCTCACACAAATGATAATCAGATATGTTGTTTATTGAACTTCATTGTAATAATATGTTTTAGAAAGTCTATCTGTAAAATGAGTATGCAAGGTTATTTTGGTAAAAATGCATACACGCTCACACACACATACATACACATCTTCTTACTCCATTACTGACATTTTAGAGATGAAAAGCATTGTTACATATAGTAGAATTTACATCAAGTTAGAGATACTGTAAACTGAATGAAGAGAGCAAATTTTTAAAGGATAAAATGAAATTCAGATTTCATATTTCCAGAAGGCTTGTTTTTCCCCCATGTGTCTGTCAGTTTGTCATACTGTGGGGGCTTGTATGTTGCTATGATGCTGGACGCTATGCCACCAGTATTCAAATACCAGCAGGGTCACCCACAGTGGACGGGTTTCAGCTGAGCTTCCAGACTAAGATTAGGAAGAAGGACTTGGAGGTCTGCTTCTGAAAAGAAGGAGCCAGTGAAAACCTTAAGAATAGCAGTGGAACATAGTCTGATACAGTGCCGGAAGACAAGTCCCTCAGGTTGGAAGGCACTCCAGCAGTGCCTGGGGAAGAGCTGCCTTCTCAAAGAGTCGACCTTAATGATGTGGATGGAGTCAAGCTTTTGGGACCTTCATTTGCTGATGTGGCATGACTCAAAATGAGAAGAAACAGCCACAAACACCCATTAATCAGAACGTGGACTGTATGAAGTGTGTATCTCGGAAAATTGGAAATCGTCAAAAATGAAATGGAGGAGGTGGGGCCCAGATGGCGGAAGAGCCAGACTCTTCTGGTGAACCCTCTTAAAAGAAAGACCTGAAAAAACAAGTGAAACAATTATATTTATGACAAGCTAGGAGCCCTGAACATCAAAGGCAAAGTTAGAAAACAGACTGAGCGGCGGAGACAGGAAGAGACAGTACAAAAGTGAAGAGGAGTTACCAGACCGGAATCACCAGGATCCCTCAGGCACCATTCCCGGGAGCAACTGTGCCGGGCTGGCAGTACTGTTCGGCCACAGTTTCCTCAGGCAGTGTACTGTGGGCCTAAGGAGTGGTGGCTACACTCAGGTAACCCAGCCACCTGCAGCAGGGGTCCGGGGATAACTGGTACCTCCTAGTCTGCCCAACCAAAAGCATTGGGTGCCCATGGTGCATCTGCAGAACCCACCCACCAGTACACTTTAGGGAAAAGGGACGCACTTTCCTCACAGACACTGGGGGGGGCGTCGGTTGTCAGCCACCTGCCTTGTTAAGGTTGTGACCTGCTGCTGCAACCAGATACTGGTACCTACACCAATCACCCCTGTCTCTCTAAGACTGTAGGACAGTCTTGCTAAGGAAGGACACTATATAATGATTAAAGGGACAGTATACCAGAAGGATAAAACCATATTAAATATTTGTGCACCCAATGACAAGGCTGCAAGATAGATAAAACAAACTCTAACAGCATTGAAAAGTGAGATAGACAGCTCCCTAATTTTAGTAGGAGACTTCAACGCACCGCTTTTGGTGAAGAAAAGGACATCCAGAAAGAAGCTCAATAAAGACACAGAAGATCCAAGTGCCACAGTCAACCAACTTGACCTCATAGACATACACAGAACACTCCACCCAACAGCAGCCGAGTATACTTCCTTTCCTAGTGCACATGAAACATTCTCTAGAATAGGCCACATATTAGGTCATAAAGCAAGCCTTAGCAGAATCCAAAGCATCGAAATATTACAAAGCATCTTCTCTGGCCATAAAAGTAGAAATCAGTAACAGAAAAACGAGGGAAAAGAAATCAAACACTTGGAAACTGAACAGTACCCTGCTCAGAAACGACTGGGGTATAGAAGACATCAAGGATGGAATGAAGAAATTCATAGAATCCAATAAGAATGAAAACACTTCCTTTCAGAATGTTTGGGACACGGAGAAAGCAGTGCTCAGAGGTCAACTTATATCAATAAATGCACGCATACAAAAAGAAGAAAGGGCCAAAGTCAAAGAATTATCCCTACAACTTGAACAAATAGAAAGAAAGCAACAAATAAAACCCTCAGGCACCACAAGAAAGCAAAAAATAAAAATTAGAGCAGAATTAAATGAAATAGAAAACAGAAAAACAATTGAAAGAGTTAACAAGACCAAAAGCTGGTTCTTTGAAAAAATTAAGAAAATCGATAAACCATTGGCCAAACTGACAAAAGAAAAACAGGAGAGGAAGCAAATAACTGGAATAAGAAATGAAGTGGGCGATATTACAACAGACCCAACTGAAATTAATCATATCAGATGACTATGAAAAATTGTACTCTAACAAATTTGAAACCTAGAAGAGATGGATTAATTCCTAGAAACACACTACCTACCTAAACCAATACAAACAGAGGTTGTCGTTGTTAGGTGCCGTTGAGTCGGTTGTGACTCATAGTGACCCTGTGCACAACAGAACAAAACACTGCCCGGTCCTGCGCCATCCTTACAATCGTTGTTATGCTTGAGCTCATTGTTGCAGCCACTGTGTCAATCCACCTCGTTGAGGGACTTCCTCTTTTCCGCTGACCCTGTACTTTGCCAAGCATGATGTCCTTCTCCAGAGACTGATTTCTCCTGACAACATGTCCAAAGTGTGTAAGACGCAGTCTCGCTATCTTTGCTTCTAAGGAGTATTTTGGTTGTGCTTCTTCTAAGACAGAGTCGCTCATTCTTTTTGCAGTCCGTGGTGTATTCAATATTCTTCGTCAGCACCATAATTCAAGGGTGTCAATTCTTTGGTCTTCCTTATTCATTGTCCAGCTTTCAAATGCATGTGATGCAATTGAAAATACCTTGGCTTGGGTCAGGCGCACCTTAGTCTTCAAGGTGACATCTTTGCTCTTCAACACTTTAAAGAGGTCCTTTGCAGCAGATTTACCCAATGCGACGCATCTTTTGATTTCTTGACTGCTGCTTCCATGGGTGTTGATTGTGGTTACAAGTAAAATGAAATCCTTGACAAACTTCAGTCTTCTCTCTGTTTATCATGATGTTGCTCATTGGTCCAGTTCTGAGGATTTTTGTTTTCTTTATGTTGACGCATAATCCATACTGAGGGCTGTGGTCTTTGATCTTCATTAGTAAGTGCTTCAAGTCCTTTTCACTTTCAGCAAGGAAGGTTGTGTCATCTGCATAACACAGGTTGTTAATGAGTCTTCCTCCAATCCTGATGCCCCATTCTTCTTCATATAGTCCAGTTTCTCGCATTATTTGCCCAGCATACAGATTGAATAGGTATGGTGAAAGAATACAACCCTGATGCACAGCTTTCCTGACTTTAAACCAATCAGTTTCCCCTTATTGTGTCCGAACAACTGCCTCTTGATCTATGTAAAGGTTCCTCATGAGAGGTAGAACAACTAAATAAACCCATAACAAAAGAAGAGATTGAAAAGGTAGTCAAAAAATTCCCAACAAAAAAAAGATGCACCCCAGACAGCTTCACTGCAGAGTTCTATGAAACTTTCAGAGAAGAGTTAACACTGCTACTACTAAAGGTATTTCAGAGCATAGAAAAGAATGGAATACTCCCAAACTCATTCTATGAAGCCAGCATATCCCTGATACCAAAACCAGGTAAAGACACCACAAAAAAAGAAAATTGCAGACCTATATCCCTCATGAACTTTGATGCAGAAATTGTCAACAAAATTCTAGCCAATACAATTGAACAACATATTAAAAAAATAATTCACCATGACCAAATGGGATTCATACCAGCTATGCAGGGATGGTTCAACATTAGAAAAACAATGTAATCCATCACATAAATAAAACAAAAGACAAGAACCACATGATCTTATCAATTAATGCAGAAACGGCATTTCACAAAGTTCAACACCCATTAATGATAAAAACTCTCAGCAAAATAGGAATAGGAGGAAAATTCCTCAACAAAATAAAGCGTATTTATACAAGGCCAATAGCCAACATCATCCTAAATGGAGTGAGTCTGAAAGCATTCCCCCTTGAGATCGGGAACTAGACGAGGATGCCCTTTATCATCACTCTTATTCAACATTGTGCTGGAGGTCCTAGCCAGAGCAGTTAGGCTAGATTAAGAAATAAAGCACATCCAGATTGGTAAGGAAGAAGTAAAAATATCTCTGTTTGCAGATGACATGATCTTACACACAGAAAACCCTGAAGAACCCTCAAGAAAACTACTGAAACTAATAGAAGAGTTCAGCAGAATGTCAGGATACAAGATAAACATACAAAAATCAGTTAGATTCCTCTACACCAGCAAAAAGAACATCAAAGAGAAAATCACCAAATCAATACCATTTACAGTAGCCCCTAAGAAGATAAAATACTTAGGAATAAATCTTACCAGAGATGTAAAAGGCCTATACAAAGAAAACTACAAGACACTACTGCAAAAAACCAAAAGAGACCTACGTAAGTGGAAAAACATATCTTGCTCATGGATAGGATGACTTAACATTGCAAAAATGTCTATTCTACCAAAAGCCATCTATAGATACAATGCAATTCCAATCCAGATTCCAATGACATTTTTTAATGAGATGGAGAAACAAATCACCAACTTCGTATGGAAGGGCAAGAGGCCCCAGATAAGTAAAGCATTACTGAAGAAGAAGAACAAAGTGGGAGGCCTTACTTTACCTGATTTTAGAGCCTATTATAATGCCATAGTAGTCAAAACAGCCTGGTACTGGTACCACAACAGATACATAGACCAATGGAACTGAATTGAGAATCCAGACATAAATCCATTCACATATGAGCAGCTGATACTTGACAAAGGCCCAAAGTCAGCTAAATGGGGAAAAGATAGCCTTTTTAACAAATGGTGCTGGCATAACTGGATATCCATCTGCAAAAAAATGAAACAAGACCCATACCTCAAACCATGCACAAAAACCAGCTCAAAATGGATCAAAGACCTAAATATAAAGTCTACAACTATAACGATCATGGAAGAAAAAATAGGGACAACACTAAGAGCCCTAATACATGGCATAAACAGTATACAAAACATTACTAACAATGCAGAAGAGAAACTAGACAACTGGGAGCCCCTAAAATCAAACACCTATGATCATCCAAAGACTTCACTAGAAGAGTAAAAAGATTACATACAGACTGGGAAAAAGCTTTTAGTTGTGATATTTCCGATCAGCAGCTGATCTCTCAAATCTATATGATACTATAAAAACTCAACTACAAAACAACCCAATTCAAAAATGGGCAAAGGATATGAACAGGCACTTCACTAAAGAACACATTCAGGAAGCTAACAGATACATGAAGAAATGCTCACTATCATTAGCCATTAGAGAAATGCAAATCAAAATTGCAATGAGATTCCATCTCACTTCAACAAGGCTGGCATTAATCCAAAAAACAGAAAATAATAAATCATGGAGAGGTTGTGGAGAGAGTGGAACACTTATACACTGCTAGTGGGAATGTGAAATGGTATAACCACTTTGGAAATCGATTTGGCCCTTCATTTAAAAACTATAAATAGAATTACCACATGATCCAGCAATCTCACTCCTTGGAATATATCCTAGAGAAATAAGAGCCCCCAAAAGAACAGATACTATGCACACCCATGTTCGTTGCAGCACTGTTTACAATAGCAAAAAGATGGAAGCAACCAAGGTGCCCATCAACAGATGAATGGATAAATAAATTATGGTATATTCACACAGTGGAATACTATGCATCGATAAAGAACAGTGATGAATCTGTGGAAGATTTCATAACATGGAGGAATCTGGAAGGCATTATGCTGAGTAAAATTAGTTGCAAAAGGACACAAATATTGTATGAGACCACTATTATAAGAACTCGAGAAATACTTTAAACAGAGAAGAAAATATTCTTTGATGGTTATGAGAGTGGAGAAAGAGGGAGCAAGGGAGAGGGGTATTCACTAATTAGATAGTAGATAAGAACTATTTTAGGTGAAGGGAAAGGCAACATAATACAGGAAAGGTCAGCACAACTGGACTAAACCAAAAGCAAAGAAGTTTCCTGAGTAAACTGAATGCTTCAAAGGCCAGCATAGCAGGGGCAGGGGTTTGGGGAACAATGGTTTCAGGGACATCTAAGTCAATTGGCATAAAAAAACCTATTAAGAAAACATTCAGCATCCCACTTTGGAGAGTGGCGTCTGGGGTCTTAAACGCTAGCAAGTGGCCATCTAAGTTTCATCAATTGGTCTCAACCCACCTGGAGCAAAGGAGAGTGAAGAACACCAAAGACACAAAGTAATTATGAGCCCAAGAGACAGAAAGGGCCACATAAACCAGAGATTACATTAGCCTGACACCAGAAGAACTGGATGGTGCCTGGCTACAACGGATGACTGCCCTGACAGGGAACACAACAGAGAACCCCTGTGGGAACAGGAGAGCAGTGGGATGCAGACCCCAAATTTTTATAAAAAGACCAGACTTAATGGTCTGATTGAGACTAGAAGGACCCTGGAGGTCATGGTCCCCACCTCCCCCGCCCCCGAAACCTTCTGTTAGCCCAATACAGGAACCATTCCCAAGTCAACTCTTCAGACAGGGATTGGACTGGACTATGGGATAGAAAATAATGCCGGTGAGGAGTGAGCTTCTTGGATCAAGTAGACACATGAGACTATGTGGATATCTCCTGTCTGGAGGGGAGATGAGAGGGCAGAGGGGTTCAGAAGCTGGCCGAATGGACACAAAAAGTGAGAATGGAGGGAAGGAGTATGCTGTCTCATTAGGTGGAGAGCAACTAGGAGTATATAGCAAGATGTATGTGAATTTTTATATGAGAGACTGACTTGATTTGTAAACTTTCACTTAAAGCGTAGTAAAAAAAAATGAAATGGAACATATAAACATCAAGATCCTAGGAATTGTGAGCTGAAATGGATTGGTATTGTCCATTTCAAACTGGACAATCGTATGGTCTACTATGCTGGAAATGACAACTTGAAGAGGAAAGGTGTTGCGTTCATTGTCAAAAAAAACATTTTGAGATCTATCCAGAAGTACAGTGCTGTCAGTGATAGGATAATGTACATATGCCTACAAGGAACACCAGCTAATACCACTGTTACTCAAATTTACACACAAACCACTAAGGCCAAAGATGAAGAAATTGAAGATTTTTACCAACTTCTGCAGTCTGAAATTGATCAAACATGTGATCAGGATGCATTGGTAAATACTGGTGATTAGAATGTGAAAGTTGGAAACAAAAAAGGATCAGTAGTTGAAAAATATGACCTTGGTAATAGAAACAGTGCTGGAGATTACATGATAATTTTGCAAGATCAATGACTTCTTTATTGCAAATAACCTTTTTTCAACAACCTAGACAGTGTCTATACACACGGACCTCATCAGAGGGAATACACAGGAATCAAATTGACTATATCTGTGGAAAGAGACGATGGAAAAGCTCAATATCATCCATCAGAACAAGTCCAGGGTCCAGTTACACAACAGACCATCAGTTGCTCATATGCAAGTTCAACCTGAAGCTGAAGAAAATTAGAACAAGTCCATGAGAGCCAAAGTACGACCTTGATTATATCCCACCTGAATTTAGAGACCATCTCTGATGCACTGAACACTAATTACTGAAGACCAGTCCCTGGAGAAGGGAAAAAAAAGTAGAGAGTTAGCAAAAGAGAGGAAAGACTCTCAAGATGAATTGACATTGACACAGTGTCTGCAACAGTGGGCTCAAACAAAACAATGATTGTGAGGATGGCACAGGACCGGGCAGTGTTTCATTCTGTTGTATACAGGGTCACTATTAGTCGGAACCACTCGACGTCACTGAACAACAGCAATATTAGTTTTTACTTTCTTCAGGTACACATCACCCGTGGTTAGTTAAGAAGGCCAGTGGCCCTATGAAAACAGCCAAAAGATTTGTCATACACAGGCATGGGGCCTCTAGTCCTTCTGCATATGACTTTTTTCTTACGAAGTCTGGTCTGTGATGGTTTTGTGTTACCACATAAGTTCTTAGTACGTGTGATATTAATAATGTCTAAGAAGGCAGTGTATTTTGGGAAGTTAAATCATTATATCAGTTTTCTAAGGCTCTAAGTAAAAATAGCATGAGGCTAATTAATTAGTTAAAAACAAGGCAGCATTCGAGGAATGCTTATTAAGAAAAAATCAGATGTTCTAAATTGGTATTAAGAATAAAACCTTTTAAAAAATTGAACTTTTTTGAATTCAGAAATATCCTGCATTCTTATGGGAGCATATATTTTATCCTCCAAGAATTAGTTTACGGAGAAAAGAATAAAGGCACTCACATTTCAACTGCCTATCTTGTGCTAGGTACTAGAAGATTTCTTAATATGTTTTCATGGTACTTTCTCATAATAACTTTCTCACATTCTTATAATAACCTTCTGAGGTGGTAGTAAAATTCTCATTTCATGGCAGGAAAAATTAGCCTGGAAAAGTCAGGTAACTTAACCAAAGCCCCATAGTTACTAGGGAGTTTAGCTGACGTTCAGACCCACATCTGACTAACCTCAAAGTTCATGTTGTTCCTCTGTATCACTGAGCCTTCTTTGCAAATATAACACCTATACTTCAGAAATGTTCTTTCTCAGTGTCTCCTACAGTTTGAAGTAAAATCCAACAAGGCATTATTTCAAAAGTTCTTTCAAGTCTCCTGTTCAACTCACAGACTCCCTTGTCAGCCCACGCAGGAGTGGGACGCGCAGGAGCTCTATGAAGCACTAAGAGGCAGGCAGCAGAGGGATGGAAAGCAACAGGCTTTTCAAATGCCTGGCTAATGGCCAACGATGGCACATACTGTTTCTTATTCCAGTCTATTCCATATCCTTCATTTGAAGTTGGAAAATTTTTTCTTCACAAATTTATAAACATACAGTAGTTTATACATAATAGAAGAATTCAAAAATCTCAAAATTAATCATGTAACTATTTGTAACACAGTGTAGCTAGGCACTCTGAGACTTTCACTCTGAGGCTTTCAAAAGACATAGAAGATAGAAAAGCCACATAAAGCTTACAATCTAAATGAGGTGTGAAAAAAAGGGATACATTTTAAGGTATTGTCTCTGCATGCACTTGGAGAAAAAAGAAAGATCACTGAGGTCTGAAGGAACTAGGGAAGTTTTCTTGGATGATGAGTTTGAGTAGCCTTTGGGTAGGCAGATGAGGAAAAGAGCATTCTAGACCTGGAAATGGCAGTAATTGTGGAAAGACCTGTAGGATTTGGACTAAGCTGTTAAACATTTCTCCTCTCAGGTTTCTGCCCTTTTGAAAGGACGTATTTACTTCTAAGGCATATTCCTTTATGCCCTGTGCTTAATTTTACTGTGTTTTAAATGAAGGTTTACAGCACAGATTAGTTTCTCATTCAAAAATTTATACACAAATTGTTTTGTGACATTGGTTGCAGTCCCCAAAGTGTGTCAGCACTCTCCCCCTTTTTACCCCTGGTTCCCCATGTCCATTTGTCTTGTTTTCCCGTCCCTTCCTTCCTTTTTGTCTTTGCTTTTGGGCAGGTGACACCCATTTTGTCTCGTATACTTACTGAACTTAAAAGCATATTCCTCACATGTATTATTGTTTGTTTTATAGGCCTGTCAAATCTTTGGTTGAAAGTTGGACTCCGGGAGTGGCTTCAGTTCTGAGTTAACAGGGTATTAGGGGCCATAGTCTCAGGGGTTCCTCCTGTCTGTCAGACCAGCAAGTCTGGTCTTTTTTGTGAATTTGAATCTTGTTTAATGTTTTTCTCCCGCTCTGTCCAGGACTGTCTATTGTGATCCCTGTCAGAGCAGTCAGTGGTGGTAGCTGGGCACCATCTAGTTTTTCTGGGCTCAGACTGGTGGAGGCTGTGGTTCATGTGGTCTATTAGTCCTATGGGCTAATATTTTCCTGTCTTTGGTTTTTTCCATTCTCCTTTGTTCTGGACAGGATGGGATCAATAGATGATCTTAGATGGCCACTCTTAAGCTTTTAAGACCCCAGACGCTACTCACCAAATGAGGATGTAGAACATTTTCTTTATGAACTATGTTAGGCCAGTTGATCTAGATGTTCCCCGAGACTTGTAGGCTTTTATTTTATAGTGCCTCAAAGACCACAGCCTTCAGTATGGATTACACCTCAACTTAAAGAAAACAAAAATCCTCACAGCTGGACCAATGAGCAACATCATGATCAATGGAGGAAAGATTGAAGTTGTCAAGGATTTCATTTCCCTTGGATCCACAATCAACAGCCATGGAAGCAGCAGTCAAGAAATCAAAAGACTCATTGCATTGGGTAAATCTGCTACAAAGACCTCTTCAAAGTGTTGAAAAGCAAATATGTCACCTTAAAGACTAAGGTGTGCCTGACCCAAGCCATGGTGTTTTCAGCTGCCTCATATGCATGTGAAAGCTGGATGATGAATAAGGAAGACCAAAGAAGAATTGACACCTTTGAATTATGGTGTTGTTGCAGAATATTGAATATACCACGGACTGCCAAAAGAACGAACAAATCTGTCTTGGAAGAAGTACGACCAGAATGCTCCTTAGAAGCGAAATGGCGTGACCACGTCTCACATACTTTGGACATGTTATCAGGAGGGATCAGTCCCTGGAGAAGGACATCATGCTTAGTAAAGCGGAGGGTCATCAAAAAAGAGGAAGACCCTCAATGAAATATATTGACACAGTGGCTGCATCAGTGGGGTTAAGCATAACAGTGATTGTGAGGATGGCACAGGACCAGGCAGTGTTTTGTTCTGTTGTACATAGGGTCACTATGAATTAGAACCAACTCAATAGCAGTGAACAACAAACAACAACAATACAGGACACATCAAAGGGCAAGATTCTGTACTACTTTTCTTAGACTTCTAAAGGTCTGGAAAATTCCTAATCTCTGCAGTACAAATTACATTTTTCTCCTCCTGTTTTAACCATTATAAAAAAAAAAAGTTGAGCTTATTCCATTTCATGGTGAACCCATGTGTGTCAGAGTAGAACTGTGCTCTATAAGGTTTTCTCGGGCTGATTTTTTGTAAGTACATCACCAGGCCTTTCTCTCAAGGTATCTCTGGTTGGACTCAAACCACCAACCTTTTGGTTAGCAACCAAGTTTGCACCACCTAGCGAATCCGGAATCCCTAGGTGGTGCAGTGGTTAAGAGATCAGCTGCTAACCGAAAAGGTTGGCGGTTCGAATCCACCACCCACTCTGTAGAAACCCTGTGGGGCAGTTCTACTCTGTCCCATAGGGTCGCTGTATGTCGGAATTGACTTGACGGCAGTGGGGTTGGTTTTTTGGTTATCCAAGAGAAATGAAAATATGTTTACACAGACACTTGTACATGAATGTTCATTGCAGCTTTACTCATAAAAAGTAGAAACAATTTATATATCTTATCAGCTGGTGAATAACCAAAAACCAAACCCAAACCCACGGCTGTCGAGTCAATTCCAACTCATAGTGACTCTATGGACAAGAGTAGAACCGCCCCATAGCATTTCCAAGGAGTGGCTGGTGGATTCGAACTACCAACCTTTTGGTTAGCAGCAGAACACAAAATGTGGCATAGTCATACAGTGAGATATTATTCAGCTACAAAAGAGAACGAAATACTGATACATGCTGCAACATAGATGAACCTCAAAAACAGCAGCCAGATACAAAAGACCACATTTATATGAAATGTCTAGAAAAGGTAAATCTTTAGAGACAAAGTAGGTTACTGGTGTCCTGATGCTTGGGGTAGCAATAGGGATTGAATGCAGATGGACATGAGGGATCTTTTGGGGGTGATGGAGATGTTCCAAGACTGGATTGTGTTGACGGTTGCACAACTCTGTAAATTTACTAAAAATCATTGAATTGAACACTTAAAATGGGTGAATTTTATGCTTGTTAAATTATACCACAAAGCTGTTTCAGAAAATACCTGGTCACTATAGAGAATTTAGAAAACTCAGAAAAAATAGAAGAAAAACAGAAATCACCACAATTCTATCCAATAGAGACAGTCACTAATAAAACTTTGGTATATTTCCTTTTGATATATTTCCCCCATAGTAAGTTTTAAGTCAGAATTTTATAAGTCAAAAATTCTTTTAGCGCTATTGACAGCATAACAAGAGGGAAAAGTGATCACATAAACTTTTTGCCCTTAAAAAGCTTTTTTTATTTTAAACAAGAAATACCTTTTTAAAACAAGTTGCTTTCACTCTAGGGCTCCCCTATTATATACTCTCGGTGCTCTGAAATTTAACTCCTGTGATGGTTCTGAAGCCACATGAATATGGGGACTTGGAAGTTTTGTGAATGGCTAAGCTAGTGACAGGCCAGTTGGTCAGCAGTGCTCTCACTAGGTTATTAAGTTATGGTGGGGGGATCCCTTCCTAGTGATAAAAGGCCTCATCCCTGACCCAGGGCATCTACTTTCCCAGGCCATGAGGTGGCCTTTCTGGGGGACTAGAATGCTCATATTTTCCCATAATCTGGACACAGTGACAAAAAATGTTTCTCTAAAACCTATTTTTCTGTGCTAGCCAACCCATTCTCCTTTTATATTATTTCCTTTTAGGAAGGTTGCTGTAACTGATCAGGCTAGGAAACTTCGAGATAGTGTGTGTCTCCTCCCAGCTATGGGATTTGCATTGTCTAACTCTTATCTGGCAGGCGCTTATTCCTTTTCTCCAAGGGGTTATGAAGGAAGACTGTAGAAGGAAGGAACGGGAGGTATATCTCACTGTTTCCCCTGTTTTTGCCTTCATGGTTCAGTTTCTAATAGTTGTCATTCAGTAAAATGTTTTTTAGAAAATGATTTTCAGTGTTTTTGCCTTTGAACTGTCAACCTTTCCATGAACCTAAATTTCCTGGTTTGGGCATGTGGCTAGCACAGAAAAATAGGTTTTAGAGAAACATTTTTTGTCACTGTGTCCAGATTATGGGAAAATATATGGAGAATTGAGGTTTAGTCCTAAAAGCATAAATGACCTTAAATGTAAATACTAAAAATCGAATATAAAGTTTTACTACATACAAGATGGCATGTAGTTGAAGTTATTTTATGTGTTTTTAATCCTCAGGTTGTTCCCAAGGGAGTGGTATTTTACATTATGTGCATGGAGACAGCCTTTTAAAGCAAGGTAAGAAGGAAGCATTCGAGCATGCTTGCTATTCTTCTCACCTTCTCTATATTAAACGGACATTTTTAAATGTGTAGGAAGAAGTCCCACAGGCACTGGCGTCAGCAGTGGGAAGCGTCCTAGTCAAGATGAGGAGACACAGACCCTGGGTCCCAAAGTCCAGCGGCAGAGCACTAATTAGGTAAGTGTTTTAAAGCTTAATTTCTTGCTTTATGTCCAGTTAATGTAAATTAAGATGATTTCCAAAATAAAGTTAATCTCTATTTTCAAAACAGAATCTGAGGCATAAATTTTTAAGTAGTTGTTATAAAACCAGGTAGTTATTGACAAGAGAAGTGGACCTGGACTGGAGAAAGTGCTGCACTCAGTTTTCTGGTCATCCCGAATCCATGATCTTTAAATTGGAAAAGCTTTTAATTTTGTGCTCAAGTTTTTTCTTAGAAAGGTATCTTTTTCATTTTCTTACCCTGTGACCATGGGTCTAAAACAGTTAAAGCCGCCTTTTTATTTTAGTGGGATTCATATAATCTCTTTGTGAACTTTGCCCCAAAATGTTGCCTCATAAATGTTTCTAAATTTCGTTTATCTTCTGTGGTGCTTCTAAATTCTTCCCAGTTTGAGAATAGTCTAAATTTTTGAAAGTGCTGGCACTGTTCAAAAGTATAAAAAATTCATGCCTGTATTCAGATTTAATTGGGTTTGGGATAATATTTTGTTATTAAATGAATATGAAAAATATTTATACAGTACGTTTGCCAGTTTTTAAAGACTTCTTATTTCTTCAGTTATCTTAAACTATATTTTTTATCAGTTTTTTATGCCTACTTAGATTGTAAATTCCTTGAGGATCAGATTGGTAAACACACCTGAAATTTTTACTAATTTCCTGCAGTCAAGCTTTACTTAGTTTTGTTTTGTTTTGTTTCCCCCTTAAGCCACAGAAAACATTCAGGAGGAATACCGACGCAGCTGAAACTGGTGGGGAGTTCAGTGCTTTTTCAGTTTAATTATTTTAAAATGTTCATTGATGGAAACCAGTTACATTGAAATGCATTGTTTCTAATGACAATTCTGTGGTTTTTAACTTTTTAATGGATTTCACATAGGACAAATGGTGATTTGTATATAAGGAACTTAGTAAAAGAATTTGGTTAATGTAAATATAAATAGTCACAATTAGTATAGACTCATCAATATATTTTTGATAATTTTTCATGTATGGCAAAAGTTAAAGTTGCAAACTGATATTCTGATATAAAATCATAGTTTTGTGAGTCAATGTAGGAAAATAGTTGGTTTTTAGACTTTCTTAAAAGACTGTCAAAATTTTAGGACAGAATTTTCTTGACATCATTGTTTGATCTAACTTTGCACCCTTTGATAATAACATATTAGAAAACATATGTAATCAAAATTGGTAGTTGTAGCCTCTGTTGACATAGACTGTGTTTTAAAGCTTCATATATGCTTATTTTAACCCAGACTTGTAAAAATAATCACGTGTTAAGTTCTTGTCTCTGTTTGTTTGTTTACGGCTAAAGTGACCTTGTTATTAAAGTATGTACAAATATGGAATCTTTGTGTATTTGGTAGTGGTTTATCTTTTCTTTCTTGGTTTGTTTTTTGGGAAATGGAAGAGCATTGATTGGTATGTGAGATGTAATTATAAATTACAGAAACAGATTGTGTAAACCACAAGTCACTACTCTGAATGAAGGAATAACACGTTGCCATTGAGTCGGTTCCGACTCATAGTGACCCTGTGGGACAGAGTAGAACTGCTCTGTAGGGTTTCCAAGGAGTGGCTGTGTAGATTCAAACTGCCGACCTTTTGGTTAGCAGCTGAGCTCTTAACCACTGTGCCACCAGGGCTCTGAATGAAGGAATAGCTATGATGTATTTAGAAAAACTGTATTTTTCAAAATTACTCCAAATAAGAATATTGTCTTCCAAATACTTTTTACTTTTTTAATGTAAAATTTTCTGGAAGAGAGATTTAAATCCAGTGATATTTTCAAGTGACAGGGCTCGTACTGTGAGTTAGGCAGTACAATATAACAGTTAAGAATATGGGCTCTAGAGTCAAATACCTAGCTCTGCCACCCATTAGCTTTAAGATCTTGGGCAAATTCTTAACTTTCTGTGCCTTCCTGTTTCTCATCTGTAAAATGCTGATGAGAGTAGACCCTGTTTCTTAGTACAGGTCTGTGTAAAGTGCCTATAACAGTGCCTGGCATGTGGAAGGGTACTTGATAAATGTTAGCTCCCGGACCACCAAGTTGCACAGCTCCCCAGATTGTGCAGTACACAGTCTGTGTAGCTGTATGTAGCAGCTCTGATTAGGTGCCATTATTGTTACTACTAATATTATTACCCCATTACTACTGTCTTGGCATTCTAGATTATAGCCAGTGGCTTTTTGTTTTTCCATCTCCACTGATAACAGATATTCAGTGTGACATTTGTATTTAAATTAACTGTTAAGATGAACTTGAGTCAAAAATTCAGAAATGGTAACATTAGATGATACACATTTTTTTAGACATACTGGATAATGAATTAACAATGATCAATAGATTCCATTACTGAGAAAAGAAAAAACTGTGCCTTATCTTTTTTCACCACTGTTAATAAGAAGTAATACTTTGTTTTTCATAATATTTACAATTGACATCCTATTCTTTCAACCTGATTATAATGTACAGACTTGAAAAATTGATAGGCCTGGGATTTATCATCCCCATGGGGTGGGGGGAAGGTTCAGTTATAGAGTCAATAAATAAGCATTTTAATAAAAATCATTTCAGGATAGGCACTGCTATGTTACTTACAAGTGTGTAGTGTTTTTGTTTTTTTAAGCTTTTTTTAGTTTGGTCTAAAATATGGTGAAGAAGCCGCACTAAAAGGGAAAGAGAGAAATCAATTAAGCAGATACAGTATGTTTGAATACAGTATTCTCACCATCTCTAGAAAGGCTAGTGTCCTAAAAACCCTCCAGGGTAGGAGAATCGATGGTTAAAGGATTTGAGACCTTTTATTCGTTCAGCAAACACTTCTTGAACTCTTACCAAAAACTGTGCTGAGTAACTTCGAAAACCTGAGGAAATCAGTTGAATGGACCTATGAAAAGTCCGTAAGTTTTTCATGTTCACTTAAATAGTAAATTTGGGATATAAAAGACAATGATATTAGTATCATTTTTAATACATCTTACATACTGGAAACATTAGGGTTTTCCCACAGCTTCAAACATATGTTTGTAATTTTTTAAATTTCTTGTAGATAATGTGCATAATGGTAGTTTCTTTCCCCCATTTCTCCATCCACAAAAGTTTTTTCTGATTGTATGGTTCTAGCAATGTACTACTGTTTAAATACCTGGGATGGAAAAAAACAGAGAGTAGCATTTATTTAATACAATTGGCATAGCTGAGTTGGTCAGTTTCCGGTTTTGATTATGTGACCCAATTGGGGTTCATGCCCTGGAACAGTCAAGCCCATGAAACGTACTCCAAGTCAGAAAAAGAGAGAAGGTTTATTAGGAGGTGACACCAGCGGGCAGTCTGGCAGCAACACAGGCTGTCTTTATGGAGTCCCAAAAGGCATTCTATATAAGAGTATATATATTGTTTTGGCAAGGATTACATAGTGTCTTCACATACTTAGCCCACAGATGGTTGGATGAGTATACATCACAAGGCAATTACAAGAAACCCTCTATTAGACTAAAGATATGCATGCCAGACATCTGGACTCTAATCTGTATTTTTGTAACAGGCAAAAAAAACTTACATAAAAATCTCTTGGCTAGTGGAACTGGCCTGCCAAGTTTACTCTGACCAAGATAAGGAGCAAGAAAGAGAGAATGTTATAGACCCAAGCCCTGGACAGCCTTCCTAGATGCTGACTTGCAAGCTGAAGGCCATCTCCCAAGAGAACAAAGAAAAGGAGGGAGACCAAAGCTGCAAGAGCCAAGAAGGCCCCACACCCGTTTGGAAAGAGACCATTACAGCTGCTGTAATAAAAAAGGACATTGAAAGTGAGAGCCTACAAAATACCAAGCAAAAAAACTTATAGGTTACTTAGAGTATCATCATGGCGTTAGTTACGTCAAGCTCTCAATTGCCCGTTTTGAAAAGGAGAAAACATGCTGCGAGGTATTAGGGTCACAATTACAATGCACAGGGTCATATGTAGTTGTCATTCCTCAAGTGGTTATCTGGAGCCCTGGTACAGGCTCTCTAGTGCACGTCCCTGCTCCCCTCCCTCCTAATCACTGTGGCAGCACCTCTGAGGCCTGAATTTACATTCCCTGACATCCATCTCTTTTCTGTATCCTCCTCCTACTTCACTTTTCTTAAATGGCAAGTGACACACTTTGGTTAGTCCCCAAATTCTTGTATTTTAGGAAAAAGCCTGTTTTAAGCCCATAAATAATAGATTGTTTTTATAAGGGTGACTTCATAGAAGGATAAGGGTTACTGGACTGGAACCCACCTGCCCTGTGTATTAACTGTTCAATTAATTATAGATATCCTGGAGGATGAGTTGATCTTGAGATGAAGAGCCAGGATTCCTGCTGCTATTCTTGGCAGTTAAAGTGCGAGTGTCGTTCCATTCTCAACAAAGCCTGTTGAGCACAAGCTGGGTAGAATAGTCAAAGGTTTGGTTAACATTTCCTGAGTCCCTACTGTGTGCCAGGCATTGTGCATAGCAAAATAAATTAAGCAGTATCTACAAGGAGCTCACCTCAGAAGGTGAGAGGGAAGTCTAGAAGCATTACAGTGCTGTGTGTTAAGGGTCATGTTAGAAATGTACTGTGAACACCCAAAGGAAGGGACCACTATACTAGCCTGTGTAAACCACAGCCTTCCTTATTCCAACCCACACACAAAACACAGGGCAGCCAGGCCAGGGTCAGGGCACCTTGTCCTTGGAAAACAGAACTCTAGTTGTGATTAATCATGTTATTTGTTGCCTTTCTCCCCAGCCAAGTGCCATGAGGGCAGGGAACGTATCTTATTCTCCATAGTCTCCTCCACTGTTGTCTTCTCATTGCTGCTTCTCATGCTTGGCACTTAATAGGCATGCCATTAATATTTGTTGATTGGATGGATAAAAATAAATGAGAGACATTGACCCTGGCTTTCAGGAGAAATTAACTGGTGTTTATTTTCTGAGGTAGGGCATCACAGGTAATAATTGAAATATAAACAGTTTAGTGGTGCAACAGTTAAGTGTTTGGCTGGCTGCTAACAGAAGGATCCTTGGTAGGAACCCACCAGCTTCTTCCCAGGAGGAGAGACCTGGCTATCTGTTCCTGTGGAGCTCTGGTGGCGCCGTGGTTAAGCATTGGGCTGCTAACCAAAAGGTAGGCAGTTAGAATCCACCAGCCGCACCAGACAGTTCTACTCAGTCCTATAGGGTCGCTATGAGTCAGAATCGACTCGATGGCAAGTTTGGTTTTTTGTTTGATCTGCTCTGGTAAAGACTCATCGTCGCAGGTGGATTCCAACTCAGCGACCCTATCTATAGGACAGAGTAGAATTGCCCCCATAGGGTTTGCTAGTCTGTAATCTTTACGGGAGCAGATCGCGGAGCTATTTACTCAGAGCGGCTGGTGGATTCAACCGCCAACCTGTGAGTCGGGTTCATTGTTTATCAGAAAAGACAGGATGACACACCCACAAAAGTGAAAGCGGCAAGGAGGGGAAAAGAGAGAGAAGCTTTTAAAGGCGAAGCAGACATTGTCGCTGACGGCTGGGGGTGGGAAGGAGGGTTGCTGCCTGTATTCCAAAGAAGTTTTGTTTTTCACTGCATTTTTTTTTGTAAATTTGGTCTTAAAAAACCCAAAAACCCAGTGCCTCTTGGTTTATTTTGGGAATTCTGAATGACTGTATGTTAAAGGGTTTCTCAGTTCCTTCTAGCTTTTCCTGACGGGCTTGTGACATTCCCCGAGGGGCAGAGACTGGAACTCCACGTTGCCTAAAACGCTGGGAAGGAAAGAATGAGGGATTGCTAGGGGCACTCAGTGCGGACACTAAAGGCTGCTTTCTGGAAAGCCGATTCCCACGCTGGCTCGCCTCCTTCGCCCAGCCCTGCCACGTCCCCGCGGCGTCGAAGGTCATGTCCCCTGTGTCCTGTGCCCTGATTGGTTGCGCTGGGGGAGTTTCCGCGTGCGCAACCGTTTCCTGTGCCCTGATTGGCTGCCGGCGAGGCGCCGGTCGGCGCGGCTCTGAGAAATTCCTGAGCGCGGGGACCGGGACCCCAGGCGCTCGGGCGTTGCGGGCCGCCGGGAGCCTCTGCCGGAGGAGGGAGGGAGGGAGGACGGAGCCAGGCCCCCGGGACGCGCCGCGCCCTGCGCGGACCGACGCCGTAGGTGAGTCTCTCTCCTCCCCCGCACAGCGGCCGCGGGCCGGGGCGGGCCACCCTTCGCCTGCCATCCGGACGGGGCGGACGTCGGGGCGCCGCGGTCGGACGTTGCTCTGGAAAAGCCAAGACCCCGCATAATTACTGCCTTTCGGGGGGTCCCGGAGAGCCCTGGACCCATGTTTTTCCTTGCTCATAAACATTGGGACTAATTTGAATCTGTCAGCTGATCGTACATGTTATAAAAGAGGAACATAGTTAATGATGCTGTAGAGGAGACTGAATTAAGGATGAAAATTGTGCGTATTGCAGAAGTGGATTTTGCTCCGCTAAAATGTTTAAGAAACATGACGTATCAGAGAATAGCTCACATGGTGATTTAACAAACATTTACCAAGAGCTTTACTATCTGTTGGGCACAGGGCGTGTATTTAGCGGAGTCTTGTGAAGTTTGTAAGCTAAACTTTTTCCAGTAGTCCAGGTGCCTATTATTTTAGTCCTGGAATGCAGAAATAATTTTAAAAAAAAAATTTTTTTTCCTCTAGAACATGCGAACAAACAAAAATTGAGCTTTCTTGGTTAGTGGGATACAGGTGTGAAGAGGAACTATAGTCCCGCCCTCAAAGAACTTAGAGTCTAGTAGAAGAGATGAGGAGCCCTGCTGGCGCAGTGGTTAAGAACTCGGCTGCTAACCAAAAAGGTCGGCAGTTGGAATCCACCAGCCACTCCTTGGAGCAATTCTCATCTGTCCTCACAGGGTCGAAATTCACTCAACAGCAGTGGGTTTGGTTTTGGGTTTGGTTTAGAAGAGATTGCACAGGGGGGAAGCTCTTGAATGCTCGCTGAAAGGTCTGCAGTTGGAACCCACCCAGCGCTCAGAGAAAGATCTGGTGATCTGTCATCATAACAGCCACCAAAACTCTATGGGGCAGTTCTCCTCTGTCCTATGGGGTTGCTGTGAGTCGGCATCTACTCAGCGGCACATAACAACAACAGAAGAAATGGACATATAGGGGAAGGTAATATGTTTTTTTTTTAATATGTTTATAAGTTATCACCAGCAAGTGAGTTTTGATATTTGTTGCTTATTTGTGCGTGCAGATGTATCCTGCCATTCTTGAATCTTTGTGTAGGATGCATGGAAATGTAGGTAAAATCGGAAAACCATGGTGCATTTGGAAAGTTGTGAAAATATATATATATTTTTTTTAAGCTGAATTCTTGAGCTAACTTATTCTTAACAAAATGTGATTTTAGCTTTCTTTGGAATAATAGTTGTGATGTTTATTGAGTGCCACGTACTGTTCTAATAAGCACCTTACATGTTTTAGGCAGTATACCATAGTGATTAAGAGCAGAGCTCTGGAGCCAGGCTGTTGGATTTGAAACTAAGATATACCATTTCTTAGCTGTGCGACCTTGGGCAAGTTACCTTATCTGCATCTCTTTCCTCATCTTTAAAAGGGCTCTGTAATGATTTAATAAGTTAGTATGGCATTATTGTTAACTCAGCACCATCACTCAGTGAGTTAGTGTCCCCATTTTCCTGATGATCATACTGCGGCACAGAAAGGTGAAGTACCTTTCTCAAGTCACACCACAACTAATGTCCAGGAATTAAGCCCAGGCAGACTAGTTCCAATAGCCCACAATTTGTTCATGATTTTGTTCCTCTGTGGACCAAGTTCTTTGCTGGGCACCGGGGATAAAACAGAACAGGACTTAGTTCTTGCCCTCCCAGCATGAGCAATCTAGGGTAGGTTGTTCATGGCTGGGCTGCCGGGGGTCCCTGAATCCTGCTGAAATCATTTGCAAAATGTTGTGAGTGTGGATGTTTTTTTCTGGAATGAGAGTCTGTGGCTCTCATCAGGTTCTCAGATGGGTCTATGAGCCGAAGAAAGATCAGGAAGTATGATTTTAGCAGAAAAGCTAATAGTGACCAACATAATGCCTGACACATAGTATAAGCTAAAAAAAAAAAAAAAAAACGCTGAATGAATAAAGAGTGGATAAGTGCTACGGTAGGGTCAAGGACAGAGTGCTATGGGAGAACACACAGGACCATCACCTGCCCAAGAATGCCTCCTAGAGTCAGTAATGCCAGCCAGGTGAAGAGTAGGGCAGCAACTCATTCATTCATTGGAAAACAATGGTGAACAAAAAGACAACAGTCCCTGCCCATTGGTAGCCAACTAATAGGTGAGACAAATACACAACATGTGAACAGCTGCAGCTATGACAAATGGTATAGAGGAGTGTACCATGGTTCCATGAAAAGTCTCTAATGGGGATGGGGGCTTTATCCCTGAAGGTCTGAGAAAGTGACACTTAGCCCTGGGAGATAACTGTTGTTTCAACCCCAGGTGACAGAGTAGAACTGCCTTATAGGGTTTTCTAGGCTGTAGTCTTCATGGGAGCAGATCCCCAGATCTTTCTCCCACTGAGCTGCTGGGTGGGTTCGAACCACCAGCCTTTCAGTCAGCATCCAAGCACTTGACCACTACGCTACCAGGACTCCTTAGGAGTTAACTAGATGGTTGTTTCAGGCATAGAAAACATCTCCAGAGACCATGTGGTGGGAATAGGTGGAGTACCAGGGGTTGAAAGGAGGCAGGTGTTTATGGCTAGTTGTAGGGAGAGGGAGACAGCGAGGTTGGGGTGGTGGCAGAGCCCAGACAAGGTCTTGTAGGCCATGGTAAGGCATTTTTGTGTTTCAATTTAATTTTTGTCTTTATCTTAAAGTGCCATTGAAAAGTTTATTGCAGAGAGTTAACAAGATCACGTTTTAAGAAGATGCTGGAGAGGAGCCCAGGTAGATTAACTGAAGACCTGGATGAGGACAAGATCTTTGGGGAGAGACTAGAATATAAGGAGAGGGTCTAGAACCAAGCCTTGAAGAAGGTGAGCTTGCAAAGGAGACCAATAAAGGGTGGCCAGAAGTGTAAAAAGGAAGGAGGAGAACTAAGGAGGAGAGTAGAATGTCTTGGAAGAAACATAAGGTGTTTCAAGAAGAAAGTGGTCAGCTGTGCTGAAAACCGCAAAGAGTCAAAGAGATGAGAACTAAAGCTATTCATTGGTTCTGACAACATTTAAAGTTGTCCTTACTGAGAGCTATTTAGGTAGGAGGAGAAGAAGTGGAGAGAAGAGGATCTGCAAGAATTAGCTGCGAGGAGGGAAAAGATAGGGTTTCAGTTGGAGGGGCAATGAGAGGAAGAGAGAGACTGGTTGTTTTAAACGAAGAGGCCTAAAAGCGTTTAAGAGCCATTGAAGTGAAGGGTAGGAGTGTCAGAGAAGGATGTAGCTGAAGGAGCTACTACATGAGAAAGAATGGCCCTAGAGTTGTCAGGCCAAGGGCGTTGGCAAGTCAGCACAGGATAGGGATTACCCAGGAATAATAAATCTACCCCTGGAGGGAAGGGGTGGTTTTATATTTGGTATGATGAGTTGCTCTCCTTTCTTTTAACAGGTTAAGAGGGACAGGCATTGGTTGAGAGTAGAGGATGGACTGAGGAAGGGTGTTAAAGGTCAGAGTTGCAATGATTTGGCATAGTTATGGGGTGAATGGAAGAGTCAGCTGACCAGAGAAATGTTTTGGGATGCTGGGCAGAGGGAGCTAAGTTTGCAGCAAAGGCCAGAAATGAGCTTCCTGGCTTATTCTAGGAATTGAAAACTGGTGAGGGGGGTGGGAAAGGAGGCTAGCTAGAAATAAAACCTAAATTTAATATATGACAAAGGAGGCATCACAAGCATGGGAAAGGAAAGGGTTGTTCAAAAAATGGTGCTTTGAGATTGCTAAACTATGGATAAAATCTATTTAGATTCTCAGTTTATACTCAGAAATTTCAGTTAAGTTATATTTTTGTTTGAATTTTAAAATTCAAACAAAAATATAGGAGGAAATATGGGTGAAATTATCTGATCACCTGGTGCCTACAAGTAGTAGGAATCATAAAGAAAAGGAAAGTTTGACCATTTAAAATTAACCACTTTGTTATGCGGAAATATAGTAATTTCTCTTATACACGGGGGATACATTCCAAGACACCCCGGGATGCCTGAAACCGCAGAGTACCAAACCCTACATATATTTTGTCCTCTGCATACATACCGGTGATAAAGTTTAATTTATAAATTATCCACAGTAAGACATTAACAACAATAATTAGTAACAACATAGAACAATTATAACAATATACTGAATAAAAGTTATGTGAATGAAGGAGCGAGACGGTGCAAGATTTCCTCAGATCACATACTCATTTAACATTTTCAGACCTCGGTTGACCCCGGGTAACTGAAACCGTTGGTAAGGGAGAACTACTATATGCCATTAACAACTAAAAATGAACTGAGGAAATTTCCCAAAATGAGATTTTTTCTTAATAAAAAGTTTACACAGGTCAGTTTTTAAAAAGCAGAGAGATTAGTTTTAAAAAGGCAAAGACAGGAATAGTAGATTCACAAAAGGAACTAAAGTTGGTCTAAATAGTTTAAGAGAAGCTCAGTCTCCCTCACTAGTAATAAAGGAAAATGAAATTAAATTGATGTGTCATTTTTCACATAGCAAAATAAAAACTGACGAGAGAAGGACTCACTCTGCTTGTGCAAATGTCAACTGAGTTTTTCTGGAGAATAAATTTAGCAACTCAGCCTTTAAAATGTTCACACATATTCTCTCCAGATAGATTTCTAGGAATCTATCGTAAGGAAATAATAGGAAGTGTGGACAGCTATTTAGCATAGAGCAAAAATTACCAATGGCCTAAATGCCCAGTATTAGGGGATGAGTTACCCAAGTACTGTATAGTATATCCATCCCATGTAATATCACACACTCATTTTAAGTGTTTACAGAGAGTTTTTAATGGAAAGGTTTGATATTTATTGTATATAGGAAAAGCAGCAGAAAATAAATCATGTGTAATGTGAGTTAATTACAGAGGAATCATAACATTCGTGCTTTTCATTTTTGCAGTCAGCTGTGTTTACTCATCAGAGAGAGACAAACCACCACAGGTAGTTTAATCGTTCAGGCAACTCACCCGACTCTCCACATCATAGTACGCCATGGTGTAAACAGGAAATGAGACAACCTGCTGTTCCCTTCGCCTCATTTGGCAGGAGCCTCTGTCAGCGTTAAGTGTCTCACCACGGTGAATGTGTGGTTCTAATGTTTAATGATCTGTCATTTTGTATAACGTAACCCTCAATCCAAGTGAACTACTTCATCTGACGCTCAGCCAGACACTGCTGTCTGTTCCAGCAAGGAACCCCTCGTTGTTGGACTTAATGGAAGACACAGTATGTTCGTCTCCAGCATGGTGTCTGCTTAAAGAGATTTTCAAGGAAAATTCTGAGTCTATGTAATTTTCACTTTATAGGCTGAGTTTAGAACCTAACTCTCATGTATAAGGCAGCCCCACTTCATGTATTTGAAAATAATAATAAATGAGGAAAGAAACAGAAAAAAAATATTTAAGTCACAATCTAAACAACAGTTGTCTCTAAGTGGTAGGATTTTGAGAGACTTTTTCTGCTTCCTTATACTTTTCAGCATTTGGCAAATTCTCTGCAGTAAGCAGGTATGGGAGCCCTGGTGGATAGTGGGTAGGACCTCAACTGCTAACCAAAAGGTCAGCAGTACAAATCCACCAGCCGCTCCTTGGAAACTCTATGGGGCGGTTCTTCTCTGTCCTATAGGGTCACTATGAGTCAGAATCGACTAGATGGCAACAGGTTTTGTTTTGGTTTTAAGCCATGTATTGCTTTTACAGGAAAACTGAACCACTTAAAATACAGTTTGGACATTTTTCAATTACTCTTCGTAATATACTTCTGTCTGAAGTGAAATTTAAAGTCATACTACAAGATACTTAGATCTAGATATTTCTGAATAGTGGCTGCCATTTATTGAGTACTTACTGTGCGCCAGGCACTGTGCAAAGTACTTAGCATGCCATTTTAACCCTCACAGTATGCCTGTAAGATCTAGATGCTGTTCTATTTTACAGATAGATGCTATTAACATTTATTGAACACAAACTGTGAGCCATCTTATTTTATCCAAGGCACAAAAAGGCTAAGTAACTTTCCCAAGATCACCCAGGAGTTAGAGCCAGGACTGGGTGTGGGCACTTTGGCTGCAGAGCCCACACTCTTCCTCAGCATGTGCTATACACGTGGAGCCCAAGCTTGTGGGGTCAGTTCAAGAGGCTCATATGTGGATCTGCCCATGCTCTTCATCATTGTACCTTGTCATGGATTGAATTATGTCCCCCGCAAAAACGTGTGTATCCATTTGGCTGGGCCATGAGCCCCAGTATTGTGTGGTTGTCCTCCATTTTATGATTGTAATTTTATGTTAAAGAGGATTACAACACCCTTACTAAGGTCATGTCCCCTTCCCCTGACGCTGACGCCTTGAATTTGGACTTTTAGCCTACTTTACTGCAAAGAAATAAACTTCTCCTTGTTAAATCCATTCACTTGTGGTATTTCACTTATAGCAGCACTGGATGACTAAGACATACTTCTTCCTGTTATAATTCACGGCCTTCAAATTTTTTAAAAAATACTTCATTATTGTCATCTTGGCTAATGGTATTAGAAATTATCTGAAGAAAACTCTGGTTGAGCCACTAGAAATAGAATCTGTGTCTACAGAGGTTTTAGTCTCCACAGGCACTAACAGTGAGCTGTCATTACAAATGATAAACCAAAATGAGAAAGCTGGTACTCGTTACTTTTCCTTATAATCATTGATTTGATTTGTCAAAATAATAGCAAGGGCATTATTAGAGGCCGAGACTGGAAATGGCTGTATTTGTTTTCCCTTCAAAGGCACAAATAATAAGGGAAGGCTGTTAATTAACTAGCCAGCCCAGTACTGAACACTTATGTGGCAAGGCTGAAACACACAGTAAGAATACTCTTTGGATACTAATAGTTAAAAAACAAAAAAAACTGGGTGTGTTTTCACTACCAAAAAACAAAAGAAATTAGTGGCAAAGGATATAATGCAGTAGGCACAGTCTAGCTTTCTCAAGGCACCTGAAGATTATCAAGCTAGGATGGCTGGTTGGACCATGTTAAAGGTATGTTCACCATCCACAGCTAACCTAATTTCCCCTGGCTCTGTGGAGCAGTTTCCCCTGGACCAGTCATGTGGCATTTCCCATCTTACCTGGCTAAGACTCTCATTCTGGATTTTATGTGTGTGTATGTAATACATGTCTCCTAAATGAAATCGAAACAGTGTAGGAAAGGGAGTCTGTCAAAAGAACATTTGAGATCTGTGAGCCTTTGACCTCTTATGAGCTGTAAAATGCAGATAACTACAAGATTGCTGCAAAGCTCAAACAGATAATTAAATTAAAGATGTCTAAGTTGTGACGACTGGGTATTACAATTCAGTGATTTTTTTTTAATTGTGCTTTAGGTGAAAATTTACAGCTCAAGTTAATTTCTCATACAAAAATGTATACACATACTGTTACGTGACCCCAGCTGCAATCTCTATAATGTGACAGCACACTCCCTGCTTCCACCACGGGTTTTCCCTATCCATTCAACCAGTTCCTGTCCCTTTCCGACTTCGCATCCCGCCTCTGGGCAGGAGCTGCCCATTAGTCTCATGTATCTATTTGAACTGAGCAGTACACTCTTCGCGAGTAGAATTTTTTGTTTTATAGTCCAGTCTAATCTTTGTCCGAAGAGTTGGCTTCGGGAATCGTTTTAGTTCTGGCTTAACGTCCAGGGGCCACGTCATCTGGGGTTCTTCTAGCCTCAGACCATTAAGTCTGGTCTTTTTACGTGAATTTGAGCTCTGCACCACACTTTTCTCCTGCTTCGTCAGGGACTCTCTGTTGTGTTCCCTGTCAGGGCAGCCACTGGTGGTAGCTGGCACCATCTAGTTCTGGTCTGAGGCTGATGGAGTCTTCAGTAAATTTTTAAGAAGATATATTTAATACTCCACCCAAGTAGTTCTCCTCTTTGGTAATTTAAATCCATTTTGTATGCATCCTTAACTAATTATATCTCACATTTGTATGTGTATGTATCCTAAATGGCGACACATCTTATATAAAACCGACATTTTTTTTTCTTGCAGGTTGGATGAGTACATTCTGAATCCCAGGACAGTGGGAACAGCCAGTGGACTACAGGCATGATGTGGATGTTATTGATGAGATCTCAGCCCTGCAGACTGTGTTCTGTCAGGAAGATGTTACAAACTTCAAAATACAGACCTTTTATAGCATGCTGCACCTATACAACTGATAGACAGTCAAACAAAGAAAATAAAAGAACATTGGAAAAGCTCTATCAATTTTCGGTTGACGTAAGGAAAATTCGCAGATTAAAAGGATGGGTACTTTTGGAAGATGACACCTATGTTGAAGAAATTGTAAATATTTTACAAGAACTAGGAGCTGATGAAACTGCTATAGCCAGCATTTTGGAACACTGCCCAGAAGCAATTGTCTGTAGTCCAACCGCTGTTAACACCCAGAAAGAACTCTGGCAGTTGGTCTGCAAAAATGAAGAGTTAGTTAAGTTAATAGAACAATTTCCAGAATCTTTCTTTACTGTTAAAGACCAGGAAAACCGGAAGCTGAATGTTCAGTTCTTTCAAGAGTTGGGACTCAAGAATGTCATCATTAGCAGATTTTTAACAACCGCACCTAATATTTTTCATAATCCTGTTGAGAAGAATAAGCAAATGATAAGGATTCTCCAAGAAAGTTATCTAAATTTAGGTGGCTCTGAAGCCAACATGAAAGTTTGGCTACTGAAATTGTTAAGCCAAAACCCATTTATTTTGTTAAATTCTTCTGCATCTATAAAGGGAACACTGGAATTTCTCCAGGAACAAGGTTTCACAAACTCTGAAGTTCTCCAACTTCTGTCCAAACTCAAAGGATTCCTTTTTCAACTTTGCCCAAGAAGTATACAGAACAGTATTTCCTTCTCTAAACAAGCTTTTAAATGCACAGACTGGGACCTAAAGCAATTAATTTTGAAATGCCCTGCTCTTTTATATTATTCTGTTCCGGTTTTGGAAGAACGAATTCAGGGATTACTGAGAGAAGGGATTACCATACCTCAGATAAGAGAGATGCCAATGGTTCTTGAATTAACACCACAGATAGTACAGTACAGGATAAAGAAACTAAATTCTTTAGGCTATAGGATAAAGGATGGACATCTAGCTCATCTAAATGGAACAAAAAAAGAGTTTGAGGCTAACTTTGGTAAAATTCAAGCTAAAAAAGGAAGGCCGTTATTTAACCCTGTGGCACCGTTAAATGTTGAAGAGTAAATTTAACTGATTTACGGTGCTGCTTCTTAACAGTGCAAAGTGAAACATTAGCAAAAACTTAAGCAGTTTAGGCAGTTTGTAGGCACCAATAATTGTACAGACCTATTTAGCTTCGGAGTTGTATTTAAATTAGCTCTAAATAATCTCACTGGTACTGTATCTGAAAACGTAAGTAACTGCATTTAAATAAAGCTGGTAACCTTTACCTTGAGCTGTTTAAAGAACACATGTACTATTAAATGTACTATTAAAAGGAGCCCTGGTGGTGCAATGATTAAAGCAATTGACTGTTAACTGAGGGTTCAGAGGTTCGAGACCACCAGCGACTACACAGAAGAAAGATGTGGCAGTCTGCTTCCATAGAGATTTACAGCCTTGAAAACCCTATGGGGTCACTATGAATCGGAATCAACTCGACAGCATTGGGTTTTTTTTTATTATTATTAAATGGCTTATGATGTTTTATATAAGTTAGTAATATCTAAGAAACTGACAAGCATGCTCCCTTAAAAGTATGAATACATTTTTACTTACATAAGACGTTTCAGCTGCTACGCACACCCAGTCTTCTTCCTCACCACCAGCCCTGAAACATCACTGCACCATGACCTGAATTCTCTAAGTGTCAAAGGAAACGTGCAAACTTATAATATTGGAGTAAATGTGTATCTTTGAGAACCAAGTATTACCCAAAAATACGTTCTACTGGACGACTTTGATTAGAGCGTACTTACGTAGCAGTGTATCACAAAATGCTTCTATGTGCGTTACAGACGGGGAAACTGAAGCTTAGGTCACTCAGCTGCAAAGTGGCAGAGACCAGGTTTACTAAGATCTGGCTCCTTTTCAAACCTTGTGAATAGGAATAATTGCTTATGAGTTGGCACAAGAGAAGTCACCCCCTACCTAACATGCCAAAAAAGAGTGACTACTAATAATAAATTTAGGGAATTTTATGAAAACGTGTGTAAAATTCCTTAAATTTGAAATTATCTAATTTATACACATTTGAAGTAAACATAGCTTTTCAGAAAGCTTAATTTAACATCTAAGTCTGCCTATAAGGGAAAATGTGTGATAGAACTGAATCTAGTGGTAGAGTTCCAAGTTTCTGTTTTTGAATCTTGTTCCAAGGTAAACATTACCGATAAAGACTGGCTCACTTTCAGCTTCAAAGTCTGAACTTTGTAACAAATACAAGCAAACAGTTGACTGTCACTCAAACATCTGTGTACTGTTTGTGCATGGTCTTTTAAGTAATGAAAAAATTCTGAATACTGCAGGCAGTGTCCTCACTATTCAGCAAATAAAGTAGCCCTTTCGATACAAATCTGCCCAGTCACTTAATTTGGATAGTGAGAGATACCTGTATGTAGCACCTACTAAGTGCCAAGCATATGTTGTAAGTGGTTTATAATCCTAAGAGCTAAGTACCATTATTTACTTTTCTACAATGAGGGCAAATAATTTACCCAAGGTCACCTGATACTGTTCAAGAAAAACTGCTAGCCAGTAGGACTGGAGCAGGAGACTGGCACAAGATGAGTTACGCATGGTTCAACTCATCTTGTGCCATCTAACTCGTCAGGTCCATCTAAGGAGGAGGATCTCTTTGTAAGTGCAGTGGGAAACCCTTGGAGACTTTAAGTAGGATTGCCTTTAAGGTTTACAGAAGGAGTTTCTACCGGTTGTCCAGACATTAGTGGTGCTAACACTAATTTCTGAAGTATCAATTTAGAGTACATTCTGTGGTATATGGTCACCTTACTTCTATTTTAGATGTCAATTTTGACATGCCTACTAGACATACAAGTAGAGATGACAAGCAAATGGCTAAGTCTGGAATTGAGAAATCAGGACTGGAGATATATATTTGGGAGTCATCTGCATCTCTATGGTATTTAAAGCCATGGATCTAGATGACACTGCCTGAAAAAAAGAATGTAGATTTGAAGTAGGGTGGCTGCCAACGCCTGGAAAAGGCTGAGCAGAGGAAAAAGTCAGCCAAGAAGAGGGCGTGGTCAGCAGTGAATGCCACTGATAGGCCAACTAGGATTCAGTTGTTAGGTGCCATCAAGTCACTTCTGACTCATAGCAACCCTAAGTACAACAGAATAAAATACTGCCTAGCCCTGTGCCATCCTCACAATCATTCTGCTTGAGCCCATTGTTGGAGCCCCTGTGTCAATCCCTCTCCTTGAGGGTCTTCCTCTTTTTCACAGACCCTCTACCAAGCATGTCCTTCTCCAGGGACTGGTACTTCCTGATAACATGTCCACAGTATGTGAGAAGTCATCTCACCATCCTACCTTCTAAGGAGCATTCTGCCTGGGCTTCTTCCTAGACAGGTTTCTTTCTTTTGGCAGTCTGTGGTATATTCAATATTCTTTGACAACACCGTAATTCAAAGGCATCAATTCTTCTTCAGTCTTCCTTATTCATTGTCCAGCTTCTGCACACGAGGCGACTGAAAACCATGGTTTGAGTCAGGCGCACCTTGTCTTCAAGGTGCTATCTTTGCTTTTTAACACTTTAAAGTGGTTTTTGCAGATCTGCTCAATGCAGTGCATCATTGGATTTCTTGACTGCTGCTTCCATGGGTGCTGATTGTGAATTCAAGTAAGATCAAATTTGTGGCAGCTTCAGTCTTTTCTCCATTTATCATGATGTTGCTTATTCATCCAGTGGTGAGGATTTTTGTTTTATGTTGAGGTGTAATCCATACTGAAGGCTGTGGTCTTTGATCTTCATTAGTAAGTGCTTCAAGTCCTCTTCACTTTCAGCAAGCAAGGTCGTGTCATCTGCGTTAACAGGTTGTTTTGAGTCTTCCTCCAATCCTAATACCAAGTCCAGCTTCTTAGATTATTTGCTCAGCATACAGATTGAATAAGTATGGATACAACCCTGACACAAACCTTTCCTGACTTTAATCCATGCAGTATCCCCTTGTTCTGTTCAAACAACTGCCTCTTGATCTATGTACAGGTTCTTCACGAGCACAATAATTAAGTGTTCTGGGATTCACATTCTCTGAAATGTTATCCATAATATAAGATCCATGCAAACGCTTTTGCATAGTCACTGAAACACAGGTAAACATCTTTCTGGTATTCTCTGCTTTCAGCCAGGATCCATCTGACATCAGCAGTGATATCCCTGGCTCCACGTCCTCTTCTGAATCTGCCTTAAATTTCTGGTAGTTCCCTGTCGATGTACTGCTGCAGCTGCTTTTGAATGATCTCCAAAAATTTTACTTGCCTGTGATATTAATGATATTGTTTGATAATCTGCAAATTCCCCTGGATCACCTTTCTTTGAGATAGGCCTAAATGTGGATCTCTTCGAGTCCGTGGGCCAGGTAGCTGTCTTCCAAATTTCTTGACATAGAAAACTGAGCACTTCCAGCACTGCATCCGTTTGTTAAAACATCTCAATTGTTATTCCGTCAATTCCTGGAGCCTTGGTTTTTGCCAGTCCCTTTTTCAATGCAATTTGGACCTCTTCCTTCAGTACAATTGGTTCCTGGTCATATGTTGTCTCCTGAAATGGTTGAATGTCGACCAATTCTTTTTGGTACAGTGACTCTGTGTACTCCTTCCATCTTCTTTTGATGCTTCCTGCATTCACTTGATATTTTCTCTGTAGAATTCTTCAGTATTGCAACTTTAGGCTTGCATTTTTTCTTCAGTTCTTTTAGCTTGAGAAATGCAGAGCATGTTCTTGCCTTTTGGTCTTTGCACACGCCATTATAACACTTTACTTCGTCTTCTTAAGGTGCCCTTTGAAATAATTCTTTTCTGCTCTTTTACGTCATCATTTCCTCCATCCACTTTAGCTACTCGACGTTGAAGAGCAAGTTTCAGAGTCTCTTCTGACATCCATTTTAGTCTTTCTTTCCTGTCTTTTTAATGACCTTTTGCTTTCTTCATGTATGGTGTCCTTGATGTCATTCCACAAATCATCTGGTCTTTGGTCATTAGTGTTCAACTCATCAAATCTACTCTTGAAATGGTCTCTAAATTCAGGTGGGATATCCTCAAGGTTGTGCTTTGGCTCTTGTTGACTTGTTCTAATTTTCTTCAGCTTCAACTTGAACTTGTATATGAGCCATTGTTGGTCTGTTCCACAGTTCGCCCCTGGCCTTATTCTGATGATACTGAGCTTTTCCACTGTCTCTTTCCACAGATGTAGTTGATTTGATGCCTGTGTATGCCATCTGCTGAGGTCCATGTGTACAGTCGTCATTCGTGTTGCTGAAAAAAAGTATTTGGAATAAAGAAGTCATTGGTCTTTGCAAAATTCTATCATTCCATCTCCAACATCGTTTCTATCACCAAGGCCACACTTTCCAACTACTGATCCTTCTTTGTTTCCAACTTTCGCATTCCAGTCACTAGAAATTATCAATGCATCCTGACTGCAATGTTCGATCAATTTCAGACTGCAGAAGTTGGTAAAAATCTTCAATTTCTTCTTCTTTGGCCTTAGTGCATATTTGAATAACAGTCATATTAACTGGTGTTCATTGTAGGCGTAGTGATATCCTATCACTCACAATGTTGTACTTCAGGATAGATCTTGAAATGTTCTTTTTGACGACGAATGCAACACCATTCCCCAATTTGTCATTCCCGGCATAGCAGACCTATCATTGTCTGATTCAAAATGGCCAATACCCGGTCCATTTCAGCTCACTAATGCCTAGGAAATTGATGTTTATGCAATTCCATTTACTTTTTGATGATTTCCAGTTTTCGTAGACTCAGACTTTGTACATTCCATGTTCTAGTTGTTAAGGGATGTTTGTAGCTGTTTCTTCTCATTTTGAGTCATGCCACATCAGCAAACTGTAATACAGAGATGTAACCAAGGGATCTGGCAAAGAATAAATCACGGTTGGCCTTACTGGGTAATTCTGGTGGAACAGACTAGGTAGAAAGGCCAACTGGAGTGAGCCGAAGAGAAAGATAAGGCTGCATACTTTTTCAAGAATTTTTGCTGCAGAGGGAAGCAGAGAAATGGAGAAAGCAAATACTAGAACATGCTTATGTGCTTGATGGTTCTGACCCAAAAGAAACTGGTAAGAGATGGAAAAACAGCAGGATGCCTATTCTCGGGGAAGTGAAGAAGAGCCCAGATAGCGGTCCTGGTCCACTGTAAAGAGGGAAGGCAAAGAACATGGAAACACACACAGACGGTTGTTGGACTGAGTGGTACGAGAGGCCAGGGAGTTGCTGTCTTGTCCCCCAGCTCCCACACCGCCCAAAAAGAACTGAAGAACGGAAGGGAGGAAGCATAGCAAAAGGGCTAGAAGGGATGAAACAGTCATTTTGAGAAGTAAGAAAGTGAACACGTAAGAGGGAATATTAGGAATGTCTGGCTGTGTGTGATCTGTGGCCATTAATTTATAGAGACTAGTTAGTTTTTTTAGTTAGTACCACTGCAAAATTCAGCTGCTCGTGTCCAGACACAGAGAACCAGAGGTACAGAAATACATTTCTAACAATCTAAAAGTTTTTTTTTTAATTGTTTTACTCCACCTTCATGCTCAAATATGCTGTATACATTTTTTTTTTAAGCCAGATTCCATTCCATTTATTTTAGCTCCTGAACCTCTAAGATAGTTCTGCTTTAACTTTCCCAACATTCTTACATTCTCACTCAGATATTATGAAACAGAATTTTAAAAACATAGGACAGGGAGATATCCTGGCATAATATGCTACAGTCAAATTGTATTTTCCCTGTGAAAAACAGCTCTAACAAAATTGTCTAATAAAATCAAATTATTTCCCACATAGGTTTTATGTGTTATTACACTAAACTCTTTCTGTAGCAAAATGTAAATTAGCTCTCCAAGTAAATATGAACATTTGGAAAACTTCCAGCGAGCTCAAGTTCTAGCCTGGTAAATCAAGCATGCAGGCAGCCCTGAATGTCAACAGCTTATATAGTAGTTATTAAGTAGCTCCACTTCTGTTTCTGGACATGAGTTGGAGAGGCTGTGACTTACACTAATTCAAAAGTGATATGTGAAATTCAACTAACATTGAAAGTCAGTTCCTTATTTGTAAAAAGGAAATAAAGGCACTTCCTTCATATTGATTACATTAGATACTATATGGACAGTACCTGGCAGGTATGTAGATGCCCCAAAAGATAACAATTTTCCGTCCTCCCCCTACAAGTCCCCATCCCTTTGAATCTTTTGGTGTGGGAAGTCTAGGTTGGTTCCACAGCAGCTTGGGCAGAGAGATGTGCTCCCTACTTTATAGCTCCTCCATCGGTTCTCAAACTTCACTGTGTACAAGAATCACCTGCAAAGCTTGTTAAAATGCAAAGTCCTGGGCCCCACCCTACAGAGATTCAAGTTCAGGTAAAACCCAGAAATCTACATTTTTAATCTTTATTAAAGTGTAAAATATTTTTGTATTTCACTGTCATGAGGGCACCAATATACATATTTGGGGATGTTTAGCCATGTTTGTTCTATTTGGCTACAGGATTCTCTGAACTGCTATGTAACTAAAAATTTTAAGAAGATTACCCTGTTTTAAAATGTCCTTTATTTCCTTAGATCCTTATGAAACATTTCATCTTTGCAGGTCATAGTGCTTTATAACAGATTCCTGTGTTCTTTTCCTATCGCCTTAATACAAATACAAAAACAAAAAAAATTATTCAGTTATTTTCATCTGACATTTCACTAAGTACAGGATTCATAATGTCAACATTATTAGATCAGTCATTTAAGTGGGTCCACATGTGTTTATCCTCATTGTGCCAAATACCCACTCAAAAGATAAGTTGAATAGTAGATGCCTCCAGGTATATATAACAACTTTTAGTTTTTTGAAGTGAAGTAGTCCTGCTTAACAGGTCAAACCGCTAGTCTACGTAAATAAACTGGAAAAGAATGAAGTGTGCAGCTGTACATACCATCAAATGGCAAGTTCATTTCAACAGAAACCTCTATAACCAAGCAAACATCTGAACGGTTCTCTGCCCTCACTGCAAAAGTCCCTCCGGAACAAAGCTATAGTTTAGAATTTAGAAGAAACTTGATGAGATAAAGTAACAGGTGGCTCTTCTGTAGCAAAAATTAATTACAACCATTTTTACTCGAGCAATTTTAAAGACAAAGTTTAAAATAAATATGCAAGCAAAGCAAAGCCTAACTGTAGAAGATAAATTAGAAATATAAACTAGCAGTGAAGCAATAATCTCTTCCAATTAGGAACAAGTTCTCCAATTCCATTATTTAGATCATTATTTAGTGTTCATCTCTTATTTTTGTAGTTTTTTTTTTTTTAATCTCCTTGCTAACTGTGGCATTTGACAAGATATACCAACAAATAAACCTTAAATCCTACTGCATGAAACAAATGACCATTTAATTCCTCATGAACTAGACAGAACTCCTTAATGAATTTCTTAAAATCCCTGTGGGTATTTTGAAAGCTTTTAAAAATTCAGTTATATTCTTACCCATTTGTTGGGTCCACATTATAATGCGGCTGTGTCAGGAAGGCTGTCTTGACTTATTACTGCATCACCACTGCCCTCTTTGGAGTGGAGGCAAATTTCCATATTAAGTATAAAATTCTGCGATTTTTCAGGCTTGGATTATAACCCTTTGTTTAAGAGGAATGCCAAATATATATGCCAGTTGTTAAATTTTTATAATATTGAACATGGAACATGAAACAAAAAAATGAATTTGAGCTAAGCATACTTTGTGAGACTGAATGAGACATGATGAGACATGCTGAGACATGGCGCACACTTCCACTCACAATCAAAAACCTCAATTTCCTGAAACGGACTTGGTACAACATCTACAACTGCCTTTAAGAAATATAAGATCACTTATATTTTAAAAGCCTAGATAAACTTTTTGAAAGCACTTATACATATTTTACATTTGAAACTAATCTATGGCGCCCCTTTTCTTCCATATAAAATAGTCCTCACATATTTTGTAGTTGCTTTTACTGTGTTTTTTACCAATTTACGCCATCCTGGAGATATAAAATAGGAATTTTTTTTCTGTCTTGGATGCTTTAGGTAATTCTTAAGAACTTAAAATTATTTATTAATTATTTGTTCTTAATATGAAACTCGTCCCACATAGTTTCTGACCAGTAAAGAAATATTCCTTAGGCACTGGGAGGTGTATTAACAACGGAGCATGAATCCAGGTTGAAGTGTACAATCTGCTTATAACTACCAACAGTTAAACGTTATCTTAGCTGCAGACAGCAAGAAATGCCTTTACCCCACTACTCCTGAGATTCTTAAGAGGGAAAACTAATTTCGCAATCTTTAAAAGAATCCATATAGGTAATTCTAAGAACTACACATACAGGGTATTAAAAAAGATGTTTTCTTTTGTAAGGCATCAATTATAGTTGAACAGAATGCATACCTAACATAAGATGGTTAACACTTGGTATCATAAAGCCATTTATCTTTTAAAACTCTCTAATTCCCTCTACTTTTACCAGCTTAAATAAGAAAAGAAGGCCCCTTGGCCTAATCAACTATGGTTATAAAAAAAAAAAACTAAGACATCTGAAACTATTAGGCACATCAAAGGTATAGTTTATGTAGTTCAAGGTTCCCTTCTTAAGGGGCAGACGAGTTACCTGGCACATCACACATATGGAACTGTAAAGATCACCCACGGAATTCAACTTTCACATTTTTAGTCAAACCGAAAGACTTATAGTAAATATGCAAACATACCGTATCTTCAGTTACAAGTGAATAAATGTAACATTTTACCAGATAAAAAGCTGGAGTTTAAGTATGAGAAACCTTCATACACTGTGCTAGTATTGGTCTCTTCTTTTTAGATGAATGCCAGTCATCAATACTTTCAACACAGCAGTTTAGAAGATAAACGTCCAAAATAGGTGACTTGGTTGTAGTCCATAATTTAGCAATTCAATGCCACTGGCATCATAATGCTGTGGAGATCACATGTATCTCCAAATTTTAGTCCGATTTGTCTTTTTTCTTTCCTGTTAAGGGCACTTTGTTTACAACAGCAGACCCAACAGCTGTAACACCTCCAGCCACAGCAGACACGCCCCCTTTCACCAGCCCTATTCCCATGGAAGGTACAGTTGTAACAGCTGTTTTGGTCACCTCCAGACTCTTTCCACCAATCCAAGCCACACCACCAATGGTGGCACCAACGGCTCCCTTTGTAACACTGAAGATACCTCCAGTCACACGGGACAACATGCCTGGCTGCTGCTGTGGGTGATCCTTCATTGAACCTAATGAAAGAAAATATTATGAGAAAGTCAAATACGAGACTTTAAAAAGCACTACAGAAAAAATTTTTTTAAATAAATAAAAAGAGCACTACAAATCACTAAGTAACCTGACTTTCTAACCATCAGCAGGTTGATTTGATAAGGCCAATCACATAAAATCAAAAGAATAGCTCTTCCCTTAATACATACATAACAATTTACAGTTGTACACACGCTTTTAAAATATCTGAGTATGTATTATAAGAAATGCTTCAGAGAAGACAACTTTTATAAAACAGAATTCTATTTTAAATGTTTCTTTGATGTACCTTTGTAATTGTTAATAAACTACCTTTATATTATATCCTAAAAGGAAAATAACAAATGTTGACAAGGATGTAGGGATACCAGAACCCTCATCCACTGCTGTGGGATCATAAAATGGTACTATCACTGTGGAAAACATTTTGGTGGCTCCTTAAAAAGTTAAACTTAGAACTACCATATTACCCAGCAATTTCACTCCTACATACATACCCCAAGGATTTGAAAGCAGGGACTCAAACAGATACTTGTAGACCAATACAAAATGTGGCATATACATGAAATGGGATTATTATTCAGGCATAAGAGAAAGGACGCTTTGCTACCTGCTACACGATACAACATTATGAACCTTGAAAACATGCTGAGTTAAATAACTCAGACACAAAAGGACAAATATTACATGATCCAATTTATATGAAATATCCAGAACAGGCAAATGCACAGAGATCAAAGCTTCTTAGCAGTCACCGAGATGGGTGGGAGAGCGAGATGGGGAGGTATTGCTTAAGGGTGATGAAAAATTTGGATAGTAGTGATGGATGCACAACATAATGTCACTGAATTGTACACAAAAATGGTCAAAATGGCAAATATTTTGTTATGTATATATTTCAACACAATTTTTAAAAAGAGGAACATGAAGGAATAAAAAGATAAATTATTTAGCCTTCATTTCCTTGATAAAAAAAAATTCAGTCATTACTGAAACAACTCTTTTAATTGAGAGCAGTGGTTCTCAAGGTCTGGTCTGGGGCCTCTGGGAATCCATGAGGCCATTTCAGAGGTTCCACGAGGTAAAATTTATTACCAAAATAATACTAAGATATCATTTTGCCTTTTCAATTTCATTCTGTCACAAGTGTACAATAGTTTTCCAGAGGCTACGTGACATGTGATAACAAAACAGACCAAATGCAGGAGCAGCTTTGAGATCTAGTTGTCTTCTCATTAATCCAGACATTAAAGAGATTTGCAAAAATATAAGAACCATGCCACCCTTCTGACAATTTTTTTTTTTCCTGGAAAATAGTTACTTTACATAAAAATATGCCAGTCATGTTAACTGTAGTGGGTTTAGTGTGTTTTTTAAATGAACTAAATATGTAAACTTTTCAGTTTTTATTCTTAATATAGTAAATATTAAATATAACCCACAAAGGTACAAGCTCTTCGGGGTCTTCTATTTTTTAGAGTGTAAAAGAGCCCTGAGACCAACAAGTTTGAGAACCATTGATTTAAATATTTGGGTTTCTGCTCTATGTGCTCCTTAATGATGAATTTAAAAAGCTAATGCTATGTGAAAATAGGAAAACTATTCATCATTTAAAGTCTTGTTCCCTACTTGAAATTATTTATATTTGGATGTAAGTAAGTACTGACAAACTGTAAGATTAGTTCTTAAATCACTGTCCCAGTAATTCTTATGGAACACGGTCTACTTTAAGCATCTAATTTTAAAAAAAACTCCACAGATACCCCACAGAAAGGTAACATCAATATGAAAAATTCAGATTTATCTAAATCATTGAGTCTCTTCGGTTTATTTGTTTGGGTGTTTTGTTGTATTTGGTGGGTTTTTTTTTTTTTAAAGGAACCACTCAAACTGGCACGTAACCTCAAACTCAAGCACAAAATGACTGGCAAAAGATTTCATAAAAATTTGCTTGTCCCAGCCTCAAATGAGCACATGCCTTTTGTCTCTTTATAATGTAATGACTTAGGCAACACCAAGTGAACAATGGTGTTTTTCTAAACTTCATGGGAAAATATTTGGTAAACCATACAATTCAGGTTTTAACCACTGAGAAAACACAATCTCACACAAATAAAGGTAAATTCTTGGACACATAAGTCCAACTAAGATCACCGAAGCCACTGGTAATTACAGCAGAATGAGGTTACCCGAGAAGGTAGCAGTGGGAAACTGAAAACATTTGACCATGCTGTCAATATATGACTATCCTGACTCAGTACTAAAGTCACTCCTGAGGTTAACCCTTCAACCGAAGATTAGACAGGCCCATAAAACAAAACTAAGGGGTACACCAGCGCAGGGGCAAAGACAAGAAGGCAAGAGGAGACAGGGAAGCCGGTAATGCGGAACCCAAGATTGAGAAGGGGAGAGTAGTGACACATAGTGGGGTTGGTAACCAGTGTCACAAACATATGTGTATTAATTGTTTAAAGAGAAACTAATTTGCTCTGTAAGCTTTCATCTAAAAATAAATAAATAAATTTTTTTGAACCCGAAAAATGTATAAATATATGACTATCCTATACAAAAAGAAAAAATTCTGAAAATTGAGTTTTTCTAATATATAAGGCACAAATTTACCAAGATAGTTTTCTCTTTTCATTGTTTGAAGATTTTACATCCTATCACAAGTGGGAAAACTTTGTGTGTGCATCTACACAGAAAGAGCACACACATGCATACAACTAGCTGGATTTATAAAAACCAAACATTTTCTTATTAAAATTATTTCAGTAATAATCATAGTTAATATAAATCTTAAAATGGAAATGGCTGAGGATGCATTACTAGATTGAAGATACAGGCAAACATTTGAACTATTATGAAATTATGATGGAAAGGATTATGTAATTGGTAATTCTTTTCTAATACAGGTCGATGGCACAAGGAAAAGGGGGAAAATTCTGATTTGAGAAATAAGGTAACTGCCTCATGCTGAATACTTATAAAATTCTGTCATATCAAATTTTGTGTACATGCATTTAATGAAGAAAAGTAACTACTCCTAATCAAAAAAAAAAAATTTTTTTTTTTTTTTAAGCAGATGAATATTAACGCCGTTGATGTCTTTAGTTGCAGACTACCAAACCAAACCCATTGCTGTGAGTCCAGCTCATGAGGACCCCATGTATTACAGAGCAGAACTGCTCCACAGGGTATTCTTAGCTGTAAACTTTATGGAAGCAGGTCACCCTACCTCTCTTTTCATGGTATCACTGGTGGGTTTGAACCACCAACCTTTAGGTTAGTAGACAACCGCAACCATTTGTGCCACCCAGGGACCTCTCCTTATGATTACCACCATATAAATTATCTGCTTTGTAGATTATTTTTATTTAGCAGGTTGACATATAGACATTCCTGTGGCTTTGTTCTCTTCGTTGACAATCATGCTCCTGGATAGCCTTTATTTATCACTTTTCTCACTTTTTTCTCACAAAGTCCTGGTTAACTTTCTCAAAGAGGCCTAACTTTTCTTTTCAAAACGTCATGGTTCTAGTCCTAAAAAAAAATAAAGAAAAAGAGCTGAGCCAATAATATTCCAGGCTCTTCCTCCACCAAAAAAAAAAAAAAAATTTCCACAAAAACCAAAAAGCTAAACAAACCCTAATCAGTTACCTCCATCTTCTTTTGGCGTAAGTATGCACTTTTCATTATGTATGTTTCCTAGCAATTTCACTTTTGCCTACCAACATAAGAAGAAGTACATGAAGACAAGTTTACACAAGTCTGTAACAGAGCTAGGAAGAAAATCCAATACCTAAAGTCACCACTTCTAGCCCTAGCCTCTTCCCAGAGACATCCTAAGTCTGTCTGCTACCCTATTTCCAGCAGTCAACCACTTCATACCTTATTTCCCAATTTCTTTCTTCAGTTTTATAACTATCCTGTATAAACATGCAATTCTCCAAGGAGATCACAATATGGATCAATGTTAGTAATATTCTACACCAAAACCATAAATAAAAATGCCTGTAATAACCTTATATATAGAGTCAGGACACTGTGTGTGCAGTTAGTGTTTCCAAGTATTTTTTGAAGTAAAGGTAAGAATAAAATGATTCATGATGTCACAATTTTCAAAGTGAAAGAGAACTATAATTTAGAAAAACAAATTAAGCAGACCCCAAGACCATGCAGAAATAGAAATACAATTATATTGTAAGGAATAATGAGTTTATCAATAAATCTTAAGTGATTTTTTTTATACACACTACATTAAAACTAAACATAGTTCATCCTTCCTCCCTACCCTACCCTACACAAGTAAAAGGATACTCTCTTACTCATGAAGTGGCCTTAAAAGAATATAAGAGTGGTGGAAAATAGATCTTATACAATAAAATAGTTATCGATATTTGTGTTTTCTTATTACAGGCTTAAAATGTTTATCTTCAATTATTTTCTGCAGTATAGTTACTGACAAGTTAAATGAGTTATATTACTTTAAATTTAATAAAAACAATCGGAGCTTTAATTCACCAGGATATTTTTTCCATTCTTACTATTGTAGATGTATTCTTACCTTCTGGTGGTTCATCACTAAGGTATGATGGGATTTCTTGTTGGTTTTTATCTGCCTGATCCATGATTTCCTTAAAAAAAAAAAAAAAAAAATTTATATTTCACTTTAACCTCAACCTGTGAGACCAGCTTTTATCACAAGCTGATTTAAGACTTAATCAACTTTATTCAGGTAAACAACATTTTAAAACACCTACCAAAAGGCTACTTCATCTTATTTCTCTCTAGATCATATTGTGGCATTTATGAAATACTTTAAGTTACACCAGTGGACATAAAAATCTGAGCTGAAACATTAAGCAGAGAGCTTCAACTTAAACTGAAAATTACTGATTGAAAGAGAATTGAAGGCTGGGGTTAGCTGGCTACAACTTTAAGTGAGTCCTCCTACAGGATGTTAGTTAACTTAATCACAATTTACTTCATAATAGGCTTAAAGACGGGCCTACACCGTAACTAAAAAAATGACATCCTTCACCTCTGAAGATGATTACCACCAACATGAATCAATGAGAGATGGGTTCTGATGACTTTTTTGTTGTTGTTTTTAGTTAGACCTTTAGGAACAGAATCAACAACAGAATTCAAACATTTTCTATGAAAGAAAATATGTTCTATGATTACCTCTATATAAAATAATAAGGGCACCTAAGAAGGAAGGAGCCCTGGTGGCACAGTGGTGAAGTGCTCAGCTGCTAACTGGAAGGTCTGTGGTTGGAATCCACCAGCCACTCCATGGGAAAAAGATGTTGCAGTCTACTTCCATAAAGATTTCAGCCTAGGAAACACTATGGGGCAGTTCTACTCTGTCCTATAGGGTCACTGGGAGTTGGAATTGACTTGATGGCAGTGGGTTTGGTTTTTTGGTTTTTAAGAAGGAAGAAAGAGTTCCCAGGGTCACCATAAGTCAAAACTGACTCCATGGCAACTAGTTTTTAAGTAAGGTATGTTGAGATGAAGAAAATATGGTTAAACTTTCTTTTCTCAATTTCTTTTACTGTCTTAATACATTTGGTTTCAAATTCACTTGACTAAGTTAAGATTAAAAAGTCTAAAAGTGTTCTTTATCATACACTGTCTTGGGAGAACTCTACGGCTGTGATCCCAGCAATCATCTAGTACCTCCTGGTCATATAAACTTGAAGCCTAAGTTACTTTATTTCTCGATATACAACAGAGATTAAGAAGGCTATTGTAAAAACTAATGATTAATTTTTTGACAAATACTTCAATACGTTAATTAACAAACACTGAGTATCTATATGGACCAGGCAATGTTTTGGGGTGTACAGGATGTTACAGTGATCGATACAGATCAAAAAAAAATCCCTACCATCATGTAATGGACACTCTAGTGGGAGAAAACAAACAATAAACAAATACAACCAGTTGACACTGACTCGGTCTCATGGTAACCTCATAAATATCAGGGTAGAACTGTGCTCTATAGCGTTTACAATGGCTGATTTTTCAGAAATAGATCCCCAGGCCTTTCTTCTGAGGTACCCCTGGGTGGAGTCAAACCTCCTACCTTTGGGTTAGCAACTGAGCATGTTAACCCTCTGCACCACCCAGGGACTCCAAACAAATATACAAAGACTGTGATGAGCCCTAATGGCACAGAGGTTAAGCACTTAGCTGCTAACGTAAAGATCAGCAGTTCAAAAACACCATCTACTCCATGGGAGAAAGACGTGGCTTCCGTAAAGATTTACAGCCTTGGAAGTCACATGAGGCAGTTCTATGCTGTCCTATAGGGGCGCAGGAGTCGGAATTCGACTTGACGGCGATTGGTTTATACTATATGCCAGATGATGTCCAAATGCCACAGAGAAAACAATTCACTAAGAGGGATGGCAGCAAAGAGGATGTAGTGAGGTCCGTGATGCGATATCTCAAAGGAGGTAAGGAAACAAGACATCTGGGTGAAGACCCTCAAGGGAGAAGAAACAGCAAGAGCAAAGGCCAAGGTGGGGGCTTGCCTGGGGAGTTCTAGAAACAGCGAAGAGTATGGCTGGCCCATTTTAAAGGGCGCAGGAGAGGAGGTTAGAGGGAGATCCAAATGGAGAGTCTGACACTTACTCTGGGACAGGAAGCCAGCGAAAAGCATTCAAAAGGGGACTAGCATGCTCTGATTTACATTTTTAAAAGATCATTCCGGCTACTTGAGGAAAACAGGTAAGAGGGCAAGCATAAAGGCATAAAGACCTGTCAGGACACTATTTCAGTAATCCAGGCGAAAAATGTTGGTGGCATGGATGAGACTGGTAGAGGTAGAGGTCACGAGAAAGTACGGATTTTCAAGGGTGATTTTTAACTCATGTAATTCATCTTGCAATGTCTTTAAAACCTAAATCCTGTGTAAAATGGGACTTCACTGTACTCCACAGGAGTCCAGCAGCACATGCCATGTGTTTAGTAAATATCTTTTAGTTGCTCTAGTTGAAAACCCCGTGAAGCAGTTCTACGCTGCCCATGTGGGGTTGCCATGAGTTGAAATGGGCTCAACAGTAACTAACAACAACAGTTGAAAACTCTGGCTCAGGCCACTTGTCAAGAGCACGTATCTTATCCTGGTCTAGTTTGTCATCCCATACACACTTAAGGTTTAAAAAGTAATAAAATATATAATCTCTGACCAAAAAAAAGTGTCAGCTGGTGCATTATTAAGAGAAGGAGTTCTTTTTTGACTGATTTGTCTTAACGTTTAAACTCCCTCAAACTAGAAAGTTACATTTACTTCCACTCATATTTCGATTTTCTTTGATATATCATCATGGTAAGATCATGACAAATTATACAGCATAGTGGTTAAGGCTCTGCGATCAGAAAGCCTGGGCCTGAATTCCAACTCAACCATAAACTATATGGCTGAGAACAAAAACTTCATCAGATCCTCGCTGTCCAGAAATTTAAAATATACATTAAAGATATTCTGGCCCCACCTCTAAGATTAGAAGCCTATTTAACAAATTCCACAACAGTATACGACTATTTTCGAGCCACTGTCTTTCCCCTCTAGAAATTCCAAGAGGGTAAGGACCTTTGTCTAACTTGTTCAACACTGTAATCCCAGTATCTACATACCATATACACACACACAGATCCAGGAGCCCAGCTACCTGATCAACCAGTCAACAGAAGCTACCATACTCTATACAGAAATATGGTGAAATTATATGAACACTAACATCTTGCATGGTTTAGCTGGAGTTTAAAAACAAATATGATTACAATAGTAACTGTATACATTTCAAAACTGCCCTTCTGGTTCCTAGCCTACAAATCCCTACTAAAAGTCTTACCCTCTCCTCCTAATACAGAATCTCTTAGGGAGAAGAAAAAAAAAAAAGCTTTTAATTTTTCCACACTGTATCTTGTAATTAAAAAAAAGACCACCACTTTAAAAGATTAGAGCTGCTTTATATCACAATAGCATACAAAATATATGCAAATTAATCCAGGTATGAACTGACTTCATCCTTCTGTGGGTAGACAATGAAAAGCCATGAAGGATTTCTGAGCAGAGTAACATTTGTCAGATCTGAGATTTAAGAAGCTAACTAAAGCAAAAACAGATGGATGGACGGCGATTAAATCCAGTAAATGGCAACTTCAGTAATCCAGTGAAATGGAGTACTGGTTTGAACTTTGCCAGTTTTTTCTATCTCAACGAACGCTCAGGCCAAAAACTAGGAGTCGGCCTTGACTTGCTCTTTTTTATATCCTCACATAATCATCAGTAAATTCTGTTGTCTGAGTAAACCCAAAATATGACCACTTCTGACCACCTGTACTGCCACCACTTCAGTCTAATAAACCATCATAATCTTTTACTTAAAATACTGCAAAATCTCTTAACTGGTCTCCGAGCTTCCATCCTTGCCCTCGCTTCAGTTTAACCATGTCATTCCTCTGTTTAAAATCCTCCAACTGCTTCCTATTGTGCTCAGAATAAAACTCAGAGACTTTACCTTGGCTTCGAGCCTGATATCATCCAACTCCCATTTCCCCTGCGACAGCATCTCCTATTCACTACCATCACTACAGGAGGCCTGTTCTCTTAAATTGGGAATCATGAAGACAAACTCACCCCTTATCTCCTAAAAATGGGAAAGGTAAATAACTTGCTAGTAAAATTTAAAAGTACACCCACAGAGACAAGTAAAAACAGACAAAAAAAAGTGTCAAAATCACAATTTTCAAGTATGACCCTTAAGTGATGCATCAGACGCATCATCTTCATTAAATTCACTGAGACATTAGTTCAACATATACCTGAGTCCCTGCTATGTGCCAGGTACCCTGTTAGGGTTTGAGATTTCTGTGTGATTAACCATATACAAGTTCTTCTCTAAGCCAAAGTTTACGATCCAGTGGGAATAAACTTGCCGGGCACTTAACAGTTTAGTGACATCATTCATTCAAAAAATAAAAAATATCTGCTTTCTAGGATCTCATAACACATACAAGTTTTTAATAAAATGTACTTTCTTAAAGAAAGTAATAAAAACAAAAGAAAAATCTTCTGATGAGCACAAGGATTTAACTTATTCTACGGACATAAATCAATCCTACCTTTTTGTCTTGATATGTGAACAAATTACAGTACTAACTAAAATCAGTTAAAAGTGAGTTTTTTAGAAAATACTGAATTGTGAACAACTGCTTAACTGTAGACTATTTATCACGACTGCAAATTTATGAGCAGTTACTTTAAGCATTTTTCACCAAACAAAACCCACTGCCATCGAGTCAATTCCAACTCATAGCGACCCTATAGGACAGTGTAGAACTACCCCACAGGGTTTCCAAGGCTGTAAATCTTTATGGAAGCAGACTGCCACATCTTTTTTCCCACAGAGCCGCTGGTGGGACTGAACCATTGACCTTTCAGTTAGCAGCAGAGCACTTAACCATTGTACCACCAGAGCTCCTACATCATAGCTATAAAAAACCCATTGCAGTAGAGTTGGTTCCAACTCATAATGACCCTGTACGACAGAGAGCTGCCCCATAGGGTTTCCGAGGAGCAGCTGGGGTTTCGAACTGCTGACCTTTTGGTTAGCAGCCAAGCTTTTAACCACTGAACCACCGCAAGTGGCAAATACACTGACCAAAGACTAATAACTATTCCCTAGAGGGTAATTTATTCCACTAATAGAAATAAGTAAACAAATGCATTTAGGGAGCTTTTTTTTTTTTTTTTAAGGAAAACAGATGAATCAATGTTGTTTGTGGATTTCAGTAACACTTTATACACAAAGTTTTAATTCATAATTGAAACCAAGTCTGAAAAGAACTCCCATACTTGCCTGTGGATACCACTCTCCTTACGCCAAATGAAGTTAAATAACACGAACAAGTTATACAAAACCTAACTACAAAATACAGTGCACACCAATTTACTTTAAAAGCCTCTTCAAAATACCTGTTATTAAACAGTAAGTGCCAATTTCCCTGTCTAAGGAAAAGAAGACTAAATGAATTAGTTAAACTCTTCCAAGTCTTCTATATATAGGAACTTTGCCACATCCTCCCTCGCGTTTCTGCTTCTTTGCCAAACTACAGAGTTTAAAAATACATTTATATAGAGCTTCAATGCACACCTGCATCAAAAAGCAGTGTATACGAAAACACCAGCTTACTGTTTTTAGGCTTCTTTAGGAGCCCTGGTGGAGCCCTGGTGGTGTAGTGGTTAAGAGCTCTGCTGCTAACCAAAAGATCAGCAGTTCAAATCCACCAGTCGCTCCTTGGGAACCCTATGGAGCAGTCCTATAGGGTCACTATGAGTCGGAACCGACTCGACAGCACCTGACAATAATAACAACAAAGAGCCCTAGTGGTGTCGTGGTTAAGCATTCAGGTTGGAAGTTTGAATCCACTGACCACTCCTTGGAAACCCTACTGGGCCGTTCTACTCCGTCCTATAGGGTCGCCATGAGTTGGAATCGACTCAATGGCAACGAGTTTGGTTTTTGGTTTAGTTAACCATCCTGAAAAGGCTGCTTTTAAAGATGGCACCTACATTATATCAACAAATAGACAATGAGAAATGCACTGAATCTGGCAGGGAAGTGCTCTGGGACAGGGAAGAAAAAGTAATCTGCCAGTAAAACTTGTAAGTGCATACCTAGTGACAATTTGTAGATGTTGTCCTTAAACCTTAAGCAGAATTACAACACTCTGTCAAACCAGAGAACCACTATACCAGCCATCTCCACTAAATTGTACCTCATTAGTTGAACACATATTTGCATCCCTACGGTGCGTTGGACACTCTGTTAGGCACTGAGCTTTCAGTGTAACAACAAAGGTCCCACTCAGAAGGAGTTTATAAATTATCCAGTGAGGCATCTTCAGGCAGTAGGGAAACAGCAAACATTCAGTGACTGAAAAAAACAAAGAAGGTAAAGCTCTAGAACACACACACACACACACACACACACACACACGACCTGCATTATTTATTTGTCTAATGTGGTAACAACTTTAACTTTTCTAACGTTTTTCTATATATGTTTCTAATGTTTTCTATATGTGGAAAAATTTTTACTTGGTTTCTGGTAAATCTGCTGTAACAAAAGCTAAAGAAATGAAAGTACAAAAAAGCAAAACAGGATGCATATGGGTTTTTAAAGGTTACTTCTCTCTTTTTTTGTAAAAACAGGCCTGTACACACACACACACCCCATATAGCTGCTGGGTAACATCAATATTCCTGGACAGCCCTTTAAAAAGCACGCGCACCCATGGAAGTTTTAAAGGATAAAACAACAGTATATAGTAAGTACTCATAAATAGCAAATAACGTCTCTTCATCTGAAATTTGCACAAATGTTCACTTGAAATCGTTTCACAGTTGAGGGAGTACTAAATAAACAAGAACTCTCTTTCTCTAGGTGTTTCTAAACCCTTTCTGGAGGCCTTTTCTCCCCCAACTGATCCCTTTAGGCACTAGCAAGTCTTTTTTTTCCTCTTTAGCAGAGGGAGTGACGTGGCAGGATAGGCAGAAAATGACCCGGGAGAAGCCATGGCTAGCGCTGAACTTGGCACCTCCTCCCTCGGCTGCACGGTGTACACCCAGCGCACCCCCACTCCGTGGAGTCAGAGAACGTCTATGTAAGAAGGGTTTAGGAGAGGCGATCTGGTTGGAAGTGGGAGCCTGGGGACCAGTCTTGGAGCTGCGTGTGCAGAGCAGGCAGTTTTTATTTAGACAGAGGAGACAGGGATGGCACTGATGAGTGCTCCTGCGCTCCCCAGTCGCCCCTTGGTGCCACCAGCGTCCTCTCCATTCCCACATTTTCAGGTTCAGGGTAGGAGTGGGGTAAGACCTTCCCACCTGGGAAGTCCACAGAGAGCCAAGTCTTGTGCGCCCAAGAGAGCGGCTTATCAACAGGTCAGGAGTTAGCGGGCCGGGGAAGCCCAGAACACAAGTCACCCCGCTACATTCCTCTTCCAGGCGCCTGACACCCGACCCCAGCCCCGACCCCGAAAGAGCTACGAAGTCAGGCTCCAAGGAAGCCCCCAGTCCCAAACCATGACAGGGGGATCAGGGACGTGGGAAGAAGAGTAGCCCCGCCAGCAAACCTCCATCCGCCCCCAAAGTCGCCCCGCCCCCCCTTTCCCGCTCAGTTCCCCCAAAAGGCCCCGCTCAGGGCAGGAGGCCTGCGGAGCGAGGAGACGCAGCGCACGAAGGTTGGCGGAAGAAGGAGAGAGAGGAGGGCAGGAAGCCCGGCCGGCGCCCCCCGCCCTCCTAGTCGGCTTTACTCACCGCCGGGGCCGCGGGCCGGAGCCTGGGGCTGGGGCCGAGAGGAGGGAGTGGGCAGCACCAACGAGGGCTGAGGCGGCCTGAGGCGGCCTGGGGCGGTAGTCCCGAACTCAGGAGACGCCTCCGCAGGCTGTGGAGCCAGAAGACTCCGTTGGCGGCGGCGGCTGCTGCCTCTGGCTGCGGACGTGGCGCCCCAAGCGACCCGCCCCCTCCGCCGCCTCCTCAGCTCCCGCCTACTCCCGCGGCTCCGGCTCCGACGCTCCGGCTCCGACGCGCACGCGCACTCGCACACCCGGACCCCGCACACGCCCACCGGTTTCTCGAACAAGCCCAGCCCTCCCAGCAGCCTCCGGCCCGCCGCCTCCCCCCGTGCGCACGCGCGACGCCCCCCACTCCTCCGAGCCCTGCTCCCTCCCCTTCGCCCCCTGGGTGCCTCCACGGGCACCCCCAGCCTCCCTGCGCACGCGTCGTCTTCCGGGGTCGCCCCACCCCCTTCCCCACTGTCCAATCAGATCGAGCGAGGGGCGTGAAGCCGGGGAACGTTTTGGCCCAGGCCTTGGGCCCTGCGCGAGAGTCACGGCGGCTTCTCGAAGCTAGAGATCTGCTGCCCGGTAACGGTCACTCGAAATTCATCGTCTTCGCCCCAGTTCCCGGGGACTTCAGCCTACTTCCATTACCTGCTCCCCCTCAGCAGATCGTCTAGCTGGGGCTTCACCCGTTTCGTTGCCTCAGGCAGGCACTTTACACCCCTTGACTGACCAACTGATAGGAGTGGGGACAGTGCTTATTTATTTATTTATTTTTCCTGCCCTAGAAGTGAGCTCATTGAGATTAAGAATTTCTCTCGTTAGACAGAATCACCACAAAGCTTAATGCGGTGCCTACGACTTGCCAGGCAATCGATATTTGTTGAAGAGAGTGGGTGTTTGGTACTGAAAAGAAAACTGAGTTGGAAGTTACAAAACCTGGCTTTGTGTCCCTTCCTCACCACACACCGACTAAGTGCCTTTTCAAGTCTCCCAGCGTTGGCAACTTTGGCAACGGTTCTCCTTGCCAATCTACAAGGTGTTGAGAAGCGTGTAGTGGGTAAGAAGTTATAGTCCCTGGACTATTACCCTGCTGTGCCAGAACCTAAGTTATATGTGGTGTGAGGCCTCCTGGGCGCTTCAAGATGAGGATTGTTATATCCATCTCACAGTATGGTTGTGAGGAGTGGACAAGATAAGGTGCTCAAATGAGGCTGAACAAGATAAGTGGTATTTATTATTAACTTCTCTTTGCCTCTCTTTTCCCAGCTACAAAATGAAGATGATAACAAATCCTTCCCATGTGAGTTGAGAGGATTAAAAGAGACGGTAGGTATGAGATGAATTTATAAACTGCAAAACTGCAAAGTCCTATACAAATGTGAGATTTTTCCTTTTACAAAATAAAATGTAGAAGTAAAACAACCAATAAATAACCTCACAAGAAAAAAAATTTTTTTTTTCAAGAAGAAAGTAAAGTGGTGACGACTGACTAGGAACTGTTGATGAACCTCAGAATAAAACAGGCTAACCAAGGAAAGCATGCTGGAAGAAGCTAAGTCTCAAACAGGGCGTAAGTGGAATGAACTAAATATAGTTTATGGCTTCACCTCATTATTGATTTATCAAAGCACCTAATTAAATCCACTTAGACCACAGTGCTGAGACCATTAAGATATTTTCATTTTCCAGAGCTAAAAGGAGAAATTTTATCATCTAAAAGTAGAATTTGATTATTGGCAGCATCTGTGGTGGTGGTGCGGGTTGTTAGGTGCTGACTCATAGTGACCCTGTGTACAACAGAGGGAAACACTGCCCAGTGCTGTGCCATCCTCACAATCATTGCTCTGTTGCAGCTGCTGTCAGTCCATCTCATTGAGACTCTTCCTCTTTTTCGATTACCCTCTACCTACCATGATGTCCTTCTCTAGGGACTGGTTCCTTCTGATAACGTGTACAAAGTATGTGAGACAAAGTCTTGCCATCCTTGCTTCGAAGGACCATTCTGGCTGTACTTCTTCCAAGACAGATTGGTTTGCTCTTCTGGCAGTCCATGGTGTATTCAATATTCAATATTCACCAGCACTGTAATTCAAATGCATCAGTTCTTCTTCAGTCTTCCTTTTTCATTGTCCAGCTTTCACATGCATATGAAGTGATTGAAAATACCATGGCTTGGGTGAGGTGCACCTTAGTCCCCAAAGTGACATTTTTGCATTTTAACACTTTAGAGAGAGCTTTTTGCAGCAAATTTGCCCGATGGAACATGTGGTATGATTTCTTGACTGCTGTTTCAATGGGCCTTGAACTTGGATCTAAGTAAAATGAAATCCTTGACAATTTCAGTCTTTTCTACATTTATCGTGATGTTGCCTACTGGTCCAGTTGTGAGGATTTTTGTTTTCTTTATGTTGACATATAATCCATACTGAAGGCAGTAGTCTTTGATCTTGCTCAGAAAGTGCTTCAAGTCCTCCTCACTTTCAGTAAGTAAGGTTGTGTCACCTGCATATCACAAGTTGTTAGTGGTCTTTGTCCAATCCTGATGCCCCATTCTTCATATAATGCAGTTCCTCAGATTATTTGCTCAGCTTACAGATTGAATAAGTATGGTGAAAGGATACAACCCTGACTCAGACCTTTCCTGACTTTAAACCATGCAGTATTCCCTTGTTCTGTTCAAATGACTGCCTCTTGGTCTATGTACAGCATCCTCATGAGCACAATTAAGTGTTCTGAAATTCCCACTCTTTGCAATGTTATCCATAATTTGTTATGATCCACACAGTCAAATGACTTTGCATAGTCAATAAAACTCAGGTAAACATCCTTCTGGCATTTCTGCTTTCAGCCAAGAGCCATTTGACATCAGCAATGATATCCCTCATTCCACATCCTCTTTTGAATCTGGCTTGAATTCCTGGCAGTTCACTGTCGATGTGCTGCTGCAAGTGCTCTTTAATGTTCTTCAGCAAAATTTAAGTTGAGTGTGATATTGATGATACTGTTCAATAATTTCTGCATTCTGTTGGATCACCTTTCTTTGGAATGGGCACAAATATGGATATCTTGGAGTAGGTTAGCCAGGTAGTTGTCTTCCAGATTTCTTGGCGTAAACCAGTGGGCCCTTCCAGCATGTCCTTTTGTTGAAACATTTCAGTTGGTATTCTGTTAATTCCTGGAGTCTTGTTTTTCATCAGTGCTTTCAGTGCAGCTTGGACTTCTTCCTTCAGTAAAATAGGTTCTTGATCATATGCTACCTCCTGAAATGAACATCTGCCTTTTTTTTTTTTTTTTGGTACTGTGACTCTGTTTATTCTTTCTGTCTTCCTTGATGCTTCCTGCAGTGTTCAATATCTTGCTTTGTAGTAGTTGTTGTTAGGTGCCCGTCAAGTAGGTTCCAACTGATAGTGACCCTGTGCACAGCAGAACAAAACATTGCCCAGTCCTGCACCATCCTCACAATTGTTTCTGTGTTTGAGCTCATTGTTACAGCCACTGTATCAATCCATCTCCCTGAGGGTCTTCCTCTTCCCCGCCCCCCCGCCCCCGACCCTCTACCAAGTGTCATGGGTTGAATTGCGTCACCCAAAAAATGTGTATATCACCTCGGTTGGGCCATGATTCCCAGTATCATGTGGTTGTCCTCCATTTTGTCATTGTAATTTTATGTAAGAGGATTAGGGCAGGATTGTAACACCACCCTTACTCAGGTCACCTCCATGATCCAATGTAAAGGGACTTCCCCTGGGGTGTGGCCTGCACCACCTTTTATCTCTCAAGAGATGAAAGGAAAGCAAGCAGAGAGTTGGGGACTTCATACCACCAAGAAGGCAGTACTGGGAGCAGAGTGCATCCTTTGGACCTGGGGTCCCTGTGCCTGAGAAGCTCCTCGACCAGGGCAAGATTGAGGACAAGGACCTTCCTCCAGAGCTGACAAAGACAAAGCCTTCCCCTGGAGCCGATGCCCTGAATTTGGACTTTTAGCTTATTGTACTGTAAGGACATAAATTTCTCTTTGTTAAAGACATCTACTTGTGGTATTTTTGGTACAGCAGTACTAGATAACTAAGACACCAAGCATAATGTCCTTCTGCAGGGACTGATCCCTCCTGGTAACGTGTCCAAAGTATGTGACACATAGTCTCACCATCCTTGCTTCTAAGGAGCGTTCTGGTTGTGTTACCAATTGCCAATCTGACAAAAAGGGTCCTTGTCTTTTCCCGAGTAAGAATACACATGAAAGACAAATTTACCTTTAGCAAGCTTTATCTTGCTTGAGTCAAGCAAAAGGAGTCAGCAAGGGACAAAGCCTCTTCAAAAGGCTGACTCGGGAAAAGGGAAGCAGGGCTAGGGCTTATGTGGGTTCCATGGAGAAAACAGAGTGATGAATATTTAGTGGCTCCTTTCAAGGGGCAGGTACTTCTCAGAATGGCAGTGCATGTTAATTAGGTTGTGCGTGCATCTGGAATCCAGCTGGAACCAGCCAATATTCAAGATGGAGTCTTCTCAGCAGCCCTTGGCATTACTTATTACGGGATATAGTGCAAGTGCACAGATCTTTGGCACTACATTGCCATCTTCGGAGGGCTAAGGAAGGTTAAACAGCGGTCACATTTTGTTCTGGGCATGTGGGAGACTGTAAAGGGAGAAGGGAGTAGAAAAACACTAAGAAGGAGGCAGTAATTCACGGGTTGTTTCAACCTTATCTCGTGTTGACAGGGTGTGGTTCCTGTTTACCCAACTTCTAGATGGTAATATTTTAACAGCTCTTTTGTTCCCCCAGCACAGTTAACTGTGTCTGTCTCAGTTGTACTTCTTCCAAGACAGATTTGTTTGTTCTTTCGGCAGTATATTCAATATTCTTCACCAGCACCACAATTCAGAGTCATCAATTCTTGGTCTTCATATTCATTGTCCAGCTTTTGGATGCATATGAAGTGATTGAAAACACCAGGGCTTACAATAGTCAAAACAGCCTGGTACTGGTAGCACAACAGATACATAGACCAATGGAACAGAATTGAGAACCCAGACATAAATCCATCCACATATGAGCAGCTAATATTTGACAAAGGCCCAAAATCTGTTGAAAGGGGAAAAGACAATGGTGCTGGCGTAACTGGTTATCCATCTGCAAAAAAATGAAACAAGACCCATACTCACACCATGCACAAAAACTAACTCAAAATGGATCAAACACCTAAGTATAAAATCTAAAATGATAAAGACCGTGGAAGAAAAAATAGGGACAATGCTAGGAGCCCTAGTATATGGCATAAATAGAATACAAAACATAACTAACAATACACAATCACCAGAAGAGAAACTAGGTAACTGGGAGCTCCTAAAAATCAAACACGCTCATCCAAAGACTTCACCAAAAGAGTAAAAAGATTACCTATAGACTGGGAAGAAGTTTTTAGCTATGACATTTCCAGTCAGCGTCTGATGTCTAAAATCTACATGATACTGCAAAAACTCAACAAAAAGACAACCCAATTAAAAAATGGGCAAAGGATATGAGCAGGTACTTCACAAAAGAAGACATTCAGGTAGCTAACAGATACATGAGAAAATGTTCACGATCCTTAGCCATTAGAGAAATGCAAATCAAAACTACAATGAGATTCCATCTCCAACAAGGCTGGCATTAATCCAAAAAACACAAAATAAATGTTGGAGAGTTTGTGGAGAGACTGGAACACTTACACACTGCTGGTGACAATGTAAAATGGTACAACCACTTTGGAAATCAATTTGGCACTTCCTTAAAAAGCTAGAAATAGACCCCAAATTCTCATAAAAAGACCATACTTAATGGTCTAGGACTAGAGGAATCCCAGCGGCAATGCTCCCCAGACCTTCTATTGGCACATGACAGGAACCATCCCCGAAGACAACTCATCAGACATGAAAGGGACTGGTCAGCGGGAGGGAGAGAGATGCTGATGAAGAGTGAGCTAATTAAATCAGGTGGACACTTGAGAGTGTGTTGGCAACTCTTGTCTGGAGGGGGGATGGGAGGATAGAGAGAGAGGGAAGCTGGCAAAATTGTCACGAAAGGAGAGACTGAAAGGGCTGACTCTAGGGGGAGAGCAAGTGGGAGTAGGGAGTGAGATGTATGTAAACTTATATGTGACAGACTGATTGGATTTGTAAACGTTCACTTGAAGCTTAATAAAAGTTAATTAAAAAAAAAAAAAAAGCTAGAAATAGAACTACCGTATGATCCAGCAACCCCACTCCTTGGAATATACCCTAGAGAAATAAGGGCCTTTGCACAAACAGATACGTGCACACCCATGTTCATGGCAGCACTGTTTACAATAGCAAAAAGATGGAAGCAACCAAGGTACCCATCAGTGGATGAATGGATAAATAAATTATGGTGTATTCACACAATGGAATACTACGCATTGGTAAAGAGCAATGATGAATCCGTGAAACATTTCATAACATGGAGGAATCTGGAAGGCACTATGCTGAGTGAAATTAGCCAGTTACAAAAGGACAAATACTGTATGAGACCACTATTATTATAAGAAATAGTTTAAACAGAGAAGAAAATGTTCTTTGATGTTTACGAGAGTGGGAAGGGAGGGAGGGGGTATTCAGTAATGAGATAAGAACTATTTTAGGTGAAGGGAAAGACAACACAATACAGGAGAGGTCAGCACAACTGGACGAAACCAAAAGCAAAGAAATTTCCTGAATAAACCAAATGCTTCGAAGGCCAGTGTAGCAGGGGCAGGGGTTTGGGGGACCATGGTTTCAGGGGACATCTAAGTCAATTGGCATAATAAAATCTACGAAGAAAACATTCTGCATCTCACTTCAGTGAGTGGCATCTGGGGTCTTAAATGCAAGCAGCCATCTAAGATGCATCGATGTGTCTCAACCCACCTGGAGCAAAGGAAAATGAACACCAAAGACACAAGGTAATTACGAGCCCAAAAGACAGAGAAGGCCACAGAAATCAGAAACTACATCAGCCTGAGACCAGAAGAGCTAGATGGTGCCCAGCTACAACCAATGACTGCCCTGACAGGGAACACAACAGAGAATTCCTGAAGGAGTAGGAGAGCAAATTCTCAAATTTTTGTAAAAAGACCAGACTTAATGGTCTGACTGAGACTAGAAGGACCCTGGAGGTCATGGTCCCTGGACCTTCTGTTAGCCCAAGACAGGAACCATTCCCAGAGCCAACTCTTCAGACAGGAATTGGACTGGACTGTGGGATAGAAAATGATACTGGTGAGGAGTGAGCTTCTTGGATCAAGTAGGCACTTGAGACTATGTGGCCAAGTCCTGTCTGGAGGGGAGAGGAGAAGGCAGGGTGGGACAGAAGCTGGCTGAGTGGACACGGAAATACAGGGTGGGGAGAAGGAGTGTGCTGTCTCATTAGAGGGAGAGCAACTAGCTGTATATATCAAGGGTATATAAATTTTTGTATGAGAAAGTGACTTGATTTGTAAACTTTCACTTCAAGCAAAACTTAAAAAAAAAAAAAAAGAACACCAGGGCTTGGGTCACGCACACCCCGTAGTCCTCAAGGTGACATCTTGAGTTTTCAACACTTTATAGAGGTCTTTTGCAGCAGATTTGCCCAATATTTTGCCCATAGAATCCTTCAATATTGCAACTTGAGGCTTGAATTTTTTCTTCAGTTCTTTCAGCATGAGAAATGCAGAGCATGTTCTCCCCTTTTGGTTTTCTAACTCAGGTCCTTGCACATTTCATTATAATACTTTGTCTTCTGAAACCATCCTTTGACCTTCTGTTCAGCTCTTTTACTTCATCATTTCTTCCATTCGCTTTAGCTGCTCTACATTAAAGAGCAGGTTTCAGAGTCTTCTAGTTGTAGCATTAATGTTTTGATTTTGGACCTTTTTTCTTTTTGTGATGTGTGCATTTATTGCTATAAGTTGACCTCTGAGTGCTGCTTTTGCTGTGTACTAATGTTCTGGTAGTATGTGTTTTCATTTCTTTATTCCATCCTTGATTTCTTCTATATCCCAGTAGTTTTTGAGCAAGGTGTTGTTCAGGTTCCATGTATTTGATTTTTTTTTTCCTTGCTTTTTGCATTATTGATTTCTACTTTATGGTCAGAAAAGTTGCTATGTAATATTTCAGTGTTTTGTATTCTGTTAAGTCTTTCTTTGTGGCCTAATATTTTGTCTATTTGGGGGAATGTTCCATGTGCATTGGAAAAGGAAGTATACTTGGCTGCTGTTGAGTGGAGTGTTCTATATATGTCTATGAGATCAAGTTGATTGACTGTGGCATTTGGATCTTCTGTGTCCCTATTGAGCTTCTTTGTGGATGTTCTCTCTCTCTGAAAGTGGTGTGTTGAAGTCTCCTACTATTATTGTGGAGCTGTCTATTTCTCTTTTCAATGCTGTTAGAGTTTTATGTATTTTGGAGCCCTGTCATTCAGTGTGTAAGTATTTATTATGATTACGTCCTCCCGGTGTGTTGACCCTTTAATCATTATATAGTGTTCTTCCTTATCCTTTGTGGTGGATTTTGCTTTAAAATCTATTTTGTCAGAGATTAATATTGGCACTTCTCTTTTTTGATTGTAGTTTGCTTGATTATTTTTTTTCCATCCTTTGAGTTTTAGTTTGTATTTTTGAGTCTAATGTGTGTCTCTTGTAGACAGCATATAGACGGATCATGTTTTTTAATCCATTTTGCCACTCTCTATCTCTTTGTTAGTGCATTTAGTCTATTTACATTCAGCGTAATTATTGATAGGTATGAATTTAGTGCTGTCATTTTGATGTCTTTTTTTGTGTGTGTTGTTGACAGTTTCTTTTTTCCACTTAGTCTTCTGTGCTGAGTCATTTTCCTTTATGCATTTTCTTTTCATCTTTTTCATTGTTGTTGATTTCGTATTTGCTGAGTCTTTATGTTTTTCTTGTTTTTCACTTTGATATGTAGGATTGTTATTTACTTTGTAGTTACCCTAATATTTACCTCTATTTTTCTGAGTTTAAACCACTCATTTATTTCTTGATATGGCCTTGACTTCCTTTCCATATGAAAGTTCTATGACTACATTATTTAGTCCCTCTTTTTTGTTTTAATGTTGTCATCTTTTATATATTGACATCTCTGTTTCCGTATTTTCAGTGTTTTAGCTTTGATTTATTTTTTGTGACTTCCCTATCTGGGTTGATATTTGGTTGTCCTGTCCTGTGTTCTAGTCTTGGGTTGTTATCTGATGTTATTAATTTTCTAACCAGAGGACACCCTTTCATATTTCTTGTAATTTTGGTTTGGTTTTTACATATTCTTTTAACTTCTGTTTATCTGGAAATGCCCTAATTTTGCCATCATATTTGAGAGACATTTTTGCTGGATATATAATTCTTGCCTGGCATTTTTATTCTTCAGGGCTTTGTATATGTCATACCATTTCCTTTTTGCCTGCATGGTTTCTGCTGAGTAGTCAGAGCTTAGTCTTATTGACTCTCCTTTGTAGATGACTTTTTGTTTATCCCTAGCCACTCTTAAAATTCTCTTTATCTTTGGTTCTGGCAAGGTTGATTATAATATGTCTTGCTGACTTTCTTTTGGGATCTACCCTGTGTGGGGTTCAATGAGTTTCTTGGATAAATATCTTCTCTTCTTTCACAATATCAGGGAAGTTTTCTGCCAACAAATCTTCAACAATTCTCTCTTATCTCCCCTGCTGTTTTGTCTCCCTGCTGTGCTATTCCAATCACTCATAGGTTATTTCTCTTGATAGAGTTCCACGTAATTCTTAGGTTTCTTCATTTTTTTAAGTTCTTTTATGTGATTTCAAGTGCTTTATGTTCAATCTCACTAATTCTGACTTCCATTGCCTCAGTTCTGCTCCTATGACTTTCTATTGAGTTGTCTAATTCTGAAATTTTATTGTTAATCTTTTGGATTTCTGTTTGCTGTCTCTCTATAGATTCTTGCAGCCTGTTAAATTTGCCATTATGTGCTTGTATAACCTTCTTAAGTTCCTCTGTTGCTTTGTCTGTGTGTTCCTTGGCTTAGTCTGCTTTTTGCCTGATCTCTTGAAGAGCTCTGTATATTAGTCTTTTGAATTCTACCTCCGGTAACTCCAAGACATTATCTTCCTCTGGGAGGTTTCTTGGTTCTTTGTTTTGGTTGCTTGCTGAAGCCATCATGGTCTGCTTTTTATGTGATTTAACATTGACTGTTGCCTCCAAGGAAACCCTGGTAGCATAGTGGTTAAGTGCTACGGCTGCTAACCAAGAGGTCAGCAGTTCAAATCTGCCAGGCGCTCCTTGGAAACTCTATGGAGCAGTTCTACTCTGTCCTATAGGGTCACTATGAGTTGGAATTGACTTGACGGCAGTGGGTTTGGTTAGTGGGTTTATTGCCTCCAAGCCATCAATAAAGTTATATTTATTTATTTTATGTTTGCTTACTGTGTCCTAGCTTCTTGGTTTGCTTTGTTTTGATATGCCTAAATAGGCTTGTTGTGTGAGCTACTTTAATTATTGGAATCTTTGAAGGTCTCATATCCTGTTACCAGGTGGTTAGAGCTGTTACTAGGTACGTGAGCCCAGGAGTTCATTTACTTTTCTTGTGTAGATTCAGGTCAGGTGTCCAGGTTGTCAGTCATCGAGTGTGTGGTGCAGGCTCTTACCTACAGTCCTAGACAGGCAGGGCTACATAGGGGCGATTGAAATAGGCACAGGTATCTGGCTACAGTAGGGGGTTATGTGCTGAGTAAGGTAGGGAGCTGATGGCTGCCCCTGAGTGCCTGGGTAGAAGGCGTGTCCCTGTTCCCCAGAGCACATAGGTGGGTGAGTTTTGCAGCTAGACTTTGGGCAGCCAATACTGTTGACTGTAAGGACTAGGAGGCACCACTTATTCTTGGACCCCTGTCGCAGGTGGCTAGGTGGAGTGGGTGGAGCCACCAGTCCTCAGGCCCCTGATGTGGGTAGGTGAGTACCATGCCTAATAGGCAGGGCAGTGTCAAATATCAAGAATCTGCCGCTCCCCTTTAGCTGTTGCAGTCGAAAATAGGCTTTAGATATACACCCTGTGCTAATTTAGGGTCTACGCTGTTGAAATGGGCCCACACAGGGCTATGCAGGGGTGAAAGGCATCCAAAGTCTGTGGACCCCTTATGCCTGTGCCTAGGCAAAGGGCCTGTGCCTGCCCTGAGTTCCCAGCTTAGGGAAGCTGACAGATTATTTTTTCCTATTTGCTAATTTGCTCCCTCTCCAAAACTGGGAAAATGGCTCAGAGCGCATGACAGGTCCCACTTCTGGCCCAGGAGGTGTGGCAATCACCGAAGCCAGGCCTGGCCTGGAGCAGAGCAGGGAGGGGGTAGATGAATGGGAAGGAGGTACTTCCCAGAGGGTGAAAGGGTTTTTTTTTATTTTGTGCGGTAGGTTAGATACTTGCACTTAACTTTTGCAGACTCAGCACCATTTCTCCCTGGTTCTGGAGGCTTGAGCAGACTCTACACCATTCAGTTTCTCCTAGAGTGGAAAACACATCCCGAGTGCTACTGCTTGCCTCAGCCCATGCAGGGAGGCCAATCCAGGCTGCAGGGTGCTGACCAGGTCAGGTCTGGCAAATCCTCACTGCTTCTGAACTGTCTCTCCCTCTCCCTGCCACTTGGTTCTACTCCTCAACCTTGTATTTGATATTCAGGGCTCCTAGATTTTCATATGTAATAGATTCACTTGTTTTTTTTTGGTCTTTGTTGTAAGAGGGACCGCGGGAAGCATCTGACTACTTTGCCATTTTGGCCCCGCCTCCTCAAAGTCTTTTCTGACATCCATTTTGATCTTTTCTTTCTTTCCTGTGGACTGTTATGTTTATCTAGCATGTGAAGGGATGGACACTTCCTGCATTTTCTTGTTATTATGGAAATTTCTGTCATTAATATATAACCTTTCCAGGGTAAACCTTAGGCAAAATTATGAAGTGCAATTTTTATTTCATCTGCTTCCTCTTGCACTTCTTTCTGTGAGAGAATTTGATCATCAAAGTTAAAAAGGCTGGTAAAACTATAGGCACTCCTGGGAGATTTTGCATTTTTTTGAGCTAATAAAGTGGTAATCTAAAGCAGTGGTTGAAAACCAGCCAACACATAGGAGGGTTCTTTTGGGAGGTTGTAAGCTTACCAGAACCTCCTGAAACTGCAAGTATAGGTAGTCACCTATTTCTTGTAAGTCTGACACTAGTCATTTGTTAGTGCTTAATTTTCTTACCAATAAAAATGAAAAGCACCACTCACTGCTCACCCACCCCCAGGTCTAAAATGAGAATAAATACAATTGTGACAGAATGGCTTCTGCAAAAGGGCACCATCTTGATTCTACTCTGTCCAATAAGGTCTCTAAGAGTTGAAATCAACCCCACGGCAACGGGTTTGATTTTGTTTGTTTGTTTTGGTTTAGCAGAAGAAGCCTCAAGGATATCAGTCCCTCTTCGTTTTATAGGCTGAACTCATTGCAGTTCTTGATTCTCATTCTGTGAAATCCTTTTCTGGGATTATTAAAATGAAACTCTTTCTGGATGTTATTTTGAAAGATGGTGTAATGATTTAAAAATAATAAATCCTTAGTGACTTCAGGCCATATCTTTTAACAGAATAAATTCTTGATGTAGCATCTATCAGTTACCCAGTCTCTTAGATGACTGAGTTTTCCTCTGGTTGGTTACACACAGAGAGCCCTTTGCCTTATTGAAAAACTGGAGAAATTAGATGTGATGTTGCTTGTTTAACAAGGTGTGGTAGTTCAAAGAATTAGGGCCAGAAAGAAGAAATCTGGAAGTCAGGAAATGAAAGGAGGAAATAAATTATTTGTAGACTGATAGTACATTGAAATTGAAAGAGATCCCAATTCAGCCTTCTACCTAACACATAAATCTACCTCCTAGCATATGCAAGGTGATACACTGTTCGTTGCTGAGCTGCCAACAACTCTTCCCAATATATCTTGGTTGACTCATTTAAATGGCAAATTACTTGGTGGAAGGTCTACATATTTTCCTACATTCATCATGTTTTCATGAAAGTAATGCATTATTCTGGCATTTTGAAATGAGCTGGACAATTGATTTTACACAGACTACCACCCAACATTAATGATTTTTGTTTTCACTTTCTTAGTGCTCTACCTTTCCTGGTATGATTACATGGACTATTCTTTATTCTTGCTTTTCTCTGCCCCGATATCCTTCTTAATCTTTTCTGTGCTATAATAATAATAATAATGACGGTTAATATGGTGGTTCTAACCCACCCTCAGGTACCTCAGAAGACAGGCCTGGTGATCTGCTTTCAAACGGTCACAGCTTTGAAAACCCTATAGAGCACAGTTCTACTCTGACTCACATGGGGTTACCATGAGTCAGCATCAACTCGATGGCAACTAACAACAACAACATTTATTAGATGCAAGCCCTTAGCATGTATCATCTCATTTCTTCTAACAATCCGGTGGGGCAAGTTCTATAATTATCTCCATATTCATATGAAGAAACTGAGGCACAGAAAAGTTAGGTAATTTGCCCAAGGTCCCGCAAGTGGCATACCCTGGACTAAAACCCAATTTTTTCTGTCTCTAGGGTCCAACTTCTTAACCACTGTATTCTGAGAAAGAGAAAAGCAGTCCCTGACGTTGAGGAACTGGTCTGATGCTATCAGCTAGGTCTTAGTGTTGCTCGGAGCCTGCCTGGTACTCACAGATAGACCATGGTTTCTCCTGTAGAAGATAATTTTAGAGAACATCAATATCAGACAAAGCCACTCTGTGATGTCCTGACCATGATGATCAAGACAAAACCAAAACTACTCTGTAATCATGTCTGAACACAGTCAAAAACATGAACATTGTGCAAACCACAAAATACCAAACATCCCCCCCGCAGCTAATACAAATGCTGCTTTTTTTTTTTTTTTTAACCAATTACAGCTTTAGCCTCAGCCTAGATTTCTTTCTCCAGTTTGCAGTTGCCATTGATTTGATTCCTACTCATGGCAACCCCATCTGTGTCAGAGTAAAACTGTGATCCAGTGGGTCTTCAATGGATGATTTTTCAGAAGTTGATTGCCAGGCCTTTCTTCCAAGATGTCTCTGGGTGGACTTGAACCTCCAACCTTTGGGTTAGCAGCTGAGCATGTTGTTTGTATCACCCAGGGGCTCTAACTCTTTGTAAATAAGATGTATTAAACTATCCAGTCTTAGAATTAACTTCCACTTCCTGACACCATCCAATTTAGAGCAAAGTCCCACTTCTTTAAACGCTCTGCCACATCACCTAACACAAATCCAAATCTTAATATAAATCCTTTCTGACACTCTCTTACTGAGATGCTCCATGGCGCCCCGTGGTGTGTGTTCTCTTTCCCTGCAAAGAGTAATAAACTCAGCTTGTTCACCCGTAGGTGTGTTCCTGGTGATACTCGCCTAGAGAACACGGGCAGTTGTTTTGGTTTGTCCTCTACCATGCAACTCTATGGAGTGAACAGCATACTTAGGCATTTCTTGCCAATCAAAGAAACTGGAAATTTCCCTCCCATCTCCGGCCACAGAACTGTCACACCGAAGCTAGAGGATTCCCTTCTTTTTTGTGGGTCCTGTGTAGAGGGTCAGCTAAATAGAACCTTATTGAAAGATACTGAAAAGGAACAGATGATGCTGGAACGATTGGACATCATTTTCAAAAAGAAAAGTGAACTTAAACCTGTACCTTACACCACTTGCAAAAATTAACTAAAAATGGATATTAGATCTAAACATACAGTATAAATCTATAGAACTTTTAGAAAAAAATACTTGTGATACTGTGTTAGGCAAAAATTTCTTAGATACATTAAAAGTGCAAATCATAAAAGAAAAAAAGATAAATTCATAAAAACTTCTCTTTAGCAAATGAAAGGACACAGAAGATGAAAGGACAAGCCACAGACTAGGAAAAAATATTTGCAAGACACCTATCTGATAAATGACTTATATCCAGAATATATGAAGAGCTCTCACAATTCAATGAGAAGAGAACCCAATACGAAGCATAGAAACAGTTGAATGATCACTTCATCAAAGAAGACTTAACAATGCAAATGAGCACATGAAAAGATACATCATTAGTTATTAAGGAAATGCAAATCAAAACTTCAGTGAAGCACACTACTTCGCTAAACTGAAAATAGCAATTCCAAATGCTGCTGAGCATGTGGAGCAACTAGAATGCAGAATGGTACAACTACTCAAGAAAGCAGTTTGGTAGTTTCTTATAAAGTTAAACATACACTTACCATACTCGAGTTGGAATCTACTCAACGGCAAGAGGTTTGGTTTGGGACCATACTGGATTACCCAGAGAAGAAATGAAAAGTTATGGTCACACAAAAACTAGAATGCAAATTTTACAATGGCTTTATCCATAATCTTCAAACACTGGAAAAAACCCAAGTGAACTTTCAACTGTAAATGGAAAAACAAATGATGGTACATATAAACAAGGGAACCTACTCAGGAATAAAAGGAATAAACTCTGATGTTGTTGCTGGGTGCCGTCAAGTCGATTCTGACTCATAGTGACCCCATGTAACAGAGTAGAACTGCTTCATAGGGTTTTCTTGGCTGTAACCTTTATGGAAGAAGAGAGCCAGGTCTTTCTCCCACGGAGCTGCTGGGTGGGTTTGAACTACGAACCTTTCAGTCAGCAGCCAAGTGTTTTAGCCACTTGCACCACCAAGGCTCCTTCAGACTACTGAACAAAAATATAAATGAATCTCAAATACATTATTTTAAGTGAAATTTGCCAGACTCAAAAGTCTACATACTATATAATTCAAGCCTCGAGTTGCAATACTGAAGGATTCTATGGGGAAAATATTGAACAATGCAGGAAACAACGAAAAAGATAGAGGGAATACACAGAGTCACAGTACCAAAAAGAATTGGTTGATATTGAACCATTTCAAGAGGTAGCATATGATCAAGAACCAATGGTACTGAAGGAAGAAGTCCAAGCTGCACTGGAGGCATTGGCTAAAAACAAGGCTCCGGGAATTGACGGAATATCAATTGAGATGTTTCAACAAATTGATGCAGTGCTGAAAGTGCTCACTGGTCTATGCCAAGAAATTTGGAAAACAGCTACCTGGCCACCCAGCTGGAAGAGATCCATATTTATGCCTATTCCCAAGAAAGGTGATCCAGCCGAATGCAGAAATTATCAAACAATATCATTAATACCATACACAAGTAAAATTTTGCTGAAGATCATTCAAAAGCGGCTGCAGCAGTATGTCAACAGGGAACTGCCAGAAATTCAGGCCAGATTCAGAAGAGGAGGTAGAACCAGGGATATCATTGCTGATGTCAGATGGATCCTGGCTGAAAGCAGAAAATACCAGAAGGATGTTTACCTGTGTTTTACTGACAATGCAAAGACATTCGACTGTGTGGATCATAACAAATTATGGATAACATTGCGAAGAATGGGAATTCCAGAACACTTAATCGTGTTCGTGAGGAACCTGTACCTAGATCAAGAGGCAGTTATTTGGACAGAACAAGGTGATACTGATTGGTTTAAAGTCAGGAAAGTTGTTTGTCAGGGTTGTATCCTGTCACATACCTATTCAACCTGTATGCTGAGCAAATAATCCAAGCTGGACTGTATGAAGAAAAATGGGGCATCAGGATTGGAGGAAGACTCCAATGCAGATGACACAACCTTGCTTGCTGAAAGTGAAGAGGACTTGAAGTACTTACTGATGAATATCAAAGACCATAGCCTTCAGTATGGATTACACCTCAACATAAAGAAAACAAAATCCTCACAACTGGACCAATGAGCAATATCATGATAAATGGAGAAAAGATTGAAGTTGTCAAGGATTTCATTTTACTTGGATCCACAATCAACACCCATGGAAGTGGCAGTCAAGAAATCAAAAGATGCATTGCGTTCTGCAAATCCACGGCAAAGGACCTCTTTAAAATGTTAAAAAGCAAAGATGTCACCTTGAAGACTAGAGTGCACCTGACCCAAGCCATGGTATTTTCAACCGCATCATATGTATGTGAAAGCTGGACAGGGAATAAGGAAGACCAAAGAAGAATTGACGCCTTTGAATAGTGGCGTTGGTGAAGAATATTGAATACACCATGGACTGCCAGAGGAATGAACAAATCTGTCTTGGAATAAATACAAGAATGCTTCTTAGAAGCAAGGATAGCGAGACCGCATCTTACATTCTTTGGACATGTTGTCAGGAGGGATCAGTCCCTAAAGAAGGACATCATGCTTGGTAAACTATAGGGTCAACAGAAAAGAAGATGACCCTCAAGGAGATGGATTGACACAGTGGCTACAACAATGGGCTTAAGCATAACAACGATTGTAGGGATGGCACAGGACCAGGCAGTGTTTCATTTTGTGGTACAGAGGGTCGCTATGAGTCAGAATTGACTAGACAGCACATAACAATGACAACAACAACCTCGTAATAAAACACTTGTAATCTTAGTGAGGAACTGTTTTATAGCGGGACATTGTTTTATGGGAAGGGATTGTTTTATTGTAATAAAGAAATACCTACTTGAGCTAGAGCCAAAAAGGGAGTGGAGTTAGGAGGATGATCACATAGACAATTCAAGGAAGCCAAGGGCACTATGTGCAACCAGACCTCATGAAGGTCTATAACCATGAACTGGTCAGCTCTCAGGGACCAAAGTAGCTACCCTATGCTTTTTTCCTCCTCACACTTAACTTCTCTTTTGAGAATTCACTTTCTCATTATCTTTCCATATCCACTCCCTAGATCAAGTCAAACCAGCTTTCTCACTAGAATCATTGCTACCCAATTCTATATGCCTTGGGAAAATAACCTAAGTAGCCAAGTTTGAGTCAGGTTGCTACACCTCATTCTACCCTCTAGAGTTGTGGAACACTTGAATATCCTATAACCTGATTCTGTTACAGGCCCCGCTCTCCCTATGGGCTCTTTGGCTCTGCCTGGCTTCTCTTTCAATAGTCTTCACTCATTACTTGAAGGAACTGAAGCCTTTGTTTCTTGTAACTAGGACAGCCTAACTAAAACAGCAGGTATTTCTTAAATATCATCCATGTGTCTAGCACTAGTACCCTCGAGAAGCGTATACACAGGAAAGACAAGAAATATGTGCATTAAGCATTTACAGATCATTAAAGGATAATACAAATAAATGCCAAAGTGAGTGGTCATAAAATGAGAACTGAACAAATGCAGAAAAGTTAGATACATGGATGTGGGCTGGAGAAAGTTTCTGGACAGGGAAGAAAGAAATTATCTTTTAATAAGTATTGAGTGCCTACTTTTTAAAAGGACTTGAGGTAAATGCTTAAAAATAGGCAGGAGGAAGGTTACTATTTTTAACCCATATCCAGTATAGATGTTAGAACCAGGGAGGAGACTAGTAATAAGCTACTTCACCTTAAGGCAAACACCAGAAATGGTAGCAGTGCTCACCCAACATAAGCCTTACTAAGGGTAAAGAAGTAAATGGGGATTAGTGAAGGTGGCCAAGGTGAAGTTTAAAAAAATCACTTAAGGCATCCAAATTGGAAAAGAAGAATAGAAGTATCTCTGTTTGCAGATGGCAGGATCTTGTAAGTAGAAAACCCAGAAGAATCCACAGGGGAAAAAAAAAACTCATAAAATAAAATGAAGGATCTAATAAATTTAGCAAAGTTGCAGGATACAAAATCAATACACAAAAATCAGTTGCATTTCTTTACACTACAATGAACAATCCCTACCCACCCCCGCCAGTTAAGAAAACAATTTCATTTATAATAGCATCAAAAAGAATAAAATCCTTAGGAATAAATTTAGCAAGGAAGCTCAAATCATGTACACTGGAAACTACAAAACATTGCTGAAAAAAATTTAAAAAGACCTAAATAAATGGAAAGACATCCCATATTCATGGATTGGAAGACTTAAAATCGTTAACTGACAATACTGCCCAAAGCAACATACAGATTCATTGCAATCCCTATGAAAATCCCAATGGCATTTTTTTCAAAAATGGAAAAACCCACCCTAAAATTCATATGAAATTTCAAGGGAGCCTGAATACCCAAACAACCTCAAAAAAGAATAAAGTTACAGAACTCACACATCCAAATTTCAAAACTTACTACCAAACTCATTGCCATGGAGTTGGTTACCACTCATGGAGACCCCTGTGTTAGACTAGAACTGTAACAACAACAACAAAAAAACTGTAACGAGGAAAAAGCCTGATGATATCTAGCATCTTAAATCAAGTGCTAACCATTCAGGTAGACTCCTAAAGTGAAATACCGACATCAAACAATTTGCAAAGGCGAATGAGTTCTAGAAGGGGGAGGACCTGTTTTAGGGCACATTTTGAAATCAGTCCTTTATACTCACACTGAATGTGAGGGAAGTAACCACCAATTCTTTATCAAAGTGTGAAGGAGCCAACATTAATCTCTTCCTAGGTCTAAAACTACCAGGCTAAAATTTGTATCAGTGACTACTTGACCTACTTTTCTTCCTTGCTTTCAGAGCACATCCTTATATGGAGTCTGATAATTTATTTGTCAAGAGAATAATTAGCTTTTCAGAGCTTTTGTGCTAGTTAAAAAGCCCAAAATAGAACACAAGTCCCACTGCCCATTGTTTCTTAGGAGGATGGATTATAGATGTGACAAAATTTGAACAAGAATGTATCTGTCAGTGCCTTTACGCTTGTGAAAGACTCTACTTCCAACCCCCTTGGCTAAATTGGTCTTTTATGGGTTGCCTCAACCATTCCCCTCCCCTTTGCCTCAAGATTCCTGGAGCTTTCAGTAGATAAAACCTGAGTTTTGAGGTGACGAGATGGGGCAATATGGTACGGTGAATCAAAGTCCAGGTGCTGGAACCAGACTTGGGTTTTAATCATGACTTTGTTACTACGGTCAAGTAATTTAATTAGTTTTTTCCCTTATCTGTAAATCATTTACTAATAATAGTCCTTATCTCCTACAATTATGGTGATGATTGAATTACATAATGTATTAAACTGGGTTTTTTTTTATTAAACTGCAGGAGCACAGAGTAAGTACTCAGTTCATACTAGCTGTTTTGTATTGTGATAGACAACCTAAGGAACAGCGTCTTCTTCCTTCAAGCTGTTGAGGCCTGGGAATAAATTGGATTTGCTGGGCTGTCAGAACCATGAGGCTGAGGAACATAGATGCCTTTGATCGAGTTGTCCATCGATATAATGGAATGTAAATTTTGTACGCAGGGATTACACCCAGACGTATAAAAGACATATATCACTCTTTACTTCCTGTAACTTGCCTTGAGTTTCTCATTCCCACTGATGGAAGGAGAAAAATAATAAATTTGCCCATTATTAAAGGTAACTCAGTCTCTTTCCATTTTAAAGAGCCTTTTTAAGAACCAACTTAGCCTCTTTCAGGGTGGTTCCCCACCCTTTATCCTTCCCAAGAGGCTGTCTGGGGATTGTATATGACCTCACGGTAATGGGGAAGGAGTGACTGCTTTGTGAATGGGTCCTTGGGCTCCTGAATTACTATAGAAATGAAAGTACTTCCTTACTGCATTCTAGATTTTCAGAAATTCCAAAGGTTGGAGTGATATAATTCAGTAGGACTTCATCACCATTTGAGCATCTGCTTTATGTTCCAAATATTTGACTTTAGATTGACAATATTACAGTTTATCTAGGGAGTGTTTATGTTCTTGGGGGGCTACAAATGTTAGTAAGTCTGAAGTATCTTCTTTGTAAGCATGTAAGATGTTATGAGCTATCAAGAAATCATCCATGTATTGAATTAGCATGGACTCCTGAGGTAAGGGAAAATTATTTAAGTTCACTTGTAAATGCCTAGAAATATAGTCAGCAAATCTGAATCCCTGAGGGATCCATTGCCACAAATATTGAAACCCTGTGTAAGTAAGCACAAAGGGGAACCTTGATTCATCCACTAAAGGTAAAGGAAAAGAACATAAATCTATCACAGAAAAATATGTATCTGATGCAAGTACTGAGATTGGGGCTGGGTGTCAGAGGCATCTAATATTACAGGTTCTCTTCCTTGTATTTAAACTCAAGAGAGAGGGTGCAGCTTTATACATGCCATGTTTTTTCTTCGTTGAAAGCCATAACAATGGGATGGATCCCTTTTATTAAACCGATATCATTTGTTCATAGGGCCTATGATTCTGTTTCCTATAATTTGGGGTACTTTTCCAGCATCAGGGAGACTGCTACTGTCCCTACTTCTCTTTTGTTTCAGAAAGTACATATTTGCTAACGCAGGTGGCTTGCCTCCTGGGAGCTTCAAAAATACAGCAGGTTCCTTTCCAACAGAGTAACAGGTACATCCAGAGACAAAAGAAAGGTGTGTTCCTTTAGCAGACCTATTTTTACAAGAACCTCAGAGGTGGTAGATCAGACAGAAGGTTGTCCAGGGATACCCATAACTTGGATGTTTTTTTGGGTTGGGATAAAATGAGAAAAGTATAAAAATTGCAGAGTTGTGGCTCAAGTATCCATAAGAAAGGGCAAAGAAAGATTAAGGGGAAAAGAAGTAGACACTTAAGATTCTTCCATCCCCAGCTCCAAGGTTCCCCTATTATATCAATTTTGTTCATTAGTTTGCACCATTTGACAATTATTTCCTGTGGGGGAAAAATCCTCAGGAGGGGGTGGTAAAGCTCCAGAGTGAGGTTACATCCTCACGTTTTCCTCCGTCTCTCAGTCTCTTTCAGCAATGTCCTGACTTCTCACACTAGTGACATACTGACTTTCCATTAGGGAGATCCCTCTTTTTGTTGGTGGTCCCTAATTAGAGTTTGTTCTGTTTATGAATAATTCTAACGGGGCACCTAACACTGTCGTCTTAAGTTTCTCTTTGTCTTATTTATATTTCCCCCAAACTGTATTGCTGCTGCCAATACCTGAAAAACTGTCTGTCCTTGACATCCAACTACTTTTCCTCTTATTTGTGTTTGAGTTCCCAGCAACAAGACTGCCACAAAAGTGAAGACTACCAAGGGTCTATTTTGATGTCCCCCTGGACCCATAGAGATTGAATAAGTATGATGAGAAGATACAACACTGACACACACTTTTCTGACTTTAAACCACACAGTATCCCCTTGTTCTCTTCCAATGACTGCCTCTTGACCTATGTACAGGTTCCTCACGAGCACAATTAAGTGCTCTGGAATTGCCATTCTTCACAATGTTATCTATAATTTGTTACGATCCACACAGCCGAATGCCTTTGCATATTCAACAAAACACATTTAACATCTTTCTGGCATTCTCTGCTTTCAGCCAAGATCCATCTGACATCAGCAATGATATCCCTGGTTCCACATACTCATCTGAATCTGGCTTGAATTTCTGGCAGTTCCCTGTTGATGTACTGCTGCAGCAGCTTTTGAATGATCTTCAGCAAAATTTTACTTGTGTACGATATTAATGATATTGTTTGGGTTGGATCATCTTTGTTGGGAATAGGCATAAATATGGATCTCTTCCAGTTGGGTGGCCAGGTAGCTGTCTTCCAAATTTCTTGGCAAAGACTAGTGAGCACTTCTAGCACTGCATTCCTTTGTTGAAACAACTCAATTGATATTCCATCAATTCCTGGAGCCTTGTTTTTCACCAGTGTCTTCAGTACGGCTTGGACCTCTTCCTTCAGTGCCATTGGTTCCTGATCATGTGCTACCTCCAGAAATGGTTGAACATCAATTCTTTTTGGAATAGTGACTCTGTGTGTTCCTTCCCTCTTCTTTTGATGCTTCCTGTGTTGTTTAATATTTTCCTCATAGAATCCTTCAGTATTGCAACTTGAAGCCTGAATATTTTGTTCAGTTCTTTCAGCTTGAGAAATTCTGAGCGTGTTCTTCCCTTTCCATTTTCTAACTCCAGTTCATTGCACATGTCATTCTAATACTTTACTTTGTCTTCTCAATCCAACCTTTGAAATCTGCTGTTCGGCGCTTTTACTTCATCATTTCTTCTGTTTGCTTTAGCTACTCATCATTGAAGAGTAAGTTTCAGAGTCTCTTCTGACATCCATTTTGGTCTTTTCTTTCTCTCCTGTCCTTTTAATGACCTTTTGCTTTCTTCACGTATGATGTCCTTGATGTCATTCCACAACTTGCCTGGTCTTCAGTCATTAGTGTTCAACTCATCAAATCTGTTCTGGAGATAGTCTCTAAATTCAGGTAGGATATACTCAAAGCAATATTTTGGCTCTCGTGGACTTGCTCTAATTTTCTTCAGCTTCAACTTGAACTTGCATATGAGCAATTGTTGGTCTGTTCCACAGTCTGCCCCTGGCCTTGTTCTAACTGATGATATTGAGCTTTTCCATTGTCTTTTTCCACAGATGTAGTCGATTTGATTCCTGTGTATTCCATCTGGTGAGGTCCATGTGTATAGTCAACGTTTATGTTGGTGAAAAAAGGTTATTCACAATGAAGAAGTCGTTGGTCTTCCAAAATTCTATCACGTGATCTCCGGTATTGTTTCTGTCACCAAGGCCGTATTTCCTTACTACAAACCTTTCTTCTTTGTTTCCAGCTTTCATATTCCAATCACCAGTAATTATTAATGCATCCTGACTGCATGTTCGATCAATTTCAGACTGAAGAAGTTGATAAAAGTCTTCAATTTCCTCGTCTTTGGCCTTCGTGGTTGGTGCATAAATTTGAGTAATAGTGGTAATTAACTGGTCTTCCTTGTAGGCACATGAATATTATTATATCACTGACAGTGTTGTACTTCCGGATAGATCTTGAAATGTTCTTTTTGATGATGAATGCAACGCCATTCCTCTTCAAGTTGTCATTCTTGGCATAGTAGACCACATAATTGTCTGGTTCAAAATAGCCAATACCAGTCCATTTCAGTTCACTAATGCCCAGGATCTCGATGTTTATGTGCTCCATTTCATTTTTGATGGTTTCCAGTTTTCCTAGATTCATACTTCATACACTCCACTTCATTCAATCAGTATGCTGACCAAATAATCCAAGAAGTTGGACTATATGAAGAAGAATGTGGCATTAGGATCGGAGGAAGACTCATTAACAACCTACATTATGCAGATGACACAACCTTGTTTGCTGAAAGTGAAGAGGACTTGAAGCACTTAGTGATGAAGATCAAAGATTACAGCCTTCAGAGGGCTGTGGGGACCATGGGGAACATCTAGCTCAATTGGCATGACATAATTTATAGAGAAAATGTTCTACATTCTACTTTGGTGAGTAGCGTCCGGGGTCTTAAAAGCCTGTGAGTAGCCATCTAGGATACTCCAATGGTCTCACCCCTTTGGGAGCAAGGAAGAATGAAGAAAACTAAAGATACAAGGGAAAGATTAGTCCAAAGGACTAATGGACCACATCTACCATGGCCTCCACCAGAGTCCAGTACAACTAGATGGTTCCCAGCTACCACCACAGACTGCTCTGACAAGGATCACGATAGAGGGTCCTGGACAGAGCTGGAGAAAAATGTAGAACAAAATTCTAACTCAAAAAGAAAAACCAGACTTGCTGGCCTGAAGGAGACTAGAGAAACCCTGACAGTATGGCCCCCTCAGTAATGAAGTCACTCCTGAGCTTTACCCTTCAGCCAAAGACTGGACAGGCCCATAAAACAAAACGAGACTAAAGGGGCGCACCAGCCCAGGGGCAGGGACTAGGAGACAGGAGGGAACAGAAAAGCTGGTAATAGGGAACTCAAGGTTGAGAAGGGAGAGTGTTGACATGTCATGGGTTCATTAACCAATGTCTTAGAACAATGTGTGTACTAACTGTTTAATGAGAAACTAGTTTGCTCTGTAAACCTTCATCTAAAGCGCAATAAAAAAATTTTAAAAACAGGCTGAGAGTAAACTGTTTTATAAAGAGTACTCAAAATGAGTGTGTACATTTAGCCGTTAAAGCATATGCATTTATTAAAGAGCACCTAACATCCTAAAAAAAAAAAAAAAGATTACAGCCTTCAGTATGGATTGCACCTCAACATAAAGAAAACAAAAATCCTCACAACTGGACCAATAAGCAACGTCATGATAAATGGAGAAAAGATCGAAGCTGTCAAGGAATTCATTTTACTTGGATTCACAATCAACACCCATGGAAGTAGCAGTCAAGAAATCAAAAGAAGCATTACATTAGGCAAACTGGCTGCAAAGGATCTCTTTAAAATGTTAAAAAGCAAAGATGTGCACCTGACCCAAGCCATGATATTTTGAATTGCCTCATATGCATATGAAAGCTGAACAATGAATAAGGAAGACCGAAGAAGAACTGAAGCCTTTGAATGGTGGTGCTGGCAAAGAATATTGAATATACCATGGACTTCCCAAAGAACAAACAAATCTATTTTGGAAGAAGCACAGGCAGAATATTCCTTAGAAGCAAGATTGGTGAGACTTCATCTCACGTATTTTGGACATGTTAGCAGGAGGGATCAGTCCCTGGAGAAGGACACCTACCTTTGGTAAAGTAGAGGGTCAGTGGAAAAGAGGAAGACCTTCAAGGAGATGGATTGACACAGTAGCTGTAACAATGGGCTCAAGCATAAAAAGGATTGTGAAAATGGTGCAGGACCAGGCAGTGTTTTGTTCTGTTGTACACAGGGTCACTTTAAGTCAAAACCAACTCGACTGCACCTAACAGCAACAACAACTTGGACCCATTTCTGTAAATTTAGAAAATATCTCAGTGAATGGTGGCTGATAAAAATCACTGGGGGACTCACTGACTTCTGAGTGTTACATTGTAATTTCCTCCAGCTCATCTTCTGTGGAAAGACTTCAAAGGCTGCCATCAGCAGTCCCTGGCATTGGTTTTCCAGGGTATGAAGAACAGTCTGAGTTGTCAGAGGAGGTTGGTAGTTGGTTCCCGAAGACCATGACTCTCTCTGATGAGGGGGCGTTATCATGTGGCCCCATCATGCTCGTCCCATTAGTGGAGCAAAGTCAGCTGCAGACAATACTCCATGCAGCAGCCAGTGTACAACCCCATGCATAGGGCGGCAGACTGAAAAAACACCGTGGAGCACCTTGGCCAATTTTTGTAGACCTTTGCAAAAAAAAAAAAAAATTTTTTTTTTTTGCAAAGCACTGGAAAAGAACTCTTAAGAGTCTAATATCACCTGGACAAAAGAACACAGATACCCCCTGCTTTTTGAAAGTTCGCTTTACGCCGCTTTGCTTTTACAAAAGACCTACGTTAGCACCTGTTTTCGCTAACCGAAAGAAATCTGAAGAGGATTTTTGCTTTTATTGAAAATACAGGCGAAATGCGGAAATAGCATTCAGCATTTGTTTTGCAGCGAGCCATTAAAGAGGCAGCGTGCACCCTGAGGCAGCGAGGTGGCGTTGTCAAGCTCCTTCCCTGGGAACTATACACATCTACTTTATATATAAAAAAAAAAAATAGGCTGTGTATTTATCATATCATTCCTGCTTTTACTATAAAAAAAAAAATTTTTTTTTTTTTTTTTTTACTATACGTTAGTGTTATTTTAATTTTTATGTGCTTTTTTTTTTTCCTTTGGTATGATTTGGTAGGTTATTTTTTGCGTCTATATTTTTTGTGTCTGGAAACTCTAGTGGCGTAGTGGTTAAGAGCTACTGCTGGTAACCAGAAGGTCGGCAGCTTGAATCCACCAGAGGATCCGTGGAAACCCTATAGGAGTAATTTTACTGTGCCTTGTAGGGTTGCTATGACTCTGAATCAACTTGACGGCAATGGGTTTGGTTTTTTGGGGGGGTCTGGAAATACTAAAAAAAAATTCCGTTATGTGTTAATGGTAATTGCTTTTTCGCTTTAAGCCATTTTGGCTTATGAAAGGTTTTAGAGGAAAGCTCTAATTTTGGTAGTGGGGGAAACCTGTATCTGTATTCTTACCATATAAGGTCCTCCCAGTAGTAGTGGATAACTCCTAAGAGGCACTTGAGTCACTTGAACTCCAAAGGGGTAAGGCTGATTTTCTTCATGTTGGAATGAAAAATAAGGTTGTTTGTACAGCATGTTAGTTTCAGTTCTCATTTTACCATTTGGTGGCCTGACTCCTTTTTAATTTCTTTTAAATTGCCAGTTTATCAACCCAACACCTTCATTCTAGGACAATCTCACATCCAAATCCTCAATGATTCTTTGTTCTTTCCTTGTGATCATTTCTTCTTCCCTAGCTGTATGTTGCATGCTTGGTTTAGGGGGAGTCTTGGAGGTGAAATAGGGACTTTGGAATCCCACATCACAACATTTGAATAAGGCTGGCAATTCTCTCCCTTCCAAAGGGAATTCATCCCTGGGTCCCATGACCATTGGGAACCATCCTCCCGAGAGTTCATCGTCCCTTTCCTCCCAGACCTCAGACTGGGGCCAAGTAGGCTAAGGAGAAGAAGAGGGAGCAGAAGGAGCAATGGGAGGAAAAGATTTGAGAACCTGAAGAAAGAAAAAGTGCTTTCAGTTTCTTAATCCCTTCCTCCAATTCCTTAATTTGTCCTTTGTGGCTGTCCAATTCATTCTTTCATTTATCCCCGAAGATACCAATACTCAATTTGTTTTGGGTAGGGTTGTTCAAAAATCCTCGTAAAAACAACAAGTTTTCTACCTCAAAAGAGCCTTCCTCTGGTCATTGCAAAAGAAGGATTTGCTTAAGTATACCTATTCCAAACGTGATATGAAACAATCCTTTTAAGAAAGAAAGAGAGGTTTGCTGGCAACATTATGGACTTCCCATATTTTTCTATTAAAGCCAATGGCAATCCAGACAGTACCTTAGAGCCCTTACTACCCATTTTGCTCAAGAGTAACTCAAAATTTGCAGTGAGAATTTGGAATTTTCCCCCAGGAACTCAATGTTACTAAGCCAGAGTAATGGAAGGGAGACTTTTTGGCAAACAAAAGTCTCTCATCTAGTAAAAGGTAGCCATCAATCTTCTGACAAATTTGCCTAGTGAATCCCGTCTTCATTATTTTTTACTCATTCAAATTATTGAGTAAAAAAGAAATCAAGACTCAGAGGAACATGCCAATTTATAAATATAGAAATAGATCATTTAATTACTGAGCAAAAAATATCAGAATTTACAAGGTAGCCCACAAGTGACTACAAAGCTATAGTGAATTTTCAGCTTTATTTATCTGGAACTAAAGCTACAGTTGTATATCATCCTGCTTTTAATAAACAGTAAGCAGTTGCTTAATTTGTGTCAGTAGTTATATGGAGCTTACTGTGATGTTGTGTTTTTCATAATTTTTTATCAGGCTTACTCTGATATCCTGATTTTCCTAATTATTTATCAGGTTTCCTCTGATGTTCTGTTCTTCTTAATTCTTTATCAATACCTCCTGCTGTTGCCTCTGTCACTTCACCTAGTACATACGATTAGTCATATCCTTTAACATTCCTCGGTAATAGTAGATTAGGTTCAGTCATCCACATGTGAAAGAAGCCAGATACAGATCATTTATGTGAAATGTCCCCAAACCCGCAGCCGTCGAGTCAATTCTGATTCATAGCAACTCCATAGGATTTCCAAGGCTGTAAATCTCCATAGAAGCAAACTGCCACATCTTTCTCCTCCAGAGCCGCTTGTGGTTTTGAACCACCCACCTTTTCGTTAGCAGTCGATCACTTTAACCACTGCATAACCAGGGCTTTTTATGTGAGATACTCAGTAAAGGCAAATCTTTGCCTAGGACGCAGGTGTGTTGAGAATGAGGAACGGGAGTTGATTACCAACAGGCATGAGGGATCCTTTTTGAAGGGGTGAAAATGTTCTAATACTAGCATATAATAGTTACACAACTTTGTAAATAAAAATCATCGTATTGTACAGTTAAAATGGGCAAATATTATGGTATATAAATTACACTTCAATAAAGTCGTTTTATAAAAAAGGGAAAGAAGGAATTATTTGGGCAGCCAAGCAAAAACATGAAGTCATTTATAAGGGAAAGAACATTGGATCCTCCTCAGAAACGTGTAGTGCCTTCTTACAGAAATATTTGACATCAGAAGACAATGAAGCATTACCTACAAAATACACAAGGAAAGTAAGTGTAACCCCAAATGTTATATCCAACCAACCAGTCTTTCACTCACCCCACATGATCTTCTGCAGTGTGACCTTGACACTCTCCCATCAAGAATTGGAGTCTAGTTTCTCTGCTGTTGAAACTGGGCAGGCCTTGGTGACTGTCTTGCAACCAATAGAACGAAGCAGTGAGTCTACTTGAATTCTGACGCTAGGTTAAAAGGAGTATTGGAGCAAAATGTAGAACAAAACGCAATTCTTAAAAAAGTCCAGACTTACTGGACCAGTTGAGACCAGAGGACTCCCTGAGACTGTTGCCCTGAGATACTCCTAAAACCTTGAACTGAAACTATCCCCTGAGATCACCTTTTAGCAAAGTAACAGACTGGCCCACAAAATAAAAGGTATTATCCATAAGAATGGTGCTCTACTTAAAAAAGACAAATGAGACCAAAAGATCAATGTTTACTCTAAAGCAAAGATGAGAAGATAAGGGGCCAGGGAAACTGGAGTAGTGGAAATGAAACAACCAGAACACAATTAAAGAGAATATTGACATGTTGTGAAAAATTCAAATCGTCACTGAACAATTTGTATAGAAATTGTCAAATGGGAACGTAATTTACTCTGTAAACTTTCACCAAAATCAAAATAGAATTGTATTTAAAAAAAAAAGTCCTGCAGCTTCTCCCTTGGTCTCTTGAAACACTCACTTTTGGTACTCTCTCTGGACGCTCCCTCTCAGAACTCACTGCCATGCCCTGAGAAGCCCAAACCACAGGGAAAGGCCACGTGTAGGTGCTCTGGTGGACAGCCCCAACTGGGTCTACCTTTTGAATCATCCCAGCCCAGGCACCAAACATGTGAGTGAAGAAGCCTCCAGATGATTTCAGCTCCCAGCTGTTTGAGTTACCCCCAGAAGTTGGAGCCTTCCCAGCTGAGACCCCAGACATTGTGGAAGAGAGACAAGTCATCTCTGCTGTACCCTGTCCAAGTCCTGCTGCACAGAATTTGTGAGCCTGCAAGGTGGTCGTTGTTTCCCAAACTAAGTTTAGGGTGTGTGGTGGTTAATTATATGTGTCAACTTGACTAGGCTATGATGCCCAACTGTTTGGTCAAACACTGGATGTTGTCATGAAGGTGTTTTGTTACTGTGATTAACATTTACGGTCAGTTGATTCTAAGTAAAGAGAGATTACCCTCAAAAATGTGAGTGGGCCTCATCCAATCAGTTGAAGGCCTTAAGAACAAAAATGGAGGTTACCAAGAGGAGAATGAATTCTGCCTGGAGACTGTAACATAGATACCTTAAAGGAGTTACCAGCCTAACTTACGGATTTCAGACTTGCCAACCCCCAAAATCAAGTGAGCAATTCCTTAAAATAAATATCTGTCTCTCCCATTGATTCTGTTTCTCTGGAAAACCCCAATACACAGTAGTTTGTTATGCAGCAGCAGATAACTAGAATAGTAGGGATATGAAAGAAGCTATGTGGTGTTCTTCACTCTGGAAACTATTGTTGGGCTCAGGATTTCAATCTGTTTATTTACTCATGATGTTCACTTTGAGCACTTGTTTGAGGTGCTGTCTACTCCACAATAACATTGCTTTTTTCCTTTTTAATTAGTATTTTGTGCAGAGGTACTGTGAGATTATATAAATATTTCTTATTCCTCATCAAGTTTTCAATTATTAGTTTTATTTAAATCAATATGGGTGTACAGGTTTCTGTTACATAGGGTTTTAAATAAGTTATAATCTATTACTATCATTATTTATTTTGGTGATCAAACCTGCTGAGATTTGGGTAGTGGTAGGACTTCAAATTGGCTTCTGTATCTTTTTAACCCGCTTCTATAATGCTTTGAACTCTTCCTAACTCTCTGGCACAAAAAGATGTTCCAGCCTTATCTTGTTCTTTCCCTGCCCCAGCTTTAAATCATCTGTTTCATCAAACATAGTCCTGGTTCCTTTTAGCGGAGAATGAGATCTAGAAACAAAGATCTGGCTCTGGTGTGCTCATTGTTGTTGGGTTGTACACACATGCACACACACACACAGTTACATCTATATTTATTTATCTCTCTCTATATATATTGAAATGAGTTCACACCAATATCTGCAGTTCCCGATCAGTGCCCCAGAGTTCATTCTAGCTTTCTCCCTTTTCATATTTGTAACTTCCTTCTCTGATAGTGAGGCCCCTGACTCCCATTATCTTTAATGTATCTACTTGTTTGATTAATACTATTCTATGTACCCAGTGTTTTATCACCACCACGGCCCCTTCTTCCATGTAGATGCTGTCCTTTGCACTGCATTTGGGCTCTGAAATCCTTCCCTGCCTCCACTCTCCCCCAGGGGCCCCTTCCTCACCTGACACCTATTCCCTCCCAACCCTGGTGTGGAAGCCTACTTTGCTCAGTCCTTGCTTATGGCCTTGACTTTGTACTGAATTTTCAGAAAGGGAAGGAAAGGAGAAAGGGTGTGGAGAAAGTGAAGAGGAAGGGGAGTTTGACCTTTTTTTTTTTTGGAAAGCCGTGAAAATACATTAAAAAATTTTTTTAGATATAGCACACAATAGCGAACAAGTTTATCTGTAAAAATCTCGACTATCACATCCATAGCCTGTTTGTAATTATAATTGCTTCTGAAAGCAACGTTTGTCTCTGTTTACAAATACAGCAGCAGGCGATAAAACCTAACATCTCAAACAGATTGCTTACTGTTCATAATGCAAATTAATGTATATGTCGCAAATCACATTTTAGGCAGCTTAACTTAAAATGCATAGACAATTACATACATTAAATTTGCCATTAAAAAGTTAATTAAAATAAGAATTTAAACACAGAAAAAATTTTACAGACACAGATTAGAAGTCAAGTTTACTTAACGGCAACGAATCGGTATCTGTTCATCAGTGACAGGCAGTGACAGTGTATTCATCCATGGGGAAAGTGAGAGGAAACATTTCGTTAGCTTGCACTTTTGAGAAAAATCTTTTTTATTTTGTCGTTTGCATTGGCTTTTTTTTTTTTAATCTTTTTTTAATTGTACTCTGGATGAAGGTTTACAGAACAAACTTCTTTCTCGTCAAGCAATTAGTACCCGTATCGTTTTATGACATTGGTTAACAACCCCCGTGACATGTCAACACTCTCCCTTCTCAAACTTGAGTTTCTTATTACCAGCTTTCCTGTACCCTCCTGCTTTCTAGTCCTTGCCCCTGAGCTGGTGAGCCCCTTTAGTGTCGTTTTGTTTTAAGGGCCTGTCCAGTCTTTGGCTGAAGGGTGAACCTCAAGAGTGACTTCATTACTGAGCTGAAAAGGGTGTCCGGGGGCCATACTCTCAGGGTTTCTCCAGTCTCTGTCAAGCCAGCAGGTCTGGTCTTTCTTTTTGAGTTAGAATTTTGTTCTATATTTTTCTCCAGCTCTGTCCGGGACCCTTTATTATGATCCCTGTCAGAGCAGTCAGTAGTGGTAGCTGGGCACCATCTAATTGTACTGGACTCAGTGTGGTGGAGGCCATGGTAGATGTGGTCCATTAGTCCTTTGGACTCATCTTTCCCTTGTATCTTTAGTTTTCTTCATTCTTCCTTGCTCCTGAAGGATTAAGACCAATGGAGTATCCTAGATGGCTGCTCACAGGCTTTTAAGACCCCAGACGTTACTCACCGAAGTAGAATGTAGAACATTTTCTTTATAAACTATGTTATGCCAATTGAGCTAGATGTTCCCCGAGACCATGGTCTCCATAGTCCCCAGCCAAGCAACTCAGTCCGTCAGGGAGTTTGGATGTGTCTACAGAGCTTCCATGACCTTCCTTGTACAAGTTGTGCTGGCTTCCCCAGTATTGTGTACTGTCTTACCCTTCACCAAAGTTACCACCTATCTATTGTCTATTTAGTGTTTTTCCATCCCCACCTCTCCTCTCCCTCTTAACAATCAAGGATTGTTTCTTTGTGTGTAAACCTTTTCATGAGCTTTAAAGTAGTGGTCTCATATGATATTTGTCCTTTTGTGATTGCCTTATTTCACTCAGCATAATGCCCTCCAGATTCATCCATGTTAGGAGATGCTTCACAGATTCATCGTTGTTCTTTCTTGTTGCGTAATACTCCGTTGTGTGTATATACCACAGTTTATCCATTCATCTGTTGATGGGCATCTAGGTTGTTTCCATCTTTTGTTATTGTGAAGAATGCTGCAATGAACATGGGTGTGCATATGTCTATTCATGTGATGACTCTTATTTCTCTAGGATATATTCCTACAAGTGTGATTGCTGGACCATATGGTATTTCTATTTCTAGCTTTCTAAGGAAGTGCCGTATTGTTTTCCAAAATGGTTGTATCATTTTGCATCCCCACCAGCAGTGCATAAGAGTTCCTATCTCCGTGCAGCCTCTCCAACATTCGTTATTTCCCTTTTTTTTTAAATTCATGCCAGTAATGCCAGGGTGAGATGGTATCTCATTGTGGTTTTGATTTGCATTTCTCTAATGGCTAAGTGTTTGCAAGAATTTCCTCATGTGTCTGTGGGAAACTCAGATGTCTTCTTTGGCAAAGTGTCTGTTCATTTCCTTTGTCCATTTTTTAATTGGATTATTTGTCTTTTTATTGTAGAGGTGTTGGATTTTCTTGTAGATTTTAGAGATTAGACTGTTGTCTGATTTGTAGTAGCCAAAAATTTTTTCCCAGTCTGTAGGTTCTCCCTCTACTCTTTTGGTGAAGTCTTTTGATGAGCATAAGTGTTTAATTTTTAGAAGATCCCAGTTATCTACCTTATCTTCTGGAGTTTGTGTTTGTTGGTTATGGTTTGTATCGTGTTAATGTCATGTATTAGGGCCTCTAGCATTGATCCTGTTTTATCTTCTATGAACTTCATAGTTTTTGGCTTTGTATTTAGTCTTTGATCCATTTTGAAATAGTTTTTATATATGGTGTGAGGTATGGGTCACGCTTCATTTTTTTGCAAATGGGCATCCAGTTTTTCCAGCATCATTTGTTAAAAAGACTGTCTTTTCCCCATTTGGTGGACTTTGGGCCCTTGTTGAAGATCAGGTGAACATAGGTGGATGGATTTACATCTGGGTTCTTGATTCTGTTCCATTGATCAATGTATCTATCGTCGTACCAGTACCAGGCTGTTTTGACTACCGTAGCTGTATAGTAGGTTCTGAAGTCAGGTAGTGTGATTCCTCCTACTTTATTCTTCTTCTTCAATAGTGCTTTACTTATCTGGGGCCTCTTCCCTTTCCATATAAAGTTAATGATAAGATTTTCCATCTCTTTAAAGAATGTTGTTGGTATTTGGATAGGGATTGCATTGTATTTGTAAATCACTTTGGGTAGAATTGTCATTTTCACAATGTTGAGTCTGCCTATCCATGAGCATGGTATGTTTTTCCATTTATGTAGATCTCTTTTGGTTTCTTGCAGTAGTGCTTTGTAGTTTTCTTTGTATAGGTCCTTTACATCCCTGGTTAGATTTATTCCTAAGTATTTTATTTTTTAGAGGCTATTATAAATGATATTGTTTTCCTGATTTCCTTTTTGTTGTTCTCTTTATTGGTGTTTAGGGATCCAATTGATTTTGGTATGTTTATCTTCTATCCTGCAACTGTGCTAGATCTTTCTATTAGTTCCAGTAGTTTTCTTGTGGAGTCTTTTGGTTTTCCTATGTATAGTATCATATCATCCACAAACAGTTTTACTTCTTCATTACCAATTTGGATGCCCTTTATTTCTTTTGCTTGCCTTATTGCTCTAGCTAGGACTTCCAGCACAATGTGAAATAGGAGTGATGATAAAGTACGTGTTGTCTTGTTCCTGATCTCAAGGGGAAAGTTTTCAGCCTCTCTCCATTAAGAATGATGTTGGCCATTGGTTTTGCATAGATGCCCTTTATTATGTAGAGAAATTTCCTTTCTATACCTATTTTATTGAGAGTTTTTATCAGAAATGCCTGTTGGACTTTGTCGAATGCCTTTTCTGCATCAGTTGAGATGATCATGTGATTCTTTTCTTCCCTTTGATTTATGTGGTGGATTATGCTGATTGATTTTCTAATGTTGAACCATCCTTGCATACCTGGTATGAATCCTACTTGGTTGTGATGTATTTTTTTTGATATGATGCTGAATTCTATTGGCTAGAATTTTGTTGAGAATTTTTGCGTCTATATTTATGAGAGATATTGGTCTGTAATTTTCTTTTTTTGTGGTGTCTTTGCCTGGTTTTGGTATCAGAGTTATTCTGGCTTCATAGAATGAATTTGGAAGTATCCTTTCCTTTTCTACGTTCTGAAATAGTTTGAGTTGTACTGGTGTAAGCTCTTCTCTGAATGTGTGGTAGAAAATTCTCCAGTGAAGCCATTTGCACCAGGGCTTTTTTTGGTTGGGAGTTTTTTAATTACGTTTTTAATCTCTTCTCTTGTTATGGGTTTGTTCAGATTTTCAGCATCATTTTGTGTTAGTTTGGGTAGGTAGAGTATTTCTAGAAATTTGTCCGTTTCCTCTAGGTTTTCAAATTTGTTGGAGTATAGTTTTTCATAATACTGTGTTATGATTCTTTTTATTTCAGTTGGGTCTGTGGTAATGTCCCACATTTCATTTCTTATTTCAGTTATTTGCATCCTCTCGTGTTTTTCTTTCGTCAGTGTGGCCAGTGGTTTGTTGATTTTGTTGATCCTTTAAAAGAACTTTTGGGCAAAGAAGTTTCCGGGATAAAATGAATGCTTCAAAGGTCAGCGGAGCAAGGGCGGGGGTTTGGGGACCATGGTTTAAGGGGACTTCTAAGTCAATTGGCAAAATAATTCTATTATGAAAACATTCTGCATCCCACTTTGAAATGTGGCGTCTGGGGTCTTAAATGCTAACAAGCGGCCATCTAAGATGCATCAATTGGTCTCAACCCACCTGGAGCAAAGGAAAATGAAGAACACCAAGGTCACACGACAACTAAGAGCCCAAGAGACAGAAAGGGCCACATGAACCAGAGACCTACATCATCCTGAGACCAGAAGAACTAGTTGGTGCCCGGCCACAACCGATGACTGCCCTGACAGGGAGCACAACAGAGAACCCCTGAGGGAGCAGGAGATCAGTGGGATGCAGACCCCAAATTCTCGTATAAAGACCATACTTAATGGTCTGACTGAGACTAGAGGAATCCCGGCGGTTATGGTCCCCAAACCTTCTGTTGACACAGGACAGGAACCATCCCCGAAGACAACTCATCAGACATGAAAGGGACTGGACAGTGGGTAGGAGAGAGATGCTGATGAAGAGTGAGCTAATTATATCAGGTGGACACTTGAGACGGTGTTGGCATCTTCTGTCTGGAGGGGGGATGGGAGGATAGAGAGAGATGGAAGCTGGCAAAATTGTCACAAAAGGAGAGACTGGAAGGGCTGACTCATTAGGGGGAGAGCAAGGGGGAGTACGGAGTAAGATGTATATAAACTTATATGTGACAGTCTGACTTGATTTGTAAATGTTCACTTGAAACTCAATGAAAGTTAATTAAAAAAAAAAGAACTTTTGGCTTTGTTGATTCTTTCTATTGTTTTTCTATTCTCTATTTCATTTATTTCAGTTCTGATCTTTATTATTTCCTTTATTTTAGTAGCTAGGGGCTTCTTTTGCTGTTCTCTATTGTTCAAGTTGTGTAGCTAATGCTTTGATTTTGTCCCTTTCTTCTTTTCTGGTGTATGCATCTATTGCTATAAATTGACCTCTGAGGACTGCCTTTGCTGTGTCACAAAGGTTTTGGTATGATGTGTTTTCATTCTTGTTTGAGTCCAGGAATTTTTTGATTCCATCTTTGATTTCTTCTGTTATCCAGTGGTTTTTAAGCAGGGTGTCATTAAGTTTCCATGTAATCGATTTTTTTTCCTTACTCTTTCTGTTGTTAATTTCTACTTTGATGGTGTTGTGGTCAGAGAAGATACTTTGTATCCTCTTAATGTTTTGGATTTTGTTGAGGGTTGCTCTATGGCCTAAGATGTGGTCTATTCTGGAGAACATTCTCTGTGCACTGGAAAAGAATGTATACTTTGCAGCTGTTGGGTGGAGTGTTCTATATATGTCTATGAAGTCAAGTTGGCTGATTGTGCCCTTTAACTCTTCTGTGTCTTTGTCGAGTTGCTTTCTAGATGTTCTGTCCTTTACCAAGAGTGGTGTGTTGAAGTCTCCTACTATTATTGTGGAACTGTCAATTTCTGTTTTCAGTGTTGTTAGAGTTTGTTTTATGTATTTGGGAGCGCTGTCATTGGGTGCATAGATGTTTATTATGGTTAAATCTTCATGATGGATTGTGCCTTTAATCATTGTATAGTGCCCTTCTTTTCTTTTATGGTGGACTTTGTTTTAAAGTCTGTCTCATCTGAGATTAGTATTGCCACACCTGCTCTTTTTTGGTAGTTATTTGCTTGATATATTTTTTTCCATTGTTTGATTTTTAATAAATTTATGTCTCCATTTCTAAGGTGTGTCTCTTGTAGACCGCATATTGATGGATCCTGTTTTTTTAAATCTATCCTGTTACTCTCTTTATGGGTGCGTTTAGGCCATTTACATTCAGTGTAATTATTGATAGGTGTGAGTTTATTGCTGTCATTTTGTAGGTTTTTTTTTTTTTTTTATGGTGCTGATATTTTCTTTGTTCCTCTTACTCTCCTGTGCTGAATTCTTTTTGTTTGTGGATTTCTTTTTCATTTCTTTTGCTTTGTAGATTTTGTTTTTATTGAGACTTCATGTTTTTCTTCTTTATTTTGATGGGTAGGTTTGTTAACTTTCTTTGTGGTTGCCTTGAAATTTACCCTTATCTTCCCAGACTTGAACCAGTCTATTACTTGGTATCCCCTTGCCTTCCTCTACATTAGAAAGTTCTATACCTACTCTGTTTATTCCTTCTTTTATTGTTCTGATGTTGTCATTTACAGATTAACCTCTCTGGTTCCCTGTTGTAGTTCTTTTGGTTTTGGATAGTCTTTGAGAGTTCATTTCCTAGGTTGGTATCTGGCTGGTACAATCTTGCTTCCTAGAGTCAGGCTGTCATCTGATGTTGTTTGTTCTCAGACTGAAGGACTCCCTTTAAGTAATTCTTGTAAGTTTGGTTTGGTTTTTACATGTTCCCTTAATTTCTGTTTATCTGGAAATGTCCTACTTTCACCCTCATATTTAAATGAGAGTTTTGCAGGATATATTATTCTTGGTTGGCAATTTTTTTTCTTTCAAGGCTTTATATATGTCATCCCATTGCCTTCCTGCATACATGGTTTCTGCCAAATACTAAGGGCTTAGTCTTGTTGTTTCCCCTCTGTATGTCACTTTTTGTTTTTCTTGAGCTGCTCTCAGGATTTTTTCTTTGTGTTTGGTTTTAGTGAGTGTGATTGTGATATAGCTTCGTGACTTACTTTCTTTTGCAGCCTATCCTATACAGGGTTTGTTGAGCTTCTTGGATGGTCAGCTTTTCATCTTTCATGATATTAGGAAAGTTTTCTGTCAACAATTCTTCAATGATCCTTCCTGTGCTTTCCGTTTTCTCTCCCTTTTCTGGAACTCCAATCACTCACAAATTTTTGCTTTTGATTGCATCTCATGTAATTCTTAGGGTTTCTTCATTTTTCTTTGTTTTTCTTTTTCTGATTTTTCCTCAAACAGAGTTGTATCCAAGTGTTTGTCTTCAATTTAGCTTACCCTGTCTTCTATCGTTTCAAACCTGCTCCTCAGCCCTTCTATGACACTGTCCATTTCTGAAATCTTGTTTTTTATCTTTTGGATTTCTAATTGTTGTTTTTGTATGATTTCTAGTTGTGAATTTATTTTGGCCTTTTGTTCCTGTATTTTCCTGAATTCTTCCACTGTTTTGTCCGTATTTTCCATGAACTTATCTGCCTTTTCCATGAATTTGTTTATTTTTTCCTCATTTTTGTCTGCTTTTTGCTTCAACTCTTGGATAGCTCTGAATATTAGAGATTTGAATTCCCTGTCAGGTAGTTCTAGTGCCTATTCTTCTACTGGAAAGTCATCTGGTGTTTCATTTTGGATACCTACTGGAACCATCCTCTCTGTTTTTGTTTTATATATATATGTTTTGATATTGTCTGCTGTCAGCAAGACATTCAGTAGTTATTTTCTTCATTTATTGATTGTAGATCTTTTTGTTTCTTCCTGCTTTTTTGTTTTATTTGGTTTTGTCTGAGCAGGCAGGCTGTGCTTTCTTTGTTATTTGCTCACCTGTGGTCACGATTCTTTTCACCTTCTTGTCCAATGGGCAGGGCCAGTCGCTCAGCTGAAGGGGAGGGGCTGGGATGGGTTGATTGTGGCACATACTAGGGCTGATAGGGCGGGCCAGGGATCAGTGCTGGGCAGGTTCTGGTAGGCTGTGCCGGTGCTGTTTGGGGGTATGATGTTCAGCACATGGTGCAGGTAGCCAAGAAGGAGTGGGGAGGTTGTGATGTGTGGAGCTAATATGGGTATGGGAACGTAGAGAGAGGGGAGAAAGAAACAGAAGCCAAGAACAAACAAACAAAAAAGCCTGCTAAGGAAGCTTGCCAGTGGAGTGGAAAGATGAGAAACAGAGAAATGGAGAAAAAGAAAAAGGGAAAAAGAAAAAAAACTAGATAAAATTTTGGGAAAAAAAAGAAAAGCTTTCAGGGGTCCCACCAGTGCAGCTATGAAGATTGGGTAAGTGGCTTCCAAGCTGTGCAGTATAGCCTGGCTAGAGCAGGTATAAATGTCACACAGTGCTAGGTATTCAGGAGAAAGGAAAAGAAGGTCAGTGAGAACTGAGAAAGGCCAAAAGGAAAAAAGAGGAAAAAAAAAGTAAAAAAAAAATGCCCCCAGGGATCCCACTGACATGGCTGCACAGACTGAGGAAGTGGCTCCTGAGCCATGCAGTGTACCCTGGCTAGAAGGGGCTCCCAAGCCATGGAAAAAAAAAAAAGAAAAGAAAAGCCCCAGGGATCCCACCAGCATAGTGTCACAGGCTGAGAGAGTGTTTCCCCAGTAGAGTAGTGCATCACAGCTTTTCAAGGACAAGCAAAGATGGTACACAGAGCCAGGTGTTTGAAAGAAAGGAGAGGAAGGTGATGGGAGGCTTGGAAGAAACCAAAAGAAAAGAAAAAAAGCAATAGCAGCAACAGACAAATGGCACTCAGGGAGCCAGCCAGTATAGGTGGGGTGAATCCAAGTGGCCCAGGATAGAAGCAGTTGCCTCCTGGCCAAGAGACTGTGGCTGGCAGGAAGCAGAGGAGATGGGGGAGGAGGTGGGGGTTACCGGGTGCTCTGTCTCCTGCTAGGGACTTCGTGAAGCTGCCTTCCCATACTCTCTGTCCACTGATCTCTGATGTGGGCGTGGCAAATCCAAGCGGCACAGATGCTGTGTTTCCTGGCTGGCTGAACCACTGCTTCCAGCCAGGAGGCATGGGGGTAGAACAGCAAGAAGAGGATTGGGGGTGGGAATGTGGGTATCGCTGGTTACCAGATGCTCTGTCTTCTGCTGGGAGCTCCATGAAGCTGCTTTCTTGTGCTCCCTGTCTGCCGATCTCTGACAGGAGTCCAAGATGGCGAATCCATGCTGCGTTAGCTGATAGGGAACCTCCATACATATCTCTCCTCGCTATCTGTCCTCTGTCAGTTTCTTATTCCATTTGGTGCTCGGCTGAGTTCTTTAGCTCTTCATTTGACACTTTGGGTTCCAGGATTGATGTTTGTCTCTGTTTTAGGTTTTCATGTCTTTGCTGTGGAGGAATGGCAAGGTGCTTCTGTCTATGCCACCGTATTGGCCAGAAGTGAAAAAATCTATTTCTTACAAAAAAAAAAAAAAGATTTATTGTACTTTGCCCTTTAAAATGTCCAAAGGCTGGTTTATCATTTTTACCAGCTGTACTAAAGTATGTTTATCTATGTAAACTAATAATGGGTGTACCAATTAATTCTGTAATGTTGCCCTAGACTGAGTCTCTCAGGGACAGGGATTATCTTTCTTCCGTGTATCCTTGGCATCTAGCAAAATTCCAGGAATACAGATAGTTAAATGTTTGCTGAATGACTGGTCCTCAGATCTTTTCTAAAGCTAGAAAGCTGTAGTGACATTTCCTTAATACTAATTATAGTATTCTTAGCCCATTTAATCAGTTTTCAATGTTGCCTCAATCAAATCTTTTATTGGCAATTTTGTTTTATACTTGGCAAAATTCTGCAAATAAAAAGAACAGTGTCTGTTTTCAATACTAAGCATTGCTTTATCAAAATTAAATTATAAATAATCTTCCTTGAAAACCACTTACCACTTTCCACTCATAGTATGGTACATCATTTAAACAGATGAACCATTTCAAGTGTGACTATCTGAATTTAGACTTATGCTTCTCAAAAATTGTAAAACTTGAAGGTCTGTGTTTAAAATTAATTTCCAAGATTTATAACACTGGCATTTTATAAGCTAGCTTTAGATTATTCAGTGAGGAAGGATGTTGGCAGTAATCGTTCAGAAACACTTGATATGCAAATTAGGCACAATATTTTAATTTAAATTTTGAGTATAGCTATGTTTATCTTTAAATAGTTTCAAAATCTGTACATTTGAGAATAGTAAAAAACAAAAAACCAAACCCTATGCCATTGAGTCAGTTCCTACTCACAGAGACCCTATAGGACAGGGTAGAATTGCCCCATAGGTTTTCCAAGGAGCGGCTGGTGGATTCAAACTGCCAACCTTTTGGTTAGCAGCTGTAGCTCTTAATCACAGTGCCACCAGGGCTCCTTGAGTATAGTAGGTGGCACTAATTATTTGTGAAGTAAAATATTATGGGCAAAAGTGACTTTTTTCTAGATACTATTCCATTGTAGTGGTGTAACTCACCAAGGTTAAGTATCCACCCTTTTTCTTCTCTGTTCTTTTATTATTCTTTACTGAAGATAATAAACAGTAAAATGGACAAAGAAGGAAGGACACGTTTGGGTCCTCGGATAATTACCCATGTATTGGCTATTCCTGAATAATCAGTGTATGACTTGACACAAAATAGGGCTGTGAAGTAAGAGCTGTAAATAGCCTCTTCATAAACATGAAAAGGTGTCAGGCAAAATCCTGTATACAAGAGAAGTGAAAGAATGTTAAATTAAGCATTAACGTTTGATTCTGAGAACTGAGGTATGCAAATCAAGACCTAAGGATTATATCCTATCCCTGCAATATTACTACTTAAAATACAGTTTTAATTTTTCACTGTCATTTTTGGGTCCAGCCTCAGCACCGCTTGTATACTTTATTTTGAAATCTAAGATCCCAACTCCACAAACATTGTTTCTCAACACTTCTCAACTATCTCCATCAAATTTGTTTCAAAATTCTTGCTCTAAAGCCCAAATGCCAGCATATCCCATAACTTGGGTTCCCTTAAACCAAACACACTTTCTTAACATAAGCAATCTATTCTATAAACCAGTTTCAGCCTAGCATGAGTTGTTTTGAAAACAGTATTATTCTTATGAAAAGAAAAGAAGAGCAACAAAAACAAAAAAACTTCCTGATGTTTTTCCCCAGTTTTCCATTGAAACCCCTTCTGCTTTCCTTAATTCTACTCTACCCCTAAAAGAGTTTGGGACCCCAGTTTGAGAAATGAGGCTCTATAGAAATAAAAAGTGAAAAACTGACAGTTTTGAAATGTATACTTCAATATATAACCTCAAGAGGACCATGTTTATTTATCCTCTGGCTAAAGCAACACAAAATGTTTAGAAGCGTTATTTTTTTTTTTAATTATAGCAACAAGATTGTTTTCAAAATGTGTTTATTTAGGGATATAGTGATTATAGGAAAATACTTAAACAATTTTTCAATAAAGTTGGAGAGTCTAACAATAATCCATATCATCTTAGATTTTTAAGTATTTGGTTTCATAAATTAAACAAATTCTATCAAAGTGTTATTCAGTATAATTTATCACTTTTACTTGCCATGAAAACCAAATAAAAATCACATTTAAATGATACCTTGACAACATATTAAAAAATACTCAGGACCCTGATCACAGAAAACACACCTTCTTTTCAAGACTCTGTGAAACTTCACAAGAGTTGGCCGTACTTTAGGCCACAAAGATGGTTTCAGTAAATTCCAACAATCAGAATTAATACAACATTCTGTGATCACAATACAATAGAACTAGAAATTATGAACAAAATGGCAAAATAAAAGATTCTCTGCCTGGAAATATTAAAACTTGTTAACAATGTTGGATCAAAAGAGGAAATACGAACAGACATTTAAATAATTTTGGAACGCACCGAATACAGTAAATGTTGAATGCATATATAAACACTAAAGAAGAGACTGTAATTAATTAAGCATCTGTATCAAAAATTTAAAAGGAACTACAGAATAAACTGAAGGAAAGCAGAAGGAAGAAATGAATAAAGATAAAAGCAGGAAATGAGTTAGAAAACAAATTTAAAAACAGTAGAACCAATAAATCACTTTTCTTTGGGGGAAAAATTAGTAAGTTAGATAAACCGCGAGCTAACTTGCATGTAATCACACGTTAATCACATTAGTGTTGCATTGCTGAAAGAACTCCTAAGACTCAGTTCAAACTCACTGAACGGCTTGATTACAGGCAGAGAATACAACCCAGCAATAGCAGAAGAAGCATAGGCACTGACAGGTATCCAGAGGTCTCAGCCACAAAGTTCTTAACACATTATGGATAACATTATGAAGAGTGGGAATTCCAGAACACTTATACTCATGAGGAACCTAGACCAAGAGGAAGTCGTTCAAACAGAACTAGGGGACACTGCGTGGTGTAAAGTCAGGAAAGGTGTGTATCAGAGATGTATCCTTTCACCATGCTTATTCAGTTTGTATGCTGAGCAAATAATCTGAGAAGCTGGACTATATGAAAAAGAATACAGCATCAGGATTGGAGGAAGACTCATTAAAAACCTATGATATGCAAATAACACAACCTTGCTTGCTGAAAGGGAAGAGAACTTGAAGCACTTACTGATGAAGGTCAAAGACTATGGCCATCAGTATGAACTGCACCTCAACCTAAAAAAACAAAAATTCTCACAACTGGACCAATAAGCAACATCATGATAAACAGAAAAAATATCAAAATTGTCAAGGATTTTATTTTACTTGGATCCACAATCAACGCCCATGGAAGCAGCAGTCAAGAAATCAAAGGACATATTGCATTGGGAAAATCTGCTGCAAAAGACCTCTTTAAAGTGGTAAAAAGCAAAGATGTCACTTTGGGGACTAAGGTGCGCCTGACCCAAGCCATGGTGTTTTCAGTTGCCTCATATGTATGTGATAGCTGGACAATGAATAAGGACAACTGAATAATTGATGCTTTTGAATTATGGTGTTGGAGAAGAGTATTGAATATACCTTGAATTGCCAGAGAACAAACAAATCTGTCTTTGAAGAAGTACAAGCCAGCATGTTCCCTTGAAGCCAGGATAGCGAGACTTTATCTCATGTACTTTGGACATGTTATCAGGAGGGAACAGTCCCTGGAGAATGACATCATGCTTGGTAAAGTAGAGGGCCAGTGAAAGAGGAAGACCCTCAGCGAGATGGATTTACATAATGGCTACAACAATGGGCTCAAGCATAATAATTGTGAGGATGGTACAAGAACAGTCAGTGTTTCCTTCTGTTGTACGTAGGGTTGCTGCAAATTGGAACTGATTCGATGGTGCCTAACAACAATGTACTAGTGTTGGTTCCTTAGTTGTGATGAATATAGCATGGTAATATGTTATCAATGGGATAAACTGGGTAGAGGGATATAAGAATTGTGTACTAGCTTTGCAAGTTTTCTGTACATCTCAGTCTAAAAAGTTATCTATGTAGAGAAGTTGGAATGCTGATACATCGCTGATGAGAATGTAAAATGGTACAGTTGCCGTGGAAAAGAGTTTGGTGGTTCCTCAGAAAGCTAAACTAGAATTATCAATGACCCAGCAATTCTACCCTAAGTATGTATCCAAAATATTTGAAAGCAGGGACTTAAGGAGATACTTGCTCCTGATGTTCACAGTAACATTATACACAATAACCAAAAAAGTAGAAAGAGTTCAAGTCTCCACTAACAGATGAATGGGTAAACAGAATGTGGTATATACATACAATGGAGTGTGTTATGCAGCCATAAAGAGAAATGAAGATACATGCCATCACATGGATGCACATTTAAAACACCGTGTTCAGTAGAATAAGTCAGACACAAAATAACGAATATGTTTTAGTTATTTCGTGCTGCTAAAGCAGAAACACCACAAGTGGGTGGCTTTAATAAACAGGTTTATTTTCTCACAGTAGGCTAGAAGCCTGAATTCAGGGTGCCAGCTCTAGGGGAAGGCTTCTCTGTGTCAGCTCTGGAGGAAGGTCCTTGCCTCTTTTGAGCCTCTACTCCTGGGCGATCTTCATGTGGCTTGGCATCTCTCTTACCCATCTCTGCTTTCTTCTGTCCTAATCTGCACTTTTTATATCTCAAAGGTGATTGGCTTAACAGCCCTATAGGACAGAGTAGAACTGCCCCATAGAGTTTCCAAGGAGCACCTGGTGGATTTGAACTGCAACCTTTTGGTTAGCAGCTATAACACTTAACCACTACACCACCAGGGTTTCCAGGCACAGGTATAGGGGTTAGGATTTACAACACATATTTTCTGGGGGACACAATCCAATCCATAACATTATATGATCCCACTTCTATGAAATATCTAGACTAGACAAATCCATTGAGACAAAAAGATTATTGGTTACCAGAGGCTGGGGGAAGGGGAAATGGGAGAGTTAGGAAAAACAAAAAACCTCTTTTTGTCCAGCTTGGGCCTGGTACCAGGTGACACATTGGAAATATACTCCACTTGGTTCCTAGTAAAATTCAACTTCCGCCTATTAGGTTGGCAAAAATCCAAGAGTTCGACAAATAGACTAGGCTGTGGTTAACAGGTACTTTCATACATTGCTGATAGGAACGTAAAAACGGTGTAACTCTCAAAGATTAGACAGGCCCATAAAACAAACAATACAGGTAGCTCAAGCATGTATAGGAGACTAAATGGACACACCAGCCCAGGGGCAAGAGCCAGAAGGCAGAAAGGGCAGGAAATTTGAAGGAACAGAAAAGGAGAACCCAAGGTCGAAAAGGAGAGTGCTGACCTGTCGCAGGGTTGGCAACCAATGCCACAAAACAATATGTGTATTAATTGTTTAATGAGAAAACTAATTTGCTCTGTAAACCTTCATCTAATGCACAATTGAAAAAAAAAAAAAAACTGTGCCAAATTCTAGGGGAGAAAATGGTATAACCCTCAAGAGACGAATTTAGCAATGTCCAGCAAAACTACAGGTGCAAATGCCTTTTGACCCAGAAATCCCACTTCTAGGAAGTTATTTTACAGATAAATTGGCAGAAAGAAAGAAAAGATAATACAGAAGATTTCTCAATGCGGCACTACTTGCAATAGCAAAAAAAAAAAAAAAAAAAACTAGAAACAATCAAAAAACCCATCAATAGGAGACTGACTGAATAAACTAGGGCACGTACAGACAACAGAAATCTAGGCACCTGAGCGAAGGAAGGAGAAAGATCTCTGTCTCTCATGGAGCTTTTTCCAGGATATACCATTAAGTGAAAAAAAGCAAGGTAGAGAAAAGTGTCCTAATACATGACTGTTTATATAAGAAAGGAAGGAGATAAAATTTTATCAAAAACTGCTAGAGTCCTGTCAAAAGAACTCAGGAGCCAGACTGCAGAGGCTCCCATGGCCAAAGATGGGACGGCCTGAGTGTCACTAAGAATATCAACTGCAAGGGACTGAAACACTTCAAATATGATTAAATCTATGAATTTATAATGTTATTCAAACCAAAAAATTCATTAGTCACTTTTGGAAGTTGCTAGAGAACAATGAATCTTTCTGAAAATGCCTGTCTCACAGTAACCGTGATTCCCCCAGTATAGACTGGCTTCCCTTGCTACCTCTTCTTGGGGTCCAGTTTCCTCCGGAGTATTGATCTCATTGTGATAGTTTGTTTCTTCTTCTAGACTCTTTGCTTCACAAGGATGGTGACCACTCCTCTTTTTTTTTATCTCATCGATTTGATCTATACCTGCCATTTGCTAAATTCTATTGAATAAACGAGTGAATAGAAAAATGAATTTGAAAAGGGAAATCTTTTGTTTTAACCAAAAATTTTACATAAAAGTACAGCCATTATACAACATAAGCGTTAAAAAGTACTGGATGGATATGGACAAAACGTTAACATTGATTTCATTTTAGAAAGATTTCATCTTCTTTATAATGTAGACTATTTCCACAAAGATGTTAAGTACTTTTTTATCAGAGCAAGAAAATGAACACTGTAGAATACACTGTGCTGGGACCATGGTTAAGGTTTGGCTCTGAGATTGGAAAGAACCGGGCTGGAGTTCTGCCTCTGCTTCTTATCACCTGTGACCTGGGCCAAGTCATTACCTAATCGAATATCAGTTTCCTCAGCCATAAAGTGGAGATAAGCTAAGCACTTTCACATAGTGTGGCTGTGAGGATCAAGTGAGAATACATGTAGTGCTGCTATCATTATTACTTTTGTCCTTGGCACTGGTCCCAGTAATGACATTCTACTGTAAATGTGTATAGACATGAGTTTCTACTGTAAATATGTGGGTAATCTCATGGCAACTTTGTGTATAATAGTACTAACCATTGTCTGGTCCTGTGCCCTCTTCATGATCGTTGGTACCTTTGAGTTCTTTGTTGTGTCCATCCATCTCATTCAGGGGTTCCCTCATTTTTGCTGACCCTCTGCTTTACCAAACATGGTGTCCTTTTCTAGCAATTGATCTTTTTTAATGATGTGTCCAAAGTAAGCAAGCCAAAGTCTCAGCATCCTCACTTCTAAGGAGAATTCTGGCTGATTTCCTCTAAGACTGATGTGGTCATTCTTTTGTCTGTCCATGATATAGTCAATATTTTTCACCAACACCACGATTCGAATGCAACAATTATTTTAAATACTCAACTTCAGTTTTGCTTAAAATGTAATAGAAAACCAGCAGATGGCAGCATATCATGGTTTCTTTACAATAGCTGGTTCAGCCATGGTGTCCTCGCAGGACAACTTACCTTGCTGGAATCTGTTTCAAAAAGAAGAGACCTTAGAGTTCATCTAATTCAACTCTGTCAGTGTACATATATGGGAATCTGAAGTAAAAGCAAAGAGCACAACCTGCTCTTTTGCCCAAACGGCCAGATGAGGGGTGGGGAAGGGTGAGTATAACAATCCTTGTGTGTACTTTACACTCAGTTTGGATTATTTCCACTGAATTTGCACTGTTTCCACAGTATCCCTTTTAGCTAGTCAGGTAAACTTGGAATAGATGGCCGAAAGCATTTTCTAGTTCTCAAGTGGAGATATCCATCTGGGGAGTAAAGCACATATCTCATCGTCATGCAAAGTAAATAATTGACTAGCCTCAAAATGCAGAGACTTCCCCCACTGCGCCCCTCCCCCGTTGTTTTGATATTTTCCAGTTGAACTAGGCATTGCCCGTGTTACCTCACCGGGTCCTCGCAATCAGAGGCAGGAGTATTGGTATTTTGTTGTTGTTGTTGTTAGTTGCCTTTCCACTCGATTTAGACTCATAGCGACCCCATGTGTGCAGAGTAGAACTGCTTCATAGGGTTCTCAAGGGCTGTGACCTTTTGGAAACAGATTGGCAGACCTGTCTTCCGAGGTGCCTCTGGTTAAGTTCGAACCACCTATCTTTTGGCAAGTAAGCACATAACCACTTGTGCCACCCAGGGTCTCACTGTACTACAGACGAGGAAGAGGAGGCTCAGAGAAGAAAATGTCCTCCTAGGTCTGAGAGAAGGAATTTAGATCAAGGTCATTTGTTTGTTCCTTCGCTCATTCATTGAAAACACATATTTATGAATTTTCTATTATGTGCCAGTACTATGCTAGTTGCTGGCAGTGCATGAGCTGTGCCTCCAAAAGATCACAGTCCCTGTCCTTACAGTGTCTGAACTGCATGACACCAAATTAACTCCCTTTTGCACCACGGGCACGTCTGCGTAGTGCCTGGCGCACTGAATAAAAAACAAAGCACCCCACTGCCCTCCAGTTGATTACGACTCATAGCGACCCTAGAGGGCAGGGCAAAACTGTTCCATAGGGTTTCCAAGGCTGTAAATGTTTACGGAGGCAGACTGCCACATTTCACCAACAGAGCGGCTGGTGGGTTCAAACCCCTGACCTTTCGGTTAGCAGTAGCGCGCAGTCACCGAAAAAAAACAAACCAGTAGCTGTCGAGTGGATTCCGACTCATAGTCGACCCTATGGAACAGAGTTGAACTGCCCCCACAGGGTTTCCAAAGAGCGCCTGGTGGATTTCAACTACAGACGTTTTGGTTAGCAGCTGTAGCCCTTAACCCTTACGCCACCAGCATTCCTGAGTGCAGTAAAAAAAAAAAAAAAAAGGACGCGGCAAATAAATAATCTGTTAAATTGAGCATCCTGGGCACATCACCAAAGCTGCCCCCCACCCCGCGCTGGCAGCTGAATTGCAATGAGGGTTTTACTGTGTAGGTCAAATATTATAGGCCCAGAACTACTCTATTTTTAATGTCTAAGGATTTATTTAAACATTTATACCGTCTTCTCCAGAAAGCACTTAGGGGCTGGAGGATGTCCGCATATCCAACTAAGTCTTTGTGCTTTGACTAAGAGCCCCCAGCAGCTCTTTCAAAACGCCCAAGGAAAGCCGGACCCACACAGCATGAGTTAGGCGGCTAGATGGCAGTAGCAGCACACGTTGTTTCTGGACTCTGGTCAGCAAATCACTGAGGAGAAGGGGCCTTCGGGATTAGCTGGGCCTTTCTCTCCCATTTTACCGACGGGGAAGGCTGAGGTCCCCAAAGGGAAAGTCACCGACCAAGGCTAGGTAGGTGAACGCTCTAAATCAACTGAATTTTGTACAGGTTGTTGACCTTTGTGATTAATATTTGCAGGAAAAATTTCCTTATAGGTAAAAAAAAAAAAATTTAGGTACATTAAAAAAAAAACTATTTTAAATATTTGGCGTACAAGTGTTTTGAGAAAAAAAAAAAAGGCAGCAGTACACAAGAATGGGAACCAGGTTAAAAGTAAATCTCCTACCCAGACCTCTTATCCCCCCAGGTTCTTGAAAAGCTCTCCAGATGCAGATTTACACTCATGTATATGCACAAACACACAGCTGTTGTGTATTTGTAATCTGCAAAACTCCGCTGTGTGCAGGTGGAGGAGAATCAGGTGGATACAACTCATCTACCAAGTAGAAAATAATATGAACCAAACTGGGAAGCTGTGGACCCCAGGAAATAACTCCTTCACTCTCTCAGCACCTCTTAAAAAAGGCCCACGAAGTCGTTTCCAAACTCTAGAGTGGCTTTATTTTTTCCATTTTTCTGCTGATTTAACAGATTAAGACTCTGCAAGCAGCACCTATAGTATTGTCTTCGCAAATCCTGCCTTTCTGAGGCTTTCCCGGCTGTAATTAAATTACTGTAAATACAATTAGAAGGTCCCTAGGTGGTCTGCGTGACACCAGCTCTGAAGGAATTGTCTTGAGATATTTGAACCTAGAGTAAAGAGCAAAGTAACAGAATCCCCTTAATCTTTGAGGGCCGGTCCTTTGAGGCTTTGTGGCCATGAAATAACAGGCAGTTAAACCAGCGGCACTTTCAGGAGACATTTTCCTCAACCATCACTGGCCTCCTGTCCCGGCCTCCTTCCAGTCTAGAAGAGGGCAGCCTGGGCTAGGTAGTACTTTGCATCTGATACCTTTTGCCCAGTGTTGGGAGCTGTTGCTATGTGGTCCATGTGAGTTGCTCAACAAGCTTAAACTTTGCATAGCCCATGCTAAACTAATTTGCGTCAATTTGTCTACATCATGCCAACAATCGTCCTGAGAGTCCTGAATAGCACAGACAAGGCTGCCTGATAAAGGCCCTCAGAGCAGATGCCGCCAGCCATTCTGCGGGGCCTCGCCGTTCCTAGTTCTTCACCATGGTTTCTTCATATCCTAGTGACAATGTTAGTTTTTCCACCGTGGGGTTAAAAGTTTTTTTTTAAACAAAGGGCAGAGCCTATGCAACTGACACTCTGATTTTTTTTTTTTTTTAAAGCAAGATGTGGCTGAATCGTAGCCCCCATGTTTCCTTTTTTTTTTTTTTTTTGGCAAGTTTCACAAAAAGCAAGCGGAGTTAAGACTTTTTAAAAAAGTATTTACACAACTGTGATAAGGTGCTTTCCTAATTATCTGTCATTGTGTTGGACTAAAATTTTAAGTTTTAAAACAGATCACTTTTATGGGAAGATGTATTTTGTAAATAAGAAAATAATATTTAAGACTATAGACAGCAGAAGCAATACAAGACAACCAAAGTCATTTGTACTATACAACCTCTAGAAAATAATCTCCCACTTAGGAGAAATGGAAACCCTGGTGGTGTAGTAGTTAAGTGCTACAACAGTTAACCAAAAGGTCGGCAGTTCAAATCTACCAGGCGCTCCTTGGAAACTCTGTGGGGCAGTTCTACTCTGTCCTGCAGGGTCGCTATGAGTTGGAATTGACTCGATGGTAACAGGTTTGGTTTTGGTTTTTAGGAGGAATTTCCATTTTTTTTCTTCCAGGCCAGATGTGGAAATACAGTGATCCTGTCAGTTTGGGGAAAGCACCAGAGACGGTGGAGAAGCTAATTGATCTCCACGGGGAATCCCACTCAATGATTTAGTACTAGTTTGTGGGTTTTGTCACTCTGTAATGCCTCTCCCATACATTGAACCACTTACCATATTTAATCTAAAAACTACCCCAAGAAAATTGAGAAATCCCCCAGATGTTTGCATTTAAATGTTCTGCCAATGTGTCTAGGTAGGAGAAACTAATGAGAATTTTTCAATTCAGCCAATGATTATTGAGAGTCTACTATGTGCTAGGCAGTATTCCAGACATTTGGGATGCAGCAGTGAGCAAGACAGACGCAGTCCCTGCTCTTGGGTCACCTGGGAAACGGACGATAAATAAACCAGTGAATATACAACATAGCAAGTAATAGGAATGCCAGGAGGTGGGAGGTGCTAAGGAGAAAAATTAAGGGGAGAAAGTAGTCAAAGTGCTACTTTAGATATAAAGGTTGGAAAAAGTGTCACAAATGAGATGTTATCTGAACAGAGATCCAAGGGAGGGAGAGAAAAAGCCACGCGGATGTCATGGGATAAAGTAGTCTGGGCAGAAAGAACAGTGGGAGCAGCAAAATCCCTGAGGGGGAGGTGGCTGTGGATGTACGGCAAGAAGGCCAGCGTAGCTGGACAGAGGGGAGCAAAAAGGTGAGAGATGAAGCCAGAGAGGAGAATAAACAGGAATAGCAAACACTGTAGACATCATGGACATCTCTACTATTCAGTGCCATGGTGAATCTAGATTTCAGCCCACTGGCTTCCAGTCGCTCAAGCTATCCTTGCAGCAACACTAGAGGAAGGTGGGCTTAATGATGGGTCACTGGGAGGATTCGGAGCTGATTGATGCTAACAGGCATATGATATGATCCTTAAAATCATTAGAAATTTTGAAAAATGCAAATTAGAGCAATCACTTTTCTGCCGATAATATGGCAAAAAAAAAAATTGAATAATGTCAAGTGTTGGCAGAGACATAGAGAAGGTGGAACCTTCATGCACAGGTGCAGCCATTCTAAAGGACAAGCTAGAATCACTTAGGCAAATTAAATGTAGGAGAGACCCTATGACCCAGCAGCTTTTCTCCTAGTGTTCATAAAAAAAAAAAAAAGGTCCATGGAAATTCTGTTGGGGAAAAAAAGACCACAGTGTCAAAATTTAAACACGGGACTGGTTCATTTGCAAGAGATGCATTCTAGGAAGAAAGGAAGGATTTGCTCACTAATGGGGTGGGGTGGGGGGAGATACCGTATCCTGTTCCTTATCACAGCAACACTATATAGAATAGAAATTATTTTTACTGTAAGTGCAGCCTACGAGCCCTCTACGAATTGCTTCTGCTGCTCTTATACTGAGAGGAGGGCTGGGCCTTACCATCCCTCCCTTCCTGAGAGTCTGGCCGGGGTCAGGATTGAAAGCAGTTTCCTCCATGCCACTCTGGGAGGCTCAAGCCATCTTCTCAGAAGTCAGGGACCATCAAGCGTCCGCCTACAGGAGCCAAGGCTGAAAGCAGACCTCCCCTAACACATCTGGGGCTGAGGCGAGGGCACAAATGGAGAACCACATGCCATGTCTAAACAGTTAAAATTTATAAATCAAACAGCTAAAGATGTTCTCTCCTGCTACCTTGACAAATATACCCTCTTGACAACCTGGAAGACAAGATCCGAACTTAGGATTCTTGGCTTCCCTGGAGCACTGCGTAGCACCAGCTCCCAGCATGCAGCCTGCCCAACAGCTCTTCCCACTCTGGACTCCAGCCTGTACCCAGCCTGCACGTCCAGCCTCCTACCACGCTCTCCCTCCCCTGCCAAGGAACAGCTGCTGCTTGGCCACCCCTCAGGCCTATCACCCCTATCTTTCTCAAAGGACAGACCATATTGGTAAACTAGGAATATTCTAGGATCCAGGTGAACACATCTCCTTGACTCTGTGGTCTCCTTGTCCCATGAGGCGCCAGAGCTGACCCTTCTGGACAGAAGGCCAGAGTGGAGCCCTCTAAAGTACGGGACCAGGGCATGTGCTTCTAAAAAGGAAGTGGGGGCCAGGTTGCGATGGGGCCTCAGATGCCATATTAAGGGATGTAGACTTCATTCTCAGAGCAGTGGGGAACCATGATGGATTTAAAGCAGACCTTTATGACAATCAAACTAGAGAGGACAGAAGTAGAACCATTTTGTGACAACTAAAAATTAAACTGCACAAATCACTAAAAGATATCCCTTACTTGCTGTGGAACCTTCGGCAATTCTGCTTAACCTCTCTGCACCTCAGTTTTCCCACCTCTAAAACTGGTGATTAGGACAAGATTATCGCCTGTTCTCTCAGGAGCTCAGTGTTTCCCACCTGTAAAGAAATGAGTTGAGTCAGATCAAGAAACTTAACTTCAGCTCCACTGAAGAGACTGGCCCCACACAGAGCGTTTCAGTCAGAATCTTCTTTGTGAAGGTTTCCCAGGTGATTTGAACACACAGCCAGGGTTGAGAGCCCTGGACCTAATGATTACTTCCTAAACCCTCCCTCACCTCCACCTGAATGTGCCCACCTATAAGAAGAGCAGGTTGAGCGAGGTCAACTGTGTTTCAGTTACCAACTGTGCTGTAACACAAATACCACAAGTGGGTGGCTGTAACAAACAGAAATTTATTTTTTCATAGTTAGGGGGCTAGAAGTCCGAATTCAGGGCACAGGCTCTAGGGGAAGGCTTGCATTCTCTCTCTCTCTCGTTCTCTGCCAGCTCTGGAGGAAGCCTTGTGCCTTCTGAGCTTGTGATCCTGGGTGATCTTCATGTGGCTTGGCATCTATCTTCTCTCATTTCTGCTTGCTCCCTTGCTTGCTTTAATCTTTTTTATATCTCAAGAGATTGACTTAAAATATACCCTACACTAAGCGTGTCCCATTAACATAACAAAGACAATCCATTCTTAAATAGGATTATAACCACAGGTATAGGGTTGTTTTTTTTTTTTTATAGGGGTTAGGATTTACAACACATATTTTGGGGGACACAGTTCAATCCATAACAGTCAGTCTCTCGGCTCCCCTCATTGCTGGGACTCAAGACCTCTCTGAGACTTAGTGTTTGAAACAAGAAGGGCCTTGTCAGAGGAAGATCCACTGGCTCCGAGGAAGTCTTAAGTCACGAGGTCACCTTCATTTGTGTGAAGTGGCAGGGCTGAGAGATGGGGTTTGAGGCCTGGGCCGGCAGGTGCTGCTCATGGGAACCAAGCCCTGGAGCTGCCAAGGCTGGGACTTGGCCAAGGGAGGCCGCTTCTCAACCGGCGTGAATGGGCTGATGCTTTCTGGCAGCTCCTCAGACTCTGAAAGGCACCTGCGGGCCAGGGTTTCTTGGCAGGTGAGGGGGAGCAAGGAGAATAGGGCTTTCTCGAGCTGTTCCCCAGAACAACATCTCTTGGCATCTGGGGAGACGAGGGGTGGGAAAGACAAGCCACTGGGTGTTCATGTCGGCCTGTGAAAGCCTTGCCAGTGGGGAGCAGGAAAGGAGTTTGTGTTGAAGTGCTTCTTACTTTCGAGCCCAACGTCCGGGGCTTAGCATGTTCCGGGCACTGTGAATGAGATCTGCTGATACTTTGTATCAAATGCAAAGTGGCCTCTTTTCACAGGGCTGGCACTGGAGGCCAGTGACCACTCAGCAGGATCAGCGCTCTCCAGGATCTTGGCAGGGCCAAGCGTAGGGCCTGAATCGCGGCTCTGTGGTGCCACGGGGACAATGCCGCCTCCTCAGAGAACTCGTCACCACAAAGCCGGACTTCTAAGCCTGGAAGTGATGAAATTCCTCTGTCCAGGAGGAGCAAGCTGTCTCTGCCACCACCTACCCTTCCTGGAGCTCGAGTCCCAAATGCAGGGACCACAGATTCCAAACCAGACCCTGGGACACGAGGTCCCTGTTGGGGACCTGTCTGTGGGACACAGAAACATTGGAACGTCTAGGATTATTCCACCACATACGTGAACAACAGGAGCACACGCTGCAATAAGTATCGTCCCTGAAAATCCGAGGCTAAAATTAAAGGAATATTTACCACTTATTTATACCATCAAGGAGCCCTGGTGGCACAGTGGTTAAGCACTCAGCAGCTAACCAAAAGTTCGGAGGTTCAAACCCACCAGCTGCTCCATGGAAGAAAGATGGGGCAAGCTGCTTCTGTAAAAACTTATAGTCTTAGAAACCCTGTGGGGCAGCTGTGCTCTTCCCTATAGGGTCTCTATGAGTTGGGATCGACTTGATGACAATGGGTTATTTGAATCTTCCCTGGGCTGATCATTTTACAGACTTTGTCTTCGAAGATCCTTACGACAACCATATGATGGAGAAATTATTACTCCCATTTTACAGGTGAGGAAACCCTGAAGTTCAGGGAAGTGAAGCTGCTTGCTCAATTCTGTAGCACCAGGGTTGAAACTCTGCTCTAATAATGAAACCCAAGCTTCTCCCACATCACTGTGCTGGGAGGACATGTGACATGAACATGGCAGGGCTTGTTATTAAAGGAAGAGAAGGATGGAAAGACTTGTCTTCCTCAACTTGACCAGCAGTACAGACATTCTCAGTATCTAAGACTTCATAAATATCATTGTTAGAACATCCAGGAAAGGCTTAGAAAAGCGAGGGATAAAAGAGCTGGATAGATTTGTTTCTATATTCACCAGTGCTCGTTTGATTGCAAGAAACAAAAATCTATTCCCCCTGCTTAATCAGAAAAGATCATTTTATGGCGAGGATATGGGAGTATCAAGGGCAGGAAATATAGTTAAGCTCAAAACAGACTAGGACCAGAAACTGCCTTAGGCCTTCTCCCGCCCTACATTTGAAAGATGCTCAGAACTTTTATGAGGAGGTTCTCTAGTCTTTTGATTGAGGAGTTTGTGAAATTCCCCATGTGGAGAGGCTCCTGGTCTGACAGGATGGAATCTCAACCAACAACAGAGTGAGGGTTCTGAAACAGAACTCCAGGGAGCAAGGTTCACGGCTTCTGGAGCCAGGCCAGACTTAGTTTTGCAGGTGGACTCTGCTACCTACTAGCCAAGTTTATCTTGAGAAAGCCTTGTTGCCCAAGACTCTGTTTCCCCAATTGGAAAATGAGGAGCGAAGTGATATGTGTCAAGGTGCCTAGCACGGTGCCTGGCACTTAGTGTCAAATATACTTAGCTTTGTCCACACCACCGCGCCGCCCCCCCCCCTTCCTGAGATGGAGGTAGCATCAGCTGGAGAACCCCTTGGGACTTATCATCACTTAGGGGTTCTCAACGTGGGAGGCTGCAGAGGCCATCCACGGGTTGGAACTGGATAAACCGCTCCTTGGGTGTTAACACTTAAGCAGAATAGGAACCTACACTATCTACTCTTCACGAGAATGGATTTTCCCCCTGCGTGACACCCACAGGCACTGGCTAGGCTTTCAGGACAACTAAGAAGTAAAATGCTCACCATAGAGTTTTTATAAATAAATCTAAAGGAGGAAAAAAGGGAAGGGGGGGTGGTTATATATATTACTTAAATTAGCAAAATCAGGAAGCAGTGCGAACCACAATGTGACCCACATTTTTAAATTATTTTCTGATGGCTTTCTTGTCTATCATAATTTTGTGAGCCCCAGAAGGCCCCCACCTGGGAGGTAGGCAGGTATTAGCTTTTCCCAGAGGAGGAAATGGGTGCTCAGAGAGGCCAATGCTCAAGAGCAGGGCTAGTTTATGGCCATGCAGAGAGGAATCCAGATGTCCCAACTCCTGGTCTAGTTTCTGGACACTGCACTGAGCCCATCTCTCAGAAGGGAAAGAGACAAGGTCCTTTCAGAAAGGAACTGAGATAATATTCTGAGTCTGTCTTCCCCTACCCAGGCTCCCTCCACGAGTGAGTCAGCCCAGGCTCTCCAAGAAACTCCCACCAACTCTCTGTCCTTAGGAAGGGCCTAATGGCAGGAAGGGGAGTTCACTGCCCTGTGGGCATGACAGGAGCCAACAGGAGTACAGGACTTTGGCCCAAGAACTGCCACCAAAAATTCTGCTTTCTGCTTCACTGGAGATGAAGTCTGAGTACCTCAGTGACCAGAACTGGAGCCCCTGAAAAACCAATGAGGGTACCTCCCTTTTCTAAGAGAGGACAGGTATCTTAGTTGCCTAGTGGTGCCATAACAACAACAACAACAACAAAATACCACAAGTGGCTTTAAAGAACAGAAATTTATTGTCTCACAGTTTTGGAAGCTAGAAGTCAAGATCAGGGCATTAGCTCTAGAGGAGGGTCCGTATCAGTAGACCTTGGCATTCCTTGGGTCTGTCTTCCCTCAGCGTGTGTCTGTGTCTATTCTGCTCTTTTTATAACTCAGAAGTAATTAGATTTAGGAAAACAACTTTTGAACCCTGATGGAAAGAGTGTAAATCAATATATCCACTTTGGGAAACTACTTCCCGTTAGCTACTATGTTGGAAATATGCATATCCTACAGCTCAGCACTTCCACTCACAGGTGTACACCTACAAAAGTGAGCCCAAGAGTGTCAGGAGACATGTCCGAGAATGTCTGTAGAAGCATTGCATGTAATAGTCCCAAACAGGAAACAACCCAAATATTCATCAACCGTGAAAGGGATAAATAAATTGCAAAAGTCATAAAATGGAACAAGCCAAACCAAACCCGGTGCCATCGAGTTGATTCCTACTCATAGTGACCCTACAGGACAAAGTAGAACTGCCCCATAGGGTTTTCAACGAGCGGCTAGTGGATTTGAACCACTGACCTTTTGGTTAGCAGCCAAACACTTAACTACTGTGCCACCAGGGCTCCATAAAATGGAATAATGCACAACAATGAAAACAAATACTACCAATACATGTAACAGGAAGGAAAAAATCTCCCAAGCAAAATGTTAAGGGAAAGAAGCCAGACCCTTTATTTATATAAAGTTCAACAATAAGCGAAAGTAAATCACACTGTTTAGAGACACATACTTGGAGAGTAAAACTATAAAGAAGAGCGTGGAAATGATTATGGTAACGAGCAGGTAATGATTGTCTTTGGGGCAGAGGGTGGAGAATGGTGGTTTATAATTGGAAGGGAGTATGAGAGGTTTCCGAAGTGCTGGCAAGGTTTTCATCTTTTGAACTGGACTGGCGCCCTGGTGGCACAGTGATTAAAGCACTTGGCTGCTAACTGAAAGTTTGGCAGTTCAAATCCACCAGCCACTCCTCAGGGGAGAAAGATCTGGCAGTTGACTTCGGTCAAGATTTACAGCCTTGGAAATCCTGTAGGGAAGTTCTCCTCTGTCCTATGTGGTGGCTATGAGTCAGAATTGACTTGATGGCAGCGGGGTTTTCGGTTTTGGTGCTTCCTGGTTATGCACTTTATAAGAATTCATTAAACTATACATTTATATTTTATGCCCTTTTCTGTATGTGTATTAGCCTTCCTTTCTACCACATACACACAATCTCACACATGGCTATTATGGGGTGGGGCTAGAATTTGAGTTTGAGGCTCCCTGGTATTTCCAATGGAGTCCCTGGGTGGTGCACAGGTTTGGTGGTTAACAGGTTTGGCTGCTAGCCGAATGGCTGGAGGTTCAAGTCCACCCAGTGGTGCCTTGGAAGAACCGTCTGGTGATTTACTTCTGATAAATCAGCCATTTGAAAGCCCTGTGGAGCCCAGTGCTACTCTGACACACCCAGGGTTGCCATGAGTCCAACTTCACTCCACGACAACTGGTTTTACTGGCTCCTTCCACTAACCTGGCTCTCAGCCAAAGTCTTGGGACCCTCTGTCCAGACTCCTTTTCCTAAATTCCTGCTGCCTCTAAGCCAGGAGTTCTTAACCTGGGGACCAGGGATCCATTTCACAGTTCTGCAAGCCCTCTGATGCGGTTTGTCCAATTGTGTGAACATGTGCCTTTTGATTCTTAGGGTGATCTGTGACCCAGAAAGGACCACTGCTGGAATCCACTTGACTGACTCAAAGAAAGCAATGCATGCCAGGAAGGCCAGCCTTGAACACGGTCCCGGAGAGTCCCGGCCTGCCGCTCCGCGGTGCGCACGCCAGAGCCACCTGGTCTTCGCTCCCTGCCCCTTTCTGTGTTTATCTGCATCCTTCGCAGCGCCGCCTCGGCTGGGGCCAGGGTGGGAGGCACAGGCATTGCCCAGAGGCTGTCAGCGTGGCGGAGGTGGGGACAGCTCTCAGGGAAGCTGCATCCCCCAAGCGGCTGCTACAGCTAGGAGTGGGAGGGACACCAATAACAGCCCAGAAGACCTGGAATTTGAGGCCATTGTCTTCCCCGAGGCCCTGTGAACTGGGATTTTCCCAATAAATTCCCAGGCCTTCTTTCTCAGCTCATTCCAGTTTTTTTAAGGATTCAAACGAAGGTCCGGAAGCCTGGGTGGCTGTTCCAGGGCTTACACGTGTACCCCCAGAACGTTCGGGCTCAGGCCACGTGCGCGCCCCGCCCCTGCCCCAGGGGCTTCAGGCGCTCCTTTTACTCTTTGCTCCAGCTCACTGAGGCTGGAGGGTTGGTGCCTCACCACAGCGGCCACATTTCAACCACACTGTCTCCCAGCTCCTTTTTCAACTAAAAAATGGGTTTCTGGTTTGTCCATACTCAGGCTCTTATTTCTAGGAGAGCCTGAAATAGGATTTCAGAACCCCTGTCTTACCCGCTTAATTCTTCAATATGAACCCTCAGGCAAAGCCAGATTACAGAACTCGTGGGCCGGGGGTGGCCGTCAGGACATCTGGGTACCAGTCACTTGGGCTCTTTTGTAAATTTGTTTAGGGACCCTGGACTGATCACCCTGTCCTCAATATCCCCATCTGTAAAACAAGGGGATTGGATTTTGGGGGTCAATTCCAGCTCTGATTTTATGTTCCTTTAGGATCTTTCTGAATCTCACCAGATGGTGATTTGAATAGGTTTTGCAGTCTACTTTCCTTGAGAGGCAGCCCATGGCTTTATGGGTTCACATAACTGAGGGAAAGCAGGGTCCAGTTGGGCCTCAGAGACAACCAGAACCAAGGCTCTCTGATTGTCGTCAGACTTCCTGCCCTGCCTCTTTGTTGGTCTAATCATTGTCTCAGATCAGCTCTCTGTTGAGCTGGAATCCTGGCACTCAGCAGCTCACATGTCTCATACATTTTCTGCCAGAGAAAGATTGGCTTTCTCTCCCCAGTTCCACTCAAGAAATCTTAGGGATGTATCCGTCAGGACAAGCTACGGTATGCCACAGAACAAACAACCACCAAATTCTCACTGGCTTAGAACAATGAGGTTTATTTCTCAACTACCGTTCAGTGTCCTTCATGACATTTCCAGTCAAGCAGTAGAGACAGATAAGTGAGCCTGCTGTCACCCCCAGCCTGACTGGGGTTGCTCAGATGGAGACAAACACAAGATGCTATGGGAAAAAAAGGACAGAAGGCACCTAGCTCAGCATTGGGAGGGTGAGAGGGGATGACAACCATGCTTTCTTAGAGGAGTTGGTGCTTAAACAGAGCTTTAGAACACAGAAGAAATTAGCAAGGTGGGGGGTGGGAGAAAGGATTCTGGTTCCCATAAAGGAAGAGACATGTGCAAAGTTTGAATGCAAGACAGGACATAGAGCATCCTAGGGACAGTAAACTATTCACTGAGGCTATCCCAGCCTCTCTGCTGATAAGATATGTGGTCTTGGACATGCCTCTGTTTCCTCTTCTGTAAATTAGGGACAGTAATAGCCATATTTTCCACGTGGTGAAAATCAGGTGAAATTGTGTGCCACGGATTAGTAAGTAAGGACAAGTAAACCTGTGCCTACCTAGTTTATTGAATAATCCACCCCTGGGGGGGACCTTGTTTCCTTGGGGCCTCACCCTGCTTGGGGGAGGTGTATTTATTGAATTAGATGCTGTACTGTGATGTGGAAGTACACTGAAATTCATCTGCACTATGTACAAATCCCTGGCCTAATTACTAGCTACTAAAAAAAATTTTTTTTATTATAATTACAAAAATTAATGAGACCTGATTTTTGCCCTCAAGCATATTTCAGGGGACCCAAGGTATACATAAAAAGTAGAGTTTTAAAAAAATAACTGAAAAAGTCATCCAAATGGGAAAGGAAGAAGTAAAATGATCTCTGTTTGCAGATGACATGATCCTATATATAGACAATCCCGAGGAGTCCACAAGAAAGCAGATACAGCAGAGTTGCAGAATACAAAATCAATGCAAAAAATCAGTTGTTTCTATACACCAGAAATGAATATTCTGAAGAGGAAATAAACAGTTCCATTTACGATAGTATCTAAAAGGATAAGATATCTAGGAATAAATTTAGCCAGGGATGCGAAAGACTTGTACACTGAAACCTAAAAAACACTGCTAAAAGAAATTAAAGAAGACCTAAAAAAAAGGAAAGACATACCGTGTTCATGAATTGGAAGACTCAATATTATTAAGATGACAATACTATGCAAAGCCATCTACATATTTGATGCAATCCTTATCAAAATTCCAACAGCTGTGCAGAAATAAAAAAAACAATCTTCAAATTCATATGGAATTTCAAGGGAGACTAACTAGCCAAAACAATCCTGAAAACAAAAAACAAAACTCACACTTCCTGATTTCAAAACATACTATAAAGCTACAGTAATCAAAACAGTGTGATGCTGGCATAAGGACAGACATATAGACCAATGGAATAGAGTTGAGAGTCCAGAAGTAAATTCATACATCTCTGACTAATTGCTTTTCGAAAAGTGTTGGAAGTCTCTTCAGCAAATGGTGCTAGAACAACTGGATCTTCACTGCAAAACAATGAAATTGAACCCAAACCTAACATCATATATGAAAACTAACTCAAAATGTATCAATAGCCTAAATATGAGAATTAAAACCATGAAACTCTTAGAAGAAAACATAGGGGTAATGCTTTGGGACATTGTTTTTTTTTTTACTATGGATTCTTAAATATGATACCAAAAGCAGGAGAAACAAAAGACAAAACATATAAAATGGACTTGATCAAACTTAAGGACTTTTGTGCATCAAAGGACATTATCAACAAAGTGAAAAGATAGTCCACAGAACAGGAGAAAATATTTGGAAACCATATATCTGATAAGTGTTTAATATATAGAATATATATAAAGAACTCCTACAACTCAATAACAAAAAGACAAACAACCCAATAAAAAACAGGCAAAGAACGTGAACAGACATTTCAGCAAAGAAGATAAGCAAATGGCCAACAAGCAGTGGTCTTCCTTGTAGGTGTATGAATATTGTCCTATCATTAACAGCATCGTACTTCAGGATAGATCTCAAAATGTTCTTTTCGATGATAAACGCGATGCTGTTCTTCAATTTGTTATTCCTGGCATATGGACCATATATGACTGTCCAGTTCAAAATGGCCAATACCAGTCCATTTCAACTGACCAATGCCTAGGATGCTGATCTTCAAGCATTCCATTTCATTGTTGACAACTTCCAATTTTGCTATTTGTACTTGGTACATTTCACGTTCCGATTATTAATGGATGTTTGCAGCTGTTGCTTCTCATTTCGAGTCGTGCCACATTAGCAGATGAAAGTCCCAAAAGCTTTACTCCACCCATGTCATTAAGGTTGACTGTACTTTGAGGAGGCAGCTCTTCCCCAGTAGTATATGAGTGCCTTCACACCTGAAGTGCTTATCGTCCAGCACTATATCAATGTTCTGCTGCTATTCATAAGGTTTTTACTGGCTAGGTCCTTCTTCCTAGTCTGTCTTAGTATGGAAGCTCTGCTGATACCTGTCCGCCGTGAGCGACCCTGCTGGTATTTGAAATACCAGTAACATAGTTTCCAGCATCACAGCAACATGCAAGGCAGCACAGTAGGACAAACTGGGAAACGCAAATCAAAACCACAATGAGATAACACTCCCCACCCAGTAGGATGGCTATTATCAGCAAAATGGAAAATAACAAGTGTTAGCAAGGATGTAGAGAAATTGAAACCCTGCTGCATTGTTGGTGGGAATGTAAAATGGTGCAGCCACTGTGGAAAGGTTTGGCAGTTGCTCTAAAAGTTAAACACAGGGCTACCACATGACCCAACCATTCTACTCCTGTTGTTAGGTGCCTTTGAGTCGGTTCTGACTCAGCGACCCTGTGTAAAACAGAATGAAACCTGCCTGAACCTGCGCTATCCTCACAATCATTGTTATGCTTGAACCCACTGTTGCAGCCACTGTGTCAATTTATCTCGTCGAGGGTCTTCCTCTTTTTCAATGACCCTCTACTTTAACAAGCATGATGTCCTTCTCCAGGGAATGATCCCTTCTGACAGACATGTCCAAAGTATGTGAGACGTAGTCCCGAAATGCTTGCTTCTAAGATGCATTTTGGTTGTACTTCTTCCAAGACAGGTTTGTTCATTCTTTGGCAGTCAATGGTATATTCAATATTCTTCACCGACACCACGGTTCAAAGGCATCAATTCTTCTTCAGTCTTCCTTAGTCATTGTCCAGATTTCCAACGCACATGCGGCGATTGAAAACACCATGGCTTGGGTCAGGCGCACCTTAGTCTTCAAGGTGACATCTTTGCTTTTTAACACTTTGAAGAGGTCTTTTGCAGCAGATTTGCTCCATGCAATGCGTCTTTTGATTTTTGACTGTTTCTTCCATGGCTGTTGATTGTGGATCCAAGTAAAATGAAATCCTTGACAACTTCAATCTTTTCCCCGTTTATAGTGATGTTGCTTACTGGTCCAGTTGTGAGGATTTTTGTTTTCTTTATGTTGAGGTGTAATCCATACTGAAGGCTGTGGTCTTTGATCTTCATTGGTAAGTGCTTCAAGTCCTCTTCACTCTCAGCAAGCAGGGTTGTGTCATCCACATAATGCAGGTTGTTAGTGAGTCTTCCTCCAATCCTGATGCCTCGTTCTTCTTCATATAGTCCAGCTTCTTGGATTAGTTGCTTAGTATACAGATTGAATAAGTATGGTGAAAAATACAACACTGATGCACACATTTTTTGACTTTAAATCATGTTTCTCTCCTTGTTCTGTTCAAATGACTACCTCTTGATCTATGTATAGATTCCTTATGAGCACAATCAAGGGTTCTGCAATTCCCATTCTTTGCAATGCTATCCATAATTTGTTATGATCCACACAGTCGAATGTCTTTGCCTAGTCAATAAAACACAGGTAAACATCTTTCTGGCATTCTCTGCTTTCAGGATCTATCTGACATCAGCTATGATATCCCTGGTCCGACATCCTCTTCTGAATTCGGCTTGAATTTCTGAAAGTTCCCTGTCAATATACTGCTGCAGCTACTTTTGAATGATCTTCGGTAAAATTTTACTTGTGTGTGATATTAATGATATTGTTCTAGAACTTCCTCATTCAGTTGGATCACCTTTCTTGAGAATATGCATATATATGGATCCCTTCCAGTCAGCTGGCCAGGTAGCTGTCTTCCAAATTTCTTGGCATAGACGAGTGAACAGTTCCAGCACTGCATTCATGTTTTGGAACATCTCAAAGAGTATTCCATCAATTCCCAGGGCCTTGTTTTTCACCAATGTTTTCACTGCAGCTTGGACTTCTTCTTTCAATACCATCAGTTCCTGATCATATGCTACCTCCTGAAATGGTTTTCTGTTGACGAATTCTTTTTGGTATAGTGACTGTGTATTCCTTCCATCTTCTTTTGAGGCTTTCTGCATCATTTAATATTTTCCCCGTAGAATCCTTCAATATTGCAACTCAAGGCTTGAATTTTTTCTTTAGTTCTTTCAGCTTGAGAAATGCTGAGCATGTTCTTTCCTTTTGTTTTTCTATCTCTAGCTCTTTCTACTCTGTCCTACAGGGTCGCTGTGAGTCGGAATCGACTCGACGGCAGTGGGTTTTTTGTAGCTCTTTGCACATGTCATTATAATATTTTACTTTGTCTTCTCCAGTCGCCCTTTGAAATCTGTTCAACTATTTTACCTCAACATTTGTTCCTTTTGCTTTAGCTTCTCGGTGTTCAAGAGCAAGTTTCAGAGTTTCTTCCGACATCCATTTTGGTCTTTCTTTCCTGTCTTTTTAATGACCTTTTGCTTTCTTCACGTATGATGTCCTTGAAGTCATTCCACAACTTGTCTAGTCTTTGGTCATTAGTGTTCAACATGTCAAATCTATTCTTGAGATGGCCTCTAAATTCAGGTGGGATATACTCAAGATCATACTTTGACTCTCATGGACTTTTGTTCTAAATTTCTTCAGTTTCAACTTGAACTTACAAAGGAGCAATTGATGGTCTGTTCAGCAGTCATTCCCTGGCCTTGTTCTGATGATACTGAGTTTTTCCATTGTCTCTTTCCACAGATGTAGTCAATTTGATTCCTGTGTGTTCCATCTGGTAAGGTCCAGGTGTATAGTCTCCATTTATGTTGGTGAAAAAAGGTATTTGCAATGAAGAAATCGTTGGTCTTACAAAATGCTATCATGTGATCTCCTAGGTATATATCCAACACAGTTAAAAACAGGAACTCAGACATATTCGTACATCACTGTTCATTGCAGCATTATTCACAATAGCCAAAAGGTGGAAATGACCCAACTGTTCATCAGCAGATGAATGGATAAACAAAATATGGTATATCTATACCATGGAAGGAGCCCTGGTGGTGTAGTGGTTAAGAGCTTGGCTGCTAACCAAAAGGTCAGCATTGGAATCCACCACCCATACCTTGGAAATCCTATGAGGCAGTCTACTCTGTCCTGTAGGGTCGCCATGAGTCAGAATCAACTTGATGTCAGTGGGCTTGGTTGTTTTGGTTTTATGCAATGGAAAGGAGCCCTGGTGGCGCAGTGGTTAAAGTGATGGACTGCTAACTAAAAAGATCAGTGGTTCAAAACCACCAGTGGCCCTGTGGGAGAAATATGTGGCAGTCTGCTTCTGTAGAGATTTAAAAAAACCACTGCCATCGAATTGATTCCGACTCATAGCAACACTAGATGACAGAGTAGAACTGCCCCATAGAGTTTCCAAGGAGCGCCTGGCAGATTCGAACTGCCAAAGTTTTGGTTAGCAGCCATAGCACTTAACCACTAGCCACCAGGGTTTCCCTGTAGAGATTCACAGCCTTGGAAATCCTACGGGGTCGCTATGAGTCCGAATCAACTTGATGGCACTGGGTTTGGTGTAAAATGGAGTATTACTCAGTCACAAAGAGACATGAGATTCTAGTACATGCCATCACATGGATGAACCTTGAAAACATGCTAAATGAAATGTCAGACACAAGAGAACAAACACTGCATGATCCCACTAATATGAAATATCTAGATTAGGCAAATGCATAGAGGCAAAATTTATTAGTGATTATCAGAGGCTGGGAGGCAGGGGTAAATGGTAAGTTATTGATTAAGGGGTACTGAGTTCTTTTTGGGGTACGGAAAAGTTTTGGAAATAGGTGGTGATGTTTGCAAAACATGGTTAATGCAACTGATGTCACTGAATCGTATACTTAAAAATGGTTAAATTGGTTTTTTTTTTGTTATATATATTTTACCACAATAAAATAAAAAAAAATAAATAACGGATTAGGATTTTTTTTTCTATTATGTATGCAGTCTGAGCTGCTTTCTTAAAAAACTATTGTGAAGTAATTGTGGATTCGTATGCAGTTTTAAGAAATAATACAGAAATAAACACCCTGCGGAACTGTGGTACAGCCTCACAACCGAAACCAGCACTGACGCGAGCTACCCACCTTACTCGGATTTCACCGGTTGGACACGCATTCGAGTGTACGTGCGTGCACGAGATTTCAGTTTTGTGTAATTTTATCACAATGTACGAGTTGCTCTGCAAAGTAACTTAGTGCTTAAATATTAAAAAAAAAAATTCTACAAGGTCATAAAAAATTTATTTGAAAGAGAACTGAATAAAGGTGTTTGTAATCTTGCATTAACGGTTTACATTTCATTCTGAAGGCGTGAGAGTCACTACAAAAGTAAAAAAGTGCATTTCTGAAGGCTCAGTGGAGGATGGACTAGTTCAAGGGAGCAGCCTGTCCCACAAGGGCTGGTCACCCCGTAGTTCATTGGATCCTTCCGTAAACTCCAGACAGGGGATTGCACTGAGAGGCCTCCTTCCTCGGGTGCACAAAAACTTCCCTAACTAGTCGCGCTGGCGCCTCCTATGAACCTCGCCCCGTCCACAGTCAGGCCCCGCCCCCTCATCAGTCGGCCCCGCCCCTCTCCCTCGGTCCGGCCCCTCGGCACTGGGCGCCTGCCGGAGTGTGGAGAACGGGGGGACCCGAGATATTACGAAAGCCCGTAAGCTCGCCTGCGCTCCGTGCGCTCCCTTCGAGGCTGGGGGCCGCCCTCCAGCCCTTGCTGCCTACGGGCCATTGTGCACTGGAGCCGCCTGTCATTGGCCAGGATTAGATTTCTCTCTCCACCCTGCGTGGGCTGAAACACGGGGTGGCTGTTCAGGGTCAGAGGTTTCGAGGAGGGAGTGGAGATTTCCGCCGGTCCGGGACCTCGGGCCCTTCCAGACCGCAGCGGTCAGATGGCGGGCGGGGAGTGCCAGGCACCCGCCCCCGGAAGCTCGGGAGGCGGTGGCTCCTAGGAGGTGGTGGTCGAAACGCTGTAAATTGGGCGGTACCTCGTGTGGAGGGGCGGGCTTTAGGGTGTGGTGGGCGGGGCCTATATAAACAGCCCTGAGGGGTGAAGGGGGCGGGACCTGGGTAGGAGGGGTGCCGGCCCGGGAAACCCAGCAACAAACTTTTGCTGAACCCGTCCTCAGCTCAGGGCTCTGGGAATACAGTGGGGCGCAAAACACTGACACCAGTCGCAGAGACAGACAGTAAACATACAAACATATAATCATGTAATTACAAGCTGTGAGAAGTGTTGTGAGAGGAAAGAACAGGGGTCCCAGGGCCGGTGCAGACCTCCGTCAGGAGGCTTCCGAGGCAGACAGATCTGGACTGGAAACCTGGCGCTGGCACTTAGGAGCTGGGTGTCCTGAACAAGATGGGTGGTCAAGCTGGCCATGGCCTCGCGGGTCTAAAACGAGCCTTAACTCTGGCGTTTTGTGTAAACTGACTTACAAAGTGGAGGCCAGAAAGGCTGTGGCCATAGTAGCTTCTTGGAAGAGTTATTTTCATCTATTTATAAAGCTCCCTAAAAGGAAGATGGAAGGAGTACACAGAGTCACTGTACCAAAAAGAACTGGTCGACTCCAACCATTTCAGGAGATCGAGAACTAAAGATATTGAAAGAAGAGGTCCAAGCTGCACTGAAGGCATTGGAGGAAAACAAGGCTCCAGGAATTGACAAAATACCAATTGAGATGTTTCAACAAATGGATGCAGTGTTGGAAGCTTCTCACGAATGGGCAGAGCCAGTTGCTCAGATATGGTGCAGCAGGGCAGGTCCAACAGAAGGGGAGGGACTGGGATAGGTCATTTGTGGCATATTCTGGGGCTGACAGGGTGGGGCTGGTGGTCAGTGCAGGGTATGTTCTGGTAGACTGTGCCTGTGCTGCTCAGGGGTGTGATGCTTAGTGCATGGTGTACACAGGCAGCCTCGAGGGAAAAGGGAGGTTGTGATGTGTGGAGCTAGGTGGGCATGGAAAGAAGAGAAAGAGGAGAGAGAAACAGGGGCCAAAATTAAAAAAAAAAATGTACCGGGGGAGCCTGCTGTTGGAATGGTGCAGATCCAGAGAAGCTGTGTGCTGATGGCTTTCTAGCCAGGTGGTGAGGCACAGCCTGTCAAGAAGGGACAAGTATGGCACATGCAGCTAGGTGGGCAGGAAAAAGGAAAGGAAGGAAAGGAGAGAGAGAGAGATGAGAAACTAGATTTTTTAAAAATGGAGAGAGAAAGGCACACGCAGCCGGGTGGTCTGGAGAAAGGAATGGAAGGAATGTAGAGAGAGACAAGGAACCAAGAAAAAAAAAAAAAAAGATGCCAGGTGATGGAGAGGAAAGAAAGGAAGAAAAGTAGAGACAAGAAATTAAGAAAAAAAGAAGAAAGAAAAAAATGCCCCAAGGGGGCCCACCAGAAGTGGGTCCTCAGCTGAGTGACTGCACCGCCTGTCAAGAAGGAGCAGAAATGGCACATGGCCCCAGGTGTTCAGGAGAAGGGTAAGGAAGGAAGGTAGAAAGAGACAAGAAACTGAGGGAAAAAATGCCCCAAAGAGCCCACCAGAAGTGGGTCCCCAGCCAAGTGGCACTACACAGCCCATCAAGAAGGAGTGGAGATGACACATGGTACCAGGTGTTCAGGAGAAGGGTAAAGAAGGAAGGTAGAGAGAGACAAGAAACTGAGAAAAGAAAAGAAGAAAGAAAGAAAAAAGCCCTAGAGTACCCACTGGTGTGGTGGCGCAGACTGGGGAAGTGGCTCCCCAACCATGTGCACTGCACAGCCCATCTAAAAGGAGCAGAGATGGCACATGGTGCCAGGTGTTCAGGAGAAAATAAGGGAAGGATAGTAGAGAGAGACAGGAAATCAAGAAACGGAACAAAGAAAAAAAAATCCCCAATAGAGTCCACTGGCTTGGCACTGTGGCCTGGGGAACTGGCTCCCAAGCCAAGTGGCACTGCACAGCCCATCTAGAAGGGGCAGTGATGGCACACAGCACCAGGTACTCAGGAGACAGGAAAAGAAGGAAAGTAGAGAGAGAGAGAAAACGAGAAATGAAGACAAACAAAAAGGAAAAAAGAAAAAAATGCCCTCACGCCTCTCACCTGCGTGGCAGCGCAGAGCAGGGAAGTGGTTCCCCAGCCGAGCGATGCTTCACAGGCTGTCAAAAAGGAGTAGAGATGGCACACGGAGCCAGCTGTTTCAGAGAGAAGAAAGGAAGGAGGTCAGAGAGAGAGAGGAAATCAAAACAAGCCAAAAAAAAAAAAAGCAACAATAGCAACAAAAAAGTGGCTCTGAAGGAGCCAGCTGATGGGGGCAGGGCGAATCCAAGTGGCAAGAAACCAGTGCCTCCCCGACTGAGCGACCGTGGCCCACCAGGAAGTGGCAGAGGCCAAGCGGGAGAAAGAAGGGTGGGGGTGGGAGGGAAATTGTGTATCACTGGTTACTGGGTGCTCTGTCTCCTGCTGGGAGCTTCTTGAAGCTGTCTTTCCGTGCTCCTGCCTGCTGTTCTCAGTAACTGAGGTGTCCAAGATGGTGAATCTGTGCCACATTAGCTAACAGGGGACCTTAACTCCATATCTTTCCTTGCTCTCTGTTCTGTCAGTTTCTTATTCCATTCTGTGCTTGGTTGAGTTACCTCTTCAAATTTGACACACAGGGTTGCCAGGATTGATGTTTGTCTCTGTTTTACTTTTTGGGTTTTTGCAGAGGAGGGACGGTATGGTGCCTGTGTCTATAGCTCCATGTTGGCTCCACCCTCCTGAAATCTTCTGTCCAGCTCTTTTTCTTCATCATTTCTTCCATTCGCTTTAGCTATTCTATATTTAAGAGCAAATTTCAGTCTCTTTTGACATCCATTTTGGTCTTTTCTTTCTTTTTAATGACCTTTTGATTTCTTCATTTATGATGTCCTTGATGTCATCCCATATCTCACCTGATCTTCATTCATTAATGTTCAGTGGGTCAAATCTATTCTTGAGATAGTCTCTAAATTCAAGAGGGATATACTCAAGGTTGTATTTTGGCTGTCATGGTCTAGCTATAATTTTCTTCGGCTTCAACTTGAACTTACATTTGAGCAATTGATGGTCTGATCTGTAGTTAGCCTCTGGCCCAGTTCTGACTGATGATATTGAGGTTCTCTATCATCTCTTTCCACAGAGGGGGATTTGTAGACACAGTAATGTTTGAAGAGTGCTGGTCCGGGTTGCCATTTTTCTCCTGGCCTACTCCAGCTCATTGCATTGAAGTTTTCTGTCCACGCCAACCGAAAATCTGTTTTCTCCTGAGACCCTTCAGTGCCAATGCCCTTGAAGCCTGAGAAGGCACTGCCATTGTTGTTATCAGTGTTGTTGTTAGCTGGTGTTGATTCAGCCCCCAGCTCACGACAACCCCATGCTCAAAGGAACAAAATGCTGCCTTGTCTTAGCTATCCCCGCTATTGGTGATCCATAGGATTTTCATTGGCTGGTTTTTGGAAGTTTATCACCAGACCTCTCTTTCTAGTCCATCTTAGTCTGGAAGCTCCAGTCAAACCTGTTCAGCATCATAGCAACATGAAAGCTTCCACTGACAGACGTGTGGTTGTTGCGTATGAGGTGCATTGCCTGGAAATCAAACTGGGTCTTCTGCATGGGAAGAGAAAATTCTACCGCTGAAACACCACTATGTTGTTACCAACAGTAATAGTAAATACTATTTATTGATTGCTTGCTATGTACCTAGTATTATGCTAAACATTTTTCATGCTCAAAACAAGCTTCTACTGAGTGGGTATGATAATTATCCCCACATGATAGACAGGAAAAAACCAAGGTTCATGGAGGTGAAGTCACTTATCCAAAGTCACACTGCTAATAATTGCTGAATCAAGGATTCAAATCCAAGCTTGTATGGCTCCAGAGTCTGTATCTTTAGAATATTGAGATATTCTGTACAAAAGGCAATGCACATCCCATAAATGTACCCATGCCCTGGAAGCCCTCTTCTTGCTTCCTTCCAAGCACTAACCTCCAAAGTGTAATTTCTACTCTGACTTCTACCTGTGTACATAAGTTACCTGTTTTTTTTACTTTCTATAAATGGAATTATGCAGTATATTCTCTTCGATGTCTGACTCCTTTTGCTGAACATAGTGTTTGTGGCATTCATCCATATGAGTTTACTCTCACTGCTGCGTGAGCATACCAAAATTTATTTACTCACTCTACTATGGGTGGGCATTTGGGTGACTTCCAATTTTAGGCTGTTATGAATATATGAAAATTCTAGTACATATCTTATGGTGAACTTATGGGTGGATTTCTGTTGGGTAAATCCCTAGGGGTAAAATTGCTGGGTCATAGAGTATATATATATTCAACTTTTGTAGATACTAAAGTGTGTACCAATTTATTCTCCCACCAGCCATGTATGAGAGATCTGATTGCTCAATCTCTTTGTCAACATATTTCATCTTTTTCATTTCAGCCATTCCAGTGAGCGTGTAGTCACAGCCCATGTTAGTGGACACTATTGGTTGCCCACTCGGAATTCATTTCCGTGTCTTTCTTTCCAACAGTATCCCATTTATTTGGATGCCTTCTCCTCCACTCTTTACTATGGGTTTCAGGGGGAAATTGATCTTGGCCCTGGTTCCACATATGGGCTTTACTTAGCAAAGGGCAATCCCCCTCCCCTTAATAGTAATCGATTCAGGAATGGACAGGTGACTCCATTCAGGCAAATGAGTGTTCAGGAGGTCTGTTGGGAAGATTTGGAAAAAGCTTTCTTGCTCTTAAGAGGGAGCTACAGGAAAAGATTATCTTCTTTTCTGGGTATTATGTCTGGGCATGATGCCTGAATGTCTGCCATCTTGCTAACAGCTTTAGGGTGAAGCTCACCCTGGAGATGACAGAGCAGAGTGATGTTCTCTTCAACATCATGAAACTGCTGAATCAACCACCTCGGACTTCTAGTCCGATGAAACCATGCATTATCTTCTTATTTAAGCCAGATTGAGGGCTCTGTGACTTGTATCCTAACTGATACAGCTATTTGTTTTAAGGTTGGTGCCCACCAACATCTGTGGGAAACTCTTGTGCCCAGAAAACTCAGCTCCCTCTTCCTGGAGGCTTTCAGACTATGGGTCCCAGCTCCTGTGGGTTTCCCATGAAGGAAAGTTGCTCTCTTCATTACCTGATGCAAATCGCTCCTGAAGGAAGGAGCAGGAGCTTCAGAGGCAGCCGCTCCTGAAGATGAGTTCTGGTTCTTCTCCTGGTTATCTGTGTGACCCTAAGCCAGCACTTCACCAACTGGAAAGTTAGTTTTCTTGTCTGTAAATTGGGGGCTGTGATGGTTAAGGTTATGTGTCAACTTGGCTATGTCATGATTCTCAGTGGTTTGGCAGTTACGTAATGATGTAATTTGGCCATTATGTAATGATGTTGTTATCCTCCATGATGTGATCTGATGTGATCAGCCAATCAGTTGTAAGGGGAGTTTCCTTGGGGGTGTAGTCTACATCCAATATATATATGGACACTCTAGCAAAACTTGCTTGCCTGCTCTGGATCCTGCATCCGGCTCGTCGTCATCTAACCTCCAGTTCTTGGGACTTGAGCCAGCGGCCTGCTGTATTGCCTGCCAATATTGGGGTTAGTTGTCCTCTACAGCCTGTGAATCAGCAGTTTGCTGTCTTACCTGCTGATCTTGGATTCATCAGCCTCTGCAGCCCATAAGCCAGCAACTTGCCATCTGACCTGCAGGTCTTGAGTTCATCAGCCCCTGCATCTACGTGAGTCAAGAGAAGCCTCTAGCCTGACAGCTGACCCACAGACTTGGGACTTGCCAGCCTCTACAACCACGTAAGCCCTTTTCTTCAGATAAGTCTCTCTCTCTCTATATATACGTGTAAATATACACCTCACTGGTTTTGCTTCTCTAGAGAACCCAGCCTAAGACGGGGGCCAAAGATGCTAACTTGTCTCCCAGTTTGTGAGCTTGAAATGAGATAATGGAAGGGACATTGTCTCATAAACACTCAAGGGCTGCAGGCATGTCATGGCTTTTACTAGCCATAGACTTGCTCCTATCACAAAGTAGTCAGTGCCAGAGCTCGGACTTGAACTGGGTCCCCTGACCTCCAAACCAGTGGTTTTTCTATTATAACACAGCTCAGTCTCTCCCCTGAGGGTTCATCTTACACTTTTCTGCCATTTCCCCAAATGCAAGGCCTAGGGAGGCCCTGACTCTAACTGTGTCAGAGTTTCCTGCACCATTTCTGTCAATCAGACCATCCCCAGCCCCAGCTTGGCAGGCTTCCTTGTGCCTGTCTTTGCTAAGCCCGGCACCGTAATACATTGGCTGGGATGGCTTTTGTTGTCTCTCTGGGCTGCCCACCCCCTCATGTATGGCCACTTTTGCTCATTTCTCTTGGGAGCTGCCTAGTGTAGAGAAAGGACTTTGGAAGCCTTCTCTTTTCAGCCAGCCTTTATTGAATTTCACCTCCATTTTTTCACCCCCCTTCTAAATAAGACCATCATTTATCTTGGACTTTAAGTTACAGAGGTCTTTAAGAGCCTTCTCTTTTCCCAGCTGCATTTGTTGACACACAATCTGTTTCTTGCCTCCACTCCCCTTTGCCCCCACTCGGCCCCCCCAGCAGGCCATAAAGTGTCTACAGCTGTGCCCTTTACTACCCTTCCCTTTCAGTGCCCACAAGGGGGATGAGCTGAAATATAGCACAGCCATTATCCCTGACAAAAAGAGGCAATTTTAAAACATTTTTGCTTTTTATCGGGGAAGCTGATGGCGCAAAGGAAAGTGCATCGTTTTATTGTAAATGCCTTTTAAATACGTGCCACTCGGCCACAATAGCCCCGAAGGACGGAGAAGTTCAAAGCCCCAAAGCAGTCACATCGATATCAATCCCCCCCTTGCCTTTTAAATTATGCTAATCGACACCAAGAGAAATAGGGAGGGTGTATCTCCAACCAACCTGCACGCTCCACCTCCAGTTCCCTCCTTACAGCAAGAAGCATATGAAATAAGTTTGCCAGGCCCAGAATGACGGCTTCCAAGTTAGCAAGGCCTTTTTGCTTTTTATTCCTTTTTCGGAAAGTGTTAAGCCTAGAGGACTTGTGGTCTGGTCTTTCTGGACGGGGTGATTTTCTGAACCCCCGGTAGAGAGGAAACTCTTATTATATTTGCTGAAGACTTCCCAGGTAAAGAGCACAGTGATCCCTGTCTTAGACGTGTGGTTGGGCCAAACAGAATTTATGCTCCATTGTCTCCCGGTTTAGAGTCCTGGGTGGTATAAATGGTTAGTGTTTGGCTGCTGACTGAAAAGCTGAAAGTTCGAGTCTTGGAATCCTTGGAAGAAAGGCCTGGTGATCTACTTCTGAAAAATCAGCCATTGAAAACCCTATGGAGGACAGTTCCTATTCTGACACACATGGGGTCACCATGGGTCGGAGTCGGCTCCACGGCAACTGATTATTGGTTTCCAAAGGTGGAGGGCTGCCTGGGGCTGACCAGGTAAAGAGCAAGAGTACAGAAGGCAGGAGCTGTGCGCTGGGAGTGGGAGGAGGCAAGGGGAGTGGTTGCTCTTCCCAAAGTGGTATCCTCTCAGCAGTTTTACAGGCACAACATTGATGTGACGATTGTCAAGATTATGACGAGATCTGGGGTCTTCAAAGCCTGTGAGCAGCCACCTAAGATACTCCACTTGTCTCACCTCTTCAGGAGCAAGGGAGAAGGCAGGAAACAAAAGACACAAGGGAAAGATTAGTTCAGAGGACTAACGGACCACAACTACCATGGCCTCCACTAAACTGAGTCCAATACAACTTGTTGGTGCCTGGGCTATTACCACTACTCTGTCCTATAGGGGCACTATGAGTCCGAATTGACTCAACAGCAATGTTGGTTTTTTTTTTTTTTTTGCCAGGAGAACAAACAAATCCATCTTGGAAGAAATACAGCCAGAATGCTCCTTAGAAGTGAGAATGGAAAGACTTTGTCTCCCATAATTTGGACATGTTATCAGGAGGGACCAGTCCCTGGAGAAGATATAATGCCTGGTAAAGCAGAGGGTCAGCAGAAAAGAGGAAGACCCTCAACGAGATGGATTGACACTGTGGCTGCAATGATGGGCTCAAACAGCAACGACTGTGAGGATGGGACAGAACCAGGCAGTGTTTTGTTCTATTTTATAAAGGGTGTCAATTAGTAAGGGAAACCCTGGTGGCACAGCGCTTAAGAGCTACGGCTGCTAACCAAAAGGTCGGCAGTTCAAATCCACCAAGCGCTCCTTGGAAACCCTATGGGGCATTTCTACTCTGTCCTTTAGAGTTATTATGAGACAGAGTCGACCCATCTGCAACAGTTTTTTTTCTTTTTTTGGTATTAGAACCAACTCAAGGGCACCTAACAACAACTACTCTGGTATGTTAATTTAACTGATTACATCTTCAAAGAGCCTATTTCCAAACAAGGTTTTTTTTTTTTTTTTAAACTTTGAAAATAAAACAACAGGCTCAAAAGCCATAATTTGTTGTGAAAGAATTTTATAAATTCCTTTTTTCTCCCTGTAATATAATGAGTCCCAGGTTTCAGTTTAACTGAGACCCAGCTACATCTCCAGTCTTTCCACAGGTTGGTTGTTCATCTCTTCCTTCCTTTACAAAAGATACCCCACTATTCTTCCATCACTAAGCTAGCCTGAGCTTCTGATACTTGCTACCAAGAGTTCTAAATCTTTTCAATTACGAGTAGAAAAAAAAAAATTAAAACCCCGGAATGCGTAACGATCTCCTTCCCACGATAGCTGTTTATCAGTAGCGTATTTTGACTGAAATAATACAGATGGGCAAAAGGATACACTTTGAATTCAGCAATGCTTAAGTGAATTTTTATTTTGTTCATCACATCGACATACACACTGTGGTTAATCAGGAGTGCTTGCATGCCCAAGACACGGCTTATTCAGTGTATAAATGACGCTTGGTGACCACACAAATTTGCGAACTCTGCAATAACTCTTAGCTCCATCCTCCTACTCCCCAACCCAAAGCTGCTCAGAGTTCACAGGTTAGGAGCCAGCGTTGTCGGTTATCTTTTCCCAAAGTCATTCTCATTCCTGAGTTCAAATGAGCCTCTTTGTTGCCAGTCTCCAACACCAAATTGTGTTTATTCCGGTTTCTAAGTGTTTTGTGAATCCATCGGCTCCGTTCTATGTCCACCACCACTGCTGGAGACTAGGCCCTGGATAACCTGCCCGTAACACTGATGCAACAGCCTCTCTTCTGACTGTCTGTCCCTCACGCCATCCATCTTCCACACTGCGGCCAGAGTCATCTTTCTGGTGTCTTTTCCTTGCCTGAAATGCCGCTCCTCCTGTGTCCAGTCACGATATGTGATACCGTTCACCCTTCAGTCAGACTTAACCCGTGTTCTGTAAACACACTGTGTGCCTTTTGTCCATAAGCTTTCGTTCGAGCCAGTTCTTTTGGCCGGAAGACCCTTTCTTGGGTACGTGACAAGTTCACGGTCAGCTCAAATGCCACCTTCTATGAAACTGTTATTCGCCCCCACAGTCCTGGCCAGTATTAGCCACACCTTCTCCTGGCATCCTGGCACACTAAATACAGGCTTTGGTTATGGAGTTCTCACACTCTGGGCACTTTATGTGCCTGGCACATAGTAGGTGCCCAATAAACGTGTAAACTGACATGGATTGGTATGCCTATTATGAGTATGGGCCTGACTAGGACTCTGTATTCTATGCCTAGTGGAGATACAGAAATGGAGATTGAGAAAAAAGTTATTTTCCCAATTATGGTTTTCTCCTTTCAGTCTCTTTTGGTATCTTCTTTCTTCCAAATGAATTTTTTTGATTGCAAAAGCAATAGTAAACACTTCATGCCAACATGGGCTCTGGCATCAGACAGGCTTGAGTTCACATTTTGCTACTTACTTGGCTGTGTGCTGTGACGCCGAACTGAACATCTTTACGCTTTAGCTTTCATGTCTGCCAAATGGGGGCTATTAGAATAGCACTTCATAAGACTGCTACAAAGATTAAATGGGGGAAATGGACGTAAAGGGCAGAGCAGTGTCCGGCACAGTAAGTGTTGAAGTAAATGTACACAGCTGTTACTGTCACGTTCAGTGCAGAAAAGGCGTAAGGTCTGGGAGACTTGGGTACAGCTGGAGACCATGGCCCAGCATCTTCACTGTGTTGCGCTAACATCAACCTGAATCCAGAAGACTTGGAGAATAATTTTATTTCTCTAGAATAGGCTTTCTCAACCAGGGTTCATCTGAACCACAGAGCTCAGAAAATTACTGGAGTGGCTATTTTCTCCGTTCTCCCAAGAATGCTACGTAATACCGGAACGAGTAAGTTTCTTCATCACATACAGCGCATGCCGTAGGACACTGAGGTTTCATTCTCCCCCCGTGCCCTCCCTTCCGAGAAGGCTGCTCTGGCGTCTGATAGCCTGGCCCAAGGGGCTCAGCGTAGTACGTCAGTCACTCCCGCTCAACCCTAAAACTTCTCCCCTTTCCAAAATCTTCTCACAGCAGCTAAAATTCGTCTCCCCTCACCCACCCAAGTTGCTCTTGGAACACCATTTATTTGATCCTTCTCCATGTCTTGCTCCCCCATAGCCAATAGGTGTGACAGGTGTCACCGTGCTTTTCTTGGAAGAATAACGGCGGCTGTGCCCCATCCTTGTACCCGCCCCCCCCCCTTGGAATCACAGTGAATTAATACCCCCAAGAAAATTACCAGTAACTGGACCACAAAGCCTATAACAGAAATACAAGTGGGTAGCTTTAACAAATTTATATTCTCACAGTTCGGAGGCTAGAAGTCCGGATTCAGGGTGCCGGCTCTAGCGGAAGGCTTCTCTGTCAGCTCTGGGGGAAAAGTCCTTGTCTCTTCTGAGCTTCTGCTCCTGGGCGATCTTCATCGGCCTTTGCATCTCTCTTCCCCAACTCTGCTTCTAACTTGTGTTTAATCTCTTTTGTATCTCAAAAGGGATTGACTCAAGATACACCGACACTAACCCTGGCTCATTAACATTACAGAACCCACTCCCAAATGGGATTATAACCGCAGGCATATAGAGGTTAGGATTTACAACCCATTTTGGGGGGACACAATTCAGTCCATATCACAGCCCTCGACATGACATTTTTTTTTCGTGCAGACTTTTCTAACTCCTCTTGTTGCCTTACTTCTTTCAAACAGCTCTCCTTGACAAGGCTTATAGAATTATCTGGGCATGTCATCTAGCCGACTAACGATCGTGCTGCCGAGGCTTCTGCCTGACTGGTGCTGTCTGGTGAGGCACGTCTGCTCCTCCCGGGCCATCCTATTCCCTGCTCCTGGAAAGTGCTGCCAAGGCTTGTGTTGCCTTCCAGAAAGGCAGCAGGCACATTTTTCTATTTGGGGGTTGGTGGTGGGAGCTCATGATGTCTTTTCCGTTAGGAAGAATACCAGGCAGGTGCTCAACAGTGTTTGCAACAGTTCATACAACGGAATATCATACAGCCATTCCTCTTTGAAGAAGATTTATTGACACCGGAAAATGCTCACAATATGTTAAAGAAGAAAGCAGGATACAAATTTGTAAATACGGCGTGATCCCAATCTTGTAGTAAAATAAATTATATATGCATAGAAAAAGTACAGGAAGGAAATACACCAAAACATTAACAGGAATTATCTCAGGGTAGTGGGATTTGGGGTAACTTACTGATTTTATGATTTTCTGCATTTTCCAAACTCTCCACAATGAACACATACCACTTTTATAATCAGGGGAAAAAAGGAAGTCAATGCAGGTGATACATGGTACTTGGGAGGCAGCCAAGACTGACGTGGTCCAAAGGGGTTGTCTGGGGTCACTGCTGCCTCAGCTTGTGTCCTCACCCTGCCAGCTCCCAGGACCAGTGGGCATGGGAAAGGGCCACAAATGCCTATTACTTTCAAGAAGAGGCCCAAATGCCTTGTTCTAGGACACACTCCTTCATACCCTGCTTCAAAAGTCAAGAAGGTATCCACAGAGAAGCCTGCAAAGTGTGCTGTCTAGCGTCTTCTGATCCCTCTCCACTGCAGAAGGCCACCGATGCCAGACTGCTGTCTGGGGTAAGCTGGCAGCCCTCATCTCTGACCTGTGCTCAGGGATTCCCCGTCCTCAAATCCAGTGCTGACTGAGCAAGCTCCCCACCCATACTAGAGCTCCAGGTCACATCCTCGTGTAAAAAGGTCTTTGAAACCAGTTCTGCTGAAAGTTATTGCTTAAAATGGCCTGAGAATTACCACTTCCCCCAGCCCACTCTTCTCAAGGGTAGGGCTCCCAGCATTCCACAGTGTTAAGGAGGCACAGTGTGGGCCCGCCTGGGCAGTGTGGTACCGGGAGCAGTGCTTGGAGTCAGGCCTGCCAGAGGTGGACTGTGACTAGCTATTTGACGTCTGGTAACTGACTCACACCTTCTTGAGGTGACCTCTAATGAGAGGTGATGTGGGTTACACGAGAGGACACACATGAAAAGCCCAGCACATAGTAAGCATTCAGTAGATGTTAGTTCTCTGTGTGCAACTCAGGAAGTAGGTTTTGGAGAGATCGCTCTCAACCCCGACCCCTGCAAATTCTCTCTCTTCAAAAACAAAGCTTTGTCAGCCCTGCCCAAGGAAACTCAAAATGAAACAGAACTCACCGAAAGCAGAAAAGCACAGCTACTTAAACATGACAGTTGAAACATGAACACTGCATAAGACTGAAAAAAATGTCATTTCACGAAACACGTCTTCATTTAGGTGACACTCATGCCAAAGCTATTTGATTGTAGAAATTATAAAAATACTTTAAAAATGCATTTTTAGAAGGAAATAACAAAAATACTTAAATTCTTTTTCTAAATGTTTCACTTAATCTAAAATTATGAATTGCCAAGGTTTATCTTACTAGGAGTCAGTTAAAACATGGGTTACCCACGATCTCTCCTCCAACAATTTCGGGTGGATGAAAACCCTAAAATGCATTGTATTCTCTTCAAGTTCACAGTCATCATTCTGAGCATCAGTCCATGGCCACACTGTTGTGCAGAGGCATTTTCTGGGTCAGCTGGTGTCCTCTGGTGAACACATACTCCTTGACTTGCTCTGCCTTGAATAGTCTGTCATTCTTCCCCGGCCCCCTCTCCAGTTTTCTCTTGGCTTTTTTTTTGTTTCCAGTATGCCTACCTTCAATCTAGCAGCCCTCCTTTTCTGCCGTTTTCAGTGGGCTTGAAAACCAGGTAACTAAATGTCAGAAATATATGCAAATTTTAGTGAAGAGATGAGGAGTGAGCCCGGGGAGATCTCTCCTATGAGTCGACTTCGAGCAATGTTGTCATGCCTCCTCCTGCAGCTCAGAGGCCTTTTAAAACTCAGTTCTTGATGTGACGCTTTGCCAGAGAAGAGACTTCTAGACAAATGACATGTTCACTACTACTCCACAGACTTCACCTGTCCTAAAGAAGACTATTATGATGATAAATGAGATAATGGATGTAAAAGCCCTTTAAAACAGCACGAACTGTGACAGTCTTGTCTATCCCATGTAACTATAAAGAAACACACACAGATGGCTAAATTGAATCAACCCCAATGTTTTATTTAATTTAAAGTTTTAAAAGGCAGTGGTTAAGCACATTTTCTATCTACCTTTTTTTATCTATATATCTCTATATATATATGTACGTATATATATACATATATATATATCTTTATATATATATATATGGAAACCCACCCCTTTCCAACTTTAGCCACTGATCAACTAGGCCCACTGTCTATTGCATGGTTCATCTTCTACTTCTTCATATGACCAATTCTAAATGTAAAAATAAACAACCTGAATCAGTTTAATAGTAACTATTTGTTTCTTCTCATTTTTAAATAAATAAAGTTACCATTAAACTGATCACATATGGTAGTAAGGTAGAACACATACACACACACACACCCAGAGTCCCCAATTTACAACATGTGACGTATGAATGACCTATTATGTACAATGGGTGCTGCCGCCTCCCCGCCCCCAGCAGAGGCCACGAAACAACCCCCACTGCTCAGGGAGTCTCCACTCCCACTGCTGGGTTGGTAGGTGTGTGTTCCTGGCATCCCGAGTGAACCCTCAGAATGCAGCTCCCCATGCAATGATACAGATGGCGGTTCAGTTCTATGGTACTAGTAGTGTTCGGGTCCATGAGGAAATAAATAGGCATTTGTAGCTGCCTGGGAACTAAACCATCATTTATAATTCTTTATAGGGAGAAATGTATTCTGAAGTTCTTGATACGTGACATACAAACCCTTACAGTGTACTCAGTTTGCAAGTCTGGGGCTCTGTGTGGGTTTGTGTGTGTATATTTCTGTATATTTATAAAAAACTGAAATGAAGTGAAGAGCGGTGCTAGGTTCCTGGAACAGCTGCTTGGCTTCCATATAGTCAGTCCTGATCTAACAAGTCACTTGCCTCAGCCCTGCTTTACCAGGCTCATTCTGTCTCTTACTCGCCTCCGTCTGCCAGAGAGATTCAGAAAGGGCGGCTCACACAAACGAGAGGAGGACGCAGCTCAATCTTCTGCTAGGAATCTTGGCAAACAGAACTGCCAGATTCAACCAGGGCTGCTTTATAGAAAGACGTCCTTCAGGTTCATGCTGATGAAATGGAAATTTTTTTTTTTTTTGCTTCTAGCCCCTGTAACTCCATCTAACTGCAGCTCTGTACGAATGCCTCGATATTGCAAAAAACACAGGATCACCTCTTAAATACTCTGGATTCTCAATGAGTAAACCAGTTAATGTGTTTCTAGCCAAAGCAAGGGCATAAATGTTTTAGAGCAAAGATTCCCCTGGAGCTACAGAGAAAAGATGCTGATAAAAGCAACAGTGAGAGCTGAGCAGGTGACACTCTCAGTCTGTGTCGGAGCTGGTCTCTTCGATGACGGAGTACTGGTTGAGTGCCTCCTCCAAAGGCGTTATTGTCCCATCAGGCTTTAGGCCCATTGGTTTAAGCAACTCCTCTCTGGAAAGGGAGATAAAAGAAAAAAAAAAAAGTATTCACCAGCATCTCACACACACCCTTCCCCCACCCAGATCCACATCCTTTAAAAAGAAGTCTTTAAAAACCAAAGTATTTTTCTTAAAGCTCTCTGTGTGTTTGTAACAGGAAAGATGAAAGGGACATGGAAAGAAAAAGAGGGAGATAAAAGATTTCATTCACACAGGCCAAACCTACTAAGCCAATTAAAAGTATGAAAAGTGAAGGTCTAAATGGCTCAGGACAAGGAGCAGGTCTCTTCTGTTTTTAATAATTTGCTTTTCTCCCCCCTTTTCGTGGATTCGTTTTGTTTTAGTAAAGTTGCCAAAACTTCACCTGCCCCAGTGGACCAGGCATACAATTAAATGGCTGCTTTAACACGCATGCTTTTCACTCAGGGGAAAACATCTATCAGATCTGATTTTGCTTCCGCAATCTCCAGCGATACATCAATGTCTGTTGCATCAGATGGCCTTCCCCAACTTTCTCCCCACTCCCTTCTCTTTCCTTCTCTCTTTTTTAACACCATTGCTTTTGTTTGTGGCAGTTTAATTATGGGATTGACAGCCATTTTAATCTCTTCAAAGCTCCCCAACTGCCTCTTTTCAGCTAATCCAATTATATCTACTCCACAAGTTACAGCCTCATCTAAAGATGATTAATTATTGATTAAGCCAATCAAAAAGCATTAGGAAAGATTTATTTAATCTTTTCAGGCTCTTATTTATTACATGGCGATTATGGCAAATGTACTGTTGAGTTGACTAACTCCGGTCCTCCTCCCACCCCCAAAATGTCAGCAGTACTTTAAGAATGGCCTTGAAAAGGCACAGGAGCTGCTTAGAACATATTTCTCACAGAAATGGGCATCAACCCCTGAAAACACATCTGTGACCAAGAACCTCTGTGGCACCTGCTGGAATGTTGAGATATAGACGTAAGGGAAATAAAACCTCCTCTCCCCCTGCCTCCTTGCTGTCATTGCCTTAGGCCAGCACAAAGACAGGCTCCCTCCCAGCAGGGCCAGCCACACAACAGTGCGATGGTGTTAGAGGCACAGTGAGACATCTGGGGAGGGGTAAGAACAGCTCAGTGGTTCCGGGATAAGCCAACAGGAGCCTAATCAAGCAGCTCTGCCAGCACCAGAAGACTGTTTGAGAGTTTGAAAAACTGATTTGAGAAATGTAGATGGCTGAATGGCTAAGTGGAGGCTCCTGAATGTTATGAAGCAGGAAACTCGTTTCCTGATGCAAGAAATTGGGTCATAATCATAGTTTGAAGTTGAAAGGAGCCTCAGGGATCATTTAGTCCAACCCCCTTGTTTACTAAGGAAACTGAGTGACTTACCCAAGGTCACATATCTAGTGGCAGAGCCGGACCCGGGACATAGATCTTCTGAGTCCCAGTCCAGTGTTCTTTCCAGCACACCACATCGGGGTTAACTGCCCTAACTGCACTAGAGGAGCACACTCAAAGCTCATGTTTGATAACTACGTGCCAGGAATTATGTCATATCATGGGGAGAGGAGCTGGTGAAGCAAATATATGAGATAGAACTTAAACATAATGGGGTAAATGCTGTCACAGAATCATGAACAAAGAACTGTGACAGCTCTTGAGATGAAGTGTAGACCAAACTGCCTGAGGAGGGTGGGGAAGGCACCACCAATGTGTAAATGCTGGGTTGTATGCAGACCTTTTCTGATCGTTTGAGTTCATCTGCTCTCTCTCTGTGCCCTCGTGAAGCTATGGAAGGGCCCAGTGTTTGGGGAATGGTGATGTTTGGTGAAAGTGGCAGGAGATGAGGCTGCAAGGGGAGCTTGGGGCACAACAGTAACGTGTCCTAAACGCCAAATTAAGGACCTTAGATTTTATCATGTAAGGAGTGCCTCGTAAATTTGTCTTATGGGAAAATAACTCTGGCAACAGTGTGGTAGACTCACTGGAATAGGGAGAAGCTAGAAGCAGAAAGAAAAGCGATTAGGAGGTCCTAATAGTGGGAGTGAGAGAAGACAGAGCTGATTTAAGGTGTGGTTGTGGAAGGAGAAGGCAGCCTTTCTCAGGCAGATCTGCTGACCCACTGGAAGGGTAGGGGGCTGGGGAAGGAGTGTGAGCACAGTGCCCCTGCGGCTTCCAGCTTGGATGACCACCTGGATGGTGATACCATTCACTGGACAATAAACACAGGAGATGGAGCAGGTCTGGTAGGGAGGTGCCAGTATCTTTTAGGACATGAAGAGCTTGCGGTGCTTGCCTGACAACCAGGTTGAAATGCTCAGTGGATAGCTAGAGACATTCTGTTGCCATTAAAACCTCACTTTAGCACTGATAACACTACGTGTCTACATTTTACAATATGTACTCTCCTAGTTCTGATTGTGCTGAAGGACTTTCTGATACTGGATACTGTATATTAACAGCTGGTAAGAGGAGAAGGGGACAACATGCTGGGAGCGAAACATTAAGAAATGTAAGAAAAGTCAATGGTCTAAAGGGGCTGGTGGAGTGAGGGCACAGTCAGGTGGGGCAGGGGATAAAGAACTGGGACAGGAGAGAGAGGAATGGCAGACGGGACTAGAGGAATTCTACCAGGGACACGATGACTAGCTGGTGAATAGGCTACCACCACTCAGCTAATACTGCTGCATCTCTCTGATAACAGAACACTGCTTGGCAGCCATACAAGCTGTCAACCAGCTTGTTACGAAATACCTAGCACTTCCTTATTCAAGCCTAGGTTTACTTTCAAATCAGGTCCGTTGGCTTCATCCCTACTCCCTAATCCAATTTTGCAACAGAAATAATTAAGAACATTATATTAGTCTTATTGCCAAACTATGGGAATTCATCTATGGAACAAACGGTCCCATATTTTAATTCTCAAGTGTGAACTGATTCTTCACAAGCATTTATTTCCTGTGTGCTTTGTATCACCCCTCCATTAAAATGGAAGCTCCTCTGAAGGTATGAACTACTTTCTTTTCTACGTTTTCAGGAGGTACCTGGTGTTATTGATATTTCTGCAGGAAAAGTGTCAGTGGAAACGGGTTTCATGCATTTGTACAAATGAATTAAGGCAGTGATGTGTTGTAGTGGAAAGAACAAAAAGATATGGAGCCAGGAAGTCTGTCTGAAGTCCTGGCTCTTCCAACTACCAGCTGTATGATCTTGGGCAAGTCCAAGTCTCAGTTTCCCCATCTGTGAGATGGGGATGATGATAATAGCACTAACTCTACGTACTTCCTAGTGATGATGTAAGGAGTAATGGCAGCAGCAGCCAGCAGTAGAAGTTGTAATAATAAAAATAATGTAGATGAAAGAGTTCTGTGAACTATAAAGAACTTCTAGATATTAGTTATTATTATTGTGGAATAGAGAAAAGCACATATAGACTTTAGAGTCAGACACACCTGGGTTCTACTCCTGGACTCACCACTCACTAGCTGCGAACCTTGAACTCTCTGAACTTCAATTTCTTTGCAGAATTAGGAGAGGAATACCCACCTCACTGAGTTGTCAGGAGGGCAAAAGGCCATTAGACATCTAAAGTGCATAGTGCTGTGGTTGGAATGTAGCTGAAGCCACAAATTGCAGTTCCTGTCCTTTATTTGCAGAGGGAAGGTTTCCCCAGGCCTACTTAGGACACTCTTTGGGAGTAAGTGGAGGAAGAATATGCAGAAGCAAACAAAAGACATGGTCCCTGTCCTCAAGAGGCTTTTAGTCAGTTCAGAAGATAAAACACACACACATTGAACAATATTAAAAGAATTACAGAACAGCAGGTCAACAAGCTTGAGATGATTAACAGGCGGAGAGCCCTGGTTTCCCTATCTTGACTGTTCATCGATATACCATTTTTGCATACAGAATTTGTTTAAAGGAGATTTCCTGTCCTGTTTAGAAATGGAAGGATGATCCACTTAAAGATATGTGACTTTTTTTTCTTATGGAACCCAGGTCTACTTCTCATACCCCCATACTAACTTTTCTGGCCCTCTCTCTCTCCATCCTACAACCAGCGGCCCATAAATACCAAAATGAAATCTTTGATACAGAGATTCACCCCTGAAAGGACTGGCAAATCACCTGTTTACACTGGACTGTTTCACTGAATAAGAGCAGTTGTATCTAGATCAGCAAGATGTGGACAGGGAATGGGAAGATCTAATGAATACCACAGAAATGTTAAGCCACCAGTCGTATGGGCTATGAACATGTGGGAGGGAGACAGGAGGACATGGAGATGCTGATCACAGGCTCCTTGCAGGAGACGGACTCAGGGCCAGATTGAAATGACAGTGATGGACACGGATTCGTGGGGGAGAAAAGCATCCCAGAAGCAGAAGAATTAGTCAAGCAGAGGCACAGAAGCAAGAGTTAGTCATGTGCAGGGATTGGCAACCAGGCTGGCTTGGCTGAGGTAAAGGGAAAAGAAAGCTCAAAAGAGATATGGGATACAGAAGAGGATTTGAATGGAGACTTTGAATCCTCGGCTGATCAGTCTGGATTTGAATACAGAGGTATTTTGTCTTCTATTTGAAGGACCCCACATTTAAGAATGTTTATTAAAAATAATTCTCACTACAAGGTTTGAAAGCTATGAAATAATATTGCTCTGATATATTTAAAAACAAAATGTTCTATGCTTTAATAAAAATTTTTTTTTTTTTAATCCCTATGTGTCTAGCACAGTGCCTTGCAGACAGCAGATCCTCAATAAGTGTTTGTGAACTAAATTTAGTTGCACTTGATACCATCTTGCACTTTCACGGAGAGGACTGGCATGGTGCCTTACGGGGCTTCTAATAACAAAACCATGAACAAGAGAAAAGCTAAATCTTTGGGTAAAAGATTCTTTTTCATCAACAAGATATACAGAATTAGGAAAGAAGTCAGCATTCCACAGGAAATTCTGCATAATGCTTCCCAGGGATTTCTAGTTCTCTATTAGACAGTGAGCAACTTGAGGGCAGAGTCCATGTCTTTTCTGGCTGTGATCTGCCAGTATCTAGTAAGGATGGGGCACACCGTAGGTACTCAATAATTACAGTACATGGGCCAAAGCATAAATGTAGAATCGTTGGGAACCGTATATCAGGAATCATTCTCATTATTTTAACTGTAATTATTTCTCTGATGAATCAATGTCATCAGACATTCTGAAAGTTCGGCAGAAAGAAGTAAGGCCCCCATTTTACCACACAGCCTAGAATCCCCAAATACTAATTGGGATAGACTGGGTTTCTTATATCTGGGGCATCAGGAGATATAGATTCTAGTTTCAGATCTTCTACTAACTTGCTGGGTGTCCTTGGGCAAGTCATTTGCCTCTCTGAGCTGGAGTCTCCCCATCTATAAAAGGAGGGGGTTGGACAAGATGACCCCCAAGATTCTAAGAGTCCAAGTATTAGGTTACTCAATAATTTTGATCTATTTGAAAAGCTGCTAAGCTTTTAAGACACTAAAACTCATTATTGCTAAGCCATCGTTTAATACCTTCTAGGCCTAAAAGTGAAACATAGCATCCCACCCAATTGTCACTGATGTACACCAAGACTACAAACCTTTCTGCAAAACTACCAGTGGATGATTAAAGTGATTACAAAGGTCAATCAGAGCAATGGCAAATATTACAAGGAAGGATCCAAATTCAATCATGGCCCTCAATAAACAGGCCATTTCATGAAGAGTTACTGGCCCTAAATTATGGAGGTCCCCAACTAAATAGGCCGGGTAGGTGTCAAACATACGTGTATCAGAGTAAAACGGAGATACTGTATACTGAAATGTGCATCAGGATTAAGATATTCACATAGCAACAACTCCTTCATACTTACCTTCAATGCTATACACAGGCCTTAACACATGTTAAGACTGCCCTCGTTATCATCAAAAAGTACAGTGATGTCTACTGGATAAAGAGCCCATTCTAGGCACTGTGACAGTATCATGGCGGGCTTCTCATCTGATCAGGCATCTGGCCAGGGAAGAGATAAGCCTCCAAGAATGTTCAACTGGAACGAAACATCATTTAGAAATTTGATCTTACTAAACGATAAGGAACCATAATCTATAAGGGCTTGGCCAGGCAAGAGGACACAGATAAAGCACGTCCAAGTAAGAAAACCCTATTTGTGCCCCAGCCTAACCCTTGGGACTGCTAATAGAAACCAAAAATATTTTCTTAAAGATCTAGGGCTGGGAGATTACGAGCCTAATACCATATTTATAATTTTCTTTTTTCCAGATATATTTCAGTATTTTCCCGAGCCACCATTTCACTGTAAGCATGGTACTCTGGGATGCCTGGGCTTATATAACTTCTCAGAACCTTACAGAAAGTCCCACTTTTTAGGGCTTCTGGCTTCTACGTGACTCTTTCCCCCTAGAAATAAGAGTGCAATATTGGGGCTCGGACACTAACGTACCCAATCGCACGTTATCAAATAGGCCAGATGTGTATGTGTATAAAAACCTTACTTGACCTAAAAGCAAGAGAATACTCCTGCCCACAGCACATTTTTTTTGTGTGTGTGTGCAATACAAACAAAGCATTCAATTCAAGTGTACTTGTTGAAAAACAGGACATAATTAAGCAGTTGGTAAAATGCATTCTTGTTTCCCACTTGCAGATCTCCCAAGAGTCCCTTCGAATTTACCTATACGAGTTTCAGCTTCCCGCTTGCCACTTAGCTTGATAACGACTCAAAAATCATTCCCTTGTTTTCAAGGGCTCTTCTTTCTTGTCTGCTCTGTGTACTACAGGGCAGTATTGACACATGGAATTAATGACAGGGTCTGTAATGAAACAACAGTCATGCAAACACCAGTCTGCTCTTTTGATAAAACAGCACGTTAGAGACCTATTCACCTCCCTCTAATTGAGTACTGCATAATAGTTCCGATCCTTTTATGTAATATATTTTGTTCTATGATTAGAAAAGGGGGCGAGGAGGGTAGCAGACATTGCTTCCTTCAATCACCTCCTGCTTATTCTCCGTTTTAATGAGGGTGGCTGCTATTTAGGCAGTTTCTGTTACATACTGTTTTGTTGACTTCTGTACAATATATAACAAAACCCAAGACAGGATAATTGGAACCATTTCTTTGGCACAGGGATTTCTGCTCTTAAGGTAAGGCTGGCTTGGAAAAAAGAACCCTGACATTTTAAATTAGCCATTTTATATTAATTCCTTTTAACATTTAAAAGACGGGATGAGAAGTTAGTATATAAATAAAGCATTTTAATTAACACAGAGCTTTTCCAAAAATGCCTGCAAGAATGGGGCCTGAGATAGCCCCAATAAGGAAGCTCTGTAGTCTTTGTTATAATTCCCAGTCTGGCAGTGCATTTTATTTCAAGATTTCAGCATCACTGGAATAGTCCATAATCCACTGAAATGCAATAGATTTCCCAACAACTTGTGACATTCTTATAAATGTTTTTGCCCTTTTTTTTTCTCACAGAAATAATACTGTAACCATTGGGACTGGTTAACATGTTCAGCTGTATACTACGAGAAGTGTCCTTTGGGCATGGACCCTGAGCCTTAATCTTTCACTGTATCTTTCATTTTTTGGCTTCTGAGTGCTGACTGGTTTGGGTATACAGATTTTTTCCTAAGTCACTAACCCAGCAGGAAGGAGGGGTATAGAGGCTTTTCCATTGTTAATGTTAGCTCTTCAGGCTGCGTTTTTCAAAAACAATCATGACATCCTTCCCCCTCAGCCCTGATCATTAGGTTTTAGGATTAGAAACAACTGAAGGTAAAATCTGTAGCATAAAAATCTCACTCCTAAAATGAATGGCTATGGCGTATTGTCCATACCACCACGTCCTTCCATTCTGCAAAGATAACTGGGAGTTGTCCAAACAGGCCCATAAAAAAAGCCTTTTAAAAGTTAGGTTTTCTTATCGCGATCCCATTGAGTACGTGATTGTTAGACTACCCATCATCATTATCTTTTCAAAATACTGAAAAGACCTTGTATTAACATATTATGATAGAAATTTTACTGGTTTTCTTCACATAAAGCTTTAAAAAATTTTTTTAAATTTAAGCTATTTACTTAGCGCCTGACCTGATTATTTGAGGTCAATAATTAAGGTCAAAGATCTCAACTATGGAAAAAAAGGGCAGGAATGCATGTCCTCTAAACTGTAACTCTCTTCTCAGATAAATACGTTTATTGTCTATATTTACGCTCTGCATTTATTTAAAATTTAGATTGTGTTATTTAAAATAATCAAAGACGGATAAACTTTTGAGGGGGGTTGGTCAGTTTTTCAAAATAGCAATGATCTGGGGTCTGAAGACTGAGAACTGAGTCCTGGCTGTGTCATTAATCAGATGCCTGATCTCAGGTCAGTCACTTAATCTCTGGTCCATTTACTCCTCAATAAAATACCTCTTGCCCTATCTAATTCACAGGGCTGTTTCAATGATGAATGGAGATAATGTATATGGAAACACCTTTCGAACTTCAAAGCACTACATAAATATTAGTTGTTTATTATTGTACTCATTTCTGTTAGAAGATTACATGCAAAGCTTCTAAAAATTTGCTACCCATCTCACATTAAACAGCACAATCAAGAAAATATACAGAAAGAGGTTAGGGATAGTGCTGGAAGGATAAAATCCAGTTTTATCCTGAAATGATGGTGGTCATTATTATTTTTCAGTAATCTGTACACAGAACTTTTCTGCCCTATTGTCCAAATCAGCAAAAATAAATATTAATAAGAGGTCAGCACGCCAACTGACACCGAAGAATAAAGCAGCAGCAGTTCTTACAAGCTCTTCTTAACAATTAGAAAGACTTAAAAGTTAATGAAAGAGGGTAACTAAGGGAGCAAACAGCCAATGGAGATTATTCATATTTCATGTTTCTCTAACTGTCAAAAGCCATTCCAGCTATTGCTTAAGCCAAGATCTCAAAGTAGCCATTTGTACTACAGAACTAAAGGACAATGGCTACCAATAGTCAATACAAAGATAACGTAACATCCTGCTTAGAGGTGTCTAGCTAGCAGAAAGGCCCATTATAACCTAAAGACACAAAATCAATATCCAGCTTCTTGAATTACTCTTCCCCTTCCACTTTGGGGTGCATACATTTTGCTGGAGCCACGTTCGCTTAAGCGAACTTCCAAGCAACCTAACAGTGTATTTTAAGGATGTATACAGCAGCACTGTCCAACTGAAATATGATCTAAGCTGCAAAAGTAAGCCATATATGTAATTTTAAATGTTCTACTAGCCACATTAAAAAAGTAAAGAGAAATACGTAAAATTAATTTTAATATTTTATATAACCCAATATATAAAAATATTATCATTTCAAAATGTTATACATATTAAACAATTGCTAATAGGATATTTTATATTTTTTTGTTTTTGTACTAAGTCTTTGAAATCTGGTATTTTATACTTACAGACATCCCAATTTGGACTAACTACATTTCAAGTGCTCAATAGTCATATATGGCTAGTGTTTATCATTTTGGACAGCATAGATCTTAAGGGTTTTCTGATGGAAACAATTAAGATTTCTATACTTTTGTACCTATAATAGATCTCACAATACTTTAAAAACTGGATAACATTTCTGAACTGCACCGGGAGAACTTCTGCTTGAACTAACTCATCACAAAGGTAGGTACGATCACAGTTGGTATTTTTGTAAACAGAGTTACATAACTCATATATAAGCAAAAAAATTATGTATCTATTACCTTTCAGTCATAAATCATCTACCTCAGTTTAAAAATAATCTCTGCATTAAAGGGAACTATTCCTGCATTTGGAACCCTGGTGGCGCAGTGGTTAAGAGCTCAGCTGCTAACCAAAAGGCTGGCAGTTCGAGTCTACCAGCCATTCCTTAGAAACCCTAGGGGGCAGTTCTACTCTGTCCTATAGGGTCCCTGTGAGTCAGAATGAACTTGATGGCAACAGGTTTTTTTTGGTTTATTTCTATATTTGGTGCCTATATTTATTATGAAAGCCATGCCCCAAATAGTACCTGATGGCTGGCAGAAAAATAATTACTGATTAAGGAATGGGAAAATTATTATAAAAAAATTTTTTTTTTATTTGTATAAATAAAAATTCTAGGATGGGGTAAGGGTGGGGCAGAAGATTAATCGGTTCTGGTTCCAATTAAGGAACTAAAGGTGATTAGAAAAATCAAAACAAAACTGAAACTTGAAATGTTATTTCCCTTGGTTAGTTAAAGCTTAAGCCAATCAATCCTCTCTCCCCTTTTCTGGAGGAGCCTGCCTTATTATATATGAGTTGTGTGCTGTAGCTAAGGCAAATGCAATTGTATTAGCCACACTGGACTTGCTTAAACCACACACAATCCCCATTTGAGTCTCCTGCTTGTATTGCAGGAGCTTATTTATTATTTTTTCTTTCCGACTCAGAGAAGGAAAGAGGAGGTAGAGACGCAGGCGAATTTCCTTTCCTTTTCCACCTCTGCTCTCATTTTAAAAATGTCAAATGAAGCTTTCCATAATCTCATGCCTCAGGCCTTAATGCTTATTTTGATAAATATTACAATTATCATTATATGTTAAAGGAATTACGTATCCCACCATTTAAATCATGGCCCAAACAAAGTACCTTATGGAATTCCTTTCCAGCTCTGTATTCTATTATATCTGGCCATGAAATGGAATTGACAAAGTACACTTTAAAGTCTTAAATCATGTAGATTATTTTATACAGCAAAAAACTGACCTTCAAATTTGGGGATCAGATGTTGTCCTTATTTCATTATCACACACTGGGGAAACCACGGGGTACAAGGCACTGTACTAGCTAGACATGATGGGATTTATAGGGGTTCAGATTACTCTCAAATTCTTAAGACCTCCAGGTTTACTGCCAATCCCCTTGCCTACATCTGTCACAAATACAATCCTTATACTAAAAAAACAATCATTTGGAATACTATTAAGATGGCTGTATTCAATGAGAAGAAAATGTTTGACTACTAATCTCTCCAGTGTCCTTAGAAACCTATTTGAGATGAAGCTGCTAAAGTGGTGAGCTCTTTGAGGGCAGCGGTTATGCCTAGTATGGAGGCAACACGGAAATATCCTTCTAATTTCTGCACTGGTGGTTTAACGATATTGGTAGTGAGTAACATCTACACCCTACACCAGGCTCAGTAATAGTACTTGGCATGACCAACCTTAGTCATCACTTTGGTAAGTGCTTTGGCACGGGCCACTGTTGCTAACCACCATCCTGGTGCAGGTCCTTCACATGTGCTCTCCTATGGACGGAAAAAAGGAAGTGTCTAGTGTCCATTCATTGGCCACGTCACCTCCAACCCTATCCTTTACTCACACGCCTTTCAGTTCAGGCCCAGGAGAAAATGATTTCAGTTTTCAGAAAGGAAAGTTAATCAGACAAAGCTACAGTACACTTTTAGCACATTAAAGACTTGGTTGAATGCAGAACATCCTTAAGAGTGACAGCTGAGGGAACCAACCAATGAGTACAATGCTGAAGAGGATTAGGAAGTGTTCTGGCAAACACTTACTATGACAGACAGACACAGTAGCACAGTGGACAGAGCAAAGGCCTTGAGTTCCAGAAAATGAAGTTCCTAGGCTCACTTTATTAAGAAGCTAGAAAGAGAATATATTCGAAAGTACTCTGTAAACTGTTAAAGGAAATGGGTTATCATCGGTCATTAGCCTGGAAATGTTTTGGGTAATTCTTTGGGTCTTGCTTCCCCTAATGATAAATCTGATAACATATATTATTCAAATAATAATAAAATAACCCGGGTTCTTTAGAAGAAAGATGCTGTATGTGAATACCAAAGACTTATTAACAAGAGTAAATTTGCCTCTATCTGGTCATTTCTCCACTTTTCTATTAAAAACCTCTCAAACTTCAAGTATCAGCACAAATGCTACCTTCCCTGTGAAACAGTCCCTTATTCATCCAGACAGAATGAACTGCTCCTTTTCCTGGGTGCTCACAGTTCAACATAGATCTCATTTTGTCACTAACTCCTTCTACCCTGTGTTCTAGAACAGATCCAAGCCATCTCCTCCATAAGGATATGAGTGTTCCAAAGACAGAGACTGTCACGTTCACCTCTGAATCTCCCCCAGCTTCCTAGCACAGTGCCTTGCATAGAGTAGCTGCTTAATCATATTCCCTGAATCGTGCTGAATTTAGTCTACTTTGGCTTTATGGTGTTTTTTTTATCTTAAAAAAAAAAAAAAGTGAAAAGAGAGAAGAAACTTAAGACTAATGAGGAATACAGCACAACAAACATGTAAGATACATAAAGAATGGCTTCATTCTTTGCATTCCTGCTTTGGAATGCCCACTGCTGATCTCCATACAGTTTTGTCATTGATTGTTATTAGTGAGAGCAAATGTTAGAAAGCACACAAAGGCAGACAATGTAAAAAACCACCACACGTCATGCAAAAGGTCTACATGATTCAGGGCCATTCTCGAGGTTGCCTTCTGCTTCAACCTTAATGGCAAAATTGGTACCAGAAAAGCCAACGCAAGACATATCTGCTCTGCATTATACACATAAAAATCAGTATCACCTTCAGACTGAGCTGGGCATCTGCTGGGTGTTTCCAGGTAAATATGCATCTTCTTTGAGGCACAGTTTAAATGAGGTAGAAGCTTGGGTATTTCAGACGTGTTGTTTGTGTATTTATTTGTTGGCAGCTTTTAGAATATGTGGATTCCCCTGAGATTAAAAGGAGAAGGACCCAGCACCTTAATTTTCTTTCCCTGTTACAGGGATGCCTTGTGCAGTGATGCTGTCTCTATCAGTAAACTGAGTTCCCGGATAATAATGCATTATATCTTAGGCAGTTCTTTCCTTCATCTTCTACTTTCTTAGCTTGGAGTTTACCCACTGAGGGCAACGCCAGGGAGTACACTGGTCATTTTAATAGCATCTATCTTATAAGAACTTACATTGTTGGTTAGAAAATAAAACTTATGCAACCTAACTGGTTTGCTGTCCTAGCAGACTAATATGCTTCTCTCAAATACTTGCTAATACCTCTCCCTCTAGCTTCCACCAGATGGGCTCTATTGGTTTTCATCCTAACTGTTGTACTTGTATCACTACATTTTCATTTATAAGCTGTATCAGGTCCTTTGGAAGTAGCCAAGCACAAATCTTATTATTTATATATTCATTCAGAACTTGTTATTTTGCCTCCTACAGGTTTGCCCTCTTAGTATCTTCTCTTTGACTATAAAAGTTCCATCAGGAGAGAAACATGTCTATTCTATTCAAAGGTACGGAGAATGTCATTTCCAAACAGATAATTTCTAAAGATTGGGAACACAGCCAGCTAGTTGTTAATTTCTACCTTCTTGGGAAAAGATGAAGAATTAAAAGGGCTGACTGGAATCCACTCAGTTCTAGTCATACTAGCTTTGTAGATAACGAGGCTAGTTATTTCTAAACAACTTCTAACACACTGTTAGCATCATCTGACTAGAGCTCAGTCTCGGCAACTGCAGAGTGTCTGAACAACCATACTTGTCATGTTCCTCATGCGAGCCTCTTATTTTTATCCTTTTCTACTGCTGTGCCCCTTAACCTCCACTTGTGTTTTGTTTCTATCTGTCCCTTTAGTGGCTGGTTTTACAGCCTCCTCTTCCCAGTTGCTACTTCTCTTGACTGAAGGATACTAGCTTTTACATAGTTTTTGTGAAAAATGAGATGACCAGAAGAAATTCACCTTTAAGTGGCAGCTGCCACCACCACACAGAAGCACTCATTCAAGATGGCTTAAAAGAGACAGCGACTCAATGTATGAATGGAAAATAGAATAATTCACCCAAGTGTGAGAGGAGTTAATATTTTCTAATAACTCCTCCAAGGATGACTAGTTGCTGATTAATATGTATTTGACTTAATTATTTTTAAAACTGACTAGTTTTGGAGGGGAATAAGTATAAGGTAAGAGGGGGAGGGGGCATGCTTTTAGAACCCCTAATTAAAGCAAGTGCCTGCTTTCAGAAAATCCTTCATTTGAGCTATTCCTTTTCACTTTTTCCCATTGAATGCATGACATTTTAGAATTCTTGGTTTTAGCAGCAACCCAAAAAGGCAGAATCGCAAACTTGCACATCAAAAATGGAAAAAAAAAAAAGAAAAAAAAAGCATCATGATTTGGAACAAAAACCAGAACAGACTAAAACAAAAATACAAGCAGCAGCAAAACCACTGAACCTAACTCACAGCATCTTTTTGAAGACAGGGAGGTTAGTTGGTTAAATATTGCAGTGGTCTAGTATTTACTATCTTAGCTTTGAGGATTTAAATGTTGAAGAATGCCCATTCAGAAGTGGCACATGTAGAAAAACCATGGTAGCCAAGAGAGATCTGAACTACTGCTGCCTGGGCCACCCTGTTCCAATCAACATGGATTTCCAGAGTTGCTGTTCTATGGTAACTCTCAGTGAGAGAGACAAAGAAATAGAACATTTTTAGAAACCAAGCGAAAAATGGATGGGAATACAATACCTGGAAAGTTTATCAAGCATGTTGACAAGTTTCATGGCTTCATATTCTTTTTGTTCTTCTGTCATTTCATCTATGGGGTTTGGCATTGGTTCCTCTAAATGACCAGTGATAAGATTAATGCTACAAAAAGAAAAAAAAGTTATGCTGTATGTTTTAAAGTTATGCTCTTTCTATACTTTTCTGGTCCAAGTTGTAAGTTAATTTTAATAAGAAAGAGTTTAGTAGCCAAAAAATTGGCAATAATTTCAATAGTAATTTTATGGTATAGAACTGTTATAGGAATTTTTTGAAAAATTTACTTTTCCTACTCATTTGCTTTGGGAAATGAGCTATAGCTATTGTTTTTAAAAAAGTAAAACTGACTTGCCAACGTTTTTTAAAAAAAGGCATGGTTGCTTTTTAAAAATATAAAAATTGATTGGTGCCATTAGGATAAATATCCTTGGATGCTCAGCTTATTCATTAATTATAAGGGGACAAATGATTTCAGAGAAGGGGACACAAGGAAATCCATTCTGTGATACAGCATAAAACAAGCATGTCAAAAAAAAAATTGGAAAAATGATGAGAAAGGCTGCAATCTGGAAATGAGAGCATGCCAATTTATAATTTCAGGAAATTAGTCCATTAGTGAGACCATGGAGGGCAATGAGTGTTTAAATAATAAAAGATAAAGCAGAAGAATAATTTTAATCAGATTTGATCTGACCTAGATGGAAAAAAATAAACCAAAGGAATGAAATCCAGCCCACCAAGAGACAGGTATACCATTCTGGCTTTCTGGAAATAGATTTAATATAGTACTTACGCATATACGGTACTTAGTATAAAGTCTTAATACCGACCAAGCTATTCTCTTAGATAAAAGTTAACTTTTTTTTTTTTTGTTGTTGTTTTTTGAGGAAGAGGAATATAAGATAATCATTCTTCAATAAAAAGATTTCAACGTCTGCTATGTATCTGTAACCGAAGCGTCTTTCCGGAGATGCAGACAAGGAGGCTACAGTATCTGCACCAATCAAATACAGACGGTCTATTTTGAATGATCAAATGAAATATCTCTGAAAACAGCAAATTGATAGTAAACTGCTTTCTAGGGTCTACAAACACAAAGGCTTTCAGAGGCCAGGCCTTCAGGGTAAGCAAACGAGTGAGTGGAAAGTATAAAGGATGTGGAGTGTTGGGGACTTGAGTAAACTGGAGAACAGAGCCAGTCTAAAAAAAAAAAAAAGTCATCATGTGGGCCAAAACAAAAACACTGTGATCAATCAGATACTCTGGCAGGCATCCTGCAGCCTCTGCTCTGACTTCCACTTTGACAAGTTACTTTAACTGCCCAGGGCTTCTCTCACTCGGAGTAAGGCTCTTCCTACTAGAGCTCCTTCTCCTTTTCTACATTCCTCAGAAGCGACATGACACACAGATTCTGTGGCAGGACTCAGTGGCTGCCACCCCTGAAAATCAGATCTAAAACATCTGTGTTGCCATTCTTGCGTAATACCTATGTCTAGAACCACAGGTAAAGAACTTTCTCCTTCAAAGCAGTGGAACCCCTTTTTTTACAAATGAAATCTGCATAGAAACCCCATACATAAAATAGATAAAAGCAGAACTGCTCAGGCAGAAGGAAGGAATAGGGATGGCAGAGGAGAGTGGGGGGGCCTAGAACCCCTTCCACTGTTTGTCCCCCACCCACGTGTTTCCTCTTAGGCAGCCCTGAAGGTACTTCCAGAAACTCTGGGGATCTGGGGAAAGAGTTTGAACACGCACAGGCTTGTCAGGGGTTCTTGGCCTTGGCTGTACATTAGAATCACTTGGGAAGTCTACCAAAAAAAAAGAAAAAGAAACTTGGGCTGAATCTGTATTTTTTTTTTTTAAGTTTTCCAAGTGATTCTGACACAAAGCGAGGTAAAGAACACCCAGGCTAGAATGCCTGATTCAGATACTCATTGTGAGCTACTATGTCCTATCCTTTTTCCAGGTGTTCATAAAAGAGAAAAAGGCCTCTTGTAAGAGGCCATCAACAAAAAATGTTGAATGGGGTCATTGTATTCCCAAAAGTCAGGAACAAAAAGAACCCAAACTAGCCTTTTGAGAAGTACGAACAAAGTTTTTAAGATGTATCCAGATGACAAGTTGAAAATGTAATTCCATCACTCAACTATTACCTGCTTAGGCATATAACAAGGGACATCTACTTTCACTGGTTTCACTTCTGCCATCTGATAAAAAAAACAAAAAAACAAAAAACTAGCCTTATAAATAAAGGTGCTTACTGTAGACACATACCACTTCCCAACCAAAGGGAAACAGGCCTCAGAAGAAAGTATAACAGAAAACAGAGGTATTAACTATATAGATCGTGCTCATTTGGCTCTTGAGAGAAGGTTTCTCTCCTTGAGTTTGATGGAAGTGTGATTTTTAAAATCAAACCCTAAGACTATTTTAGGATATAATGATATTGGTATAAGCCATCGTGTGCCTCAGGGGAAAAATGTGTCAGGAAGACACACTGGTAAGCCTTGTGGTATTGTGGCTACCACAGTATACAAAGTCAGAACATGAACTCCTAGATCAGGACATATTTGATTCTTTTCTTGGTTCTCTAAAGAGTTTAGTGGAGATCATGTCCATTTTCCACAAGCTGACCTCAAGTCCTCTGGCTACTAAATGATTTAATTGCTTGCTCTGAAATTAGGTGTTAAAGTCATAAAATCCTTTGCTACCTGAGCATAAAAGCAGCAGCCTGAAATGCATTCTTACAGAATGAGAACGATAGAATCTTTTATCCGCGGAGTAAGGCATTCCGGTCCCCCAAAGTCACACCAGGGAATTCAGGTTTTATTTTTTTCCTTTAAAAAGAATTTTTTTTCCCCTGACACTCAGAAGAATGTAACAAAGCCACACAAAACATAAGTTGGGGCACTGAACTGTGACGCTCTCTAATGGGAATGCCAATGTGCCTCAGGGTAGAAGGCAGAGGGACACGGTTTCTCCGCCCTCCTCCACCCCCGCAAACCAGAGTCTTAGGTAGTTTCCCTATCCAGAGAGGAAGAGAAGATAAATAATAGTTACCATGACACCAATGACATGAGGTTTCATAAAATACATTACTTTTCCTTGACCAATACCTGACAGCTTTACAACCTCAAACAGTAAGTAGTCCGAGACTTCTACATTTCAGCATCACTAAAATCAACCAACCAACCAACCAACCAACCAGTTGCCATTGAGACGATTCCAACTCATGGCAACCCCACACGTGCCAGTCAGGGTAGAAGCGTGCTCCACAGGTTTTCAGTGGCTGATCTTTTGGAAGGAGATCACCAGGCTCTCCTCTGAGGCACCTCTCAGTGGATTTGAACTGCCAACCTTTCTTTTGGTTAGTAGCCAAATACAATTCTGTAGTTACTTTTTGTTCTGAAACTGATTTTTAAGGTGCTTTAAGGACACGAATTGTGGTAGGCATTTTACAGAGTAATTTTCTATTTATCATGATTTCTCTCACCTTGTCTCAGCTGCACCCCGCCCCCCAGCTTCCTAGCCCTCCAATCCTAAGATTATTTATGTCTAAACTCTTACCTGTGGTATTTCACTGTGCATTTTGTATTGTACAAGGCCATTATGTGAATTGATAGCAGCCATGGGGCTGGAGGCTAAAGGCTTAAGACAGCCTAAAAAGGTATGAGCAAATGAACACATGTAGAAATGCTAAAATACATTTCACGTCTTTTGCTCTCTCTTCAAATTGCTGCTTCCTCTGACCAACATCAATAGCACTAGGTTATTAATGAAAAAGAGCCACAAAAAGTTTCCAGGGCTATAGGAAAATTAACATCAATCTCTCAAAAGTGTGGCTTAAATATAACTTAAAGTATTCGGTTAAAAGGCTACAAAGTCAGATCCCTATGTGGGCTAGGGCAGATAAAATCAGTGAAATGGCTAGGCTGTCACACCAAAGGAGCTCAGGCCTGCTATAAAGGAGTCCGCAGCTACTCAATTCTATTCGTCGGCTGCCATGTGAGAAGATAGGCCCAATGTTATCAGAACTTCAAATTTTTCAAAAGAAGCTCAAAGTCCACATTCTCATCTGAAATATGTGAATTCTAAATGTTGGCAAGTAATTATTTTAAGAAGTACCGTGTAAAACAAACAAAAACACAAAACCAAATAACCAATACTACATGGGTCAAGCCAAGCAAAACATACTGGTGGACTAAATCCGGTCTATGGGCCAATAATCTGCAACCCCTGGGAAGGGACTCAGGGTTTTCAGGGACAGGCATTTCGGGATCACAGACTCAGGAGGGAGAGGGTGGGTGGGAAAGGAGCTGTGACATGCAAACAAAGCTAGAAATGTCTTTCCAGCAAAAAAACAAAACAAACAAACAAAAACCCACCAGAATATCTGCCTCCCCCATACTTTAATAATAAAAAAGAACAAAGTAGAAATTTGCCATATCCTGATTTTCTTGAATCGTACCCCCTCCACAACTAGATATGGCACTTGATAAAAGCAACAAACTGAATCATTTCGGTATCTTATGCTGAGAAGGTGCTAATCAATAAATTCATTTATTCGACAAAAATTTAGTGAGCACCTACCCTGTGGCAGGCACTATTCTGGGGATATCTCAATGAACCCAAACAGATGAAAAACAACCACAAAAATCTCTGTCCCCATAAAGCTTGTGTTCTAGTGGGGGAAGCAGAGTTAATGAATAAGTAACTTATATATGTTAAAAGGTGATTTAAAAAAAAAAAACCCAAACCCGTTGATGTCAAGTCAATTCTGTCTCATAGAAACCCTATAGGATAGAGTAGAACTGCCCCATAGGGTTTCCAAGGAGCGCCGGGTAGATATGAAACTGCTGACCTTTTGGTTAGCAGCTGTAGCTCTTAACTACTAATGCCACCAGGGTTTCCAAGAAGGTGATAAGTGTTATAAAAATAACAACAGTGTAAGAAGTGCAAGGTAGACTGGTGAAGGTGACATTTGAGTAAAGAAAGACCTGAATGAGGTAAGGGAGTAAGGTATGTAAGCTATCTGGGGAACAGACATTTTAGACAAAAGGAAGTCAATGTGAAGACCCGAGGCAAGAGTGTGTCTGGACTGTTTGACAAAAAAGAGGCCGGTGTGGCAACAGCACAGTGAGAGAAGACCCAGGTATACTACTGTTAAGGCTGACTTATAACCACTGTGGAGTTTCAACCACAGTGACATGGTTTGACTTACATTTCAAAAGGATCACACTGCTGTGTTGAGAACAGACTGAAGAGGGTCAAAGGTAGAAGCAATAAGATCTGTTAGGTGGCTATTAAAAAGACCCTGAAGAGAGAGAATTTTCATATGGACCAGAATGGTGGCAGTGATGGCAGTGAGAGATGGCTGGATTCTGACTATATTCTGAAGATAGAATCAGGATTACCTGACAGATACACGCAAGTATTTACTGAATTAGGAGGAAATGAATAGAATTTTTATGCTTTCAGGATATCAAGGTAAATACAAATATGTCTTCTTTCTCTTATTTTTTGTTTTCCTTATATCAAAGAAAAATAACAGATGCTCTGAGAACAGAGAAATTATTTGAAGGGCAAATTCATCTCTCCCTTTGACTGGCTCTGAGGCAGAATATAGTAGCAGTTAAAACATAAGCTCTCAAGTCAGGTCACCTGACCACTCATGAACTGTGCCCTGGACAAGTTGTTTGACCTTGGGTTCTAGTTCCCTCTGTAAAGTGAAGATAACCCTACCTCAAAGAATTGCTATTAGGATTAAATTAGCTAATGTCAGTAATGCTCTTAAAACACTGCCTAGCACATATTATGCACTCAGTAACTGCCAGCTGTTATTAGTGGAGGCCCTGGGTGGGGCAAATGGTTAACAAAAGGTCAGAGGCTTGAGTTCACCCAGAGGCACCTGAGCAGAAATGGCTGGCGATTTACTTCCAAAACGTTAGCCATCAAAAACACCCTATGGAGCACAGTTCTTTTCTGACATTCATGGAGTCACCATGAGTTAGAACCCACTCAAATGCAACTTAATATTATTAGTATAAATGAGCCACTTGCTGAAAAATAAGCAACCCAGAAGGCCTCAGATGATCTAGGAAGTTACTCTATTCAGTTAAATCGTCACTATGGAGACTTATGTGCAATCTTCATTAGCTAAAAGAGCCATGTGACAATTAGGTGTTTTATGGAGTGTGCTATAATCAATTCCAGTTACGAAATATTTTGAAGAGACACCGGTTCCTGAAAATGTCTCAAGTAATTTGAGAATCAGTTTAAATGTAGCACTGATTCCATATCAAAGAGCAAGGTAAGTTAGGAAACCACATCCTAACCCAAGTCTTCACGTTATATTAGCAAGGAAGGAACTAGGCTAACATGTCACTCTTTCACTTATTTATCAAACACTTACTAAATGTCTATCATATGCCAGCTATATAAACACATGCATACTGTTAACATGCATGAATAGCAAACTGCATCTAAACCAGAAAACCAAATCTGTTGCCACTGAGTTGATTCCGACTCATAGTGACCCTACAGCACAGGGTAGAACCGCCCCACAGGATTTCCAAGGAGTGCCTGGTAGATTTGAACTGCTGACCTTTTGGTTAGCAGCTGTAGCTCTTACCCCCTATGCCACCAGGATTTCATCTAGTCACTAAAAATTTAGAAAACTCCAAAATGTCTTTTTAAGTTACAGTGCTTTTTAAATGATTCCTGTGTTGGGTTGCTTCATAAAGAGCCATATCCTTGATATCAAATATTCAGAAAATGGACTGTTGTGAATCTACAGGAAATGAAATCTGGAATAAGCTCAGCACTGTAATTCAGGTAACACACCTGGCCTCTTGCTGGCCATTTACCCAAATTATAATACAAAAGGAAAATTAGAGAATTCAATTTTCAGAGTGTAAAAGTGACAGGATGTATATCTCACAAAGGCTGGTAAGCTTTTTGAACCAGTACACAAACAGTTAAGTGCCAGACTACCAGCCAAAATGTTGGTGGTTAGAACCCACCTAGTGGCACCTCAGAAGACAGGCCTGGTTACCTGCTTCTGAAAGGTCACAGCACTGAAAACACTATGGAGCCGCTCTACTCTGCACACTTGGGGCCACCATGAGTGGGAATCAACTTGAAGGCAACTAACAACAGTAACAATACATGGCAGAAATGGCAATCATTTTATTTTCACCTCTGGCCTTTGCGGAATCTAAATTTAGATTGTGTTTCACGACTATTTACAGTAATAAATTCCAGTTCCTATAATGCTAGTTAGATCCAATTATACATAAATATACCATCCATCACAGCCCAAATTGTGCCAAAGGAAAAACCTTCAAGTCTTGGTTTCCAGTTCACTTACTTCAACAGATATTAAAAAGAGAGGAATCCTGACATTTATATAGCCCCAGCATACGAAGACAACCATAACGGGACTTGACTTACAGCAGCATAACCAAACCTTGACAAGTAAGTCTCCCGCCTTGCGCTGAAGAAACTATTATATCATAGCTACTGCCACAGCTCCTGCTGAGATAAACATGGTCAAAAAGCAAACACTCTTGAGTTTGCTTAATATGATAATTTTAAGCTTTTGGATGTGATTATGAATTGGTGTGGGATGTTAAGAATGGAAGGAGGTATCCTAAGGGTCTGCCCACTTTGGCCATCCACCTCCTCCTGCCATTCCGTAAAAGCAGCCCTTTAAAGATACCTCTTTAGACCCCTAGGCTCCTGTAAACACAGCCTGAAAGCCCCTGGTCTAAACTAAGTCAAATGTCATTAGACACACATCTTTCAATTATTGTCTGGAATGATGTACAAACCCTATTACAGTTATATGATCTATACAGTCAAGGGGCCTCCATGCAGAGGCACAGAAGAAACAAGTATAAAACTTAGAAATCTAGAAATTTAGTTTCCTTTTGATACAGAACCGAAGTTTATCTGAAAACTTTTAACAAACTTGGCTAGACATACACCTAAAATCTGTGTGGCATGTAATTTGATTCTATGAGTATATTCTATCTAAGTGTGCTAATTGCAGAGAGCCATTTCCAGTCCATTAAATACATTTACTTTGACACAAAAGGGACTGTTGTGATATTAACTGTCTCCCGAAGCCAGAGTGTAAGCTCTACACAATTCTTGGTTTCAGATTCCACTGAAGGATTACAGGTTACCTTGGTGCGTTAATCAGAATCTACTGACATTTTTGACAACAGGCCTAGGGCCAACTGGATGAAGGGTAATTTCTCTGCCTTTGCTAATACTAGCAACTGTTGTGAAAAAATACATCATGAGAAAATCAGACAATCTTGGGAACTCTGACTGGTGAAGAGTAATTATGGGGTAGGGGAGTAAGTAATCCTTTTTAGATGCTGACTATATAAACTTGAGTAGATTGGTAAAACTCAGGTCCTTGAAAAGTTTTCAAAACAATTGTTAGGGAAAAAGTTCTTTGAGCTCTGTGGGTCATTCCCCAGAGTACAAAGGGTCATCTCACTTGCAAAGTATTTTATTCACCACTACTTCCAGAGGGACAATATGAAGAAGTATTTTAAAGTAACTAACACCCCACCACACTTTGCCACTTTTATGAAAGACGATTTAAGAGAAAAACAGATGCAAATCTACATGAAGGGGAAAGATGTGACTATAACCTGACTCATATTTATACTATAATAAGCAATGTTCAAGAAACACAATTTAGTAAGATTTTACAAGGGTAACTATTCTGACCAGACTAACATACCATTCTTATAAACAGGTATAAGCCAGGTTCAAAGGCAAAAGATAATTCCAATTAGGGATTTAAGGCCTTAAGTACAGAAACTTTCTATGATACAGAGCCAAGAAAACAATCTCAAACATCATGGTTCTTGATTTAAACAACCTACTTTTCTGAAATTGAACACTGCTTTCATAATGCCACACAATTCTAGTCCCCATATTATTGGAAAAGACCCAGTGTTCTTGTGTTTTGAGTTCCTTCTTATTCTAGCAGAGTTCTGGGGCTTGCTAGATATATGACTATTATCATTACAAAAGTTACCTACCACACAAAATCAACAATGCACACTGAGATGTAATGATATCAATCTTGAGTATTCATGAAAAGTTTCCTAAGTTGACCAAGTCCACATACTCTGGGACACAATGAATGCCTAATGTAACCTCTACCGTCATTTAAAAAAAAATAAGAGACTTCTCAAGGTATATTTTACTGTCTCAAATTGCTATGGCAATACAGTTTCTGGAATGGAAAAATCAAGAGCTAGGAAGACTAATTTAGAATGATGACTTCTATAATTAGGGAAAGAATAAGGTATGATTCCTCTAATAAGCTTCAAATACTTGATTAAAAAAACAAACAAACTCGTTGCTTTTGAGTCTATTCCAACTCTTGGTGAGTAGGGAGGCCCAATTTACAACATCTAAATGGCGGCAGTCTTAAGAACTTACTGTTTATAGAGTCACTGCTAGCTTTTCCCTGAAAATCCTTTTTTTTCCCCCCAGGACACACTCCACACGATCCTTCTGGGATGGTAAAATAACACTGGTCTACTCAGACCTGATTTACCAAGAAACTGACATCCTGCCTGATTAGGGGCTAATCATTTCTTTTACCTTCTGACGACCCACTGTATTTATATAAACAGGACATTTAAGAAAGGACGTAATTTGCAGACAATAATTTTCTATCCTTGGTCACCAACTACGTACTACATGATGGACACCACACTCCAGAACACTGTTAGTAGAAAACATAGCATGTCAACATCACTGATAATGCCAAAAGGGAAGGGCACACTTTTTAACATTTGTTAGGCCAATAATAAAAAACAGAGCTCATATAACTCCTAACAAGTGGAAACTAGGAAATTTATCTAGAGTAGGGGTTGGGAGGTGAAAGGATGGAGAGGAAACAGGAGGAAGGAGGGGTGGTTTGTGCTGGAATAAAAAAGAAGAATAATTGTCTTTAATTTGTAAGCACTGACTCAGAGAAGACTTGATAGGATCTCTGTTTTGCCTATTCAGCACGCTAATGTATCTGTTAAAAGATGATTCCCTAAGTGTTTGTTGATTAAAATTCACTGTGGAACCAGACTTCTTTTCTTTTCCTAGTAATGTGCCTTGTTGCCATGGTTTTATTGACTTTCATGCAAGACAGAACAACAGAATGTATAGTAGATTTCTGAGAACACTGACGCATCAAATGACCAACTTAAATACTTGGTCTTGGATATACTTTATAAAATCTCAACCTCTGGAAAGGAAAGCAAACAGTCAACAACAGTATTATTTAAGTATATGCCCGCAGATATCTTAAAACATCAGCTCTCCCAGTACTTGGGAGAGGAAAATATGCACGTTGAAAACATCATCCAGTAGAACATTTCTTGCAATATCCTTCCTCAATCACTTAAAGCCACTCTTTTAGGCACTAGCTGTGAAAATGCCCCTAAAAAACCATTTATGGAGAGCCTCCAAATCCACGAGAGAAAAGAAACACTTGGAAAATGAAAGACGAAGTAAAAAGCGAATAACCAACTCGAAGGCACAGACATAGTTAGGTGAAAAGAAACTTGATACTATACTTTGGTTTTGCATTTTTGTATTCTTCAGTGTCTGTGTCCTCGTCCTCTGAGTACCAATTATCTCCTCTTCCTCCAGCCAAGAGGCCCCTGGCCGCCAACAGTCCTGCAGCATTCCCATAGCCAGTGTATTTCAGCAGGCTATCCACTGCAAAAATAGAATAGGTTTTTAGACAGGAATTCTCGGGTGTTCACCATTGTCACCAACCACTCACCAACACAGGGAGGGTGGAGATACGCCATGGCAGTAAATTTGAAATTGAGAGATTTTTAAATTGTGGTGGTTATGCTGAACTGTCTGTAAATTTTCCGAGGTACTCTGAAGACTGAGAGCTTTTTTGCAGGCATCAGAAATTCAAACAGAACTACTCTGAAGTGGGGCCTCTTTGACTGCTGGGTCATTGGTATGGATGATATTTTAAGTTTCTGATCTCAAATCTTACTTCTTTATCTAGTTCGAGAGAAACACTGATAAGAAACTAGAGTTACTGAAGGTCAGACTGGAATTTTTACCAATGTAGCATGTAATGTAAAATCTTTCTTCATAGAACTGGAGGGAAAGGGTGTAAGAAATAAGAAAACTTAAGGATATCAGCAAATAGGACAGGCCAGCTTACTAGCTTTTTCTTTTTTTTTTTTTTTAAGTCAGCAACAATATGTAAGCATGTGAGGCCCACCGAGACAGTAGGTCTAGGAGTTAAACGGGCTAGATTTCAATCACGGCTCTACCACTTATTAGCTGGTTGACTTTGGGCAAGTTATTTTGCAGCTCTGTGCCTCAGTTTTGTCATCTGTAGAATCAGAATAATTAACTCAGTTAATACATGCAAAAGTGTTCAGAAAAGTATCTGGCCCAAAGTAAACACATTTTTCTTTTTCATGCTAGTAGATCATTATAAACTTTTCTTATTTTAGTTAAAAAAAAAAAAAAAGCCCAAAGAAGCAGTTGGTGCAGCTCCTTTGTAACTATTAACCTGTCATCAGTGTAAGGAGGTACCTCTAAGACAAGCAGGCACATACAACTTTTGTACTACAGGATATTTTTTTGCAGTTTCTAAGTATCTTTAAGGAAGGTACAAAGCACTGATTAGTAGCTTTATTTTAGGAACACTTCATTCTCTTCAGGTACAACTTCAAGAAGAACACTAGAATATTCAATCAAAAGAGCAATTGGCAAAATTTAAGACTTTCAATATCGTATTGATAAAATGTCATCTTAAAGACAACCACAGAAATAAAACATAACATAGTATCTGATCCATGTATAAAGCTATAGTAAAACCTACATCCGGTATACTATTGTAATTCAGATCACTGACCTTAAAAAAGACTAAGATTCAAAGAAGGGCAATTAAAATAACTTTGGGGATCGGTAAACCCTATGAAACAGTTCTACTCTGTCCTATAGGGTCACTAAGAGTTGAAATTGACTCGACACCAATGGTTTTTTTTTTTTTTTTTTTTGGGTAGGGAAACAGGTAGACAAAGAAAGGGAATAAATATCATCAGAGTATGAAATCATGATGGGCACAAATAGCATAAATATCCGCAGATAGAGTTGTTCATTACATTTTCAAATATTTGAACTATAGAGTATTTCTCTTAAAAAAATAGACACTGAAAATAAGTCACTGGAGGACAAATAAAGGGAAGGGCTGATTTCAAAGAATGTAATAGCAAACTGGTCATCTTTCTACAAAAAGAAGTGTAAGTTAATAATATAAGTATATTAAATGAGGTTTAAACAACAACAACAAAACAAAACCTGCTGCTGTTGAGTTGATTCCAACTCACAGTGACCCTGTAGGACAGAGGTTTCCAGGGAGCAGCTGGTGGATTAGAACCTTTTGGCTGGCAGCCAATCCCTTAACCACCGTACCACCAAGGCTACACATGAGGTTTAGACTAGTGGTTTTCAACCATATTCTACCCTAAAACCTAGCAGTAACTGTGGTCTCTTCAGTAATAATTCTCAAGGGGTGCTGGAAAGGATCACATTAGAATTTAATGAGAGATGTGGAGGTGTAATTTGAAAAGCCCTCTGAATAAATCTGGTATGTTCCCTCTTGCCATCAGTGCCTCCCCAAGATGTGGTGGTTTAGACAAATTAATGAACCCTGTTTTTTTTTTATTAGGGGAAAAGGGGATATTCAGTGTATACAAGCATTCTTAATATTTATGAAGGTCAGACACGACCTTAGTAACATGGTCAGACACAAAGTCACTGTGGCAGGAGAATCACAGATCTGAATGCGCATGGCACTGATGTTCTCATCATAAACATTTTTGATGAGGCAGTTGAGTGGTTCTAGAAAAGAAATATTCACCAAAATTGTGAAGGTCTCAATAGAGATATGAATAAATGGTTTAAATAAATATACTTAAAACAACAACAAAAAAGGAGACAAAATGTTAACAATGATCTAGAATGGCTACAGGTTAAAATAATTTAAGACCACAGAGGACAAAAGATGTTAAACTGAGATAAACAGAATTCTTCTAAATAACCTGTTTCCTTACACAGAAAATCCTCCTGGAAACTAGTTAATAGTAAAAATCTTGGCACTTTCATGAAAATAATGTTTACTACTCATTTATTTGAACAAGCATTATGTGCCAACTCTATGACAGTCAGTGTGGGTTGAAAAGATGATGGAAAACACACCTTGCCTTCAAAACAGAGAAGGCAATAGTCTTAAAAATCAAAGGAACTTTTGTTAATAGGACAAAATACCTAAAAATGGGAGGTGGGGGGATAAGGAAGAAAAGACAAACAGAATATAAAAACTTCACAGAGAGAAGCATTTTCTTTGTGAAGTTCTGACTGGTATTATTTGATGGATCGTTTCTTGCTTCTTTTCAGGCTATTTTCAAACACACTGTATAATATCCTATTTGATATTGGGAAAGAAGTAAGAAGAAAACGGACTGAGGGTGGATGTTAAGGTGCGCTGCTAAGGCAAAGAAAAGATTTTCTGGTAGATCCTTAAACAAAGAAACACACAAATAAATACATTTGTTCTTTGTCACAGTAATCATTCATGCGGTTATGTAAGGCTGCTGCAGAAATGAAACAAATCAGCATCCAGTTGAAAAGCTGTCGGGAACACTTCACCATTACTTTATCAGGGCGCTAGGGGGGCACTATGAAGAGAGGAGCAGCCACAGCAGCACCATACAGAGCTAGAACTACACTGGCAGTCATCGTATTATCGCTTATACAGCATGAGTTTTACCACGCTCTGCCATGAAAGCAAAAAGAATGTGCTCTTCTACCAAGGAGAAAGAATGGTAGAGTCAGGTTCTACCCATAGACCATTTCCCCTCCTCTGTGTAAATCCTCTTCCTTCCAGTCAAATACTACAACTTTTAGAAATCCTGTAACACCCATTGCTGTCTAGTTGAGTCTGACTCATAGTGAGCCTGTAGAACAGAGTAGAACTGCCCCATATGGTTTCCAAGGCTATAATCTTTACAGAAGCAGACTGCCACATCTTTCTCCCATGAAGTGGCTAGTGAATTCCAACAGCCAACCTTTCAGTTAGCAGCTGAGTGCTTAACCACTGCATCACCAGGGTTCCTTTGAATCCTGTATAAGTAGCTTTACTAACTGGTCTATTTCCATGCTCACACCCTTTTAGTTCTTTTTCCACACAACTGCCTGAGATACCTTTCTAAAGCAAAAATATGACTGTATCACTTTCCTGGATAAAACTTCCAGTATCTCCCCTAAAGCCTAAAACTCAAATTCCAAAACACGGCCTGAAGTGTTCTTCATTCTCTGTCATCTTTTCCAAACTCATCTCCTACCACTCCTGTATACGGTAGATTCCTCACATCTTAAACTAGTTACTCTTTCCTGTACATACCAAGGCCATTTCCCACTTCTGTGTCCTCTTCTGTGAAGGCTTCTCTCTGACCTTCTGCTACTCCCACCCCTAATCATTCTGTCTTCCAGGTTGCTATACTACTTGGTACATTCCTCTCTTGTGGCACTTACCATAGCGTATTGAAATTATTCCTTTACATGGAGAAATACTCAAGACCATGTATTCACCAGACAACGCACTGAGAGGACAAACATTTGCTATTTCATTAAACATTTATGGGGTGCCTACTATTTGTAAGGTACTTTATTAAGTACTAGCGATCCAAAGATGGAAAAGACATGATCTCTGACCTAAAGAAACTCAATGTCTAGAATGCAAGTTTGTTAGATAAACAAAGAGTTACAACATAGCAAATGCCAAAAGTATTTAAAAAACAGAGATGAATACAAATGGCACAATAGAGACAATGATTAACTCTGCCTGGGATGGTCGAAAAGTCTTCACAGAGATGATGGCTTAAGCTGGTCTTCAACGGTAAGCTCACTATGTTAACAGAGACAGGGAAGGGCATTCCACACAAAATGAACAGCATCTGCCAAACCATGTAGACACATCAAGAAAGGTACAATAGAACTAGGCAAGAATAAGGAATTTAATGTGGTTATGCATGAAGTGTAAGATGGGAGCAGATTAAGAACGGGCTACAAAGGTAGGCCATGGAGGTAAAATTTGAATTTTACTAGGTAAGCAACAGGGAGTCATTGACAAGTTTTACATGGAGGAATGACAAGAATATATTTTGTTTTAGAGCCATCCCTGTTAGCCATGTGGAAGAGAGACTGAAGAAAATCTGATTAGAGATAGATCTATTTTAATATTTACTAGTAGCTTAGAAAGCTATTTTAACAGTTAAGGAAAATAATTTTAAGGGCCTATGAATAGGAATCAACTTGACAGCGGTGGTTTTTGTTTTTTTTTTTTGTACTCAGGTAGTAGTGGTGGGAACAGATGGCAGGGATAAATAAAAGAGATATTTAGGAGGTAAAATCCATATGACTTGGTGAATTCTGAGTCTACAAATAAAGAAATCTAGGGTAACTCCTAGATTTCTGGTTTTAGCAACTAAATACACAATAAAGCCTTTCACAGAGAAAAGATCAAAGGAAAAAGAAAAGGTTGAGAGACAAACTCATTTTACATGTGTGTCTGAGAAACCTGTGAGAATTCAATGCTGATGTCCAGTAAATAGGTGGATATATATGATGGAGGTTCAGGAGAAAGGTTGGGGCTGGAGGTATGCAGATTGGGGAATCACCAGAAAACAGGAATGAGAATGCACAGGGAGGAATGTAAAGTGAAAATGAGGGCAGGAAGGGAACTGCAGGAAACATCAGAAATTAAATGTGTACAAAGATGAAAACCTATTGCTGTCAAGTCGATTCTAACTCATAGTGACAGAGTAGAACTGCCCCATAGGGTTTCCAAAGAGCAGCTGGTGGATTCGAACTGCTGACCTTTTGATTAGCAGCCAACTTTTTGGTTAGCATCTGTAGCTCTCAACCATTACACCAAAGACAGGAGTCGGCAAATAAAACTGAAAAGAAGGAGCAGAACGTCAAAGAGAACCTAGGAGTGTGTGATATAAGAAACGAAGACAGGAGAGCAAGTTAGAAAGAGAGAGCTCAATACTGTCAAATGCTAGGAGAGATGTGGTAGATAAAAAAATATCCATTGCTTTTGAAAATTAGGTAAATTGTGACTTCACTGAGCACATTTTCAGTGGAATCTTGGGAGTAGGGAATGGTAGTAGAAACCCTGACTTGCAGGGAGTTGAAGACTGAATGGGAAGTTAAGGATATTGAAAAGAAAAACAGATCAGTCTTTCAAGATGTTAAGATGTGAAGAACAGTGACATGCGTATGTATACAGGTTGAGGCAAGTACAGAGGGAGAGTTAAAACAGCAAAAGAATAAAGGGTAACAACTGATGGAGCAAGGCTTCTGAGAAGGCAGGAGGAGACAAGATCAACTGGAAAGGGAGACTATTTGGCTCTAAACTAGACAGACACCTATCTCTCTGAGACTGAAATGAAGGAGACTAAAGTAAGTTTATAGGTGTGGGGCTATGTGCTGGGGGAGTTCAAGCCTTTTTTTTAACTCTCTAAGTCAATCCCTACCACAACGCTTAACATATAGTGGGAATTAATGAATGTGTGTTAAAATCAAACACCAAACCAAAACAAAACTTTCTGGGCAGGGAATTATTTCACAAATCGTTTTCTGCTGTTTAAATTACATAAGGCCAATCTTTAAGCCCTCTGTAGAAAGTACACAATTTTTGGAGCAGGTATGAAAGTTTAGTGATGCCAGGGCTCAAAATAACAAGTTGATGGCATAAGCAAAGGTTAACCTGCAGACCACTATCAGTTGAGGATGTAGTTTGGCCTGGCACAGGCAGATATTTAAGCCACTTGGATGGTTCTTTCTGTGCCTAGTCTACCATAAAATTTTGCTCTTTGTATTTCACCCCATTTCAATTTTTCTTCTTAATCTAGTCTCTATGTTCCTAATGCAATTTGACTGCTACTTGTCTCTACTTGGTGGACTGACCTCTGAGACTTGATCATGGCCCCTTTAGCTTCGAACTTAGCTTTGCACATTTTTAAGTGGGAAGTTCAGCCACTCTGCTAAATTATTTGAAATTTATTTTGTTTTGATATAGTTTGCACCTGAATCCATCATTTAGCTTCTGAGCTGCTAAAAGAGGCTGCAATGTGATGACCCGTGAGTTGAACATGGACTGCAGTGTGCGCACAAGTGCACACACATGCACACACACATGCATGCTGCAGTCCACATTTATATTTTTATGTTTATTTTATATATATATTTTTGGCCAAAAGGTTTTAAATTTAAATTTGTTGATAAAAAAAAAATTTTAAATTAGCATTTAAAAAACTAGGAGGCTTAAGGGAGCCCTGGTGGGACAGTGGTTAGGAGCTACAGATGCTAACCAAAAGGTTGGCAGTTTGAATCCACCAGCTGCTCCTTGGAGACCCTATTGGGCAGTTCTACTCTGTCCTATAGGGTTGCTGTGAATCGGAACTGACTCAACGGCAATGGGTTTAATGGGGAGACAATGTAAAAATCCAGATTCCTGGCTTCTCTTGAAAAACCTGCAAGATCTGGCATCATTGGACATGTACTCCTTCATGAGAACAATCAATTGGAGCTAAATAGCAGCTACCTTCCTCCTTCCAGTTCCCCACAGTCCCACTGCCCTCCGCTCCAACCCACTGTCTCTCCAACATTGAGCTAAGTGTCAGTTTTCATTTACCATTTTATGTCCAGTCTACTTGATTTGCTCTTATTACCAGCCAGTCTGCTATAGGTATTTGAGTCTGTAACCCTTGCATGAGAAAGTAAATAATATGAAAGTAAGACCTTGTTTATCTTCCTGTATTCTCAGGGCCTAGTTCAAGAAGTACTTGCAGAAAGAATAGATTTTTATTCCAGAAGAATGCATCTACTAAACTTATAATCGAACTGGAAGGAAAAGCAGATGATTTTATATAGAATTCTCAAAGGTCAAATGACAAAAAAAAAAAAAAAAAAAGCGTGGGTTGGCTTTGGGCTCAAAGTTAGGACTAAAATCTGAAGTACTGGGTCCAAGGGGGAACAAAGCAAACCATTCCAAATGAAGATACCATTAACAAAAATCATTATAAACACATATACTGTATTTGCTATGATACTTCTAATTCATAAATAAGGTGATTATACTTAGATACGTAATTGTAGAAGAAATAAATTATTTTCTCCCCTTTTAAAATGTTTTAAAAGTACGCACAAATATAAATACACTGAAGAACAATTATGAAATGTAGAGAAGTTAAAAAAAATCATTAGTAATCATATTACTCAGAGGTAACCAATGACAACATTTTAGTGTATATTTTTACTAACCTTTTTTCAATGCATAGATACACACGTGTGGTTTAGATTTATGTATATACATATGCAATTCTACTTTAAAACACAGCTAATTTCTGATCTCCGAACAATCAGTTTAATTCAGCCAATATTTACAGATAACTTACTATATGCAAACACTATGCTAACCGCTTAATTCCAAAATGCTAAATCAATTTTTTTTTCAAAATTATTAAAGAATTGATTTGTTTAAAAGAACAGATGCTAAAGAAACTAGTCTATGGCAACAGTTGAAGAAAATTACTATGAGAGGCAATATGGCAGAATGAAAAGCAGGTAATACTCAAATTCTGGCCCTGCCCTAAGCAGCTGTGTGACCTTGGATAAGTTGCTGAAAGGTTCTCAAGTGCCAGGTTGCCTCATTTATGAAATAAAAATTATAATAATATTTACCGTAGAGTCCCTATGAGAATTAAATGACATTATGTATAGAATGTCAGGCACATGATACCTCTCAATATATAATAGCTATGTTTATCATCACCATTATTAAAATGATTAAATTACATTGCTAACATCCTATCTTAACAGGAACTAAAATGGCTGGATCAAAAAGTCAGGAAGGAAGCTTAAAGAATTCAACTGATTTAAGATTTTTGACAGAAGTGAGCAGACTTTTCTATCTCCAAATTCATCTCGTAAAACTGGGTACTTTTCAAAAGTGGAATAGAAAATCTTCTTAGATGGGACCAGCAAGTACATTTATAAACTAGGAGGTGAAGAAAGAAACAGGTGAGGAGAATCTCTGAATAATGTAGTCAAAGCTCCTTGTTTGGAGCACATGCCTTTTGTAGAGCAAATAATCCACATAATTTTAGGAAATATTTTTAATTGTTAGCTCTATCTCAGAAGAAAAGTGCTTTATATATACATATACAGTAGTATTTATTTCTTTGTAATATAGTTATTTTTTAGAATTTCTCTCTACCACTATCTTACCCTTATATCAAGGGTAAGGAGCATATCTTATGCATTTTTATACTTCCAATATATTATATAGCTCACATTCGGTAATTATTTATTGATTAAAGAATTTAGTGATGAAACAAAAACTCCTATAGCTTTAATTCCATGAGGAATCAAACAGGGGAACTAACCCAGGCCTCTGCCTGGTTATTAAAATAGTAGTAACCGAATTATTGAAGTATATTTTTCAAAATGGTTCCATGCTCTGATTCACCAAGGTTAAGGAGCCTGGGTTAAGGACACAGAAGGCAAAGCCTGAATGTGAGTGTGTTTGGTAGTATACCTGTTTGCAGGTCACACTGAAGTCAGAAGCATACAGAAGATGCTTTCAAATTACTAATTTTTATTATCTCCTCATCCTGCCTGGAAAGGCTGGAATGAGATCACTATCGTTAATAAGTAAACTTCTCAAATTCCCTCAGAAAGATAAAAAAGCAGGGGGCAAACAGAGTTTAACTTACCTCTCTCTTTGCAAAGGACAAAAAGGAATTCAGCAGCAATTTGCTTGACACCAAGGTCAACATGTGTCATGAGGCGCACCAGCTTATTTCTCACAGTTGAACCAACTTCAGGTCGATTTGTCACATCCCTCAATGGTGGTAAAACCTGATGGCACAAACGCAAAAACTGTCATCAACTGAGAGTACTAGAATAAGCAAGGACAGTACCATGTAGCTCATCAGTCTTAGGATGTCTACTGGGCTCAGTTTTATAAGAGTGGAAAAACATATTAAATTTTTTGAAAATAAAACCAAACAAACAAAATCTGATCCGAATAATTTCATGCCTGTATCAATATTTGAATAGAACACTTACACTGTACCACCACGCACCACGCTATACTCAAATCCATTCTTGAACCTTCATTCATCTTGCACCTACTCAGAACACCCCCTAACAAAATCCATGCTATAAGTTTGGGTCAGTTTCTCCTTTTTCCATGGAGACATCCTTAATACTCTGACTTCTGTTAATTTTTATCTTCTTAGAATTCCTGCAGCATTTTCAGTATTTACTTAAAAAATCTGTATTTATGCTTTCCAGTTGTTTTATAATAAAAAATAGCTATTAATTATTGATTTTGGGTTATTTGCCAGTCCCTGGAATATGGAGCCTAGGTGGCACAACAGTTAAGTGGTTTAAGATTTGTGGTTCAATTTCACCCAGCGGCTCCATGGCAGAAAGACTTGGCAATCTACTCCTGTAAAGATTACAGGCTAGAAAACCCCATGGGGCAGTTCTACTCTGTCATATGTCCCTGGAGAAGGATATCATGCTTGGTAAAGTAGAGGATCAGAAAAAAAAGAGGAATACCCTCAATGAGATGGTTTGACAATGGCTACAACAATGGTCTCAAGCATAACAACGATGGTGAGGATGGTACAGGACTGGGCAGTGTTTTGTTCTGTTGTACACAGGGTCACTATGAGTTGGAACCAACTCAATAGCACCTAACAACAACAACAATCCTTAAGTACAACACTGTCAGTGATAGGATAATATCCATATGCCTACAAGGAAGACCAGTAAATATGACTATTATCCAAATTTACACATCAACCATCAACGATCAAGTCCAAGGATGAAGAAATTGAAGATTTTTACCAACTTTTGCAGTCTGAAATTGATCAAACATGCGATCAAGATGCATTGATAATTACTAGTGATTGGAACGTGAAAGTTGGAAACACTGAAGAAGAATTGGTAGTTGGAAAATATAGCCTTTATGATAGAGATCACATGATAGAATTTTGTAAGACCAATGACTTCTTCATTGCAAGTACCTGTTTTGAACAACATAAATGGCAACAGTACATGTGAATCTCGCTGGATGGAATACACAGGAATCGAATTGACTACATCTACGCAAAGACACGATGGAAAAGCTCAATACCATCAGTCAGAACAAGGCCAGGGGCTGATTGTGGAACAGAAGAACAGTTGGCCCATATGCAAGTTCAAGTTGAACCTGAAGAAAATCAGAAGTCTACAAGAGCCAAAGTATGACCTTGAATATATCCCACTTGAATTTAGAGACCATTTTAAGAACAGATTTGATACACTAAACGCTAATGACCGAAGACCAAATGAGCTGTAGAATATCAAGGACATCGTACATGAAGAAAGCAAGAGGCCATTAAAAAGACGGGAAAGAAAGAAAAGGCCACAATGGATGTCAGAAGAGACTCTGAAACTTACTCTCGAACATTGAGTAGCTAAAGAGGATGTAAAAAATGATTAACTAAAAGAGCTGAACAGAAAATTTCAAAGGGTGGCTCGAGAAGATGAAGTATTATAAAGACATATGAAAAGACCTGGAGTTAGAAAACGAAAAGAGAAAAACATGCTCAGAATTTCTCAAGCAGAAAGAACTGAAGAAAAATTCAAGCCTTGCAATACTGAAGGATTCTATGGGCAAAATACTGAACAAAGCAGGAAGCATGCAAAGAAGATGGAAAGAAAACAGAGTCACTGTACCAAAAAGAATTGGTGGACGTTCTTTCAGGAGGCAGCACATAATCAAGAACCAACGGTACTGAAGGAAGAAGCCTACTGAAGAAAGAGGTCCAAGCTGCACTGAAGGCACTGGCGAAAAACAAGGCTCCAGGAATTGACGGAATATAACTGAGATGTTCCAACAAACAGATGCAGCGCTGGAAGTGTTCACCCGTCTATGCCAAGAAATTTGGAAGACAGCTACTTGGCCAACCGACTGGGAGAGATCCAAATTTATACCTATTCCAAAAAAAGGTGATCCAACAGAATGTGGAAATTAGCCAACAAAGTCATTAATACCATACGCAAGTAATATTTTGCCGATTCAAAAGTGGTTGCAACAGTACATCGATAGGGAACTGCCAGGAATTCAAGCCACATTCAGAAGAGGACACGGAATGAGGGATATCATTACTGATGTCAGATGGATCCTGGCTGAAAGCAAAGAATACCAGAAGCATGTTTACTTGCGTTTTATTGACTATGCAAAGGCATTTGACTATGTGTATCATAACAAATTATGATTAACACTGCGAAGAATGGGAATTCCAGAACACTTGTGCTCATGAGGAACCTGTACATAGATGAAGAGGCAGTCCTTTGAACAGAACAAGGGGATATTGCTGGTTTAAAGTCAAGAAAGGTGTGCGTCAGAGTTGTATTTTTCACTATATTTAATCTGTATGCTGAGCAAATAATCCGAGAAGCTGAACTATATGAAGAAGAACGGGGCATCAGGATTGGAGGAAGACTCATTAACAACCTGCGTTATGCAGATGACACAACCCTGCGTGCTGAAAGTGAAGAGGCCTTGAAGCACTTACTGATGAAGATCAAAGACTACAGTATTCAGTATGGATTACACCTCAATATAAGGAAAACAAATCCTCACAAGTGGACAACATCATGATAAATGGAGAGAAGACTGGAAATTGTCAAGGATTTCATTTTACTTGGACCCACAATCAATACCCATGAAATAGCAGTCAAAAATAAATGACACACCGCATTTGGCAAATCTGCTGCAAAAGATCTTTCTGAAGTGTTAAAAAGCAAAGATGTCACTTTAAGGACTAAGGTGCACCTGACCAAAGCTATGGTGTTCTCAATTGCTTCATATGCATGCTGGACAATAAATAAGGAAGACCAAAGGAGAACTGATGGCCCTGAATTGTGGTGCTGGCAAAAAATACCAAATATACCATGGATTGCCAGAAGAATGAACCAATCTGTCTTGGAAGAAGTACAGCCAGAAGGTTCCTTAGAAGCAAGGATGGCGAGACTACGTCTCACATACTTTGGACATGATATCAGGAGGGACCAGTCCCTGGAGAAGGACATCCTTGGTGAACTAGAGGGTCAGCAAAAAAGAGAAAGACCCTCGATGAGATGGGCTGACACAGTGGCTGCAATAATAGGCTCAAGCGTAACAGCGATTATGAGGATGACGAAGGACTGAGCAGTGTTTCATTCTATTGTACACAGGGTCACTATGAGTTGGAAGTGACTAGATGGCACCTAACAGCAATGACATCTATAATCCTCAGTAATCCTACAAAGTATGTAACATTGACATCATCTCTATTTTTGTAGACTAATGTCAGGAGGGGTTATGAAACCTGCTTTAAGTTTGTTGGTTTGCTCACCCTTCCATCCACCCAGACCCTTCTCTTCTGGTTCTCCTCCTATCTCTTTGGTTGCTTTGCCTCAGCCTCTTTTGCTAATTCCTTTTTTTCTTCCTGACTTCTAAATGTTGGAGTATTCAAGGATTCAGTTCTTGGGTAATTTTTCTTCATTTTCATTCATTCCACTAATAATCTCATCCAGTTTCATCGCTTTATATAGCCAATATGACTAAGCTATATCTCCATCTTGAATTCTTCCCTGATGTCCAGATTCCTAAAGTCACCTCAAATTTAACACGTCCTAAACAAGACTCTTGATGCTCTCACCGAACCTGCTCCTCCAGCAGTTTTCCCATCTCATTGAATGGCAAGTCCATTCTTCTGTTTGCTTGAGACAAAAACATGGAAATATCCTTCACTCCTTTCTTTCACGCCTCACATCCAATCCATCAGCAAGTTATGTCAGCTCTGTCTTTGAAATATACCCAGAATCCAATCACTTCTCACTACTTCCTCCAGTATTACCAAGTCCAAGCTACCGAAAGCTCTAGCCTGGACTACTATTACAGCCTCCTACGTTATCCCTGCAGTTTATTCTCTATATAATAGCTAGAAATGATCCTTTGAAAGTCAGATCATGTCACCCCTTTTCTTAAAGTCCTCCAATTCCCATGGATTCTCAACTCACTCATTATTAAAGACAAGGTCTTGACAGCTGTTTTACAAGTCTCCATGAAATCTAGCGCTCTGTGACTTCTTTGACTTTGTTTCTATGATTCACACTACTGCAGTCACCGTGGAATTCCTTAAACATAAGAAGCATTTTCCTACCTCAGGGCCTTTGCATTTGTTGTTCCCTCTGCCCAGAAACACTTCTTCTAGAAATTTGCATGGCTCACTCGTAACTTCTTTCAGGTCTTTGCTCAAATGTCACTTGTAAGAGACATTCCCTGACCACCCTATATAAGTAACCTTTAGTATTCTCTTTCTTAACCCCTTGCTCTGCTTTAATCTTCCTCATAACACCCATCACCTCCTGACATAAAACCTGTTGCTGACAAGTCAATTCCAACTCACAGTGACCCTAAAGGACAGAGCAGAACTGCCTCCTAGGGTTTCCAAGGAGCAGCCATTGGATTCAAACTGCTAGCCTTTTTGTTAGCAGCTGAAGATCTTTACCACTGTGCCACCAGGGCTCCATCACTTGACATGGTATATATTTATTTGCTTATTGTCTGCCTTCTTCCACAAGAGTATGTTTCAATGGAGGCAGGGAGCTTTTTGTGTAGTTTGTTTACTGCTCTTTTCCCAGTGTCTGGCATATTATAGGTGTTCAATAAATATTTACTGACTGCAGGAAGAATGAATTACTTCAAGTAACATTTACTAAGTCCCTTCTACAAGTGAGGCTCTATGCTAAGAAATGGGGATAGCCACAAAGTCAAGTAATTTACTGTGTAGTTATTCTATGCTAGACTATTATATGCACCTAATGTATATACTCCTTTATTTAACCCGTTCAACTGACTTTCTTCACCCCTTCTCCTCTTTCTATATTGACTGCCTATCAGGAGGCAAAAGAGGCTGAGACAAAGCAACCAATGTGGAAAGGAGATGTCAATGGACAAAAATGGAAACTAAATCTCAGAAAATTAAGTATCTACCTAGTGTTTAAGGAATTCATATTTCAGTATCTCTACCAGAGAGCAGCACAATGCTAGGCACAAAGTAACTGCACAATAAATTCTTGATTCGACTACACCAACCAGAATGTGTTTATCTCCCATTTCTAGAGAAATGAGACATCGAACAGCTGATTTCAAATAACATGTACCTATAGTTCAGAGTACAAAATCTATAATAAAGATTATTACACAAAAATTTTAATCTGTATTTTTGTTTCCTTCAAACAAGTTCTTCATGGAATTTTGTTGTTATTGTTCTTATATACCACCCACAAACTGCATATGCATGTCACATAATCATTTTCCTCCAGATACTACTCTCCAGCGATTTTTTCTTTTCTATGGAAAATCTTGTCCAGTTCTCTTTCAAAGCCACTAAACATTCATCTCTTCTACAAGCGTCTCCAGACTAATACAACATGGGTCAGTAATTTCTACCATCTGTTCTCTTTTCTACCTGCCCAAATACTGAAAACTCAAAACCAATTTCCTTCGGGTATTCATAAATTACATTTAATCAGGTATTCTCTACAGGGCATAATAACTAATTGACCATGGCTGAAATCACACTATTATCAAAGCTAATCACCTGTTACTTTAAGTTATATCTTTCTTGATCATCACAAACTACAGCTTACCCTCCTCAGTGGGAAAGTTCACTTCTGTACTCTGCCTTGTATCTTTCATTAGCTTTGAACCTGTCAGGTCTCATTTCATTACCTAGACTGTAGTATGTCTTGAGGATTGGGAGTGGGTATCACAATCTTCTGTATGTACACAGTGTGTGGCCCAAGAGCTTCATATAAATAAGTTGTTTAACAAATAGGTTTTTGACTGTCTTAGTTATAGACAGCCAGTTTGGCTGAACTTTGATCCTATGGATACCTTAAGTATTTTTATTTATTATTATTTTTTTACCAAGTCCTCCTAGTTAAGGTTGTTGTTACTTACTGTCAAGTCAATTCAGACTCATGGCTACCCCATGTGTGCAGAGTAGAACTGCTCCATAGGGTTTTCAAGGCTGTGACCTTTCAGAACCAGATCGCCAGGCCTGTCTTCCAAGGAGCCTCTGGGTGGGTTCAAGCCACCAACCTTTCAATGAGTAGGTTAGCCCGTAAGTGTTTATACAGAATGTCTTAAAACAACCAAAACTTGGAAAGACCTTAATTTATCAATTAATTCATTTATTTGGCTTAATTATTCATGGTTTTATGGTAGCTCTGTATGGAAATGGGAAGAGGTGAAGAAACGGGTTGGGGTGATGGGGATTAAGAGATGAGTCTGGGATATGTTAATCTTAAGGTAACTATTAGGCATCCAAAAGGAGGTGATGAGTTGGCAGTTATTATTTAAGTCTGGAGTTTAGGGGACAGGTCAGATTGGAGATATAAATTTGGGGATCATTAGCATTTAGATGGTTTTAAAAACTATGACTGCTGAATGAGATTACCAAGTGAGTAGAAATGGAGGTAAAAGCTGAGTATTGAGCCTTGGGGGGCACTCAAGCATTTAGGATTGGGAAGAAGATGATCAAGCAAAAAAGAAGTTCCCTACTGTGTCCTAGAAAACTAAAGGAAGAAAGTATTTCAAGAAGGAGAGAATACTCAATTACATCAAAATGTTGCTTTCGTGTGCTGTTGAGTCAATATCGACTCATAGTGACCCTATGGGACAGAGCAGAACTGCCCCATAGGGTTTCCAAGGAGTGGCTAGGGGATTTGAACTGTTGACTTTTTGGTTAGCTGCCTGAACTCTTAACCACTTCACTACCAGGACTGGGGCTTAAAATAAACGAAGATTTGCGAACTGGCTATTAGATTTGGCAATATTGCGCTGGTAACTTTGATGGCTACTTTTGCAGTAGGGTAGAAAGCATGAAAGCCTAATCACAGAGGATTCAAGAGAGGAACAAAGAAGAAAAAGAATAGAGAAGGGGAGTATAGAAAACTCTTCTGTGGAACACTACATAAAGAGGAGCAGAGAAATAGAGAGACCGCTTGAGAAGTGGAGTTAAGGGATGGTTTTTTGTTTTTAAGATGGAAGATATTTTTGGGTGCTGACAGAAACAAGCCAGTACAGTGGGGGGGGGGGGGGGAGATTAATATAAGGAGAGAAAAAAAAAAGAAATTTTTTTTTTTTTTGAAATGCAGGAGCAAAGGTGGTGAAAAGGTGAGAAGTAATGGGATCCAGGGGATAAGTGAAGAGACTGACCACAGACAGAAGTAGGGACAATTCATCAATTGTGACAGAGAGGGAGACAAAGGATTTGGCAGTACAGACACAGAGATGGATGGCAGATGCAGTGGCAGGATGATGAAGTTTTCTTGTACTTTCTTAGTGGAACAGGAAGCAACGTCAACAAATGATAGTGAGAAGAGTGTGCTAGAGGTTTGAAGAGAAAGGAGTTGTGAAGTAGTTATCTTGGAGTATGCTGGGAGACCCACTTGGGGTTGGCCTTAAATGTAAAGCAAACTAGTCAATAAGGTTCTGTTATTTTCTCTCATCATGTTCAAGTGCTTAGACAGAGACTCAGAGTAGGTGGAAGGCTGGGTTTAACCAGTTTGTTGAATTTAGCCAGGAGAGAATGACAGAGAGAGAGAGAGGGAGACAGAAGAAGGGAGGGAGAGAGAGAGAGAAAGGGAGAGAAGGCGAGAGAAAGAGGGAGGGAGGGAGAAAGGGAGAAAGGGAAAGAGGGAGAGATAGAGATAGAGAGAGAAGTATTGGTTATAGACGTAAGCAAAAGAGTGATTACAGTTACGAATCACAGGTAGGATCTAGATTGGGTGAGCAGGGAAGTAAGAACATGAGGTGAGGGAAGGACAATGAGGGTGGAGGTTGATGACAGACTGACAATCCACAGGGGAATGAAAGAGTGCTGGATTGAGGGTGCTAACTAAGAGAATGGGGGCAGAGAGTGGGAGACTGAAACTGGGATTTCAGAGGAGGTCAATTTCCATTATTTTAATATCAAAGTCAGACTTGGAGTTTAGGATATGATCTAAAAGTTTTAAGTCAAAGTCATCTTTGATTCTTTTCTTTCTCAACTCCTATCCCAATCTATCAGCATGTTTGTGAGATCTACTTTCAAAAAGCATCCCAAACCGTGAACTCCAACCACTACCATCCTACTCCAAGCCTTCATAATCAGCTTTTTTGCTACTGCAGTAGCTTCTAACTGGTCTCCTCACGTCCATTCACACTCTTCTACCATCTTATATACAGTAGCCAGGGAGTCTTTTAGTATAAATGAGATCCTACCACTCCCCTTCTGAAAACACTCCCACGCCTTCCCACTTCACCCAGAAGGGAATCAAAAGTCCTATACAACACTGTTATATGGCCCTTGTTTACTTCTCTTACTTCATCTACCGCTCTCCTGCTTGTACACTGTTGTCTAGTTACATTGGTCTTCTTGCTTTTCATTAAGCATACCAAAGTATCCTCTCATTTCAGGGACTTCAAACTTGTTCTTTCTGGTACCTTCCTCTTCCAGATATTCTCAGGGCTCCTTTTCTCATTCAGTTTTCTGCTCAAAAGACATCTCTTCAGAGAGGGCCTCCATTACCCTCTTAAGTCTCCCTTTCCCGTTTTATCTTTCTTCAGAACACTTATCACTTCTTGTCATTATGTATTTTTTATTTATATATATGAATATTTATTTGTTTACTCTCTGTCCATGCTATAAAGTATTTCAATATTTAGAACAATGTTAAGAAACAGCATACTATAGAAGATTACTTATTTCTTGATTAGGAAGATTTCTAAGATTTACAACAAACATTTCTGAGCCTCTCATTTTCTCAAAGAAAACCATTACGAGAATTCAACCCATTCTTTCTTAAAAAAAGAAGATATATATAAGAAAATTAACTTTAATTTATAATATGCATTAAGTTATTACCTGATCTTTGAGAAATTTTCTGATGTTTCGATGAGCTCGGGAACATTCAGTTAATAAGCTGAGAACTGGAGTTAGACCCTCTCTATAGCTGCTTCCCTATAAAGAAAATCATACCCGCTCATTAGTTGAGTACCTAACATTAGTATTATTTTCCTCCATATAAATCAGCATATTAATACTCTTCTTTCTTATGTGGGGTGGGGTGTTGGTGGTAAAATGTCTCATTTACCAAAGCTTTGCAAACTATTTTAAAAATTATTTTCCCTACTGTATTTCCATTTCATTAGTTATCTTCATGTTTACTAATGCCCATTTTTGTCTTTTGTGTATTTTCTTACATTTTCTAGGGTCCCTACTGCCTCAGTCAATGGCCTTAAATGAGGTGAAGATTTTAGTGATATATCCATATGACCCTGCTGCCTTTGAATATAGTTGCCTGACCAAGCAAGTGACAGACCAGAGAAAATAAGCAGCTCACAACAAATGGAAAGCTGATGTCTTTTAGGTATTACAGAAAGTACTTATCATGAAGTTTTTGGGGGGATGATTTTTATTTCTAGGATTTTGAAAGTATCAATATGAAACAGAATTAATTTTTCCTTTGTTTTCAGGAACTAGTCGTAATTTTGGTGTTGCATCAACACAATTTTCACGATTAAATAAAAATTTCACTTGGTTTCAGCATTTTATCACACATTATAATAAAATGCTTTCCAATGAACAAACTATTATGCAAGATGTCAACTCTGAAAAGCTTAGATTTAAAAATCATGTCCTGTGGTGTGTGTCTGCATGGGTGGCACATTTACATCATTCTTTAGAAACATCTTCCCAAGCCCTCCATTTTATCAGTCTTACCTTGTCTATTCTCTTTTCCATAAAATTGAGTAAAACATGAATGGCCTCCATATTCATACCATTGTATGCCATGGTATTGTTTTCTAGAACAGTTTCCTTCTCAGCTGTTTTATCACTGGGCAGTTCATCTAGAGTCGTTGCCTCTTTGGCTGTTTCTTCATGGGTTAATGGACAAATGAGAACATCCAAACAAGAGACCGGAACATTGCTTAAAAGGTTGACTGCATTGCTGAAAAGCAATTTAAAAATAAATATTTTAGTTTGATTGAATAGACCTTTAAAATGCAAACATAATAAGAAGTTCAGAAGAGACTTTTAGGAGTCAATTAAAATTTTTCTTTTTCAAAATGAGCCATTAATATTCCTTGGCATTTACTGAACAATAGGCTGAAAATAAAGAACTGTTTTAAACACACATATGACAAATTAGAAAGAACAGATGTTAAACGGACAGACACAATCACATGATGTCATGTCACTTTCTTAAATGCTACAATAGGAATTACCCAGAAAACCTAGGAATTTCTTTAATTTTATTATGACACCACCACCAGCTTTGCATGTGTTTCCCCAGAGTTTTAAAGCCTTTTGTGGATCCCCTGGTGCTGTGTTATTCCGTAGGTTACACCATCAGGCATTTGAGAAGTACAGTATATAAGCAGCTTATATCACAGAGACGACAAAATTAAAAACCAAACATTGTAGGATTAAGTTTTGTTCCTTTCAGCTGTAAAAAACACAATTTTTAAAACATCTCGTTTCTTTTGTTAGACATTTATAGAAAGAGTAATGGTGTTTTTTTTTCTCTCTCATCACCAGATCTGCTTTAAAAAAGCTAACATAGCTATTTCTAATCTATCCCCTAGGCCCTGCAGCTACGTATTAATGAATACAAAAGCCTGGGATGCACACCAGTAGGGGGAACTCAAACATTGCCTTTTCGGCATTCCCTAAAAGCCTTGTTCTGTTACTTAGATTAAAATAATGCTAACAATTTAAAAACTAGACATGTTCTCAATTAACATATTTTTCTCCCTACCTTATTTTACATTCTTTCATCTAAGAGAAGAGATGGGCTTCTCAACTAACTAAATCTTAAAAGCCTGGGCCTCAGAACTTCCTGATAAACAACAATGGAAAGAAAGGCATTACATTTCCTAGTGACAGAGAAGCAGGTCTAAAAATAACCACATCCTGACTAAAAATAAACTCTTGCAAATGCAATTTAAAAGCCTAACCACTTGGAAACCAAATTCAGGGCTTAATCTATCTGATGCTGTCTTAATTTAGATCACAGTAGTTCCTTTTTCTTTTAAATTATAACAAAACAAACAAAAACAGAAATGATCAAAGTTTTTTCTTTCCTTTTTCCCAGAAGTGTGTGGCTTCATTTCCCCAAGAATATTTTCTTTCTTTCTTTTTTTATTATGGAAAAATAAAAGTTCATAAGAAATTAAAAATCAGACAATGCAGAACAATGAGTGGTAACATATAGGCCATTAAAAAATTCTGAACCAAGAGCAAAAATTATTTAAAAGTTCTATGAATGAATGATTCCTGGTAAAATATAAATTATTTGGTTGCCTTTACTAAAAAAGTATTACTACTCCTACCACCAACACCAAAGTCCCTAATTTTGGTTATCTGCAAATAATCAAAGTTGGGTGAAATACAATGCTTTTCCCAAAACCAAAACCAAACCCAGTGCCGTCAAGCCGATTCGGACTCATAGTGACCCTACAGGACAGAGTAGAACTCCCCCATAGAGTTTCCAAGAAGTGCCTGGTGGATTCGAACTGCCGACCCTTTGGTTAGCAGCCGTAGCACTTAACCATTACGCCACCAGGGTTTCCATATGCTTTTCCCACAAACTTTAAAAAAAAAAAAAAAATATATATATATATATGTATATATATATATATTTTTTTTTGCAAACATCTACAGTTCCTTACCTACAGTTAAAAATGTTTTACTTTTGTCTGAAGTATTTGGAAATTGCCATTAAATATCACAGATTCACCGGGGATAAAAGGAAAAAAAAAAATCTACCTTAGAATTACTTTCCAAAACTATCCAAGCTATTCTGAAATTTTAGGATTTTTTTTGGAAATCAAGGCAAAAGGCTTTAGAGTCCATGGATAGTATGATTCTTTGAATCTACAACAGAGACTCACTGAACAGTTTTAAGATGGTCCATTTCATTATAAAGGAACGTTCCCCCCTTTAAATTCGTGTAAAGTAAGCAGTTTCCAAGAATTCCGTAAGTTTAAGAAACCAAATGTCAACTTTGATTCAACAAATACTTGGCGCTTTTAGGCTTTTCAAGAAAAGTTCCCATTTTCTCATCTCTTATTAAACAAGTGGGTTTCCAAACAACTACAAAATTAATTTTCTGGCTCACTGTGCTTGAGCTATTCTTTTTAAGTAAGGAAGGCCAGCTTTTTGAGCTCTGTCACTTCCCTGACAGTTTTATTTGTGGTAGAAGAGTGTATGAAATTCTCCAGCTACCAGGAAGTCAGTGACTATGCACAGTTCTGCACAATGGTGTTTGCATTCCTACTCCAGGGGGTAGAAATGCTGTGTATATTACTCTCCCCTTTTCAGCTTCCTAGAGATCATTAATCACTGCGACATGACATTCTCCGGCTCCCGCTCCCAGCCCCCTCCTGATATGCAGATTCAAAAGCAAGGCCTATTTACAGCTCCTTATTGCCATGATCAAAGCCTTGTTAGTTGTGGGAGGAGAGGGCAAGCAATCTAATACACACTCCTGTATCAATCGCTGGGCTAAACATAATTTAATACCACAACACTCTGACACACAGAAAAATGACATTGAGGAGCATGATAACGGCACATCTAGACTTTCAGCTGTTAACAAATATTTGTGCTCAAATGTATCCTCTTTATATTTGGAGCTCACGTATCTTTTTTCAAGGCTAGAAAGTCCATTTAAATGAATTTTAACATCTCCAAAGATTTTTAGATGTAAAAACTCAAGTTTAATTTAACTCAATTCAGCAATTGTTTATGAAGAGCTTACCATGTGCCAGCCACTGTTTTAGGCAAGCTTTGTGAAAAAATAAGAGAAAAACCCCTGCCCTCATGGGGCTTATGTTCTAGCATAGGGAGAACAGTCCATAACACTAACAAGATAAATAATCTAATTAAACGGCATGCTCTAGGGAAAAAACCTGGAGTGTAAGACAGACAGGAGGTGTGGGTGGTCATTTTAAATTGGATAGTTACGAAAGGCCTCACTGAGAAGGTGTTATTTAAGCAAAGTCTTAAAGGAAGTTAGAGTGAACCACTGAGTATCTGGAGAGAAAGCATTCCAGGAAGAAGTAAGAGCCAGACCAAAGGCCCTAGGGCAGAAGTAGTGGCATGTGTGAAGAACAGCAAGGAAGTTGATATGGCTGAATTATTATACATAAGGAGGAGAGGAGTAGAATATGAGATCAGATAGATAACGGGGAGCCAAACTGGTCTTGTACATTATTACAACTTTGGTTTTTATTCTGAGTGAAATGGAGAGTCATTGCAGGGCTTTTTTTTTTTTTTTTAAACCTTATGTTAAAAGAATCACTCTGGCTACTGCACTGACAATAGGTGGTAAGACATCAGGGGTGAGAAAGACCAATTAGGATGTTACTATAATAATACAGGTGGGTAAAGAGGGCGGTAACAGTGAAGTGGTTAACTCTGGATATATTCTGAAGGTAGAGCCAACAGGATTTCCTGACAGCCTATTTGTGGGGTGTGAGAGAAAGAGAGGAGTGAAGTGTGAATCCAAGGTTTGAGCCTCCACAAGGAGAAAGCTGGGGCTACCATAAACTGAGATGGGAAACATTTCAGGGGAAGCAGTTTTTTAGGTAAGATTAAAGTTTAATTTGGGCTATATTAGGTTTGTAACGTCTATTATTAGACTTCTAAGTGGAGATGTTAATAGGAAGTTAGCTATATGAGTCTGGAGTTAAGGAAGGGAGAGCTGGGTGAGAAAATAAACTGATGAGTTAGGGATATACAGTTGGAATTTGAAGATATAGGATTGAATTAGATCAGTAAGGGAGTGAGTGTGGACTGAAATACTTTCAAGAATGAAGAGGTTCATCCAGATGCTGTGAAGTAGAGGAAGATGAATGAAGTAGGAGGAAAACCAAGATACCGTCTTGAAGGAAGTACGACTGGGATGTTCACCTGTGTCAAATGAAGCTGACAGAGCAAGTAAGATGAGGACTTAGAAATGTCTGCTGAATTTAGCAATACAGAGGGCACGAGTGACCTTAACAATAGCAACTGTGGTGCAGCAGTGGGGCTAAAGCTTGAATGGACTGGATTTAAGAGAGAAACAGAAGAGGAATCGTAAGACTTTAAAGAAGTTTTGGTGCAAAGGGCAAGAGGAGGCTGGAGCAGCAGCAGATGGGGAAGTGTTAAGGAAAGGTAGCACAATATAATTTGTAGAGCACTGGGCTTGAATTCTAGGTTGTCTCTTACTAAAAGTGTGTGTTAGGCAAATTACATGACCTCTTCTAGGCCTTGGTGTCCCTCTCTAAAACAGAGAGAAATAAACGTATCCCACCAGACTGATATGAGGATTAAATGAAAGAAGTCATGCAAAGCATTCTGTCTGGTACGTGGTACACAGCAAAAATTAAGGAGGTTTTGAATACTGGACATATTATACTATGGAAGGGAACAGCAAGTACCTGGAACAATGAAGGAATACGGTAGCTGTGGGGAACTAAAAACAGGTCCTTAAGCCTAAAGTAGATGATAAAAATCCTCTAAATCAGGAATCTCAGTAGGTGGTAAGACCAGAAAGGTCTATGTATATGTGTCTGTGGAATAGGCAGGGGGGATTATAAAGAGTCTTGGTAGGGTGCTTTATTTTTGACCTAAAAAAAAGGGTGGGATTATTGAAGGGTTTTAACCAGGACCAAATAAGGTTAGAGAAAAATTATTCTGTTGGCAGTACAGAGGATGAACTGGAACAGGAAACCAAAACCTCAATGCTTATGGGGCACAAGTAGCTAACATATAGTAGGAGGGCTGGACAAAATGGACAATGGAAAGTAACGGATACTATAGCAAATAGGAGAGCGCAGGCCTCGTTTCAAGGGAACAGCCATTATTCAGCATAATTTAGTACTGCAAGTAAGGATGTAGACAGGTTGGCTTCATTAGCCTGTGCCCCGTGCAGCTGTACAGGGCCCCATGCTTGGAAGGACCTTGCACTTGGTTTAATGCTCTGCTGTTGCTGTCTTAAGATTCTTAATAATTTTTGAGCAAGGGATCCTACATTTTCATTTTTCCCTGGGCCTCACAGATGATATGGTTGGCCCTGGATGTGGTCAGTGTTGGCTGATATTCCAAGTCTTCAAAAGCTGGTAATATGGATTTTGTGTAAGATACCATGATTATTAAATGTTGGCAACTGATTCAATTTTTCTTTTCAGAACTGTATATGCAGGCCAATTATCACGTGGGCCAATTAAAACACTTTTGGATACAGTTTGTGAGGCACTAGTATGTTACCTCTGAATCACAGGGTGGAGTAGCAAGAGGTAGGACAACTAGGTAACCAAAAAACCAAACCCAGTGCTGTCGAGTCGATTCCGACTCATAGCGACCCTATAGGACAGAGTAGAACTGCCCCACAGAGTTTCCAAGGAGCGCCTGGCAGATTTGAACTGCTGACCCTTTGGTTAGCAGCCGTAGTAGCACTTAACCACTACGCCACCAGGGTTTCCTTTAACTAAACTAACTCTTGGAAAATAGATAAACTGCTTTAATAATTCCTGCAAGGAAACCAAAGGCTGAAGGACTTAAAATGCTAGTGCAAACTAAGGACAAGAAAATGGCAGAGATCTCCATTTGTCATATCAGACGGTAAGAACAGGACAATCTAACCAGATCTAGCAAGAAGTTAAAAAAAAAAAAAAAAGTGGAAATTATTTGAGAAATGGATTTACATACAATGTAATGTTGTTGAATCTTGTCTTAAGTATATATCGTGCCCTATTGGCTAATGATAGTTCAAAATCATCAGTTACTAAGACACTTAGAAATCAAGAGTGCAGAGCAAAAAGAAAAGCCTCTCCTATTTGAAAATAAGAAAGTTTGTAGTACGTTAACTTAAGAAACTATTTTAAAATATTAATCTTTATCTTATTCCTTTTTATTGTCTATTTTGTATATATTTCATGATTTACTTCATTTATCAGTTTACTAGCATGTGTGCATATATTTATAAAATGTAAATATATGTATGTATTTGCTGTTGTTGTTAGGTGCCACCAAGTCAGTTCTGACTCATAGTGACCCTATGTACAACAGAACGAAACACTGTCTGGTCCTGCGCCATCCTCAAGATGCTTGTTATTCTTGAGCCCATTGTTGCAGCCACTGTGTCAACTCATCTTGTTGAGGGTCTTCCTTTTTATTGCTGACCCTCTACTCTACCAATCATGTTGTCCTTCTCAAGGGACTGGTCCCTCCAGATAACACGTCCGAAGTATGAGAGAGACATTCTCACCATCCTTGCTTCTAACAAGCATTTTGGCTATACCTCTCCCAAGACAGATTTGTTTGTTCTTCTGGCAGTCCATGGTATATTCAATATTCTTCACCAACACCATAATTCAAAGGCATCAATTCTTCGGCCTCCCTTATTCGCTGTCCAGCTTTCCCATGCATATGAGACACTTGAAAATATCATGGCTTGGGTCAGGTACGCCTTAGCCCTTACAAGTGACACCATTACTTTTAATACTTTAAAGAGGTCTTTTGCAGCAGAACTGCCCAATGCAATGTGTCGTTTGATATCTTGACTGCTGCTTCCATGGGTGTCGATTGTGGATCCAAGTAAAATGAAATCCTTGACAACTTCAGTCTTTTCTCCATTTATCATGACATTGCTTCTCAGTCCACTTGTGAGGATTTTTGTTTCCTTTATGTTGAAGTATAATCCACAACGAAGGCTGTGGGCTTTGATCTTCATCACTAAGTGCTTCAAGTCCTCTTCACTTTCAGCAAGCAAGGTTGTGTCATTTGCATATCGCAGGTTGTTAATGAGTCTTTCTCCGATACTGATGCCCCGTTCTTCTTCATCTAGCTCAGCTTCCTGGATTATTTGCTCAGCATACAGACTAAGTATGATAAAGGATACAACCCTGATGCATATACCCTTTCTGATTTTAAACCACGCAGTATCCCTTTATTCTGTTCGAAGAGCCGCCTCTTGGTCTAAGCACAGATTCTTCATGATCACAATTAAGCGTTGTGGAATTCCCATTCTTCCCAATGTTATCCCATAATCTGTTATGATCCACACAGTCAAATGCCTTTGCCTGGTCAATAAAACACAGGTAAACATCTTTCTGGTGTTCTCTGCTTTCAGCCAAGATTCATCTACATCAGTAATGATATCCCCTGTGCCACACCCTCTTCTGAATTCGGCTTGAATTTCTGGCAGTTCCCTGTTGATGTACTACTGCAACTGCTTTTGAATGATCTTCAGCAAAATTTCACTCGTGTGTGATATTAATAATATTTTTCTATAATTTCCACATTCTATTGTACCACCTTTCTTTGGTATATGTATAAATATACATATTTATATGTAAATAAATACTTAAAATTTTTTTACTGATTAGGACATGATCAAAATGTCTGGAAACCAATGGTACAGAAAATAATTTAGATGTGAAGGAAGGCAACACACTGATAGTTCTGAAGGGAGAAAGGCCTGATGAAATATTTAAGGTCACTATGAGATGGAATTAACTCAATGGCAATGGGTTTTGGTTTGAATGGGATACATCTAAGCATGTTCATATTCTGAAGGGATAAAGTCCAAAGCAGAGACTGAAGATCTAGAAACAAACAACCAAATCCATTGTCAGTGTGTTGATTTCTACCTAGAAGAGGAGTTAAATTCTGAAATAGGTTCTCTCAGGAGGCAGAAGAAAAAGGTGTAGTCTTGGACAGGAAGAGAGCTGTTTAATTTTCTGAGACTGGAAAAGAGTAAGAAAGAGCAGATAGAGATCACAGGATATTTACAGGTACAGGTGCAGGGTTAAGTGTTTGGGGACGTACCTGCCTCACAGTCTCCAATTACTCTGTTAAGTGACTGGCAAGGTTATCCATTCATCCAATATATATTGGGGACCTACTATATATACCCATTCTAGGTGCTGGGGATATAGTGGTAGATTCAGACAGACAAAATCCCTACTCTTATTAAGCTCATGATTTAGTGAGGAAGAGAAACAATAAACAAGTACAAAAATAAAAAGATTATCTCAGCTAGTGATACCCACTGCTGCCGAGCGGATTCCGATTTAAAACAACCCTGTAGAACACAGCAGACTGCCCCATAGGGTTTCCAAGGAGCAGCTGGTGGAGTCGAACTACCAACCTTTTGGTTAGCAGCCAAGCTTTTAACCACTACGCCACCAGGGCTCCGAATTAGGTGGTTAGGGAAGGTCTAACTGATGAAGTGATATTCGGGCTGAGTTCTGAATGACAAGAAGGACCCCACCTCTTAAGGACCTGAGAAAAGCATTCCAAAGAGAAGAGCAAGTACAAAGGCCCTTATAAGCAGGCTACGTCTGAGGAAGAAAAAGAAGGGCAGAGTAAATGGAACGCAGAATCATCGCGGTTGTTTCCTTAATTAAAAAAAAAAAAAACCTAATAAATTACAAAATAAATAAATAAGGAAAGAATCCTGGAGACAGGAGTGGGGAGGTACATGTCATGCAAATATTTTGCCTGGATTTTAGAAAGAGGGATGTTGTCAGGGGTAGGTTATTCCCAAAGGTGAGATGAATGCCTCAAATCCAATACTGTGGATTCATCTAATACAACACAATCAGAGATGGCTTTCTTCACTCAAAAGAAATCTATATTGCTGGCACATTGCCATGGTGAGAACATACCACTCAATTAGACAGAGACTGTCTGACACTTTAGCATGTTTTTCATAGTATTTATGTCTTGTCTTCTCAGTAAGACTCTACATTCCTCCAGAATATGCCCTGTGGAGTCCTTACAGCACCTAGCACAGTGCTCAGCTCTCATTTACAAAATATTTGTTCAATTGTTGCTGTTGTTGTTAGTTAAGCCACACTGTGTACAACAGAATACACTGCCTGGTTCTGTGCCACCCTCACAATCACTGCTATGTTTGAACCCACTGTTGCAGCCACTGTGTCAATCCAACTTATTGATGATCTTCCTCTGTTTTGTTGACTCTCTCCCTTACCAAGCATGATGTCCTTCTCCAGAGTCTGGTCCCTCCTGATAATATGTCCAAAGTATGTGAGACGAAGTCTCGCCACCCTCACTTCCAAGGAGCATTCTGGCTGTACTCCTTCCAAGACAGACTTGTTCATTCTTCCGGCCAAACCAAAAAAACCCAAACCCACTGCCATCCAGTCAGTTCTGACTCATAGTGACAGTCTGTGATATAGTCAGTATTCTTCACCAACACCATAATTCAAAGGCGCCAACCCTTCTTCTGTCTTCCTTATTCATTGTCCAGCTTTCACATGCAGATGAAGCAACTGAAAACACCATGGCTTTGGTCAGGCGCATCTTAGTCCTCAAAGTGACATCTTCGGTTTTCAACACTATAAAGAGGTCTTTTGCAGATCTGCCCAATGAAATATGTTAATTCATTTCTTGACTGCTGCTTTCATGGGTGTTAACTATGACTCCAAGTAAAATGAAATTCTTGACAATTTCAATATTTTCTCTATTTATCATGATGTTGCTTATTGGTGCAGTTGCAAGGATTTTGGATTTCTTTATGTCCAGGTATAATTTATAACGGAGCATGTAGTCTTTGATCTTCATCAGTAAGTGCTTCAAGTCCTCTTCGTTTTCAGCAAACAAGGTTGTGTCATCTGCATAATGCAGGTTGTTAATGAGTCTTCCTCCAATCCTGATGCCCCGCTCTTCTTCACACAGTTCAGCTTCTCGGATTATTTGCTCAGCATACAGATTGCATAAGTATGGTGAAAGATACACCTCTGATGCACACCTTTCCCGACTTTAAACCACACAGTATCCCCCTGTTCTGTTTGAACAACTGCCCCTTGATCCAGGTACAGATTCCTTATGAGCATAATTAAGTGTTCTGGGATTCCCATTCTTTGCAATGTTATCCATAACTTTTTATGATCCATACAGTTAAATGCCTTTGCATACTCAATAAAACACAGGTAAACATCTTTCTGGTGTACTCTGCTTTCAGCCAAGATCCATTTGACATCAGCAGTGATATCCCTCGTTCTACGTCCTCTTCTGAATCTGGCTTGAATTTCTGTTGATGTACTGCTGCAACCATTTTTTGAAGGATCTTCAGCAAAATTTTATTTGTCTGTGATACTCATGATATTGTTTGAAAATTTCTGCATTCTGTTGGATCACCTTTCTTTGGAATGGGCACGAATATGGATCTCGTGCAAGGCTGTCTTCCAATTTTCTTGGCATAGAGCAGTGAGTTCTTCCAATGCCCCAACCGTTTTTTGAAACACCTCAATTGGTATTCCTTCAATCCCTGGAACTTTGTTTTTCGCCTGTGCCTTCAATGCAGCTTAGACTTCCTTCAGTACCATCAGTTCTTGATTATATGTTATCTCCTGAAATGACTGAATGTCGACCAATTCTTTTTGGTACGGTGACTCTATGTTTTCCTTCCATCTTCTTTTGATGCTTCCTGCGTCTTTCAATGCTATCCCTACAGAATCCTTCAGTACTGCAACTCAAGGCTTGAATTTTTTCTTCAGTTCTTTCAGCTAGAGAAATGCTGCGTGTGTTCTTCCCTTTTGGTTTTTTCAACTCCGGGTCTTTGCACATGTCTTTACAATAATTTATTCTGTTTTCTCGAGCCACTCTTTGAAATCTTCTGCATAGCTTTTTCTTCATCACTTCTTCCATTCGCTTAAGCAGCTCTACATTCAAGAGTAAGTTTCAGAGTCTCTTCTGACATCTACTTTGGTCTTTTCTTTCTTTCCTGTCTTTTTAATGACCTTTTGCTTTCTTCATGTATGATGTCCTTGATGTCATCCCACAACTTGTCTGGTCTTTGGTCATTATTGTTTAACGTGTCTGTTCGCTTAGACAACTATTATTCACACTGAGAATCCATTTAAAGAGCTAAGAGCTTTAATGATAACAGCAAAACAAAATAAAACCCCTTTCCCTGATCTCTCTAGACAAAGTAAAATCTCCTTTTTCTGTAAACCTACAAAAGCATATCCAGTCTGACATAACATTCATCAAAACTATAGCATTTATTTGCTTACAAATCTGTCTCACCCACTAGTTGGTAGGCCCTGGAGAACAGAGACTATATTGTGTTCATCTTTGTTGCCCTAGTTCTGAGCACAGTGTTTAAGACATAGCAAGTGCTCAATTAATAAATATGAAATAAAATGAAATCATCTAATTTTCAAATATTTATTCAAAGTCTGTCATACGCAAGACATTGTGCTTAGCATTATAATGAGGTGTCATTAGGTAATAAATTGTCTTCAATATGTGACGTAAAATGAATTTGTCTAAACAACGAAACAACAACAACAACAAAAATAAAGCAGGGAGGTAAACACTTTTTTGGAGATACACTGAAGATGCCAGTGTGCTCAGTGAATGAAAGAAACTAGACTGAGAACCTACAAGAAATTAAATCAGGTTTGGTCTTTCCCTCTCCCCTCCTCACCAATGTAAAGGCCACCCCATCTCCCCTCTTCTCTCTAACCTGAAACAAAAACATATCCATATGTATCTTTTTTGGGCTAAGTGTTTATGTGTAAGCTTATTCTCAGGAGGGCTGAAAATACTTTCAGGCAGACAGTAGAGATGAACAGAAATAGGATGTTTTTTAATATGGCAAAAAAAGAAGATCATACCAAGAGTCTACAGATTATCATTAAGTACAGACAAAGGAAAATGTAATAGAATAGGTTTTTAAAACCATATAAGATGTTATTAGTGGAACTAAAGGTCAAAGTCTGCTGTCTTAGTGAGCTAAATCATTTTATCACTATGTCCATGGCCTCTTGATTTCTCGGGGGTGGGGGAAGGGCGGGGGGAAGGCCCTGTCTTATAGAGTAAACAGATCAGAAAAAGCTCCTAAGCCATATCTTTACTCACTGATCTCTAAGAACACCTTTATAGGTTCCTTACATGTATACATTACAGGAAATATTTGATTTCAGAAAAACTGACATTAAAAGAAAACAGGTTTCTCTACATGATCACAGGATAAACACAGAAATAAGTTCCTAAACAAAGTATCAAAATCAAGAAACAATTTAAAAAAAAGATTTAGAACTAAATATCGGACCTAAAAACCAGTATGCTTATTACAATAGTAACAGAAGCAGCAGCGGCAGCGCACTGGCAGCAACGGCAGCAGCTCCCATTTACTGACACCTGCTCTGTGCCAGGCACATAAGGCTTTAGGACTTCTAATTCAGTCATCATCACAACCCTCTGGGTCTGATGATAATGCGTAACCATGCACTACATTGTGCAAGTTTACCTATGTCATTACATTTTCCTTAAACTAATCAAAGTGTCAAACAGAAAAAAAAAAAACTTAGAAAATAACCTTAAAAAACAGAATGGTAATTTGAAACATCCTTTTTTCTTAAACTTATGCCTTAAACATACATGCACCCGGAAACTGTTTCAAGGTGACGACAAATGAGCATAATTTAGCAGATACTACAATTCTAGTAGGGTTTCTAGAACACCTTTTGAGGTTGATCCAGTTTTCACTGTGTTTAAATGGATTAAACCAGAGTCATTAGTGCTTCAAAGTGATACTTATCACTTTAATACTGATTAAAGGATCATGCATGGCCACTGTTTGATATTCTTCCAACAGTATCATTAATACCATACCATACACAAGTAAAATTATGCTGAAGATAATTCAAAAGCAGTTATAGCAGCAGCAGCAGGAGGTAGCTTATGATCAAGAACTGATGGTACTAAAGGAAGAAGTCCAAGCTGCACTGAAAAAAAAAGCACTGAAAGCACTGCAAAAACACAAGGCTCCAGAAATTGACAGAATACCAATTGAGATGTTTCAACAAATGGAAGCAGCAATGGAAGCACTCACTCATCTATGCCAAGAAATTTGAAAGACAGCTATCCGGCCAACCAACTGGAAGAAGAGATCCATATTTATGCCTATTCAAGAGAAAGGTGATCCAACAGAATATGGGAATTACTGAACAATATCAGTAGTATCACACACAAGTAAAATTTTGCTGAAGATCATTCTAAAGTGGTTGCAATAGTACACTGACAGGGGACTGCCAAAAATTCAAGTTGGATTCAGAAGAGGGTGTGGAACGAGGGATATCATTCCTGATGTCAGATGGATCTTGGCGCAAAGCAGAGACTACCAGAAAGATGTTTACCTGTGTTTTATTGACTCTGCAAGGGTATTAGAGCGTATGGATGATAACAAATTATGGGTAACATTGCTACGAATGGGAATTCTACAACACTTAATTGTGCTCATGCGAGACCTATGCGTAGACCAAGAGGCAGTCGTTTGAACAAAACAAGTGGCCTACTGCACGGTTTAAATTCAGGAACGGTGTGTATCAGGGTTGTATCCTTTCACCATACTTATGCAATCCGTATGCTGAGCAAATAATCTGAGAAGCTGGACTATATGAAGAACGCTGCATCAGGACTGGAGGAAGACTCATTAACAACCTGTGATATGCAGATGACACAACCCTGCTTGCTGAAAGTGAAGAGGACTTGAAGCATTTACTGATAAAGATCAAAAGCTACAGCCTCAATATGAATTACACCTTAACATAAAGAAAACAAAAATACTTCTGACTGGACCAATAAGCAACAATATAATAAATGGTGATAATACTGAAGTTGTATGGGATTTCATTTTACTTGGATCCATAATCAATACCCACAGAAGCAGCAGTCAAGAAATCAAAGGATGCACTGCACTGGGCAAATCTGCTGCAAAGGACCTCCTTAAAGTATTAAAAAGCAAAGATGTCACTTTGAGGACTAAGGTGTGCTTGACCCAAGCCATGGTATTTTTGATCACCTCATATGCATGCGAAAGCTGGACAAGGCACAAGACTAAAGAATTGATGTCTTTGAATTATGGTGTTAGCAAGGAACACTGAATATACCATGGTCTGTCCGAAGAAACAAACCTGTCTCAGAAGAAGTACAGCCTGAATGTTCCTTAGAAGCAAGGATGGCAAGACTTAGTCTCGGGTACTTTGTACATGTTATCAGGAGGGACCAGTTCCTGGGGAAGGACATCACGCTCGGTAAAACAGAGGGTCAGCGAAAAAGAGGAAGACCCTCAGTGAGATGGACTGACACAGTGGCTGCAACATAGTAATGACTGTGAGGATTGTGCAAGACCAGGCCATGTTTTGTTCTGTTCGTTGTACTCTATGAGTCAGAAAGAACCCTACAGCACCTAACAACAACACAACAGCAAGGCCATTCCAGATAAACTGTTAAGTCAGCAGCAACTAGCTTATCAACCTCCCAGGAAAGCCTGTGAAAAATACTCACAAATCCTGTCTGTGGCTCTAGTGATACCCTTATTTCCAGTGAAACTAATAGCTAATTTATTAAAGTAATTTTTAAGATAACGGCAAATTTAAAGAAAAAAAGCAAATATACCATCATAAAACAAAAATTTAAAGTTACTTTAAAAAATCTGATTAAAAAAATCTCTACATAGTTTTGCTCTTTTGACAAATACTGTGTTAAGATATGTTAAATATTTTTAAAATAACATTAAAAATATGTGATAATACATCTACCACGGTCTCCACCAGTCTGAGCCCAGTAACTAGATGGTGCCTGGCTACCACCACTGACTGCCCTGACAGGCATCACAACAGAGGGTTCTAGACAGAGCTGGAGAAAAATGTAGAACAAAATTCTAACCCAAAAAGAAAAGACCAGACTTGCTGGCCTGACAGAGTCTGGAGAAACCCTGAGAGTATGGCCCCCAGACACCCTTTCAGCTCAGTTATGAAGTCACTCCTCAGGTTCACCCTTCAGCCAAAGAGTAGACAGGCCCATAAAACAAATTGAGACTAAAGGGGTACACCAGCCCTGGGGCAAGGACTAGAAGGCACGCGCAGGGGTTGGGCGAAGGCAGGGAAACTGGTAATAAAAAAAAAATTTTTTTTTTTTTTTTAACAGGGAACCCAAAGTTGAGAAGGGAGAGGGCTGACATATTGTGGGGTTGTTTAACCAATGTCATAAAACAGTATGTGTACTAGCTGTTTAATGAGAAACTAGTTTATTCTGTAAACCTTCATCTAAAGTACAACAAAAAGAAAAAAGAAAAAAAAAATATCAACCTGGCTAGGCCATGATTCCCAGTCTTGTGTGGTTGTCCTTCATTTTGTGATCTGATGCAATTATCCTATGTATTGTAAATCTTAACCACTATGATGTCAATGAGGCAGAATTAGAGGCAGTTATGTTAATGAGGCAGGGCACAATCTACAGGGTTAGGTTCTATCTTGAGTCAATCTGTTTTGAGATGTAAGAGAGAGAAGCAAGCAGAGAGGATGGGGACCTCATTACCACCAAGAAAGAAGAGCCAGGAGAGAAGTGCATACTGTGGACTTGGGGTCCCTGTGCTGAGAAACTCACAGGCCCAGGGGAAGATTGATGACAAGGACCTTCCCCCAGAGGCAACAAAGACAGAAAGCATTCCCCTGGAGCTGGCATCCTAAATTTGGACTTCTAGGCTCCTAAACTGCGAGAGAATAAATGTTTGTTAAAGTAAAAAAAAAGCTAAAATAGAATTATACCAACTGAAACAACAAAAAATACGTGAAAATATTAAATTCAGAGAAATTCTTGGCAATATATTTGTGACTCTATAGCAATTTCTGTAAAAATGTTTTCTTATCACACTGTTGTATTAATGCTGTTTAACTCATGATATCTGATCCTCTCCTCCTGAAACAAAATCAATTTACTCTTGGGTTTAAGAACTATTTTCTTTTAGTTTTAGCATCTAAATTTCTAGTGTCTATTGATAACGGAAAAAATTACTGTGGGTCAAACTGTTTAGTAACACCTTTTTGGAGAAAATGATACATTGCAGTTAATCTGATTATTTTTAAAGGCACAGTCTCAAGAAAATAAAATGTTTGCCATGTAGCTATAGAAAAGAGTACACTTTTTAGTTGTAAAGGAAACAATCTTTAGAAGGTTTGCAAGGCAGTGTATAAGTACGTAAGAGATTATCTACCAACAAACTCAGCCTAATAGCAAATAATGAATTACTGATAATAACTAAAATAATATGAAGTTGATTGAAACAACAATTAAAAGTATTTTCACATTACACTCTGTGTTTTTATAAACTTTTATTTAAGCCACATTTTAGGAAATACAATATTTAAGTACTCAAAAGGTAATTTCTCTTGTTAAGAAGAATCTCATATTAAATTCATTTGTAAAGCAGAGTTAATGGCAAACTTATCTGTTTGCAGATTTGGATTCATTTGAATTTTTTAAAAACCATTTGTATTCTCATAGAAGAAAGCACCATGAATAGTTTACGATGAAGTCCAAAGTTTTATTACTCAAATCTGATCTAGAACAGAATGTAAGAGAACTAGAAAAATGCATTAATTCTTATCCAGTTGCTTCCAGAATAATGAACTCTAATAGCATTCCATTAAGGTCTCTTATAACCACCCAAAATCAAACCCATTGCTACTGAGTAAATTCCAACTCACAGTGACCCCAGAGGACAGAGAACTGTCCCATAAAAAAAAAAAATGGCCGTAAATCTTTGTGGAAGCAGACTACCGCATCCTCCTCCCGAGGAGCAGCTGGTGGTTTTGAACCATCGACCTTTCGATTAGCAGCCAGGCGCTTTAACCATTGCACCATCGAAGCTTCTTAATAGTTCTTATCAGCAAGTCACAAAAAGAATTATTTTTTACGTTAATACTTGGTGAGCCAATTCTTATAAGTTTTTTTTCTGTTTTTACACTATCATTGCTTAAAATATATTTTTTTGGTAAATACGCCCACCATGAAATTAGTGACAGTATTAGTAAAGCTTGTTTTTTTTATTAGTAAAGTACAGAAATTGACAGCACAGTTCAAATCCCAGCTCTTACACTTGGAAGGGGTATGTGATCTCAAAGATCAAAGACATTGCTTGATTTTTCTAAGCCTCAGTTTCCTCATCTATGGAAATGGAAAAATAGTAGTACCTACCTCATAAAGTTGTGAAAATTAAAGAAGTTAGTCTTTAAAAAGTACTTAGCGCAGTGCCACACACAGTAAGTACTCAATAACTATTATTGTTCTGGATTTTAATCTTTGAAAGCAACAAATGCCAAATGGGGCTCAACATAACAAAATCAAACAGGGTAGAATGAAATACTCTGTTGTATTTCTCATCACAGCATGGTAATGATTTCTGATTTACCCGATTTACTGTAATATTTTCGCTTTCTTGTGCTTATGATAAACATTTAAAGTTGGGTGCCTAGAAGCAACAACCGATGATGCCCTTCACTGAGGTATCAGTACAGAGGTTACCCACCTGTGCAGCTCTTCTGTTTTGTCTTCAGTTGGACCTGCGATTAGTAAACAATGGCGAAGGACAGCTGCCATGACACGGAACTGATGAGAATCACTCTACGGCAAATAAAAAAGAGGAGAGGAAAAATTGGGGGGTTGAATGCCTTAATGAAGAAGTCTCCTGCATTACTACATCCCTGGGAGTCAACTTGTGCCCCACCTGCCCCCTCAAAACAGTCATTCTTATATCATACATGCTAGAAGGCAGGATATTCTAGGAAGAATTCCCTAGGCAACACTAAGCGAATAGACACTCTCTCACAGAACGGCCACAACCAGCTCCAGACAGTGCTGCCAGAAGCTGCTAAGCTAGCTGTCCTTACGGCATTTCCGGCAAAGAGAGGCATGATGAGCACCCATGCACTACCCACTCTGTTCCACCTTTGGATTTAATTCCACTAGTGAGGTTTTCATGTCCAGAAAGTCTAGGTTCTCCCATTCTACCATATCTAGTCACTTTAAATTTTCATACAGATGTAACATTACCACCTATTTTAGAAGCTGGTTGTACATCTTTAATTGAAATGTCATAATCTCTTAACTTTCAAAGGCAATGAATTAAAATCTACCAACTTCATTTTATATTCTTAATTTCCGAGCTCCCCTACAGCTACTAGCAAGTGATAGAAACAAGTAATCTGAGTTTTATTTCCTATTTTTCCAATGTTTACTCATCGATACTGGTATTAAACCGCCACCCATCGGTCAGGTTGCTGCACTATGGTGGCTTGCGTCTTGCTGTGATGCTGGAAGCTATACTGCTAGTATCTCAAATACTAGCAGGGTCGCCCACGGTGAATTTGCTTCAGTGGAGCTTCTAGACTTCAACAGACTAGGAAGAAAGCCCTGGTGCTCCACTTCTGAAAATCAGCCAGTGAACACTTTACGGATCACAAAACTGTCTGACTTGCTTGTCCTGGACGTGTCATCAGGTGGAATCAATCGCCACAGGAGGGGATCTGGCTCGGTGAAGCAGAGGGCCTACAGCGGCATGGGAGACCCCTGGTGAGACGGACAGGCACAACGGCTGCAACTAAGGACTTGAAAATGCTGGTGACTGGGAGGATGATGCAAGACGAAGCAACGTTTTGCTCTGCTGTACGTGCGGCTGCCGTGAGCTGGAGCGGACTTGATGCGGCTAACAACAGCGGTGGCATCAATGAGACACGCTATGTCAGAGGGAAGAAAGCAAGTGGTAGGAAATAGGCTAAGTGCTGAAAAATCAGCTCTAAGGGAAATTTTTTTTTAAGTTTGGTTTACCTCCTCATTTTTAGTGAGATCTTGGGCCACTACAATTTCTTTAATCATGTGCTTCAAAGTCATCTCTCTCTTCTTCCAGATTTTTAGTAATTAAGAAGATGTGAAATTAAGAGATAGTTACAATGGCCTGGACATGCCATACTTCAGGAAGGCTCCAATTGCTTCAAAAGTTATTTAAAAATTCTAAAAAATTCTTAGTAAAATTGCTTTCAAGTTGAAGCAAAGTGAAATACATACACATATATAATTCATATGCGTGCACTTTCATTACTCCTAATACCTTCCCCACTGCCATTGCATTGATTTCGACTCACAGTGGCTCTACAGGACGAGTAGAACTGCTTCACAGAGTTTCCAAGTCTGTAAGTCTTTATGGAAGGGAAGCAGACTGCCACATCTTTCTCCCATGGAGCAGCTGGTGGTTTTTAACCACTGACCTGGTTAGCAGCTGAATGCACTAACTACTGTACCACCAGGGATCCAGTACTCCTAACACAGATGAAAATATTTTAAACATAACAATAGTATGTGTAGATTTGGAAGAGGTGACGGCCTCAGTGACATAATGGAAAAAGCAGGTGTCCAGGGTGTGACCTTAGACAAGTCACATAACTTGTCTGAACATCAGCTTCCCCGAATGCAGCTCCACAAGCATGAAAGTGCTTGGTACGTTTGATAAAACTTTTGCAGAGGAAAGGTAGAAGAGGAAGGAAACAGAAGGTAAGACAGACAAAGGTCAAATAAGTGATAATGAAATAACTGGGAGGCGTTCTGAGGGAAAAGGGGAAGAGGGGCCAATGGAATGCCAGAGACACTAAGGCTGGCAGGGCTGGAATGAGTGTGATCCCATTTGCAATCTATCTCCAAGTGCCGTATTAAAAATAATCTCATATATAAATACGATTTTACTTACCACAAATTACACGAAGCACATTGAAGCCCACGTGAGACTCATCTATTATTTAAATCTCAGTAAGATAATATTTCCTTGGTTTTGAAAATTAACTGGGGAATGCATTTCCTTTTAAACTAGATTTTCCTTTATTCTCAATATCACAATCTTTTTCCTCTCATGGTGACGCTGAAAAGCCTTTTGTAAAACTATCCACTTTGGTCTTTCCATTACTGGCAACTACAAACAAAAATCCTGCTTCCCTTCCACCCTATTTCTCTCCCAGTTTTTACAACACAGATTCTCAAGTTGTACCTCATGACTGGAAAGTCCCTCCCCGGGTGGTGCAAATGATTAAACGCTTGACTGCCAGCTGAAAGGCGGGAGGTTTGAACTCGTTCAGAGGCTCCTCGGAAGACAGGCCTGGCAATTTGCTTTCAAAAGGTCACACAGCCTTGAACCCTGCAAAGCAGTTCTACTCTGCACACGAGTCACCGTAAGTCAGAGTCAACTTGACAGCAGCAACAACCCTATGCCTGCAATGCCCTCTCTTACCCTAAATTCACTAAATTATCACCATTTCTCTGCTGACAACAACTACTAAAATCTCTGAATTGTCTGCCTCTGCACTTGGCACCACTAATTTCTTTTCACCCTCTAGGTCTCAGCTAAAATATTACCTTCTTAGAGAAGTCCTTTTTTTTTTTTTTTAACCCCCTTATCTATGTAGATTCCTTCCTCCCTTATTCTGTATCATATCTTGTTACAACTGATTTTTGTGAAATTATAATTTCATGTTTATTTCCATATACTTTGCTTCCTTCACTCACCTATTACCCTCACAAGGACAGAGCCGTATGTTTAACGTATTCAATAATTTTTTTAAATTTTACTGTGCTTTAGGTAAAACTTTACTGTGCAAATTAGTTTCTCATTCAAAAATTTATACAAAAACTGTTTGGTGACATTGGTTGCAACCCTCGCAATGTGTCAACACTTTCCCTCTTTCCAGTCCGGGTTCCCCGTGTCTATTCGTCCAGTTTTCCTGTTCCTTCTTGTTTTTGCTTTCGGGCAGGTGTTGCCCAGTTGGTCTCGTATACCTGATTGGGATAAGCAGCACATTCCTCACGTGTTACTGTTTGTTTTATAGGCCTATCTAATCTTTGGCTGAAAGGTGGACTTCAGGAGTGGCTTCAGTTCTGAGTTAGCAGGGTGTCTGGGGGCCACAGTCTCAGGGGGTTCCTCTGGCCTCTGGCAGACATCTAGTCTCTTTTTGTGAATTTGAATTTTGTTCTACATTTTTCTCCTGCTCCCTCTGGGACCTTCTACGGTGATCCCTGGCAGTGTGGTTGTTGGTGGTAGCCGAGTATCATCTAATTCTTCTGGGCTCAGGCTGGTAGAAGCTGTGGTTCATGTGCCCCATTAGTCCCTTGGACTAGCATTTCCCTTATGTTTGTGGTTTTCTTCATTCTCCTTTGCTCTGGATGGGATGGGACCAAAAGATGTATCTTAGATGACCATTTGCAAGCTTTTAAGACCCCAGGCACTACTTAACAAAACAGAGTGCAGAACATTTTGTCTGTAACTATGTCATGCCAATTGACCTAGATGTCCTCCAAGACTATGATCTTTAGCCATGGTCTGGATGTGTCTAGGTACAGCTCCAGAATCTGTGTTGTAAAAACTGGGAGAGACGGAAATAGGATGGAAGGAAGCAGGATTTTCGTTTGTAGTAGCCAAAAATGGAAAGACCAAAGTGGGTAGTTTTACAAAAGGCTTTTCAGTGTCAGCATAAGAGGAAAGATTGTGAAACTGAGAATAAAGGAAAATCTAGTTTAAAAGGAAATGCATTCCCCAGTTAATTTTCAAAACCAAGGAAAATATTATCTTACTGAGATTTAAGTAATAGATGAGTCTCATGTGGGTTTCCATGTGCTTCGTGTAATTTGTGGTAAGTAAAATTGTATATAGATATGAGATTCTGTAACTTTGCCTTGGTCAAGTTATACAGTCTTCCCCTTTATCGCATGTTGTTTTTCCCTTCACCGAAGTTAACACTTGTCTACTATCTAGTTAGTGATATTCCCTCCCTTATAACCATCAAAATTGGTCTTTTCTGTGTATAAATCTTTTCTTGAGTTTTTATAATAGTGGTATCATACAATATTTGTCCTTTTGTGACTCACTTATTTTACTCAGCATGCCTTCCAGATTCATCCATGTTGTGAGATGTTTAGCGGATTCATCATTTTTCTTTAGAGTTGTGTAGTATTCCATAGTGGGTATGTACCATAACTTATCCATTTCGATGGGCACTTAGGTTTCCATCTTTTTTGCTATTGTGAACAATGCTGCAGTGAACATGAGTGTGTGTATGTCTATTCCTACAACGACTCTTATTTCTTTAGGATGTGTTCATTCCTAGGAGTGGGACTGCTGGATCATATGCTATTTCTAGCTTTTTGAGGTACCTTATCATTTTCCATAGTGGTTTACCATGTTATATTCCCACCAGCAGTGCTTAAGAGTTCCAATCTCCTTGCAACCTCTCCAACATGCTTTTTTTTTTTTTTTTTTTTAATTTACATTGGGGTGGGATGGTATCTCCTTGTAGTTTTGATTTGCACTACTCTAATGGCTAATGATTGCAAGCATTTCCTCATGTGTCTGTTAGCTACCTGAATGTCTTCTTTAGTGAAGTGTCCATATCTTTTGCCCTTTTTTTTTTTTAACTTTTATTAAGCTTCAAGTGAACGTTTACAAATCCAATCAGTCTGTCACATATAAGTTTACGAACATCTCACTCCCTACTCCCACTTGCTCTCCCTCTATTGAGTCAGCCCTTTCAGTCTCTCCTTTCGTGACAATTTTGCTGGCTTCCCTCTCTCTCTATCCTCCCATCCCCCCTCCAGACAAGAGTTGCCAACACAATCTCAAGTGTCCACCTGATATAATTAGCTCACTCTTCATCAGCATCTCTCTCCCACCCGCTGACCAGTCCCTTTCATGTCTGATGAGTTGTCTTCGGGGATGGTTCCTGTCCTGTGCCAACAGAAGGTCTGGGGAGCATGGCCACCAGGATTCCTCTAGTCTCAGTCAGACCATTAAGTTTGGTTCTTTTATGAGAATTTGGGGTCTGTATCCCACTGATCTCCTGCTCCCTCAGGGGTCCTCTGCTGTGCTCCCTGTCAGGGCAGTCATCTATTGTGGCCGGGCACCAACTAGTTCTTCTGGTCTCAGGATGATGTAGGTCTCTGGTTCCTGTGGCCCTTTCTGTCTCTTGGACTCTTAGTTGTCGTGTAACCTTGGTGTTCTTCATTTTCCTTTGCTCCAGGTGGGTTGAGACCAATTGATGCATCTTAGATGGCCGCTTGTTAGCATTTAAGACCCCAGACGCCACATTTCAAAGTGGGATGCAGAATGATTTCATAATAGAATTATTTTGCCAATTGACTTAAAAGTCCCCGCAAACCATGTTCCCCAGACCCCCACCCTTGCTCCGCTGACCTTTGAAGCATTCATTTTATCCCGGAAACTTCTTTGCTTTTGGTCCAGTCCAATTGAGCTGACCTTCCATGTATTGAGTGTTGTCTTTCCCTTCACCTAAAGCAGTTCTTATCTACTGATTAATCAATAAAAAACCCTCACCCACCCTCCCTCCCTCCCGCCTCGTAACCACAAAAGTATGTGTTCTTCTCAGGTTTACTATTTCTCAAGATCTTATAATAGTGGTCTTATACAATATTTGTCCTTTCGCTCAGCATAATGCCTTCCAGGTTCCTCCATGTTATGAAATGTTTCAGAGATTCGTCACTGTTCTTTATCGATGTGTAGTATTCCATTGTGTGAATATACCACAATTTATTTACCCATTCATCCGTTGATGGACACCTTGGTTGCTTCCAACTTTTTGCTATTGTAAACAGAGCTGCAATAAACATGGATGTGCATATATCTGTTTGTGTGAAGGCTCTTGTATCTCTAGGGTATATTCCGAGGAGTGGGATTTCTGGGTTGTATGGTAGTTCTATTTCTAACTGTTTAAGATAACGCCAGATAGATTTCCAAAGTGGTTGTACCATTTTACATTCCCACCAGCAGTGTATAAGAGTTCCAATCTCTCCGCAGCCTCTCCAACATTTATTATTTTGTGTTTTTTGGATTAATGCCAGCCTTGCTGGTGTGAGATGGAATCTCATCGTAGTTTCAATTTGCATTTCTCTAATGGCTAATGATCGAGAGCATTTTCTCACGTATCTGTTGGCTGCCTGAATATCTTCTTTAGTGAAATGTGTGTTCATATCCTTTGCCCACTTTTTGATTGGATTGTTTGTCTTTTTGTGGTTGAGTTTTGACAGAATCATGTAGATTTTAGAGATCAGGCACTGGTCGGAGATGTCATAGCTGAAAATTCTTTCCCAGTCTGTAGGTGGTCTTTTTACTCTTTTGGTGAAGTCTTTAGATGAGCATAGGTGTTTGATTTTTAGGAGCTCCCAGTTATCGGGTTTCTCCTCATCATTTTTGGTAATGTTTTGTATTCTGTTTATGCCTTGTATTAGGGCTCCTAGGGTTGTCCCAATTTTTTCTTCCATGATCTTTATCGTTTTAGTCTTTATGTTTAGGTCTTTGATCCACTTGGAGTTAGTTTTTGTGCATGGTGTAAGGTATGGGTCCTGTTTCATTTTTTTGCAAATGGATATCCAGTTATGCCAGCACCATTTGTTAAAAAGACTATCTTTTCCCCAATTAATTGACACTGGTCCTTTGTCAAATATCAGCCGCTCATACGTGGATGGATCTATGTCTGGGTTCTCAATTCTGTTCCATTGGTCTATGTGCCTGTTGTTGTAGCAGTACCAGGCTGTTTTGACTACTGTGGCTGTATAATAGGTTCTGAAATCAGGTAGAGTGAGGTCTCCCACTTTCTTCTTCTTTTTCAGTAGTGCTTTGCTTATCCGGGGCTTCTTTCCCTTCCATATGAAATTGGTGATTTGTTTCTCTATCACATCAAAAAATGACACTGGAATTTGGATAGGAAGTGCATTGTATGTATAGATGGCTTTTGGTAGAATAGACATTTTTACTATGTTAAGTCTTCCTATCCGTGAGCAAGGTATGTTTTTCCACTTAAGTATGTCCTTTTGAATTTCTTGTAGTAGAGCTTTGTAGTTTTCTTTGTACAGGTCTTTTACATCCTTGGTAAGATTTATTCCTAAGTATCTTATCTTCTTGGGGGCTACTGTGAACGGTATTGATTTGGTTATTTCCTCTTCGGTGTTCTTTTTGTTGATGTAGAGGAATCCAAGTGATTTTTGTATGTTTATTTTATAACCTGAGACTCTGCCAAACTCTTCTAGTAGTTTCAGTAGTTTTCTGGAGGATTCCTTAGGGTTTTCTGTGTATAAGATCATGTCATCTGCAAATAGTGATAACTTTACTTCCTCCTTGCCAATCCGGATACCTTTTATTTCTTTGTCTAGCCTAATTGCCCTGGCTAGGACTTCCAGCACGATGTTGAATAAGAGCGGTGATAAAGGGCATCCTTGTCTGGTTCCCGTTCTCAAGGGAAATGCTTTCAGGTTCTCTCCATTTAGAGTGATATTGGCTGTTGGCTTTGCATAGATGCCCTTTATTATGTTGAGGAATTTTCCTTCAATTCCTATTTTGGTGAGAGTTTTTATCATAAATGGGTGTTGGACTTTGTCAAATGCCTTTTCTGCATCAATTGATAAGATCATGTGGTTTTTGTCTTTTGTTTTATTTATGTGATGGATTACATTAATGGTTTTTCTGATATTAAACCAGCCTTGCATACCTGGTATAAATCCCACTTGATCATGGTGAATTATTGTTTTGATGTTTTGTTGGATTCTATTGGCTAGAATTTTGTTGAAGATTTTTGCATCTATGTTCATGAGGGATATAGGTCTATAATTTTCGTTTTTTGTAATGTCTTTACCTGGTTTTGGTATCAGGGAGATGGTGGCTTCATAGAATGAGTTGGGTAGTATTCTGTCATTTTCTATGCTTTGGAATACCTTCAGAAGTAGTGGTGTTAACTCTTCTCTGAAAGTTTGGTAGAACTCTGCAGTGAAGCCGTCCAGGCCAGGGCTTTTTTTTGTTGGAAGTTTTTTGATTACCGTTTCAATCTCTTTTTTTGTTATGGGTCTATTTAGTTGTTCTACTTCTGAATGTGTTAGTTTAGGTAGGTAGTGTTTTTCCAGGAATTCATCCATTTCTTCTAGGTTTTCAAATTTGTTAGAGTACAATTTTTCATAATAATCTGAAATGATTCTTTTAATTTCATTTGGTTCTGTTGTGATGTGGTCCTTCTCGTTTCTTATTCAGGTTATTTGTTTCCTTTCCTGTATTTCTTTAGTCAGTCTAGCCAATGGTTTATCAATTTTGTTAATTTTTTCAAAGAACCAGCTTTTGGCTTTGTTAATTCTTTCAATTGTTTTTCTGTTCTCTAATTCATTTAGTTCAGCTCTAATTTTTATTATTTGTTTTCTTCTGGTGCCTGATGGATTCTTTTGTTGCTCACTTTCTATTTGTTCAAGTTGTAGGGACAGTTCTCTGATTTGGGCTCTTTCTTCTTTTTGTATGTGTGCATTTATCGATATAAATTGGCCTCTGAGCACGGCTTTTGCTGTGTCCCAGAGGTTTTGATAGGACGTATTTTCATTCTCGTTGCTTTCTATGAATTTCCATATTCCCTCCTTGATGTCTTCTATAACCCAGTCTTTTTTCAGGAGGGTATTGTTCATTTTCCAAGTATTTGATTTCTTTTCCCTAGTTTTTCTGTTATTGATCTCTAGTTTTATTGCCTTGTGGTCTGAGAAGATGCTTTGTAATATTTCGATGTTTTGGACTCTGCAAAGGTTTGTTTTATGACCTAATATGTGGTCTATTCTAGAGAATGTTCCATGTGCGCTAGAAAAAAAAGTATACTTTGTAGCAGTTGGGTGGAGAGTTCTGTATAAGTCAATGAGGTCAAGTTGGTTGATTGTTGTAAGTAGGTCTTTACTGGATGTCCTGTCCTTCTCTGAAAGTGGTGTATTGAAGTCTCCTACTATAATTGTGGAGGTATCTATCTCACTTTTCAATTCTGCTAAAATTTCATTTATGTATCTTGCAGCCCTGTCATTGGGTGCATAAATATTTAATATGGTTATGTCTTCCTGATCAATTGTCCCTTTTATCATTATATAGTGTCCTTCTTTATCCTTTGTGGTGGATTTAAGTCTAAAGTCTATTTTGTCAGAAATTAATATCGCTACTCCTCTTTTTTGCTTATTGTTTGCTTGATATATTTTTTTCCATCCTTTGAGTTTTAGTTTGTTTTTTTCTCTAAGTCTAAGGTGTGTCTCTTGTAGGCAGCATATAGATGGATCGTGTTTCTTTATCCAGTCTGTGACTCTCTGTCTCTTTATTGGTGCATTTAGTCCATTTACATTCAGCGTAATTATAAATAAGTTTTTAGCGCTGTCACTTTGATGCCTTTTTATGTGTGTTGTTGTCAATTTCATTTTTCCACATACTTTTTTGTGCTGAGGCGTTTTTCTTAGTAAATTGTGAGATCCTCATTTTCATAGTGTTTGACTTTATGTTAGTTGAATCGTTACGTTTTTCTTGGCTTTTATCTTGAGTTATAGAGTTGTTATACCTTTTTGTGGTTACCTTATTATTTATCCCTATTTTTCTAAGTAAAAACCTAACTTGTATTGTTCTATATCACCTTGTACCACTCTCCATATGGCAGTTCTATGCCTCCTGTATTTAGTCCCTCTTTTTGATTATTGTGATCTTTTACCTATTGACTTCCATGATTCCCTGTTATGTGTATTTTTGTTTTCAATTAATCTTAATTTGTTTGTTTTTGTGATTTCCCTATTTGAGTTGATATCAGGACGTTCTGTTTTGTGACCTTGTGTTGTGCTGATATCTGATATTATTGGTTCTCTGACCAAACAATATCCTTTAGTATTTCTTGTAGCTTTGGTTTGGTTTTTGCAAATTCTCTAAACTTGTGTTTATCTGTAAATATCTTAATTTCACCTTCATATTTCAGAGAGAGTTTTGCTGGATATATGATCCTTGGCTGGCAGTTTTTCTCCTTCAGTGTTCTGTATATGTCGTCCCATTCCCTTCTTGCCTGCATGGTTTCTGCTGAGTAGCCTGAACTTATTCTTATTGATTCTCCCTTGAAGGAAACCTTTCTTTTCTCCCTGGCTGCTTTTAAAATTTTCTGTTTATCTTTGGTTTTGGTGAGTTTGATGATAATATGTCTTGGTGTTTTTCTTTTTGGATCAATCTTAAATGGGGTTCGATGAGCATCTTGGATAGATATCCTTTCGTCTTTCATGATGTCAGGGAAGTTTTCTGTCAGGAGTTCTTCAACTATTTTCTCTGTGTTTTCTGTCCCCCCTCCCTGTTCTGGGACTCCAATCACCCGCAGATTATCCTTCTTGATAGAGTCCCACATGATTCTTAGGGTTTCTTCATTTTTTTTAATTCTTTTATCTGATTTTTTTTCAGCTATGTTGGTGTTGATTCCCTGGTCCTCCAGATGTCCCAGTCTGCATTCTAATTGCTCGAGTCTGCTCCTCTGACTTCCTATTGCGTTGTCTAATTCTGTTATTTTATTGTTAATCTTTTGGATTTCTACATGCTGTCTCTCTATGGATTCTTGCAACTTATTAATTTTTCCACTATGTTCTTGCATAATCTTTTTGAGTTCTTCAACAGTTTTATCAGTGTGTTCCTTGGCTTTTTCTGCAGTTTGCCTTATTTCATTTGTGATGTCTTGAAGCATTCTGTAAATTAGTTTTTTATATTCTGTATCTGATAATTCCAGGATTGTATCTTCATTTGGGAAAGATTTTGATTCTTTTGTTTGGGGGGTTGGAGAAGCTGTCATGGTCTGCTTCTTTAAGTGGTTTGATATGGATTGTTGTCTCCAAGGCATCACTGGGAAACTAGTTTTTCCAGAAAATCCGCTAAAAAAAAAATGCAGTCAGATCCCTATCAGAGTTCTCCCTTTGGCTCAGGGTATTCGGATGTTAATGAAGCCGCCTGGGGAGGGTGGGGTAGGGAACAGAGAGATAGGAGAGTAGCACCTCAGAATATAGCCAGAGTTGCTTGTCTTGCTTGGAATGACTATTATATCTGAGATTCCCGCGGGGCGCGTCGCCTATGTGTCCTGGCTGTGTGGAGATTACCCCCGGGGGGTCTGGCCCACTGGAGTCACGGTCAGATCCTCTGCTTCCAGCCCCACGCCCAGCGTCAAGGCTCCCCTGCTGGGATGGTGCACTCTCGACTCCAAAATCTGTCGCTGCCTCCCGGGGACTTCTCGTCCCTCCAGCCGTATTGCCGTGCCGCCTCCGCGAACCGGTTAGGCCCCCTCCCGGGGTTAGTTCAGGTGGGTGGAGCAGCTCCCCGTGCTTGTGCCGTGACCGAGTGTCCCGGCTGGGACGCTGTTCTCCCCGCTCCAATACCAGTCGCTGCCTCCCAGGGACTTCTCCTACCGACTGCGTCCCACGCCGCCCGCGTGAACCGGCCGGGCCCCCTCCCGGTGTTAGTTCCGTGGGGTGGAGCAGCTCTCCGTGTTTATGCCGTACCTGCGTCCAGTCCAAATCCCGGCGGGACGGTTCCCCGGCTGGGACGCTGCTCTTCCTGCTCCAAGACCAGTCACTGCCTCCCGGGGACTTCTCCCACCGGCTGCGTCCCACGCCGCCCGCGGAACCGGCTGGTCCCCCTCCTGGGGTTAATTCAGGGGAGTGGAGCAGCTCTCTGTGCTTGTGCCGTACCTGACTGGTACGCTGGCTCCAGGCTCTGGAAACAATCGCTGCTTCCCCGTATTAGTTCATTCTCCGTCTCTAAATCTGTGTTTGTTGTTCAGGATTCGTAGATTGTTACGTATGTGATCGATTCACTTGTTTTTCCGTGTCTTTGTTGTAAGAGGGATCCAAGGTAGTGTCTGCCTAGTCTGCCATCTTGGCTCCGCCCCTGCCCGTTTTTTAATGTGATTGTCTTTTTGTTGTTGAGGTGTTGAAGTATTCTACAGATTTTAGGGATTAGACCCTTGTCAGATATGTTACAGCCAATTTTTTCCCCCCAGTCTGTAGGTTCTCTTTTTACTCTTTTGGTGAAGTCTTTTACTGAGCATAAGTGTTTAATTTTTAGGAGCTCCTTTATCTAGTTTATCTTCTGCTGTTTGTGTACTGTTAGCTTGTCTTCTATTTTTGGCAGGTATTAGGGCCTCTACCATTGTCCCTATTTTTTCCTCCCATGATCTTTCTTGATTTAGGTTGTATATTTAGGTCTTTGAGTCATTGTGAGTTAGTTTTTGTGTATAGTGTGAGGTATGGGTCCTGTTTCACTTTTTTACAGATGGACATCCAACTTGGCCAGCACCATTTGTTAAAAAGGCTGTCTCTTCCCCATTTAATGAACTCTGTCAAAGATCAGCTGATCACAGGTGGATGGATTTACATCTAGACTCTCGATTTTATTCCGTTGGTCTATGTGTCTTTCATTGTACCAGTACCTGCCTGTTTTGACTACCATGACTGTATAGCAGGTTCTGAGATCAGGTAGTGTGAGGCCTCCTACTTTGTTCTTTTTCTTTAATAATGCTTTGCTTATCTGGGGCCACTTTCCTTTCCATATAAAGTTGGTGACTAGTCTTTCCATCTCGTTAAAGAACGCTGCTGGAATTTGGATTGGGATTGCGTTATATCTGTAGATCACTTTGGGTAGAATTGACATTTTTGCAATGTTGGGTCTTCTTATCCACAAGCATGTTATATTTTTCCATTTATGTAGGTCTCTTTTGGTTTCTTGCAGTAGTGTTTTGTAGTTTTGTTTGTATAGGTCTTTTATGTACGTGCTTAGACTTATTCCTATGTATTTTATCTTTTTAGGGGCTCAATGATCTTTTAATGTATATCATATATAAATAGAAAAGTGCCCAAACCATGTGTACAGCTAGATAAGTTTTCAAAAACTGAGAACATCCACATTACCAGTACAAAAATCATGCACTACCAAGATCAACAATCCCAGAGTTCCTCTCATGCCCCCTTAAAATGACAGTCTCCTGCTTTTCAAGGGTAATTCTAACTCCTAACACCATGGGTTAGTAATTTCATTGTCACTGAACTTTATATGAATGAAATCATACAACGTAGACCCTTTTATGTCTGGTTCTAAGATCCATCCACGATGTTGCGTGCAGTTGCAGTTTGCTCATTCTTATTGCTATAGAGTACAGTATCTGAAGTGCAGTTTGTGGACAAGTCGCTGGTGCACACCATTTGTTACTGATCCTCAATGCTATGACTACAGAAGGTATATGTGAGCAATTTGACATTGTGTGTGATATTGTATTATACAAGAGTTTAAGTCTGACAACTTGGAAAAAAACAACCTGGTCTTTCACCACAGATAGATTGAGAAAGCACTGCTGTATATATTGTGATATATTCATACAATACTGTCCCGTTGTATGACTGTATCACTATTCATTCTAATTTTGTTAGACATTTGGGTTGGTTCCAATTTTGGGCTATTTTGAACAATGCTGCTATGAACATACTTTTGATATGTCATTTTGTATCTATTTCCGAGGAAAGGAAATGCTGGGTCATAGGGTGTATATATATATATATATATATATATGTCAAGCTTTATAAAGTGTTGCCAAATAGTGTTTAAACCAATTTAAACTCTTGCCAGTTGCTTTAAAGCTATACCGACAACTTATATTGTCAGCCTTTTTAATTTCAGTCCTTTTTATAGGTATGTAATGGTTTCATTTTATTTTTTATATTCATTTTCTAGATGACTAATTTTTTTTTAATACAGTGAACACATTTTTGTATGTTTATTGGTCACTTTAATATTTCTTTTGTGAGAAGTCTGTTTAAGCCTTTTGCCCATTTTTATATGTTGTGTTATGAATTTAACTGTATCTTCCAATAAGTTATGCTGAAGTACCTGTAAATATGACTCTCTTTAGACAGAGGTTTTCTTTTGTTAATTAGGCCATCCAGAGTAGGTGGGTCCTAGACCTAATCATTCTAAGCAGTATTTTATAAAATAGCAGAACAGGCTCAGATACACACAGAGGGAAGACGGATGCTATGTGAGGGCCTTCTACAGGCAAAAGAATACCAAGGATTGCTGGCAGAAACCAGAAACTCAAGGAAAGGCCCACAGAAGGAACTGACATGGCCAAGACTCTGATTTCGGTGTTGAACCTCCAGAACTGTAAGAAAATGAATTACTATTTTAAAGAGCTACCTACTTGTGGTATTTTTTGTTATGACAGCACTAGATAACTAAGACTGGTTGACTGACTTTTTAAAATGGATTTATAAGACTATTTTTTGTATTCTGGATAGTCCTTTATTGTACGTATGTGTTGCAAATATCTTCTCCCAATTGATGGCCTGCCTTTTTACTTTCCTCTTTTGATGAACTCATTGTAACAATCAATTTGTCAATTTTTCCTGTTACAGTTTGATCTTTATTTTGTGTTGTTTAAGCAATCTTTGCCTGGAAATATTTGATGTAGACTGCTGGGCCGTCTTTGGAGTTTCTGATTCAGCATGTCTGGGATGGAACCTGGAAATCTGCATTTCTGACAAGTTCCCAGGTGATGTGGATGTTGCTGGTCTGAGGACTCCACTTTGAGCACCACTGCTTTAAAGCATACTGCCTCAGACGTAAAGGGAAACTACACACAGTGGGACTGTTCTGGCTCAAAGGTCCCTTGGGGCTCTGGCATTCCAGCATTCCCAAAAGCATAACGCACAGAAAATAACTCCTACAGGTTGCTGACGGGAAGTACACTGAAAAAAGGGGTGTTGACATCTGTGGTCAAGAAACTTGGGTTCAATAAATTTAAACAGATGTCTAAAAAAAAAGAAAATATTTGACTTAAGATAGCAAAGTCATAAAAATAATCTATTCTAAAAGCGTTATTACTTTACCTTTCATATTTAGGTCTCTTATCCATCTCAAATTAATCTTTTGTGTATGGTATGAGGTAGGGATTCTAATTATTTTTTTTCCATGCGGCCATCCAACTGATCCAGCACCACTTATTAAAAAGCCTATCCTTTCCCTACCGCACTTCATTGTTACCTGTATCATAAATCAGTTGACATACGTGTAGGCCTACTTCTAGATTCTTTGTTCTCTTCCACTGGTCTATATCTCAATGTTTGTTTAATGAGTGTTGCTATTTAAGAAGTCTTACTTAACGTTACATTGAAAGCTATTTCCTAGTTTTGGCTATTCTGCTTTGTGACTTTCCCCAAGTAATTTAAACTCTCTGGTCTTCAGGGCCCCTCATTTATCAGCTGGAGTCATTGTTGCTGTCTTATTAAGTTAATGGAAGGAGTAAATGTAATTGTTCTTTATAAAACATAATACAAATACAGTTTGTACAACTGTTATTAACTTGCCTTATAATCTTAGTTTTGTTATCTGTAGGGTATAAATATTCTATCCTCTGACATGGTATCACTTCCAAAGGCTGAGCAGCAAAAAAAAGATCCATAAGGACAAAGTGAGGGGGAAAGGTGAGGCCAGGTTTGGTGGTGATCATGGAAATCAAAAGGAGATAACATGAAAAGGGGGATTAAAAACTCAGGAAATTCTTTGGGATCTCTTTATACAACCTTCACGTCTTCATTATGGACTCTACTCCTTCGTAGTTTAGTTTTTCCATGCAAACTGTGAAATATTTCACTTTTGTTTGGTAAAGGTATCAATTTCCTCACCTTTTTATTCAAAGTTTCAACCAATCTAATCAATGCCTGAGAGAAAGTCTCAAGCGAGAAAACTTTAGACCAATGATTTCTAACCCGGTAGTTATTCCAGAGTAGTTCTAATTACTTCAAGAAGGCTTATGAAACTTTTAATCTTTCCTATGAAAATTCTATTTTGAGTCTATAAAAAGTGAAACACATACATACACTCTCTCCCTGACCTAGAAATATAACTATACCTGAGACAGCATTTCACCCTATGTTTTACCCCAGCACTTTTTCTTACCAGTAATTGTCCTACTAAATTGCATGTTCAAAAATCTGTCTCTGTACAGATAATGGTTATTATTTCACCTCCATATCTTTTGCATCTAACATTGATCTGAGCATAAAGTAATATTTTTTAAATTAATTTACAAAAAGAGATATAGATGCTATAAAACAGTGTTGCGAACTCCAAAAAGACTAGGAATCTGCTGCCCTAATAATGCTTCTTAAATGTTTTGGGCTTCTAGAGAAATTTTAATAGCTTTCAAAGTTTAAAAGGTATCATACTGCTGAATGGGAAACTCATTTGCTCTGTAAACTTTCACCTAAAACACAATAAAATAGTAAAAAAAAAGTATCATAAACTTTTCTTCCTTCCTGTCAACTCTGGGCTATTTTTATATAGGAGACTATATTACTATATATGTATAAAACTATCTCTCATTATTTTTCATTAAACAAATATTTATTGAATACCTACTCTGTACTACGTATGTTATTTAGCAGGGAGACTATGCCAGTGAAGTCAGACATATCCCAAAGAATTAGAATACGTGACCTTTGCAGCTGCTGTGCACTGCCAAGGTAATCATTTTTTATTTTCAAACATATAGAAAAATACAGAGAATGGTAAATAATGTAATAGCTGTCTATCCGCCTGTGTTTTATGTCTGATTTCCCTATTAGGATTGTCAGTTCCTTGACTCTTTGCATCTCATTTTATGTAAAGCAGAACCTGGCACGTATCAGGCATTCAACATTTGCTGAAAAATGAGTTAACAAGAAAACATGGTGCAGCTTGAAGCTTTATTTTTATTTAGTTAATTGCCTATTCTTCCTGCACATTTCCTTCGAAGTCTCTAAAATAATCATGGAACTAACTTCTGTTACAGCATCACATTCCCAAATAACTTCTATGGGCTCTCGCTGCTTTATCTCACTCAAATAATCATCATCCTTTGACTACTCAGATCCTTGTACTTCTTTGCCTGCACTTGGTTGGCTAACTCTAACATGTCTGTCAGTCCTTGTATTTTCTCATTACGTTGCATTGATACCTGGGAGAGGCACTACAGAAGGGAATGTGCGCGGAGTTAAGGAATCCCTAGAAGAACATGCTTTCCTCCATCAGCAGAGACATTTAGCAAAGTGCTAAAAGCAGGAGGAAGAACAAGGCCATTTCAATGAATTCCTCTTAAAATTGACTTCAGATCCTGCTAAAGGAATCGTCTGACCTTCTTCAACACACTGCCTTTAGGAAATAGGCTGGGGGGGGGGGAGACAGAGGCACCTAGGCCACATCTGGAAGTAAGGCCGATTACACTTCCCACAGAATGGAAAGGAATCTCCAAATTCATCTACTGATAGCATCAGTAGGCAAACAAGAATTTAACACTGAGGCATGAACCCAAAATGAACAAATGGCACTAATTTGCTAAACCTCAAGAAAAATCTAGTCTTTAATTTTCTGTTTTTGGTGAACTGTAAATAAAAACAGTCCAAAAAATACCTACCAAAATGGTTAAAACCCAAACTAAACACCTGTATTTTAGGTAACTCTTGAGCTGTGACAAAGAGAATATATAACACAGTGGCTAACAACAGCAAAGGCTCTGGAATCAGAATGACCTGAGTTGAAATCTCAGCTCTATCGCTCATTAACTGTGGAACCCTGAAAAAACTGCTTAACTTTGATAAGCTTCAGTTTTCTCGTCTGCAAAGTGGAAACACTACCTCATAAGACAGTCCTGAAGATTAAATGAGAGAATGCTTATAAAACACGCAGCACAGTACCCAGAACACAGTAGGTGATGATGATTAGTTGGAACCAAACCAAACCAAACCAAACCGTCCTCAGAATGAACTAACGGCTCATTTGAGCACAGCCTGAAATGAACCAAAAGGATTCAGTATTATAACTAAGCTGGGCAAGAACAACAACGATCTCAACAAGTTTTAAGGTCCATCAAAACATTAATGAACACAAACTTTTGGAATGTAGACAGGGATGTCATTCCCTCCTCTCAAACTATTTTAGCTTAAGGGCATGATTCTACTAAAATACAGATAACTATCTATACCACTTTGGGGTTGGGACGGACGTATTTCCCAGTACGCCATTAAAGGCAGAAGCCATAAGGGAAAAGACTGAGTTTGACTGACAAAAATTCTAAGCTGATGTACTTCAAAATTAAATAACTGAAAACTGAAATCAAAATAAAAAACTGAGCAATAAAGCTCTGTGAACTATTCAGCAAAAGATTAGCTATATAACGAACTCTTACAAATCAACAAGAAAAAGGCAAAATGTTAGAAAAATGGGCCAAAAACATTAATAAAAAATTCATCAAAGATGAAACATAAAAATAAACTTTGGAAAAAAAAATCCTTCAAAGAGAACTAAGTTAAAACAAGGGTTTTAAAAAGTGAAATTCCTTTGAAAAGGTGTGCATTAAAAAGGTGCACTATTCTTCTAAGTGCTATGGCTGCTAACCAAAAGGTCAGCAGTTCAAATCCACCAGGTGCTCCTTGGAAACTCTACGGGGCAGTTCTACTCTGTCCTTTAGGGTCGCTATGAGTCAGAATTGACTCGACGGCAACGGGTACGGTACGGTACAGTACTATTCTTCTGGAAGGTCAATTTGGCAATATATATATTAAAAAAATTTTTTAAATCTGAAACCCTTTGACCCAACAATTTCAGGGATTTATCTACAAGGATTTTATAGCAGGAAAGTTCACTGTATCTAAAACAGCAAGCAATCTAAATCCCCCCAAATAGGGGATTTGTCAAAGGTGACTAAGGGAATTGTTAAAAAAATTTTTTGGTGCAGAACCCTTTTAATCTCCCAAATGAAATCTTAGATACAACCTAAATTTGAAGAGAAAAAACGACAACAATCAAAAGTGACCTTTCTAAAGTAAGGGTAGAGAACCTGGAACACTGCCCACTCATTCTCCCGTTTACTCCTGCCCAGAGGCTACTCCTAGTAACCTTATGGCTTCAAGGAGCACGTTCATATGTCAGATAATGAAGAATTATGAGGAAAATATACATTAAAACGTGAATAGTGGTAGGGTTACAGGTAATTTTTTTCTTACTGCTTGTATATTTTTTTCTTAGATATTTTAGAATGTTGTTGTTGTTAGGTGCCTTGGAGTCGGCTCTGACTCATAGCGACCCTGTGAGCAACAGAATGAAACACCGCCTGGTCGGTCCTGCGCCATCCCCACAATCCCTGTTATGCTGGAGCTCAATATTGTAGCCACCGTGTCAATCCACCTCGTTGAGGGTCTTCCTCTTTTCCACTGACCCTGTACTCTGCCAAGCATGACGTCCTTCTCCAGGGACTGATCCCTTCTGACAACATGTTCAAAATATTTAAGACGCAGTCTCACCGTCTTTGTTTCTAAGGGGCATTCTGGTTGCACTTCTTTCAAGACAAATTTGTTCATTCTTTGGCAGTCGATGGTATATTCAATATTCTTCGCCAACACCACAATTCAAAGGCGTCAGTTCTTCTTGGGTCTTCTTTATTCATTCTCTAGCTTTCACATGCATATGATGCGATTGAAAATACCATGGCTTGGGTCAGGTGCACCTTAGTCTTCAAGGTCACATCTTTGCTTTTCAACACTTTAAAGAGGTCCTTTGCAGCAGATTTACCCAATGCAATGCGTCTTTTGATTTCTTGACTGCTGCTTCCATGGCTGTTGATTGTGGATCCAAATAAAATGAAATCCTTGACAACTTCAATCTTTTCTCCATTTATCATGATGTTGCTCATTGGGTCCAGTTGTGAGGATTTTTGTTTTTTGTTGAGGTGTAATCCATATGGAAGGCTGTGGTCTTTGATCTTCATTAGTAAGTGCTTCAAGTCCTCTTCACTTTCAGCAAGCAAGGTTGTGTCATCTACATAATGCAGGTTGTTAATGAGTCTTCCTCCAATCCTGATGCCCTGTTCTTCTTCATATAGACCAGCTTCTTGTATTATTTGATTGGTATACAGATTGAATAGGTATAGTGAAAGAATACAACCCTGGCGCACACCTTTCCTGACTTAAAACGAATCAGTATCCCCTTGTTCCGTCTGAACAACTGCCTCTTGATCTATGTAAAGGTTTCTCATGAGTACAATTAAATGTTCTGGAATTCCCATTCTTCGCAATGTTATCCATAATTTGTTATGATCCACACAGTCGAATGCCTTTGTGTAGTCGATAAAACACAGGTAAACATCCTTCTGGTATTCTCTGCTTTCAGCTAGGATCCATCTGACATCAGCAATGATATCCCTAGTTCCAGGACCTCTTCTGAAACCGGCCTGAATTTCTGGCAGTTCCCTGTTCATGTATTGCTGCAGCCGTTTTTGAACAATCTTTAGCAAAATTTTGCTTGTGTGTGATATTAACGATATTGTTCTATAATTTCTGCATTTGGTTGGATCACCTTTTTTGGGAAAAGGCATAAATATACATCTCTTCCAGTCAGTTGCCCAGGAAGCGCTCTTCCATACTTCTTGGCATAGACGCGTGAGCACCTCCAGCACTGCATCCATTTGAGGAAACATAGCAATTGATATTCTGCCAATTCCTGGAGCCTCATTTTTTGCTAACGCCTTCACTGCAGCTTGGACTTCTTCCTTCACTACCATCGGTTCCTGATCATATGCTACCCCTTGAAATGGCTGAACATGAACTAATTCCTCTTGGTATAATGACTGTGTATTCCTTCCATCTTCTTTTGATGGTTCCTGCGCCGCTTAATATCTTCCCCGTTGAAACATTCACTATTGCAACTTGAGGCTTTTTGTTCAGTTCTTTCAGCTTGAGAAATGCTGAGTGTGTTCTTCTCCTTTGGTTTTCTATCTCCAGCTCTTTGCACATGTCTTTGCATGTTTTGTCTTCTCGAGCTGCCCTTTGTAATCTTCTGTTCAGTTCCTTTACTTCATCATTTTTTCCTTCTGCTTTATAGCTGCTCAACATTTGTGAGCAAGTTTCAGAGTCTCCCCTGACATCCATCTTGGTCTCTTCTTTCTTTCCTGTCTTTTCAATGACCTCTTGCTTTCTTCATGGATGATGTCCTTGATGTCATTCCACAACCTGTCTTCGGTCACTGCTATTCAATGTGTCACATCTACTCTTGAGATGGTCTCTAAATTGAGGTGGGATATACTCAAGGACGTACTTTGGCTCTCGTGGACTTCTTCTCATTTTCTTCAGTTTCAGCTTGAACTTGCACATGAGCAACTGATGGTCAGTTCCACAGTCAGTCCCTGGCCTTGTTCTGACTGATGATATTGAGCTTTTCCATCGTCTTTCCACAGATGTAGTCAATTTAATTCCTGTGTGTTCCATCTGGTGAGGTCCATATGCACAGTTACTGTTTATGTTGGTGAAAGAAGGTATTTGCAATGAAGAAGTCGTTGGTCTTGCAAAATCCTATCATTCGATCTCCAGCATTGTTTCTATCACCAAGGCCATATTTCCCAACTACCGACCCTTCTTCGTTTCCAACTTTCGCATTCCAATCAGCAGTGATTATCAATGCATCCTGATTGCACGTTCGATCAATTTCAGACTGCAGCAGCTAATAAAAATCCTCTATTTCTTCATCTCTGGCCTTAGTAGTTGGTGTGTAAATTTGAATAACAGTCGTATTAACAGGTCTTCCTTATAGGCGTATGGATATTATCCTATCACTGACAGCACTGTACTTCAGGATAGATCTTGAAATGTTCTTTTTGACGAAGAATGCAAGACCATTCCTCTTCAAGCTGTCATTCCCAGCATAGTAAACTACATGATTATCTGATTCAAAATGGCCAAAACCAGTCCATTTTGGCTCACTAATGCCTAGGATATCGATGTTTATGCGTTCCGTTTCATCTCTGACGATTTCCAATTTTCCTAGATTCATACTTCGTACATTCCAGGTTCCGATTATTAATGGATGTTTGCAGCTATTTCTTCCCCTTTTGAATCGTGCCACAACAACACAGGAAGGTCCTGAAAGCTTTATTCCATCCACATCATTAAGGTCAACTTTACTTTGAGGAGGCAGCTCTTCTCCAGTTGTCTTTTGAGTGCCTTCCAACCTGGGGGGCTCATCTTCCAGCACTATATCAGGCAATGTTCTGCTACCACTCATAAGGTTTTCACTGGCTAATGCTTTTCAGAAGTAGACTGCCGGGTCCTTCTTTCTAGTCTATCTTAGTCTGGAAGCTCTGCTGAAACCTGTCCTCCACAGGTGACCCTGCTGGTATCTGAATACAGGTGGCATAGCTTCCAGCATCACAGCAACATGTAAGCCCCCACAATACAACAAACTGACAGACACAAGAGGGATTTTAGAATGAGCATGTATTATTTTCATAAGAAAAAATAACATTAGTTATTTTTAAAGTTGGATTCTTCTGTACAGTAAGTTCTCCATATCTCTTCGTGTCAGCTGATATTTTAAAGTATTAACAAATTTTTGGGTGCTTGCGCAATTGAAATGTCTTTTGCCTGACAGTCAAGGAGATACTGAAATCCAAATAACTGGATTCTTTTTTTTTTTTTTTATTGTGCTTTAGGTGAAGGTTTACAGCTGAAGCTAACTTCTCATCCAAAAATTTATACACGTATTTTTTGTGACACAATGTGACAACACACTCCCCCTTTCCACCCTGGGTTCCCTGTGTCCATTCGTCCAGTTCCTGTCCCTTCCTGCCTTCTCATCCTGCTTTTGGACAGGGGTTGCTTATTTGTTCTCATATATTTGACTGAACTAAAAGAAGCATGCCCCTCGTGTATTAATTTTTTTGTTTTATACACCTGTCTAATCTTTGTCTGAAAAGTGGGCTTCAGGAAGTTTCAGTTCTGGGTTAGCAGAGCATCCAGGGGCCGTAGTTTCAGGGGTTCCTCCAGACTCTATCAGACCATTAGGTATGGTCTTTTTACATGAATCTGAATTCTGTTCTACATTTTTCTCCTGTTCTGTCAGGGTAGTCACTGGTTTAGCGAGGCACCATCTACTTCTACCGGTCTCAGGCTGGTGGAGTCCCTGGTCCATGTGTTCCTTTAGTCCTTTGGGCTAGTGTTTTCCTTGTGTCTTTGGTTTTCTTCATTCTCCTTTGTTCTAAGTGGGATGGGACCAATAGATGCCTCTTAGATGGCCACTCGCAAGCTTTTAAGACCCCAAATGCTACTCATCAAAGTGGGAGGTAGAATATTTTCTTTATAAACTATGTTATATAAACTGACCTAGATGTCCCCCAAGACTATGGTCCCCAAACCCCAGCCCCAGCTACTTGGTCCCTCAACGTGTTTGGGTGTGTCTAGGAAACTTCTATGCTTTTGCTTTGGTCCAGTTGTGCTGACTTCCCCTGTATTGTGTGCTGTCCTTCCCTTTACCGAAGTTGACACTTGCCTACTATCTAGTTACTATCTAGTAACTGGATTCTTACTGGCAACTTTCTCTGCATTCTGATTACAGATTTTCTTATTCTAAGTCATGGTACTCACTAAAAAGTACTCTATGCTCTAGTTTCTGTGTCTTTTCACATACTGCTCAATTTCCCAGGAATCCTCATCCCCAGATTCTTCGCACGGCTGTCTCCTCTAAGTCTGCAGAAATCAAGACAGACCTTCAAGTCTTCTTTGATTATACTAAGTATTCTTAGTCATTGCACTGTTTTTGTCCTAGCACTTATAATAATTTAAATTATATATTTGTATACTAATTTATTTCCTGTCTTATCCACAAAACTGAAGTTTCTTGAGACCATGCCTATTACTTGGCTACATATCACACAACACCTAGCATATTTCCTTTGCTGTTGTTGTTAGCTGCCGTTGAGTTAGCCCCTGAGTCGTGGTGACTCCATGCACAGCAGAATGAAATGCTGCCTGGTCCTGTGCCAACCCCATGATCAACTAAGGACTGGACCACTCTGACCCATAAGGTTTTCACTGGCTGATTTTCGGAAGTAGATCGCCCAGTCCTTTCTTCCCAGTCTGTCTTATTCTGAAAGCTCCTCTGAAAGCTGTTCAGTGTCATAGCAACATGCAGACCTCCACTGACAGACAGGTGGGGGCTGTGCATGAGGTGCACTGGCCAGGAATTGAACCCGAGTCTTCCTCATGGAAGGTGCAAATTCTACCACTGAACTTGAATGAATGAATAAATATTGGTTAAAATTTGAATTTGAAGACTCATGAAGACATTCTTGCCTAAGTGGGCTGGCAAAGATCCTGTTTACAATGCTGTTCAAATTTCTGAAAATTTCCATAGTAGCCCAGAGTCCTGTGGACATTTTGTAGGGGCTGTATCAACTGATCCACAACTCACTGCACCAGGCACTAGATCTGAGACGCCTGCTCCAGAGCTACTAATCCTTAATCACATGTCTTTTAGAGAACAAACATTCTGTAACACAGGATGAATGCCTGCCACTTCAACATTTTCTAAAGTTTCTTCTAGCCTCACTTTTATAACTGAAGCACATGAATCAAAACAAAACAAAACAAAAAAATGAACCTGCTGCCATCAAGTCGATTCCAATTCATAGCAACCCTATAGGACTGAGTAGAACTGCCCCATAGGGTTTACAAGGAGCAGCTGATGGATTCAAACTGCCGACCTTTTGGTTAGCAGCCAAGTTCTTAACCGCTGCGCCACCAGGGCTCCCACTAATGAGAGTTAATCTCAATTTACCGATATTTATTTTATGTACTGATTATACAGTCACTGGATTATAAAGCCTTTTTGTCAGGAATCTGAATGGTGTGAGCTACTATTTTGGGCACAATTTAAATAACTGGGGCTCCAACAACGGCAAACCAACAGTCTCAGGGGAGCTCTTACAACTAAATGGGGAACTTAAAAACACCAAAACAAACAGTGTAAAAGAAATAACCATAGAGGGTACCAAATAAGCATAGAGACAACATTTAAATACTTCCAAATATTTGGTTTTAAAGCATAAATGGAGCATGTGGGCTTTCTACATCATCTCCTGCCAAATCCCAGGAAAAACTGACTACACAACAGTCATCTGAAACAGCTGTTAGGTCTGATCTTCAAATATTTGGTTTCAAAATACAGACCTATTTGCACTTTAAAAACTCAGATGGCTGCATACTCCCACTGTAACACCGCACTGAGATAATCCTTTTAAAGTAGGCTGCTGGCCAAAACAGATCTTTATTCATGGGTGAGAACTGATTCAAATGGACAGAGCAAAATGTTAGTCTAAGTCCTAAAGTCAATTGTCAGAAAAAATGATTTGCTCTGGTACTAGAATATTTCTTTCTTTCTTTTTTTTTTTAAAGGTAGGGGCTGAATTTCAACCGTTAAGGTTAAAGAGAGAGGGTAAACGTGAAATATTAAGATTTTAGAAGCAAGGAAAAGGTTTATGTTCACTTCTCTTAAAACTGCTAACTTTCTCGAACTAACTTTCCTACTTAGCATATTGCTTTTGCGGGCACTCAAATACAGACTATCAAATCTGCCTCACTTTGGGTTGCTGGGAGGTTCAAGTCACGGAAAAGGATTTTAGTCTAGAAATAAGAATCAAGTAGTACATAAAACAACCTTTCCCACATGCTGGCATAATTATGCTTGTTTTCCAGGGCTGTGTACAAGCAAGGACATCTAGTTGTAGTCATATACTTCTGACAGTTATTTAACCCTATATACAATAACACCCTAGAAGACCAGGATGATGGGTGATACACACAGCATTTCTGTTCTTCTGAGCCAACATCAATTCTGACTAACTTCAATTGGTTTGATTTATGTTAACTTTTCTCAAGATGGCAGCCACTGAAAATGGCTATAACTTTACGAATCTCATGTTTTGTTTTCCTTCAAATCTTATACTTTTAACCTTGTTCCTGAAAAAGCCACTCTTAAAAAGTAAGTGATAGCAAACTCAGAAACTAACCCTATTTGGCATCTTACAAAACAATATTCCATCTTCACCCTATTCTTCTGATGTTTTGCAAATGGGAAGAATAATACTCTTAGAGGTTAAGAAACATATCCTGGGTCACACAACTGATGAAGGGGGGAACTGCAACCTACTTTTTCCATTTCCCAGTTTATCATTCTTCCCTTATAGCAGCTCTAGGGATGCCCCAGACCAATTAAATTCCAGGTAGATAAGAACACCTTTCTCAACCTTACCTCTTTATGCACCTTCCAACTGTCTACTGTCACATTGAAGAGAGCTTTGAGGGCCTCAATGGCACAGTCTGTCTCCTGAGGTGAGAGAGGAGGTCCATTATGGTCTATGGCCGATTCATACTCATCGGTCCACTTGATGCTAAAGGCACTTTCCAAGATCTGGGTTAGCAGCGGTAGTCCCTGGAGCTCATAGCGCAACTGTGACCTGATGTCGGTGTGCAAAAGTGATAGGAGGAAGAGCAAGCGCAAGTCAAAGCATTTAATGTCATTGATAAACTTTCGGTCCTTGCACTTTCTCAAAAGGTTACAGAGCTTTGCAGCAAGGTTAAGTTCCAGGCTGAGCTGCTGTGCCATCTGACTGTTGAACACTATGTTACACAGACATTTTAACGACTCCACAATAACTGGGAACTCTGACACCTTCTCCAAAGAATCATCCGACTCATTTAGCTTGGCTAGTCGCAGCAGTATCTGCATATTTTCCTTGGTTGTTACAGGAACTAAAATCTTTTTGTCTCTGGAGAGAATGCGGAGAACTTCCAGGCAGGACACTTGACATGTTGTTGGGATGTCCTTTACAAGGACTTTAAATATGCCTTCACAGAGTTTCTGAAAAACAAGAATGAGTTTCAAAAATCATTTAGTTCAAACGATTAAAAACAGAATGTTTCTCTACCAGTTTAACAGCAGTTAAGGATCTGGCTAGAAAAGGTTTTTATTTATCACGGAATGTTAGCACTGGAAGAAACCTTATGTTCGGTGCACTTCTTTTACTTTTGTTGTTGTTGTTGTTCTTGGCTGCCATTGAGTCAATTCTGACTCATGGTGACTCCGCATGCGCAGAGTAGAGCTGCTCCACAGGGTTTTCAAGGCTTTGACTATTCAGAAGCAGATCACCAGGCCTATCTTCCAAGGCACCTGGAGGTGGGTTTGAACCATCAACCTTTTCAGGTAAACCCTGAAGGGTTTGTTAAGACACAGACAACGGGACCTCACCCCCAGTGTTTCTGATTCAGTAGGGCTGGGGTAGGGCCTGAGATCTGCATATCTAACAAGTTTCCAGTTGATGCTGCTGCTGCTGCTGCTGCTTCTGCTGCTGGTTCAAAAGTCACATTCTGAGAGCCACTGAATAATGGCTAACAATGACATAGCTTGGACATTAGTGGGTAGGGGACTGGAGAAAAACTGACTAGATGAGCACTGAAAAGGTGGAGCTGAAATCCATCACCACATATACTTTAACCTCTCCTTGACTTCTCTGTGCTGAAGATATATGTAAGGGTGGCATGGACGTGTATGGAATGTGCCTGGTCACATCATCTTTCTTAACTTAAATGTGAAAAACTACTAGACGTGTGAAGCACATTACCATCAGTGGTCCTGGGCTTGAAACTTGTTCAACCTGCCACGGACTCTATAACCCTAAGAGTGTGGTGATTAAGAACACGGGTTCTGGATTTAAGTGATTACCTAAGGGCACTTGGCTAAGAGGTGGAAGGCCAGGCCTCAATGCAGATAATCTGGCTCCAATATAATTTACGCTATAGATGTCAATGATCATACCCTAACTGTCTCCCATTTATTAACTGTGATCTTGAGGATGTCACTTCATTAGGCCTCTTTCTTCATTTACACCATGCATTGTGACTCAGTGTGCTCTAAGGCAACTTTCTTCTAGCTCCAGGATGACAGGCTTTTCACTCTGAATCTGCAAAACTAGGATGGGCTTGGGCTTTAGGTAGGAAACAAGCGGAACATGCCACGAAGATTGTGTGAGCATTCAAATGATTTATCACATGATTCATACACTGTCTTAAGGAGTGATTTCTAAAAATAAAAGTCAAGTTTTGTACATAAAATGTCTTTGCTTAAAAGATTGACGTTACAGTTTGTCCACTACACTCTGACAGCCTAATAAAGGCTGTCAGGGAACACCTTCTAAACAAGTACTACTCGAAAGTGCTGTCTACAGACTGGTGCCAGTTTACAAACTGTTAGTGAGCCGTGTTGCTATAGGTACAAAAATTGAGGGTATGCATTTAGAAATTTTTATAGTAGTTTGACTTTGCTGTGATATCCAAGGATGTGATTCTTTTGTTTTTTTTTTTTATAATTCGCTCTATTACAGTTTTTAAAAAAATATCGAGCTATTGTAAACTAGGGACAAACAACAACCACCCCAGTCCTTCATCATAAATAACTTCAGAAGCATTGTTTTAGACAATTTTTATCCCTTTTAAGTTTTCTTCAACTATAAAACCAAAGTAGTAAACCTAACACAGACCACATAGTAATGAGTAAATAATATAAAACTTCATAAACATGCTTACCTAAGACTTAATGTAATTTTTAAGCATATGGTGAAAACTGACAGTTGCCCACCAAAATTCATTCTCTCCTTATATAGTAACAGAACTGTAGAGAGACCCTCAGCTGCCTAGTTATATCATATTTCCCAATAGCTCTTCATGATCATGTGACTGAGCTCTTGCCAATGGAATATAGGTAGACATGTTGTATGCCATTTCCAGGTCTCGGTCTTTAAGACAGTAAGCAGCCTTCTCCGCATTCTTGTCCCCTTCTACAGCCTAGCACTAGATGTGGTAGCCCAGCCTACACCACGACAATGCCCAGATGTTGAAGCATGACTTGATGACTTGGAAAGAAACCAAGTCCCCGGAGAAATTCAGAGTACAGCCTCCCACCTGCCTGGTTGATCACCTCAGAACTGTTATTTGAAAAGGTAATAAACATCTATTTTCCTAACCACTTCTATCTTGGGGTATCTTTGAAATATGATGTCCCATCAATGCCCCAGAAGAACCTCTTGTGCCATCATTCCATAGGTAACAGTGTTATATTTAATCTCAATAACTAAGCAACTATTCCCTATATCTAATACCAGGAATTAGGCCAACTTGGCCTGGTTGTGCCATGGCTGGTTTATATATTCATTTGTTCATTTATTCATCCACCCATCAAGAATTCCCCGAGTCTATTTAATAAATCCAAGGTAATGTTCCTGGCACTGGAGACACAATGGAGAACATCTAAGGAACTTAAAGTCTAGTGTGAGAGAATTACAAAGAAACACAAGTTACGGAATAATACAGTAAGTGTTCTGATAGATTTAAGCCAGGGTTTTTCAACCTGGATGCTACTGACATTTTGTACTGGACAATTCTTTGTTGTGGTAGGCTGCCCTGTGCACTGCAGGATATTCAGTTAACATCCCCAGCCTCCACCTGATTGATACCAGTAACACCCCCACATACTTAAAGACAATCAAGAATGTCACCAGAAATTGCCAAATGTCTCCTCAGGAGCAAAACTGCTCCCCATTAAGAACTACTGACCTATATGGTTCTATGACAATACAAATCTAAGGCACTGAATACAACCTTATGGGAAATGGACCAATTCAGGGAAAAATTTCCTAAGGAAGCAGCATCTAAGTTAACACTTGAAATGTACAGGTGTAATTTTTATTCAGTCATTTCATAAATATTTGCAGTGCCTAATATATTCAAGGCTCTATACTAGATGGTAAGTGTACAGTGGTGAACAAAACATAAAATTTTGGTGTTATGGAGATTATAGTCTAATGGAGGAGACAGATAACAAACAAACAAGTAAATACATAATTAAGATGTTACTAAATTTTATAAAGGAAATGAACGAGATGCTGTGATAGAGAATAACTGGAGAGAGGCTCAATTTCAGAAACAGTGAAATTTAAGCCAATTCTGATGGTGAGAAGCTGCTAAATGTGCAAAGAGTAGAAGAATATTGCAGGCAGAGTCTAGTATGTTTAAGGTCCTGAAAAGCCAGTGTGAGTGATGTTACAGGCAGAGTGCTGTGACAAGAAACTGGGGAGCAAGCAGAAACCAGATCATGGGGAGTCTTACAGGCTATGATAACGAGATTAGGCTTTAGTTTAGATGCTACAGACAGTCAGTAAAGGAGTTTAAGCAAAGGGGATTTATAATCCAATTAAAATTTGTAAAAGATCACATTGGCTGCTCTGTGGAAAATGAATTGGGGAACAAATGTGGCTTCAACTAGAGTGGCAGCAGTGGAGAGGGGAGAGATGGGAATGAATCTGATATTTTAGAGGGAAAGTCAATAGGACTTGCTGATTTATTGTTTGTGAGGGAGAGGGAGGTGTTTGGCTTGTTTGGCTTCAGCAATATAGTGCCATATACTGAAAAGAACACGACTGGGTAAAGAAAAGCTTTTCAGGAAAATCCTGTGTAACACATTAAGTTTGAGATGCCTACGGGAAGTCAAATAGGAAGCTGGATGTACGTGGCTGGAGCCCTAAGCAACCACCTGGGCCAAACCTTCTATATGAGTGAGGGCATTTCAAACTACAGGAATGGATGAAATCACATAGAGAAAAACACATGATGAAAATGGAGGCTAAAACAGAGCCTTGAGAAATGCCAATGCTGAGAGGCTGGGAGGAGGAAGAGATGGTAAAATTGGGAAGAATCAGTCAGAGGCAAAAGGAAATTTAGGAGTCTGGTGTCTTGGGGCCCTGGTGGCAGAGTGGTTAAAACACTCAACTGCTAACCAAAAGATCAGTGGTTCAAACCCACCAGCTACTCCGTGGGAGAAAGATGTGGCAGTCTGCTTCCCTTCTGTATAGACATAAACTTGGAAATCCTATGGGGCAGTTCTACTATGTCCTACAGGGGTTGTTAGGAATTGGAATTGACTCAGTGGCAGTGGGTTTGTTGGGTTTTTTTGTTTGTTTGTTTTTGGTGTCTTGGAAGATAACACAGGAAAGGATTTTATGGAGGGAATGGTGTCATGGATTGAATTGTGTTCCGCAAAAATACCTGTCAGCTTGGTTAGGTCATGATTCCCAATATTGTATGACTGTCCACCATTTTGTCATCTGATGTGGTTTCCCCATGTGTTGTAAATCCTGTCTCTACGATGTTGATGACATGGGATTACCGGCAGTTACGTAAACACAACCTTTAAGATTAGATTACGTTTTAAGTCAATCTCTCTTGAGATATAAAAGAGAGAAGAGAGCAGAGAGACATGGTGACCTCATACCACCAAGAAAGCAACACTGGGAGCAGAGCGCGTCCTTTGGACCTCAAGTTCCCGTGCTGAGAAGCTCCTCAACCAGGGGAAGGCTGATGACAAGGACCTTCCTCCAGAGTCGACCAAGAGAGAAAGCTTTCTCTTCAAGCTGGAGCCCTGAATTTGGACTTCCAGCCTACTAGACCGTGAGAGAATAAATTTCTCTTTGTTAAAGCTTTCACTTGTTGTATTCCTGTTATAGCAGCTGTAGATGACTAAGACAAATGGTCAACTTTCAAATGCTGATGAAAGAGAAAGTAGGGTAAGGACAAAGGTCTTTGGATTTGGCAACAGATTACCTGTGATGTTGATAAAAGCAACTGCTGAAGAATATTTAGCCAAAAACCAAACCTGTTGCTGTTGAGTTGAATGAGACTCATAGCGACCCTACAGGAGATGAGAAAGTGGAGAGAGAAGTACACTTTTCAAGACACGTGGTTATAAGGAAAGCAGAGAAATGGGACGGTAACACGAGGGAAGATAAAGTCAAGAGAGGTTGTTTCCTTTTCTTTCAAAGAGAGGATATACTAGTGCATGTCTATATGAGGAAGGGAATGAACAGTCTGGAATTAATCCAGAGGGCAACGGGCAGTCTACTGCAGGGTGTTCAGCAGGTGAATGATATTAGATTTGTACTTTGGAAATGTCACTCTAATGGTAACCTAGAGGATGTATAAGAAAAGGGAGTAGGACCAGAAGTAGAGAGATCAGTTAAGAGGCTGTTACAATTGTTCAAGTGAATTCAGATAAAAATTAATAGATTAATTTAGAATAGACATAGGCCAATGACTAAATAAACGAATCAAAATGAAACAAGTCAACAGAGAAAATGAACACTACGAAAGACAAGTACTAATGTTTGTTTTATTTACAAGGAACAGGAAAATGCAGTAATTCTCCAGTTTGAGCTGGAAAGACGGGCAGGGTACACACAGCATAGGTGCTGAGTTCAACCTGGCAGTAATCCCACAATAACCACCGGCCAGAAAGAGCCAAAGAGCCAAACAAAATGAGTACAATTTCCACAGTCAGAATACTAAGAGGTAGAAGGGCTATCGTGATCACCTAATATCAACAAACACTATTAGTGCAAAAGGTTCTATAAAAAATGGGCCTTGAGGTCAAATAAGTTTGGGAAATTTACAAAGCATATTAAAATATTAAAGATTCCTAGATGAACTGTGAGGGGGGAAAACCTATGTAATTTTGTTAAATTTAGTATTTCCTTCATTTATTTGACCAAGGAATCCTTGTTAAAAAATAACACCTAATAACATACTCCAACCAACCAACTGCTGTTGAGTCAACTCCAGTTTATGGTGAACTCAAGGGCAGCAGAGTGAAGCTGTGCTCCACAGGGTTTTCAGCAGCAAACATTCCAGAAGTAGATCACCAGGCCTTTCTTCTGAGGCACCTGTGTGGACTCGAGCCACCAACCTTTTGGTTAGCAGTTAAGCACATTAACCATTCCTATCACCCAAAGATAATATATTCAGAACCAGAAAATCTCTCTCAGCTTACAGATATGAAAACTGACTCCCAGAAAGGTTATGTGCGATTAAGGTAGCACAAAAAGATACAACAGAAAAGGAGAATCGAACTCTTAGTTAACCGTCCTACTCTTTTCATTCTGGTGTGTACCAATACACAAAAAATAAAGCAAAAATGGGTACACTGAACATTAAAAGCAATCTTAAGCTAGGCCCTGTGAAGAGAATTATTGAGGACCAATTTTTTCTCCTTAAATAAACAGACCTACATCCTTGAATAGGGTTCTACTAACTTTTTTCTTATGTTTCTACTCTTCTCTTGTAGTGGTAGTGGAATACCTATCCCTGCAGTCTGCCACTTTCTCTTTAATAAGAACAGACAGACTCCCACCCCCACACCCCATTATGGCTACAATGTTAGCCACATGCTTGATTTGTGTTCCCACTAGGATCAACCAGTATTCCTATCGTGATGGGATAGGACTCTGCTCTCAAAATAGGCTACGCACATTTATCTGGGAGATGTGGCACAGTGCCAGAGATACTTAAAGTCACAGGGCAATCCTGGTGCATCTTCTTGAACCACTATTTTAACCAAAAGATTTATTTTCTACATAAAAATAAACAAATGTATTACAAATCACAATATAAGCCACATGAATTTTTAAGATAAAAAGAAAAAGAGATGTCAAAGGAATTTTATTAAGGTAGGCTCCTCTGGATGATGCCTCCCTGGCCTCTGAAGGTTATGCCTACACTCTCCTCTGATGGACATCACTGGATATATATTCCAGGGATCTAATTTTAGTTCTTAACTAGAGATGAAGGTCAGCCACCTAAATCTGACAGTTCTAAACTTTTACTCTCTGTGTACAGCACACCTGAGAGGGTGAGTGTGTGTGTGTGTGTGTGTGTGTGTGTGTGTGTGTGAAAGAGAGGGAGTGTGTGCAAGCAAGCATGGGAGGGAGGAGAGAATGTAATAAATTCCAAAATAAGCTTACTATAATTAAAAGTCGCTATGAGTCGGAATCCACTCGATGGCACTGGGTTCTGGGTTTTATAATTAAAAGCTGCAACAATGTTACTAGTCCCAGAGGACAAACATATTCAAAAATTGTTTTATAAAAACACTATACAGTCAATGACCTTCTGCCAGAATTCCAAAATATGCTTATAATAAAAGTTAGAAAAATAGGATTCTAAAGGTCAAATTTGGAATTTCTTTATAAAAAGCTAAAGATGACATTTTCTATATGAATACTCATTAAGCTGGGTCCATACACATATAGCTTAATGTTACACACACACTCCTTTGGGTTTTTTCCTACCTGCAGTATGGGAGGCAATGGTAATCCTAACTTTTTATTTAATGGACACTGCCCTGGTGAATAAGGTTTTATCTTACTTCCAAAATTTCATCTCTGGGTTCCATTCTTGCACATGTGCATTTTTCAGCAATACAATCCTTTTGGCTATGTTCTCTATATACTGTGATCCTGCCAAAAAGACTAAAAGGAGAGTTCAGGGTAATAACAATGTGTAAGTCTGGTTCAAGTTTGTTTGCTAATTAGCAATCCTGAGAAAGAGATGTTACATCATCAAGAGTTCATTAATAGATGTAAAAGACAGCTTAGGTGTAAATAAACAAAACCAAACGAATCAGCTGCTGTATGGATTAAACCGTGTCCCCAAAAATATGTGTGGTAGACCCTAACCTCTATGCCTGTGGTTACAACCCCATTTGGGAATGGATTGTCTTTGTTAGGTTAATGAGACAGGATCAGTATAGGGTGTATCTTGAGTCAATCTCCTAAACGCAAACTAGCAAGCAGAGATGGGGGAAGAGAGATGCCAAGCCCCATGAAGATCTCCCAGGAGCAGAAGCTTAAAAAGACAAGAACCTTCCTCCAGAGCTGACAGAGAAAGACTTCCCTTAGAGCCAGCACTCTGAATTCAAACTAAAAGCCTCCTCAAGTGTGAGATAATAAACTTGCTTGTTAAAGCCACCCATGCATGGTATTTCTGTTATAGCAGCACTAGGTGACATAGAATTTGGTACTGACAGTAGGGTGCTGCTCCAACAAATATCTACAATGTGGAAGTGGTTTTGGAATTGGGTAATGAGTAGAGACTGGAAGAGTTTTAAGGTGCCCCGCTGGCATAGTGGTTAAGTGCTTGGCTGCTAACCAAAAGGTCAGCAGTTCAAATCCGCCAGCTGCTCCTTGGAAACCGTATGGGGCAGTTCTACTCTGTCCTACCGAGTTGCTACGAGTCAGAGCTGACTTGATGGCAACGGGTTTGGTTTGTTTTTAACAGTAAAAGCCTAAACTGTCAAGAAAAGACAATCTTGGTAGTATTTGGACACCAAAGGCAATTCTGGTGAAGGCTTAGAAGGAAGTGAAGAGAGCTACAGAGAAAGTCTCCATCATCTTAGAAAATAAATATGGCACTAGCAACAGAACACTGCTAGAAATGTGGACGTTAAATGTGCTTATGGTGAGGCTTTAACAGAAAATAATGAACATGTGACTGGACAATGGCAGAAGGGCAGTGCATTTTATGCAGTAGCAAAGAACTTGCCTGAATTACGTTCAAAAGTTTGCTGGAAGGTAGAACTTGTAAGTGATAAACTTGGATACTTGGCTGAGGACATCTCTAAGCAAGATCTTAAAGAGGCCACGTGGTTTCTCCTTGCCGCTTATAGTAAAATGCGAGAGGAAAGAGATGAACTTAAAAACAAACTGTGAGAAATGAAAACTGAACTTAAAGATTTGGAAAATTCTGTTATACAAACTAAGGATACGTGTCCTAGAATGTTCACCAAAGATGTGGTTATACAATACTTTGTTAAAGAAATTAAGCCATGACTGATGGATCTAACCAACTAACACAGCAGAAAACCCATCAGCTTAGACTGAAGGGGAGAGAGAAAGAGTGAAAGAAAGTACGCTGTCTGCCTCTTGGAATTCTACAGGCAAAAAAGAGGTCAAAGGAGCTACATTTGTTGTCCTCCAAGAAAAGAAAAGGACCATCCCTGGAGCAGCCTGGAGATCAGCAGAGCTGTTGGAAGGAGCACAGGAAGTAGGGCCTTCTTGTTTTCAAAGGGTGGGGCCACGATCTCCCGGATCTCAAAGGGTGGGGCCACAGCCTTCTAGGTTTCAAAGAGTCGAATCTTCGCCAACTTGGTTCCAAAGTGTGGACCTGTTAAGGTCTGCTAGGAGGTATGGCCAATGCCCAAACTGAGCGGGTGGGGTTGGCATTCAGATGGACTAGGAAAATGGGACTACCCAAAGCCAAGGGAGCAGAGTTGCCATCCCAGTGCAGCAGAGCTGAAGCCAGGGGATGAGGGGGCTCCACCCAGAATCCAGAGAGCATGGCCAGCACCCAGAATCTAGAGGCTGAGGCCCTTGCCCAGATGGTCCCAAAGAGCAGAGGATTATTTTCAAGCCTTGAAAGCTAATGTAAATTGTCCTGTTAGGTTCTGGATTTGCTTGGCGCCTGTTATCCCTTCTTTCCCTCCAATTTCTCCCATTTTTAATAGATATGTCTACCTTGTGTGTGTTCCACCATTGTACTCTGGAAACAGATAATGTAGTCTGGGTTTCACAGGTTCACAGATGAAGAGGAATTTTGTCCTGAGAGAGAATACATCTGAAGTCTCACCTGTATTTGATTTAGATGATTCGGAAAATGTGATTTGGGGCTTGGAGTTGATTTAAGGCTTTTAGGATGATGTGATGGGGTAAATGTGTTTTGCATATGGGAAGGACATGAATTTTTGTAGGCCAAAGGGTTGAATGTCATGGATTCAACTATGTCCCCCCAAAATTTGTGTTGTAAATTCTAAACTCTATGCCTGTGGTTATAATCCCAATAGGGAATGTGCTGTCTTTGTTATGTTAATGAGACAGAATTAGTGTAGAGTGTATCTTGAGTCTATCTCTCTTATGATATAAAAGAAATTAAACACAAGCTAGTGAGCAGAGATGGGGGGAAGAGAGATGCCAAGTCCCATGAAGATCGCCCAAGAGTAGGCGCTAAGAGACAAGGACCTTCCTCCCGAGATAGGGGAAGACTGATGCCAAACCACATGGGTACCTTCAAGGAACCAGGAAACAGATGCTGAAGAGACAAGGACCTTCCCACAGAGGTGACAGAGAGAAAAATCCTTCCCCTAGAGCTGGAGCCCTGAATTCAGACTTCTAGCCTCCTAAACTGTGAGAAAATGAACTTTGTTTGTTAAAGCCATCCACTCGTAGTATTCTGTTATAGCAGCATTAGATAACTAAGACCCTTCCTTTCTTGACTGAAGGCAGAAATAGGTATGCCCAAGCTTTTTACTTCTTGTCAAACATAGTATCAGACAACTCTGTCTCTTTCTCTTACTACTTAAAAAAGAGTCTACACTTCAACACACCACTTTCGGAGAAGGACAGGACATCCAGTAAGAAGCTCAATAGAGACACGGAAGACCTACTTACAACAATCAACCAACTTGACCTCATTGACTTATACAGAACTCTCCACCCAACTGCTGCAAAGTATACTTTTTTTTCTAGCGCACATGGAACATTCTCTAGAATAGACCACATATTAGGTCATAAAACAAACCTTTGCAGAGTCCAAAACATCGAAATATTACAAAGCATCTTCTCAGACCACAAGGCAATAAAACTAGAAATCAATAACAGAAAAACTAGGGAAAAGAAATCAAATACTTGGAAACCGAACAATACCCTCCTGAAAAAAGACTGGGTTATAGAAGACATCAAGGAGGGAATATGGAAATTCATAGAATGCAACGAGAATGAAAATACTTCCTATCAAAACCTCTGGGACACAGCAAAAGCAGTGCTCAGAGGCCAATTTATATCGATAAACGCACACATACAAAAAGAAGAAAGAGCCCAAATCAGAGAACTGACCTACAACTTGAACAAATAGAAAGTGAGCAACAAAAGAATCCATCAGGCACCAGAAGAAAACAAATAATAAAAATTAGAGCTGAACTAAATGAATTAGAGAACAGAAAAACAATTGAAAGAATTAACAAAGCCAAAAGCTGGTTCTTTGAAAAAATTAACCAAATTGATAAACCATTGGCTAGACTGACTAAAGAAATACAGAAAAGGAAACAAATAACCTGAATAAGAAACGAGAAGGACCACATCACAACAGAACCAAATGAAATTAAAAGAATCATTTCAGATTACTATGAAAAATTGTACTCTAACAAATTTGAAAACCTAGAAGAAATGGATGAATTCCTGGAAAAACACTACCTACCTAAACTAACACATTCAGAAGTAGAACAACTAAACAGACCCAAAACAAAAAAAGAGATTGAAACGGTAATCAAAAAACTCCCAACAAAAAAAAGCCCCGGCCCGGATGGCTTCACTGCAGAGTTCTACCAAACTTTCAGAGAAGAGTTAACACCACTACTTCTGAAGGTATTCCAAAGCATAGAAAATGACAGAATACTACCCAACTCATTCTATGAAGCCACCATCTCCCTGATACCAAAACCAGGTAAAGACATTACAAAAAACGAAAATTATAGACCTATATCCCTCATGAACATAGATGCAAAAATCTTCAACAAAATTCTAGCCAATAGAATCCAACAAAACATCAAAAAAATAATTCACCACGATCAAGTGGGATTTATACCAGGTATGCAAGGCTGGTTTAATATCAGAAAAACCATTAATGTAATCCATCACATAAATAAAACAAAAGACAAAAACCACATGATCTTATCAATTGATGCAGAAAAGGCATTTGACAAAGTCCAACACCCATTTATGATAAAAACTCTCACCAAAATAGGAATTGAAGGAAAATTCCTCAACATAATAAAGGGCATCTATGCAAAGCCAACAGCCAATATCACTCTAAATGGAGAGAACCTGAAAGCATTTCCCTTGAGAACGGGAACCAGACAAGGATGCCCTTTATCACCGCTCTTATTCAACATCGTGCTGGAAGTCCTAGCCAGGGCAATTAGGCTAGACAAAGAAATAAAAGGTATCCGGATTGGCAAGGAGGAAGTAAAGTTATCACTATTTGCAGATGACATGATCTTATACACAGAAAACCCTAAGGAATCCTCCAGAAAACTACTGAAACTACTAGAAGAGTTTGGCAGAGTCTCAGGTTATAAAATAAACATACAAAAATCACTTGGATTCCTCTACATCAACAAAAAGAACACCGAAGAGGAAATAACCAAATCAATACCGTTCACAGTAGCCCCCAAGAAGATAAGATACTTAGGAATAAATCTTACCAAGGATGTAAAAGACCTGTACAAAGAAAACTACAAAGCTCTACTACAAGAAATTCAAAAGGACATACTTAAGTGGAAAAACATACCTTGCTCATGGATAGGAAGACTTAACATAGTAAAAATGTCTATTCTACCGAAAGCCATCTATACATATAACGCACTTCCGATCCAAATTCCAGTGTCATATTTTAAGGGGATAGAGAAACAAATCACCAATTTCACATGGAAGGGAAAGAAGCCCCAGATAAGCAAAGCACTACTGAAAAAGAAGAAGAAAGTGGGAGGCCTCACTCTACCTGATTTCAGAACCTATTATACAGCCACAGTAGTCAAAACAGCCTGGTACTGCTACAACAACAGGCACATAGACCAATGGAACAGAATTGAGAACCCAGATATAAATCCATCCACGTATGAGCAGCTGATATTTGACAAAGGCCCAGTGTCAGTTAATTGGGGAAAAGATAGTCTTTTTAACAAATGGTGCTGGCATAACTGGATATCCATTTGCAAAAAAATGAAACAGGACCCATACCTTACACCATGCACAAAAACTAACTCCAAGTGGATCAAAGACCTAAACATAAAGACTAAAACGATAAAGATCATGGAAGAAAAAATTGGGACAACCCTAGGAGCCCTAATACAAGGCATAAACAGAATACAAAACATTACCAAAAATGATGAAGAGAAACCAGATAACTGGGAGCTCCTAAAAATCAAACACCTATGCTCATCTAAAGACTTCACCAAAAGAGTAAAAAGACCACCTACAGACTGGGAAAGAATTTTCAGCTATGACATCTCCGACCAGTGCCTGATCTCTAAAATCTACATGATTCTGTCAAAACTCAACCACAAAAAGACAAACAACCCAATCAAGAAGTGGGCAAAGGATATGAACACACATTTCACTAAAGAAGATATTCAGGCAGCCAACAGATACATGAGAAAATGCTCTCGATCATTAGCCATTAGAGAAATGCAAATTAAAACGACGATGAGATTCCATCTCACACCAACAAGGCTGGCATTAATCCAAAAAACACAAAATAATAAATGTTGGAGAGGCTGCGGAGAGACTGGAACTCTTACACACTGCTGGTGGGAATGTAAAATGGTACAACCACTTTGGAAATCTATCTGGCATTATCTTAAACAGTTAGAAATAGAACTACCATACAACCCAGAAATCCCACTCCTCGGAATATACCCTAGAGAAATAAGAGCCTTCACACAAACAGATATATGCACACCCATGTTTATTGCAGCTCTGTTTACCATAGCAAAAAGCTGGAAGCAACCAAGGTGTCCATCAACGGATGAATGGGTAAATAAATTGTGGTATATTCACACAATGGAATACTATGCATCGATAAAGAACAGTGACGAATCTGTGACACATTTCATAACATGGAGGAACCTGGAAGGCATTATGCTGAGCGAAATGAGTCAGAGGCAAAAGGACAAATATTGTATAAGACCACTATTATAAGATCTTGAGAAATAGTAAACCGGAGAAGAACACATACTTTTGTGGTTATGAAGGGGGGAGGGAGGGAGGGAGGGAGAGGGTGTTTTATTGATTAATCAGTAGATAAGAACTGCTTTAGGTGAAGGGAAAGACAACACTCAATACATGGAAGGTCAGCTCAATTGGACTGGACCAAAAGCAGAGAAGTTTCCGGGATAAAATGAATGCTTCAAAGGTCAGTGGAGCAAGGGCGGGGGTCTGGGGACCATGGTTTGAGGGGACTTCTAAGTCAATTGGCAAAATAATTCTATTATGAAATCATTCTGCATTCCACTTTGAAATGTGGCGTCTGGGGTCTTAAATGCTAACAAGCGGCCATCTAAGATGCATCAATTGGTCTCAACCCACCTGGAGCAAAGGAAAATGAAGAACACCAAGGTTACACGACAACTAAGAGTCCAAGAGACAGAAAGGGCCACATGAACCAGAGACCTACATCATCCTGAGACCAGAAGAACTAGTTGGTGCCCGGCCACAATCGATGACTGCCCTGACAGGGAGCACAGCAGAGGACCCCTGAGGGAGCAGGAGATCAGTGGGATGCAGACCCCAAATTCTCATAAAAAGACCATACTTAATGGTCTGACTGAGACTAGAGGAATCCCGGCGGCCATGGTCCCCAGACCTTCTGTTGGCACAGGACAGGAACCATCCCCAAAGACAACTCATCAGACATGAAAGGGTCTGGTCAGTGGGTGGGAGAGAGACGCTGATGAAGAGTGAGCTAATTATATCAGGTGGACACTTGAGAGTGTGTTGGCATCTCTTGTGTGGAGGGGGGATGGGAGAATAGAGAGAGCGGGAAGCCGGCAAAATTGTCACGAAAGGAGAGACTGAAAGGGCTGACTCAATAGAGGGAGAGCAAGTGGGAGTAGGGAGTGAGATGTTCGTAAACTTATATGTGACAGACTGATTGGATTTGTAAACGTTCACTTGAAGCTTAATAAAAGTTAATAATAAAAAAAAAAGTCTACATTTTTCAGAAAGCCCCTTTCTCCACTGCCTACGTGAAATATATTTTAAGTTAATATATTGGCAAATATAAAAGTATCTTCATTTATGGCATATTAAAATTTACCAAATGAGGACACATTATCTCATTTAATTCTTAGTTCTTAGCACAAGCTATACATCTATTTAAATATATCTTGTTTATGTAGTATACTAACAAGACTGGAAGATGGACATTCTACAACATCAAGGTATATCTCATATCTTCATGGCTGATATAGATAGTGGTCCCATGGATCTCTATAGCCCCTTTGCTTTCTTGTTCTTTTCAGTGTAGCAAGGTCTTTCCTATATATAATATCTTTGGACTTTGCCTCCAGTGCCATCTCCTACACGACACTCAGCTATTCACTCTGAACTAGTTCCTCTATATTTGAATCCCTGGTTTTTAGATCCAGTAGCCCAGGTATGATACAGAAGATATCAAAGGGATCTGGTGGTAAGCTGAGAACAGGGAAAGAAGAAAAACTAATTTGTGTCTATGAGACAGTTGTGAGATCTGCAGAAGTTTTCAGTGGCACATGAACACACTAGTGGTACAGTAGAAGCAGCAGAGGATTTTGAAACAGACTATCTGGGTTCTTTCTAGCTACTTGAATTGGAGGAATTTGCTTAATCTCTCTGAAGCTAAATTTCTTCATCTGTAAAACAGATATAATAACAGTCTACCTATCTTGTAAGGTTATTGTAAGTATTTAATAGAGATAGCATCTGAGAGAACATATTGTAAGGTATAAACTACCTTATATGTTACTTATAGGGAAATAGTACAGTGGAAGTAAAGAAAGCACCTTGATCAAACACCAGCTCTCCTTCTTGTGGCCTATGTGATCTTGGGTAAATTACTTGAAATCACTTGAGCCTCATTTTCTCGTCTCTAAAAATAGGGATAAGATCTAGGACTTATAAATATGAAATGTGATGATATATTAAAAAAACACTAATATAGCACTTGTGGTAGAGTAGGAGGCTACTGCATGTTGCATCATAAAGATGGCCATATGGACAAAATAGAGAAATACTAGCAGGTACACTCCACACAGGAAAAATATGGCTGGGAAGTTTTTACCAGTATCTGTCCTTTAATGATAAAGTCATTTGAGAAATAGAAGTGGTGATGTTATAAACAAACACTGTCATTTTATATGAATTTTACAGATTCTATAATGTCCATTACTGAGCACCTGTGTATACAGCGCCATTTACAGGCACAACTCGAAGTGTTCCTAATTTAAAATTCAAATGAATGCAAATTAATCAAGAGAAATGAAGTCTATCCGAGTGATGAGACATCTATTTTTAGGTTGGGGAGCTATAAAAGAATATGATTCAAGTAATTTACAATATTAGGGAAACTGAACATATGTAAAATGAATGAATAAAGAATGTATCTTTTCAACATGCAGTAATTTAAGCTATGTATTAAGAGGCTGGGAAAACCTGGTGGCATAGTGGTTAAGTGCTATGGCTGCTAACCAAAGGGTTGGCAGTTTGAATCCGCCAGGTGCTCCTTGGAAACTCTATGGGGCAGTTCTACTCTGTTCTATAGGGTCGCTATGAGTCAGAATCGACTCGACAGCACTGGGTTTGGTTTTTGGTTTTGTTATTAAGAGGCTGATGGAATAAATTTTAGCTAGGGAATTTAGCCAGAAAAGGCTTCTTAATAAACGTGAATGTTGGACAGTAAATAAAAAGAAAAAAGAGAGCGACTGAGTGACAGAAAGGAAGTAGGAAAATAAGTCAAATGGTGGACAACATGACCAGAGGCAGAGAGGGACATGACAAAATAGGAGGATCAACCAAAGCAGTTTAGAGTTCATACAAAAAAAAAAAAAAACCAAAAACTTTCTAACAACGAGAGTTATCCAACAGCAGAGTGACTGCTGTGAACTTTCTAATACTGTTTAAGTGTGTATTTAGAGGTGTGATGACCCTCGGTGAAGGATACCTTAGCAAGCATCACTGTACTGGAAGGTATCTTCTGGATTGTACTACACTATGAATTCCTTGAGGATGAGCTCTGCAAGGATGATTACTGAAGGTAGAAAAGGAGAGAGAAGACCTAGTTTGAGTCTTTGCTCTGCCACTTAATTGTTAAGGACCTTGGGCAAGTCAACATGGTTTTCAATCTATAAACGGGGAAGTTGGGACACTGTTATGGATTGAATTGCGTCCCCCAAAAGTATCTGTCAACTTGGCTAGGTCATGATTCCCTTGTATGACTGTATGATTGTCTACCATTTTGTTCTCTGATGTGATTTCCCTGTATGTTGTAAATCCTATCACTATGACGTAATAAGACAGACCAGCAGCAGTTACATTGGTAAGATTTACAAGATCAAGTAGTGTCTTAAGCCAATCTCTTTTGAGATGTGAAAACACAGAAGCAAGCAGAGAGACATGGGGACTTCAGACCACCAAGAAAGCAGTGCTGGGAGCAGAGCAAATCCTTTGGACCTGAGGTTCCTGTGTTGAGATGCTCCCAGACCAAGGGAAAACTGATGCATCACAAGGACCTTCCTTCAGAGCCAAGAGAGAAAGCCTTTCCTTGGAGCTGGTGCCCTGAACTCAGGCTTTTAGCCTACTGGACTGGGAAAGAATAAACTTCTCCCTGTTAAAGCCATCCACTTGTGGTATTTCTGTTATAGCAGCACTAGATGATTAAGGTAGACACTAAATATCTGGTAAGCCAAGAACTCTTTAAGATCCCTAAGAGTTTTTAATTAGTTAAAGATGTAGAAGTCCTCCATTTTCTTTAGCACATGATCAGATTTTTTAAGGAAGACCTGAGAAAAACAAAGCTTGTGTTTTTAACAAAAATAAATAAATCAATCTGAGAAATCTAAAAAAATTCTCAGCAGGCCCAAATTCTATAGGCTAAGTACTGCACTGCCAACAGGGGAGAGCTGACACTAAATATCCTATCCAGTCACTTACAATGGAAAGCATGCTCCTCTATTTCCTGTCAATGCTGATAATTAGTTCAATGTCCAAGTTTTGTTATGCTCTGCATCAAGTCTCAAACATTAGATGGCTAAAATCACAAAATGAACAGAACCGATTCATAAGCTGTGTAGGCTAATCCAATTATTAATGAGTGACAGTATGGTGTAGGACATGGGCTGTGTGGTCAGACTGCCTAGATTGAATCATAGCCTCCTACTTCACCAGTTTCAGCAAATTATTTCTCTTTGTGCTTTAGTCTCCTCTTTTATAAAATAAGCAAAATTACAGAACCTACCGTATTGTCTTACTTTAAGGATTAAATATGTTAATACGCATATAGTGCTTAGAGTGGTGATGGGCAGGTGGTACATGTTAAAATAAATGTTACCTACTAGCATTTCTTTTAACGATAGCTTTATTTAGATATAATCCATATACCATAAAGTTCACCCTGTTAAAGTGAACCAACTCACTGGTTTTTAGTGTATTCAGAGTTGTGCAATCACCTAATTCCAGAATGTTTTCATTACCCTAAAAATAAACCCTATACCCATTAGCAGTAACTCCGCATTTCTCCCTTCTCCCAGTCGTTAATCTACTTTCAATATGGATCTACCTATTCTGGCCATTTCATATAAAAGGAATCATACACAATGTGGACTTTTGTGTCTGGCTTCTTTCATGGAGCATGTTTTCAAGGTTCATCAATGTTGTAGCATATATCAGTACTTCATCCCTTTTTTGGTTGAATAATACTGCATTATACGGATATACCATATTTTGTTTATTCATCAGTTGACAGACATTTAGATTGTTTCCACCTTTTGGTTCTTATGAATAATGTTGGTATAGACATTCATATACAAGTTCTTGTGCAGATACATGTTTTCATTCTGTTGGACATATACTTAGGGGTGGAATTATCGGGTTGTATGGTAACTCTGGAGCCCTGGTGATACGCGGTTAGGAGCTTGGCCCTTCACCACAAGGTTGATAGTTGTAATGCACCAGCCACTCTTTGGAAACAATATGGGGCAGTTCTACTCTGTCCACTTTGAGTCAGAAATGGGTCGACAGCAGTGGGTTTGGTTTTGGTATGGTGACTCTATATTTAACCTTTAATAGACTTTTTCTAAAGTGGTTGCACCATGTAACATTCCTACCAGAGGTGTATGAAGGTTCTAATTTCTCCATACCCTCTCCAACACTTGGTACTATGCGAGTTTTTTATTATATCCATTCTAATGGGTATGATGTGGTATTTATTATAGTTTTGATTCACATTTCTTAATGACTAATGATATGGAACATTTTTTCACATGTTTATCGACCATTTCTATATCATCTTAGGAAAAATGTTAATTCAGATCCTTTATCCATTTCTTAATTGGGTTATTTGTCTTACTACTTCATATATTCTAGATACATGTCCCTTATCAGATATGACTTACAAATACTTTCTCCCATTCTATGGGTTATCTTTTTTGCTTTCTTGATAGTGACCTTTGAGGCACAAATTTTTTAGTTTTGATGAAGTTCAAATTATCTATTTTTTTCTTTTGTAGCTTGTGTTTTTATATCAAAGAACCTACTGAGAATTCCAAGGTCACAGAAATTTACTTCTGTGTTTTATTCTTTTTTTGGATCCATTTAATTTTTGTACATGGTAAGATGTAAAGACTATTCTTTCCCCATTGGATGGTCTTGACACCCTTGCCTAAAATCAGTTGACCAAAGACATAAGGGTTTATTTCTGAACTCTTAAGTCTATTACACTCATCTATATATCCATCTTTATACCAGCACCACACTACCTTGATTACTGATGCTTTGTAATAAGTTTTGAAATGAGGAAGTGTGAATCCTTTAAGATTGTTTTGGATATTCTGGGTCCCCTCCAATTCCAAATAAATTTTAGAATCGGCCTGCCAAATTCTCAAAGAGGCCAGCTGGGTTCTGAGAGGGATTGTACTGAATCTGTGGATCAATGTGGGGAATATAGCCATCTTAACAACAAACAGTAAGTTTTCCAATTCATGAACATGGGATGTTTTCTAACCACTTACATCTTTCATTTCTTTGAACAATGTTTTTATACTTTTCAGAATGTTAAGTCTTGAAGTTCTTTTGCATCAATTCCTCTTCAATCTTACTTATCCGTTGTCCAGCTTTTGAATGCATATGAGGCAACTGAAAACATCATGGCTTGGGTCAGATGCACCACCTTAGTCCTCAAGGTGACATCTTTGCTTTTCAACATTTTAAAGAGGAATTTTGCAGTAGATATGCCCAGTGCAATATGTTATTTGGTTTCTTGACTACTGCATCCGTGGGCACTGATTGTGGATCCAAACAAAATGAAATCCTTGACAACTTCAATCTTTTCTCCATTTACCATGATGTTGCTTATTGGTCCAGTTGTGAGGATTTTTGTTTTATGTTGAGGTGTAATTCATACAGAAGGCTGTGGTCTTTGATCTTCATCAGTAAATATTTCGATCCCTCTTTACTTGCAGCGAGCAAGGTTGTGTCATCTGCACACTGTAGGTTGTTAATGAGTCTTCTTTAGGCCTAAGGCCATGTTCTTCTTCACACAGTCCAGCTTTTCAGATGACTTGCTCAGCATACAGATTGAATATGGTGAAAGGATACAATCCTGACTTACACCCTCCCTGATTTTAAACCACGCAGTAGCCCCGTTCTGTTCAAATGACTGCCTCTTGGTCTATGTACAGGGTCCACATAAGCACAATTAAGTGTTCTGGGATTCTCATTCTTCACAATGTTATCCATAATTTATTATGATCCATGGTCGAATGCCTTTTCGTAGTCAATAAAACACCGGTAAACATCTTTCTGATATTCTGTGCGTTCAGTCAAGATTCATCTGACATCAGCAATGATATCCCTCATTCCACATCTTCTTCTGAATCCAGCTTGAGTTTCTGGCAGTTCCCTATCAATGTACTGCTGCAACTGTTTTTGAATTATCTTCAGCAAAATTTTACTTGTGTGTGGTATTGATATTGTTCAATAATTATCATATTCCGTTGGATCACCTTTATCTGAAATAGGTACAAATATGGATCTCTTCCAGTTGGTTGGCCAGGTAACTGTCTTCCAAATTTCTTAGCATTGACAAGTAAGCACTTCCAGTGTAGTATCTGTTTGCTGAAACATCTCAGTTGGTATTCTGTTAATTCCTGCAGCCTTGTTTTTTGCAATGCCTTCAGTGCAGCTTGGACTTCTTCCTTCAGTACCATCAGTTCTTGATCATATGCTACCTCCTGAAATGGCTGAAAGTCAACCAATTCTTTTTGGTACAGTGACTCTGTATATTCCTTCTATCTGCTTTTGATGCTTTCCACATCATTTAATATTTTGCCCATAAACCAAAACCAAAACCAAAACAAAAAAACCAAACCGTTGCCATCAAGTTGATTCTGACTCATAGTGACCCTATAGGACAGGGTAGAACTGCCCCCATAAGGTTTCCAAGGAGCGCCTGGTGGATTTGAACTGCCAACTTTTTGTTAGCACCCATAGCTCTTAACCACTATGCCACCAGTGTTTCCATTTTGCCCATAAAGCCCTTCAATATTGCAGCACATTTGCCCAGTGTAATGTGTCTTCTGATTTCTTGACTACTGAAGTCATAAGAGCTAGTGATCTTTAGTTTTTGATTCTTTTGATACCTTTGGGTGGTTTTACTGTCAGAACAATATTGGTCTCATAGACTATGAGTCGAGAAGCATTGTCGCCTGTACATTTTGAAAGAGTTTGTAAAGAATTGGTATTAATCCTTCTTTAAGTGTTTGATAAAATTCACCAGTGAAGCCATCCGGCCATTGGCTTTTCTTTGTGGGAATGTTTTCATTACTAATTCAATCTCTTTACTCACTCTACGTCTATTCAGATTTGTCTATTCCTTCCAGTCTGTTTTGGTAGTTTGCATCTTTCTAGGAATTTGTCCATTTTATCCAAATTATCTAATTTATTGCCATGTAATTATTCATAGTATTTATTTATAGCTTTCATTTCTGTAAGGTCAGTAGTAATGTCCCCTTTTATTCAGAAAAACTGTTCTAGTAATTTGAATCTTCTTTTTTCCTTGAATAATCAATCTAACTAAAGGTCTTTCAATTTTGTTGATCTTTTCAAAGAACCAGCTTGTTTTTATTGATTTTCTCATTTTTCTTTCCACTATTTCATTAATTTCCAATCTAACCCCTACTATTCCATTCCTCCTACTTGCTTTAGTTTTAGATTGCTCTTCTTTTTCATGTCTAAAAGCGGAAGGGTAAGTTAGTGGTTTTTTTCCTTTTAAAACAGCCATTTATAGCTATAAATTTCCCTCTTGGCACTGCCTGCGATGCATCCCATACATTTTTGCAGTCATATCTTCATTTTCATTCATCTTATTTTGTAATTTCTCTTTTGTTTGAACTATTGGTTATTTAGGAATTGTGTTGTTTAATTTCCACATGAACGTGTTTCACAAATTTCTTTCTGCTATTGATCTCTAATTTCATTCCACTGTGGTCAGAAAATACACTTTGTGTTATTCCTATCCTTTTAAATGTATTCAGGTTTGTTCCATGTACAATTGAGAAGGATGTACATTCTGCTGTTGTTGGGTGGACTGTTCTATATAAGGTGTTAGGTTCAGCTGGTTTATAGGGTCATTCAAGTCTTCTATTTCCCTGTTGATCTTCTGTCTAGTTGCTCTATCCAAAACTGAAAGCAGGGTTTTGAAGCCTCTAATAATTATTGTTAAATTGTCTGCTTTTCCCTTTATCTTTGCTTCATGTATTTGGGTGCACTGATAGGTGAATATATGTCTATAATCGTTACATGTTTCTGCTGTATTGACCTTTTATCATTACAAAAATGTCCCCCTTTATTGCTAGTAACATTTGTTTTAAAGTCTGTTTTGTCTGATATTAGTAGCCACTCCACCTTGCCTGTGTTTGCTGTTTGCGTAATATATCTTTATTCTTTTACTTTCAACGTATTTGCATCTTTATGAGTCTAAAATGTAAACACTATACAGTTGGATATTGTTTCTTATCCAGCCTGACAATCTTTTTGTCTTCTGTTTGGACTGTATAATCTATTAACATTTAATGTTATTAATGATACAGCTGGATTCACGTTGGCCATTTTACTTTTGTCTTCTGTATGTCTCATGTTAACATTTTAATTTCTTTAATGATTTTTTTCACTATAGTTTTTTGAGTTATTTCCTTAGGGGCTGTTCTAGGGCTTACCATATACATCTAACTCATCAGAATCAGTTTCAGATTCATATTAACTTAATTCCAATGAGATATAGAAATGTTACTCCAAATAGCTCCATTCCTTTTTCCTTCTTTATGGGGTGGTGTTGCTGTTATTGTTGTGTGCCGTCAAGTTGATTCTGATTCATAGTGACCCTTTATGACAGAGTAAAACTGCCCCACAGGGTTTCCCAGGCTGTAATTTTTACAAGAGCAGACTGCCAAGTCTTTTCTCCTGCAGAACTGCAGGTAGGTCCAAACTGCTAACCCTTGGGTTAGCAGCTGAGTGCTTAACCACTGTCCACCAGAGCTCCTTATATGATATCAGTGTTATACATTTACATCTATAAATGGCACAAATCCAACAATATATTGTTATAATTATTACTTTACATAATTTCATGCCTTTTAAAGAAGTTGAGAGGAGAAAAAGAGCAAGTATATATGTACAGCTTTTATTATATTGGAAACCCTGGTCATGCAGCGGTTAAGAGCTACAGCTGTTAACCAAAAGGCTGGCGGTTCAAATCCACTAGGCACTCCCTGGAAACCCTATAGGGCAGTTCTACTCTATCCTATAGAGTTGCTATGAGTCAGAATTGACTCAATGGCAATGGGTTTGGTTTTATTAGTCTTTTTATTTATCATTTCTTGCTTTATTTGTTCTTGAAGGTCTAAGTTACCACCTGGAGTCATTTCCTAGTCCAAATACAGCTTTGCTTCAACTGACCTCCTTTGTGCTGTTTCTGGAAAAAAGAAGAATACGCATTTTTCTGTCTTTTATAATTACATAATTATCTTTAACAGTGCTCTTTTTTGTGTGTGTGTGTGTGTGGATTCAAATTACTGCCTGTGGTCACTTGTTTTCAGCCTGAAGAACTTCCTCTAATATTTCTTGCAAGGTGGATCTGCTAGCAACAAATTCTCTCAGCTTTTGTTTGTATGGGACAGTTTTTACTTTGCCTTCATTTTTGAAAGATAGCTTTCCTTGATATAGGATTCGTCATTGACAGTTTTTTCTTTGAGCACTTTGCATGGTATCCTATGGTCTTCCTGCTTCCATTGTTTCTGCTGAGAAGTCAACCGTTAATCTTATCCAAGTTTCCTTGTAAGTAACAAGTCATTTTTCCTCTTGCTGTTTTCAACATTTTCTTGTCTCTGGCTTTTACCATTTTTACTATGATGTGCCTGTGGATTTCTTTCCATTTGTCCTACCTGGCGTTCACTGAGCTTCCTCAACGTGTAGATTAATGCTTTCCAATAAATTTAGTAAGTTTTCAGTCATTAGTTCTTCAAATGTTTTCTCTGCTTCTTTTTCTCTCCTTTCTTTATGGTACTCCTAATATGTGTATGCAGGTATGTTTAATGGTGTCTCACAATTCTCTGAGGCTCTGTTCATTCTTCTTCACTCTTTTTTCTCTCAGTTCTTTGGATTATACAATCTCTACCAATCTACTTTCAAGTTAACTACTTCTTTCTTCTGCTAATTCAAATTTACTCTTGAGCCCCTCTTTTTTTTTTCTTTTTTTTACTTGAGCCCCTCTAGTGAATTCATTTCAGTTACTGCACTTTTAAAAATCCAGAATTTCCAGAAGATCCTTTTAAAAATAATTTCCATCTCTTTACTGATATTCCCCTTTTGATGTGATATTGTTATCATACCTACCTTTACTTCTTTAATCAAGGTTTCCTTCAATCCTTTGGACATATTTATAACGGCTACATTGAAGTTTGGTATATCTGACATCTGGTTGCTCTCACAGGTTTCTGTTGCCTTCTTTCCCCCAGTGTATTTTGGGGGGGGGGGGGAGGGACTGAATATTTTAAATAATACTCTGGTATTGGTCTCCATCTGAGGCTATTTAATGTTATTTGCTTGTTTACTTGTTTAGTGACTACTTGAATTATTTTAGTGAAGTCTATTCCCCCCAACACCCTCAGTGTGAAGTCTCTGATGTTGCTCCTCAGGGGACACACTTTGGATAGGCCCACAGGCATCCTGGGATGACAGGAGCTTTGACTGGCCTCTCTTTGACTCTCTTTACCTAACCACACCCAGCTGTTAAGCTTCTTTAATTGCCAGCTGATTGCTCTATTGTGTTCAACAATGCTCTGGGGCATAAACTGCTCCACAAACTAGTCTAATCAAATTAGGGCTCCTTTGAAGGGATAGTTCCTGAGATCAGTATTTGAGCTTTGCTCTGACCACTGGAGGGGTCCTCCCAACTGTCTCTTTCCCCCTTTCTCTGCAGCAAATTAGGTGGCCTTTAGGGAAACCCTGGTGTTGTAGTGGTTAAGTGCTATGGCTGCTAACCAAGAGGTCAGCAGTTGGAATCCACCAGGAGCTCCTTGGAAACTCTACTGGGCAGTTCTACTCTGTCCTATAGGGTCGCTATGAGCCAGAATCGACTCGACAGCAGCGGGTTTGGTTTGATTTTATTGTTAGGTGCTGTCGAATCGGTTCGGACTCATAGTGACCCTATGTACAACAGAACGAAACACTACCTTGGTCCTGAGCCATCCTCACAATCATTGTTATGCTTGAGCTCATTGTTGCAGCCACTGTATCAATCCACCTCATTGAGGGTCTTCCTCTTTTCCGTTGACCCTGTACTCTGCCAAGCACGATGTCCTTCTCCAGGAACTGATCCCTCCTGACAACATGTCCAAGTATGTAAGACACAGTCTCGCCATTCTTGCTTCTAAGGCGCATTCTCGTTGTACTTCTTCTAAGATAGACTTGTTCGTTCTTTTGGCAGTCCATGGTATATTCAATATTCTTTGCCAAAACCACAATTCTAAGACGTCAATTCTTCGTCAGTCTTCTTTATTCATTGTCCAGCTTTCACATGCATATGATGTGATTGAAAATACCATGGCTTGGGTCAGGTGCACCTTAGTCTTCACAGTGACATCTTTGCTTTTCAACACTTTAAAGAGGTTCTTTGCGGCAGATTTACCCAATGCCATGTGTCTTTTGATTTCTTGACTGCTGCTTCCATGGGTGTTGATTGTGGATCCAAGTAAAATGAAATCCTTGACAACTTCAATTTTTTCTCTGTTTATCATGATGTTGCTTATTGGTCCAGTTGTGAGGATTTTTGTGTTCTTTATGTTGAGGTGCAATCCATACTGAAGGCTGTGGTCTTTGATCTCCATGAGTAAGTGCTTCAAGTCCTCTTCACTTTCAGCAAGCAAGGTTGTGTTATCTGCATAACGCAGGTTGTTAATGAGTTTTCCTCCAATCCTGATGCCCCATTCTTCTTCATACAGACCAGCTTCTAGGGTTATCTGCTCGGCATACAGACTGACTAGGTATGGTGAAAGAATACAACCCTGACGCATACCTTTCCTGACTTTAAACCAGTCAGTATCCCCTTCTTCTGTCCAAACAACTGCCTCTTGATCTATGTAAAGGTTCCTCATGGGCACAATTAAGTGTTCTGGAATTCCCATTCACAATGTTATCCATAATTTGTTATGATCCACACAGTCGAATGCCTTTGCATAGTCAATAAAACAGGAAAATCGCAAATTGTCAAAAATGAAATGGAATGCCTAATCATCGATATCCTGGCCATTAGTGAGTTGAAATGGACTGGTATTGGCCATTTTGAATTGGACAATCATATAGTCTACTATGCTGGAAATGACAACTTGAAGAGGAATGGTATCGCATCCATTGTCAAAAAGAACGTTTCAAGATCTATCCTGAAGTACAACGCTGTCAGTGATGGGATAATATCCATATGCCTACAAAGAAGACCAGTTAATACGACTATTATTCAAATTTATGCACCAACCACTAGGACCAAAGATGAAGAAAGATTTTTATCAGCTGCTGTAGTCTGAAATTGATCTAACATGCAATCAAGATGCACTGATGATTACTGGAGATTGGAATGTGAAAGTTGGAAATAAACAAGGATCAGTAGTTGGAAAATATGGCCTTGGTGACAGAAACAATGCCGGAGATCGAGTGATAGGATTTTGCAAGACCAACGACTTCTTCATTGCAAATACCTTCTTTCACCAACATAAATGGTGACTAAACACATGGACCTTGCCAGATGGAACATACAGAAATCAAACTGACTACATCTGTGGAAAGAGACGATGGAAAAGCTCAATATCATCAGTCAGAACAAGGCCAGGAGCCGACTGTGTAACAGGCCATCAATTGCTCATATGCAAGTTCAAGTTGGAACTGAAGAAAATCAGAGCAAGTTCACGAGACCCAAAATATGACCTTGAGTACATCCCACCTGAATTTAGAGACCATCTGAAGAATAGATTTCACGCACTGAACACTAGTGATCGAAGAACAGATGAGTTGTGGAATGACAGCAAGGACATCATCCATGAAGAAAGCAAGAGGTCACTGAAAAGACAGGAAAGAAAGAAAAGACCAAGATGGATGTCAGAGGAGACTCTGAAACTTGCTCTCGAACACTGAGCAGCTAAACTAAAAGGAAGAATTGATGAAGTAGAAGAACTGAACAGAAAATTTCAAAGGGCGTCTCAGGAAGACAAAGTAAAGTATTATAATGACATGTGCAAAGACCTGGAGATGGAAAACCAAAAGGGAAGAACGCACTCAGCATTTCTCAAGCTGAAAGAACTGAAGAAAAAATTCAAGCCTCGAGTTGCAATAGTGAAGGATTCCATGGGGAAAATATTAAACGGTGCAGGAAGCATCAAAAGAAGATGGAGGGAACGCAGAGAGTCGTTATACCAAAAAGAATTAGTCGATGTTCAACCATTTCAAGAGGTGGCATATGATCAGGAACCGAGAGTACTGAAGGAAGAAGTCCAAGCTGCTCTGAAGGCATTGGCAAAAAACAAGGCTCCAGATATTGATGGAATATAAATTGTGATGTTTCAACAAACAGATGCAGCGCTGGAGGTGCTCACTCATCTACACCAAGAAATATGGAAGACAGCTTCCTGGCCAACTGACTGGAAGAGATCCATATTTAGGCCTATTCCCAAGAAAGGTGATCCAACCAAATGTGGAAATTACAGAACAGTATCATTAATATTACACACAAGCAAAATTTTGCTGAAGATCATTCAAAAATGGCTGCAGCAGTATATTGACAGGGAACTGCTAGAAATTCAGACCAGTTTCAGAAGAGGACATGGACCCAGGGATATCGCTGCTGATGTCAAATGGATCCTGGCTGAAAGCAGAGAATACCAGAAGGATGTTTACCTGTGTTTCATTGACTATGCAAAGGCATTCGACTGTGTGGATCTGAACAAATTATGGTTTGGTTTTAGGTCAGCCTATAATGAAAACCCTGGTGGCATAGTGGTTAAGAGTTCAGGGGCTAACCAGAAGGTTGGCAGTTTGAATCCACCAGGAGCTCTTTGGAAACCCTGTGGGACAGTTCCACTCTGTCCTATAGGGTTTCCATGAGTTGGAATTGACTTGATGGCTGTGGGTTTTTACAATGAAAACCAAACTCACTGCTTTTAAGTCCACTGCAACTCAGAGTGACCCTACAGGACAGAGTAGAACTGCCCCATAGGGCTTCCGAGTCTGTAAATCTTAATGGAAGCAGGCTGCCACATTTTTATCCTGTGGAGCGGCTGGTGGTTTGAACTGCCAACCTTTTGGTTAGCACTTAACCACTGCACCAGCAGGGCTCCTGGTTAGCCCATATATCCAATATATCTATCAACCTCCTCCCGATTGCCTTTTACCACAGCCTCCACTGGTTTTGAGTGCACCCTTAAACTTGAACTTATGAAATCAGTTCCTTTGGGGAGAGCTCTCTGTTCTAAGGCCTGCTTCTCTCCTGAGTTTTAGTGGATTTTCTTCATTCGCTGTATGCCCTTAGGAGTATTTCCAGAGACTTTAAATGTTTTGTTTTTAAAATGAGCACCCTTAAGCTTGAACTTATGAAATCAGTTCCTTTGGGGAGAGCTCTCTGTTCTAAGGCCTGCTCCTCCCCTGAGTTTTAGTAGATTTTCTTCAACTGCTGTATGCCCTCAGGACTATTTCCAGAGACTTTAAATATTCTGTTTTTAAAATAATTTCCACCAGTTTCACTGGGAAATGGGTCCACAGAACCCCTCATGCTGTCATGTTGGAAGTGGAACTTCTTGATGAGCTGTTACCTCTAAAGTACTTTTATCACTCCAAGGCAGGAATCCTAAAAAGTTATTCAAAGATCACGTATGGGCTACCACATCCAGGGTTTACTAAATCAGGAAGGGCTGTCCTACACTTTCTCCCTAGATTTAGTCCTTTGAAACCCTGGCAAAAACATCAAAAATGAAAAATGGAATCTGAGATAAAATTTAAATTTTTTTATTCTGAACTACTGTGAGGTGTTCGACCTGCCCCTATCATATAACTTAGCCCTTCTAGTCAAGTTTTGAGCCAGATCCCAGCTGGACAGAAACTTTAAAAACTAAAAAATTTATGATGTGCTCTTGTATTGTGTGTGTGCTTTAAAGAGATCAAGACACTGCAAATATTATCTTTAAGGCTACTGTTTTCTAAACGAGAACTGTACTTGTTCGTGTATCAGAACGTTTCCTAAGGTAAATACATCAAAGAAATTTTTGAGTCAAATTATCACTTTGTTTTAGTGAAAATTGTAGTTTGACAATTTCAAATCACTAAAATAAGTGTAAAGAGCTTTCAGAGCAACCATTCATGCCTCCAACTATACCCAAGAATGGATTCACAGTCTAGGACTGATGGTCCTATCTTGGCACATTTCCCTTGGGGGAATCTAACATGGAAATTTACCCATTCATTTTCTGTAGTCCATAATGGCAATCCTCAGCATGCATTTGTAGGTAAGGAAGTGCCAAGCAAAACACCACAGGCAAACAGACAATGTAGAAGCCAAAGCCTAACATAGTACCTGGCGCACAGGAGTTACTAAAAAATATTTGTGGACTACAGAGATCTCTAATATGTCAAGTATGTCCAAATCTAGAGGTGGAAACAGTAAAAAGAAGAACTATTTTGGGAAGTTAAAAATACAGAGAAATAAAAAAACAATACCCACTGTAATAGCATTCAGAGAGCCACTATTTGGTAAACTTTCTTCTAGTCATTTTTCTTTGTATAGTTTTTATTAGTTTCACATGGTTGTGATCATACTTTTGTATCATGATTTTTCACAATACAATCTTATGAGGTGTGCTCAAGATTCTGCTGTATACCAAAGAGAGTATCAAACACAAAGTCCGAGGAATTCTGGTCTCTACTCAACCTCCAGATTCCCTTTGTTCATAACAGACATTTTTTGTAGGTGCCTATTTTGCTGAATACGCAGAGCTGAGGGCTGAAAATACAAAGATAAGTAAGCCAGAGTTCTTGTCCTCACAGAGCTCATAGTCTCAGTTCAGCAATTACCTCATGCCTCACAGAAACATGGGCTTAATTGCATGCGCTTGCACAACTTACGACAATGAAGTAAATGCTTAAATTTTGGCTATTTTTAACTTTACTCTTTTGAGGAAAATTACTACGTACATAAAGATTTACCTCAAATAACAACTGAAGGTTGTATTCTTATAGGTGAAAGAACTGCCATTCTTTTACTCATTTTATGACATGTCCTTTTCAATAATTATTGTGATTAGTAGTCTTTACTGGTTTTGAGGTCAGTTTTGTCTTAAACAGAAATATAAAAGCTTTCATTTCCTCAAGATAAATTTTCAGATTATTCATTATATCCCCCCCGTCCGGCACATTTGCATGATGTATTTGTTTATGTGCTGGTAGATAATCACAGCCTACCAATTTAGGTAGAGGATGTAAGGCAAATGCTTCAATAAGCACAGGTGCTTATACCCAAATATACAGTGATCCACATCCACCTGGAACTATTTGCATTATATGCACAAACATCACGAGTTGTATCTGACTACTTCTCCAGAAGAATGTAACCACTCCCAGTTAGTAATTTTCTTTACCCTCTTCCAATTTAGGTCTAGTTGCGTAAATGGTGTTTCAAGGTATGAAATAAGAGATTAAAGAAAGTAATGGATAATTTGAAGCTTCTGAAATATACTTCAAAGGTAACAAGAGGGAGCTGCGGCACAATGAGCAGTAAAGAGCAGCACATGACACTCATGAAATCTGCTTTCTAGTTCAGCCTCTACTACTTCCTAGTTGTGTTAGCAAGTTATCACTAATCTGAGTCTTGGTATTCTTACCTAAAAAATAGGAATGGGGATACTCTCATCCTACTTACTGTATTACTGGTGAAAAGCAATCTTTGTGCAAAACACTACCCAGTGCCGTCGAGTGTTAGGAATTAGGTGTAAGGATCATTAATTTATAACTACCTCCTAAAAAGCTCCATAAAATCGAGTTTCATTTTTTGAAGGGTACCCTTCCATCACCTAAGTTGTCAACAAAGATATTTACATAAGAAAGACAATGTTCTGTTGTGTTCTTTAAAGACACAGCACCCGGAGTTTATCAAAAGGGGTGCTGCTGTTACCAAGAAGCTGCTGGAAGAAGGCTCCAGAGACAAAGAGAAAAAGAGAACTAGAACACCAAAACAAACTGGGTGGTAATTTGAGTTCTTCTTTTCAGATTGTGTTTAACGTGGAGAGATGCCTACCATCCTATGTATCTCCACTTCAAGAACTTAAAAACTGTTAAATGTAGCTCCTTTAGAGCTGTCCAATAGTTTTGATTTCAAAGTCTAGAAGAGGCCTTTCACTTAGGCATGAAAAAGTCACTAATGGTTTTAACCCCTGGAGACTGAAATGGCTTTGTTTGTCAATGTTTTTCCATTAATGAAGATTACCTAGCTAGATCCCTAATGACATTTGTCTATATCAGATTTCCCAGGAAGCAGAAATCTATACACTGTAACAGCGATTAAGCATTGGTACAACAGTTACTCTCTCCAAAGATCTAAAATGTGGTAAAAGACTGTATTTTCAAAATGTCAAGTTTTGCTACTGCTATCCCGGAAATAATATAGACATGCTTTATAAGTAACTTTGTGGGAAATTTACCTCCTTCAATTGAACTTTATGTGGGGTGAGGGGAATCTCTTCTTAATGTACTTATTCTGACCAAATATTCTAAGTCCAGATTCCAAAGGAATCATAAATCTGCGGATGTGGTATGGATTCTCCTAACAAACAACAGCTGCCTTCCTAGCCTAATACCTCTCGTGAGCATGTGGAACAAAATGCTCTTTTTAACACCTTGCTTTTTTTTCACTTAGCTCTCTCTCCCCATAGAACCTAAGAGCATCTTTCTCACTTTCTCCTCCTCCTCCCCTCCCTCTCTCTCTTCTACTACATCCTAGTATTTTCATTATGTGTCATAGTTTCTTAAATAGTCCCTAATTCCTAGACACTTGGTTGTTTCTAATCCTGCATATTTATGTACAATCCTTCAATAAATAACTCTGTTTACTTGGGTTCAATCTAAGCACAGGATAGACTTCTAGAAGTGAGACTGCTGGGTTAAAATAAATCTGTAATTTCGGTAGATACTGCCAGTTTCTCCTCCATAGGGAGTATGCCATTTTGTGCTCCCACCTAACATATGAGTACTCATTTCCTGAAGACAGTTCATAAAAATACACATTATTGGATTGGACCCCACCCCTTACATTCCCACTCAATAGATATGGGGTTGGGCTGGAGCAGGTATATCTTGAAAAAGCTCCCCATAGAGTATATCCCTGGTTGAAAATCCCTGTTCTAAAAAATATTCTACTCTTGCTTGCACTGTTCAAATTCAAGAAAAAGTCAGTTAAACCTTTAACTTCCAGAGTTTACACTCCATGGTCACTCTTTCAACAAAAATTTTTCTGAGTGTCTACTGTGTACTCCATGGTCACTCTTTCAACAAAAATTTTTCTGAGTGTCTCTAGATGTCGGGGATATAAACCTAAGTAACAGCGCCTGTCATCAGGGAGTGCTCAAGGTCTAACCAAGAGAGACATACAGAATTAAGAGATAATGTGTAAGTATAGTGTTGGAGTTTCACACAGAATTTCATGGGAATACTGAAGAGAAGTACTTCACCCTAACAGAGTGTCAGAGGAGGCTTCCTCAAGGAGATGTTCCAGAGCTGAGTATGAATTAACCAGATGAAGAGAAAAAGAGGTAAGAGGGAGAGGCAGTCTAGGTAGAAAACAATGTAAGCAAAGGTGGGAAGAAACAGAAGAGACGTGTATGTGCGTCTGACTGGAAACATTACATATTTCTAGAGAATACAAAGGAGAGAGAAGCAGCGGATAGGCTGCAAAGGTAGGCAGAGATCGGATCACTAAGCACCTAGAATGTCATCTTAAGAAGCTGGAGCTTTGTTCACTAGGCGAAGAAAGTCACAGAAGGGTTTTTAAGGCTCGGAGTGATATGATCAGGTTGCTGTTTTAGATTTATGGACAATGTACTAAAGGACACATAACTGGAGAAAGAAAAAAACAGTTAGGAAACCAATGCAGTAACCCAGATGAATGCTTGAACTGGGGCAGAGGTTAAAGAGAGAATGGACTGAAGAAATCTCAAGAGGTAAAATGAACAAGACTTAGACACTGGATGTGGGGTGAAGGTGAATGGGGAAATGATTCCAAGGTGCTATCAACCCACTATGATAAAGCACTGGAGTTAAGCTATTTTTCCAGCATCAGTGATAGGTTTATACTGTTCAGTCTTACTCTCTGACATTTGTGAGGCTAGGGATAGGCTTATGGAGGCAAGCAAAGCAAACTGGTAAGCTTCTCCTTATTAGCATCATGCTCTAATCAACTAAGTATATAACAAAAGGCAACCCCAACAGGCACGCACAATATTACATGGCCATGTCTCTCATACACCTTCTCTTATAATAACTCCTCTATTGAGTTTCTACCTATCCCTGTCCCACCTCCCCCCCGCAAGTTAGTGATCCTAGACAGCTGCGGACAACATAAATAACTGTCAACATGGGAAAGGATGTGTGGTTCGGGGCAGCAGCATGAACAACTGCATTCCCCAACCTTAACCCACTCTGGCCAAACTGTACAAGATTGGTCAGCCTATAGTCCTGTCACCAAATGTCAATCTCTGGAGGTGAGAAGATCTGGGGAAGGGAGCCCCCCCGAATGCTTCCTACACCCCTGATTTATACAAGCCTAATGGCCCTGCTGTCTTGGAGGAGGTACAACCAGAATGCTCCTTAGAAGCAAGGATGGCAAGACTACATTTCACATACTTTGGACATGTTGTCCGGAGGGGTCAGTCCTGGAGAAGGACATCATGCTTGGTAAAGTAGAGGGTCAGCGAAAAAGAGGAAGACCCTCAATGAGACGGACTGACACAGTGGCTGCAACAATGGGCTTAAGCGTAACAGTGATTGTGAGGATGGTGCAGAACCAGGCAGTGTTTTGTTCTGTTGCACAGAGGGGCTCTATGAGTCATAGCCGACTCGATGGCACCTAACAGCAATGGTCCTATGGAGCCTGGGTGGCCCACTGGTTAAGAGCTGTGGCTGCTAACCAAAAGGTCAGCAGTTTGATTCTACCAGCTGCTCCTTGGAAACTGTATGGCGCAGTTCTACCCTGTCTTATTTTTTTGATGGCAACGAGTTTTGGTGCCTACTCACTTTCTTGGTATTGAGGTGCAATAGTAAGTGAGGTTGAAGTGTAAGGGGTGGAGAAACAGAACAGAACCTGAAGTAATTTCTTATCTCCTAAAGGCTTCAGGAAGCCCAAGCAGTGTAGTGGTTAAGAGCTCGGCTGCTAACTAAAAGGTCAGCAGTTTGAATCCACCACCTACTCCTTGGAAATTCTATGGGGCAGTTCTACACCATCCTATAGGGTCACTATGAGTCGGAATCAACTCGATGGCAATAGGTTTGGTTGTTGTTGTTGTTGTTGTTTAATGGTCCTGCAGGGAAGGAGTAGGAGAAAGCTGTGTCACCGTAAAAAGACTGGCATCTCTCTTCTCAGAGTTCCAAAAAAAACAAACTGAAGGGAAACTAAAAACTAATCAAACCCCATCAGATAAAAACAAGTCCACTGCTCAGAAAGTCCATGAGTGAAATACACACACACACACACACACACACACGCACACACAGAATAACAAGCTATACCAAGGCTTACCTTTCTTTTATCTTCATCTGTTGATTCAAATTTGAAAGTAGCCCTATGCTGAGGGGGAAAGAAAAGAGAAACAATGTCATTTTAAACATATTTTTAATTTTGGCTCTGCTTAAAAAAATACATGAAATAATGTCCCTGTAAAAATGTTCTCTTCCCATCTTGTATCTCGATATTCTTATTAAGATAGGATAGGCATGTGAGCAAATAATTATAAAGCAGTGTGAAAAGTCTACAGCAGAAATATACACAGAGGAACGAAGAGAACCAAGTCACTAACTCTGCACAGAGAAACTAGAATGCTTTACATAGAATACATAGCATTTGAGCTGGGCCTTGGGGGATGAATAGGAGTTTTCCAGGAGACAGATGGAAAGCAGAAACAAAGGCTCAAATTTGTGAAACTGTGTGATTTATTTGTGAAATCAGCAGCTCTATGAAGCTGGAGAACAGGACACTTGTTAGGGGATAGGGGAGTGGAGAAAGATGAGAATGGAAAAGGAGACTGGGCAGATTTCTAAGGGCCTTTCAATGTTGGTGAGGAGTTTGTACCTTCTTTTTTATCTGCAATAAGAAATCATCGGAGAAATTTGAATATGCTGGTATTTTAGAATAATAATTCTGTAATACCCACCCAACCCAGTGCCATCGGTTTAAATCATGGCTCCACTGTTCATTAGCTCTGTGATCTTGAGCAACTTAAACTCCAGTTGGTTTTCTCGTCCGAAAATGGGGAAATAAGGGTACCTAGTTCACAGGATTGCTGTGAGGGTTAAAAGAGCTATGGCAGCACCATCTCACTGCCTGGCACATACTAAACACCCAGTAAATATTAGGGTTGTAATGATGATGATGATGCCATGACAATGAAAAAAAAATAACTGAAAAGCAAGGGAACTTATCTTGACCCTCCTGAAACAACTGGCAACACTGTATTTTCCACTCCATAGTCAATGTACAAGGGAATGGAAGACAGAATAAGTAGGCTTGCCCACAGTTACAGAAGGAGTGATGGTACCAAAAAAACAAGCATATAATTCCTCATTCTCAAGTTTAATTCAGAACCAAGTGCTCTTGTGAATCCTAAGCTTTCCTTTAAAAAAAAAAAAAAAATTCACTGAACTCCTGGCGACCTACCAGGAGTTGAGTACACTAAGTACTAAAGATATCATCACAGGTAGCTCTGCATGGACAGCTTTGTAGAAGAAGTAATTTTTGAAATTAAATGAGATAGAGAAGGATTGGCAGAGCAGCAGCTCTAAATGTGAAAAACGGTAAGAGGGAAGAGTTAGCGGTAAGAGAGAAGGGCCATTTGAGGAAAACCTAAAGGAGGTTGGTTGCCAGGAACAAGGTATGCAAAACAGTTAAAATGGACGGAGTCAGGTAGTAAGGGCTTAGATTTAAAATTTTATACCTGACCTGGCAGATGGGTGGCTGGCAAGAGAGGAAGGCTCTGAGGGAGGCGTGGACAGTAGAGAATTTTAGAAGAAAATTTTGAGCAGTAGCTCACAGGGCAGATCAAAAACGACAGCAAGATGGAGGACATAAAGCCCTGTGAGGAATGGGCATGAATAATCCAGGTGTGATACTGCTGGTGGCAGCATAAATTAACACAATTAACACAAGCCTTAAAAAGGAAAGTGACTCGGCAACACATATTAGAAGCCATAAAAATATTCATATCCTTTGACCCAGAACGCCTACTCCTAGGAAGTTATACTAATGAAATCATCCAGACGGAAAGAAAAATTATATATGTAAGCATATTCTCTGCAGTGTTATCTAATGTGGAAAAAAAAGAGAGAGACAACTTGAGTATCCAACAACGAGAGACGGATGAAATCAACAGGTGTGCATCCGCCTCACAGAATATTATACAGCAATTTTTAAAAATGATGGTTATGAAGCTCTGTAGCAACATGGAAAATTACTTGTGATGGCATTAAGTGGGAAAATAGGAAAACTTCAAATTATATGTCTATGAGGATAGTAACTACGTAAATACATGAATGCATAAGAACAAAGATTTGAGTGTTAAAATGCAAAAGTAAAAGCAACTGTATAAGCAGTGGTGAAATTTCTGGTGATTTCTTTTTAAAACTTATTGATTTTTTTAAATAATAAAGAACCTTAATTTTAAAATAAAGGATAAAGAATAAATGAATGACTGAAGAACAGATGAACAAGTCATAAATCTGAGGGCTATAACTGAGGAAGTATTAAAAGATAAAAAAGCACCAGACATCAGACTAAGATTGTAAACTAAAATTTAATAAAGATCTAATGCTGTTGTTGTTAGGTGCTGTCGCGTCGGTTCTGATTCACAGCGACCCTATGTACAACAGAACAAAATGCTGCCCGGTCTTCCACCATCAAATAAATATTTGCACAGAGAAACCAGGGATGTTTAATTTTTGCCATTATATGTGAAATATTAATCCTATAAATCATCTGGAATAAGGTATCTAGCTGCCAGTATATTGGTTTTCCCTATGCTTTTTGGCACTTACAGTGAGTGGATAGGAAAACAAAAGGATAGGGGGGAAAAAGTTTTCTGGAAAAACACTCATTAAATTAAATATCTTCTAAACAGTTCCTATGTAGAATGATCTTTTAAGGTGATAATTTAGAAGAATACCAAGGACTGATTTTTCTGTTACTTTTTAAATGCAAGGCTGATCCTGTCATAAAACCAGAACACTAAAAAAAAAAAAAAAAAGACTTTCAAAAACCCTGTCTCTTAACTGGCATATGGGCTTAATTTAATTAGAAAATATATTGGTATGTGAGGCAATACAAACTGAATTTTGAATGTGCCAATCTATTCAGAAACTCAGCCCTCTAAGGCTGTTGGATCCAAAAGATGCTGGCTCCTATAAGGCTGGCTTCTTTTATCCAACTTTGATCTTTGATTATATCTCATCTATTTTGTACCCCCAAATGTTACTCTCCTCTTTCCAAGCCTGGAAGTGGGAACGGATGTTTGGACAGCAGCTAGCATTTCTGGCTGTAAGCGCCTTTCTAGAACTGTTAACTAACAGTCAACCACCTCGCGCCTCTGTGTTTCATTTCCAGATGAACAGGAACAACAAGTGAAATACAAACTGAAGTGTAAAACCATTGCTCAATTTAGGGACCATGTAAGCTAGGAACAACAGCTCAGTGACACACAGGGACTCATTAGGAAGACTGCCCACTGTAGGGTTTATACGCTACCAAAAGGCTCTAAAAAGCTCACATTCTGGAAGTCAGACAGCCTTGAGTTTGAATCCCTCAGCGTCTCCTTATCTTTACAGCACCTTGCACATAGTCGGTGTTCAATAAATGGTCACTGTTATTATTCATGGCCTTTTTATTATGTAGCATCTGGCCAAACATCAACCTATTAAAGAACTAGCAGTTATTTCATAGATTTCCAATCCAAAAATACATTCAGATAGTACTGGTACACGGGAATGAATCTAATTGGGGTGATGTGTGTATGTGTGTGCGTGTGTGTGCTGTGTTTTACAAACTGAGGTTACTTCTAGAACTAAACACCAATAACCAAGATTATATAAATCAATCTGGAAGTAAGAACAAGGTACAACAAAGGAGCAGCCCCCTAACATGCTCCTATGCAAAACCTGCAGTGTGAACTCAGGGTCAGAATTCAACCTCCATCAAAGTGGAAAAGTCCTCTTATTTAGTCCAAGATATTTATATAACCCTATTTTTTTTTTTATTCAAATATGGTGGCTTTATTTCTAGAACTGTCCCAGTATTAGGCCTCTATCAATCAGGCACACAAAGACCTCAATGGTATGAGCAGTTTTCCTCTTCTAGGAAGACTACCCCTGGATACCTACATATTTGCCTGTCTTACATGCTTTCTACCTTTCAGTTGGCCATAAACTCGCCATACTTTCAAAATGGAATCCTGCTCGAGTTTGTTACGGCCACCAATCCATCTCTCTGATTATCATCAGAGTGGATGACTCCAGATCTGTTTCTCCATCTATTAAAGGAGGCCGTTGGACCCACTTATTTTTGAGCGTCCTTCTAGTCTAAATATGCTGTGTGCACCTTGGGGCCCTTGACTACTATTTGTTGTTGATAATCCTGATAATGACGACAACCAATCTCCCTAAGTCTGTTATCAGAACAGACTGTGGAGGAGGAGGAGCTTGGACAGTCCATAATTAATAGCCCGATCTATAACTGGAGTGGAGGTGATTAGAGCCCAACAGTTGCCAAAGGATATAGTGCACTCCTCCAAAAAAAACTTCCTCTTTTGTGTTCAAAGACACAGAATAGACAAGGGAAAGGCTCCATGTCCCTGCAAAAAGAGCCCTGGATATGGAATCTGAAGATAGGTCTGCCACTTTTTAGCTATGTGCCCTTGAGCACACAGATAGTCACTTTCTTCTTCTGACACTCAATTTCCTATTAAAAAAAAAAAAAAATGAGAATACTTTCGTCTCTCATAAGCTATAATATAAAAGGATTATATGTGATGATATATGTGAAGATGTTTAGAAACATGGCACCTAGCAGGGATTCAATAAATGTTAACAGGTAAACTGAGGAGTGAAAACGAACAACCGCTCCCCCATTTTTTTTTTTAATACTTCTCTATGCTGAGGCAACTTGCATTACACCCTTGGGAAACAGACATGTTTCTTTCTTTCCAGGATAGTTCTTCCCTCTTCCCAAGATAACAACAGTCAGTGGATGAAGCAAGAAGGCTTGGAAATGAGTCTCCGAAGAACTACAAAAATGAGTTGTTACCTAGGGCCAGACAGGTAAATGGTGCTCCAAATACACATGCTACAAGATATCTGGCTACCCACCAGGAAGTGCAAGAGTCAAGGAAAAGAACAGAATATATTCCTGAATTTTCATATTTGGGCTATGTCAATTCAGTGTCAAGTTTAATTCCTGCCTTAAAAAACACTAATGGTTATATGGTGCTTCCTCAGTACCAGGCACTGCTCTTGGTACTTTACAAATATAACTTGATGGAGGCCTGACAACAATCTTTTGATGTAGGTACTATTGTTATTCCCGTTTGGCAGGTGAGAAAACTTAAGGCACAACAAAGTTAACCTGCCCAAGATCACACAGGTTGTAAGTGGAGGACTGAGTCCAGACAAGCTCCTCCAGAGCCTACGCCACACTATCTCTGGAGTTTCTTGATCATTATAATTGTAACATACTCAGCGAGTGCCTCCTAAATCCACTGTGCTCAGTTTTTAAGTTTATCTCACAATAACAAGAGAACGGTGATATTATGCCTATTTTATAAAGAAACGGAGACTCAGAGGCTTAAAATAACCTATCCACAGTCATGAAGCTAACAAACAGCAGAGCTGGAATTTAAACCAAGGTTTATCTGACCCCACCTTCTTCCTACTGTACCTGACTGTCTCCTTTCAAGGACTGGCTTTATCAGAGAGTAAGAGCACAACGAATGCCCCCAACCAACAACACTCAATCCCTCTTTCTCTCTACATCCCTCATTTCCCTTCGTAGACTTTCAGTGCCCCGGTCACCAGCTGCTGTTGAATCGACCCCAACTCAGGGCGGCCCCATGTGTGTCAAAGCAGAATTGTTCTTCACAGGGTTTTCAATGGCTGGTTTTCTCAGTAGTAGATCACCAGGTCTTTCTTCCAGTGCGCCTCTGGGTGGACTTGAACTTCCAAGCTTTTGGTTAGCAGCCAGGTGTGTTAACTCTTAATGCTCCGTAGTCACCTCTTATTCCAAACAGCATTTCTCAAACCCACTCTTCCAGATGAGGAAACTGAAGCACAGGCTTCTTTTTCAGGGTTTCAGACTCCATATGCAGTGGAGCAGGGCAATTTAATTTCGCCTCCTCATTCTATTGCCTGACCACCACCTCATAGTTCCCCTATTCGTCTGCCCCAAAGTCTCTCTCCTTGAAGGGCAAAGCCCCACTGTAACATAAGCAAAGCTATTTTCTTTGTACTCTGTCACTACTATAATCAGAATTAAACATAGTGAGCTCTCTTCTTTCTAAAGGAGATAACTAACCCAATTCACTATCGACTCGAGCATTCTCATGCTCGGCTCACAAAAGTGCAAGCGTTTGGGAAATCCTCTCAAGTACTTCAGGCCCATAAACCATAAGCAAAAGGCAAAACAACTTAAAAACATTCCCACTGTGAAAAGGAGGAGTTGGACATGGCCACGGACTTAGGCTCTGACAGCACTTGGGCAGGAGTGGTAAGTGGAAACCAACTTACAGGGAGATCAAGGATAGGAAGAGAAAAATCGGAGGGAGTAAATCTGGAGTTCAAATGAGTTTAGCCACAAAGGGAAGAAAAAGTATTGAAGGAGGTAATAAGGTCCAAAAAAAACCCCAAAACCCATAGCCACCGAGTCAATTCTGACTCATAGCGACCATACAGGACAGAACAGAACTGCCCCACAGTTTCTTAGGAGCGCCTGGTAGATTCAAACTGCCGACCTTTTGGTTAGCAGCTGTAGCACTTAACTACTGTGCCACCAGGGTTTCCCGATACGGTCCAGTCAGAAGTTTTTCCTCCTCCTTCTCCTATAAAAGAAAGTTCCTATTTATTGCTGGGTATCTGACATATAGTTAAGTACTAATAAACATTAGTTGATTCAACACAATAGCCAAGTTTTCTGTTGTATTTTTTTTCTTGAAAAACATGATTTATAGCTGCCTCACATCTTTTGTGAAAAGCAATAATAAATCATGTTAAATGATTATAGCCTCCACAATATACAGATATGAACAGGTACAAATAGAAGCTAAGATATGAATAGGATAGAACCCATGTATCCCTGCAAAGAAAGCAGCATATACTGTAGAAAAAGCACTGGATTTGGAGTCAACCTAGATTCAAAACTCGGCCCCATCTGTAGATGGCTGTGTGGACTTGGGACTCTATTACGATTCCCAATTTCATCATTTGTGAAACGGGGAATACTGCCACTCTCCTCACACAGCTGTTGGGAAGATTAAATTGGAATGAAAGCTCTTCATGAATATTGTCTGGTTTTTTTATTCCTGCATCTTCTCCACCAAAAGCAGAAATGGCCTACTCTGGGAGCTCACTAATACAAAGTGTATGAAAGTGCAGTGGTAGGCATATAGTCATCAGTAGGAGGAGAGATTATGATGGAGGCAAATGAAAGGAAGAAAGATGTTACATCTAGAGCGTGACTTGGAGTTGGGTGTGCTTTCACAGAAGAGAGTATTCAGTTATCCTTAAAGTATTCTTTGAACTGAAGAATAAAGATGCCGCACGCTACCTTTTCAAGTGAGCATGTAAAATTCCTGGAGAAAAAAATAATGGAGAGCTAGCGGTTCTTGGAGAGAGATTCAGAGAAGCTCAGAGAAGCGATTGGGTTCTATAACAAGACACCTTTTTACCACAGAGTTGTAAAATGGAAAGAACAAAAGAATAGTTAGGGTTTCAAGACACAGGGATGGAATCCTGGCTCACACGTATGACCTTGGGCAAGTTGCTTAACAGATCTAGAGTCTCAGTTGCAAAATGTAGATAATACCTCATAAGGATTGCTGTCAAGATTAAATGAGATAATGAAAAGGAAAGCTATTAATGCGATACAAGTAACAAGTATTATTAACAGATTCTCCACCCACTTAAAACATAGTTACGTCCATGACCTTGGGCGTGATTTCAGTTCTTTGCGCCTCGGTTTCCTCATCTATAAAATGGGAAGGATGATACCATCTACCCTATAATCACTCTGAGGATCAAATGAGACACCACGCTAGAAAAACTGTACAGCGCTATAGGTATATAAAGAACTGCCATCGTTGATGATAAGTTTTTTGCTTGTCAAGAGCCGTGTTTATGCAGAGAAGCACGTCTATTCATACTATACAGGTGAGAAAGCCTCGCATGCATTTGTGCATCCAAGTGTGGGGCACAGGGCACAGACGCACATCTAAGGATTCCGGGGGTGTGACTTGCACGCTTGGAGGGAGGACTGTAGGACAGGCTGCTGGGCCAGAATCAGGGGAGTGGGCACTGGAGTGGGGGCAGGGGGACGCAAGATGCAAGGATCCGAAAGGCTGGGGGCACGAACACGCATGCCCAAGCCGGAAACGTTTTCGGGGGAGAGCAATGCGCATCCCCGGAATGATGGGGGTGGGGAGGGATGCGATGTGCAAGCCCGGAGGGCGGCCCGGGGGTGTGATACCGCACGCCCGGGGCCAGGGCTCTTTACCTTGTCGCTGTAATCCCTCAGGACCCGCTCGATAGCCCCCGCCTCGCCGGCCCGGACGATGTAGAGGGCGCGCTCCTCATCCATGGCCGCAGGTGCGGGGGAGCAGCGGCCCCTCTGCGCGCCCAAGCCGCTGCCTCCAGGTAAACGTCTCGCGCCCCCGCTCGCTCGCTCCTTCCCAGCTTCCTTCCTTCCCTCCTTCCCTCCCTCCCTCTTGCCTCCAACCCGCCAGCCTCCGCCCGGGCAGGCCCGACGTCACCGCCCCTCAACTTTCACCCCGCGACGTCACCGCTCCCCCAGCAACCGGCGCCTCGCGGCCGCCCCCGACAAGGCCCAGGACTCGAGGGAGGCCTGGCGAACGGCCTGAGGCGGGGTTAGGCCCGAGGCGCTGTTTGCTCTCCTGCCTTTCCCCGCCTCGGAGAAGAATCCAGCCTCTTAATTGGGATTTCACAGACAGAAATGTTGTCTCCCGACCCTCCTCTATGAATCATTCTCGGCGGACGAGAGCGACTGGGCTCTTCGCCGCCTATCTATGAGCCAGCGGCTCTATAGACTACAATTCCCCGCCTGCAATGGGGGCCATCCCATTCTTCCACCTAATTTACTGGAGTGTCGAATGGCATGCCGGGATTAGTAGTCATCCAGCGGGAAAGACGTCCCTCCAAGGGCATGCTGGGAACTGTGGTCCTGCGAGGGCCGGAAACGGGAGTCTGCGGCCGCCTGAGGGCAGCGGCGGAGAGACCGTTACAGGGAGGGTCTAAGGTCGGCTCTGCCTCGTTTTTGTTCCTTAACGATGCTGGTTGTCCTGCCCCAGCCTTGGCTGCTTGGGCTGGTTGACCGTCGCGGAAACTGGCACCTCTTGGTGGGAACCGTCAAGCACCGGTTCAATTCCCTCTTTTCTCATTTAGCGGTTTCGGTTTCTATGAAATTCTTTTTCTTCCTCCCTTCTTTGCGGTCAGATTATGTATACGGGTACAGTAATGAGGGAAGTTGCAGACAGTTTATCTGGATAAAAGGAAACACGGGGATTTTTGCCTTAATAATAATCGCTGTCCATTTATCGCGTGCCAACGGGACTCCAGACTCCGTGTTAGGTAGTTTCCATTTATAGCCTCTAATTCTCACACACAGACTTTTGTGGAACCGAAGGGAACCTGACTCGGATGGGTTAGGTAATTTGTCCAAAGTCACATAGCCAGTAAATGGAGAAGTCGGGATTTGAACCCAGGATATTCTACAAAGGCAGCTGGCTGCTCTACAACCACCAGTAAAACTAATAATAACTGATAGTAGTAATCAAGATGATGATAGAGGCTCAACGTTCTAGGCACTCTGTTACGTATTTTACCTGTAGTATCTCGGTTTCTCCCAAACTCATTTAAACATTGGAGAATTTATGCTGTGCCAGGGACAGTTCCACAGAATGTGAGTACAGTACATCCAAAACAAAGGGCCCTCACTAAGCTTCTGTTGTAGTGAGCAAACCTACGAGGAAGGCATTAAACTCATTTTAAGGTGAGGAAACTAAGCCTTGGAGAGGTTAAGAGATGTATTTGTCAAGATTGCGGAGTTTGGAAGCTGAATTTAAACTCGGAGCCTGTGCTCTTTCTGCTCACCAAGATACATGTTAGGGAATGGCTGAATTCTTCAAGCTGATTTCCAGTTTTGCACCCCAAGCAGCCTTTACCAGAAACCATCTTTGACGCCTCCCCAGTCCACCTCTTATTCTTGAGCTGTATTGAAGAACTAGAGAGGGCAAAGATTTATTCATCTAATAATTACTGAGTTTCTGCCATGTGTCAGATATTGTGGTAGACACGGGGGATTTAGAGATAACGACAAACATGGAACCTCAGTTCATGGAGCTTTTGGTCTTTCTGTGGGTTATACATTTCATGCGACAATTTTTTTTTTTTTTAGCATATTTATTGAGCCGGGAATTAGGGTAGGTGCTGTGTCTGTAATAAATTAAGTCAGATTTTAATCCCTCTCTTGAAAAAACACACTTCTTAAGAAGGTTATGGAATAGGAAGCCACATTCCTTACGTAATGGTGGTTGTTGTTAGGTGCCATCAAGTCGGTTCCGACTCATAATGACCCTATGCACAACAGAATGAAACACTGCCCGGTCCTGAATGGTAGCATCTTGCAATTCGTTTTTAACAGTTTACAAAACATTTTAATATACATTACTTCAATAGATCATTGAGGAAGGTATTGGACCCACTTTATAGATAAGAAAACTGAAGCTCAGGTGAGTTAAGTAACATGACTGGGACTCAAACTCAGAGCTACAACAGAACAAAGTATTTGGCTGCCTATTCTGTGTCCAGTTCTGTGTCCAGTGCTTTTTGAGTATCCATATATTTATTTTTGGCGCAAGGGCTCCCAGAGAGGATATTAACAAGTATAAAATACCTCAGTAGAGACTGTTTCTTTTAAAAAGGGTCTTACGCGTGTTGTGCTAGAAGTGTCTATTTACCAGAAATAGGCTATGTTTTTAAACTACAATTCTGTACTTCTAACAAAGAGATTTAAAAATGTGAAACCACCACCCAGGTCAAGATATACTACATTTACAGCAACCCAGGAGACTTGCTCCTGCCTCCTGTTTAGTCAGTACTCACAAGTAGGTACTGTTCAACTTCCATTGCTCTAAGTTAGTTCTGCCTATTCTAAAGCATCTCGAAAATGGAAGCCCATAGTGTTTCTATTTGGGGAGGTTAATAGCTAACATCAGTAAGCTTTGCTTGAACTCTAAAGAGTAGACAGAAAGGTTAGGGGCCAGTGAGTTTATGTTAATGGGGGAGGAACAGTTTGGAAAAGGAGGGTGAGAATGGTTGTACAACTTGAAGAATGTAATCAATGTCACTAAAGTGCACAAGGAGAAATTGTTGAATTGGTGTATGTTCTGCTGTGTGTATCCTCAACAACAACAAAAAATAAATTATTTAAAAAAAATGTGAAACCACATGAATTAATGTGTTGGGAAATTGTACCTTAGTAATTTTAATTAAGCGTTAATATTCTGATTTTATAGATCAAAAGGATCTTTGACTCTAACTCAAGTCATCTTTTGACCACTGACGAGACTCTGGTCCCAAAAAAACTAAGTGACTTGTCCAAAGTCAATAGTTAAAAGCAGAGTCTGGGACTAGAGCCTAGACTAGCTAAACCTGGGCCACTGCATCACTGTACCTCCCCGAATGTTCAGTTACGTGAAACTTACAGTGACTAGAGCCTCTAGTCCAGCATTGTATCCAGTTCTTGTTGATTCTTGGGTGGCATGGTACCAAGGAACGAGGTTTTACAGCCTGGGTAATCAAAACAACAAATATTTATTCACAAACCATTGCTCTGAGAGATAGTAATATAATTCCATACGTATATATGGATACTGCTTTACAATTCTCAGAATACTTCCACACAGATTATGACTGAATCCTTACAATAGCTGAAAAATGCAAGGTCAATAGGACAGTCATTATCTTCATTTTTACAGAGAAAAGGGAAGTTCAGGGTGTTGATTGGCTTACGCATAAGCAATAAGTCTGCTAGTAAGTGGTATAATCAAGGGCTAGAGGTGCTGTGGGCTCTGATAGCATAAAATATTGTGGACTTTCAGGTTAGGGCCAATGAAAAAGGCTGCAAATAGATACTAGTCATTTATTTTTGGACTTTGATATAGCCTGCTGTGGCATTTCCTCTTACCGTGTCAGTGGGCTAGTTGGAGTGTGCCAAATTGAAGTTCTTTTAAGAACACCTGGTGCTAACTGCTTTTAAAATCCAAATCTTCCAAATGTGATACTTTTCATACATTTTCTTTGGAAGAAAGCAGACATTTAAAAACTAAACAACTCTTCCGCGTAGTTGCTATAGCTCAAGGATTGGAGTCCAGACAACTCTACTAATTTATGATTTGGCCTGTCACCTGGCCACCATTACCCTACTGTGTGAAGCCTTCCTAAGCACATTGCCCTCAGCTATAAATTAAGGGATTGATCCGGATATTTTCTCAGTTCTAAAATTTTGTGATTTTAAGAACAACAATAAAACCACATTTGTATGTGTTCATCATTTAGAAAAATCTATCAATAAGCAGACCAGTCCCCGGAGAAGGACATTGTGCTTGGTAAAGCAGAGGGTCAGCAAAAAAGAGGAAGACGCTCAACGAGATGGATTGACACAGTGGCTGCAACAGTGGGCTCAAACATAGCCACAGTTGTGAGGACGGCACAGGACCGGGCAGTGTTTCATTCTGTTGTACGTCGGGTTGCTATGAGTCGGAACCGACTTCATGGCACCTAACAACAGTAATAAGTGGGGTTGTGCAAATCAGTATGTGGTCTTGGGTAATTGAAAAATCTTTCTCTTCACACTACTAACGCTTCTGGTAAGTGCACCCAAATTAAATGTTGATTTATTGCATTTACTCAAACTTGTCTGTATAGTAATTGTGTCTGGGGCACTTAAAATTTTTCATTGCTTGGGTGATCATTAGCAATGTAATGGAAATAGCGTTTGAGATTTTCTCAGGTTCCATGTGTAGGAAAGTGGTCAGAAGGGGTATTAGAGGCAAGGATAATGAGGGCATGAAAAAGGGGATTTCTGTCAGTGGGATAAGGAAGAGTTAAATCTGAGAGGTGTTTCATAATCAGTGACAACTCTATAACCAGCCAATCAGACTTGACATTCCTGAAAACATTACCTTGCAGTTCCGTAGGACAAAAAGTTAAAATAGAACCGAGAGACAGGAGAACTTCTGTTGTGGTCAGCTTCAGATCCTTGTGCATATTATTTTATCTCTGGATCTCATATATAAAATTAGAATTGTACTAGAGGACTTCAAAGCTTTTTTTAAAATGCTTAAAAAATATTACTTCATCCAGCCTTTCATCACCTTTCTGAGGTTCCTCAGTAATATTCCCAGCACTGCAGTTGCGAAAATTGAGTCCGTGCTGTTAGTCCTTGGCAAATGTACCTATAGTTGTTTAATATTGATTGACCATCCACAGTGGGGCTCTCAAATTATGCACACGAAATGGGCTCTACCCTTGAGGAGTTTTTATTTATCCAAGAGTTGGAATGTGGGTCAGACCCATTTGCATCTCACTGGTTTGGAATCCCATCCAAACAACACCTCTTGGGAAAACCCAGCGCTTTGGGTAGCAGTGCTGTAATGTGGCGAAAGAACCTGGACTGGGAATTGGAAACCCTGGTTTTTAGTCCCAGCTCACGGTGTGAGTCTCAAAAGCTGATCGTTTGTTAAATTCCTGAAAACCCCACTGGCAACCGATTTTTTCTGTCTGACAAGAGAAAACCTAAAAGCCGGAAGATTCTAGTTTGAATCTTAACTCTACTTCTGGGTGTTCAGGGATAAGTCTCTTGCCCTCTTTGAAACTTGATTTTCTCAACTATAATGAGCATAATACCTGCATTGCAGGAGGACATGAGGGTTAAAAGAGATGGCTTTCCAAGCGGCCAGCACAGCAGGCCTGGCGCGTTAGTTGAACTAGAATGAAAAATGCAAACTCTCTCCCCAAGGTGTTGTGAAGATTCAGAGATGAAGGTCATGTTGCTTTTTTCTATTGATGCACAAATATCATAAATGTGGTGGTTATTGTTGTTACTGTTGTTTTTTAACAACAGGAAAGTAATTACAACACACTGCTTTGGTCTTTAAGCCTTGGAGTTGGTGATTGTAACATCTTTAACACTGACATGCTATACAACAGTTTGGGGATAGTGACTGTCATACATGTAGATACATGTACACACACACGCATTCACGTGTCAGAGAAAATGTGTTCTCATAACCCTGCTTCTCTCCACTTCCTTTTTAAATCTTCAATGCAGTAATGCACTAATTTACTTACCAACATTTGATTAAACGCTTAAGATTCAACCCTAGGAGGAGGTAGCAGTGGACAAAGGATTATTGTTATTCATCATCAACACATTTTAGTCTTCCCCTCGAGTTGCCTATGAAGGATTAGTATTTCCCTGAAAGGAGGAGGACAGAATAAATTGTGTGTATCACCAAAGAACTGCCAGCTCCTTTCAGCTGGGGGCACATACCGGGAGCTTTTCATATTAGTCAGCTTTATCTCAACTTTTGGGCAGTGCCTACATCTGAATTTCATGGGCTTCAGGGTCAGTCAAAACAGAATTGTAGGGTTGTTGAGGTCAGAGGCCACCGCTGTCAAAGGGTAGTGACCTTAACAGCAAGCGGTAGCCAGTCCACCCCCCCCCAAGTGACTTCATTCTAGTAAATGCTTGGCTCACTGCACCTCCCCCGCAGAGCTTTTTTTCAACCTAGTAATAAAAATCCTCCTGTGACCTGGTTTTTTTTTTTTTTTTTTGACATTATTATTGATTTTCTTTTGTTCCTGTTTCTCTATAGAATGACCGATCTTGGTCCTTGTTGAAGTATTGGTTTGTATGTACCCTGGGAAATGCTGGAAGGAAAGCCAGTAGCGCCGTTATCTTCCAGTGAGTGGAATGCCACCTCGGGGGTAGGGGAGGATCCCATGCCCAGCTTAGAAATTGCCTTTATTTAGCACACGCAGGAATTTCCTAGAACTTGTGAAACTCTCTCCCATCCCAGTAGGCTCTATTGCTACGGTCAAGGTGGATTTAAAACCTGCAAAGCAGCTTAGGAAGTGGGGGATGAGGGTGCGGGGCGGTGGGATGGAAACAGAAATAGGAAGGAGGAAGAGGCTGTGTGCCTTAGTAGAAGGAGCACAGACTCTGGAGTTGAGCAGTTTTGTTTTCAGATCCCAGCTCTGCCACTTACTGTGTCACCTGGGACAGGGCACTAAGCTGCCCAGAGCCTCTTTTCTTCATCTGTAAAACAGAAATGATTATACCACTAACACTGTACGGAGGTTGTGTGACGTGGAGGTGATGACTCTAACGTGCCTGGCACATACCGTTGTGTTGTTAGGTGCCATCAAGTAGGTTTCGACTCGTAGAGACCCCTTGTGACAGAGTCGAACTGCCCCATTGGGTTTTCTAGGCTGTATTCTTTACAGGAGCAGATCTCCACGTCTTTCTCCCGCAGAGCCGCTGGGTGGGTTCGAACCACCAACTTTTCGGTAAGCAGCCAAGTGCTTAACCATTGTGCCACCCAGACCGCTAGCCTGGCCCATAGTAGGCGCAATAGATGGGAGGGAGCCTCTATGGATTAAAATGCAGAACCGGTTCAGAAATGTGCCACATATCACTCAGAAGCATGAGGTGAGAAAAGAGGTTGCCAACTCCGCGTTTAGAGATTGTCTTCTGCCTTGACTACGTTTCAGTTCATAAGAAGACATTTTGCAGTGGACTCTTTCTATAGAGGTGTAGCATGGTGTCAGGACATTTTGGATATTATCCCTGTTATAACAGGGGCAGAGTTTGGCGATCCCTTGAGAATTCACTACCCTAAACCTCTCAGCGGCATTTCTCTGCTATTGGGAAGCTGATAGCAAGTATCAGCACTTGAGCTGATTCTGAAGCTGATTCTCTCACCCCTGCTGTCATGGTCAGACCTCCTTAATTTTCATAATAGTTCTTGAACAGCTGGTTTTAGCTCTGGAGGCATTATGATGACAAAGGGGGGAATCAAACTGGGGAGTCCTATTTCTCCCACCCACCAGCTCTCTTCACCCACACTCTTTTCCTAGCAACGGCTCTTTTCTGAACTCTTGGGACCCACGACTTCCGTCCCACCTACACCAGCAGTAGCAAAATATGGGGGTGAGAGGCCTGGGGGGTGCTGGGGTGCAGGAGGTGGAATGGAGAAAGAGCTTCAGGGAGGAGGCTGATGAAGCACAAAAAAGGTTCTGACCCTCCTTAGAAGAAGAGGAAACCACAAGGACTCGCCTCCTGGCTTGGGCGGCTGCCAAGAAGCTGAAGCAGAGAAGCCCCAGGTTAGAAAGCCAGGCCGTGAAGTGGAGCTGGGCTGAAGGGCAAACTCAATAGTAGATTTAGGGAAAGGTTTATCAGCTAAGGGAAGGTAAGTGTAGCTTATTGCCAGTGCCACTATTTGCACAGGGCATAGTTCTCTGCTGTGGACAGACTGGAACCTTACAAAAAGAAACCTGGATACATATTCAGTCCCTGAATCTTAGAACTTGAAGGTGGAAAGGGTCGTGTTTCTTAACTTTGACTTCATACTAGATTCATCTGGGGATCTTAAAAAAATACTAATGGCCAGGTTACTTTCTAGGTCAGTTATTCATTGTGGGTGGGACCTGTACATCAGTATTTTTAAAAAGTTGACTCGGTAATTCTACTGGGCAGCCAGAGTTGAGACCCACTGAAGGAGTCCAGTTCTGCTTGGAGCAGGAATGCCTTTTCTACAGCATCTTTGGTGGAGCCAGGACTTGACCTCAATTCTCACTTTATGGCCCATAAATTTATCCAACTTTGTTTTTTTTAAGCTTTAGGGGATGACGACTTGCATACTTTAGCTCTTGTCTACCTCGGAATTCTATGCTTCCCCTCTCACTAAATTTCAAAGAGCTTTCCCCCAGGCTTCAGGAGACCAATAGCAGCCCCTTCTCTGTGGCGTCCCTGTGTAATAAAGAGGGTATTTATATCATCGCCTTCCCAGGATTTAATTCTTTTTAAATCTTGCCAGCCTGCCTTTAAGAGGTGCAAGAAGGCAGGACAAACAGCCCCTTTGCTTTTGCTCTCTATCCTTCTCCAGATTTGCTTCCAACATTTTGACCGAACTCATTTTAAAGTGAATTAAGGACAATTCTGAGGAGCGGGGAGAATTGCAAAGGACGACTATCCAGAGTCACGTGAGGGAGGGTGGGGCGAGGTCAGAGGAAGGGGGAGGAACTTGGTGACAGTGGTACAGATCTATGGGCTGAGTTCATGGGCATGAACCTCAGTCACTTTTCGCACCAGCTGGTGGAGCCGTTGCCTTCTATCTTGCGGCTGTCTTCCTGAACCACGGCCCAGCTGCCAGTCCAGTCTTTGTTTTCCCGGAGCTACCCACCTTCCTCACCCAGATCTGCCAGCCCTGGTCATCAGCACACAGACTATAATTTGGAATGTCGTAGTCATAGAACATTCCCACTTGAGGTCCAGAGCCGGGAGATGACCCCTTCAAGGTCACACAGTGGTGAAGCCAAGGCTCCCCTTCAGTGCTCTCTCCCGATCCCTCTCTGCCCCCACTGTGGACGGGCTTCCTCAGTGAAAACCCATTTTCATTGGCCTGTGCCTGGGTTGCAATCTCTGAGGGGCCCCCAATTCCCTTTCTCTCCAGACCTGGGGTATACTCCCGGGCCTGACAAAGGACCCAGCAGGGTGGACACTGAGGACGCCACAGGCCTGCAACGTGGGTGAGCTGTCCTGGCTGCTGTTCTTGACTTCAGCCAGTTTCAAGCTGGCAGAGGCCTTTTCAGAAAGAGTCCTAAGAGGGGAGTGCCCCTTCATTGCCAAGACTTCTCTGTTCTTCCTCTGACAAGTGACTGGCCCCACTCCCAGCTGCCAACTTTGCCCAGGCCCATTACAGTGACCTGCTAGGAGCCATCAGAGGGAGAGAAGGTGCCTGGGAGTCATGTGCTCACAGCAGCTGTTGCCTTTTGCTAATCAGATCCCTCCCAGTTCTGAAGCAGAAGGTTTTAGAACAACTGGGAGCAGAGGTAGTACTCGCCACTCCCAGGAGACAGGTACCCTGTGCTGTGAGCTTCCTTTGCTTCTGTGGTGCTGATAACTCTCATTTTTTGGTTGTACTGTGAGGAGGTACACGCATTCTCTCCCTTGCAAAGTTCCTGGAGTGAACTCTCTATTCTCTAGGACTTAGGCACTTGCTGACTGTGCCTAAAGATTTGTGCATTTAATGAACTTACGGCTGTTACTTGTAAATGGGTATTGTTATATGCTGCTGCTGCCTGGCTAAAGAATTTGGCGATTACTTAATTTTTTGTGTTCAGTAAGTCAAAGTCAGACTTTCTACACTGTTTCATTTATGGAGCATTTGCTTTGAATCGTAGAGAGTGACAGATCTGATCATCCTCAGGTTTGTCTTACGCAGTGGCTAAATCTGAAATTTCATTCATTCTTCGTCTCCCTCACTGTCCTCTCTGTGAACCCAACTAATAGATCATGGACGAAAAATCAAACTAATTTACCTTCAGAAAGTGAAATTCAGCAGCCTACTTTTTTTTTTAACAACAACATAGCTAAATATTTTTAAGGGCGGCTATGGTTAAGTGCTACGGCTGCTAACCAAAAGGCTGGCAGTTTGAATCTGCCAGGCATCCTTGGAAGCTCTACGGGGCAGTTCTACTCTGTCCTATAGGGTCGCTGTGAGTCAGAATCGACTCGACCGCAGTGGGTTTTTGGGTTTGATGTAAGGAGTTCCTGGGTGGAGCAAAAGCCCTCAACTATTAGCTGAAATGTTGGCAGTTTGGACCCACCCAGAGGCGCCTCAGAAGACAGTACTGGTCATCTGCTTCTGAACGGTCACAGCCTCGAAAACCCTAGGGAACGGTTCGACTCTGCACACGTGGAGTCACCGTAAGTCAGAATCAACTCGACGGCAACCACCACCACCAACGGCATGTATGATGTACATGTAATTTTAATCTTAAAATCATTTTCAGGTATAAATACGTTATGTAATAGCAGAAGCTTGACTTTAAAAATAAATCTTTCAGAATGCAAATTGAGTTGTCAAATTCTCATGCCTTTTAGTTAAAATAGTCACCCTGCCATTTCTGGAAATCTGTGGTTCTGAGTCTCTCATAGATCCTAGACTCAGTGTTTGGGCGAAACACTTATTATTTTGCTTCTATATCCTCACTCCTCTCAGCCCCAGAATCAAAATACAGTGCCAGAGAATAATTTGTTAGCACTTACTAAGTAATCAGTAATATTACTGTTCTGTTCCCAAAGTTTATCAGCACTTAAAGCACTGCACTTGAAATATCCTTATACTCAGGGATCATTAAAGCACGATGAACTAAGTTCCAGGGGACTTCTAAATGGTGCGGGTATTCAAGAACGATAATCCCTGTAAGAGCTGAAAGGTTCCTAACTTCTACTACCACTAACTGTTGTGCAGACTTAGGACAAATCTGTATAGGTTCAAGAACTGAGCCCCTATAAATCTCAGTCAAGCTATAGGCTTTATAAAACTAAAAAACCAAACCTGTTGCCGTCGAGTCGATTCTAACTCATGGCAACCTTATACTTAATGTGTGGCCTATCCAAATTTTAGTAATTGTTTTATGATGAGATGATGGGAAGCTGGAGAAGCACAAGACTACTTAGTTTTGTTTTGCCTCGTTACGTCCTAAGTATTCAGAATGTTATTAATATTACACACACACACATACGCACACACCCACACACCTGGAGGTCCTATCAAATGCAAAATGAAAATGAAGAAAACAGGTCATTTCAATACCTTTTTATTTGAGTGTGAAACCATTTCATATCTTGCACAACTGTACAGATAAAACTATTTCCATTTTAGCTGTAGACATGATTATCACACTGAGTGGTGCGATCAAAGATTTTATTTACAGAACAATTGCTAAAACATCCGATGACATATTTCCATTTATTTCTTACCCATAGGGTAATAGGTCCACCATAATTGCTTGGTGCATTTTATAATACAGAAAGAAAACCTATGTTAATCTCTAACAAACCTCACGAATTGCTACAAATCTGACAGAAAAATGCCTACGAAAAAATTTTCCAAAAGTACAATACATTTTTTATTTCCACACATACACAGTATAGTATAAGCTCAAAGGCACAGCTTTGAATTTTTTTTTTTTTTCCTCTATCAAAGTGTCGGAAATTATTATAGTCTTATGAAGGAACCATGAAAGTCGTTTTCACACTTGGTGCTTGGCAAGTAAGTTTGGTCCATTCAGTTTCACAAAGTTATTACAGCAAAGCTGAGTCTGATACTCAATGCCATAAATCCACATTCTCAAAGAACTCCAAAACCCCTCTTCTGCCTTTTGCTGACACAAGCCATTGTGCAAACTTAGGAAAAATACTTGTATGTAGAAGAACCTGTCCCCTACAAACCTCAATCAACTTAAGGCAATACAGAACAGGCCTCTTCCTTCTCTCAAGACAGTGCTTACATTCCAAGACAATGCAGGTACTTGTGACAGACACAAGCTTAACATAGCTTCCCAGCATCCCCACTTTTCCCTGGTGCTCCAGGAAGCGGTGATGACACCACCAGGAAGAAGGGAGGCGTAGAACATGTCTGAGGGTTGTTCATTGTACAGTGAGATGACAGACAGATGGTAAGGTGAATGTTCTTGGTAAATTATGTGCCCATCCAAGAACATAAACCAGATTCTGTCTCCAGTATCCATCCTTTGAGACTAAAGAGCTTTTGTCAACAGGAAGATAAGTAGCTTACTGGGAGTGGTTGCCAACACAAAGCAAAGTCATGGAACAGAAGGAAAAGGCACAGATTGGCCTGCCCAAGATAGTGCTCTATAGAAACAGTCAAGTCTGGCTTGGCTACAGAAACCCAATCCCACTGACTTTTAGTGAGCCCTGTTTCTGAACTAAAGTTTATTTGCCTCACATTGAATCCCAGCTTCACGTTCATTTAGGAAAATGGACGCCTAGGAATAGTCCATGAGTTAACGATGTGTAGAGATAAAAGTCTTCTGGGGGTGGGTGTTGGGTTTATTATTATTATTAATAATTATTATTAATATTAAATATGGATTCCTATGATAGCAGTCACTTAGCCCATCCTGTGGAGGCCTCTCCGTTGATGTAAGCAAAGCCAGGAAAGTGTTGCATGTGCTCGTACTCAGAATTCCTGCGCGTGGTCAGGGGTGTGTACATATCACTAGAGTTTCCATACCTCGTGGAATGCACAGACGGGCTTGTGTAGCAGGTGTTGGCTGTGGGCACCTCTGGCCATCGGGGAGTGACTGGGGTAGGATGTAGTCTGGGAGTACTGCTCATCAAACAAGGTTCCATCCGGGAAGTGGGGCTATTAAAAGGGTACTTGTTGAGGGGAAAGAAAGTCCACAAAGTTAAAATTAGCTTGATGTTGCACATACACACTATCAGTCACGTTCATCAATCATGTCTTAAGATGCTATTAATGAGAGTTGATGGGAGAAAATCAATGAGCTTCTGCAAGACTGAACCTTGATCTAGGAAAGCAATCAAGAGCAGAAATGCAAAGGATTTCTGAGCCAGAGTTGGGCCGGTGCTCACTCAAGCAGCAATATTGGCTTTGTGCTCCTAATCAGGAATGTCTTGGGAAATCAAACCCAAAAGAAGAAATAGCCCAGTAGGAATACAGAAGAATGTGTATACGTGTGTGTGTGTGCACGCATGCACACACACGGGTGCAAGCATGTCCAGGTGGATATGGATGGGTGGTTGTGAGTCTTATAGTTAATTATCGAGATGTGATAGGTCCCACTCCATCGACTCAACGGAACAGTACTGCCAAATTAAACACAATGGCATTATTAAAAATAGCATTTTACAGTTGAGTACAATTATGAACTGCTGCCTAAAAGCAGGCTTTTGAAGAGGAAGCAAGTCAACAGACTTGAAGGTTATTATTAGTGCCTATCACTTAGAGAACATATTTCTTTTTAGTTCACAGTCACTGAAGTCCTGGAAGATACACAAATAGGAAACGGTAAATTATTGGGCTAGATGTGAATGTGGAGGAAGGAGCCAAGATAAGTCAGTTGAAAGGGGGAGAGAGGGGTTCTTTCGTGCAGGTCCAAAGAACAGGTGTTAGTAGCCCCAAGAAGAGAGCAAGCAGTTCTAGAAAGGATTAGGAATATGAGAAGTGCTTCTGAGGTGCTGCTTCTTTTACATTCTTTTCTGTTACCCAGACAGCTATGCAAATGAACCCCTTGTGGTACAATCAGAGCAAAGGAAGAAGAGGAGCTGTGGACTCCCTTTGAGACCTCCTAGTTTGCAGGCCAGTCAGCACAAAGATATCCTTGCTGTGCTAAGGGCCACCCCGCAAGGAGGGGAGCCAATCAACAAGGACAGGCCACGAGCAGGGGAGAAGAGTGTGTGTGTGAGTGTGTGAATTCTTCTGCTCCCCATCTGTCTTCCCTGACAGTTGGAGAGTGGAGCCCTGAGGGATTAGGTGGGAGGGTGCCTCCTGTGAGGGAGACAGACAGGCTGAAGCCTAGACAGCAGAGAAAGGGGTAATGACAACAATGGATGCTCCCTGTGCTCCAGGTGGCCAAGGGGAACTGCTCTGCGTCTTTGAGTGGAGCCCAAAGGGCACAGGGAAAGGCTGTCAGGCCTGAGGCATGCCAGGAAAACTAGCTATTCATAGGTCAGGAAAGAGGGACCCAATCTCTAGTAGTGAGGGTTGTTTTTTCCCAGATAGGACAGCATGCCTTACATGGCAAAGTGCCTTACAAGTCAAAAAAGAAAAAAGCCAGGAAGGAGGGAGAAGGGTGTAGGTGGTATCTGGGAATTCAAGAGAGAAGGCACCAAGGGCTGTTGCCAAGGAGACTATGGACAAGCACACTGAGGCTTTCATAACCCCTAAGTCAGCTCAGAAGCACTTCAGTGGATCCCATGTGCTATGCACTAGAGGAAGCTATAGGATGCTCTTTATGGGACTGCTGTGGCAGGCCCTCAGACCTGAGCAGTGGGATTCCTGTCCAGGGCCTGCTCTAAATTGTAAGGAGACCATGCTAATACTGAGTCCTGACCAAGAAAAAGATCCCAGATGTATTAAACAGATTACATTAATATTAATTATTACAAGTTGCATTCCCCTCCTGATATTCTCTAAAGTCAGCTTCCCCGGGCACATGCCCTCTCAGCCCGTGGCACAGAAGCCTCCTTTCTGGTCCTATAACCTGCCAAGCTGGTTTCCCTTTCAGGGCATTTTGCCCTACCTGTTCCCTCTCCCTGGTGCCCTTCCCACCACTGCTAGTCCCAGCTCCTTGCATGCCTGACCTGACTTTTTATCATTCTTCAGGTCTCAGCTCAAATACCACCGCCTCAGTGAGACTTCCCTTGTACATTCTATCTCAAGAAACTAAACACTCCACCCTTCACCAGACTCTAAGGTTCTTATTAGTGCCTGTCATTCAGGGAACTTGTTTCTTTTTAGTTCACATTCACGGAAGTCCTGGAAGATGCACAAGTAGAAAATGGTAACCCAGACCCTAACCCTAACCCGCTTCCCTCAGGTCAGGATCACACCATCCTGCTTGGTAGCTGTCTCCTTCCACTAGCTTATATTCATAAGCTCCTGACAGGGCTTGGTCATGCTCACCGCCATATTCCCCATATCTGGAATAGTGCCTGGCACCAAGCAGGTGCTAAATAACTATTTGGTGAATAAATATTGGAATGTTACCACTAGAAAGAAGCTTACCAGTACCAGGGCCTATTGAGTCTATTCCAACTCATGGTGACCCCTTGTGTGTCAGAGTAGAACTATGCTCCATAGGGTTTCCCATGGCTGAGTTTTTGGAAATAGATTGCCAGGCCTTTCTTCTGAGGTACTTCTGGGTGGATTCTAACCTCCAACCTTTCAGTTAGCACAGTAACCTTTTGTAGTACCCAGGGGCTCCAAAACGAAGCTTAGGTATTTTGTAATCCAATCCTGTGTTGTATAGATCAAAACACTAGGCCCCATGAGGTAAAATGTCCTGTCCAAAGTCACATAGCAAATGAGTGGAAGAGCTGGCACAAGAACCCAGTCCCACAGCAGCACTTTTTCTCCATATCAGTCTGACTGATACAAACTAGACATGACCGTTGTTGTGGTTAGGTACCGTAGAGTCGATTTCGACTCACAGTGACCCTATGTGAAAGTAGAACTGCCTCATAGGATTTTCTAGGCTGTAGTCTTTACAGTAACAGATCACCAGGTCTTTCTCCTGTGGAGCTGCTGGGTGGGTGCCTACCTTTCGGTTAGCAGCTGAGCACTTAACTGTTGGCCACCAGGGCTCCTTAGGCATGACCTAAATTACAGAGAGGAAGAAGAGCACTTCTTTTTCTTTTTGGAGACCCAGCCTACTAAACTTTAGTCTCTGTCACTCTTCCTTCATTAAGCTCCCTCCTCCCCGTTTTAGGAATCTGACCTACCCCGAAACTGCTGCTTCTGACAGAGTCCTCACTTGGCTTGGCTTGTATAGGTAAGATGTCACAGTATGGACTTGGTGCTTCCTTGCCATAGAAAGAGAGTGTGGCTTTTGTGCCTAGTCAAGGACCCTCGATGCAGCTGTGCCCAGGGGCTGTGTCACAGGCTCAAAAGAGTAATTGCCTGGAAATGAGACCAGCTCAAAATATCTTCAATGTGACAATAAAATTCTGTTAGCACAGAATCCGGCATGGAAAAGTCTGTCCTGTTAGGTCAGCTAATTGCAAATGAGTCAGTGACTTGTTTTCCCCAGTGGTGAAGAGACCATTGAGAGAGAGAGATGGCTGAAGGACTTGCTGGCCTTGGCCTGGTGATTAACACCACCAATGAAGCTTCTATTTAGTCTGGCCAGAGTGGGCTGAGGCTGGCCCGTGGCACCAGCCTCATTTTCACACTTCACATCCGGTTTCATGTACAGTCCTTCAGCATGCTGGGTGCAAACCTTGGGGTCCAGAGAGCTCAGCCCGGAATAAAGGCACTTTTTGTTGAGGACCCACAGCAGGAAATTAGCACTCTCTGGGTCAGATCACATGCTGTTGATACTGATGTTTAGATGGAGAAAAGTCATCAGTTCCTACCCCTAGAGAGAGGTGCATGCAGTGTTACGTGTGTGTGGTATGAGGTGTGTGGTGTCTGTGTGTGTGTGCGCGCGCGCGCGCGCGTGTGTGTGTAGTCAAAGGTTTCTTCCTGTGACTATGGCTTATGTCCATCTCAGCTGGGACTGACTCTGGGCCTCTTTGGAACCATAATAGGAAGTTCCATTTTAAGAAACAACTCCCCACACCAAGGGCTGACTTCCCTACACTTGGACAAGGAAGAATGAACCCTTTATCCCTGACCCTTGCCCAGTGGGCTGTTACTTGGGCAAGGGGTGAAAGGTGGCCCAGTTAGGGACACAAACTGTTTTCCTCTGAAAGGCGGCTCTCACCGCACCCGAGGTACTGCCACTGGGCTTCCCCCAGGCAGGCTTCCTCTTAGCCCTTTCTGGAACAGGAAGTAGCCCCTCTCCCAAAAAAATCTTTGTCAGAGAATCCACTCTGTTGAGCTTTTAGGGTCAGGATTAATTGAGGTATTACGTGTGAAACACTTAGAACTCTTAGTATTCCAAATGTGTTAGCTATTATGAATATTCTTCTCAGAGTCACAGGATCATGGGCCACTAATGATGGGAAGAGCCTTGGTGATTCATCGTTTGGTTTGAGCCCCTCGGTTTACAGATGACGGAACTGAGGTCAAAAGAGGGGAGATGACCTCTTGGAGGTCTCACATCAACTTAGTATCAGAAGAAGGACTACAGAACAGGCTTCCCAACTCCCGGTCCACGGCTAGCTCCGTAATATTGGTCTGTTTATTTAATCCATTCATCCATTTAACTGAAAAGCTTTTACTGAGTACCCACTAAGGGCCAAGCCCTGTGCTATGCGCTCGGTGCTGAGAATATCATGGCGAGAAGCAAAGGACTCGATTCCTGCCTTCAGAGCTGTAACTGTGGTGTTACAAGATGATAACGATATGTAACAACTAGAGTGAACTAGGAGCCAGGCCCCGTTCTAACCTTTATTAATTTTCTTAACCCTCAAAACAGTCCTATGAAATAGGTACTATATAATTATCTCCATTTTTCAGATGAGGAAATCGAGGCACAGAACTAATCAGAGGCAGACCTGGGATTTGAACCCAGCTGAACTCTACAGTCAGAGGTTTTACACCACTCTGGTGGACTGATTTTTATTCCTTTTTGCCCAGGATGCTATCCCAAAGTGGAGCACCCTACAGAACTCTGTAGCTGTCATTGAGTCTCTGAGGTTGAGGACCCATAGGCCCCAGGCTGGTTTGAGCCTAGCAGCTAGAGATTCTATGAGATCTATGTGATTGGCTGGCAAGGCTGAGCCTTGGCCATAGAGATAAAAATGAAAGAATAGCTTATTTTCTTCTGGTTTACTAAAAGTGCATGTCTAGCTACACAGCTTCTGGTTGACCAAATGGTTTTCGAGCCTGAGGGCCCCAGCTCACATTCATGGCTGCTGACAGAGTAGAGGCTCCAAGAACACAGGTTGAATGTGCTTCAGAGGTATTCTGCACCATGTATTTGGTCTGGTTTGTTTTCTGTTTTTGGTCAGGGCGTGGGAATGGGGAGCCTGGGAAGGGGCAGCTGACACCATCCCTTGTTCAGTTACTTTGATGTGAACAAGGGCAGCAGAGTTGCAAGAAGAGTGTTTTTCTGAAATAATTCAAACCTAACACTGTGAAACCTCATTCATCTGGACTCACTAATTCAGAAATCATGAGAACTCAGGCAGGGTTGGGAGGTTTACCTTCGTGTTACCCAGGAAGAAAGCATGTGTTCTGCAAGTAAGTAGCATAAACAAGGGCATGCCATACTTCCATGTCCAAAGACAGGTGATATAAAATTCTTTTGAGCATTTAACTGGTGTGATGCCTACAGTAACTGCACGGCCTGGATGTAGGGCATCCATTCGCCAAGGCAAGCCGGTCGAGCACTTATTTGCAGACATTAGTTTCAGTAACTCTGGTGCTGATGACCTACTGCATTTCCTTTACCGTATTCTGTGATTGAGATTTCTCTTCAATTCAGACTGACCTTTTCCCCAGTGACTCTCATACAGAGAAATACGATATTCAGTACCCTGGTTTGGAACAGCTTGACTTCTGCCCTGGAAAGCTGAAACTAATTAGCTCTGCAGTGGATTTTCTCCTATATGCTCACCCTTAAGCCAACATGCCAATAAAGGAAAGAAACAAGGCATTTTGCATGGTGATCCTTTAGTCATTTGAAACTTACTCAGACTAGTGGCAGTAACCTCTTCAGTTTACCTCCCACCCTCCTAAACACATACCTGGATAGTATTCAGTGCCAAGGACATGGGGCTTAGAGTTGGAGAATTTGCACGAGTCTGTTTTGCCACTTGGCGGATGTAGGATCTGGGGCATATTACCTTCTGAACCTGTTTCCTCAACTTTAAAAACAGGAGAAAAATGCCTTCTTCACAATGTTGTCACGAGAACCAAACGAGTCCGTGTATTTCAAAGTGCCTAGAACAGCGCTTGACGCTTACATATTAATGAAAAATAAGACAAAGGATGCTTTGTCTTTAACCCCTTGCCTGTTGCTGTTGAGTCGGTTCCGACTCACAGAAGCCTTATAGGACAGAGTAGAACTGCCCCATAGGATTTCCAAAGAGTGGCTGGTGGATTCGAACTGCTGACCTTTTGGTTAGCAGCCAAACTCTTACCCACTACGCCACCAGGGCTCCACTTTGTATTTAGACAGTACTTTTCCCAAAAAAGGTACGTTTTGAGCACTGACCTCACTGTCTCCCTGAGTCTAGGCGCCATATAATTAACTTCTCCCTACCCGTCTTTGCGGGTCCCCACCCGTCTTTGCAAATGGGAACTAAGGCATAAACCATGAAGTGCAGAGAGAGAGTGCGTGTGTGTTAGGCGAAATATCAAAGGACCATGTCTAAAGGCCACAGGGCATGGCGGTGAAGAGGCCAGCTGAGGACCCTCCTGCCTCTCGCACGAAGTCTGGATTCAGAAGGCTCCCTGATGGGATTTCATTCAGTCTACTGAGGCCAGCCATTACATGATTGCGTTCCAGTTGGGAACAGCTGTGGCTTCCATAGCAGAGGCTGCAGGCCTATCTTTGATTTTCTAGGGATGACACAGAGCTTTAGAAGACCTTGGTTTCTTTTTATGGCAGTGGCTTAAAAAATCACCCCAGAAAGCCAGCTTCTGGGAATTCCTGAGGAAGGGTGAGGAAGTAAAGAAAGAGGGAAGATAGTGCCAGCCGATGTGGCTTTCGTGCTCCGTCTTAGTTTGATCTCGCTAGAATATTGGCTCCCACTGGAGGATAAGCTTTTCAAAAGCCAGCATGCTGTCTGTCTCATTCTCTGGTGTATTTCTGGAAGCTGGATCACTGCTTGCCACATACTGGCACCCAATGATCATTTGAGGAATGGATGGATGGATGGGTAGATGGATGGATGGATGAGCTGCGTAGACTGTGTTAAGTGTGACCCAGCCCAGAAGAGGAGTTCTAAGTCAAGAGATCACAGAGAGGAGCACAGACTCTACTCCCAAGAGACGCACTGCCTACGGAACTGGCATGTCTGTATGATGTAGTTGGAGACCTTTAATGAATGCCCTAGGTGATGATTTAGTGGAGTCAACTTTGTGGCCTGTCTGGGGAGTATACCAGGGCTCCCCTTGGTATTGCAGATGGAAATCAAAACAGACGCCTGTTTGCCCCCAGTGCCTGGTGTGTTGTGGGTACATTCTCCTTGGTATCCTCCCTCCAAGGTACTGAGGGAGCTGATGTAATTGTGGCCTCCACTCTAGCTTAGGTCCTGCCATCTCTCTCCTAGACATGTGCAAGTGCTTTGTAGCAGAGCTCCCTGCTGCCACCTGCTCCCCTTTCTAGTTCATCCTATGATTGCCATAAGAGCATGCTGTGTTAAGCGTAGCTCTGAGCTGGCCACTGCTTGGCTCAAAAACCTTGTATGCTGCCCTGCGCATGCAAAATGGCATGAGTGTGCCTGGCACACCACAGTGTTCTATTTATACTGACCCTCCTCCCATTTATTCTCTTAATAAACACTTACTGCATGCCTGCATATGAGAGGTGACAGAGCGGGGTGCTTACAAGCCTGGACAGGGTCACACTGCCTGGGTTCAAATCCTTGGGCAAGTTATGGAACCTCCCTGAGCCTTACTTCCTCTTCAAGGGTTACTGTGAGGTTGTGGAAAATGCTCAGCACAGAGCCTGGCACGTGGCAAACGCTCACTAAAAGTTCGATCTGCTTTTCTGATAGGTGCCATGTCCTGTAACCTGGGGATGCTACACTTAATCTTTGCCTTCAAGCATCTTGCAGCTTCCTGCAGGAGTCAGGCCCAAAAAGTCCGTGATGGTAGCAGGGTGTGTGAAGCGCTACCAGTACAGGAAAGCCCAGGAGGCCATGGGAGGAATGAGGAGTGCCACCTAATAAAGTCCTCCAGAAGGAAGGGGGTGGTGTCGGGAAATGCCACGGAGACGGTGAAATGTTTGTCCTGCACGACAAGCAGAAGAGGTTGCGGAAGAGAGTCCCAGGTAGAGGGAACAGCATCTGCAAAGACGGGGGAACTTGGTACCTGCAGGGGAACTGCATGTGGGTTGGCATGGCTGGGGCAAAGAGTGGGAGCCAAGCGGACAGTCCAGAAAAGCAGGTAGAGGTGATGGTAATGATTCTTGAGGGACATGCGAAGGAATTGAACTTGGCCCTGAAAGCAATAGGGAGCCAGTGAGGGAGAGTGACACGGCCAGAAGTCACTCCCCCCAAAGATTCCTCCAGCTGCAGTGTAGCAGGTAGACCAGAGACGGGGCAAGTTTAGAGACATGAAGGCCAACTGGAGGGCTTCTGTCCTCTTCTAGGTTAGAAGTGATAAAGGCCTTAGCTGAGGCTCAGAGACATTTAGGATGCAGAACTGAATGGCACTGGTGACCAGTTATATTTGGGGGCTAATGTACAGGAAAAGTGTCCAAGACAAATAGAATGGCCAGAGCTGGTGTGACAGATGCAACCACAACTTCCATTCATCACAGGCCATTACGTTTGTTAGCAAGGCACCAGAGGAGACCTGTGGCCTAAGCGTGATCTGATAAAAGGTCCGTTTCAGGAGGCGGCTTCTGGTAAGATTATATGTGTTGGGTGGACTCACAAGGAACAGACGTGGAGGACTGAGAGAGCAGTTAGAACGATACCAAGATAATCGTCCTGACAGGACTTGATGAGGGTTTGCACCAGGAGGATGGTGGTTGAAAAGGAGAAAAAAGGTCCAATCTGAGGGTGGCTGCCCAAAAAAAAGGCAACAGGCATTGTGACTGACTAGCTCCTGAGATTAGAGGGGTGAAGGAGAGGAGGGAAAAAAAAAGAGCACTGTTTAGCATCCAGGTGCCTGAGAAGTGGAACAGGAACCCTGGGTGAGCGCTTACTATGGGCCAGCCCCGGGAGAGTAGAAATGGCACGGATAAAAATATCATCCTTTCCTTGGTGGCACACAGGCTGCACACACAGTACACAGAAGGTACTTATTAATGCTGTTAAATTGCCAGGACTTGGTGTCAAGCACTCCAAGGCCTGAGCAGGCAAGCAGGACCACCAACTCACCTGTGCAGAGCTCCTGTGGTAAGGGGAGTAGTGGAGTGGCCCAGAGATGGCTGTGTCGTGAGGCAAGGCGGGATACTGGCTCTGCATTGGGTGAGGATGCTGGTTGCCATAGCTCCCATAGTTATAGCTTCCCGTGTATCTAAAAGGCATCAAGCACATTGCATTTTGTGAGTAACAGCAGGGAGAACAAATCAGTTTGCACCTTTAAAAATCAACCTCGTCTGTTATTTTTTTCCTTTCTTTTCTTTTTTTTCATTTTTCTCCTTTCTTAAGCCCTGTCTACTTTTGATATTTACCTTCTCTTCTCTGTGGCTCTGTTGGGCCAAGTCTTTGATCCCAGGTTGATTTCCTTCTCCCCTCAGCATATTCTGAGCACAGCACCCTCCCTCACCACCCAGCGGGAGCTCAGGGAATACTGGGTAGCCCTGAGCAAAACATAATTAACCATGGAAACCTCTGGTCCTGTGGTGTTAAAAGGCCCCATTCTGTATCCTGAAGTCAAATGAGAGAAAACAAAGTTACTTTGGGATTTCTGCTTTCTTATTATGCAGGCCTCTGCTTCTCCATTATGGGGAAGAATGCCATGTGTTTCTGTAAACTCTCTCCTGGGGAAAGTGCCATGGCATGGGTTGATCCACCAATTACTAGCTCTGTGACCTTGGGCTACTCACAACCTTGTTTCTCACATCTGTGAAAATACTGCACATGTTTATTCTAGGGACAAGCCCTGGTAGTACAACGGTTAAGCACCTGGCTGCTAACTGAAAGGTTGGCAGTTCGAACCCACCAGCCGCTCTGCAGGAGAAAGATGTGGCAGCCTGCTTCTGTAAAGATTTACAGCCTTGGAAACCTTATGAGGCAGTTCTACTCTGTCCTACAGGATCTCTATGAGTCGGGATCGACTCGATGGCAGTGGGTTTTGGGTTATTATCAGTGTTCTTCTTGATAACTTTACAGCAAAGATGCTGACCTATGACCCCACATGGGTGTCTATTCTGCCATTCCTGCAGAACCAAAAAGCTCTCTGAAACCATTTTCAAAATCCATCCTAAATGTGTGGGAAAATAAAAATGCCCCCTGCGGAAAGAACGGCTGCCCTATTGACAGCTTGGAGGCAGCGGAACCTGTGGCAACGCGTCCATAGCCAGGCCTGCGCCCTCCTTCAGTGTCAGCACCTGGCCTCATTGTGCTGGCCACCTGTGTTTGCAAGGGCCCCTGGGAGGTCCTCCTTCCATCCTCCTGTGACCTGACAGGCCCGCCTGTTGGAAGCTGGCTTGTGAGTGGCTGCAGATGAGGATCACTGGGCCCTCACGGCGGAGCCACATTCTTGAGAACAGGGGCCCTTTGAAACAGCACAAGCCTTTTTAGAGCACTGCGTACTAGACATCTTTAGTGTCTTTTGATAAAGAGAATAAAAAAAAAGTAAGAGTAAAAAGTTACTGTGAGTCAGGTAGAACTTTTCAATGGATTTGCGATTTGTTCATCACAGAAACATTACTATGTAATTTTTTTTTTTTTAAATACAGGAAAAACAAATGAGTTGTTTATTCAGGGTACAAAGCACCACTAAACCCCATTAACAGCTGCAGCCTTCCAGGGACCTCCAGCCCTCAGGTTGGGAACCCCTGCACCAAACGGAGTCATAGAAGACTAAGACCTACGATCAAGGCTTCAAAGTGGACAAAGAGCCCTCCCGGGAGGACTGCTGAGAGGGAACTTTGTACTGAGGCTTTAAAGGAGTGAGGAGGAGAGAACGTGGGCTTTGGAGTCAGAGACCTTCAGTTTGGTCTGGGCCCCACCATCTACCAGCTGTGTGACCTCAGGCAACTTAAGTTAATCAACCTAGTCTCAATTTCCTCATCTGTAAAATGGGGTTGCTAACACAGACCTCAGAGCCCTGGTGGCACAGTTGTTAAGAGCTACAGCGAGCTATGGCAGCTAACCAAAAGGTCAGCAGTTCTAATCCACCTGCTGCTCCTTGGAAACCCTACGGGGCAGTTCTACTTTGTCCTACAGGGTCATTATGAGTCAGGATGACTCGACGGCATATGACAACAACAACACTGACCTGACATGGTTGTTGTGGGGCTCATGCGGCAGTGACACACGGTACAGCGCTGAGAACCCAGTGGACAAAGGGTAGCGTTCTCCCTGTCCTTGGAGAAAACAACTGCTGAGCAAATCAAATTTAAAAGTAGGGCAACATCCCAGCAAGGTCACCTACCCGTGCTCCTCTCTGTGGGGATATACTGGTATCCTGTGTGTGACGGAGGAAGAAGGCACATGCGTACTTCTCATACAGGGCAGCTGTTGGGAGTTTTCAGCTGGGGACCCAGCAGCCGTCGTCACTGTGTACGTTAGGGACCACGTGTATGACTGCATCGCTCCTGCAGAGACACATGGAGATGTATCAGTCACTAGCACAGTTCTTGGACCCCAGACTCTCCCTTGGGACCCTTTAGTGGCTTCCCATTGTTCTTAAGCTAAAGGTCAAAATCTTGAGTATAAGCCCTGTGTCTCTGGCCTCACTGACCTTACCAGAGCCATCCTCCCCGACTCCCTCTTTTTAGTCTGTCTGATCCAGCAATAACATCCTTCCTTCATTTTCTCTAGGGTATCATTATTTTCAACACGACAGGGCCTTTGCACATGCTGTTTCTGCTGCCTGGAACCTTCACTCTTCCCTTAAGACCGAATTGTTCTGCACAGCTCAATCCAGAAAAGCTGTCCCCTAACACCAGACTAGATCATATCCGTCACTGAACTGTCAGCCTTCATGGCTCCTATTGCAATTTGTAATCCTACGCCTGTCAGTGAACGTTATTTATTATTTGATTAATGGCTATCCCCCCACCAGTGGATCCCTAGTGCTAAGCACAGAGCTTGGCAGGCAAAGGCTCTCAATCAATATTTTTAGAAGGAAGAAAGAGGAGAGGAAGAAAGGCAGAGAGGGAGGGAGGACAAGAGGAAGGTTGGGCCAGTGTCCTCCAGAGTAGGCGCAGTAAGATAATGTCTCAACACTCAACAGGTGTTGAGGATCCAACAAATTGCTCTAAGCAGACTTAAGTAGATTATTGGGCTCTGCTTGTCCAGGTCTTTGTGAAGATTATTAGACAATGACCTGGGCGGCGATGACCTATTCTGTACATTTTATTAATTCCATTTATTTTCTTTTTAATTGGACACCTTGAAAGTGCTAGGGGCTGGGAAAACACCCCCAACAAAATCAAAAGCCCTCAAGATGCTTAGAATTTTCTGAGATAATTATCACATAAAAAAAAAACAGAGTCATTTTAGAAATCACTACTAGCAGTAATAAGTCCATCAGACCACTTACTTTCTGATAAAACTTAAAACGTGCTGATATAGTGGAAATAATTAAACCCACATTAAACCTGTTTCACAAGCTGGAGGGAATAGGATTTGAGGCCCCTTTTTAGGTACGTGGAAAACTGAAGAGTTGGTTAAGGGAAGCCACTTTGAAGGTGAAGTGAAAGAACGTTGTCTTCCAATTCTGTATTTTCTGTAGCAGATTCTTACTATCTTAAAATTCGTCTGGGAGGATACAGGAGAGGTTTTCGTTTTAAAAAGTTCAGGCCCATCCCATCCTAAGGACAGTGCAAATGGCTGCAGTGACATTGAGTAGCTGCATTGACATGGAATAGCTACGCTGACATCAAGTTCTAGGAAGCAGCAAAAAGTTGGAGGATCAGCCCCGTGCCACGGATGTGACACCCAGTACCTTTAGAAGCGTCTTTAAAGTTATGTGGAAATGAAATTTTACTTTAAATATACTGCTTTATTATTGAGAGAACCCTGTAGTGAACCTTTTGTCAATTGCAGAATCTTTTAGAATGCCAATAATGTCCCTTTTCTTTCTTTTTTTTTTTTAGATGAAGTGACAAAGAGTCATTCCAAGAGCATGAAAGGAGGCAGCAGTTACTGAGCATCTACCCCACGCCAGCCATGGTGCGAAGTGTTTTACAGACACCCTTAAAAGGAACGTTATTCCCCGTTCACAGATAACGAAACTGAGGGGTAAGTCTGAAAAAATTTAAGAAAGCTTATAGGAATACAGAAGGAGCCCTGGCAGCACAGTGGGTAAGAGCTTGGCTGCTAACCAAAAGGTCAGCAGTTCAAACCCACCAGACGCTCCTTGTAAACCCCATAGGGCAGTTCTACTCTGTCCTGTAGGGTTGCTATGAGTTGGAATTGACTCAACGGCAATGGGTTTGGTTTTTTTTTGGTGGACGGATACAGAAAGAGCCCTGGTGGTGCAGTGCTTAAAGCGCTCAGCTCCTAACTGAAAGGTCGGCACTTCGCGCCCACCAGCTGCTCTGTGAGAGAAAGATGTGGCAGTCTGCTTCCATAAAGATTTACAGCCTTGGAAACCCTGTGGGGCAGTTCTGCTCTGTCCTGTGGGGTCGCTATGAGTTGGAATTCACTCAACGGCAACCGGTTTGTTCGTTTGTTTTGGATTATGCAAGATTTAAGAAGTCCGAGTGAAGGAGAAAGAAAAAAAAGTGGAGACAAAAAGTGGAAACAGGAATCAAGTGAAAACATGCACACCCTAAAGGTCCAAATTCTTTGTATGTCATTGTTGTTGGGTGCCATCAAGTCGATTCCAACTCATAGTGACTCCATGTGACAGAGCAGAACTGCCCCCTTAGGTGTTTCTTGGCTATAATCTTATGGGAGCAGATCACCAGGTCTTTCTTCCACATTCTTCCTATAGGTGGACCTTAAACCTGGCTCTGAGTTTTCCTAAAGCCAATACTAAAAGGGGGATCTGGCCAGTGAGGAGCCATAGATTGCAAATGCATTGCAGGAGTGTACAGTCCTTGGAATTAAGATCAAACGGGAATTTCTTTCAGGTACCCTCATAAAGCAGAAAGAGAACTGTACAACAATGTCCTTAACAACACCCTTACAGTGGACTCCATGTCTTGATTCTGAGGACTGTTCCTTATGTCAGCATTTCCTGTAGGCTAATGGCATCACCCAAGTCCCACAGTGAGTGCGTGGCCTAGTGGGGGTCTGAACTCTCATCTGCCACATGCTTCCCCCTCTCACTACCTAAGGCCTGTTTGCTCTGGGTCCTGGTTCTGCCACTTACTGCCTATAAGATTTTGGGCAAGCCTCTTAAACTTTCTGAGCCTTTGTTTCATCATCTGTAAAACAGGGATAATAGTAACTATCTTGCAAGATTGTTGTGAGGATCAACTGAGATAATGTATGTTGAAGCCCCTGGCTTTCATAGGCTCCCAGTTAGATTCAAGCACTCTTCGTTATGAATTCAGGTATTCTTATATCAGATTTTCTTGAAGTAGGAATTTCTGTTATTTCCTATTTCAGACTTCGAGGAAGAAAGACAAGTTTCTTGGGTCAGATTCTGTCCCCAGGGTGTGAACAGCAATAGTAATTTAGCTAATTATGATAAACTGCTATACATTTTCTTCTATAAAATCACTGATGTCCTTATTCACCAGTATGGCTAAAAGTACCCCCTTGCTGCTCTGCACATCTTTATAGAATCAGTATCCCCAGTTTATAGATGAGAAAACTGAGAGTTAAGTTCAAAAAAGTTTAAGAGCGCTTATAGGAATACAGAAAGAGTTCTGGTGGCATAGTGGTTAAGAGCTATAGCTGTTAACCAAAAGGTCGGCAGTTCGAATCCACCAGGAGCTCCTTGGAAACTCTATGGGGCAGTTCTACTCTGTCCTGTAGGGTCGCTATAAGTCGAAATCGACTCAACGGCAATGGGTTTGGTTTTTTTTTTTTTTAAAGGAAAACAAGAGATCCAAGAAGTGGGAGTTAGAAGAGAAAGTGAAAGGCCATATTCTTCCAAAAACAGGTAAGAATGGTTTAAGCAGGCTACATGTTAGGCGTCATGAATAACTGCAACAAAACTCCCAAAATGGTCATTTCTCAGATTACTGGATTATGTGTAACTGCCCTCTGTTATTTTTGGAACTTCAAATAAAATTATATCACTTTTATAATTAAACAACAACAACAAAACACCCTTCCTATTAAAACATGTTATTTCTGGGTGGTGGGAATTGAGGATGACTTTTACCATTTTTTTTCATTTTGCTTATCTGTATTTTTCTAGAACAAATGTGTATTGCCTCTGTAAAAAAAGAAAAACATGATTAAAGTACATTAGACAAGTTTTACAGTTGGAAATGGAATTGGAGGGGAGGTGGGAAGTTTGGGAGAACAATGAACCAGCCTCAGCAAGCAAGTAATTAACCCTTCAAGCCCCTGGCACCTCAGGAGAACACAGAGAGGTCAACGGGTATCTAAAGGGGGGCAGCCAAGGAAAACAGAGGAGTTTTCTTCCAAGCAGTGGGAAGACGTAGTGATAATAGCCATCACCTGAGGGAACGCACCACAAGTTAACTTTTGTGTGAGCTCCTGGCACACAGCGACCGTTCCTTATTCAGCTCTGTGTCCCCAACAAAGGGTCTGCCAAATAGTAGGTGTTCAGTAAATTTTTGTTCCATTGAATGTGTTGTCGAAGGAGTAAATGCTGTTAGAAATAGACGTTATCAAACAAAAAGCCAGTGGAACTCTTGGAAAAATGGGCTCCTGTGGTCTGGGAAACAAAACCCGTAAATGGCCATGTGCCAGAAATCTAACAGATCCACTCAGGCAGGCTAAGCAGATTAGCACCTACTGGCTTGGGTGAGAAACCCTTTTTGCCTGAAGAACACCCGTTGCATTTCCTTTCCTATCAGTGGGACCTCCAGTGAGAATTGCTGCTGCTTTTTTCTTTTTAAAGAAAGTAATAAAAGGAAGTCTGTGCAGTCAACAGTTTGTGCTTAATTTTTAAGACTGCTCTAATGCTTTTTATTTGTTGGGAAAACAGTAACAGAAAAACCAGACCAGTTGCTGGTGAGCCGATGCCGACCCATGGTGACCCCACGTGTGCCGAGCAGAGCTGTACCCCGCAGAATTTTCAGGGCTGGGGCCTTCTGAAGCAGGTCACCAGGACTTTATTCCAAGGAGCCCCTGGGTGTGTTTGAAACGCCAACCTTTCCGTTAGTAGTCAAGTGCCTAACCATTTGTGTCACCCAGGGATTCCTAAAACAGTAAGAAACCCGTTGCCCTCCAGTCAATTCCGACTGATAGCGACTGTCTGGGACAGAGGGCAGAGTGGCTGGTGGGTTCGAACAGCCGACCTTTTGGTCAGCAGCCAAGTGTTTAACCACTGCCCCACCAGGGCTCCTTAACCAATGACAGTAACAAACCTTCCCTATTTGTCTAATTCCCATATCTTTCTCTTACTCTCCCCCTCCCCCAGGTCACCATCCCTATTTAAAGATCTGAGGATAGTGGTGGAAGTCCCTGTAAAGATCCCAAGATGGGCAGTGGTTGGTCATGTTACAGTATTTAAACTGCTGGAGAGGAACATTTTATTCCCTTCGCATCCCCAACAAAACATTGTTCTTCAACCAAATTTTCACTGGAAGAGGGTTTTAAACACAAGGCAGAAAGGGTGCTTGGAAACTTGCCTTGCTTCCTTTGAGGTCTTAATAGGCAATCAGTAATGATTTGTTGAATGGATAAATGAATGAATGACTCATCACCAACATAAACCAGACCTCATGCCAATTTCTATTTATGCATTGACTCATTGAGCTTTCGCAACAACCTTTTGAGGTAGGTAGTATTACCTTCTTTTTCAGGTGAGAAAATGGAGGCCCAAGAAGCTAAATGACTTCCTCAGCTAAGTGACACAGTTAGGATTTGAACCCAGATCAACTCAAGTCCAGAGCCTTTCTACAACAATGCTTCTCACACGACTGTGCATTTAGATCACTGGAGATCTTGTTACAATGCAGATTTTGATTCATAGGTTGGGAGTGGGGCCTGAGATTCTGCATTTGTAACAGGCTTCTAAATGATGACTTTGATGCTGGTTCATGGACTATTTTGAATAGAAGGACTCTATGACACACTGCCTCCTGCCACACACATGCCACCCTGCATTTTGAGGGACATTAAAAATAAGAGGTTGTGAGAGTCTGGTAAGACTGAGGAAAATTTAGACTGCTTGCCAGGCAACCCGATCAGACTCATCCTTCTGATCTTGGATTAGATCATTTGAACCTTTTCCCACTAGGATTCTATGAGCTGTCCTAGTGAGTCAACAGATATTGCTCAAGTTTTGAGCTAACCTAAGCCTTCAGCCAGTACCTTCCTGAGAAATAAGTCCCTTTAAATGTGTCTAGATTGTAGCGCCACTAGTTGTTGTTTGGTGCTGTGAGTCAGTTCTGACTCATAGTGACCCTATGTATGACAGAACAAAATACTGCCCAGTCCTGCGCCATCCTCACAATCGTTGTTATGCTTGAGCACATTGTTGCAGCCACTGTGTCAATCCATCTCATTGAGGGTCTTCCTGTTTTTTGCTGACCCTCTACTGTACCAAGCATGATGTCCTTCTTCAGGGACTGGTTACTCCTGATAATGTGTCCAAAATATGGGAGGTGAAGCCCCGCCAACCTTGCTTCCAAGCATCATTCTGGCTGTACTTCTTTCAAGACAGATTTGTTTGTTCTTTCGGCTGTCCATGGTATAAGTCAATATTCTTTTCCAACACCGTAATTCAAAGGCATCAATTCTTCCTCAGTCTTCCTTATTCACTGTCCAGCTTTTGCATGCATATGAGGCAACTGAAAACACCATGGCTTGGCTTGACTAAGCCGCACCTTAGTCCCCAAAGTGACATCTTTGCTTTGTAACGCTTTAGAGAGATCATTTGCAGCAGATTTGCCCAGTGCAACGCGTCATTTGACTTTTTGACTGCTGCCTACCTGGGTGTTGATTGTGGATCCAAGTAAAATGAAATCCTTGACAACTTCTGTCTTTTCTCCGTTTATTATGATGTTGCTTATTGGTTCAGTTGTGAGGAATTCTGTCATCTTTATGTTGAGGCATAAGCCATACTGAAGGCTGTAGGTCACTTGAAGTAAGTGCTTCAAGTCCCGTTCACTTTTTAGCAAGCAAGGTGGTATCATCTGCATAATGTGGGTTGTTAATGAGTCTTCCTCCAATCCTGATGCCCTCTTCTTCTTCATATAGTCCAGCTTCTCAGATTATTTGCTCAGCATACAGACTGAATAGGTATGGGGAAAGGATACAACCCTAACCCACACCTTTCCTGAGTTTAAACCACACAGTATTCCCTTGTTCTGTCTGAATAACTGCCTCCTAGTCTATGTACAGGTTCCTCATGAACACAATTAAGTGTTCTGGAATTCCCATTCTTCGAAATGTTACCCACAATTTCTTAGGGTTCATCACAGTTGAATGCCTTTGCACAGTCAGTAAAACACAAGTAAACATCTTTCTGGTATTCTCTGCTTTCAGCCGGGATCCATCTGGTATTAGCAATGCTATCCCTCATTCCACATCCTCTTCTGAATCTCGCTTGAATTTCTGGCAGTTCCCTGTCAGTGTACTGCTGTAACCACTTTTAAATGATCTTTCAGCCAAGTTTTATTTGTGTGTGATATTAATGATATTGTTCTATAATTTCCGCATTTGGCTGGATCACCTTTCTTTGGAGTGGGCATAAATATGTATCTCCTCTTCCAGTCAGCCAGCCAGGGAGCTGTCTCCCAAAGTTTTTGGCATAGACAAGTGAGCACTTGTAGCGCTGCATCCGCTTGTTGAAACATCTCAGTTGGTATTCCATGGACTTCTTCCTTCAGTACCATCGGTTCTTGATCATATGCTACCTCCTGAAACGACTGAACATCAGCCAATTCTTTTTGGTACAGTGACTCTGCGTACTCCTTCCATTTTCTTTGAATGCTTCCTGTGTCCAGTATTTTGCCCATAGAATCCTTCAATATTGTGACTCGAGGCTTGAATTTTTTCTTCAGTTCTTTCAGCTTAAGAAAATTGGAGCATGTTCTTTGCTTTCGGCTTTCTAACTCCAGGTTTTTTGCACCTGTCATTATAATACTTTGTGTTCTTGAACCGCCCTTTGAAATCTTCTGTTCAGCTCATTTACCTCATCATTTCTTCCTTTTCTTTTACCTACTCACTGTTCAAGAGCAAGTTTCAGAGTTTCTTCTGACATCCATTTTGGTCTTTTCTTTTTTTCCTTTCTTTTTAATGACCTTTTGCATTCTTCAAGTATGATGTCCTTGATGTCATTCTACAACTAGTCCACTAGACACTAGCTACATGTGGCTATTGAGCATTTGACATGTGGCAAGTGCAACTGAAAAACTGAATTTTTGATTGTATTTAATTTTAATTACTTAAAATTTTAGTTACATATGGCTATTTAAATTTAATTAAATTTAAATACAATCAAAAATTCAGTTTTTTAGTTGCACTATCCACATGTCAAATGCTCAGTAGCCACACGCAGCTAGTGTCTACCATTTTGAACAGCTCAGATAAAGAACAGCTCCATCATCACAGAAAGTTCTATTTGGACAGCATTGCTTCAGAGTATTTGATACTAAACAGACATTTCCTGTAGCCTTCTAGATTGAGTCAGAGAAAGAAAACCAATACATATTTTTTCCATTGACTATCATCTATCCTTAAGATAGCTTTGCTTAAGTAGAATTCCTACTGAAATTGGAAACCTCATCTGTTTGAGTTAGACTTTATCAGTAGTTCTGTGGCCAAATTCTGATTGCTACTACTGACCAGGGGCAGCAAATGAATCCGTTCCCAGACAGAGATGTTGATTCATGCATGACCTAGCCCCTGCCTTCCTCTGATGCCACTCTCTCTCCTATTTCCTATGCACTAGTCAGTCCTGACTATGCCAGGCTCTTTTCTGCCTCAGGGCTGGTGCACATGAAGTTCCCCCACTAACTAGAATGGCCTTTCCTCCTCCCCAAACTTTATGTGGCTGGCTCCTTGTGATACTTCAGGTCTCAGATAACTGTTACCTCCTCAGCGAGGCTTTCTCTGACCACCATCTACAGTGGGTCCCCATTTTATACTTTTTCACAACACGCTATTATTTTCATTCACAGCATTTATGACCATTTGAAATTGTATGTTCACCTGGAGATTTACTTCTGTATTTTCTCTCTTACCCACTAGAATGTAAGTGCCATGGGGGTAGTAACCGTGTGTGTGTGGCTTTTTTTTGTTTGTTTGTTTATTTTGCTTTTGTACACCAAGGGTATGCCACAGATTAGACATATTTATCGAATGAATGAAAAATGAGGCAAATCCAAGGTCCCAATATCAAGCCAAGACCTTGACAGTGTGAAGTGAAAGAGGAGGTTATGCAATCTATTTTCAATCCCAGTTAATATGTCCTAATTCCATTTTTCTTTAAAGAAGGGAAACAACTGGGATGGTAGGAAGGGGAATTCATTGGTGGGACAGCTCCGAGGTTCTGTGAGTGAGTCATCATTGTGGACTCTGGGGCAGGACTGCAGTGTCTACCATATCCCACTCGGTTTAGCTGCCCTTGGAATAACTGCACTTTTGTTATTTGAGAAGACCAGGGGCCAGTGATCTTCGTGACATCCTCAACACATGGAGAGAAAACTGCAGCTGGGCAGGCCAGATGTTCTACAGTTAAGGGCCATTTATGAGGAATTTGCCTTTATTTCATTAGGCATCCTAGCCTCTCAATGATTTAATTTGCTGGTTTTGTGTTGCAGGGAACCCATGGTGGGAAATTGAAAACATGAGCTTAATAGTTAACTTTTATTGTCATTGCTGAAGGAGGTAATACTTAAAATGACATCATAAATGAGGTTTTAGAACCCTTCCGTGGCCTGACCACCACCACAAAGTGGGAGCTTAACATTTCACCTTAAATGACATTAAAGAATTGCAGCCCAATGTCATGTTAAATGGGCTGGCTGGGTTGGCACCACCTGCCATCCACCTCGAGGTGGAAGAGAGTTAGTTTTCCTTAAAGAAAGTTAAAGGTTTCTGAACTTTGCTGGGCCATGAGGAAGATGGAAAGCCCTCAGATTTGGGGGAAGAATAGATAAATGTGCTAGATTTTACTGCTGAAATGAAATCCTCTAACCAGTCAATTATCATGACATTGCCATGGAATTTAATAAAACTAATCAAAACTGGCCATATAGCAGGTTTGATTTTAGGTATCCGATATTCCTCTCCATTTTTTAAAAAAAAATTACTAAATGCAGTCTGGAGAAAACACATATTTAGAAATACAAATAAGCATGAACATAGAATAAGACATGACTATGGATAAACAAAGCGACTCTTTTCCTAGTGAGTCAAGACTCATCTATACCACCTTATATGAAAGGATGACAAAAAGTTATGTGCAATGAGTTAATTTTTGCTTTGTGTTCACTAAGCAGACCTAATACTGTTTGGTCTCCTTTTCATAGCTGAAAAATGGGAAAGCTACCACCCAAAATCAGACACTAATTTGTTGAAGAGTTACAGGTATCTGTTAGGCCTTGATGGTCAACAAGTCTAACTTGATAGTACGTACGTACGCACATCACGTGATCAGTGATATTTACAGTATGCTAGAAACTCAACAGAATAACTAAACCCCACCAACCCAGTGCTGTCAAGTCAACAGAATAACTAGATGATGTAAAATTCCATTTCAGGTTTTAATCAACTTGTTAGCCAAGTTTTTGTTTTGTTTTGTTTTGCATTTTCCTCCACTACTTCACTATTTCTTGCTTCCTGATTTGGGTCTTTTTTTAAGGATTGGTTTTGCTATTTATATTGTAAACCACTTCAGATTTTTTTTTTTTTTTTTTTTTTTGGAAAGTAGATGGAACACAACTCAAGCAATAATTTTAAAATTGAAATAAAACTTAACTGGGCATGAAAACCATGTGCTGAGTTAGCATTTAACAACAACAAAAAAAAAAAAGAAAAAGAAGCATGACAAATGCATTTTATAAGGTTTAAAATAATTGTTTTCCAATTTACAGTATTGTTCTGTGGAAAGTTGTACAAAAGTTGTTCAAATTTAAGCAGCCTACCATAATAGCTTTCTGTTATAATAGGTGTATGTTACAGATAAATAATGTGTGCTTTATCATATAATATTGTCTGTAAAACCATACAGGTTATTAGGAATTTATGTTTATTACCTCCAAGATTATGATCCACACCAATTTAGCAGTGGAGTAATTCAAAAGTGGTACTTGAGAAAAATATTGCACGTAGTTTTATTAATCCATAGGATGACATTTTTAATGCCCCCTGGAGATATCTGAGAACAAAGCTGGAATGTACCAAATCTTCAAAGGTTACAGTCATCTGAAGAGAACCTGTTTCATATTTGTATTTCTAAGAAGCTACTTTTATGACTCTTGAACACATTGCACAGAAATCTCTGAACACATTTATGATATTCCTGTGGCCTTGACTATCACACCTGCCTTGCCTTAAGACCTTCAAATTGCTACAAAGAAAGCCAGGCTGACTAACAAGCTGGATAAGGATTCTGAAGAAATCCCAGAAACCTGCCCTTCACACTCTTCCCATTCCCTCCATTTCCTTGGAGTCTGCTTGTGTGATAGGTTGCCACACTGCAAGAAATGTGTTACTCAAATGGTTTCAGCTTCATTATACAGAACTTTATTCGCAAAATTTCCCTGTTTATTTTAGAAGCAAGGATGTTATCACTAATTGGCTTGTGTGTGTGTCTCCTGGGTGGTGGTGGTAGTATGCAACAAGGTTTTTCAGGTAAATGGCTCCTGGCTGCTCTTTTTGCTGCCTTTCCTGAGTGAGGCAGGAGGCTCAGGGGATGGTTGTCCCATAATTCCAATCATCTAAGAACCCCAGAGCAGTTGAAGAGCTGTGAGCAGTACTTAAATTCTGTATTTTTGGTGAACAAAGTTGTTTTATCTCTAGAAAGCCTCTTCTTCTCCTTCCCTGGGGAGCCCACAGCATTAGTCTGTACCTCACTTATCGCACATACCACATTCTTTCTTCAATTACAGTTGTCTTTGCCTCTCTGACCCTTGTGTTTGCCCCTTGTTGTTAAGACCCTATCATACTAACCTGTATATTTCTCATAGCACCAGCACAGGACTAGGCATATAAAAAGTCCTCAAGGGCAGGGTGGGGACAGGGTGGGAAATCTATGTAGATATAGGATTCTGGATTCAAGGTTTTCACAGCATTTTTTTCTCTGCACTTCAAAGATGCTGTTCCAGATAATTCTTGAATCTAATATTGCTGATGACGTGTTTGTATCAGACTGATTCTCTTTCCATGGGAAGTTATTTGTGTTTTCTTTTAGGTATGTGTCAGTATTTCCTTTTACCCTTCATTTTCTTCAATGAACCTAAGGGTGAGCTTTTTTCTTTTTCTATTTATTCAGCACAGTACTCAATGAGAGCTTTTCAAGCTGGGAAGTCTTTCTTCTATTATGTAAAACTGTCAGCCATTATTTTTCCACGTTCTGTTCTTCCCTTGTGGAACATTTTAGATGAACACTGGAATTTCTGGATGTATCAGCCATTTCTCTTAGTACTGCTTTTTTATTTTATTTTTTATTAATTTTTTATTGTGTTTTAGGTGAAAGTTTACACCTAAAGTTAGTTTCTCTTTCAAAAATTCATATACATGTTGTTTGTGACATTGGTTACAATTCCCACAATGTAATAGCACTTTCCACCTTTCCACCCCAGATTCCCTATGTCCATTTGTCCAGTTTTCCTGTCCCTTCCTGCCTTCTCATCTTGCTTTTAGGCAGGAGTTGCTTATTTGGTCTAGTATATTTGACTGAACCAAGAAGCACGCTTCTCACGTGTATTATTATTTCTTTTATAGGCCTGTCTAATCTTTGTCTGAAAAGTAGGCTTTGAGAGTGGTTTCGGTTCTGAGTTAGCAGGGTGTCCAGGGGCCATAGTCCTGAGGGTTCCTCCAAGTCTCTGTCAGACCAGTAAGTCTGGTCTTTTTTCATAAATTTGAATTTTGTTCTACATTTTTCTCCTGCTCTGTCCGGAACTCTCTGTTGTGATCCCTGTTAGAGCAGTCAATGGCGGTAGCTGGGCACCATCTAGTTCTTCTGGGCTCATGCTGGTGGGGGCTCTGGTTCATGTGGTCCCTTAGGCCTATGGGTTAATTTTTTCCTTGTGTCTTTGGTTTTCTCCATTCTCCTTTGCTTTGGATGGGGTGAGACCAACAGATGTATATCAGTAGTATTGTTTTTATTCTTAACTCTTATTTATCTCTTTGTGTCACATTATCAGAGAATTCCTCAGCTCAGTCTTTCAGTACACTAACTCTCTTTCAGTTGTATCCAATCGGCTACTCAACCCATCTCTTGAATTTTATTTCTAAAAAATTATATATTTCTTTTGGAAGATCTTTACTTGATTCTCATGGGTATGGTTTCTTCTTTTTATTTCTCTTCTTAATCGTTCTTTTCAGGTTGTCCTATTAACTTCATTTCCTTAGGTAAAAGCTCTCCCTTTTCTTAAACTTGTTCTCCTTTTCACAGGTTGCACTTCCTCAGATGCTTGGGTGACTCTTGTGAACTCAGCTTATGAGAATTCAGTGTACGTCTTGGGCTGTGTGGGCCTCTAATCAGAGCATCCTTCCAGTTCTGCAGAGGGCAGCCCTAGCTTGGTTCATGACCAACTCTGCTTATAGTTCCTGCCTTACTTCTGCTTCCCATGGCTCAGCATATGGCTTCTTGTCTGCCCCCTTTCCAGAAATGCCTGTCAGTTTCTGATTCATAGAGTTCCCTTTCTTGTTTTCAAGAATGAATGTGTATTACTTTATATTTAATATCATTTTAATTAGTGCATCAGTGGTTTAGTTGTGGGGGTGGAGATTTTATTATGTGCTTAATCTGCCAATTTGAAAACAGAAGCATAAAAAAGATGTACAAACGAATATCTGTGAGTCATCCACAAATCCAGGAAGATAGCAAGGTTTGGGCATTGTCTTTTGGGAGCTGAGGGGAAGAATGTTTTTCCAGAAAGCCCTTGCTTTAAACATCAACTCGCTATCTGAAGCCCAGTTTTTGAGGGAACAATCATTACCTGTAGTGCTGAGGCCAGTGTACTCAGGGGATGGGTTGCTGACAGGGGAGGAGGGAGGTGGCACTTCCACGGATGTGGCGGATTTTGCTGGAGAAAACGATGGCACTGGTGAGGGGGTTGGTGGAGCTGCCTCTGTCAAGATGATCTCTTCTTGAACTTCTGCTACAGTTAGAGAAAGGGAGGGTTCTTACAGCCAAACTTCAAAGCAAGTTATCTTTACCCATTGCCATCAAGTCAATTCCAATTCATAGCAACCCTATAGAAACAGAGTAGAACTGCCCCATAGGGTTTCCAAGACTGTAAATCTTTATGGAAGCAGACTGCCACATCTTTCTCCTGTGGAGTGGCTGGTGGGTTTGGACCATCAATCTTTCAGTTACAGCCAAGCGCTTAACCACTGTGCCACCAGGGCTCCTGGTTGTATTAAAAAAAAAAAAAAAACCCATTGCCGTCGAGTCAATTCCGACTCATAGCAACCCAAGAGAACAGAGTAGAACTGCCCCACAGGATTTCTAAGGTGCGACTGGTGGATTCAAACTGCCAACCTTTTAGTTAGCAGCTGAACTCTTAACCATTGCACCACCAGGCTCTATTTAAGGGATTTTAAAGATGAAATATTCTTCCTAATCTGTGTCATGTCACTCGCCTGCTTAAAACCCTTCAGTGGTTTCCTACCACCATCATGGCCTTCAAGGCAATTCCTATACACATGCACACCCGCTCCAAAGAAGGAAATGACATGACTAGTTTCACACCCTTTGATCTTCTCACCGTAATTAAGTTCTTTGGGATACACAGTTAAAGGAGCACAGAGCACAGAGCACAGAAGTAAGGGTACAAATTAAACTATCAAGTAGTGCAATCCCCAGTGAAATGCTGGCTTACCAGTGCTTCCTTCTCCCTTCATGGCTCGCATGAGCTCATTGGCCCTCTCTTGACAGTGCAGGGATTCTAACAGGTAGAGCACGTAGTCATCAAACATCAAGTGGATCAGGTGAAAAGACCCTGTTGTGAGAGAGGATCCAGACAGAAAGGTAAGTCATATCATCTCATATGAGCCCCTTCTACCTGGTCAATAGCACATGATACTGTGTGCTGTCATAGTCTGTGCAGAACCTCATTCTTCACTCATTGATGAACTCCTTATGGTCAGAGATCACTCTTCATGGTTGCATCCTCAGCCTAGCCTAGTGCTTGACATAAGTTAAGTGTCATTAACAATTCTGGGGAAGTGAACCTTTTCCCTGCACAACTTCTTAATGAGACACCATAAAAAATGGCACCCACTGAGTCATCTGTCCAAATGCTTTTGAGCTCTCATGTACCCACACTCGACTGATCTCATGGGAACATCCCTCAGTTTGTTCAGCGTTTACTAACAGTGTCTTTCATTTTTATCTCTTCCATAAGCATATCTTATTTCCCCAATTGGACTTCAAGGACGTCCATGGTAGGGACTTTGCCTTCTAGTTCACTGGTATCTACCAATGTACTTGACATAATTCTGGGAATGGAATTGAAAATTTTAGTTTGCAATAACTTAATTATTTCCTAAATGTTCCTGAGATCTCGTTTAGCACAAGGTTCTTAGAAAAGGTATTAGAATGAAAAGATTTGGTATTTCCAAGTAATACTCTTCATTTTCGATGTAGAGCAGGTTATTTCATAAAAAGGGGATCTAAACAATCATTTTAAAAGTGATTTCTATGTGCCAGTCTGTCATGGATTGAATTGTGTCCCCCCAAAAATATGTGTCAACTTGGTTAGTCCATGATTCCCAGTATTGTGTGGTTGTCCTCCATTTTGTGATTGTAATTTTATGTTGAAAGGATTAGGGTGGGATTGTAACACCACCCTTATTCAGGTTACCTAACCCTGATCCAAGGTAAAGGGAGTTTCCCTGGGGTGTGTGCCTTTTAAGAGATAAAAGGGAAGCAAGCAGAGAGTTGGGGACCTCATACCACCAAGAAAACAGCACCTGGAGCAGAGTGCGTCCTTTGGAGCTGGGGTCCCTGCACCTGAGAAGCTCCTTGACCATGGGAAGATTGAGGACAAGGACCTTCTTGTATGTCATGCTGCTATCTGTGGACAGTGGAATGGTCTACACATAGTAGTAGTAGGGGCTCAATTAATGTCTGCTGTAATCCAGGTACCCTGGGTGCCAGAGTTAGAGAAGGGGCCAACCTTCATCCCCAGTCCCATGTTTCCATCTCTGTGGATAACCTGTCAGCCCATGAAATGTCCAAAACTTCTCATTCACCTCCCTACAAGCTGACCTCCCTTCCCACCTCCCTCTAGTTTGCTTTTCTACAACCTTATGAGATTCTCTGGCATTATTTCTCTTTTGATTCAATCATTGTTATCACTATCACATCCTCATCATCATCATTAGCATCACTATCGTTGTCATCACATCTACCACTTACTCAATGCTTACTATGTAGCAAGAGCTATGCCAAGCACTTAACATACTCTCATCTCATCCTTATAACAATCTGCGATACAGGTGGTATTACCTGCCCTCACATTTGAGGAAATGAATCTCTCCATGGATAACTGAGTAGGGATTTGCTTCAGTTTGGTCTGGCCAAGAACTCTGTTTCCATTCACCTGCCAATCATCTATCCAACCTCCTCATAGCACAGATGGGAAAATAAGGCACAGATGGCATAAATGACTTGGTCCCTGGAAGGGCCATTTGAATTGGAAGCTATGCCTCTCCAAGTTTCAGAAATAAGGTGATGGTTGCCAGTTGGGGGCTTTTAGAGGATTCTTCCTTGGTGGAATTTATCAATTTGCTCCTTCTGAATTGCTCCTGGTTTCTGTACTTGCCTGCCACTCTGTACACACCCACATCCTTCATCTCAGGTAGATTAATTCATTTGGTCTGGGAAGGTTGCAGAGAAAACCCTTCACTTAACTCTGAGGGCACTGGATGCCCAGCAAGTCATGCCCATCTACCCTGATGCCCCCTCTCTATGGAGCCTGGCACAGCCTCTAACCCTTGTGATCACAGGACTCAAAGCCAAGGTCTTCCACCCTTGCACTTCCTCCATATTCTTCTTCCATCCCAGGGTGCCATGTCCATTTTTAACCCCATTTGGAACTCAGCAAGGTTCAGGTTATAGTGAGTCATTGTGAGACACAGCTTCCAAAACTAAACTTCCATCCACCTTCCCTGAAATGGGTCCTGAGAACCACTGAGGAGGCACAGCATTGTGGGTAACTGGATGGGCTCTGGATCAAACTACCCCGGTTGAGATCCCGGCTCGGCCACTTAGTGACTGGGACTTTAGATAAGTTACTTTACCTCCCTAATCTTTTTAAAGATTTATCTCCTGTAAATCTTTAAAAACAAACACTTATTGAACCCTTGCTCTCATGACAGCCACCGTGCCAACCACTATTGATTTATTATCGTATTTACTCCTCATCACAGCTGTATGAGATGAGTGATATTCTTCTTTTACAGATGAAGAAATTGAGGCCTTGAGAAGTAAAGTCACTGTCCAATGTCATGCAGTTATTGAGTAACAGAACCAGGACTTGAGCCCAAGACTGTCTGATTATGAAGTTGCTCCTTAATCATTATGGAATGCAGGCTCCCTAACACGAGGACAATAAAACCTGCCTTACAGAAGGACCATACTGAGACAGAGAACACACTGCATGCTTAATAAATGGTAGTTATTATTGTCATCACTCAGGTTCCTACTAATGTTGTAAAATTCTATGAAATGACCATTTTGTACCTAGAGTTAGAGTCAAAGAAGTCAAAAGATGGCATCAGATACTTAAAAGGAAAAGGAGTCCAAGATGAAATATTTGCTGGAATGTTGAACTAAGTCAACAAAGATGAAAAGAGAGAAACACAATGAAATGATGAATTAGAATGGAAAACCCTGGATGATAAAAATAGGTTAAGATAGTAGTTTTAGTACAGGCAGACACCTTGAAAGCCATCTCTACAGCCCTCTTGTCTTACAGACAAGCAAACAAGGTGTGGAAGAGGTGAAGAAACTTGCCTGAGACTACACTGTTAGAAGACATCAGAGCTGGGACTGAGGCCAGTACTTCAAGGGAAGTGTTGATGTAGGGTTTCAGCCCTCTTCATTTATGGTCTGTTACACAATTGGTGATCAGTTACGCAACTGGTCTGTTTAATTTCTGATCATCCCTTGAGCAACCAGAGTTTGTAGAACTACTGCAACTGCCCACTATTGTGCTAAGTGCTCTGCGTCCAAAGGCAGTGTAAAGCCCAGCCTCTGACGCCACAAAGGCTGCAGAATCCATATCACTTAGAAATCAGTCATTAGGGTTGTTGGGCAACAGGCAGTTCAGTGCCAGGGGGTCACGGCCGTGGGAGCAGTGCAAATAGAAGAAGATGGGAGAATATAAAAGGAGATAAAGAAAAACTGATTAGAGAGAGTGAAAGAAACAAACATCAAAGACAAGAGGATAGAGGCAATTATAACTAACATCCCTCTCGTGTTTCTCCCCTTAGCACTTATCATCTACTATACGGTATATTTAACTTACTGTGTGCCTCACTCCACTGGAATGTAAACTACATAAATACAGGGAATTTTATCTGTTTTCTTTGCTGCTGTATACCCGGGTGGCTGGCACGCTGCCAGGAACACAGTAGAGGCTCAATCAATGTTTGTTAAATGAACAAACAGAATTAGTACACATTGGCCACTTACAATATGCACCATAAACACTATAAAAAAGGTATTATTATCTTCAGCTAACACATGCAGAAATTAAGACTCAGAGAGTTTAAATAGCTTGCCTAGAGTCACAGAGCTAGTGAGCATCAGAACCTGTTATGAAAAAAGGTATCAAAAGAGAGACAAAAATTTTGTTGTTGTTGTATGGTGACACAATGATTACATTGTATAGACTCAAAGTATTTCTTTTTTCTTAAGAAAAATTTCAAACTTAGAGAAAAGCATAGAGAACTTAAAAATGAACACCCATGTACTCACCACCCAACATTATAAAATCAACATTTTACAATATTTGAATGAGTTATTAAAGGAAAAAAATGAAGACGAAGCCCCTTGTATCTTGTGTTTCCTTTCTTAATCTCATTCCTCTGCCTCTTTGTCTTCATCCCAATGGTAATCACAGTCTTCAATTTGACATTTATTGTTCATATGCTTAATGCGTTTGGCTGCTAACTGAAAAGTTGGAGGTTCAAGTTCACCCAGAGGCATCTCAGAAGAAAGGCCTGACACTCTACTTTCTAAAACTTGGCAACTGAAAACTCTGTGGAACGCAGTTCCCCACAGTTGTACTCCAATCCACATGGGGTCGCCGTGAGTTGCAACTGACATGATGGCAACAGTTATTTTTGGACTATTTTTTTCTGTTTTCAAATTTGATATAAATTGTCATACTTTATACAATATTCTGCAACTTTCGTTTGACACTTTCATATTAGATCTGTCCACGCTGACACATGGGGTCCTAGTTCATTAATTTTATTGGCCATTGTTTGAACAGACCACAATTTATTTATCCATTCTCCTGTTGATGGGATTTAGGCTGTTTGCAACTTTGGTAAGCAATTTGGAAACATAAGACTGAAGACAAATGTGCTCTTGGACCCAACAATTCCACCTTTGATCCTAGACACAGGGAGACAGTAACAAAAATATTCATTGCAGCTAGTTTCTAACAGTGAAAAATTGTAAACAGCCTGAATCCCATCAACAGGAGAACGGATAGTTTTTCTGCTGTTGTTAGGTGAGTCAGTTCTGATTCACAGCGACCCTATATACAATAGAATGAAACAATGCACAGTACTTCACCATCCTCACAATCGTTGTTATGCATGAGCCCACTGTTGCAGCCACTCTGTCAATCTATCTCATTGAGGGTATTCCTCTTTTTCGCTTTCCCTTGACTTTACCAAGCATGATGTCCTTCTCCAGGGACTGGTCCCTCCTGCTAATACGTCCAAAGTAAGTGAGACCAATTCTTACCACCTCTGCTTCTAAGGAGCATTCTGGGTGTACTTCCTCCAACACAGATTTGTTCATTCTTTTGGCAGTCCACAGTATAATTCATTATTCTTAGCCGACACCATAACTCAAAGACATCAATTCTTCTTTAGTCTTCCTCGTTCATTGTCCAGTTTTCGCATGCATATGAGGCAATTGAAAACACCATGGCTTGGGTCAGGTGCACCTTAGTCATCAAGGTGATATCTTTGCTTTTTAACACTTTAAAGAGGTCTTTTGCAGCAGATTTGCCCAATGCGATGCGTCTCTTGATTTCTTGACTGCTGCTTCCATGGGTGGTGTTTGTGAATCCAACTAAAATGAAATCCTTCACGGCTTTAGTCTTTTCTGTTTATCATGATGTTGCTTACTGGTCCAGGTGTGAGGATTTTTGTTTTCTTTATGTTGAGGTGCAATCCATACTGAAGGCTGTGGTCTTTGATTTTTGTCAGTAAGTGCTTCAAGTCCTCTTCACTTTCAGCAAGCAAGGTTGTGTTATCTGCATAATGCAGGTTGTTAATGGTCTTCCTCCAATCCTGATGCTTCGTTCTTCTTCATATAGTCCAGCTTCTCGTATTGTTTGCTCAGCATACAGATTGAATAATTATGGTGAAAGGATACAACCCTGACACATACCTTTCTTGACTTTAAACCACGCAGTATCCCCTTGTTCTGTTGGCACAACTGTCTCTTGGTCAATGTACAGGTTCTTCATAAGCACAATTAAGTGTTCTGGATTCCCATTCTTTGCAATGTTATCCATAATTTATTATGACCTACTCAGTCAAATGCCTTTCTGTAGTCAATAAAACACAGGTAAACATCTTTCTGGTATTCTTTGCTTTCAGCCAAGATCCATCTGACATCAGCAATGATACCCCTCATTCCACATCCTCTTCTGAATCCTGCTCGAATTTCCGGCCGTTCCCTGTCAGTGTATTACTGCAACTGCTTTGGAATGATCTTCAGCAAAATTTTACTTATGTGTGACATTAATGACATTGTTTGATAATTTCTACATTCTGTTGGATCACCTTCTTTGGAACAGGCATAAATATGGATCTCTTCCAGTTGCTTGGCCAGGTAGCTATCTTCCATATTTCTTGGCATAGACAAGTGAGCACTTCCAGCTTGGACTTCTTCCTTCAGTACCATCAGTTCCTGATCATATGATACCTCCTGAAATGGCTGGAATATCAACAAATTCTTTTTGGTACAGTGACTCAGTGTATTCCTTCTATCTTCTTTTCATGCTTCCTTCATCATTATTTTGCCCATTAAAAAAAAAAAAAAAAAACATTGCCATCGAGTCGCTTCTGACTCATAATGACCCTACAGGACAGAGTAGAACTGCCTCATAGAGTTTCCAAGGAGTGCCTGGTGAATTTGAGTCCTCCAATACCCAAGGCTTGAATTTTTTTCTTCAGTTCTTTCAGCTTGAGAAATGGCAAGTGTGTTCTTTCCTTTTGGTTTTCTAACTCCAGGTCTTTGCACATTGGAGTATTTTTCCTTTAAAAATGTATTTAGAGGAGTTTATATTCTAGATATTAATCATTTGTTAGTTTTATGCCTTGCAAAATATCTTCTCCATTTGTGTGGCTTTATTGTTTTGTTTTGACTTTGATTATGGTAAACAGAAGCTTAAAAACCTTAATGTAGTCAGTCTTGGCAATACTTTTTTTTTTATGATTTGCCCTTTTTGTGACTTTCTAAAGAAAGTATTTCCTATTCAAAGGTCATAAAGTTATCACTCCATATCTTCTTCCAAAAGGTTTTAGGTCTTTTTCTTTATCTCTCTTTTTGGCGTTGAGATTTTTATTTTTAGAAGTTGTCGGGAAGGGGTCTAATTTTATCTTATTTTCCCTAAAATATTTGTTCCGGAACCATTCTCTGGATCCTTTCCCTACTGATTTTTAATGTTATCCCCGCCATATAAATCACCTCCATAACCCGTTTGTTTCAGAGACAAGGGAACAAGGATCGGATGAGGTGACAACAAGTTTCATGTTCACCCGTCTTGGGTATCTCTGGCTTGTTTCAATACCCTTTTTATCTAACATCTTTAGAACACCACACTCTCTTAATTACAGTACTTTATAATAAACTGAACATCATGTAAGCAAGTTCCTACATCTTGTTCTTCTTTACCTTCAATATGTTTTTACTTTTCTTGGCCCTTTGCTTTTCCAATCACTGTTCGTCATTTCCTTATAAAGCCTCACCAGAAGCACCTTTAATGTCCACATTTCTAGCAACATTCTGTTGCTGGTGCCATACGTATTCTCTAAGACAACAGAGACTTTCTCTATAGCTCTCCTCACTTCCTTCTGAGCCCTCACCAGAATTGCCTTTGACATCCATAATTCCACCAACAGTCTCTTCAAGGCAATCTAGGTTTTTACTATTAAAAAAAAAAAAAAGGTTTTTACTATTAGGTACCTTAAAACTCTTCCAGCCTCTACCCATTACCCAATTCCAAAACCACTTCCACATTTTAGGTATTTGTTAGAGCAGCACTCCATTCTTCCGGTACCAAATTCTGTCTTAGTTATCTAGTGCTGCTATAACAGAAATATCAAAAGTGGATGGCTTTAACAAACAGAAATTTATTCTCTCACAGCTTAGGAGACTAGAAGTCTGAATTCAGGGTGCCGGCTCTAGGGGAAGGTATTCTCTTTCTGTAGACTCTGGAGGAAGATCCTATAGCCTTCTAGCCTTCGAGCCTTCCAATCCAAGGTCCCGGATAACAAGGAGAGACAAGCTACCCTTGCTGTGCTCAAATCCTGACCCACAGGATCCATAAGCATAATAAAATGGTCTTTTTAAACCACTAAGCTTTGGGGTAATTTGTTACACAGCAATAGTAGCTAGAACATTGTTGTTTCTTGTATTCCGGACCTTAGCTCTGACTTTCTTTTTCTTTTTTTTTTCCTGAAATGCATCCTTTAATAGTCTTTTTTTTTTTTAAGTGAATGTCTGTGAGTGCCAAGTTCTTTTAATCTTTGTATAACTGAAAATGCCTTTATTTTGTGCTCACTCTTGAGTGAATAGTAGTTGACAGTTCTTTCTTCTCAACTCTTAAAAGATACTGCTCCATTGTCTTCTGGCATCTATTATTATTGATGACAGTCTAATTATTGTTCTCTCTTCTCATAGCTTTTTAAAAAAAAAAAATTTTCACCTTAATCCATCAATATAGATTAAAAAAAAAAATCAGTGTGGATTAGGCAAATTTGTCTATCCCTTTTGTACTGTGATTGTGAGCCGTGGTATTTGTCTTAATTCTGGTAATAGTGTTTCATGGTTGGGCAGATTTGATTTTTAAACAGAGTTTGACCACTTGCCCTGTTCATCTTGGGCATGGACCTTCTCCCAGCTCAGTTTCCACCTCTGTAAACAGGAGCCCTGGTGGTGCAACAGCTAAGTGCTCAGCTGCTAACCAAAAGATTGGTGGTTTGAACCAACCCAGTGGCTCCACAGGAGAAAAAACTGGTGATCTGTTCCCATAAAGATTATGGCCTGCAAAGAAGTTTCCTGAATACAACCGAATGCTTTGAAGGCCAGAGTAATAGGGATGGGGACCTGGGAACTATGGTTTCAGGGGACATCTAGGTCAATTGATGTAACAAAATGTATTAAGAAAATGTTCTGCATCCCACGTTCGTGAGGGGCATCTAGCATCTTCAATAATAATAAGCAGCCATCTAGGATGCATCAATTGGTCTTAACCCACCTGGATCAAAGGAGAATGAAGAACACCAAAGACACAAAGTAAATATGAGCCCAAGGAACAGAAAGGGCCTCATAAACCAGAGACTCCATCAGCCTGAGAGCAGAAGAACTAGATGGTGCCCAGCTACAACCGATGACTGCCCTGACAGGGAACACAACAGAGAAACCCGGATGGAGCAGGAGAACAGTGGGATGCAGACCTCAATTTTCATAAAAAGACCAGACTTAATGGTCCGACTGAGACTAGAGGGACCACGGAGGTCACAGTCCCTGGACCTTCTGTTAGTCCCAAACTGGAACTATTCCCAAAGCCAACTCTTCAGACAGGGATTGGACTGGACAGAAATTGATACTGGTCAGGGGTGAGCTTCTTGGCTCAAGTAGACACATGAGACTATGTGGGCAGGTCCTGTCTGGAGGCAAGATGAGAAGACAGAGGGGCACAGGAGTTGGTTGAACGGACACAGGAGATACAGGGTAGAGAGGAGGAGTGTGCTGTCTCATTGAGGGAAGAACAGCTAGGAGTCCATAGCAAAGTGTATACAAGTTTTTGTATGAGAAACTGACTTGATTTGTAAACTTTCACTTGAAGCACAATTAAAAAAAAAAAAATTACAGCCTAGAAAACCCTATGGGGGCAGTTCTACTCTGTCACATGGGGTCACTGTGAGTCAAAATCTACTTGGCATCTAACAACAATAACAACAAAAAACATACCTATTACCTCAGGGAACAGTGAGTTTATGTTAATGGGGGAGGAATAACTCAGAAAAGGAGGGTGAGAATGGATGCACAACTTGAAGAATGTAATCAATGTCACTGAATTGTACATGTAGAAACGGTTGAATTGGTGTATGTTTTGCTGTCTATATTCTCAACAACAACAAAAATAAAATAAATAAAAAAGAAAACCCTATGGCGCTCAGTTCTACTCTGAAACACATGAGGTCGCCATGAGTTGGAATCAACTTGACAGCAACTTTTTTTTTTTTTTAATGAAAAAAAAAAAGTTACCCATTAATATCTGCCTTGCGGCATTAATGTGAGAATTAAATGGTAGTACGTGCTTCCGAAACATTTGTTATAATTATTATGATCCTGCTTTTGCTTCATTACTGACTGTAAATGAAGCAAATCCTTCAAATCCTAGTTTGGCTTTCTCATTTGTTCTATTGAGGGCAGTAATGTGGACCTCACAGGGTTGTTGTGAGAATTAAATGAGAAAGTGCCTGATATACTATCTAGCATGTAGATAGGCCTTCAATGAATGTTATTATTATTTGTTGTTGTTATTATTGTCCCTGGGTGGTGCAAATGGTTGATGAGCTCAACTGCGGACCAAAAGGTTGGTGGTTGGCGTCCACCCAGAGGCACCTTGGAAGAAAGCCTTGGCGATTTGCTTCCAAAAAATCAGCCATTGTAAATCCTATGGAGTTCTACTGTGACACACATGGCATCACCATGAGTAGGAATCAACTCGATGGCAACTGGATAGTGGAAGAAAGGTAGAGGTGGCAGCAGTGTAGCATAGCAGAAAGCTTTAACGTTGCAAATATTCTGGGTTGAACTTGGTCTGCCATTTAGCTGTGAATCCTTGGGCAAGTCCTCTTCTCTCTTTGGGTCTCTGCTTCCTCTCCTGAATAAAAAACCAGTTGCCAGTCAAGTTGATTCCAACTCATGGTGACCCTATGTGTTTCAGAGTAGAAGTGTGTTCCATAGGGTTTTCCATGGCTATGACATTCTGAAGTAGATAACCAGTCCTCTCTTCTGCTCTCCTGAATGCAGGAGAATAATGTTGTTGTTAGGTGTCATCGAGCTGGTTCTGACCCATAGTGACCCTATGCATAACAGAACAAAACGCTGCCTGGTCCTGTGCCATCCTCACAGTCATTGGTATGTTTGAGCCCACTGTTGCAACCACTGTGTCTCCATCTCATTGAGGGTCTTCCTCTTTTTCACTGACCCTCTACTTCACCAAGCATGATGTCCTTCTCCAGGGACTGCTCCCTCCTGATAACATGTCCAAAGTATGTGAGACGAAGCCTGCCCATCCTCACTTCTAATGAGCATTCTGGCTGTACTTCTTCCAAGACAGATTTGTTTGTTCTTCTGGCAGTCCATGATATATACAGTATTCTTTGCCAACACCATTAATTCAAATGCATCGATTCTTCTTCAGTCTTCCTTATTCATTGTCCAACTCTTACATGTATATGAGATGACTGAAAACACCATGGCTTGGGTCAGGCACGCCTTAGTCCTTAAGGTGACATCTTTGCCTTTTAACACTTTAAAGAGATCTTTTGCAGCAGATTTGCCCAATGCAATATGTCGTTTGATTTCTTGACTGCTGCTTCCATGGGCATTGATTGTGGATCCAAGTGAGATGAAATCCTTGACAACTTCAGTAATTTCTGTTTATCATGATGTTGCTTATTGGTCCAGTTGTGAGGATTTTTGTTTTCTTTATGTTGAGGTGTAATGCATACCAAAGACTCTAGTCTTTGATCTTTATCAGTAAGTGCTTCAAGTCCTCTTCACTTTCAGCAAGTGCTTATGGGGGCCTGAATGAGTGTGAACATCAAGTCCCTGCATCTTAGCAGACTCTGTGTAAAGGAGGGCCAGGCCAGGACATCTGAGTGTGGAGATGCAGGCTGGAGGGCTCAGAGCCATCCCTCCTTCATTGTGCCTGCTTCAGCTGGTGCTGTTCTTTGACCAATGCCCATGTGGCCTCTCAGGCCTGCCTGAATGGGTGAGCCTTTGATGCTAGGCCAGAAAACAAGCATGTAAAAAAGGGAAAACATGGGCAATGGTGTGTAATCCTGCCCCATCGGCTGTCAAACTTGGGCCTGCTTTTCAAACTGTTCTATGCCAAAGTGCTTCCTGGAACTATTGTCCCCTTCTAGACCATTCCTAACTGTGAAATAAATGGACATTTGGTGAAAACAGAGTGAAGGGTCAAAGTGCCAGCACTAACTTGGGACCCAGGTATCATATGAACTGAAGTCAGATCTGTCAGTAGAAAATTTATTTGCTTTTCTTTCTTTTTTTTTTTTTTTTTAATGGAAACTTTCATGCACTCAGCTCTGTTCGGATTGAAAGTTCATTGCCTGCTCGCCTACCTTTGCTGACTAATTTTGCTAGAGACCGCCGCTTGCAGCGGCAGAGAAAGAAAGTCTGGCTACTTTAGTTCACAGCATAGGCTTTTTCAGTGAAAAGGAATTAGGGAGAAAGGAGTGAAAAGGAATTAAGGCGAAGAAAGGAGTCAACTATCTTTGAAAGAGGCTGTTCTGGGAAGAGGTGATAGAGTCCCCCACGGGATCATTGTGATGGTCAGCCAGCTAGGCTAACACACAAACCCTGCACCCATTCACAGCGACAAGGATCGTGTGGGAGTGATAAGATAGATAGAGCTGGCCCCTGCGGTTGGGGGAGGGGGCCAGGGAACAGAGGGCTCTTTTTCCTAATTAGCTGTTTTCATACAAGGAACACATGACCCAAACACAACCACCAACTGTGTCTTTGACACATACAGGCAGAGAGGGGGAGCTGAGCTTTTGTCTGCCGCAAATTCTTTCAACTCGCCTGTCACCCCAAGCTGCAAAACTCAACAATGCGTCAGATGAGTAGGACCACTGCAGAGTGTTTGCTAAAAGGTCTTGGAGACAGGTATTATTTTCACCCTTTCAGGACTGAAAAATACTGTAAAAGTGAAACTGGGTTAATATCGCTTTCTTTCTTTTCTAAAAGGCTTGCGACCATATTTCGCCATTTGCGGGAGTTTCCAGTATGACTTAAAATAGTGTGTCGTTCAAAAAGGAAGAAATACATTTTAAGGAGCCATTTTTCTTAGTAATCAGTCTAAACCATTCATAGAACCCTAACGATTCTACTGTCTACACTTCCTTTCTTGCTCTGACTGGTGACTTACTAAGAACAAATGAACTTCAAAGTATACAGCAAAGCAGATTGCTTTTCCTGTCTAATGAAAGGTACTTGATAGTATACAGTCAGTGTAAGAATCAGCAAATTGAAGAATAGGGATAAAGCAAGGAGTGGATGCTTACTCTGTGTGTATGTGTGAGATACCGTTAATTCTTTGATTTTGAAGCAATGAAAAACATCTCAAGTTTTTTCAACCGTTCACTTAACTGAAAGCAGTTATGCACGAATGGTCTTCCCAGAGCTAGAGGTAACATGTGCTAACACTAACTATGCTGAGCTGGCAGTCATCAAAATGCCACGCCTGATGGCACTGCCCAGGTAGCAGTCACCAGAGCATTCCCATATACAGCTCAAAAACAAGTTCCATGCGTAGCCATGGTGCAGGCAGGTTCAGAGAACTTCCCAATGCAAAGAGTAAAGAAATCCACAACAAAACACTTCTCCAACGGGGCAAACACAGTCTTTCACAGACAGCGCTGTTTAGAAAAAATACTGCCTTCTTTGTTTCACCACATATTCACTTTGTTGTATAGCACAACTGGAAAATGGTGACAAGACCTTAAAAAGCTAGATGGAAAAGTGTCAAATTAAACCCAAAGCAAAAACCCTAGAGCTGATTGGCTTAATTGGAGATAATGAGAAACGAAACTACATTTCTACTTGCAAAGTAAAACAGAGAACTGAAGCAATTACCCAGAAAATTTACCAACAGCCCTTGCTGAAATGCCTAGGAAATGGAGGCCCAAGTGTTTTGAGATTTCTGATGTCTGGAGAATGCCTTGAAGTCCCACCTAACTTTGCTAATGGTGACCTGGCCTCAATGCATACTCCTTTCCAGTAAAAAAATAGAAAACTGTGTCCCACAGTAAAGCCTAGCATCCATCTGGAAACAGTGATCAGGTTGCTGCCAGAACAGACCATTCCAGGCACCCCTGTGGGCAGAGGTTTCTGGTCCTATTACATCAAAAAGCAGTAGAGAGGAGCTGGGGTGGGGATGTTTCCTGGAGATGATGGAAATCCAAGGGGTCAGTAAAACAAAAAGGGAAATAAATGCAAAAACCCTTGTTATGGATTGAATTGTGTCCTCCCAAAATATGTGTATCAACTTGGCTAGGCTATGATTCCTAGTATTATGTGATTGTCCACATATGATTCCTGGTATTATATGATTTCATCGTCTGATGTGATTTTTCTGTGTGTTGTAAGCCCTATCTCTATGATGTTGATGAAATGGGATTAGCACAGATATGTTAATAAGGAAGGACTCAAGCTATAAGATTAGACTGTGTCTTGAACCAATCTCTTGAGATTTAAAAGAGAAGAGCGAGTAGAGAGACATGGGGACCTCATACCACCAAGAAGCAAGAGCCAGGAGAATAGCATGTCCTTTGGACCCGGAGTCCCTGTCCTGAGAAGCTCCTAGTCCAGAAGAAGACTGATGACAAGGACTTTCCTCCAGAGCCAACAGAGAGACAGCCTTTCCCCAGAGTTGACACCCTGAATTTAGACTTCTAGCCTACTAGACTGTGAGAAAATAAACTTTTGTTTGTTAAAGCCATCCACTTGTGGTATGTCTGTATTAGCAGCACTAGATGACTAAGACAGCTGTCTTCTAGGAAGCTGACTAGATTTTTAAGAAAACTTTATAGATAGTCTACGCACCACTGGGGTGTCAATCAAGCCATTTGCAAATGTTCAAATAGAGGTGTCTTCGTGTGCCCCTCCCTGTCTTGGGAAGGCCACAGCTATGGAATTCTGCAAGATGGACCCGTGGAAGCAACCGCTGGGGACATCTGGCAAAAGGGAAGCACAGCCACTGCTTTTATTCCTCTTTTAAACTCAAATGGTATACTATTTGTGTACGAACCCCTCACTTTCAGATTTATGTATTTAACCTTTAGCATGCCATGTCATCTTTCTCCCTGAAAATCCTAACAATTTCGTGTCCCCCAGAACAGATGTGCTTCAGGGTGATGTCCTTGTGGCCTCAGAAACAGCAAGTAAGACTGATGCCGACTTCAGAGAGGTGGGCTTGATTAACAGAGCCTAGGGAAAAAGTGTTTGGACGTGGTGGTGGTGGTGATGGTGGGGTGGGGCTCCAGTAGCCTTACCAAAGCTGGGGGCACTATGCAAAGTCATGTCCCGGATCACCCTTGTGCCAAAACAGGACCACATCAAGAGGAACTGCTGGGCTACTTTCTTGAGGGACCCTTGTCTCTTGGCAGCAACCTACAAGAAAGTGAATGAATAGTTTTAATAGTGGCTGACTTGACCTTTCATTTATTACTGTCTCCTTGGAAAATGACAGGAAGGCTTACTTACGGGTCTCCAAGTTCAATGCTCTGAAGCAATGGTTTTTGACTTTTTGTTTTTAGTGGCAAAAATACACTTTAAAGAATGAAATATTATACAGAGCCCCAATATACACAAACAATGAGAGACACTGATCTGGTTGAATCAGGGGTGGGAGACTCAGAGTCCTGCCAACTGCTACCTCCACCTTCTCAGTCCCCCCACCCCAACCACTACCATCAGACCTCTCATGAGAACTTTAGGGCTCCATGGCTGCTGAGGAACATTCTGATAGCTCACAGCAGGGCTCCATATTATCCACATGTTCACAAAGGGGAGTGGTGGACTGCAGCCGCAGCTTACCAACCTTCACGACACATCGATCCACCATGGTATCCAGCCACTCAATGTACGACTCAATGGGAGACTGCTCCTCCAAGAGATGGTCAAACTCCTGGTACACTGTCAACAGAGAAGCCCACACAAGATTTTTTTTTTTTTTTTTTTACACTGTAGTTGTATTTAAACAGAGATACATCTTAAAAAGGCAAAGAAATACAATTTATTTTATAGAATAAAACTCCAAAGTCTTAGCAGGGCATTCAGGACTATAAAATATCCCCTAACTTACCTTCACAGGCTCATCTTCCATTCCTGCAAACACATTAAGCTTGGGCCACCCCAGATTGCTGGCAAGCCCTGCTTCCCCAAAAGCTCTGCTTTTTCATAGCCTTAGGCCTTTTCTCAGGTACTTCTTTCTGCTTGCACCATCTGTACTCTCCTTCTCTCTGTATGGTTCTTCATGGACCAGCTGAAATGGCTCTTATGTGAAATCCTCTTAGTCCTATGCATGCCCTTTTCCAGCAGAACTGATCACTCCTCCTCTGTGCTCCCAGGGCAGTTTATTGTCTGTACCCAGTGCCCAGTGCCGTCGAGTCGATTCCAACTCATAGCGACCCTAGAGAACAGAGTAGAACTGTCCCATAGAGTTTCCAAGGAGCGCCTGGCGGATTTGAACTGCCAACTGTATGCGACCTTTATTATAGCACTAGTAACACTGTTCTATAGTTAGGAGTGTGTGTGTGTGTTCATGCACGTACATGTGTGCTCATATCTCTATCTTCCCACTAGTTTTGTGTGATCTTCATTATCTAGTGCATTATCTGCAGTAGAGCTATTATCCAATAAATGCTTGCATGAATGAATGGGCAGAGGCATTGCTGCTTTCTTGCTCTTTACCCAGAGGTAGGGCATAACTGATCATTCAAATGTTTCTGGACTACAGATATATTGGGCAAGGGGCCTAACCAGCCTCTCAGTGCTGAGCATAGAGTAGGTGCTGAATAGATGAAGCAATCTCTCTGCCCCTAAGTTTCCTTATTAGTCAAAAGGGGATGGATAATCATACCATTTTACAACCTGCCTTCAGATGCAAGTCAGATAACTGAATCAAGAAGTGCCCTAGAAAATAGAACCATATCTGTGGTTATCTCCAATTTGAAACAATCTCTTTTCATTCATCTTTGTTTTTATATATAGTGCTCCAAAAATAAAACCATAATTCCAGATCTGTACATTCCTATTGTTTTCTTTTGTCTGAGCAGTTTTGATTCTCCCATTTCACAGGACTGGGCCACTCTGTTTTACTCAGTTGAAGACAGCAACAAGAGGTTTAGAAGGAGAAGGGGCATTAAACATCTATTTAGTTGATCTCCCTTGTTTTATAGATGAGGAAGCTATGTCTAAAGATTAAATGATCCACTCAATTAGTGACAGAGCAGGGACTGGAACTCAGGTCGCTGAACTTCTCTTTAGTGTTCTTTCACTCTTCATAATACTGTCTGCATTTTTAAGCTACTATGCTGCACTGAATGATGACAATGATGATGATGATGGTGGTGATAACACTGCTCGCAGCTAACGTTTGCTGAGCGCTTGCCATGCACCAGGCACCCTTCTGGAGGCTTTACACAGACGTGCTTGTTTAACCTTACGACAAGCCCGAGAATGTGAATGTCACGAGGGCATGTGTCGTGTTTGCCGTTTTACCCCAGCACCTACAACAGTGTCTGGCACCTATAAGGTTGCTTAACTGTTGGTCGAATGAATGACCAACCCAGGAAGGTAGGTACTGTTATTATCCCCCATTTGAGAAATAAGAAAACATCACACTCGTAGATCAGTAACCTTCTAAAGGTTTCATGCTAATGAATGGCAGAGGCCAGAATCGCTCACGTGCTTACCTCTAAATCACTGCACTGTACTAGTGCTACACGGTGTACCAGGAATGTGACACCCATCTCACTTAATTTAACCCTGCACCAAACCAAAACCTGTTGCCGTTGAGTCAATTCCGACTCATAGCGACCCTATAGAACAGAGTAGAACTGCCCCATAGAGTCTCCAAGGAGCGGCTGGTAGATTCCAACTGCCAACCTTTTGGTTAGCAGCTATAGCACTTAACCACTACACCACCAGGGCTTCCTAACCCTGGACATTATCCCCATTTACAGATATGATAACCCAGGTCACAGTGCACTACAGCCAGGGTTTAAATCAAGGTCTGTTGGGCATCCCAAACCCATGCTCCTACCACAGCACTGTTTAACGCTTATTCTAATCAGCACCCTCAAGTCCCACAACGTACTTCTTAATTTAAGGTAAGGCAAGCGTTCCCAGCAGGGATGTACCTCACTGATGTGATGGTAATCTATTAGAGCAAGAGTTTTGCAGACTTGTCCACTGGTTTAAGGCAAGGAGAGTGCAGCACACAGGTGCCCCTTGCCCTGCTCAAAGCAACCTTTAGTCCAACTCACTCTGTGATCAGGGACATCCCCAGCTGCCTGGTTGGGAGGTGCAGGGATGACACTCTGCCGGCAGACCCTCTGCCTTCAGGCTTGGTCCCTTCTTAATCCCTGTCTTCCCAGCACTGTATCACATGGCATTGTCCTCTTTGGGAAGATGCAACACATTTGTAAACTGCTTGTTCAACTTCTGATTTGCCATTAGTTCTATGTTCCATGTGGGAAGGGCACTGACCATTTTATTCACTGCTCTTTGCCCAGCATCTAACACAGTGCCTGACCCAGGGCAGGGATTCAATAAGTACCACCTGGATTGGAAAGAACCATATCGCTTCTTTCCCCTAGAAGAAGAATACTATCAGAGCTTAGAGGGCACCATTCTGCCCTGCCCTGAAGGGAACTTGAAGAGGGAAGCCCCAAATGGTTCTTTTTCCTTGATGGTGCTCCAGCAGAGGCTTGGAGCCTGGCCTCTAAAGCAAATAATGGTGACTATTTTTCCCTATGAGTCTGGTCCACATGGAGGGGAGAAGAGAGCTGAGTGTAACGCTGCTCGGAGTGATTAGCAGAACCAGGAAGTCAGATCATCCTGGGTTTCCATTCATCTGTTTGGCCCTCCACGACATTATGGGACACCCATGCTACACCTGGCTGACATGAGGCCCAGGGGGCACCAGCTAGCGCTACCAGGGTGCTCAGATCCTGGCTTTCCATTCATCTTCTAGCAGGGAGTGGGGAAAAGAGAACAGGAAGCATGATTGTGAGAACTTGGAACGATCCAGGAACCTCTGTAACTCGCCCCCATTTTGTTATTTTCTCTGTAAAGTGAGCAGCACTGGTGCCTGGTCGTGAAACTGGAACGAGACTTGGGTTCGAGGTCCAGCCCTGCTCCTTACTGGCAGTGTGACCTTGGGTACAGTTTCCTGGCTTTCTGAAGCTGAGTTTCCTCATCTATCAAATGGGAGTGATAAGAGTATCTTCCTGGTGTAGTTGATGTGGAGATCAAATGGGATAATGTGTGGGGAGGTCTGCACAGGACCTAGCATAGAATAGGCAGTCTGGATGCTGAACGATTATTTTAGTGATTAGCACTAAAACTCTTAACAGGGGAAATGAGTGGAGACAGCAAGAAGGGGAGGAACTGGGGCACTGGCTGCCACTTGGGGACAGCCCTAGAGAAGAACCTAAGGAGTGGAATGATGACAGGGAGCCCTGGAATCCAGGGAAAGCCTGGGGGCCTCCACGAAGGAAGAAATAGGAGCCTGAGGTCAGCCCTATGATCTACCAGGAAAGAGGTCTCAGGGAAGGTCCACAGGGTCAAACACATCATCTGTCCGTTTGCCTTTCTTTTTTTTTTTTAATATTTATGTTTTGTTGTTGTTGACAACATACACAGAAGAACATACACCAGTTCCACAATTTCTATATATATGTCCATTTGCTTTTGAAAAGAGCATAGCAGGAAAGAGTCTCGATTAAAGACATCTTAAAAACAAAATCTGCTGCTGTTGAGTCGATTCTGACTCATAGTGACCCTATAGTATAGAGTAGAACTGCCCCATAGGATTTCCAAGGCTGTAATCTTTACAGCAGCAGACCGCCACATCTTTCTCCCACGAAGTGGCTGATGGGTTAGAACCACTGACCTTTCGGTGAGCACTTTAACCACTGCACTACCAGGGCTCCTAGGAACATCTTAGGAAACTTTATTTGCTTCTAAGAACCATGTACTTAGGTTGATTGAAAGTTTTCCCTCAAGACAACAGTGTAGAAGGCATATACTGGAAATCTGAGGGGACTGGGGCTTTCAGAATAGGGTGGGACGGCCACTCTGCAGGTCCCTGAACATGCCACTTCCACTCTCACGATCCTGGGACTTACCGCATTTGGAAGGTGAAGGTGCAGCGGCTGGCACATTCCTGGGAGATGCTCTCAGCGCCAACCTTGTCTGAGAGCTGGAGGAAGGCATGCTGACTCACCTTTCTGGCTTTCCTGCTTCCAGGGAAAGGAAGGCTGACCAAAGTAAGGATGTGGCCTACAGATGTACATCCACGGTCCCTGGGCTGGGAGACACCCTGGACAGCAGCATTTGAGGACTAGCAGAAATGTGCTGGTAAGGGTGGTGTTCTCTGGCCCTCTTGTGCTCCTTTACTGCTAAGGATAAGCAACCTGACCACATCAGGATGATATCTGGAGCAGTATACCTACAGTCTGGCCACGGGACATGAACATATGTCCCCAGAAGCAAATCACCATCCACCTCCTTCTCAGACATCTTATTTAATGAGATTGAAAGATTCATGTGGCAATAGGTGGGCTGACTCGTGAGACCCTCCACTGAAAAATATGCATTGTATCCATTGACTCCAGGCTGACATACCCTGAGAGAGGCAATAAGCTTTTGTTCCCACTTTTTTTTTTTTAATGCCACCTCCATGGAACTACGCTTGGCATTCAGGGTCACATGTGGGGTCTTTTGTGTGACACCGTGTGCTGCCCAATTGTACAGAAACCTTTTTCCCCAGCAATGTTGACATATGTCCCCTTAAATCAATTAACAGAAGGGGAATCCTGGGAGGGGGACAGGGTAGGAATGCCATTGAAATATTTGCCAAGGTTTTTTTTTTAAAAAAAAAAAAAAACAGAAGGACACAATCCCTGGCGGAACATCTTACACTGGGTGATGAGTTTCCGGTGTTCGTCTCGAGAGTCTTCCATGGTGTAAAGGGTTTGCTTGGTGATGCTGTTCAGGTCCACGTTCCTCCAGTCCTCCAGCATTTGGAAGGTGATGTCTGCACTGTGGATCACTGTCCGAGATGCCTGTAATCCAATTTGACCAACTCATCAGCTCGTGGGCTGTTAGATTAAAGCTCTTTCACTTTATTTTCCTTTTATGACTCTTTAATGGATCTGGGTTTGGTATTTCGCAAACTACAATACTTTGAAACTCAAGGAAAACACAATTTCAGGAAATCAGCAGCTCACTCTATAACTCAGAAGACCCGATCGTTGTTTTATCTTGTGGCTCCTTCCTCACGTCTTTTCTCAACAAGAAACTGCCAAGGTGGCCCAGACCAGACCAAGCCTTGCTGTTCTCGTCCCTTTGGTCTTGACCGCATGGGACAATGGGATGAAGCCCAGAGATCTGTCAGCTTTCTGATGGCAGCTCATGGGAAGGGAGTTCTGTGCTTAATAACCTGTGTGTCTCTAGCACCTGATAAGTGACAGGCTGAGATTCAGGAATGTTTCTGCTGCCCTGGACTATGATACATTTATAATACACACATATACACACACACACTTTTTTTTTTTAACTGTGGAAGCACACCCTCATTAATAGAACTTGAATTTACAAGTTGGAGCAATATCAGCAATACTGATGAAAATGAGGAAAAACATTTCCAGGATTACTTCCTTTTCTTGCATGCTTTCAAAAATGTCTTCAATCAAATAAAGATTTCAGATACAAGTGGACAGTATAAGCCTCCTAATGCTTGTGAAAGGAGCCCTGGTGGCGCAGTGGTTTTACACTCGGCTGCTAACCGAAATGTCAAGGTTCAAACACACCAGCCTCTCCTTGCGTAGCAGTTGGCTTCCGTAAAGATTTACAGCCTTGTAAACCCTGTGGGGCAGTTCTCCAGTCCTCTAGGGTCACTATGAGTCAGAACTGACTTGATGCAATGGGTTTTGTTTTGGAGAATGCTTGTGAATTTCCAGATGAAGGCAACTACTGACAGCCCCTTGTTACTGACAGCCCCTTGTCACGCCCAGACTGTTTGAGCAGAGGTAGATTCTCACTTTACTAATCTTAGAACTCTTTGAAGTGTTCTCCGAAGGCCACAGAGGCCTAGGATACATGAGTCGGGTTAGCCTCTAACAACAATAAAAACAGCTAATTGTGAAGGTAAGGGGTTCCAGATTTGAACATAAAACCTGCTGCGGTCAAGTCGATTCTGACTCAAAGCGACCCTGTAGGACAGGGTAGAACTGCCCCTTAGAGTTTCCAAGGCTGTAAATCTTCACGGAAGCAGACCGCGACATCTTTCTCCCAAGGAGCCACTGGTGGGTTCAAACCACCGACCTTTTGGCTAGCAGCTGAATACTTTAACCACTACACCACCAGGGCTCCTCTAGATCCAGATATACCAGATTCAAATCCTGGCCTTGCTGCTGACCAGTTGATTAATTTGGGGCCAGCAAATACATGTTTCCTAACTTCAGTTTCCTGATCTATAAAATGGGGTTGTAGTAGTACCTACCTCTTAAGGGGGGCTGCTGTTGAGGATTCCATGAGATAATGTTTGAAAAGTGTAGTTCACCGAGTAAGAGTTTAATAAAGGTGACTGTGTCATTCAGATGGTGTTTTTTGTAGTGATTGCACTGACCCCTCAAGGCCTTTCACACGGTGTCCCCACTGTCTGGAACACTCTTTGCCCCACCTCACCTGGACACCCCACCTGGACACCATCATGAAAGCTTCAGCTTGAATGTCACATCCTTGGAGAGGCTTTCTCTGACCACTTTATCTAAAGAGGACTGAATGCCCTGTTCTCCATTTCCACTCTGTTTCTTTCATAACACACTTATCACTAAATTTTTTGTTTTGTTTTGTCAACTTTTTTTTTTTACGTTGAGGTCAGGTACCACTAAGCATAGCGTCTGGCACACAGTAAAACCGGTTGCCGTCAAGTCCATTCCGACTCATAGCAACCCTATAGACAGAGTAGAATTGCCAAGGAGCAGGCTGGTGGATTCCAACTGCTGGCCTTTTGGTTAGCAGCCAAGTTCTTAACCACTGTGCCACCAGGGCTCCTGGCACACAGTAAACCAAAAAAAGCACCCAAACCTGTTGCCATCGAGTCGATTCCAACTCAAACAGTAGGCGCTCAAAATTTTTTGTGGAATTGGAATGAATGAGATGTGAATGTGAAGGTCTTTGCTTAGTGTATCTGAAAGGCCTTGGATCTTGGGTCTGAGTATTTGGGGGCGAGTTTTCATTGGGGTGTCGTGCACTGTGTGTGGTCAGGAAAGCTGGGGTGTTTTGTTAAGTTCCCTGGTGCTTTATTCCCAGTGCTAACTCCAGCCCACAGTGGGAAAGTGTCTGAAAGCTGTCTAGTGAGAGTGCAGAGGTGGCTCGTGCTGATTAAACTACATACTGTCTTTGTGTGGTTAAGTGGGGAGGAAGTATATGTGCGTATGTGCGCACACATGCACAGTGGGTGTCAGCATGCATGTAGCTGCCTTCACATATATACATGCGCTAAAGAAGCAAAGGCTTTTCCTAAACTGCTGAGCCCCAAAGGAGGCACCAAAACCATGGCTAGGCTCCTGAACAGGACTCAATAGGTTCTCCCAAACTAGAGAAAGAAACTGAAGGCCAAGCTGGGCAAGGGCCCCCAGGGAACACAGCAGTTTCTTTGTTTTGCAAACGCTCCTTTTTTTTCCCTGAAAAAACTGTCAGATCCTAGCTCCCCTCTCAGAACAGTGTCCAGGTGTGGGCTCTGCGCCAGGTGTGTGAATCTGGGAGGGTTGCCTCTGGTTTCACCCTTTGCAACATTAATGTCAGGGGCTGGACAGGAACAGTGAGGTGTATGGGGTGGAGTCTTATACTTCCCAGTCTTGGCCTAGAACGTTTCTTTAGGCCTTCCTACTTCCTACCTTGACCCTGAGTAACCAGCACCAACCTAGAACCAACAGCACTTTAAGGGAGAGCTTGCAAACCCAAACACATGAAGGGGCAGGCCAGTGACATATATGAGTGAGGTGGGCCAAGTGCTGGCGCTGAGGACAGTGCCCCTGGAAAGGAGCATGGCCCATCCAGCTGACTACTGTCCTGGGACATGTAGCAGCCCTGAGATTCCTCTAAAGCTGTAATCTCCCAGTTTTAAATGTTAGAGACCAACTTAAAAAAAAAAAAAGTTCGGACATATGCAAGTCAACAATAACCACCGTGCATCTGAGGGCCAGCGTTGGCTTGTGTCCACCAGTTTGCCACCTCTGCTTTAAGGTAACTAGTACTTTAATGTAATGATGACAGGCTGCCTAGTCAGACTTCAGTTCCCCTCATTAAGGTGCAAAATTACATAGAAGTACAAAGTCCTATGCCATCAAATTCTATGAATATCCAAGGTATAACCATGGAGGAGATAGGGGCATGGAGTGGGATCTTTCACTGTTTATTTTATACTCTTTTGAAATGTTCAAAAAATTTTTATAGTAAGCATATACCACTTTTGTGCTAAAAATAACACAATTCTGGAAAACATGAACACATTTGGGGAAATATTTAACATATGGCCTTGAACTCTTTTGAATGAAGCAACAAACAAGTCATCCTCTTTGTCTATTTGACTCATTTACCTCAGTAGTTCACAGCCAGAGGTGGTTTTGCCCTCAGGCTACATTCTTAGAGTCCCTGGGTGGTAAACCCAAACACCAAACCCACTGCCGTTGAGTCGATTCCGACTCATAGCGACCCTATAGGACAGAGTAGAACTGCCCCATAGAGTTTCCAAGGAACGCCTGGTGGATTTGAACTGCCAACCTCTTGGTTGGCAGCTGTAGCTCTTAAACACTACACACCAGGGTGGTAACAAGTGGTTAAAGCATTTGGCTGCCAACCAAAAGATTGGAGGTTCAAGTCCACCCAGACGAACCTCCAAAGAAAGATCCAGTAATCTCCTTCCGAAAAATCAGCCATTGAAAACCCAGTAGAGCACAGTTCTACTCTGACAGAGATGAGTAGGAGTGGACTCAAGGACAACTGGTTGGTGGGTTGGTTGGATATTATTGATTGTCACAACTCATGCGGTGGGAGTGAGGTGGTACTACTGACATTGTTATAGATTGAATTATGTCCCCCCAAAATATGTGTTGTAAATCCTAACCTGTATGCCTGTGGAGCCCTGGTGGCACAGTGGTTGAGAGCTTGGCTGCTAACCAAAAGGTCAGCAGTTCGAATCCACTTCCAATTCCTTGGAAACCCTATGGGGCAGTTCTTCTCTGTCCTATAGGGTTGCTATGAACTGGAATTGACTCAGTGGCAACAGGTTTGGTTTTTTTTTTGTTTTGTTTTGTGCCTGTGGTTATAATCTCATTTAGGAATCGGCAGTCTTTGTTATGTTAATGCGACAGGATTAGTTTAGGGTATATCTTGAGTCAGTCTCTTTTGAGATATAAAAACCAAAACCAAACCCGCTGCCATCGAGTCAATTCTGACTCACAGCGACCCTATATAAAAGAGATTAAACAAGCGAGCAAGTAAGAAAGATAGGGTAAGATAGATGCCAAGACACATGGAGATCTCAAAGGAAGCAGAAGCTGAAGAGACAAGGACCTTCCTCCAGAGCCGGCAGATAGTGAAAGCCTTCCCCTAGACCTGGAGCTCTGAATTTGAACTTCTAGCCTCCTAAAGTAAGAAAATAAATTTTTGTTAAAGTCATCCACTTCTGATATTTCTGTTATAGCAGCACTAGATAACCAAGACAGGCATCTAGTGGGGAGAGGTCAGTCAGGGATGATACCAAACATCTATAAGAGGCCCTTACAACAAAGAATTATCCATCCCAAAATGTCAATAGGTTGAGACATTGAGGTAGAGAAAACCTGATATAAGTTAAGAGAAACACAAATTTGTGCACCTAGAACATATCTGAAAGGTTAAGGGACAATTGATGTCAGAAATAATTTTGAATTTTGTTGAAACTATTTAGTGATTAGCTATTTTTATTCCTTATCTGTAGAAATCCAACATAATAGTGAGAGTGTACTGTTTACCAACCATACCCTGGCCAAGTCCTACAGGGAGTTGCTTTTCTGGATTTGACCTTCATTTGCAATGACTCAGCAGTGGTAAAAATGTGGAACATAAGACAGCTACCTGGCAAAGATGATTTAGTGATGTTTGCCGTCTCAGAATTTGGGAGAACCTTCTCGACACTGCAAGAAGAAAAGAGTTAGTTTGAGATATTTGTGTGCCTTATGGTCCTACCTTGGATTTTCCAGGGACAAATTTCCAAAGAGTAGCTCCCTTATTTGCCTGAAGTATCTTACTCTCCAATCCATTTTATGCACCCATTGGCCTAACCCTGCATTGGATTCCTTGTTCTCCCATTTGCACTTAGACAATTATTTCCTAAAGGTGATATTTGGGGTACATGTTTCAAAGGCATGCACACACCACCCTGACAGGTGTGAGAAATTGTGGCATCAATCAACCATGAGTAAAAGCAATTATTTACTTGTCTTTCATTTCGCTAATTGCAAGCTCAATCACTTCTCCCCATAAATAATTGTGGGAATCAAGTGGGAGCTTTGAAGAAGCCCCTTTAAAATGTAGTATTTCTACTGGGAAACTGTGATTGAGCCTCAGCGGTATGGGGTACTAGGGGATGCTTCTAGATGAAACACTGAGCTGCGCATTAATGAGACTCTATGCTCATAATCTGCTGTTTTGCCATATGCTCACCATATAATCTATTTATGTGTTTTTGAAGCTCACTGCAATTAGAAAAACCTCCTGTTGTCTTCCGCTGACATAAACTAAAAGAGAGACTGAGCATCTGAAGTGGAGTGATCTTACATCCTTGGATTTTGAAGCCAACAGACATGTGCCTGCCCAAGATCTTCATTCTTCCAGGGTCTTTGGGGTGGTGTTTGCCCCACCCCCTCACACATTATCCAAATGCATTCTTAAACTCCCTGGGGAGAACAGTTTCCTCCAGGTACCCGACAAATGGACGGTCCAACACACTTCCTTACTGCTTTCTTTTTTTAATGTTTTACTGTGCTTCAGGTGAAGGTTTACAGAGCAAAATAGTTTCCCATTCAACAATTTGTACACCAAATGTTCCAAGACATTGGCTGCAGTCCCCTCAATGTGTCAGAACTCTCCCTATTTCCACCCTGGGTTCCCCATTACCTTTTGTCTGGTTTCCCTACCTCTTCTGGCCTTCTCATCTTTGCTTTTGGACAGATTTTGCCCTTTTGGTCTCATATAATTAACTGTTCTAAGGAGTTGGTTCCTCTCTGGTATTATTGTTTATTTTGTAGGCCTTTCTATTGTTTGGCTGAAAGGTGGTCTCCCGGAATGGCTTCAGTTCCATTGTTGGAAGGCATCTTAGGGCCATAGCCTTGGGAGTTCCTCCAGTCTCTATCAGACAAGTAAGTCTGGACTTTTTTATGGATTTGATTTTTGTTCTACATTTTTCTCCTGCTCTGCCCCAGACCCTCTACTGTGATCTGAATCAGAGCGGTCTCACTGTCGACTTTCGACAGGTTTGTTTTCACTGTTGACTTTCGACAGGTTTGTTTTATCAGCGTAATTAAAATGGGCAAAGGGCATTCTTTTCATTAATTTCTGAACTGGTCAACAAGTAGTTAGAAATTTCCCTCAGATTATTCTAATTTGGACTCAGGGCCAGCTTGATTTGAAAAATAGGGCGTGGGGTGGAAGAATGAGGTAGAGGGGGCGGGCAGATGAACTTCTAATTTTCCAGGCTGATCAATCGTTAATCCTTCCCCTTAATTACTTTTTCTTTAACTTTGTGATGTGGAATTTAGTGCTCATGAAAAGAAAAGAACTGAGAGCCGTGAAATAAAGCAGGCTTTATCAATAGGTGATGGGCCCTGCAGGCAGCCTCAAAGCACGTCTGAAAGGGCCCCCTTTGCCTGTGGAGAGGAGGTAATTTGATCTCCTTCGTTTTCCTCGCTGGCTCTTACTTTGGACAAGAATAAAAAAAGTGAGCCATATTCAAATGGGGCTTGAAGAAACATATATCTCAAAACTTTTTTTTGCTTAAAATCATTTCATCTTTGTCTAACAGTGACAAACGAGTCTTTGCACACAAGTTGCGCCAGAAGTACAGGCCCATCTGACAGAAAAACAGAAGTGGTTTCTTCAGGCAGAACAAACTATGGGGAATGAGTGGTGATGCTCAGCAAAGATTCACAGTCCCAGGCCCCTTATGAGAAATATTAATTTGGCTTTCTAATTAGCCAGGGAAGTAAGTACCTGAACCCCTGACGCCATTTTCTGTCTCCATTTTCTGTCTCCTAATACCACCATTTTGTGGGCAGGGGCTTTGTGGAAATCTCAGAGCTGTGGCATCAGATAGGCCTAAATTTGACTCCTGGCTCCTGATTACTTGCTGTGGGGCTGTGTGACTTTGGAGAAGTTTCTTTGCCTCTCAGAGCCTCATCAGTAGAATAGGGATACTCCTTCCTCCACCACAGAGGTCTTGTAAGGATTCAATGAAGTAAGGAGTATAGTGGTGATGAGCACGAATTTAGGTGTGATTTTTTTTTTTTTTTTTTATGGACAGACAGACCTGGGAACAAATCCTGATCCTGCTACTCGCTACCTCTCTAAGTCTGCTTCCTCTCCTGTAAAAGGAGAAGTGTGCCACCCATAGTAAACATTTGTGAGGGTTAAATGAGATATCATGTGTAAAGTACTTTGCATAATACCTGGTGTTTTATGGGCAAACGGTAAATGGTGGATATTTTTATTATTATCTTGTTAAAAATCCGTGTAAAATGTTTGGTTTTAAAATGTCATTCCCCCCTCCCCTCTGCTGCCAAACCCACTTCAGCACTTACATTCAAACTTAATGTTTCGAAGATTTTCTGGGAGGTCGTGGAGAGCCACTTTCAGCCACTCGTCCAACTGCTTGGCAAACTTTCGGATCACCTGAGTTAAGCTAGAAAGAGAAATGATACATGTTAAGGGTGTGTGTGGTGTGTCGCCCGGTCCTCCTCATGGGCCCCTGGAGGGCTGTATTTCCTCTAGTGGTGTCAGGTGCCACCCACAGCAGCAAAGGCCTACTGCAGGCAACCCAAGCCCTGTGAAGAGCTGGTGCTTCTGGGAAGAACGTGAGTAGAATGCGCTCCGGTGCAAGCGCTGGTGGACCAGGGAGATGCATGAGGCACAGTGTCGGGGGAGGCCCACTGAGAGGCTTGCCTGCCTCCATAACTTCTGCAAGCAAAGTGAGATCCTTCATGGTTTTGCCGAGCTTTGTGTAAGGGTGGAGTCAGGGGGTAATGCGCCCAAGAGAGCGTTTTGCAGCTGGGCTCTCCTCCTCATGCTGCCAAAGCCCAGTCTTGTTTGAGCCCCTCAGCCGGGCAGGAGCTCTGTTTGCAGCACATGGCCATGCCTGCCTACCCAGCCTGGGCTCGGGCTCACCAAACTGCTTGCTGCTTTGCAGGAACTGGAAAGCAACAGCATATTTTAAAATTCCCAAACAACCCTGGTAAGGGCCTTTAAACCAGATCAGATTTGGACAGTCAAGGCCCAGTCTGGGGTGGGAGGGGAGATAGTGTGGATGTGGGGGGATGGAGGAGATGGGAATATGGAGTTGAAAAGACATTGAGCACAATTTCCAGCCTCTGACCATCAAAATCAGCTGCTCATAGCTCTAGGTCCAGTTTCCTCCATGAAGTCCTCCTTGGTCATGCCAGCCATAGGGACCTCTCCCATGCTGACCACCCACCGTCCCTGCCTTCCACCCACACTGCCTACACTGCCCTGGTGCAGTCTCCCACCAACTCTATCCTGTCAGACCACAGTCACCTGCTGCGTTTCTCTGGTCACTCACTCTTCCCCTTTCTACAACTCTCTCCAACCTTCTCCAAGACCCTCATACCTCCTACCTCTCAGGGAAAACAAACCACAAAGGAAAAATGTCATCAACATTCTTCTCCCTGCATTGATCATCTCCCCCCACTTCCTAATAGAATGAAGGAGCAATGCCGCCTCTTGTCCAAAGCCATACCCCCATCCCAGCCCCTCCTGACTTCTCAGGGTTCTTACATTATTGACTGTCCTTTCTCCTGTATATTCAACTTTTTCTTGTCTACTGGATCATTCCTCTCATCATTTAATGTGTTCAAGAATATCTTGCCTTAAAAGCAAAAACTCTTTCCTCAATTCCATATCTCCTCAAGCTACCATTCTCCTTCTCTTCCACTTCATAGACATCTTCACCTCCCGTTCACTCTTCAGCCCACTGCTGTCCCTCTGCCTAAACAGCTCTCATCCAGGCAGTCACCTTCATCCATGGCACCAAACCTAATGGAAGCTTTTTTTTTCCTCATCTGGCTGGACTCCTTGGCGGCATTCCATTCTGTTACCCACTTCCTCCTTTTGGAAACACTTTCTTCCTTGGGCATTTGTGACCACTCATTCTTCTGGTCGCTCCTCCTCAGTCATTTTTGAAAGTTACTCCCCTCTACCTGGCTACTATGTGCTTGAGTTCTTCAAGTCTAGCTGTGGGCCCTCTCTTTTCATAATTCTTTATTCCTTCCCTGGGTAGTTTCTCAATGCTCACAACTTCAGTCACCACCTATACTCACTGTTATATCTCCAGCACACTCAGAGTTCCAGACCAACCACCTGCTCCACTTAGAAGTCCCAAAGGCATGTCAAACTCAACATCGAAATGGAAATGGGATTCCCCCGCCCCACCCAAACCTAGTCTTTATCTTGTGTTCCCTACAATGTCAACTGCACCTTCCAGGAAGTTTTTGCTTTTAGTTTTTTATTATGAAAAATTTCAAACATAACCCCAGATAGACATAATGGTATAATAAAGCTCCAGGTACTCATCACCCACCATCAACAATTAACCACATTTTTCCAGTTTATCACCAAAACCAGTTGCCATCAATTCAATTCTGACTCATGTTGACCCCACGTGTGTCAGAGTAGAACTGCACTCGATGGGGTTTTCAATGACTAGTTTTTAAGAAGTAGCACTCTAGGTCTTTCGTCTGAGGTGCCTCTGGGTGAACTCGAACCTCCAACCTTTTGGTTAGCTGCCAAGCTCATTAACTGTTTGCACCACCCAGGGACTCCTTAATCTATCACACCCTCCCTTTTTTTGGCCTGAGCGTTTTAGGCAAATCCAAGATGTCATGTCATTTCACCCCTAAAAACTTCTGTATGCATTACTAAAAAAAAAAAAAATTTTTTTTTTAGAAAGCCTAAATAAGTATGTATATGTGTACACACACACAAACCTACACCCACATCCACACCATGCCATTAGTATACCTGACAAAATAAACAGCATTAAAATATTGGTATTCAAGTTTCTCTGTCTCAAAGACATCTTCTAGTTTATTTGAATCAGGATCCACAGAAGGTCTACACACTGCATAAAACATATAATATGCATTGTTCTATTTCTTAAGTCTTTTTTTAATCCTATTTCATGCCATTGATTTATTGGCAACATCATTGTCATTTGCTCTCTGGATGCCCCCCATTCTGATTTGGTTGATTACTTCCTTGTAGTGCCATTTAATTCGTTCCTGTATCCTGAGTGCTTCTTATAAACTGGCAGTTAGGTCTAAAGACTCAATTAAATTCAATTACGATTTTTTAGGGAAGAAAACTTTGTAGATGACCCTTGTGCTGTCAGTTGCAGCACATCATGAGGCTGATAATATCTGGCTGCCCCTCTTTTAGAGTTCCCAGTTTTGAGACTCAGAAATTGTCTCTCTTTCCATTTCCAAGCACTGCAATTTTTTATATCTCTAAATTACCTCTAAACTTCACCCAGTTTTCTCCCTTTTCTTCCTGGTCCAAGCTACCATCAACCGTCACCTGGGCTGCTGCAATAAGCAATGGTTTCACTCTATTCTTGGGATAAAGAGCCAAATCCTGAGGCCCCGGACAAGTAAAGCATTACTGAAGAAGAAGAACAAAGTGGAAGGCCTCACACTATCTGATTTTAGAAACTGTTATACACCCTGGCACTGGTACAACAACAGATACATAGACCAATGGAACAGAACTGAGAACTCAGACGTAAATTCATTCACCTATGAGCAGCTGATATTTGACAAAGGCCCAAAGTCCATTAAATGGGGAACAAAACAGTCTCTTGAACAAATGGTGCTGGCATAACTGGATATCCATCTGCAAAAAAAAAGAAACAATTCCCATACCTCACACAGTGCACAAAAACTAACTCAAAATGGATCAGAGACCTAAATATAAAATCTAAAATGATAAAGATCATGGAAGAAAAAATAGGAACAATGCTAGGAGCCCTAATACATGGCATTAACAGGATACAAAACATTACTAACAATGCACAAGCACCAGAAGAGAAATTAGGTAACTGGGAGCTCCCAAAAATCACACACTTATGCTCATCAAAAGACAAACTACAGATTGGGGAAAAATTTTTGGCTATGACATATCCAACCAGGGTCTAACCTCTAAAATCTACAAGATTCTGCAAAACTTCAGCAACAAAAAGACAAATAACCCAATTTAAAAACAGGCAAAGGATATGAACAGACACTTCACCAAAGAAGACACTCGGGCAGCTAACAGTTACATGAGGAAGTGTTCACCATCATTAGCCATTAGAGAAATGCAAATCAAAACTACAATGAGATACCATCTCACCCCAACAAGGCTGGGACTAATCCAAGAAACACAAAATAATAAATGTTGGAGAGGTCGTGCACTGCTGGTGGGAATGTAAAACGATACAACCACTTTGGAAATTGATTTGGTGCATCCTTAAAAAGCTAGAAATAGAAGTTCCGTATGATCCAGCAATCTCACTCCTTGGTATATATCCTAGAGAAATAAGAGCCCTCACACGAATAGATATACGCACACCTATGTTCACTGCAACATTGTTCATTATAGCAAAAAGACGGAAACAACCTAGGTGCCCATCAACAGACAAATGGATAAACAAATTATGGTACATACACACAATGGAATACTACACAACCATAAAGAACAGCAATGAATCCATGAAATATCTCATAACCTGGATAAATTTGGAAGGCATTATGCTGAGTGAAATTAGTTGCAAAAAAACAAATATTATATGAGGCCACTATTATAAGAACTCAAGGAAAGGTCTGAACACAGAAGAAAACATTCTACAAGCCTACAAGGGTGGAGAGGGAGGGAGGGGGAATTCACTAACTAGATAGTAGACAAGAATCATCTTAGGGGAAGGAAGGACAACACATAATACAGGAGAAGTCCACAGAACTGGACTAAACTTAGCTAAAGCTAAGAAGTTTCCTGAACACAACCAAACACTTCAAGGGACAGAGTAGCAGAGGCGGGGGTCTGAGGGCCATGGTTTCGGGGGACATCTAGGTCACTTGGCATAACAAAGCTTATTAAGAAAATGCTTTGCATCCCACTTTGGTGAGTGGCATCTGGGATCTTAAAAGCTAGCAAGTGGCCATCTAAGACGCATCAATTGGTCCCAACCCACTTGGAACAAAGAATAATGAAGAACAAGAAAGACACAAGGAAAATATTAGCCCAAGAGACAAAAAGGGCCACATAAACCAGACTTTATCAGCATGAGACCAGAAGAACTAGATGGTGCCTGGCTACCACCAATGACTGCCCTGACAGGGAACACAGCAGAAAGTCCCTGATGGAATGGGAGAAAAGTGTGGAGCAGAACTCAAAATCACTTAAAAAGACCAGACTTAATAGTCTGACTGAGACTGGAGGAACCCCTGAAGCATGCCCCCCATTAGCTCCCTTAACCCAGAACTAAAACCATTCCCGAAGCCCACTCTTCAGGCAAAGATTAGACTGGATGATAAAAAATAAAATACTTGTGAAGAGTGTGCATCTTAGTTCAGGCAGATACACAAGACCAAATGGATAGCTCCTGTCCAAAGGCAGGATAGGAAGGTAGGAAGGGACAGGAACTTGTTGAATGGACACAAGAAACCCGGGGTGGAAAGCGGGAGTGTGCTGTCACATTATACGGATTGCAACTAATGTTGCATAACAATATGTATATAAATTTTTGTATGAGAAATTAACTTGAGCTGTAAACTTTCATCTAAAGCTCACACGCACAGAAAGACCCAAAACTTTCCCACAGCCCCAAGACTCCTACTCTAGCCTCGCTTACCTCTCTGGCCCACCTTGCACTTCCTGCACTCATCCACATTTCCGCTCCACTGGCTCTGCCCTGTTCTCTCCCACCTCACGGCCTTTGTCCGTGGCATTATTTCAGCCTAGAGCATCCCTCCCCTTATCACCTACTCAACTTCTCCTTACCCATTCCATCTCAGTCCAGATGGTACTTCCACAGGAAAACCCCCTAATTATTCCTTTCAAAGGACCCTGTAATTGTTGCCTTTTGTATTTATATACCAACCTGGGTATCTGATTAATGTCCACCTTTCCTACTAGAATGTAAGTTCCATGGAGAGGGTGGGGCTGTGCTGTTTTGCTTACCACAGTATCCTCTGTACCTAGCACAGTGCCAACCCCACAGTAGGCATGTAAGAAATGTTTGTTAAATGAATGAATGAATGTCTCCCAGCTCCCAGATGGACAGACCTCAGTATGTTCCCTACAGAGCCCTACACAAACTTTCCCTTCCCCCTGCCCCATTTATTTCTCTGACTTCAGCTCCTCTCCCTCTCCCTGGCTTACTCCATTCCCACAATGCCAGCCTCCTTTCTGTTTCTCCAACATCCCAGGCCCTTGCCTGCCTCACCCAGAGCCTTTGCACTTGCTGCTTCCTATGTCTGGAACGCTCTTGGCCCAAACAGCTACATGACTCCTGCCTTATCAGCTTCATGTTTCTTCAATTGTACCTGCTTAATGAGACCTATTATGATTATGGTTTTTAAAATTTCTAATCTCCCCGCTTACTCAATTTGCCCTGCTGTCTGAACACTCTTGATCCTGCCATATGTTTTTAAAAAATTACTTTGGCTATTGGTCGAAAATAGACTATAGTAGAGCAGTGCTCAGAGGTTATTGCATAATCCAGACAAGAGAGTGGTTAGGACAAGGGTGGTTAACAATAGCACTGGGGAGATGTGGGCAGATTAAAATATTTTGAAGACAGAACCAATGTATTTCCTTATGAGTGGATGTTGGTTGTTGTGGTTTGAATGGCGTCTCCCCAAAAGCTATGTGAACCTGGAACCTCAGAATATGACCTTATTTGGGAATAGGGCCTTTGCAGATGTGATTAAGTTAAGTTGAGGTCATACTGCATTAGAGTGGGCTCCAAATCCAATGATTGGTGTTCTTATAAGAAGAGAGGACACAGAGACAGAGGGAAGAAGGCCATGTGAAGACAGAGGCAGAGATTGGCGTGATGAAGCTACAAGCTGTGGAATGCCAAGCAGTGCCAGGAGCCACCAGATGCTAGAAGAGGCAAGGAAGGACCTTTTACTGGAGGCTTCAGACAAAGCACAGCCCTGCTGACATGCTGATTTTCCCTTGATGCAGTGGGTTGACATAGTGGCTGCAAGAGTGGGCTCAAACATAGCAAAGATTGTAAGAATTGCGCAGGACCAGGCCGTGTTTCCTTCTGTTGTACATAAGGTCACTATGAGTTGGAACCGACTCAACGGCATCTAACAACAGCAACAACAGCCTCCAAAAACTGTGAGCAAATAAATTTCTGTAGTTTTAAGGCATGCAGTTTGTGGTTCTTCGTTACAGTAGCTGCAGGAAACTAATACATGGATGTATGAGGAAAGAATGGAGTCAGGTATGTCTTCCTGAAAGAAAGGGAGTATATGTATTCTCCGAGCTTAACAGAGAGTCCCTGGGTTGTGCAAACAGTTAAGCCTTGGCCACTAGCGGAAAGGTTGGTGCTTCGAACCCACCCAGAGGTGGCTTGGAAGACAGGCCTGCTATCTGCTTCCAACAGGTCACAGCCTTGAAAACTCTATGAAGCAGTTCTACTTTGCAACAAATGGGGTTGCCATGAGTCAGAATTGACAGCAACTAACAACAACAAGCCTAGCAGAGTGACTGATACACCAGTACCAACCAGTTGTCGTTGAGTAGACTGTGGCTCATGCCAACCCCATGTGTGTCAGAACTGTGCTCCATAGGGTTTTCAATGGCTGATTTCAATAGCTGATTTTTGCAAGGTGCCTCTAGGTGGTCTTGAACCTCCAACCTTTCATTTGGCAGCCAAGTGTGTTAACAGTCTGCACCACCCACAGACTCTGACTGATACATCTCATACCAAACTCACTGCCCTCAAGTCGATTCTGACTCATAGTGACCCTATGAGTAGAACTGCCCCATAGAGTTTCCAAGGAGCACCTGGTGGATTCGAATTGCCTGCCTTTTGGTTAGCAGCCGTAGCATTTATCCACTATGCCACATAGGAGGTACGTAATAAACATCAAATACTGAGTGAACCGAAAGTACTGCATATATAATAAGGCCAGAGTGCAAAATTTAGCACATTGGATCCAACTTCTAAGTGAGAAGACTTCTCAGAATATTTACTGTTCTTGCCATACGTCAAAATCTAGAGACACTGACCAGAGTGGTCAACCCATGGCTGCTGGAAAGTCAGGGAGGGTCGGCCTACCACTCTCACCCATGAAAACTTACCCAGAGGCAGTACTCGCAGCCAGAACAGGGGGAGCCAGCCTTTGTCCAGAGCAGAGTAAGCAACAGGGCCATTTACTGCGCCTTTCACCTGGTGTAACTGTTTGGTTTTATTACATTGAAGGAAAAGCAGGAGGGATTCAGCTCAGAAAGGATTCTATTCTGGGCCTTGGACTTGGAGCTGTCAGACTTTTAGGAGTAATCTACACCTTCTGACTGATCTGCTTTGGTGTCAAATGAGCAGGTAAGGAGCTGACTTCCCAATCGCCTAGTCCAAGAGATGCCTTCCCCAGCCCTGGCCACTCCACCTTCCAGCAGCATCTGGGGATGCTGACCGTCACCCCCTTCTTGAGATTCATTCCTTCCTTGGTGTTCTGACCTCCTTCCCTACTGACACTGCCACGCTCCTTCCTCACGCTCCTTCCTCCTCCCATCTCACAGCCCTTTCTCTCTTGCTTCTTAATTCCACACTTTAAGTCCCTGAATGACCTCCAACACTAACAGGAAGCATAATTACCACAGCAACAACGGTGCTAATAGCAGCTACCTTTTAATGAGTGCAAGGTGCCAAGCACTAAACACTTCACAGGTATTTTCTTATTTAACCTCACACCAACCCTATGAAGCAGGAGCCATTGTTACTCCCAACAGAAACATAAGAAACAGAGAAGTCGCTGTATTTGTTCAAAGAGATGCAGCAAGTAAGTGGCAGGGTCAGGATTCAAACTCAGATCTGCCTGGCTCCAAAGCCTGGCCTCATAGACATTATCTTACTCTGGTCTCAGGTGATGAAAATGCTCACACATGTGACAGATGCCTCGTTGCTCACCATCTCCAGACCAATGCCTTCTGCTTTTCTGTCACCAGCCCTGCTATTCCTTTAGCATCCCGGGATCAGCTCTCAAGCTTCTCCTTGCTTCTTTGACATCTTATCCTCCCTGCCCATTGACCACCCCTACACACACATACACACACACACACTCTCTCTCAAACACTCACACACTCACTCACACTTTTCACACACTCACACACTCTCTAACACATACACTTCACATACTCTCTCACACAAACTGTCACACACTCTGTCTCTCTCACACACATTCACACATGCTCACACATATGCTTCACACACTGTCTCACACACAGACTCACACTCACACACACAGACACACTGCCTCATATACATACTTCTCGAGGTCTATCCAGTTAGTCACAAGTCCTATTTATCCAAACTCTGCAGGTTCTCCCACCTGGCCCCTCCCACCCATTGACATAGCCCAGGGATGGGTCCCTGTCAGCTCTAACCTGAACCATCCCTATGCCTCTGGTCTTCCTCCCTCCTCTGATACAGTGAAAGGAACACAAGCTTCAGAGCCACTTAAACCCGCCTCTGCGGCTTGCAAGGTAGGGGACCCTGGGCAAGTCAGTGAAGCTCTTTGAACCTTCGTTTCCTCATCTATAAACTAGAAATGATACTTTCTTCCCAGGATTGACGAATAGATTGGGGACAGCATGCATAAACGTTCAGGTGGCTATGGTCCTTACACTCTGGACAAATTTTTCAGAAGCACAACTCTGGTGCCGACCCCTACAGTCCTTTGCAACTCTGAACTCTTTACTAGGCAGGCATTTCATCCCCAGGGTTTTAGAAAAGTAAATAAAAAGTAATACTTAAATTCCGGGGTTTGGGGCGGGGAGGGAACCCCACCCTGGAAGGGATTCCATTTTCTGAGTCGGTTGTGGAGTTGCTTGACTTTTAAGAATAACCCAAACATTCTAATTTTTCTGCTCTGAAGTTAAGTCATGCAGCAGTGAGGGGCTGGACTCCACATTACCGGATTCCGTGGGTCTTATTCACCCTTAGTCCTTTCCTTCAGCTCATTTAAAACAACTGGGGGCCCAGACGCCTGTCCCTGGCATGCAAGGTCTTCACCAATTTTGGTCCTCATCTACTTTTCTGTCGTAAGTCCCACTGGCTCTCTGCACATTCTCTAGGCTTCAGTTCAAACAGAATTCCCATTCTACTTATTTTCCCATACACACACACACATCAAACCGGTTGCCGTCAGGTCAGTTCTGACTCATAGTGACCCAGTAGGACAGAGTAAAACTGCCCCATAGGGTTTCCAAGGAGCAGCTGGTGAATTCAGACTGTTGACCTTTTGGTTAGCAGCTGAGCTCTTAACCACTATGCCACCAGGGCTCCATATATATATATTGGTTCACTTGGATCTCGTCTGCAGACTCTGCCTGCGCTTCCCATCTTAACTATTCAAGATGCTCCCAAAACTTCTAGCCTCAGACCAAATGCCACCTCTTTCAGGGAACCTACCTTGAGCCCTAGGTCACAACCCCTACCCCAACCTGAGCCAAAAGGGGCCTCCTCTCTTCCTCCTATACCTTTCTTTGTATTGCAACGCTTCTCATCACCTTGTCCATTTATGTAACCCCTAACATGCCTTCTCACTTTAGTTATGCCAACAGTTATTAACAACCACTGTGCTGAGATCACTTTGGAGTTTGCAAGGGTGAGAAGTACAAGTTTGGGAATGATTTACTTTTCTTCTAAATAACAGTAGAAGATTTATGGTTATCTCTATAATAAAAAACTCACTGCTGTTGAGTCAATTCTGACTCATAGTGCCCCTGTAGGGCAGGGTAGAACTGTCCCACGGGGTTTCCAAGACTGTAAATCTTTACAGAAGCAGGCTGCTACCTCTTTCTCCGGTGGTGCGGCTGGTGGGTTTGAACCACGAACTTTTGTTTAACAGCCAAGCACTTAACCACAGTACCACTAGGGCTCCTATCTCTATAATAGTGTCACTCATTCCCCTGAATTTCAATACACTGTTTTGAGTTGGAAAGGAAGGGATGGGACTGAGCTAGTGAGCTGGGAGCTGTGCCTCAGTCTAGATCTACCCAGGGTTGTGAGTGAGAACTTCCAGCATCAATTCTCATCGCCTCCTCTGGTAAAGCACACAGCCTGGTATACAGAAGATACTCAGACAAGTGTGAGGGATGAATGAGTAAGTAAAAGTGAAAAATCAGCTGTTAGAGGAAGGCTGATCTTTTTGAATACTTTGTCTTCCTGATTGAATGGAAAAGGCACTGGATTAGTAAGCCAAAGATCACAGTAGAAACTGACTATGTAATTTTTAAAAAGTCTTGCAGGGACATGTTTATCTTATTTAATGCTGCCTTCGTAGAACCTAACACATTGTGGGTAATCAATAAACATTTGTTTAATGAATGAACGAATACATATTTGAGTCCTGGTTGTTTCATTTGTTTGTGGGTTAAAGGAGGACAAGTCTTTTTACTTCTCAAACTTCAATTTCCACATCTCTGAAAAAGGAGCCAATTGTAGAGAGGAAAGCAAGGGTTACCATTTCTTTTATACCCCACAAACTGCACTATAAACTTCAAACGTTTTGTGTGTGTGTGTGTGTGTAACGCCTATAAAACATTACTGGAAGTAATATAAAGCTCTCTTATAAATGGTGCAAATGCCCCTATTGATCCCTCAGGAGGTGCGTTCTTAGTATGAAATAGAGGAGGAAACTTAACCATTATCCAGCTCACTTGATCAATGCACAACAAAGAACTTAATAACCTGAAGCCTAAAGGAACTTAAAAACCTTAAAATTTAAAAACCTATATATATATGTGTGTATGTATATACATATACGTATACGTATACGTATACGTATACGTATACATATACATATACATGTATGCATACACAATATATATGTGTGTATATGTACACACATACATACACATAAAATAGATACATACACAAATATAATGCAGAACACTTGAAAAATTCAGAAACACATGAGACCAAAATTTGGAAGTAATCTCTGTTAGCCTGCTTGGGTGTGTTTCTGTTCCACCTAGAATGTAGAAAATGGAAATAACATCACTCCCACCATCATAACAAGAAAGAGCCAGATAATCTATAAAATCATAACTTTTCTTGAACCCATCAGACAGCTGAGGTCATAGGGAAACCACCCAGCCTGAAATTAATGGAAAGACAGATACCTCCAAAGAGAGAAGAGGAGACAAGACTTGGGCAATGACTCGTCTGTGATAGAGGAAGGAAAGCAGGACATCCCCACAAATGAGTAAAAATAAATCAGCTAAAAAGTTTAACAAATTGTTAAAGGCCAAGTGTGAGCTAACTTGAGTGTACAGAACTTTGGGAGCTTCAGCCACAAGGGAAGTTTAAACCCATCCACAGGCTCTTCTCCACAGATTTCACCAGGTATTCATGAGAAAGATTGGGGGTCGGGATAGTAGAAGAGAGAAAGTCTGTCTCAGAGGTGTATGCTTGGAGGAGGAAAACAGCTGCTGCTGTGAGAATGGCACAGAATCCCTTTGGGAACTTTTAAGCCTATGAAACAAAAGCCTCAAATAGCAAAGGGAAAATCAGCAAGCCTGTTGATCCTAGGGCAAGGGGAAGACCCACCAACAGCCTTGGGAAAGAGGAGCATGCCCATCTCCAGGCATATATACTATTTACCTCATACTATTCTACACATGTTTGACAGTCAAACAAAAATTACAAGACAAACAGAAATGTAAGAAAAGAGCCCACTCTCAAGGGACAAAGCAATCAACAGAACCAGACAATCAAATGGAATTTGAAATAACTGACTAACGTGGCAACCCCATGTTTTATAAAGTTGAAATTGACTTGGAGGCGATGGATTTGGTTTGGTTTTGGTTTAGGAGTAATGTGATCTGATCATGGTGATGATGCAGGACTGGGCAGCATTTCGTTCCATTGTGCATGGGTTCACCATGAGTCAGGGGCTGACTTGACAATGGCTAACAACAGCAACAAATGATTAATATGTTAATGGTCCTAATGGAAAAGACAACAAGCATGAACAGATGAGGAATTCTAGCAGAAACAGAGAAACTTTAAAAAATAATTTAATGAAATGTTAAAAATGAAAACAAAAACAAAATATGGTAACAGAGATGAAAAATGCCTCAATGTTCTCATCAGTAGAATTCACATATTCAAAGAAACAACCAGTAAACTTGAAGATAGGTCAATAGAAATAACCAAAATCAAAATACAAAGAGAAAAATGAATGAAAAAAGTGAAACAGAGCATCCAGTAGTTGTGGGACAGTGTCAAATGGTCTAACACAGAGGTAATGGAAATCACAGAAGGAGAAGAAAGAACACAAATAGAGCAGAAGAAATATTTGAAGAGCTAATGGCTGGGATATCCCACAAATAATGAAATGCATCAAACCACAGAGCCAAGGAGCTGTGAAAACCTCAAGTAGGACTAAAAACAAAACAAAACAAACAGAAATGACTCATTACCACCAGTCCTGGACTACAGGAAATGTTGAAGAAGATTCTTCAAACAGAGGAATATGATGTTACATAGAAGCTTGGATCGACACAAAGAAACGAAAATCAGAAATCATTAGAATGAAGATAAATAAAAAGACTTTTATATCTTTACTGGTTCAAAAATATAACTGCCTTATTGTACCAGTCTGGCCTAAGTGTTGATACTGGCTTTATTCATAAAGGCCCAAACTGGAAACAACTCAAAAGCCTTTTAGCTGGTGAATGGATAGACAAGATCAAGATGGGCCAATAAGCAACATCATGATAAATGGAGAAAAGATTGAAGCTGTCAAGGATTTCATCTTACTTGGATCCATAATCAACACCCATGGAAGCAGCAGTCAGGAAATCAAATGACGTATTGCATTGGGCAAATCTGCTGCAAAACACCTCTTTAAAATGTGTAAAAGCAAAAATGTCACTTTGAGGACTAAGGTGCACCTGACTCAAGCCATGATATTTTCAATCATCTCATGTGCACGTGAAAGCTGGACCATGAATAAGGAAGACCGAAGAAGAATTGATGCCTTTGAATTATGGTGTTGGTGAAGAATGTTGACTGTACCACGGACTGCCAGAAGAACGAACAAGTCTATCTTGGAAGAAATACAGCCAGAGTTCTCCTCGGAAGCGAGGATGGTGAGACTTTGTCTCGCGTACTTTGGACAGGCTATCAGGAGAGACCAGTCCCTAGAAAAGGACATCATGCTTGGTGAAGTAGAGGGTGAGCAAAAAAAAAGAAAGACCCTCAAGGAGATGGACTGACACAGTGGCTGCAACACCGGGCTCAAGCATAACAGTGATTGTGAGGATGGCACAGGATTGAGCAGTGTTTTATTCTCTTGTACATAGGGTCTCTATGGGTCGGAACTGACTCGACGGCACCTAACAACAACAAAATATGCTAAAAACTACAAAACTCTGTTGAAGGAAACAAGAGAATCTAAATAAATGAAGAGATATGCTGTGTTTATTAATTGGAAGACTCAATATTGTAAAGATGACAAATATTTCAAAATTGACGTATAGATTCAATAAAGTCCCAATCAAAATCCCAGAATGGCTTTTTATAGATTCTACAAAATTAATATGCAAAAGCAGAGGAACAATTTTTTAAAATAACCAAGTCAGAGGACCTATACTACCAGGCTTTAAGACCCATTATGAAACTACAGTAATCAGCCCAGTGTGGTACTGGTGAAAGGAGGGATGAATGGAACAGAGCTGACCAACTGATTTTGACCAACACATATATGACCAATCAATTTTCCACAGAGCTTCAAAGGCAGTTCACTGGAGAAAGGATAGTCTTTTCAACAAATGGTGCTAGAATATTTGGATCTTTCTATGCAAATACAAAAAATGAGCCTTGATCATACCTTACAGCATATACAAAACTTAACTCAAAAGGAGTTATCGACCTAAATATAAAGCCTACAGAATTATAAAATGTAAAGCCTAAAACTTCTAGAAGAAAAAAATGGGAGAAATTTTTGGTGATCTTTCTTGGCAAAGAATTATTAGATATGACACCAAAGGCAAAATCCATAAAAGAAAATACTGAAAAATAGGACTTCATCAAAATTAAAAAATTCCTGCTCTTTAAGATACTGTTTTTTTAAAAAAAATGAAAATGCAAGACACAGGTTGGGAGAAAATATTTTCAAAATACAGGTCTGATAAAGAACTGTATCCAGAATATATTAAGTACTCTCAAAACAATACTAATAAAACAAACAACCCAATTAAAAAAAAAAAAAAAGTAGGCAAAACACTTGAAAAGATACTTCACCAAAAAATATAAATGGATGGCAGATGAGCAGCTGAAAAGATGCTTTGCATCATTAGTCACTTGGGAAATGCAAATTAAAACCACAAGGTGCTATCACTACACAATTATCAGAATGGCTAAAACAAACACACACAAACCCTGACAACACCAAGTGCTGCTGAAGAGATGAAGCAATGGGAGCTTCATACATTACTTGTGGGAATGCCTTTTGGAAAACAGTTTGGCAGTTTTTATAAGGTTAAAGATATACTTACTATATAACTAAGCCATCCCACTTCTAGGTATTTACACAAGGGAAATGGAAACCGTCATAAAAACCTGTATGTGAATGTTAATACTAGCTTTATTCATGACGGCCAAAACTGGAAACAACGCAAATGCCCTTTAACTGCTGAATGGACAAACTGTGGTGTAGCCATATTATGGAATATTACTCAACATGGATGAATATCAAGTGTACTATACTAAGTGAAAGAAGCCAGACTCAAAAGGCTATGTACTGTATAATTCCATTTATAGAACATTCTGGAAAAGGCAAAGCTATAGGGACAGGAAATAGATGAGTAATTACCAAGGGTTGGGGATAGAAAGGAGTGTTGACTACAGAGGTGCATGAGGGAATTTTCTGCAGTGATGGAACCATCCTGTAGTTTGATCGTGTACACTAAAAAGGGGTAAACTTTAGTGTGTGGAAAGTATACCCTCAGTAAACCTGAATTTAAACAATCACATTAAAAAGCTATAAAAATATAAAATAAATCGATAGAACAAAAGTATCTGTTGTATCAACCAATGTAAATGGGCTGAACTCACCTAATAAGGGAAAAATAAATCAGATTGGGTGATAAAGTAAATTCCAATGGTTCTGAACGCAAATGAGTTATAAAGGTTAAATATAAAAGGATGAGAGGAGATGAAAACACCTGTGCCCACCTGTCAGGTAACGCCTGCAGCACCGTGGGCATCAGCACCCCGGAGATAGCTTTGTAGAGGATGGAATCACACACGCCGACGATGTTCACCACCGTGGAGGAGCCCAGCACAGGCAGCATGTGGGGCGGCATTCCTTGCCAAAAGTGCAGAAGAAAACTTTGAACCTGCATCGACCCACAGAGAGGAGAGGAAGCATGAGGTTATACAGGGCACTCCATCAGAGCCTCAGGACTCCACCGAGGCCAGCCCAGTCGACCATGCTGCCATCACTACAGCCTGGAGCTGTAGAAGCTGTGCCTGGCTGGCCTCTCATGGTTCAGGAGGCCCTGGAAGCTTCTCCTGCCCCAAGTCTTCCCACTGCCGGAGAACCTCATAGCCTGGGAGTCTGGGGCCTCCTCCGCCCTGGGAGAGAGGAGGAGGACATTAATCCATCAGCCCCTTCAATGTTCACCGTGGTCTGGGAGATGTTTATGAAAGGATAACAGGATATTGTTCATAAGGGGGTCAGAGCCCGCTGGTACCTCAGGGCCCCTGGGTGTTATGGAAGGAAGGGAAAAGTGTGGGAGTTGCAGGTGTGTGTATGGAAGGGAGGAGAGAAGGTGCCACAGACAAAATTCTCTTCTTTGAAACTTATGCATCCCAAACTAGGCAAACTGCAAGGGTCTCTTCATAGCCAAGGACCTCCGTTTTCTCAAAGAGCCCTGGTTGGTTGGTGCCATTTTGGGATGCTAGATGGTGATGTCTGGATGGTAAGCTACCTGGGCACATGAATTATGGGTGATTGATAGTTTTTTAGATTTCCAACCCCTAGCCAGGGAATGGGAACATAACAGGTACTCAACAATGGGAGTCATTATTAATACGATCAGAGCAGGAACTCAAGGGGTGCTGTTGATGAACAAATGGCGGAGTTAAGTGTCCATACCAGAGAGCTCCTGGATGGCTCCCCTACACCTGTTACCTTCTAGTGTGTGAGTTGGAGGTGGGGACAAAGCAGGGGTGGTGGTGGAGGGTGGGACAAGATAAGGGAAGTGAAGGGAAATAGTAGAAGGTGATTAAATGGTGTATGTAATAACGTTCAGAAATACCTCAACTTCAGCTAACATTGAAAAGCGACCCATCTTGAAGCTGGAGAACAGATAACTGTGAATGTTTGTAAATTCTAACAGGCATGGGTTGCTTCCTGGACTGTGTGTGTATCCCTCTCTCCCCCACAGGTAGGTAGCATTACTCACATCCCTGGCTCCTAAACCAGACCTGATCTTATCTGGGAGATAATTTAGTCCCTCCAGTCTAATACTTCAGAGGTGATATTATCATTGCCATTATCTTTATTTATTGAGCTCCTATTAGATGCCAGGAACTTTGCATAGGTTCTCTCATTTAATATGCATAATAATCTGACAGCTGAGACATTATTTGTCCAATGCCAGATAGCAAGTCAGGGGAGAGTTGAAATAGAACCCATGCCTGCTTGGGTCCTTCCACCACCCAGTCTTGTGGCTAGCCTCATCTTCACGTGGTGGCTGGGCTTCTATCCCATTCCTTATGCCCACGTCTCTTCCTAGGCTTCTGGGTCCTTCAGGCCCCTTCCAGGAGTAGGGGCTTGCCTCCCTCTGACCAGGCTGCCTCCAAGAAGTGGAGTGCTGCCCTGCCCCCAGCCTGGTGACAGAGCTCAGCTCCCTGTGGACAGATTTCCCCCATCTAAGGGCGAGGGAAGCATGCCCCCCTGAGTTCCTAGAGGAGAAAATAGACACTGCCAAAAACATGATCAAAGTGTTGAATGAAGTCAGCTCTATAGATTGTGAAGCTTAAGTCACAGTTCTGTTTATTCCATGACAGGGAAAATATTGCCAAGTTTTCTTCTAGATAGAAAATTAAAACAAAGAAGATTCAGGTGAGTGAAGACATCGTGGGTTCCAAACCTGGCTCCACTATCAACCTGGAGTGTAACATCTCAAAGCCTCAGTTTCCTTTTCTATAAAATGGGATCAAAATTTATCATAGGCATTGGTAAATATTCCTAAAATAGACTTATTATAGTGCTTGGCACATGCTAGATGTTGAATGAAGGTTATATTATTTTATCATAGAGGCACTACCACTACTAGAAATCAGCGTACCGCCCTAAGCATTTGAGTCACTCTTGCCTAAGTTTCTGAGAGTCGCTCAGCCAGGATCCCCATTGTAGCTCTGCCCACCTGTCAAGGCACCTGTCAAGACACCTGTCAAGGCACCTGTGCTGTCATTGGGACACCTGGCAGCAGACTCATGGCCCAGCTTGGCCCTGCAGATGGCTATATCTCTTGGACAACATGCCTGCCCTCCAGAGGACCCTCCTCGCCCATCCCTGGGCATAAGCCTCAGGTCAGGCCCTGGTTCTCCCTGTCTGCCCTTTCAGCTCTGAGTAAGAAGCCCTGCCCAGTAGATTCCTAAGATTTGGTAGATTCGGAACTCATTTGCCTTCCTTAGTTCTCCTTGCATGCAGTCCTACTCCTCTTTTACACAAGCAGTTAATTTCTGGCACAAAGTCTGGAAAAGATTAGCTGCTGTGTAGGTTAAAACAAATCTGTGGAAAACTGGTGACTTTAGCAGGCGCCTGTCTGTTTCAAGTCTGTTCAGGCTGCACAGGGAGCCCTGATCAGTCCCCTGTCTCTGGAGCAGCCTTTTCAGAGGGTGCATGATCAGTTTTGACCTACCCTTTGCATTTTAGAGCACTTAAATCGACGGCACTTGGTTTTTAGGTTTAATGTCAATACGAGCTCTGGTGGTGCAGTGGTTAAGAGCAAGGCTGCTAATCAGAAGGTCGGCAGTTTGAATTTATCAGCTGCTCCTTAGAAACCCTATGGGGCAGTTAGTTCTACTCTGTCCTATAGGGTCACTACGAGTCTGAATCGACTTGATGGCAACCGGTTTGGTTTTCGGTAATATCCAATAAGGAGCCTTGATGGCATGGTGGTTAAGCACTCGGCTGCTAACTGAAAGGTTGGTGGTCCGAACCCACCAGCTGCTCCACAGGAGAAAGATGTGGCAGTCTGCTTCTATAAAGATTACAGCCTTGGAAACCCTACGGAGCGGTTCTACTCTGTCCTATAGGGTTGCTATGAATTTCAGTGGCAAATTTTTTTTTTCCTGGCTTAATGGCCAGTGGCACCTGTTCCCTCCTGGGGGCAAGAAAGAAGAGGAAGAAGGGAGAGTAGCATGAAGATGAAGAGTGGAGACTTGGAGGTTAGATGTGCAGGTGATTCCTGCCCCTCACGCTTGTGAAGTGGACAGATGCTGTGCTTAGGAGGTAGAGTCAACTGGACATCCCAGTGGACTAAATATGGAGGATGAGGGCAAGAGAAGACTCAAGGTTTGTGGCTTGAGCAGTTAGGTGGTGGCAACTTAAGACTTGGGAATGACAGATTTAGGACAGGAAATTAAGAGTTCTGATTTGGCCATGTTAAGTTAGATGTCGAGACAAATGAATCGGGAGCCCAGGACTAAGTATGTAAATCTGAGAGTTATCAGCTTTTATAAAGTAGAGATAATGATGCCTAACTATTGTCAGAAATAAAATAACTTATGTAAAATGCCTGGCATCGTGTAGGCATTTAACAAATGGAAACTTGTTATTAGACAAGACAGTAAGTTCTCTTTACTCCTTCAAGCACAAGTGGGGAAAGAATCGGAGGTAAATGATTGCAAACGATTTCTTAAAATAAGTTTTTGGGGTTATCGGTTTCAATCCCCTGAACTCTCAGCCCTTTTTCTCTGGGCTCAATGAAGTTCTGAAGCATCAGATGAGCTTCTTGAGATCTCCTCAGCAACTTCTCTTTTTTCTTTCCCATGTCCATGTTTAATTCATTCCTAGTATACTGGAATCTTATGGAAACACATCTGATGATTTCCAACCAGAGGTATTTAATTGCTACACTATCAGAAGGACCTCCGTAAAAATAGCTACCATTTATTATGTTCTTAATATAAAACCGATACATCACATATACAATTTCATGTAATCGTCACAGCTTTACTATGAGGTTTTATTATGAGGTATAATTATTATCTCCATTTTGCAGTGAAAGAAACTGAGGCTCGGAAAGATGAAGTACCTTTCCCAAGGTCACAGGCTAGTGAATGACAGACCTGGGATTCAGACTATCTGACCTTACAGCTGTTTGTCTAATGTAGTCTGGAGAGGACTTTGCAGGGAGTTCTCTATGTACAGACTTGAACTCTTTGTATCTACCTGACACTGTTACAAGTCAGTAGTGTTTTAATATCCATCCATCCATCCACCCACTCACCAACTATTTTACTGAGTGCCTAAGAGTATGGCTGGTAAGGATACCCTAATGAACAAAACAGACAAGATCCCTGCCCTCAAAGGCTTACACTGCAGTGACAGGAGACAAACAATGAGCAAGCAAACAAGATAATTTCAGATTGGGAGACTAGCGTAAGTTGTAGCCTCAACAGATATTCAAGATCTTGAAGATTTGAAACAAACTATAAAGTCAGGGTGTACCAGACGCACCCACCACGCATTATCGATGACTTTTCTCAGCTGTAGGAGAAAGCCACAAAGCTCATCAGTGTAAAATATCCTCCCTGCATTTTTTCATGGTTAGTTAGAATGAACCACATCTTGATTAACCATCTTAGAAACAGCCACCAAATATCCCTGCCAGGGGGATAGAAAGAACATGGGACTAGAGGTGTCCAGTGAGGAAAGATCTAGTCATAACTTTGGTTCTAACCAACTATCTGACCTTGGGCAAGTCTCTTAACCTCTCTGGTTGGTATATCTGATAAGAGCAAGAGTAAGCATTTGTATGGTCTTTTATAGTGCACAGGGAGCTTCTAGCAGGCATTGTCTCATCTCATCCTTCTAGTAATACTGTGACTTAGATGGGCAGAAATGGTATTTTTGTCTTTCATTTGTAGGATGAGGAACTGTCTTAAATCCAAGCCTGGGTCTCCAAGTTTGGCATTTTTTCCCATAGGAGCACTCTTTTCGTTGAAGGTTTCCGGACTTCTCACCATATATTTTGCATGCTAATTGCCGGTTTGTATGCCCTTTTCTTCTTCCTTATTCCTGGGGCTCAGAGCAGTATCTGGCACCATTGGGCACCCAAAAAGTGTTGGAAGTAAGGGAAATGAGATGATGAGAGTGAGTTTTGAGTAAGGAGGATGGGTCAATAGTTTTGCTGTTAGTCGATATGGCAGAGAGGGACAGCTGTCACCAGAGATCTAAGCCACCTCACTTCTGTAGGAGTGTAAGCTATAGTGTAGAGCAGCTGCCCCATGAGGGACCATACTGCTCAGCCCCATTGGGACCAGCTGTTGCCAATGGGGTATGGGAGAACGTGATGAGTATTTTTGGAGGGCTGACAAGGTTAAGAAGGGGGTGCCTTCCCTGGAATCCTTTTCCCCAGCCATCAGTTGAACAAAGAGGACTCCAAGGCTCTAGAGAAGGGTATAGCTACAAGGTGGAAGGAGCGGGAGTCCCTGAACCACTCCAGCAACTAGCCTTCCAACCAAGAGCACACTGATTTGATTGTGACATAAGTGAGAAATAAACTCTTAATGTGTTAAGATTTGAAGGCTTATTTGTTACAGTGGCTAGTGTTGTCTTAACCAGTCACGAATTATTATTTGCCTTGATTTCACTCACCTTTGGAATGTAACACATAGCCTAACCAGTGTTATGCGAGAAAGAGGTGATTTTAACTTCTTAAAAATATTTACTAGAAGGGTGGTTCAGGAAATTTAGGAGATTATGAAGGACGTTTTAGCAATCTAATGTGTAACAGTCAAGAAGTGGAAGAATAGTATCTCTGCCAACACGATGCTATCTCTTCTGGAGCTGTGTCTACGAGCCCAGCGGCAGCTCTCATACAACCACCTACCACACAGGGTTACTGGGGGAACAGTAAGCAAGCTAACACAAGGAAAGCAATTAACACAGCGGGGTTGCCGTGACTTGGAATTGACTCAACAGCAAACCACAACACAACAGGTGCTCAATAAATGTTCGCTGCTATGAGACAAAGTGGTGCAAAGACAGAAGAATATGGGCGAGAAGAGCATTTTGTAACTTATATCGTGTTTTACCTCTCCACCTTCAGTAACGTCCCAGTCCAGGGAGTCGCTGGGATCTTTTCCACCAACAACTACTGGTTTTACAGCCCTTTCAGAGCCTGCATTATCTTCCCTCAGAGTGAGTGTCCACATCCCAGCCCAGGGTATTTTAGCCTGAAAGGTGTTTTGTTTTTTTTTCCAACAGAAAAGCCTCTGGTTTATGGGGTAAAATGTGTGGCTTCTTGCCATGCCTCTGGAAGGCTTTTTTGGATGGCATTTTAGACAAGAGGATTTTATTGTCTCTGATTATGTAACAGAGGCTTCCATCCTTTCTCCTTTCCCCCTCTCCATTCTTTGACCATAATACTTAAAAATGAAACTAGAATGAACGTCTTTTTTTTTTTTCTTTGTATTCAAAGATGGCCCTACTGCTAGGATTTGATGGAAGTGTAGGCCAGACCTTTAGAATGGAGGGTAACCAGCAGCAAATGTACTGAAATGGATGAGCCTCAGGAAAAGATTAAATCTAAAATGTAAGAAAACTTGTCTTTAGTTTCTCTGAGTCTATAATTTGGGGTGTAATTATGCCCTGGCAAAATTGTCTTCCTAGTATGCCAGTTGGGCAGGATGGGGTTCACCAGTTTGACCAAGGAAAAGGCCGTGCCAATTTCTATTAAAATATAAGATCCGTAAAATGGCGATAATGATAGTACCGGCTTCCTGAGATCACTGAGGATTCAGTGAGCTGAGTAATGTGCACACAGGGCTTCCGCAGAGCCTGGGGCCCAGCAGGGACTCATGAGATACAAGCTAGTGTTGTTACAGTATTTTAATAAACATCATTTATAGCTAACACTTGTTGACCTACCTCGTCAAAGTTGGCTCTGATTACAGTGTCCAGTATTCTCTGACAGTGTGTTCTGTACATCATAATAAAGGTGGAAACCTGTGGGGGATGGAGAGGTTGACAGTAAAGGCGTGTATTAATACACATTACTGCTGCCCTTGGGACTTCCATTTTCAAGTCATTTATTCCCTGTTGAGGGGACGGAATTCACCTGACCCTCTTCTCTCACCCTTGGTGCCCTCCTCTGCGCTCCCACATCGCTTGAGTGTTTCTCTCACGGAGCACTAACCAACGCTAGGGCACTGAAAGCACCAGTTTCCCTCTCTGCCCCCATTCTCCACCTCCCGATACTGTGGCCCCCGGAAAAGAAAAGCTGCCTATTACTCATGCTAGTGTATCCGGCACCTTCCACAGTGCCTGGCATGTAGTACGTGTTCAGGAGAGTTTACTGAACTCAATTCTTCTCATCGGCTAAGATACTGGAAAGTTAAAACCCAATGTGTATTTATAAGAAGAGTTGCTTCTGCCAAAGTCACAAAAAGATGTGTGGAAATTTTCTGGAATCTGCTTAGCAAAAGAATTTCATCTCTAGTTGCATTTATCCAAGGATTTTAAAGTCATGGTGCAGGAAATTTGTTTGTGTGTTTATTGGGGGAAAAAATTGGGTAAAATAAAGACTAATCTAGGTCTTACGTTTAAAGCACCCTTTACAGCTTCGAGTTCATTCTCTTGATTCAGGACACAGACGTGTGTATTGTATATACTTGGTTTGCTTATACAAACACCTGTGTCCCCCACTTGACTGTGAGCTTCTTGAGAGCGGGACTCCTGTCCCATCGCTACTGCACCCCAGCTCCTGTGGGATATGTTAGAGGCTCAGCGCCTGTTGGAGCACTGGGCTGCATCCAGACAGGTGCATCAGAGATGTGATGCCCCAGGGGAGACTTTCCCACACTTGTTTTTCTGATCCGTTCCTCCAAATACCCTACAGCCAAAACTACTAGATCTGCTGTACCTATAAAATCTTCTTTTTCTGTGGGACTATGATGTCACCACACCCCCTGCAGCACATACAAAAATGAATTTTATCCTGTGGAGAAGCAATCCAAAGGAGAGGGCTTCTTCTCTCATGAAATGAGACAGTACAACATCACATATATATATATATATGCATATATATCACATATATGTACATATATGAGAGAAAGAAAAAAAGTTTAATTTTAAAATACTTTTTGATTTATAGAAAAGTTGCAAAGATAGTCCAGGGAGTTCTCATATACCCCACATCCAGTCACCCCATCACTAACATCTTACATTAGATTAGTGTGGTACATTTGTCAAAACTAAGGAACCAGTACTGATACATGAATATTAACTAAAGTCCATACTTTATTCAGATTTTGTCTTTATATTTCAAACTCACTGTTTTGTAATGAAAGCGAGAGAGGGAGGGAGGGAGGAAGAGAGAGAGCGTGAGTGAGTGCGTGTGCAGAGAGAGACCACCCACCCCTCCACCGTCATCACTTCAAGCATGGTTACCTTCTCCTCGGGCAGACTGGCTGGCAGATTTAGATCTTTGACATTTGGGAACTCTGGCAGCAACGTTCCAAGTTTGGACCGGGGTGAATATGCCACTGTCTGCTTGCTTACTTCTTTCTTCCCTGTCTCGCTCACCCAGGCGGCTCCTTTCTTGGAATACATCACATCATAATATTGGGAGCTCTCTTTCACGGCAATGCCATAGTAATGGTACCTGGGCCACAAAAAGAGAAAGAAAGAGACCGTCACGCACCGTTATCAAGTGGGGGTTCCTGAGTCCGGTGCCCAAGGCCAAGGATGGCTGGGGCCAGAAGAGTTAACTCTCCTGCAAGGCTCGACTTCTCTGAAATCTAGAATTAAACCAAAGCTCCATGTTTCCAGCCATCAATCAGGCAGGTAAAAATAACCAAAATTGCCTCCTACAGAAAATGTTAAGTCAAATACTTTGCAAAGCAGAAAGAGGGATGAAAAATTTCCCACTTATACTTTGTGTCTTATTTCTGGCCAAATATGATCCCAGGGGCATAGCACTTGAGTGTCTCCCCCTCTCTGATGCCCCAAGCAGAAGGATGGATTTATGACTCTAACTGCAGCACCAACAAAAATCCATGAGGCCTAGATATTCTTCATGAACAAGCAGTAGTCTCAAAGGCTGCATTTTTTTTTAAGATTAATTTAGTGCTTCAGCTGATACTAAATGTAAAACACAGACCAGAGCCTTTTGCTAACTCAGAATGAGCTTCATAATGGAAATGTTTTCAATTAAGATTAACGAGAGATGGAAGCTGCATTTTGTTTGGTTTCTAGCTACAATCTATTGAGGACTTACTCTCTGCCAAACACTTTGAGAAGGGTTTTACATGCATTAATTTGGAAAATAACCCTATGAACCCATTGCCCATTGCTGTTCAGTCGGTTGCAACTCACAGAGACCCTATAGGACAGGGTAGAACTGTCCCATAAGGTTTCCAAGGCTGTAATCTTTACAGAAACAGATTGCCACATTTTTCTGCCTCGGAGCGGCTGGTGGATTTGAACAGCCAACCTTTCAGTTAGCAGCCCAGCACTTAACCACTGTGCCACTGGTGCTCCTTAACTCTACGAGCATTATTACAATCTTTCTAAGAGGGAATTGGTGGTTCAGTTCAGAGGGAATTCTTGCTTTCTATGTGGAGAACCTGGGTTTCATTTGTAGCCAACGCACCTCATACGCAGCCACCACCAATCTGTCAGTCTGGGTGTTGCTATTACGCTGAACAGGTTTCAGTGGAGCTCCCAGATTAAGACAAACTAGGAAGAAGGGCCTGGCAACTGACTTCTGAAAATCAGCCAATGAAAACCCTGCGGATCACAAAGGTCCGATCTGCAACTGATCATGGCAATGGCGCAGGACTGGGCAGTGTTTCGTTCTCTTGTGCGGGGGCAGGGGGTAGGGGAGGTCACCATGAGTCTGACAACTCAATGGCAGCGAACGACAACAACAGTCTTTCTGCAGATGAGAAAATGGAGGCAAGAAGGCTTAAGTAATTTGCTCAAGGTCATATAGCTGTTTAGGGAAAGAAAGACTTCTTGAACACAAGTCTGTTTGACTACAAGGCCGCTATTGCTGTAGTAAGAGAGAACCCTGCACGGGCGGCATTATAAACTTTGATGTTCGTCAGAGTCACTTATGGAGGCTAATAAAAATGCAGATCCCTAGGCCCCTTCCCAGACCCATTGATTCAGTACATCTGGGAAAAGAGCCCAGGAAACAGCTTTTAAACAAGTGCTACAGATATCCTGGTGCACATCTGTGTGAACTCTACCAGTCTGCTGGGTTAAGCACCTGAGTTACACTCCTAGCTCTACTGAGCCCCAGTTGTTGGCGATACTGTCATTATCTACTAGCTGGATAACAGCAGCTAACCCGGTACTAAACACTTGACATATAGTATCTTATTTAACCTCAAAATCCCTGTAAGACCGGAATTAAATATTTTCCCCATTTTACAGCCGAGGAAACTAAGACCCAGAGAATTTCAATAACACACCCAAGATCACCCGCTTAGTAGAGGCAGGATTTGAACCTCTAATAAGTGCCTTTAACCACAAATCCAGTGATTCTCAAACTTTACTAATGTCTACAAAACATATTAAAATACAGACTCCTGTGCCCCACCTCCAAAAAAGCCACGCCAGAGGTCTAGAGTGGATTTTTACAATCACTAAATTACAATCGCTCATGTAAATAACTCATGGGCGTCACTTTCAGAAACACTGCACAAATATTAACTACTTTTCTCTCCCATGGAGATACGGTGATATTAATGAAATAAGACACACAAGAAAGCATTTGAGTTACGGGAATGGTTCATAGGGTGGGAAGAAACAACCGCATAAAACCTTCCCACTCCCTGCCCCCTTTCACTCCTGATACCATTCTGTGAAATTTCTGCTTAGCGGACATGGAGCCTCCATTTGAATTCCTCCTGGGATGAAGAACTCAGACCCTCCGAAGGCAGCCCAGTTCATTTTAAGTCCGTAGAGTTATCAGAGAGTTCTTCTTTGTGTTGAGCTGCTATCTGCCTTCTGTGCCTTCTATTTCCAACTGTCATAACTGCCTTTGGCAGAGGGGGCGGGACTGGACCTGGGGGCTCCAGTAAAAGTGCTCCAGATGGGAAGGCAGTTAGGACCTGCCTCCCTAACTTTAAAAAGCCTGACTTTATAACTTCTTAAGTGATAATCATTTTATTAGTTGAACCAGACCATTTCTTGATTATCCAGAGAGTATATGTTGCTGAAATTGGCAACTAAAGTGAAGCTATTACTTTGATCGCTTTTCACTCTTTCTATTTCTGTCTAGTAGGGCATGTCAACAGCCTTGACCAGCTGCCCCCTCTCTGCTAAAATTTCTCTGTCAATGTAAATTTTCTAAGCGAGTTTCTCTTTATAAGGCTGGATCACATGATGGAGACTAGAGTTTCTTCTTATTGCCTTTTTATTAGTTGAAAGTGTTACCTTTAGAAGATTCTTATGGAAAGGATACAATTAAACTGATTACACAGAATTTTTAAAGAAGATGCTGTCCAACTTACCAGCCTCTAGGCTAAAGAGAAAAAAAAAAAAACCACAGGCTCTTAAATGTAGACAGAAGAAAACCTTCTCCAAGTTTATGTTGGACGGGAAAACTTTCTGTTCTATCTTTACCATTTTTATTCTTCTATCTTAGAAATGGGCAACAATGCATTATATTAGAGCCAGTGACTCCTCAAAGACCATGAGCTGGAGAAAAGGAATTCTTTTCTATTTCGTCAACATCTATGCCTCCACTCACCTGTCACTCCCAAGCTTCGAAGTGCCCCCTGCGCGCCCAGCCCTGTGCTCACAAGCAAGGGAGGGAGAATCTGATTTTTGTGCTCCACAGTCTTACCAAGGCTGAAACCTCATTTTAAAACAAATACCAGAGCTTCTCATTATAAACAAGGTTTGTTCTTCAGGGAAATCACCTTGGGAAGTTATTAGGGATTTATTCCTAGATGTCCCTTGTTCAAAAATTTTCTGCAAGTCTTTTTGGAAATCTCCCTCCAGACCTTCTGAGTCACACACAAAAAAGTCAGCTGTGTTATTTTCAGAACTTTACCAAAAAGGGTTTTCCCTAGTTTGATTATCTTCTTTCTTCATCAAACTTGGCTCCAAAGTGAAACCCACCCTGGGAGGAGGGGAGTGTGCTGCCCAGGGATGAGGGGGACGTGGGGTGAGGGCAGTGGGAAGTTGTTGCTCAAGGTGATAGTACTGGACGTGCTTTTGAAACACACTTAGAGGCAAGCGCTATAAGCCCTGCATGGTTATTAAAAAAAAAAAAGGTTTCGGTATTTAACAGGTCATTATTACTGCTAAACATGGCCAAAATGTTTGAGAAATGCCACATGATAAAGCCCCCTCTAGTGGAGTCACCGGGAGTTCCTGGGTGGCACAAACGGTTAACTTGCTCGGCTGCTAACTGAAAGGTTATTATCGGTTCAAGTCCACATGGAGTGCCTCAGAAGAAAGACCTGGTGCCCTACTTCCAAAAATCAGTCGCTGAAAACTCTATGGCGCACAGTTCTAACCTGACACACAAGGGGTCGCCCCGAGTCAGGGTCGACTCTAAGGCAACCATTTCTTTGTTTAGTGGAGTCACCATGTACACTAGCGTAATAAAGTTCCTAAGAAGTCTTGCGGTAAAGAAACCTGTTTAACTCAGTGCTTATCGAACTCATATGGCCACCAACCTTTTTTCATGGAATACCTATTAACACCCAACAGTTTCTGAAACACTCTTAGGGGCAAGTCTCATAACTCCAGATTTTAACGACACCTGGGCAGTGTAGTCAGAGATTCTCTTGCCACTGACTCACACCTAGGAGACCAGCATCCATAAACATCCTTCTCCCCTCTCAGGTCTTAGCTTAGATGTCACCTCCTTAAAGACCCTCCTTGGCTATTCTTCCTAAACTAGGCCAATCCCCTTTTGTTATTCTCTACTCCAAATAACCAATTGCCATTGAGTTGATCCTGACCAATGGTGAACCCATGTGTGTCCGAATAGACTTAATTCTCCATAGGGTTTTCAACAGCTGTGACCTTTTGGAAGCAGACTGCCAGGCCTTTCTTCCAAGGTGCTTCTGGGTAAACTCAAACCTCCAACCTTTCAGTTAGCATCTGAGTGCATTAACTGTTTGCACCACATAGAGACTCCTTATTCTCTACTGCCACCCTCTTTATCTCCTGTTGCAATCTGATTATCGTTTTTTGCTTACACTTTTATTGTTTGTCTTTCCCACCAAGACGTATGCTCCATGAGGGCACCCGGCACCGTGTATCTAACACACAGAAGGTGTGAAGCAAACCTTGGCTGGTTGGTTGACGGAATTGATGAATAGGAAACAATGGGGCATCATGATATAGCCAGACCTTTCTGCCCCTCTCTCATCAGAGACTAGTACAGGTCGCTTTTCTGGCTGTCTGGAGACTATCAGAGCAGATAGTTTGCTAAGCAAAAGAGCTAAGTAACTGGGAAATTGTCCAAGAAGCTTCAAGATGCTCCTTTAAATGATGTCCAAGACTATTTTACGAAAAGCTTAAAGGCAGAATGGCACAACACTACATTCCTTAAAGCAGCTGGGCCAGGTGGCCCCTGGGAGATACCCTCTATCTTAGCTGCCCTGGGAGACAGGGGCTGGCTGTTGTAGGCCTCTGTGCTCCCTCCTAGCACAGTCAGCACACCAGGCCTGCCAGCAGAGCTCCGGAGGAAGGGCTGGGGTGGAATGACTGTATAGTGCTTACTTTGACTGTCCTCGTGTCCCGAGTCTTCTGGTGGTTAACTGAGGAAACTGCTGCCGTATGATCTGCAAGTCAACACAAGAATCAGTTACCCACCGGGAACAGCTGGGAGTACAGTCACTGAGTTTTACAAACAGCAACAATTAAAGAAGGGAGGAAAACATATGTCCTTGATCGAAATAGCTTGTCAGGAGGCCATCTGGACCCCGGAGAAGACACCTGGTGTTGAGGAGGCAGCGCCTAGATGAGTGTGGAGCTCTGGATCCTGAGGGGTCTCACTTGGCCCCTCTATGCTTTGCCCCCTCCTGCTCACAGCATAGCCACACGGGACACCAGGGAGACACCAGCTGACCCAGGACAGTCCTCTTGGCAGTCCTCTCGTTAAAACCCTCCAACGGCTTCCATCTCACGTGGAACCAAAACCCATACTTAGCCTCTGTAGCCCGGTCTGTGCTTATCTCCTGGCCTTCCTCCCCCATGACTCTCACCTTCCACCAGATCACAGTCACACTGGCTTTTTTTTTCTATTTCTGAAACACACCAGATCTGCTCCCTACCCAGGGCCTTTGCGCTGTAGTTCCCACTGTCTGGAATCCCATTTAATCCAGTTCTCCACAAGACTGGCTCCTCCACTTAACATATTAGGGCCTCTGGTCAGTGTCCCTCTGGTCAGAGGCCTTCTCTGAGCAGCCAATCCAGAGTAGCACAAGCAATCACATGCCATCACCTGGCTGTTTTATGACTTCTTAGCACTATCGGAAGTGATCGTCTTTGCTTCTATACAGTTTACTGTGTGTCTCCTCTCACTTGAATGTAAGCTCCGTGAGAGGAGGGACTGAGAACAGGGCTTAGCACATGCTAAGAGCTCAATCCATATTTGCTGAATGAAGGACTGAAGCCAGATTCCAGCCCTAGAGGGTATCCTTTACCATCTATAGAATAGGTGATAGTAACTGTTGTTGCCCAGGACAATCACATGGATTTGCAAGGAACATAAATAGAGGGGCCATCTCTCAATGTGAGAACAAAATACAGAGATAGTGTTTGTGGAGAGGGACTGTCCTTAGGGGTATGCGCAAGGATTTTAGAGCTGGACTACCTGGATTAGAGCCAAGCTCACCATTTGTTAGTTGGGTACCCTTGGACAAGTGATTTGACCTTCAAGTGACTCAGTCTTCTCATTTATAAAATGGGAATGATAAGAGACCCTCCTTAGAGAATTCTCGTGACAATGTAACAAAGTTAATGCCTATAAACAATTCAAAGCAGTGCCTGGCACTTAGTAAGTACTCAATAAATCTTTGCCATCATTACCAGTGATTGTCCTGATGCCTCATGCCTTTATTTCCAGGGGCTTTTCCCTTATGTCCGACCAAATTCTTCCCGACCCCTTCCCCTTCTAGTGCAGCATGGAGCAAGCAAGCATGGTCAGAGGGCGGTCCTCGCATGCAGGCCTTCATGACAAGCAATGCCGTGGTTGATTTCCCACTGGTAGAGCTTGAATCTTGAGTGTTTTCTCTAGAGGTGGGGTGGGTTTCTCTCGATCCATCCACACCAATACTCTTATCGATTGATTTACTCACTCATTCAACAAACATGTACTGTGACCCTGTTAGCTGTTTGAACTTGGATTGATTTCTATTGAACCTCTCCGTGCCTCAGTTTTTTCCTCTGAAGTCTGGAGACTTAGTGAGTTGTGTTGTAATCTTGAAGGACAGGTGATGGTGGCCTCAACTCAAATGGCATCAGTGGGATGGAAACAAATGGACAAATTAGAGAGAAGTTAAGAAGCCGAGGTGGGTAGCATAAAGACTGACCATTTCTGTACTTTAGGAAGCTGACCGTCTCCAGTGTGGGGAATGGTTGGGGCAGCATTTCCTCATCTGAAAATGGGTGAAGTAAGATTAATTCCTCACACAAATGGTGAGAGAAGCTAATGGGATAACATCACAAAATCATTTTGTGACATTCTTTAAGGCTGTCACTTTTGCAGATAACACATCCCCAATTCCTTTAACCTTAACTCCTGTAAGACAGTCTCTACGTCCCTCAGAACCTGGGCTTCTCACTTTGTCTATGTGCCTCTTAAATCATCATGTCTCAAGTTAAATGCAATATTTAAGGTAGGGTCTGACCCAGGGGCCAGGGACAGTGCTCTGTAAACATTCTGCCCTGTTATGCAGTCTAAGATCATGTCAAGCTTTGGCGGTCTCATCACCCTGGGTTTGTATTAACCTACCACCAAGTTCACCCTCCAGACTTCCATCACATTACTAGTTTCAGAACCAGGATTTGAGACACCTGTTCACAAAGGAACACTACTGAAAGGATATAGGTATGCCAATAGAGATAGAGGGTAAATAAGGGAAGTGGAAAGCTGGAGCCAGGAGATTCTGCACACGGGTTAAAAGTGGGTTATGGTTTGGGTTCTAAACTTCCTACCCATCCAAGCAAAGAAGATAATACAACGAGTTACTAGAGTCCCAGTATCCATAAGATAAAAGCATTCCCATTTATGAAGAGCAGAGATTTCTTCCTGACATTCAGATCTGGGAAATTTCTCCTGTGCAGATGGGCACAACAAATAAGGTACCACGTTTAATCCTTTGACATTAGCAGACATTTTAAAAAACGATAATATTCAGTACTGTCAAGGATGTGGTAAAACTAGAGTATGCACAGATTGAGGTTGACATTGTTTATGACTACTAACCCTTCCCCCAGACATTCTGACAATATATATCAAGAACCACAAAACGTTCATATTTTTTGATGTATTAACTCCAAGGAAATAAACTAAAACTAAGAAAAAGCTGTGTGCAGGGCTACTAATGAGAGCAAAAATTGGAAACAATGTAAACGTCCAATGTGTGGAACTGGCTAAATAAATGATAGTACGTACACTTAATACTATGTTAGCAGCCATTAAAAATGATGGTAACATGGAAGGCATTATGCTGAGTGAAATTAGTCAGTTGCAAAAGGACAAATATATAAGACTACTATTATAAGATCTTGAGAAATAGTTTAAACTGAGAAGAACACACTCTTTTGTGGTTACGAGACGGGGGGAGGGAGGAAGAGTGGGAGAGGGGTATTTACTAAATAGATAGTAGACAAGAACTACTTTGGGTGAAGGGAAGGACAACACTCAACACAGTGGAGGTCAGCACAACTGGACTAAACCAAAGCAAAGCAGATTCCTGAATAAACTGAATGTTTCGAAGACCAGCGTAGCAGGGGCAGGGGTTTGGGGACCATGGTTTCAGGAGACATCTAAGTCAATTGGCATAATAAAATCTATTAAGAAAACATTCTGCATCCCACTTTGAAGAGTGGCATCTGGGGTCTTAAATGCTAGCAAGCGGCCATCTAAGATGCATCAATGAGTCTCAGCTCACCTGGATCAAAGGAGAATGAAGAACACCAAGAACACAGGGTAATAACGAGCCCAAGAAACAGAAAGGGCTACATGAACCAGAGACTACATTATCCTGAGACCAGAATAACTAGATGGTGCCTGGTCACAACCGATGACTGCCCTGACAGGGAACACAAGAGAGAACCCCTGAGGGAACAGAGGGAACAGGAGAACAGTGGAATACAGACCCCAAATTCTCATAAAAAGACCAGACTTAAAGATCTGGCTGAGACTGGAAGGACCCCGGTGATCATGGCCCCCAGACCTTCTGTTGGCCCACTACAGGAACCATCCCCAAAGCCAGCTTGTCAGACATGGATTGGAGTGGACCATGGGTTGGAAAAGGATACTGGTGAGGCGTGAGCTACTTGGTTCAGGTGGACACTTGAGACAATGTTGGCATCTCCTGCCTGGAGGGAAGATGCGAAGGTAGAGGGGCTTAGAAGCTGGCAAAATGGTCACAAAAAGAGAGAGTGGAAGGAGAGAGCGGGCTGTCTCATGGGGGGAAAAGTAATTGGGAGTATGTAGCAAGTTGTGTATGGGTTTTTGTGTGAGAGACTGACTTGATTTGTAAACTTTCACTTAAGGCACAATAAAAATTATTTTTAAAAAAATGATGGTAACAAAAAATATGTCACAACACAGAAAATACTTATGATGATATTAAACGAAAGAGTAGATTGAAAAACTACGTTTATGCTATCGTTACGATTTATGTACGTTTTAAGTATAGGACCAGAAAGGGAAAATAAAAATGGGTATTGGTTAGGAGAGTAGGATTGTGAGTGGAACAAAAGAATTTTGTACTAAATCAATTTTTTTAATAGAAAAGGGTTTTCTGGCTATAAATATTTTGAATTGACAAAGTTCAACGTAATCTTAAAACAAGTAACAAAAATCTACCAGAATATTATAATGGTTGTTTTTCTTTTTTTCTTACTTTCTTTTCTTTTTAAAAATAAATCATTCCTTATTCCCTGCAAACAATGTGTAGATAATAAAAGAAAACAGCATTGTTTTGTTTGGCTGCTAAGCTTTATTATTACTTGATTTAAAAGAATGGTCCAAGTTCTGACACCTTTTCAAGTGTTTACTGGATGGTATCCCCTGTAACATCCACAAAGCACACAGGTAAAGCCCCCTAGGCCTGGCCCTGGGCTGAGCTCCCAGGACAGAAGACTGGTCTACAGACAGTCCAGAGGGTGACAGGCGGAGGAGCACAGACAGGCCTTCTGGAGCCATTTATTCCTCTACCAGGTAAGAAAATGCAGCATCAGGGGGACTGTAATTCTTTGCACTGTGATCTTTGCACTATTATCAAATCACAGAAGGGGCCTGTGAATTCACCAATCAATTTAACCTATGAATTCCCTCCATAGCTGATGGTTTGCACTTAATCCTTTTGTATAATGTGCGGATCAATACCACACGCAGTTTTATCACCTTTATGACCAGTATCACCCTCCACTGAGCCACCCAAGTCAGAAACAGGAGAGTCCTCCCAGACTGTGCTCTCTCCCTAACACTGCACAGACCCATGTCCTGTTGATTCTGCCTCCAAGACATCTATGAACCCATCCACTTGTCTCTGTCCCCCTGCTACTGCCCAAACCCGCCATGATCTCTCACCTGGACCACAGACACAGCCTCCAGTCTTGCTGCCCCATCAGCACGAGGTTTCTAAAATACAAGCACGGTCATTTTCTCAGTGCCTACACAGGATAAAAATCCAGGCTCCTCAGGCTGGTCCAGGGGGCTGTCTGTGATCTACCACAGCCCAACCTGCCAGCCTCAAATCCAGCCACTCTCCCAGGTGCTTCCAGGGCTCCAGGTGCCTGCCAGTCCTGCCACCACACATGCTAATTTCCTCTGCCTGGAATGCTGAACCCACGCTATCCCCCTCACCCCTGAGGAAATCCTCTTTCTCTGAGCCTCCCCCACTTCCCCCGTGACCCTCCCACGCAGGCTTAGATGTTCCCTCTTTGTGTTTACCTAGCAGGTTAGGAAACACCAGCACACAGTGACTAAGCTCACAGGCTCTGGGGGTCAGGCTCGCCTGGGTTCAAATCCTGGCTCGGGTATTGTGCCAATCACTTCACATATATTACCTTCAGTGAATCCTTACAGCAACCCAGCGCCAGGTTCTGCTGTTATTTCCCTTGCGCAGATGAGTAAATTGAGGCTTAGAAGGGCTACGTAACTTGTGCTGAGCCATACAGTATACAAGATGAAGACCTGGGATTTGAATGAACCCAATCTGACTCGACCTCTACCGCAACGATGCTTTGCCTCTGAATGAATGGAAGCACCGCAAAGCCCCTCATTCCCTCCTTTAACAGTCAACCTATATTTCTTTTATGTCATATTCCTGTATTCATACATGTCAGGTGAGTTTCAGGAATGAAATTATTTCTTGTTCCCACCTAACCATCAACGACGATTTCAATTCCCCTCACTTTAACCCTCTTGGTAATATTCTGGTGGCCTCTGTTATGAACAGGATCTGAGGCCCCTGCCCCCTTCCTATCCCTCAATCCCCCAAACATTCTAGGAAAAGTGGAAAACAGCTGATAGGACTGTGACATCAGCAGGAAGCCTGGTGTCTCCTCTTTGGTTAAACCCACCCACGTCCTATAAAGTGGAAACCTGGCAATTAAACACTTTTTATGCTTAATAAAAATCCTAACTAAGCAAAAGTCATTCTGTCTGGATAACTGAGGTCCCCATGTGGACAACTGCTACGCGTCTGCTCAGAGGCCTCTGATAATTCTCCTCAGCAGAGGCACCTTCTTCACCTGGACTCCCAAACTTCACTGTATAACTTCACTCTTTGCTTCCACCTTTTCTCTCAAAATTTCCTTATATGAATCCCTCGCTCCACCCATATCAGAGTCTTTGGTGCTGCTCTGCTTACTGCGTGCTTCCCAGCTTATAGGCCCCATATCCCTGAACCTCTCTCTCCTCCTCACCACTTACACCCCTCTGCACCCCCGCTCCCCAACACCCAGCATGAATGCCACTCCTACACAAAGTCTTTCCAGGCTTCTCGACTAGCTAAGAGCTCTTTTCCAAACCATGACTGCACCTGCCACTTCTAACCTATGGCCAAGATCCATCCTTCTTCCGTCTTCAATGTACCCTGAGTCTATCCGCCATCTTCCTGTCACCACCAGTCCCAGTTGAGATCATCTTGTGCTTAGATTGCTACAGTCGCCCCCTTGTTGTCCCTGCTTCCAATCAGGCCCCCAGCACAATCACTTCTCTGTGAAGCCTCCGGACAAAGCCCAAACCCCTCCTTAATCTGGCTCAACAGGTCACATGTCATCCGTCCCTGCCTTCATTCCAGCTCACCTTTCCCCCTTTCTCCTCTCCCATGTCTCCTGTGCTACACTCACGGGGAATTTCTTCCAAGTTTCACACACTGTTCTCTCTTGCTCTGGCTTTCCCGCAAGCTGTTCCCATTGTCTGGAACCCTCTCCTCATGCCCTTTGGCTAATGTCTATGCAAGCTTCAAATCTTAGCTTGTACCTTACTTTCTAAGGAGCCCTGGTGGCACAATGGTTAAGAGCTCAGCAGCTAATCAAAAAGTTGGCAGTTCGAACCCACCCAGCCGCTCTGTGGGAGAAAGACCTGGAGAGCTGCTTCCGTCAAGACTCGACAGGACCCAACAACATCACCACCTTACTTTCTCCTGGAACTCTTCCTTGGGCCACTCGTTTGGTTTCAGTGACTACATTTATGTGTTCCATAAGATCCTAATATATAGTCGGTGGTCTACTCAGCTCTCCAAAGTCCGTCCTCGGCCTACAAGACCACACAAACTGGTCTCTAGCTTCAATTTCTACTACTTTTCCCGTGTTCAGCAAGCTGCAGCCTCAGTAACCACAATTGGTTAAGTAATGGTACAGAGTTTGGATTCATTCAACAACGAATATTATTGAGCTTCTACTACATGCCAGGCATTACTAGGCACTGAGAGATAAAACACTGCGCAGAACAAAAATAGCCTCTGTTCGTGAAACTTTCATTCTAGTGGGAGAAGACCCAAAATAAATAAAAAAAGTCAGTATATCTTATCTCAGGTAAGTGCTATAGAGGAGAACAAAAAAAAAAAAAAATGGGTGAGGAACACAGGGAATGCAGAGGTGGTGGTGTTATTTTATTTAGGGTGATAAGGTCTCTGTGACAAGGTGGAATTTGAGCAGTGACCGGAAGGAAGTGAGGTAATGAACCATGTGGATACCTGGGGAAGACGACTGCAAGCAGAGGGAACGGCCAGGGTGGGAGCTTGTTTCAGGAACACAAGAAGGCCAGTGTGGCTGGAGCAAAGAGAGTGCGCAGAAGAATAGCAGAAGCTGAGGCTGGGAAGGCTTCAAGGAGTTGATGGGGCATGGTTCATGTAGGGCCTTGAAGGCCATTGGAAGCACTTCTGCCTTTACTCTGAGTGAGATGGGAAGACTTCAGAGGTTTTAAGCAGGGAGTGGGGAACAAGATCTGACTTACCTTCCAAAAGGACCAGTCTGGCTGCTGTGTGGAGAATTGACTGTAGGGGGCAAGGGTGGAAGCAGGGAGACCAGTCAGAAGGCTATTGCAATAGTCCACGCAGGAGATAATGTGGCCTAGTGCATAAATTCATTGATTCAATAAATGAAAGAATGACTCGTTCCTCTTTTATTGGCCACTGAAGTTGTTTCCAGTATTGTATTAATATAAATAGGGCTATAATAAATACCTTTGTGCAAATACCTTTGTGCATAAAGACTTTTACTGTTATTGCTGATATTTTGTTTTGTGTGTTTGCCCCCCCCAGAATAGTTTCTCAAATATAGAACTGCTTGACCAAAGAGGAGACACATTTCAAGGTTTTAAAAAGATACCCATCAAATTGCTTTTCATAAAGTGTAGGAGGGTATTATCACTTGTTTTTTATGTGGCTGTCCGAGAAGCCAAAAAAAGACCTTTTGCTCTTGTTTCCGTTTGGGCATCAGGTTCTTCATCTATAAGATGGCGATAATCATACTCGTTCAGCTTTTCTCACAGGGTTGTAGTAGGGCCAAGGCAGTTAAAAAAACGGATACCCAGTTATGGTCTGAACCAGAGAAGACATGTCTCCTGGGCTTCATCATCTGGGGGTAGGAGAGGGGCAGAGGGCAAGAGCTCAACCTAACTAAGCAGGCTTCCACAGCCCTATTGGCTGGAGGGGAAAAGAGTGACCAGCTGTGAGGGTGGGGGGAGTCTACATCTGTTAATACCTCTCTCTGCTGTCTTTATTACTTCTTCCTCTGGCAGAAACGGTGGTCTCAAACACACCAACAATCATGAATATGGCACAGCACCCGGCGACGTTTCATTGTTCCATTATACGTAAGGTCGCCGTGAGTCAGAGCAACGATAACTGGTCATCCTTCTTCACCAGCCCATCCATGCTCTTAACACAGCTATTACTCTATAATTTGATCGTTTATGGAGTTTCAGATCCTCACTCAATCCAGTCTTCAGGCTTTTGTGGTATGGTTTGACTTCCCAAGCAAAGGATTTGTCCAGTTAGAATATTTGGTTCTGTTCGTGAAAATTCTTTTATCTAAAAATATTTCGTGATCAAATATTCTCCTTTTCCCCAAAAGAGGGAAAAGTAATTTCAAATTAAAAAAAAAGAAGAAGAGCAAAGGCAGCGTGTTCAGAATTGGGGTGGGGGGTGGGAGGAAGCACTGCTGTACCACATCCCTTCGGCCAAAGGGAGGTCAAGATGCTTCCCCTCCCAGCCAAGACAAGGCTGATTGCACCTTCTCCTTCCAGCCGCAACTAAAACCTGTGGGAAGGGGGTTTCGCTTTTTTTTTTTTTTTAAGTGTTTCTTAACGGGCTGCAAATTACAAAATATTCTCTTCTCCTTTCACCAGATAATCAAATGGTCCCTGAATCTGAAAGCGCAGCACAATTCAGTTTGCGTCTCAAAATGCAGTGTCAGTTCAGCCCCGCGAAGGCAGTTCAGTTTTTAATTTCTGGAGCAAGACTCGGCAAACAGTAAAAACACTCTTGTGGAGCTGTGAAAGTTGAGCTTCGCTGTTTGATAAATGAGCAGACGGGCAGGCAGCCCCTCTTTCTTTTTTTGTATGGATTCAATGAAGCCTGCCTAAAGAACGCCACATGCTGTTCTAGCTACTGATCTAACATTCCGCAACATCCCAGCCTTCCAAATTCCCTTTAATTACGCGTGAATCCCACCCTTCTCTCTTTCAGCCTGGGCAGACAGGGCTGGGGCTCCACAGGGCGGGGGCTCCACAGGGCGGGGGGTGGGAATCGAAAAGTGCTGGAGAACGACTCCCTGGAGCCACTGGAGTTCTTTTTTAAGGGGCAGTTGTCATGTTATTCATATCCTCCCTCTACTCTTCTCCCTATACAATGCATTGCTCCAGGTTGAAGGAAAATCAGCATGCAGGCTACCCTTGGATAATTCTTGGAGTTTTAGAAAATGTGAGTGAGTTTTAAGCAAACATTGCTGAAATGACATATTCAAACACGTGCGCTATATTAAGGTAAGGATGGGGACAAACGAGCAGCACTAGGCACCACACACTATACTAGGTGTTTTACACTTGGTATTGCATTGTATAAAAGAGGGCAGAGGTGGTTCAGTGGTAGAATTCCCGCCTTCTACGCAGGAGACCTGGGTTCGATTCCTGGCCCATGCACCTCATACGCAGCCACCTATTCGTCTGTCAGTGGAGGCTCGCATGTCGCGATGATGCTGAACAGGTTTCAGCAGAGCTTCCAGACTAACACAGGCTAGGAAGAAAGGCTTGGTGATGAAAATTCTGGCGATGGATCACAACAGCCTGATCCCACTGTGTGAAGGGCCGCCATGAGTTGGGGCCAACTCCCTGGCGCTAACAACAACGTTGCATTTTATCCCATAAACATCTCTGGAAGAAAGCATGCTGTTGCTCTGCTGTGTGCCATCGAGTCGATTCCGACTCACAGCGACCCATAGGACAGAGCAGAACTGCCCCCACTGGGTTTCCAAGGAGCGGCTGGAGGAAAGCATGATAATCCCCGTTTTACAGATGAGGAACTGGGATCTAGGGCGGTCCCAGATGCTTGGGCCACAGACTCCAGTGGAAGAATGGGGGGAATCTCGTTACACTCCCTTCTCCTCTTCACCTTGGCAGACCACTAGAGCAAGGAGGCTCCCACTGATGGTGCATGAAACCCCGGACGTCCTCTCATGATGTGGCCTCAAGAGCCACCTTCAGAACCACAGAGGAAAGGCACTCAATCTCATTATTCTACAGATTTGATTTTGACCCCAAAGTGTATGGTCTGGATCCAGCTTGACCTCCAAACTTAAGTCTCTGGGGATGGCTCTGCAGTTTCCAAAAATTCAGTGCACCCCCAGAAGGCAGAGATCTGCCACCAATGAGGACTGACCCAAAAGAAATTCCAGTGCAATGGAGCAAGGGCCCATCCTTCTATACTTTGTGGGAGACCAAGCTCAATTGTGTATAGTCAAGTCTGCTTAAAACAGCTTAAAAATAAGAGCTTATTTTAAAATAAGATTTGGGCTCTTATTTCAGGGATCATTTGGGTGTGGGAAGAGAAGAGTAGCTTTTGAAATGGCAAGAAATTGCAAACTCAGTACAATGACTATTTGCTGTTTTATAATTATATACTTTAGATGTTTTGTGGCTTTCTTTAAAAAAAAAAAAGCATATAACCAACAATTTTTCTAAAAAGTAAGGGAGGATTTGGGAAAGAAGTTAGTTCTAATTGCTGAAACTTTAAGTCTGAAAGCAGAGTACTCACTTTTTTTTTTTTCACTAGAAAAACCTAGCCCCCTTTTCTCAGAGAAGAAAAAATAATTAAGTCTGGTGGTAGGAATAAAGATTTTTTGAGCACCCCACCTCAATGTTTTCATTTTGAAATAGGCATTTGCCGGAGTAATTTTACACTGCTGATTTACCTCTATTCCTTAGACATTTTCTTTTCAGCACCTACTAGGTGCCAGGCACTGGGGGCATGAAGTTAGAACATGCTACAGCTTTCCCCAAAAGAAATTTCAAAATTTGTATAAGAAATTCGTATCTAGTGAAATGAGACAGAAGTGGAATTACCAGTCACACGTATGGGCCGATGAAGGAGTCCATGAAAACTCGCAGGGCTAGAAAGATAACAGTTAATCGGTTGTTTCTTGCTGGGTGCCATGGAAGGCAATCGCAAGAAGTCCAAAAAATCCCTAGATGAACCCAGTATTGTCTTTAGGCTGACTGGATATTGTGTCACATGTGTGAATGTGAGAAAAGACAGTCATCACACGCCGATTTAGCTAGAATGAGGTGACTTACATAAGATACAGGCTAAGTCAAAAATGGAATAATTCTGAAGACAATAATAAGAGTGAGGGTGAGGGTGGTGATGACAACGTGAGATGTAGGTAATTTTTAGAACAATTGTCCTCAAAATTGTTCAGAAGCAATAGCACCTAGAAGGCTTGAAATATTGATAGGTTAGTGATAACATACTAAAAACACGATATATTAAAGTCATGAAATGTTGCCATGGTAAATGGAAACCATGATTATAGCTAACGTGCATGGAGTGTTTATATTTACCAGGAGCTGTGCTCAGTGACGTCACTAGGGTTGGCATCGCCCTGTGAGGTAACTCATGGTGCCACACTAGGGTTGGCATCGCCCTGTGAGGTAACTCATGGTGCCACACTAGGGTTGGCATCGCCCTGTGAGGTAACTCATGGTGCCACACTAGGGTTGGCATCGCCCTGTGAGGTAACTCATGGTGCCACACTAGGGTTGGCATCGCCCTGTGAGGTAACTCATGGTGCCACACTAGGGTTGGCATCGCCCTGTGAGGTAACTCATGGTGCCACACTAGGGTTGGCATCGCCCTGTGAGGTAACTCATGGTGCCACACTAGGGTTGGCATCGCCCTGTGAGGTGACTCCTGGTGCCATCCCACCGTGGACCTCCTCCCATACCAGACCATGCAGAATTCTCAGTAACATTTTTTTGTACTAATGTTTCTCATAAATCAATTTCTATATATCACTTCTTCTTTTCCTTTAATTACTGCTTGTTGATATAGGTTCACAAATACTAATTACCACAGTGTGTAGCTAAAACACCAGGAAATCGGACAAAATCAGCAACTCTAACAACACTGGCAGCAAGGAAAACAAGGGTACGTGCTTGTAGTGCGTGCAGATGACCTGAAGCGTCATTGTGATTGGGTAATAATGTCAGCTCTGACTGGAGCACGTTAGAAGGTTCAAAAAAGTCAATCAGCATAAAGCTTTAGTCTTGTAGGTATACTGATACATGTAAACTGGGCTTACAAAAAATTTTTTGCTGTTCTAAGTCATTACAGGGATATTTTTATAAAAAATAATAAATTTCTCCTGAAACACCGCACAAAAATTTTATAGACAGTCATTTTGGTGTCACCCCCCCTCCGACAATGTCACCCGGTGAGGTCTGCAAACCCCCAGCTCCCTTAATAATGCCACTGACTGTGCTTTTTATATATATGTTTATATTATATTTATATTTGTATTATGTCCTTTTTATATTTATCACCTCAGCACTTCTTTAGGTGGATGCTATTATTATCCCATTTTATAGATGGAGAAACTGAGGTCCGGAGATATTAAGAAATTGCCTGATCTCCCACAGCTGGTAAGTGGAGGAGTCAGTTTGACTTCGAAGATTTTATACTTCATTACAGTAGGGACGATGAAAAAGGAAGACAAAAGAAGAAATGATGCCTTCAAATTGTGGTATTTGCAAAGAATATTAAATGTGCTACAGACTGCCAGAAGAACAAACAAGTCAGTCTTAGAAGAAATACAACCAGAATGCTCCCTAGAAGCGAGGATGGCATGACTTCAACTTGTTTACTTTGGACATGTCATCAGGAAAGACCAATTGCTAGAAAAGGACACCATGTTTGGTAAAGTAGAGGATCAGCAAAAACCAAGGAAACTTTCAATGAGATGGATTAACACAATAGCCCTAACAATAGACTCGAACACACCAACCAGCATGAAGATGGTGTGGGACTGGGCCACATTTCATTCTGTTATACATAAGTTGCCATGAGTCCAAGCCAACTCGATGGCAACTGACAACACACTGAAGACACCTAAAACAACAAAATGTGTTATCTTGTGTGAAATCAGACATTCCAGTGTGGACACTCAACTGCAGATACTAAAGGTTAAAAAAATGTATGTGAAAATTAAAACAAGGCCACCACCGAAGGATCCTCCTGTCACCTCCAGAACGCCCTCCTCTGCTCCTGTGCCTTCCATGGAGGTGCAAGTGACTCTACATGTGGGCAGGTTTGAAGGACTCTGGAGGAAGAGGGCAGTTATATACTGTGAGAGGAAGCACATCATTGTCTCTGTTCCAGCTGTATGTGACTGCTGAATACACAGGTCCCCAAATACACTTGGCTTTTCCTATTGCTCAAGCGCGGCCAAAAGGAAGGAGGAAGCCAGATATTCAAGGAAGAGACACCCACAGCCCATACTGCCAATTACCTCAAGTCCTCATTGGAAAAAGGCGTGAAATAATTCAATTCAATTCATAGAAGTACATCTGTGGCCCCAACTTCCCTTTCTTCAGTCTCCCTACATTGATGGTGTTCTTTCTCTGTGGCATGTGTCCACACTCTCCCACTTCCTGCCCCCTCAGATCCAACTCCCAGAAAAATACCTGGTTTCCAGGCCCAACCCTGCCACTTAGCATGTAAGCTTGGAAAAACTACTCAGTCCCTCTGGGTCTTAATTTCCTCACTTGGAAAATGAGGAGGGTTGTACCAATAGATCTCTAAGTCCCCTTAATAGATTAAATCTATTCATACTGAGGTGCTAGTAACTGAGAAGTATTAGTGAATTACCCTGTCCCGTTCTAGTTGCATTTTTATAGACTTAAATGAGAAGAATTGAGGAATTTGAGATCTCAACAAGCCTTCAGGAAAGATATATTTGCGAGACCAAGTGGCTTCCAATTGCTCATATGCAAGTTTAAGTCGAAGCTGAAGAAAATTAAAACAAGTCCACGAGAGCCAAAATACAATCTTGAGTATACAGCACCCGAATTTGGAGACCATCTCAAGAATAGATGTGACACATTGAACACTAGTGACCAAAGACCAGACAAGTTGTGGGATGACATCAAGCACGTCATACATGAAGAAAGTAAAAGGTCATTAAAAAGACAAGAAAGAAAAAAAAGATCAAAATGGATGTCAGAAGAGAATCTGAAACTTGCTCTTGAATGTAGAGCAGCTAATTTGAATGGAAGAAATGATGAAGTAAAAGAGCTGAATAGAAGATTTCCAAGGGCGGCTTGAGGAGACAAAAAGTAAAGTATTATAATAAAATGTGCAGAGACCTGAGTTAGAAAATTAAAAGAGAAGAACTCGCTCAGCATTTCTCAAGCTGAAAGGACCGAAGAAAAAATTCAAGCCTTGGGTTGCAATTTTGAAGGATTCTATAGGTGAAATATTGAACGAAACAGGAAGCATCAAAAGAAGACGGAAGGAATACACAGGGCACTGTACCAAAAAGAATTGGTCGATGTTCAACCATTTCAGAGGAAAGATATGATCATGAACTGATGGTACTGAAGGAAAAAGTCCAAGCTGCACTGAAAACACTGGGGAAAAACAAGGCTGCAGGAATTGACTGAATACCAATTGAGACGTTTCAACAAACGGATGCTTACTCGTCTACGCTAAGAAATTTGGAAGATAGCCAACTGACTGGAAGAGATCCATATCTGTGCCCATTCCAAAGAAAGATGATCCAGCAAGATGCATAAATTATCTAATAATATTATTAATATCACAAGCAAGTAAAATTTTGCTGAAGATAATTCAAAAATGGTTGCAGCAGTACATTGACAGGGAACTGCCAGGAAGTCAAGCCAGATTCGGAAGAGGACATGGAACGAGGGATATCACTGCTAATGTCAGATGGATCTTGGCTGAAAGCAGCTAATTCCATAAAGATGCTTACCTGTGTTTTATTGATTATGTAAAGGCATTCCACTGTGTGGATCATAAAAAATTATGGATAACATTGCAAAGAATGGGAATTCCAGAACACTTAATTGTGCTCATGAGGAACCTGTACATAGGCCAAGAGGCAGCTGTTCGAATGGAACAAGGGGATACTGCACAGTTTAAAATCAGAATAACTGTGTGTCACAGTTCTATCCTTTCAGCATGCTTATTCAATCTGTATGCTGAGCAAATAATTCGAGAAGCTGAAGTATATGAAGAAGAACATGACATCAGGATTGGTGGAAGACTCTCTAACAACCTGCCATATGCAGATGACACAACCCTGCTTGCTGAAAGTGAAGCACTTACTGATAAAGACCAAAGACCACAGCCTTCAGTACGGATTACATCTCAACATAAAGAAAACAAAAATCCTCACAACCGAATCAATAAGCAACATCATGATAAATGGAGAAAAGATTGAAGTTGTCAAGGATTTCATTTTACTTGGATCCACAATCAATACCCGTGGTGAAACAGCAGTCAAGAAATCAAACGACAAATTGCATTGGGCAAATCTGCTGCAAAAGACCTCGTTAAAGCGTTGAAAAGCAAAGATGTCACTTTGAGGACTAAGGTGTGCCTGACCCAAGCTGTGATATTTTCAATCATCTCATATGCATGCAAAAGCTGGACAATGAATAAGGAAGACTGAAGAAGAATTGATACCTTTGAATTATGGTGTTGGCAAAGAATAATGAAGATATCATGAACTGCCAGAAGAGTGAACAAATCTGTCCTGGAAAAAATATAGCCAGACTGTTCCTTGGAAGCGAGGATGGCAAGACTTTTTCTCATGTACGTTGCACACGTTATCAGGAGCGACTGGAGAAGGACATCAAGGTTGGTACGGTAGAGTGTCAGCGAAAAAGAGGAAGACCCTAGACCAGTTGGCTTGACACAGTGGCTACAACAATGGGCTCAAACATAGCAACAATTTTGAGGATGGTGCAGGACCAGGCAGTATTTCATTCTGTTGTACACGGAGTTGCTGTGAGTTGGAACTGACTCAAAGGCACCTAACAACAACAACAAAGTGGCATTCTACATGTATTCAAGTTACACTGTGTATATACTGTCTAGCATCTATTCATAAATCTGCCTCTTCTTGAAAAGTTCAACGAATTGCTGACCATAAATCACATTACCTTTGCACAGTCTTAAGTGATCACATGGTACCACCTATGTTGCTTTTCATGGCTCATGAATTGGGAATATATCCTATACTCTTTTAGGATCCTGGGTTCCATTTCACAGTTGTGACATATAGAAGGATACACAGATATTTGAAAGGATTTTCTGTGGCTAAAATGGCTATTGTTGTACCCCTTTCCAATCAAACCCTATTTTTTTTATTCCAGGAGGCCTGTTAAACCCGTTGCCGTTGAATAGGACAGAGTAGAACTGCCCCACAGTGTTTCCAAGGAACGGCTGGTGGATTCGAACTGCTGACCTGTTGATCAGCAGCCCAGCTCTTAACCACTGTGCCACTGGGGGTCCATTCCCAAAGGCAATAGATTACATTTACCTTGGCCTCCCTGATGGCCCAGAGTAATCAATGCGATATAAGGGTAGATCATTGGGTGGAGCTTCTAGGAAAGTTCCTAAAGAGGGCTGGCTTGGCTAGGAGTCTTGTTCTTTCTGCCCTCCCTTCTATTTCCTGCCTGGAATATGGCCTTTTGAGTCCAGCAGCCATGCACTGACTCAGAAACTGGAAGCTGTGAGCCAAAGATGGCAGAGCATAGTAGAGATAGAAGGGGCTCATAGAGCTGTCATCCCAGTGCTGGGCTCTCTTCTCCTAGGCTTACTTATATGGAGAAAAGTAAAACCACTGATTTATTCAAGCCACTGTTTGGGGATGGGGAGGGGCATCTTTTAGCCATAACCACAATGCGACTCCTAACTAATAAGTTAAACCTTTTGGCTTCCACCTAGGATTTACTTTATTGGGAAGCCTCCAGTGTTTACCTCCTTTGCATTGAGCAGAAATCAGATACTGACAGCATAAGGCTTGGAGCCAGCTATCTCCTCTATAAATGGGAATAAAGATAGCAGTTAGTTCCCAGGGCTGTACGAGGATTGAATGAGTTGATGTGTGCACAAGGCTTGATCCAGCGACTGGCGCAGAGTCAGTGCTAGCTATCATTACTTTATGATTCCTATTTGAAAATATTTTGGGATAATATTTTTTTTATGGAAAGGATCTTCATGTGCTCAGAGACTACCTTCCCCATTTGACAGATGGCGGTACTGAGGTTCAGAGAAGGAAAGAGGCCTCCCCATGGTCACACAGCAAGTAAAAGTGACAGATCCTCAAGGTCAGGGCTCAGAATGCAGCATAACTGGAAACTCCTGGCACACAGCCCATAGCGGACCCTTCCTAAATGTCTGTCCGTAAAGACCTTTTTTCACCCTCAGACTTCCCCTGGAGAGCTTGTTGCAACCACTTGGAAAATGAACCGTTTGCAACTTAGAGATGTTCTGTTTGTTCAGAAATCTGAGGTCCAGTTTTTCTTTCTGAAAAGGCTTGGCTTGGTGGCTAAGCATCATGGTGCTCTAATGGAAAGCAGGGGAAAGATGTATTTGGTGAAATTAAAATGCCCACTTCAGCTTCTGTGGATCTTCCGGGGCTCTGGGTTGGGGGAGGTGGATACCCGGTGCCTGGGGGTTTTCCAGGACGGACTAGGTGCTCAGGCTACCCTTCCTCTACCCCTAAGGAGGCAGCAGTTTTCTCCTCCGTGTCCCTCCACCCCCGTGTGTTCACAGCCCAGGAGATGCCTTTGCCATCTTGTCCTCCAGTTATTCATGTGCACGTGTCCCCTGAAGGACAGAGGCTGTCTTCTTCCCTCCGTATCCCGTCGCCCAGCCCAGGGCCAGGCTCATCACGGACATGGGATAAACGAATGCTGAATAAATGGGTAGATCCAAGTGTCGCTGGAGGAAGCAGCACAGAAAATACTGGCAGGGGATTTCACACTGCTGAGAATACCCCACTGGGAAGGTGTGAGGGGACATGTCGCTGCAATGCCAGCATACTTGATCCCCGAGAGGCAGACAGACCAAGACTTCTCTCCCCAATTCCGTCACCTAGGAGGTCTCCAGGTGACTGCTAATGACATCAAAGTCAAAAGGACAAGTGGATGCACAACACCTGCCCCCACACATACCCAGCCTCCTCCCATAATAACCTGTTCCGTGTAGAGGAGATGTCTAAGAGCGTCGATTCCAGCCTGACTGACAAGTCTACATCCTGAATCCATCACTTACTAACTGTGTGACCTTGGTGAATTACCTGACTGCTCCAGGACTCAGTTTACCCATCTATTAAATGGGGGATAATGACAGTTACTTACAGTCCCTGGAGAAGGACATCATGTTTGGTAAAGCAAAGGGTCAGCGAAAAAAAGGAAGACCCTTGATGAGATGGATGGACACAGTGGCTCCAACAATGGGCTCAAGCACAGCAATGACTGTGAGGATGACACAGGATCAGACAGTGTTTCGTTCTGTTGTACACAGGGTCGCTGTGAGTCAGAACCGACTCAACAGCACCTAACAAGAACAACAATCTCATAGAGTTGTTTGTAGGATCAGATAAAGTTGTTGTATGTACTTAGAATGGTGCTAGGTACATAAAAATGCCCTATTTAAGTTTCTGCTATTTCTATTAATTTTATGAGAAATTTGTGAAGGCTGTATCATAAATCAGACATGGGCAGACACCTCTACCACCTGTTAAAAAGAATTGCTTGGGAAATTTAGCTGGGTCTAATGCCAAGTGTAGGCCAATTCTATTCCTATTATTACCTTGTGTGTGTCTCAAACACAGTTCTGTTGTTCTTTAAAAATATCATTTTACTGCTTTTGATGGAGAACTAGGGTTATCATTTTGATAGTTCTCAACTTGACAAGCAGTCAGCCGCAGGAGAGAAAGGCCAGTGGAGAGCTAAAGACTAGGTCACACTCTCGCCTTCCCCCCCGGGTCCCCAAGCTACGCATGATCAGGCCCAAGCTGAGGGGAGGAGAGGGCCCTGAAACTGACGTGAGAATGGAATTTTAAATTGTATGGACTGGACTTTTTAATATATGAAAGTGTCTAAATTATCGAAAAGAGGTGCATATTGTTATAATTGATGACCAAAAAGCTATTAAAACCTCCATGAAGCCATTAGGGGTCAGGGAAGGGAGCTTGGCCATGGTGCAGAGGAAGGAGTGACTAGAACAAAGTGAACTTATTTTCTGTTTACACTTCATCAAGTTCCGCCTGTTCCAAAAGCTAGTCACTCTTGTGGTGGCTCGTCTGGGAGTCTCCAAGAATCAGGGTGCAGCACTAGATGCATAGGCACAAAAACAGAGCCACAGGTGAACCCTCCTTGGAGGGGCAAGAGCAGACTGTGGGTGGGGGCAGTAGGAGGTCAGCTGGAGAGCACAGCCCTTTAGCCAATGTGGACAAAGATTCACGGGGGGCTCCCCAAGGGCCACGACTGAGCCCGTCCCCTCAGCATATGGATGAGGGTCACAGCAGAGGGCACTGACAGCTAGGAGGAGCCCTCAAAAGCACCAACTGGTACAAGCAACCCTTCCTCTAAGACTACCCTCCACCGCTCTACCCCAAACCTGGAGGATCCAGAAGAGGGGAGAGAAAGAACAGACAAACCCCTCTTTCCCAGAGCAAATTCTGAGCCACAGTGAGGGAGAAGTTCTGACTTGGATCCTAGATTGAAGTTTTAAATTGGCCTGAACTAGACTTTTGGAAAGGAATTGTTATATCTAACCAAGACCTATTTGATGGCTGAACGTGATCCAAACCAAAACCAAAAACCAAACCCGTAGCTGTTGAGTCAATTCCAACCCATAGTGACCCTATATGACAGAGTAGAACCGCTCCACAGGGTTTTCAAGGAGTGGCTGGTGGATTCAAACTGATGACCTTTTGATTTGAAGCCCAGCTCTTAACCACTGTGTGACCAGGACTCCGAACATGGTCCAATGCTATGGAATTTCCCTGCAATGACCTCAGAGTGCAGACCAGTGAGATGGGACAGAGGATGTTGAAGCCGGCACTTCAAAGTACATAAAAATATAGCCAGTTTCCATTAGCACCTCTGCGAGCTCATTCTTACTCAATAAACGGGTTAATGGCAAATGAATACAATACCAATTTCCTAAGGCTATAGTGAGGGTTAGACAAACTCAGGTGTGGAAAATGATTCCCACGGTCTCTGGCAAGTAGTAATAACATAAACCGTTCAACCTTCATCAAGTATCTGAAGGCCTACTATTCCATGCCAGGCACTGCTCTAGGTGCCAGGGACGTGCAATGAACAAGAAAAAGGCCCTGCCCTTGTGGAGCTTCCATTCTAGAGGGAGAGACAGACAAGAGACAAGCAACTATACAAGCAACTAGTTCATGGGTGGTGCAAAGGGTTAATGCGCTCAGCTGCTAACTGAGAACGTCTACCCAAAGGCACCTCTTAAAAAGGCCTGGCAATCTACTGCCAAAAAATCAGCTATTGAAAATCCTATGGACACAGTCCTACTCTAACACACGTGGGGTTGACATGAGTTGGAATTGACTTCACGGCAGCTGATTCACAGGACGTAAAGAAAAATAAGGTATGGTCAGAAAATGGAGGAGATGGGACGGGGTGGGGCTAATGGTAATTTCTTCCATTTATGCTTCAGAGTTTTAAAAAATTCTCTCATAAATACTGTCTCTTTTTATCCCTAAAGAAATTTTGGTGAGAGATTTTTCTCATCTAAAGGTAAGGAAATAGAAGCTTAGAAAGGTTAAGTGACTCCAAGTCCGGTGACCTTCCATTTTCCTAGCCAACAGCAAAAACGGGCACAAGACCAGTTCTGCTAGAAGCTTCAGCATTCCCCGCATTTGCTAAATTAATTCCGGGACCCAAAGTCAATAGGACATTACTGGAAGCCCGTGCTTGTGGAGCTTGGCCACAGCCTCGGAAAGGAGATTGATATTGAAAGTCTTACTTGGAACAAAGCAGTTGCTGCCACCAACTTTACGAAAACAGGTCCCGGACAGGCAGCCCTGGGGAGAGTGTACCGCTGGTGTTTGCTTCAGCTCAGCCCCCTGAGAGCTGGGTGGGGGAACTACCGCCTATCTGTTTTTCCTCTAAAAACTGAGCTAAAATATTGAACCTCGCATGCTCTGAGTTAAAAGTTCATTGATGAATACTAAGTTGGGACGGATCTGCTCAAAGGAAGGCTGTCCATGATTACACCCCAAGGTTTCCCAGAATAACTGGTCACTTTCTGTCAGGGAGAGGGCAGCTGCCGCATGCTGAGAGCCCTCAGGAAGGGCAGATGTGTCTGGGATTTCAATTCAACAAGCTCCATGTGGAAATCCACGGCGGGCGCCTTCTGTCCTCCGAGGCTGGAAGGACAGCCTGGTTCACCATGCATCTCAAATTGATGGCACAGCATCTGCAAAGAGCTTTTCTATTTGTGCTTTTACTATCATGAGAGTATTTCCTTGCTTTTGGACTGAAGACAAGAAGGATGCTTTTTTTAATGACTATTTTGGAAACAGCTGGCACTGTAATTCCTCTGAGGGAGGAGACGGTGATTATTTGGAAAAATATTTTGAAAAGCCATTTGGGGTAAGTGAGACCTGTAGACAGAGGTGTCGGCAGGCACCAAGGATCAGAAAACAGAGGAAATTTGGTGGGGGTTGTCCCGGGAAGGAGGGGGAGAGAAGAGCAAAGGGAAGCAGAAGGGAGGCAGAGGAGGAGGAGGGACGCAGGCAGAGCAGAGCACGGCTGGGAGTAGTGGGGAACTAGACAGTGGAGGACCAGCCTCTATTGCAGTAGGGAGGCCGAAGGGCATTTTGAGATGGGAATGCCTGTTCCATAGGACTCTGGGAAGGCAAACCCCTTCATCAACTTCAGTCTCCTGGGTTCACAAACGCTTTCTGTGGACTCTCTTAAGAAAAGCAGAGACTGAATTTCACCCTTGGCTCACCATGGTGTAGAGCAGAGCTGTCCAACAGAACTTTCTGTGATGATGGAAATATTCTATTCTGTACTGTCCAATACGGCAGGCCCTGGCCACATGGTAATTGAGTACTTGAAGTGTGGCTAGGGTGACCGGGGAACTGAATTTTGATTTTGTTTAATTTTAATTAAGTTAGAAAGCCACATGCAGCTGGTGGCTACTCTACTGGACAGCACGGGTGTACAGAGAGGTAGCATATATGGAAGCCAAAGTCCCATGTCAAGGTGACCCTGGGGTTTGCTAAAAACTTGGCGCAGCCTTGAGACTTAAAATGGGAACTGGGTGCGCCCAGAGATATGGGCGGCTAAACCAATTTTACTTACAACATGAGGTCAATGAAACCCCCAGCTAACAACAGAGTTATAAAAGTCTTTGAGAATAAAAGACAGAAGGCCCTTACACAGGCAAACTGGAGTTTCTAGAAATGGTGAGATTTTTGCAGAATCTAAGCTAACAAAGGGCTAATTGTGTATGCACAAACACCTTATAACACCAAGAATTCAAAGAATTGTAACAGCACAAGGTAGGTGCTTAATAAATATTTACTAAGTTACTGGAACAGTGGTTATATCAACCCAATGACAATATCTCACTTGAACCTTGCAGCATCACTATGAGGAGACAGGCCCAAAACCAAAAACTCATTGCTGTCAAGTTGATTCCAACTCATAAAAATTCCAAATCATAAAAAAAAAAAAAAAAATAAGCGACCTTAATTCCCCATTTCACAGCTGAGGTGGCTGAAGCTGAGAGAGGTTAAGTGGTAGGTCCAGGAGAGTCAGAACTCCTGGTCTTTTAATCCATATCTAAGAGGCCTTATCTGGAGTCTCCATCATGGCAGCTGCCGAAGGTGCGTGTGGATGCGAGTGACTGCTCAGGGAGCGCGGGCCCTGACCCGGCTCTGTTATTGCGTGCGCGCTTGGTGCTGTTCTTCCTTCTCCCCCCTGCCCCGCAAAGGAAACAAGTCCCTCCCTAGACTGTGAGCCCCTCCACAGCAGGGCCTGGACTGGCCTCTTTTTCTCTGTCCTCTCTGGCTGTCTAACACAGTGCCTGCCACACAGCCGATCTCAGCAAATACTGATGGGCTGCAGAAGTGAATGAATGAAATAGCGAAGCTGGATTCTCCACTGACTTTAGAAACAAACAAAAATTTTCATTTTAGAAAAAAAGCCTCATGAAAATATTTTTCTCCCTAAGGCACCACAGAGCCTCTTCCCAATTCTTGAGTGGAGCCAGTGAGTTTTTGGACTCTCTACGGCAGTTGGCTCAAGCCTGACACTACCCTTTGCCTTTTTTTTTTTTTTTTTTCCCCTGCTGATGATCTATGTGTTGGGTGTCTGAAAAGGGAATTTCTGAACCTTATAATGCTGACCTTTTTCTGCCAAGACAGTCATTTCACACCTGTACTCAGAAAACTGGTAAGGAACGGTGGTGCAGAATAAGCCTATCTATTTTTCGTTAGCCAACACACACACACACACACACACACACACACGAAACCAAAACACCAAACCTGTTGCCCTCTAGTCGATTCCAATCCATGGTGACCCCATGTGTTGCAGAGTAGAACTGTGCTCCATAGGGTTTTCTTGGCTGAACTCTTTACAGAAGCAGATAGCCAGGCCTTTCTTCCAAGGTACTGCTGGCTGGGTTCAAGCTGCCCACCTTTAGGTTAGTAGTAGGGTGCAAATTACTCGTACCACCTAGGAACCTTTTTTTATTAGCAGATTCAGAAAAAAAGAAGCTAACAAAACGAGGAAGAGCTGAAATGTATTGACTCCATTTAAACTGGCTACTTTTTGTCATAAAGTCTCGATTTTAATCCATCAGATAAATTATCAGTCTTAACAAATGCCCCAGAAGCTTTCTTTGGTCTATTAAATTGAATGCTTAGTGAGAACTACTATTTGTAAGCAATGCCCTATGTGTGGCATATGTTTTTATCATAAGGTGGATAGGGAGTGGTCAGGCTTGCCATGATATTACAATAGTACAACTTCTAGCTGAGGACCCCAAACCTCCAATCTAATGATGCAAGGCCATTTCCTGTTTCGCCAAGGCCTTCATATCAGTAGGCCAAGCAGTTTGCCTGTCACGGGCTTACAGACATTCATACAAGCCACTTGTGAGTTCAACATTTTCCTCCCAGAGGAAAAAAAAAAAGGTCACTTTATGTGAATTATTAGGCATTTCGGGGGAGACATTCACTTCTTATGCTGTAATATTTCTCCTGAATTGTTTGAATTTTGTTACGGCAAATAAGTATTTCCTTTGGTAATTGAAATTAGAAAGTGAAATGTTTTAAAATGATTAACAACTGTGCATAAATTACTTAAGAGGGGAAACGGGCATAAACATGGTGAGGCTGACCCACCTTCCCGAAGCTGGCGGCGTTGACAGGCTGGGTGTCATTCTTCTCGCAGAAGTCCAGGTAATGCATATAGAGGGCACTTCGAGGAATGCAGACCCCTTCCGCGATCTCATAGTTCTCCTCCAGCCTGGGTGAACAAATGCCCAGTCAGCAAAGGTGACTGATGTGTTATCTGCCCCAAGCCAAGGAAGGTCCATTCTTCCCAGCCCTCCTTCAGAGCTGGATGTACTTTGGAAATAACACTCTTCATGCAGATGGGGAAACTGAGGCCCAGGAAGATGAGGCAACCTTCCTGGCATCATGCATGGAGTTAGTAGGTCAGCAGGGATCAGATGTTACTTTTCCAACACAATTCCCAGTCCCTCTCCCTTGTGCTTGCCTGGCCACATTCTGGGTAGATCCGAAAAAACCAGACCCGTTGCCATGAGTTGACTCTGACTCATAGTGACCCTATACAACAAAGTAGAACTGCCTCACAGGGTTTATAAGGTTGTAATCTTTACAGGAGCAGACTGCCACATCTTTCTGCCACACAGCGGCTAGTGGGTTCGAACTACCAGCCTTTTGGTGGGTGGCTCAACCACAGTGCCACCAGGGCTCCCACTGAGTGGATCAGGTTCCCCCAAATTCCCAAAACTCTTCAGGCCTCAGGCCCCACACTCACTTGTGTAGCCATTTTTAATGGCAAAGGGTTTCAAAAAGAAGGGCTGCTGGTGTTAACATCCTTTGCAGAGGATTCGTCTTGGCTGAAAGGAACAGTGGGAGGGTCTGGGAAAACACAGCCAAGGGGAGGCTGCACATCCGAACAGCCGCTAACACACTGACTGAAGGGAGTCTCACGACCACAGTGGGAAGTGGGGCCTCTTGACTTCTTTAGGCCTTCTTTGCTGTGTTAGAATTATCTGATTCTATACCCGTTCCCTTCTCATCAGTATAGCTTAGGGGTTAAGAGTAGGAACTCCCTCCACCTGGGTTCAAATCCCAGGCTTGCCACTTACTGGCTTTGTGGCCCTGGGCAATTTACTTAACCTCAAGCCTCAATTTCCTTTTGGAGCTAATGACTATAACTGCCTCATGAGGTTGTTGTGAAGACCAGATGAGGTAACATGTGACGTGTACCTGGAACGGTGGCTGGAACATGGCAAGCATGTAGTAGATGCTTGGCTTCATCATCGCCCACTTTTCCACTCCATAAAACATAAAACGTTTTGGGCACCTATGTGTCTAGACTTGGTGTGAGATACTAGGGATAGAAATGTAAACGAGATACAGTTTACCTTTTCTCCCCTCTTTACTCCAAACACCAGAGCTTAGATATCCAAATGAATCTTGCCTCCTTTATCATCACGGACATATTGGAACACTTCTTCCACCAGAACTTCTGTAGCACACAGCAATTTGGGAACTTCTCTTTGGGCTCTGCCTCCACAGCCTGTTTCACATATTACCCAATAAACTCACCAATGGAAACCATTTCTCCTTTGATCATGAACTGGATTTTAGGAAACAACCCCAAGTCATCTGGAACCAAGTTTTGGGTATAAAGTGACTGGAATAACCCTTTTCCCCAAAGCATTTTTTTATGGGAGGGGAAGTCAAAAACAAGGCAGGATTCTAAAGCAATGAAATAAATGTCCTCAAGCAGCTTCTCACTCTCTCTGAGGGCACTTGCCAAAGAAGTGGCCCAGCAATGTTGTAACTGAAGTGGAACGAGAACACAGCCTCCTGAGGTGCCCACTAGAAAGGACAGCCCTCGTTTGGCTGTGAAGGTTCCAACGTGGGGCTGAAAGAAAATCAGTTCAATCATTTCACAGTATAACCCTGTGGGTGAATTCAACCCTAGCCTCACTCAAATAAATGAAAAAGCCTGGCACTGAATGGTCCCAGGTTATCTCACCCAAGTCCCCTCTTCTCGGAAGGGGAACACTGAATGACTCCAAATGATTTTTTCAGAAATATTCCAGAAAGTAGTATATGCAGTCTTTTCTAGGCAACCAAATTCCTCGTGGCTGGGATGCTATCTGATTCACCTCTGCATCCCGGAAGTCCAGAATATTCCTTGGCACACAGTAGGTGCTCAAGACATGTTTCATAGATTATCTCAGTCATTAATTCATTTAGCCAATATTTATGGATCTCTTACTACCATCAAGTGCTGGGGATCCCATGGTAAGCAAGATAATCCATGCTTGCATACAGTGACCAGCCTATTGGTGGACAGGCAGGTAAGAACACAGGTAATCTTTAATTCAACAAACATGTCCTGAGTGCCACTTCTAGACATTAAGGAAACAGTGGTGAACAAAACAAAGGCCATGTCATGAGATGGTTGACATTCTGGTATATGCATCCCGAGCATCATAAATTGGAACTCTAAATGTGTTTCCCTGTGGGAAAATGGCTTCACATAGAGATTAGGTTTCTTAGGACAGCCCTAAGCTTCAGGTCTGGTATGAATAACAATTATCCTACTAGGTTAGCCTGGTCCCCTAACCGCCATTCACGATACTGATTCTTTATAAAAATGAGCCCAGAGTTCCAAACAACCAGCTGATGTACAAACTTGTAGGGACTGAGTAATACAGCTTTCACAAACTGGAGGCTCACAAACATGCTTTGTGGGGCCCGAACAATGTTGGCCCAACTTCTAAAATTCAGGACATTTCACATAAGAATCTGAATTTCTGGCTTCTTTTGAAAAAGCTGAGGCCTGGCAACACTGAGCCCGTATTCCCGCATGACAACAATTGGCGAGAGCTGCAAGTGCCCCCAGTTGGCCAAGGTCCTCTCTCCTCCCTGTTTCTCTTACACCCAGCCTGTTTTCTGCTCCTTGTCTGGCTCCTGCAGTCACTTGTATTGGCATAAGACACAATCTATGCCCCAGTTCACTTTGCGGTCTATTTGGGGAGTATAATGCCCAAGAACAAGAATAGTTTAGCACTAGAAACTACTGACCATAGGTGCAGTTGATGGTGGGGGAACAGAGAGATAAGTGTGTCGATAAGAATGGATAATTAAGGTTTCATGGAGGAATTGGGAACAGAACCTTTCAACTACTACTACCACCACTACCATGACTTGTGGAGCTCTTACTAGGTGCCACACGCTGCGTGCCCACTACTTCATTTGATCTTCACAATGACCATATCAGACTGCCAGAATAATGAACAAATCAGCCTTAGAAAAAATAAGATTTTTCTACTTAGCAGAGAGGATGGCGCAACTTTGGCTCGCTTACTTTGGACACGCCATCAGGGCAGACCAGTTGCTAGGCAAGTACACCATGTTTGGTAAAGCAGACAGTGGGCGAAAATGAGGGAAACCGTCAATAAGATGGATTGACACAATAGCCATAGCAGCGGACTCAAACATAACCAACAATCATGAAGATGGAGTAGGACTGGACATTTCATTCTGTTATACATGAAATGAGGTTGCAATGAGTCGGAGCCAACTTGACGGCAAATAACATTATACCCATGTTTCAGATGAAAAAACTGAGGATCAGAGGGCATAACTCACTTGCACATGGTCATGCAGCTAGTAAATAGGAGAGATTGTGTCACTTCAACCAACCACTATGGTAATCTACCCCAGTGGACTGAGGGGGCTTCAGGCAAGATGCTAAGAGATGAACATGGAGACACAGGCTTCGAAAGGGGGTATCTAAGGAGAAAGGACCAGGAGGGGGGATCTTTAAATGCCACCCAAAGGAATATGGCCAGGCATAAAAGTTTAGCAAGCTCCACATGTTCCTAAGTTGAGGAGTTAACACGAGAACATCATTTTCAGAAGGCTGCCGTGGAGTGGTACTCAGATAAAAAAAAGACTGAGAAATAAAAACTCAGAGGCAAGAAGACCTGAGCATTTCTGAGACGCTGTAGGAATAATAATAATGTCATCAATAACTGTAATAACTAACATTAATTTAAAGCTTACTATCCTCTATTCACCAGCAACGGATTGAGCATAAAAGACTGTCGAAGTAACAGCCAAGTGTCATTGGTTTTGTCTTAGACTATTGAGAGTTCCATACGGTGATTTCCCTAAAAAAAATTGACTTCAACATTTTAGACTATGGGTTTTTTGGAACATTTTTTCATTCTAATTGAAAAAAAAAAAAAAAAAAAAAACCTTCCTGTCGATTCTGACTCACGGTAATTGCACAGGTACAATTTGGGCAGTTGGAACTTTGTGCATTACAAGCTATGGGGCGGAGGCGGGGGGAAGTATCCCACTTTCCTTATCTCTGTTAATCATTTCTTAAAAGTTATTTTGGCTCGAACAATTCATGGACACATTCAACAAATGTGCATTTCAAATCATTCACGCATTCATCTTCCAAGAAGTGCATGATTCTTTCAAATGATAGAGAACCAATTAAGTTTAGGTTTTTTTTTTTAAGCATGGGTGTAGCGTCATCAATTTATTCTTTAGGTCACTCTGGCACATCTTCGGTGGGTGGGTTAGGTGGCCTAGCAAACTCTGGCATATAAACCAAAAAACCAAGCCCGTTGCTGTCGAGTCGATTCCAACTCATCGCGACCTAATAGGACAGAGTAGAGCTGCCCCATGGAGTTTCCAAGGAGCACCTGGTGAATCTGAACTGCTGACCTTTTGGTTAGCAGCTGTAGCACTTAACCACTACACCACCAGGGTTTCCGTCTGGCACATAGCAGCTGATTAATTAGTATTTGTTTAATGAATGTATTAAGAAATGAGACCAGTTAGTAGCTACTACCATAATCAAGGCCAGAAGTGATGGCCTATGAACTGAAGCAGTGGTTGTGGGGGCAGAACATTGAGGTGTGGGTTTCCTATTGCCAGATGTGAAGGCATGGCAACCTTAAGCTCCTCACTGGGTTGAATGAATGAATGGGGGAGGGGCCTCCACTCCCCAGTCTCCATTGTAGAAAAAGAAACAAGTTATGGCAAAAAATAATGCTTTCAAGGTCAGTATAGTGCAGTGTTAAAGAGTATGAACTCTGAGGTCAGTTTCTGACTCCCTTTACTCATTAAGTTATGCTACTTAACCCCCCTTGTGCCTCAGTTTCCATTTGTTGTTCTTGTGGCTTATTTGCTCACTAAATCTAGCCAAGAGATCCAATAACTAAATGAAGGTTAAAAATATCACATTAAACAAACCCATAGCAACAAAAACTATTTGAATCTGATGGGTGTAAGTCATAGTTCACACAGGCGAACTAATTAAGCAGTTACCTGTCAAAGCCCGGAGCCTTCTAAATAATTATGTTTCTACCCACATTTTGTGCCTCTTAGTGGACTGTCTTCGCATTCAGGTATCTAGGTGGTTTGTGACTACGAAGCATTTTAATAAGCTCCGTGAACGAACAGATGTAATTGGTGTGGAAGGGCAACTTTGATGCTTGATGAGTTTCTACAGGAATAGCATTATGACACCTGTCCCCAAACCTCCTTACAAACCCAGAGGGTCCGTGCATGTACTATACGCTCCTAATTGGAATGTCCGCTTCCCTGACCAAGGCACGGCAGAAAGAAAGGCAGTTAATTATTTCTCTTCATATCTGATGAAATTTTCCCTTTCCCTCCTCTCTTTTAAAGGACATCATTAGTCTGACATGGCGAACAATGCTCCATTATACCTGGGTCTTTTTTTTTTTTTTTAATGATCAGAAAAAAATTCCCCACCTCTTCCATTTTCTTATCTTCTATTTAACAACTCGATCATATTTGAATTGAGCCGACCCTATTATGAAGAGATAATGAACTCAGTCGGCTAGCTAACATGAGTCATTATCTGCCGTATATGTTTTTAAAAAGACCCCTCACAAGGTTTCAGCATGTGGCATCCTAGGGCACATTGAGGAAGCTTTGTATCCGCATTTTACAACAAAAATGCCAATGTTTCCGTGCCTGGCATCGTTTTCCCCTCTGTTCTCATTTAAACGTATGTTTTCATAAGCATACATACAGGCTTTCAGCTCACAGTTTCCACTTCTCAAGCCTTTGCAGACATGTCTAAAACAGAAACTTTTTTCTTCTATTTTACCAAAAGAAAAGATGATCGGATTTTTTTTTTAAGATTCGAAATGTAATGATTTATCACTGAGGATGTCAGAGAGATCTAATAATGCAAAATATATGAAGGAAAAAAAACTTGCTAAGCAATCAGAGCAAGGCAGTAGTCTAAATCTTTCAGTGGCTCCCCTTTGCCTTCCCACAGAAGTTCAAAGTCCTGCTCGTGGCATCCAAGGCGCCCACTAGTGAACCCCTGACTACATTCCCAGGCTTTTCTTGCCCTGTGCCCCTACGCGTACATTTCTTCCCAGCCCACTTGACTGCTGGCTGATCGGCAGACACATCTTGCTACATTCTAGCTCCACATATGTTCCATGATCTTCCCAGCACAGGAGTTAACACTCTCTGCCATGTCTTACCCTTCGAGGCTCAACTCAAATCTCCTCCATCAAGCTATGTTTAATTCCTATCCTGTCCCATCTGCTAATCACTTCTTAATCATTTCTTCATTACTAAACTCATTTATTCATTCGATAACATGTAGAATGCTGCAATGTTCTAAATACCAGGTTCTGTGTTATGTCCATGTTGTTGCTGTTGTTGTCGTTCTGTGCCATCAAGTCAATTTCGACTCTTAGCAACCGTATAGGACAGAGTAGAACTGCCCTACAGGATTTTCTAGCTTGTAATCTTTACCCTGGTGGCATAGTGGCTAAAAGAACTATGGCTGCTAACCAAAAGGTTGGCAGTACAAATCCAGCAGACACTCCTTGGAAACCCTAGAGTACAGCTCTACTCTGGCCTTTAGGGTCGCTATGAGTTGGAATTGACTCGATGGCAACGGGTTTGGTATTTTTCGGGTTTAATCTTTACAGAAGCAGGTCACCAGATCTTTTCTCCTGTGGAGTGGGGGGAGGGCTCAAACCGCCAACCTTTAGGTTAGTAGCGAAATGTTTAACCATTGTGCTACCATGGTTCCTCGTTTTGTCCACAATGTGAGAATATTTTGATAGAGGAGACACATCCTCTGCTCCTAAAATCTCACGACTTATAAATGACTGCTATAGCCCTTCAAACCTTTTTATGGTTCTAACAACCTCCATTGAGAGACAGCAGACTATAGTATTGAAAAGCTCTCATTTTGGAGTCAGGGATCACTGAGTTAGAACCCTGCCTCCACCACTTACTTACAAGCAACACAGTCTGGAACAAGTTATTCGAACTCTCTGACTCTCACTGCCTTCACCTGTAACAAAAAGCCACACTGTAGCTGGCAAATGGCAAACACTCAATAAATGGTAACTATTAGGATTAATGAACAAATCTGTCTTGGAAGGAGTACAGCCAGAATGCTCCATAGAAGCAAGGATGAGAAGACTTTGTCTCACATACTTTGGAGATGTTACCAGGAGGGATCAGTCCCTGGAGAAGAACATCATGCTTGGTAAAGCAGACAGTCAGCAAAGGAGAGGAAGACCCTTAATGAGATGGACTGATACAGTGGGCTCAAGCATAACAACACTTGCAAGGATGGTGCAGGACTGGGCAGTGTTTTATTCTGTCGTGCACAGGGTCACTATGAGTAGGAACCGACTCGATGGCACCTAACAACAACAATGAGTATAATAGGAGCAGTGGTAGCGCAATGTTTAAAGTGCTTAGCTGCTAACCGTAAGGTGGGGGGTTGAAACCCACCAGGGGCTCCACTGGGGAAAAGCCTTTGTGGCCTGCTCCCGTAAAGATTTCAGCCGAGGAAATTCTAGGGGGGCAGTTTCACTCTCTCCTGTAGAGTTGCTATAGGGTCACTATGAGTCGGAATCAACTTGACGGCACACAACAATTGGTATTATTCTAGGTTCTTGTAAGATACCAGATAATGTTTTACATCTGAGACTGAAAGTCCTTTGAAGGCAGTAACCAAAGCAAAATCCTACTGATATTAGCATAGTTCCTAGCACTGTGCCCTGAACGCAGTCAGTAAACACTGCAGAAGCAAGGAGGGGAAAGGGAAGAAGGAGGGCAGAAAGGAAAGGAGGCTTTTACACTGGTCAAGGGTCACTGGTTTTGTGTTTAATCTTAAATCCCAGGTGGTTAAAGGAAAATTCTGCTTAATATTAACATATTTCACTTATATTTTCAAGTGCCTGCTCTGTGCCAGGGATGTTCATATTTATTTTTGTTACCCCCATAAGGTGGGTAATCTTATCCCCATGATATGGAGGAAGGAATGAGGGTCAGGGAGGTGAGGTGACCTGCCCACAGTCACTTGACTGGGAAAAGCCAGGCTTGGAGTAGGAACTCAAGTATGATGCTTCTAAAGCTCTCACTGTCTGCTGGGGACTGACATTCACCTGAACACTGTTGGCATACGTTTACTGAGCACCTACTACGTGCCAGGCAGTGGAGAATACAGCAGTAAACGAGAAGAAGCAATTCCTGCCCTTGTCTTTAAACTGCCAACCATTTTACATGAAGAAAGATGGGAACCAAGGAGAAAACTCCACCAAACAATAAGTACAAAGTGGTGGGGCTTGGCTCATGTGGGCTCTGCTTAGGCCTGGGGCTGATTCTATAAAAGGCCAAAGCAAAACAAACAAATAAGAAACAATCCATTTATTAAACAACAGCACCCACAATAGCTAAGTCCGTTATTTGCTGCTGGGTAGACAAGCCAGTCAGAAACATGTGGTTAGATGGACTCCGAGTATTTCTCCCAGAACCTCAGCTGGCTCGGCCTCCTCTTTGTTGGGAGAATCAATCACGCATTATTTCCTGTTGGGAGAATCAATCACGCATTATTTCCTGTTGGGTAGAGTGACACTGTGTGCCTCTGTTGTGTTTAGTCACCTGCCTTGGTTTGCTCCTCTTTAAATAGAGTAATATCCCTATTTATTCTGCAAGGTCTTCCTGGGAACTAAATGACATTGCTGGGGACTAGCCTGGCACATAGCCAACATTTGCTGGACCTGTAGATGCGGCCATCCCAACCCCTTTCAAATGCCAAGCAATGGACTGAATCAGGCAATTATTTATTTCTGTTGTCACAATGACTGAGTTGGACCAGAACATGGAACAATCTAATCCATATCCTTGTGTTCAGCCTGCAAGCTACTGAGTTGGTGTTCCAGAAAGGTCTGGGCTCAGCCAGGCTCTGGAATCCCTCTGCTCAGTTTTTGGTTAATCAATTCCACTTTATTCGATGAAAACAAGGCCGTGTACAACAGTAGAGCGTCACAAGCTTCTGCCAAGGCTTAGGCTAGGCGTTTTCAGACCAGAGCTCTGGGGGCAAGTGGCACCTGACGCGATTTGGGGAGCATTTAACCATCCCCATTACAAGCCATCCCGCTCACTCTTCCGGTTCCACCTACTCCCTGTCTCTGGTCATCTCTACTTCACTTCGCAATTATAAATAGGGCTGCAGCAAACATCTTTGTATGTGCCCCACGTGTACATGTGGGAGTGTTTCTCCCTGTGGATATCAGGAAGTGGAATTTCTGGTGTTCACATTTAAAAGGCTAATGGAATTGAAAAATTGCCCACTCAAATGGCTTTACCATTTTATATCTTCACCTTAGTCCAAAATCTGTTTTTTTTTTTTTTTTTTTGAATAGAAACCTAACTCCAGAACATAGCATCTCATTCTCTGAGACATTTACATCCTTCATGTTGTCCTCTTTGATTTGCTTTACCACCTATCTGTGGAGTTCCTGGATGGTACAGATGGTGAAGCACTGGACTGCTTACCGAAAGGTTGGTGGTTCAAATCCACCCAGAGATACCTCAGAAGTAAGGCCTGGCAATCTGCTTCTGGAGGGTCATAGCCTTGAAAACCCTATGGCGCAGTTCTGCTCTGCACATGAGTTGGAACTGACTCCATGGCAACTAACAACAACACACGTCTGTAGCTGTGGCTTAATTTAATTTACTATACATCTGCAGCCATGGTCTTCCAGCAGGACACGGTGGCACCTACTATGTAGAACCTCTGGTTATAGTCAGAGCTAAAAATGTTCAGCTGCCCTTTTTAGAACCAAGTGGCCTAACTCATTGCATTATGAAAGCAAATAATGTTATGTCACTGTTGGATAAACAATCAAGCCAGAAAGAACCAAGACTTCAGGTGTGAGTCACAGCCAACGAGTCTGGTCTAGGAGCTGTGACCTAGTATGAAATTACAACATACGTCTCCTTTGGAAGGAAACCCTGGTGACATAGTGGTTAAGTGCTAGGGCTGCTAACCAAAGGGTCGGCAGCTTGAATCCACCAGGCGCTCCTCGGAAACTCTATGGGGCAGTTCTACTCTGTCCTATATGGTCGCTATGAGTCAGAATGGACTTGACAGCACTGGAATAGTGCCAAGCCCAATTCTCAACGTAGGGTCTCCAAAAACACTTTCAAGAGGAATATTAAATTAATTTTGTTTCATATTAACTTGAAATATCGAAAGCCCATCAACTACCCAAGGCCTCATTTACATTTTTTTGAAAGAAAGAAAAATGCCACCTGAGCAAATGACGATTTAATATTCTTTTTCCTTCTGGGAAGGAAAGAGCTGAGAGGGAAACGTCTCTACTTCAGTGGTGCACAGAAGCACAGGGCAAGGAGGCAAGAAGGGACCTGTGTAAGGGGGGGCGTGGAGGGGCACACGGGCTGGCAGCGGGAAGGCCAGGATGATGGAACAGGCTGCTTTCCATTTCAAAATTCTCTGTGTGAATAGAGGTTATTGTGTGGCCAGGATTCCAGCAGCGCTCACCATCCCCAGTGAGTTGGGATTTACTAACCCTTGTGACCACGGATGCTGGAGAGTGTTTGGCAGAAGGCAGTGGACAATATTTGCCTGTTTTCTGCTGGGAGCTGCCTCCAGATCACGTGGCCCTAGTTATTTTAGGCTTCTTGGCTGCTATGTTATTTGTTCTTAGAGTGGGGATGGTCTCTAAGGGGATAAGAAGGGGGCCGGTGAAAAGGAGGAGTGCTGGTGGCGCAATGGTTAACAGCTCAGCTGCTAACCAGAAGGTCAGCAGTTTGAATCCCCCAGCCACTCCCTGGAAACCCTGTGGGACAGTTCTATATGGTTGCTGTGAGTTGGAATCGATTCGATGGCAATGGGTATGTTAGCCACAAAGAGGGGAAGATGAAGAAACTAAGAGCTCCTGACCCAATTCCAAAAACAAGCCAAATATCCCAGGAGAGCTCAGCTGCCTTGGAGGCGAGGTCAATGCCCTTTCCTGGGCCTTCCCTCCTCACCATCCAGCAGGTCTGTGCACTGCCCACTGGGGGCAGGGGAACAGGAGAAGAAGAGGGCAAATGTCTCAGAAAATGAGATGCTATGTTGTGGGACTAGGTTCCTAATTTTTAAAAAGTACTTTGTACTGCAAGAGAAGGTGTAAAATGGCAAAGCCATTTGAGTGGGCTATTTTGCAATTCCATTAACATTTTAAGTGTGAGCACCTGTGATTCTACGTCTTGATACCCACACGGAGAAACAGTCCCATGTGTGCACCAGGGACACATGTTCTCTGCGTCTGTATTTGTAATGGCAAAGGTGAGATTTGGACACAAGCTAAATGCCCATCATGAGGGAAATAGCTAAATAAATTCTGCTGTTGTCTTATGCGGAATACCGCATAGCAGTTAAAATGAGGTTATTCTTTAGGCACTAACATGGGTGTAGCTTCAGGACATTCTACTGAGGAAGAAAGCAAGTTGTGGATCAATATAATATGACAGGAATAATATTGATAATATGATACATCTGCATTTTTATAAAGCAGAAAATACTAAATAAAACCAGTTTAGAAACGTCTTCAGGTACATATGCATGTAAACGCATAGGCATATATATTACATATATAAACCCATTACCAATGAGTCAATTCTGACTCATAGCGACCCTAAAGGACAGAGTAGAACTGCCCCACAGGGCTTCCACGGCTAAAATCTTTTTTTTTTTTTTTAGATGGAGGTTTACAGAACAAACCAGCTTCTCATTAAGCAGTTAGTGCACGTATTGTTTTACGACATTGGTTAACAACCCCACGACCTGTCAACACTCTCCCTTCTCGACCTTGGGTTCCCAATTACCAGCTTCCCTGTCCCCTCCTGCCTTCTAGTCCTTGCCCCTGGGCTGCTGTGCCCCTTTAGTCTCATTTTGTTTTATGGACCTGTCTAATCTTTTGGTGAACCTCAGGAGTGACTTCATTACTGAGTTGAAAGGATATCCAGGGACCATACTCTTAGGGTTTCTCCAGTCTCTGTCAGGCCAGTAAGTTTGGTGTTCTTTTGTGAGTTAGAATTTTGTTCTGTATCTTTCTCTAGCTCTGTTCAGGACCCTCTATTGTGATTTGATGGTACTGGGTTTGGGTTATTGTGATCCTGTCAGAACAGTCAGTGGTGGTAGCCAGGCACCATCTGGTTGCACTGGACTCAGGCTGGTGGAGACTGTGGTAGATGAGGTCCGTTAGTCCTTTGGACTAATCTTTCCCTTGTGTCTTTAGTTTTCTTCATTCTCCCTTGCTCCCGGAGGGGTGAGACCAGTGGAGTATCTTAGATGGCTGCTCACAGGCTTTTAAGACCCCAGATGTTACTAACAAAGTAGAATGTAGAACATTTTCTTTATAAACTATGTCATTCCGAGACTGAAATCTTTACAAAAGCAGACTACCATATCTTTCTTCTTTCTCCCGAAGAGCAGCTGGTGGTTTTGAACCATCAACCTTTCAGTTAGCAGCTAAGCGCTTAACCGCTGTGCCGCCAGGGCTCCTTGGAGTCAGCCCACCTGGAGTCAGCAAACCCTCACTAAAAGAACTTAAATTTACAAGTTGGACAAAACTTAGAACAACATTGGTAGTGCCAATAAAAACAAAGAAAAGTATTTCTGGGATCAGTTCCTTTTCTTGCATGTGTCAAAAATGTCTTCAATAAAATATGGATTTCAGATACAAGTGGACATTATAAGCTGCCTAATGCTTGTGAGAAGAGTCTGGTGGTACAGTGGTTAAGCGCTGGGCTGCTAATTGAAATGTCAGGGGTTTAAACCTACCAGTGGCTCCGCAGGGGGCAGGGTGGATGTGGCAGTCTGCTCCTGTAAAGATTTACAGCCTTGGAAACCCATGGGGCAGCTCTACTCTGTCCTACAGGGTGGCTATTAATCGGAATGAACCTGATGGCAATAGGTCATTGGTTGGTATATTTGTATCTATATATTACAGTTATATATGTTATATTTATACATTATAATTATATATATTACGGGTACGTTATACACAATGTTTTTATAGATATATATAGGGTCACTATGAGAGGGAATCAATTTGATGGCAACTGGTAAGCTGGTGTGTATGTGTGAGTGTGTGTGTATATATCTTACTGGTAACGGGTTGGTTCTGAGGAGAGAGGTAAGGAACCATGATGAGCAATGGAATTTAGCCTTATTTATAATATTTTCATTTTTAAATAGGGGAAATGTATTACTTACATAAATAAAAGAAAAACAAAAAATGTATTGATTGAATTTACTTATATCTTGCTTTTTCTAAAAGGCTACTAAAACAAAAATAAAATGAAGAAAATTAGACAAAGGAAAGAAGAGACTGAAAAAGTACATAAGATCAGATGTAGCTCTGAACCCTCTGGCGACCAAAGCAAAAAGGCGACACACTGTAAGTTATGTCACTCTTCTTTGTAAAATGGAGGGTTCATCCAATGACTTTTGAAAGACAAAGTATTTACATTGAAGACATATTCATTTAAAAAATTATTCAGGAAGAACTTCATTTAGGAGGCCTTCAGTCATCTTCTCCACCATGGTTTAAAACATTTAAGTTTAGGGCGATGTTTCTCCTTTCTCTTCCCCACCTAACCCACTTCCCTCTCCCACCTCATCTACCACTCTCTTCCTTGCCCACTATGTTCCAACCACACAGACCAGCTATGTGTGATTCCTTGAACAAGCTCAGCCTACTCCCTTCCTAGGAAGGAGTAGTGGATGCTGTGGTATGCTGCCCAGATCACCCTTCAGGACTGAGGCAGCATTTCCCTCTGCTCAGAGGCTGGCTGCTGGGCTGAGTCCTTTCAAGGAACTGTGCTCAGCAATACATAAAGAAGGGAGCTATCTGCCCCCAAGTTATGCCCCTTCCCAGGGGACAGCGCACACCTAACGATGGGGGTGGGGAATTCAAGGAGTCTCTGAAGGACCGTCCCAGCTTTGGAATTCCTTGTTGGATCAGCTGACACCTCTGTTGCAACCTCCTCGTATGTGGCCCAATGCCCTGTCCAGGGTACCTCACTCCACCACAGGTTCAGGTACTGGGTACACGCTCCAATAAACTACCCATATGCATTTCTCTGTCTCAAGAGTCTGCCTCCAGGACAAAGTCTGCCTCCGAAGAACTGATCTACGAGAAGAGGGCCTCACAGAAGCTCGTCTCTCTGCCTGGAATGTTCTCTGCCCCTGATTTTCATATAGTCATGATCAGGGGCAGATTACCCAATAAGCAAGGTAAGCATGGGCTCACTGGTGCTTACTTACTAATCTGTAGTGAATAATCAAAGATGTGATGAACCCATGTGAAATTGTTCACTACAGATTACTAAGTAAGCACAAGTAAGCCTGTGTTTACTTTGTTTACTGGGATATCCATCTCTGTCAGGGATTATAAATTTGAAAAGAGGCTTTGATTCTGCAGGAAGGTGCTGTGGGGTTGGGAGAGAGATAGATGCCAGCCATCCCTAGAAGCAGAATCTTCAGTGTGGTGAATAAATGTGAAATTGTTCACTACAGGTGATCTGGTGAGCAAGGTAAGCACCATGCTTACTTCGCCTATTGGATAATCCACCCCTGTGTGGTGGCAGTGAGCACCTGCTTGTCATGCATCTCTCCACTTAAATGTCACCTCAGAGAAGCTTTCCCTCACCACTCAATCTAAACTAGCCTCCGAGACACTTATCACTCTCCACTGCATTCCTTGTTTATATATGTAACACCCATTTTTTAAACATCATTGTCTGTGTTTTTCCTTTATCAGCCCCTGTTCTCCGTCTATCTTTTCCACCAGTGCATTCTTAGAGCCTATTTTTTTATTCCTAGAGCCTAGAACACGGCCTAGCAAATAATAGGCACTCAGTAAATTGAATTAATGACTGAAATTCTATCCTAAAAATATAACACAAAGGGAAGTAGAGGACAACTTGATATTCTTTGGACAACTCAGTGCCTTTTGATAATAAGTCTAAAATTTATAAATTTACAAATCTGATTAGCTCTTGAAAGCAGATAGTCCATGAAAAATAATCAAAATCCCCTGCCTGACCTTGTAAGTTGGAGGATGAAATTTCTTCTGGAATGATCTATGTGACCCTCTATTTAGAAACGCAGATACCTTGTACAGAATTAGGGGGAAAAGAGGAGAACGGACTGTGCATATGTCAGGCAGATGATAGGCCCTGCTCCAGGACAACACTGCAGGACTCAGAAGGTAGTGGTGTGCTGAGTGATTGACAACTGCTAAGATTTACTGAGCATACACTCTACTGTTCACATACTTCATATGTACTAACTCATTTCACCATCATGATTACCTATGAGTTAGTTAAAATTACTATTCCCACTTCAGAGGTGAGTAAGACTAACGCACAAAGAAGTGAAGGACTTTGCCCCAGCTTACACAGCCAGTGAGTCGAAGGGCTGGGGTTTGAGTCCTAGCAGTCTGGCCCAAGAGACTGCACCCTCTATAGCCTTGTTGTTGTCAGGCAGATGTCAGATAATAACAGAAAAATAGATGTAAAATCAAAAGCAAACAAACAAACCCATTGCTGTTGAGTCAATTCCAACTCAAAGAGACCTTATAGGACAAAGTAGAACAACCCTACTGGGTTTCCAAAGCCGTAAATCTTTACGGAAGCAGATTGGCACACCTTTCTCCTGAGGAACAGCTGGTGGATTCGAACCACTGACCTTTAGGTTAACAGCCGAGTGCCTAACCACTGTGCCACCAGCGCCCCTTCAAAAATAACATAAACAAGGTAATTTTTTTCTAGTTCAACTTCCACAATATAGGCCATGTTCAGGCTATTAAAGGGAGAATGTCCATTCCTTGTATTTCTGCGAACTCCCACCCCTAAAGTCTTCTATGCTCATATACCATTAAATGTCTGGGCATTATGAGAATTTATGTGGCCATACATTTTTGAGGAGGGGTTCAGAGAAGAGATTTGATCTGGGATGTAGAGTAGAAATTTGCATCAAGCAAAAAACACCAATTGCAGTGAGAAAAAAAATACACAGGGGCAGAATGATGGAGACAAGCCAAAAGGTTGAAAATGGAGCTCTTAAAAACAGCCTGTGCTCTGCTTGTAGCAAAACAAGCCAACAGTTCAGACTCTTACTGGTGAAGATTGAGTTACGTTCCTGAATGCTTTCTCCCATCGTCCTTTTCCTCTCACCTGTGGGTAGATTAGTTGAGAGAATCTAACATAATTTGCTCATTAAAGCCCATCTCCCTCCTTTTCTTCTCTATCCTTTCTGATTGTTTTTCTTCCAAAGCTTGGGCTTTGCAGTTCAAGAGACCCAGTCAGGTGCCTGCCTCTGCCACTTAACAGCTGTGTGGCTATTCAGGCAAATGATATAACTTGTCTAAACTTTATTTTCCTCATCTATAAAATGGGCACAGCAATACCAACTTCATAGAATTGTTGTGAGGGTGAAATGAGGCATGTAGACAATGTGCCTAACATGTTGGCTGGCACATAATAGATTTTAATTTGTTTCCTCTGTCCACTTCTCTCCCCTCCCCCTTGTTCCTTAATTTCTTCACGTTTGCTGGGCTTCACTGCTAGGGGAGTAAGAGCTCTTGATTGACAAAATCCTTTGAGGGCTGAACCTCAGGCATATGGAGTTCTGATGTTCAAAGCTATCGCGAAATTTCCAAGTAAAGCTCTCAGAGGAAAAGTCTATAACTATCAAACATGAGTGTGTCAGCTTAACCAACACCACTCAATATTAATCAAGTCCAGGAATTCTAAATATTAAAGAGAAAGTCACTCTAGCAGATAATTCTTGTTAATGATATTAATGCTAAAATAATTGTAGGATGGTTGGGATTAATTACAAATTCATTAAGAGCTCACTGATGGGGTGAACAGTCCTATGTTTCTATCATTTGCTGCCACATTATTAATAATGATTATAAACCAAAACCAAACCAAACCCACCACCATCGAGTCGATTCCGACTCATAGCGACCCTGTAGGACAGAGTAGAACTGCCCCATAGAGTTTCCAAGAAGTACCTGGCGGATCTGAACTCCCAACCTCTTGGTTAGCGGCTGTAGCACTTAACCACTATGCCACCAGGGTTTCCAAATAACGATAACAGATTTTATTAAAATCAATTAATAGCATCCATGTGGAATCCAGTCCTTGCCAGCGTTTTGATAATGGGGAAAATTCAAATCTTCAGGCTAGATCTGAGTTGACCATTTTACATATACCGACAAATTAAACAGATTTCATGTGGGTTATTGGATGCAAAGTTACCAAGGCAATGTCAAAATATTCAAGTGGTATCCTATTCTATAGGTAGTACCGAACGAACAAATAAACCTGTTGGTATCAAGTCGATTCCAACTCACAGCGACCCTGTAGGACAGAGCAGAACTGCTCCATAGGATTTCCCAGGCTGTAAATCTTTATGGAAGCAGACTGCCACATCTTTCTTGTTGATGATAGTCAAAAAACTCAAACCCTTTGCCATCGAGTCCATTCCGACTCATAGGCAACCCTATAGGACACAGCAGAACTGCCCCATAAGGTTTCGAAGGAGTGGCTGGTGAATTTGAACTGCCGACCTTTTGGTTGCCAGCCGAGCTCTTAACCACTGCACCACCAGGGCTCCATAAACCAAAACCAAAACAAACAAAACTCATTGCTGTTGAGTCGATTCCAACTCATAGTGACCCTGGAAGATAGAGTAGAACTGCCCCATACGGTTTTCAAGGAGCAGCTGGTGGATTTGAACTGCCAACCTTGGTTAGCAGCCAAACACTTAACTACTGGTGCCGCCAGAGCTCCTAGGTAGTACAATATGGTTGTGTGAACGTCCCATCAAAGGAGAACTTTCTACAAATGGAAACTTACCATTGCAGAGTAGCAGGAGTGGAGTGGGGCTTGGATGCTCTATTGTTTTCTTTTTCCTCATCTGTTAAAGAAATGAAAAAGGAGCTAACTTGAGTAGGAAATAATAAAAGGCTTTTCAGCTCTTTCAAGTTTCAAAAGCCTAGGTTTGCCTCAAATTTTGAGGCTTTGAAAAAATATTTGGGTTTTCCAACACGTTAAACGTATCATTTTTTTATTAACTTTTATTGAGCTTCAAGTGAACGTTTACAAATCAAGTCAGACTGTCACATATAAGTTTATACACATCTTACTCCGTACTCCCACTTGCTCTCCCCCTAATGAGTCAGCCCTTCCAGTCTCTCCTTTCGTGACAATTTTGCCAGCTTCCAACTCTCTATCCTCCCATCCCCCCTCCAGACAGGAGATGCCAACACAGTCTCAAGTGTCCACCTGATTAAACGTATCATATTTTAATAATAAAAAAAAACCAAACAAACAAGGAAACCGATTTACAGAAAATTCTTATATAAATTTGTATTTTATTTGACATAACATGTTAGAATTTGAAGAGCGAACTCCCTTCGTTACTGAACGACATGACCATACTCTTCCATTTGCTGTTTCCCCAGTGGAAGGAAGACATCTGCCTTCATGATTTTGGCCCTAAGAACATACTGATCTCATTCACCATTTGCTCCATGTAACCCAAACAGACCACAACGCACGGTAGGCAGAGTGAAAGGGTTCAAAAGGATTAGGTTAGGAATACAATAAGACAAGAGTTGGCAGCTTTTAAAAAAAAAAGGAACTAGATAGAAAATATTTTAGGATTTGTGGGCCAAGAAGCAAAATTAAGAATATTATGTAGGGACTGCCGGTCAACATGGCACCGTAGACAGAAGCACTACGCCATCCCTCTATAGCAAAAACCTGAAAAACTAAGTAAAACAGAGACAAACATAATTCCTGGAACCTGAAGTGTCAAATGAAGAGATAAAGAACTCGGCCAAGCACCAAATGGAATAAGAAACTGACAGACGACAGAGACTGAGCAGAAATACGTGCCGAGGGCCCCATCAGCTAACGCAGCATGGATCCACCATCTTGGACTCCTGTCGGGGATCGGCAGACAGGGAGCATGGGAAAGCAGCTTTGCAGAACTCCCAGCAGGAGACAGAGCACCCGGTAACCAGCAATACACGCTTTCCTACCCCCATTCTCTCCCCGCTGCTCTACCTCGGAGCTTCCTGGCGGGCTGCGGTGGCTCGGCCAGCTGGGAAGTGTAGTGTCCACGCTGCTTGGATTTGCCCTACCCACGTTGGAGATTGGCAGACAGGGAGTATGGGAAAGCAGCTTCAAGAAGTTCCCAGCAGGAGACAGAGCACCTGGCGACAAGCAATATACACTTTCCTAACCACCGCCCCCCGCCCCCCCCCCCCCCCCGCGCTTCTTCCTCCCCGCTTCAGCACCTTCTGCTTCTTGCCAGCCTCAGTCTTTTGGCCACGAGGCAACTTCTTTGGCCTCAGGCTGCTTGGATTCGCCCTGCCCACACTGCCTGTGCCCCTGAGCTGGTGTTGGTTCTTTCCATCTCTTTTGGTTTCTTCTGTGCCTCCTACCACCTCCCCCCCCCCCCCGCCCCGCTTTTGCTGGAACACCTGGCTCTGTGTGCCATCTTTGCTTCTTCTTGAAAGGCTATGAAGCCACACTCGACTGGGGAACCACACCCCCGACCCCCGACACCACACTGGTGGGATCCCTGGGGCTTTTTTTTTTTTTTTGGCTTGTTTTGCTTTGCTCTGTTTTGTTTGTTTGTTTTCTTTTTGCAGCTTGGGAGCTCCTCCTAGCCGGGCTGCACTGCATGGCTTAGGAGTGTCTCCCCCAATCTGCACAGCCACGTAGGTGGGATCCCTGGGGGCATTTAAAAATTTTTTTTTCTTTTCTCTCTCTTTTTCCCTTTCTGCCTTTCTTCATTTTTCGGTTTTCATCTCTCTACACTCATCTTCTTTTCCTGTCTTCTGAATACCTGGTGCTGTGTGACATCTATACCCCCTCTAGCCAGGCTATACTGTGCAGCCTGGGAGCCGCTTCCCCATTCTTAGCAGCATCTGGTGGGATGCCGGGACTCCTGGGGGCTTTACTTTTCCAATTTTTTTCTAGTTCTTTTTTCTTTTTTTTCCTTTTTGCTTTTCTCCATTTCTCAGTTTCTCATCTCTCCACTCTGACAGCAAGCTCCCTTAGCACTCTTTTTCTTTTTTTCTTTCTTTGCTTGTTTGTTTTTGGCTTCTGTTTCTCCTCTCTCTCCTCTTTCCCATACCCCTATTGGCTCCACACATCAAAACCTCCCCCCTCTTTCCTGCCTACCTGCACAGTGCACTGAACGTTGCATCCCCAAGCAGCACAGGCAAGGCCTACCAGAACCTGCCCAGTACTGATTCCTGGCCTGCCCTGTTGGCCCTAGTATATGCCACAAACAACCCATCCCAGCTCCTCCCCTGCAGCTGGACCTGCCCTGCTGCACCATAGCTGATTAACTGGCCCTGCCTATTGGACAAGGAGGTGAAAAGTATTGTGACTACAGACAAGCAGACAACAAAGAAAGCACAGGCCTCCTGCTCAGACATAACCAAATAAAACCAAAAAGCAGGACAAAACAAACAAATCTACAATCAAGAAATGAAGAAAATAACTACTGAATGTCCCGAAGACAGCAGACAATATCAAAACATATTAAAAAAAAAAAGACAGGATGGTCAAAATAAAACACCAGTTGACTTTCCAGTAGAAGAAAAGGCAGTAGAACTACCTGACGGGGAATTCAAATCTCTAATATTCACAGCAATCCAAAAGATGAAGCAAAAAGCACACAAAAATGAGGAAAAAATAGACAAATTTTTGGAAAAGGCAGACAAATTCATGGAAAATACAGACAAAAAATGAAAAATTCAGGAAGGTAATACAGAAATTAAATGCCAAAATAAATTCACAACTAGAAATCATATAAAAACAACAATTAGAAATCCAAAAGATAAACAACACGATTTCAGAAATAGTGTCACAGTAGGGCTGAGGAGCAGGTTTGAAACAATGGAAGAGACAATCAGCAAAATTGAAGACAAACACTTGGATACAACTCTGTTTGAGGAAAAATCCGGAAAAAGAACAAAGAAAAATGAAGAAACCCTGAGAATTATGTGGGATACAATCAAAATCAAAAATTTGTGAGTGATTAGAGTTCCAGAGCAGGGAAAGAAAACAGAAAACACAGAGAGGATCTTTGAAGAATTGCTGACAGAAAACTTCCCTAATATCATGAATGATGAAAAGCTGACCATCCAAGAAGGTCAATGAACCCCATACAGGATAGACCCCAAAAGAAAAACACCAAGGCACATCATAATCACACTTGCTAAAACCAAAGACAAAGAAAAAATTCTGTGAGCTGCTCAAGAAAAACAAAAAGTTGCATACAGAGAGAAACAGCAAGACTAAGCTCTGATTTTATTTGGCAGAAACCATGCAGGCAAGAAGGTAATAGGATGACATATACAAAACCTTGAAAGAAAAAAAATTGCCAACTAAGAATAATATATCCTGCAAAACTTTGGTTCAAATATGATGGTGGAATTAGGACATTTCCAGATAAACAGAAATTAAGGGAATATGTAAAGAACCAAACCAGACTTCGAAGAATTATTAAAGGGAGTCTTTCTGTCTGAGAACAAATATCAGACCACAGCCTGAATCTAGGATGCAAGATTGTACCAGCGAGATACCAACCTGGGAAATGAACTCTCAGGGACCATCCAAAACCAAAACAATTGCAAAGGGAACCAGAGAAGTTAATCTGTAAATAATAGCAATGTCAGAACGATAAAAGAGGGAATAAATGGTATAGGTATAGGACTTTCTAATGGAGAGGAAGGCAAGGTCATACCAAGTAATAACAGACTGGTTCAAACATAGAAAGATAAGGGTAAATTTCAAGGTATCCACAAAGAAAACTAACAAACCTACTCACCAAAATAAAGAAGAAAAACATAAAGTCTCAATAAAAACAAAATCTACAAAAACAAAAGAAATCCACAAACAAAAGGAACTCAGCACAGGAGAGTAAAAGGAACAAAGAAAATGTTAGAACCACACACACACACACACACACACAAAAAGGCACTACAAAATGACAGCAATAAACTCATACCTATCAATAATTGCACTGAATGTAAATGGCCTAAATGCACCCATAAAGAGACACAGAGTGACAGAATGGGTAAAAAAAAAAACAGGATCTATCAATATGCCGTCTACAGGAGACACATCTTAGAAACGAAGATGTAAATTTATTAAAAATCAAAGGATGGAAAAAAACATATCAAGAAAATACCAAAAAAGAGCAGGAGTGGCAATACTAATCTCAGATGAGATAGACTTTAAAAAACAAAATCCACCATAAAAGACAAAGAAGGGCACTATATAATGATTAAAGGGACAATCCATCATGAAGACTTAACCATAATGAACATCTATGCACCCAATGACAGGGCTCCAAAACACATAAAACAAACTCTAAAAGCACTGAAAACAGAATATGACAGTTCCACAATAATAGTAGGAGACTTCAACACACCACTCTCAGTAAAGGACAGAACATCTAGAAAGAAACTCAACAAAGATACAGAAGAGCTAAAGAGCACAATCAGCCAGCTTGATCTCATAGATATAAATAGACCACTCCACTCAACAGCTGCAAAGCACACATTCTTTTCCAACACACATGGAACGTTCTCCAGAATAGACCACATCTTAGGCCACAGAGCAACTCTCAACAAAATCCAAAACACTGAGATAATATAAAGTATCTTTCCTGACCACAATGCCATCAAAGTAGAAAGTAACAACAGGAAGAGTAAGGAAAGAAAATCAGTTACATGGAAACTGAATAACATCCTGCTTGAAAAACCACTGGGTAATAGAAGAAATCAAAGATGGAATCAAAAAGTTCCTAGAATCAAATGAGAATGAAAACACATCATACCAAAACCTTTGGGGTGCAGCAAAGGCAGTCCTCAGAGGTCAACTTATAGCACTAGATGCACACGAAAAGAAGAAAGGGACAAAATCAAGACATTAGTTACGCAACTTGAGCAAATAGAAAGAGAACACCAAAAGAAGACCACAGCCATCAGAAGAAAGGAAATAATAAAGATCAAAGCAGAAATAAATGAAATAGAGAATAGAAAAACAATAGAATCAACAAAACCAAAAGTTGGTTCTTTGAAAGGATCAACAAAATCGACAAACCACTGACCAAACTCACAAAAGAAAAACAGGAGAGAATGCAAATAATCCAAATAAGAAATGAAATGGGGGACATTACAGCAGACCCAACTGAAATAAAAAGGATCATAACAGAGTATTATAAAAAAACTGTACTCCAACAAATTTGAAAACCTAAAGGAAATGGACAATTTTCTAGAGACACACTACCTATCCAAACTAACACAAAATGATGTTGAAAATCTGAACAGACCCATAACAAGAGATTGAAAAGGTAAAAACAACAACAAAAAAACTACCAACCAAAAAAAGCCCTGGCCCAGGTGGTTTCACTCGAGAATTCTACCAAACATTCAGGGAAGTGCTTAACCAGTACTACTCAAACTATTTCAGAACATAGAAAAGGAAGGGATATTTCTGAATTCATTCTATGAAGCCAGCATAACCCTGATACCAAAACCAGGCAAAGACACCATAAAAAAAGAAAATTACAGACCAATATCTCTCATGAATATAGATGCAAAAATTCTCAACAAAATTCTAGCCAATAGAATTCAGCTTCGTATCAAAAAAATAATACACCATGACCAAGTAGGATCCATACCGGGTATGCAAGGATGGTTCAACATTAGAAAATCAATCAACGTAATCCACCACATAAATAAAAGGAAAGAAAAGACTCACATGATCATCTCAAAAGACACGGAAAAGGCATTTGACAAAGTCCAACGCCAATTCCTGATAAAAACTCTCAATAAAATAGGTATAGAAGGGAAATTTCTCATTGTAAAGGGCATCTATGCAAAACTAATAGCCAACATCATTCTCAGTGGAGAGAGGCTGAAAACATTCCCCTTGAGAATAGGAACAAGATAAGGATGCCCTTTATCACCACTCCTGTTTAATTAACACTGTGTTGGAAGTCTTAACTAGAGCAATAAGGCAAGAAACAGAACTAAAGGGCATCCAAATAGGTAATGAAGAAGTTACACTGTCCCTATTTGCAGATGATATGATACTAAGAAAATCCAAAAGACTCCACGAGAAAACTACTGGAAGTGATAGAAAGATTCAGCAGAGTTGCAAGATACAAAATAAGCATACAAAAATCAGTTGGATTCCTAAACACCAATAAAGAGAACGATGAAAAGGAAATCAGGGAAAACAATACCATTTATAATAGCCCTAAAAAAATAAAACACTTGGGAATAAATCTAACCAGGGATGTAAAAGATCTGTAGAAAGAAAACTACAAAACACTACTGCAAGAAACCAAAAGAGATCTACATAAATGGAAAAACATACCATGCTCATGGATAGGTAGACTCAACGTTGTGAAAATGAAAATTCTACCCAAAGCAATTTACAAATACAATGCAATATGGATCTAAATACCAACACTGTTCTTTAAAGAGATGGAAAAATTTATCATTAACTTTATATGGAAAGGAAAGAGGCCCCAGATAAGTAAAGCACTATTGAAGAAGAATAAAGTAGGAGGACTTCTACTACCTGACCTCAGGACCTACTATACAGCTACGGTAGTCAAAACAGCCTGGTACTAGTACAATAACAGATACATTGACCAATGGAAGAGTATTGAGAACCCAGATGTAAATCCATCCACCTATGGTCACCAGATCTTTGACAAGGGCCCAAAGTCCAACAAATGGGGAAAAGACAGTCTTTTTAACAAGTGGTGCTGGCAAAACTGGATGTCCATCTGCAAAAAAATGAAGCAGGACCTATACCTCACACCATATACAAAAACTAACTCAAAATGGATCAAAGATCTAAATATAAACCCCAAAACAACGATGGTCATAGAAGAATAAATAGGATCAGTGCTAGAGGCCCTAATACACAGCATTAACAGGATACAAATCACAACCAACAACACACAAGCTCCAGAGGATAAGCTAGATAACTGGGATCTTCTAAAAATTAAACACTTATGCTCATCAAAAGACTTCACCAAAAGAGTAAAAAGAGAACCCAGAGGCTGTAATTTGGCTATTACAAATTAGACGAAGGTCTAATCTCTAAAATCTACAAGAAAGTCCAACATCTCTACAACAGAAAGACAAATAATCCAATTAAAAAATGGGCAAAGGAAATGAACAGACACTTCACCAAAGAAGACATTTAAGCGGCCAACAGACATACAAGGAAATGATCACGATCTCTAGCCATCAGAGAAATGCAAATCAAAACAACAATGAGGTGCCATCACATCCCTGCGTTACTGGCATGAATCAATAAAACAGAAAATAACAAATGTCAGAGAGGCTGCAGGGAGATAGGAACTCTTAAGCAGATACAACCATTTTGGAAAATGATGTGCTTCCTTAGAAAGCTAGAAGTAGAAATATCATATGATCCAGCAATCCCACTCCTAGGAATATATCCTAGAGAAATAAGAGCCATCACACAAATAGACATATGCACACCCATGTTCATTGCAGCACTGTTTACAATAGCAAAAAGATGGAAAGAACCTAGATGCTCATCAACAGATGAGTGGGTAAACAAACTGTGGTACATATGCACAATGGATTATTATGCAACGCTAAAGAACAACGATGAATCTGTGAAGCGTCATAGAACACGGATGCATTCGGAGGACATTACACTAAGTGAAATAACTCAGTCACAAAAGGACAAATATTGTATGAGACCACTACTGTAAAAACTCATGAAAAAGTTTACATACAAAAAGAAACAATCTTTGATGGTTACAAGGGAGGGGAGGGGTGGGATGGAAAAACACTTAATAGACAATAGATAAGCAGTAAGTCTGGTGAAGGGTAAGACAGTTCCCAATACTGGGAAAGCCAGCACAGCCTGTACAAGGCAGGGCCATGGTAGCTCCACAGACACATCCAAACTCCCTGAGGGACCGAATTGCTGGGCTGAAGGGACCATGGTCTCAGGGAACATTAGCTCAACTGGCATACACAGTTTATAAAGAAAACGTTCTACATTCTACTTTGGTGAGTAGCGTCTGGGGTCTTAAAAGCCTGTAAGTGGCCATCTGGGATACTACACTGGTCTCGCCCCTTTGGGAGCAAGGAAGAATGAAGAAACTAAAGGCACGAGGGAAAGATTAGTCCAAAAGACTAATGGACCACATCTAAGACTGCCTCTACAAGACTGAGTCCAGTACAACTAGATGGTGCCAGACTACCACCACTGACTGCTCGGACGATAGAGGGTCCTGAACAGAGTTGGAGAAAAATGCCGAAGAAAATTCTAACTCAAAAAGGAAGACCAGACTTGCTGGCCTGACAGAGACTGGAGAAACCCTGAGAGTATGGCCCCCGGACACCCTTTCAGCTCAGTAATGAGGCCACTCCTCAGGTTCACCCTTCAGCCAAAGATTGAACAGGCCCATGGAACAAAACGACTAAAAGGGCGCACCAGCCCTGGGGCGGGAACTGGAAAGTAGGAGGGAACAAGAAGCCTAGTAATAGGGAACCCAGGGTTAAGAAGGAAGAATGCTGACATGTGGTAGGGTTGTTAACCAATGTCACGCAACAATGTGTGGACTGTTTGATGAGAAACTAGTTTGTTCTGTAAATCTTCATCTAAAGTTCAAAAAACAAAAAGAAACAAAAGAATATGATATAGGTATTTACATGACAAGAGGGAAAAAAATTCCACAATCTTTTTATGAAGTACAATTTTTTACAAACAGGTTTATTAATGAGAAGAATGAAACTATTGGGTCTGAGTTAGGGTTCAAAGTCAGTATTCCCTATCATCAAATGCACTGTAAATGTTTATCTGTAAAAACCATTCTTAGCCCTCAGGCTGTACAAAAGCAGGCAGGCAGTGGCTTAGTTGTGGCCCGCAGGTGGTAGTTTTTGGTCCCTTGCATAGAGCAATCTGAATGAAAGATCAGTCTTGCATTTGTAAGGGGACCCGCTCACAATTTTGTCATGAATAACTGAGGAATATATACAAGCAGTCTTTTATCCAATTCCTAATGAATATATTACTGAGACAAAGAATCAACATAAAATAAAACTAACTTCTTGATTCACAAAATCTGACCCAAGAAAACTGGTACAAGTAACAGTCTCAAAAAGAAAATTAATAATGTCAACATATAATCAACAAAATTAAATTTGGGTCCATAAAATAATCAACGAAATAAATCTTTGGTGTAAAATGTTTATGGAAAAGAGTTGATACCCATTAAAATACCTTAAGTAAAACAAAAATGAAAATGGAAGAAAAAGAAAATGGAGTATACCATTATAGAAAATAAAAAAATAATAATAAATTAGCTTATTAAAGCTGAGGCCACAGAATATTTTCATGATAAAAATTTATCTGTGTTGGTAAATTAGGATTAAAATATCTGCTTGTAATTTGTTTTGGGCAAATCCTGTTGCTCCTTATGCAACAGTCTTACCCATCTTCTTATTTACTAATAGAGCCCCAATTTAGAGGGGACCATGTGTTCAGGAAAAGAGCCCTGGTGGCACAATGTTAAGCGCTCAGCTGGTAACTGAAAGGTTGGAGGTTTGAACCCAGTAACTGCTCCGTGGCAGAAAAGACCTGGCAATCTGTTCCCATAAACATTACAGCATAGGAAAACCTACGGGGCAGCTCTACTCTGTCATATAGGGCCGCTATGAGTCAGATCAACTCGTTGCCACACAACAGCAAAGTGGTCAGGGAGTGTAACCCCTCTCAAACCCTCCAGAGGTGAATGTTGATCAGTGTAAACCAATTGTAGTAAGCCTGAGCCGTCTAGTCACTGACTGGGTTAGATGTGGGATGTGACATGATGCTGGCCTCTGAGACAGAAAAGAAGCCCTCTGGGTACTTTTGGGAAAGATAAAAAATCAGTTGCCTTGGAGTTGATTCTTTCTCCATGAGTGTCAGAGTAGACTGCGCTTCAAAAGGTTTTCAGTGGCTGATTTTTCAGAAGTAGCTCACCAGGCCTTTCTTCCATGCAGTCTCTGGGTAGATTTTAACCGCCAACCTTCTGGTTAACAGATGAGCATGTTAACTGCTACCAACACCCAGGGACTCCTTCTGGGAAGGATATCTTTTCCTGAGAAATAGGAATGGGAGACAGATTCTACTCTGTCCTGCTTTTGAATGTGGATGTGAGAGGACACAATAGCTGAGCTGGGCAGCAAACTTGCAGTGGGGACGAAGTCAACGCCAAGGAAGGTAGAGAGAAAAGATAGAAAGATTGGAGGTCCCGAAAGTTACACTGTGCCCTGATTTAACCAGTCCGAACACTGGCTACCTCTAGACTCTGCTTTGTGTGAGAATACAATACCCTTAGTCAATAAAACCACTTTTCATTTGGTATTCTCTTCCCTGCCATCAAAACCACTCTAACTGATGATTAAAAAACAAACAAAAAAACCTGTTGCCATTGAGTCAATTCTGGCTCATAGTGACCGTATAGGACAGAGTAGAACTGCCCCCACAGGGTTTCCAAAGAGCAGCTGGTGGATTCAAACTGCTGACTTTTTGGTTAGCAGCCGAGCTCTTAAGCACTGCACCACCAGGGCTCCTCCTAACTGATACACACACTAAATGTTCTCAGGGACAAATTATGTGTTCCATATACATCACAGATTCGGCACCTATTCATACTACTTTGCCAACCTGGAGTTCCTTTCTAAATCTTTCTCATCTTTTCACACCTAGAATAAAAGGCATCACTTCTTTGAGGACTTCCCCGATACTCCCCAAGTCAGGAATCACTGATCCTAACTCCGTTCTTCCACAGCCCAATATTTGTCTCTGGATTTAACAATTTAACCACCTTAATTCATTATTTGGGTGTAAGCTCATTCAAAAGGCAGGGAGGGTATCTTAGTCATCTTTGTGTTCTCTCTCACCAGTGCCTGCCACAGTGCCTTCCACTTGGTACTTAATTAAATAGTGCAGTCTGACTTCCATAAATGTCTTCTACAATCTAAATAAATAAATAGCACAATAAAGAACATGAACATGTGGGTCTCACAAGAGTCTTGGTAAATAGACGCCAAGGACTATACTCAACCTATGTTGTTCACAAAGAAAATAAAAAGGAAAAAAAGGAGGCGGCACTATTTTACAATTCTAAGAGTAACAAAAATTTTAAATAATGATAACACCCAGTGCTGGTGTATACATGGTAAAATGGACACTCATACTTCTCTAAAAGTAGTATAAACTGGTACAATGTTTTCAGTAAGCAACTTGGAAATAATATTGAGAGCCATCTAAAATGTTCGATTACTTGATCTCACAGCTCATCTAGAAATTATCATAAGCGAATAGTCCAAAAAGAAAGAAAAAGTTACATAAACCATGATCAATTGTATTTTTTAAATAAGGAAACGGTACATAAACAACCTAAATATACCTCTCTAGCCTATGCTGGCACATGATTATAAACATTTCTATTTCCCCCGGAACTGGCTGCGTTGTTGTTGTTTTCTTCTTGCTTCTTTGAATTTCAGCATTTCAGTCTACAAAAAAAAAATTTTTTTTTTTTGGGCTAAATGTCAAAAGACCTAGGTGCTAGAATCAATTTAAAAAACTTACTGGACATGCCTAAGCAAATCACTCAACTCCCTTGAGCTTTACTCTTCTTCGTTTCCAAAATGGTTATCTTATACAGTTGTTGTGAAGATCGTATTACTCAATTCAACAAATATTTATTGAATACCTAATTTGTGCCAGCTTGACACTAGGAACAAAGAAATTAAACTCTTGCCCTTGAGTCTGGTTGGGGAAAGAAAGAGACAAACAGGGAAGAGAGAAAGGCCAGTTTCAGTAAGATGTGGTAAATGCTGTGATTGGTGTTGTGAGCTGCCATTGAATCAGTCCCTGACTCAGGGTGAATCTGTGTCCAGTGGAACGAAACACTGCCCGCTCCTGCACCAACCCCATGAGCGATTGCGGATCGGACTGTTGTGATCTCTAGGGGTTTCATTTGCTGATTTTTGGAAGTAGATTGTCAGGCCTTTCTTCCTAGTCTGTCTTCAGTCTGGAAGTTCCACTGAACCCTGTTCAGCACCATAGCAACAACAAGCCTTCACTGACAGACAGGTAGTGGCTTAGCATGAAGCACATTGGCTGGGAATCAAACCTGGGTCTCCCGCATGGGAGGCAAGAATTCTACCATTGAACCAACAATGCCCCCTAATGCTGTGATACAGGTAGGCAAAGGAGTCAGCCAGCCCAGGCTGGATGAAAAGGCAGAGTCTGTCAGTGAAGGTTTCCTGGAAGAAGTGACATGTGAGCTGAGCCCTAGAATGAGCAAGCTTGGGAACCAGATGGCAAGGAAGGTGGAGAGACAGCCAGGGGCAGGTGCTACGGTTGCTAACTAAAGGGTCGGCAGTTCGAACCTGCCAGGTGCTTCTTGGAAACTCTATGGGGCAGTTCTACTCTGTCCTATAGGGTCGCTATGAGTCAGAATTGACTCGACGGCACTCGGTTTGGTTTTTTGTTTTGGTCGAAGCCTTAAAACCATTTCTTATCTTTAAACAGAGGATAATAATGATGCCTACTTTGAAAAGCTGTTGGGAGGGTTAAGGGAAATAAGCTTAACGGGGGACGGGGGGAGTACCAATACAGACTCATGGCGACCCCATGTGTGTCAGAGCAAAATTGTCCTCCATAAGGTTTTCAATGGCTGATTTTTCAGGAGTACCAGGCCTTTCTTCCTAGATGCCTCTGGGTGAACTCAAACCTCTACCCTTTCTGTTAGCAGTGAGCACATTAACCTTTTGGGACCACCTAGGGACTCCTTAACAGAGGGTAAGAGCACATAAACAGCAAGCCGTAGGCTGCCCCTGGGTGCTATTCTGCTCTGCGCGATCCCCTTGCAGCAGTAGACGAGGGAGGCCTCTCTGCTCAGGAAGACTGACAGAGAGCAAAGACAACTGCACTGACAATGACCCACGAAGCAAACACACACCAGGGGACACAAAAGCTCCATATAGGAGATGCCATCGAAACTGCTTTTCAACAAAAACAAAGATGTCACCTTGAAGACTAAGGTGCACCTGACCCAAGCCATGGTATTTTCAATCCCATCGTATGCACGTGAAAGCTGGACAATGAATAAGGAAGATAGAAGAAGAATTGACGCCTTTGAATTGTGGTGTTGGTGAAGAATATTGAATATGCCATGGACTGCCAAAAGAACGAACAAATCTGTCTTGGAAGAAGTACAGCCAGAATGCTCTTTAGAAGCAAGGATGACGAGGCTGCATCTTGCATACTTTGGACATGTTGTCAGGAGGGATCAGTCCCTGGAGAAGGACATCATGTTTGGCAAAGTACAGGGTCAGCGGAAAAGAGGATGACCCTCAATGAGGTGGATTGACACAGTGGGTACAACAATGAGCTCAGGCATAACAACGATTGTAAGGATGGCACAGGACTGGGCAGTGTTTCGTTCTGCTGTGCATAGGGTCGCTATGAGTCAGAACTGACTCGACGGCACCTAACAACAACAACAACGTTGGAACTGGGCCTTGTAGGGATGTTCAGGATATTTTAAATGACGTTGTTTTCCTGTTCACAAAAGTAATACATGCTCATTTTAGAAAATTTGGAAAACATAGAGAACATATAAATCTCTGGAAATCCAAGCCACTCTCAACAGAGAGAACCGTTGTTAACTTTCTATTCGATTTACCTCTAGTCTTTTTTTCTGTCCTCTCTTTTGTATACAGACACATGCACGCACGTGCACACACACAGAAATAAGGGCCATACAGTGCATTCTGGTTTGCAACCTGTGTCATTCACCTTCAAAAGGACAGGTCAGACAAGAGGAGGAAACATGAGGAGGAGGGAAATCTGGGGGCCCAGGGGAAAACACCAGTGGCCCATTTGTCCCGAGCCAGAAAAGTTCCTGATTCTGGAGTTCCATTACAACGTCTCCCACTCACGTGACACTTCTCTCTATTGTGTCAGGTTTTTTCCCAACTCAGCTTTGTTCTGGCTGCAGTTCTGATACCAATGGATGGAAGGAGAACTGGCTCCGAGGGCTGGCAGACCTAGGCTTGAATTCCAGGTTTGCCTCTACCTGTGGGTGGAACCTTGAGCAGTAACAACTTGACTCAGCCATCCCCAAAGGTCCTTATCTAAAAAATGGAAATCATAACTTATATCACTTTACCTGATAGTATAAGGCGCCCCGGTGGCACAATGGGTAAGTACTCAGCAGCTAACTGAAAAGTCAGCATTTCGAACCCACCAGCCGCTCTGTGGAGAAAAGACCTGGCCATCTGCTCCTGTAAAGATTTCAGCCTAGGAAATCCTATGGAGCAGTTCTACTCTGTCACATGGGATCACTATGAGTCACAATCTACTCAACAGCACCTAACAAAAACAACCTGATAGTATGGAATGTGCGAAATTTCAGGCCAGCAAGATTCCTGGAGCCATTCACAGCACACATTGAGCCGTCCACCTCAAACACCCATCCTGCTTATCCTGCCAAAACCATAGCAGAACAGTCTGCTCAGAAACCTCCTGGCAGGATGCTGCCTGACAGCCTAGTCTGCTCCTTGGCACTCTGTTCTGCTCCCACTTTGCGGTTATGCTTCCTACCAGGCCCCAAGGATCTTGGGCCAATCCTCAGGGGTGAACATCTTTGCTTCCCTGCTCTGGATCTGTCTCCCAACATAAACTCTGGAGCCAAATTGCCAGGTTCCAACCCCAGTTCCACCACTTAGTAGCTTTATGACTATGAACAACCTTTTGGTTCCTTGATTTCCTTATTTGCAAAACAGGAAAGAGTACCAACCACACAAAACTATTGTGAGGATTCAATGAACCATCCCTGGCTATTACTACAATAACCATCGCTCCTCCGGTGGAGCCATGTACCTTTTGCAATTATACCACAAAAGTCTCATTTTTCTACCATAGAGCTCCCACAAAACCAAAAGGAAAAAGATGAAGCATCAAGACCATCTCTGCCCACGGGGCTGGGCTTGGCAAGCCCTTGCATCTGGGACAGGCTATCTGCTCCTCCCCTGTGCACCCCACCACACCATGACTGGTCCCTAGCAACGCCCTTGCTAGTTTGTCCCTAGCAACTGGCTTGCTACTTTTTAAGTTCTGTGAAGGCATGGAACCACATTCACCATTGCGTCTCCGGCATCTGCACCTGGTAGTGATTCAAGAAGCATTTGTGGGATAGATGAATGACTAAGTAATGCCACGTAAGGAACTCTACTGGTGCAATGGTTAAGCACTCAGGTGCTAACTGGAAGGTTGGCTGTTTGAACCCACCCAGCAGCTCCATAGACCTGGTGATCCGATTCCGTAAAGATTAAAGCCTAGAAAACCCTGTGGGGCAGTTCTACTGTTACATGCGGTTGCTGTGAGTCGAAACCAACTCAAAAGTACCTAACAACAACAGATAATACCACGTATAAACGCTGAGCCTACCCATCCTATTTCAGTAAGCATACAAAAATAACAGTACTATCAGGTAACGTTTATTGAGGATTTATTATGTGCCAGGCTTGGTGAAAACTCTTCATATTATCACTGTTAGTTCTCACAGCTGCCTTATGAAGTGAACGATTTAACGCATGGGAGACATCAAATATAGTGCCTGAAATGTACTTCCTGCTTAATCAGTGTTGTCTAATTATTGGTGTTACCCCTTGTTCAGACGAAGAAACTGAGCCTCAGAGAGGTGAAGCAATGTGCCCAAGATCACACAGTGAGTGGTGAAGCCAAGACAGGGACCCAGTCTAGTCGGCATCAAAATCCCCCAAACTCAAACGCTTATAAGCCTCATTTTCTTTAAGCCTGTAGTACTAGACTGAAGATTTCAGGGAACGTTTTATCTGGTCAGTTGCTTATTTTCTCCCTCTATGCTGACTGAGGAAACCCCGGTGGCATAGTGGTTAAGTGCTACAGCTGCTAACCGAATGGTTGGCAGTTCAAATCCGCCAGGCACTTCTTGGAAACTCTATGGGGCAGTTCTACTCTGTCCTACAGGGTCACTATAGGGTCGCTATAGGGTCGCTATGAGTCAGAATCGAGTTGACGGCACTGGTTTGTTGTTGATGTTGACTGAATTCATAGTATTTGAGAACCTATTCTAGAATATTTTCTGCCTGGAGCCAGTGTGGTCAAGTTAAATACTGAGAAAGAAAGTTTCTAAATTAATTACTTCTTTTCAAATCCCAGGAAAGGTTCAAGTTTATGTGAGTTTCGAGTTTCCCTGGAAAGTTCTAATTCTATTTCCTTTCATGACTGACCTGGCTGCACCTGGACAGGCCTCACCTGCTGGAAACATGGGTCTGCCAAACTTTTCATTCCTCTTATCCACCTTCTTCCTTGCCAGGGGCACCAGCTGATGATCAAGGTGCCTGGCACCCAAGCCTTTGGCAGTGGACATGAGCCCCTGGCGCACACCCTTTCCCCGTGGGAACAGGGCTAAGTCCCAAGCAAAACTGTGATGTTGGCAGCGTTGCTCAGAGGGGGCCCACACCTGCTTACTTTTACCTTCTCTGGATGAATTTCTTCATAACCTTGGAGTAGGAAAAGGCCTTTCAAACCTTGATACGAAACCCACAAAAGAAAAAGTTGATAAAATTTACCACATAAAAGATCCAAAACTTCTACATAGGGGGAAAAAACACCACCATCTTAAGTACAAAGATAATGACCCACTGGGGAAATTGTAATCATACCACAGATAAAGGTCTCATCTTCCCAGCATAGAAAAAGCTCCCATAAAACCAAGAGGAAAAAGATCAAGAATCAAGAGAAAAAGCAGACAAAGCATACGACACATGGTTGATGGGAAAATTATGAATATTCCTGAAACATAAAAAGATGCTCAGCATCACTCACGGAAAATGAGAACTACACTAAAATACCATTTCTCACTTATCAGATTCACAAAAATCCAGACTCTGACCACACAACTCTGCTATGAAGCTATAGGGAAGCAGGTGCCCTCCTACCTTGCAGGGTAGTGCAAAATGGTGCCACCCTATATGCAAGGTCATTTTGCAGAATCCACCAAAATCAAAGACGCCCTTTATCCAGCAGACCCACACCAAACACTAATACCAGAGATGAAGAAACTGGAGATTTTTACTAGCTTCTGCAGTCTGAAATTGATTGAACATGCAATCAAGATGCATTGATAATTACTGGTGATTGAAATACAAAAGCTGGAAACAAAGAAGAAGGATCTATAGTTGGAAAAATATGGTCTTGCTGATAGAAACGACTCCAGAGATTGCATGATAGAATTTCGCAAGACCAATGACTTATTCATTGCAAATACCTTTTTCAACAACATAAATGGTGACTGTACACATGGGCCCTGGAAACCCTGGTGGTGTAGTGGTTAACAGCTACAGCTGCTAACCAAAAGGTCGGCAGTTCGAATCCACCGGGTGCTCCTTGGAAACCCTATGGGGCAGTTCTACTCTGTCCTGTAGAGTCGCTATAAGTCAGAATCAACTCGACAGCAATGACTTTGGTTTTGTTTTTTTTGTACACGTGGACCTCAACAGATGGAAAACACAAGAATCAAATTTACTACATCTGTTATAAAAGACAATGGAAAAGTCCAACATCATCAGTCAGAACAAGGCCAGGGGCCTACTGTGGAACAGACCATCAATTGTTCATATGTAAGTTTAAGTTGAAGCTGAAGAAAATCAAAACAAGTCCATGAAAACCAAAATACCACCTTGAGTATATCCCATTAGAATTTGGAGACTCAGAATTTGGATGTGAGAGGAGACTCTGAAATCTGCTCTTGAACGTAAAGCAGCTAAAAGCAAATGCAAGAAATGATGAAGTAAAAGAGCTGAACAGAAGATTTCTAAGGGTGGCTCGAGAATACGAAGGAAAGTATTATAATGAAACGTGCAAAGACCTGGACTTAGAAAACCAAAAGGGAAGAACACACTTGGCATTTCTCAAGCTAAAGGGACTAAAGAGAAAATTCAAGTCTGGAGTTGCAATTTTGAAGGCTTCTGTGGGGAAAATATTGAATGACGCAGGAAGCATCAAAAGGAGATGGAAGGAATACACAGAGTCACTGTACCAAAAATAATTGGTCAATGTTCAATCATTTTGGGAGGCAGCATATGATGAAGAACTTATGGTATTGAAGGAAGAAGTCCAAGCTGCACTGAAGGCATTGGCAAAAAACTAGGCCCCAGGAATTGACAGAATACCAACTGAGAAGTTTTGACCAACAGATTCAGCGCTGGAGGTGCTCACTTGTCTATGCCAAGAAATGTGGAAGACAGCTACCTGGCTAAGCGACTAGAAGAGGTCCATATACATGCCCATTCCAAAGAAGGTGATCCAACAGAGTGCAGAAATTATTAAACAATGTCATTAATGTCACACATAAGTAAAATTTTGCTGAAGATCATTCAAAAGCAGTTGCAGCAGTATATTGACAGGAAACTGCCAGAAATTCAAGCCAGATTTAGAAAAGTACGTGCAATAAGGGATATTACTGCTGATGTCAGATGGATCTTGGCTCAAAGCAGAGAATATCAAAAAGATATTTACCTATGTTTTATTGAATATGCAAAGGCATTCGACTGTGTGGATCATAACAAATTATGGATAACGTTGCAAAGAATGGGAATTCCAGAACACGTAATTGTGCCCATGAGGAACATGTGCACAGACCAAGAGGCAGTTTGAACAGAACAAGGGGATACTGCGTGGTTTACAATCAAAGAAGTTGTGCATTAGGTTTATATCCTTTCACCACACTTATTCAATCTGTGCTGAGCAAATAATTGGAGAAACTGGACTATATGAAGAACGTGGCATCAGGATTGGTGGAAGGCTCATCACCTGTGATATGTAGATGACACAACTTTGCTTGCTGAAAACAAAGAGAACTTGAAGCACTTACTGATGGAGATCAAAGACAACAGCCTTCAGTATGAATTACACCTCAACATGAAAAAAAAAAATCCTCACAAGTGGACTAAAAAACAGCACCATGATAAACAGGGAGAACATTGAAGTTGTCACGGATTTCATTTTAGTTGGATCCATAATTAACATCCGTGGACTCAACAGTCAAGAAATCAAATGACGCATTGCGTTCGGCAAATCTGCTGCAAAAGACCTCTTTACAATGTTCAAAAGCAAAGATGTCACTTTGAGGGCTAAGGTGCGCCTGACCCAAGCTGTAGTATTTTCAGTCACCTCATATGCATGCAAAAGCTGGACAGCGAATAAGGAAGACTGAGGAAGAATTGATGCTTTTGAATTATGGTGTTGGTGAAGATACCATGGACTGCCAGAAGAATGGACAAATATGTCTTGGAAGAAGTACAGCCAGAATGCTCCTTGGAAGCGAGGATGGTGACACTGCATCTCACATACTTTGGACATGTTATCAGGAGGGACCAATCCCTGGAGAAGGACATCATGCTTGGTAAGGTAGAAGGTCATTGAAAAAGAGGAAGACCCTGGACGAGACAGATTGACACAGCAGCTGCAACAATGGGCTCAAACACAGCAATGATTTTGAGGATGGCACAGGACCAGGCAGTGTTTCAATCTGTTGTACATAGGGTTGCTATGAGTCACAATCGACTCGACAACACCTAACAATAACAAGAAGATGCTATTAATGGAATTCCTGAGTGGTACAAATGGTTAAGCGCTTGGCTACTAGCCGATAGGTTGGCAGTTTGTACCCACTGACAAGCACCTGTACCTTGTGAGAAAGGCCTGGAGATCTGCATCTGAGAGGTCACAGCCTAGGAAACCCTATGGAGCAGTTCTACTCTAAACACATGGGGTTGCAGTGCTTTAAAATCGACTTAATGGCAACTATCAACAACAACAGCAATGCTATCAGTTTCCTCTGTCACCACCAGACAGTAACATCCATGAATTTGTAAAGAGTTGGGGAGGGTAAAGGAAGAAGGTACATTCAGAGAAAGGCAAAATGGTAAGGTCAGGAACTGTGACATAGGGGAGGGAACAGGACACAGTATGGGCCGTCTTAGGAGAAACAGAACCCCCATCTCACGCATCCACACCACACACATACACATACGTACACACACTTTCTGAAAACTCTTGGAGATAAAGGGAAGGCTTTGGACTCCTGTCTAGGATACAGGATAGAGGCTGGAGTCATTTAATTTTGATAGTAAGAAAAAGGTGACCCCTGGTTAGAGGACTTGAGCATATCTGGGTTACATTTAACATGTAATGTTTCTCTAGGAGCTAGTTGGGTTCCTACTTTTTGGACCCATCCTATCACCCCAGTCTCTCCATTTCTTTCCATCCACCTAACACCACCCTGGACTACAGCCTCATCACCCCACACCTGGTCTAGGGTGAAGCTTACTAAATTTCTCCTGGCTCTAACCTATTTGCACAAAATCTCCACATTAACCTTCTGGAAAACACTTTGATTTTATAACTTCTCCACCCAGCTCCTACAGTAGCACCTTAGCTATCAAATTCCAAATGCCTTGTTGGAATTCAAGTCCCTCAACAATATGAACCAAACTTACTTTTCCAGCTCTGTTTGCCATGATTGTTCAACCTCCCTGCTCAAGCCTATCCAAGCCAGTCTGGAAAGCTTTCCACTCTCAAAACTTGTCTATGGCTTCCTGCCTCTCAGCCCTTTACCATCACCAGAGAAACCACATGGATCCTTTAAAGCCCAATGCAAATGTCACCCTCTAAGGTGCACAATGGCAACGGCTCAGCTCTTGGCTCTAAGGTGCCTCCCCAGTCACTTTCCATTCTCATGACCTCTCCCATCTCTGCTGTCTTGGAACAAGGTCTCTCAAACCTCAATGTGCAGTCACCTGAGAGTTTTAAGAAATGCAGAGCACATTTCAATGGGTCTGGGGTGGGCCCGAGATTCTTCATTCTCACAAGCTTCAGGTGACATCTATGCTGGTGTCCAGGATCACACTTTGTGTAACAAAGAGTAGCTTGTGTCATTCAAATGAAATTTATCAATATGGCCTTGTGATATGAATATTCACGTGTATAGCTAACTTCCCTTCTAGACTGAAAAGTTCCTTAAGAGCAGGGACCCACAGAAGAGACAGTTTATGTAGCAGGAAGAGATGTTGTTGTGTGCTGTCAAGTTGATGCTGATCCATAGCAACCCTATAGTATGGAATAGAACTGCCCCATAGTGTTTCCAAAGCTATACTCTTTACGGGAGCAAATCACCAGGCCTTTCCTCCAATGGTAGATATGAACCATTGATGTTTTGATTAGCAGCTGAGGACTTAGTCATTGTGTCACCAACCCAAAAGCCAAATCCATTGCCGTCACGTTGATTCTGGCTCACAGCGACCCTATAGGACAGAGTAGAACTGCCCCATACAGTTTACAAGAAGCAGCTGGTGGATTCGAACTGCTGACCTTTTGGTTAGCAGCCATAGCTCTTAACCAGAGCTCCTTGATGGAAAGAGACCAGCTTTAAAATCAAACAGCTGTAAGTTCAAGTCTTAACTCTACAACTTACCTGCTGTGACATTGCATAAGTCACATGACCTCTGAATATCAGTTTCCTCATCTATAAAATGGAGATAAAAATGCCTCCCTACTGGAGGATTAAAGGAAATAGTGGCTTTGATTGTACCTACCATACTGCCTAATGGTAAGTGTATTTTAATTTTCGCTTTGAGCTCTTTCCTTCCTTGTATAACTTTGGGCTTTCCACAGAGTCTCACATCAAAGAAGTGCTCAGGAAATCTTCCAGGCCCAACCTCTGCAGGAACCTCTATTCTAGCTATACAATTCTGTACAATCCACACTGCCGAGATCTCCTCTCCAAGTATTATGTTCCAATAGGTCATGGGCCTTCTAGTGTTTTTGCAGTCCTACTCTTCCTATTTGTTGGTGAATATGCCACAAGAAACACAGAAATCTACTACTGACAACTACCAGAGAGAAACTGCAATTTATTCAGGTTGGAAATGAGAATTTATGAGACCCGAATTATGATTAGTAACTCATCCACTCCTGTTCAGGCTCTTCAACTATCATGCATTTAGGGCTTGATCCCTCTTTTCTGGGGTTTTCTTCCCAACTACACTCTACTAAAATGTATCAGTCCCATTTCTTCATGCCCAGTGAAACTCTAGTTAATCAATTAATCTTTTCTGGGCTGCTAAAAGCAACATAACAGGAAGAGCACGACACAAAAACCAGAACACCTGGGTAACAGTCCTGATTCTGCCACTTACTAGGAATGTTTTCTTGGGCAAATCACATCCCTTCTTTCAGTCTCAGTTTCCACATGTGTAAAATGAAGCCTGTAATAATAAGCTGCCTCCTAGGACTATTGTGAGAATAGAATGAGATAATGAAGACAAAGTGCTTCTTTCTAGGCTTAATAAATGATAGTATATTAAGTTATATACTATTAACTATGCTTATTAACTATAAATATATACATATACATATACAAAATTTTGTTTTAAAATATATACTTAGAAATAGACTTGGAGAAAACACAAATACATCAGTAGCAGTTAACTCTGAATAGTGGGATTATAGGCAATTATTTTTCTCCTTATCTTTTTTCTATAGTTCCCTAATGTATATACTTATAACTCTTATAATCAGGGGATGAATATATATATTTATTCATATATATTAATATATATACATATTTATATGTAAATAACATATAATAATATATTTAAAACAAATATGTATATTTATTTAAAAATACATAACCTATGAACTGAAACTTCCTTGTTTTTTTTATACAGACAAGAGTAAGTGACCCACATTCTAGATTTAGTGCTGGCATTGACTTAGTGTGTAATCTTAGAAAGTCACTTCACCTTTTTAGGTCTAAATTTCCTCGTCTAAAAATTGAGGATAATCAGACTCCAAGTTCTCTCTGTGATGAAAGAGTTTGCACTGGATTAACTTATCCACCAAAAACGATTGTAAAAGCCAGATAAAATATATGAACAGCTATTTGAAGGCATTGGAGTACACAATGCAGGCAGGACTTAAGGAGCTATAAGGCTTGGGAGAAAGGAAGCACAGGAACTGACCTTCACCTTCACCCTGGCTTTTCCCTGTGGACATTTCCTAATTGCTGCACTGGAAAACAGAACCCAAGAAAATGATGTTGTCTATTAGGCTGAGGAAACTGGGGTCAGAGTTCAAGGATGTATCTGAGTTCTAAGGAGCAAAATTTCTGAGAGAGGAGAATCGTGGAGAAGGATCCAAACATAACTGCATTCAAATTCCCCTCAAGTCCTTAACCCACTCTTTGTCTGTATATACACACAGCAAGAAATTGAGAAGAAAACAGCAGCTGAGAGTCTAAAGAGATGATCATTGATCAGCTGGGAAGTCAGAGGCTGGAGTTCAAGCTGGGTCAGCCAAACCAAAACAGAACCACTACCGTGGAGTCAATTCCAACTCATATAGGACAGGGAAGAACTGCCCTATGGGGTTTCCAAGGCTGTAAATCTTTACAAAGGCAGACTGCCACATCTTTATTTCATGGAGCTGCTGGTAGGTTCGAACCGCTGATCTTTCAGTTAGCATCTAAGCACTTAACCACTGTTTCGCCAGGGCTCCTAAGCTGGGTCAAGGTGGAGGTAAATACCTAGAGCTTCCAGTCGAGGACCCAGAAAGGCCATGCCATAGGAGTAAACACCACATCCTAGGAGTATGAATAAAACTGAAATAGACCAGACTTAACCAAGGCTTCACAGGATCAAGGTGATCTGCTGGTACTCTATCTGCCTATGAGAACAAAACTTAAAAAATCCTGTGGGGAAGTTAACATCATCCACCCAAAGCCTGTATATTTTGCATCCATAATGAATAAAAAATTATATGGCATACCAAAAAACAGGATCAAAAAGCTGAAATCCAAGAGAAAAAAACAGATAAAAGAAATAGATCTAAATGTGATTCAGATATTGGAGTTATCAGACTGGGATTTTAAAGTAACTATAACTAAAATGTTCAGGGAAAGATGGATGAAATAAATGAAAAAATGGAGACTATCAACCAAGATTTGGAAACTTTAAAAAATAATCAAAGGACCATCTACAATAGAAGAATACAGTATCTGAAATTAAGTTCACCTGGATGGGCTTAATAGCATGCTAGACATGACAAAGGATGAGAACAGAGAACTAGAAGGAAGGTCAATAGAGAATACCAAGCTGAGGTACAAAGAGAGAAAAATTGACAAATTGCTAAAGAGCCTAAGGAACGTATGAGGTATAGTCAAAAGGGCTAATATTCACGTAACTGGAGTACCAAAAGGAGATAAGATAGACAATTGAGCAGAATAAATATTTGAAGAGACAATGGCCAAGAATTTTACAAGTTTGATAAAAGGCATCAACCCACAGATTCAAGAAGCTCAGTGAGCCCCCAAGAAGGACAAATATATGAAAAACATATTGATGTACATCATAGTCAAATTGCAGAAAACCAAACATGCACACATATACACAAAAATATTAAAAGCAGCCAGAGACAAAATGACGCATTATATTCAAAGGAGTAAGAATAAATCTGATGGCTAACTTTTCAACAGAAATTTTGGAAGCTAGAGATAGCAGGATGACAACTTTAAAGCATTGAAAGGAAAATAAAACAAACAAAAACACCCTCACCAACCTAGAATTATACATCCATCAAAAAAAAAAAAAAAAGCTTTCAAAATAGATGATATAAAGATGTTTTTCATATTCAACAGACCTGCACTACAAGACATGCTCAAGGAGTTTCTTTGGGTTGAAGTAAAAATGATCCCAGATGGATGCATGAAATTGCCAATAGGAATGAAGAGTTCTAGAAAGGGCAAATATATGAATAAATACAAATAAATGACTACTTAAAAACAACAACAATAATAATGTCTTTTGAGGCTTATAGCATATGGCCTCACAAGCCACATGGAAATAAAATACATTAAAACAATACCACAAAAGGTGGGAAAGAGGCAAATGAGATTAAACTGTGGTAGTGTTCTTAAACTATTCAGGAAATGTGAGGTAGACAAAATAAGGGGAGGATACATATTGTAATCCCTAATATAACCACTTATAAAGAATGTACAATTTAAATAGTTTTAAAACTCGATTAACTCTTCCAAAAAAGTTTGTTGACTTAAACTCAACAATATCAGTAACTACATAAAGTTTAAATGGCCTAAATAGTCCAATTAAAAAAGAAAGATTATCAGATTGGAGTAAAAAAAAAAATCTTATATGTTATTTACATTAAACTCACTTTAAATATAAGAATATAGAAAAGTTGAAAATAAAAAGATGAAAAAAGATATACCATGACAATTAAAATAAAAAGAAAGCTCTGTGGTTATACTAATATAAAACAAAATAGCCTTTAAGATAAAAGTATTACTAGAGATAATAACGATTTAAAATGGGTCATTTCAACAAGAGAATATAGCAATCCTAAATTTCTAAGAAACCAATACTCCAAAATACATAAAGCAAAATTAAAGAAACTGAAAGAATAAATATATATAACCACAATCAAAGCTGGAGATTCTAATACCTTCTATTAGTAACTGAGAGAATAAGCAACAACAACAAAATCAATAAGAATATGGAACATTTGGATAACATGATCAAACAACTTGACCTACAGAACACTCCATCCAGTAACTGTAGAATACACATTCTTTTCAAGTGTACCGGTGCATTTGCCAAAACAGGTCATATGTTTGGACAAAAAAAAGTCTCAACAAATTTCAAGTATTGAAATCATACAGAATATATTCTCTGACTATAGAAGAATTAAAATATAAATCAATAATAGAAGGGCAACTAGGAAATTCCCAAATATTTGAAAATTAAGCAACACATTGCTGAATAAACTCTTGGTCAAAAAAGAAATCACAATAAAAATTAGAAAATATGTTTAACTAAATGATAATGAAAATAAGACAACAGAAAAATTATGCGACACAGTTAAGCAGTGCTTACAGAAAAATTTATAACTCTAAACAACTATTTTAGAGAAGAAGAAAGGTTAAAAATCAAAGATCTATTAAAAGAATAAATAGACAATCTACAGACTGGAAAAAATCTTCAGAAATGACTTATCTGATAAGGGTCTAATCTTTAAAATCCATAGAAAACTACAACAACACAACAACAAAAAGACAACCCAGCCACAAAATGGGTAAAGGACACGAACAGAATCTTCACCAAAGAGAACACCCAAACAACTAACAAACATATGAAAAGATGTTCACAATCATTTGCCGTTCCAAAAAAACCCAAACCCATTGCTGTCCAGTGGTTGCTGACTCACAGTAGATTATAGAACTGCCCCCATAGAGTTTCCAAGGAGCGCCTGGTGGATTCAAACTGTTGACCTTTTGTTTAGCAGCTATAGTACTTAACCACTATGCCACCAATCATTAGAGAGATGCAAATCAAAACTACAATGAAATACCACCTTACCCCGGCTAAAATGGCACTGATTTAAAAAAAAAAAAAAAAGGTAACAACAAATGTTGGTATGGATGTGGGAAGACTAGAACCTTTATCCATTGCTGGTGGGGTGGACCGTAAAATGGTACAACCACTGTGGAAAATGGTATGGAGGTATCTCAAAAAACTACAAAATAGAACTACTCCATGATCCAGCAATCCTACCCCTAGGTATGTACCCTAAAAAAAAAAAATTCAAACCCATTGTCTTCCAGGCAATTCCAACCCATAGTGACCCTATAAGGCAGACTAGAACTGTCCCCATAGGGTTTCCAAGGCTATAAATCTTTACAGAAGCAGAACTACTTTTGCTTAGTAGCCAAGTGCTTCAACCACTGTGCCATCAGGGCTGCTCTCCTACCCTAAACAAAACAAAACAAAAAACCCTAGACACCTAAAGATAATGACACAAACAGACATATGCACACCTATGTTCATTGCTGCTTTATTCACAATAGCAAATAGATGGAAACAACCAAAGTGCCAGCGCCCATCAATGGATGAATGAATAAGCAAATTGTGGCACATACATACAATGGAATACTATGCAACTATAAAGAACAATAATGAATCCTCGAAACATATTATAACATGGATGGACCTGGAGGGCATAATACTAAGTAAAATAAGCCAAGTATATAAGGGCAAATATTGTCTCTCTTTCATAAGAAGACAAGAATAGATAAATATAGAGAGACCAATGTTCATTGGTGGCTACGAGGGAGAGAAGGGGGGAGGGGAAAGTACACTTCAGATTGTAGAGACTTGTTGTTTTTATTTTTTTGGTGATGGGAAAAGTGGCACCAAATGTGGATGTTGTGAGCACAGCACAACCAAAGTAAAAACAAGTGTTCAAGCACATATGGATGAGTACAGGCACACTGGTGTACAGGCAGGTACATGCGTATACATAGGTGAGAACAGATAGGAGTATCTATAAAAAAAAAGTCTGTGTAAATACAAATATGTGAGTGCAGGCCCATATATTCATTGAAGACACAAATATGGATGCTCCACAGACATAACCAAACACCTTCCACGATTGGTTTTCTGGGTTTGAAGGCGTGGCACCATAGTCTCATGGGACTACTCAGTCAATTGGCATAACATAGTTCACAGAAATCATGATCATGCATCCTAGTGAAGTGAGCAGCATCTGAGGTCTTAAAAGCTTGTGAGCAGCCATCTAAGACACAAAACTGGTCTTTACTCACCAGGAGCAAAAGAGTAAGAAGGCAACCAAAAGCTCAGAGAAGAAACAAGTCTGCACAAGCCACGACCTCATCTACCCTGAGATCAAAAGAACTAGATGGTGCTTGGCTACCACCACTGACTATTCTGACAGGGGTCATGATAGATGGTCCTGGACAGGATGGGAGAAAAATGTGGAGCAGGACTCAAATACTTATTAAACAAAACGAAACAAACTGGAACAGTAAATAACAGAGGACTCCCTGAGACTATTGCCCTAAGGCTCTCTAAATCTAGAACCAAGCCTATCCCCTGAGATTACCTTTTATGGAAACAGCAGAGTAGCACACTAAATAAAGGATATTATCTGTAAGATTGGTGCCCTACTTAAAAACCATCTGAATGAGACCAAAAGGTCAAACAATGGCTCAAAAGCAAAGATGAGAAGATAAGGGGGCAGGGAAAGGAAACTGAACAAACAGAACACAAAAAGAATGTTGACACATTGTGATAAATGTAACTAATGTCACTGAACAATTTGTGAAGAAATTGTAAAATGAGAACTGTCATGGATTGAATTGCGTCCCTAAAAAATATGTGTCAACTTGGTTAGGCCATGATTCCCAGTATTGTGTGATTGTCCTCCATTTTGTGATTGTAATTTTATATTAAAGAGAATTAGGGTGGGATTGTAAGACCCTTACCCAGGTCACATTCCTGAGCCAATGTAAAGGGAGTTTCCCTGGAGTGTGGCCTGCACCACCTTTTATCTCTCAAGGGATAAAAAGGAAAAGGAAGTGAGCCGAGAAGGGGGACCTCATACCACCAAGAAAGCAGTGCCAGGAGCAGAGCACATCCTTTGGACCTAGGGTCCCTGTGCAGAGAAGCTCCTAGTCTAGGAGAACATTGATGAGAAGGCTGACAGAAGAAGAAAGCCTTTCCCTGGAGTGGATGCCTGAATTTGAACTTCTAGCCTACTTTACTGTGAGGAAGTAAACTTCTCTTGGTTAAAGCCACCCACTTGTGGAATTTCTGTTACAGCAGCACTAGATAACTAGAACTGGAACCTAATTTGCTGTGTAAACTTTCACCAAAAGCTCAATAAAATTTTAGTTAAAAAAAAAAAACCCTATGGAGTAGAGTTCTACTCTGGCACATATGGGATCATCATGAGTCAGAATTGACACAATGGCAATTGGTTTTATTTTTGTATTTTTAGTAAGTTTTATAAAGAAATATAAACAGGATAAATGGGGAAAAGAAACTCAGATTAATCAGTAATAAAACCGTTGCCACTGAGTTGATTCCGACTCATAGCGACCCTATAGGACAGAGTAGAACTGCCGCATTTGGTTTCCAAGGAGTGCCTGGTGGATTCAAATTGCTGACCTTCTGGTTAGCAAGTGTAGCTCTTAACCACTATGCCACCAGGGTTTCCTAATCAGTAATACCAAAAACCAAAACCCAATGCCGCCGAGTCAATTCCAACTCATGGTGACCCTATAGGACAGAGTAGAACTGCCCCATAGAGTTTCCATGGAGCGCCTGGCGGATTCAAGCTGCCGACCCTTTGGTTAGCAGCAGTAGCACTTAACCACTGTGCCACCAGGGTTTCCAATCAGTAATAGGGAGATGTAAATCAAAATAGTTAAATGTCTCTTTCATTCACCAGATTGGGAAAAGTAAAAATTATTGATAATATCGTGTACTGTCAATAGAAATAAGTTGGTAAAGCCTTTTTATTGGAACATTATTTAGCAGTATACGAGAAAATTTAATTTTTGCCCATTTAGTTAACCATTAGGTTGAATCATATGAAACTGCCAACATTTAGCAAACTTTGACCTGAAAGTGAACTTGAAGATAGGCCGAAGATATTATCCAAACTGAAACACAAAAATAAAAAACGAGTAAAACGTTTTCAAAATTTCAGGAGTATGTGGGTCAGAAAGGAACTAAGCCAGGCAACAATTTATTTTTCTTTTTAGTATCCACTGCTGGCGGCTGTCTGTAAGGCAAGAATTTCTCTCCTGCACTGGCATGATGGATAGATTGTGTAATTCCAATTGCTCCCTATATCTATTTTCTATCTCTTAGGAGAACACCCCTCCTTTTCTGATCCCCAGTCCGTACTCTTCACTGTCATCCGAGGGGTGTTTATAAGCATGTAAGTCTTCTTTCTTTCCTTTCCTGAAAAAGTTATAGTTTCTTCCGGAGTACAATATCCACATATTTTATTGTTTGTCTCATGTGTCTGGGGACTACATTCCACCTAAAAACTGAAAATGTATTCCCAAGCTCTACGTACGGAAAGTCATTTATCTTAACTTTTGGACATCAGTTTTGAAACAGGAAATGTGACCACCGTTCAAATAGGAAACAATGGCAATGACCATTCCAAGATTCAACATTAGATAATATAAGGGCCTGTTGCAGTGGTATCACTAGGGTTGGTGTCACCCACTGTGGTAACTCATGGTGTCATCCCTCCCCCCATGCTAATTACCACAATATTGTACCTAAAACACCAGAAAATTTGACAAAATCATCTATAAAAACTCCGGCAGCAATGAAAACAACAGAGCATGCTTGTAGCACATGCAGGTGAAACCACGTGATTTGAAGCATCCTTGTAACTGGGTTACGAAAAAGGTTTTTGTTGTTATAACTACAGGGATATTTTTATTAAAAAATTAATAAATTTCTGCTGAAACACTGCACAAAAATTTTATAGACAGTCGTTTTGGCATCACCTCCTCTGATACTGTCACACAGCGTGTTTTGCACCCCCGTACCCCCCTAGTGATGCCACTGGCCTGTTGTATGGGCTCTTTGGTGGCCTGTGTGCCAGAACTTCAGCTTCTTGGGTTCTCTAAGTAGAAAATATGCTTATAGTTAGAAAAGATTCCAGGATTATCCCACCACAGGGTCACAACACCAGAAGCATCTCTAGGACAAAAACTGGTGGATACTGTCTATATCACTTTCATGAAATTCTAAGGAAAAAATCTCACCCTGTGCTTTCATGCTCTAGACTCCTTTGGCAGCAGAGATATTTCCCTGTGCTGATCCAACTTCTGTTTATTTAAATCCCTCACTGCTGTCGCTTCAAGGCACTTGATGGAAACTGGTGCCCTGTATTCTTTAATTCCATGTGACTTGTTCTCTGGTGGGTAATTAAAAATCTCAAAGTCACTGGAAAATGCCAAAGAGTGTGGTCTCAGTTGTGGATGAAACTAGGCTATGCCATCTCTAAATAGGTCAAGTTGAGGTTGATAGACTTTTTGGCATTGATGGTTCTGTGATAGCACATTGTGAAAACTTAGCTCAATTTCTGGCCAATATATACATGTACATCTGCCTAACAGGCTCTTCCAACTACATAATTTCTAAGCATATATCTCAAAAAGCCAGAAAAAAGATAGCAAATTAAACTCAAAGAAAGAGGAAGGCAGAATATAATAAAGATAAGAGCAGAAAAAAATGAAATAGAAAAAAGGTGTAAGTTGAGAAAACCAACCAACTCACAAGCTGTATCTTTGAAAGACTGATAAAGTTGATAAACCCTGGCAAAACTGATCAAGAAAACCGAGAAAGACATAAACAATATCAGGAGTGAAAGTGAGACATCACTATAGACACTAAAAATGGCATAAAAATAATAAAAAGAAATTTTGAACTTCATGCAAATAAATTTGAAAATTTAGATGAAACGGATTCCTTGAAAATAACAACTAACTAAAAGTTACCAAAAAATAGAAAAATATAAATAACTCTATTGTAGTAGGTGCAGTCAGGTTGGTTCCAGCACATAGTGACCCTATGTACAACTGAATAAAACACGGCCCAGTCCTGTACCATCCTCACAATCATTGCTATGACTGAGCCCATTGTTGCAACCACTGTATCAGTCCATCTTGTCCAGGGTCTTCCTATTTTTTGCTGACCCTCTACCTTATCAACAATGATGTCCTTCTCCAGGGACCGGTCCCTCCTGCTAACTTGTCCAATGGTGAGATGAAGTCTCACCATTTAACTTCCAAGGAGCATTGTGGCTGTACTTCTTCCAAGACAGATTTGTTTGTTCTTCTCGGAGTCTGTGGTATATTCAATATTCTTCACAAACACCATGATTCAAAGGCATCAATTCTTCTTCAGTCTTTCTTATTCATTGTCCAGTTTTCACATGCATATGAAAATATCATGGCTCGGGTCAGGAGCACCTTAGTACTTGAAGTGACATCTTTGCTTTTTAATACTTTAAAGAGGTCTTTTACAGCAGATTTGCCCAATGTAGTACGTCATTTGATTTCTTGACTGCTGCTTCCATGGATGTTGATTGTGGATCCAAGTAAAATGAAATCCTTGACAACTTTGATCTTTTTTCCGTTTATTATGATGTTGCTTATTGGTCCAGTTGTGAGGATTTTTGTTTTCTTTACATTGACGTGTAATCCATACTGAAGAATGTCGTCTTTAATAACTCTATAACTATTATATAATACTATATAATAACACTATAGCTATTTGAAAAGTTCAAACCATCATTAAAAACTTTCCCTCAAAGGAAATCTCCAAACCCAGGTGACCACACTGTTGAATTTCTGCAAATATTTAAGGACGAAATAATACCAATCTTTTACAAGCTTTTCAAAAGAACTGAAAAAGAGGGAAATTCCCATCCCTTTTTATGAGGTCTAGATAATCATGACTCCAAAACTTGACAATGACATTACAAGAAAGGATAATTATAGGCCAATAAATCTCATGAACATAGATGCCAAAGTCCTTAACAAATAGCAGTCAGTCTAATGCAGATACACATATACATATGTTTTAAGTATAATACTTCTGACCAAGCGCTATTCATTCCAGGAATGCAAGACTGGTTTAACAACGAAAACCCAATTAATATAATTCATACATTAACAGAAAAAAAAGGAGAAAAACATATGATCATCTCAATAGATGCAGAAAAAGCATATAAAATTCAACACCCATTCAAGAAAAATCTCTCAGTAAACCTGAGATAAAAGGGAAGTCCTAAATAAACAGCATCTATAAAAAATCCACAACAAATATCATACTTAATGTTGAAACGTTAAATGCTTTTCCGCTTTAGGTTGGAAATAAGACAAATATCCCCACTTCAACTTAACACTGCACTGGGGGGGGAGGGGTCCAGCCAGTGCACTGAGGCACAGACAAGAAATAAAATATACAATGTAAAGCTATCATTCTCAGGAGACACAATTACGTTTCTAGAAAATCCCCCCCCAAAAAATACAAACTCATAATTAACAAGCAAATTTAGCAAAATGGCTGAATACGAAGTCATTATATAAAACATCAATTGCATTTTCATACACTAACTCAGTGCCATCGAGTCAGGGAAATTTTAAATAATACTACTTACAGTAGCACCAAAACCCACCAATTTCTTGGTAACGAATCTAATGAAAGATGTGCAAAACTTCTGAAAGCTATAAAACACTGCTGAGAAAAATTAAAGATGATCTAAATAATGGAGGCCTAATGACATGAACATAGATCGGAAATTTGATATTGTTACAATCTCAATTCTTCCCAAATTGATTATAGATTCAATGCAACCCGAATCAAAACCCTAGCAGGTTGTGTGTGTGTGTGTGTGTGTGTGTGTGCGTGCACACACGCACATGTGCATATGAAAATTGACAAGCTGATTCTAAAATCTATACGGAAATGTTAAGAATTCAGATTAAATAAAATAATCTTTAAGAAAAAGAGGACTTCTACCACCATGTATCACAACTTATTGTAAAAAAAAAAAAAAAATTGTAAAGGTGCAGTAATTAAGACTGTAATATTGGCCCAGTGATAGACAAACAGACCAATGACCAGAATAAAGTTCCTAGATACAGGTCCACATGACTCCGGTCTTCTAATTTATGACAAAGGAGCTTCTGGAATATAGTGGAGAAAGGATGATCTTTTCAACAAGCGGTACTCTATCAGTTGAAAATTGACAAGAACAAAAGAACCTCCCTCACACCATATACAAAAATTCCAGAGGGACTACTGATGTAAGAGTGAAAGGTAAAATAATAAAACTTGTAGAAGATAACATAAGAGAATATCTTCATGATCTTGAGGTAGGTAAAGTTTTCTTAAAGGGGCACACACACACAAAAAGCACTAACTACAAAACAAAAAGGTTGATAAATTGGACTTAATTAAAATTAAGAACTTCTGATCATCAAAAGATATCATTAAGAGAATGAAAAGGCAAGCCACAGACTGAGAGAAGATATTTGCAATACTATCCAGAATACATAAACAACTCTTACAAATCATTAAAGAAAAGACAAACAACACAATTAAAACATACATACACAGGCAAAAGACTTGAACAGATAGTTCACGAAGGAGGATATCCAAATGCCCAATTTGCATATTAGAAGATGCTATATATCACTAGTCATTAGAGAAATGCAAATTAAAACCATAATGATATATACCACACACCATGAGAAAGACTAAAATGAAAAGGACTGACTATACAAAATGTGGCAAAGATGTGAAACAAGCGGAACTTTCATAAGCTGCTGGTTGGGAATATAAATTGGTGCAAACACTTTGGAAAAGAGTTTGGCAATATCTACTGAAGCTAAATATGCATATACCCCATGATCTAGCAATTCCACTCCTGGGAATACAGCCAACAGAAATGAGTGCTCACGTCCACCAAGAGACATGGACAGAGATGCTTTATTCTTAATAGCCAAAAACTTGAAACGCCATAAATGCATGTCAACATTTGAATGGACAAGTAAATTGAGGCCTATTTATACAGTGAAATATTATACAGCAATGAAAAAGAACTACTACTACTACTACACCCAATAACATGGATGAATCCCACAGATACTATGTTGAATGAAAACAAGCCAGACACAGTCGAATACACACTCTATGATTTCATTTATATGAACTCTCGAAAACAGGCAAAACCAATTTATAGTGATAAAAGCCAAGACAGTGTTATGGACTGGAAAGAGGACATGAGAGAGCCCCCTGGGGGTGCTAGGAATATTCTATATCTTCACCTGGCTGGTAGTTACACAAGTGGATATAATATGTTAAAAATAAAATGCATCAAACTATTCACTTAAGATTTGTGTGCTTTACATTGATTTTACCCCAGTTTTATAAAATGAAACAAAACAATGATAGAATGACAGTGCTGGAAGGGTGTCTGGAAGGAAGCTGTTCAGCACACTTAACAAATACTATAGAGGATTATGGAGCAGGTGGTCTCTGGTCCATGCTTTGAGAAAGCTGAACTAAGGAGAAAAACTTTACAGATCAAGAGAGGACACTTCTGGGGCTTGGCCCTGCTTAGAAATGACATTTATAAAAAGCTGGCCTCCTTTTATAGGGCTTAAGGGGCAGATGGAATCCCTGGGTGGTGCAAACAGTTAACATGCTCAGCTGCTAACCGAACGGTTCAGGGTTTGAGTTCACTGACAGGTACCTCAAAAGAAAAATCAGCCACTGAAAATACTACAGTGCTCAGTTCTACTCTGATGCACACGGGGTCACCCTGAGTCAGAATTGGGTCAATGGCAACCGGTTTGTCTTTTTTTTTTAAGGGGTAAATACAAGCCCCAAGTATTCTGCTCTTCAAACAAGGCACATAGACACCCCAGTCTGACATAAAACAGGAAAGGTGTAAACATAGTAGTTTGTATTTTTTCAGTTAACACCAGTTCTCCGATCTGAGATCTGGAAGAAATATTTACTTTTCAACAGTAAGGCCATTCATGGCTCTAAAATAACAAGCCCACGACACAACTACTTTAAACCCACATCTACAGTGACACTGGGGTGGCCTTCCCTGTTCAAGACCTATATGCACTCAAGTGGAGCCTTGCTATGGTAGGGCCTGTGTAGACTCAGGCTAGAAAGTCCACTGCAGAAGGTGAGTCTGTTCACTGCAAGCTTCTGTGGCGGCCTTGGCTTCCAGGTCCACCTGCCTGGATTCCGCTCTCTGTGGTGGAATACGACAGGGAGGTCTCTGGAGGATTTCATAAGTGGCTGGAGAGTCTCTCACTCCACGTGCCTGGTCCCAGCCTAGAAGCGTTGTCAGAAACGCTGTCCACCCATCAGAACCCTGGCTGTGTAGGGTGTTGTGGAAGAGTGAGTTTCAAGCACTTACTTTCGTCATTAGAAACATTCCCCAGAGATGTGTGGCTGGAATAACGTTTGTTTTCACTTTCGCTGAGACATCTTTCAATCCAGCTCTCTAAAAAAAAAAAAAAAAAAAAAATCACAGACTCACTGTTAGTGTTTACAAAGACGGGCAACATCGTCAATGCATCAGATTTAAACGCTCGTCAGCTGTCATCTGAGGTCCGCCCAGACCGGAATCGGATTGTACACAAAAGCTCCACTCACACCGCGGCTGATGAGACTTTGCTGAGTAGTTTGGAAGCGAAATGGTCATTGGGAGCCCCGCACGAGTATTTCTTATCCAAATTCTACTATTCTGGAGCATTCATAGTGAACTACTACCGACCGAGGGTTCTCTTTCTTTGCGAAGAAGACATATTCATGAGAAGTAGTTGGTAAAACAAAATTTGATCGACTGAATCATGGCGGTGGTTTTCAAACTGGTAAATTAGAAGCTGAACACTTTCTTAAAATCAAAACAAAAAGAAAAGCCGATAAAACCATGGGAGCTCTAGCTGAAGTGGAGACAGGGCAGGGAGCCTTGCAGCTCACCTCCCCATCCGGCGTGACCCCTGAGGGGGCTCTTTGAAGCAGAGACCAAAAGCCACTGAAGGAGGAGAAATCAAAAGCACTCTAGTAAGCATGTAGTACTTTCAAAATCCAAAAGACTATGGTTTTTTATCCAACTTAAAGGGCTTCCTTTCACAAAGTAGCATAAAGCTTATTCCATCTTCCAGACCATGCATTTATCCACTCATTCATTCATTCATTCAACATGAGCTAAGTACAAGAATTCTACTGTAACATTTGTTTTGAAAACAAAAATCTGTTCCAATGCAAGTGACTTATCAGGGAACAACTTGAGCATAGCACAAATTTTGTGTTTGCTTATGCTCCATTTCTTCCCTGCACCCAGCTGAACTGAACCGTGTAGGAATATGCAAAACTTATTCCTCAAACATCTACCAGCTACCTCAGCTCACCACCCAGCCAACGCTCCTTCCACCACTTCACAATCACTCACAAGCTGCAGCCCATCTGACACCCACTTCCACAAGCAAACTTTGGGTCTTTTCCAAGGTAAAGTGCCATGTTGATTGTATTCATGTATTTCTTAACCATTTAACGTGTGGAAAATTCCTGCCGTTTTTATTTGGTTCCTACCTATTTTAATGTATCCCTGACAACGTTGTTGAGAGATGTGCCCCTAAGCCCATTTGCCCAGTAAACCGTGTGGTTTTTATTGGGTATTTTTACACAGCAGGTGATTTTTATCAATGTATATGTGGTGCAGAGCCCTGGTGGTGCAGTGATTAAGAGCTTGGCTGCTAACCGAAAGGTCAGCAGTTCGAATCCACTGGCCACTCCATGAAAACCCTATGGGGCAGTTTTACTCTATCCTATAGGGTTGGTATGGGTCAGAATCGGCTTGATGGCAATGGGCTTGGGTTTTTGTTGTTGTTATACGTGGTTTTATAGATGAACTAACTGTAACTATGACTATTAGCTTTTGAATGGAGTGGTCTATGGTTGCCTTCTTTATAATATGGGAGCTAACATTTACTGAAAGGAGCCCTGGTGGTGCAATGGTTAAGTGCTCAGCTGCTAACCTAAAGGTTGGCAGTTGGAACCCACTCAGCCGCTCCTCGGGAGAAAGACCTAGTAGTGACCTGCTCCTGTAAATATTACAGCCTAGAAAACCCTATGGGGCCGTTCTACTCTGTCGTGGGGTGGCTATGAGTTGAAATTGACTCCCTGGTAACTAACCACAACAGCATTTATTGGACACCGATTTGAACATTCCAGGCTTTATATACGTTACCTCACTGAACCCTCACGACGGCTCTCTGAAGTAAGGATTTTAATCTCTATTTTTCCTAGAAAGCAATTGAGGCTTAGAGAGATTAAGTAATACGGTTCCTCATATTCAAAGAGCTGGGGGAAAGGTCATTAGTTAACACCTTAGGTTACATATTGTAAAAAAGCAGCCATGCTGACGAGTAAGGGAGGGGAAAAGCAAATGCAAACAGCTGAGAGAAAGGTTGGATTTTTTTTTTTTTAATTGTGCTTCAGGTGAAAGTTTCCAGCTCAAGTTAACTTCTCACACAAAAATTTAGACACATATCATTATGTGACCCAGTTAAAAATACGGAACTCTTCACGGCTTTGCGTGTCATCCTTGTGCTGGGGCCATGCTGACCTTCTCTGTATGGTTCCAATTTTAGTTTATGTGCTGCCGAAGTGAGCACAGAAATGTTGAATTTTTGTTTTGTATTTTATGTCGCAACAAATTGCTCTTTTAAAAACTGTTTCCAAAATTGTAAATAAGTAGGAGGAAAATATCCAAGGGGAAGGACAAGGGCCAGGTTGTTCAGAGGATACAGGAACCTGGTATCTTTAAGGACCAGAGAAATTCAAAATGTGGAAGTGCCTCCCCTTCCAGATATCAACTGCACGGTGTAGGAACAAATGTCTTATAATATTTTCAAAGCTGTGATGACATAAGGTCGGTATCGGTCATCAATGCATCAAAAGAATGTCTGTCTGGCAGAAGGGCCACATAAGCCAGAGATTATATCAAACTGAGACCAGAGGAACTAGATGGTGCCTGGCTACCACTGATGACCGCACTGAAGGGAAACACAGCAGTGAATCCCTGATGGAGCAGGAGAACAGTCGGATGCGGATTTCAAGTTGTCGTAAAAAGACCAGACTTAACGGTCTGAATGAGATCGGACGGACCCGGGGGGTCACGGTCCCCACACCCTCTGTTAGCCCAAGACTGGAACCATTCCCTAAGCCAGCTCTTCAGATAGGGATTGGACTGGACTATAAGACACAAAATGATACGGGTGAGGAGTGAGTTTTTTGGCTCAGGGAGACACCTGAGACTATGCAGGCAGCTCCTGTCTGGAGGTGAAATGAGAAGCCAGAGGGGGACAGGAGCTGGCTGAATGGACACGGGGAATACAGGGTGGAAAGGAGGAGCGTGCTGTCTTATTAGGGGAAGAGCAGCTAGGAGAACATAGCGAGGTGTGTATAATTTTTTGTATGAGACTAACTTGATTTGTAAACCTTCACTTAAAGCACAATGAAAAAAGAAAAAAGAGAGAAAAAAAAAAGCAGGTCTGGGTATAAATCTCCAGAATTCTTTTCAGGGCTCTGCAGGATGTCTCCCCTTGGCTCTCCTAACCCCTTCAGGTCTTCACGCATTTTCTCTGGCAATACCATGGCTGATTTTGGACACATCTACTCAAGTTAGGAGCCCAGAGCCCCACCAAACCAAACCACCAAAAGCAACATCTACTGTTCTGAGCCAGTTCCTGGTCTTCCTAGATGGACATACACACGTAGTTGCTCTCATGCACACACGTGCACACACACATATGCACATTCCCTGTCAGCCAAAACAGGGAACTGAGAGACACGTTCTCTCTCTCCCTCTGCGTGTGCCAGAGTCAGGTCTATAGAAATTAGAGTCCTCAGAAGTGCCTGTTGTTGCAGGTGAGAATCCGCAGTGATTGGCAGGCACTCTGTGAAGAACTCACGTCAACATTCCGGAGAGGACCTGGCTGTAAACGCCAGGTTGGCCAAGAGGGCGCAACACCAGCTCAGAAGAGAGTCAAGTCAAGGAAGAACTTTCCTGATATCTGAGCCTCTCCTCCAGACTCCCCAGCCCCAATACTGGAGAGAGATGAAACCAAGGTTATAAGACGGGGGAGAATGGATGGAAATGCCATGAAGAAAAAGAGAAAAGAAGGAATCTCACCATGTAAGCTTGTCTCCCACCCATTGCACACACCAGCCTGCATCAGGCTGCAGCCAGAGAGACAAGTTTTGACTTCAAGCAAGTACAAAGTTTAGATTATTATATGGGACTAAACGATTTAATTTCTGTATTGAGATATTTTATCTGAATGATTACACAAGTCAAGGAATCGCTTGAGTTTTAACTCAGAGTCAAAGGAAGGTTTGCACTCAAATTAAATTTAAAGGGACAATGAGATACAAAAGAATAAAACTGCTTTATGAATACAAAGTAAAAAGTGCCTGTTCTTTCTGATTACTTAAATCCCACCTGCCCCAGATGATGCATTCTAATTTTGACTGGTGGAACTAAGTTTCATTCAGGCCCCTGGGTCTGTTTGGTTCTGTAGTGCCAATTTACAGAATAGAACATTCTATCGGGAGCATGATACACTTGCCATTGCCAGGTACCGGAAAAGTTATTGCAGTCCTAAGGAGTCCTCAGGAGTCCCTGGGTGGTGCAAACGGTTAACATTCTCCGCTGCTAACCAGAAGGTTGGAGGTTTGAGTCCACCCAGAGGCACCTTGGAAGAAAGGTCTGGCAATCTAATGCCCCCAAATCAGCCACTGAAAACCATATAGATCACAGTTCTATTCTGACACACATGTAGTCGCCATGAGTTGAAGTCAGCTCTATGGCACCTGGTTAAGGATTTCTTAGAATCTTAGAATTAATTGGAAGAGACTGTTTACTCCACACCTTGCCAAATATCCCCTCTAAAGCATCTGAACAGGTGGTGATCCTAATACCTACTGAATATTCCTGGAGATTGTGAGTTCCCTCAGTGGTACAACTCTCAGTGTAAGAAAGTTCTCCCTTAGTTGCCCGATAGATCCGGTGTTTAGCTAACGTTTTTACTGATAGCCTGCTGCACTTTATGCTATGAGATTTACATGCATTAGTTTATTTAATCTCAAAACAACCTTAGGAGATAGATATTATTATTATTATGCCTACTTTACAGATGGGGAAACTGAGGCTCAGACAGTTGAGTGACTTGCCCTGCTAGTGACCTGCACAGCTAGTAGGTGGTGGTGTGTGTGAACTCAGGTCTCTCTGACTCCCAGGCTTATCCTTCAGCCGCTCTGCCACCCAGTTGTGCTCCCTGGAGCAACACAGAATACGTTTAGTCTCTCCTGTACATGGCAGATGTGGGATGGCCATAATCATGGCTCCATTTTTCTGGAGGAAGCATCAAAATGTTTCAGCTCTTTGATGGAAGAAACCGTTCCCACTTCTTTGCCATACAGTTCTCCTGCCTCTGGCTGTCATCCGGTTCATTAATATCCGTTTGAACATATGGCACCCAGGACGGACTCTGAGGGTCCAGACAGGGGTCAGAGCCATGCCGAATCTGTCAGAACCATCACTTGTTCTGGACATTTGGAGTTCTCAGTGCATTCAAGGGTCTTGCATTCCAGGCTGCCTGGTTGTGACACTTTCAAATATCCAAATATCCACAGGCACACTTTGACCTTTGTCCTCTCCCCTAGTGGAGCCCTCAGCGGTGGCATCTGCAACTCGTCTCCCATAAGTCAGGTTGTGGCATATGATTAGAAGGCTGATTTAGGTCACCTGAAGTAAAAGTCATGTACCTAAAAAACATTTATTTTTAACAATGGATTGTAGTCCTACAGAGGTCAAGGATTACATGACCAGAATTGCCATGTATATTAAATTTTGAATAAAGCGTTGTATTCATCTACCTTATTGATTTATGAATTATGTCGTTTAATAATAATAATAAAAACCCCTTGCCGTTGAGTCAATTCTGACTCATAGCCACCCTGCAGGACAGAGTAGAACTGCACCAGAAGGTTTCCAAGGAGCAACTGGTGGATTCAAACTGCTGACCTCTTAGCTAGCAGCTGAGCTCTTAACCACTTTGACGCCATGGCTCCAGAATAATCATCATAATAAAGGCTACCTATTTTTTTTTTATATACTGAGCTCTTGTTATTATATACTGAGCTCTTATTATTATGGACCAGGCAAGGCATTGTGCAAAATGTATTATTTACATGGTCATACTTAAATCCTTATGACAATCCTATGAGTAATAAGTGCTATTAATATGCACATTTTAGAGATGAGGAAGCTAAGGCCGCGAGAGATAAGGCGACTTGTCCAAAGTCATCCAGCTAGTAAGAGGCAGCGCCGGCATTCAAACTCAGGTCATAGCCATAATGCTTTCTCGAAGTGGGAATTAAGCTCTCTTTCTCCCATGCCCATGTAGTCCCCAGAACACAGTGCCAACATTGCAGCATTTATCACACTGTACCTTGTGTTGAAACTTGTGCTAAAACTCGAATTACGTATTTCTATCTTCATAGTGCTACTTTTGCTGAGTTTATTTACACATTTGTCAGCTTTTACCACACATAGCTGGTTCTCCAGTTTCGAACTTCTGCATCTTAAGAATGGAGCCCATTTTATTCTATTTAGTTCTACTGACTCTCTCCTAGTGCCTGGTGTAAAGTTTTTGCTGCGATCCAGCCTCAATAAATGCTACATCAGTGACACATATGATACAAAGCATATAAGTAGATAGGTTCACATAGCTATAGAATTTCCCAGTCATTTTCTTTTTTTTAACCACAGAAGGCATGAAAAAGTACAACACATGAAAGGTGATTTTCCAAATAAAGAAAGGAAAATTTAACAAATCTTTATTTTGTGCTTTTAGAAACAAGATGCTGGGCTAACGAGAAGCCATGAGTGACACGAACATGATTAAGACTGGCTTCTGCCCTCTAGTTACCATCTAGGAAAGTGAGGTAGGTGCTACTTGCTGAGCCCATGAGTACAGCGGCCCTGTCGTTTTGGTTTACCACTTTGTACCAGTGCCTGGCACTGTGCCTGGCCCATAGATGGTACACAATAAGCATTTGGTGTTGAATGCGTTACTTTTTCAAAAAATAATATTGAATTCCTATTGTGTGGCAGGTACAATGTAAGATACTTTTACATATGCAACCTAAACTAAACCTCAAACAATATTCGATGGCATGTCTTAATGTTTCTATTTCTGTTGTTGTTGTTAAGTGCCATCAAGTTGGTTCAGAATCATAGTGACCCTATACACGACAGAAAGAAACACTGCCAGGTCCTGTACCATCCTCACAATCATTGCTGTGTTTGAGCCCATTGTTGCAGCCACTGTGTCAATCCATCTCGTTGAGAGTCTTCTTCTAGTTTGCTGACCCTCTACCTTACCAAGCATGATGTTCTTCTCCAGGGACTGGTCCGTTCTAATAACATGTTCAAAGTACGTGTGATGAAGTCTTACCATCCTCACTTCCAAGGAGCACTCTGGCTATATGTCTTATAAGACAGACTTGTTTGTTCTTCTAGCAGTCAACGGTATATTCGATATTCTTCACCAACATCATAATTCAAATGCATCAGTTCTTCTTCAGTTTTCCTTATTCAATGTCCAGCTTTCCCATCCATATGTTATTGTTGTTGTTAGGTGCCCTTGGGTTGCTTCCGATCCTATGGACAACAGAACGAAATACTGCCCAGTTCTGCACCATCCTCACGATCATCGTTATGCTTGAGCCCATTGTTGCAGCCACTGTGTCAATCCAGGCATGTGAGGTGCATGTGTACGAGGCGATTGAAAATACCATGGCTTGGGTCAGGTGCACCTTGGTCTTCAAAGTTATATCTTTGCTTTTCAACACTTTAAAGAGGTCTGTTGCAGCAGATTTGTCCAACGCAACGCTTCTTTTGATTTCTTGGCTGCTGCTTCCATGGACATTGATTGTGGATCCAAGTAAAATGAAATCCTTGACTTCAATCTTTTCTCCGTTTATCATGATGTTGCTCATTGGTCCAGTTGTGAGGATTTTGGTTTTCTTTGTGTTGAGGTGTAATCCCTACTGAAGGCTGTAGTCTTTGATCTTCATCAGTAAGTGCTTCGAGTCCTCTTCTCTTTCAGCAAGCAAGGTCGTGTCATTTGCATATCACAGGTTGTTAATGAGTCCTCTTTCAATCCTGTTGCCCTGTTCTTCTTCATACAGTCCAGCTTCTCAGATTATTTGCTCAGCACAGATAGAGTAAGTGTGGTGAAAGGATACAACCCTGACACACACCTTTCGTGATTTTAAACCATGTGATATCCCTTTGTTCTGTTCAAAAGACTGCCTCTTGGTCTATGTACACATTCCACATAAGCACAAGTAAGTGTTCTGGAATTCCCATTCTTTGCAATGCTATCCATAGTTTGTTATGATCCACACAGTCGAATGCCTTTGCATAGTCAATAAAACACAGGTGAACATCTTTCTGGTATTCTCTGCTTTCAGCCAGGATCCATCTGACATCAGCAATGATATCCCTCGTTCCATGTCCTTTTCTGAATCTGGCCTGAATTTTGGCAGTTTCCTGTTGATGTACTGCTGCAATTGCTTTTGAATGATCTTCAGCAAAATTTTACTTTTGTGTAATATTAATGATATTGTTCTATAATTTTCACATTTCGCTGACTCACCTTTATTTGAAATGGGTACAAATATGGATCTCTTCTAGTTGGTTGGCCAGGTAGCTGTCTTCCATATTTCTTGGCATAGACAAGTGAGCACCTCCAGAGCTGCATCTGTTGTTGAAACATCTCAATTGGTATTCCTTCGATTCCTGGAGCCTTGTTTTTCATCAATGCCTTCAGTGCAATTTGGGCCTCTTCCTTCAGTACCACAGGTTCTTGATCATATGCTACCTCCTGAAATGGTTGAACATCAACCAATTCTTTTCGGTACAGTGACTCTGTGTATTCCTTCCATCTTCTTTTGATGCTCCCTGGGTCTTTAAGTATTTTGCCAATATAATCCTTCAAAATTGCAACTCTAGGCTTGAATTTTTTCTTCAGTTCTTTCAGCTTGAGAAATGCAGAGTACATTCTTCTGTTTTGGTTTGCTAACTCCAGGTCTTTGCACATTTCACTATAATACTTTACTTTGTCTTCTCAAGCTGCCCTTTGAAAACTTCTGTTCAGCTTTTTTACATCATCATTTCTTCCATTTGCTTTAGCATATCTATTTATAGACATGTATACTGAGGCCTGAAGCAGAAGTTCTAATACAAGACAGACTGTGATCAATGCTGCAATACTGACACTGTGTTCCAGGGATGACCAGGACATAGGAGGAGAACTCAATCCACACTTGGAAAACTTCGTGCTCCCAGCTGCCTCATTCTTGATCCAGAAAAATTATCTGACCTTTCAGGAAGGACCAAGCTTAAGCTAAACGCTCAACAGAATTTACAGGCGTTGTGAGGGCAGGCTCCTGAGCTACAATGCATTCCCTCACCTGGCTCATCTGGGATGATGGGCAGGAAGAAAGATGCAGCTAATGCTTTGTGGATTTTCACTTTGCAAGAGCTTAACCCAAGTTCCTTGGAGGCAAGTCTTCATGTTCCTCACTTTAGGCTGAAGATTTAAGAACACCAATTTGAAATGACTTTCCCAAGTTCATAGAATGAGGTTGGACAGAGCTATAAACAGCAGGTTTTCTAGGAGGCTCTGTTCCTCTTGCAGCAGCAAAGAGCACCTACAGAGTGGGAACCGCGGGAGCATGGCACAGTGATCGGAGGCAGCTCAAGGTTCAGAGTGGTGTTTCATGAACACACATTGACCATGATCAAAAACCAGGTAACCCTTGAAGTGTATAGAGCACACTGACAGGCAGAACCTCACCTGAGCCTCACAGGCCATCCTGTGAGACTGAAATGTATCCCACTTTGTTGTTGTTGGTAGTTGCCATCCAGTGAACTATGACTCATGGCAATCTCAGTATAACAAAACAAGACGTTGCCTGATCCTGTGCCATCTTAGTCCCTTCCAACCCAAGGGGCGCATCTGCCAGCACTCTATCAGACAGTGTTCTGTTGTTATGCATAAGTTTCTCATTGGCTGATTTTCAGAAGTAGATTGCCAGGCCCACTTCACAGATTAAGGAAGCTGAGGTTTAGAACATGGCAGTAGCTTGGTCACACAGTTAGAAGGCATTAGAGTCAGAATTCAAACCCAGATCTTCAGTCTCAAAAAGATCAGTTGCTGTCAAACTGATTTTGGCTCGTGGGGACCCCTCGTGTGTCAGAGTAGAGCTGTGCTCCATCAGGTTTTTAATGGGGGAATCTTTCAGAAGTAGATCTCTAGGCCTTTCTTCCAAGGTGCCTCTGGGCAGACTTGAATCACCAAACTTCCAGTTAGCAGCTCAGAGTGTTAATCATTTGTACTACCCGAGGACTCCTCATCTCCAAAGCCCATGCTTATTCTTCTTACTGCATTAAATTGCCTTCCTATTCTAAGAACAGACCAGCAGTTCTTTTTTTTTTTTTTTTTTAACCATCCAGCCATCCATCCATACATCCATCCATTTTGCAAATAGTTATCAAGGGCCTTCAATGTAAAGTTCTAATAGAAGAAATGGGAAAAAGTTATTTAACAGTAAACCATATATAACAGCAGAGTGTCTTTTGTGGACCAGGGTTTTAGTACTTGAAAATACCTTGTTTGTTTATTCCCTTTTTAGCATGTATTTTCCCTAACATTAAAATGTTAGTTCTATGAACCTTGTCTATCTTGTTGAGTACTTTGTCCCCAAGAGCCTAGAACAGTGTCAGACACATAGCAGGTAGTGATAATTGTGATGAAGAAAAGTGAAGTATGATAAAGGAATAGAGAACAATGGATGGGGGGATCCTTCCCTAGTAAAGGCTTCATAAAGAAGCAGCATTTGAGCAGAGACTGAGGACAGTGAGGGAGAAAAACCTTCAAAGACCCAGGGAGAGGAAACCACAGAGGCAAAGGCCCTGAGGTGTGGGGCCATGCTTGACCTGTTTAAGAAACAGCAAAAAGGTCTGAGTGGCCAGGGGAAAGTAGAACAAGATGAAAGAGAAGACGTCGTCGGCAGCCTGGAAGAATGTGGGGTTTGTAGTTAGAACAACTGGACTTCAAATTCCAGGCCCACCACTTGCAGGCTATATAACATTGGGACGGCTACTGAACCTTCCTAAAGCTCTACCTCCCAGGGTTCTCCTACAGATTAACTGAAATAATAAAGGTAAAGCACTCAGCATGCTTGGCTTTGTGGGCCATGTGAAGATGAGCAAGGCATGGTCTCTATCTGCCAGGGGCTCCCAGCTGAGTGATGGGGACGGATGAGTAATGGTGGCATCTAGCATTTACTGAGTGTCCTCCCCATGCTGGGCACCCTGCTTTACATATATGCTCCATCTCTACTCATCACCACCACCATCAGTTGTCGTTGAGTTGATTCCAACTCGTGGCAACCCCATGTGTGTCAGAGTAGAACTGTGATCCACAGCGTTTTCAGTGGTTGATATCTTGGAATTAGATTGCCAGGATTTTCTTCCAAGGTGCCTCTGGGTAGGCTTGAACCTCCAACCTTTTGGTTAGCAGCTGAGCTCATTAACCATTTACATCACCCAGGGACACCTCTACTTCTCACAGCAACTCTGAAATAGAGACTTTGTTTAGCTCCAATTTGTGGGGAGGAAGCTTAGACTCAGAAAGGCTGGATCAAGTCATCAGCTGGTTGGTGGCACAGCTGGGTCAGCTCTGACTGGCTCCAAGGCTGGTAGGTGCTCACTGCACCACGCTGCCTCACCAAGCAAGCAGGTAACCAGGTGTACCTTTGGTATGATAATAAAGTGCTGAGGGGGCACAGGGAAGGGGGCTTCCACCTCTGTTCAGCTGCTTAACAGAAAGGGAAGCATTTTAGCCAGTCCTTAAAGGATTCAGTGGAAACCCTGGTAGCGTAGTGGTTAAGAGCTATGGCTGCTAACCAAAAGGTTGGCAGTTTGAATCCACCAGGCGCTCCTTGGAAGCTCTACCGGGCAGTTCTACTCTGTCCTATAGGGTTGCTATGAGTCGGAATCAATTCGATGGCAATGGGTTTGGTTTGATTTTTTGGTTTCAAGGATTCAGCATCTGCCAGACCAAGAAGAAAAACAAACACATTTCGGGCAAGAACACAGATATGGGCCAAGCTGTGAAAGGGCCTGTGGGCTCTGGGAAAGGTGAGGTCACCGACCCATATCTTAAGGAGTGATGGGAGAATCCGTTAGGAGCAGATTGTAAAGGCCTCGCCCACCAGGCCAGAAAGCCTATAGGCAGCTGGGAACCAGTGCAATTTTTAAGCAGTGGGAGAGTAGATGCCGGAGCTTTGTCTCTGAGGGACTGGATGAGAACAGGGAGTTCTTGACTTACGCAATACCTGGGAAACCGTCACCTGACTTGTAAAGAGTCACTGGGTTTAATACAAGGCGTTACTCATAGTCTTTACCTCAGAGTCTTTCAGGGCACTGTGCTAGGGTCCATTTTAGGAGCTCATAGTTTTTAGAAACGCTACTTTAAAAAGTCGACACCCCACACTCACAGCTACCAAGGGAGACCCTGGCCCCAAGTCCCACCCAGAGTGACGCAGTTCCCCCTATCTCCCTTCCCACAGGCCCTGGTCATTACCAGTAGAACTGTGCCAGTGTGGCCTGTTCTCGTCTCCTTTGGCTCCAGAGTGCATCTTCCCCTGGCTCATTATCTCTCGGCCCCTGCCTCTCTTCCCTAGGTGCCCTGCCAGCGGTGACACACAGGAACAGCGTGGAAAGCCTGAGCCTCAGGAGGTGGCAGCTGAGACCTGGGGGGGGGGGGGCCTCAGATCAGTGGGTTGCCATGGCGACACCACAGGCCCTGCCCCAGGGGCCTCTGGGTTCCAGGAAGGGGCCCCGTGCCCTGCCTCCCAAGGGGCAGCCCCACCCTCCTCTTGCTTTTATTCCTTCCCTCAGTCACCAAATATTGATTTAGCACCTACTGTTTGCCTGGCTCCGAGGATCAAGTGAAGAACACAGCAGAGAAGGTCCCTGTTCTCATGGAGCTTATATTCCGCGAAAGAAACAGACAAAAACACATAAATAAGATGACTTCAAAGATCAATGGGGGTACTGCTGTAGGTAGTGGGAACACTGAAGGCCTCTCTGAGGAAGTGAGGTTGGAGCAAGCGCAAAGGCCTGAGGCAAGAACGTGCTTGGTGTGTATGAGGAAGAGCCAGGAGACCGGTGTGGCTGAAGTAGAGTGAGGAAGGGAAAGAGAGTAGGAAATGAGGTCAGAAAGGTAGTAGGGACTTGTTGGCCACAATAAGAATTTCAAATTAATTTCAAGTGTGGTAGAAAGCTATGGGAGAGTTTTGAACAAGAGTGTGAGGCAACCTGCATTGGCTCAGAAAGGGTAGCCCACTTCAGGATTTCACGCATTCATTCCATTATTTGTTTATCAAATATTTGCCTAGTACTATGTTTTTTTTATGTGTCAGGCAGAGCCCTGGTCGCGCAGTGGTTAAGAGCTCAGCTGCTAACCCAAAAGGCTGGCAGTTCGAATCCACGAGCCACTCCTTGGGAACCCTATGGGGTAGTTCTACTCTCTCCTACAGGGTCACTATGAGTCGGAATCAACTCAGTGGCAACAGGTTATGTGCCATATAGCAGTTCTTGGGTGGTGCAAATGGCTACTGTGCCCGGCTGCTAACCAAAAGGTTGGAGGTTTGAGTCCACCTATAGGTGCCTCGGAAGAAAGGCCTGGCCATCTACTTCCAAAAAATCAGCTACTGAGGACCCTATAGAGCATAGTTCTACTCTGAAACACATAGGGTAGTGTCGTGGATTGAATTATGACCCCCAAAAATGTGTGTATTAACTTGGTTAGGCTATGATTCCCAGTATTCTGTGGCTGTCCTCCATTTTGTGATTGTAATTTTATGTTAAAGGAGATTAGGGAGGGATTGTAACACCCTTACCAGGTCACATCCCTGATCCAGTATAAAGGGAGTTTCCTTGGGGTGTGCCCTGCACCACCTCTTATCCCTCAAGAGATAAAAGGAAAGGGAAGCAAGCAGTGAGTTGGGGACCTCATACCACCAAGAAAGCAGCGCCAGGAGCAGAATGTGTCCTTTGGACCTGGGGTCCCTGTGCCTGAGATGCTCCTCAACCAGGGGAAGATTGATGACAAGGAACCTTCCTCCAGAGCCAACAGACAGAAAAAAGTCTTCCCCTGGAGCTGATGCCCCATATTTGGACTTTCAGCCTACATTACTTTACAAATAAATTTCTCTTTGTAAAGCCATCCACTTGTGGTATTTCTGTTATAGCAGCACTAGATGACCAAGATAGGTACCATGAGTTGGAACTGACTCGGTGGCAACTGGTTTATTGGTATGTGCCAGGCGCTGGGCTAGACAGTAAGAACACAGCAGTGAACAAAACAGACATAGTCTCTATCTCTACACAGCATTAGAGTTTAGTGGAGGAGCCAGCTATTAAATAATAACACAAACAGAGATGTAATTACCGAAGAGCGCCATGGGAGAGAAAAATGGGAAGGTTTGAGCTAATCTGGGAGAGTCAGGGAAGCTCCTAGGAGGAAGCAGCATTAAATCGACAGCTAAAGAATGAGAAGGCATGAATCAGGTAAAGGGGGAGAAGGCAAGGTGTTCCCAGCAGAAGGAATAGCATGTGCAAAGGTCCTGAGGCTGGCAGAAGAATAATGCATTCAAGAAATTGACAAGCAGCCTGAATACCAAGGCACCCATTCATTCAGGTACTCATTCAACAAGTGTTAGTTGAGACTATCCTGTGTGACCAGCACTCTGTAAAATGCCATGAGGCATGCACACACAAAAGACCTGCCTCTGTGCTCAAAGAGCTTACAGTCTAGAAGGGGAGAAAACCATGAGCATAAGGAATTTTAACACTGGGCAGCAATAAATATTTTGAGAGGTCTCAGGAGGATGGGATGATTCCAATTAGACTGTCTACAAACAACAAAGAAGGAGGAAGCATTTGATTCATCTCAAATAGGTAGGAAGTCAATGGAGCTACAGAGATACAAGGGTATGAGCGAAAGTGTGGAGGTGGGAAACACATGGTAAACAGAAAACAGCAAGTGACATCGGATGCACAGCAAGTGGCGTGGGCCAATCCGAGAAGATACTTGAATACTAGGTTAAGGAACCTGAATTTTATTCAACGGGCAGTTGGGAACCTCAGAAGTTTTTGAGCAAGAGTGTGGCAGATGCAAAGCAGTCCTGTGGGCAGCTCCATCTGGTGCTGCTAAACCAGAGAAATCTTAAAGGGGAGAGAACACAGCAGGAGGCCAGGTAGTGACCATATCACCTATCATCCAAACCTGGAAACTCAAGAGGCTAAAAGGTGCCACTATTAATAACATTGCCAGAACCACACGTGTAAGCCAAGACTGCCCTAGGCAAGTGAGCACTTATGGCCCTCCTTGACAGGAGGCCACTGCGATAGCCTAGTTGCAAGTCTTAGAGGCCTAAACTGGGGTAGATGCAGTGAGAAAGGAAGGCTAGGATGAGAAAAGATAAGAATTGTGACTTTTCTCTTGGAGTCCTGAGTGGTGCAAATGATTACGTGCTTGGCTACTAACCAAAAGGTTGGCGATTCAAATCCACCCAGAAGCACTTTGGAAGAAAGGCCTGGCAATCTACTGCCAAAAGATCACAACCATTGAAAACTCCATGGACCACAGTACAGCTCTGACACACACAGGGTGGCCATAAGTCAGAATTGACTCAACAGCAACTAGTTTGGTTTTCATCTTGTTTTGGGTTTTTTTGGTGCCCTCTTTCTGGGTATCTGTATTTACCCCCTTAGCCAGTCCATATGACCAGTGTCCCTGTGTGTCTTCCTTATCGGCTGGGTTTCCATCAGAGAATGATGCAGGTGCGTCGAGGTGGCACTAGTGACTTTGTCCTGGAATGTGGCCTCCCAGTGCAAACACCACCATGTTCACCAGCATCGTCATCATGGCTTATCCTTTGAGCGTTAGCTCTGCAATAGCTGCTTTCTTACATGGGTTATCTCATTCAGTCACAGCAATGCTGGAAGTAGGTGACATTACTATTCCATTTACAGATGGGGAAACTGTACTTTACACAAGTGTCTGGCCAGAGCAAAGAAGGCTGTGGCTGGCTGGGCCCCATATCCCAGGCCTGAAAACAGACCCTCTGGGTCATCTTTGTCCCTGTAAACCAGAGACACCCATTTCACCAGAACCCACCAAAACCTGAAAATCATTTACCAATCCAACACTGAAATATCGCCCCATTTCCTATCTGCTCCAACACCCTATGGCCTGGGCCTGTCTCTTGGCAAACATGGGGTCAAGGGATTTGCTTCCTCCTTCATTTATCAGTTTACCCTCAGTGACAAGAGCCCCAGTTCATAACCCTGCTCACCCTATTTGCCGTAAGTGCTAAAAAGCACCCTCATCGGCCTGCCTCTTTTCGCTTTTCTTCTTTCCCTACAAAATCTTAGGAGTTTTTCATCTCTTTCCCAATTCTTTAAAAAAAAAAATGCTCCCCATACTCCCGTTTTTATATGTGCCTCAGTTTCCACATCAGTCAAATAGAATACCCACTTCATAAGGCTGTCATGAGACTCAAATAATGATGATGTATGCAAGTTTTGGGTAAATTTGGATGTGCTAATTAAATACAAGGCAATAGCAGTAAACTAATGGTCATGAAGCAATATGGGTAGCGATAAAATGATGACCCAACGTGAAGTATGTGACCAATGTTATTGAACCATTCACGTAGAAGTTGTGAATGGATGTATGTGTGTATTGTCACCAAAAATGAATAAAATATTTAATAAAATAAAATAAATGCAAGGCCACGGCAGCACTATTATTCTTTGTAAACATCCTCTTCAGCAGCACTGCTTTCTGAGCTGCAGGAATCACACGTTCCTTTTTAATAGTCTGCTTTTCCACACCATTAAAGTATATACCCCACCGGCCGGCCTGGCTCTTTATTCATATCCTGGAGAATCTTTCCCATAGGTTTAGAAACTAGCAAGTGTCTGCCTATACCTTGAGCCAACCTGACCCTTGACCACAGTGAAAAAGTCCCTCTCAGCTGGTTAGGGGGAATCTGCTGCAGGGGAAAAGAATGGAAGGACTGAATTTTCTATGCCTTCCTCTCTCTCTAGTTCTGTGAATTTAACCAAATACCTTAACTTTTCTGAGCCTCACTTTCCCTGTCTTTTATAGCTTAAATACTGACCATTTTATGAGCCCCCATTTTGTACCAAGCACTGTACTAAAGCTGCTTGCATGTCTCTTCTTTACGTAGTTACTTCATGTGTAGGTATTCAAAAAAAAAAAAAAAACCAACCCGACCCATTGCCATGGAGTTGATTCTGATTCATAGCGACCCCACAGGACAGAGTAGAACTGCCCCATAGGTTTTCCAAGGCTGTAAATCACTATGGAAGCAGACTGCCACATCTTTCTCCAGTGGAGCTGTTGGTGGGTTTGAACTGCCAACCTTTCAGCTAGCAGTTGAATGCTTAACCACTGCGCCTTTATGTAAGTATTGAAAAACCAAAAACCAAACTCATTCCGTTGAGTTGATTCCGACTTGTAGGTATTAGTATCCCTATTTACAAATGGGGAAAGCAAGGCCCAGAGAGATTAAACAACTTTTTAAAAATCACATATCCAGTAAGAGCTGAGCCAGGATTTGAATCCGACTCTAACCTAACCATTAACCTATACTACAGCACCCATGGAAACCCTGGTGGCATAGTGGTTAAGTGCTACGGCTGCTAGCCAGAGGTCGGCAGTTCTAAACCACCAGGTGCTTCTTGGAAACTCTATCGGGCAGCTCTACTCTGTCCTATAGGGCCGCTATGAGTTGGAATTGAAACGATGGCAGTGGTTTTGGCTTTTTTGGTTAGAACACCCATGGAGCTCTGGTGGCATAGTGGTTAAGAGCTCAAGCTGCTGACCAAAAGGTGGGCAGCTGGAAACCACTATTCCCTCCTTGGAAACCCTATGGGGCAGTTCTACTCTGTCCTATAAGGTCACTATGAGTTGGAATCAACTTGACAGCAACGGTTTGTTTTTTTTCTTTTTTTGGTTTTCATAATACCCTTACTTATTTGTCTTAAAGTCTTATTGAGAGTACTAAATTGTGTCTAACGTGATACTAAGCACACAGTAGGTGCTCAATAAATATCATTTACCTTTCTTACTCTAAGAAAACTCAATACATAAAACTCCAAAACGGGCAAAGAGATTAATTAATGGGTCATTACTTGCAATGTGAAATAATTGAGGAAGCCCCAAGGGCACACCAATGTCATTTGTTCACAGATCACTAACTTGCCAACAGTCTCCTGAGACCAGAGAAAATTAAAGCTAAGGTGTTCAGTGCCACCTCCTGTTGAAGGTAAATTTAATAAAAAAGGGGATCTCTGCTCCAAACACATCCAGGAACGCCAGAGCTAACGCCCATAGTTGCATGACCCGATTGTAAACACTTCATTTCTCCTCAACTTTTTTTCCTTTTTGGAACACGCCTATTACCATCTGATTTCAGGAGCTTTTTTCCTTTGTTCATGTTTCTATTATTATATTAATAAAACATAGATAAAAAATCTGAAAAGAATTCTCGAAGCCAAAGCCATGCGCCCTGTACAGCATCTGATATTACTCGATTCCTGACGTCATTGTCTTTTCTATTTTTTTTTCTGCCTCTTCTGCATTTCTTTTGGACCCCTCCACTGGGGGGTATGGATTCCGCCTAAACCTCAGATGTTAGGTATGCCTGCTTGCAAGACCCAAACAGGCTTCAACCCAGCCTGAACTTCTGAAACGGACCACCAAAACATTTTTCTCTTCGGCAAAGGACTGTTTTCTTTTCTGGATTAATCATAGCGACCCTACAGGATAGAGAGCTGTCCCACAGGGGTTGCCAAGGAGTGCCTGATGGATTCGAACTGCCGACCTCTTGGTTAGCAGCCGTAGCTCTTAACAACTACGCCACCAGGGTTCCCAATCTATGATAGGAATTTATATGAAAAATATTGAAAAGAAAAAAATACCCACCCACAATCTCACTCCTCCAGCATGTGAACTGCTCATCCTTATTCTCTGTTGCTCCCGGGTCTCATTCATGTCTGTGTGTGCACATGTGACGTGTAACCTCAGTGAACATACAATTGTATCCCCTTTCCTGGTAACAGTCTATCAGGCAGATTTCTCCTTCGCATTGATCATTTGTTAAGAGATGACCAATGTTCCATTGTGCTAATATTCCTTAATGAACCACTCAGTGTGCATCATTTTTTTCTTCTTTCTTTTGAATAATTTCCTGAGAATCGTCTGGGAGAATAAAAAGTAAACAGGTAGGCTTTGCAACTACAAACTAATGGGTTGCATTCCAGTCTTCTGATTTACTAGTTGAATGGCCTTAGGCAAATTACTGAACTTCTCTAAGCATCAGGGTCAGTGTAAAACGTGGATAATAATAACCTGCCTTCCTCATCATAGTGCTGCGAGATTTAAAACATATAAAAAAATAAATACATGTAAAGCACTTAGCGGTAGTGCTGTTGTTGTTAGGTGCCTCAGAGTCACTTTTCCACTCATAGTGACCCTGTGTGGCAGAGTAGAGCTGCTCCATAGGGTTTTCTAGGCTGTAATCTTTGCAGGAGCAGATCTTTCTCCCACAGAATCGCTGGGTGGATTCAAACCGCCAACCTTTTGCTTAGTAGCCAAGCATTTAACCATTGTACCACCAGGGTTCCTTAGCACAGTGCTGGCACAGAGCAAATTCTACACACGTCACACTCTAATATCAGATACTTGTTTATGACAGAGCTTTTTTTTTTTTTTTGAATTACTTTTTTTTTTTTTTTTTTAGCATAGTAGTTAAGAGCATGGACTCTGGTGTGGAACTGCCAGGTTCAAGTCCCACTTCCTAGCTATGCGACCTTGGACTAGTGATTCGACCTCCTTGAGCTCAAGTTTCTTCTTTTGTTAAATGAGAGTAATAACAATAACGCCTCATGAAGTTAGTATGAGAATTAAGTGAATAAGGTACATAAAGTGCTTACATGATAAGCATTACTGAAATCTTAGCAATTAGAATTTTTGTCTCACGCCCACCCCAAGGCATCTCACTTGAGTTCCCTCCTGTTATCAATATTTCGGTCCCAATCTTGGATCTCTTGGTGCAGCGGGAAGAAGGTGGCCTTAGAAGCCAGAAAGACACTAATTCTAATCCTCCCCTTACAACTGACCAGCTAAGCTCTGTAACCCTAGGCAAATTACTTAACCTCATGGGCCTCAATTTCCTTCCCATAAAAAATACCTACCCCATGAGATTATCACAAGGATTAAGCAAAATAATATAAGCTCCTTACGAGCTGGTGGTGCCTTATCCACCCACTATTCCTTATACTTAGGCCAGGGTTCGGCACTGAGTGACAGATCAATAAAGACCAGAAGACGAGTGTGAGACAGCGCTGGAGCCGACCCATGGAGGGAGAGAGCTGCGTGCCTGTGTGCAGGAGGCTTCCTGGTGGAGGGGGGTGCCTCCAGGCACTTATCGGTGGCCATGTGGAGCACTGCAACACTTGCCCCAGCAGGGCAGGTGCGGGCTTGAGGCCCAAGAGCCAAGAGGCCAAGAAACTAGGAGGAGGAAAAGATAGAAAGAAGGGAGGGAAAGAAATTAATAAATGATGCACCAACACCATCCTTGGCACACAGTAGGGGCTCAAAAGAGCATTAGTTCATCGGTAGTTAATTTATCAAGTACTCGTGTGCCTGGGGCCATGAGTGAGGCTTCATAAAAAGCAAGTGACAAGATGTAGCCGCCTTTGGTAACATGGAAGATGGGTTGATTTATCTAGTAGATTAGTATTTATTGAGCAGTGACTGTGCAAGGCACTCTAGTGGATGCTATGCACTGTGCTGAGTACAGATAATAATGGCACGGGTGAAAATCTTGAGAAACAAAGAAAGCTCCAAGTAGACACATAAATGAGGATGGAAAGTGTGTGTACTTTAGACCCATGTGGGTAAGTATACCCTGAGGAGAAGTTGAGAGAGTTGGAGCTCTATGTTGAAGGAAAACCATCAGCCTCTTCCTAAAAATTCAGCTTTAGTTGGTGTGAGGTGTCCTAGTTTAAACAAAACAGGATCAACTTCGGTGACATGGCAAACCTCAGTTTCAATACTCACTATACAAGCCAATGCACGTGACTCAAACCCACAGCGCTTCAGCTTCACCAAGTGTAACATGGGAATGATTACACCTAGCTTGTATGTTTATGAGGCCACCCTTATAACTCAGAACTGACGCCACTCCCCAAGTTCACCCTTCAGCCAAAGATTACACGGGTCTACAAAACAAACAATAACACACGTGGGGAACGCGCTTCTTAGATCAATCATGTATAGGAGACCGAATGGGCAACACCTGCCCAAAAGCAATGACGAGGCAGGAAGGGACAGGAAAAATGGACGGGTAGAAACAGGGAAACTGAGGTAGGGGAGAGTGTTGACACATTGTGGGGATTGCAACCAATGTCACAAAACAATTTGTGTATGAACTGTTCAATGAGAAACTAATTTGCTCTGTAAACTTTCACCTAAAGCAGACACACACACACACACACACACACCCCAAAACACTGAATGCAGTGGAAGCGCTCTATAAAATTCTGTGGTCTTCTCCTATGTGGCCCTCCAATGGGTCAAGCCCTGTGTTGATCCCTTTCCATGCATTATTTTGATCTCGCAACACCCTATGAGATGGGTGCTCTGACTCATGGTGGCCCCATGCGTGTCAGAGTAGAACTGTGTCCCACAGGGTTTCTAATGGCTGATTTTTCAGAAGTAGATCACCTGGTCTTTCTTCTGAGGTGCCTCTGGGTGAACGCGAACCGCCAACCTTTTGATTAGCAGCTGAGCACCTTAACTGTTTGCACCACCTAGGGACTCTAGCTGCACCTTACTGACAAGCAAACTGAGGGTCAGAGAGGTTACACAACTTGCCGAGTTCATACACCCAGCCTACGGCAAGGTCGGTTCTCACCAGGCCTGTCAGAGTCCACAGCCTGTGCTGTTAAAGATTGCATCAGTGTTTGCAAACTGCAACATGTTACGCAAATGAAGTCACTGTTAATTTAACACTGAGGCTTTCCTGTAGAACCTATTATAAGAAAAATCGTGTCTGTAAGTAAACAGATACCAAGCCCTTGATGATGTGTGTAAGATGTCAAATTTGCTAAAGTAATTGGCAGGGAGGGAGATAGCCACCCAGCGGTGCTGCCAGCCTGAACTCAGAAGCTCTGAAAATGATTTGAGATAAAAGACACATGTTGCTTGGAGGCGTCCCCCCAGGAAGGAGTGCCTGTGGGCGTCCTCAGTAGGCAGGTGGCTGCCAAAGTCACATCGAGATGTCCGAGGCAGCCAGATGCCCACTGACACACGTGACAGCGTGCTCCAAAGAACTGCAGTGCAATCTCTGTCTCCCAGCAGGGTGAGGGGTGACCTGACCTCCTGACCTTCCTTACGCAGTAGGGGTGAGCTGGAGGGCACATCTCTAAGGCCCCGCTAGCTCCCAGGTTTGGGGGGGCAAGGAAGCAGCCTGGCTTGGTAATCAAAATAATCTGTCTTCAAACCCTGGTTTGGCACTAGCTGCTTGGCCTGGGACATGTTAACTAAACTCCCTAATCTCAATTTCCTCATCTGTGAAATGGGGACATTAATACCATAGGTTTGGTATGAGAATTAAATGAGGTAACATGTATAAACATTTAACACAGTGCCTGGAAAAGATTGTAAATTTCATTAACCCACTACCCAATTTCAAAAAAGGACTCACTTGTATAAAAAAGTAACTAATAATTTTGAAAACACAACTAATTACGTCAACCTGCCATCAATTATCAAAATGATTTTAATGTACTTTCCTCCCTCCTTCCCAGCCTGTCTCCTTTTTTTTCATCCTCCCCTTCCTCCCCTCCACTCTCTTCCCCACTCCTCTCTTTTCCTTTATTCTTGCCTGCCTGCCTTCTCAGATATAGTCTGTAGTCTCCAGGTAACCCAGTAACCAGTTGCTGTCAAGTCAATTCCAAGTTATAGTGACCCCTGTCTGTCAGAGTAGAACTGGTTTCAACGGTTGATTTTTTGGAAGTAGGTTTCCAGGCCTTTCTTCCAAGGAACCTCTGGGTGGATGCAAACCTCCAAAACTTTTGGTTAGCAGCCAACTAAGTGCAAGACCTGTTTGCACCACTCAGGGACTCCAGGTACTGATATACAATTATACAGTTTTGGTGTTTTCTTTTTAACTCCTATTAATACGAAGAAAAACTGTGAGCCAAACACAGACTTCACTGGGAATCCTTTTTCTTAAGTTCCCCATCTCTTGGATTCCTCTGGAAGCCTCTGCCCTTCCAGCTTCACAGAGGCGCTCTGGGCTCAGGCGGCCCTGCATGACGCTCCTGCCTGCTGTGCGTGGGGCCAGGTCTGGGCGGGCAGCTCTCCCACTCACAGTACCTCCTCAGCTGTGCCCTGTGAGGTGGCCCAGATGGAGACTGCCACACAGCCTGGGCACCGGGAGGAAACCCCAACGAAACAGAAAAACAAATCCTCCTTCTAATCACAGCAAAGTTTCCAAACTGGAACACTGCGCCTTGATGAAAAGAAAAGCGGTGTTTTTTCCTAAAAGCCTGGCATTTCTCAAAAGGTCCGTTACCCAAAACACAGCAACCTCTAAACCTCTGCCCACTAAGTTGAAAATAAAAGTTCACGGAGACCAAGGGCCCTCTCACAACAACTGCTCAACGCTTTAGAAAGCTTCTTTCCGAGGCTTCAGAGTTGTAACGTTTTCACCGAGCGCCTCAAGCCTCCTGGAATCTTTCTTCCTTGTAAACTCCTAAGGCTTTCAGGTGGTGTTGCTTCTTTCTTTTCTGTGATGTCAAATAATATTTTACGGAGAAACTGTTTTGCCTTTTGAAAAAAGAAGTAATCAAGTAAAAGAAATAAAACTCCTAGAAACAGAATTTTTAGCCCTTTTAGTAATCACATAAGGATCAGACAAAATTAGAGGATTTTCTTTTTTGGTAGAACAAAGAATTTATAAAAAAAAAAAAAAAATTTTTTTTTTTTGAGGTGTCCTAATTCTTTTTTTTTTTTTTTTTAATTCTTCCTCTCACCCTAAATTTATCATCAGCAGTGGAACTAAACCCTACAAAGAAAACTTGGCAAAACGTTTAATGCGATCTATCAATTCCATCGTAAATAAGTTTGAACTTACGCCATGGGCCCAATTCAGGAGCTTTATAAAATCCTAATAACTTCAGTAGGAACTTGGCCTACCCATAATGTAAACACCTTACTTCTACAAACACACCAAATTTAGATGAATTGTTTAGAAAATGATGTGGAACTAAAGGAAATCATTTGTGCTCATTTTTTTTTTAATTATAAACACTATGTTTGTAACATTCAAAGAAACTCTTCCTCAAAAGTCTAATGTAACTTGAAATGGTTTCACAGCAGTAACAAGATTCAAAGTATACCCAATGCCATAACGTTCTTCAGGAAACGCATTTGGGCCTCAAAAATGAGATGCTGACTTGGTGGTGTAATTAGCAATCGCTCACTCAAGTGACAGTTAAAAATCTAGCTCAAGGAGTAGTTCACTGTGCTGACTGACTGTGCCTTTTCCCCAACGTGATGGAGTCAGGAGATCAGTGCTTAGGAAGTGGCAATTCTCCTCTTCCGATGAAGTAAAAATACGCTAGATTCAGCGACGTCACTTAGGCTGCATCCAAACAACGCTGACCTTTAGCACAATTGGATAATCAGAAAACACACAGACTCAAATACTAACTAGCCTTTCCTGAGCTGCAGCCTTTTCAAAAGCTTTCTTTTATATCCCTTTAAATTAAAACAAAGCCACCACCACCACTAACCCCCAACATGCCCATATCCACCTGTCTGCTAATAATTATCGATTGCTCCGAGGCAGATTGTGTTTTCACGTCTTACTGAGGATTAACCAACCACAGAAGCGGAAACTATATATATTTTTATGGAATCCTGCTCTGAGGATCACAGTTGACACAATAGAAACCACATAATCTACTGGCACAAGTCAACCCAGCCCTAGTTGCCTGAATTTGGACCAAACTGTACTGAAAGCATAATGGGTACATTTCATTCTTTTCTGCATCTTAGCATTATTTCTCTCGCTTTCCCTTAACCCGCGCACTGCTGTCGAATGGATTCCGACTCATAGCAACGCCGTAGGACAGAGTAGAACTGCCCTGTAGAGTTTCTAAGGCTATAAATCTTTATGGAAGCCGACTGACACATCCTTCTCCTGTCTTTCTCTTAACAAAAGCTGTTAAAATTCCAAAAACTACAATGCAAGTAAAAATCAAGTTTTAAAGACAAAAGCAGAACAAATGAACAAACGAGCGTTAAAAAAAATATATAACAAGAAAAGCAAAAGAGAACTCAGCTGTCCACATCTTACTAGAATGGTTCAGACAATGGCTCGTTTGAAACTGCCACTTCCCAGAAACCAAGTGTAAAATGGTGCAGTGTTTTTAAAACAGCGATGACTACAGCTATCAGGTATAAAAAGGAAGACGAAGAATCTAGGCCATCACATTCCAGAACAGGAAGGGAATCAGGAGTTGGGGAGTAGGTTCCTCCAGAGATACGGAACGTTTGACTTCTCTGGAGACAGTTCCACGAAGACCAAAGTGCTCTGTGCAACTGTTCTCCCAGGATTTAATTTCAAGTCCGTGGGTGTTGCCTCCACAGGGACACGACATCTTTTCCACTTCCTTAAACAAACTCAAGACCACAAGGATGAAATCATGGCCAACAGAGAACATAAAAACCTTGTTCATGGCAAAAGCAGAAAAATTTAAATGAAATAACCACCCCCTCCGAATCTAAACCGTTTAGAAAAGAATGGTTTATCTTGACATGAAAACTAGGGCTGTGCCTCCCCTGAACCCTGAAGTCTTCTTAAAACCAAACAATAGTATACCTTCACTAGTAAAAAATGTCTGCTTTGAGCATTATGCTTTTTTTAAGAACTACCTATATAGGATCAAAGTGACAATAGCAACTCAAAAGATTAGATACGAAACTTAGAGGGTGATGAGTTTACGTTAATGGGGGAGGAAGAACTCTGAAAAGGAGGATGAGAATGGTTGCACAACTTGAAGAATGTGACAAACGTCACTGAACTGTACATGTAGAAATAGTTGAATTGGTGTATGTTTTGTTTTGGAAAGGTAAGACAGTACTTAATACTGGGGAAGCCAGCACAACTTGACCAAGGCAAGGTCATGGAAGCTTCACAGACACATCCAAACTCCCTGAGGGACCAAATTACTGGGCTGAGGGCAGGGGACCATGGTCTTGGGAACATCTAGCTCAATTGACATAACATAGTTTATAAAGAAAATGTTCTACATCCTGCTTTGGTGGGCAGAATCTGGGGTCTTAGAAGCCCATGAGCAGCCATCTAAGACACTACACTGGTCCCGCCCCATCTGCAGCAAGAGAGAATGAGGAAAACCAAAGACGTAAGGGAAAGAGTAGTCCAAAGGACTAATGGACCGCAACTACCACAGCCTTCACCGGACTGAGTCCAATACAGCTAGATGGTGCTCCGCTACCACTACCAACTGCTCTGACAGGGATCACAATAAATGGTCCTGGACAGAGTTGGAGAAAAATGTAAAACAAAATTCTGACTCAAAAAAAGATTAGACTTACTGGTCTGACAGAAACTGGAGAAATCCCCAGAGCATGGCCCCGGACACACTTTTAGCTCAGTACTGAAGTCACTCCTGAGGTTCACCTTCAGCCAAAGATCAAACAGGCCCATAAAACAAAACAAGACTAAACAGGCACACCAGCCCAGGGCAAGGACGAGAAGGTGGGAGGGGACAGGAAAGCTGGTAATGGGGCACCCAAGATCGAGAAGGGGAGAGCGTTGACATGTCATGGGATTGGTAACCAATGTCACAAAACAATACGTGTGTTAATTGTTTAACGAGAAACTAATTTGCCCTGTAAACCTTCATCTGAAGTACATTTTAGAAAAACTGGAAAAAAAAAAAAGCTAAGGCTGTGTCTAAACAATGTGGAAAACATTTAGATATGTAGCAACAGTCTTTTTTTTTTTTTTTAGTTATTATCCTCCTTTCCCAACCAGACACCTAGGATAAGGCATAAGAAGGCCAGATAATTTTTTTTTTAATAAAAATAAGATCTGTCATTTACTGAGCAGTTGCTATGATGCAGATACTAAATTAAATATTTAACATGTATAACCTCACTGGGTTCTCACAACTATCCAAGGAGATGGGGGATAACTCCACAAAGAAGGAAACTGAGGATCAGAGAAGTTAGGTAACTTGCCCTGGGTCACACAGCTAGAAAGTAACTAAGCTGGGATTTTAACCTCAGTCTATCTAACTGCAAAGCTCGTGTTCTTTTTATTGTGTCAGACTACATACATCTGAAGTCTTATGTTAGCACATATCTGTGAAGGACTTCTAGCTGCAATAGACCATAAAGGTAAATTACGTAAAGGTTACATATATTACCACATGACTTACTGGCTCCTGCCTCCTTAGATCATTCTTACTGAGGTATGTCTATATGTAAGCATGAAGGAAGACTTGACATTCTCAGAGGCAAAGCAAATGTTAACTGAACTTGAAACGAATCCCAAAGAAGACTAATATACCTTTCACACCACTGGTAAAGATATGAATGGTTTTCTTATGTCCCTATTTTTGCTAATAATAATTTTGTCTCTGTAGTTGAAAGGATTATCTCAATACTTTCACATAAGTAGAAATTAACAAGTCCTTTGCTTTCACTAAAGTGATTTGTGCTTTTTGTGGTCTCTCTTCCACTACCACACTCCTCACTCACTAAAACTGAAAAGAAAGTCAGGATAGCTTCGTGGCTAAGAGTGTTGATCTTGGAGCCCGGGAGACTGGGCTCATGGACGTCCGTTCAAATCCTGGCTTTGCGGCTTACTTCCTCTTTGGCATCCTTTCTCTGCCTCAGTTTCTGTGCATACAATGGGAGTGGATGATAATAGTATTCATAACACAGGTTTTTTAAATACAATAATGCATTTCTACCACTCCATCTGTCAGTTTGTCATACTGTAATGGCCTGCATGTTGCTATGATGCTGTTGCTTTGACAGTGGTGGTATTTCAAATACCAGCAGGGTCACGCATGGTGGGCAGGTTTCAGCAGAACTTCCAGACTAAGACAGACTAAGAAGAAAGGCCTGGCGATCAACGTCTAAAAATTAACCAATGAAAACCTTATGGATCCCAACAAATATTGTCAATTCAGTGCTGAAAGATGAGCTCCCTAGGTTGCAAGACACTCAGAATACACAGCGGCCACAACAATGGACTCGAGCACACCACCAGTCGTGAAGACAATGCAGAACTGAGCAACGTTTCATTTTGTTGTACATGGAGTTGCCATGAATTGGAGGTGACTCGATGGCAACAACAATAATGTATGTAAAGTGCTTAGTACATCGCTGGTACCTGAAAAGCACTTCATAAACGTTTAAAATAGAAACAAAAGCTAGGTTTATTACTTGCATTCTATCTCAAGAAAGTCAGCCACACGCAATCAAGTTATGTCAAGGTTGTCTCCCATGCAATCAAGCAAAGTGCATCTTTCCAGCCCAGCTTCTCAGGCTTATGAGCTTATTGAGCACTTCGGCTTCTAGCTTTGATTTTGCCTCTCACTTGTTGGTTTCCCCCATTTAAACCGTGAATAATAACATTTCCTTCTTTGCGGGTTGTTGTGAACATCACATTGATAATGTATTTAAGGAGAACTGCTGAGCAAAGTGCAGACACATAGTCAGTGTTTACAATATGTTAACTATCACCACATTCACATGTCACACAACAGCCCAATCAGGTGGTTTTATCAGTTCCAGGAGAAAGCTGAGGCTCGGAGATATTCAGCTTCCAAACCAAAGGCACGCAACTTCAGGTGGCAAAGCTTCTCTATGAAAGGTAGTAGCCATCCCACCTCCATGCTCTGTCTTCATTACTCTGGATGTTTTTTTCTCTTAAGAGTGTTTATCAGTCTCAGAAATTATCTATTTTCGTGTGTACTGATTTGTCCACCTAGAATTTATGCTCTAGGCGAGCAGTGACAGTGTTTTTGTGAAGTCCAGCATGTGGCAGACTGCCCAGCACATAGGAGGCACGTAATTTTCTTGAATAAATGAATGAATGAATGGACAAAGCAAGCCACGGTTTGTCTGTGTCCAAAGCATATATTCAGGAGTCCCTGGGTAGCGCAGATGGGTACGTGCTGGACTATTCACTGGACAGATGGAAGTTCAAACCCACCCTGAGGTACCTCGGAAGTAAGGCATGGTGATCTGCTTGGAGCAGCTCTACTCTGAACACATGGGGTTGCTATGAGTCGGAATTCTTTTGACAGCAACTGACAACAACAATAACAAAAGAACCATCTGAAAATTTAGCTCAGCTCAGTGAAATGACCAAAACATATACCCAACCACTGTGATACACAGCCTTCCATAGCCGCCATCATCTTAAATCCTCTGCAAAGGCAGAACCACAAGCCTCCTTCGGAGGGGTTTTCTCTGAGGCCCAAAGAAGACAACATCCCATGATTCTACTACTCTCATCCACACGTTTCCCTTCTCACCAAGTGGGATTCAAATCTACCTAAAGGCCAGAGCCCTAACGAAGCCCGAAGAGGCTGGCACTATAGCAGTGTCTGGATGAAGTGCAGTGGGTAGGGCAGGGAACTGGGCTTTCCACAGTCTGGTCTCCAATTTAGCTCTGCCACATAGAAACCGTGGCTTCAGAAAAGTTTCAGATCCTCTTTTATACTAACAGGGGACAATGTAGGATTATGACAGGCTTAAATGACTAATGTGTGGAAAAATGCCTGTTACGGGGCTAACACGTGGTGGTGCTCAACAAAGAGACACCATCCTTCCCTCTAGGCTCCAACAGGACTCTGTTTTGATGTCCCTTGAATCGCTTACCACTCTCAATGCATCCATACCTTCTCTGAAGCCCTTGACAGCAGGGACCATGGCATTGTTCATCTCCAGGGTCTGCAACCCAACAGGTGCTCAGTAAGTGAGACTGAACAAAATCTCTGATGAATTAACCCAAAGTATTCTTTCACTTTGCCTGATACCACTAAATAATCTGTTTACGTTCATCCTCTCTCCCCTAAACTTTAATGAAGCCACAAAAATATATGAAATGGAGTGAAAGGGGTAAAAATGACGTCAAGGATTTCTCTCACCTTTTGCCTTCTTCAGAGCCTTAGAGTCCCTGAAGGGGAAGCTGAAGAGTGTACCAAGTGACCAGTAGAACAGCTAGGGTGGGCTCTCAGGGACCTGTGGAAATGTAGACTTGACAGCCTGACATCCCCATTTTTTACAACTTCTCAGGCTTTTTGGAAAAGACACCAAGGCATACAAATGTACCAGCTTGGCTTGGAAGGACAGTCTTATAACGTTGGGCATGGAACAGAAACCTGTGGTTGATGCAGGTCACAATAATGCCTCCTTCATGGAGCTCTTGTGAGGACTGATGTCTGTAAAACTACGTTATAAATACAGTGCCCAGCAGATGCCACAGGTATGTCAGAAGACACACTCAAGCACAAGCATGCAAGTGAGTGGTAGACTTTCACATGGACCATAAAAACCAGTCGCTGGAGAGTCAGCCCCAACTCATGGTGGCCCCACGGGTGTCAGAGTAGAACTGCGCTGCATAGGTTTTTCAATGACTGATTTTTCTTCTTAGATGCCTCTGGGTGGACTCAAACCTCCAACTTTCCAGTTAGCAGCCTAGCCTATTAACCAATTGCTTAACTCCAATCCATTCATCTACACATGAAGCAACAAAGTATCAGGGGAAAGGGTTCCTTTGCCCAAATTATCATCAGGAAGGGTAGCTAGGTGAGAGAAGAGACTCTTCTCTTTCTAAAGACTTGAGAAGTGGAGGATAGAGTCTGGGTTTCCCTTCATGACAACATGTTGGCACATTGGCCAGTGTGTATTCTTCTCCAGCATGTGTGAGGGTCTGTGATGCTGGCTTCAACATATGTAGGCATTCCAGTGTTTCCTAAAGTGACACTGGACATGGCCCTATAAAATCTAGTGTCTTCCCATAATTCCTTTTGGGATGTAGGGAGCTGGACAAAGACTTAAAGGGTGTACCTCAGGTGTCACCAGAGAAGGGAAATGTGGGAACATTAGAAAATGGTTATCCAAGGCTCTTGACTCTTAAAATCCTAAATGACTCTTAAAAATAAAAATGTTTTCTATATATATTTGGGTTTTATATTATTAGTTTGGGGGAGAGGTTTGCCAATTTTGCAGTGCTTTGTAGTTCAAAGAGAGGGAGCAAAGCTTGAATATTACTTCACTGGTTCTATAACCCCTTGCCACCAAGTTGACTCCAACTCACAGTGACCCTGTAGGACAGAGTAGAACCACCCATAGGGTTTCCAAGGAGGGCCGGTGGATTCGACCTGCTGATCTTTTGGTTAGCAGCCAAGCTCTTAACTACTTGGCCACCAGGGCTCCTCACTGGTTCTAGAGTACAGCCAAAGGAATAGAGGGATGCGTCTAACTTGCTTAGAGAATCAAGGACTGTGAGTTGTCTAACCTTTCATTTTACAGGCAATGAAAATTAATCTTGGAAAGGCTGGAAGACTGACCTGAAGTCACATTACTAGTGGCTGAGAAGGAATTATAACCCTGTGCTTTGCCCGCTGTACACAGTGGGAAAAAAATCAGACAGGATCTCTTTTCTGTCCACTCCACCCCCCAGAAGATTTCTGGCCAGGCACCTCCTTCTCTTCTCTTTCCCAACTCATCCTAACCCCTCACCCTTTCAGATCCGGTTGAGAAGAGGGGTGAGAAACCCATCCTGGCCGACCCACAGGTCGTGGAGAAGAAAAGCCAGAACCCTTCACGTTGATGAGCCTGTGGCTCTTGGGGGAGGCGGGCGCACTGCCCAGCAGGCGCGTAACCTCGGCTGGAGGGAGGCTGGAAGAGAACCCGGAGAAGAAGGGAGGGCAGACTGAGAAAAGGTGTAGCTGCTGGAGAGAAATGCGAGACCTCAGCGTCCCTGGGAAGCAGGACGGTCCAGCTCTCACACAGCGACGGGGAGGCTTGGTGCAAACTCCTCTCTCCTTCTCGCACTCGGCCCTTTGTTGTCGGCCTCTGCCTCTGGCTCCCGCTCATGCCCCACGGTCCGCCGCCCCCCCCGCCCCCCGCCCCGCGAAGTCACCCCAACTGCACTCATAATATTTTGCTTTGCGCCGGGTCTGTTTTCCACCACCAACTTCCAGCAGTCTCCATGGCGACGCGCTTGGGAGGGGGGCGGGCGCGGCTCTGGCAATCCCAGGCCAGAGCTGCAGGGCTGCCCCTGCAAACTTTTCCGGCTTTCCGGCTCCTGCAGGCCCCACGGGAAAGCGCGCTGTCCCGGGCTGCCGCGTGCGGGGCTCCCAGTAGTCGGTCCTTGGCGCTGCATCCGCACTCGCCAAGATTGCAGCCGCGGGGCCCGGGGACCATGCGGCTCTCACTTGACCCTGCTGCCGTCGGCCTGGCAGGTGGCTGAGGTGGGGGCGCGAATGACCCCCTCGTAGGCCACACACACACACGACCTGGGAGGGCGAGACAGCCTAGACTGGGCGCAGGAGCGAGGCTCAGGCTTCCCTGCCCCTTTCTCCCCCGAGGCCACTGACCCGTTCCCCGGGCCAGAGAAGGCGGCATCTTCCCCAGGCCGTACCTGGGAGAAGATGCAGGAGCCTCTGGCCCTGTTTCCTCCGGGGCGACTCTGCCCAGTGGGCACCGCGCCCAGGCCACTGATAGTCCCCATTTGGGGCCCAAGGAGCCAGGCCGCGCCTTGCGCCGGGCCGGGACCCGCAGACCAGCGTGCCCCCACGTCGACGCGGCCCTGGGGCCTCAGATGCAACTTCGGGGGCGCTTCGGCCGCCCCAGCTCTGGGTTCTGGAGATCTGGGCGGGAAGTGGTAGAGGCAGAGTTTCCAGTTTAGGCTTGGCAGTGGTCTTCTCTAACGCGCTGTCCCGTTTCACAAGAAAGGACCCTTCGGTCGCGTAAGCGACCAACCCGGCTCCAGCCCACTTTGCACAAGTTCTTGGTGGCCTAAAATTCCACCCACTTTCCCCTCTCATTCTCGAATTTCTGCGTAAAAGAGTAACTGCGCAACGCTCGGCCCGGCAGGGCAGCGGGGTTTGGACCCGCACGGATCTAACCGCATACCCGCCGCTAGCTTGTCCGCGTGGGGCCAGTGGGCCACGCGGGACTCAGCACCCATACACTCCCCGCCTCCCCCATCCGCGGCTGGGGCTGCGGCGCTGCCGGGTGTAACGCGCGCCGCCCCGACTGCAAAGCGCGCACCGGGCAGACGGCGCGCCGACGGCTTCTGCAAGCCCCCTCCGCCTTTGCCTTCTCGGAGCTGCGCGGCGCCGCTAGAGTCGCCTGGGAAAGGGGCTCTGCTTTGTCGAACTCCGCAGCGAGCTAGCCGAGGGCCCAGGAGGCGCGCGCCGGCTCCCCCGCCTCCCCCGACGGGGCCATTGTCTTCGTCCCACACTTGTGGAGTATTTTGGGAAAACTCTAGGAATATATTACCGGCTCGGTGCGCGGAACAAAAGGGCGCGTTTCCGCAGGTCACGCTGAAGTGGCCCCAAGGCAGGCCACTAGAGCCTGGCCCCTGCAAAACTGTTCTCCCAGGCCCGAGGCACTTCGCGGGGATTTCCCCTTTAAGAGTAGGGGGCCTAGGTCCGGCTTGCGGCCTCTCTGATCCTCGAAGCTCCCGACTTCGCCCCAGCACTTGCTGCGAATTGGGTGTTTAAGCCTTTTCGAATGAAACAATAATAACACAAATGTTCGTGGTTCTGGTCGCGCGCAATCTGCTGTTAAAAAAGCGGAATCGAACCGCTCCAAGGAGCGCTAGTCTCCGCACGCCCGGGAGAGAGGACTTTTACATAACAAGAGAAAGCCAGAAAAAGAAAAAAAAAGAAAGACTAATTGGATTAAGTTCTCTAGAAGGGAGGTGAGGTAAGGTTCCTGGACCGGACCACGCCGAGCCGCACTTCTTGTGAGTTTTGCAAACCGGAGTGAAATGCACCTGGCGCGCCTCGTGTCATTTCTGCACGCTGCCCTTACCCAAAAACTTTTGATTTTGAGTTCAGGATGGCGACCTAGGGATTTCTCAGATATTCAGAAAGGGGTAGGTGGGGAAAGGATTTTTAGGGTGTTTGAAGTTGAGGTGGAGGTGACCAGGTGTTATTTGAGGACAGAAAAAGAACGTTTCCATAGCCCCCCAACCCAGAGAGGAGAAACTCCCCCAGCCCGCCCCAGAAGGCACCCGGGGGCTCCAGTTGTGTGTGTGTGTGTGTGTGTGTGTGTGTGTGTAGGAGAGAAGATGCTGGAACCCCCCAGCTGGGCCAGGGCAGGTTTGGAATGCAGGGAGCCCCCAAGTCCCTGCGTGGACCCCTTGCAAAGACTGGCCACAAACTCTGCAGACCTGGGTTTAATTTTGTTGTAGGATATGCGACTCTAAAGTTGGGGTACTCAGAAGGCGCGCAGTGGCTCACACGCTTGCGATAAAAATGGGGGAGGGACTTTTTTCCGTCTCCAAGCTTGCTTTGCTGAGGGCGGAGAAGACCCCAGCAGGGCCAGCCGGGTGACCGCAGCCAGGCGCGCGGCGACTGCGACGCCTCTCCTTGCCTTCATTTGTCATCGCATGTAGGAAGGGGGATTGCGGGGCTCAGCCTTTCCCCACCCCCTAGGGGCCTACACCCACCCGAAGGAACACAGTCCGAGAGGGACTTGGCTTTGGGGATCAGAGACAGACAACTACTCGGGAAAACTGAAACACCCCCACGTACACACAGAGGGGGCGTGTGTCCCCGCCGACCAGCCGAGGAGGAAGCCTGGAAGGGCCGGAAATCCTTCTGCAGTGACCAAGGAAAGACCCTGTGGGGCAATGCTCAGATGACCCCTATATCCAGCCACACCATTTCCAGCCCGCCTGGGGGTGGAGGTGGGGAGACATTCGGGTTACTTGCTCAGTGAAAGGATGCATGTGTGCTAGATGGCAGAGGCTGGAAGGCACTTGTTGCTCCGCGCTGCAAAACGCAGCCGCAGATTCTCCCAGGCATCCTCCCAAGCGTCTTCTTCAGCAGCTGCCTTGGCGCAGACTGCGCGGGTTGCCGCATTTTTGCCTCTTCCCGACCCCATCTCCCCAAGAAACCCCGAGGCTGCAGCCGAGCCCGGACCGGAGCCGACTGGTTGCGAGACTGCAGCTGGGGGAGGGAGGTGTGAACTTCAAGAGAACTTCTTCCACCTGGAAGGGACATAGGGAGCTTAACTCGGATCTAGAAGTTTGGCGGCTCTTCAAAAGTGCTAGGAGTGGGAGGTGGGGAGCGCCGAGGCTCTACAGGAGAAAAGAACCGAGACGCTGGGCTTTTTCCTTATAAAGGATTCCTCGGCTTCATTCCTCCGTTGCTACGGGCCACAACCACCCCAAAACTTGACGCCACAACAAACAGCCCCCAAACTGCGGAGCAGTTTGCAGACGCAGACGCCGGGCCTTGCCGGTCGCACTGCGTCCTGCTCTCTCGCTCCAAGTTGGTTAGAGCCTCAGAGCGCAGCGCGTCGTCTTGTACCCCTTCGCGGTAGTAAGGCTCCACTCCGCCTCGGACAACCCGGTGCAGCACAGATTCCCCAGGACCACCGGGTTCGCCGCCGCCACTCCCCCCAGCTGCGGGTTCTGTCCGGCCGGAGCCGCTGTCCCCACCTCCCTCCCCGGCGCTGCGCAAAGCCGTCACCCTCCCCCGCCTCGAGGGCGTTCCGCTCGGCTTCCCATCCCTCGCACCGCTTCCCATCCCTTGCACCGCTATTCCGAGGCCCCCAAACCCGGGGGCGGAGCCGGGCCCCGGAGGGGGCCGTCGGCTCGTAAAGTTTCTACGAGTGGCACCTCGAGCTCGCCGCGAGCCAGCGCATCTTTACGTGACTTTGTGTCCAGGGCAAGCGAAAGCGCGCTCCTTTCTCAGCACGCGCGCACACAATTACACGCACACACACACTTCCACGCATTCGCTTATACATACACACAGCTCACATCCCACTGGACCAAAAACTTCTGCACTCTCTGCATTATTTTCTGGGGTTCCACTGTCAAGCTGAACAGTCTGAACTTTCTGCAACTCTTTCTGAAGTTCCGCTTCTCCATTCTTCCTCCCTCCCATTGCCCCCCCACCCCCGAGGACTAACCTGTGGAATCCATGTCGGGTTCCTCCAGTAACCCACAATGCATGCTCTTCCCATGGACAGCACAGGCGCCCCCCAAAAGTCCTGATGTTTGGGGATCCCCTGTACTAGAGATGCCCAGAGAGGAAGGGAAAGGAGGGGAGAAGGAGAGGGAGACGCAGAGAGTGAGAGGGCAAATGGATAAAGGAGGAAGGAAAAGAAGGAAAGAGAAAGAAGGGGAAAGAAAAGAGGAGAGAGAGAAGGGGGAGAGCGCAGAGAAGAGGGAGAGAGAAAGAGCGAGCGAGGGGACACTCAGTAATCCAGCCGGGCAAAGCCAAACCCGTCAAAATGTTTGCGGATGTTTCATGGGAAAAAGCATCATTTTATAGGAGCCCCGATGGGAGCAATGTCATTGATAGGCCAGCCGGCCTGATGAATGGCCGCTCGTCAGATGGGGCCGTGGCGAGGCGCACTGTGAAGCCCATTGTGGGCCTGTTTTGAATAAGAAAAGCCGCCTCCGAAAAGGGGGGCTCCGAGCGACGCAATCCCAGCCCTCCGACTTCCCCCTTCTATTATAGCATTAGCAACGTTTTTCTTATTTAAAGTTCCAGAGGCCTTCTCCAGCCTTCGCCCGGCACTCATTATAGGCGAAATCAAAATTGGCTGAGATGTGGCCCCCTCCCCTTTTGCTCCCCCTCCCCCTCTCCGACCCAGACCGGCGCGGCGCTGGCACAGGGGGGGCAGGGGACTCCAGGAAGCTTGGGGACTCGCCTACGCGGCCACGAGTGGGGCCCCTCTCCCTTGCCTCTCCTCTTGTGCCCCCTCCCCCGCTTGGTCTTGGATTAGAATTGGGGTGGAGGCCCTGGGAACGCGAGGAGGGTTATCTCGACTCCCACGCGGATCCGCAGACACGCGTGGGGCAGTGGAGGGAGCTGAGCTGAAAGTTGGGGGAAAAGGAGTGGGGAGGGGTCGCCGCAGCCTTGAGAAGCCAGCTTCCACCTTGGGTGGCAGAAGGCCGCAGGGCAGACAGGCGGTGAGGGGCCCGCTGGTCTCCTCCAGAACTTTCTCTAGGCCTAACCCTTTCACACTGGCTCTGTCCTTCCCGTCTTTCTGTCTTCCTCTCTGCCTGCTCCCCTGGCTTGGTTTCTAGCTCCCCGTCCCTCTCTCGTCCTCTGGGTCTCTATGCCTCTCTATTGCTCTCTCTTTGGCTGCTTGTCTCTGTCCAGCCCCTGCCCCCACGTCTTTGTCTCTCCCTAGGACTCTGTCCTCCTCTGTCTCTATCCCCCTTGGTCTCTCTGCCCACCCCCTAGCCTCTTCCTGTAACTCTGTCTGTCAGTCTGTCGGTGTCTCAGCCCCTCCCTCCCTCTCCACCCCCCTGCAACGAGCCGCTAAGTTGGTGAGAAGCCCGGCCTTCAAGTGGGGACGCGGTTTTCCCAGGGACCCCCTCCCCGGCGGAGTGTAAAGTGCAGAAAGAAGGGGGCGAGAGGCTGGGGGGCTGGAAGTGGAAGTGGGGGTGGGGGCAGGCTGCCTCTCTGCGGGCCCCGATAAAGTGGCCGTTCGCGGGCCGGCCGCGCTGTGATTAGAATATGAATGGGGCTCGGCGGGCGGAAGAGAAAGGCGGATTACCCGGGTGCTTTGACCATGGACAGAGGCAGCGGCGGCGGGCCGGGCTGGGGGCGGGCCGGGCGCGTCCCTAACGCCGGGCGGGGGTCCGGGGGTCTCTAATCTGGGACCCAGGCTGCGCGCTGCTCCCTGCGGCCCTAGGAAAGCCCCCCAGTCCGCTCCACCCCCCAGCAGGGCTAAGTGGGACAAGGAGGTGGCGGGGGCGGGGGGGCGTGGTGAGGAACCAGCACGTGCCGAGTTAAGGTCACGGTGCGGGAAGAAGGAGGAGGCGCGGTCTGGGACTGGACAGCAGAGCCCGGGTTTAGCGGAGTCCAACATAAGGTTCGAAGCACGGCTTTGTAGTTCCTTAATCTTTCTAGGCCTCAGCTTCCTCATCTGTAAAATGGGCCTAATATGCTCCTTCTCAGGGTTTGAATTAAATGAAGGAGTGACTATGAAAGGAGCCAGGCACTCGCAGTTCCTTCTTCCTGGAGCTCTCTATCATCTGTCCCTCCCAGTGCACTCCCGCATGGCTGGTCACCCAGGTCTCAGCTAAGTATCCTCCTCGGAGATGCTGTGTAAGGGTACCCGCTTCCTCCTGCCACTCACCAGTTCATTACTTAGTTTCTGCAGGAACTTTGTTTTGTTCACAGCCGTACCTCCAGTGTCCGGCAACAGCGCCAGGCATATCCTGGCGCTCACGAAATACTTCTTTCTGGCTGCGATGGTTGGGGTGAGGGAAAGGGGTGAAGAAGAATCCTTGGCAATGGAAGACAACGTGATTATCACGCATGTCCTTGTGGTATGCATGGCAGCAAAGACTGGGATTCAGAGTCAGAAGACCTGAGCCGCTGGGTCCACCTCTCTCTGCCTCAGCTGCTGCCTCAACAGCTACCTCAACTTCTCCCTCGTGAAATGGGGAGAATGATGAAAATCTCCTTTAGCCAGGGATACCCACACAGCTCTCTGAGTGGTGCAAACGGTTAAGGGCTTGACTGCTACCCTAAGGGTTGGTGTGGTTGGAACCCAACCAGTAGGAACCTTGTCAGAAAGTCCTGGTGATCTGCTTCCAAAAGGTCACAGCCTTGAAAACCCTAGGAAGCACAGTTCTACTCTGCACACACTGGCTCACTATGAGTCAGAATGGACTGGACAGAGGACGGGGCTGATTGGCCAGGTGCATTCCCTTGGCAAAGGAAAGCCCAGCCAGGACCAAGAGCTGCCACTACCTAGGAAAGCCCTTGAGGGAGACCAGGGGCTGGGTTGTTCTGTGGGGGTGGCAGATGAGATTATCTTTCTGGTTGTTATTATTATTTTAATTATTATGCACAGAGATGGAGTTAGAGGGCTGTAGGAGTGAGGCTTAATGTACCAGGAGATAGAAGAGACCAGTAGGGCCTGCTCTCACCAGGCAGGGTGCACAGCCAGCACAACTCAGGATGTAAGCTCCACCTGGAGCCACAACCACGGAGTACACATTCCACATCCCTGTCTCTGCCCAGTCTGACCTAACCCCAAAGGGCAAGGGTTTTCAGCCCTGATGGTGTTGCAGCACCTGGGAGCTTAAAGAAAGGATGATAATAGCTCATTCATTCCTTGAGAAATTTTTATTGGGCACCTACTATGCATCCAGCACTATTCTAGAAGCTAGGGATACAGCAGTGACCAAAATAGACTAATAAAATTCTGCACTCCTAGAGCTTCCATTGAAGTGAAGGGGTTAAGTTGTTGTTAGGTGCTGTCCAGTCAGTTCCAACTAATAGTGCCCGGTGTACAACAGAACGAAACACTGCCTGGTCCTGCAGCATTCTCACAATCTTTGCTATGTTTGAGCCCATTGTTGCAGCCACTGTGTCAATCCATCTTGTCCAGAGTCTTCCTCTTTTTCGCTGACCTTCTACTTTACCAAGCATGATGTCCTTCTCCAGGGACTGGTCCCTCCTGATAACATGTCCAAAGTATGTGAGATGAAGTCTCACCATCCCCGCTTCCAAGGAGCACTCTGGCTGTACTTCGTCCAGGACAGACTAGCAGTCCACAGTGTATTTGATATTCTTCACCAACACAACAATTCAAAGGCATTAATTCTTCTTTGGTCTTCCTTATCCATTCTCTAGCTTTTGCATGGATATGAGGCAATTGAAAATATCATATCTTGGGTCAGGCCCACCTTAGTCCTCAAAGTGTCATCTTTGCTTTTGAACACCGTAAGGAGGTCTTTTGCAGCAGATTTGCCCAATGCAATGTGTCTTTTGATTTGACTGCGGCTTTTCTCCTTTTATCATGATGTTGCTTATTGGTCCAGTTGTGAGGATTTTTGTTTTCTTTATGTTGAGGTGCAATCCATACTGAAGGCTGTGGTCTTTGATCTTCGTCAGTAAGAGCTTCAAGTCCTCTCCACTTTCAGCAAGCAAGGTTGTGTCATCTGCATATTGCAGGTTGTTATTGAGTCTTCCACCAGACCTGATGCCACATTCTTCTTCATAGAGTCCAGCTTCTCGGGTTATTTGCTCAGCACACAGATTGAATAGGTATGGTGAAAGGATACAATCCTGATGCACCCCTTCCCTGATTTTAAACCAGACAATATCCCTTTGCTCTAATTGAACAACTGCCTCTTGGTCTATGTATAGGTTCCTCATGAGCACCAATAAATGTTCTGGAATTCCCATTCTTCACAATATTATCCATAATTTGTTATGATCCACACAGTCGAATGCTTTTGCATAGTCAATAAAACACAGGTAAACATCTTTTTGGTATTCTCTACTTGCAGCCAAGATGCATCAGACACCAGCAATGATATCCCTAGTTCCACGTCCTCTTCTGAATCCAGTTTGAATTTCTTGCAGTACCCTGTTGATGTACTGATGCAACTGTTTTTGAATAATCTTTAGCAAAAATATTACTTGTGTGTGATATTAATGATACTGTTTGATAATTTCCTCATTCTATTGGGTCACCTTTCTTCGGAATAGGCATAAATATGGATCTCTTCCAGTCGGTTAGCCAGGTAGCTGTCTTCCAAATTTCTTGGCATAGACGAGCAAGCACCTCCAACACTGCATCTGTTTGTTGAAACATCTTAATTAGTATTCCCTCAATTCCTGGAGCCTTGTTTTTTGCCCATGCCTCCAGTGCAGCTTGGACTTCTTCCTTTGGTACCATTGGTTCTTGATCATATGCTACCTCCTGAAATGGTTGAATGTTGACCAAGTAATACCTATAATACATAATTAGATTATACAGTATGTCTGATGGTTGGTGTTATGCAAGGAGGGTGGTAGTCAGGGAGAGCCTTCCTCAGAAGGTGACATTTGAGCTTATAAATACTACTTCCTACCAAGGGTTTGGTGACAAAGCTGTGTTCATTTGTGAAAATTCATTAAGCTGTGAACATTTACGATTTTGCACACTTTTCTGAATGTATTTCATAACTTGATAAAAACTTTGCTTAAATTTAACGCTGACATTATAATAGTAATACCTATCATTCGAGCACTTCAATTACTTTTTCTGTATTGACTAGTTATGTGCTGAGAGCCCTGGTGGTGCTGTGGTTAAGTGCTCAGCTGCTAACCAAAAGGTTAACCGCTCCATGTGTCATGGATTGAATTATGTCCCCCCAAAAAATGTGTCTGCCAGTTTGGCTGGGCCATGATTTCCAGCATTGTGTGGTTATCCTCAATTTTGTGATTGTAATTTTATGTTAAAAAGGATGAGGGTGGAATTGTAACACCATCCTTACCCAGGTCACATCCTGATCCAATGTAAAGGGAGTTTCCCTGGGGTGTGGCCTGCACCACCTTTTCTCTCTCAAGAGATAAAGAGGAAAGAGAAGCAAGCAGAGAGTTGGGGACCTCATACCACCAAGAAAGCAGCACCTGGGGCAAAGCCTGTCCTTTGGACCCGGGGTCCCTGCATGAGCAAGCTCCTAGTCCTAGAGAAGACTGATGAGAAGGCTAACAGAAAAAGAAAGCCTTCCCCTGGAGCTGACACCCTGAATTTAGACTTTTAGCCTATTTTACTGTGAAGAAATAAATTTGTTAAAGCTGTCCACTTGTGGTATTTCAGTCATCTAGCAGCACTGGATGACTAAGACACTATGAGAGAAAGATGTCACAGTCTGCTTCCATAAAGATTACAGCCTTAGAAGCCCTTTGGGGGCAGTTCAAGTCTGTAGGGTTGCTCTGAGTTGGAATCGACTCAACCGCAGTGGGTTTAACAGGTAGCTATGCACTTCCACTGTGATAGACATTTTCCACACATTATCTCATTTAATTCTAACATTAAAACTAATATATTGGTATTGTTATTTAACCCATTATTAGAGAGGAGGACAACTAGGGGGTCAGTGTGGCTATCTTGACCTGTTATCACTGCTGGGCTACTGGAAAATTTCATGGCATTTCAATCCCCCTCTCCTCTACTGCCAAGCCCCCTCCCCCCATTTGCCAATCTCAGTGAACAGTTTCAGTATCTTTTTATTAGCTAAGTCAGAAACCTGGCCTCACCCTTCTTCTCCCTCACTGGCCACATCTAATCAACAACAAGACTACTGGGTTCTGGCCAGTCACTGTGGACACAACAGTGAATGGTCCATTCCCATCCTTCAGGAACAATGAAAATGGGACTTACCCACTTTGTCCCTTGCTTTATGCAGAGAGCAATTTTAGATTTTTTTTTTTCCCAGAGAATTTGGGAATAATTGGTGATAGGTATATAGAAAACCATGGAGAAGAAAAATTGACAATTTTTCCTTTAGGAAACACTTTAAAAGTTATAAAAGGAAATATAATTATAGTACACTACTTGGCTCAGCAGTGAGAACCATTTATACAACTACGATTGTTGTGTTGATAGGTGCCGTGGAGTCCGTTTTGACTCATAGTGACCCCATGTACAACAGAATGAAACACTGCCTGGTCCTGTGCCATCCTCACAATCATTGGTATGTTTGAGCCCATTGTTGCAGACATTGTATCAATCCATCTCATTCAGAGTCTTCCTCTTTTTCATTGATCCTCTACTTTACCAAGCATAATGTCTTTCTCCAGGGACTAGTCCCTCCTGATAACATGGCCAAAGTATGTGAGATAAAGTCTGGCCATCCTTGCTTCTAAGGAGCATTCTAGCTATGCTTCTTCAAGACAGATTTGTTTCTTCTTCTGGCAGTCCATAGTATATTAAATATTCTTCACCAAAACCATAATTCAAGGGCACCAATTCTTCTTCAGTCTTTCTTATTCATTGTCCATCAAAAACTTTCACATGCATAAGAGGCAATAGAAAATACCATTGCTTGTGTATTTACCACAATTATGTAAATACTATTAAATAAACTAAAAATGTCACTGTAATTATATGAGATGAGGGAATAAAGGAAATTGAGATGGTGGTATAAGGGTATAATTCTCACCTTCCATAATGTTGTTGTTAGGTGTCATCTAGTTGGTTCCAACTCATAGCAACCCTATGTACAACAGAATGAAACACTGCCCAGTCCTGTGCTATCCTCACAATCCTTGTTATGCTTGAGCACATTGTTGCAGCTGCTATGTCAGTCCATCTTATTGAGAGTCTTCCTCTTTTTCACTGACGATCTACTTTACCAAGCGTGATGGCCTTCTCCAGAGACTGATCCCTCCTGACAACATGTCCAAAGTATGTGAGACACAGTCTCGCCATCCTTGCTTCAAAGGAGCATCCTGCCCATACTTCTTCCAAGAGAGGTTTGATTGTTCTTTTGGTAGTTCTTGGTATATTCAATATTCTTTGCCAACACAACAATTCAAAGGAGTCAATTCTTCTTTGGTCTTCCTTATTCATTGTCCAGCTTTCACATGCATAGAAGGTGACTGAAAACACCATGGCTTGGGTCAGGCATACCTTAATCTTCAAGGGGGCATCTTTGCTTTTCAACACTTTAAAGAGGTCTTTTGCAGCAGACTTGTCCAATGAAATGCGTCTTTTGATTTCTTGACTGCTGCTCTCATGGGTGTTGATTGTGAATCCAAGAAAAATGAAATCCTTGACAACTTCAATCTTATCTTCATTTATCATGATGTGGCTTATTGGTCCAGTTGTGAGAATTTTTGTTTTCTTTATGTTGAGGTGTAACCCATACTGAAGGCTGTGGTCTTTGATCTTCATCAGTAAGTGCTTCAAGTCCTCCTCACTTTCAGCAGCAAGGTTGTGCCATCAGCATAACGCAGGTTGTTAATGAGTCTTCCTCCAGTCCTGATGCCCCGTTCTTCTTCATATAGTCCAGCTTTTCAAATTATTAACCTTCCATACTAGGTCAATAAACTATACAAAAATGATAATTCTTGAAAAATTTGGAGACAAAAATAGCAAAAAGAACTAGAAGTGGCCCGAATTAAAACTATAGGTCCATTTTCCTTTTATTTTAGCAAGGATAGGGATTTGAATTATCATCTCCTCAGTTCATGACACAGTACTATAATAAATCCATGTCTCAGTTCCTAGAGCTGTTGTAACAAAATACCACAAGGTGGGGGGCTTTAAAGGACAGAAATTTATTGTATCACAGTCTGGAGGCTGGAAGTTCAGATCCGGGTCTTTGCTGTGTCAAGTTCTTCTAAGGGTTCTGTGAGAGGAACTGTTTCTGCCTCTCTTCTATCTTCTAGAGGCTCCTGGCAATCACTGGCTTTCCTGTGCTGCTGGGAGATGTATCTTCACATGCGCCCTTCCCCTACGTATAACCCTTCCCATGTCTGTGCTGCTATTTTATAAGACACCACTCAGCAGGACTAGGACCTGTCCTACTCAGGTATGATCTCCTTTAACTTAATTGGTAACAAAAGAAGAACCTTATTTCCAAACAAGGTCACGTTCACAGGTACAGGCATTAGGACTTCACCATATCTTTTTCTGCGGACACATTCAATTAATGGCACCATGCAAGAATTTTTGTTTAATTTTCATTTTATTTTCTATTTTTTCCCTTAATGCCTGTTTCCTATTTTCCTTAGTAACTCACATATTTGAACTATATCCTTAGGTACGTGTGTAACTTTAAAAAAGGTGACAGCTCTGTTTTGTGTATTGTGTTTTAAATGTATGTAAGTGATGTTGTCCTAAAGACATTTTGCTTCTTATTTTTATCACTCAATTTTTTAAGATCCATATTACTGCAATAATGTCTAGTTCATTCCTTCTGACTGCTCCATAGTAGTCCAATGTGCAACCACTTTGTTTTACTTATTCATTATTCAACTTGCCATTTTCACATGTAAAACTGATGGACATTCTTGTTCATGACCTTATTGGACCTGTAAGTTTATCTGGAGTATAAACCGGGAGTGGGATTGCTGGGTCATAGGCTATGTGGATGCTTAATTTTAATAATTCCTGCCAAATTGCTCTCCAGATTGGCTGCCTCTGTCTACATTCCCACCAGTTGTGTGGGAGGGTCCCCATATCGCTGCACCCTCACCAACAGTTGGTGTCGTCCGGTAGTTTTCAACCTGATGGGTATGAGATGATATCTCAATGTTCTTTTAACTTTGTATTTTTCTCATTACTAGTAAAATTGAATATTAAAAAAAATACTTGCTAGTCATTGGTCAGAAACCCTGGTGGCATAGTGGTTAAGTGCTACAGCTGCTAACCAAAAGGTCATCTCTTCGAATTTACCAGGCGTTCCTTGGAAACTGTATGGGGCAGTTCTACTCTGTCCTATAGGGTGGCTATGAGTCAGATTTGACTCGACAGCAACGGATTTTTTTTGTCTTTGGTTGCCCTTTTTGTCAGTTTCCTTGCATATCCTTTACTTATCTTTATATGACAGTCCCTTTTTCTTGTTGATTTGCTCATATGTTTAAAGTATTCATTTCTGATCATTTATTTACAGGACAGGAAAAAGTACATTAAAGAGACAAGACGGAATACTGTAAAGCTGAAGGGACAAAGGAAACCCAAGAGGAATTTCTGAGTATGAAAAAAAATTGAAACAAAAACTCATAGATTATATATTAAATAATAGATTGAATAGCAGAATAAATATAGAATCAGTCAATGAAGGGGAAGATAATGTCCACAAAGCATCGGGACTGGTTGGTTATATACATAAAATGTTTTTGAAAAGTTAAATTACATGGAGAATAAAAGTAGAAACATCAACATTCAAATGATAGAAATCCCAAAAACAGAAGAAAAATATAGAGGAATATTTGAAGAAATAATAGCAAAATTTCTCATATTTTAGAAAGTTTTAAAACCTCAAAGTACAAATACAAGTACTTCTAGAGAGACAAACTTGATAGATGAGAGAAAAAAATACCCAAATACATTTTTGTATCCTTTAAATACATCAAAGGTGAAGAGAAAAATGTAAACAGCTCTAGATTTACAAAGCAAAGAGCCTACAAAGGAACACGAATCAGACCAACATCAGATTTCTCAGAAGAAATTTCTCAGAAGACCACAGAGTAATATTTTCAAAGGTTGAAAGAACATGGGCCTAAAATTCTAAACCCACCTAAACTATCATTTAAATGTGATGGCAAAATAATGGATATTTACCACAGAAAGTTAGGGCCTGGGTGGTAGAAGCGGTTTGCAACTGGCTGCTAACTGAAAGGTTGGCAGTTCAAATCCACTCAGCAGTTCCATGGTTACAGCCAAGAAAACCTTATGGAGCCGTTCCATTCTTTAACACACAGGCCCACCAGAGTCAGGGTCGACTCGGTGGCAACTGACAACAACATCGCACAAACCGCTTCTTGAAAACTTTCTTAGAGAAAGTGTTTTAGAAAGAATAAAACACCAGAAGGGTATAACTGGAAAAAAGGAAAAAAAAGTAACTTGGTAGATTTCACTATTGTAAAAATTAGCAAGCACCACGACAAAATAATCAAACGAAACACATGGCAGCCTGTCACGCTCTTCGGTATCTAGTGCCGCTATAACAGAAGTTCCACAAGCGGATGGCTTTAACGAACAGAGGTTTATTCTCTCCCAGTCCAGTAGGCTGGAAGTCTGAACCCAGGGCACTGGCTCCAGGGGAAGGCTTTCTCTCTCTGTCAGCTCTGGAGAAAGGTCCTTGTCATCAGTCTTTCCTTGGTCTGGGAGCATCTCAGCGCAGAAACCTTAGGTCTAAAGGACGCGTTCTGCTCCCCGTGCCGCTTTTTGGTGCTATGAGGTCCCCAACTCTCTGCTTCCTTCCCTTTCCTTTTATCTCTTGTAAGATAAAAGGTGGTGCAGGCCACATCCCAGGGAAACTCCCTTTACATTGGATCAGGGATATGACCTAGTAAGGATGTTACAGCCCCACGCTAATCCTCTCTAATATAAAATTACAATCACAAAATGGAGGACAACCACACAGTACTGGAAATCATGGCCTAACCAAGTTGATACACACATTTTTGGGGGGACAAAATTCAACCCATGACAACAACTAAGATTGAGAGATTGAAATTTCTTTTGCTAGAAAATTAGTCATTCTACTTTTATTCTTCTGGTAGTTTCATATAACTTATTAAAACACAAACTTTTTAAAATTTTACTCTTTCTAATGGCTAGTAGTAAGAGAGATTAAAAGAAAATGTGATTAATAAAATACATGAAAAAGAAGGCTGATATAATTTTTGAGATAATTTAAAATGAGTGATTTTAAAATAAACAAAAATAGATTATCCTCACTAATATAAAATAGAGACTTTCAGGATTAATGTCTAATATTAGCCACAGGAGGCGTGTATCTTAGTCATTTAGTGTTGTTGTAACAGAATTACCACAAGTGGATGGCTTTAAAAAAGAGAAATTTATTTTCTCGTGGTAAAGTAGGCTAAAAGTCCAAATTCAGGGCATCAGCCCCAGGGGAAAGTTTTCTTTCTCTGTCGGCCTTCTTGTCAATATTCCCCCGGACTACGAGCTTCTCTCCGCACAGGAACCCAGGGTCCAAAGGACATGCTGTCTCCCGGCACTGCTTTCTTGGTGGTATGAGGTCCCCCTGTCTCTTTGCTTGCTTCTCTCTTTTATATCTCAAAAGAGATTGGCTTAAGACACTATGTAATCTTGTAGATCTCATCAACACAACCGCCAATATAGGGTCGCTACGAGTTGGAATCAACTCAATGGCAACAGGTTTCGGAATCCGCCTCATTACATAATAGTGATAGGATATACAACACATAGGGAAATCACACCAGATAACAAAACGGTAGACAGTCATACAATACTGGGAATCATGACGTAGCCAAATTTACATACATTTTTGTGGGACACAATTCAACCCATGATAACATGCTTAAAGCAAAGGATACAAAAAGACTAAAAATACAGAGATGGATAAAGACACACCAGGGAAATATGAACTACAAAAAAGGTGACAATTTTATTATCAGAACAAATAAGTACATGATAACAACACTATATAGTGGTAAAACATATTTTCAATAAGATTTAGTGATCACGTATACAAATATTCACCTAAGAAATCTCTGAAATATATTTTTCCAATGACAATTTGAGAAATAGCTAAGTCAGTCACTGTAATTGGCAGTCAGAGTTATACACCTGTAAGCATTTGTCAAAAGGAGCCCTGGTGGTGCAGTGGTTAAGTGCTTGGCTGCTAATGGAAGGTCTGCAATTCAAACACACTAGCTGCTCTGCAGGAGAAAGATGTGGCAGTCTGCTTCTGTAAAGATTACAGCCTTGGAAACCCTATAGGGCAGTTCTACTCTGTCCTGTAGGGTCACTATGAGTTGGAATTGACTCAACAGCAAGGGGTTAAACATTTGTCATATTTATGGAACTATGACTTAAGATCTTTGCATTTTGCTGTATGTAAATTATTCCTTGTTTCAGTTCAGATCCTTCAATAAACAGGAGCCAAAACAACATCAGAGTTTTCTAAATCTTCATGCTAAACTCTACATTCTCAAAGTAGCCATTCCTGCATTTCCAAACTAGATTAAGCCCCAGTTGTAGATTCTGTGGGTTTTGCCTGCTTAGCATTATCTATTCACATTCCTACTATTAAAAAAAAAAAAAAAAAGCTCAGTTTTGTTTTTTTTTTTTATACCATCTACTTTGGTCTATGTGTTTGAACTCTATGGAATTGATCCTAACCCCAGTTCCAGAGGTAGGCATCTGACCCAAACAACCTGGACTTTTGTTAAAACTCTTGCAAAGGGGAGTGGAACCTGGAAGGGTGAAAAGCTGGATCTTCTGGAGACCACTTGAGAGAAGAACCTGCCTGAGAACCCCACATGGATGGAAGCAGAGATGAGAAATTAATGGAGAGGGAGTCTTAATGTTACATTTTGAATGGCTGGATCCAATCATGCCTGACGCTGGCTGGCTCTTCTCTTGAACTTTTCAGATATGTGAGCGAATAAATTCACCTTTTTGTTTAAGGCAATTTGAGTTTGGTTTTCTGTTACTTACAACCAGAAGACTCCCAACTAAATCATTTCTTATATCATGGATTTCCATTGTAGCCTGTTCTCCTTGGAGGCACTGGGCGAACGTCTTATAGTTACTATTTCAATCTTGATCTCCTCGTCTGGGTCCCTCTCCTCTGGCCATGTGCTCATTGAGTGGAATGGTAAATAGGATTGCCTACACTACTTACATGTCTTTCCCTGCTGGTCTTCCTTTTCCTGAACCTGTAGGGCTGAATCCTCAAAATAAATGTGAGTATGTAAGGCCTCCACTATACTTCCTTTCTCTCTGGCCATGCTAAATAAATGGTAACGCCATCTCTCAACAGTTCTTCAACCTAAAACCATCTCAGCCATGCTTTGTCACTTAGAAAAGTGTCTGGATCATAATAAATGTTCAATAAACATTAGTAATACTGTATTAGTTTTCTAGGGTGTCATAACAAAGTACCACAAACTAAAGAAAAAAAAGGTGGCTTAAAACAACAAAAATTTATTTTCTCATAGTTCTGGAGGTTAGAAGTCTAACTTTGGGTGTCAACAGGGCAATGCACTCTCTGAAGATTCTAGGGAAAGATCCTTCCTTGTCTCTTCCAGCTTTCGGTAGCCCCAGGCATATTTTGGCTTTCGGCACCTAACTCCAATCTCTGCCTGTCTTCATGTGGCCATCCTCCTACTGTGCGCTCTCACATGATTTCTTCACTGTGTGTGTCTTCTCTCATCTTCTTATAAGGATACCAGTCATACTGGATTAGAGCCCATTCTATTCTAGCTTGACTTTAATTATATGTGCATAGACCCTCTTTACAAATAGGCCCACATTCACAAGCACTGAGAAATACCGCTTTGTCTTAGTCATCTAGTTCTGCTATAACAGAAGTACTACAAGTGGATGGTTTAACAAACAGAAGTTTATTCTCTCACAGTCCAGTAGGCTAGAAGTCCACATTCAGGGCGTCAACTCCAAGGAAAGGCTTTCTCTCTCTGTAGGTTCTGGAAAGAGGTCCTTGTCATCAATCTTCTCCTGGACTAGGAGCTTCTCAGTGCAGGGACCCCAGGTTCAAAGGACGTGTTATTCTCCTGGCTCTTGCTTTTCGGTGGTATGAGGTCCCCATGTCTCTCTGCTTGCTTCTCTTTGATATTTCAAAAGAGATTGGCTCAAGACGCGATCCAATTTTGCCGATTGAGGCTTGCTTCATTAACGTAACTGCCACCAACCCTGCCCCATTGACATCATAGAGCTAGGGTTTACAACACATAGGAAAATCACATCAGGTGACAAAATGGTGGACAATCACACAATACTGGGGTTCATGGCCCAGCCAAATTGATACAAATATTTTTGGGGGACACAATTCAACCCATGACATACTTCAATGTATCTTCTAGGGGGAACACAACTGAACTCAATAGATACTGATTATAATAATTAAAATTAACAATACAAAATAATATTAATAATATATAATAACACCATGTGTCTGTCAGTTTTTTGTACTGCGGTGGCTTGCATTTTGCTATGATACTAGAAGCTTTGCCGCTGGCATTTCAAGTACCGGCATTTATTTGAATGGTGAACAAGTTTCAGCAGAGCTTCCAGACTGAGACAGACTAGAAAGAAGTACCTGGCAGTCTACTTCTGAAAAAACTGGCCAGAGAAAACATTATGAATAGCAACAGAACATTGTCTGATACAGTGCTGGAAGATGAGACTCTGAGGTTGGAAGGCACTCAAAATACAACTGAAGCAGAGCTGCCTCCTCAAAGTAAAATCAACCTTAATAACATGGATAGAGTCAAGCTTTCAGGACCTTCATTTGCTAATGTGGCATGACTCAAAATGAGAAGAAACACCTACAAACATCCATTAATAATGGGAACACGGAATGTACGAAGTACGAAACTAGGAAAATGTGAAGTTATCAAAAATGAAATAGAACGCATAGAGATGGATATCCTAGGCATTAGTGAGCTGAAATGGACTGGTATTGGTCATTTTGGATCAGACAATCATATGGTCTACTATGCCAGGAATGACAAATTGAAGAGGAGTTGTGTCGAATTCATCATCAAAAAGGACATTTTAAGAGCTATTATGAAGTACAACACTGTCACTGATAATATCCATATTCCTACAAGGAAGACCAGTTAACACGACTATTATTCAAATTTACGTACCAACCACTAAGAACAAAGATGAGAAAATTGAAGATTTTTACCAACCTCTGCAGTCTGAAATTGATCAAATACACAATCAGGGTACACTGATAATTACTAGAAGGCAAAAGCTGGAAACAAAAAAGAGGGATTGGTAGTTGGAAAATATGGCCTTGGTGATAGCAACGACGCCAGAGATTGCACGATAGAATTTTGCAAGACCACTGACTTCTTCATTGCAAATGCCTTATTTCAACAACAGAAACGATGACTGTATGTGTAGGCCTTGCCGGATGGAATGCATAGGAATCAAATTGACTATATCTGTGGAAAAAGACAATGAAAAAGCTCAATATCATTGGTCAGATCAAGACCATGGGCCGATTGTGGAACAGACCATCAATTGCTCACATGCAAGTTCGAGCTGAAGCTGAAGAAAATTAGAACAAGTCCATGAGAGCCAAAGTACGACCTTGAGTATATCCCACCTGAGTTTAGAGACCTACTCAACAATACATTTGATGCATTGAACACTAATAACCAAAGACCAGACAAGTTGTGGAATGACATCAAGGACATTATATATGAAGAAGCAACAGGTCATTAAAAAGACAAAAGAAAGAAAAGACCAAAATGGATGTTGGAAGAGACTCTGAAAGTTGCACTTGAACGTAGAGTAGCTAATGCAACAGGAAGAAATAATGAAGTAAAAGAGCTGAAGAGAAGATTTCAAAGGGCAGCTCCAAAAGACAAAGTAAAGTATTATAATGAAATGTGCAGAGACCTGGAGTTAGAAAACCAAAAGGGAAGAACATGCTTGGAACTTCTTAAGCTGAAAGAACTGAAGAAAAAATTCAAGGCTTGGGTTGCAATATTGAAGGATTCTACAGGGAAAATAGTAAACAACAAAGGAAGATGGTAAGAATACACAGAGTCACCGTACCAAAAAGAATTGGTTGATGTTCAGGAGGTATCATATGATTAAGAACCAGTTATACTGAAGAAAGAGGTCTAGGCTGCACTGAAGGCACTGGTAAAAAACAAGGCTCCAGGAGTTGACAGAGTACCAATCGAAATGTTTTAACACATGGATGCAGCCCTGGAGGCGCTCACTCATCTATGCCAAGAAATTTGGAAGAAAGCTACCTGGCCAACCAACTAGAAGAGGTCCATATTTGTACCCACTCCAAAGAAAGGTGATCCAACAGAATACGGAAATTATCAAACAATATCATTAATATCACACAGAAGTAAATTTTGCTGAAGATCATTCAAAAGTGGTTGCAGCAGTACATCAACAGAGAACTACAAGAAATTCAAGTGGGATTCAGAAGAGGACGTGGAATAGGGGATATCATTGGTGATGTCAGATGGATCTTGGCTGAAAGCAGAGAATACCAGAAGGATGTTTACCTGTTATTGACAACGCAAAGGTACTCGACAGTATGGATCATAACAAATCATGGATAACATTGCAAAGAATGGGAATTCCAGAACACTTAATCATGCTCAGGAGGAACCTGTACCTAGACCAAGAGGCAGTCTTTCGAACAGAACAAGGGGATACGTCATGGTTTAAAGTCAAGAATGGTGTGTGTCAGGGTTTTATCCTTTCACCATACTTATTCAATCTGTATGCTGAGCAAATAATCCCAGAAACTGATTATATGAAGAAGAATGTGGCATCAGGATTAGGGGAAGACTCATTAATAACTTTCAATATGCAGATAACACAACCTTGTTTGCTGAAAGTGAAGAAGACTTGAAATACATACTGATGAAGATCAAAGACTACAGCCTTCAGTATGGATTACACCTCAACATAAAAAAACAAAAATTCTCACAACTGGACCAATAAGCAACAACATGATAAATGGAGAAAAGATTGAAGTTGTCAAGGATTTCATTTTACTTGGATCCACAATCAACAGCCATGGAAGCAGCAGTCAAGACATCAAAAGATGCATTGCATTGGGCAAATCTGCTGCAAAAGACCTCTTTAAAGTGTTAAAAAGCAAAGATGTCAGCTTGAAGACTAAAGTGCGCCTGATCCAGGCCATCGTATTTTCAATCGCATCATATGCATGTGAAAGCTGGACAAAGAATAAGGAAGACCAAAGAAGAATTGATGTCTTTGAACTACGGTGTTGCCGAAGAATATTCAATGTACCATGGACTGCCAGAAAAAAGAACAAATCTGTTTTAGAGGAAGTACATTCAGAATGTTCATTATATCAAGGATGGCCAGACTTCGTCTTACATACCTTGGACATGTTATCTGGAGGGCCCAGCCCCTGGAGAGGGACAACATGCTTGGTAAAGCAGAGGGTTAACGAAAAAGAGGAAGACCCTCAATGAGATGGATTGACACAGTGGCTGCAACAAGGGGCTCAAGCATAAAAAGCATTGTGAGGATGGTTCAGGACCAGGCCGTGTTTCTTTATACTGTATACAGGGTCGCAATGAGTTGGAAATGACTCAAGAGCACCAAACAACATATATAATAATATAGTATATTAAGAATACAAAAGCAAAATTTAAATTGTTATTTTGCTTTCTTTTTTACTTAATAATATATTTTGGACTTTATGATGTATTTATTATATATATATATATGAAGCTGCCTTGTTCTTAAAAAAAATGTAGTATTCCTTCATATGGATGTTCTATAATTTATTTAATCAGTTCCCTCTTAGTTGACATTTAGGTTGTCTCTAATCTTTTTCTAGTACAAGCAATGCCACAATGAATCTCCTTGTATATTCACTTTGTCTACATGTGCAAGTATATAGTCTATATTACTAGATACAGAATTGCTGGATCAAAGATAACAAGAATTTTAGAATTAGCTTATCAAGTTCTAGGAACACTGCATTGGGACTGTAGTAGAATTTCATTGAGTGTATAGATCAGTTGGGGGAGAACGACTCTTTCAGTTATTATCTTTATATCCATGAACCTAATAGGCCTCTCTATACAAGTCTTCGGAAACCCTGGTAACGTAGTGGTTAAGTGCTATGGCTGCTAACCAAAAGGTCGGCAGTTCAAATCTGCCAGGCACTCCTTGGAAACTATATGGGGCAGTTCTACCCTGTCCTATAGGGTCGCTATGAGTCGGAATCGACTCGACAGCACTGGGTTATGTAAGTCTCCTTCATTGTCTCCTAACTGATATCAAAGAATGAAAGGTTCAAAGTAGTCAATTCTTTCTAAAGAAGAAATTTTAGATGTTCTTTCTTCTAAAGAAAAAAGGAGAGGCTTATCCTAGCAGCTATTTGGATTTACTATGAAGCTATGGAAACCCTGGTGGCATAATGGTTAAGAGCTATGGCTGATAACCAAAAGGCTGGCAGTTCGAATCCACCAGGTGTTCCTTGGAAACCATATGGGGCAGTTCTCTGTCCTGTAGGGTCCCTATGAGTCGGAATTGACTCGATGGCAATGTTTTTTTTTTTTTTTTTAATGACGCTATAGTAATTAAAACAACACAGTGCAGGAGCAAGGACAGACAATATGAAGACTGGATAGAATAGAGGCTCCAGAAAGGGACTCACTTATCTGTCATGGCAGATTAGTGGGGAAAAGAGGTGCTATTCGATAAATGGATCTGGGGGGAAAAAATGGCTGCTTACACTGAAAAAAAGTGAAATTGATCCCTACCTCACACCATTCAAATAATTAATCCAGATGGATCACAAATTTAAATGTCAAAAGCAAAACTTTACAAGTTTTTGATAGAAAACATAGGTGACTAACACAGCTTGATTTAATTCCTTGTCATAAACCATGCTGTATCCTTTGCCTTTCTAGTACCACAGCTTCATGCAAGCCTTATTCAGGCAGCGGTTGGCAATGATTTTTCTGTTTCCTAGCCGATAGGGTTGCTATGAGTCAGAATTGACTCGACGGCATTGGGTTTGGTTTGGTTTTGGTTTAGACCTGGGCTGCACAGGATCACTTTTAGATCCAGTTACCTGTGGAAGACAAACTCCCAGCTGCCATAACCAGCTACTTGAAAGAGGTCTTTTGCAGCAGATTTGCCCAATGCAATATGTCATTTTATTTCTTGACTGCTCCTTCTATGGGCATTGATTGTGGATCCATGTAAAACAAAATCCTTGACAACTTCAACCTTTTTTCCATTTGCTGTGATATTGCTTATTGGTCAAGTTGGGAGGATATTTGTTTTCTTTATGTTGAGCATAAAGCCAAGAAATCAAACTATGTATTGCATTGGGCAAATCTACTGCAAAAGACCTTTTTAAAGTGTTAAAAAGCAAAGATAACCCTTTGAGGACTAAGGTGCACTTGACTCAAGCCATGATATTCTCAATCACCTCGTACGCATTCAAAAGCTGGACGATGAAAAAGGAAGACTGAAGAACTGACACCTTTGAATTATGGTGTTGGTGAAGAATACTGAATATTCCATGGACTGCCAGAAGAAGAAAACAAATCTGTCATCGAAGAAGTACAGGAAGAGTGCTCCTTAGAAGTGAGGATGGCAATGCTTCATCTCATGAACTTTGGACATATTATCAAGAGGGACCAGTGCCTGGAGAAGGACATCATGCTTGGTAAAGTAGAGGGTCAGTGAAAAAGGGAAAGACCCTCTATGAGATGGATTGACACAGTGGCTGCAACAGTGGGCTCGAGCATAACAACGATTGTGAGGATGGTGCAGGACCAGGCAGTGTTCTGTTCTGTTGTACGCAGGGTTGGCACGAGTTGGAACCAACTCAACGGCACCTAACAACAACAACAACATGTCTGCTTAATTTACTGTTTGTATACTTTGTCCACTATTGCTATCAGTTTGGGGGAAATGGAGGCATCTCAATGCATGAACTTACATACATAGATTATAGAATGTTCTAGAAAAAAAAATTTTTAAAGCATTAGTGTTTCCCAAGATTTTGGTTGAATTCACTCTGGGAAACCATGTGGAACTGTTTTTGGTGAAAGATAGGTGGCTAAATTGTTCAAACTTTATTTTTCCTTTGACAATTGGTCTGTTTAGATTTTTCTCTCTTTTCTAAGGTGAAGAGTAGACATTCATATTTTCCTGGGAAATCACCTTATTCCATTTTAAAACTAAACAAATAAGCCTCATATATTATTTTAGCTTACTCTAAGTCAGAGATTATTTTCCCCATTCTTCATTATTTTGTGTTTTTGTACCTTCTCCCTATCTCTTGATTTAGGTTCTTGATTGTTCTTATTAAAAAAAAAATCCTAACTCTTGGAATTATTTATTAGTTTACCATGTTTTACTTTGTATTAGTTTTTTCTTCTGTTCTCCTTATGTTTACTCTATTGTTTTTCCAGTTTCTTGAGTAAGTTTGGAAGCCCTGGTGGCATAGTGGTTAAGTGCTACAGCTGCTAACCAAAAGGTCTGCAGTTTGATTCTGCCAGGCACTCCTTGGAAACTCTATGGGGCAGTTCTACTCTGTCCTATAGGGTCGCTATGAACCGGAATCAACTCGATGGCAGTGGGTTTTGGTTTGGTTTGAGTAAGTTTATTAATTAATTTATTTTTGTTCTTTTGATCTGTAAATATTAACATCTTTGGCTACGAATTTTCTTTTCAACACCATCATGGATTGAATTGTGCCCTCAAAAATATGTGCTAACTTGGCTAGGCCATGATTCTCAATACTGTGTGGTAGTCCTCCATTTTGTGATTCGATGCAATTTTCCTAGGTGTTTTTGTAAATCCTAATCTTTGCCTGTCATTAATGAAGCAAGGTTAGGTTATGTTAAAGAGGATTAGGGTGGGATGCATTACCTTTCCTCAGGTCACAGGCCTGATCTGCTGTAAGGGGAGTTTCCCTGGGGTGTGGCCTGCATCACTTTTATGTAACAACAGACAAAAGGAGAGAGAAGCAAGTAGAGAGATAGGGACCTCCTACCACCAAGAAAGAAGTGCTGGGGAACACAGCCTATCCTTTAGGGTTCCTGACCTGAGAAGCTACTAGTCAGGGGAAGATTGATGACACAAGGACCTTACTCCAGAATTCACAGAGACAGAAAGCCTTTCCTGGGAGCTGGCGACCTGAATTTGGACTTCTGGCCTCCTAGAGGAGCCCTGGTGGTGTGGTGGTTAAGAATTTGGCTGCTAACCAAAAAGCCTGGCAGTTCAAATCCACCAGCCACTCCTTGGAAAGCCTAGGGGGCAGCTCTACTCTGTCCTATAGGGTCACTATGAGTCGGAGTCGGAATTGATTTGACAGCAATGGGGTTTGTTTTTAGCCTCCTAGGCTATGAGAAGGCTTCAAAACAAAGAAAAAACCCATTGCCTATTCCAAAAAAAAGTGATACAACCAAATGCAGAAATTATCAAACAATATCATTAATATCATACACAAGTCATATTTTGCTGATGATCATTCAAAAGTGGTTGCAGCAGTACATCAACAGGAAACGGCCAGACATTACAAAGAATGGGAATTCCAGAACACGTAATTGTACTCATGAAGAACCTGTACATAGATCAAGAGGCAGTCATTTGAACAGAACAAAGGGATACTGTGTGATTTAAAGTCAGGAAAGGTTGGGTCAGGGTTGTATCCTTTCGCCATATTTATTCAACCTGTTTGCTGAGCAAACCCAAGAAGCTGGACTATATGAAGAAGAACATGACATCAGGATCGGAAGAAGACTCATTAACAACCTGTGATATGCAGATGATACAACCTTGCTTGCTGAAAGTGAAGAGGACTTGAAGTACTTAGTGATGAAGATCAAAGACTACAAACCTCAGTATGGATTACACCTCAACACAAAGAAAACAAAAATCCTCACAACTGAGCCAATGAGCAACGTCAAGATAAACAGAGAAAAGATTGAAGTTGTCAAGGATTTCATTTTACTTGGATCCACAATCAAAGTCCATGGAAGCAGCAGTCAAGACATAAAACAATGCATTGCATTGGTCAAATCTGCTGTAGAAGACCTCTTTAAAGTGTTCAAAAGCAAAGATGTCACCTTGAAGACTTAGGTGAGCCTGACCCAAGCCATGCTCTTTTCAATGGTCTCATATGCACGTGAAACCTGGACAATGAATAAGGAAGACTGTAGTAGAATTAATGCCTTTGAACTATGATGTTGATGAAGAATATTGAGTATACTATGGACTTCCAAAGAACAATCAAATCTATCTTGGAAGAAGTAGATCCAGAATGCTCCTTAGAAGCAAGGACGGCAAGACTACATCTCATGTACTTTGGGCATGTTATCAGTAGAGACCAGTTTCTAGAGAAGGACATTATGCTTGGTAAAATGGAGGGCCGGTGAAAAAGAGGAAGACCCTCAATGAGATGGATTGACACAGTAGCTGCAACAGTGGGATCAAGCATAACAACAATTGTGAGGATGGTGCAGGACTGGGCAGTGTTTCATTCTGTTGTGCATAGGGTCACTAATTAGGGACTTGCCAGCCTCCACACCCAGGTAAGCCACTTCCTTTATATGGTTCCTGAGATGTTGCAGTGAATTAGTGAACCCAAAGATGGGAGGGAGAGTACTGAGGAGAAAGCAAATAGTTGACGTTAGAGATGATGGAGTGGTACAGTAGCTTGCAAAAGCTGGACATTTGTGACATCTTTAACCTCCACCTCATAGGAACCAGCTTTGTGCTGATCTTTATAAGGAAAAGTGTTCACTTAGTGAGCCATGAGGTGGATAGGACAAGGTTTTCTGGCAACAGTAGTGATAGGAAGGTAAGAAATGGTTTCTTTAACAAGGGGGTTGCCCCTAAAGGCCAATGTACACAGCACTGGAATCATACAGAACAACTGATGGTAAAAATAGGCCTCCTGATCTGGGCTCAGCATTGAAGGAAATAGTGAAAATTGTGAATATGACCCAGTCTTACATACCCAAATGAAATATAAGCAAGCATAAGAACAGGCTTTCCAAGGGGAAGTAAGCTGGCTGTGGAGAATGAAAGTACTCATGCCTATTAAATTAATTATATTGTCTCTGTTCAATTAATCATATATAAAATGAGGAATGAGATAAAAACATTTTTTCATGATCTCAATGATGCAAGGTAGGACTATTTCAAGTGCCTTGATCAAGGGGCAAGTAACTCAGTGAAACAGAAGTACTTTCTTAAGAAGGACAAACTGACACAGATGACTGAAATGCTAAGTTTGAGTCATTCCCAATACTTAATTTTTTTCACTTGACAGAGTAAATAAATGATCAGGACACCTTTAAAAAAACATTCAAGAGGCAGGGTCACGATGGCGGTGCAATCAGATGATTCCTGTGGTCCCTTTTACAACAAAGACTGGAAAAAACAAGTGAATCGATTATATATGGCAATCTAGGAGCCCTGAACATCAAAGACAAAGTTGAGGAGCCAGACTGAGCAGCAGAGGGATGGAGAGACAGTTCAGAAGCAGGGAGGATTTGCCAGACCTGACCTGACCAGCACCCTGCAGGCTGGATCAGCTGGCGCATGTGTAGGATGAGGAAAGCAGTAGCGCTCGGGACACGTTTTTCACGTCAGGAGAACCTGAACAGTGGAGAGTATCCTCAAGCCTCCAGAACCAGGGAGAAGCAGCTCTGAATTGGCCAAAGTACAAGCATCTAATCTACTACACAGATCAAAAAAAACCCTTCCCCTGTTTGGGAAGTACTTCTTTCCCACATACCTACCCCCTCCCTGCTCTGTTCCCAGTCTGGTCTTGGCCCAGTTTCAGTGATTGCTGTGCCCCCTGGACCAGAAGTAGGACCCGTCTTGCTCTTTAAGCCATTCTCCTGGCTTTGGAGATGGAACAAATTAACAAACAGGAAAAAATATCTGCCAGCTCCCTTAAGCTGGGAACTAAGGAAAGGCAGAGCCCCTTTGCCTAGGCACAGGCATAAGGGGTCCACGGACTTTGAACGCCTTTCACCCCTGCATAGACCTGTGTGGGCTCGTTTCAACAGTATAGGCCCTCATTAACACAGTATATCAGGGTATATACCTTTAAGCCTGTTTTCAACTGAAACAGTGATAACGGGGAGTGGCAGATTCATGACATTTGACACTGCCCTGCCTGTTAAGCAGGGTCCTCACCTACCCATTTCAGGGGCCTGAGGACTGCTGGCTCCACCCATGCCACTTAGCCAACTGCAACAGGGGTCAGAGAATAAATACTGTCTCCCAGTCCTTACAGCCATCAGCACTGAGTGCCCAAAGTTCAGCTGCAAAATCCATCCACCAGTGTGCTCTAGGGAACAGGGACACACTTTCCTCACAAACACTCAGGGGTGGTTGTCAGCCCCCTGCCTTGTCTACTGCACGCAGACACCTTGCATACTCCAACCACCCCTGCCCATCTAGGACTGTAGGTGAAAGCCTGCACCACACACTTGGTGACTGACTACCTGCACCTGACCTGAATCCACAAAAGAAAAGTAAATGGACTGCTAGGCTCACATACCTATTAACAGCTCTAACTATATGGTGACAGGATATGACAGCTTCAAAGATGCCTATAATCAAAGTAGCTCACACGATCGGTCAACTTGGGCAAAACAAGAAGCTAGGGCACAGTAAGCAAACATAAATAAATATAATAATTATTGATGGCTTGGAGACAACAGTCAATATCAAATCACATAAAGAGGCAGACCATGATGGCTTCAGCAAACCACCAAAACAAAGAACCAAGAAACCTCCCAGAAGAAGATAACTTCTTGGAATTACTGGAGGTAGAATTCAAAAGATTAACATACAGAGCCCTTCAAGAGATCAGGAACAAGATCAGGTAAAACTCAGACCAAGTCAAGGAACACACAGATACAGCAACAGAGGAACTTAAGAAGGTTATATGAGAGCATAATGACAAATTTAACAGGCCGCGAGAAACCATAGAGCGACAACAAACAGAAATCTAGAAGATTAACAATAAAAAAACAGAATTAGACAACACAATAGAAAGTCATATGAGAGAATTGAGGCAATGGAAGTCAGAATTAATTGAGGCAATGGAAGTCAGAATTACTCAGATTGAAGACAAAGCATATGACACCAACTTATTTGAGGAAAAATCAGATAATTAAAAAAAAAATGAAGAAACCCTAAGAATTATGTGGGACTCTATCAAGAGGAATAACCTACAAGTGATTAGAACACCAGAAGGGAGGGGGGAATAACAGGAAATACAGAGAGAATTGTTGAAGATTTGTTGGCAGAAAACTTCCCTAATATCGTGAAAAATGAGAAGATATCTCTCCAAGAAGCTCGTCACACCCTACACAGGGTAGATCCCAAAAGAAAGTCACCAAGACATATTATAATCAAACTCGCAAAAACCAAAGACAGAGAATTTTAAGAGTAAAGAAAGAGTAGCTAGGGATAAATGAAAAGTCATCTACAAAGAAGAATCAATAAGAATAAGCTCTGACTACTCAGCAGAAACCTTGAAGACAAGAAGTCCACTGGATGACAAATATAAAGCCTTAAAGGAAAAAAAAAAAAAAAAAAACTGCCAGTCAAGAATTATATAGCCAGGAAAAGAGTCTCTCAAATATGATGGCAAAATTAGGGCATTTCCAGATAATCAGAAGTTAAGAGAATTTGTAATAACCAAACCAAAATTACAGGAAATACAAAAGGGAGTCCTCTGCTTTGAAAACCAATGACATCAAATAAAAACTCAAGACTATAACACAGGACAGAACAACCAGATATCAACCCAGACAGGGAAGTCACAAAAATAAATCGAAGCTAAGACACTGAAAATAGGGAAACACAGACATCAGTATGTAAAATATCACAACATTAAAACAAAAAAGAGGAACTAAATAATGTAGTCATAGAACTTTCATATGGAGAGGAAGTCAAGGCAATATCAAGAAATAAAAGAATGGTTTAAACTTAGAAAAATAGAGGTAAATATTAAGGTAACCACAAAGGAAACTAAAAATCCTACACATTGAAATAAAATATAAGAAAAACAAAAAGACTCAGCAAATATAAAATCAACAACAATGAAAAAGATGAAAAGGAAAAAACAACTCAGCACAGAAAATTAAGTGGAAAAAAGAAACTGTCAACAACATACACACAAAAAAAGTACATCGAAATGACAGCACTACATTGAACTCCGCATAAGGTAGATCTTAAGAGAAAGTCACCAAGACATACTATAATCAAGCTTGCCGAAACAAAGATAAAGACACAATTATAAGAGCAGCGAGGGATAAAAGAAAAGTCACCTACAAGGGAGAGCCAATAAGAATAAGCTCGGACTACTGAGCAGAAACCATGCAGGCAAGAAGGCAATGGGATGACATATTTAAAAAACTGAAGGAAAAAAATTGCCTGCCAAGAATCATATATCCATCAAAACTGTCTCTTAAACATGAAGGTGAAATTAAGGCATTTCCAGATAAACCCAAGTTGAGGGAATTAGTAAAAACCAAACCAAAACTACAAGAAATACTAAAGGGAGTTCTTTGGTTAGAAAATCAATAATATCAGGTATTGACCCAAGACTAGAACACTAGGCAGAGCAACCAGAAGTCAACCCAGACAGGGAAATCCAAAAAAAAAAAAAAGCAAGATTAAAAAAAAAAGAAAAGCCCAACACAGGGTAACGGTGATGTTATTATATAAAAGAAGATAACATTAAAATAATAAAGAAGGACTAAGATAATCTAATCATACACCTTCCATATGGAGAGGAAGATACGGCAATTAAAAAGAAATAAAAGTTAGTTACAAATTTAGAAAAATAGGGGTAAATAATAAGGTAACTACAACGGAGACAAACTATCCTACTCATCAAAATAAAATACAAGGGAAAAATACAGACTCAGCCGAAACAAAATCAACAACAACAAATATGAAGAAATGACAATATATAAAGAAAATCTACTCAGCACATAAAATCAAGTGGGAAAAAGAAGCTGTCAACACACAAAAAAAGACATCAAAACGACAGCACTAAATTCATACCTATCCATAATTACCCTGAATGTAAATGGACTAAATGCACCAATAAAGAGACAGAGAGTGGCAGAATGGATTAAAAAACAAGATCCGTCTATATGCTGCCTACAAGAGACACACCTTAGACTTAGAGACACAAACAAACTCAAACTCAAAGGATGGAAAAAAATATATCAAGCAAACAACAATCAAAAAAGAGCAGGAGTGGCAATATTAATTTCTGACAAAATAGACTTTAAAGTTAAATCCATCAGAAAGGATAAGGAAGGACATTATATAATGATTAAAGGGACAATACACCAAGAAGATATAACCATATTAAATATTTATGCACCCAATGACAGGGCTGCAAGATACATAAAACAAACTCTATCAGCATTGAAAAGTGAGATAGACAGCTCCACAATAACAGTAGGAGACTTCAACACACCACTTTTGGTTAAGGACAGGACATCCAGAAAGAAGCTCAATAAAGACACAGAAGATCTAAATGCCACCATCAACCAACTTGACCTTGTAGACATACACAGAGCACTCCACCCAACAGCAACCAACTACACATTCTTTTCTAGTGCACATGGAACATTCTCTAGAATAGACCACATATTAGGTCATAAAGCAAGCCTTAGCAGAATCCAAAACACTGAAATATTACAAAACATCTTCTCTGACCATAAGGCCATAAAAGTGGAAATCAATAACAGGAAAAGAAATGAAACATTTGGAAACTGAACAATAAACCTGCTCAAAAAAAGACTGGATTATAGAAGACATTAAGGATGGAATAAAGAAATTCATAGAATCCAATGAGAATGAAAACACTTCCTATCAAAACCTTTGGGACACACCAAAAGCAGTGCTCAGAGGCCAAATTATATCAATAAATGCACACATCCAAAAAGAAGAAAGGGCCAAAATCAAAGAACTATCCCTACAACTTGAACAAATAGAAAGAAAGCAACAAAAGAAACCCACAGACACCAGAAGAAAACAAATAATAAAAATTAGAGCTGAACTAAATGAAATAGAAAACAGAAAAACAACTGAAAGAATTACTAAGACCAAAAGTTGGTTTTTGGAAAAACTCAACAAAATTGATAAACCATTGGCCAAACTGACAAAAGAAAAACAGGAGAGGAAGCAAATAACCCAAATAAGGAATGAGATGGGCGATATTACAACAGACCCAACAGAAATTAAAAGAAGTAGTGGTTAAGTGCTATAAGCTATAGCTGCTAACCAAAGGGTCGGCAGTTCGAATCTGCCAGGCGCTCCTTGGAAACTCTATGGGGCAGTTCTACTCTGCCCTACAGGGTCGCTATGAGTCGGAATCGACTCGAGGGCACTGGGTTTTTGGGTTTTATCAGATTACTATGAAAAACTATACCCAAAGAAATTCGAAAACCTAGAAGAAATGGATGAATTCCTAGAAACACATTACCTACCTAAACTGACACAAACAGAGGTAGAACAACTAAATAGACCCATAACAAAAGAAGAGATTGAGAAGGTAATCAAAAAACTCCCAACAAAAAAAGCCTTGGTCCAGATGGCTTCACTGCAGAGTTCTACCAAACTTTCAGAGAAAAGTTAACACCACCACTACTAAAGGTATTTCAGAGCATAGAAAAGGATGGAATACTACCAAACTCATTCTATGAAGCTACTATATCCCTGATACCCAAACCAGGTAAAGACACCACAAAAAAAGAAAATTATAGACAAATATCCCTCATGAATGTAGATGCAAAAATCCTCAACAAAATTCTAGCCAATAGAATTCAACAACATATCAAAAAAATAATTCACCATGACCAAGTGGGATTCATACCAGGTATGCAGGGATGGTTCAACATTAGAAAAACAACTAATGTAATCCACCACATAAATAAAACAAAAGACAAGAATCACATGATTTTATCAATTGATGCAGAAAAAGCATTTGACAAAGTTCAACACTCATTCATGATAAAAACTCTCAGCAAAATAGGAATAGAAGGAAAATTTCTCAACATAAGGGCATTTATACAAAGCCAACAGCCAACATCACTCTAAATGGAGAGAGCTTGAAAACATTCCCATTGAGATCGGGAACCAGACAAGGATGCCCTTTATTACCGCTCTTATTCAACATTGTGCTGGAGGTCCTAGCCAGAGCAATTAGGCTAGATAAAGAAATAAAGGTCATCCAGATTGGCAAGGAAGAAGTAAAAGTGTCTCTATTTGCAGATGACATGATCTTATACACAGAAAACCCTAAAACCCTCCAGAAAACTACTGAAACTCATAGAAGAGTTCAGCAGAGTATCGGGATACGAGATAAACATGCAAAAATCAGTTGGATTCCTCTACACCAACAAAAAGAACATCGAAGAGGAAATCACCAAATCAATGCCATTTACAGTAACCCCCAAGAAGATAAAATACTTAGGAATAAATCTTACCAGAGATGTAAAAGACTTATACAAAGAAAACTACAGTACGCTTCTGCATGAAACCAAAAGAGACTTATGCAGGTGGAAGAACATACTTTGCTCATGGATAGGAAGACTTAACATTATAAAAATGTCTATTCTACCGAAAGCGATCTATACATTTAATGCAATTCCGATCGAAATCCCAAGGACATTCTTTAATGAGATAGAGAAACAAATTACCAATTTCATATGGAAGGGAAAGAGGCCCCGCATAAATAAGGCATTACTGAAAAAGAAGAACAAAGTGGGAGGTCTTACTTTACCTGATTTTAGAACCTATTATACCGCCACAGTAGTCAAAACAGCCCGGTACTGGTACAACAACAGATACATGGACCAATGGAACAGAATTGAGAATCCAGACATAAATCCATCCACATATGAGCAGTTGATATTTGACAAAGGCCCCAAAACAGTTAAATGGGGAAAAGACAGTCTTTTTAACAAATGGTGCTGGCATAACTGGATATCCATCTGTAAAAAAATGAAACAAGACCCATACCTCACTCCATGCACAAAAACTAACTCAAAATGGATCAAAGACCTAAATATAAAATCTAAAACGATAAAGATCATGGAAGAAAAAATAGGGACAATGTTAGGAGCCCTAATACATGGCATAAACAGTATAGAAAACATTGTAAAGAACGTAGAAGAAAAACTAGATAACTGGGAGCTCCTAAAAATCAAACACTTATGCTCATCCAAAGACTTTGCCAAAAGAGTAAAAAGACTACCTACAGACTGGGAAAAAGTTTTTAGCTATGGCACTTCTGATCAGCGCCTGATCTCTAAAATCTATATGATACTGCAAAAACTCAACTGCAAAAAGACAAATAACCCTGCTAAAAAATGGGCAAAAGATATGAATAGACACTTCACTAAAGAAGACATTCAGGTAGCTAACAGACATATGAGGAAATGTTCACGATCATTAGCCATTAGAGAAATGCAGATCAAAACTACAAGGAGCTTTCATCTCACTCCAACAAGGCTGGCATTAATCCAAAAAACACAAAATAATAAATGTTGGAGAGGCTGTGGAGAGATTGGAACACTTCTACACCGCTGGTGGGAATGTCAAATGGTACAACCCCTTTGGAAATCGATTTGGCGCTTCCTTAAAAAGGTAGAAATAGAACTACGATACGATCCAGCAATCCCACTCCTTGGAATATATCCTAGAGAAATAAGAGCCTTTACACAAACAGATATATGCACACCCATGTTTATTGCAGCACTGTTTACAATACCAAAAACATGGAAGCAACCAAGGTGCCCATCAACGGATGAATGGATAAATAAATTATGGTATATTCAGACAATGGAATACTAACCATTGATAAAGAACAGTGAGGAGTCTGTGAAACATTTCATAACATGGAGGAACCTAGAACGCATTATGCTGAGTGAAATTAGTCAGTTGCAAAAGGACAAATATTGTATAAGACCACTATTATAAGAACTTGAGAAATAGTTTAAACTGAGAAGAAAACATTCTTTTGTTACGAGAGGGGGTAGGGAGGGAGGGTGGGAGGGGGTATTCACTAATTAGATAGTAGATAAGAACTACTTTAGGTGAAGGGAAAGACAACACACAATACTGGGGAGGTCAGCACAATTGGACTAAACCAAAAGCAAAGAAGTTTCCTGAATAAATTGAATGCTTTGAAGGCCAGCGTAGCAGGGGCAGGGGTCTGGGGACCATGGTTTCAGGGGACATCTAAGTCGGTTGCCATAATAAAATCTATTAAGAAAACTTTTGGCATCCCACTTTGAAGAGTGGTGTCTGGGGTCTTAAACACTAGCAAGCAGCCATCTAAGATGCATCAATTGGTCTCAACCCACCTGGATCAAATGAGAGTGAAGAACACCAAGGACACAAGGTGATTATGAGCCCAACAGACAGAAAGGGCCACATGAACCAGCAACTGCATCATCCTGAGACCAGAAGAACTAGATGGTGCCCAGCTATAACCGATGACTGCCCTGACAGGGAACACAACAGAGAACCCCTGAGGGAGCAGGAGAGTGGGATGCAGACCCCAAATTCTCATAAGGCCAGACTTAATGGTCTGTCTGAGACTAGAAGGACCCTGGTGGTCATGGCCCCTAGACCTTCTGTTGGCCCAGGACAGGAACCATTCCCAAAGCCAACTCTTCAGACATGGATTGGACTGGACAACGGGTTGGAGAGGATGCTGGTGAGGAGTGAGCTTCTTGGATCAGGTGGACACTTGAGACTAGGTTGGCACCTCCTGCCTGGAGGGGAGATGAGAGGGTGGAAGGGGGTTAGAAGCTGGCGAAAAGGACACGAAAAGAGAGTGGAGGGAGAGAGCAGCCTGTCTCATTAGGGGGAGAGTAATTGGGAGTGTGTAGCAAGGTGTATATAGGTTTTTGTGTGAGGGACTAACTTGATTTGTAAGCTTTCACTTAAAGCACAATAAAAATTATTTTAAAAAAAATGACAGCACTAAACTGATACATATCAATAATTACACTGAAAGTAAAAGGACCAAAAGTATCAATAAAGAGACAGAGAGTATCAGAATGGATAGAAACCATGATCCGTCTATATGTTGCCTATAAGAGACACACCTTAGACTCAAAGAAAAAAACAAATTAAAACTCAAAGGATGGAAAAAAATGTATCAAGCAAACAACAATCAAAAAAGAGCAGGAGTGGCAATATTAATCTCTGACAAAATAGACTTTAAAACAAAATCCACCACAAAGGAAAGGAAGGACACTGTATAATGATTAAAGGGTCAATACACCAGGAGGACACGATCATAATAAATATTTACGCACCCAATGACAGGGCTCCAAAATACATAAAACAAACTCTAACAGCACTGTAAAGAGAAATAGACAGTTCCACAATAATAGTAGGAGACTTGAACACACCACTTTCAGTGAAGGACGTAACATCCAAAAAGAAGCTCAATAAAGACACAGAAAATCTAAATGCCACAACCAACCAGCTTGATCTCACAGACATATGCAGAACACTCCACCCAACAACAGCCAAGGACACTTTCTTTTCCAGTGCACATGGAACATTCTCCAGAATTGACCACATATTAGGCCACAAGGCAAGCCTTAACAGAATCCAAAACATCAAAATATTACAAAGCAACTTTTCTGATCATAAAGCCATAAAAGTAGAAATTGATTACAGAAAAAGCAAGGAAAAAAAAATAAATACATACAAACCAAACGCCTTGCTCAAAAACTACTGGGTTATAGAAGAAATTAAGGATACAACAAAGAAATTCACAGAATCGAATAAGAAGGAAAACTCATTGTTCCAGAACCTGTGGGACACAGCAAAAGCAGTTCTCAGAGGTCAATTTAGAGCAATAAATACATACATCCAAAAAGAAGGAAGAAATCAAAACATTAACCCTAAACTCAAACAAACAGAGTAGCAAAAGAAGCCCCTGGGCACCAGAAAAAAGGAAATAATAAAAATTAGAGCGGAAATAAATGAAATAGAGAATAGAAAAACAACTGAAGGAGTCAACAAGACCAAAAACTGGCTCTTTGAAAAGATCAACAAAATCAATAAACCACTGGCCAAAATGACAAAGGAAAAACTTGAGAGGAAGCAAATAACCTGAATAAGAAATGAGATGGGCGATATCACAACAGACTGAGCTGTAATTAAAGAATCATAACAGAACACTATGAAAAAATGTACTCCAACAAATTTGAAAACCTAGAGGAAATGGACAAATTTCTAGAAACACACTACCTACCTAAAAGAAAACAAACAGAAGTAGAAAAATTAAATAAACCTATAACAAAAGAAGAGGCTGAATAGGTAATTAGAAAACTCCCAACGACAACAAAAAAAAGTCCTGGCCCTGATGGCTTCACTGAAGAATTATACCAAACTTTCAGAGAAGTGTTAACACCACTACTACTAAAAGTATTTCAGAGCATAGAAAAGGATGGAATATTCCCAAACTGATTCTATGAAGCCAGCATAACCCTGATACCAAAACCAGGTAAAGACACCACAAAAAAAGAAAATTACAGACAAATATCCCTCATGAACACAGACACAAAAATCCTCAACAAAATTCGACAACATATAAAAAAAATCCTCAACAAAATTCAACAACATATCAAAAAAATAATTCACCATGAGCAACTGAGATTCATACCAGGTATACAGAGATGGTTCAACATTAGAAAAACAACCAATGTAATTCATCACATAAATAAAACAAAAGAACCACATGATCTTATCAATTGATGCTGGAAAAGCATTTGACAAAGTCCAACCCCCATTCAAGATAAAAAACTCTCAGCAAAATAGGAATAGAGGGGAAATTCCTTATCATAATAAAAAAAAAAAAATTTTTTTTTTTTTTAAAGGGCATTAATACAAAGCCAACAGCCAACATCATCCTAAATGGAGAGAGCCTGAAAGCATTCCCCTTGAGAACGGGAACCAGAAAAGGTTGCGGTTTATCACCACTCTTATTCAACATTGTGCTGGAGGTCCTAGCCAGAGCAATAAGGCAAGAAAAAGAAATAAAGGGCATCTAAATTGGTAAAGAAGAAGTAAAAGTATCCCTATTTGCAGATGATATGATCTTAAAAAAAAAAAAAAATGATCTTACACACAGAAAACCCCAAAGAATCCACAAGAAAACTACTGGAACTAACTGAAGATTTCAGCAAAGTATCAGGATACAAGATAAACATACAAAAATCAGCATGATCCCTCTACACCAACAAAGAGAACTTTGAGGAGGAAATTACTAAGTCAATACCATTTACAATAGCCTCCAAGAAGATACAATACTTGGGAATAAATATAACCAGAGACATAAAAGAGCTATACAAAGAAATCTACAAGACACTACTGCAAGAAACCAAAAGAGGCTTACATAAATGGAAAAACATACCTTGCTCATGGACAGGAAGACTCAACATTGTGAAAATGCCTATTGTACTCAAAGTGATCCACAGATACAATGCAATCCCAATCCAAATTCCAATGGCATTTATTAACAGGATGGAGAAACAAATCACCAACTTTATATGGAAAGGAAAGAGGCCTTGGATAAGTAAAGCATTACTGAAAAAGAAGAACAAAGTGGTAAGCCTCACGTTACCTAATTTTAGAAAATATTATACCGCCATGGTAGTCAAAACAGCCTGGTACTGGTACAACAAAAGATACATAGACCAGTGGAACAGAATTGAGAATCCAGACTTAAATTCATCCACCTAGGAGCAGCTGATATTTGACAAAGCCTGTTAAATGAAGAAAAGATAGTCTCTTTAACAAACGGTGGTGGCATAACTGGATATCCATCTGCAAAAAAATGAAATAAGACCCATACTTCACACCATGCAGAAAAACTAACTCAAAATGCATCAAAGACCTAAATATAAAATCTAAAATGATAAAGATCATGGAAGGAAAAATAGGGACAACACTAGGAGCCCTAATACATGGCATAAACAGAATACAAACATTACTAACAATGCACAAACACCAGAAGAGAAACTAGATACTGGGAGCTCCTAAAAAACACATTCATCCAAAGATGTCACCAAAAGATTAAAAACACAACCTACAGACTGGGAAAAAATTTTTAGCTATGACATATCCGATCAGGGTCTAGTCTGTAAAATCTATAAGACACTGCAAAACTTCAACAACAAAAAAGAAAAATAACCCAATTAAAAGATAGGCAAAGGATATGAACAGACACTTCACCAAAGAAGACATTCAGGTAGCTAACAGATACATGAGGAAAAGCTCACAATCATTAACCATTAAAGAAATGCAAATCAAAACTACAATAACATCTCACCCCAACAAGGCTAGCATTAATCCAAAAAACACAAAATAATAAATGTTGGAGAGGTTGGGGAGAGACTGGAACACTTACACACTGCTGGTGGGAATGTGAAATAGTATGACCACTTTAGAAATCAATTCGGCACTTCCTTAAAAAGCTGGAAATAGAAGTGCCATTAAAAAAAACCCAGTGCCGTCGAGTCCAGTAATCCCACTCCTTGGAATATATCCTAGAGAAATAAGAGCTGTCACATGAATAGATATATGCACACCCATGTTCACTGCAGCATTGTTCACAGTAGCAAAAAGATGGAAACACCCAGATACCCATCAACAGATGAAGGGATAAACATAATTATGGTATATTCACACAGTGGAATACTACATAACGATAAAGAACAATGATGAATCCGAGAAACATAACATGGATAAATCTGGAAGCCATTATGCTGAGTGAAATTAGTCAGTCGCAGAAGGACAAATATTGTATGAGACCACTATTATAAGAACTCAAGAAAAGGTTTAACTATAGGAGAAAACATTCTTTGATGGTTACAAGGGTGGGGAGGGCGAAAGAGGGGAATTCACTAACTAGATACTAGACAAGAATTATCTTGGGTGAAGGGAAGGACAACACACAGTACTGGGAAGTCAGCACAACTGGACTAAACCAAAAGCTAAGAAGGTTCGTGAACACAACCAAACACTCCAAAGGACAGCGTAGCAGGGTCGGGGGTCTGGGGACCATGGTTTCGGGGGACACCTAGGTCAATTGGCATAACAAAGTTTATTAAGAAAATGTTCTGCATCCCACCTTGGTCAGTGGCATCTGGGGTCTCCAAAGCTAGCAAGCAGCCATCTAAGACACATCAATTGGTCTCAACCTACCTGGAGCAAAGGGGAATGAATACCAAAGACACAAGGAAAATACTAGTCTAACACACAAAAAAGAAAAAAAAAATTTTTTTTTAAACAGACAAAAAGGACCACATAAACCAGAGACTCCATCAGCCTGAGACCAGAAGAACTAGGTGCTGCCTAGATACCACCAATGACTGCCCTGACAGGGAACACAACAAAGAGTCCCTGATGGAGCCAGAGAAAAGTGGGGTGCAGAACTCAAATTCACATAAAAAAACCAGACTTAACGGTCTGACTGAGTCTAGAGGAGCCCCAGAAGACATGGCCCCCAGACTCTCTGTTAACCCAGAACTAAAACCATTCTTGAAGCCAACTCTTCGGACTAAGATTAGACTGGACTATAAGACATAAAATGTACTCGTGAAGAGCGTGCATCTTAGTTCAAGGAGATATGCAAGACTAAATGGACAGTTCCTATCTGGAGGTGAGATGAGAAGGCAGAAAGGGACACAGGAAATCTGGCTTGGAAAGGGGGAGTGTGCTGTCACATTACAGGGATAGCAACTAGGGTCACATAACAATGTGTGTGTAAATTTTTGTATGAGAAACTAACTTGAGCTGTAAACTTTCACCTAAAGAGCAATAAAAAAATTTTTTAAAAAACCACGTCCAAGTGCTGCATTGGAACCTTAGGGTGAAATCCTAAGATTGTGTCAAGTGTGTATTACTGCTATATCCCAGACCGAAACACTTACCCTTGCAGCTGTTGAACGTGATATATTCCTAAGCCTAGAATCTAATGTAGAGTTGAAGGAGGCTTGAAAGAGAAAGTCTCCTGTGTAGACTTTTCCATTGGTGGCCCCAATGAACCTCACCTCCTGATATTCACATACTTGTGTGGTTCCCTCCCACATTGACTTTGGGCTTATCCATGTGGCTTGTTTGGCCAGTGGGATATTAGCAAATGTGATGTGCGCAGAGGCTTGGTAAGTTGTCCTTGGGGTTGTCCTCTTGGAATACTCACCCTGGGAACCCAGCTGCCTTGGTAAAATGTCTGGACTTCTGTTGGGGAGCCACATGAAGAGAGAGTGAGAGAGGGCAGCAGGCATTCCAGACACCCCAGCTGAGGCCCTAGACATGTGACTGAGGCCTTCTTGACCTTCCACCCCAGTCAGCCACCAGCTGACTGCAGGTAAGCGAATGACCCTAGTTAAGACAGCGTGGAGCAGGACCACCTGGCCAAGTCCTGAACATACCCACAGGGTCATGAGAAATAATCATTGTTTTAAGCTACCGAGGTTTGAGGTAGTCTGTTATAAAGCAGTAGAAACACTCTACACAATGAACATCCAAAACTGTTAGAAACACTGAATATTTGTGAATTCGGATTTTCTAATTTGTAAATATTAATAGCTAAGAAAAAAAAATACAGGCTGGATGTCCTAGGTCTCCAGCTATTTATCACCAGTTAGACATAAATCCCAGGTGAAAGACAGCAAATACCATTCCCTTCACTGATTTAAAACACGTGGAAATAATTAAATTTTTTTTTTTTTTTTTACAATTTACAAAATGTGTTGAAACGACACATTATTTAACCTAAAATTGGTGAACTACATATGTGTAGTCATTAACTGATGGGTGAAACTAAAACCCCGGGAAGAACTGCCTTAGAAACCCCCCCACAAAGCTGGCTGGGCCTCTGACTGCGTTTTCAGAGTGTTAGGGGAAGAAGAAAAGAAGCACCTGGGGCATTTAAGTGATAAAACCAACCAACCAATCCACTGCCATAGAATCAATTCCAACTAATAGCGACTCTGTAGGACAAAGTAGAACTGCCCCATACTGCTTCCAAGGAGCGCCTGGTGGATTCAAACTGCTGACCCTTTGGTTAGCAGCCGTAGGTCTTAACCACTATGCCACCAGGGTTTCCAAGTGATGAAAGGCAGGTTACAAAATAGCATGTAATATCGGATCCCACCGAAAGACCCAATTTCTCCACTTACTCCTATGGAGGAGCCTTGTGGATATCATGTTGGGTAAAAAAAAGGAAAATGGAGAAGTGTATGTGGAATATTTCCATTTTTCTAAGAGGAAAAGTATATATGCTGATATTTTAAAAAATAAAAAAATAAAAATTTTTAAAAATGATTACCTACAGGAGGAGAAGGGTAGAAAAGACAAGGAGAGACGCTAAACTTCTTTGAATATACTTCGTTCTGTAAATTTGACTTTGGAACTACCTACATATTTCTCATAAATGGAAAACAAAATTAAATGAAAAAGAAATCCCTAAAAATCCAAAGAAACATGAAACAAATGCGCCTCACTTTGAATACAGTTGGTGGTTCTCTCACAGAGAACAATGATTCTAACTTACTGTCAGTAATTTAACTGTATATCCCTAGTGGGATATACTGTCCAAGCAGAAAGAACTGCAAAACCACAAAACTATTCAACTCTCACCAGTAATCACAGTGTTGGTGGTAATGTTAGTATTGCTATTCTGAGGTTGTGTGCATGGTTTCTGGGATAGCGAATGAGTAATTATACTGGCCTTGTTGAGAACTGGGAGTTTTGGTATGAGAGAAAGGGATAACAGGTGTAAGTTGACGAAGTAAAGAAAAACTTGTAGTTTTGAACTGGAGTTAGAAGTATCAGTATGAACTCATGATGTATTTTATCTTTAAATATATATATATAATTTCTGGCTCCCTGGGTGATGCAAATGGTTAAGTACTCAACTACTAGTCCAAAGGTTGACAGCTCGAACCCCTACCCAGAGGCACCTTGGACGACAGGCCTGGCTATCTGCTTCCGAAAGGTCACAGCCCTTGAAAATCCTATAGAGCAGTCCTATTCTGACACACATGGGGTCATCATGAGTCACAACTGACTCAACAGCAACGAACAATAACAACATATTTATTTCTTAGCTTTAACCATCAAAAGGCCTAGAAACAATTACCCACTTGATGGTAACAAGCATCTTCGACAACCAGGTTACAGGAGAATTGGAAGAGCACACAGGCAGAACTTAGGCCATGGGCTGGCATAATATATCTGGGCCCTTGAAAGCCTTCAGGATAGAGAAGCCTGTAAGGCATTCCAGGATTTTCTGAGCAGAAGCAAGATTGGAGCCAGCCTGGGTCTAATCTGGCTCAAGCATTTACTAGCTGGGTAACATCACCTAGATTGCTGCAACCATTTCCATCCCTATTCCAGCCATTCTCCACACCATGACCAAAGCGATCTTTCTAACACCTCAGATCTTCTCACTGGTTAAAATTTTTCATGGCTCCTTCAGTGCTCAGACTAAACTACTAGCTCCTTAACATGGTCTACAAAGGTCTTCAAATCTCCATCCTCTCCTCACATCCCCTTGATCATCCTCACCTTTGTCCCCAACAGCACTTGCATTTCTTCAATTGGACCAAGCTCCTCTATATGCCTTTAAACTTGCTACTTTGCCTGGACCACCCATCCTCTTCCTCACCTCCAATCCCATCCCAAACCATCCTTCCATTGGTTAATGTCCACTTGTTCTTCACAACTCAGCTCTGGCAGTTGTCTCCTCTGGGAAGCTTGCCCTGACAGGAACCCCTACTCTGTGATGCCACAGGCTGGCTCCACTTCTGCTGCAACAGAGGGGCCCAGTCTCACTGAGGGACTTGCTTCTACAGACAATGAAGTGAAAACCTCAGTGAACCAAAAATATCCTTGAAAATACCATAAACCACTTATTATTGGAACAGTTGGCTGTTTCTTTGGTTGAGCACCTGATGAGACAGTGTCTTAAATTTAAGGTCCATAATTTAATATACAAAAGAAAACCCCTATAAACATTTTAACTCTAGACCCTCACACCAGAGCACAGAGACGTTTGTGCTGTGAAAGGCATGAGGAGTCAGCAGATGGCCTTTCACTCCCCCTAGACTCGAGCTGGGGGGCGGGAGCTGGTTGCTTGCCTTGCTTCAGTTGCCGTTGAGTTGACTCTGACACCATGTGTGTCAGAGTTGACCTGTGTTCCACAGGGTCTTCAGTGGCCGATTTGTCAGAAGTATATCATCAAGCCTTTTTTCCAAGGTGCCTCTGAGTGGACTTGAACCTTCAACTTTTTGGTTAGCAGCCAAGTGTGTTAACTGTACCACCCAGGGACTCCATTTTAATACTATGCCCCCTCCCCTACCTTTCCTTTTTCTATCGCTGAGCAGGTACAGTTGAAATTACCAAAGTTAAATGTGTGAATAGCAGGGTCTCCTGTATATGTGTAGGAGCCCTGGTGGCATAGTGGTTAAGTGCTTGGCTGTGAACCCAAAGGTTGGTGGTTCGAACCCACCAGCTGCTCCACAGGAGAAAGATGTGGCAGTCTGCTCCTGGAAAGACTGCAGCCTTAGAAACCCTATGGGGTCAGTTCTACTCTGTCCTATAGGGTGGCTATAAGTTGGACTCAACTTGACAACAGTGGGTTTGGTTTGGTGTTTTCCTGTATAAGTCGCTTCTTCCTTCCCCCCACACCTTCCCTCCCCCCATGACAGAAGCGTCATTGAATTCATTACTGGAGTCCCAGGACTTAAAGTACATACTGCCTAGAAGAAACACAGCATGTTGGTTGAATGAACAGATGGTTTAACTTCTGCAGAGATGGAGATAATGAAACAATCCATTCTGTCATCAGAACAAGAAAAGTGGACCCACTGGTTCAAAGTTTCTATTGGTTTACTAGGATTCTAGCTGGAATTCATTTTCTGGGGCAGAGGTTTCCAAAGAAAAACTCCAAACCTACTGCCATCAAGTTGATTCTGACTAAGAGCAACCATATACGACAGAGTGGAACTGCCCCACAGGGTTTCCACGGCTGTAATCTTTACGGAAGCAGACTGTTACATCTTCTTCCTATGGAGCAGCTGGTGGGTTTGAACTGCTGACGTTTTGGTTAGCAACCAAGCTCTTTAGCCACTGCACCACCAGGGTTCCTTCTTTTCCCAGAGAAAAGCAGGGCTGAAAGACTCAGAAGGCTCCAGGTCCACTGATCAGCAGATAACCAGTATTTCTGAGAAGCCTCTCTGTGGCTGGACCCTACTCATCGATAAGGTCTGGCTGGGTTCCAACTGCTGGTCTGCTTGTTCTTCTTTTCCCTAATCCAGTTTTCACGAGATGAGCCTCATTAAGAAAGGCAGGGGGTTATCCTTTAAAATGACTCTTCACAGAAGGACTGACTTTAATAACCCAGAGCAAGACCCCCTTTAAGGTACAGAGTGATTCTGGCACATCAGTTACGTGTTACACAAAACAGACGTGAGTCTTCAAAATCAAAGGCATTTTTCATTCATGTGCAGAAGGGATCAGTGAGCTGCATGAAAACTGGGGTGCATAAAAGTCCCGGGGGCCTCCGTCCACAGCAGGAAAAGCTCAGAGTAGACTGGGCACAGGAGGAGCCAGGCCCGGCCGCCCATAACTCAGAGATAGAAGGCTGCGATCTTCACGCGCCGTCTCTGTTTCATGTGCGGGCGCCTGTCTCTGATCTTTTGGCAGTTGTCTAATCGCCAGTGACTGTTTCTGTAGACATGAGGGTCTGCTAAATGTGTAAGGTCTGCATTTTTCCAGGGGAGACTCTTTCCTTTGCACATAAGCCAAAGATTCCTCTGTACGCATTCTTTCTTACACAGGTCATCAGATTATTATGCTGGATATATATTTATAAATATATATATGAATGCACACAGCTGAGTGTATATATATATATACATATAAATATATATGTGTATATATTTATATATCTGGTAACACAAGGCGGCGGGGATGCTGGATGGAAAGACCAATAATGCAATGTGCATGTCCTAAACTTCTTTCAGACATGAAGACTGCATGCCTCACCCAGTATTAGGTAGATACTTTAAGTTGTTTGTTTCTCAAGACTAGACATGGTTTTACTTTCAAGTCAACATCCTCTGGCCCAGTCTCCACTGTAACAAAAGACACACATTTGGAAGTTTTTGAACCAAGTGGGGGGCACATTTAAAGTTACTACTCCAACAAGGGTCAAACCCTAACCATATCAGCTTGGTAAGCTGCCCCATTAGTAACCAAGAGTGTAGTTGCATTGAACTTAATTAAGAAACAGATGAAATGCTATTATGCAAATATGGCAGCAAATAGCTTTCACATGAAAGCCACTTCTAATTATAATGTTCAACCAACCAACCAGTTGCCATCAAGTCAATTTTGATTCATGGAGACCCCGTTTGTGTCAGAGTAGAACTGTATACTATAGGGTTTTCAATGGCTAATTTTTCAGAAGTAGACAGCCAGTCCTTTCTTCCAAGGTGCCTCTGGATGGACTTGAACCTCCAACCTTTCGGTTAGCAGCTGAACGTGTTAACATTCTGTATCACCCAGAAACCTAATTATGATGATAGCTGACATTTATTGAGTATATATGAAATATTATATTAGAATATTTCATATATATATGTGGCTTACATGAATTGATTCAATTAGCCCTGTGAGTAAGTACTATTATTACTCATTTTCCATAGATGAGCAAACTGAGGCAAAACAATTTGCTGAAGGTCACATAGCTAGTAGGTGGTGGAGCCAGGATGTGAAAGCAGGTAGTCTGGTTGCAGAGTCCTTGCTCTTGGCCACCGCACACTCCTGCCTCCCAAAGGGCAGATATCCAACAGGCAAGGTGAATGCTACGTATTAATAAGTAAGCACAAGTAAGCCCATACTTACTTGTGCTTAGTGGGTCATCTGCCCCTATCAGGGATTTTAAATTTGAAAAGAGGCTTTGATTCTGTAGGAAGGTGCTGTGGGGTTTGGGATAGAGACAGATGCCAGCCATCCCTAGACACACAATCTTTGGTGTGGTGAAAAAATGTGAAACTGTTCACTACAGATGATCTGGTAAGCAAGGTAAATACCTTGCTTACTTTGCCTATTGGATAACCTCCTTCTGCTGCCTCCCAGCTGATGGGTAATGGCTGTCTGAGGTTGGTGTTCAAGTCTAAGGTCAAAGTCAGGTTCAGGGGAGCAGCCTGCCCTAACTGAGTAGGAATGCTGTAAAGGGGCCCCAGACTCCGAATGGAAGCACACATATGTGTGTTTGCCATCCTTGACTTTATTTAAAAGAAAAGGTCCTACGACATCTGTACTATCAGAACTGTGCTGGCTCATAATCTCTACAAGTATTTACTCCTAGATTTTTGTAACAGTTAATGCTGAATGAAGTAATTAAAATAACTCTCCCTGCAGGCAGAACAGGTAATGAAACACTAACAGCCTCCCATTTCATTTTCCGGACCAATGTTTATATATTTCAGGTTTTGACAAATTGTAGACTTACTTGGGACATGGAAGACCCAGAGTAATGATAAAGAAATATTTTCAGTAACTCAGAAAGACAGTTGCTATGCCAGGCTACCATTGCCAAACACTCTGACCAAGGACACAATAGAAGGTCCCAGTTAGTATGGGAGAAAAATATAAAATAAAACTCAATTTCATAAAAAAGACCACACTTTCTGGAATGACAGAGACTGGGGGAACCCCTGAGACTATCACCCTAAGACACCCTTTTAACCTGGAACTGAAGGCACTCTCAGAGGTCACCTTTCAGCCAAAATAATAGACTGGCCCATAAAATAAACAGTAACACCTGTGAGGAATGTGCTCCTTAGAACAATCAACTATATGAGACCAAGCAGGCAACATTTGCCCAAAAGCAAAGATGAGAAGGCCGGGAAGGGCAGGGAAACTGGAGGGAGGGAAAGGGGAAGGCAAGATGGAAATGCGGGAGAGCGCTGACATATTGCGGGGACAGCAACCAATGTCACGGAACAATTTAGGTATGAATTGTTGAATGGGAAACTAATTTGCTGTGTAAACTTTCACCTAAAGCACAGCAAAATGTTAAAAAAACACACACACAATAAAATGTTTAAAAAAAAAAAGATATTTGCTCATGCTGAGATTTCTGCTTTGGGGACCCAGCCCTACTGCTGCCATCTTTAATGCAATCAATACTTTAGGAGAGGGTGCTCCCTAGTACTGATGACCCCATTTACTCACACAGAGCCATTTAAGGGAAGGCAGAGCTTTCAGCTTTGGGATAGACTGGGAGTTGAACAGCCCCTGCCACGTGGCAGACTGGCAGGCAGGCAGTTGCAAAGGCTGAGGCTTGACTGGGTAAATAATGAAAATCAGTGTAAGGCTTTGATAAAAACAGAAAATAGGCTAGATCTAAAATAAGATCAGGCTGTGGGCAAATGTAAACTAACCTTATTTTTTAATGTCTATATCAGATATGATAAGTACACTGTACAATAGGAATCCACAACCTGTCAGTTTGTTGTACTGTGGTGGCTTGCGTGTGGCTATGATGCTGGGAGCTATGCAACTGGTATTTCAAATACCAGCAGGATCACCCATGGTGGACAGGCCTCAGTAGAGCTTCCACACTAACACAGACTAGGAAGAAAGGCCTGGAGATCTACATCCAAAAATTAGCCAATGAAAACCCAAGGATCACAACAGAATATTGTCTGACATAGTGTGGGAGAGCACTCAAAATACACAGTGGCTGCAACAATGGACTTGCGCGTACCAACAATTGTGAAGATGGTACAGGACCGGGCAGCATTTCCTTCTGTTATACTTGGGGCTGCCATGAGTAGGAGCCGACTCGATGAAAACTAACAACGACAACACAATAGGAATGAAACTTATTTAACTTAGTGACAGATATACGGTCAGTTTTATCTGATGCCATTTACAATTGATACTTTGAAGAAATAAACAGGGCTTTACAAATCACGTTAACATGTTAGCATAGTTGCTCAATTATCCAAAAGCAGATTGGCTGCTACTCTCAGTTGACTGAGGACAAAATCCATATAAGTAAATTTTCGAAATTGTTCTTCTTTGCTTAGTAATTTAAACAACTTTCACATACATTGTCTAGTTCAGTGGTTCTCAACTGGGGGCGATTTTGCCCCCTGGGGGACATTTGGAAATTTCTGGAGACATTTTTGGTTGTCACTCTGGAGGGTGTTATTGGCATCTACTAGGTAGAGGTCAGGGATGCTGCTAGACACCCTGTAGTGCACAGGACAGCCCCCACTATTGGCTCCAAATGCCAGCAATGCTGAGGTTGAGAAACCCTGGTCTGGCTTGATATTTACACATACAACAAGAGAGTTAACCTTTATTCCTCACCACAGGGCAGGCAACTGTTCTAAGGGCTTCATCTGAATTACCCTAATTGTCCTGTACACCTATGGGGTAGGTACCATTCTTACTCCTGTAAAAGCCTGTGTGGGGTGCACGAAGCAGGTCGGTAGGTTATAACCTACTGAACAAATGAGAAAACTGAGATTTAGCTTATGGAAGAGGCTGGGTCTTCTGACTCCAGTCCAGGGCACAGCAGTGCCTCTGTCTCTCTCCACGTGCATGGAACACAAGGAGGGGCACGTGGGCTTTGCAATTTCATTCTTTGTTGATAATACGCCTGCAAATCCATGGTCAGGCCAGCGGCACTAAGGTAAGTCGTGCTGGCTGTCACCTGGAAAGAGATGAAAAATCGCCCCACCAAATGACCTCTGTGGGCCCCCAGGAAGCTGTGCAGTACCAAGAGCATCTCTGCTGACTTAGGTGCTCTGTTTTGGGAAGGGTGATACTGGATAGCAGGCTGAAATGCCCAGCTGGGTTAGGAACAGGAACTGGTTCTCTGAGCATTCATTTCAGCAAGGCCTCCTTTGCTACTGTGGGTCTTAGTGGGGACAGGACGATGGAGAGGAAGAAAGTGCGAACATCAGCTCTGAAGAATCAGAAACTTGTTTACGCAAGTGAGAAGCAGAATCTTAGGTTGCTGGACAAGAGCTTTTCCTACATAAATTTGGCCTTTCGTGACAATTTCCTCTGGCAGGGGCTCTGCGGGCAGGGCTATAGGAGGCTGGGAAAGTGTTCCCAAGGCCTGCCCTGAGGTGTGATGGGGTTGGAACCCTGTGGGAGGGACGTGTGGTCCAATATACCCTGCTGCTTCAGGAGAAGTCATGCCAACACGCAAAGAGAGCAAAGTGGGGAGCAAGTGCCCAAGGGGTGGGTACTCTGGCACCCCTGAAAATCCAAGGGCCGGCTGTCCGAAAGGTGGAATCCGAAGCTCTTCTCAGAGCCTACAACAGTGGCTCTCACATTTTAGGTTGCATTGGATTCACCTGGAGCGTTTGTTAAAACAGACTGCTGGGCTCCACCCACAGTTCGAGTCAAGTGTGTCTAGGGAGGGGCCTGAGAATTTGCAGTTCTAACAAGTTCCCAGGTGATGCTCGTGCAACTGGTCCAGGGACCACACTTTGAGAACCACTGGCCTAGAACCATTCCAGCTGTCAGATTTCTCCCTCAGCTCCCAGGATCTCCTATAATTATTTAACTATCTTGTTGTTCAGTGCCGTTGAGTTGATTCCGACTCACAGCGACCCTACTGGACACAGTAAAACAGCGCCACAGGGTTTCCTAGGCTGAAATCTTCCCGGGAGTAGATTGCCGGGTCTTTTCTACCACAGAACAGCTAGTGGGTTCCAACCGCAAGCCTCCTGGTTAGCAGCGAGCGCTTAACCACTATGCCACCAAAAAGCCAAAAGCCAAGCCAGTTGTCGTCAAGTCGATTCTGTCTCATAGCCACCCTGTAGGACAGAGAACTGCCCCATAGGCTTTCCAAGGCTGCAAATCTTTACGGAAGCAGATTGCCACATCTTTCCCCTTTGAAGTAGCTGGTGGGTTCCAACCGCCACTGTTTTGGTTAGCAGCCGGGTACTTTAACCACTGTGCCACCAAAAACTCGTATCAAACCCCATGTTGTCGAGTCGATTCTGACTCATAGCAACCCTATAGGACAGAGTAGAACTGCTCCATATGGTTTTCAAGGAGCAGCTGGTGGATTTGAACTGCCGATTGTTTGTTTAGCAGCTATAGTTCTTAACCACTACGCCACCAGGGCTCCTTATTTAACCACAAAGGGTATTCTATTCCAGTATTTTCAAATAGTGTTCATAAGAATTACTATATGAAGTATGGCAAACTCATCAAACCTCCATTCCAATTATAGCCAACGTGTAAATGCAAACTTCGTTCCAGTGACAAATACAGATCCGGAGCCATCACCTGTTTTAATTTGTTCACGCCACTCCACGTCCGGATGATCGGGGGGAATTAACCAGACTTAAAATTTATTATGCAGGAAATAAGTGCTATTACCTGGACTTGAAAAATACTTTAACACCATAGCGTGAGATCTGAGACTTGAGAGCAACAATGTGAGTTTCAGGTTATTCGGAAATTTTCTGCCACGACGCCCTGATCACAATAAGCTTGATTTGCCGAAGCGAGTCTCTTCACTGCCTCTGGAGCCTGTGTCTGAAATTCAGATTGGTAGCTCGGCTTTGGTAACAGCACGTATTTCTGGATCACCTTTTTTTTTTTTTTTTTCTTCTTCTTCCATTTAGAACTGCCTTTTATAGGTTGACTGTAACTTCCAACCAACCTTGGCCCTGTGGGGTTGAGGTAGTAAAAATCCAACTTTTGGTCAGCAAATGAAATAAATGGTGCTCGAGACACATATGGAGTAAATATGGATGGTAAAGAGGTGCTACTTTTACAGTCACTTTTCTGACCATCCGCTTCACAGCGCAATTATTTGCAGGTCTCTCAGGAACCGGCTTCTCCGTTACTCAGCCGGCCAAGGAACAGAGGGGCCTGGCCACTAGCCCTAATGTACTCACTCTCACGTGACTCATTACTGCAGATAAAGGTGTCGGCCAAAAATACTCTGAAGCAGCTGAAAACTATCTCAATAGGCAGCACCCAAGCAAGGCCTTAAAAAAAAAAATCTCTTACTTGACTCTCAGCACATGGAAGCGTTTTGAGCGTCGGTTCCGGGACTCCCGCGCTGACGACAGGCCTCACTTTGATGTCAGAGGTAAATGGTTGTTCCAGGGAAGTGTGTTTCTCTAATTTCACCACCTTCCTTCCTCCCCATCACAGTTAAACAGGGAGGCTTTCACAAATACCTTTTGCAAAACCCGACAGTTTCTGCACTTGGATCTCATTTCCAAGCTCCCTTTTCCAAAGGCATGGAAACCCTGGTGGCATAATGGTTAAGTGCAATGGCTACTAACCAAAAGGTCAGTAGTTCGAATCCACCAGGTGCTGCTTGGAAACTCTTTGGGGCAGTCTACTCTGTGCTATAGGGTTGCAAGGAGTTGGAATCGATTCGACGGCAATGGGCCTGGTCTGGGTCTTTTCCAAAGGAAGCTCGGGGTTTGCCTTTCCTAACTCTTTTCTGCTAAGGCTCTTTGCTACTAAGGCAGTACAGGACAGGCAGTGCTGTTAGAAAGGACTGTGATATGATTGTTACCAACGAAAACAAGAACAAACATTTGTGAGCATTTGTTATGTACCAGGCACTGTGCTAGGCCTTGTAGATGCTTTGTCTCATTTCATCTTAAAAATAGCCCTATGTGTTGCCAGGAGTCCTTGTGAGGAGTCCCCAGCTGGTGCAAACAGTTAACACACTTGGCTGCTAACTGAAAGGTGTAGGTTTGAGCCTGCCCAAGAGGCTCCTCGGAAGGCCTGGTGATCTACTTCCAAAAAATCAGCCATTGAAAACACTATGGAGCACAGGTCCATTCGGACACAAGTGACGTCGCCATGAGTCAGAACTGATGACAGCAAGTGACTTTCTAATTGATACTATTATTATCCCTATTTTGAAGAAGGGAAAACTAAAAGAACAAGACAATATATTTGGGGTGATATAACTATTGAGTGAGCAGACTGAAACATAGGTTTAGAACCTGTATTCTTAATGACTATGTCACCTGTAGGGTTTTTTTTTTTTTTTAATTATTGACAAGGTTTATAAGAACAAATTAAATATTTGAAATGAAAGGCCAATTCTTGGGTCTCATTTACTTGCTTATTTCACTCATTTGTATTAACTTTGCCTTTCCCTAATGTCTTTATCAAGAAACAAAGCAAAACCTGTGACAGTACCTGTTAACATTCAATATATAACATTTTTACACATTTCTGTTCTATGGTCCAAAGCTATTTTTATCTTAATTTCTCATAAGAAGGACGTTTTATTTTAAAATTCAGAGGCAGATTATTTAACAAACTAAGACAGTCAATATAGAAGATAATTTTAGTCTAACTGAGGAGTGGTCCATATGTTGATCACCTAGAATTCTGATTGGCCAAAATTTAAAACCCAACAGCCCTGATTCCACAAATACACTAAATTTCTTTAATGAGAAAACACATTTATGATCACTTTTGAAAAACACTTTGTCAGAGACATCCACTGGTGTCTACACATTACCTTCTGTTGGCATTATACCTCCTACTTCTATCATCATTATGAAGGTGGCCAGGGTTCCTGTGAAGATCAGCATCTTATACAGGCAAAGCAGTTAATAAAAATCAGTTCATTTACTCTCAGCCAAGGGTGCTCGTACTTAATCTCACACTCTCCCCAAGTTTTTGAAGTTGTTCTGTGTTGATATTGGTCTGTCCTTAATATAAAATGTTTCTATAGACATTTTTGCAGAGTTAGCACTAAAACTACCAATTGATGACACTTTGAAGGCAAAGCAGAACTGTCCCTTCAGTGTTGTCTTCACTGAATTTCGACGTTCACTGCTATCATACCCATCTGGCTGAACACTGATATTTCATAGTTTATAAAAATTCCTACCTACGTGAGTTTAAAAACTGATCTGCACAAAAGGAATGAAAAAAAACTCCATATACATGTTTTTAAAAATATAGAAATAGTATGTCACTTCTGTCATGCTGACAACTGGACCTATATATACGTATGCAGGAGAGAAGTCCAGACTTGGCATCTGACAGCTGTGTAGCCTGCATGTTTTTATTACGATGAACACACTTCAGACTGACAGAAGAGGTGTCTATTCAGAATATTTCGTCCACTAAATACTGCGAGGCTCGCTGCGTGCACAGATGCCAGGAGTAGTAACAGCTTTTGTTCTTCTTGATTAAAAGTATTATGTCTGAAGCAATATTAAGCACACTAAAAACCACAACGGGTCGAGAATCTATGACCTTATAGAAAGAAATCCCAAATGCACAAAATACCACTATAAAAGCAAGGAACAATTTCTGCCATGCAAGATTTTAAACTAAACACTGCAGAGAAATGGAATTTAAAACGGCAAAGTCAGATTTACATAACAGTCAAGATCAAAAGGTCAGCGATGAATTTTTCCAACACAACGGGTTAACAAGGATTTAGAAAAGGAAATACATTCTCTTTGCTGGTATAAATCAGATCTTCAAATCCACGCAAGCCACGTCATCGGTCTCTAACTTCTATCTCAAGAAATTAGCTCTTAAACCATTGTTTTTAGGAACTCCATTCTTTCAGTTAAATCACTGTGACTTCCTCTAAGTCAGCATTTGCCAATAATTCCTTTACTGTTTCCTTTAACTCTTCAGCTGTGGGAGATTTCTTCAATTTTTAAATTAAAGGTTCATCATCTGAACTATCCTCAGATTCACTTTCTTTTTGGGGGCTGTTTTGATTCTTCTTGGTGATGTTGCTATCTGCCTTCCTAACATTAGCACTGTTTATGGATTTTTTACTTTTAGAAGTGGTTTCTGGTCTAGGTTTTTCTCTTTTAGATGTCTTTTTTGGTGGCTGCTCCTCTTCACTTTATCTTCATCATCTGAAGATTCTTCCTGGTTTTTCTTGGCATCTTCATCACTACAAGATTCATCTGACAGAATCTCAGGACATTTGGTTCGCTTAGCCTTCCTTGCCACTCTAGAGCTGTTCTGTTCCTTACTGCTGCCTTTACTGGAAGTGTTTTTGGATTTTGGCAATGGTTTGCTAGAAGGCTTTGGATGCATTAAGAAAGTCAAGAGCCGCTTCACCAGTTCACTATTTACACCTGATCTCTCCATATCAAGAACTCTGCAGATGCTCTTTAACATGGCATTTCTGAATTTTTTCAACATTTCATCCTTCTTTTTATGTTGGGCACTTCCTTTTTCAAATGGAAAGCCATCGAACTGACCCACATTCTTCTTTAATGAGGATGCCCTGTGCAAGTGTAAATGGTTCTGTCAGGAAGAGACTTGCATTGCCTGCCTCTCTACTTTGTTCTCTCTTGCCTTTCACAGTGAGACTCTTTTTCTTCCTCCTCCTCCTTGTCCTCATCCTCCTCTTCACTTTCCTTTCTCATGAGAGCATCTCAGGGTCCTTCTCGGAGGTGGGCTGGGAGGGGGTTCCCTCTCCTTCTGCAGCGGGGGCTGAGGAGGACATGCTGTTGTTGACCTGCGGGTGGGGAGGAAGCTTGAGGTCTTGATCCTGGAGGCGCCCTAGGGTCATACCCTTGCCAGGCACCATGGTGCCAGGTGGAAAAGACTGTGACCAGTGGACTGCAGCAAACTGATCCTCCAAGTTGCCTCCTCCCGCAGCTGGGACAGCAGCGCTCCCTCCCTAGGGTGGGTTCCCTCCTGCTCTGCCCGCTGTCACGGGTTCCCGAGGCAGGAACCTATGGGCTGAGCCCCCCTCCTTTTTTAAATAAACTTACTTATTAAAGTATACCATACTTTCAGAAAAGTAAAAAAACCTGAATGTAGAGCTTAATGAACTTTCATAAAATGAACACACCTATATAACCAACACTCGGAAAAAAAGGAATATTACCAGCACCCCAGAAGCCCTCCTGTTCCCTCTCAGCCAATGGCTACACCCTCTGCAAAGGGAACCATTAACTCAACCTCCTGTATCACAATTTTGCTGATTTTTGGACTTTATATAATTGGAACCATACAGTATGTACTCTTTTGTTTAATTTCTTTGCCCAATATTATATTTGTGAGATTATCAATATTTACTAGCAGTTCAATTTTCATTGCTGTATAATATTCCACTGTATGAACATACCACAACTATCTATTCTACTGGTGTTGGGCATGGGTTACTTACAACTTGGGGCTATTACAAATACTGTTGCTATAAACCTTCTTGTACATGTCTATTGATAACACATACATACCAATCCCTGCTGAGCATATACCTAGGAACAGATTTGCTGGGTGACACAAAGTGATTGTATGATAACATTACATACTATGCTCAGCTTTGGTAGATGCTGCCAACAGTTTGGGCTGCTCTGTTATGAATAAGCAAATGCCTAGTAAGGAAAGTGGTACAGAAAGCTGGGCTCATCTCAGTGAACTTCCTTCTACCTGAGATCTCGGTTTCTCCAGTCCTAGGGTCTTGGCAGGGAAAAAGATGTAGTGAAACCCACGTGAAACTGCACTACAGATTAGTAAGTAAACACAATTAAGCCTGTGGTACCCTGCTTACTGGTTAATCTGCCCCTGGGTCTTGGCAACTCTGAGGCCACAGTTTTCTCTCCCCAGCTCTTCGATTCTGTTAAAAGCTCAGGTCACAGTTGTGGCCTCTTTATAGCTTTGGCTTAGCTTAAGCCTGTCATCCATGAGCCATTTCTGAGCTGGAAAAGGCCTTGCTTGAGGGATGTAATGCAGTGAATTACTTAATATGGTCCTTTCAGCCATGCATGGTCTTGTAACTCTCACACAGTGACTGGGTGGGGCTATGCAAATAAGGTGCTTGTGGCCCACCAAGAGGATTGGACAGCTTGCTAACAATGCAAGTAAGGTGCACAGAACCCTTGTGGCAGTGAGACCATGCAAATAAGGTATATGGAACCCTACTGAGGGGATTGGTCAGTTTTATCATCTCGCTAGGCTTAAAAGAGAGCCAATCCCAGAGATGGAAAGGAGGGGATCTTACTACTACTAAGAAGAAGAGCCAGGAGTGGAGCCTGTCCTTTGGCCCTAGATTCTCTGTACTAAAAACCTAGACCCCGGAAAGAGAGAGAAGAGCTGTAACATCAGAGACAGCAGGATGTGATGAGAAGCAGTAGCAGAGAAATGACAGCAGGAGAACCAGAAGACTGGCACAAGATGGCACAGTGAGCTTCCTGGCCTACAGAGCAAGGCAGCCACAGTGGGTATGCTAACCCACGGAGCTAGAGAGCTTAGCACCTTTGGGCAGGAAGCTTCCTGGCAGAATGGGGTGTCTCTGGGTACTTATTGGCAGACCTTAACATGATTGTAACACTTGCCCCTGCAGGGCAGATGGCAAGCCAAAAGGCTGAGGGGCTGAGTGCCAGAGAGGCCTGCCGGAGGTCACAGCTGAGAAGCTGTCCTGACCAAGGAACTGTATCCTGAGTTGTTCCTGATCCTGAATTGTAACCTGTTACTTCCCTAATAAACCTCGCAACCATGAGTATGGTCTGTGAGTTCTCTGTGGCCACTGCAACGCATTATCAAATCCAGCAGAGAAGTAGAGAGTGCTGTTCCTTGGTTAGTGGGGTGGCCTTGGGGGAGTCAGTCAGCCACTTTGTGCCTCAGTGTCTTCAAGTGTCTAAAGCGGATCATTATGCTTGTCTTTCCAGATCAGAGCAGAGTTAATCATTTTATCCTTGAAGCTCCCTCAGCCCTGATCAGGCTGACCCTTAGCACTTATCCCAGAATGTGTACTATGACTGACAGACATGTCTCTGCCTCTCCACTTGGTTAGGAGCTCCTTCCGTCCTTACTACAGCACCTCATACATAACAGGTCTGAATGAAAAAGGGCCCTCTGGGTGTTAATGGGAATGGCGCACCACACACTGTAGTACCATGTGAAAAAAGTCAAAATCACCCTAGAAAATGTCATAAATAGCCCCCAAAGTACAGTATACATACTTTGTATGTTCAACCCAGCACAATAATCTTTATATACAATCAATTTTGAGAGCTATACACCAGACTAAAGAAGGGAACAAAGGGCATAACTGAAGATCTGGGCATTCAACCTACTCTGTCCTCGTAATACCCATCAGATCCCTAAAGTGAAGGGGGATGTGCAAGTCACAGCCAAGAAAACCCTGCGGAGTGCGCTTCTACCCTGAAACACATGGGGTTGCCATGAGTTGGAACTGACTCAACAGCAAATTTTTTTTTTTAGTGACAACTGAGGAGGACCTGCTCACCTGTGGGGCGGCCTTTCATTCTGCTTTTATTATGATGCCTCTATGATGTGAACTCCCGTGTTAGAGATTTTTATCATGAAGAAATGAAGTGATGTAGGCGCTGGGTTCTCAAGTCAGTGACTAGACGGTTCCCTGGAACCTCCTTTTGCAGGGTTGTAATACACGTTAGCTTGGAAAAGACTTACGGAAAAGTCCGATGCTGTGTTTGACTTTGTTACCCCCAGTTTCTCCAACTTCTCTGATCCTGGTGTATCCTGGTGTGTCTACCACTGCCACCAGTTGCCGTTGTGTTGATTCTGACTCATGGTGAATGGTGACTCCGACGTGTGTCAGAGTGGAAATGGGTTTTTAGTCGCTGATTTTTAGGAAGTAGATCACCAGACCTTTCTTCTAAGGTATCTCTGGGTGAACTTGAACCACCAACTTTTTGGTTAGCAGTCTTGGTGTATAATACCTGTCAACATCCTGGGGAACTAGTGCTCAATGTGACATGCTAGTGAGTGCAGTCTTGGACTCAAAGTGCTTCTGGCTCTAATTTTATAAACAGTTCTCAAGACAAATATTTATCTAGCTTTAGCACTGAGCAATTCAGAATAAATGGGAAAGGAAGGCTGTCAGACAGAAAGAAAAGTAGACAGCTAGCACTCTGGCAGACAAATTACAAAGCATCCATGGAGTTATATTCAGACATTCAACAAATATTACTGCATGGTATGGTCATGGAGGTTCAAAGAAGTAGCAACTGAGTCCATAAGAAAACGTGACATCGTTGGCATACTTACTTAAGAAGACAGAAATACATTTATTCTATTTCACCAAGATTAAAATGGAAACATTTGGGTGTGTAAGGGCAAGATTCAATTGTTGGGAACATTCATGCCCTCACAGTACCGGATGAGAAAGCTATCCCTTTATGAGCCGACACTTTGGCCACACACAGGCTTTCCTTCACGTACTGTTCAGAATCAGCCCATCTCAATAAAGACCCCGCTCACTACCTCAGGCAGCATTCTTCACATTGTCAGGCTTCTGTAGAATCTTGACTTGTGTTAGCCAGAAGATATCATGAGGAATTCAACCCCGAATATTCCTTTTTAGGAGTACGGTCTTTTTTAATAAGAAAATTTCAAGATATCTGAACATAATAAAGGTTTATTTATCTTTTAGGTCATTTCCATTGTGGCTCAAATCCAGTATAAGAACAAGCCAATGGGATTAGAGTCCGTGTTGCTGGTACCGCTCCTGTGACCCCAGGCTTGTTTATCACAGATGTTTCAGTCAGTCTACTAGTGTATACAGTCCCTCCCCCCTCGGATTCTTCTTGAGAGAGAACACGCAAAGAAATTATTCACAGGAGCAGAAGTAGTCCTCAAGTCCTCTGTTTACTTTGAATTGGATATCTTGATTATCCCCTTTAAATAATTATCTTTTCCCACCTTTATTCATTGTACTTGGATAGTTTTAATCTGGGGATAATGTTCATAGACTGCAGTTCCTGGAAGAGCAGCTTGCAGGCGTACGGAATGCGGAGGGAAGACACGTGGCACGATGATTTGCAGTAATGGCACCTGAAACCCAAGTTAGACTATGTTAGCGGGACAGCAGCTCAGAAAGGAAGGCTGGCACCTAGGAAATGAGAATGTTCTCTATAGAAGACCATTACCACTATTACCACACTCCATCACGTTATTCTATTCCTAGGTGTTCAGTCACACTATCATATATACACAAAACCAACAACCCCCCACCTAGTTTTAAAAGCATGTCAACTTCTAGACCTCTCTCCTTAAAATGCAAAACATCCGCCTATCTACTTCTTTTGAGAGAGCCCCTGAAGTCTGAGCCACCTGAAATTCACTCCTTTAGGTTTTTGCATTGTTGAAAGCGGTTCCAACTAGTTTAACCAATCTGCATGTATCAGATAAGTACCTACCAAACTAGCACTGAGGAAGAAACTGAAGTTGTCAAGAATTTTGTTCTACTTGTATCAACAATCAATGCCCATGGAAGCAGCAGTCAAGAAATCAAATGACATATTGCACTGGGAAATTGGCTGCAAAAGACCTCTTTAAAGTGTTAAAAAAGCGAAGATGTCACTGTAATGACTAAGGTACACCTGACCCAAGCTATGGTTTTTTCAATTATCTCATATACATGTGAAAGCTGGACAATGAAAAAGGAGGATCAAGAAAGTATTGATGCATTTGAATTGTGGTGCTGGCCAAAAATCTCCGTTTTGGAGCAAGTACAGTTAGAATGCCCCTTTGAAGTGAGAATCACAAGACTCTGTCTTGCTTAATTTGGACATGTCATCAGGAAAGGTCAATCACTAGAAAAGGACATCATATTTGGCAAAGTGGAGGGTTAGGTAAAACGAGGGAAATCCTCCACGAGATGGACTGATACGGCGGCTGCAACAATGGGCTCAAACTTACCAACTGTGAGCATGACGCAGACCAAGGAGTGTTTCATTCTGTTATACGTAATATGGCTATGAATTGGAGTAGACTTAACAGCAATTAACAGCAACAACCACACTAGCATATTATTCTAGGCAAGAGGCTCAAAAATTATAATTCTCATTGAGACGGGAAATACAAGAGTTTCCTACGGGAGAGCACTAGCCAATCAAATGCTACTTAATTTTCCAGTGCTCTTCAAGCTTGGTTATTTCTATTAGTATCAGAAGCTCCTGTACTTTCCATGTGCTGCCCCTCATGTAAACTCAGGGACATGTGTGTGCACGCACACATAAATTGCCATTCAGTCCTCACAACAGCCCATGTTCCTAACCAATATTCCAATTAGGATTTTCTTTTGTCTATCTTTTTCTTTGCTCTCAATGACCACAACTCAAGAAGGGACCTTCGGGAGAAAAAGAATTCTTCTCTCAAGTTGCAGACCAAAGTAGGACCTCCCTCTACTACTCAAGGGTCTGGGGCAGCTGGGAAGCAGGTATCTACTGAGACATAGCAGGTAGAGAACCAGGTCCTCCCAGTCAACAGGTGGGAAAAAGGGCCCAAGAGGAATAGCAGACTGACGCTTGAAAGACTTGGTGCTGACCAGGAACCAGATATAGAGTCCTCTGAACAAGAAAGGATGAGCTGCTTAGGAGAGCAGTCAGGCAATCTGTGTGAAAAATGTACATGTGTGTACTATTTGATTAAACAATCACAGAAGTGGTAGAGATATGTTTATAAGAATGTTCATGGTCACACCTGGATATACAACAATGAAACCGTAGATAAAGAGGTGGTCTTAAAAGCAGCCAGAGGAAAAGGTTATTTACAAGGAATAACAAACTAGTAATAATAGCCAAAAGCGGGAAACCACTCAAATGCCCAAAAGGCAACTGGTTCTGCGGTTATAGCACATTCGTAAGACCAGAAAACTGTGTAGCCACTAAATGTGCTAACGTAGACCCGTGCTCCTTAAGGTGCAAAGGTGTTCCGGTCACAGCGTGGAGTGGAAAGGGCAGCTTACCAAACAGCATAGCTCCACAGGGGCCCGCAGACGGGTTAGGGTTAGGTGGATGAAGCTCCCAAAATCCTATGCAGAGTTTCAGAAGTCTGTGTATATTTGTATTTTTCTATTGTCAGAATCTCGAAGGGGTTCATGATCCAAAAAGAAAATAAATAATCACTGACCATGGGGACGTCCCAAAGAAGAGTAGCTCAAATATTAATAGTGGTCACTTCTGGGTGGTGGGAATTAATGTGATGGTTATTTTTTTCTTTGTATATTTTGTAATTTTTGGACTTTTTACAATGAGCAGGGATCATTTTTACCATCAGATAAACTTTTATTATTTTAGAAAAGCAAGCAAATGTGAAGGCGGAGAATTCAAGAGTAGTGATGAGTAAATATGTAGACAGAGAAAATCTTAGTGAGAAGGGCGGGACCAGCCACAGGCTGTGGCCTGGATGTCACATGGGGGCACTGCAGAGGTTTAACAAACACTTGTGGGTTACTTGATTTCATCAACCTTATAATGTAAACTTGGCTAGTTACTGTTTCCTAAAAGCCTACCTAAAGATCTCTTTAAAGCACTGTGGTCTAAGAATTATTTTTTCAACGTGCCTGGAGATTGATCTAATTTACTCAGTAACCATGATCAGGCTTTAAATTGGGGAAACTGACTAAACTGGACTAACTTCTTGCTTATTGATTCTCTTGTCCCCGTATATTACCCATGACCTTAATCCAAACTATTTAAAATTTCCATATATGCTGATTCATAATCTAGAAAGCCCATCGATCTTCTTTATTATTAAATATTTCTCCATCATTTCAAATGTTTCAGTGCATGTGTGCGTGTATGTAGATATGTAGACTATATATATGTATATATATATATACATTTTAGTGTTTTAAAATAGAAAAAACATTTATAAAAAAATTCATATATATAAAAATATATTTTAATTACCTTACTCCGTGTATGCACAGTTTCCAAAGATTGAAACTTGACCCAAACAGCAAAAAGATAAACTGATTTTTCAGGGCCAAGGCAGCAAAGAAGGGAGCTGTGGCTTCACCCAAGAAATGACTGTCCAGTGAAATATCTTTCATGAGCTAATGACCTGAATAGGGATTTTCTTCTCTCTGCAGTTCTCCTGCTGGACCTCTCTTTTGTGACTTATGCCCTTAGTGTCTTCTGCAGAACAACAGTCTTGCTGTAAACATCCCCATAGCAATGCCTCACTAATGTGCACATCATTGACAAAAGGCCAGTTTCAAGGTTCTGAGCTGCTCTAATTACCCGGCCTCCATTGTGCTGCTCGTTAAACAGCGACTTCCTCCAACAAACACCCATGCTCCCTCCCTCCCGCCCCAGCACACAGGATCAGGTGATGATGGGAGAAATGACAGCATCACTTTGCTCCTCTCCAGCAAGCAGCTCATGAGGAGGCTGCTGGACTGCCAGGCTGGATTAGGATTTTTTTCTGTTGGCAACAAGGGTATAAGTAGGCCACTCAAATCAGACATATGGTACACTAAGGCCTGCTTAATTACAGTAAAGACGCTTAAACCATATAACCTGACTTAGTCCTCTTTCAAAGGGTTTCAAATACAATACAGAGGGAACACAGGAGCTTCAAAATCCACTGCCACTGGCTGATCTCTAAATTAGGCAGAAACGAAGCAGGAAAGAGCTGAATTTCACAGCTACAGCACTGAGATCAGTTCCTGCTCACAGGTCTTGCTTACGTTAGTTTCCCTTAGTATACAGCAGAGGAGAGGATCAGTTTCTCCAAGTACACAGCTGAGTCTGGCTTACTGTCTTCTTTCTTTTTTCTCTTGGGGGAGGGGAAGGTAGGAGCAGGGAATGCAGGAAGGATGGAAAAGAAACGGAAACTCTTTTTGAAGTTTCACGATCCTTATTTTTAATGACTCTCCCGCACCATCCCTTCAAAGAAATTTAAAAATCCTTGTGCCAAATTTGAAGACTCAAGCATAGTGGAACTAAGTTCCACATATCTTCTATGATGCTATATTTTGTTTTGTTTTGGTCACACAGCCAGGACTATAAAAAGCAAAGTCAATGTGCATTTCAAAAGATGAACTGGCATCTCAGGACTGAAACAAACCATAAGGAGCCTCCCACCTCAATGATGTAACAAAGAGCCAGGCTTATTCTCAGAATTCTGTCTCTCTATCCCTACAGCCTTATGAAAAGAATGACTCACAAATGGCCAGCTTCTGTGTTAGTTTTAAAAATGAAATGTTTTCCACAGACAGGTCTCATCACCTCTTCTACACCAAAATCCTAAATTGGCTAAAAGATTCTGTCATTAACTAGCAAGGTACACTGTGCTCCAAGAAGCCCCAGCTCTCTGACTCTTGGTTTGCTTTATTCAACCAAGAAATGGGCAGGTTATGGTGACAAGAAGTTGGGACTCTGTCTAGAAGGCTTTGAGGTAGAACTCAGTGGGGACAAGGTAGCCCACGGAGTCCTCAGACCCTGACAATGAATGCTCACCTGGGCCTATGTCTTCTGGGAACAGCCCTTTCCCGTGTTTGAAAAGGGGGCCTGAGGAAGGCAGATGAGGGGTGGTGAGGGGTTGGGGATGTTTCCCATCCCTCAGCATCTGCCTTAGACCTCGTTAGGCCTTGTCTCTGACAGAAAAGTGAGAAGAGCCTAAGGAGCCTCAGGCTCTCTTGCCCACAGAGGTATTTTAGGGCTCTAGATTATGACTGACCCTAGGTAGAGTTTTTTTATTCATTGGTGGTACAGTGAAATCATTACATGTAGGAAAGGTGCTCCAACTACACAAACAAAAACAAAAAATGCTAAGAATCATCTTCTAAGCTGACCTTTGTGTAGTGAATTCGACACAAAAATTGTAAACTTTATGAATTATGTAACTTACCTATTAGCAGTCCTACAAATGCAGGCTCAGTATCATTTAGCAATTACTGTTTTATTAAGCACCGACTAGAATGAACTAGAAGATTAGCTCCCTGTGAGCAGTCACTCATCACTACTGTATTTCTGGAACATAGAACAGTATCTAGCATTGAGCGGATTCCCACTAAGTGTTTGCTGAATGAATGGCCGAGACAGATGTAATCTATGCCCTCACAGACTTAATGCCCAAGTGTGAAACAGCCTGCTACACTAGACAGAGAAATGGACAAGGGGCAGGGCACCAGGTCCTAGTCCTGTCACCATTTGGCTGTAAGACCTGGGTGACATAGCTGGCTTCTTGGGATCCGAGGTTACAAATGACGCCATCTGACATAATCTTCTGTAGTCTTTCTGGTTATAACATACTGTAATTCTAAGATCCAACAATGAATTTGCTAGGGCTTTTACAGGTAAATAGTGTTATAAGAGGCACTTAAGATAATATTAAAAAATCCACACTCCTGGGAAGCTTAAATGCTAGGAGTGTGGAAAGCAGATCATTATATAGACAAACTAAGGATGTCTGTCTAGATAGAATCCCTGATTACAGGAATGCATATAGATGGAGAAGTGTAAGTCAGTGATCACGGGTGGAGGTTGAAGAACGTGTGGGTAAGATCCAGGGCTGATTCTTGAGCTGTGATTTAAAAGGCCAGAGGTATGAGAGACATATGGTATCCACTTACCAGCCGGAATACCCCAGAAGTCCACACTGCCCACAGACATCAACCTCAAAGGCATCACTTGAAATCATTAGTCTTTCCAGCAAAAGCATACTGGCTCCATAACCAATTAAACAGTCACGTTCCATTTCTCCAAGACGCAGACCCCCATCCCGAGAGCGACCCTCAGTTGGCTGCCTGTGAAACAAGTTATCAGATGAATGTGTTACTATCATATTAAACAAAGAGACAGCAGCACAGGCTTGGGAGCAGAGCTCGCCTGGACCAAATCACTTACTAGCTGGGGACCTTGTTCAGGCTCCTCAGCCTCATTAGTAAAATGTACATAGAACACCTACCCCAAAAGGCATTCAGTGCGAAAAGATGTAATACTAGTGGTCGGTAGCCTGTTATTTAAAAGCAGAAAAACTATGCAGAACAGACTGTGGAAGAAGCCTGGGTCCACGGATCCAGGGAGGAGCTTTACCATTAAGACATAAACGTATGCGCCCACACAAACAAGAAAAAATCCAAATGGATTCTTTAAATAAATTTGGAATAGATCAGGAATCACCTGGAAGGACAGACTACCTGAGTGGGATGGGAGGTTCCCCAGGGATTGGGAACGTCTGTTGTGTTCCATTTCGGACCCTTCTGTTTGTGTGAAAACGCTCCACTCTCACTTAGAGAGACACCTTTAAACTGGGAAGCTGGGAGCCCCTAGAATGGACTATCTGTGGCTTATGTAGATGCTGGGCTTGAGAATACTCTCAAAGGTCAAGAACATGGAGATTCTGGAACATCTCAAGCAAGCCCACCTGGGTACTGATGGCACAACTTATTAACAAACAAACAAACAAACAAAGGCAGGCTCCCTGTTTGGCTTATTTTGGAGTAATACCCTTCTGCGGGGCTCTCAAGCAGAGGTGGACCATAAAACCTTTGTTTGCTTTAGTCAATAGTACCTTTTAATCTTTACTGTAGCTAGTCCCCCAAGGTGAACACAGTGTATACCAACGTATGCACACATTTTTATCTATTTTTTGTTTTGTTGTTGAAAGTTACAGTGGGAAATGGATTTGAGCTGTAAATTAATTGTTGAAAGAAAATTTACATACGAAAAACTTACAAATAGGTCTAAATGAACAGGTCATAGTGGAAACATCACACCTGAGCATGACAGTTACAGCTTAGATCTGCTGGTACAACCACCCGTGGGTAAGGGCACCCTCCACCTGTGGTCACTGAACAAGGTGAAGGTAGTCGGGCCACATGGGGGCAGAATCCAACCCTTGGATTTTAACCAACCAAGATAACTGGCTACACACAGGGCACTCAAGGCGGTCTTCATATGGAATAGGCAAAAGTAATGCCAAAGTAGTGACTTCTTTCATACAACAAAGCAAAAAATAGGAAATAGCTGTTTTGACATCTGTGTAACTCTGAAATAGTTTTTGGATGTTGTAAGTGAAATCGAAGTTTGGAAACAGCATCACTCATGGGAGGAACACATCCAACCTGAGCAGGATCTCCTTGCTGCAGTGATTACTGTCTTGATAATCTCAACTTTTCTTCCCTCTTGCAGTTTTCAGTCCACATGTGTCTATCATCTCAACAGACACGTGCATCTGCTCAGTCTTAAGTGATGACGGGATTGAGTCATCTACACCTCTTCTTTCTGAAGGTTAAACCCCCCAAAGCCAAACGCTAGCTGCTGCGTGTCCCCTCCCTCTGAACTGAGGCACACAAGCAGTACTCAGTGGGACAACTGTCGAGCATCTCCTACGGGTCACCACTGCGCACATTCTATATGCAAACACCTGACAGTCACCAGCACCCTGTGAAGGAGGTATTATTGCCTCCACTTTATATATGAGAAAAACTGAAGCTGAGAGAAGGTAAGTGATCTGCCCAAGGCTCACGAGAGTGCTAAAACGCTGAGGAAAGATTCAAATCCATGTCTACCTGGCTCTAAGCCTGTACTCGCTCCCCTAGCCCAGGGCTCCTCAACTTTGGCACTATCAACATTTTGAGCTAGATAATTCTTTGCTGCAGGGCTGTCCTGTGCAACATAGGCCTCTATCCACTAGATGCCAGTGGTATCTCCCTCCCAAGTTGTGAAACCAAAAATGTCTTCAGTCGTCCAATGTTCCCTGGAAGGCAAAAATCACCTCTGGTTGAGAATCACTGCCCTAGACTGTGTTTCCTCCACCTGGGAAAGTACCAAGAACACATGAAACTTAGGAGTTTGTGATTCCCTCTTCCTCCAGTTACACCAGTCATCAACACACAGGCGCTGTGCTTGGAACTGAGGATGCACTGGTGAACGGACAGATGTGGATCCTGTCTTCTTATAATTTATTTGAAGAAGCATGCAAATACTGTTGTCTTCTGTGTCAATAGAAGTTAAAAAAAACTTATCATTTTGTGGTTTAGGCTACCAAATAATGTATGTACATGTTTTCTGTGTACACATACACATGGGTACAAGCAGGTGCATGGACGTGTATACAGCATGCAGGTATGCACGTTCTTACATATGAACCTTTCTCAACAGGACCGTATTGGCAAACTGGTACAGAGTAAATGGCCCATGGGTGCATTTGTTCTTGTGCCTGTGAAGTGATTTTTTTAATTGGTTGCTATTTTTTTCATGTTAATTACACATACATCCACTCCTCACCTTACGACTCTCTCATTGTCCAACATTTCGCATTTATGACAATAGTAAAAAAATCTACTATTGGATCATTTTGTGCGTTACTGAGGAGTGGAGGTGAGAGGGGAGGAGGAGAGCATGGTTGTGAGAGGCAGCGTATTACCTGGGTCGGACAGAGGAGCCATGTGGGCCCACAGCGACTGGGGAGTAGGTAGGTGGCAGGCAGGAGGCAGAGGTGGCCAGGCTGCAATGAAGTGGCAGGAGCTGGGGCCACGGGAGTCGGCTGGGGGCTCAGAAGTCTCTCTTCCCAAGAGGACTCTCTACCACCTCCACAGCCTCTGCCAGGCCCAGGTGGCCAGGCCTCACCTGCTCCCAAGCCTGGAAGCCATCCACCATGGGGGGATGTCACTGGGGCAGTCAGAAAGGGAAGGTAGAGAGGCCTGGAGTGCAGCCAGGTGATGGTGGGCCCTGCTGAACTGGAGGTGGTGATGATGGGATTGAGTCATCCCCAACTCCCCAACCCATGGGGAAGGTGTGGTGGGGAAGGGGGTCCCAATGTGCCAAACGCATCCTGTGATGTGCTGGGGGCACATGACATGTGGTGAGCGATGGGGGGTACACCAGCACTAAAGATAAGACATGGCCCCGACTCTCACATAACGCCTATTTCTGCATAATGACCTCAACTTTGCAACCTAACCATGTCCATAAGTGAGGAGTAGGCGTAAGTGAATTTCGACATCTCAGGGAAACACAGACTTCTTTGAGTCTATTTATTGCTATATCCAGAAAGTGCAAGGTGAGCTCGTCTGCATTATAGATTCTTTTTACAAATGCATTTCTCTTACCTGGTAAGGACAGCCCGTGGGCCCCGAGCCCGGGCGTGCATCTTGTCCAGCACCATGTGTTTCAGTTTCTGATAGTACACGGGGCCGAAATAGATGTATGCTTCCAAGGGCTCGCTGGAAGAAAGATCAGAGTTTGGGGTTAAGAAACTAAGTTTGGTTTAGCAAGGGACAGCCTTTTCTAGGACTCATTCCTGGTAATTTCCTACTTGTTTATGAATAAGTTTGTGACCGACTGGGTGAGGATGATTTTCAGTCTGCAATGAATGAAAAAGTTAGATCTGAAAATATCAAAGTAACATAACCCGTTGCTGGGGAGTCCATTCTGACTCACTGTAACCCCATGTGTTTCGGAGTAGGACTGTACTTTATAGTGTTTTCATGCCCGTCATCTTTATGGAAGGAGCCCTAGAGTGGCACAGTGGTTAAGTGCTTGGCTGCTATCTGAAAGGATGGTGGTTCGAACCCACCAGCTGCTCCATGGGAGAAAGATGTGGCAGTCTGCTTCCATAAACCCTATGAGGCAGTTCTAGTCTGTCCTATAAGGTCACTATGAGTCAGAATCAACACCACAGCAAAGGGTATAATCTTTATGGAAGCAGCTTGCCAGGCCCTTCTTCTGCCAAAGTACCATAATGAAGGCTATTGTTTAATTAAAACAAAAACAAACAAACGCAAACAAGTTATGAAACGGTACGTTCAGGGTGGTCCCTCCTCCACTGTTATGACCCTAGTCAGGCCACCATCCTCGCTAGCCTCATCTACTGCCAACATCTTCTCACTGGTCTCCTTGCTTCCACTCTTATCCCTCAACCATCACATAGCGAGCCAGACTGATTTCTTCTAAAATGTAAATCATGGCAGGTCGTTCTTCTGCTCTAAACTCCCCAAGGTTTCCCGTCTCACTTAGAATCTATATCGTCAACATTCCGCATCCTAAAGCCAACTATAATCTGGCCCCTGCCCATCTGATTCATTCCCTTTCCCTCTACCCACTGCTCTTTCTATTCCAATGCTATGGCCTCATCACTGTTCCTCAAATGTAGCAAGCCTGTTCCTGCCTCAGGGCCTTCGCATTTACTTTTTCCCCTGCCTGAAACATTCTTCTTCTGCATCTTCACATGGCTCTGCCAACATTCCACCTCCTCAGAGAGACTTTCCCTGATCAATTCTTCCAAGAGTCCTTCCCTCGACCCCGCCCCGTCTACATCATTACCCTAGTTTTACCTTCCTCAGAGCACTTATCACCACCTGGTATGGTAGCATGTCACACATTTATGAGTCTCCTGATTATTGCCTGCCTTCCCCACGAGATGTGAACTCCGTGAGGATGAGCGCTGTCTTCACTGCCGCTGCAGCTCCAGGACCCACAGCCCTGCCTGCCACACAACCGGTACTCATTACGTTTGTTAAATAACTGGGTCCATGAATTTTTAGAAAACTATAGTAAGAGTTTAAAAAGAGAATGAAATAAGTGCTTTGACAGAAGAAACTTTTTTTTTAAAGTCTGGAATAAGAGTAGCCATGAGATAGATGTCTTTATTTACTTTTTTTTTTTTTTTTTTCCAGTGCCCTAGAACTTCTTTCCTCCAAGGTAAGGAAGCACCTGCCATGTGCCATTTAATCCATGATTTAATCCCTACAACAATCCAGGGAGAAAGATGTTGTCATCCCTATTTTTAAGGTGAAGAAATAGGCACAGAGGGTGCGAGAGGTTAAATAAGAGCTGGTGAGTAGAACAGCAGGGATTGGATCCAGTGCTCTCCCTGCCACACAGGGCAGTCTGGAAACAAGTCCATTTTGGGCTACGGCATGATATAAAGTGGAGAGAGCCAAGGAGCATGAGACACGGCAGGGAGGCAAAAGAAAACATTTGGCCCCTGCTTGCTTGGTGCCTCTTATAACACTCTCGGCATCATTAACAAGGGCCTCTGCAGTTATCAAGCCACTCTAGCTGGATTCAATACAACCGGATTCTTGGAAGACCCAGAGAGGAGAGGAAGGCACAACCGACAGTGCAGGACACCCTGTTCTTGTCCCAGCTCCATCATGTAGTAATTCCATGGCCTTTCTATCTGTTTTCTTAGCTGTACAACAAGGTGGTCAAGGCCAAGGTTCTTTTCAGCTCTAACAATGAATGATTCTATTCCTCAGTCAGATGGCTGGTTGCTCGTGGTAGAATTTCTGGAACTCTGTTACCCAATGCCATTCTATCATCAACAGAATAAAGCCATAAAATATTTTTCTTCCTAGCTATGCTCAAGAATATAACAAGGGATGAAAGCTGGTGGCTGAGTGTGTTTTTGGCTCTCTGTGAACTTTCAACCAACAGACTAAACAGTGCTTCTCAAACTTTTCCACTGAGATAAATGACAAAGAAATGAAAACTGTGGATGGGATGGGGGTGGGAGGGGGAGATAGTGAGGGCTGGGATAGCCTATAGCTGTCTGCAGCAAGCAGGACATTTTTTTTGAATCCCATGTGAATTTTACATTCTCCTCCACAGCACCTTTGAGGACTGAGGTGTGCCTGACCCAAGCCATGGTATTTTCAATCACCTTATACGCATGCAAAAGCTGTACAATAAATAAGGAAGACTGAAGAAGAATTGATGCCTTTGAATTGTGGTGCTGGTGAAGAATATTGAATATACCATGGATTGCCAGAATGAACAAATCTGTCTTGGATGAAGTACGGCCAGAATGCTCCTTAGAAGGATGGTGAGACTCTGTCTCATGTACTGTGGACATGTTATCAGGAGGGACCAGTTCTTTGAGAAGGACATCATGCTTGGTAATGTAGAGGGTCAGTGAAAAAGGGGAAGACCCTAGATGCGATGGAGTGACACAGTGGCTACAAAGATGGGCTCAAACATAGCAATGATTGTGAGGATGGAGCAGGACTGAGCACTGTTTCACTCTGTTGTACGAAGGGTCAATATGAGTCAGAACTGACTGGAGGGCACCTAACAACAAAAATGACTCCACAACTTATCAGTGTTTAATATTATTTTTTTCCCATTCCAATCTTTCAGTAAAACTATGTTATACGAAGAGGCACCAAATTGATGCTGGGTTTTGCATACTTTCCGGTTCACATCTGCATTACTTTGGGTGAAGAAGTGGGGACTGCGATAATCAGTTCAGCACTGACAACTGCAGCTTTCTGACATGGACCTCTAGCAATTTACTGTACCGTTTTTGAAAACAGACCGTTACTCTTTTACTGTAATGCGATTTTGCTATAATACCTCAAGTAGGATACACCTCAAGAAATCCATATTATTACAGTACGGACAGATCATTCTAAAAAGCACTCAATATTTTTAACAGATCTTCACCATTTTAACCACATCTGTTCTCACACATACTTCCAGTCTGTGTTTCACTCATGCCCAAGTGGTTTAAAACCTCACGAGAACCATATAAACACAAGGTCTCAGAGTTTTATCTGGCATAAAATACATAACCATTGCCGCTGAACTGAATCTGCCTCATGGTGACCTCATGTGTTACAGAGTAGAGCCGCCCCATAAGGCCTTCTTGGCTGTGATCTTTACGGAAGCAGGTCATCAGGCTTTTCTTCCGCAGTACTGCTAGGTGGGTTTGAACTTCCAACCTCTGGCAACTGTTAGCAGCAAACTGTTTGCGTCACCCAGGGACCTTTTAAAATATGTGTGTCTTATTTTAGCAACTGATTTTTTCCTTTAACACCATGTATGAATCAAGCTTTCAATTCTGTCCTTCACAATAATTTGGAGGATCTGTTCCTCGCAGGTTAACAAGAAGATCCATGTTCAGCCTGTGTGACCTGGCCCTCGCTCCTTCGCCAATCTTACCCCAGACCCCACTTCACTGCCTCACTCGCTGCACTACAGCGGGACTGGCCTCTTCCAGTTCCCTGCACTTACCACACTCTTTCCCTTGTAAGGTGTTTAAGCGAGCTTTGTCTCTGCGCGGAACACCGAGACCAGCCTCTCCTTTTCATCCTTCACAACATAGATCACATATCCACCTCCTACGGGGCTCTTCTAACCTATTCTTGGTCTTCATTTTGGTGAGAACTATTTCCACTTATATTTGTCTTCGCTCCTTCATTCAACAAATATTTATGGAGCACCTGCTGTGTACCAGGCCCTCTGCTAGGTACTGGGAACGGAACAGTGAACAAAACACAAGTCCTGCTCTCATGGAAATGATATTCTCGTTGGGGAGAGAGACCACAGTATTGTATAGTTTTATTACCTGTATGTTACATAGTGATGAGTGCTACAGAGAAAAATAAAGCAGGGAAGAGGAATGGGCAGTACTGAATTGTAGTTTTAATTAGGTTGTCAGGATAGGCCCCACTGAGAAGCTCCCTTTTGTCTGGTATTTTTTTAATGCCTAGTAACAAATCTCTGGAGCCCTGGTGGTGCAGTGGTTAAGAGCTCTGCTGTTAACCAAACGGCAGTTTGAATCCACCAGCCGCTCCTTGGAAACCCTATGGGGCAGTTCTACTCTGTCATATAGGGTCGCTATGAGTTGGAACTGCAACGGGTTTTAGTAACAAATCTCAATGGTAAGCAGGAACCAAGCCTACTTTGTTTATTGTTACATATTCGGTGCTTAGTGCCTATCAGGTGTCTAAGAAATCTTTGGTGAACAAATGCACAAATGTTAGGCCTCAGGCTGTCTGTCAAACCACTAATTATCTAATATTCATCATATAAATGCAGAGCAAAGTTCAACAGTTAAAAAGAAACCCCTTGTATTATACACAAGTGATGTGTTCCATATAAGTTGGGTAGAAATCATATTTCAGTAAATTAAATCTTTTCCCACTTTCTAAATTATAAAAAAAAATTATAGCCAGTACAAAAAGCACTGCCTAATGACTAGCTTTCTAAATTTGGATTTTTTGGTATCAGATTTCTGAGAGGAGTAAAGCTGTATATGCTAAGGGCTCTCACCCCAACCCTCATAAAACCACTCTTCCTTTAAATGTCTAAACCACACACTCACCCTGTGATGCCTGACGTAACGTAGTCTTTTCCCAGGTAGTTATAACCATGGCGAACCAGGTCTTCACACACGTCCTTCACTTTACTGCCTCCAAACGCAGTGCCATAGTGGAACTTGCCATCCAACACGCCAGCCTTGCCTGCCAACAGTTCAATTAACTTGCCCACCTGTGCGATGTGAACAAATGAAGTGAGTGGCCCCTGGCGGTATGGGGATTCTGTTTATTCACCTCTGGCCTGTTTTCCCCAAAGGATATGAGATGACCACTGCTAATTATGGTGATAAATTAATAGCAGCAAATATTTATTGATCTTTTACTAACTGACAGACCTCTGCAAAAAGCTTTACATGTGTTTGCTAATTTCACTCCTCTCAAAACCCCTAAGAGATAGGCGCTGTTATTTTTCTCATTTTACATACGAGACACAGAGAGGTTAAATAACTTTCCCAAGGTCACGCGGCTGGTTAAGTGGTGGAGCCAGGATTATGAGAAATAGCCACTTACAGGGAGATCTACACGGGTTTCTTTGCTGAGGGATAAGGTCATTACTCAGAAGACTGCATTCTCAAAGGGCAGCGTAGCTGTGCTCCTCATTCTCTCTGTAGAGGACAGTGGCCCAGAATTATCAGTGGCTAGGAGCCTCTTTACTTCACAAGAGGTCTAAGGGCCCTTTCTAGAAGTCTATTTCAGGGTCCCATCACCTCCACTGACTATAACTAACCCGACTGCCTGCTTTCTTCCTCAAAAGTAGCGCCTCTGCAAAACGTCAAGGTAACTGACCGTCATACGCGATGGGAAGCCGTGTGGGTTCATGATGATGTCCGGACAGATGCCAGAATCACAAAACGGCATGTCTTCCTGGGGGACAATCAAGCCACAGACACCTGGGGGAGAGAAGATTTCTTGCTGCATAAAGCAATTCGGCAGAAAGGACGAATACAGTACCTAATTGGGATCTCCCCGCTGCTCGCTCTATTTCCACTGCTCTAAACACTTTCCCCACAGTCTCTAGTAAGAGGAACAAAGGCAATTTCCAACAATCCTGCTAGCCGAACAGCTCAAAAACAACTCCCCTTGCAGAAAGAGGCTGCAGCCAGTGCACGGCCTGTGGGCATGATGTGCACTGCTGCTGTCAGGCTGCCCACCCACCTCTCGTGCCCTGGACACCGCGCGGTAGAGACTTCACTGCATCCTGGGCCCGGCAATGTCTCTGGAGCTTCAAGTCAGCGGCAACATTGCCTCTTATCAGCTAGTTTGTGATCTGCTATGTTCTGTACCCAAATTATAAGAACCCAAGGTCTCTGACCACCAAACACAGAGCCGATTAAACAAGGGGTGTGTTCTAAGACCTGGTTTTAAAAAATGGTGACAGGTATTTGTGTGTGGCTGATGTGCTACTAGGTCCAACAACGCACTGCAGAGCACTGCCTGCTTGGTTGCTTCTTGCCAGGGCTCCCCTGGCTAAGCCTAAACCGCCCGAAGGAATTTTAATTCCTATAGCTTACAACCCATTAGAAAAGCCATCTTTGATTAAATTTGTAATGTTGAACAAGAAAATAAAATGTCAAATCATTCTTGGAGAAAAGGACTAGAATTAGAAACGGCATCCTAAGAATGAACACAAAAGAAAACAAGCTACCAACCACCTGCACACTACTGATATTCTCTTAACCGCACTTTATTGCTGCCTTATTAGTATTGTAACCTGTAGGTGATTTTGTTGCTAAACAGTTTTTAATTCTCTTGGTTTCTTTCTCTCAGGTGGAAGCAGAGGGGTAGAACTTAGATTGTTAACCACAATCTACATAATTTAGAAAGCAAAAACTAGTGTACAATGGCAGGGGACTAAGGAAAAACTGTTCTATATTTGCAGCAAGATAAAATTACTTTGCCCTGTGTGTAAAGTTATCAACCATCTGCACCTACCGAAAAGAAACTGCTCTCAAAGAAGTTTTTCACTCCTCAATTTGACTTCCACATAATTACTCAAACTGTTTTCAAATAAAAAATTTATGATGTTCTAATCACCAAAAGCTAAAGTCCAACGATAAAGAATGCCATGTGCCCATTTAACACTGGTTATTAATGTTCTGATTTCTTAGTGGCTGCCAATAATATGGTCATAAGGCTTGTGGAGTTGAATTCTAGAGCATGTGTTACTTTAATTGGCTTTCTGGTTGAAACTGTATTATTTATTATAAAAAACATACACTTTCCTATAAGAAGTACAGATATAATTGGTTTATTTTATTTCAAATTCAGCTACCATGTACTAGAATTTAAATCAAGCAGAGTGTGTAATCCTTCTTCCTTCTCTCCAAAAACCCATCTTGTCCACACTGAAATTATCTGACAAAACCCGAGAGCTATTGGGAAATCTGCTCTGAAAGAGATCAAACTGTAAATCTAGGTGAACCGACAACAACATTGTTGAGGAGTGAACGAGATGTTAAAAACATCAACTCTGAAAGAGGCCGGTCCTGGGACATGCTCGGGTGAGAAGGCAATTTTGGCTGGTGAGGGGCTGGGGGTGGGGTGGGGTGCAACTATATCCCTGAAAAACAAAACCGAAGAAAAAACTCGGCACCCCTTCAGCAGCAGTTCACAGGGGGATGCTGGCGTCTGCCTGTCCCCCCTCCAACAAGGGAAGGTGGGAGCGTGGGGCGGGAGGTGCACAAACTGAAGCATGACATGCTTATACTGGGGGAGGGTAAGGACAGAGAACTCCCATTTTGTGTTTTCAGTTTGACTGGACACTGTTCATGCAAATCCGACTTTATGATGTTGTTAGAATGAAAGAAATGCTCCTTCCCTTGAAATCTGAATCTCCAATCACTTTGCTTGAAATCTGATGAATATTTCCTGCAGAGCTTCCTTTTTGGGGAAGTTATTTTCTTATCAGCCCTTTGCTGAGATTTAGTTTAAAAATGCATATAAACAACATTTGATTTATTTCCTGCCACTAGAGGAACTGCTTTGGCTGCATCTGAACCGAGGGCACCTGTAAGCCAAAAATTAAATCTTCGCTAACTTAAAATTACTTTAGGTTCTGCAAACCCTTTTATATGCCAGGATGGTTCCCATAGCAGACAGCCCTGTGTTGTTTGTTTTGTGTGAAAGTGAATGATAAAAGATCCATGAAATCGACACAGAAAGCCAGAACAGCAGAAAGAAGCGAGGGCTCTCCATCACTGCGGCTTCTACCCTCTGCTGACTTGCGGAACAATGGGAGCAAGACATCCCACTGCAGATCTAACACAGCTGTGCATTTCATTAGATGGAGAGCACTAGTGACACAAGTAAATAATTAACTTATTCTGGTCCGCTGACTGTGCTTATGAGACCAGTCATAGCTGACAGATTTTAATACAAGTTAACACAAAGAGGCCATAATGAGCTTAGACGCTAAAACAAAATATTTAGACAGAATCTGATCATCTCGAATCTCAAATGAGACAGATGATATTTAAAAGTGTGTATTTTACTGAATTCATTAGGGAGCAGAAAGAGTTCTCACTCTTAGTGCCTGGCTTTTTTTTTTTTTTTTTTTTTTCTTTTTAAGGTATTTCTATTTTAGAATTCGTCAAATCCCTAATCAAAACGTGAAATTTTCTTAATTTTGAATGAAAAACTTAAAATGTGTCTTCTCCAGGGACAGAGGTATAAAATCCCTTCCAATATTTAGAACTCTTAAAAGTTATGATCACTGACCCTTAATGCTGGCTTAAAAATGTAAATGCTATGCAGTCTGCTTCAGTGTGTTAACACTCCCCTGGATCCTTGAAAAGAGGATGGACTACAAATAAACCATATCTAATGGAAACTGTTGTGAAACAATTACCAGTTCATACCTTAAATGCTTACACAGCATTTCAGATTTTAAAATAAAATTTCATCCCCTGGCTCATGCTGGTGTCTCAAGCCCATTGTTTATAGCACAACCTCCTGGCAGTGAAATGCAAACACACCCGCTTACCAGGCTCAGGAGAATTTAATATACTAATCATAGAGGCCAGCTGGGAATCAGACCATAAACTCCACACCACAGAACTCTTAAAGACGATAATAGTTAATAAGGAAAATCAAAAGTAGAAAGCCAGAGCAGAAAGGGACTGCAAATGCTCAGTCAATAAAATATGATTCCATTACCATCAACCTTAATTTCAAGCTGTAAAGGCAAAGAATTTGGGGAGTCTAAAGAGGGTCGCTATGAGTCGGAATCGACTCAGCGGCACTGGGTTTGGGTTTTAAAGACACCACAAGTTGACTGTCCTCGCACTCAGGAATGGCAGATCTGGGGACCCACGGTTGCAATTCTCTGTATCATGCCCTAGGCACAGGGGGCTCTTACGCCAATTGGTTACTACTATTTCCATGGCTTCACACAGCAACATACAGATCATTTTGAGAATAGGTTTACCCAGCAGAAGTCCAGAGAATCTGATCAATCATTTGACTATTTTAGGTAGTATTTCTGCTTAGTAACAGCAGTTGACTTGTTCAAACGTCATTTTTACTTTGAAGCCAAAAGTTTTAGTGTAATAGATCTGTGTAATGGATCTGGCTTAATTCAAATAGAAAAAGGAAAAGATAAAAAAAGAAAAAAAGGTAAGAAAAAAAGGAAAGCATTCTGGTGCCGTATCAAGACAAGAAAGCAAACACTACCACCTGCAGAGGACAACTGTAATAACACCTTCAATTCAAGGGCTGTTTCTGCGGTGACTTCAGTGTGTTGAGAACTGACTAGCAAACGGTCTTCTATTTTGTTGATAGCCAGGTCTCACTGTGCTTTGCTTCAGTTTATCTAGCGAGTCTACCTTCTCTATGTAACTACTTCTGGATTAAATTTATTACTCTGAGGTTGATCTATATTGTTACTCTTGCTTTTTGAGTGAGGAAAGGGAGAGAACCATTTCCCACAATTACCAAGCAGATGCTGTATGGCACGGGCTTCCATGGGGGGTGGATATAAAGAGATTCAGGGCCTCAACTCCACACCCAGGGGCATCCTATGCAGATGAATTTGACTGGATGTTGAAAACTAAAACATTATACGAATTTTGACTGGATACTGAAAACTAGAACATTATACAATTTGGACTGCCACCTTCTAACGCACAAAGTGATCTGGCAATCCATTCTGTGGGATAATACTAATCAGAATCTAAACTGCCTCCTTTTACTCTCTGCGGGTACTCTGCTGGTAGACCAGGTTATTTATTCGGCGCAGTTTCACACCCTCTGCACTGAAGGAAGGGTGAAATGGTGCTGTGATTTTTCTCTATCAGTCACAGAGGAAGAAGAAGGCTGGTGTTTAGTAGAGGGAGCGAATGTTTGACTGAGGCCCCGTAATAGCGAGGTTCACAAATGCAGGGGAAATGCCCTCTGTAAAGAGTTCGCCACCCCCTGGGGTCTCAGACCTATAAATGTCAGGATATCAAGGAACCTCGTGACCTTAATTTGACTCTTTGCTCTTCAGCTGATGTTGTGTTATTTGGGGGAGGGGGAGCACCACATGCTAGTGAGCCTTGGTTGCTTGGTCTTTGTAATGGGAATAATTAGCCACCTATTTCATGAGGCAATTGTGTTAGAAGAACAGATGAGCTAATGTCTGAGAGGTACTTTGAGGTCCTCAGAGACAGGCAGCATCTAAATACAAGGAATTATTATTATATAAGAAACCTAATTACTCTCAGCAGGAAGCAAACTAGCAAAGCAAAGGAGCCCAACTTAATGAATAGAAGGAGCAGTTGCACTAACTTCAGCTGCAGAGGCGAAAAGAGGCTCACTAGGAGTAGTGGGCTGTTCAGGTCATTTAACAGGATCAGGATGGTGTCTCCGAACAACTTCACAGGGCCCAGGGCTGTAGGTTTCTAGTTGGGAGTAGTTTACTGCCGATGAATATGGCGGTAAATGGGGCCAAAGAAGCAGCAGAAATGCTTTCAAGTTCGACTGTTCCTATTTAGTAAGAAATGTTTTGCTTTGGATAAACTCATCTCTCTGTGCCTTCATACATTCAGAAATGTAAATCTCTAAAATGAAATGGGAAGGCTAACACAGGTGGTTGCTCCTTTCTTCCTTCCCCGCTTCTAGCTACGGAATTAACCTCCCTGTATTTTTCACACCGCCACCTTAAATAATCCCAAGGGGGAGAGGGGTAGACAAAAGCTGTTGAATCGTATTAGCTTTGTTCAGCAGTTGAATCATTTCCAGATCTATCACATCACTTGCCATATCCTGGTTGACATAATTTTAATGTGGCTCTTCCTTACATGTTAACAGATAAATAATGCATAAGAAAACTTGATTAGCTTTCTTATTAAAACATCACTCTAAATGAGAGGAGGCGCTAGAAGACAATACAGTTTTTACAGGGCTTTCCCAGGAGCAGCTGAATGGTTTGAGGTGATAAATTTGCATAGTCTGAAGCACACAAAGGGCTGATTAATTGAAACCCTTACGACTTTTTTTTTTTTTTCTTACGATGCTTCTGGAAGCAGCTATTGTAAAACAATAACCATAGGAACTTTACAAAATACACACGGCTCAATGTGTCAAGAGCTTAAGAAAATGCGTTGAGGCTACACTATTTGGAAATAGCATTGGAGATTTTTATTCTGGGCCATAAAACACTAAACACCCTAATTTCAAAGCTTTAGTTGGATATTTACTGAAAGGTCAGAGGGTTACTGATTAGTTAATGATGTCCAAAATTTGTTCTTAAATACGGAAATTAAATAAAATCTTCGTACAACAAGGTGTCTCCATGGACAAAATAATCCCGATTTCTAACACTAAAGTAAGAGTTGCCTGAATTTCTCTTTGGACCCAAACTCAGAAGGATCATTTGGCAACAAGTACCTTATCTTGGGGCTCACACTGTTAGCGTCATCAGCCCCCCTCTTCCCTCCCACTTAGAAACTTCCATTCAAGCAGGATCACGTGAAGTAGGGAGCCAAAGATCTCCAGACTGTTTGAAGCTTCAGCTTGCAGAGGGTTTTAGATGGTCTCAAGTGCTACATAAGTACAAGGTGTTATTATCATTTTAAATCAAGGTTTTTTTTTTTTTTTTCACTCTCCCAGCTTTAGAAAACACAATCTAGAAAAAGGAAGTAACAAATGAAAGTCTGGCAAAAGCAAATTTTTTAACCAAATCTTGCTGAACAAACAAACTTTCTTCCTGGATTTTCTGCCACATGTGAGTTAACATTTTCTTACTTCTCATAACCTCATTATATCTACTGTATAAGGATTCTTGAAGGTGCTGGAGAGCCCGGGTAGGTTTTCTTCTGATAAGCCTTCAATAAAAATCTCAATAAACAAACTCAGCAGGTTTTGTAATGATTTTTATTAATCTGAAATGGAAGCAAATCATCTTACAATGAGACTTTTGTGGAACAAGAAAGGGTCAAAGAGGAATCTCCCAATCAATTTTATCTACATATGGGTAAGCCAAAAATAGATACACTGAACCATTCCGTGAAATTACTACATTTTGATAAGACTATACTTTTAAAACAAAGGTTGATTTGACTCCATTTAAACTAGTTGCCTTGCCCTCAAGGATTTAGGGGAAGAGAGGGAGGAGTGGGTGCCATTACCTCCGATTTGCAGTTATTAAAAAGCTTCTGTTTGCCAGGACAAACATTCTTGCTCAAATACAGTTTTTCCTCCTCTGCTTAGGAATACTGTTTGGTATTGCTGCCCAGTTCTGTGATCTACAGGACCTTTGTTGGAGGTGCTAATCCTTTTTCACATGAGAGACTGAGAAATGTTCTTTCAGGGAAGTGATATATTGCTTTTTTTTTTCTCCCCACATCAAAGGAGTCCACTTTTTCCTTCCTCATTGTGAATGGCAGCAAAAGTAAGAGGAAATCTGGAAATATAATAATTTGGTTTGCCTGGATGCTGAAATGAAACTTAGCTTGGGAATTCCTTACGCAGATAGATAATTTTTATTAAAGAATTAAAAAAAGAATTGGAGCAGGAAATTGGCTTACCCTTCCAATAAACACATTAGCCATTAGAGAAAGCAAGGCTCCAGATAAAAATGTTTGCCCTTGATGACTTCCCTTTTTGTAAAATTTATACCGAAGTTAAAGAAGCTATATGTTATTTCTATTTTAATAGAAAGTCTAGTTCCAAACATGATTTCAAGCAGCATTATATGTGAATAGCTCCTCCTGTTCTTTATCTGTATCTATAAAGCTGGTCAAGAAAGAATCTGAAGAAAGAGAAGACATGAAGAACATTCCAGACCAATATTCTGCTCTATCTCCCACTGGAGCATCATTATATGTCAGTCATCGAAGGCATGACTTCACTCTAAGAGTACCTAGAAGTCTAGAACACTTGGGAAAGGAGAGCAAGACTCCAGGGTTTAAATCCTTTTCCCCAGCTTAATTTAAAACAAAACTGAATGAAACTTTACTTCCCTTGTAAACACACAACTCGGGTGTATAGGTTACTGCTGATTAACCTCACCTTTTCCAGTATTTTGCATGTTACTAGAGGATGAGTTGCTCTAGAGTCTTGATCAAAGGCCCACTCTTGTTGGGAGAGCTGGCTCATTGCACACGGACTGGTGAGACACATAAGCCACCTCACAGAGACCCAAAGGAGGGCTGTACTTCATTAAGATTCTTTGAATTTCTCATTAGAAGCCTAGACCAGACTGAAATTCCCTTATGTAAAAAAAGTACTCTGTGAGTGAATCGTGTCTGCTTCTGAGCCTGGAGCAGTCTTTATGTTAACTGTGACCCCATCTTTTTAATGAAATACTTCTCTCCTTCCTCAACACCTGGCTCTCTGCTCCATCCTCCTCCATTTTGGAGGTCACAGAAGGTGATGCTACTTATTGGGTCTGTCATATTTTTAAACAGCTTCTGATCAAACATGTTCACTCTCTTCAGAGGGCCTTCTCTGGCCAACTGCACTCATTTATCACGCGGCACTGATGCTGATTCTCAACGACTTAGCACCGACTTTCTTGCTCCAGTTTACCCAGTCCTTCTGCTCTCTTCAGTCTTCTTCATGAGCTCATTTGTAACATGTAGCATAGGACTACCTCTGTTTAGTGGCCTCTGCACACTTGTTTTAGCTAGCTACTAGTCATCCCACCACCTCTGAAGCGATCAGGCTTGAGGAGATGAGACATTCATGTTCTGTGAAACTAAGTTTTCAAAGCTCCTCTAATTGGTAGAGGTGACATTTTTAAGAGGCGATAGGTACAGAGCTGCATGCCACATGCTATCTATGTTCAAGAATCTTTAGCGACAACTGTTAAACTTTTAACAAAAGACAACATTAGGCAATCTGCAGCGTGACCGTTGCTTTCTGAACATCAGGAAAAATAACTGCAATGCTCTAATTGGAGAAATGGAAGAGGGTAGGCAAAAAGACACGTTCAACTAAAAGATTCTTCAAATTTTCTCATGGAGAATACATATGTACCAACTTACAGATGATGCTATGAAGAAAAAAATAGCACTTCCAAACATTTTTTTATTTCAAGAGTGAAAACTAAGTTCTACTAATTACTACTCTTACTTCAGCTTGTGTCAGGACCAAAACAGAAACAAATCACTGCATGAATCTAGGTGTGACATGTATACCCTAAAAACTCACAATGCTGTGACACTTTTTGTCAGCTCATCTCATGGCAATTACAAACAGCATGTAACTGATGTGGTGGGCTACATTTTCCATTTTCCCTCACATTTTACTTGCCAACATCCAACTTTCAGTTTTGATCCGGTTCCTCTTTGGGTCCGACTCTTAAGTGGCTGGGTTATTGCGTGGTTACCCGCAGAACCATGCCAGCTGCGTACAATGCACGCTTAATGTTCCAAATAAACTGCAACCACTATCCAAAACACTTACTTTAAGAGCCTCTCATTTTTTCTGGCTTAAACTATCACATCTAGCCAGGTACATCCAAAGAACGGTCAAAGTTGAGAGCACAAATATTCGCTTCCTTCTATACCTGCTCAAATTCTTGATATTGCTGAGTTTTAACAAAGACTACCAAAGCGAGACCAGGGGAGAGTGGGAACACTGCTTTACAACAGATTGACTTTAGAAGGAAAGGTTACTTGAGAATACAGCACTATTTTAGGAGTCTATCTTAACATGGGGGTTTGGCAGGCATTTCTGGAACAAGGTGCGTGAGACTAGACATTTATTCTGGATTTATGGCAGAGGGTGCTGTGCAAAGCTGTTTATCCAGGAAGAATGAGAATTGTGAGAATATCTTGAGAAGACACAGAAAAAAATATTAAGAAATACTAGGATTCATTCTCAGGAAAAGGCTGTATCTTTTCTAAGGAGAAATGTCTGGGAATATAGCACTCTTGAGGCAGAGTTGTAATGAAATATCAGAAGAGAAAAGAGCCACCTTTAACTGGATTTAACAGAATGGGAAATGTACTTAGATTCAAATCCTGGCTTTGCCAGCTCTAAGCTTCAGTGGACAAACTACTTACCTCTCTGAGCCTCAATTTCCTCATTTGCTAATAATACCAACTAGAATTGTAAAGGTGAAAGTATAGACTATAGATGAAAATACTTCTAAATTATTCAAACACAAAAGGTAAAATACTATACATTTGGGGACAGTCGGCATATAGATGACTCCCAAATTTTATCTCTAGCCCAAACCTCTCCCTGGAGCTCCAGACCCTAGAACTAACTGCCTACATAACATCTTCACTTGGAGTCTAACAGGCATTCCAAACCTGAGGTCCAATCTCTTATCCCTTGACTCTGCCAAACTCCAAAATCTATTCCTCCTTCCCCAGTCTTTCCCAGCTTGGTAAACAGCACCACCAGCTACTCGGGCCACAAATCTCAATCTCAGTTCCTATCTTTCCCTCTCCCAACATCCAAGCTATCAGCAAGCCCGGTTGGCTCTATCTCCAAAGTACATCCAGATTCCATTTACTTCTTTCCATTTTCTTCTGCTGCTATCCTAGTCTAGCCACCTCCTTTCCTGCCTGGACCACTGCAAGGTCTCCTTGCTTCCCTCCCTGCTCCCTCTTCCAACATGCTCTCCATATGGATGGCAAGGCAATCTCTTAAACCTGTAAGTCAGACCTTGTCACTCCTTCGCTTACACTCACCATGCAACGGTCCTATGGATTCCCAGCACATTTAGAATAAAGTCCAAACTCCTTTCCTCAAACCTCATTAACACTGGAGTTAAAAAATATTAAGGTATAATCCTATAAGGAGAAAAAGTAGGCAATGAGGTATCAGTGAACAAGAGATAACTATACAATTTTGAAAGGTGATGAGTAGAGGCAGGAACAGGAAGTGACTTAACAGAAGAAGAAAGCTAAACTTGAGTTACCTGTAGAGAGGATATGGTGAAGTGAGCTGATTCAGGCTTCATCCCCTTCCTGGGAAAGCTCAGGAAATAGAGACACAAAGTACTGTGAAAAGTGGAGTGGAACTGAAAGCAGGAGGACTCTCAACTCACTCAATCCAGCAGCAATTCCAGTGGGCTCTACTTTTAAAATGTATCTAGACTCTGATCCCCTCTCACCACATCCACTACTATTATGCTTTTCCAAGCCACCACTAACTCTCATTTGGGTTATTCCAATCACCTTTTAACTGGTGTTGCTGCTGCCTCCCTTGGCTCCCCTCAGACTGTTTTCAACTTAGTAGCTGGAATACATTAGATCATATCTCTCATCTGCTCAAAATCCTCCAGAAGCACTCCCTCTTACTCGGAGTAAAAGCCAAAGCCCGTACAGTGACTTCCAAGGCCCTTCATAACTGACCTCCTCCCTTGACAACTCGCCCCCTCATTCACCCTGCTCCAGCCTTCCTTCCACCCGGGATGCTCTTCCTCAGAGAGAGGGTTTGCTCCCTTACTTCTCAGGGGTCTTTACTCAAATGTCATCTTCTCAATGAGGTATTGTTCTCCAACCACTTTACCTGAAATTTCAAGCACTAACTAACCCTCCCCCCCACGCTTCCCTACTTATCCCCCTCCCATATATACATTTTTTCCATCACAGCACTTATTATTTCCATTTTCTTTGTTTTGTTCACTGCTTATCCCCAGGGCCTAGAACAGTACAATATAATTAGAAGACACTTAAGAAATATTTGTTTAAATAAATGTCTTTGTAAGAGACTGTCCGACCCGAGTTCCTACACCCCACCCCATATAGCCAGGAAACTACCCTCCTCTCCCAATTCCTGCTTGAGAAACAGAGCCGTAATAACCACAGGGCCAGGAGTAGCAAGGACAACAGAGGGCAGGGGGAGGTACAGGCCTGATGCACAGGAATTAAAGGAAAGTCTGCACGTGGAACTTCGCACTCCGGCCCCCTGCTCCTGGCTGGCTCCCACAAGGCCAGTCCACAGACTGAAACACTGCCCCACCCTCACTCCAGTTCCACCTTTTGGGCAGGAGTTAGAAAGACCCTACTATGTGGAAACTGAATGGCCCAGCAATAAAAGTGGTTCACTGCCTCATTACCCTACAAGCAAGTTAACAAGTTCTATCCATCTTTGGACACAGAGCTTCCAGTTGCTTTTTTCTAGTTCAAGGATGTAGCAGGCATTAGAGAAAAGCGGCCGCCAACCACCACCACCACCACTACCACCATCAGACACTAAACAAATGAGAAAAAAAAAAAAAAAAAAAAAAAAAACTCTCAAGAAATAGAGACAAAATAAAGAACAGAAGAAAACTAAATATAAAAAAAACCACACAAGCTGGCCAGGCTCTGCCCAGCTGTCCTGAGGGGTGAGGGACTTAATCTCTCAGCTCACCTACTACCAAGTCTTGACACACTGGCTAGAAGCTTTGGCTTCCAGAACCACCACCACAGTTTGGAGCAACAAGAGTGGAGGCTCTAGAAGGGAGATCTTCTGGAAAAGCAAAAAACGGTCCTAGAAGACTGTCTATTGATCATGCGGAAAATTGTATTAAGAAGCTGTTGACGATACGAAAAGAATGGTAGTAAGAATTAAAGAAAATTAAGCAAAATAAACATAATTATTAGCTTCAGAAAAAAAAAACTGAAGCTACATAACAAAGAAATGCACTCAACTACTTGGTTTGGGAGTGAACAATACATAGTAATGTGATCTAAATAATTACATAAACAAAAATTGTGATAAATCTAGAAACAGGGAGTTGGGGAGGGGAAGAGAGCTAGGTCCTCCTAGCTATCATAACAGGAAATCCATAGGTAATGTCTCAAATTGATAAATGAAGACATAGCCGTTTAAGGATATTACTTAGAAATATGAAGGTAAAAATGAGAACAAATTGCTCTTGGGAAGTAGAATTGGAAGAATGGCTGGGATTGATGTTTTTCAGTACAAAAAAAAACATTTTTCATACTATTTGGCCTTTTTAAAAACCACATGCATGTATTATTTAACAAAACATTATACTTTGAAGAAATAAAAACAATGTTTAGTTAAGGGTCCTATGTAATCCTTTCCACTACTCTGTTACAAGTTATGCCACCTATTTTTTGTTTGTTTGTTGGTTTGTTTTCCCCCCAATCTTTTCAATAAATCGGATGAAGCTGTAAGAGAAGGGATTATCAAGGGAACCAAGTCTAATCAGAAGGTTTTACCCTTGGATTAAAAGCCATCTGGAAAAGGAAAACTGGGAAGACAAACTCCTCAGTACAAGCGAAAGGTCACCTAAACCCAAGAGGACTTCTTTCAGTTTCATATAGAGATGTACAAGTTAAAGTTCTCCTAAGACTGAAAAGCTCTCTAAACTCTGATATGTTTCAGATCGTTGCAAGTTGGAAACAACATCCATCAATGAACATTATCCTGATCATATTAACGGCTTGAAAAAATGTTATAGCACACAGACATGCTTCACTTAGGGGTCTGTATTTAGAGGCTCTTTTTACTAGTCAGATAGGAGCCCTGGTGGCACAATGGTTAAGTGCTCAGCTGCTAACTGAAAGGTCAGCTGTTCAAACCCACCAGCGGCTCTAGGGGAGAAAGATGTGGCAGTCTGCTTCCATAAAGATTTACAGCCTTGGAAATCTTATGGGTCCTAGAGGGTCACTATGAGTCAGAATCGACTCCATGGCAATGGGTACTAGTCAGGTATGGTTTGATTTTTAAAAGCACTGCTTTGGCTACACACATACATGCACTCATACATAGTGTACAGATTAAAACCTGAGTAAAGTCAACCTATCAAAAGCAAAGAACCTTTTTCCCTTTTCCTTCCCCTACCTTCTAGCATTTTTTCATTCATTCACTTATTCAACCATTATCAACTATCTGCTAAGTGTCTACTATGAGAAAAGCTCTCTCAGACTTTATGGAGAATACAAGGACATGGTCCCTGCCCTTAACAAGTTTAGTGGCATTAGGACACAGTGGGTGATCACTGAACTGATGGCCAGCCTTCAACTCTTCACACAACACTCTGAGGGATGACGACCAAGGACTTGGGTATTGGAAGCTTATAAACTGAATCCAAATGAAGATGTTTTCTTACTATATGCAAAGCTTCCAGTGTTAACATTTGATAAGAAGACTATCAAACTTTGCTCTTGTCCAGGTAATACCAAACCAAACCTGTCTGATTCCAACTCCCAGCGACCCTACAGGACAGAGTAGAACTGCTCTACAGGGTTTCCAAGGCTGTAATCTTTTTAGAAGCAGGCTACCATAACTTCCTGCCGTGGAACAGTTGGTGGGTTCAAACCACTGACCTTTCAGTTAGCAGCAGAGCTCTTAACCACTGTACCACCAAGGCTCCTTCCTGTGCAGGCCAAGTAGAATAGAGACAGTCAATAAGGTTATGGTTACCCTAGAATGACGTAGAAATGCATCTCAGAAATTGTCAAGACAAGGAGAAAAAGAGAAAGAGTTTCAATACAGAGAATTTGATTTTCACTGGTAAGCAGTTCTCAAGATATTTAAAAAAAAAAACACTGCAAAGAATTTAGCAGCTCAGAGAACTGTATGAATTACAGGTGTCAAATGCACGTTTACAGATGGAACAAATTCTTTCTAAAATATTGAGACTAAAATAATCTGGCGTATGTGAACGGAACTAAAGATGCTCAGGGTGAAATAGTATCTTGATTTGAAACAGCTTAATCAACAGAGTGGCAACCCAGGCTGGGTTCATTTGATGAAACAAATAGTATTTGATATATTCGCTCGGCAATAAACAGTTAAAATCAGCAAGCATATAATGCATAGTAATCCCCAAATCAAGGAATTTAAAAAAAGATATCACACTAGTAATTTAAAAGCAAAAGTGAGATTCAACACTGCAGAATGAAAGCGGCTCATGTGAAGCACATTTCAAAAGCATGAATAATGGCCAGTGTTAATGACTACTGTCACCACTTCTCAAGCATTTACTACGTGCCAGGCACAGTGCAAACTGCGTCACAGAGAGGGCAGCCTCGTAGGTAGTTAACAGAATGAACTCTGGAACCAGGATACCAGGGTTCAAAAACCAGTTCTGCCACCAACGTGGGTGCCTCTGGCCCGTCATCTGTAAAATGCAGAGAATAACCTGTAAAATGTAGCTATTGCACAAGATTGTTGTGAGTATCAAATAATTCAGTATATGAAATGTGCCGAGAACATTGCCAGGCACAGAGTTTGTGCTTGTTATTCTTAAAACTTATACCTGGCAGGCAGAGCCAAAATTCAAATGCCAGGATAAACTTTCTACTCTGAAATACTATAAATGTTGACTAAGAAAGACCCTACTAATCGTGAGTTAATTAACAGTGATAGAGTGTTATGTTTCTTGCAGATAAGAAACAAAACGAAACCACAGATAGATGAAAAAGCAGCAGTAACCGTCAGCGATGACAGTGAGGCACACTGGCAGGACCAGAGGGAGAAACACCACCTAGAGAGAGGCGCCACGCGCAGTGGACAAAGCACCGTGCTGGGAGTCACGACAGCCGGGTTCTAATCCCAGCTCAGCAATGAATGAGCTGTGTAGCCTTGACTGCCTGCTTAATATGCACGGTCTGAACTTCCTTATCTGCTAAATAAACGGGCAGATAATTCTGACGTTTCTTCTGGTGCTGACATTCTATGACACTGCTGTCGTTATGATCTGCTGCATCGATTCCGACTCATAGTGACCCCATGTGACACAGCAGAACTGCCCTGTAGGGTTTCCTAGGCTGTGATCTTTACAGGAGCAGATCACAAGCTCTTTCTCCTGTGGAGCCGCTTAGTGGGTTCAAACTTGCAACCTTTTGGTTGGCAACCAAGCGCTTAACAGTTGCACCACAGGCAACTATGATATTATGACCCAACAAACCACACCGTGTTTCAAAGCTATACCTTTAAAAAAACAAAAAGGTATTATTATTTAACTTTTGAACAACCACATGTATTCAACAGGTAGATCATCAACTAACTGAATTTGTCTCCAATCTCAGGACGCCGAGTCTGTCTCAGCAGCATTTTGATCAGAAAGGCATCTTCAGCGTTTGAGGATATCACCACTCTTTCAATATATGAATCTGTTGCTCCTTTGCAGCTAATGTTAAAAGGTCATTAAAACTGAGTTTTCGTACTGTCCTTTGTGAATCTAGAGTATTCTGACATTTTAATTCGGGGCTCTAAAAGATGACCTTCATTTTTCAAGATTAAATTCAAATTTTACATGTATTTATAATTATACTTTTGGGCAGAGCAGTTTCAGGAGAATGAAATGAATAGCCTAGGGAAACAACTGCACTGTCTATCAAAAAATAACTCTTGAAGACAGAAAGTAGGTTAGAGGTTACCAGGGGCTGGGGGGAGAGGAGAATGGGGAGTTATTGCTTAACAGGTCCAGTTTCTGCTTGGGGTGATGAGAAAGTTCTGGAAACAGATGGTGGTGATGGTTACATGACATTGTGAATGTACTTAATGCCAATGAACAGAACATTTAAAAATGGTTAAAATGATAAACTTTATGGTACGTATATTTTAGCACAATACAAAGAAAAAAATAAATATAAACAGGTTAATCTGAAAAATAAAACAGGAATAATTCTGACAACAATATAATTTTTCAAACAATTTTTTTTAGCAGGGGAAAGGTATAAAATATTTCTCACATACGTGATAAATATTTCAGTACAGTTTCATAAACAAGTTGCGAAATGATACAATTTACCTTTCTGCCCATGACGACTACTGAATTTGTCTCCAATCTCAGGACGCCGAGTCTGTCTCAGCAGCATTTTGATCAGAAAGGCATCTTCAGCGTTTGAGGATATCATCACTTTTTCAATATATGAATCTGTTGCTCCTTTGTAGCTAATGTTAAAAGAAGGTCATTAAAACTGAGTTTTCAAACTGTCCTTTGTGAATCTAGAGTATTCTGACATTTTAATTCGGGGCTCTAAAAGATGACCTTCATTTTTCAACAGTAAATTCAAATTTTACAATTTCCTTTTCATAGTTTAAACATTTAGAATGGTTAACATTTACCGGAAATTTATTTGGAAGCAGGCACAATGCAATTTAATCTTCATGAAAGTCCCATGAGGTGTTATTCCCTTATTATTGGTGAGGAAGACCAAGGCTTAGAGAGGTTAAGTAACTTGTCCAAGGACACACAGCTAATATGAAATGGAACTAGGATTTGAGCTGAAGTCTTTGGACTCCAACTCTTAACCACTTTTTTATATGGCCTTTATCTACTCAGCTTTCCAATTATTAATTTTTTCACACATTTACCTTTTATCTGTTTTTCATACAACAAACATTAACAGTCTACTATGTGTCAGATCGTTGCACCCAAAAAACCCCACTGCTGTTGAGTCGATTCCGACTCATAGTGACCCTATAGGACAGAGTAGAACTGCCTGATAGAGTTTCCAAGGAGCACCTGGTGGATTCGAACTGCCGACCTCTTGGTTAGCAGCCATAGCACTTAACCACTACGCTACCAGGGTTTCACAGATCCTTGTGGGCTCTGGATATATGAAGATTAAGTAGGCACGTCCCTGCCCTAAAGGTACTTACACTCCCATAAAGGAGGAGAGAAAGTGCAGTAGAAATGTCAGTTGTCTGGAGAACTATAAAGGCCCCAGGTAAAAGTCAACCTGCTGGAGGCTGGGGGTGACAGTGCCTACAAGGAGGGGGCAGGCTGCTTTATAGAGAAGGTGACCTTTGAGTTGAGACCTGACCAGGGGAAGGGCATTCCAGGCAGAGAGTAGCATGAGCAAAAGCACAGAGGTAAAATAGAATGGCATGTTTTGGAGATTAAGAAGCAATTTACTGGAAATACAGGGCCTAGTGTACAAAGAGGTAGAGAGGTATGCCATGGATCACAGAAGGTCTTGTAAGTCTTACCATTTCATTTGGCCTTAATCCCATAGGTAACAGTGTCAGTAAAGGATTTTAAGCAAGAGAATAACATGACCAGATGAGTAATTTAGAAAAATCACTCTGGCAATAGTAGAGAGAGAGTCTGGGAGGTTTGGCGAGGTGCAAGACTGGAGGCAGACAGAACAGCGAACAGTAACTAAGAATCCAGGCAGTAGAGGAGAGTCAGAACCTAGGCAGCCAAAGCAAGAAGAGGGAGGAGAGAGGATAATAGAACTGCTAAGGAGACAGGACCTACAGGACGTGGTGAGTTGGTATGTGTGGCAGATAAAGGAAAGCAGTCAGGTTTTTGTTGGGGTGGCTGGCTGGATGGTGGAGCCACCACCAAGAAAGGGACCCAGGCACTTTTATACTTTCGTGCCCTTTATCTTGCCGTTTCCTCCACCTGGAATACACTGCCTACGTGGTCCACAACTCAAACCCAGGTTAGAAGATCTACATGACTCTGCAACCTAGTTGTATCTTCCATGCCATGCCATTTTTGTGACTACTATTAATATCCCAAATTTATATTACTAATGCTCCAACCCACCAAGACCTACTTCTAATTTCCCCTCTTCATTCGTTTTCTTTGCATTTCTATGTTTTACCGCAAGGCCTAACCGATACCTACGTTATGGGCACATCTTTGTACTGTGGTTGCTGTGGTATGTTACTTCCTTCCAAAGGAATCTGGGTCACTGTGGGCATGGACTTATTTACAAGTACTTGTTTGTTTTCGACTTTCTCACCTAGGGAAAAGAGAAGTGTATTGGACACATTGTTATCTTGTGTGGAATATGAAGATTATTGGGGCATAAAATTATTATGGTTAGACCTGGTCCATGAAATCCAGACAGGGAAGAAAAAAAAAAAAAAATGCATAGAGTAGGAACTAGACCTCAACAAGGCAAGCCGTTAAAAAAGTTATCGATTAAGATCATAGTGTGTATAAAATCAAGAAACTGATTTAAGGTCCACATTAACAAGAAAAGCCTTATTTCAGGTATGTAGCAATTTCATATATCTTTTAAGGTATCAGAACAGATTTGGAATGTTTATTTTATTAACAGTTATTTCAATCAGTGATAAGTCACCACCAACCTAACCTGGGCAATAAGGAAATAAAAATATTTCTTTCTCTTTCTCTGATTTCCCTTCTATTGCCATCTTTGCTTTGCGTCTTTTCATGGTATGCTCAAAGACCAACTATTGTAGCTTCGTCACAGCAGTGGTTTTCCCAGTTACACTGAGCAGGGCTACAAGTGAGATAAATTCTCCAAGAAACAAAGGCAGAGAGGGGGAGGGGGAGCCATGCCCTGTGTGCCTCATGGTGCCACCGCTGACACAGCACTCACTATCCAGGCCCCATCTATGACGCAGTCACGTGGGTAGCCCCTCCTAGCTCCCTCTCCAAGCTAGCTCATTCTCTCCACCTTTACCACAGCTAACAAGTCCCCTGTCCTTGGGCACCTGGTCTACTTCAAGAAGCTATCAGCTGCTCTCCCTTCTATTTTGTTTCCCTTTTCATCTTTTCTCCACACTATAGTCAGAACAATCATTTCAAAATCTATATCTGATCATATCACACCTATCTACTTAAAATTCTTAAGTGGTTTCCCATGCCTTTTAGGATCACAATGACAACAGTAACATGGCTGTAGGGCTTTGCTCAGTCTGGCTCCTACCTCTCTGTCTCTCCAAACACGTTCAGCATGCTCTCCTGTGCTCTCTTCATTTTAACCACACTGTCCTTTCAGGGCCTTTAGCTATCAAGCTCCAGGGCCCTTACACAACCTTTCCTGCTGCTTAGAACACACTCCTCTTCCCTTTTCACTAGTTAATAGTTAACTCCTACTTATCCTTCAAATTTCAGCTCCCTTCCTTGGGAAAGGCTAACCTGATCTTCCTGACTAGGTCAAATCCTCCTGCTATAAAATGGCCTCGTAGCTATCTATACAATTCTTTAACTTGGTTGTAATCTGACATTTGCTTATGTGTGATTCTTTGATCAATGTCTCCCACACTAGCCTGTAAGACCCATATGGGTGGGTACTGTGGGCTGCATCAACACAGTTAATATAAGTTTGTAATTACAACAGAGTCACGCCTTTTAGGCAGAAGATTCTAATGTCAGTTTATAAGCTAAATGCACAAATGATAACATACTAGTGTAGATGCTGGAACATGACCCTATTCTAATTATATAATTATACGACATATATCTCTTAAGTAACTTTTTTATATGATTCGAAATTATAATTAAAATAGATATATAAATAGAAAAACACATGCATAGAGAAATGGACTGGAAGGAAATACATCAAAACTTACCACACTGGTTGAGATAGGATAGTGGTATTGTGTAAGCTATTTTTTTTCCTGCACTATTTACCAAATATTCAGAAATATTGTTGAATAACTTTCATAAACTCAAAAAAAAATGTTTAATGTTTTTAAAGGCTTTTACCTGGAGAACAAATACCATCTGCATCTAAAATTTCATGTCTCCAGATGGGTTTCCTCGTAGCAGCATCCAACATGGGCCCCATCACTTTATCAAAAGTCTGATTAGTGTATCGTTTCAATGTACATTTAGCATTTTTATATACGAGACAACGTCCAAACCCTAAAACAAAACAAAAATGTATATCACAACCACCAGTAATACAAAACTACAAGAAAACACTGATTTGTGTTATTCAATTCAAAACCAACCCAAGTCACAATCTGAAGAACTGGCTCAAGGACTTCTCCCCTATCTACTGTCCATATAGACACTGGAATCTCTACCACCTCTTTTAGCATGGAACACACTTTGCCATGTTGGAAACAGGTGAGAGAAGTCAAAAAGTGACAATGTAAGTCCTTCAGAGCATACAGCCACAGGATGTTAGAATTGGAAAGGGCCTTAGAAATCACCCATCTTTTACAGGTGATAAGAGTGAGGTCCAGAGCAGTTCAGTAGCTAACATCACCCGGCAAGTTGGTGGCAGAGTTAAGACTAGACCAAGTCCACTGACTTTTTACACAGGACTCTTGGCATAAATCCTTTTGGTGGGAAACTTCTATTATCCTCTCTGGAAAGTTTTTCTTCTTCTAATTTGGCCATTCAGAGGGAGCCCCAAACAAGCAAACAAGAAATTTTAATGTCAGACAGTCAGCCTCTTCCCTTGAAGAGTTTACTTTGTTTATATTTTTTGACCACATTTATCTAGTGGATAAGGGAAAAGTCCTGAGACCAACCAACGATCTACACAGTAAGAAAAATGTGCAACAATGGACAAAAAAACCTTCCGATGGGACAAAACAGTCAACCACAGAATCCCTCAAAAATCCTCATCAGTTATACAGTTACCCAAAAGAGCTGTCATTCCTTCAACACCAAATATTATTTCCCAAGATTCTGTGGCTGCTTTTCTGTCCCCCCCCCTTTTCTCTCTTTGGCTAAGCAGTTATTTAAAACTAGATTTTCTCCCTAATCCCCCTAGGATATACTGAGACATGACAGAGTTCACTTACATAGAAAACAGCTATTACTGAAGATATAAGTGCACAGCTGTAAAAGCCTTCACTTATGAATCTCCACCAAAAACAGAACTCTTTTAAGAAATCTAAGAATGTGAGCTTAGAAAATCAACCAGGTAAAGCGGATTCCTAAGTAAAATCTCAGTGTTCTAAAATACTTTTTTAAATATGAAGGCAACTCTGGGACAATACAAGACACTTCTGTAACTGATGAAGGTATATGTGTGTCTTCGAGCAAGGTCGCGGTCATCCTGGCTCCTAGTACATTGGGTCTGGTGTTAACGAACGCAGCTCAGAAAGCCAGCTGGTTTGGAAACATTACATTTCCTATGATGGCCATTAACTGCAACGCGCTGCAGTGTGACTCTGAACTGCATGAAATCCAGGAGTGTTTTCTTTTAAGTGTAAATAGACATTTTATTTACAGGTGGTAGCTTAAAAGCCTGGGGACAGTACACTCAGATCATTAAATTGTGCCGTGGAGTTTCTGACAGACATCACAAAGTCTTCAGATTTCCACATAAACGTTACCAGTTAATCAGAAAGGAAAACATCTAGTTTTAAAGCATGGCTGTTGTCATTTGGAGGAAAAAAAAGAGGCATAAATTAAGTGCAGCCAACATTAATGCCAAAGACACATGTCTAGGAGTGCTATTACGGCTGCCTAGCAACTACGAGGAGGGAAGGGGCCGGCAGAGTGGGTATGCCAGGGAGAAAGAAGAGAAATAGAGACTATGAATAGAGAAGTCAGAATCAGATCAGGTGATGGCTAACAAACCTTGAAGCGGTGACTTGCAAAACTAAACTGTCAAAAAACAGAAGAAGAAAAGAGTAAAAACTACAAGCCAGGGTTTGTGTATGTATATTTTTAACACTTATCATCTAGTTTAAAAAAAAAAAAAGCTTAAAGATTATGGAGTTGAGATCTACAATAAAAAGTAGCCTTTTATATCTAAATCTTGCTGCTGGCCTTTCAAACAAGTTTGTTGTTCAATACATTTATTAAATACATCATTAGATATATTTTTAAAAACTGACTTCATTTCTTTAACTTTTGCTAGAAAATAAATTCTGAAAAATTTTTCCACTGTTGTGGAATTGTCTCAAGTCACCAGTAAAACAACACAGACAAAAAAAAAAAAAAGGATTCTCAGGACTGCATTTTACGAATTGCATAATATACGTGGAAAAAAAAGCCAATGCCAAAGCATGACCACTTCCTTTTTGCATATTATAACATTCAAATTGCTTGAAACTGATATTCGTGTTCTGACTCCAAGTGATTTTTACGTGAACCATCCTTATACCGAACTCTGCAGAAGGCATGTTCGGCATTAGAGATTTGAAAACCCACTCACCTCTGTCCAAGGAGGCCTTGTTTAAAACAAGAGCATCTTCGATATCATAGCCACTGTAACTCATGACAGCAACCGTTGCATTCTGTCCAGCCGGCAGCTTCTCAAACTCTATCAGCTCAATGGTTTTTGTCTTAACCATGGGTTTTTGTGGATATGCGAGGAGATACATGAGAGTGTCAATTCTGTTCCGCTGGTTGTATCCAATAGTACCTTCGTGGATATCAGAGAAAAAGAAATGCGACATTCTATTATGTGAAATAATTAGGTAGCAATGAGTACAGAGATGAACACGTTAACTTCGTTAATTAAAATGAAGAAATCTTCAGGTCAAACATTTCAAAAGCAATACCGTCAGAGTGGCCAATAACTTTTAAAAGCAGTTTTTCTCACTAACACTTAAAATCCTACAAAGAAGAAAAATCACATGCAGGGTACACGAATCCAAATAATTTCAATTTTTTTATTTACACAATTGATCCTTTTTGAGGGATTCTAATTTCCACTGGTTACTTTCACCAGTAAGTCAAAAATTCTGTATTTGGTTCTACTATGTTCCAGGCATAATTCCAGTTGCTGGAGAAAAGTAATTGGAGAATAACACCCAGTGTCTACATGCAAGGGGCTTATACGGTGGGACAGACACATTTCAATAAAAGATATCAATTACCAAAGCACTAAGTAAAAAGTAAAGAGGGAAAAGAAAGAACAGAATGAAGAAGGAAGGAAGAAAGAATTCAAGTGAATAAAGCAAGGAAGAGTGGATTTATTCATTTGTTAAGGAGTTAATAAAGACCTACTATGTGCCAAAGGAGCCCTGGTGGTGCCGTGGTTAAAGTGATGGCTGCTAAGCAAAAGAAAGGTCACAGTTCAAACCCACCAACTGCTCCGTGGGAGAGAGACGGCAGTCTGCTTCTGAAAAGATCACTGCCTTGGAAACCCTGTGGGGCAGTTCTACTCTGTTCTACGGGGTCACCATGAGTCAGGATCCACTCGAAGGCAACAGGGTTCTTTTTTCTCGTGCCAAACACAGGTGAGAAAATGGGGAAAGGCATGGTCCCTTCCTTTAAGGAATTTAGGGCACAGTCCAATCAGAGATTGGCTCTTCCCTACTTAGCAAATGTCTTTCCACCTAATTGGTCCTGGGAAGGGTGTAACTGGGTCACTGTCAGTTGGAAAATGGAATCAGAATGTTAACCTCTTCTTTCTTTTCCTTGTAGAAACACACTGAATGGGGTTCATGGGCCAACTCTTTATTCTCTTGGGTTTGCAGACAAACCGTTGATCACACTCAGAAACCTTAAAATTGGGAAAGCCGGGCTTGCCCTACTGTGGAGCTTAAATGTGGGCTACTGCGGCTCCTTAACTTCTAGGTTTATCTTTTTTTCTTCCCCTGAGTGGCTGAGAACAGATGTTAGTGTTAGGAGAAAGAAGGCAGCTTTAAGCTTCTCTCTCTTGCACATGCTTCTGTAGTGACACACACATATACCATACCCACAAGCCCCATCCCTTTGTGCCATTTAATGGAGTATGCCGTAGAGTAAGCAGATACCAAAACTCCACATTTACTTTTCTCTTCATACTCATGTCATTAAATCAATGGTGATTTCAATTTAAAGATAAAAATAACCTATTCCAACAGCAAAAATGATATGGCATTCCTTGACGGTTACTACTAAAAAGGAATCATAAAATACGTAGGGTCTACCAAAGAGATGAGCGCCTAGCACATTGTCAGAGTCACTGTAGATGCTCAATAAATGTCAAGTGAATTAAAGAATCCCATTATACACTTGATGATACTGTGGATCTGTGCTTAAATCTCTAGAAAACTTACCAAGATTCAGCTGAGCTGGAATACGACAGCCAAACTGAACCTCATAAGCTTTTTGCTGAGTCTGCACTATAAATTGCCCATTAATTTTATGTTATTTTAGTGCCAACTAATAAACTGGGCAGGATACCTGGCACTAGATCACTTGCTATTTTAGTAATAAAATCACTGCTGCTGGGATTGTGGTAAAAGTCCACCAACAGTAAGTTTTTCTTTTACATGAAATCACTTAAAATTTATGTTGAGATTTCAGCTCCAATTGTATACTTCACCCAGCTTGAGGCAAGGGTTCAGGCAATGTCCCACCAGGCTGCCAAACATGTCTTCTGAAACTTGGGACCAGTGTTATTATGCAGCAGGAGGCATAAATGGCTGCACCTCTAACAATGGCACAAGAGACAGGATCCTGCTATAAATTGTGCTAGCAGGCCCAGAACGTAATTCTTGGGCATTCCAGCTGACCACTGAATGGATGAAGAGCAAACGAATCAGCAAATGTTTTGTACTTATGATCCCATCAGGGACTTTTCTTTAAAGGGTTTTGAAAGAACCTGTGAGGGTGCACATGTATGTACATACATTATTAGCAGTAAGTACTGACCATGGCTGTGTACCTTAAAACACGATTTATACATCATGGCTTACTCCTATACCTTACAACTTCAAAATGCCATCAGATTCCATACTGTTTTATAAAAATTAGGGTCAAAAAAAATAAAATAAAATAAAAATTTTTTTTTAAATCACACATAGGATGGCTGATTAGCTATTCTGCATTTTTGAGAAAGAGTCACGCAGAAAATTAAATTACAACGCTAGCCTGTGGGAAGCATATGCTCAAATTGTCGTTGCGGTGTGCCAAGTGGATTCCGACTCATGGCGACCCCGTAGGACTGAGTAGAACTGCCCCGTAGGGTTTCCAAGGCTGTAATCTTTATGGCAGTAGATCACCAGGTCTTAACTCTTTCTTCTCTGCCTTCCCTTGCCCAATTTCTTCTTTATCAATGTTATTCAACACAACAAATTTTCCCCGTTTAAAGTGTATAAACTGATGAATTCTGACAAATATATATACCTGTGAAACCACCACCCCAATCACAAGTCAGAACACTTCCATCACCCCCAAAAGATCCCTCCCTCTTTCCCTGGTCCCAGGTAACCACTGATCTGTTTTTACCACTATATAAAAGATAAGTTTGCATTTTCTATAAATAGAACCACATATTAGGTATACTTTTGTGTCTCCTTTCATTTAGCAGTGTGACTCTGAGATTTATCCTGTGGTTACGGATATCAGTAGTTCATTCCTTTTTATTGCTGAGCAGTATTCCATTGAAGGAATATACCTTTTATTTATCCATTCACCTGGTAATGGATATTTGTGTTGTTTACAGTTTTTGACTACTGTGAATAAAGCGGCTAGGAACGTTCAGGTTCAAATCTTTGCATGTTTTTCTCCTTGATAACTACCTAAGAGTGGAATTTCTGAGTCATTTAGTAAGGGTATGACTAACTTTTTAAGAAACTGCCAAAGAGCTTTCCAAAATCATTATACTGTTCTATATTTCCACCAGTACTGTATAAGAGCTTTGGTTACTTCACATCCTCACCAATACTTAAGTATGTCAGTCTTCCAAATTTTAGTCATTCTTAATGGGTATGTAGCGGTTTCTCATTAAATTGCTGTTATTTTAATTTGTATTTACCTTTTTTTGATGGTTAATAATACTGAACATATTTTCATGTGCTTACTGGTCATTTCTACAACTTTGTGAAGTGTTTGATTTTGAGGAAATACAATCTATTAATTTTTTTTCTTTTTATGGTTCATGCTTTTTGTGTCCCATCTAGGAAATCCTTGTTTAACTCAAGGTCACGAAGATTTTCACCAACATCTCCTGTAAGTTTTATGGTTTTAGTTCTCACATACCTATAATTCATTTTGAGTTGATTTTTATATATGGTGTGAGGTAGGAGTTGATGATACTCAGGTTTTTCTATGTAGATACACAGACATCTCATTGACTGAAAAGACTTTTCCTTCTACTGTTGCATTGCCTTGACACATTCATTAAAATCAACTGCCCATAAAAATGTGGGTCTATTTCTGGACTCTTGATTCTGTTTATATGTCTATCCTTATGTTGATACAATACGGTCTTGCTTGTTGTAGCTTTACCGAAGTCTTAAAATCAGGTTGTAGAAGTCTTCCAACACTGTTCTTTTTTGCAAAAATTCTTTTCAAAATCTGCCCCTGATTTCTTAACTTTCAAGGCGCTTAGAGATTCATACATTCATTCATTTATTTGTGAAACACTCATTAAGCACTTACAATACTCTATCACTAAGCTAGGCACAGAGATATACTAAAAAAAAAATAACACAGACATAGTTCCTGTCCTCAAGCAGTTTATAATCTACAGTCTGGGAGGGAAGGCAGTCTTGATCACGAGCCATAGTGAATGGGAAAAAATGAGGACAGAAGTAGTTTCATTTGAGAAGAGCTTTAGTAAGTTTTACAGATAACATTCACAGAACATATATGTAACCTTTCATAAGTTACTCAGCCCAGCTGGGATTTGGTTTCCTTGTAAGGAAAAAAAAAAAAAGGTACGCATTATTGTTACGGTTAAAAGAAGAAACGCCTGTAAAGCATCTGAATACTCAAAAGCTGCAAACTTACATTACAATTAATATTAACAATATTAGCAGTAATAATAGAAATATACATCCCATCACCCTGCAATATCACCACCTCCAGCTCTAGCCCTAAATACTGAAATTTAGTTTACCTTTTCCCCCGTAAATATTCATTATCAACATCTCAATCTCAGGAAATTCCACATAAGCTCATTCCTAAAGTAGTGATAATGATTTTAAAAAGTTTTTAAGCCAACAGCAAAATTCTAAAAAAGGTCTGCTGGGGATAATTTAGCCAACGTATCTTTACATTTATTTTGTACCCCCAAATGGATAAAGAATAAATGTGATTAAAAAAAAATCCAAACAGAAAGTAGGGGAGAGGCCTACAGAATGAAACAAAATTTTAGGAAGATCTTTGTATGTGTTTTCAATCTCAAAATCCTCCAGCTTGTTTCCAGTACATCCCATTGTACTGTAAAGTGGTGACCACAAGTGAAAAAACTATCTGCTTAGGAATAAAAGCTATTAAAAACAAAAACAGAAGCAGCATTAGCTCTTGCGTTTAAAAGAAAAAAAAAAAAAAAAGTCCCAGCAATTTGGAGTTGAAGGGGGAAGAAGTGACAAGACGCTGGGGGAGGGCAGTTATGTTATGCATATTCATTAACCGAGCAGATAGGGACTGAAAGACTCTTTTAAACAGGAGAAAGTGTTCCACTAGAGGACTGCCAACTAATAAAACAGGCAGGATATGAAAGCGTGACTCATGTGAACTTGGCATCAAGTGCCAACGAGAACACACACAATGCAGCTCCAACACAGCCTTGACTTGTCCTGCTGAGTGACCTGGGGATCTTACAATTTCCAGATGTCTACCTGACTTCTAGCTCTGACCCGTCACAACAAACAGCCATGTCCATGGGAGAGAGGCGGTTGTCAGTACAGTGTGTTAAGACTCTGTGTGGAAACTCCAACTTTATCAATCACTTAAAATAAAGAGGTTTAAGAAGTACCCTCTTCTGCTGTTTTATGCTGCATTACAGTCCACTCTCTTCCATACAAAGCAAGGCTTTCGGTCTCTGTGGTCTGTGCTAACCTGGGTCTCTTTCTGCCAAGTGACAGAAAATGACTTTCACTTCTTCACTCTGAGGGAGTGGGGCTGGTAGTGCATGGCAGACAGCAAATTTTCCAGATTAGTTAGACCATTTAATGAATAACTCTGGGCTACTGTCTTCCACTTTCCACGTGGGCTAACATACAGATGAACAGTAAAGAAAATATTTTAGAAAATCCACACAGAATCTCTGTGGGATTTGTACAGTCTCCAGCTATGGTTCGTATCTAAAATGGGATGGAGTGTGAATTTTAGTTATCCCGTCAAGACTGCATGGGATTAAAATGACCCAGAGAAGTCCTCCTCAAAGTACTAGGTCTGCTTTACAGACTGGGGTCTCTGCTGAGGGTTTTCTCTTTGCCAGCCTTTCTTCCTTTGTGATTTTTTCATACAGACCTAACTCAATACTTCTGGAGCTATCTCAGAGTCCAAAGGGAAATGTGGCCATGGTATGTGCCAACTTTAAATGTACTTTTATCTCAAGGCTTTTCTTTCCAGTCAGGTGTTTTATAATAACAAACAGTAACAAAGGCTTTTTTTTATTACTTAAGATATTCAGTGGCTTTTGTCTTCCTAGCGTCAGCAGTAACGTCAGAGGATTGTATCCAAGGAGCTAAATGTGCAGGACCCAGGGTCAGGGCAGCTGAATACACCAACCTCAGAAAACACAGACAATGAATTGCAAATGACACTCAAAACAAAACGCGGAAAAAAAAACCTTCACACAGGAAACTACAAAAGAACTCTACAGACACTGAATTGGCTTTCTGTACACACTGATCCTGCTTAACTGTGTGTGGTAACTAACCGAATGCTTTGGATACTCACGGCCACAAAATCTGTTTTTTTTTTTTTTTGGTGGAGACAGAGGGTTATAAAAATAAAAATATTATTTCTTTCCTTCAAGTCTCCTTATATTTAAAAGAAAAAAAAATGCGCTAAGTGGAGCTAGATGCTGCTCTTTCCATTTCCATCTTCAAACACTAAAGAGCAGCATTAGCGATGAGGTGATTAGTCTTCCCTTAATTCGGCTGAAGGTTCTACACAAAAAGTGTATTGTTTCAGCCAGGATTCACATCAGGAAACAAAATGGTTTGGTAAATCCAGTAGAAGTGATAGCCCTTTCATCACACACAGGGTTCAGTACTGTATATTTCAACTTGTTAGCAAGTCAGAAGCACAAGCGGGAGATCAGCCCACACTGCTGCTTAGGATGAATGGGGAAGGCTACACTGATGAGTCGCTGTTGAGATTTTCCCACTGTGAATTACTCTGAACCGTCCAGGCATTACATCATTCAGGTAAACATGCTTTGTATTTTTTCCTGGCAAACCAAAGAGCAATATAAAAACTTGAAAAGAAATACATACTCTTTACTCATAATGAAGAAATAAAAAAAAAAAAAGAAAACCACTGCCGTTGAGTCAATTCCAACCCATAGTGACCCTACAGGACAGAGCAGAACTGCCCTATAGGGTTTCCAAGTAGCATCTGGTGGATTAGAACTGCCAACCTTTTGGTTAGTACCCACAGCCCTTAACCACTGTGTCACCAGGGCTCCACTGCAGAAAATGAAAAAATAGGATTCCTTGGTTGTCAAGCTGTGGTCAATCGCAGTGTATAGCTGGTAACTGTAAAGCTAACTGTATTCTAGTTGTTACCCCCCCAAAAAATGCAAAATCTTTCCCTCAACATTTTTACATTTCTTTATGAAGCTCCACTGTATTACACTTTAAATCAGAGATAAAAGTCATACTGATGTGTAAAAATGGCATGGGCAACAACAGCTTCTGACCTCCTCTAACTTCACCAGGGGTGAGGAGAATCAAGATCAACAGCCTAAGGCTGACTGCTGAGGTGGAGATCAGACATGTCTCTTCTCTCCAGACACCACCCGTCCCTCCCATGGCACTCTCTACTTCTCTGCTAGGTTGATAATTCATTGCAATTGCCACAGAGAATTCACAGGCCACACTCACAGTTATGGAGTTTATTAGGGAAGTGGTGTTATTGTTGTTAGGCATCTTCCAGTTGGTTCTGATTCACAGCAACCCTATGTACAACAGAACAAAACACTGCCTGGTCCTGCCCATCCTCACAATCATTGCTATGTCTGAGCCCATTGTTGCAGCCACTATGTCAATCCATCTCCTTGAGGGTCTTCTTCTTTTTCACTGATCCTCTACTTTACCAAACATGATGTCCTTCCCCAGGAACTGGTCCCTCCTGATAACATGTCCAAAGTACATGAGAGGAAGTTTCACCATCCTTGCTTCTAAGGAGTTTTGGTTGTATTTCTTCCAAGACTGATTTGTTCATTCTCTGGCAGTCCGTGGTATATTCAATATTCTTTGCCAACACCGTAATTCAAGGGCATCAATTATTCTTCAGTCTTCCTTATTCACCGCCCAGCTTTCGCATGCATATGAGGGGATTAAAAACACCATGACTTGGGTCAGATGCACCTTAGTCTTTGAAGTGACATCTTTGCTTTTTAATACTTTAAAGAGGTCTTTTGCAGTAGATCTGCCCAATGTGATGCATTGTTTGATTTCTTGATGGGTGTTGATTGTGGATCCAAGTAAAATGAAATCCTCGACAACTTCAGTCTTTCCTCTGTTCATCATGATGCTGCTTATTAGTCCAGTTGTGAGGACTTTCTTGTTTTCTTGATAGTGAGATGTAATACATATTGAAGGCTACAGTCTTTGATCTTCATCAGTAAGTGCTTCAAGTACTCTTCACTTTCGGCAAGCAAGGTAGTATCATCTGCATATAGCAGGTTGTTAATGAGTCTTCCTCCAATCCTGATGCCATGTTCTTCTTCATATGGTCCGGGTTCTCATATTATTTGCTCAGCAGACAGACTGAGTAAGTACGGTGAAAGGATACAATCCCGATGCACACCTATCCTGATTTTAAACTATGCAATACACCCTTGTGCTATTCAAACAACTGCCTCTTGGTCTATGTGTAGGTTCTACACAAGCACAATTAAGTGTTCTGGAATTCCCATTCTTCACAATGTTATCCATAATTTGTTATGATCCACACAGTCAAATTCCTTTTCACAGTCAATAAAACACAGGTAAACATCTTTCTGGCATTCTCTGCTTTCAGCCAAGGTCCATCTGACATCAGCAATGATATCCCTCGTTCTACATCCTCTTCTGAATCTGGCCTGAGTTTCTGGCAGTTCCCTGTCAATATACTGCTGTAACTGTTTTTGAATTATCTTCATCATCATTTTACTTGTGTGTGATATTAAAGATATTGTTCGATAATTTCCACCTTCTGTTGGATCACCTTTCTTTGGAATGGGCATAAATATGGATCTCTTCCACTTGATTGGCCAGGTAGATGTCTTCCAAATTTCTTAGTAAAGATTAGTGAGTGCATCTAGCGTTGCATCCATTTGTTGAAACATCTCAATTGGTATTCCATCAATTCCTGCAGCCTTAGTTTCTGTAAATGTCTCCAGTGCTGCTTGGACTTCTTCCTTCAATACCATTGGTCTCGATCATATGCTACGTCCTGAAATGGCTGAATGTTAGGGCACAACAGGTTATAATTCAGGATCAGGAACAACTCAGGATACAGTTCTTTGATCAGGACAGACTTTTTTCAGCCATGCCTTCAGGCAAGCCTTTCTCTGACCCTCAGCCTCCAGAACCCTTGTGCCCTGCTCAGGTAAGTGTTACAAAGTTCTTTAGCTCTGCCATTAAGTGCAGGGCATGTCACTCCACTGGGAAGCCCACTGTGCTCTCTCACACTGGCATCCTGGTTCTGCTGCCAAAATTTCTCTGCCACTGCTTCTTGCCATGTTGCACTGTCTCCCGTGTTAGAGCTCTCTCTCTGTCTCCTGGTTCTAGGAGGTTCTCTGCAGGGACCACAGGTCCAAAGGACCTGTTCCACTTCTATCTCTTCTTCTTGACAGTAGTGAGGTCTCCCCTATCCGCCTCTGGGATGGCAAAACTGACCAATCCCCTCATTAGGGCTCTATACAACTTGTTTGCATGGCACCACCCCGACAAGAGTTCCATGTACCTTATTTGCATTATGAGCAAGCTGTTCAATCCACTTAGTGGGCCACAGGCACCTTATCTGCACAGCCTCGCCCAATCATTTGGTGGGAGTTACAAGACCATGGCAAAAAAGGCTATATAAAAGTGATCCATCATACTGCATGATGTCACAGGTATATACGAAAGTAAAATTTATTAGGACTTAAAAATTTTTAAAACACAGTTCAGAACAAAGTTTAATAAGGACTTTTTTGCCTTGCATACTCTCTGTATCACCTTCAAGATAAAACCCAAACTCCTTCACATATGGCTCCTCCCAAGCAAACCTCTACACCCATCATGTACAAAACTACCATACCAGAGTACCAAGATTCTCCCACGCAATGCTTGCTTAAACTTCCATACCTCTGAAAAACATTCACTGTCATTCAAGACTCAGTTCAGTTCTATTCTTTAGAAAAACTCACTCTCTAGCCTTAAGTGATGTCCCTCCTCTGACCTCCTTAGATCCTGGCTGTTGGTCTCCTACAGCATTTATCACACTATAGTGAACTACTGCTTTATTTGTTGCTTTCTCCCACTAGACTGTGAACTCTTGGAGGACAGAACTCTGTTTTTCATCTCTCTATATTTAGGCTCCACCCTCATGCCTAGTCTATAGCAGATGCTCCATAAATCTTATAAATGGATAGGTGAACAGATAGATGGATGAAGGGAAAAAGAAGGGGGAAAAATGAACTGAGAAATTGGTGTGGCTTGAATCAGAAAAGTTTCAGGCAACGTAGTAGCAACCACAAGGATATAATGGGTTCAATAATTGTCCTCCAGACAATTACTAGACGCATTCTAATCACACTGTGCATATTTATCTCTATTTTTTCTCTCTCTCCTCTCTCTTACTCTTGACTTTTTCTGCTCTTTCTTCCATCTCTCTTGATTAACAACTTACACTTCATAGGGCTTTTCTCTTCGTATTTACTCTTCATACTTCTCTGGTAGCTATTACATGTCCTTTTGTTTGGTCAAGTAATCAAGCTCACAGAGGTTTTCTCCAGTTTTGTATAAGCTTTGCACGTAAAAGAAGCCCCTGAAAACATTGCAGAGGTCCACAGGCAACCCTCTGAACTATCACGTTACCATCACCTGATATGGTCAAACACAATACTACTGAAGGAGGAATAAAAATGTCCAAGTCTTTTCCCCAACTATTTAGAACCAAGTTCCAGAAAGAAATCTTACCCATTGCTTGTTTCCCCATGGCACACTGGTAAGTGTTTCTGGGGGACTGGTTATGATGAGGGTATGGGATCAGGCCAGCACAAACGCCGAGAAGAGTGAATGGTTCAATCTCCAAATGGGTGGTATCTCTATCAAATCAAGTAAGAGTTAGACATCTTAGGCATCAAATATTAAAATAAACGTCTCTTAAAGGGTATTCAAGGAATTTATAAGACAAAATTTGACACTAGTAAAGCTGATAAAATACCTGAAATACTTAAATAAAATGTGATAAAACATAAATTATCATTATTTTTATTAGTGATAGAAATACAGGAGAAGATACTATAAACTGTCTATACAGGCATTAAAAAATAAGGCATTATTACATATTAAGTAATAATAACTAACGCTTATAAAGGAATTACTATACTGAGCATATAAGAAAGGCAGTATCAACAATATCCCCATAGATGGGTAGTCCGCTTTTCCTCACTTTTCCAACTTACATCAAAGAAAAAGTTGTATCGCCATTTTAGAGGAAGAAAATATCCCCTTTAAGAATAGTTACCATAGAGCCACAGTGATCAGTACTATAGTCAGTAGCCAAACGTGGCTATTGAACACTTGAATTGTTAGGCTAGTGACCTGAGGAACTGAATTTTTTATTTTACTTAATTTAAACTTACAAAAGCAAATTTAAATAATTCAGTTATTTAAAAACTTTTAATTATATTTGAGAAGGCCTAGTAACAGAATGGTTAAGTGCTTGGCTGTTAATGAGAAAGCTGGTGGTTTGAACTCACCCAGCAGCTCTGTGGGAGAAAGACCGGAAGATCTGATCCCATAAAGATTACAGCCTAGAAAATTCTATGGAGCAATCTACTCTGTCATATAGGGTCATTTTCCTTGTAGTTCTTAGTTTGAAGAATATAGTTTTGACCTCATGACCTGGCAGAATCCCAATCCCCTCAGACACTTTAGGCCTTTGTCAGCAGGGGAGGAAAGAGCTCTAGGTTTGGTTTGTTTTTTAAGAGTGTCAGTTTAAAGCTACATTTTATAGCTTAGAATAAAATAGGGTTTGTTTCAAACATACTGATTTGTTTAAATATTGACCAAGTTGACATCCCCAATATAAGTAAAAGTCACTTTTTCAGATACTAAAGTTTTTGGGGTAAGCTGAAAAACGAAGAAGGAAAAAAGCTCAAGTCTCTTTTTACTTCTTTTTCCATGACAACAACATATATAAGATCATATATTGTTTAATAATTCTTGAAAAGTCTAAACATTCTGGATTCTAATTTTACAAAAAAATAGTTAAATTATTATTATTTCCTTCAAAGTCATAACCACCGTTAAGATCCTATCCTGAACAAGAACTGGGAGACTTCCTATTTACCGTGCATTAATCCAGCCTTAAATTCACCTCAAATTAAAACTAAGCAACATATTGCTTGTAATAGCGGAAAAAGTGGAAACCGCCTAAATATTTGTCAACAGGGATCAAATTAAATTATGTGTATGTAGACAGATGATGAAATAATAAGTAGTAATTAAATATAATAAGATGTATATGAAACATTTGTTATATATAATGTATTATATAGATATATACACATATAGACACATGCCAAACCAACCAAACTCACTGCCATCAAGTTGATTCTAACTTATAGCGACCCTATAGGACAGAGGCGAACTGCCCCACATGGTTTCCAAGGCCGTAATCTTTATGGAGGGTACACTGCCACATCTTTGTCCCGCAGAACGGCTGTTGGATTTGAACCACTGATCTTTCAGTTAGCAGCCAAGCACTGTAACCACTGCACCACCAGGGCTCCATATACATAAATATGGGAAAAAGTCCATAATATACTGTTAAGTTTAAAAATCAAGTCACTGAAATTATGATGCCATTGTCTTATATATAAACATTGTGTGGGATCATACATGTATATTAGTATTCACTTAGAAAAATACCTAGAAGAATATGTACTCAACTATTAGCACTGGCTATGTCTGGATGACGGAGTTTGGTGGAATGGGGAAGGTAGAAGATTCATCTTTTTTACTTTACAATCTTCTATATATTTTTTTTAATTTCACAAGTATGAATTACTTAATACAGAAATTCTGTATCCTTATATTCATTTATAGCAGTGAACAAAACAGATAAAAAGCCTTGCCTTTATGAAGCTTCCAGTGGAGGGAGGCAAATAATACACTGATTAATCAGTAAAATACAGATTCTACTGTGTGGTAATGAGCACTATAAAATAAGCACAAGAGGAGGCAGGGCCAAGATGGTGGAGTAGTCAGATGCTTCCTGTGGTCCCTCTTAAAACAATGACCCAAAAAACAAGTGAATTGATTATATATGATAATCTAGGAGCCCTGATAATCAAAGACAAAGCTGAGAAATCAGATTGAGCAGCAAGGGAAGGGAGAGATGGTTCAGAAGCACTGAGGAGTTGCCAGACCTGACCCGGCCAGCACCGGCACCCTCCAAGCTGAATCAGCTAGTACGTGATGGGTGAGGTAAGCACTGGTGCTCAGGACCTGTTTTCCACATTGGGACAGACTGTGCGGTGAAGAATCTTCTCATGTCTCCAGAACCAGCAAGAAAAAGCACTCAATCAGCAAAAGTTAAGTACAAGCATCTAACCTACCATGCGGATCAAACTCCTCCCCTCCCCCGCCGCTTTGGGAAGTACCTCACTCTCATTTACCCACCCTCTCCCTGCTCTGCTCTGGTCCTGGTCCAGCTTCAGTGATTCCTGTGCCCCCATGGCCAGAAGTGGGACCTGTCAGGTGCTCTGAGCCATTCTCCTGGCTTTCGAGAGGGAACAAATAGGAAAAATAATCTGCCAGCTCCCCTAAGCCAGGAACTCAAGATAGGCACAATCCCTTTGCCTAGGCACAGACATAAGGGGTCCACAGACACTGAATGCCCTTCCCTGCACAGACCTATGTGGGCCCATTTCAACAGTGTAGGCCCTCATTAGCACAGTATAACAGTGTATATACCTGGACCCTATTTTCATCTGTATCAAGTATAAGGGGGAGTGGCAGATTCATGACATTTGACACCGCCTTGTCCATTAAGCAGGGTCCTCATCTACCCACATCAGGGGCCTGAGGACTCATGGCTCCACCCACTCCACCAAGCCACCCATGACAGGGGTCCGAGAATAAGCTGTACCTCCCAGTCCTTATAGCCAACAGCATTGGGTGCCCACAGTCTGGCTGCAAAACCCACCTACCTATGCCCTCTAGGGAACAGGGATACGCCTTCCACCCAGACACTCAGGGGCAGCAGTCAGCCCCCTACCTTGATCAGCGCACGCCCCCCTACTGCAGCCAGATGCCTGGCCTACTCCAATCACTCCTGCCCATCTAGGACTGTAGGTGAGAGCCTGCACTACACACTTGTGGACGGACGACCTGAACAGCTGAGCTGAATCTACACAAGAAAATAAATGGACTCCTGGGCTCACATACCTCGTAACAACTCTTGCCACCTACAGACAAGATGTGACAGCTTCAAAGATGCCAATAATCAAACTAGCTCACATGACCAGTCTTTTTGGGCATATCAAAACCAGAAGCTAGGACACAGTAAGCAAACACAAAATAAATAAATATAATAACTTATTGATGGCTCAGAGACAACAGTCAATATCAAATCACATAAAGAGGCAGACCATGATGGCTTCAGCAAGCCACCAAAAAAAAAAAAGAACCAAGAAATCTTCTGGGGGAAGATAACTTCTTGGAATTACTGGAGGTAGAATTCAAAAGATTAATATACAAAACTCTTCAAGAGATCAGGAAGAAGATCAGGCAAAATGTAGACCAGGCCAAGGAACACACCAACAAAGCAACAGAAGAACTTAAGAAGGTTATACAAGAGCATAATGACAAATTTAAAGGCTACAAGAATTCAGAGAGAGACAGAAAACAGAAATCCAAAAGATTAACAATAAAATTTCAGAGTTAGACAACTCAATAGAAAGTCATAGGAGCAGAACTGAGGCAACTGAAATCAGAATTAGTGAGATTGAAGATAAAGTACTTAACACCAACTTATTTGAGAAATCAGATAAAAGAATTAATAAAAATGAAGAAACCCTAAGAATTATGTGGGACTCTTTCAAGAGAAATAACCCATGAGTGACTGGAGTACCAGCATAGGGGTGGGTAACAGAAAATATAGAGAGGTGTTGAAGATTTGTTGTCAGGAAACGTCCCTGATGTTCTGAAAGATGAGAAGATATCCATCCAAGAAGCTCATTGAACCCCACACAGGGTAGATCCCAAAAGAAAGTCACCAAGACATATTATAATCAAACTTGCTAAAACCAAAGATAAAGAGAGAATTTTTTGGTTTTAGAGACAAACAAAAAGTCATCTACAAGGGAGAGTCAATAAAACTAAACTCTGACTATTCAACAGAAGACATGCAGGCAAGAAGGCAGTATGATGGCATATATAAAGACTTGAAGGAAAAAAATTGCCAGCCAAGAACTATATGTCCAGCAACACTGTCTCTCAAATGTAATGGTGAAATTAGGGCATTTCCAGATAAACAGAAGTGTAGGAAATTTATAAAAACCAAAGCAGATTTATAAGAAATACTAAAGGGAGTCCTCTGGTTAGACAATCAGTAACATCAGATAACAACCAAAGACTAGAACGCAGGACAGAGCAAACAGGTATCAGCCCAGATAAGGAAGTCACAAAAATAAATCAAAGCTAAAACACTGAAAATAGGAAAACAGGTGTCAAAATGTAAAAGATGACAACATTAAAACAAAAAAGAGGGAGTAAATAATGTAGTCATAGATCTTTCATATGGAGAGGAAATCAAGGCAATATAAAGAAATACAAGATTGGTTTAAACAAAGAAAAGTAGGGGTAAATATTAAGGTAACCACAAAGGAAACTAACAATTCTTCACCTCAAAATAAAAAACATAAAGACTCAGCAAATACAAAATCAACAACAATGAAAAGAAAACACATACTGAAAAACTCAGTAGAAAAAATTAAGTGGAACAAAGAAACTGTCAACAACACACACACAAAAATACATCAAAATGACAGCTCTCAACTCATACCTATCAATAATTACGCTGAATGTAAATGGACCAAATGCACCAATAAAGAGACAGAGTGGGACAGCATGGATAAAAAAACACAATCCATCTATATGCTGCCTCTAAGAGACACACCTTAGACTTAAAGACACAAACAAAAACTCAAAGGATGGAAAAAATATATCAAGCAAACAACAACCAAAAAAGAGCAGGAGAGGCAATATTAGTCTCTGACAAAACAGACATTAAAGCAAAGTCCACCACAAACGATCAGGAATGACACTATATAATGATTAAAGGGTCAATACAGCAAGAGGATATAACCATAATAAATATTTACACACCTAACGACAGGGCTCCAAAATACATAAAACAAACTCTAACAACATTGAAAAGAGAAACAGCTCCGTGATAATAGGAGACTTCAACGCATCACTTCTGGTGAAGGACAGGATATCCAGAAAGAAGCTCAATAAAGACATGGAATCTCTAAATGCCACAATCAACCAGCTTGATCTCACAGACATGTACAGAACACTCCACCCAACAGCAGCCAAGAATACTTTCTTCTCCAACGCACATGGAACATTCTCCAGAACAAACCACATATTAGGCCACAAAGCAAGCCTTAACAAGATCCAAAACATCGAAATATTACAAAGCATGTTTTCTGACCATAAAGCCATAAAAGTAGAAATCAATAACAGAAAAAGTAAAGAAAAAAATCAAATACATGGGAACTGAATAACACCTTGCTCAGAAACTACTGGATTATTGAAGAAATTAGGGAAGGAATAAAGAAATTCACAGAACCAAATAAGAATGAAAACACATCCTATCAGAACCTTTGGGACACAGTATAAGTAGTACTCAGAGGTCAATTTTTAGCAATAAATGCACACATTCTAAAAGAAGAATGGCCAAAATAAAAACACTAATCCTTCAACTTGAACAAGTAGAAAGAGAACAGCAAAGTAAGCCCTAGAGCAGCAAAACAAAGGAAATAATAAAACTTAGAGCAGAAATAAATGAAATAGAGACTAGAAAAACAATTGAAAGAGTTAACAAGACCAAAAGCTGGTTCTTTGAAAAGATCAACAAAATCGATAAACCATTAGCCAAGCTGATAAAAGAAAAACTTGATTGGAAGCAAATAACCCAAATAAGAAATGACACGGGCGATATCACAACAGACCCAACTGAAATTAAAAGAATCATAACAGAATACTATGAAAAATTGTACTCTGACACACTTGAAAACCTAGAGTAAATGGACAAATTTCTAGAAACACACTACCTACCTAAACTAACAGTGGTAGAGCAAATAAACCTGTAACAAAAGAAGAGATTGTAAAGGTAATTTAAAAACTCCCAACAAAAAAAGCCCTGGCCCTGACGGCTTCACTGGGGAATTCTACCAAACTTTCAGAGAAGAGTTAACACCATTACTACTAAAGGTATTTCAGAGCATAGAAAAGGATGGAATACTCCCAAACTCATTCTATGAAGCTGGCATAACCCTGATACTAAAACCAGGTAAAGACACCACAAAAACAGAAAATTACAGACCAATATTCCTCATGAACTTAGACACAAAAATCCTCAACAAAATTCTAGCCAAAGGATTCAACAACATATCAAAAAAATAATTCACCATGACCAAGTGGGATTCATACCAGGTACGCAGGGATGGTTCAACATCAGAAAAACAATGAACATAACCCATCACATAAATAAAACAAAAGGTGGTATGTGGAGGTGGCGAAAAGAGCTCAGATTGTAGATATGTTTTGAAGGTTCACATGATATGTTAAGGGGTTAGATGTGAGGTGTGGAGAAGGAGAGGAGTTGAGACCAAAACCCAGGTTTTTGGCTTCAGTAAAAAGGAGGCTGGAACTGCCATTTACTGGGTTACTAAAAAATAGTTCTCTTTTACACTCAATCTTGAAATGAGGAAATATAAAAATAGTACTTTGAGAGATTCACACATTTAAGGAAGTAATAATTCTGACTGAAAAGTATTATTTACTAAATTATAATAAGGCAAAAACGTTGTTGTTAATTGCCGTCTAGTCGATTCTGACTCACGGCGACCCCATGCATGCAGGATGGAACTGCTCCATAGGGTCTTCAAGGCTGTGACCTTCTGGAATCTGTTGCGAGCTCTGTCTTCTGATCTGCCTCTGGGTGGGTTCAAACTGTCAATCTTGTGGCTAGCAGTCGAGTGCTTAACCATTTACGTCACCCAAGGGCCCAAAATAAATTAGTATATTTCATTTGGTAGCAAAGAACTTGTCCTTGATTGCAGACATAGTTATCAGGTATAGCATTAAACTCCCTATTTAACTAAATAACGGTGAAAATTTCAGGTAAGCAGTACATCAGTCACATGTAACAGACAGCAAGTTATATAGATGTCCTCTAATGTCCTCTAATATATTTCAAAAGGAACACAGATACTTCATAAAATATAATTGTTCTAAAAGAAACACTGTGAACATAATATCATTTTATGTTTATATTGCACACAAACTCGGGGATATCTTTCCAATTCCTAATAGTAAGAATTAGACATCCTCTGATAAAATCCTCTTTAAAAGGGAAAAACATATCTTTACATAGCCTGATTCATTAGTTCAATTTTGATAGTGATAAAATATTAAAATCAGATAATTCCTTTAAAATATATACACTTGATTATAAAGAAAATATTTTACATTCTACTTTGGTGAGTAGCATCTGGGGTTATAAAAGCCTGTGAGCAGCCATCTAAGATACTCTGCTGGTCTCACCCCTTTGGGAGCAAGGGAGAATGAAGAAAACTAAAGATATAAGGGAAAGATTAGGCCAAAGGACTAATGGACCACAACTACCATGGCACCCACCAGGCTGAGTCCAGTGTAACTAGATGGTGCCCAGCTGCCACCACTGACTGTTCTGACAGGATCACAATACAAGGTCCCGGACAGAGGGGGAGAAAAATGTAGAACAAAATTCTGACTCACAAAAAAAAAGACCAGACTTGCTGTCCTGACAAAGACTGGAGAAACCGGAAAGTATGGCCCCTGGACACCCTTCTAGCTCAGTAATGAACTAACTCCTGAGGTTCATCCTTCAGCCAAAGATGAGACAAGCCCATAAAACAAAACTAGACTTAAGGGGCACACAAGCCCAGGGGCAAGGACTAGAAGGCAGGAGGGGACAGGAAAGCTAAGAGTTTAATGAAAAACTATTTTGTTCTGTAAATCTTCATCTAAAGTACAATAAAAATATATTTATAGACACTTGAATAGAAAGGATAATTAAATCTAAAGATAATTTATTACCACTTTTGTGATGGTCTTACACTGGGATAAATGATGGGTTATGCTTCATTATAAAACAGTATACTTCTAACAGTTCCTGCTAGAAGAGGACACAACAAAAGAACTGAAGGTGACAATGAAAAGAGAAAGTAGGTTCTATAATCAGAACAAACACAAAACAAACCGGTTGCTGTTGAGTTCATTCCAGCTCATAAGGACCCCAGGTGTTACAGGGTAACACTGTACAGAGCTCCAAAGGATTTTCAAAGCCATGACCTTTTGGAAGCAGATTGCCAGTCCTTTCTTCTGAGGTGCCTCTGGGTGGGTGTGAACCACCAACCTTTTGGTTACTAGTTGAGCACGTAAACATGTGTGCCACCCAGGGTCTCCTACTATAACCGGATGATGTTTTAATTATTGTTATTAAAGATCCTACTTACTTGTTAATTGTATGTTCGTAGAGTGCGATGTTACAGTCATTTTCTTCATTCACGTCTAAATATTCAACCAGGCTCTCATGTAAGAAATCTTCAAAATTTCTGGGAAAATATTGGTCAAACAGACGTTATTAAGAAGCATTTGACTGCAGTATTTTATATGTAATAGCAAAAGATACAGACTTTTTCTTTTTGGGGGAGCCTGAACCATTTTTTTCTCCAAGAGAATACCAATACATTGAAGAGATACTGGGAACATGCTATTCTTGGTCACAGAGTGGTCATTAAGTTGCTGAAACAAAAACAGTAAAATGTCTGTGATTCTTGTCAATCTGGTCCACGCTTTTGAAAAGTTCACACCAATCTTAACAAATTTTCTATGACTTTAGAAACTTCCGATGATGAAAGACCCACATTGTCTATCTCAACATATTGCTATAAGTGCTTCTCTCACCAGAAACACTTAACCCTCATGATCTAAACTGATAAATATTTTACAATGTCCAAGCAAGCTAACATGGAGAAGAATATGTTTGTAATGGGCTGATAGTACTTGGTGGGGAGGAATTAAGAGACTAAAAATGAACACAACTGTCTTAAAAGCACAGGTCGAATAACATTACTGATGAATAAACCATCCACGTGAGTATAAATGGGACCGGTAAGTTTTGGTTTGGTCCACTTACCTGTACCCCTGAGCCAGCTCTTCCATATGCTTAGCTGTTACTGCAGGCTTCTCTTTCTTAACAATTATGTAGGGTCTAGAAGGGGGAAAAAAATTCATAATAGTTCAACATAAGAATTAAGTCAGCAAGTGAGTTTACTACAGTGAAATAAGGGAAGATGTAGATACGATCAAACTCATTCCTGAGTTGCTTTAAGACACCAGGTATTTTCTTGCACGTGTAAGTAAGTGTGGGCCCGTTCTCTCTCTCACATGTTCAAGTTATGTATGTATGTGTACACATGCACACGCACACACATACACATACGTACCTTAGAAACCATTCGGACTTAAATGAAAGGAGACAAAAATGATGCTCAGAAAAGTCTAGAGAAGAAGATACACCTTTAATATCATCTTTTCTAAAATGTGAAATTGCATCATTCCAAAAGCATCTCCTGATTTCACATTGGGAATATCTGATATACTACCCATGGGGTCAGGAGACAAAGAAGCACTGTCACTGAGAATAACAATGGCTTTTTGTAGTGAGGGTCTGAAGAATATCCAGCTGGCTAGAGTGGTCTGATTTAGAAGAAGCATCACTGGACCAGACTAGCAGGTCACTTAGAGCTACGTACGACCAAAAGGGTGGCTCCGGGCCTGCAGAGAACAGGGCTTTCTTACTTTCTTGTTCTTGCACTGTAATGGGTGTGGGGTAGAAAGAGCCTTCTGCCTACACACTGTTAGATTGACCTGTAACTGTCAGCGGGGACTGGACCATCTGAGGGCTTCACTACCCCGAGGAAACACCGACACAAAGGATGGCATGTGGCACCGAAACGTCAAGGGCTGTTGCTATTTGGATAACCGGCTCTTACAGAGAAGAGCAAGCGACCACAAGACACTTGTGCGTTCTGCCCTAAAGTCCAAATAGCTGAGGGCTAATGAGCACTTTTACACAGTTCAGAAGAGGAGCTGCACAATTACAAAAGGGGGACATGAGCTGCTGAAAAATGAACTGGATGAGCTTTTCATGGAAATCAATGTTACCTCGAGATTCAGGCTGCTTCCTGCTGGGGAAGGGCAGCCACACTGCTGCCTCGCTCCAGGGCCGCAGCTTAGTCCAGGGTAACAGCCTCAGAAGTGATGACACAAACAGGGGTGGGTGAAAGGGAGTTGTCCTTTACTTCACTCAATAAACTCTACTAATTCTTCCTGCAGGGTCTGTGTTATGCCTTTATAAAATCACCTCTAAAAAAAGAGTTCATTTTCTTTTAAAATATGCCATATTATGCTGGATACGATGAATCAGAAAAACCCTAAAAAAGAATAAGCTAGAAAATATTGTTTTTCCCTCTCCTAATTGGATTATGTTGTTAATAGCTATAAATGAGCACCTAGTGTGTGTCAGGCAACCAAAAAGGCAGAGACCTAAATAACAAACTCAGACTCACACAACTCGATCAGCGGGGACTTAGGATTTGAATGCAGGTATATCATTAGTTAGAATTCTTTGGTGGCAAAGAACTCTGGCTAATTTAAGCAAAAATGAAATTTACTGGAAGGATAAGAATGGGACAGTTCACAGGCTCAAAGAAAAAGGTGAAACACTCAGTCTCGTAAAGAAAAGGAAGTGGAGTACTCCCAAGAATCCACAAAACACAAGTAATGAGCAGTTTCTCTCATGTATTACTATCAGGATGAACTGGTTCCAACCACTTTCCATCTGTGAGCTAACCTATTTGGGATTCATATTCACTGAGGAGAGAGTCTGACTGGCCTGCTTGGGTCATATGCCTGACCCTTGGCTGGGGAGCAGCGGGCACCTGACTGACTGTCTCAAGAAGACTGCCAGTGGGGAAGGACAGTCCCCAAAGAAAAAGGAGGCAGGGTTATCAGAAAGGGAAATGGATGCTGGAGAGACACAAACAATGGCAATTGCAAGTCCAGCTCTGACTGACTTCCAAGCCGTAGCTCTCTCTACCACTCTCCACTACTGCCAGCTCACCGTCTCATGTCATATCACCACCTGAGATTTACCAAGAAGGCCTACAGGGAAATAAGTCAGGGCTTATGGAACAAGGTAATGTCCTCAGCTGATGCCCCTGCAGATCTCTGAAGATCAGATCCTATGTTACACTCATCTTTGTAACCCAGATTCTAGACGGTATCTGTGCATTATGTTATTGTTGTTGTTGTTGGGTGCCATCTAGTCTGTTCCAATTCATAGCGACCCCATGTACAACAGAACAAAACATTGCCTGGTCCTGCGTCATCCTCACAATCACTGCTATGCTTGAGTCCACTGTTGCAACCACTGTGTCAATTCATCTCATGAACGATCTTCCTCTTTTTCGCTGACCCTCTACTTTACCAAGTATGATGGCCTTTTCCAGGGGTTGCTCCCCCCTGATAACATGTCCAAAGTACTTGAGACCAAGTCTCATCACCTCCACTTCTAAGGAGCACTCTGGTTGTACTTCCTCCAAGACAGACTTGTTTGATCTTCTGGCAGGCCATGGTATATTCAACGTTCTTCGCCAACACAATAATTCAAAGGCACCAATTCTTTTTCTGTCTTCCGTATTCGTTGTCCAGCTTTCACATGCATATGAGGCGAATGGAAATACCATGGCTTGGATCAGGTGCACCTCAGTCCTCAAACTGACATCTTTGCTTTTCAACACTTCAAAGAGGTCTTTTGCAGGAGATCTTCCTAATGCCATACATCACTGGATTTCTTAACTGCTGCCTCCATGGGTGTTGATCGTGGATCCAAGTAAAATGAAATCCTCGACATCAATCTTTTCTCCGTTTATCATGATGTTGCTCACTGGTCCAGTTGTGAAGATTTCTATTTTCTTTATGTTGAGGTGTAACCCATACTGAAGGCTGTTGTCTTTGACCTTCATCAGTAAGCGCTGCATAAATAGAGGGATCCTACTTTTCTATTGGGCCTAATGTTATTTTACTTCTTCATCCTCCAAGTTTTTTTCTTGCCATTTCTCAGCCTTTCTCCTTTCCCCCTTTATCCAAGCTAAAACAATCCTATTCATCCTTTTATGCTCAGTTCATGTGGAATATTGTGGGTAAAATCATGATTGTTGGAGTTGGATGAATTCAAAGGAATTTCAAATAAAAACAGACTCCACGACTATCTAGCTTTCGGTATATTACTTAGTCTCACTGAACCCCAGTTTCCTCATTTGCTAAAGGAACATAATAATTCCAAGGCCACAGAGTTGAATGTAGTACATCTATTAAAATAATAAATACTGCCTATCATTTATCATTTGCATACTTGACTATTCTTAGTAATTATTTCTGCCTCTGAGCTCTCTGAGGGCACAGACTGTCTCCAATTAATCTTTGAATCCTCAGTACCTAGTAGGCAAATTCCTAAAGTATTTGCTAACTGAATTAAATTTATTTTAATAAGAGGCTGAAACAGCTTCAAAAATAGAAACCAGCCTATTTGTTTAAAAAGTAAACATAGAGAGGAGCCCTTGTGGCACAGTGTTTAAGAGCTCGGCTGCTAACCAAACAGCTGGCAATTCGAATCATAGAGAGACTCTTAAAAGCTCTTAGCAACACATACCTGCACAGCCTTCCTCCATCAGAGGAAATATAGACACAGCGATCTGTAAGATTTGTTGAGATGGAAACAAATTCATTGATATAACCTGCTCTTCGCATCAGTCGAAATGTATTCACTAGCTTCTTATGGTCTCGAATGACACCCAGGATGTTACCTATGCACAAACAAGTAAGAACATATAAGACAAAAATGAAAAACAAATCTAATTGGATAAAAATACTGACCCAATCAAAATAATAGGCAGCATCGAGTAGTCATTTGAAAATGTTTTATAAGGCCTGCAGCCAGACCACAGGCTGCAGGAAAGCAAAGTAGTGGAGTGGTTAAGGGTAGTACAGCATGTCCCACAAGCTGGCTGGGCAACACGGGCAGGTTAGCCTCATTTTCCCCATCTGTCACACAGTGCCAGGAGCATATACTTGGGGTCCAGTATGTCTGGGTTTGAACATGACTTCATCACCTCCACAGGGTGGTTGTGAGGAATAAATGGGTTGATCTATGGAAAGTACTTAGCACTCCACCCAGCACCTGGTGACGGCTACTGTGAACTGCTCTTGTGATCCTCATCGGTAAAGTGAGGAAAATGGACTTTGCCTCACAGGTTGGTGTGAGGATTCAGAGATGTACTGGGTGAAAGTGCAAAGGCTCACTAAATGTTAGTCCCCGGGATACACTACACAAGGCAGTTGACGAACAACCCTGCTGAGGTTCTCGCTTCTTTTCTTCTCACCAGCCCAGACAAAAAAAACAGCGAAGGGTTAATGCCTCCCAGAGTGGGAGGAAGGGGGAGAAGAGAAGAGACAGCAAGCTCAGTGGTCAGGGATGAGCCCCGGAGCACAATGGTGAGGGGACAGACACACAGGCCACCAGACCAAAAGCTGAAAGGACAAAGGCACACTTGCTGCCCTTGTCTCTAGAAGACTTCTGAAGGAGGTGGAAGGGGCGTGTGAAAGGAGCAACTGGAGTATGAGCCAAGGGAAAGGGACTCTCTTGGCATAGGATGTTGACATATCAATTACCTAACAGCTGAAAAAAATAAATCAGTTCACTAGAAGGGCTGATCGGATTATTTCTGCAGAATGACTCAGACATTTAACTCATACTTAAATATTCCATGCTAAACCTTATCCCACTGTGGGTATGCTACCATCTGTAAAAGGGAAGAAAGCAGCCCATCTTTGCAATATTACCTTTAGCTCTGAGAGCTGTATATGCTCAAAGCCTGGAAAACCAGCCAATGGAATTACTGTCTCTGCCATCAATTTTTTCTACCACTAAAGTTTAACCTGGGCCCAGAATTAAAGTGTATTTGTACTTTCAATAGCTGGTAATACTGGATCCCCTTCCCCTCCTCCACAGGTCATGTAAGATCAACATGTAATACTGTAATAAACTCAAGTAAGATCAACATGCAATACACCTGGAATACAACCTATAATACACTCACCATTGAGGAAGACAAGGAACACATTTGGGTAAGAGAGCTCTTCCCCACATAACAAGTTCACATCTTCTACTCCCAGGTTGCTGGCTAATTTAACAATGGGCCCATCTTCCATGTCAGTGGTGATGTGTGTCATAAGGGCCAAGTTTTTAACCAAACCACAAGCCTAAAAAACAAAAGACAGTCATTTCTAAGAATGAACATTAGTAATACAAACTACAGTTTGTATCTGAAAATAGTTCACCACTGTGCTGGTGGCAGCATAAAGCAGTACAACCCTGCAGAGGACACTCTGGCCTGTCATGTAAATGTGCCACAAATGTACACATCGTTTAACCTAAGATGATAAGCAAGGATAAAAACACAGATTTAGCCACAGAAACGCTTACCACAGTACTATTTGTAATTCTAAACAATGATCATATCATAAATGTCTAACAAAAAGAAACTGATGACATAAACTGTTATTCCCAGACTACAAAACACCACAGTCATGAAAATGATAGTCTATAAAAACAGTAGAACACTGATGGTCTCAGCCACACGAAAATATAAAATGTCTAGCAAGAAATGGGAGGTTCTATAAGACAACTGGGCACACTCTACAGCTTCTTGGTTATGAAAAGTAAAGAAAGACTGAAGAAACTGTTCTGGATTAAAGGAGACTAAAGAGACATGACAACTGAAAGCAATGTGTGATCTTGGACCAGAAAGAAAGACATAAGTGGGTTCACTGGTGAAATCTGAATAAGATCTATAGATTATAGTATTATTATTTCATGAGGTTGATAACTGTACTACAGTTATGTAAGACGTTCACATGTAGGGAATCCAGGAGAATTACAGAAATTCTATGTACTATTTTTGTAACTTTTTTATAAGTCTGACATTATTTCAAAATGAAAAGGAAATAAAAAATATTTTTAACCTTCTATACAACCAAAAAATTCTAGAACGAAAACATAAACAAGGATAAAATACAGCACGCTCAGAAAAAAACACATGGAACACATGAATCAGGTAGAGATTATACCTTCCATTTTCAAAAGCCATCTGCCATAGTAACGCACAAAGTAGGTACTTTACTGAAGTTAGCTGAACCACCCTCTGGGAAATTGAGTGTTTCAAAGTTTAAGAGGTACAAATTGTGCAAATTTGACAAGCAGCATAAGTTTAGTGTGAATTTCCATACGGTTTAAGATAAACTAGGAAAATAATAATAATAATTTCTAAGAATCAGAACCCTGCATGGACTCCTTTTTACCTCTTCCAAGTTTTAACAAACCCCTACACGTTGGAACGTACGATTTTTACTTGTTATAAATTAAGCGATTCATTCATTCAGCATATATATATACACAAGACCTCTCCTCTGATTTAGGCTCTGTGCTAGGTGCTAAGTACACAACAGTGACCCTAAGAAGGTTTCTTCATCCAGAAGTTTACAATTTAGAAGGCATAAAAGCAAGTGAAACCAATACTGGTAACACTAGAAATAGTATCACAGAAGCAAATCTACTTAAACTCTTTGGCTTAGTGTTAAGGTGATTGCTTGTGTTTCCTATATGAGTCTGAGTCCACTTTAGGTCTTGAACTGAGTGCTCCTAGTTGGCTGAACTGTGCCTGTGATTTCTTCTAAGTACACCAAATGAAACTAAGAAGTTGCTCAAAAAAAAGCTCCTCGTGAGCATCAATGGTGACGGGTCTCTCAATTTTCCTTTACATTCTCATCCCCTCTCACCTGCATGGTTTGATTCTTGAGATGAACTAAAACAAGCAAGAGAAATGTGGACCAGGTTTCTATTAGGTAAATTTCTAAATCAAATGCTTCTGTAGGTACCAGCTTGAAAGCAATATCGATGCACTCCTAACAAGCTGCATCAATACTTCTCTGCCAGAAAAATGACTAACCAGCAAAAGGATACGTCCTGGGATGGGGGAGCAGACGCCAAATCCCACCAGTAGGTATGACCTCTGACAAGGCACAGAGCCACCTTAGGTTCCTTACCTCTCCCTCAGGAGTATCCGAAGGACAGAGCATCCCCCACTGAGATGGCTGGAGGGATCGTGGACCACTCACTTTTCTTGTTTTTTCAAACTGGGAAGAGATTCTTGTCATCATGCCCAGTGCGGATATATATGACAAGCGAGACAGCACTTGAGTCACACCTTGGCGGTCCATTTTAAATCTCTTTAGAGACCAATTTCCCTGTAGAGAGAAAAAAGCCATAAGGCTAAGTACTAGTCCATTCATAATGTTGCCTGATACTCTGTAGTCACTCTGAGGAGTTCATCATAGGAACTAATTATACATGAAACTGTTGTTGTTAGGTTCCATCAAGTCGGTTCTGACTCATACTGACCGTATGTACGACAAAACCTAAACACAGCTGGGTCCTATGCCATCCTCATGATCGTTGCTATGCTTGGGCCCATTTATTGCAGCCACTGTGTCAATCCACCTTGTTAAGGGTCCTCCTCTTTTTCGATGACCCTCGAGTTTACCAAGTATGATGTCCTTCTCCAAGGACTGGTCCTCCCTGATAACACGTCCAAAGTACATGAGATAAAGTCCTGCCATCCTCACTTCTAAGGAGCATTCTGGCTACGTTTCTTCCGAGACAGATCTGTTCCATCTTCTGGCAGTCCATGGTATATTCAATATTCTTCACCAACACCATAATCCAAAGGCATTCTTCTTTGGGCTTCCTTATTTATTGTCTAGCTTACACATGCATGTGAGGTGGCTGAAAATACCACGGGTTTGGTATTTACCACAATGAAGCCACTATGAGTCATAAATGACTTTGATGGCATACAATATCAACACAGAAACCATCTCAGAATGCTCTGACAAATCAAACTTATCAAATCAGAGCAATCATTTTCTAAGGAACGAATTATATCCTGAACAAGCCAGCTCAATCAGAGATTTTCGCTGGCAGCAATGAACTAATAAAACACAAGCAATTTTTACAGACATGTAAGGTAAAACTAGTTTGAAGATAAGGGAGATAATTTTATGCTGGAATGTGCTATTATTTCAATGTCTTCCACAGTTAGTCATAATTAGAGAATAATATAGCAACAGAAATATGACTCTGATGGCAATGAATAATCTGTAGGCTTCTTAATTCTGGCTTGAAAAATCTAAAAATGGCATATACATTCATATTAAGAAATACTATTTTCCGTGACTATCATATCAATTTTAAAATAGGTTCACGAAAAAAGTCTTGAACATTAAATTTACTTTATCTCCTATGCATTAAATATACTGCACGATGTTAAATATCTATTGTTGTATAGTTGCATTAATTATATATTTATCCTCAAGGATAATTTAAGGATTAAGATCAGGTCTTTTTTTTTTTTTTTAATCTTAATTCATGATAGCAGCAGAAAATGGTATGCGTAGGAAGGGCAAAGTCAAAAATAAAATGTTCCCAAAATGGATTACTCAATTATCTTTCTGATACCGAAGAGGAAAATTTGCCATCTGAACAATGATTCTTCACTTTTATTTTGAGAACCTGATGAAAGCTATGAATGCACACCTGAGAAAAATGCACACAGGACCATGAGCACAAAATTTCACACTTCATTTCAGGAGAGGGTTCTTGGGTCCCAGGTTAAAATCCCTTGTAGTAGAAAAGATTGCTACGGTTTCAGAAGCAGATTAAGTAATCTGTTTGAATTAAAATACATGACAGGGGATACTCTTTTACAAATTAAAGTTTGATCATTATTATAACAAAGATCTGTGACTTCAGAACCTTGAGTTTTTGATAACTTGCAAAAGAGCTAAATTCTATGAAGAAACTATCCACAACAAAGCAAAGAAACAGGGTGAACACATATTCCCCCAAATTAACTTCTTCCTATATTGCTTATTCAGTTTAGTCCTTCTATGCTTGGAATGAGAATGAATCTAATAAACTGACTTATGCCCAGAGAGTAAGAATAAGTAAGGTACATATTTGGCACAGAGCTAAAATGAGGAAGCAGCTGGTTGGCAAGTAGTAAGTAGATGGGGAGAGAAGCCAAGATGTTCAGCAAGAGAATTTGTTCTAGTCCTCCCCAAAAGTATCTGATAAGGGAGACAAGAGAGACTGGTAAAAGAAATTACTCTGAGAAAAATTTATTTGGTGAAAGTATTCTACTAATGACAACACTCGCAGAACTACAAAGGCTGATCTTGTTCGAGTTACCTGCGTGTCAGGGCACACTTACAATGAGACCTACTACTGATTTTCTAATAAACAGTTCTTTCTTTCTGGGAAGTAAAGCAGGGCCATTGAGGGGCAAAAGAACTACTCAAAAACAGCTATTATGACCTGAAAATCATAGGTCAGAAAAACCTGTGAAGTCACAGACTAGCAAAGAAAAGCAATCTAACAGAAGTGTGTTCAAGCACTCTTTGGAAGCTTCTCTCGAATGTTCAGGGATCTACCTTTAGACAAGTTTGGGCCACAAGAGGTTAATGTTCTTAACTAGGCACAATAGCTTGGTTTACCTCAAGTTTAGATGTAGCTGTCACTTCCACGGCTACTCACACAGACCCACTGTAAAATTCTAATGTCAAGTATTGCAGCAAAAAAAAAAAAAAAAAAAGTCAGCCACTAATTCTTTCATTGTTAAAGGAATCAATGCGTTACACTATGCTATTCTTTTGTTGGGGCAAAATCCCATCCATAAAACTAATTTTTTGTCTGGCATGCAAAAAGTAAACCAGATTTCGTCAGATAGACTTACAGTTGCTATGCTTTAAAAAAGGGAGCAAAACCTATGTGATAACCCCTAATGAATAGCCAGAGGCCCTGAACACACAGCAGCTGCAAGCACTGAATTCATAGCTCACATGAGGAACAGCTGACGGCCCTTTGAAGAATATAAACCTACAGCGAAATGAAACAATTTGTATTGTTCTGGACAAAAGTTGCCAATGAATAAACCTGCTTGTAATATCTCAATTTTATTACAGAAAAAAAAAGGGGGGGGGGTGGGGGCATTCATTAAAAAAACAGCTATTAATGGTCAGACTAAAAGATTCTTCTATGTAAGAGGATGTTTTGTTATTGCCTAAAATAGCAAAAAGTACATTTGGCAATGAAATTATTATAGTAACAAAATTCCTACAGATTAACATTTAACCTGTGAACTACCTTTTAAAGCAGAAAATTTGTGATCTGTAAACATCCCTTTTAAAAATATTTATTTTCCACCTAAATTCTCAAAGTACTGTAAGTTCCCATTTCACTAAAGGGAACTGTAAAGACATTACAAATCCCTGGGGGGAAGGACCTCGCACTTACAGTGGAAATGGCATTCACCATGCCATTGGTAATCTGGTCTTGACGCATGTGCTTCACCACATCAAACTGGGCTGCTCTTTGCTTAGGAATCACCTGGTCTGCAATCTTCTTCATTTCAGAATTAAATTTTTTGAACAAATCTTCAAAAAGAAGAGATAAAAGCTAAAAAAAAAAAAAGTAGACATGAACTTCCAAAAAGCATCATTAGCCTATTTTAATAAACTTTTGGTCACGATTAAAACTTTGTTAAAAAGCAAGATGGAGGAACTATTTGCTTAAAATGGAAAAAGACAAACAACGTATTACAAAATTCAATTTCATAAATATATAATAATCTTTTACATGCTTTGGTGTTGGGAAAAACAGCAAAGATAACGACATAATCCCTGCATTCAAAGACATTTAATTTAGAACTATCACTCTCAGATTTTTAGATTTTACTGACTAGTGACCTAACTTTTAGCTTTAAAAATAAAGATATTAAAACAAAAAAAGGGGGGAGGAGAGAATTTATCATTAAAAGTCTGATACCACCAAGGATGCATGCCATTTGAACTTTTCCATATCACTGGTAAAAATTAAATTGGTACAGCAACTAAGAAAACAGTTTGCCATTATCAACACACTTCTTATGCCCTAACAGTTCCTCTACTGGGTGTATCCCCTAAAGCAGTGGCTCTCAAATTTTAGCACGCACCGTACTCACTCTGAGGGACTCGTAAGGCACAAATCACTGTGCCTCAAACCCAAAGTTCTAATTCAGTAGTTCTACGGCACAGCCCAAGAATTTGCATTTCTAACAAGTTCCCAGAGATTCCTATGCTGCTGGCCAAGGTACCCTACTTTGAGAATCACTGCCCTTCAGAAATGTGCATTTATGTGTATCAGCATACATATACAAGATGTTCATAGTGGTATTATTTACAACAGCTAAAAACTGGAAACCATTCATATATCCTTATTTAGACAAACTGTGTCCTACTTAAATGATGGAACACTATAAAGCAATGAAAATGAGCACAAAGTAACTAACTGCAAAATCACAGATGGATCTTAAAACATAATACGGAAGGAAAGAAGTCTGACAAAAAAGAATACATATGATATGATTCCATTTATATAAGGTTAAAAAATCAGTACAACTAAACTATTGCTCATGAAGGCATAATTAGGTGGTAAAAGTTCAAAGAAAAGCAAGGACATGAATACCATAAAAATCAGAATAGTGATTATACCTTGGAGGAAATTATGATTGGATAGGCATGCTAGGGGTGAGGAGCTTCTAGAGTGTTGAGTCATTTTATTTCTTGATTTGAATGCAATTGACAAAGGTACTTGTTTTAAAGCAATTTAAGCTGAAATTTATGTTTTATGCACTTGTCTGTCTATATGTAGCAGTTCTCAGTAAAAAGACCTTAAAAAAAAAACCCGTCAATTAGTCTAACATTTCATTTTTGAAAAGACATTTTTAACATCAAAGCATGATGAAGCAAATAACCTCAGGAGAAAAACAAAATAAATAAATACAATTTGCTTGATGAAACATGCTCCATTCATCCTGAGTCATTACTCCCCAAACCAGTGAAAACCTGACCAGACTTACACCAATCCTCAGACCAATGCCTGGGAATCACAAGCCTAAACAAGCAGACAACAACGTAAAGACAATAGAGACCAAAATAAAATTTGGAAAAAAAAAGTATCTCAGCTCTTATACTAAGATTACTGGGAAATATGTTTTTTTTTATGATTAATCAATGGTTTGGGGAACGGACAAACAGCAGAGGTAAGAGGCTAAAGCTAGCTGCCGTTGAGTCGACTCCCACTCATGGTGACCCCATGCATGTTAGGGTAGAACTGTGCTGCACAGGGTTTCCTTTTTATTTATTGTGCTTTAGATGAAAGTCAGTCTCTCATACAAAAAGCCATACACACCCCACTGTGAACTCCCAGCTGCTCTCCCCTTAATGAGACAGCACATTCCTCCTCACCACCCTGCAGCCCCCGTCCATTCACCCAGCTCCTGTACCCCTCTACCTTCTCATCTCGCCAAGAGACAGGAGTCGCTTGCATAGTCTCATGTGTCTACTTGAGCCACGAAGTTCACTCCTCACCAGGATCATTGTCTATCTTATAGTCCAGGCCAATCCCTGTCTGTAGAGTTGGTTTCAGGAATGGTTCCAATACTGGGCTATCAAAGAGTCCCGGGACTGTGACCGTCAGGGACCCTGCAGTCTCAGTTAGGCCATTAAGCCTGGTCTTTTTAGAAGAATTCAAGATCTGCATCCCACTGTTCTCCTGCTCCATCAGGGATTCTCTGTTGTATTCCCTGTCAGGGCAGTGATCAGTGGTAGTGGGGCACCATCTAGTTCTTCAGGTCTTAGGCTGATGCAGTCTCTGGTTTATGAGGCCCTTTCTGTCTCCTGAGCTCACATTTACCTTGTATCTTTGGTGTTCTTCATTCTCCTTTGCTCCAGGTGGGTTGAGACCAATTTATGCATCTTAGATGGCTGCTTGCTAGCGTTTAAGGCCCAGATGCCTCTCACCAAATTGGGATGCAGACCGTTTTCTTAATATATTATGCCAATTGACCTAGATGTCCCCTGAAACCATGGTCCCCAGACCCCCGTTCCCGCTACTCTGGCCTTCAAAGTTTTTGGTTGTATTGAGGAAATTTCTTTGCTTTTGGTTTAGTCCAGTTGTACCGACTAACCCTGTGGTATGTGTTGCCCTTCCCTTTACCTAAAAAAATTTGTCTACTATCTAGTTAGTGAATATCCCTCTCCCTCCCTCCCCACCCTCGTAACCATCAAAGAATATTATCTTCTCTGTTTATCTGGAGTTCTTATAATAGTGGTCTCATATAATATTTGTCCTTGTGCAACTAATTTCACTCAGCATAATGCCTTCCAGATTCCTCCATGTTATGAAATGTTTCACAGATTCATCAGTGTCCTTAATCGTTGCATAGTATTCCACTGTGTGAATATACCATAATTTATCTATCCATTCATCCGTTGATGGGCACGTTAGTTGCTTCCATCTTTTTGCTATTGTAAACTGTGCTGCGATAAACATGGGTGTGCATATATCTGTTCATGTGAAGGCTCTTATTTCCTTAGGGTATATTCCAAGCAGTGGAATTGCTGGGTCATATGGTAGTTCTATTTCTAGCTTTTTAAGGAAGCACCAAATTGATTTCCAAAGTGACTGTACCATTTTACGTTCCCACCACCAGTGTATAAATGTTCCAGTTTCTCCACAACCTCTCCAACATTTATTATTTTGTGTTTTTTGGATTAATATCAGCCTTGTTGGGGTGAGATTGAATCTCACTGTAATTTTGATTTGCATTTTTCTAATAGCTAATGATAGTGAGCATTTCCTTGTGTATTTATTAGCAGCCTGAGTGTCGTCTTTGGTAAAGTGCCTGTTCGTATCCTTAGCCCTTTTTTTAAATTGGGTTATTTGTCTTTTTGTTGTTGAGTTTTTCCAGTATCATGTAGATTTTAGAGGTCAGACGCTGATCAGAAATGTCATAGCTAAAAACTTTTTCCCAGTCTGTAGGTAATCTTTTTACTCTTTTGGTAAAGTCTTTGGATGAGCATAGGTGTTTGGCTTTTAGGAGCTCCCAGTTATCTAGTTTCTCTTCTGGTGTCTGTACAATGTTACTAATGTTTTATATATTGTTTATGCCATGCATTAGGGCTCCTAGCATTGTTCCTATTTTTTCTTCCATGATCTTTATTGTTTTAGATTTTATATTTAGGTCTTTGATCCATTTTGAGTTCGTTTTTGTGCATGGTGTGAGATATGGGTCTTGTTTCATTTTTCTGCAAATGGTTATCCAGTTATACCATTACCATTTGTTGAAGAGACTGTCTCTTCCCCATTTAACAGTCTTTGGGCCTTTGTCAAATATCAGCTGCTCATACGTGGATGGATTTATGTCTGGATTCTCAATTCTGTTCCATTGGTCTTCCATAGGCTTTTCAATGGCCTATTTCTTGGAACTAGATTGCCAGGCCTTTCTTCCAAGTCACCTCTAGGTAGGTTTGAACAGCCAACCTTTTGCTTAGTAGTTGAGCGCTTAACTGTTTGTGCCACTCAGGACTGAAGGAGGGCTAGGGTTTGAAAAGGAAGTAAAGAGCTTAAAAAGATTTACACATTCCACTTTCACTTACAATATAGAAAGCCACAAGACAACATCCCTCCCACTCTAATACATATAAAAAAGACGAATTATCTACAAAATCATAAATTTCTTAAGCGTATCAATTAAGGTTATAAGACAACCAGCTGATCTGAATTCTAAGTGGTGACAAGCCTCTCCAAGGAAAGATGGGACACACCATCACCTTCGACAGAGCATGGGAGGAAGAGTCGTCTGCCATTAAAGTGGGTAAGAACAAATCAACTAAAATTATCAGGACTTCTTAAAGGTCAAGTGTGTGCTGTCATGAACACTGAGAATCCTTGGAGCCCCAGATGCATGGGGAGCCCCAGACACAAGGGGAGCCCCACACGCAGGAGTCTGCACTCGCAAGCAGGGAACACAGCCAACAAAACTATATGTATTTCCCTGGACTTTCTTTCACATGAAACAAAATCTTTAAGCTGTTGGGAAGAGTCAGGAAATCTTCCTGTCTAGGGAGACAAAGGTAACCTGCACTGAAAGAGGGGCCCCTAATGTGGAAGAGGAAATCCTCTCTGCTCCCACCATAAGCCTTGTACCTAGTGACAAACAACAGCAGTCTGTTGCTGGAGGAGGGCCAGCAAATCCCTGGCCACTGAATTCCAGGAATAGGTATAATGCCAGAGGGAAGAGAAATAGAAGCAAAAGCCATCTGTCCGGGGGAGGAGCAGGAAACCTGCATGGGCCAAGGATCCTGCTGCTGGCTACCAGCAAGGGGGGGGCAGGAAATTGAAAGTTTTCCTTCATACAATTGAGAACAAGGAGAGAACAACCACTCTCACCACTCCTATTCAACACTGTATTGGAAGTACCATTCACTGCAATAAGGCAAGGAAAAAAAAAGACAAACATTGCAAAGGAAGAAATAAAACGGTCTTTACTTGCAGATAACATATTCATCTAAATAGAAAATTCCACAGAATCTAAAAAAACCTACTAGAACTGATAATAAGTTTAGCCAAGTTACAAGGTAAAAGGTCAATATAAAAAAGCAACTGTATTTCTATGTTGGCAACGCGAAATTGGAAATCGTAATTTAAAAAATGTCATTTACAATAGTATCAAATACATGAAATACTTAGGGCTAAATCTAACAAAATAGGTTTAAGATTTAAATGAGAACTATAAAATATTACTGAGAAAAGTTAAAGAAAATCTAAATAGAGATATACCATACCCATGGATTGGGAGACAGTATTATTTAGATGTCATTTCTCAATAAGCTGATCTATAGATTCAAGTGCAATGTCGGTCAAAAGCCAGTAGACTTTAAAAAATTTATACTTGTAAAAACAGAGAATCTAACTGTAAAATGTAAATGAAAATGTCAAAATTCCTAAGTTTAATAAGAATTCTCAGAAAGAAAAAAAAAAACCTTTACTATTTACCTCTGGAGGAAACTAGACAATCATATATTTATTCTCAAACCCCCTTAAAAGAAAAGTATCTAGCAGGCATTTATCTCGTCTCTTTCATAAATTGGAGCCCTCGTGGCACAGCGGTTAAGAGCTTGGCTGTTAAACAAAAGGTTGGCAGTTCAAATACACCAGCCACTCCTAAGAAACCCTATGGGGCAGTTTTACTCTGTCCTATAGGGTTGCTGGAAACCCTGGTGGCGTAGTGGTTAAGTCCTATGGCTGCTAACCAAAGGGTCCGCAGTTCAAATCTGCTAGGCGCTCCTTGGAAACTCTATGGGGCAGTTCTACTCTGTCCTATAGGGTTGCTATGAGTTGGAATCGACTCGACACTGGGTTTGGTTTGGTTATAGGGTTGCTATAAGTCAGAATAACTCAACAGCAACAGTTTTGGGTTTTTTGGTTTTCCCATAAATTATGTCTAAGGGTAACCAAAGAGATGATAGTGAAAAGTTATTCTTTATTGAAAAATTTCAGCTAATAAATGCAGAAAGAATGAAAATATTAGAATAGTAATATTTTGTAAGTCCTAATGAAATGAAATCCAAAGCCAGATTCAGAAGAGAATGTGGAATGAGAGATATCATTGCTGAGGTCAGATGGATTCTGGTGAAAGCAGAGAATACCAGAAAGATGTTTACCTGTGTTTTGCTGACCATGCAAAGCATTTCACTATGTGAATCATACCAAATTATGGATAACACTGTGAAGAATGGGAATTGCAGAACACTTAATTGTGTTCATGAGAAACCTATACATAGATCAAGGGGCTGTTGTGCAAATAGAAAAAGGGGATACTACATGGTTTAAAGTCAGGAAAGGTGTGCATCAGGGTAGTATCCTTTCACCACACTTTTTCAATCTGTATGCTGAGCAAATAATCCAAGAAGCTGGACTATATGAAGAACGGGGCACCAAGATTGGAGGAAGACTCATTAACCTGCATTATGCGGATGACACAACTCTGCTTGCTGAAAGTGAAGAGGACTTGAAGCTCTTATCGATGAAGATCAAAGACCACAGCCTTCAGAATGGATGACACCTCAACATAAAGAAAACAAAAATCCTCACAACTGGACTAATAAGCAACATCATGATAAATGGAGAAAAGATTGAAGTTGTCAAGGATTTCATTTTACTTGGATCCAGAATCAACACCCAAGGAAGCAGCAGTCAAGAAATTAAATAACACACTACACTAGGCAAATTTGCTGCAAAAAACCTCTTTAAAGTGTTAAAAAAGCAAAGATAACACTTTAAGGACTAAGGTGTGGTGCTTGACCCAAGCCATGGTGTTTTCAATCACCTCATATGCGTTGGAAAACTGGGCAATGAATAAGGAAGACCAAAGAAGAATTGATGCATTTGAATTATGGTGTTGGCGAAGAATACTAAATATCACATGGACTGCCAGAAGAACAAACAAATCTGTCTTGGAGAAAGTACAGCCAGAATGCTCACATACTTTGGACGTGTTATCAGGAGGGACCAGTCCCTGGAGAAGGGCATCATGCTTGGTAAAGTAGAGTGTCAACGAAAAAGAGCAAGACCTTCAATAAGATGGAGACACAGTGGCTGCAACAATGGGCTCAAACACAGCAACAACTGTGAGGATGGTGCAGGACCAGGCGGCCTTTCATTCTGTTGTATAAAGGGTCACTGTGAGTCAGAACTGACTTGTCGGCACCTAACAACAACAATGAAATAACGGATAAGGCAAATGATCATCCTCAGCTGCTAAAAAAAAACATTCGGAGAAAAATGGATGAGGAACCTTACAATGGATGAGTGGGGCTGAAAACACCTAAACCCATGATCAGTTCAATGGCACAAAAAGTATATACAACCAGACATATTCCTCCTGACAGGATACAAGAGGAACTGTACACCACCATCCACAAAGAATTCTGACAACAACAAAAAAGACCCTGAATAGGATCTAGTCTCTAGATTTAACTCCTGGTTTACAAGAAATTTAGGGGAGAGAGAGGAATATATATGCTAAAAGACAACACGGGATAGCATCAGCAAAACTCAGAATGTGGGATAATCTTCAGTAGAAAAAATTCCATTTTTTTAAGAACATACACACAAACACACACAGAAAACCTGTGGATTAAAAGGAATTTAAGAGACATATCACCTAAACACAATGTGTGAGACATGTTTGAATCCTATATGAACAATCCAACCATAAACAACATTTATAAGAAAATCGAGAAAATTTGAATACATAATGGATATACTTTTTTTTATACTTAATATCATACTTAATAATATTAAATAATTATTCTTGAAAAAATTTTAGGTATGAAGACAGTATTATGATATTTTTGTAGGTCTTATATTTTAGATATACATCTCTAAAGTATTTATAAAATATGAATTGATATCTGAGATACTGAAATGATTAGATGTCTAGGACTTATTCAAAAAACCAATTTGGAAGAGGAGAGGAGTAGGGAGGGCTGAGGTGGGTATAGATAAAACAAGACTGACTTCTACTGATAATAACTGGAGTTGGCCGATGGATATACAGAAGCTCATTCCACTGATCTATTTTTGTAAATATTTGAAAATTTTATTAATATTTTAATAAAAATATTTATTAATATATTTAAAAAATTTTAACAATAACAACAAAAAAAACCCATAAAGTGCTTAGGAATAAATCTAACTAAAAAGATGTAATACCTTTATGGAGAAAATTATAAATGCTTATTGAAAGATATAAAAAAAAAAACCAAATAAATGAAGAGAAGAAAAATATTCATGGACAAAAAGATTACATATTATAAGATACTCATTTTCCCCAAATTGACCTATAATTCCAAGCAACTCTAAACAAAATCACTGGTTCTTTTTTTTAATGAAAATTGACAGATTAATTCTAAAATTAATATGAAAGATCTAAGGCCCCAAAATAGCCAAGACACTCCTGAAAAAGAAAGTAAAGGGACTGACAAATGCATTGACAAACTGACCAATGGGACAGAATAGAGTCAAGAAATAGACCCATACATAAATCAAAACTTGCTATATGATAGAGGAGGCATTTCAGATCAGAGAGGAAAAGAACTATACAATATATGGTGCTGGGACAACTAACTGGAAATTCATTTAGAAAAAAATGAAGCTGAATTCTTTCTTTCATTCCATACCTAAAAATCCATTCCAAATGGACTAAAGAACAAATACCTAAGTAACAAGTTTAAAACACCATTAAAAAGACGAACTATTGACAAAGCTGACTACCATCAAAATTATGAACGTCTAGTTATTATATTTTAGTTATTATATAGTCATTACAAGACATCATAAAGTATTTAAAAAAAAAGCAATTCATAGACTGGGAGATGATATCTGCAACACATATAACTGACAAAAACTTAGGATCCAGAATATACACAAAATTTCCTTGAAATGAATAAGGAAAATACGAACAACTCAAAAGGCATTTAAAGTAAGAGAAAACAGGAATGGCTAATAAGCATATGAAACGATGCTCAAACACATTAGTAATGAAGAAAAGACAAATTAAGACCACAAGGAGATACTACTTTGCACTCACTCAAACAAAAAACAAGCCCATTGCCTTCCAGTGGATTCTGACTCAAAATGTGAAAGTTTGATACTAAGTCACAGGATGTAAACTATCAGGAACTCATATACAATTGTTGCTGTCGGGTGCCGTTCAGTCAGTTCAGACTCGTAGTGACCCTATGCAGGTCATAGTGACAACAGAACAAAACACTGTCCAGTCCTGTACCATCCTCACAATCGTTGTTATGTTTGAGCCCATTGTTGCAGTCACTGTGTCAATCCACCTCGTTGAGGGTCTTGCTCTTTTTTGCTTTCCCTCTACCAAGCATGATGTCCTTCTCCAGGGACTGATCCCACCTGATGACATGTCCAAAGTATGTGAGACAAAGTCTTGCCATCCTAGCTTCTAAGGTGCATTCTGGCTGCACTTCTTCCAGACAGATCTATTCATTCTTTTGGGAGTCCGTGGTATACTCACCATTCTTCGCAAACACCATAACTCAAAGGTGTCAATTCTTCTTTGGTTTTCCATATTCACTGTCCAGCTTTCGCATGCATATGAGGCAACTGAAAACACAATGGCTTGGGTCAGGTGCATCTTACTCCTCAAAGTGACATCTTTACTTTTTAACACCTGAAAGAGGTCTTTTGCAGCTGATTTGCCCAATGCAATGTGTCTTTTGATTTCTTAACTGCTGCTTCCGTGGGCATTGATTGTGAATCCAAGTAAAAAGAAATCCTTGACAACTTCAATCTTTTCTCTATTTATCATGATGTTGCTTCTTGGTCCAATTGTGAAGATTTTTATTTTTTTATGTTGAGTTGTAATCCATACTGAAGACTGTAGTCTTTGATTTCATCAGTAAGTGCTTCAAGTCCTCTTCACTTTCTATAAGCAAGGCTGTGTATCTGCGTAGCGTAGGTTGTTAATTAGTCTTCCTCCAATTCGGAAGCCCCATTCTTCTTCATATAACCAACCTACTCAGATTATTTGTTCAGCATACAGATTGAAAAAGTATGATGAAAGGGTACAACCCTGACGCACACCTTTCCTGACTTTAAACCAGGCAGTATCCCCTTGCAATGTACAAATACCTGGGAAAGTAGTTTAACATTCTTCGTACAGTTGAAGATTTACATACTCTGTAACTAGGGAATCCTACCTGAAGAAACTCTTACATATGGATACCAGGAGACACGAATAAAGTTTATATGTATATATACACACACACATGCACATATACTCTGTCCTATAGGGTCACTATGAGTTGGAATCGACTCGACAGCACTGGTTTTTTTTTTGCACATATATGTGTGTGTGTATATATATATATACATAAAAGAACCATGCAAAGTCCATGATTGTTAGAGTGAATAAAGTGTTACCATATTTATTATATCTTTAAAAACCAAAACCAAACCTGTTGCTGCTGAGTTGATTCCAACTCATAGCCACCCTACAGGACAGAGTAGAACTGCCCCATAGGGTTTCCAAGCAGCAGCTGGTATATTCAAACTGCCAACCTTTTGGTCAAAAGCCAAGCTCTTAAGCCACTGCACCATCAGGGGTTCGTATTGTATCTTTACACAATCTAATAGAAATGAAAATTAATGAACTACAGCAACAAGCAACAACATAGATGATTCTTAAAAACTGTTGAAAGAAGAAAAAGTTGCAGAAGAATATATATGGTATGGATCTACTTCTATAAAGCTTAAAAACAGCAAAACACATTATTTACAAAACATTTTAAAACTTCAAAAAAAATTTTTAATGATTTAATAAACAAAATAATAAACACAAAAATTTAGGGTAGTGGGGGAAGAGAAGGAGAATGGAGTAAGAAAGACGGAGTAGTATTGATAATGGTCTAATTCTTAAGTTGGGTAGTAGCTTGGAGGATGTTCATTTTATTTGTACACACTATAACTTACATAAAAAAAATACATGCCATATATTTTTGGGTTTTATGCTAAAAATTACACATAAAAATGGAATATTAAACCATGGTGACATATTTAAAACAGTGTGACCATGGAAGCAGATCAATGAGAGAGAATAAAAAGCCATAAAAACAGACTAGGATGGTTGTTTCCAGAATTGGTGGAGTAGCTCCTATCAGATTGGACTTGCCTGCAGGTAACAATTATAAACTCTAGAGAAAATATTAAAATAAAACTATATGAAGGCACTAGAGAGTATCCAAAAGCAGGCAGAAGCTCAAGGGATGTCAACACTTATCAGAAGGTAACGGCGCTGGCTTCAACGTACTTAAGGGAAGGTAAAACTTGGATTTTGAGACCCTCAGTCTTAACTAGATTGAAGAAAGAGAGGGGGAGAAAAAAAAAAAAAAAACAACCCTGAGCTACCACAGTAGCTGGGAAGTGAGGGGGAATTCTGAGAAAGAAGAGAACCACAGAGAGAAAATCCCAACTTCTGTGTATGACCTTTGTCCAAGTTTCTGGCGAATCCTAAACTGTATCTTGAGAGGTGTGGCCCACGTCCCCCCAATCCCCCAAATCTGGGCAGGGGTTGTGGCTACTTTGACCAATAGTGTAGGCATAAGTGACACTGTGACTTTCAAGGCTAGGTCATTACGCCACGCACTTCTGTCCTGTTCAAAGAACACTCTGGCAGCCCTGAGCCACCCTGATTGCCACCATGCTGGAGAGGTCACACACCTCTCAGCTGAGTCAGCTTTTCAGCCCTCCCCCCATCTTCTGGCAGAATAGCGCCAACTGACCTCCAGCAACACCACAGGAAGCAGATATATCAAATGGCTGAGTCCTGCCTGGATTTCTGAGCACAAAACTGTGAACTATAAAAACTTTGTTGTTTTAAGCCACTGTTTTGGGGTAGCACATAAAATGCTGTAACAGATACCCAGAACAATATTTATATAAAATTCACAAAAAAGGCAAAACTAAATAGATGGCTTATGGCAAATAAATGGCTGGTATACTTCTTCAATAATCAAACATAATAGATAATGTTGCTCCTGTTAGGTGCCGTCAAGTCGATTTCGACTTATATTGACCCCATGTGACAGAGTAGAACTGCCCCATATGGTTTTCTAGGCCGTAATCTTCTTTTTTTTTTATGGGAGCAGATCGCTAGGTCTTTCTCCTGTGTTGCTACTGGGTAGGTTCGAGCCATAGACCTTTCGATTAGCAGCTGAGCGTAACATATATTACGAATACCCTGCAAGATGAATTCTATTAGTTCTTTTTTTTTTCTTTACAGAAATAAAGCTCAGTCCGATTGTAGTCTAAGTCACCTAACAAAACATTTAAGTATGGCTGAGGGGAGCAATTATGTATACAGTAATCACCTACTTACAGGGGAATGCTCACTGAGACTCACTGACAACTAAGTTACTTTAAGATTTTCCACATTCCACTCACCTTTTAACTCAATAGCAGGTTAGCTCAAAAAGGAAAGAATTTCTCCCTTGAGAACTGCGCTCTTTTAAAACAGTATCCCTATGAGACCAAATGGACAACAGTTACTCTAAAGCACAGATGAGGACTTGGGGGTGGGGGGCAATGAGACCTAATTAACGGGAGTGGAACAATGAGAACGGAAATAGAGAATGTTGACACAAATTGAAGAATATAACTAATGTCACTGAACATTACGGGTAGAAATTGTTGAATGGGAACCTGTTCTGCTGTGTATACCTCCACCAAAAATATAACAAAATCTTAATAAAAAATATTTTCCACATTCCATACTGACTACATCCTCGAATGTTTATAACCCACCAGTAGGTTTCAGGACTCATAATGAAGAAGATTTTCAAAGCAAATGAGTTTTCCCCTCTAGTCACAACTGACAGAGAATTGTCTAAGTGGAATCTGACCCCTTATGTTAGACAAGTCCTTCTACTAGTCTACTAAAAACAACTTTGCAGATAGGCAAGTCAGGCTCCTGGACTTGAATTTACCATGTCAGAAGTGTTCTAAAAAGAAGACTTCCTCCTCTGAGAGCTTAATCTTTTCTTACACTCAGACCCAGCAGTTTCACTCATGGAAAGAAAGAATACGGGAATGGAAGCAGGTGCAGAGGGGTGAGAGGGGATGAAGAAGCCCGTTTCAGCGACTTCCTGTGGAAACTGGCAAAAGGAACATGAATAAGCATCCTGAACAGAATCGAATGCCCTTAACCCAAACCACAAAAGCTCAGCCCTATTTTAATTAGCCCCTCACACTTTACCACTTTTGTGTCTCAAGTTATGACAAAGTTTTTTTGGATCCCAGCTGAATTTTTTGTAGCCCCCTGTCCCTGGCACCAAACAAGTAAAAAGTAAGAGCATGTCAATAGAAAGACTGGCTCATTAATACATTTCTCCACCCCCTGATTTTACTTATTTTCAATTTAAGAGAAATAATGTTCTCCAGTTTACAGAGCAGTGAGAAACTGCAAGGCCAAGTCACACAATAACCACATTGTTTAGGTCAAGAGTAAGATGATTAAAAGGGATGGAATGCTGGTGATAATATTCAATACCTTTCATTGCTAGTTTGAGGCCTTTCAGCTTGCTTAAGACAGGAGCACTAAAGAGCAAATTATATTTAAGGAAAAATGCTGACAGCTCATCAATTGATTTTCAATGAAAATGCTAAAAAAAAAAAATTAATAAAGAAGTTAAGCTGCTGAAATACAGTTTCACCAATTAGCTTAATGTCAGAGAATTCTAATTAGGCGTCTTGAGATTGCTATTTAGTGTTTAAGCCTTCAGAGTGCCAAATTCTCCTTTTCACACAAACTGGTTGCAAAATTAAAGACATTAGGCAGCCTTAATTACATTATCAGAACAGCTGGGATTAGGCAATCTCTGAAGTCAAGACGGCATTCTTTTGTTACGGGGTGGAAATCCCTGGCTTTCCAGGGTGCCGGATTTTGGTGCTGTTCCATATCTCGCCCATACAAAGCAAACGGCATTAGAAACAAAAAATTTTCAGACAAAGAATAGAGTAATGCTCAGCAAATAATGAACACATTACCGAAAAAGAAAAGGTAGGTGAAAAGATTAAGCCTGAAATCGGTAGGTTTTGCTAACACCTCTACTGGCGGCTGGCCTGCCAACCCTCTGGTGGCAGGAAGACTGAGGGACAGCTCTGTAGACCTGCTTGGCCGCCAGCTATGACTCTGTTATCTAAAGCTAAAGCACATTCATACTCCTCCATCCCAGGGGGTGTGAAATTAGCAGCTATTGTTTCTACACATTTTTGTCAACACAATGCCTTTTATGTCCTTACACTGTTAATAAAGCTATGTTTCCTGCACATGGGAACCCTCTCTTTAATTCTAGTTTTTTTTAAGCAACAGGATAGTTGCTCCTCTCCCTCCTCCCTACTCCATCCGTTATTCCTCTAAAAACCAACATCTTTGTAAATGGACTCATTTAACATCATGATTTTTTCAAATTGTAAAGACAGTAAAAATCAGGGTGGCTGGCAGTAGGGATACCCACAATCTCCTGAACAGTGGTCAATCTGAAGGTGGTCAAAAACCCACCTGCTAATAAGCATCAGCTATTAATTGAACAGAGCTAACTTTGTCCCCATACCTAAAATTACTCTAATTTTTAAATTCTAGTTTTTTTTGTTTTGTTTTCAACTTTAGTTGTGGTAATATCTGCTGATATCATCCAAACCACCATCATCTCTTACCTGAAATACCGCTATAGCACCCCTAACCTGCCTGTTCATCTCCAAATCCGATCTTTCTCAACTGAAAATCAGATCTTGTCACTCCCTGGTGAAACTCTCCAATGGGTCTCCACTGCATGTAAAATTAAATCCAAACTTCTCTCCGTGGCCTACAAGGCGTCATGGAACCCGGCCTCGTCTAGGTCTCCAATGTCATCTCTCACCACCTTGTACCTCACTCATTACAGCCACACTGACCCTCTTTCAGTCCCTCCACTCCCTAACCTCACTCCTGCCTTGGGATATGTGCACTTACTTGCTTGTGTCTCTTCCTGGAGTGCGGTTCCCAAGGCTGCAGGAGGCTGGCTTCTCCTCATCAAAGTCTCAGCTGTGACGTCTGTGGGCTCAGCTTAAAACATATTACCCTTTCAAAGTGCTGTTTCCAGATTGTCCCGACTAAAGCACCACTTGCCACCCCCATCAGCACTCCAACACTCTCTTTAACATTACCCTGTTCTCGGTTTTCTTTGTTAACACTTACAACCTACCAGTAGGCTGCATGACTATCAAAACGCACGTTCTTGGGAGCAGGAGCCTCATCGTTCTTGGTCACCATTACATCTCCTGTGCCCAGCTCAGTGCCTGCATTTATCTGGGGATTAGGCAATTAATATAAAAGGTTCCTGCCCTCAATGCATTCACAGTCTAAAGGGGGAAAGAAACAGTAATTTGGCATGTGAATAAAGACCTGAACAAATGTTATTGGCACGTGGAGGACAGAACAACTGACAATACCTAGGGTTCACAGGTGGTTTCAGAGAGGATGACTTGAGGAATGAAGAATGAGTAGGAGCTCTCTGTGCAGGGTGGGAGTGGTGGGGGGTGGGAGGAGAGCAGCACCGGCAGAAGACTAACTCAAAGGCCCAGAGGGATGAAAAAGCATGGTGTTTGTGGGAAGATGTAAGCAGCTCCCCTTGGCATGAGATGAGGTTGGAGAGACAGGCAGGGGAATGATCAAGAAGGACCTTGCAAGGGCTGCTAAGAGTTTACACTTTGTCCTATAGAGCAGTCAACCTATGTTTGGGAATTCCACAGAGGAGTTTCAGGGAAAGGGCAAGTAGGCAGAGAAATAAGCCCTTATAACTCCTCAACCAGAGAGGCAGAACTTTTGTTTTAATATTGGAATTCCAATTAAGATTTCATCCTTTCAAAATAACCTTTTGAAAGCCACATCTGAAGCTCAGGTCTGCTGAAAAAGGCTCCTTGGAAACTGACCTGTGGCTCTTCGCCTGACCTCACAGTAAATGCTCAGGGACGTGTTGGCATTGCTTTGCACCAGGTAAGTAGATAGGCTGATGGCCAGGGCCTCCAGAACAGGCAGATGGGAGGCACAACCAAGAATCAGAGAAGGTGCAGAGGGGATTCAAATGTATGGGAACTGTGTTCATTCTTAAGCTGACAGAGTTCTGTGAATATTGGCTTTATGAGTCTCAACACACACACACACGTATGTTATACAGTCTTTTGCATTTGAAATTTTTCTTAAGTAAAAAGCAATCACACAAAGGCCAGTATATATCAAATTCTGCCACAACAGACACATTTAACTGATCAAATCCTCGTTAAGTAAGTAGGCATGGCAGTTTTGTTAACCAAGCAACAGTCACCGACATACATACTGAAGATCTGTTTCATACTAAATGTGGACAAAGTGTTTCTATATGTGATTTCTTCTGAAACTGAAAGCCTGACTCCAAACCTAACCCTGACAAAGAATTCCAAAGAAGCCCCCAAAGCTTAGCATACATTCACACATAGGCCTGAAATATCAAGAATACATTAAAGATGTCATTTGTCTCCAAATTCTTCCATTGATTCAACACAATTCCAGTTAAAATTCCAAGAGGTTTTTAATGAAAATTGACAGACTGATCCTAAAATTTATATGGAAAACTAAGGTCCCCAAATAGCCAAGACACTCCTGAAAAAGAAGGCAAAGGGACTGGTGGATGCACAAACTGACCAGTGGCAGAGAACAGTGTCCTGAAACAGACCTACACGTATACCGACATGTATTATATCACAGAGCTGGCATTTCAAATCAGTAAGAAAAAAAAAAAAAACTATGTAATAAATGGTACTCACATAACTAGTTACCTCTTTGGAAAAAAATGAAATTGGATTCCCTATTTCACACCACATGCAAAAATCCATTCTAGATGAATTCAATATCAAATTATAAAGGCACGGGGGCGGACCCAAGATGGCGGACTAGGCAGACGCTACCTCGGATCACTCTTACGACAAAGACACGGAAAAACAAGTGAATCGATCACATACATAACAATCTACGAACCCTGAACAACAAACACAGATTTAGAGACTGAGAACGAACTAATACGGGGAAGCAGCGATTGTTTCCAGAGCCTGGAGCCAGCGTACCAGTCACGTACAGCACAAGCACAGAGACCTGCTCCACCCCCCTGAACTAACCCCGGGAGGGGGACCAGCCGGTTCCAAGGGCGGCGTGGGACGCAGCCGGTAGGAGAAGTCCCCGGGAGGCAGTGACTGGTCTTGGAGCAGAAAGAGCAGCATCCGAGCCGGGGAACCGTCCCGCAGGGATTTGGACTGGACGCAGGTACGCCATAAACACGGAGAGTTGCTCCACCCCCCTGAACTAACCCCGGGAAGGGGACCAGCCGGGTCGCGCGGGCGGCGTGGGACGCAGCCGGTAGGAGAAGTCCCCGGGAGGCAGCGACTGGTATTGGAGCGGGGAGAACAGCGTCCCAGCCGGGACACTTGGTCACGGCACAAGCACGGGGACCTGCTCCACCCATCTGAACTAATCCTGGGAGGAGGCCCAACTGGTTCTCGAGGGCGGCACGGCCATGCGGCTGGAGGGACGAGAAGTCCCCGGGAGGCAGCGACTGATTTTGGAGTCGAGAGTGCACCGTCCCAGTAGGGGAGCCTTGACGCTGGGCGTGGGGCTGGAAGCGGAGGATCTGACCGTGACTCCAGCGGGCCAGACCCCCCGGGGGCAATCTCCACACAGCCAGCACACATAGGCGACGCGCCCCGCGGGAATCTCAGATGTAATAGTCATTCCAAGCAAGACAAGCAACTCTGGCTATATTCTGAGGTGCTACTCTCCTATCTCTCTGTTCCCTCCCCCACCCTCCCCAGGCGGCTTCATTAACATCTGAATAGCCTGAGCCAGAGGGAGAACTCTGATAGGGATCTGACTGCATTTTTTTTTAGCGGGTTTTCTGGAAAAACTAGTTTCCCAGTGATGGCTCGGAGACAACAATCCATATCAAACCACTTAAAGAAGCAGACCGTGACAGCTTCTCTAACCCCCCAAACAAAAGAATCAAAACCTTTCCCAAATGAAGATACAATCTTGGAATTATCAGATACAGAATATAAAAAACTAATTTACAGAATGCTTAATGATATCACAAATGAAATTAGGATAACTGCAGAAAAAGCCAAGGAACACACTGATAAAACTGTTGAAGAACTCAAAAAGATTATTCAAGAACATACTGGAAAAATTAATAAGTTGCAAGAATCCATAGAGAGACAACATGTAGAAATCCAAAAGATTAACAATAAAATAACAGAATTAGACAACGCACTAGGAAGTCAGAGGAGCAGACTCGAGCAATTAGAATGCAGACTGGGACATCTGGAGGACCAGGGAATCAACACCAACATAGCTGAAAAAAAATCAGATAAAAGAATTTAAAAAAATCAGATAAAAGAATTAAAAAAAATGAAGAAACTCTAAGAATTATATGGGACTCTATCAAGAAGGATAACCTGCGGGTGATTGGAGTCCCAGAAAAGGGATGGGGGGACAGAAAACACAGAGAAAATAGTTGAAGAACTCCTGACAGAAAACTTCCCTGACATCATGAAAGATGAAAGGATAGCTATCCAAGATGCTCATCAAACCCCATTTAAGATTGATCCAAAAAGAAAAACACCAAGACATATTATCATCAAACTCACCAAAACCAAAGATAAACAGAAAATTTTAAAAGCAGCCAGGGAGAAAAGAAAGGTTTCCTTCAAGGGAGAATCAATAAGAATATGTTCTGACTACTCAGCAGAAACCATGCAGGCAAGAAGGGAATGGGACGACATATACAGAACACTGAAGGAGAAAAACTGCCAGCCAAGGATCATATGTCCAGCAAAACTCTCTCCGAAATATGAAGGCAAAATTAAGATATTTACAGACAAACACAAGCTTAGAGAATTTGCAAAAACCAAACCAAAGCTACAAGAAATACTAAAGGATATTGTTTGGTCAGAGAACCAATAATATCAGATATCAGCACAACACAAGGTCACAAAACAGAACGTCCTGATATCAACTCAAATAGGGAAATCACAAAAACAAACAAATTAAGATTAATTAAAAAAAAAAATACACATAACAGGGAATCATGGAAGTCAATAGGTAAAAGATCACAATAATCAAAAAGAGGGACTAAATACAGGAGGCATTGAACTGCCATATGGAGAGTGATACAAGGCGATATAGAACAATACAAGTTAGGTTTTTACTTAGAAAAATAGGGGTAAATAATAAGGTAACCACAAAAAGGTATAACAACTCTATAACTCAAGATAAAAACCAAGAAAAACGTAACGACTCAACTAACATAAAGTCAAGCACTATGAAAATGAGGATCTCACAATTTACTAAGAAAAACGCCTCAGCAAAAAAAAGTATGTGGAAAAATGAAATTGTCAACAACACACATAAAAAGGCATCAAAATGACAGCACTGAAAACTTATTTATCTATAATTACCCTGAATGTAAATGGACTAAATGCACCAATAAAGAGACAGAGAGTCTCAGACTGGATAAAGAAACACGATCCATCTATATGCTGCCTACAAGAGACACACCTTAGACTTAGAGACACAAACAAACTAAAACTCAAAGGATGGAAAAAAGTATATCAAGCAAACAATAAGCAAAAAAGAAGAGGAGTAGCAATATTAATTTCTGACAAAATAGACTTTAGACTTAAATCCACCACAAACGATAAAGAAGGACACTATATAATGATAAAAGGGACAACTGATCAGGAAGACATAACCATATTAAATATTTACGCACCCAATGACAGGGCTGCAAGATACATAAATCAAATTTTAACAGAATTGAAAAGCGAGATAGATACCTCCACAATTATAGTAGGAGACTTCAACACACCACTTTCGGAGAAGGACAGGACATCCAGTAAGAAGCTCAACAGAGACATGGAAGATCTAATTACAACAATCAACCAACTTGACCTCATTGACTTATACAGAACTCTCCACCCAACTGCTGCAAAATATACTTTTTTTTCTAGCACACATGGAACATTCTCTAGAATAGACCACATATTAGGTCATAAAACAAACCTTTGCAGAGTCCAAAACATCGAAATATTACAAAGCATCTTCTCAGACCACAAGGCAATAAAACTAGAGATCAATAACAGAAAAACTAGGGAAAAGAAATCAAATACTTGGAAAATGAACAATACCCTCCTGAAAAAAGACTGGGTTATAGAAGACATCAAGGAGGGAATAAGGAAATTCATAGAAAGCAACGAGAATGAAAATACTTCCTATCAAAACCTCTGGGACACAGCAAAAGCAGTGCTCAGAGGCCAATTTATATCAATAAATGCACACATACAAAAAGAAGAAAGAGCCAAAATCAGAGAACTGTCCCTACAACTTGAACAAATAGAAAGTGAGCAACAAAAGAATCTATCAGGCACCAGAAGAAAACAAATAATAAAAATTAGAGCTGAACTAAATGAATTAGAGAACAGAAAAACAATTGAAAGAATTAACAAAGCCAAAAGCTGGTTCTTTGAAAAAATTAACAAAATTGATAAACCATTGGCTAGACTGACTAAAGAAATACAGGAAAGGAAACAAATAACCTGAATAAGAAATGAGAAGGACCACATCACAACAGAACCAAATGAAATTAAAAGAATCATTTCAGATTATTATGAAAAATTGTACTCTAACAAATTTGAAAACCTAGAAGAAATGGATGAATTCCTGGAAAAACACTACCTACCTAAACTAACACATTCAGAAGTAGAACAACTAAATAGACCCATAACAAAAAAAGAGATTGAAACGGTAATCAAAAAACTCCCAACAAAAAAAAAGCCCTGGCCCGGATGGCTTCACTGCAGAGTTCTACCAAACTTTCAGAGAAGAGTTAACACCACTACTACTAAAGGTATTCCAAAGCATAGAAAATGACGGAATACTACCCAACTCATTCTATGAAGCCACCATCTCCCTGATACCAAAACCAGGTAAGGACATTACAAAAAAAGAAAATTATAGACCTATATCCCTCATGAACATTGATGCAAAAATCCTCAACAAAATTCTAGCCAATAGAATCCAACAACACATCAAAAAAATAATTCACCCTGATCAAGTGGGATTTATACCAGGTATGCAAGGCTGGTTTAATATCAGAAAAACCATTAATGTAATCCATCACATAAATAAAACAAAAGACAAAAACCACATGATCTTATCAATTGATGCAGAAAAGGCATTTGACAAAGTCCAACACCCATTCATGATAAAAACTCTTACCAAAATAGGAATTGAAGGAAAATTCCTCAACATAATAAAGGGCATCTATGCAAAGCCAACAGCCAATATCACTCTAAATGGAGAGAACCTGAAAGCATTTCCCTTGAGAACGGGAACCAGACAACGATGCCCTTTATCACTGCTCTTATTCAACATCGTGTTGGAAGTCTTAGCCAGGGCAATTAGGCTAGACAAAGAAATAAAAGGTATCCGGATTGGCAAGGAAGAAGTAAAGTTATCACTATTTGCAGATGACATGATCTTATACACAGAAAACCCTAAGGAATCCTCCAGAAAACTACTGAAACTAATAGAAGAGTTTGGCAGAGTCTCAGGTTATAAAATAAACATACAAAAATCACTTGGATTCCTCTACATCAACAAAAAGAACACCGAAGAGGAAATAACCAAATCAATACCATTCACAGTAGCCCCCAAGAAGATAAGATACTTAGGAATAAATCTTACCAAGGATGTAAAAGACCTATACAAAGAAAACTACAAAGCTCTACTACAAGAAATTCAAAAGGACATACTTAAGTGGAAAAACATACCTTGCTCATGGATAGGAAGACTTAACATAGTAAAAATGTCTCTTCTACCAAAAGCCATCTATACATATAACACACTTCCGATCCAAATTCCAATGTCATATTTTAAGAGGATAGAGAAACAAATCACCAATTTCATATGGAAGGGAAAGAAGCCCCGGATAAGCAAAGCACTACTGAAAAAGAAGAAGAAAGTGGGAGGCCTCACCTTACCTGACTTCAGAACCTATTATACAGCCACAGCAGTCAAAACAGCCTGGTATTGGTACAACAACAGACACACAGACCAATGGAACAGAATTGAGAACCCAGACATAGATCCATCCACGTATGAGCAGCCGATATTTGACAAAGGACCAGTGTCAATTAACTGGGGAAAAGATAGCCTTTTTAACAAATGGTGCTGGCAAAACTGGATATCCATTTGCAAAAAAATGAAACAGAACCCATACCTTACACCATGCACAAAAACTAACTCCAAGTGGATCAAAGACCTAAACATAAAGACTAAAACGATAAAGATCATGGAAGAAAAAATTGGGACAACCCTAGGAGCCCTAATACAGGGCATAAACAGAATACAAAACATTACCAAAAATGATGAAAAGAAACCCGATAACTGGGAGCTCCTAAAAATCAAACACCTATGCTCATCTAAAGACTTCACCAAAAGAGTAAAAAGACCACCTACAGATTGGGAAAGAATTTTCAGCTATGACATCTCCGACCAGCGCCTGATCTCTAAAATCTACATTATTCTGTCAAAACTCAACCACAAAAAGACAAACAACCCAATCAAGAAGTGGGCAAAGGATATGAACACACATTTCACTAAAGAAGATATTCAGGCAGCCAACAGATACATGAGAAAATGCTCTCGATCATTAGCCATTAGAGAAATGCAAATTAAAACTACGATGAGATTCCATCTCACACCAGCAAGGCTGGCATTAATCCAAAAAACACAAAATAATAAATGTTGGAGAGGCTGCGGAGAGACTGGAACTCTCATACACTGCTGGTGGGAATGTAAAATGGTACAACCACTTTGGAAATCTATCTGGCGTTATCTTAAACAGTTAGAAATAGAACTACCATACAACCCAGAAATCCCACTCCTAGGAATATACCCTAGAGATACAAGAGCCTTCATACAAACAGATACATGCACACCCATGTTTATTGCAGCTCTGTTTACAATAGCAAAAAGTTGGAAGCAACCAAGGTGTCCATCAACGGATGAATGGGTAAATAAATTGTGGTATATTCACACAATGGAATACTACGCATCGATAAAGAACAGTGACGAATCTCTGAAACATTTCATAACATGGAGGAACCTGGAAGGCATTATGCTGAGCGAAATGAGTCAGAGGCAAAAGGACAAATATTGTATAAGACCACTATTATAAGATCTTGAGAAATAGTAAACCTGAGAAGAACACATACTTTTGTGGTTACGAGGGGGGGAGGGACGGAGGGTGGGAGAGGGTTTTTTATTGAAAAAAAATAGAAGAAAAAGAAAGGAAAAAAAAAATTATAAAGGCAAAAGTTTAAAACACAAAGGGCACTAATTATTTTAAAAAGATGAAGGAGATTATGTTAACCTCAATTAAAATTAAGAAATTCAACTCATCAAAAGACACCAGAAAGTTTAAAAAGTAAGTGAGAGGTTGGCAAAGGATTATGATTCCAAATATGCAAGGAACTCCTAGAAATCAATAAAGACTAACAACTGGGGAGGCATTTCAAGGAAGAAACAGTAATGGCCCATGGGCACGTGAAAAGATACTCAACCTCATCAGTAATGACAGAAACGCAAAGTAAGACCCAGGAGACAGCCCTTTATACCCACTAAACTGACGACTCGATGGCAATGAGTTTGGTTTTGGTTTAGACTAACAACAATTTACCAAGCCTTAGAGAGAATGTTGACCAACAGGAACTCACACACACTGCAAAATATAAATACTTTGGAAAATGGTAAGAAATTATCCAGTAAAGTTAAAGATTTACATACTTTATGACTCAGCAATTCTACACATAGAAACTCTTGGTAAAAATCTTTATAGTAGCACTGCTCTTCATAGCAAAAAAAAGCATGCAAAGCTCTTGATCAACAATACGGATAAAGTATGTTCATACAATGGAATATTATTTTAAAAATGAAAATAAACTATAGCAACATGCAATAACACAGATGAATCTTAAAAACAATGCTGAGGGGAGAAAAAAGTTTCAGAAGACAATATATACATACATTATTTATAAAACATTTTAAAACTTTAAAATGAAACATTTTAATGAGTACAAACAACAGGAAGATGATAAATGCAACAATTCAGCTCATCTCTGGGGAAGGAGGAGCAGGGATGAAGTACACGGGTAAATGCAATGGAATTGACAGTTATCTAGTTTTTCAGTTGGTTCAAGGATGTTGATTTATTATGCATGGTCAAAAACTGTATAATAAAAAATTTAATGCTATTAAACCACAGCAACATATTTGAAACAGTATGATAATGGTGTAAAAATGGAATACACCAATGTTCATTGCAGGACTATTTACAATAGCCAAAGGTGTAAACAACCCAAGTGTCCATCAGCAGAGGAATGAATTAACAAAATGTGGCATATGCATACAATGGACTATTATTCATGCTATGACATGGATGAACTCTGAAAACATTATGCTGAATGAAGTAAGTCAGACACTAAAGGACAGATATTATATGATTCCACTTACATGAAATATCTTGAATTCATAGAGATAAAAGTTTACTAGTTGTTACTAGGGGCTGGGGGGAGGAAGGAATGGGAGTTATTGCTGAAGGTGTACTGAGTATCTGTTTGGGGTGATATAAAAATTTGGAAATGGACAGTAGTGATGGTAACACAACATAGTGAATGTAAGTAATGTCACTGAATTATACACTTAAAAATGGTTAAAATGGCAAACTTTGTTATATATATTTTACCACAATAAAACTAAAAAAAAGGAAAAAAAACAGAAGCCAGTTCAATGGGAAAGAATAAAAATTTGTAAAAGGAGATTAGTATACTTCCAGAATTGGTAGAGTAGTTCCTATCAGATGAACTCACTTGCAGGTAATAATTATACTCCAGACAAAATATTAAAAATCAACTATTTGAAGGCCCAAGAGTGTCTAAAAACAGGCAGGTACTGAGAGAAGTCAACATTTGTCAGAAAGGAAAAAATCTGAACTACCACAGCAGCTGAAAAGTGAGGAATTCTAAATTTCACATTTAAACTTTGCCCAAATCTCTGGCTGCCCCTGAAACTCCAAGCAGCCCAGCTAAGATTGGAAGAACTAAAGAGATATTCAGCAGCTGTTTTCCACAAGCAGGTAGGACTTGGAGGTTTTCAATCAAGCTAACTGCCTTAACACACACGTACGCACGCACACACGCACGCACACACCCCCAGCACTCTTCAGAGGAATATAACAGAATCCAGAGTCTCTACAACTCATTATTCACAATACCCAACAGGCTATAATACAAGATTATTAAACACATAAACAGGAAAATGTGACCCATACTCACAAGAAGCGATAATCAAAAGAGTGACCTCAAAGCGCTAGAGATGTCAGAATTAGCAGACAAGGATTTAGGAACAGCTATTAAAATTTGGGTTTTGGGTTTATTAAAATTTAAGTACGTAAGTGAAAATATACTTGTGACGTAAGATCAAACAGAAAATCTCAGTAGAGATATGTTGTTAGATGCTGTCCAGTCAATTCTGACTCATGGCAACCCCAAGTGTGCAGGGTAGAACTGCTCTACAGGGTTTTCAAGGCTGTGGCCTTTCAGAAGCAGATCACTAGGTCTTAATTCTGAGGCGCCTCTGGGTGGGTTTGAACTGACAACCTTTCCATTAGTAGTCCAGCCCTTAACCATTTGTACCACCCAGGGACTCTGACACGTGAGAAACAAAAGTTATAAAAAAAAAAAAAAAAGGCCCAAATGTAACTTCTAGAATTGAAAAATACAATATCTGAAATAAAAAATTCACTGGGTGATTGTAATAGCATATTAAAGATGACATAAGAAAGAGTAAGCGATGTTGGCACCTCCTGTCTGGAGGGAAGATGAGAGAGTAGACGGGGTTAGAAGGTGGCGGAACAGACACGAAAAGAGAGAGTGGAGGGAGGGAGCAGACTGTCTCACTAGGGGGAGAGCAATTGGGAGTATGTAGCAAGGCATAAATAAGTTTTTGTGTGAGAGCGACTGACTTAATTTGTAAACTTCCACTTAATGCACAATAAAAATTAAAAAAAAAAAAAAGGGTAAGTGAACTTGAAAATAGATCAACAGAAATCATTCAATCTGAAGAAAAAGAAATTTGAGAAAAAATGAATAATGCTTCAATATCAAAAAGTCTAACAGTGTAACTGAGTCAGAAGGAGAGGAGAGAGAAAATGGAGCAGAAACATATTTGAAGAAACAAAGTTTGAAAATTTCTCAAATTTTTCTAAGACTAAATTCATAAATTTAAGAACTCCATGAACCCCAAGAGAGATAACAACAGAAAATCACACCTACTAGGCAGCTCTTTAAAACCTTTCTTCTAAAGCATCTCTGGGTGATTTGAACCACCAACCTTTTGGTTCACAGCCATGTGCTTAACCATTTGGGCCACCCAGTACTCTGACACGTAATCGGTGTTCAATAAATACCTTGTTAAGTGAATAAGTAATATTGCTTAAAGTCATATTTCACTTCTTACATTACAGAGAATGAGGGTAAACACATCAACGAATGAATATATGGTATAGGTAACATACTACTAAATATTTAAAAAATTAATGTATAGTTTTTGTAGTTAAGGAAATGCTTTAATCTTATTAAAGAAAATAAGATTTCTGACATAAAATAATTAAATCACCTGTCCTGCTAATTCCAATCGTTTGTTGCCATAATAGTCTCTGTCATCAACTTTATTGTCTCCTTGGGCCAGGATCACTCTTCGCACCATCACTGCTGTATAGATACATTTGGCTCGGAAGTTAAATTCCTTAACCTGTAATTTAAAAATTAAAGAAAAGTTTTGAGATAACGCATATTAAAATGTAAGGTGCCTCAAGAAAAGAGCCAACAGTTTAACATTTAAACAAGAAAATACTGAATTGTTATGATTCTCCCTATTCAAAGAAATTCAACTAGTTTGTAAGCTCCCTGAGAGCTAAGACGATGTCTTTTCAACTAAGTACCTCTGGTAGCTTATCTTCAAAGACGGCCACTATCAATTCTTTCTGTTTCCGTATGCTCATGCCACTCATCAAAAAGTGGAGATCATCACTCCCTTTTATCCAGATTGGGCTGTGGTTTGTTTGGGCAAGAGAATAGAGCAGAAATGATACAACGCTAATTCCAGGTCTAGCCTTCAAGTAGACTGGCAGTTTCCACTTCCTTTCTCTTAGAGTCCTGAGCCACCATGTAAGAAGTCCAGGACATTCTGTTGTCAAAGAAGGAGCTACATGGAAAAGCACTGGAACCCAGAAATATGAGTGAAGAAGTCATCTTGGATGTCCAACCCAACTGAGCCTTCAAATGACTTTAGTCTCAGCTGCTATCTGTCTGTAACCTCAAGAGAGATTCAAATAAGAACTGCCCAGCTGGGCCCAGTCAAACCACAGAACCATGAGATAGCAATAAACATTATTTTAAACCACTAAATTCTGGAATCATTTCTTATGCAGCAACAGATAACAAAAGCAGTACTAGAACACTATACTCAATAAGTATTTGTCAGACAGATGGATGCATGGATGGATGGGTTTGCTATAAATGTTCTATTAAATCTTCTCAAGTACAAACCCTGAAATCTATACGAATGAATACAGCTCAGTCAGTAAGACAAATCAGAGCTGTTAAAATAACTGCACTGGTTTGTTTGGAAAGACAAAAACCGTAGCTATCTAGTTACTGCCTATCTCGATATCAAGAAAAGATGAACTCTGAGAGTGTGGCCTAACCTCCTGCCAATTCCAAAAAATATTTTATAGTTCGTCCACAGAGAATATTATAAAATTTCCCTTTTACTTACCATAATCATTTAATCCCAATAAGATCTTCTCATTAAGCTCACTACTGACAGAATAATTCAGAGGATCATGATTTAAAATAACAGCAGCAACCATTCTCCTTCACATACCTGGTTATTGCTATGAGCAATTCCACTAAATAATACAAGATGTTAGAAATCCTGTACGTGTTTCAAAAAGTTTATTTTCCATCAAAGGAAGTTTCCTTTCTTTTCCAGGTCAATTTATTCCATCTACTACTGAGAACTTTGAAATGTGTTAAAAGAAAAAGTAGCCCTAAAAGGTGCTTTGCCATCTTGTACCCACATCAATAGAAAGGGTTAGAATAAATCTTGGTCTTCAAAAAGAAGTCTCTCGTCCATCCTTAAAAAGCCTACAACCACAACACCAATTACCGAAACACTGAGCTCATTTACATTTCCAACTAAGACTTACAAAACTGTAAGGTTCTCCATTCAGATATACCTAATTTACACTTTATTTTTCTGATCTTAGTGTGGTAAGCTACATTAAATGCACAACTCTTTTAGTTGTATTTACTTTTTTTATTAATGAGAAAAATGAAGCAAATTTTCATTAATGAAATTTTTAATCTTCAAATTTTCCTTTCACATAAATGCTGGCAAGTTCCCCCAGTAACATTTGTAAATAGACATAAATATGGGTATTTTTAGCAGATGCTCTTGTTACACTTTATAAGGCACTTGAACCCTAACTCATGTCTCCCCGTTTTTAACCACTCTATGCTAAAAAGCAAATCTTAGGTCTAAACTGAAATAATGAGCTAACAGTACATTTTTTCCAGGACTATTCCCACTAAAAAATCCCACTAGGAACCCTTTAATCTAGAGGCTGACATGGCCTTTTAGCAGAATGCCAACAGTAGTTCAGGTTTCTAAGGGATGTTAATCTATGGATTATCTTAAAGAAGGAGAGAAAGAAGATCTAGTAAATGAGCTTAGAACACTGAAATAGAATTGGTGTCATGAGAACTCTGGAGTCCTTTTAATGTCATTCGGAGGAAGGAGAGGTCTGTGGCTTAGGTATACTGGAGAAACCCATAAAGCAGTGCTTTTCAAATTGTATCAGAAACACATGGAGAGTTTGTTAAAACACAGATGGCCGGGCGCCACCCAAGATTTTCTGATTCAGTAGGTCTGGGGTAAAGTATCCAAGAACTTCTAACAAGGTCTCTGGTGATGCTGATGCTGCTGGTCCAGAAAATGCTCTTTGAGAACCACTACCTCCAAGGATCACAGAGGCCAGGGTCCCAAGCCAAAGGCCACTGCAGGCCATCCTCAAGTACAAGTGCTGGGGACTGTGGAACATCCCGCCTATCTTCCTCCTTTTACGTAGACACACCTAAACCAGTGCTTTCCAAATCTTAGTCACTCAATTTTCACCATCGTGATTATTGCCATATCCTTGTGACACTTAAATTGTCATTTACAAAGTATTTTTAATTAACTTTAAACAACTCATTTTTAAATAAGCTTCATCCTATGCAAAAAAAGAAAAAAAAAACCCATTTCTGTCAAGTCAATTCTGACTCATAGTGACCCTATAGGACAGAACTGTCCCATAGGGTTTCCAAGGAGTGCCGGGTGGATTCAAACTGCAGACCATCTGCTTAGCAGCCTTAGCTCTTAGCCACTACACCACCAGGGTTTCCCATCCTACGCAATTATACCATAAAAACATAGGTTTGATGCACTGGTTTTTGTGGGGCTTTTTTGGGGGGGAATATATCCAAATTATTCAAAAATATATCTACATCATCTAAAAATCATCTCTTAGATCCCACATGGCAAAATACTGCCCCAAAACCGTTCTGAAAAATGAAGGCTTTTTTCTTGGTTCACTTATTCTGACTTTATTTCACCAAATTACGTATAACCAAACTTTTCAAATGGTAGTTTAGGCTTTTTGCACCGACATAAAAATGCAAATGATGCTAAGGCCCTTTATTAACCAAAAGTTCTCCTTGGTTATAGTATAAAGGTACCTGAGGCTTCTAATGGAGACTCTACGGCCACATCTGGGAGCTAGGGAAAACACGAAGCTTTAGGTACAGAACATCACTGAATTACCACAAAAACCTTGTGAGGAGATGGTATGATTTTCAATACACAGATGAGAAGACTGAAGCTCAGGAAAGTTAAGATTTGCCAAAAGTAAATTAGCTAGGAAGTAAGAAAGCAGGACTTGAACCCTTATCTCTCTGTCTCAAAAGCCCTTATTGTTTCCATCATACATTTGTTGTTACTTGAGTTTTAAACTGTCTTTCCAAACATCCAGAAGAATTTAAAACTCAGAGCAAATACAGTTTTAACATTAAGCATTGTGCTAATTCTTTGAATCAGATCCAGGATAGACGAGGTCAATGGGCTACATCAGAGATCTGTATTATTTGGTCAGCAAGGTATTTTAAAATAAGAAAACTGAATCTGAGTGCATTTAGGAGGTTGCTCTCCACTTCCACAAATCCTTCAACTTTCCATTATTTTACAACCAGCCACCGAAAGTGAGCTTGTAACCCTGGAATTGCATCATTTGTGACGAGTACACATTGTAACTAACTATAAACCAGATCATTAGGTTAACAAGATAGTCTGACTAACAAATAATAATTCTATAACTTAGAAATAGTGGCATTTATAGGGACTTGCTAACAGCCTACATGCCAACATGGCCAATCTCTGTTTAATGATAAAAAAAAAAAAAATGATAAGCTAAACAAAAATAAATATTGAGCACTGGCTCAAGGGTCAGAAGATGAAGTCTAGCTCTCACCCTGACCACCAACCAGCTAGGTGAGACGGCAAATCATCTAATCTGTCTGGACCTGAGCTTCTTCACTTAAGTGAAGGAGGTCTGACAATGTGAACTCTGAAATTCAAGGTCTAGCAGATTAGCTCATCCAATAAATATTTTACGAAGTATCTATATGGGCAAGGCACTGTAAGCTTCTTTTAATTTATTTAAAAACTTATAAGACCATCTCTGTCCTACAAAACCATGATATACAGTAGAAGCACTAATAAACATATGAATATAAAATAACTATAATTCAAAATGGAATCATGAAAGAATAAACATACTGATGATGACAGTATAGCTAATATTCTGAGTACAAACAACTGCTGATAATGGGAGATTACTTCCAGAAGGGCAGAACGGTCCTCTTTAGGATTATCTCTTTCCTACGGAAGTAGACTTCAAACAACATGAACTCTTATTCACAATTGTTTAACAGAAACTCAGACCCCACAATCATCATCATTCGCAGACACAAAGGCATTACTCACAGGTACATGGGTCAGAATGGTAGAAGCCAGCAGCTCTCTCGCTTCTTCCATTTTGGTTTTCTTTGGTCCACCTCCCCACAACCTTTGCCTTCTCACTTTGTTCCCTATATATTTTAATGCCTATAAAAAACAGAATACATTATAATAATGTCTGAATGACTTCATTATCAGAGATAATTTATAAGCACCTATCCATACGTAACAACATAAGCAAAAAAAGAAAAGGATGCTGGTTTTACAGAAGGCGGCACTGGGGCTGGTCAAAAAAATAAAACTTGTCAGAAGTCAATGACAAAATAGCATACATAACACACTGTATATTACACTGGCTCCCTTTTTATATTATAATTTGTTTTATTACTATAAAATTGATATATGACGATTATAGAAAGTGTAGATAAGCAAAAAAAAAAAAAAATGCAGAAAAAGCAGCCATCGACCCTCCACACAGAGTGAATCACGATTAACATTTTAGGGTCGCAAAAAGGAATCATACCATGTAAGACTTCTAAACTAAACTAAAAGCTACAAAACGCTGCTGAGAGAAAACAAAAGAAAAGGTAAAATAATTGAGGGTTATGCCATTTTCACGGATTGGAAGATTCAACATTGTTAAGATGACTTACTGTTAAAACACTTAAAATTCTTTCCAAGTTGACCAACAGACTTATCAAAATTGCTAATTTTATTCCTGGCAGGCTTTTAAATATAAACTGACAGGCTGATTTTAAAATTTATATACAAAAGCAAAGAACTGGGATAGCTGAAACAATGTTAAAAAACGAAAAATTGGAGGATTTACATTACCTGATTTCAACTATAAATCCAAACTTATATGGTCCACTGATTTTCGACAAAAGTCCCAAAGCAATTTAATGGGAAAATGGGAAGTCTTTTCACAACTTGTGATGAAAGAATTAGATAACCTTAACCTCTACCTCACACCAAATAGAAAAAATAGTTTAAGACAGATTTTAGACCTAAATGTAAAAACTACAAGGCTTCTAGAAGAAAACGTAGGAGAATATATTCATGACATCGAGGTAGACAAAGACTTCTTTAAACATGACACCGAAAACAATAACCATAAAAGACATACAAACATAAAAACTCATGATAATTGTATTTTACCAAAATTAAAGGCTGCTCATGGGTTGTTTTTTTTTTTTAATCAAAAAATAAAAAACAGTTAAGAAAATGAACAGAGAAATAACAGACTGTGAGAAAATACTCACATAAATCTGACAAAGGGACTTACAGCCAGGGTACATTAAAAAAAACCTCAGAAATTCAATAAAAAGATAACCAACCCAGTAAGAAAAATAACCAAATGATTTGAACAGACCCTTCACAAATAAAGATATACAAAAGGCCAATAAGCACATGAAAAAGCATTCAGCATCATTAGTCATTAAGGAAATACAACTTAAAACCACAATGAGATACCCAGTACGAAAAAAAACAGCTGTCATCAAGTTGACTCTGACTCATGGCCACACCGTGTGTGAGGACAGAGCTGTGCGCTGCAGTGTTTTCAAAGAGGTGAACTTTCAGGACAAATCACCAGGACCTTCTTCTGAGGCATTTCTGGGTGAGTCCCAGCCTTTCAGCTTGTTGAGCACTTAGCTGTCTGCACCACCCAGGGACTCCACACACCCATAAGAATGGTTAAAATTAAAGACTGACAACACCAAATACTGGCGAGGATGTGAAGCAACAGAAATCCTCCATACACTGCTGGAGGGAACTATAAAATAGTATAATCACTATGGAAAAAGGTTTTGCAATTCCTTATAAAGTTATATACACACCTGCTCTTTGACCCAGCAATTTCCTTCCTGGGTATTTATTCAAGATAAATGAAAACATGCCCATGCAAAGACATGTACAGGAATGTTTACAGGAGCTTTATTTATAATAGTCCAAGACTGAAGTAAACCGAATGCCCATCAGTAGGCAAAGAGATAAACTGTGGTATAATCATACAATTTGATACTGCTCAGCAATAAAAAGGAACAATCCACATGAATGAATGGCAAAAACCTGTTTAAAAACTTGTTGCTGTCAAGTCAACTCCAACTAACAAAGACCCTATAAGACAGAGTAGAACTGCCCTATAGGGACTCCAAGGAGTGGCTGGTGGATTCAAACTACCGACCTTTTGTTAGCAGCCAAATGCTTAACCACTCCGCCACCAGGGCTCCTTAAATGACATAAAAAAGGAATAAAAAGGAACAACTTGGATGAATCTCAGACAAAGTGCTCAACAAAATCTGGAACAAGAGTATATACTGCAAAATTTCACATATATATACGAAGTTCTAGGACAGGCAGGAGGAGTCCTGACAATGCAGTGGTTAGAGGCTGGGCTGCTAACTGAAACGTCAGCGGTTTGAATCTACCAGCTGCTCCGCGGGAGAAAGATGCAGTAGTCTGCTTCTGAAAGATTACAACCTTGGAAACCCTATGGGGCAGTTCTACTCTGTCCTATAAGGTTACTAGGAGTCGGAATCCACTCAATAGCAACAGGTTTTTTTGGGTGTTTTTTTTTTTTTAAAGAACAAGCAAAACTAATATATGGAGAAATAAAAAAATCAGAAGAGTGGAAAAAATCAGAGGGTGGAGTGAAGACTAAGAAGGGGATGAGGGAAAATTCTGGGGTGACAGAAATGTTCTTTATTTTGTAAAAATTATATAATTAAAATTTGTACATTTCAGTGTACATAAATTTTACCTCAAAAATAAATAAAAGAATAAACTATTAAAAAAAATAATCAAGGAGAATGTGAGATTTAGACAAAACAAGAACAGTAGTGTCGGTAATTGTTGAAGACAGGTGATGGGTACATGAAGGTTCATTACATTATTCTGCATCCTTTATAAATGTTTACGTTTTTTCCATAATAGAAAGTGTTTTTTTGAAAAAGAGAATTGTATGGTTCTTATGACTTCATAACAACAAAGTACTTTTTAAAAAAACTGACAATCAGAAGAAAGGATTGGGGTTGCTGATTCTTTATCCTGGAATCCCTGTCCCCAGTTACCTGCCTGGGAAGTTTCTTTTTTAAGCTTTGAAACCTGGATCAAGTATCACTTCTTTCTGAAGCCTTTCCTAATGCCACTGCTTCTCTGCCATTTTAATTCCTTATGTATAAAGAATTGAGCTGAGATCAGAAGAACTAGATGGTGCCCAGCTACAACCAATGACTGCCTGACAGGGAACACAACAGAGAACCCCTGAGGGAGCAGGAGAGCAGTGGGATGCAGACCCCAAATTCTCGTAAAAAGACCAGACTTAATGGTCTGACTGAGACTAGAAGGACCCCAGTGGTCATGGCCCCCAGACCTTCTGTTAGCCCAGGATAGAAACCACTCCCAAAGCCAACTCTTCAGACAGGGGTTGGACTGGACAATGGGATAGAAAAAGATGCTGGTGAAGAGTGAGCTTCTTGGATCAAGTAGACACTTGTGACTATGTTGGCATTTCCTATCTGCACAGGAGATGAGAGGGCAGAGGGGTTTAGAAGCTGGCAGAATGGATATGAAAAGAGAGAGTGGAGGGAGGGAGTGGGCTGTCTCATTAGGGGGAGAGCAATTAGGAGTATATTGCAAGGTATATATAAATTTTTGTATGAGAGACTGACTTGATTTGTAAACTTTCATTTAAAGCACAGTAAAAATTAAAAAAAAAATTTGTGATAAAAAAAGAATTGAGGCCTTTCGCTCATGTTCCATTACACTATGTTTTAATTATCTATTTACACGTCTGCTTCTCCTACTAGACTTTGGGAGTGGGGACCCTGTCATCTTTTTCTGTGACTTCTAGGAACTAACATAGCTCCTGGAAGGGAATGCAGCTCTCCATGATAAGATTTGGACATCAAATCTAGGATCTTCCCTATTAAAAGGTCATTGGTGTGTAGATAAGCCAAGGCCCTGAGAACACTTGCTGCTGTGACCTAGCGTGAAGTAGAAACTGAGGTGACTGATTACAGCAAGTCACCAGCTGTTGGCAACCACGAGTAAATAGGCAGTTCTAGTCATCCTAAAGTGAACTATCCTCTTTAAATTTTGGCCTTACAGTTCCCTAGGGATAAAGGCTAAAGATCCTTTAGACTTCTTTGAGGAAGAAATAGAGGTTGATGGCGGGGAGGGGCGGGGGGACACACACACGGTATCCCTTCTGATGCCGCAGGAAGCTACCCTTTCCCAGGAACACCTAACAATGTTGTCAGGGTTTCATGTTGTGAGGGTTGGAGGAAGAGCCCCATCTATTCATAAGCAGGCCAAGGTGACACCCCTAATGCGTTCCATTACCCCAGAAAAGGTAATAAATCATTTCTCCCCTACATGCCAGAGCCCTTGGCGATGATGATGTAAAACCTGTATCACCGACATGGAGCGAGGGCTTCATGAAGCAGGAGAAATGGAAAAGAGACTAAAAAGGGGCCCATCCAAAGGGAGGCATTAAAAAACAAATACAAAAAACCCACGCTTTTAAGCAATCCACTGAAGTGTCATGCTATTAAAGTTCTGCTACATTAGATAAAGTATACGTGCTATACTTTCATTTAGAAAAACAGAATATTCCTGTTGTCATAATTGGTAAGATGTGTTTGACTTCTCAACCATTTTGGATCACACCTGCCTCTGCACCCTGTCATTAGTTGCAAATAATTAATCTAGGCCTTTGTCCAACACACAGAGTACAAGCACCTTCAAAATTTTACTTCCTGTTGGAGGAAAAGAAACATTTGCCTTTTTTAAAATTAACTAATTCTATATTCCTCCCATCAATTGATCTGCTCTAACCAGTTGGCTGAAAATTTCTGTCAGTATCTATTTAACAGAAATAAATGATTTTCTAACCCACAGTTCAGCCCCTGCTCCAAAAGCTTTATAAAGCTAGGGTTATTTGGTCAACTATTATGATGTCTGTAGTAAAATGCACTAACTGTAGAGAAAGAGGAAGACAGTGATGAGAAGAAGCCCTAACGATTTGTGCTTTGGAAATATATTGTACATAGACCAAGAGGCAGTCATTCGAACAGAACAAGGGGATACTGCGTGGTTTAAAATCAGTAAAGGTGTGCAACAGCGTTGTATCCTTTCACCATATTTACTCAATCTGTATGCTTAGCAAATAATCCAAGAAGCTGGACAATATGAAGAAGAATGGGGCATCAGGACTGGAGGAAGACTCGTTAACAACTGCATGGTGCAGGTGATACAACCTTCCTTGCTGAAAGTGAAGAGGACTTGAAGAACTTACTGATGAAGACCAAAACCCACAGCCTTCAGCATGGATTATACCTCAACATAAAGAAAACAAAAATTCTCACAACTGAACCATAAGTAACATCATGATAAATAGAGAAAATATTGAAGCTCTCAAGGGTTTCATTTTATTTGGACCCACAATCAATGCCCAAGGAAGCAGCAGTCAAGAAATCAAATGACACATTGCATCGGGCGTATCTGAGGCAAAAGACCTCTTTAAAGTGTTAAAAAGCCAAGATGTCACTTTGAGGACTAACGGGTGCCTGACCCAAGCCATAATATTTTCAATCGCCTACATATGCATGTGAAAGCTGGATGGTGAATAAGGAAGACCTCTGAATTATGGTGTTGGCAAAGAATGCTGAACATGCCACGGACTGCCAGAAGAATGAACAAATCTATCCTGGAAGAAGTACGGCCAGAATGCTCTTAGAAGCAAGGATGGCGAGACTTCATCTCAAGTACTTTGGACATGTTATCAGCAGGGATCAGTCCCTGGAGAAGGGACTGATGCTTGGTACAGGGTCAGCGAAAAAGAGGAAAACCCTCAATGAAATAGACTGACACAGTGGTTACAACAAAGGGCTCAAACACAGCAATGATTCTGAGGGTGACACAGGACTAGGCAATGTTTCGTTCTGTGCTATATAGGGTCGCTATGAGTTGGAACTAACTCGATGGCACCTAACAACAAATGTTTGGCTTAGTCTATGAAAATATCACAATTGGTTTGATTTTTCAGAACAAACACTAACAGATATAAGTGAAGAAATGCTATCTCTACAAGCATCCTATGTGATAGGAAAAAAGCAGCCTGGAATTTATAACCCACAGAATAGATGCTACACATCTGAATAAATAAGAACTGTCTACTGCGGTTTTTTTTTTACTGCGGTTTTATAGTAGGGACTTCCTACCTCCCAGGATGGCTATGGGGAACTTTATCACAGATCTACACTTAGCAAAGCAAATGTGGAGCTAAAAATCTTAAGTATGTCTGCTATGATTCCTGCCCTTGTGGGAAAGGAAGTACAATCGTGTTTATTGTATTTTGCTCCCTATCTTCATATTTGAGTCTTGTCCTAAAATTCCCAGGTTCCAACCAGGAGTGCCTACGCAGGTCAGTGAAGGCTATAGCGGTAAATGGGACTCTGCTCCTAGGCCCTTCTTGCTGCTTGAAGTAACATGGGCAATTCGGGGAAAAGGATAAAGGCCATACACAACTGGATGCCTAAAGCAATTGGAAGAAGAGAATGAAAAAGAATATTAAGGAGAAATGCATGAAAAACAGAAAGAGCGAACCTTCTACGAGAGTTGCTATGGATTAAAAACAAATACTGTCACTCACGGAAGTAAGGAAAACAAAACAGTACTTGCTATTATATCAGAAAAACCTCTTGGTCACGTATCCTCCTTCTAAGTTAGACACCGTAGGGTGATCATTTGTCTGAGCAAACTCCTTCCTCCAGTCCCTAAATACACCATCAAAGAAGCTTCTCATTCCTGCCATCTCATCAGCACCTCTCCGGGACATATACCCCCAGAAGTCATTGCATCTGATGCTTTAACAAGGAGCAGCATTAAATCTCCAATTCCTTTTCAAAGCAAAGGACAACATGAAAAGACACACCTGCATCTGTGTGAAAATCTGAGCTTTCTGGCACTCTTCCAAACTGGGCCCAAATGCAGCCATCACGTGTTCCTCCGTTCCAATCATCTGCACAATTTCCTGGTCACTCTCAACACCCATGGCCTAGGAAGGAAAGAAAAGACAGAAAGAGTGTTGGCTTTGTGTTAACTCACTGACATTTGCTTATGCTAATTTGGCATTGTTTGTGGGTATTACTTCTGAGCAAAAGCTAGCTCTTCTCTCAGAAATGGTGCCATCTGGCACTGGCAGCCAGAGCCCAAGCTGCAGAAGAACCTGAAACAGAAATTCTGATTAGGAAGAGGAAAACAAACATTCTCAAGCACTTTTTGCATGTGTACCATCTTCTAAAATTTTCAAATATCCTAAGAGTTTCATCATGCATCCAGGAGGTGGGAGGGGCTGTGGGGATGACTGGTTGCAATTCCAAAGGCAAACTGCCCAAGAAAACCAACCAAAGGCCAGTAAATCAGAAAATAGGCCTTACTGAAAACAAACAGAACCCCAATTAGTTCTGTCACACGATTAATTTTTCTGAGAAGTATTAAATCATTCACATGCAAGCTAAAAAAGTTTTTTCCTAAAGAATGTTTTGCCTCACTACTCTAGAGACATGAAGCTATAATTTATGCAGGTTTTTTAAAGAGATTTAAAAAAAAAAACTAAGAACATACACTTAACAGGTTTAAGAAACTCCCTTTGCTTAAGTGTTTCAAGGTGGCAGCAGCAGCGCAGGTCTTTGTAGATCCCATATGGCACTAGGGCTCTCTCCTTCACACATTTGCCTGGAATTCTGCCATATCAAGCAAGAGAGCATAATCTCACTAAACCTCTTTTGGCAGAGTAATAATCTGCTTCTTAGAAGTTAGGGGGAAAGTTATGTTTGCATTAAAATTCTTCCTTTTAGCTATGCAGAGAAAACAAAACTAGAGGATAACTGTCTAGTTAGGCTTTGATGCACACACACACACACACAGAGAACACACAGAGACAGAGAGAGAATCAAATCCCAAGTTCCAAGGCAGAACATCAAGGACATTACTCTGAGTACATCAGAAAAAGCACTCACCTAAAAGTCAGGAGATCAGAGGTATTCGTCCTAACAGAATGTCAACAACAGGCATGGTACTTAACAACTACGACTGTAACATATGAAACCCCGGTGGTGTAGTGGTTAAGAGTCTGGCTGCTAATCAAAAGGTTGGCAGTTCAAGTCCACCAGGCACTTCTTGGAAGGCCTATGGGGCAGTTCTACTCTGTCCTATAGGGTCGCTATGAGTTGGAATCAACTTGACAGCAGTGGGTTTAGTTTTTTTTAATGGGTGATAGTTTAAAATATGTCCACAAATTCTTTGACACTCCCTTCAAAAGGGGCAGCCTAATCCCCCTCTTGAGTATGGGCTGAACTTAAAGATTCACTTCTGTAGAAAAAAAGGCAAAAGAGACAGCATACAACTCAGAGACTCAGTCACAGAAGGTGAGATAGCTTTCTGCTTGCTCTCTCTTGGATCACTAGCTCCGCCATGTCATGAGGACACTCAAGCAGTCTATGGAGAGGTCCATCCAGTGGAGAACTAAACCCTCTTACTTTCTGCCAACTGCCATGCCAGTGAGCCATCTTGGAAGCAGATCCTCCAGACACAGTCAAGCCTTCAGATGACTGCAGCCTTGGCTTACCAACTTAACTCATGAGAGACCCTGAGCCAGAACCCCTCAGCTAAGCAACTCTCAGAGGCCTGACCAAGAGATGATATAATACAATAAATGGCTGTTGTTTTAAGCCACTAAGTTTTGGGATAATGTGTCACAGAGCAACAGGTAGCTAATATACCAACTTTTGAAATTAAATTCACGAAACTTAAAGAATTTAAAGTATATAACTTGTTTTGCTCAAAAATTTTTTTGTTCAGGGAATGAATGAAGTTCACAGGATATAAATCCCCTTTTTGTCTTTTAATTTTCACAATTTTTTTCATCTCCAATTTGATATATTTATTCAAATGGATACCAGAAATAAATCCCACTATTTAAAAATTACAAATTCGTTAAAGCACTTAACTTTTCATAGATGAAAGAACAGCAATCCTAAAAAGTTATCGGTTCTAATTTCTAAACAAAAACTGGATGATTCTCAGATCACACACAGAGTGGTATCACCTCCAATGGTGATGGCATATACACAGAACAGTCCCTATTTCTCTTCAGTCTCCAAGTGCCCAGTCACAAATATAGAACAGATTTTTTCTCTGTGAAAAGTTAGCAAAGTTAATTTTCACTGGCCAATCTCTCAAAATAATGTTATATGGGTTTCAGGTGCAACGAAATGTAAGGAAAACAACACAATTCTACTAGTCTGCAGTAGAATCCATCACCTTTCTCTAAAATGTATGATATAAAGCTTTTTAACCAATGCATTTCATTTTCAGAGAAGAGAGCAAACACCAAAAGAGGGCTATGTGGGGCAGATACTCAATCAGGCATGCCAAATGATACAGCGGGCAAAGGTCTACTGAGACAGAAGCAGAATCTAGAGCTGAAATGGGCAGTCCCATTCTGCATGGGCAGTCCCATTCTGCACGAGCACCCTTTCTGAAGGCACATTAACACCTAAATTATTTGAGCTGAAGGCCACCTAGCTCATTTTAATAATTTTTATTTTAATAATCTCCAAGTGAAAAGACTATACACTTGATTCTGGTTTTTAATAAACATGAACAAAATTCTTCCTTGTTTGACATACAGACGACCACTTCAAGTTGTCCTGGTACTGAATCTAAGTAGTCATTTTACTATTGCATATGATTTTGGAATGGTCTGACACAGGCCTAAACAGGCTGCTTAGGCACTTCACATGTTTCTAAGCCGTGAAGCAAAGATATGCCAAGCACATGGTAAATCACACCATATGTGCGGAAAGCATGATCCCTGCCCAAGCTCTGCTCCAAAGGACGCAACTCCTCCTTCAGCAGGTCACTGAAATACTGTTAAGACAGAATGCTAAGTAACGTGATCGTCAAAAGCGCTCCAGCTCCGCTCCAAAGACCAAACTCTGACTTTATGACTATCTAGCCTTTGGTAGTCACAGCTACAAATAAATGACATATTGCTATGGAAACGACAGCAAAATGCTCAACCATTTTATTTTACAGATGCAATTTAGACATCTGAAAACTAGCTTTATCTGAAACTCGTTGTACTCCAGATATCTGAAATAATTCTACCTAAGTTTTTTTTTTTTTTTTTAAGTAATAGGTCAAAAGTGAATGCTATGCAATAACCTTATGGAAAAAACAGCAGAGATGATACATTTCAGCAGCAGGTCGCCCCCAGTCTGCTCATCAGCAATAGCACTGAACATAAATGAGGAGAGGTGCTCTTTAAAATGCAGCCAGTCTTCCCTTGGAGAGCCACTAAAAGTGTGACTTAAAAACAACTAGAAGAAAGGACACTAATGAGGCAGAAAAGAATGATATGCACATGAATGGTGATATGCTGAGACACGTTAGGTAAGGAAGGAAAGGGGATAATTTCTTACAATTTCTGATACTCAGCAGCTTCTAGTTCTTCCCTAAAGTAGACTAAAGTCAAACTACGAGCAGCTCTGGCAGGTTATGGTATTGGCCCTCCTGCCTAACTTTTTAATTGTTTCTGGTTAAAGACCAGTGCCCAGCAGCGCTGAACCTGAATCCTCTATTCTGCAGAAACATTCAGACTACAGATGCCCTCATGGTGCAACTGCTGAGTACCAGGGAATGCAAGTGTGAAGCGCGGAAGATTCATGGGCAGGAGAACCTTTGTAGTGATTTAGGTCCATAAATGAGGCTGATCTATGTCTTAAAAGCTTTATCCGTCATATTCAGACCCAGCATGAAATCTGGGGACCCTGCTGTTTCTGTCACTTTTAGCCAATTGTTGACTACAATCAACAACCATCAAGTCCCAATGACTGTCAATGTCTCTGTTAGGGCCACACAACACAAAAAGAGAAATGACGTGACTTGTGGTATCCCGGTTTATTTTCTCTGGCTTCGGAGAGAAAATGGTAAAGGGAACTAAGGGAAGAGAAAGAGCATCCTATTTCTAGACACTCTACTTTTCAAAAAATACGTTCTCTCACTTCCTCTTCACAACGACCCCTGGAGATGAGATTCTCACTTTATAGATGAGCGACACAAGGCTCAAAGAGATTGGGAAATTTGCCCAAGGTCACATAGCTAATAAGCAGTGAAGCTGGGATTCAACCTAGATCTGTCTCATTCTAAGACATTCTACGCTGCCTCCCAGACAGAAGGGCCTAAACAGTGGTTACCAAATAAGTTCCCATCAGTTTACTAAAATGGAGACCAAAACAGTGACTATGTGTGACCGAAGTATCTAGTTCATTCATTTGAACTAAAAATTTAAATATATTTATTTTGATTCTTACATACTGCTGGTTAGAGTGAAACGGATACATTCTGGGAGAAAAACTTGGCAACGTGTACCAAATTTGGGAAAAAAATGTAATTTTACTCCCAGGAATTAACTCTCACAAAAAAAAATCATCGATGTGCACAGACACGTGTATGTACAGGGACAGTCATTCCAGGGTTGTGTGTAAGACTGAAAATGACACCAAAATGTCCAACTACATGGATTTAAATAAATTACACATACAATTCCACTAAAAATAATGATGTAGACTCATGTTTAGATGTTTAAGAGACGTGGAAAGCTATTCACAATTCATTGTTAAATGAAAAATAATAATGATAATGTGTGTATTACAAAAGCACAGAAAAAAGGTCTGGAAAATGTATTCAAAAATGAATATATTTTAGTAAAATTCAGCAGCTTTCTGAATTTTTACAATACAAAGACTTTTAAAATCAAAAAAAGAAAAGGGAGGAGTTCAAAATCTCAATTACTAGTTACATAAACATGCACACTGTTAATTTATAGTCCCATTCTAAAAAGGATTTATGTCAGCTGAATACATGTATACATTTATAACATAAATACTAAGACACATTTGACAGAAGCTGTGTCTTCTTAAACTTTTGTCACCTGCTCGCCCCCCAAAAAGCATTTATAACGATTTTCTGATTTTAATGCATGCATGAGTCTAGTTACGCATTTTCCACACGAGTGATATAAGATTATATGCATGTGTACATTAATTTATAACTTCTGGTCTCAGGAAGGCAGTTTGGGGCATCTCCATGCGTTTAAAACTTTCAAAAAAGCCCTTTCGATGCATGGGGACATGCTGCCCCCTGCTGGACATGCAACTCTACATAGAGAGAATTTTCTCCATTCACTGAACATGGCTACGTACACAAGAAACTGAGTTGGGCACTGTGGGATCACTACAAGAAAAGCCAATGACTTCTGTGTTGCAAAACAAAAACCTTGAAGGAAGGTGATAAAAACTCTAAGAATTCCCCCTGGACTTACTAATATGATGCTGCTGTCATGATTACTATCATTACCATCATTATCGTCATCCCCAAAATAAAATAAATGGCACCATATCGTTTATAGAACTTAAAAGCACATTAAGCTATACCAAACATTAAAAAAAAAAAAATTTCCTACTACCTCCTCCATGTAACTGCATTTAGAATACAGACATTCCAGGGTGAACCTGACTTGTTGACATTCGCTTGAAACCTGTGAGCAACCAGGGTGACACTCCCTGGCCCCCACACGGCCTGACATGAGCAAGCCTACCTTCCTCCTCGACTCCCACACTGTGTCACCTGGTCACAACTTTAACGGTAAATGTCCAGTCCCTTCTTTCTTACCCTTCTGAGACTTATGCCCAAACTATATATATATTTTTTTAACCAACTTACTTCGTCCCACCTCAAGTGATCTCTTCCTCTTTCCTCTTATTGCAACCAAAAAAAAAAAGTTTTTTTTCCATTATCATGACAACTGTTGAACAGAAATACTGAATTCTAAAGTAAAATTGAATAGTGACAATTGAATAGTGACAATTGAATAGTGACAAATGCATATTACCAACCTCTAAGATTATCCTGAAGTACCCACTAACGTTCTTCAGTATCTCCTCCAATAATCTGAGCTTTTAATGCCAATTAAACTTTCATTTATCTTATAACCAAAAACTACCTAATACTATTTTTCTGTTTTGCTTAATGACAAATACTATAACTGTTCACAGAATATGTATAGTATTTAAGTCTCAAAGCCAGTTAAATGAGCCACTATGCAATTATCTGAGGAGATTAAACCATTTAAACATTATTTCTATGGGAAACTATCTTTCAGTTCTTAGCTAATAACTCACAGACAAGCTGAGGGAAAAAAAAACAGTTCTAGATTGAAGATTCATGTTTATGTCATAACTCATCAGAACCCAGAAGTCCATCAGAAAAGCCAACAACTGTGGTCTATATTCTTTGACCTAGAAATTTCTACTGCTAGGAATTTAGCCTATAGATACCCTTGCCCATGTATAACATGATATTACAGCAGTTTTGTAACAGCTAGAGATGTGCATGTCTACTGACGGGTAGCTGGTGAAATAAGCTATGGTACACTCATGAACGGGACAGTTTGTCAAAAGGAACGCAGTGTAGCACAAAACTCAAATTCCTAAAAAAGGCAGACTTACCGGACCTATAGAGACTAGAGGAACCCCCAAAACTATCGTCCCAACACACCCTTTTGAACTTGGAACTGAACCCACTCCCGGAGGTCATCTTTCATCCAAACAACAGCTCAGATTTTAAAATAAACAATATTACCCATGAGAATTGAGCTCCCTTAAATAATCAACTACACAAGACCAAATGGTCAACAATTACCCTAAAACAGAGATGAGAGGCAAAGGAGGGGCAGGGAAGCTAGATTAATGGCAACAGAAAAGAAAGGAAATAATGAGAATGCTGACACATTGTGAAAAACATAACCAATGCCATGGAACAAGCCGTTTAAAAGTTGTTAGATGGGAACCTAATTTGCTATGTAAACTTTCACCTAATCAAAAAAAAAAAAAAAAACCAAACCTGTTGCCACTGAGTCGATTCTGACTCATAGCGACCCTATAGGACAGAGCAGAACTGCCCGATAGAGTTTCCAAGGAGTGCCTGGTGGATTCGAACTGCCGACATTTTGGTTAGCAGCTACAGCTCTTAACCAGTATGCCAGCAGGGTTTCCAATTTTACCTAAAACATGATATATTGGGGAAAAAAGGTGAGAACATAAAAAAAAAAAAAAATCCAGTAGCTCTGTATGTACTGATGTAACAGTATCTTCAAGATGTATTGTAAGTTACAAAAAAAAAAAAAAAACTAAGTGCAAGACAGCAGCCAATGTATGTAAGCAAAAAAGAGAAAAAAGAACATAAACCTGCACACTTCCGTGCTCGCACATGCATAGAATACCTCTAGAAAGATACCGAAGAAACGGGTAACAGCAGGGTCTTTGGGGTGGGGAACCACGTGGCTGAGGACAGGGTGGGTGGGAAGCTTACTCATCACTATAACCCTGTTGTACCTTTGGAATTTTTTATGGTGTATCCACTAAAAAATAGATTATTATTTTTTAAATACCTGAACCCTGGTCTTACCAGCTTTCAATTTAAAATACATTACATGATTGACTACTTAGCTATGCCACAACCTTTCTATTCCTAGAATTCCTTATCCATCAAATTTCAAATTACATATAAAAAAAGAGAAAGCATTTGTTATAATTTTCAGTAGACAACTGCAGCCTTACCTTAAATATGATCACAATGGGTATATCTTCTGACAGTGTATTATGCCTCAAATAAAATCGTCCTTGCTTCACAGCCATATTGGTTCTGCTTTTTTTCTCATGAGTAGAGCTACAAGTACACACAGGTTGGTTAGACTACACTCTCACTTAGAGATGATCATTCCTTTACTCACAAATTAGAGAACAAAGTTTCAAACCAGTAACATGCAATAGCAATAATCATCAACCCATAAGATTCAACTGATCAATAAAGATCTGCAAGGTCTTTTCTAATAAGTTAGTAAGTGCTTTTTAAAAGATACACTCCATTCATACTTCCACAAACTTCTAAAAACATTATAAGTGTTTTTTCAGCTTGGAAAACAATAAGTTTTGTGGGTCAGTGAGTGAAAATCACCAATTCATTTGACCTATCTCCCTTTGATTCCACCTGAATTGCTTTTGATCCAGTGTGGAGCATATATTCATGACCAATTTTATATACTTGACAAGAAAAGCCTCAAAACGAGCATAAGCCGTGATGAGAAATACTAGGAAGACATGAATTCACAGATTATGGTTTTTATATTCATAACCCAATAAAACATACTCATACTTTTGGTATACAATGAAGACAAAATGTTACAGTATGCCAGCTATAAGAAACTAAGTAATCTCCTATTGGTACCTCTATCAGTTATAAAATTCCGAATGGATTTAAAAACATTCAAAAGATTTAACCAACCACAAAAGCAACACACGATTGCCTACTATACACTGTGTTATTCATTTTACTTACATTAGCTCTAATCTGCCACATAACAAAGCTTGCTTTGAAATGTTGTCTCCAAATCATAGGTGGAGAAACCAAGGCTTAGAGACGCTAAGTAACTGCTCACTCTAGTGCTAAGCAACCAGTAAGTAACAGCCTCGGAAATCAAATCCAGGTCCCCCTGGCTCAAAAGCTGTGGGAAGTCATGGGTTGTAGAATGAAAAGATTTGGGTTCAAATGTAGGCTACCTCTTACAACTGATGTGACCCTGAGCGCAACGCCTGTTACTCAGCTGTGAAAGATCACTTATCTTGGGAGGTTGTGGTGACAATTCAATAATATATGTAAAGCACCTGGCACATTGCCTGGCTCTTAGAAAGTGCTCAGTAAATAGCTATTGTTGTTAGCTGCCTTTCCCGCAGAAAGAAAAATGCAACAGCTCCAGGTTAATCAGCTCATCATAGGTTGTCAAAAGAAAAAACTTCAGTGCGTACAGGTATCTTATCTATGCCACAAATCTTTCTATTCCCCAAACTCATTAACTTCCAAATTTCAAATTCCATATGATAATAAACAAGAGAAAAGAGCTACTGGAGTGACATAAGGGATGTTACTGTAGAAAAACGAATACATTGTCAAAGAGGCTGGTCACGAAAACACTGAGATGTTAGGTCATGATATAATTAAATCAATATTAAGTATAAAATAGTCTCTATATATAGGGATATGTTCGCAGATGTTCAAAGACTGAAAACAAATATGAAGAACTGAAGAGTGGTTTTATATACATATAAAACCTTTAATGTTATAAATAACAGAAAAATCAACTTAAATAAAATAACTAGTGGCCTTTCAAATTGTGTCTCACACCTTCATTGCTGACATTACTCCGTGCTTACAGGCTTACACAATAAACTAAATACAGATAGTTTAAATATTACAGTGCCTGCTATAAGAAAGAAATAACTAGCTACCTCCATATATAAAGACAGCCATCTGGCATTAATGGAATTGGTGATGTTTCTTAAGAGCACCATCTGTTTTCCATACCTGGTCACTGAAGCACCAACTGCCCCTTTTCGGTCAGCTTCCACAATGATCCTGTTCTTAGACAGCTGCTCTTGGATAAGAATAACTTTTTCTACTCCTTTAACAATGAAATAGCCACCTGTCCAAAGGAAACAAGATACGCTTCACCACCTCTTCCTCAAACAGGGTGACTTAGTGGTGGCAGTGATCTCCTGAATTAGAGCTCACGCTGCCACTGCCTCGTGACACTACCACTTATTTCTAAAGGGTTTGCCAATATTGTTTTATGGATTGATGATACTGTCAGCACATGATTTTATACTGATGAGCCTCAAGACGGTAAACTTCTTGAGGATAGGAAACGTATCTTATTTGTCTATGTATATCACCAGTAACTGAACGTATTGCTGGTGAATGAAAAAATATGTCAAATAAATTAGCGTTCAGATTTCTGAATACTGACAATCTTCAACATAAACTAAAATTTGCTGAGTTTTCTAACAAATCAGTGGCAATGCTAGACTAAGATTAGACTTCCAAAATAATATTCTATACTCAATAAAAATCATACAACAAACATTATCATACATCTGTTTTCACCCAGTTCAGAGTAGAACAAAGTAAGATTTCATTTTGCAGTATAAAAGACTTCACTTTGCAGTGTATCAGCAAAGGCAAGGTAACATACTTGACTTACACAATATTTTGTCACAGTCTATTAAAGTCATGTTCTTTGTGAACTTCTTTCTAAAACCTTTTGGGATTTTACATCAATGCAACCTTACAGGAATCAGATTAAAATGAAACCCAAAAACCCACTGCCCTTGAGTCGATTCCAACTCATAGCTGCCCTATAGGACAGAGTAGAACTGCCCCATAGAGTTTCCAAGGAGTGCCTGGCGGATTCAAACTGCTGACCCTTTGGTTAGCAGCCGTAGCACTTAACCACTATGCAACCAGGGTTTCCAAGCAACTATAAAAGAAAATAAATCTATGTCTAAGAGTTAAAGAATTAAGATAAACTTTCTGTTAAGTGCTAAGCTAGATTACAAAAGAAGTTACCTAGAAATAGGCACAGAAATATAATTATTAAAAATTGAAACAAAAAAGACCTTTTTTAAAAATCCTTTTCCTGAATTTAAAACAGCCTGAAGTTATACTTCACTCTTCAGATCATGGTAGACAAGTCGTTTTGTGAGATTATTCTAGAATATTTAATTATACCAAAAGAAACTACTGAGCAAAGATACATGGTAAAGACTGACAAACCATAGCAATAATAATAAAAATTAAAAAATAATAAAGTTTTAAACCTGAAATGAAAGAAAAAACAGTATATCTCTTGGGAATATAGGCTAATAGAATGAAGTTAGAGCCAAATTTCTAGATGTTTTGTGACTGGAATTTTATTCAACAAGTTTATTATAAAGCAGAAAGGCTGGTATTGTTTTTGAAAAAAAATGTTATAACAACAGTAACAGTAAACCAAAAGGAAAAAAAGGTGTCTATGTGCGTGTTTGGGGTGTGGGGAGTAAATCCTAAGAATTAAACGTACCTGGATCTAAAGGACATTCATTCAATTTGGCAAATTCTGCTGGCGTTTTTCCCGTAAGAACACAGTTTGAACTACGTAGCATTATGGGCATTCTGTTCAAAATAAAAAGAAAATACCATGTATAGATTGTCACCAAACTTGCTGTGCACGCATCACTATGGGGATCTGCATTTCTGTCCTTTGTGTTAGAAAAGGCAGAAGACATCGAAATTGCATGAAAGTGCCCAGGGAAGCTAGGTATTCTCTCAGGCACAATGCTCTTCCAGTACAGATAATAACAACTCAAATGTCTGGTTTCCTTAAACTGCCACCTAAAGGATTTAGTGAAAGTTGGGAATGACAGCAACTCTTCATTCACATTAAACAAAGGGACTCTTGTTAGTTATTTAGAAATAACATGACAAATCAAAGTGTAAAGAACAAGAGTTTATTAAAATTAACCTGGAGATTCTGAAAAAGAACTAAGAAAAACTTCCAGGAAAAAAAAAATTGAAGCATTAAAAAATTTAAGCATGTAAAAAACCTATGAATAGGCTGAATAGATTTGACACTGCTGAAGACAGAACTACTAAATCGAAAAGAGATCTGAAGAAATTATCAAGAATGTATTTCAGAGCACCAAGAGATGGAAGATATGAAAGAGAGTTTAGGAGTCATGGAAGGAAAAGCAGCGAAGGCAGGAACACAGAGCCCTGTACACCAATGTTCATTGCAGTACTTTTCACAATGGCCAGAAGGTGGAAACAACCAAACCGTCCATCAGCATATGAATGGATAAACAAAATGTCGTGTATATATATACAATGGAATGCTACTCAGCCATAACGAGAAATGAAGTCCTCATGAATGCCACAACACGGATGATCCCTGAAAACATCATGCTGAGCAAAATAACTTAGTCACAAAAGAACAAATACTGTATAATTTTACTTATATGAAATAAGCAAACATATAGAAACCAAAAGTTATTGGTGGTTACCAGGGGTGAGAGGGAGGGGGAAAGAGGAAGTTTTTGCTTAGGGGGCATTGAGTTTATGTTAATGGTGGTGGAATAATTTGGAAAAGGATAGTGATAATGTTTGCATGACAAGAACACAATGTCACTGTATTATACAAGTAGAAACTGTTGAACTGACAAATATTTTGTTGTGTGTGTTTTCACCACAATAAAAATAAAAAAAAATAAAGACTCATGGAGGTGTGGAGTGACAAGATCTAAAATATGTGTGATCAGACTTCTAGATGGAGTGGGCAAGAAGTCTTATTAAAGGGATAATGGCTGTGAGCTTTCAAAAATATGTGAAAGCCATAAATCCTCACAGTAATAACAATGAAGGATAAACAAAAAGAAAGCCGTATCTAGACAGAGCATAGTCAAGACACAAAATACCAAAGGCAAAGAGAAGATTTAAAACCCAGCCAGAAGAAAAGGCAGGTTACAAAAAAAAAGATGATTGGACTGACAGGTAACTTCACAACAGCAATTAATGTATGACAGTGGAGTAATGTGCTACAAGTGCTGAGAGAAATAACTCTCAGCCCAGATGTGTGTATTCTGCCAAATCACCACTGAGAATGAGGTTAATATAACGATATTTTCAGACAAAATCAGGGAGATGCTACCATTAACAGACTCTCACTAAAAGAATTTTTAAAAGATATACTTCAGGGAGATGGAAAATAAATGCTAAATAAAAGTCTAACATGCAAAAATGTATGGAAAGCAAAGAAAATGGTAAATACTGTAGGTAAATATAATCAAATATGAACCTCAAAAAACAATAACTTCTGATTTATAGGTTAAAAAAACAAGATAGAACTAAAGCTTGGCACAAGACCATAAAAATTATAAAGGGTTGATTTGATCTAAGTTAAATGTCTTTGTTTTTTCCAAGAAGAGGATAAAGATATTATTTTTAAGCTTTGTTAAGTATGCATTTCAAAATTTTTATGGTAAACATAAACAATCAGAAATACCGTATGACTTTCCAAAAGGCAAAAACGGAGAAAAAATTGAAACATATGAAAAGCTGGACAGGCTAAAAGTACAAAATAAGTTCATATAAAATATCCCAATACATCAGTAACTTAAATGTAAATGGACCACCTTCTAAGACTGTAGACTTTTTAAAAAAAATCCAGTCATATGAGCTTACATTAAATACACATAAAACATTAGGACAAAGAAAGATTAAAAGAAAGAGAATTAAAAGAAAAAAAAATGCCAGAAAAATAACCAAAAGAAAGTGGATGTGGCTACAATAGAGCAAACAAAATAAAATTTATGGCAAAAAGCATTATTAAACATAAAAAAGGTAAATGCATAATAATAAAATGTTCAATTCATCAGGAAGACCAAAAATTCTAAACTTTTACACACCTAATATCATAGCTTCAAAAAGTAAAAATATACAGAAGTATAAGGAGAAATGGACAAATCCACTGTCACACTGGGAGACTGTAACACATTCCTCCCAGTGACGGATAGAACAAATAGCTCAAACATCAATGAAGAAACAATCTGGCAGCTCCTCAAACGATAAAGCTACTGTACAGCCCAGCAAATCCACTGCCAGGTATACATATACCCAAGAGAAAGGAAAACATATCCACACAGGAAACTGGCACGCTAATGTTTATTGCATCATCATTCAAAAGGTAGAAGCAAATCAAGTATCTATCCACGGTCAGATGGATAAACGAAATGTGGTGTGCCCAGACGGTGGAGTGTTATTAACCATAAAAAGGAACGAAGCACTGAGAGATGCTACAACATGTATGAACCTTGAAAACATTACGCTATGTGAAAGGAGCCAATCACAAAAGACTACACACCATATGATTCCGTTAATATGAAAGTCCAGAACAGAGAAATCTGTAGAGACAGAAAAAAGATGAGTGATTGCTTAGGGCTAGCGAGGAGATGATGCTAAAAAGCACGGGGTTTCTTTTTTGAGGTGATGAAAATGGTCTAAATTGACTGTGGTGACGGTTGCACATATCTGTGAATATACTGAAAATCCAGTGAAACTCATACTTTAAATAGGTTAACTGTACGGTATATCAATCATATCTTAATAAACTATTTAAAAAAAATCAATGAGGATATATCACAGCGAAAAAAACACAATTAGCAAGTTTGATCTAACAGAAAAAGACACAATGGCACAAAAGAATTAGAGAATATTGCTTGTTTCCAAACAGCGTAAAATATTTATGGAAATAATAGGTTCTCTACAAATCCCAAAAGTTGATGTAAAGTACCAATTCAGAAATTTTAAAACAGTCTTCTAAATAACTCCTAAGTTAAAAAACACACACACAATGGAAAGATGGGGCTATTAATAGTCCCATTAAACCAAAGGAAATCAAGACACTGACTAAAGCTATAGAATAAAAAATAAAAGTATATTAACATTACCACAGTAACCAAAACAGCAAAAGATCATAAAACAGGAAACAAACACACAAAACAGAAAAGAAAACACCAAATGGATGTCAGAAGAGACTCTGAAACTTATGTTTGAACATAGAGTATCTAAAGCGAACGGAAGAAATGATGACGTAAGAGAGCTGAACAGAAAATTTCAAAAGGTAGCTTGAGAAGACAAAGTAAAGAATTATAATGAAATGTGCAAAGACCTGGACATAGAAAACCAAAGGGGAAGAACACACTCGGCATTCCTCAAGCTGAAAGAACTAATGAAAAAAATTCAAGCCTCGAGTTGCAATACCAAGTGATTCCATGGGCAAAAAACTGAATGACATAGGAAGCATCAAAAAAAGATGGAAAGAATACAGAGTCACTGTACCAAAAAGGACTGACTTGACACTCAACCATTTCAGGAGGTACCATACGTTCAAGAACTGATGATGGTACTGAAGGAAGAAAGCTGCTCTGAAGGCATTAGTGAAAAACAAGGTTCCAGGAATTGAAAGAATACCAACTGAGATGTTTCAACAAACAGATGCAGCACTGCAGGTGCTCACTCGTCTATGCCAAGAAATTTGGAAGACAGCTACCTGGACAACTGACAAGAAGAGACCCATATTTGTGTCCATACTAAAGAAAGGTGCTTCAACAAAATGTGGAAATTATCCAACAATATCATTAATATTACATGCAAGTAAAATTTTGCTGATGATAACTCAAAAACAGTTGTAGCACTATATAGACAGGGAAGTGCTGGAAATTCAAGTCGGATTCGGAAGAGGATGTGGAATGCGGAATCATCACTGATGTCAGAAGGATCTTGATGTCAGATGGATTCTCTCAGCTTGGCTGAGGGAATACCATAAAGATGTTCCCTGTGTTTTATTAACTACACAAAGGCATTCAACTGTGTGGATTTTAACAAATTATGGATAACGCTGGGAAGAATGGAAATTCCAGAACACTTAATTGTGCTCATGTAGAGCCTGTACATAGACCAAACGGCAGTTGTTCAAACAGAACAATGGGATACTGCATGGTTTCAAATAAAAAATGATGTGCATTAGGGCTGTATCCTTTTACCATACTTATTCAATCTCTAAGCTTAGCAACCCCCACGTGTCTGTCAGTTTGTCATACTGTGGGGGCTTGCATGTTGCTGTGATGCTGGAAGCTATGCCACCAGTATTCACGTACCAGCAGGGTCACCCATGGAGGACAGGTTTCACCTGAGCTTCCAGACTAAGATAGACTAGGAAGAAGGACCCGGCAGTCTACTTCTGAAAAGCATTAACCAGTGAAAACCTTATGAATAACAGCGGAACATTGTCTGATACAGTGCTGGAAGATGAGCCCCCCAGGTTGGAAGGCACTCAAAAGATGACTGGGGAAGAGCTGTCTCCTCAAAGTAGAGTCGACCTTAATGACGTGGATGGGGTAAAGCTTTCAGGACCTTCATTTGCTGATGTGGCACAACTCAAAATGAGAAGAAACAGCTGCAAACATCCATTAATAATCGGAACCTAGAATGTACGAAGTATGAATCTAGGAAAACTGGAAATCGTCAAAAATGAAACGGAACCCATAAACATCGATATCCTAGGCATTAGTGAGCTGAAATGGACTGGTATTGGCCATTTTGAATTGGACAATCACATAGTCTACTATGCTGGGAATGACAACTTTAAGAGGAATGGTGTTGCATTCATCATCAAAAAGAACGTTTCAAGATCTATCCTGAAGTACAACACTGTCAGCGATAGGATACTATCCATATACCTACAAGGAAGACCAGTTAATACGACTATTATTCAAATTTATGCACCAACCACGAGGGCCAAAGATGAAGAAATAGAAGATTTTTATCAGCTGCTGCAGTCTGAAATTGATCGAACATGCAACCAAGATACATTGATAATTACTGACAATTGGAATGCAAAAGCTGGAAACTAAGAAGGATCAGTAGTTGGAAAACATGGCCTTGGTGATAGAAACAATGTCGGAGATGGAATGATAGAGTTTTGCAAGACCAATGCCTTCTTCATTGCAAATACCTTCTTTCACCAACATAAACAGCAACTATACACATGGACCTCACCAGATGGGACACACAGAAATCAAATTCACTATATCTGTGGAAAGACACGATGGAAAAGCTCGATATCATCAGTCAGAACAAGGCCAGGGGCCAACTGTGGAACAGACCATCAACTGCTCATATGCGAGTTCAAGTTGAAACGGAAGAAAATCAGAGCAAGTCCACGAGAGCCAAAATATGACCTTGAGTACATCCCACCTGAATTTCGAGACCATCTGAAGAAGAGATTTGACTCATTGAACACTAGTGACCAAAGACCAGACGACTTGTGGAATGACATCAGGAACATCACACATGAAGAAAGCAAGAGGTCATTGAAAAGACAGGAAAGAAAGAAAAGACCAAGATGGATGTCAGAGGAGACTCTGAAACTTGTTTTCAAACGTCAAGCAGCTAAAGCAAAAGGAACAAATGATGAAGTAAAAGAACTGAACAGAAGATTTCAAAGGGCAGCGTGAGAAGACAAAGTAAAGGATTATAATGACATGTGTAAAGAGCTGGAGGTGGAAAACCAAAAGGGAAGAACATGCTTGGCATTTTTCAAGCTGAAAGAATTGAAGAAAAAATTCAAGCCTCGAGTTGCAACAGTGAAGGATTCTATGGGGAAAATATTAAACGATGCAGGAATCATCAAAAGAAGATGGAAGGAATATAGAGTCATTATACCAAAAAGAATTATTCAATATTCAAACATTTCAAGAGGTAGCATATGATTAGGAACTGATGGTACTAAAGGAAGAATTCCAAGCTGCTCTGAAGGCATACACGAAAAACGAGGCTCCAGGAATTGATGGAATATCAACTGAGATGTTTCAACAAACGGATGCAGAGCTGGAGATGCTCACTCGTCTATGCCAAGAAATACGGAAGAGCTTCCTGGCCAACTGACTGGAAGAAATCCATATTTATGCCTACTCCCAAGAAAGGTAATCCAACCAAATGTGGAAATTATAGAACAGTATCATTAATATCACACGCAAGCAAACTTTTGCTGAAGATCATTCAAAAGCAGCTGCAGCAGTATAACTGACAGGGAACTGCCAGAAATTCAGGCTGGTTTCAGAAGAGGACATGGAACCAGGGATATCATTGCTGATGTCGGATGGATCCTGGCTGAAAGCAGAGACTACCAGAAGGATGTTTACCTGTGTTTTACTGACTATGCAAAGGCATTTGACTGTGTGGATCATAACAAATTATGAATAACATTGCAAAGAATGGGAATTCCAGAACACTTAATTGTGTTCATGCGGAACCTTTACATAGATCAAGAGGCAGTTGTTCGGACAGAACAAGGGGATACTGATTGGTTTAAAGTCAGGAAAGGTGTGCACCAGGGTTGTATTCTTTCACCATAGCTATTCAATCTGTATGCTGAGCAAATACGAGAAGCTGAATATATGAAGAACGGGGTGTCAGGATTGGAGGAAGATTCATTAACAACCTGCATTATGCAGATGACACAACCTTGCTTGCTCAAAGTGAAGGGGACTTGAAGCACTTATGAAGATCAAAGACCACAGCCTTCAGTATAGGTTGCACCTCAACATAAGAAAACAAAAATCCTCACAACTGGACTAATGAGCAACATCATGATAAATGGAGAAAAGACTACTTGGATCAACAATCAAGCCACGGAAGTAGCAGTCAAGAAATGAAAAGACGCATTGCATTGGGCAAATCTGCTGCAAAGGGCCTCTTTAAAGTGTTGAAGAGCACGGACGTCACCTTGAAGACTAAGGTGCGCCTGACCCAAGCCATGGTATTTTCAATTGCCATCATATGCACGTGAAAGCTGGACAATGAATAAGGAAGACCGGAAAAGAACTGATGCCTCTGAATTGTGGTGTTGGCGAAGAATATTGGATACCCCATGGACTGCCAAAAGAACGAACAAATCTGTCTTAGAAGAAGTACAACCAGAATGCTCCTTAGAAGCAAGGACGGCGAGACTGCGTCTTACATACTTTGGACATGTTGTCAGGAGGGATCAGTTCCTGGAGAAGGACATCATGCTTGGCACAGTACAGGGTCAGCAGAAAAGAGGAAGACCCTCAAAGAGGTGGATTGACACAGCGGCTGCAACAATGAGCTCAAGCATAACAACAATTTTAAGGATGGCTCAGGACCCGGCAGGGTTTCATTCTGTTGTGCATAGGATCACTATGAGTCGGAACCGACTCAACAGCACCTAACAACAACATGCTTAGCAAATAATTCCAGAAGCTCGACTATATGAAGAAGAACATGGTACCAGGATTGGAGGAAGACTCACTGACAACCTGCCATATGCAGATGATACAACCTTGCATGCTGAAAATGAAGAGGACTTGAAGCATTTACTAATGAAGATCAAAGACTACAGCCTTCAGTATGGATTACATCTCAGCATAAAGAAAACAAAAATCCTCACAACTGGACTAATAAGTGATATCATGATAGAGAAACTACTGAAGTTGCCAAGAATCTCATTTTACTTGGATCCACAGTCAACGTCCATGGAAGCAGCAGGTAAGAAAACAAAGGACATATTGTATTGGCGAACTTTGTTGCAAAAGACCTCTTTAAAGTGTTAAAAAGCAAAGATGTCACTCTGAGAAATAAGGTATGACTGACTCACCAAAAAACCAAATCCACTGCCACTGAGTTGACTGCAACTCATAGCGACCCCAAGTACAACAGAATGAAACACTGCCCCGCATCCTGTGCCATCCTCACAATCGTTTTATGCTTGAGCCCATTGTTGCAGCCATTGTGACAATCCATCTCGTTGAGGGTCTTCCTCTTTTTCGCTGACCCTCTACTTTACCAAGCATGATGTCCTCCAGGCACTGGTCCTTCCTGATAACATGCCCAAGGTATGTGAGATGAAGAGTTGCCATCCTTGCTTCTAAGCAGCATCCTGGCTGTATTTCTTCCAAGACGGATTTTTTCTTTCTTTGGCACTCCACGGTATATTCAATGTTCTTCGCCAATACCATAATTCAAAGGCATCAATTCTTCTTTGGTCTTCCTCACTCATAGTTCCAGCTTTTGCACGCTTATGAGGAGATTAAAAGCAAACTGGGCCATAATTACCCATGCCCGCTTTCCCTGGTGGCTGTGGAAGAATGTACCCAACAGGAGCTGTGGTTTGTGCTGCTTCTATTCTCCTGAGTACCCAGCATACCACACAGCAAGTAACAGGCACTTGGTGCATATTTCTTGAGCAAATAGATGTTTATTAAACTCTTAGCACTTGAGGAGAGGAAACGCTTGAGTAGAAATTATCTGAAATAAGTTTAAAGTCCAACGCCATTACTAAACTTACAATATTGCGGTTTTGTCCATTTCTAAAGGAGAGTCATTATATTTCCCTAATTAGGAAAAGCAGACGGCAAAACTGCTAGTTGATGCTATCTAACATTTCCAAACTTGTTTCAAGCAAATTGCTTCTGCCTTAAATATTGCTACATGGAAAAGAGTGAAATTTCCAGGAACACGCAAACTTAAAATATACACAGAATCCAGCAAGAATAGCAGCCCAGGAGAGCTCACTGAAATGCGATCTTACCTAATGTTTCCCTGACAGCTCGGATTTACAGGAGGAAAGGGAAGCATTTTCCCGAACCGTACAGAAAAAGTTTCATAACTACTAAGATAACAACCCCACACCATGTGCTGTACACAGCTCTCAGTGCTTTACACATGCTGCCTCACTGGATCCATAAAAGAACCCCATGAAGTGGGTGTATTTCCCACATTTTTCAGAGGAGGAAATGGGGCAAAAGAAACTAGCTTGAGGTCACACAGCAGGCTGGAATCCAGGCAGTCTGGCTGCGATAGGGTCTTGGTTTCTCACCTGCCAATGGGTAAGGCGTTGCGGATGATCCTCTGGCTGCCTCGGGTGTATTCAATATCCACCGTGATGGGGGCAGAGTATGTCATGTCCCTCAAACGGCACTGGAATCAAGACAGAAGGTTACTGCTCCTCCTCTCTGGAAAAGGGGCCTAAGAACTTCAAGCAGCTGTCTCTAGTGGAAGTCTGAAGAAGTATGGCCCAGGCTGAATTTCCTCTCCTGTCCACTGAGCTGCTCCACTGCTAACTCAGGGCATGGGGAGGAACTGCCCTACCACTTCATGAGAAGAAAGATGCATGGATTGATCAAGGCATCTCCACAGCGCCCCTGCCCCTGCCAGCCCAGAACAGAACAATAAACCTGGAACTTACTTGTTTCTCACCAATCCAATGATGCTATCACTAGTCTGCTCCGTATCTTTAAAGCAATTAAACTGCTCTGTGCAAACTGGGTTCATGGAAAACAATCAGAGACCAGGGTTGTTGGTGCAAACAGTTAACAACCAGTATATAATAATTATACACACACACACAGAGTCAGGGTCTGCTGTGGCTCCTATGACTGTCCACCCACCCACCTGTTCTCCTATTCTCCCTGTCTCTCCAAGAATCAAAATCTCTTTAAGAAATTTTTGCACTCTTTCTCTAACTGCAGTAGTACTCGTATGTTTTCTCCAACATCAGGAAGACTATTTATAGTGACGAATGTAGTCTCAGTCTTCTTGAACTAATTCAAACTTCTTGTCTTCTCCCTTCCCTGAACTTTGTTAGACTTGAACTTGACAAGTGGCTGCCTAGATCTTGAGAAACTGGAAAAATCTAGCAAAAGGGAATGGGGGCAAAGGAGAGCCGAGTCAGGGCACTGAATTTCCAATTTCCGTAACTTCTATTTTAGCATTTCTTTACCACAGACCAGATAAATTTATAAAAATCTATTTTCTTTCCTCATACAATTCCCAATTATGGACACTAAATGGAGAAATTTAAGGAAAAATCCAGAAGCTGTTAAAAGCCAATGAATAGGTCTCTCCACCTATAACCCTTATGGCTCTGTTAAAACCCTTGTATTTAACTTTTCTTCTCATCCAACTCTCCTATTACACTGTGTGCTCCTAGTCCTTTCACTCTGTCTAACACAGTGCCTGGCTGATCCTCGAGAAGTGTGCTCAGTGAGTGAGTCTGCAGTAGACTGGGTACTATGCTAGGCACAAGAAGGGGAGGTGGAAAAAGCTCAGAATCAGGACATAAATAGGACACAGTTATGTAACAGTGCAAGCTAATTAGGGTTAAGTGACAAAATAAATAGTACAGAATTGTGCCCTAATGTATATAGTATTAAAATTAAAAACTCAAGGCGTCAAGTCGATTTCGACTCATAGCGACCCTACAGGACAGAGTGGAACTGCCCCACATCAGGGTTTCCAAGGCTGTAATCTTTATGGAAGCAGGCTGCCACATCTTTTTCCCATGGAATGGCTGGTGGGTTCAAACCACCGATCTTTTGGTTGGCCACTGAGCACTCTTACCACTGTACCACCAGAGCTCCTCAGTATAGTGTTAAAGAATATTTATTTTGGTTATGTTTGTCTCATAAGAGATTTTTTTTCCAGATTTTTAAGTGATCTTTTTAAAGTATATATTAAGGTACAGACTTTTAGTTAAAGCATGTCCAATTAAAATAAACGTTTATAATTACCTCATGAGGGGACACTGGTCTAGTGACATTAAAGCTTTCTTCAACATCAGGAAGCCCAACATAGATATTAAGATATCTGAAAAACAAATTATTCCATTACCAATTATTACTCTTCTTCAAAGAAATATAAACAAATTATTTTCCTATAAAAAATAAGGATTATGCTTTGACAAAGGTTCATCTTGTTAAGGATGACAAATTAAAAAGTATTAGAGATCTTCTTGAAGTGACATACGTATATATATACAGCTTTTATAAAGGAGGGAATATAATATCAAATTATTTTTTAAAAATACTTGAGTTTCTTTTAAGAAAGCACTTAAATTTCTTTATAAAAATATTGGAACTATAGCTCCTTAAAAATGATACTTTAAAAAAAAAGCATAAGGCAAAAGAGTATCTGTAGTCTGTATATTGGGTTGAACAGTATTGTTGTTAGGTGCCATCAAGTCTGTTCCAACTCAGAGCAACCCTATGTATAACAGAATGAAACACTGTCTAGTCCTGATCCATCCTCACAATCATTGCTATGTTTGAGCCCATTGTTGAATAGTGTCCCCCCAAAATTCATGTCCACGAGGAATCTTAGAATGTGACTTTATTTGGAAACAGAATCTTTGCAGATGTAACTAAGTTAGTGTGTGCCCTAAATTCAGGAACTGAGAAGACACAGAAGGAGACAAAGAAAAAGGCTATGTGAAGAAGGAGGCAGAGAATGGAGTGATGTGGCCACAAGCCAAGGAATGCCAGGAGCCACCAGAAGCTGGCAGAGTCCAGGAAGGATTCTCCCTTAGAGCCTTTGGAGGGAGCGTAATACTGCCAGCACCCTTAGTTTCAGACTTCTGGCCTCTAGAATTACAATAAATTTGTTGTTTTAAGTAAGCAAGTTAGTGGTAATTTGTTATGGTGGCCCTATGAAACTAATAAAAAATGTTATCATTCATGTAAGAAAGAAGAGAACATAAGAGGGGAAATATCTATCCACTCATTTGTGCAAAAGAAACACAGAAAAGATAAAGAAGAAACTAATGATACTGGTTACCCACAGGGAGTGGCTGGGAATAGGGTGAAAATAATTCTCTCAAAGCTGGGGCAATATGAGCAATAAAGTAATGCTAGTACTGGATTATAACCATAGTAAGATAAATGTCTATGAGTCCATATTAATATAGAGAGCTAAAGATGGGTGGGTGGATGGATGGATGGATAGGCGGGAGGATGGGCGGACGGGCAGGCGACGGACGGACGGACGGGCGGACGGGCGGACGGGTGGATGGGTGGATAGATGGGAAAGAAGGGAAAACTCTTCCTTTCAGTAAAATTCCAACTAATAAAAGCAGAAAGAATGATGGAAGTAGAGACTCACCATCAGGTAAACACCACAGTAATAAATGGTACAGGTAAGATCCATCAATGTAAGCTAAAATTAGTGGGTGAAGGTATGAGGAGAAACAGGACAGTTGCACAGTGGCAAAGGACCTCCCATAAGATACCTTTCTAGTATAAAAGAAAAAAAGTAACTTTACAGTGGAAAAACCTAGAAGACACTACCTTAACCAAATGAACAAGGTTAAAATCACCCATAATGAAAGATTTATGGACATCCGAACCCATGATATGATACACTGAGAACACCACATCATCGCTTTGGTGGTTTTCTTGCCAAAAATGCACAACCTCAATCATGAGCAAACATCAGACAAACCCAAACAGAAGGAACTTCTACAAAATAACTGACCAGTAGGTTCCAAAAGTATCAAGATCATGAAAGACTGAGGAACAATCACAGATTGGAGGAGACTAAGGAGACATGACAAGTAAACATAATGTGGGATCCTGGATTGAATCTTGGACCAGAAAAAAAAAAAGATACTGATGAAAAAACTTTGAGGAAGGTCTGTAGATTACTTAATAGTATTGTATCAATGTTAACTTGCTGGTTTTGAACATTGTACTATGGTTATGTAAGATACTGATATTAGGGGAAGCTGGGTAAAGGGTATACAGGAACTCTGCATTATTTTTGCAACTTTTCTATAAATTTAAAATTATTTCAAAACAGAAGGCTTAAAAAATATTTAAAATCACAGTTCCAGAAACTTCTCGACCATAACTCTACTTGTTGTAATTAGTTTACCAGTTGCCATTGAGTCTGTTCTGACTCATAGTGACCTAACAGGATACAGTGGAACTGCCCCAGTTCTGAAGGCTGAAATCTTTACAGAGGCAGACGGTCATATCTTTCTCCCCCGGGGCAGCTGGTGGGTTTAAAATGCCAACCTTTAGATTAGCAGCCAAGTGCTTAACCACTGCGTGACCAGGGCTCCTTTATAATTACCTTAATGATTAAAAATTAATTTTAGCACCTTATAATAGTAAACAGATAAAAAGAGAATTATTTTAGAAGGAGTTTTGGTAGGAACTATATTTTCATAGAGCATGTAACTGTGCTCGTGTAGGACCTGTACAAAGACCAATAATCAATCGTTCAAAGAGAACAGGCAGATACTGTGTGGTTTAAAATCAGGAAAGGTGTGCATCAGTGTTGCATCCTTTCACCATACGTATTCAATCTGTATGCTGAGCAAAATAATCCAAGAAGCTGGACTATACAAAGAATGCTGCATCAAGATTGGTGGAAGACTAATTAACAACCCACCTTATGCAGATGACATAACCTTGCCTGCTGAAAGCGAAGAGGGCTTGAAGCACTTAATGATAAAGATCAAAGACTATAGACTTCAGTATGGACTGCACCTCAACATAAACAAAAATCCTCACAACTGTACCAATAAGCAACATGATGATAAACGAAAAAAAGATTGATGCTGTCAAGAATTTTCATTTTACTTGGATCCACAATCAACGCCCCTGGAAGCAGAAGTCAAGAAATCAAACAACATATCACACTGGGTAAATCTGCTGCAAAAGATCTCTGTCTTGGTCATCTAGTGCTGTTATAACAAAAATACTACATGTGGATGACTTTAACAAAGAGAAGTTTATTCTCTCACAGTCCAGTAAGCTAAAAGTCTGAATTCACAGCACCAACTCCACAGGAAGGCTTTCTCTCTCTGCCAGCTCTGGAGGGAAGGTCCTTGTCATCAGTCTTCTTTTGGTCTAGGAGGATCTCAGCGCAGGAACCTCAGGTCCAAAGGACGTGCTCTACTCCCAGTGCTGCTTTCTTGGTTGTATGAAGTTCTCTTGTCTCTTTGCTCACTTCTCTCTTTTATATCTCAAAAGAGATTGGCTTAAGACACTATCTTATCTTTCAGACCTCATCAGAATCCATCTTATTACATCATAGTGATAGGATTTACAACACATAGGGAAATCACAACAGAAGATTACATGGTAGACAGTCATACAATCATACAAGGAAATCATGACCTAGCCAAGTTGACAGATATTTTGGGGGGACACAAACCAATCTGTGACAATCCATGACAACCATGAAAAGCAAAGTTGTCACTTTGAGAACTAAGGTGTGCCAGACCCAAGTCGTGATATTTTCAATTGCCTCATATGCAAGCAAAAGCTGGACAGTGAATAAAGAAGATCAAAGAAGAAGTGGTGCCTTGGAATTATGGTGTTGGTGAAAAATGTTGAACATAACATGGACTGTCAGAAGAACGAACAAGTCTGTCTTCTAAGAAGCACAGCCAGAGTGCTTCTTGGAAGTGAGGATGGCAAGACTTTGTCTCACGTACTTCAGACACATTATCAGGAGGGAACAGTCCCTGGAGAAGGACATCCTGCTTGGCAAAGTCAGTGAAAAACAGGAAGACCTCTGATGAGATGGACTGATACCGTGACTGCAACAATGGGCTCAAGCATAGTAACCTTTGTTAGGATGGTGCAGTACCAGGCAGTGTTTTGTTCTGCTGAGCATGAGGTCACTATGAGTTGGAACATGGTAGATGGCACCTCACAACAACACATCTTTTTAAAATGTTAGACTTAATCAAAACACCAAACCAAGGACAGTCGATTCCTTACTTTAAATACCACATGGGGTCAGCATCACTTGTAACCTTTTCATTTGCTTTCATTATCTTCTTTATCTGCAGTGGGGGGAAAAAAACATTAGGAAAGATACAGGCTTTCAATTAGTCGTTACCTCATGTCTCTTTCTAAGATTTGATGCTTACCTCTACATTAATGAAATAGTTAAATGAATCTATATGTTGCTTTACAAGGCCTTTCACCTAAACAGATAAAAAGTAAAAAATAGTTAGCAACAAAATAGCAGATTATATAATACATTCTAACTATAGATTCTAACAGGTTATACAATAGATTCTACCTATTCTAACAATAGGTAACCAAATTTTTCTCAAAACCAAGTTGAAAAAAAAAAATTTACACATCATACACACACAAAAAGAATACCAAGTTGAGAAAAAAAAATCTATGAATTTTATTTACCAAAACATTTCATTAATATATAAAAAACCAAAACCAAACCTGTTGCCGCTGAGTCAATTTCAACTCGTAGCAACCCTCTAGGACAGAGCAGAACTGCCCCACAGGGTTTTCGAGGCTGTAAATCTTTACAGAAGCAGACTGCCACATCTTCCTCCTGCGGACCGGCTGGTGGGTTCGAACCACCAGACCTTTTGGTTAGCAGCTGAGTATTTAACCACTGAGCCACCAGATCTCCTTCATTAATGACGTATACTATCCCATTTCTCCTCCATCTTACTACTTATACGCCTTCAAAATTTTCCTCCTAGAGAAGCAACCTGACCCCTGGAATTTAAGTAAGAGTATCTGAATATACCTATGGAGTCCCCATAAGGAAATAAACAAGGCAGAATTTTCTCTGCATACTTTGTACTTTCAAAAATATCCAAGAGAAAATATACAGTAATTGAGCATCATCTCTTTCACCCTCAAACAATGTCTATTTCCTTTTTCATCTTTCTCCTATCTCGGCAATTTCATGACTCTCAAATACCCAACCCCCGGTCAATTATATATTTATGGAAGATTGAGAGGCAAAAATAAGGCTCTCTATTGGAAAAGTTGGAAAAAATTGCATTTGAAATAGAAAGTCGAGTTAAACACAGAGAACCTAAGAGGAGACACAAGCTAGCAGTAGCTTCCCTTTTCTGCTGGCGTCAGGCAGCAGTAACCGCACAGATAGCACTGTGTGCTGCCGTGGGGAACAAACGAAACAAACGCACGGGCTCCACAGCCTTCGGATTGAACAGTCTGTACGTGTTCAATTCTAAAAATATTAATCTTCAAAGTGAATTTGTTCAACACTTCTAGAATATTCCTAAAAGATAATCACAGAGCCTTTGCTTTAAATATACTTCTTGATTGGGGATCCACTAGCTAAGAAAACAACTATTACATTTTTCGAACAGTCCAGATTTTTGGCCAAAAAAAAAAAAAAATCAGCCTCATAACAATCAGAGGTCTGACTTCCTGTGTTTTCTACCCCTAGGACTTAACTGTCTTTCTGGAGAAAATCTCTGGGACAGTCCGTTTAGTTACGGCATCTCTCTTTCATGTTCTCCCTTCCAGACTGAACAGGCCCTTCAACTATTTCTTGCATGCAAGGTTTTGTAGACTATTCAGCTGCTGATGGCCTGTCCCTGGGTGTGCCCCAGTTGTCAGTACTCCTCTTCAAATGGGCACCCTGCGCTCACTGATGACATTCTCCACACAGTCTGACTAGTGCCTGGTGGGACCACTACCTCCCTCATTTGGGACATTACACCACTGTTATCAAAGAAACCAGATCACATTACTGGCGCATGCTGAGCTTTCAGTCAACTAAAAATCAAAGGGTGACTTTTTATCTTCACACAAAAAATGCTATTAAGTCAGGTGCACTCCATTTGGTACTTGTGTGCCTCTTGACTGTTCTCCTCCCAGCCTAACAAGACCTCTCTGAGTCTCGGCTCTGCTGGCCAGCAGCACCCGCAGCCTTACAAACTCTGCATTCTGTCCTTGGTTATGCAGAGCTTAAAATCTTTATACTTTTGTTCAGGGACAAATGTATTTTAATGTGGTCTCAGTAAAGAAGAACTCTGACTTTAAAATACATAAAAAGAATAAATAACAAGAGTCTTACGTCTGTACTGAGTTTTCTACCTTTTCTTGGACTGTGTGCCGTCGACTGTCTCTTTCTGAATAAAAAATACTGCCCCTTCTCCTCTGCTTACGTACAGGTTCCTTAAAAATATTTTTATTAGAAACAAAACAAAACCCTTCCCTTCACCTTCCTACTGTTTTATTTCATTCTCTATTACCCTCCTACTTAAACTCTTTAACAGCTTCCTGTTGCCATTAGCAGAAAAGCCAAAATCCTGAACATGGCTTTCAAATTTGATCAGAAAATTTGCTCCAGATAGTTTCTTCAGCCTCACCTCCCTCTGCCTGTAAAACCTAACTTCAACCCAAAACTTTGTTGCTGTTGTGTTGATTTTGACTCAGGGTGACCCTATGAGACAAGAGAACTGCCCCCACAGGATTTCCAAGGCTGTAATCTTTATGAAAGCAGACTGCCACGACTTTCTTCCATGGAGCAGCTGGTGGGTTTGAACTACTGGCCTTCTGGTTAGCAGTCCAGCACTTAACCACTATGCCACCGGGGCCCCTAAAAACTAACTTAGCTGGACTAAACTCGTTCATTTTTCAAGTCATGCTGAAATGTCACTTTCTTGAAGGCACCTTTCCTAACTTCCAAGTTAGGTACTCCATAGCATTCTGTATTTCCCCCTTCATAACATCCATCAAATTTGTAATTCCCTGTTAGTCTTCAAGTTCCATCAAGGAACCCACTGCCATCGAGTTAATTCTGACTCACAGCGTCCCTATAGGACAGAGTAGAACTGCCCCATAGGGTTTCCTAGGCTGTAATCTTCAAGGAAGCAGACTGCCACATCTTTCTCCTGCAGAGCCGCTGGTGGGTTCAAACAGCTGACCTTTCAGTTAGCAGCTGAGCAGTTACCCACTGTGCCACCAGGGCTCCTTTTTCCATCAAGGAAGGGACCATCATTGTCTGGCTCCCACTACTTCTGAGCACAAGCTCTTTAGATTGATTCAAAGCCCTACACCAACCTTAATATTCAACAGTTCCTCTGACTATCTACCCATCCAATCCAGCCAAATGGATCTGATCCCTGTTTCCTACAGACTGCATCCCACCTTTCTGCTTTGTAAATCCTTTTCTTTTAAGGTGTGGTTCATGTCTCACCTCATCTGGGAGGCCCTCTCTGACTATCCATGGCATCACTCTTTTGCCAGGAGCACCTTGACTTTTAGTATTCACATACCATGCTACTGTGTATAGTATCTGTTATCTTGGAACTGAAGTTATCACTCCCCTGCAGCTCGACCATCACCAGCACCTTATAGGCAGGGATTTTGCCTTATAGCTCCTTGTATTTCCAAAACATAGCAAAGTACACAGTTAGAAAAAATGTTAGCTGGTGATTAAAAAAAAAAAGCTTATTTACTTTTTTAATCCAAAAAAATCCAATAAATATTAAATGTAAAACAGTTACCTTTAAAAATGCTGGAAGCAGCCTCCATTTTTCCTGTGAACCAAGATAAGAATATCAGAACTCTGTACCAGCAGCCACAATATTTTCAGAATAAGTTATTTTAATACACCGATGTGCTTTTTCACAGTAAGTAAAAGAAAGTAAGTCAAAAGGGCAAATTTTTTCTTTTTTATAATTTTTATTGTGCTTTAAGTGAAAGTTTACAAATCAAGTCAGTCTCTCACACAAAAACCCATATACACCTTGCTACACACTCCCAATTTCTCTCCCCCTAATGAGACAGCCCACTCTCTCCCTCTACGCTCTCTTTTCGTGTCATTTCGCCAACTTCTAACCCCCTCCACCTTCTCATCTCCCCTCCAGGCAGGAGATGCCAACATAGTCTCAAGTGTCCACCTGATCCAAGAAGCTCACTCTTCACCAGCATCCCTCTCCAACCCATTGTCCAGACCAATCCCTGCCTGAAGAGCTGGCTTCAGGAATGATTCCTGTCCTGGGGCAAGAGAAGGTCTGGGGGCCATGACCACTGGGGTCTTTCTAGTCTCAGTCAGACCATTAAGTCTGGTTTTATGAGAATTTGGGGTCTGCAACCCACTGCTCTCCTGCTCCCTCAGGGGTTCTCTGTTGTGTTCCCTGTCAGGGCAGTCATCTGTTGTAGCCGGGCACCATCTAGGTCTTCTGGTCTCAGGATGATGCAGTTGCTGGTTCATGTGGCCCTTTCCATCTTTTGGGCTCATAATCGCCTTGTGTTCTTCATTCTCCTTTGATGAAGGTGGGTTGAGGCCATTTGATGCATCTTAGATGGCTGCTTGCTAGCGTTTAAGACCCCAGACACCACTCTTCAAAGAGGGATGCAGAATGTTTTCTTAATAGATTTTATTATGCCAATTGACTTAGATGTCCCCTGAAACCGTAGTCCCCAGACCCCTGCCCCTGCTACGCTGGCCTTTGAAGCATTCAGTTTATTCAGGAAGCTTCTTTGCTTTCGGTTTAGTCCAATTGTGCTGACCTCCCCTGTATTGTGTGCTGTCTTTCCCTGCACCTAAAGTAGTTCTTATCTACTATCTAATTAGTGAATGCCCCTCTCCCACCCTCCCTCCCTCCCCCATCTCGTAACCACAAAAGAATATTTTCTTCTCAGTTTAAACTATTTCTCAAGTTCTTATAATAGTGGTCTTATACAATATTTGTCCCAAAAGGACAAATTTTTAACTGTAACTACTTTTACGGAAGTTTTTCTAAAATATGTGTGCTTGTACCCCAAATTTCTTAGAGTAAAATTTAATCTTTTATATCCCAGATTGCTTCAACAGAATATAATTTAATCTTCTCTTGATGAGTCAAGCTTCCAAGCACTTTTCATACTGTACATTAGTCTCATGACAATTCCTGAGTAAGCTGGGTTTACCCAGAGAGTCTGGGGTGGACCCCAGTGGGCACTCTCCTTCCCTCCCAATCTCCCTTGACTAGTGGCTGCTCAAAGATGAGCAACTTTCTTGACCCAGTAATTCCTCCTGGCTACTTTCTTCACCTGCCCTTTGACTTAACAGCTCTTAAAAAATGGCCTCTACTTAGCTTCTCTGTTCCTCACTTTCCACTCCTCTTCAACCCATTATAACCAGGGTTCTGACCCACCTGCCAGGGAAGCTGTTCTAGCAAGGTTGCCAACTCCAAAGACATTCCCTTAGCCCTCAACTCACACACCCTTCCCAAGGCACTGACCATGCTGATCACTCACTTTCTGCAATACTTCTGAGACAACACTCTCCTCCTATGTCTTCCTTCCCTCTGACTGTCCCTTCTTGGTCTTCTTCTCCTCTGCCCACCCTGTAAACACTGGTGTTCCTCAAAGTTCTATGCTTGGTGACTTCTCGACTAGGAGCTGGTATGGGGGATTTCAGATAACACTTGCTTAGCCCCCATCTCACCTCCAGTCCCAGCTTCGTATGTAAACTCTTTCAAGGGCAGTGGCCCCGCCTGACTTGGTTACCACAGTGTCTGGTACATAAAACCAAAACCCGTTGCTATCAAGTAGATTCTGTCTCATAGAGACCAATAAATACTGGAAGAATAAATGAATGAGTGAATGAATATCATTGCTACAGTGAGCAAATGAGTATGGGTATGTGACCTATACCTACTGACTGGGCAGCAACACCTCGAGGAATCAAAGGCTCCTCAAACTCAGTATGTCCCAAATCAAAAGCAGCACTTCCCCCAGCCAGCTCTGCTTGGTTCTGTTCCCGATCAGCCACTCCCAAATTAGAAACTTCAGTATCATGCCTCATGCCTCTTTCCTTAGCTTCTCTGGATCAGTCTGAAAATAAGTCCTACTGAGCCTATGTCTTTTTAACTTTTCTCACATTCGTCCTTGCAATTGGGTCAGCTGAGGCTCTCATAATTTCACCTGGACTACTGCAGCATTTCTTCCAACCGTGCTTAACAGCCAAGCCAGAGGGAACATTCTCATGTGTGCAGCTGGTCGTGTCAGGTCGTATCTACCTCATACCTCTTCAGTGCCTCCCCACCATCCTCATGTCTACACTCCACACGTGGCATATAACATCCTCTGTGATCTTAAGCCTGCATACTTCTCCAGCCTCACCTCTCGCAGTGAACTACACGCAGGGCTTTTTACACTTCCAGGCTTTTGCTCATGGCGCGCCTTCTGTTTGGAATGTCTCCCCCAACACAACACTCCACCCCTGTCTGTCAAGGCTCACGTGAGTCATCACAGTCCCACGTCCCATTTGGAATACCAGTATACCCCTCTGCCTACTTCTATCACAGCACCTAGTACATGCTATCAACCTGCTTACGTGTCTCCTCCTAGAAGATAAGGGACAAGCTTTTTGAACCTGTCTAAACACTGGGAGTGGTACACCACCTGGCCTGTAGTACCAAAACCAAACCCAGATCTACTACCATTGAGTCAATTTCAACTCATAGTAATCCCATAGGGTTCCCAAGGGTATAAATCTCTATGGAAGCAGCCTGCCACATCCTTCTCTCACAGAGCCACCCGTGGTTTTGAGCCGCCAACCTTTCAGTTAGCGGTCAATCGCTTTAATCACTGTGCTACCAGAGCGCCTTTGGCCCATAGTAAGCACTCAGTAAATATCTGTTCAACAAATAAATGATTACGTGACCCCAGAACTGTGTTATTTCTCCTACCATGCTTCCATGCTGCCACACAGAGTACAGAAAAATATACCAGGCATGGTTAGTGAGGGTAAAACTTAAGAAGTTACAGAGAAAGCACTTAAGTTGGAAAGTTAAAGCAAATAATATTTAACCTCTTGAAAGAAAGTCATTTTCATTCAGAGAAAACTTTGCACTATTAAAGAATTTCTCTAATAAAGTACTCTTTAGATTAATCGGCATTTGTTCAACACTGAAATTACAGTGTTTACCTCATGGGCCCTGGTGGCACAACAACAATTAAGCACTCGGCTGCTAACCAAAAGATAGGTGGTTTGAACCCACCCAGTGGCTCTGTAGGAGAGAGACCTGGTGATCTGCTCCTGCAAAGATTACAGCCTAGAAAATTCCATGGGGCAGTTCTATTGTCACATGGGGTTGCTAATAGTAGAAATTGACTTGACAGCACCTAACAACAACCTCACAAAGCCAGAAATGCAAAGATAATACTCAGAATTCAAACCCTCAGCAGTATAAATGAGAAATGGCACTCTGAGCCCCTTAATGTCATTCTCGATACCTCTACTTTGGAGAGGCAATAGAGTTATTCGTCACATTCATTCACTTCATTCATTCATTCCATATAAATGTATTATCGGTCAAGAACTGAGGACAGAGCAGAGAATAAAACCAGACGTGGCCTAGTAGGAAGAACAACAAGTAACAACCAGTGTTGAGAATGGAGGACAGGGTACTACAGCAACAAGCAGCAAGGCGATCTAACATCATCTGGGAGAATCATAAGCCTCCCTGAGGACATCATATCATAGTTACATAGGACTTAATCTACCAAGTGGAAAGAGAGAAGCCATATGAGTAGGGCAGAAAGGTCTCAGGCTAGGGGTGGGAATGGGGGAAAAGAGGCTGGAGATATAAGCAGAGGCCAGATTGAGAGAAGCCTTATAAATATGGTAAAGATTTTAGATTTTGTCCTAAGAGCAATGGGCAGAGATTGAAGAATACCCATATGACTGTACTCGTGTGTTTAAACTGATCACTTTAGCTACAGACTCACTGCCGTTGAGTCAATTCCGGCTCATAGCAGAGAATAAACTGGAGTGGAACAAGTTCGGAGACAGGCCAGTTTGAAAGTAGGCGACAACAACGGTCATATGCAGAGAACATCGGGAAGGAAGCTTCAGATATGATAGCATTTACAAGTCAGGATCCTTAAAATGTGGTGGTGGTTTGTATGCAGAAGGCCAAGAAGAGAAACTGCTATTCCTGATTCATGAGACTGGAACTGTGGTACAAGTTCTCTTCATAGCTGTGTAAATTCAGGCAAGAAATTTACATCACAGTGTTCTGATGTGATGCTGGAATCCATGCCACCAGTATTCAAATACCAGCCGGATCACCCATGGTGGGCAGATTTCAGCTGAGCTTCTAGACCAAGACAGACGATGAATAAGGACCTGGCAGTCTACTTCTGAAAAAAAATTACTCAGTGAAAACGTTATGAACAGCAGTACAACATTGTCTGATATAGCGCCAGAAGATGAGCCCCTCAGGTTGGAAGGCACTCAAAACACGACTGGGGAAGAGTTGCCTCCTCAAAGTAAAGCTGACCTTAATGATGTGGATGGGGTCAAGCTTTCAGGACCTTCATCTGCTGATGTGGTATGACTCAAAATGAGAAGAAATAGCTGCAAACATCCACTAATCATAGGAATGTGGAATGTATGAAGTATGAACCTAGGAAAATTGGAAATCATCAAAAATGAAATGGAATGCATAAAGGTAAAGACCTTAGGTACCGGTGACCTGGAATGGACTGGTATGGGCCATTTTAAATCGGATAATCATACGGTCTGCTATGCCAGGAATAACAAATTGAAGAGGAAGGGCATTGCATTCACTGTCAAAAAGAACATGTCATGATCTATCCTGAAGGACAATACTGTCAGTGATAGGATAAGATCCATACACCTAAGATGAAAACCAGTTAATATGACTATTATTCAAATTTACGTACCAACCACTAAGGCCAAAGATGAAAAAATTGAAGATTTTTACTTCTGCAGTCTGAAATTGATCAAACATGCAATCAAGGTGTATTGATAATTACTGGCAATTGGAATGTGAAAGCTGGAAACAAAGAAGAAGGATAGGCAGTTGGAAAATATGACCTTGGTGATAGAAACAATGTCAGAGATCGCATGACAGAATTTTGCAAGACCAACGACTTCTTCATTGCAGGCACCTTTTTTCAACAACATAAACGGCTACTATACACATGGACCTCGCCAGATGGAATACACAGGAATCAAATTGACTACATCTGTGAAAGGAGATGATGGAAAAGCTCAGTATCATCAGTCAGAACAAGGCCAGGGGCCAGCTGTGGTACAGACCATCAATTGCTCATATGCAAGCTCAAGCTGAAGTTGAATAAAATTAGAACAAGTCCACAAAAGCCATAGTATGACCTTGATTGTATCTCACTTGAATTTAGAGACCATCTCAAGAATAGATTTGACACACTGAACACTAATGACTGAAGACCAGACGAGTTGTGTTATGACATCAAGGACATCATACATGAGGAAATCAAGAAGATGGAAAAAAAAAAAAGACCAAAACAGATGTTAAAAGAGACTCTGAAACTTGATCTTGAATATCGAGTAGCTAAAGTCGAAGGAAGAAACAATAAAGTCAAAGAGCTGAACAGAAGATATCAAAGGGCAGCTCAAGAAGACAAAGTAAAGCACTATAATGAAATGTGCAAAGACCTGGAAATAGAAAACTAAAAAGGAAGAACGCACTTGGCATTTCTCAAGCTGAGAGAACTGAAGTAAAAATTGAAGCCTCGAGTTGCAATAGTGAAGAATTCTACGGGGAAAATATTGAATGATGCTGGAAGCATCTAAAGAAAATGGAAGGAATACTCAGTCACTGTACCAAACAGAACTGGTTGACATTCAACTATTTCAAGACTTAGCATATGATCAAGAACTGACGGTACTGAAGAAAGAGGTCCATGCTGCACTGAAGCACTGGCAAAAACAATGCTCCAGGAATTGACAGAATACCAATTGAGATGTTTCAACAAATGGATCTAGTGCTGGAAGTGCTCACTAGTCTGTGCCAAGAAATTTGGAGGACAGCTACCTGGCCAACCAACTGGAAGAGATCCATATGTGTATCCATTCCAAGGAAAGGTAATCCAACAGAATGCAGAAATTATCAAACAATATCATTAATATCACACATGGGTAAAATTTGCTGAAGATCATCAAAAGCAGTTGCAGCAGTACACCAGCAGGGAACTGCCAGAAATTCAGGCCAGATTCAGAAGAGGATATGAAACAAGAGGTATCATTGCTTATGTTAGATGGATCATGGTTGAAAGTAGAGAATACCAGAAAGATGTTTTCCTGAGTATGCAAAGGCACTCAACTGTGTGGATCAGAACAAATTATGAATAACATTTCGAAAAACAGGAATTCCCGAACACTTAATTGTGCTCATGATGAACACGTACTTAGACGAAGAGGCAGTCGTTCAAACAGAACAAGGAGATACCAATTGGTTTAAAGTCAGGAAAGTTGTGTGTCAGGGTTGTATCCTTTCACCATACTTATTCAATCTGTATGCTGAGCAAATAACCCAAGATATTGGACTATATGAAGAAGGAGATGGCATCAGGATTGGAGGAAGATTCGTTAACCACCTGTGTTATGCAGATGACACAACCTTGCTTGCTCAAAGTGAACAGGACTTAAAGCACTTACTGATGAAGATCAGACTATAGCCTTCACCATGGATTACACCTCAACATAAAGAAAATGAAAACCCTCACAATTGGACCAATAAGCAACATCATGATAAACAGAAAATACTGAAGTAGTTAAGGATTTCATTTTACTTAGATCCACAATCAACGCCCATGGATGCAGCAGTCAAGTAATCAAAGGACACATTGCATGGGGCAAATACATTGCAAGAGACCTGTTGAAAGTGTTAAAAAGCAAACACGCCACTTTAAGGCCTAAGGTGCGCCTGACCCAAGCCACAATGTTTTCGATCACCTCACATGCATGTGAAGCTGGACAATGAATAAAAAAGATCAAAGAAGAATCGCTGCCTTTCAATTACGGTGTTGGAGAAGAATATTAAATATACCATGGACTGCCAAAAGAATGAACAAATCTGTCTTGGAAGAAGTACAGCCAGAATGCTCATTAGAAGCGAGGATGGCAAGACTTCACCTCACATACTTAGGACATGTTATCAGGATGGACCAGACTCTGGAGAAAGACACCGTGCTTGGTAGAATAAAGAGTCAACAAAAAAGTGGAAGACCCTCAATGAGATGGACTGACACAGTTACTGTAACAATGGGCTCAAGCATAATGATGATCACGAAGACGGTACAGGGCTGGGCAATGTTTCGTTCTGTTATACACAGGGTCGCTATGAGTCGGAACTGATCGACGGCACCTAACAACAGGCCTCCTTCTTCAGCTATCTGATGAAGTCATCCAGTCAGCAGTTAAGGAGGAAGACTCTGGAGTCAGACTTCCTGAGTCCAAATTCTGGATCAATCACCTACCAGCTTCTGACACTGGGCTAGTTACTTAACTTTTCTGGGCCTCAAAACCTCATTGGCAAGATAGGGGTGAAAACTACTTATTTCCTAGGATTAAATAGCATAATACATGTTATGCTTAAACAATGCCTGGCACATAGTAAGTGCTCAGTAAATGCTGGCTATTAATACTAACTCTTCAAGAGTTAAAATCCAGCATTGCCTGGTGATCAGCAGTGTAAGGCGGGCATTCATAGACTGAATTTGATTGACTTCACAGAGTTGCCAAATGATTACAAGGTTCTTACAATCTAATACATTAGTTGTTCATTTCACTCTCCTACTTAAACTCTTAAATCGCATCTCACTGCCCCCAGGAGAATGTTCAAGCTCCTTCATATGTTTAACAAAGGCTTTCATAATGGCGCTCATTACCTACCCATCTTTCATTTCTTAAAAAAAAAAAAAAAAAAAAAGTTGTCAGTCAATTCCGACTTATAGCAACCCTATAGGACAGAACAGAACTGCCCCACGGGGTTTCCAAGGCTGAAATCTTTAAGGAGGGCAGACAGCTACATCTTTCTCCCAGTGGGTTCGAACTGCCAACCTTTCAGTTAGCAGCCGAGCGTTTAACCACTGCTCCACCAGCGCATCTCTGCTCCTATCTTTTTCTTCATAAACATCGGATGGTCTTGCCTACAAGGGTTCAAGTATTCTCTCTACCTGAAATCTCTCCCCTATCTTCTCCAGCCTCATTTCTCCACCTTCCCATTCCATACCAACCAGATATAATACGCGCCTTTCCAGATAATAAAACTATTTCAGTAGCTGAACTTCACTAGGCAGCTCACTGCAGGCCGGTTACCCTCAACTTCTGAGAATCTGATCAAAGTTACGGAGCTTCTCCCCAGAAAAACAAACACACACATAGGCAAAAATCTGGATTAATTTTCGGGGCGTTTAAAATATCTCAGTAGCCCACACTTGAACTCCTGGCTAAAAGGAAAGATCCCCAGCCCGAGACTGACAGGATTTGGTTTTACTGCTACAACGAGCTCGGAACCTAAGCTCCCCGGGTCCCTGGCTCCTTCTCCATGAGGCTGGGGAGGTGTAATACGTCCCCCCGCGTGGGTGCGAAGGCCAATCCTCCCAGACACACGAACAGTGCCCGGGAAGGGGTCCACCTCAGGGCCCCCGCGAGCCTTCCCAGGCCCCACAGCGGCAGACGACTCGTCCCGGCTCAGCCCTTCCACGTGCACGCGGCGGCCGCGACGCGAAAGAACCCGGACGCGCGGACCCGTGAGCATGCGCAGTAGCCGCTGGTGGCCCTCTGCGGCGAGAGCTCTCGGGGCAACGCCCCCTGAGGACGCGTCCCGGTCCCTTCCGCTCCCCGCGTGCCCGGGGCTCACCTCCACCGTCGGGATCGGAGCTGCTAGCTGCTCCGGGGTCAGGTTCCCAAACTCCTCCGCTAGCACGTCCATCCTGCCCACTCTGCTCACGATGAAGGAAGCAGCAGACAGAACCCTCACGCCCGGCTTCGCTGCCCCAAGCAAATTGCAGCATCCGTGGAGAGCAGTGCGCGGAGACCTAAATCATCCCGCCGGGCAGGTTTATCAGGCACACAACGGAAAGGTTCCGTCTGCTGCCTGCCCGAACCTCTGCGGGAACCCGGATGTGGCTGAGGCGGAGCCGGAGAACTGCGCCCTCTGGTGTAGCTCGGAGGTCTTGCCGGGGTAATCCCAACCCCCTGCCAAAGAATTCATACCAAAACCAGCCCAAACCCTTTGCGACTCACAGCGACCCTGTAGGACAGAGTAGATCTGCCCCATACGGTTTCCAAGGAGTGCCTGGCGGATTCGAACTGCGGACCTTTTGTTAGCAGAAATAGCTCTTAACCAGTATGCTACCAGGTTTTCCAAAGAGCTCATAGCCAATTAAAATAATTGAAGCCAGTAAGACGTGTTGGTTGTAATTTTTAAAATAATTCCAGGAAAATTGTGAACGGATAATTTGCGCATCTTAGGCCAACGAGGCAGAAAATGTATTTAATTCAATCTGAAACTGTATACATTTTATGAAAAAATAGGAAACTTCCCAAACGCCTCATAAGGGATTAAAGTATGGCGCGTGCATGTAATTTATTATATAACCACCGAAATGACCTTGAAGGGAGGAGGAATGAACACACTAGAGAGTAACACCACAGTGATAAGTATTCTCAAAGGACTAGACAGAAGACCCAGCAATAAATAACAGTATGAAAAAAATGGCTTATTCAATAAATGATGTTGGAACAAATGATTATCCTTTAGGGGAAAAAAATACGTCTAAGTAAATCCTACTGGATTAAGTATTTAAATGTTAGCAAAACTTTAGAAGAAAATACAGGTGAATATATTCATACCATTGAGGTGGTGAACAGGTGCTGACAAGGTAGCAACACAATCAGAAATCATGAACGAAAATCATGGTAGAGTTTAGCATAAGAGATCATTCTAAACATGATTTTTTAATTTCATGAAAAATTTAAATTTTTCTGTACAAATGTTTAAAAAATCATCATGAATACAGATTTTTAAAAACAAGTTGGCAGAAGACAAAAATTGGTATTCCTAATTTACAATGTTGTTGGTGTTAGGTGCTGTGGAATCAATTTCCGCTCATAGTGACACCACGTGACAAAGTAGAACTGCTCCTTGGGGTTTTTTCAGTTGTACTTTACAGAGGCAAATCACTAGGTCTTTCTCCTGCGAAGCCAGAGCTGTTGGATGGGTTCAAATTGCCAACCTTTTGGATAGCAGCCAAGTGCTTAACTGCTGTGTCCTTTAATTTACACTTGGCTCATACAAATCAATAGGGGGAAAAAAAATCACAGGGGAAAAACTAGGCAAAAGATACCAACAAGAAAATGGCTAATATGAAAATATATTCAACCTCATAATGCAAATGGAAACAAAATAAATCATTTTTCATCCACCAAATTGGTACAGATAAGATTTACATTATCAAGTGTTATCCAGAAAGTAGACTAACAGGCTCTCTCTTACATTGCTGGAGGGAGAGTATGTTGTTACTGTAATGCTACAATCTTTCTAGAGGTATATATGTATTTTTTCCTTTGACCCAGCAATTCCACTTACACGTATTTATTCTAAGGAGATTACTGAAAATCTGTACAAACATGTATGTACAAGATCGTCCAACTGAAGCATTTTTTATAAAAGCAGAATACAAGAAACAACCTAGATGTCAGCTGAGTAGCTGATATGATGATGCATTGACACACTGCAATGATATACATCCATTAAAGTAATTGCAGAAATCTCTGTTTTTGACATAGATGGCCACACCTGTTGATAAGTGAGAATGGAGAAAAAACATGTTACATGAATAATGTCCCACCTATGTACATTACATGCATTCGTCAGTGCAGAGGGTTAAAGGGAACGATTGTAACTGGTTACCCCTGGTTGGTGTGATTTGCTATTCTTTACTGTTTCCAGTATTGTTTAAATGTTTTACAGAAAATGTGTAATTTTTATCATTGAAATAAAGCTATTTTCCTTTTTGTGGGGGGAAATCAGCAACCACTGCCGTTTAAAAAAAAAGATGCAAAAAATTTTAATACATGGAAAAATTATCAATAGAATGGCAAGTGAAAAATACAGTAAAAATTATAGATGTACATGATGAACTCAAGTTAGTAATTTTATAATATGGATGTTCAACACGTATTTATTGATTTCTACTAAGTTCAAGGCACTTTGATAGGAACAGAAAAAAAATATTGGGAGTAAACACATCAAAATATTAATACAGGTTATCTATCACTGGCAGCTTCGGGGCTGATTCTATTTATTATTTTCTTTTTTGCATTTTTGTATATTGTCAACATTTTATATATATATTTTTAATCAGGAAAAAAAAATTAGAGGATATAAAAAATATACCTGGCTAAAAAAATCCAGGTAACTCATACTGAAGTATGTAATTTTGATCAAAACTAAATATATAGTCTAATAATGTGCATTTTTTTCTTCTTGAAACACACGTTATTTGTACAAAACCGGTTCTGCCTGAATAAATCTTAAGGGCATTTCAACCAGTCATTTATCCACAAACATGTGGGAAGACAAAAATAAATTTAATGTAACGTGACGTCTGGTAGTATACATATAGCGGATAATCTCGAAGCTCAAACCCCAGTGTGCCAAACAGAGGTACAACTTTATTTTTCTACAGCTGACCCTAATTTCTACTTTCAGCCCTCCTCCCCCTGAGTAGGCAGAAACACGATCTCCTCTAATTTGGGGTCCCCATCTAAGTTCCAGCGGGTTTTCATAGGATGAGGGCATGAGGAAGGGCAGGTCTATTTTCTTTCACGTCATCCATAATGATGGCATCTGCTGAGGTGCCGGTCATCAGTGCTCAGTCATCACTCTACACGTTGCCTTCTGTCATTTCCACACCACACTTGCGTGCTTAGCAAGACCTCAGCCCTGACTAAAGCCAACCCTGTGCCTGCTCCACGTCTGCACCTATGCAAGTCAATGAGGAGGGAGCAATGCAACCATGTTGAACTGGTTTCACTTTAAATTCATGCCAACTAATTTCATGTAGGAGTCCCTGGGTGGTACAATCAGTTTGACTACTAACCAAAAGGTTGGAGGTTCGAGTCCACCCTGAGGCGCCTTGGAAGAAAAGCCTGGCAATCCGTTTCGGAAAAATCAGCCAATGAAAACCCTATGGAGCACAGTTCTACTACGACACACAGAGGGTCCCCATGAGGCAGAATCAACTCTATGGCAACTGGTTAATGGTTAACATCATGTAGACCCCTAATGCTGCTGTACAGTCACATACTCTCTCTAGTCCATTCTCCACTTCACCTAGACTTGCCTTAAACCTTCCCTGTCCTCCCTCTCAAGGACCCTGCTGGCACAGTGGTTAAGAGCTCAGCTGGTAACTAAAAGGTGGGTGGTTTGATCCATAGGAGAAAGCTGTGGCAGTCTGCTTCCATAAAGATTTGTTGTTGTTGTTAGGTGTCATTGAGTCAGTTCCAACTCATAGTGACCCCATGTACAATAGAACAAAATACTGCCCAGCCCTGTGCCATCCTCACAATCGTTGTTATGCTTGAGCCCATTGTTGCAACCACTATGTCAATCCATCTCGTTGAGGGTTTTCCTCTTTTTCACTGACACTCTACCAATTACGATGTCCTTCTCTAGGGACTGGCCCTTCCTGATAACATGTTCAAAGTATGTGAGAAAAAGTCTTGCTATCCTTGCTTCCAAAAAACATTCTGGCTGTACTTCTCCCAAGACAGATTTGCTCGTTCTTCTTGTAGTCTATGGTATATTCAATATTCTCTGCCAACACAATAATTCGAAAGCATCAATTCTTCAGTCTTCCTTATTCACTGTCCAGCTTTCTCATGCATATGAGGCAATTGAAAATATCACGGCTTGGGTCAGGTGCGCTTTAGTCCTCAAAGTGATATCTTTGCTTTTCAACACTTTTAAGAAGTCTTTTGTAGATTTGTCCAATGCAATGTGTCATCTGATTTCTTGAGTGCTGCTTCCACGGGCGTAGATTGTGGATCCAAGTAAAATGAAATCTGTAAAGATTCCAGCCTTGGAAACCCCATGGGGGCAGTTCTACTTTGTCCTGTCAAATCAACTCAATGGCAATGGGTTTGGTTTTTTATGCTCCCTCTTTTACTTCCCTAAGAAAATAGAAGGAATTAGAAGAGAACTTCTGAAAATGCCTTCCAAAAGTGACCCACCTAAAAGTGTGTATCCACGTGCTCTTCCTTCCTTCCTGTTACTGCGGTGAACTGTCTGTGCCCTTGTCCCCCCAGCTCCGTGATCCCTTCTGTCCCACTCAATCACCCCCTCCAGCCTCTCTCTCACCTTCCTGCAACAACCAATTTTCCTTCCATACTTGATATTTCCCAAACCATGCAAGCATACTGATATTTCTCCCATTTTAAAAAACAATTACCTTGATGCTGTTTCTCCCTTCAACTACTGTTCAATTTCTATCTTCTCCTTTATAGCAAGACTCATTGGAAGGGTCATTTGAGCTTCTAGTTTCCAGTTTCTCTTCTCCCACTCTCTTTTGGGCCGCCTACAGTTAGGCCCTGCCCTGCCCTCACCACTCTACTGGATGTCCTCTCCTCAAGATCACTCAAGGCATCCACTTTCCTTGATCCAACTGTCATTTCTCAGGCTCCATCTTACCTCCTTAGCAACAGCATTTGACACAGATAATCTCTCCCTCCTTTTTGAAATACTGTACCCTCTTTACCTGGCTCCCAGGATGCCACACTCTCATACCTTAGTCCTCAAAGTGACATCTTTGCTTTTCAACGCTTCAAAGAGGTCTTTTGCAGCAGATTTGCCCAATGCAGTGCATTGTTTAATTTCTCGACTGCTGCTTTGATGGGTGTTGATTGTGAATCCAAGTAAAATGAAATCCTTGACAACTTCAGTCTTTTCTCTGTTTATCATGATATTGCTTATTGGCCAAGTTGTGAGGATTTTTGTTTTCTTTATGTTGAAGTATAATCCATAATGAAGACTGTAGTCTTTGATGTTTATCAGTAAGTGCTTCAAGTCCCCTTCACTCTCAGCAGGCAAAGTTGTGTCATCTGCATAATGCAAGTTGTTAATACATCATCCTCCAATCCTGATGCCACATTCTTCTTCATGTAGTCCAACTCCTCAGATTATTTTTATTGTATTATATTATTATTACTTAGCATTCATATTGAATCAGTATGGTGAAAGGATACAACCTTGACTCATACCTTTCCTGACTTTAAACCACACAGTATCCTCTTGTTCTGTCACGTACAAGCTCCTTATGAGCACAATTAAGTGTTCTGGAATCCCCATTCTTTGAAATGTTACCCATCATTTGTTATCATCTACATAGTTGAATGCCTTTGCATAGTTAAACACAGGTAGACATCTTTCTGGTATTCTCTGCTTTCAGCCAAGATCCATCTGACATCAGCAGTGATATTCCTCATTCCATGCCCTCTTCTAAATCTGGCTTGAATTTCTGACAGTTCCCTGTCAATTTACTGCTGCAACTATTTTTGAATGATCCCAAGCGGCTAGACCCAGCAAAATAGCTAGTAGCTAAATAAATATTCCACCACTTGTTTGTCAGTTTGTGGTACTGTGGTGCCTTCTGTGTTGCTATGATGCTGGAAGCTTTGCTACTGGTATTTCAAATGCCAGCAGGGTCACCCAGGGTAGACAGGTTTCATTGGAACCTTGCAACTAAGACAGACTATGAAGAAAGGTCTGGTGATCGGCTTCTGAAAATTAGCCAATAAAAAGCCTATGGATCACAACAGAATATTGTCCTATATATAGTGCCAGAAGATGAGCTCCCTAGGTTGCTCCCTAGGCTGCAATAGCTGCAACAATAGACTCAAACACACCAGCAATCATGAAGATGTCACAAGACCGGGCAACGTTCTGTTCTGTTATACATAAGGTCACCATGGGTCAGAGCTGACTCAACGGCAGCTAACAGTAACAACAAATGTCTATTGAATGCTGTGGAATAGTGTATTAGTTTCCTGTTGCTGCTGTAACAAATCACCACAAACCTTTAATGGCTTAAAATGACATAATTTTATTATCTTAACACTTCTGGAAGTCAGAAACCATCGGCAGGACTGTGTTCCTTCTGGAGACCCTAGGGAAGAATCTGCTCCTTGCCTTTCCCAGCTTTCAGAGCTTCCTGTATTCTTTGGCTCATGGCTCTCTGCCATCTTCAAAGCCAGCAATGGCATCACTCCGACCTCTGCTTCCTTTGTCACATCTCCTTCTCTGACTCATCTGCACTTGCACCCCTCTTTCACTTATAAGATACTTGTGATGACCCTGGATAATCCAGAATAATCCTCTCATTTCAAGATCCTTATTTTAATCATGCCTCCTACATTCATTTTGCTATGCAAGGTAACATATTCACAGGTCCTGGGGATTAAGATGTGGACCCCTTTGGGGCCTTTACTTGGCCACGGCAAATGGAAATTGATCTGCTGCCTCCTTACTGTGCCATGTGTCCAGAACTCTCACTGCGTAGACACACCCTGGGGCACTCTCTCTTGAGACCATCCTGCTTTCCTGGTAGATTCTCCCCGTAGCACTGGGAACAGGTATCTGCTATCCTTTGCTCTGACGCAGAGCCACCTTTTCAAGGACCCACTAGCATTTGTGCTTTCACTGGCTTCCCTCTGATGTGCTCCTCCCCTAAGCCAGAATGTACCATTCCCAATGTTCTGTATGAGCTAGAAGTCACAAACCTGGAACCGCAGGCCAAACACACTCTGGAGATAGGTTTTGTTTAGCTGGCACAGTGTGCAATATATGTTTGATTAATTGCCAACATTTAAAAACTGGGAGACTTCACATTTTTAAAAATCCTGATTTTTATACTTTTTCTGGAAAAGTAGGAAGATCTGGTGGACATCATAAGGCCCCAGAGAGGCAGTGGTCCTACATGGTAGCAATTGGCAGAAGTTGCCTGTAGCCCAGAGCTACCACAATCTATCACCGTCCTTCCTCTATTACACCTACCTGGACCTGAAAGGATCTGAGTTTGCAGCCCAGGTCAAATCTATGATTTCTTTCTGATCCTCTAAGGGGCTATATTTTTGAAACAAAACACCCAGGGAGAGTCTCTGGATTTCTCTGTCTTCTACTGTCCAACCCCTTCCTTGAGAAGTTAGTGCAAAGATTTTGGTGGTTTGAACACACAGCTGGATAATTAGGGAAAGGAAATTCCAGAGGGGGGAATGGTCACCATCTTGAAATACTATCCTGTGAAATACACACTTACATATAAAGTGTGTGGTAACCAGATGAGAAAGTAACCAATGTCATTGGGGCAGAGGGTTTTCCAACTACTGATCCTTCTTTGTTTCCAACTTTCCCATTCCAATCACCAGTAATTATCAATATATCCTGATTGCACATTTGATCAGTTTCAAACTGCAGAAGTTGGTAAAAATCTTCAATTTCTTCATCTTTGGCCTTTAGTGGTTGGTGTGTAATTTTGAATAATATTCATACACCTACAAGGTATTCCTTGTAGGTGTATGGATATTTTCCTATCACTGACAGTGTTGTACCTCAGGATAGATCTTGAAATGTTCTTTTTGATGATGAATGCAATGCCATTCCTTTTCAAGTCATCATTCCAGGCATAGTAGGCCATAAGATTGATTCATGATACAACTAGAGAAGACCAAAAATGATGTTGGGGAAAGAATAAGGGGTTTTCAGTATGAAATGGTAAGTTCAAGTTAAAGCTGAAGAAAATTAGAACAAATCCATAAGAGCCAAGGTGCAACCTTGAGTATATCCCACCAGAATTTAGAGACCATCTCGAGAATAGATTTGGTGCATTAAACGCTAATGATTGAAGACCAGATGAGTCATGGAATGACATCTAGGACGTCATACATGAAGAAAGCAAGTGGTTGTTAAAAAGACAAGAAAGAAAGAAAAGACCAAAATGGATGTCAGACGAGACTCACTCTGAAACTTGCTCTTGAATGTGGAATAGCTGAAGCAAATGGAAGAAATGATGAAGTAAAAGAGCTGAACAGAAGATTTCAAAGGGCAGCTGAAGAAGACAAAATAAAGTATTATAATGACATGCGCAAAGGCCTGGATTTAGAAGACCAAAAGGCAAGAACACGCTGTGCGTTTCACAAGCTGAAAGGACTGAAGAAAAAATTCAAGTCTCAAGTTGCGTAGAAGTGAATGACGTAGGAAGCATCAAAAGAAGATGGAAGGAATATACAGAGTCATTGTACCAAAAAGAATTGGTTGATGTTCAATCATTTCAAGAGGTAGCATATGACCAAGAACTGATGATACTGAAGGAAGAAGTCCAAGGTACCCTGAAAAAAAAAAAAAAGACTAGCAAAAAACAAGTCTCCAGGAATTGATGGAATACCAGTTGAGATGTTTCAACAAACAGATGCAGTGCTGAAAATGCTCACTTGTCTATGCCAAGAAATTTGGAAGACAGCTACCTGGCCAACTGACTGGAAGAGATCCATATTTATGCCTATTCCAAAGAAAGATGATCCAACTGGATGTGGAAATTATCAAACAATATCATTAATATCACACACAAGTGAAATTTTGCTAAAGATTATTCAAAAGCAGCTGCAGTGCTACATTGACAGGGAACTGCTGAAAATTCAAGCTGAATTCAAAAGAGGATGTGGAACCAGAGATATCATTGCTGATGTCAGATGGATCCTGGCTGAAAGCAGAGAATACCAGAAAGATTTTGTTGACTATGCAAAGGCATTCGATTGTGTGGAACATAACAAATTGGGGGTAACATTGCAAAGAATTGGAATTCCAGAACACTTAATTGTACTCATGAGGAACCTGTACATAGATCAACAGGCAGTTGTTTGAACAGAACTAGGGGTACTGCATGGTTTAAAGTCAGGAATGTGTGTGTCAGGGTTGTATCCTTTCACCATACTTCTTCAATCTGTATGCTGAGCAAATAATCTGAGAAGCTGGGTTATATGAAGAACAAGGCATCAGAACCAGAGGAAGACCCATTAAAAAACTGTGATATGCAAAATAATAAATGTTGGAGAGGCTGCGGAGAGATTGGAACTCTCATACACTGCTGGTGGGAATGTAAAATGGTACAACCACTTTGGAAATCTATCTGGCGTTATCTTAAACAGTTAGAAATAGAACTACCATACAACCCAGAAATCCCACTCCTAGGAATATACCCTAGAGATACAAGAGCCTTCATACAAACAGATATATGCACACCCATGTTTATTGCAGCTCTGTTTACAATAACAAAAAGTTGGAAGCAACCAAGGTGTCCATCAACAGATGAATGGGTAAATAAATTGTGGTATATTCACACAATAGAATACTACGCATCGATAAAGAACAGTGACGAATCTCTGAAACATTTCATAACATGGAGGAACCTGGAAGGCATTATGCTGAGCGAAATGAGTCAGAGGCAAAAGGACAAATATTGTATAAGACCACTATTATAAGATCTTGAGAAATAGTAAACCTGAGAAGAACACATACTTTTGTGGTTACGAGGAGGGGAGGGAGGGAGGGTGGGAGAGGGTTTTTTATTGATTAATCAGTAGATAAGAACTGCTTTAGGTGAAGGGAAAGACAACACTCAATACATGGAAGGTCAGCTCAATTGGACTGGACCAAAAGCAAAGAAATTTCCGGGATAAAATGAATGCTTCAAAGGTCAGCGAAGCAAGCGCGGGGGTCTGGGGAACATGGTTTGCGGGGACTTCTAAGTCAATTGGAAAATAATTCTATTATGAAATCATTCTGCATCCCACTTTGAAATGTGGCGTCTGGGGTCTTAAATGCTAACAAGCGGCCATCTAAGATGCAGCAATTGGTCTCAACCCACCTGGAGCAAAGGAAAAGGAAGAACACCAAGGCCACACGACAACTAAGAGCCCAAGAGACAGAAAGGGCCACATGAACCAGAGACCTACATCATCCTGAGACCAGAAGAACTAGTTGGTGCCCGGCCACAATCGATGACTGCCCTGACAGGGAGCACAGCAGAGGACCCCTGAGGGAGCAGGAGATCAGTGGGATACAGACCCCAAATTCTCATAAAAAGACCAAACTTAATGGTCTGACTGAGACTGGAGGAATCCCGGCGGCCATGCTCCCCAGACCTTCTGTTGACACAGGACAGGAACCATCCCCGAAGACAACTCATCAGAAATGAAAGGGACTGGTCAGCGGGTGGGAGAGAGACGCTGATGAAGAGTGAGCTAATTATATCAGGTGGACACTTGAGATTGTGTTGGCAACTCTTGTCTGGAGGGGGGATGGGAGGATAGAGAGAGAGGGAAGCCGGCAAAATTGTCAAGAAAGGAGAGACTGAAAGGGCTGACACAAGAGGGGGAGAGCAAGTGGGAGTAAGGAGTGAGAAGTATGTAAACTTATATGTGACAGACTGATTGCATTTGTAAACGTTCACTTGAAGCTTAATAAAAGTTATTAAAAAAAAAAACTGTGATATGCAGATGACACAACCTTGCTTGCTGTAAGTGAAGAGGACTTGAAGAACTTACCGATGAAGATCAAAAGATTACAGCCTTCAGTATGGGTTACGCCTCAACATAAAACAAAAATCCTCACAACTGGACTAATAAGCAACATCGTGATAGTGGGAGAAAAGATTGAAGTTGTCAAGGATTTTCATTTTACTTGAACACACAATCAACAGCAATGGAAGCAGCAGTCAAGAAATCAAAGGATGCATTGCACTGGGCAAATCTGCTGCAAAAGCCCTTTTTAATGTGCTAAAAAGCAAAGATGTCACTTTAAGGTCCAAGGTGCATCTGACCCAAGCCATGGGTTTTCAGTCACCTCAGATGCATGTGAAAGCTGGACAATGAACAAGGAAGACCAGTGAAGAATTGCTGCCTCTGAGTTACGGCATTGGTGAAGAATGTTGAATATACAATGGGCTGCCAAAATAATGAACAAATCTGTCTTGGAAGAAGTACATCCAAAATGCTCCTTAGAAGCAAGGATGGTGAGACTCTGTCTCACATATTTTGGACATGTTATCAGGAGGAACCAGTCCCTGGAGAAGGACGTTATGCTTTGTAAAGTAGAGAGTCAGCAAAAAAAAGGAAGAACCTCAAAGAGATGGATCAATATGGTGGCTGCAACAATGGGATCAAGCTTAACAATGATCATGAGGATGGTGTAGGACTGGGCAGTGTTTCATTCTGTCGTACATAGTGTCGCTATGAGTGGGGATGCACTCAACAGCACCAAAAAACAACATAACAACATTACTCTTTCCCCTACCTGTTTGTTCTCTGTACATGCTATTTGGCACATAGACATGGCTGTCCTGTTAGTATTTAATTCCTGGAGAGAGAAACTTAGGCATTCTCTTTCCAAGATGTGAACTGGGGCATGCTTGGATGTGATCTAACCCAGTAGATGGGAGCCTAACTTTGGAAGAAACTAGGCTGCTGCTGATGTATCCTGTTCTACTTATCCCTGTCCCATGTATTCTGTAATAAACGCCTGTTGATCACGCCATTAGAAGTGTTTGGTCTGTGGTCTGTTCCAAATGGTTTTTCACTAAGAACTTGTGAATACAGTGACATTGCAGTGGATAGGGCCAGACACCTGCCAAAGACAATCATATAGGCTGGATATGAGGGACTGAGATACCCAGACTATCAGGGAGAGTGGGGAAAGAGGGTGTCCATAGTGGCCAGTGGCAAACAGGCCCATCCAAATTCTCTCTTGGGAAGTTTTCGACTGAGACATATGAAAAGGGATGGCAGCCACAGAAAGCAGAAGACCAAGTCACAGTTTGGCAGCATCAGGAGAGTAAGGAGCAATACTTTTGATCAAATAACCTAAGAAATCCAATATAGTAAGCAGTTGAAAGCACAGGTTCCAGAGTTAGACTCCTTGGGTTCAAATCCACTTACCCGCTCAATGACCTTGGGCAAACTCCTTAGCCTATTTGAGTCTCATATTGCACATATGGAAATAATAATAGAGCCTGGATGGCAGGGCATTGTGCAGTTAAATGAGACCATTTACATAAGGCGTTTAGGGCAGTCCCTGCCATGTGGGAAGTGCTCAGTGGTTACTATTATTATTATATTCTGAAAGACAAAAGAAGATACTTGGATACTCCACTAAGCCTGCAAGTGCAGCTGCTGGGACAGATTCTTGGGTTTCTTTTCTTCTCCATAAAGCCTTATAGTAAATCCCTGTATCCCTTTGCCTTGAAATCTGAAAGAGGCTAAAAATGAAAAGCTTTGACATGAGAAGGTAAAACTTCACACAGAGGATAGAGAATAAAAAAAAAAAATAAGGAAGTACAAATTGATAATGCAAATACATTGTTTAAAAATTTAGATGAAAGCATGGAGGATAAAGTCATAATCGATTACTAAATGAAATTAGAACATGTTGGGTTTTGCCATTCTCTTTGAAGTTGACATCAAGGATGATATCCGTGGTCTTCTACATATCCTTGAGTCTTTCTGTCAAAGACGATATTGGGCTTAATGAGCCGTGGCTCTGATGAGATATGGCAATTTTTGTTCTTATGTACTTAGGTACTTGATCATCACATCTCACAATACTAAAACCCCTTGAAGCTTGAAAGAGATTTAGGACTAATAAATCACTGTTATTGTAATGTATTCCAGCTATGTTTTGCTTTAAAGTCTGCAGGCAATTCAAGTATATTTTCTCATTTGATTCCTGTAACGTATGTGCAAGGTAAGTAGGTAGTAAAAAAAAAAAAAAGGGTAGATATATAAACCCCATTTCACAGATCATGAAACTGAGGTTCAGGAAGACTAAAAGATTGGTTTGAGTACATGTAGCTCTTAAGTCTGTCTTAGTCTGGAAGCTCGGCTGAAACCTGTCCTCCATGGGTGACGCTGCTGATATCTGAATACTGATGGCATAGCTTCCATCATCACAGCAACACGCAAGCCCCCACGGTAGGACAAACTGACAGACACGTGGGAAGAAGGACCCAGCAGTCTACTTCTGAAAAGCATTAGCAGTGAAAACCTTATGAATATCAGTGGAACATTGTCTGATATAGTGCTGGAAGGTGAGCCCCCCAGGTTGGAAGGCACTCAAAAGATGACTGGGGAAGAGCTGCCTCCTCAAAGTAGAGCTGACCTTAATGATGTGGTTGGAGTAAAGCTTTCGGGACCTTCATTTGTTGATGTGGCATGACTCAAAATGAGAAGAAACAGCTGCAAACATCCATTAATAATTGGAACCTGGAATGTACAAAGTATGAATCTAGGAAAATTGGAAATCATCAAAAATGAAATGGAATGCATAAGCATAGATATCCTAGGCATTAGTGAGCTGAAATGGACTGGTATTGGCCATTTTGAATTGGACAGTCATACAGTCTGCTATGCTGCTGGGAATGTCAACTCGAAGACGAATGGTTTTGCATTCATCATCAAAAAGAACGTTTCAAAACGTATCCTGAAGTACAACGCTGTCAGTGATAGGATAATATCCATATGCCTACAAGGAAGACCAGTTAATACGACTATTATTCAAATTTACGCACCAACCACTAGGGCCAAAGATGAAGAAATAGAAGATTTTTATTAGCTGCTGCAGTCTGAAATTGATCGAACATGTAATTAAGATACATTGATAATTACTGGCTATTGGAATGCGAAAGTTGGAAACAAAGAAGAAGGACCAGTAGTTGGAAAATATGGCCTTGGTGATAGAAACAATGCCGGAGATCGAATGATAGAATTTTGCAAGACCAACGACTTCTTCCTTCCAAATACCTTCTTTCACCAACATAAACGGCGACTGTTTTTTTTTATACACATGGACCTCGCCAGATGGAACACACAGAAAACAAATTCACCACATCTGTTGAAAGAGATGATGGAAAAGCTCGATATCATCAGTCAGGACAAGGCCAGGGGCCGACTGTGGAACAGAACATCAATTGCTCCTATGCAAGTTCAAGCTGAAACTGAAGAAAATCAGAGCAAGTCCACGAGAACCAAAATATGACCTTGAGTACACCCCACCTGAATTTAGAGACCATCTGAAGAAGAGATTTGACACATTGAACACTAGTGACCAAAGACCAAAGACTTGTGGAATGACATCAAGGACATCATACATGAAGAAAGCAAGAGGTCACTGAAAAGACAGGAAAGAAAAAGACCAAGAAAGATATCAGAGGAGACTCTGAAACTTGTTCTCGAATGTCAAGCAGCTAAAGCAAAAGGAAGAATTGATGAAGTAAAAGAACTGAACAGAAGATTTCAAAGGGTGTCTCGAGAAGACAAAGTAAAGTATTATACTGACATGTAAAAAGACCTGGAGATGGAAAACCAAAAGGGAAGAACATGCTCGGTGTTTCTCAAGCTGAAAGAACTGAAGAAAAAATTCAAGCCTCGAGTTGCAACAGTGAAGGATTCCATGGGGAAAATTTTAAACAACGCAGGAAGCATCAAAAGAAGATGGAAGGAATACACAGAGTCATTATACCAAAAAGAATTATTTGATATTCAACCATTTCAAGAGGTGGCATATGATCAGAAACCGATGGTACTGAAGGAAGAAGTCCAAGCTGCTCTGAAGGCATTGGCGAAAAACAAGGCTCCAGGAATTGATGGAATATCAATTGAGATGTTTCCACAAACAGATGCAGTGCTGGAGGTGCTCACTCGTCTATGCCAAAAAATATGGAAGACAGCTTCCTGGCCAACTGACTGGAAAAGATCCTTATTTATGCTTATTCCCAAGAAAGGTGATCCAACTGAATGTGGAAATTATAGAACAATATAATATCACATACAGGCAAAATTCTGCTGAAGATGATTCAAAAATGGCTGCAGCAGTATATTGACCGGGAACTGCCAGAAATTCAGGCTGGTTTCAGAAGAGGACACGGAACCAGGGATATCATTGCTGATGTCAGGTGGATCCTGACTAAAAGCAGAGAATACCAGAAGGATGTTTACCTGTGTTTTATTGACTATGCAAAGGCATTCGACTGTGTGGATCATAACAAATTATGGATAATGTTGCGAAGAATGGGAATTCCAGAACACTTAATTGTGCTCATGAGGAACCTTTACATAGATCAAGAGGCAGTTGTTTGGACAGAACAAGGGAATACTGATCGGTTTAAAGTCAGGAAAGGTGTGTGTCAGGGTTGTATTCTTTCACCATACCTATTCAGTCTGTATGCTGAGCAAATAATACGAGAAGCTGGACTATATGAAGAAGAACGGGGCATCAGGATTGGAGGAAGACTCATTAACAACCTGCATTATGCAGATGACACAACCTTGCTTGCTGAAAGTGAAGGGGACTTGAAACACTTACTAACGAAGATCAAAGACCACAGCCTTCAGTATGGATTGCACCTCAACGTAAAGAAAACAAAAATCCTCACAACTGGACCAATGAGCAACATCATGATGGACAGAGAAAAGATTGAAGTTGTCAAGGATTTCATTTTACTTGGATCCACACTCAAGAGCCATGGAAGCAGCAGTCAAGAAATCAAAAGACGCATTGCATTGGGCAAATCTGCTGCAAAAGACCTCTTCAACGTGTTGAAGAGCAAAGATGTCACCTTGAAGACTAAGGTGCACCTGACCCAAGCCATGGTATTTGCAATCGCATCATATGCATGTGAAAGCTGGACAACGAGTAAGGAAGAAGGAAGAAAAACTGACGCCTTTGAATTGTGGTGTTGGCGAAGAATATCGAATATACCATGGACTGCCAAAAGAATGAACAAATTTGTCTTAGAAGAAGTACAGCCAGAATGCTCCTTAGAGGCAAGGATGGCGAGACTGTGTCTTACATACTTTGGACATGTTGTCAGGAGGGATCAGTCCCTGGAGAAGGACATCATGCTTGGCAGAGTACAGGGTCAGCGGAAAAGAGGAAGACCCTCAACGAGGTGGATTGACACAGTGGCTGCAACAGTGAGCTCAAGCATAACAACGATTGTGAGGATGGCTCAGGACGGGGCAGTGTTTCATTCTGTTCTGCCTAGGGTTGCTATGAGTCGGAACTGACTCGATGGCACCTAACGACAACAACAACAACAGCTCTTAAGTAGTAAAGTGAATTCTAACTCAGGTCTTGTGACTCTCAATCCCATGTACCTTTCACTGAACAATGAGTGGAAAATTTTGGAATTTAATACCCCCGGAGAGAGAACAAGCTGATCTTTAGATTTAAGAAAGGAACAAGTTAGAAATTACAAATACGTTGCACAAAAGGGTGGCACGCCTGCCCATGGCAGAGTTTGCCAATCAACCACAGAACATTTCACTGCTTAACATGGATCTGCATCAACATTCTTCTCAATCCAGTGTTCTGGGGAGCTGCTACCAAAAGATCAGAGCAGACCCCTCATTTTAAACCCGTTTCCGTGAAGAGAAGTTTCTCCAGGGCTTATTCCAGGAAGCTGGAGGGAGCTGAAGTGGTTCTTGTTTTTAGGTGCTGTTGAGTCGGTTCTCATAGTGACCTCACGTACAACAGAATGAAATACTGCCAGGTCCTGCACCATCCTCACAATCGTTGCTATGTTTCAGCCCATTGTTGCAGCCACTGTGTTAATCCATTGGGTTGGGTGTCTTCCTCTTTTTTGCTGACCCTCTACTTTACCAAGCACAAGGTCCTTCTCCAGGGACTGGCTCCTCCTGATAACATGTCCAAAGTACTTGAGATGAAGTCTCACCATCCTTGCTTCTAAGGAGCATTTTGGCTTTTCTTCTCCTAAGAGCTGATATAGAGACTGCTAATGCTTACCAATATTCAGGTCAACTTTTTCCTGAACACATAACTAGGCTACATTTCCTGCCTCCCTTGCAGTTAGTTGAGGTCACATGACTGAGCTCTCGCCAATGGAACATGAGTAGAAGTGGGTAATCCTTCCTCTCTTTTATATCTGCTAACTGGAGAAAACTCTGAAGATCTAGTGGAAGGCAGAATCCCAAGACAGACGGAGCTTGGGCTTTTGAATGGCTGAATGAAATAGGGCCCCCACACCACATGCATCCCGTGCTTTTGACTATGATTTCAGAAATAAGCTTATACTGAGGCCTCTGAGGTTTAGGAGCTGTTTGTTCAGCAGTTCACCTGCACATACCAATAAAGGTTGATTTTACGTGACTCCGCCTTTCCTTAAATCATCATTTTTTGGTGATTCTCAGAGCCAATACTGGATTGGGTAATCTCACACATTTCTCACACTCAAATTTTAAAGATAAAATGAATGTACAGTATAGTGGATTTTTTTTTTTCTTTCTTTTTCCTTTCTGTTCCCCATCATGCCTCCCTATTGGGGAGAAATCCCCAATTGGATGACTTTGGTGGGACCACAGGAGTGTAAGGGACAGCTACTCCTTTATTCCATCCCCTGTAAATTAGTGCCTGGGCACTTGATCTAGACTCTCCCAAATGAATGTTGATATCTGGGACTTTAAGCCTTAAGTAAATGAGGTAAAGAAGCAAAGACAGCTGAGGAATCAATCTCTGAAACCCCAACACCGAATTCAGTTCACCTTGGTTGCTCCTACCCTTTTCCAAGCCTGGTTCCATAGTTTAAGTAGGTTCTGGAGGTACTTAACACCCAACCAAAAAATTCCTTTTCTGCTTAAACTAGCCAGAGCCGGTTTCTATTGCCTGTACCATGTGTTCATGTATGTATGTATACATGTTCCATCACTAACAGCAAATGTTCGTTGCCAAGGCAATTTTTGCAAAATATCAATTTGTGATCTTCTCCTGTTTCAAAAGATTCAATCCTTCTTTATTCCTTTCAGGACAGAAATCCAAATTTTAACATGGTGTCCAAAAACGATGTTTACTTTTCTTATTTTACCTCTCACATTTTCACTCTTGTACCTTATGTTGTACTTTCTTTTCTTGGCTTCTTGGCAAGTTCCCAGGTATCCTTCATGTTACAGCTCAAGGATTATCTTCTCCATGAAATACAGTTTGAAGATTTTTCCTCTAGCCCTGTGTATACTTGTATGATAAAACTTGATTGCACTTGTTTGCAAGTTTTTCCTTCTTACCAGATTATGAGTTTCTTGAGGACAGTGGTTGTCTAATCATCTATATATCACAACACCTAGGGTACTTCTTGGCACATGATAGATGATCAATAGGTGTTTATTGACTGAATAAATGACCGTTATGTATGAATGATGAACGAATGATGTCTGTAAAGCTCTTTATGGTCAGCAGAAGAATCTCTCAGAAGATTCTGAGGCGTCTCAGGGTGGATTCCAACCACCAACCTTTCCATAGTAGCCGAATGCTTAATTATTTATGCCACCCAGGGACTCAGAAGAATCATTCTAGAGCAACTACAATAAAGACTGTGCATTCTTCCAGGCCTGAGCTACCCAAAGGTGGTTCAGAAAACAGAGACACTGGTTACCTTTAAATAATCTTTAATGTTTAAAAATTTAACTAGTGCACACAAAACATGTTTTACCAGTAGAAGAATGAAAATGTATATATGGAGTTTAACAAAATTTACATTACAAAACAAGACCATGTTAAGAAAAGCTCAAAAGTAGAATATTTAAGTAAAAACCAAATAAACAACATGCCAAGGGATATGATTTAAAAAATTTAATAAATGTAGTTGCCTAAATCCGGACTTGAGACATTGAGATTTATTTTGCCACTTAAAAAAAAAAGCAGAATGCCCCTCATCTTAAATGCGTTTTTAAAAATGCTTGCACGTTGTTTTCCTGCTAGCAACTGCAGTATAATCAAGTATATAAAAGAATACCAGGTGGAGTCCAATCTAATAGTAAAAAGGTGTTACCACCTGGTCTTCCTGTTAAGTATACAGTCCACTTCAAGAAGCAACAAAAACATCACATCACATGTTACCTTTCTATTGTCAGACTCTCTATACCATCCATGCCCCAAAGTGAGTGCAGCTGAAAACTACTTCAGCTTAAGAGAAAACGAAAAGATAAGTCTTCAGCACCTTTTGGTTTCTAAACATAGAAAAATATGGGCAGAACAGAAATAGAGGAAGAGAAAAAAATGGATAAGACCAATGATGGGCTCTTCAGTAAAATTCCACTTACACACAATCGCTCAACTGGATAGATGTATCTACTGGGTGTTGTAAGAAAAAATAATTGACATTCAGAATTTTCTCAAATTTTGGCAGAGCCTTCCAAAGTATAAAGATTGGAGATTTATTCACACAATCATTTCCTAGAACTTTATAACTGAGCAACACCATGATGGTGGAGGCTGTGGTGAGAAAAAGGGGGTTAAGAAGAAAAAGGAGCTCTCTTTTTCACTTCCTCCCTAGCCATACCCAAATTATTAAGGTTCAATGAGTCTTTGGAAAACAAAACGATCAAAAACGTATTTTAGGCAAAGAAAGCATTTTCCAGATGGGTACTCCCAAACTGTAGTGCTTCCCTTAACACTTCAAAACACGTACTTAATTCCAGGACAAGGAGGTTTCCCTGAAATCCCCTGCGCAACTGGTGCCCAGCTTTGCAAAGTTCAATTTGAGGCTCAAGAACGGCGAATGACAATGGCGCTAAGAAGAGCATCTTGGTCATAACAAGGCAAGGACTTAGTCAACCCAACCAGTAACACGGAAGGCATTTATCTGCCAGTTCGGCTAGACGGTGAAGAAATTCAAGGTTCAACTGTTTCTTTTTCAGATGTGAACGTCACTGAGAAGAGGGTCTCCTCGTGGCATCTCGTTTTATTAACTTTCCTGCTTCTTCTTACAACTCCAGCCAGACCTGCCTTACCGGAAAATAGTAAAATCTTATATAAACCTTAGCAATGGCCTGAGAAGTGCAAAGACGTTCACCAAAATATTTGTGCAAAAAATTGTTTCTCTGAGAGAGCAGGTTAAACTGCAAGAAGAAACAAACCTCTAGGAAAAAAAAATTTAGGAGTTTGTTTCCATTTTCACTAAACAAACAAGGGAGGTCTTACCTGAAATTTGCATATAGCTTTCAAATGTATTTTATATATTTAAATTCTAAAGAAATACTGAGAGTTGGCATTATAAAATGTGATTTGGTACGTTTGTGGGCTCTGAGGACTTACTATGTAAGTTTCTATTACATATTAATAAAATATTATTGTACACTTTCAAATACAATTATGCCAACTTCACATCATTTACCCAGAACGTCAATATGCGTGGTTATTCTCCCAACCTTCGACCCCTTAAGAAGCACCAAAATTAAAAATCATTAGATTTGGTAGTGCCAAGTCAGGGAATACTACTTCTTAAGGGTTGACGGAATAAGCCAAATATAAGTGCTTAAGAAAACATTTTACAAATATTATATAAGTAATATAATTAATAACAAATTGCTTCCTGTTCATTAAAAATGTCTCTTTTGAACTTGAAAATGACACACAAATAGTTTCTATCTAATGTGCACACTGCTGTGATGCCCCCCTTGCGGCACCACACAGATTCAGGCTAACACTGCGCCACGGACAGTACTGAGAACGTGCCACATCTGTAATGCCCTCGATGGGAAGGGACCGGGTCCCCAAGTGCCAGGGTGCCAGTCTCTTAGCCAATGTCAGTTCCTCTTTAGTTAGTAGAAGAGGCTTCTGCCTTGCCCACGGCTTCCTCACTGAAGAGCAGCTTTCGAAGTATATTTGCATAGAATGGTCCATACACTTGTTTGTTGAGATTCACAATGTTTGCATACTGAGAGCCCAGCACTTCCAGCTCCTGCTGAATGACAGCAAGGCCTCCGGGAATGGGAGGCATGCATTTTGGAGAGCTTGGGAGACAAAGTAGGCTTTTCATGTACAGCTGGATTCGTTTATCTGAAGGAGAAAAAAAAAAAAAAAACTTTATTTGGTCCCTTTATTAAGTGCATACTTATTAAAAATGAGAATAAGTAATTGTGGTAGGTCGATTGCAATAAAGTTCCCAATTCTTCACTCCTCCCTGTATTCATGCCCTTTACAAGGTGGCTTTGCCACTCCTTCCATCAAGAGATGGAGCCTGTTTCCCTGGTCTTTTATGATTTGCTTTGGCCAATAGAGAAAGCGAGGGAAGTGCTGGTGTGCCAGTTCCATGTCTGGCCTCAAGAGGCACTGTTTCATCTGCTCTCCCCACCTGCCACCATCACATGGACAAGCGTGGGCCTGCTAGAGGATGAGCCACCTTGAGGAGGGGAGCCCAGCTGTTCCATGCAAAGGCCATCCTAGACCATCTTACAGCCAACCAACTCCCGCACATGAGAGGCCCCAGCTAAGATCAGCAGAGCTGCTTACCTAAGCTGACCACAAATGCCTGAGTGAGTCCAAACCAAAAAACCAAACCCACTGTTGTTGAGTCGATTCCGACTCACAGCGACCCTAGAGGACAGAGTAGAACTGCCCATAGAGTTTCCAAGGAACGCCTGGTGGATTCGAACCTCTGATCTTTTTGGTCAGCAGCCATAGCACTTAACCACTACGCCACCAGGGTTTCCTGAGTGAGTCCAGAGAGACCAAAAGAACCATCCACTTAATCCCACAGACTTGTGAGCAATAATGGCTCTTTATTTCTTAAGCTATCCCTTTATTGTGGCGAAAATATACACGGCAAAACAATCACCAGGACAACTTCCACATTTATAATTTAATGACACTGATTACACTTTTCATGTTGTGCCACCATTACCGCTATCCTTTTCCAAAACATTCCACCACCATTAACATAAACTCAGCACCTCCCCGAACAAAAACTGCCTCTCCACTTTCTTCCCTTCCCTGGTAACCATTAATAATCTCTGGTTTCTATGTATTTGCTGGGTTCCTGGTGGTGTAGCGGTTAAGAGCCTGGCTGCTAACCAAAAGGCTGGCAGTTTGAATCCACCAGCCACTCCTTGGAAACCCTACGGGGCAGTTCTACTCTGTCCTATAGGGTCGCTAGGAGTTAGAATTGACTCTATGGCAATAGGTTTTTTTTTTTTTTTTTTAATATATTTGCTTATTTCATATAAATGAGATCATACAGTTTTTATCCTTTTTTGACTGACTTATTTTGCCCAGCACAATGTTTTCAAGGTTCATCCATGCTGTGGCACGCACCAAAACATGATTTCTCTACAGCTGCATAATATTCTATTGCATGTATATACCACACTTTGTTTATGCATTCATCTGTTGTTGGACATTTCACTGTTTCTGCCTTTTGGCCACTGTGAAAAGTGCTGCAATGAACATACAGGCTTCTGTTTGTGTTCCTGCCCTCATTTCTTCTGGGTATATGCCTAGGATTGGGATTGTCGGGTCAGATGGTAGTTCTATGTTCAACTTTTTGAGGACCCGCCAAACTTTTTCCCCAGTGGCTACACCGTTTTAAGCAATTTTTAAAAAGTTATCAGTAATAGATAACTGATAAGGAAATGTACAGCACTTTGGGGGTGGGGTGGAGTCATTTACAAAAAGTCAATATGTAATGTTCACAACTATAGTTACGCACAATAAAGCTGAGTTTTCAAGAGACACTGGCAGTTTGGCCCACACAGTGCTTTTAAAAAAGAGAAGCCATCTAAAATCAGAGGATTTCAAATAAAAATCCAAATTTCCGGTTCCTCTTGAAAAATCTAAAGATCTGGCAATCTTAGGGGCCCAAATTACCACATGGCAAGGGTGACCACATGCCAAGCTTCCCCAGGACAGCCCTGGTTTATGCCTGTTGTCCTGGCATAATTCAAGAGACCACTCTCAAAATTGCTCTGGTTTGGACACTAAATTTATTTCATTGGTCACCCCACACACTGCCAACAATCAGGAGGAGGCACTGAGCAAGGGCCGCCCCAACCAGCACTCCCATTTGCCACTTCCCTCACCCTGTTGTTTCACTGCTTTGAAGGCTCTGACTTCTAGACTGCTGCACAAAAGCATGTACGTGCGTAAGTAATGAGGCTGCCAGAGTACTGGACAAACTATACTGGACAAACCAGACCTACGGGCCTAAAAACCCTGGCTGGCTTTGGAAATAGAAACCTCACAAATAAGAAAACTTACTAAGGAGACATGTTCCATCTGAATACAGACAACTATGACATTAATGAAACTCTTATCTCAAATCACTTCTCCCCCAAATCACATGTTCTAACCAGACCTGCCCCGGAACTCAAAGTTACCAGAGACATTTGTCCCATGCCCATGGCTTAGACAGACCTGTTTCTTCCTACTAGAATGCCCTTCCATCTCACCTCATATTTGCCCAAAGTCCAGAGATTATAGATGAATTACCTAGAGCTCTTCACTGATGACAGCCAAAGTAACTTCAACGCCAGGCCTAAAGTTACCTCCTCTTTGGCTTTCTGTAACATCTGTGTCATATTATCACACCATACTATTGTTACTTGAAAATGTGTCTGTCTCCCTTCCTAGACAGAAGACTCTCTGAAGGTGAGGGCTAGTCCTTGTTTTTATTCCTGGTCTGGCATGTAGTAGGCATGTCATATATGATTACTGAATTTTAAAGAAAAAAAATCCAAGATAGAAACCAAACTAAAAACAATGGGAGGCAGGGAGGAAATGGGGATTGGAGAAGACCGTTGAAGACAACCTGAGCCTTATCTGTTATATTTCAACAAGGAGAAATGATTCAGGTATTACTTGGACAACTGAAAATTAATTTTTAAAAAAGTAGCTATAGGCATGCAACTAACTACACTATAGGTAATCTAGAACTAATTTTTACCTCCTTTTGGTATACATTTGAAAAAACTGGTTTGAAAGAAAATTCCCTTTCTAATCATCTTTTTAAAAGGCTAAAAATGAAATGGAATTATAATGCCTTTGGAAACCCTGGTGGCGTAGTGGTTACGAGCTACGGCTGCTAACCAAAGGTTGGCAGTTCGAATCCACCAGGTACTGCTTGGAAACCGTGAGGCAGTTCTACTCTGTCCTATAGGGTCACTATGAGTCAGAATTGACTCGATGGCAATGGGTTTTGGTAAATTAATAGCACATCATCTAAGAACAAAAGAAGGCAGATTATGGGCACCCTGAACAGAGGAGGGAAGCCACAGCTAACTCTTCTTATGTCTTTACAGCTCATGGCCCAGGGATCTCGAAGTGCTTAACGTATTCTAATGCCCTGCAGGCAGACGCTTGAGTTAACTGTGTACTTGTCTCTGAATTGTACAATTATTATTTTAGGTTACATATATTTTAACCACAATAAAATTTTTTAAAAAATAGTAATAAAGAGTTAACTGTGTACTAAAGTTCCCTTTAGACTGGTTGCCCAACTCTCATGGACCCAGGACTATGTTCATCACAGATATGGTTCAAACCCTTTCCTGCAAGATTTTTTGAAGAATGAAACCCTTTCATATGTGTTATGATGCTAAAAGGGGTTCTGTCTCCTCTGTGGACGAGTCAGCTTTCAGGCCACGACTAAAGTGACAGAAGCACTTGTCCAGTTAGGAACAGCCAGATGGAGTCCCTGCCAAAGGCATGTCTGGGCTTCCAGAGTCAAAGGAGAGACACTAAAGTGAGTCACTTGAGGTTGCTAAGGCAACAGTACTTGAATGAGGTTAAAAACCGCTTTCCATCTGCAAAGGACGGAAAAGTTGGGCTGGGGAGAGCTGGGTGCACAAAAGCTGCATTTTAAGAGGCCACCTTGGGGTGAGGTATCTCCTGGCCCCCAGCTTCCCTCGCCCTTCTGACATTGCAACTACTCCCCTTATCTAAAGCAAGGGCACAGAGTACATGCTGACGCTCTGGCTGCCCTGTCAACAAGCAGCAGGGCCCCAGCTCTGACTCCAGTGCCAAGCAGAGCAGTTAAGAATAAGAGCTCTGGAGTCAGACAGGCTAGGTAGGAATCCCAAGTCTGCTGCCAGCTAGCTATGTGATTTTGGGCAAGAGTTACTTAAACTTTCTAACTTTTAGATGCCTCTCCTGTAAAATGGGATTCATCTATAGCATAAATACTTATTCAAGGTCATCTCTGGGCCCAGCATGGTAGATGGATATAGCAGCGGACGCACATGCACCCATCCTCATGAAGCCTGCACACATGTGAGGACACAGCGGTATGTGGCAGAGACTACTAGAGAGTCTACCCCTCTTCCTCTTAGCAGCATGATCTCCCAGGTATTAACTGGGCATGTGGCTGTTCTGTTGGAGACTACCTGCTGTGAGGACAGGTGTGTGTCCACATATAAAGTTTATACAGGTAAGGGCTCCGTCACTGGTGGCTGTGGCTATGGTGTGTTTGTTACTGTCATCACCTGTCACCTCTCAGCAGCAGCCACTCCTGCAGCCCACAGTGCTGTAAGCTGGCACTGCTCTCTTCTGGGGGTGGGATTGAGGTCTTGAGCTACTCAAGTAGCCTGGGCAGCCTAGATCCCTCAGCGTTCCAAGTCCCCAGGGGTAAAGATGAGAGAAAACATTTGAGAGCCCCAAGTAAATTATAAAATAATAAAATGTACATATATATATTTTTGCATTTTCAGGGTAGTCAATGTTGTACTTCGAAAACTTGTAGATTAGTCTTGGGATATTAGTATACAGGCAGCCCCTGACTTACAATGTATTCAAGTTATGACGAATCACACTTATGACTTTTTTTTTTAATATCTTATCATAAGTAATCTGTATTCCATACAACATCGCAGCACGTAATTTGCTGATGTTATCATTCTCAGATGTAATGTTTCCAACCCCCACAGACAAATAAAGATTGATTTATAAAGATGCTGATAAGGCAATAATAATGAAAACTGAAAAAAAAAAAAAAAAATGAGGTATTCAACTTAACTTCAGAACCAACTTACGAAAGAGTCATTGGAAGACGGCCCTGTCATAAGTCGAGGACTACCTGCATTCTAATTCTACACTCTTCCTCTCTCTGGTCTATTCCTCACCCTCTGTAGTAGACACTTACTCTTTGCCACAAATTATCCTCTTCCCCTTCTTATGGTCTCAGTACCTGGATTTTGTTTGGGGAAAACCATCTCTTCTCTACTCTCAGACCAGGTGTTTACAGGTAAAGCTGACTCTGCCCTGGCTCAGGAATTAAACACATGTCTCAGGCTTAAGTTCCTTACCCACTGGCCACCTTGACTGATTCAAGAATGGAGCATATTCTAAAGCTAGACTCAGGGACCCACCCAACCCAAACCAAACCCACTGCTGTCAAGTCAATTCTGACTCATAGCGACCCCACAGGATTTCCGAGACTGTAAATCTCTAAGGAAGCAGACTGCCACGTCCTTCTCCCACAGAGTGGCCGGTGGTTTCAAACTGCCTGCCTTTCAGTTAGCAGTCTATTGCTTTAACCACTGCGCCACCAGCGGTCCTTAGACCCAGCGAGGTACATACAGGCTCCCTTGTGTTTGCTTATTAATCTTTAGTAAACAATTTCACATGGGAGGTGAAGCCCATGTGCAATTGCTCACTACAGATCAGTAAGTAAACACAAGCCCATGCATACTTTGCTGGTTAATCCACCCCTGGCTAGGCCAGTTGGAGCAAATGGGACTCAATTCTGGGGTGGTTGTTGGAGCTAACAGGGAAGCAGACTCCTTGTTTCTCGCTTGACTAAAGCATGAGAGGATGCAAGCTGGAGCTGAAGCCATCTTAGTAGCATGGGGTAAGTCTTTCTTGAAGGAAGCCACCCCATAGGAAGGCTGTGCTGAAAGATGGAGGGGAGGAAACTCATGCTGGCAACACAGTCTGGTCTCAGATTAAGCTGCACCAGCCACCAGCCAGAACCACGGTCTCTTCAGTTATGTGAGGCAATACATTCTCTTTTTGCTTAAGGTAGTTTAGAAGTTTAGTTTCTTTGCAACAGAAAAAGTCCTGAAACATTCTCCATTTTCTCAACTCATCAACAAAATTTAACACTCACTTCCCTAGCAAATAGTAAAAATCAGCCCACCCACTAGGTCTCCTGGTTCCACAGCCGTCTTATTCTTTGTCTCTTTAAGCATGACCAAGAAAGGGGCCTCAGCTCCTTTAGGCGTGTTCACAGCATAACAATATCTACTTTCTGTGAATATACTGGCAACTGGCTTGCACTGTTTCATTGATCTACTGTTGATCTAGGATTTTAACATTATTGGCAGCATTATGTGATCTTCTTCATAAAATCTGTTAGCTGGATACTAAGATAGAAAGCCCTGAAACATCCCTCGACTCTACCACAAATACACAAAGAAGCAGAGTCCCAGGCCTTTGAAATTTTTAATACTCTCTTCTAATTTTCAGTATTTATCCTCCAAAGGAAGCAGGTAATATGCTTAAGACTAAAATTAGACTGACATTTAACATCAGCCAAAACAAGCAAGTTAATGCAAATTGGAATTGAAGCAGAAACCAATAAAAACGTAAGGACTCACCAATCAAGGACCAGATAGGATTGGCTTCCTCTTCGATACTTGAAAATTGACCTACAAGATTAGCTTGAACATCAGCATTTAAAGTGGATAAACCTCTCTCCTCCAGGGTCTTGTTAACCTCGACACAGGTCTGAACACCAATAGAATTCAGAACCTCCTTCAAGTTAAATGTTCTACAAACATAAAACAAAATCCAGTCAGGGACAGTTATTGTTCTTCAGGGTTTTGTTTGTTTGTATTAATATACCAACTTATGTCGAATGTCTACCAATTTTCTCTTATACAGACAATAATTATCTCTACTAGAATGAACTTAGAAAAATATAACTCCTCCCAAACACTGTCCCTCATATGTGGAAGATTTTTAAATGCTCAAATACTCAATTGTGTAAACCAAATTAAACCCATTGCCTTCGAGTTGATTCCGACTAATAGCGACACTATAGGGCAGAGTAGAACTGCTCCATAGAGTTTAAAAGGAGAGCCTGGTAGATTAGAACTGCTGACCTTTTGGTTAGCAGCCAAATTCTTGACCACCATGGCACCAGGGTTTCCTCAATTGTGTAAGTAGTGTTTAAATAGAAAAACACAGGCTTGAAAAATGAGTTTGCAACCCTAGTTATCTGTTTACTTTTTAAAATAAATCCCTTGGCCTGAGTGTATGTACACAGATTTTTTTTTTTTTTTAATGTGCTTGAAAACTGAGGCAGAATCAATTCATTTCTTCATGCTTGAGCAGTAAATCTATAATACTAATCAAAAACAAGAAAGGAAGATGTTCAGGAGTCAATAGCATCCAGACAAATTACTAGAGTTCTTCATTAATCACGATCAAAGACAAGAAGTCATTCCCATTATTACTTTCAAGTAACTGATGAATAATCTCAAATATTCAGAGTCCAGAAAATAGTAAAAAGCAATTAAAAAACCAAACACATTACCATCAAGTTGATTCCGGCTCATAGCAATCCTGTAGGACAGAGTAGAGCTGCCCCACAGGGTTTCCAGGAGGCGCTGGTTGATTAAAACTGCCAACCTTTTGGTTAGCAGCCGAGCTCTTAACCACTGTACCATCAGAGCTCCAAAATGTAATTAGTGGTTGGTTATTTAATAAGTAGGAAAAAGGGGTAATTACAAAAGGTATTTGTTGGGTCCACACTATTGGGGAATGATTGAGTGAAAATTGTTATTTAGTATCCAGAAAGGGTCTTTAAGATAACTCTACATAAAATGGGAATTAAAGGATGAGAGGAGGGCTCAATGATAGGAGTCCGTGCAATGAAGTGAGTGGGAACTTGAGCTGTAGCATCACATCACACAGACCTGGGTTCAAATCCTGGCTCTACCACTTAGTATTAGTTATATGACTATATAAGCTCTTAGCAGGTTGTTAGGTGCTCAGAAAATCTTAAGGAGAAGAAAAGAGAAAAAAAACTTTATCACTATCATCATTAGCAGCAATAATAAAACCCTGGTGTTCTGCTTTCACTGGAATTTTTTATAAATCCACGCTGGACCTACAATCCAAGGGTATATTATTGGTGGCAAAATTTTTACCTCCTGACTTTTTATTCAGCACAGGTATCACCTTAGCTTGCCCCCGCTTTTAATTGCTGATTCGGGTGAAATACTGGGAAACCAATTTAGCAAAAACAAAACCTTCACTGGATTTGTATAGCATCTCTGAAGGACAGAAATGTCACCACTTCTAAAGACTTCACGGTAGACAGGCTCTGTGAAGTCAGTGAAGAAAGCATTTCATTGCAGAAAAATGATGGAGTCGGAGCAATTTAATCTGGACAGCTTTCTTGGATAGGGCATTCTAAACACTGAGCTAGGCGGATTTTTTGGTTTAGTTTGGTTTGGTTTTGAAGCACTGTCAAAGGAGAGCCCTTGCTCACATCCATCGTAAGTGGAAATGCTACACTCGCCCTGGCACTTGTCATGGAAAAGAACTCTCCCTTCCTACGAAAGGACATCTAAGCCTTCAGAGATATTAAAAGAAATTCTAGAAAAAGAAGGTATAAGATAAGCTAAAGTACAGTCCTGAATATCACACCCAGAAGTCCAGGGTTATTCACATTCTCTGCAACACACGCAGGGCCTTAACAAAAGGGGGAGCAGACACAACCATTTGGAACTCACTCTTTGTTCATGCCTTCAAGGAGAACAGCTGAAACCCTTTTCAATCTGTTCGCAAGCTCAGGTAGACCTTCTGTAATAGCACCCACCATGTTGTTGGTAATTAAGGACAAGCAGGCAATAATTTTCAGTTGATTCAGCTTTTCTGTCAGTTCCTGAAGACGTGCTCCATCTGTCATGAGTGTCTGGCATTTTATTTAAAATGTGAAATTAGAAAAGAAAGCTCAATACCATGAAAATGTAAGATAAAATGTTAAAGCCCAAACTCCCATTTTTATCTGATTTCAGTGAAGTCATTAAAACACATTCAACGCAGACAAACCTGCTGACTCCTGGTTAGAATTTAAGAACTAAAATATTGGAAAACTTGGAAGAAAAATAAAATTACTTACCTCTGGTAATTCTTTTTTCTGGTAATTCCACTGTAACAGTTTCAAGTAGCTGTTATTTAGCACCAATGTGGGGCTCAGGCTTGGCTTGGAGCTACCTTCGGCCCCAGGAGTTAAAGTGGCTTCAGAAAGAGAAAGTAATTCTTCATTTACAGATTCTTTTATCCACTCCGTAGTTTGATCAAGAGCACCTGAAAGGGAAAAGTCCACGTATTTGTCCTGACCGATCTTTACGTTTGTTCACTCTACATGACAGATGCTATGGTAGGTGCTGGGCAGACATGAACTAAAAGACACAGCCATGCCCTTCAAGGAGTTTATACTCTGGATGGGGAGACAAACTAACAATTATAACAGAATATACTGAATTCAAGAAGGCACAGTGCGGGTGGAGGGAGCAGAGTCGGTCTGGGAAAGAGTCTAAGAGGAAGGGCTCTTTCAGTGGCGGCTGAAGGTGAAATGGAGCTGGGGAAAGGGCTGGCATTCCAGGACAGGAGACTAGCCCCTACAAAGACCTGGGAAAGGAAGAGATGCTACAAGCAGATCTGTCTTGCTTGTCTGTAAAGAACTAGGGGAAAGAGGGTCATAGCAGATGGCACTGGGTGGGTAGACAGGTGCTATTTCACAAAAGGCTTTGTGTTTTGGGCAGAGAAGGTATTTAGACTACAGGCATTGATTATTGAACATTTTTTAGTCCTGGACCTCTCTGAGTGTGTGATTTGAACTATGCCTTTCCCAAGATGTACGTGCACGCTCCCATGCAAATGCCCACAAACAAACTTCATTCTATCTCGCCAGATTCATGGATCCCAGGTTACGAACACCAGCTATGGGAATGGGGAACCTTTGAATAACTGTTTTTTCCAGCATGGAAGTGAGATGATCAGATAAATAAATGTTCGAAAAAAAATCACTCTGAAAGGAAGGCTGGAGTAGTGGGAAGAGAGTTACCACAGTAGTCCAGACAAGACAGTCAATGAACGAAGGTAATGGAAGTGGCAGAGGGGAGAGGGACTGAAGTTAGAAATACTTAGGCAAAGCATCCACAGGTCTCGGTGACCACCTGGATGCAGGGAAGAAGAAAGGATTCTAGGATGACTCCCAGGTTTCTAACCTGGACAGTTAAATGAATGGCTGTGCCATCTACCAAGTTATAGAACACAGGCTAAAGGGGTCTTGAAATAAATACCCCCCTCTGCCAACTTCCTAAAGCCACTACCAATCTAAATTGTCAAATCCAACAAATACATCTAAGTCATTCTATTTTTTGAACATCTCTGTAATACCTGACTCTCTGAGTTTGTCCCTCTTGAAATCCTTCTTTTGGTTTCTGTGACTCTACTTTCTCCTAGTTTCCGCTGGTTATCCTTACATCTTATACCTGGGTTCCTCTCCCTCTGCCTGGTCCTTAAATGTTAATGTTGGCCAGGGCTCTGCCCAGTCTGCCTTGGTTTGTTACTCTTCAAATTCACTGGACAATCTTACTCACTGCCATGGGGTGCATTTCATTCACACACTCAGAAGGCTCCCAGATCTATGTCTTCTAGCCCCCATGTCTCTCCTGAGCTTTTGATTTCCTCATTTGTAAAATGGGCAAGTGGGAGAAGAGTTACTGAATGCAGAATTGGAAGAAACACACAATAGCACACAGCAACTCATTGCTTCTGTCATATAGATACAAAGAACCTCACGACCACAGACAGTAATGAAATAATCAGGAAGTGATATGTCATAGTTTTTTTTTTTTTCCTTAAGGGCTAAAATTTTTATAACTTTTTGTTTTTTGAAATACTTAAGATTCACAACCCAAACCCATTGCTGTTGAGTTGAGCCCGACTCATAGCAACCCTGTAGAAGAGAGTAGAACTGCCCCATAAGGTTTCCAAGGCTGTAAATCTTTATGGAAGCAGACTGCCCCGTCTCTTTCCCATGCAGTGGCTGGTGGGTTGGAACAGCCAACCTTTTGGTGAGCAACTGCGTGCTTTAACCGCTGTGCCACCAGGGCTCCTTTAAGCTTCACAAGAAGTTGTAAAAACAGCACGGAGTTCCCATGTACCCTTCACCCAGCTTCCCCCAATAATACCTTACATAAACATAGTACATTGTCAAAACCAGGAAACTGACATTGGTGTAACACCATTAACTCAGGTACAGGCTTTACTCAGATTTCATTAGTTTTTATATACATTCTTTTTTTTTGGTGTAATTCAGGTAATCTTCATCATAATCAGGATATGGAACTATTTCATCAGTATAGAAAACAAAAGAAAAACACCTTCCTTTTGTTAACCCTTAATAGTCATACCCTCACCCAAACCCTAGCCCCTGGTAACTAATGATCACCATAATTTTGTCACTTCCCCATTCCCTCCCACCCTTTGGGACAGCCAAAAATGTCTCTAACCATCACCAAATGTCCCCCAGGTGGCACAATCACCCCCATTTGAGAACCACTGACTAAGACAATATTTATTTACTTTTGTTCACAGGTATTTCCTCCACCCTTGAATAACATGTCTCTTACATCACAAACCAAATGAAATCTGACATACTAAAGTTCATGCCAGAGGATTAAAGTTTGGAGGCAAGATTTCTTCACTAGGGTTGTCTGCCTTAGGCCAAAAAAGTAAAATTTTACTTCAGACTAAGTTCTATGATTTCCAACTAGAAACAAATTTCTTTATATATCGCATTTCTTATAAAATTATGTATTTGGCAGAATTTATAAGGTGGCAATTGCCAAGAAATGTAGACTGCAGATTTTTAAAAAAAAGAGCCAGAGAGAGAAAAAAGGCCTAGTAACACTGAAATTCTTCCCCAGCCCCAGCACTTGAATGCGGTGATTTGTGAGTAGCTGTCTGCCACTACAGCGACACCACCCCGGGAATTTCACCACTCTGGTTTTCCTTGGTTGGCAAACGTTCTTAGTTCGCAAGCTCTGTTTATAAAGATGTAGAAGACGTGCAGTCTTTTATTTAAAAGACATCCAACAGAGAGAGAGAAGAAATCATCATGGATATAATTACAATGTGGCAGTAATAAGCATTTATACTGCAAGCTTAATCATTTACAGCTGACACATTTAAGCGCCCATTTGGTTATCTCAAACAAAAGTAACTGTGTGGCACAGTGGTTCTCAAGCCTGGCTGATTTTAGAATCACCTGGGGAGCTTTAAAAAGAAAAAAATAAATGATCCCGGGCACTGCTCCTGGAGGTTCTATTTAATCAGTTGGAGGCGGGGCTCCGGCATCTGTGTTTAAACACCCCAGGTGATTTCAATACGTGGTCAGAATTGAGTACTGCTGGTAAAGTAGAAGGGGCCCTGGTGGCACAGTGGTTAAGAGCTACAGCTGCTAACCAACAGGTCAGCAGTTCCAATCTCCTTGGAAACCCTATGGGACAGTTCTACTCGCTATGAGTTGGAATTGACTTGACAGCAACGAATTTGGTTTGGTTTTGGTAAAGTAGAAAGAGCAAGAGTATAGAGCTTTTCTTTAAAGGGATCTTCAGAGATTTCACTCCCACAAGCTAGCACACTGACTGCTCTAGGGGGCTCCAAAGGCAAGGTCAACCCTAAGAGGCTCTTGTCACCTAGGTTTTTCATGTAGCTAGTCAATAAGATGAAATCCTGGTGGGGTAGTAGTTAAGAGCTTTGGCTGCTAACCAAAAGGTCAGCAGTTCAAATCCACCAGGAGCTCCTTGGGAACCGTGTAGGGCAGTTCTATTCTGTCCTATAGGGTCGCTATGAGTCGGAATCGACTCGATGGCAACAGGTAGTTAACAAGAGCCTGTTCATTTGCTTATTTATTCAACTATAACAACAATAACTAATAATCCCTATCAAGTGCTAGGGATTCACAGTTGAATAAACAAGGTCCCTGAACTCAAGAAGCTCCTAGTATGGTAGGGGAAGGAAACAAAAGAACAAGCCATGGCATTATAGAATAAGAGATGCATTTACCTAAGAATTTCCCAGGAGCAGTGGAGGCCAAGAGTGCTGCCCCCCACTTCCCTTCCCACCAATGCATACTCCTGATTTCCTACTAGTGAGGCTCTGGTGGCGTAGTGGTTAAGTGCTGTGGCTGCTAACCAAGAGGTTGGCAGTTTGAATCCACCAGGCGCTCCTTGGAAACTCTATGGGATAGTTCTGCTCTGTCCTATAGAGTCGCTATGAGTTGGAATTGACACGATGGCAGTGGGGTGGGTCACCCAATGCCCCCGAAACTACCTCTGGCTCTCTAAATCCAAATCCTGCCAGTCTTAGTGGCCCAGGCCAAATCCCTCTTCCTCTGGGAAGCACTTCTTGATTTTAGGGACCCATCTTGATCCTTCCCTTCTCAGAACACCTTTGAACTTCTGATCTGGAGGTGATTCCTTCCAAACTGCTGACCCAAAATTCTGCTTTTCTCTCTCTCTCTTTTTTTTTTTTTTTTAATTGTCCTTAAACATTTCATGTACCTTCATCTTATTTTTATCTCACTTGTGAGACTGCTGGGAGCCCAAACTATGACCTTTATTCTTTATTTCTCTTTCTCCTGACTTGGTTTTTAGCTCATAGCACAACTTGATAGGTGTGTGAATGTGTGGCTTTGTTCTTGCTAATTATTTTGCCTTGGAAATTAACCAAATACTTTTCCAATGTCACGTAGAAGTTGCTCAAAAGTCTTTGCTTTCTATACCTGGCAGGAGAAATCTGGCAGGGGACACAGGGTAGAAGTTATGAGAAAGGGCATCCTTGCATTTCTCCCAATTTTAGGGGGAGAATATTCAATGTTTGACCATTGTATATGATGTCAGCTGTAGGCTTCTCAAAGATGTCCTTTATGGAATTAAGGAAGTTTCCTTCTATTTCTAGTTTGATGAGAACTTTTCTCAAGTAAAATTTGACCAAATGGTTCTTTTCCATCCACTGAAGTGATCAACTGAAATGACCATATGGTTTTTCTCCATTATTGTTAATGTGCTAAATTACATTGATTGATTTCTTTCAAATACTAAACCAATCTTGCAATCCGAGGATAAACTCCGCTTGGTCATGGTGTATTATCTTATTGTTTTGCTAATACTTTGTTAAAACTTTTTGTATCTACATTCCTGAAAGATAACATCCTGTAATTTTCTTGTCTCTTAATACCTTTGCTGGTTTTAATATCAAGGCAAAGTTGGCCTCATAAAATGAGTTGGGAAGTGTTCCTCCTCTACTTTCTGCAACAGTTTGTGAAAAACACCCTGATTTTTAAATTTGATTTGCATGCATTGTGTACATTTTTACGGATGACAATGGGAAGGAGAGAGAGCTACATGTATACAGGACCAAATCAATGCCTGTCTGAAAGTGACTATTTGAGTCAGTCCCCAAGCCCATTGTTTTCCTTCTAGTATGATAAATTACACTGAAGATGCTTAATCCTCTGCCGCTCAGTCACAGCAGAGATTTCTACTCTGTATCCCCTACCAGGAGGCAGTTACAGAGAAGAGAGACTTCTTGAACACCTACTATGTGACAGGTACCACTGGAAAAACATTTAGTTAATTTCCAAAGCAGAATGGCAGTTCAGCTGTATAAGAAAAATAACTGCAACTCAAAATTTCAAAGGGTTTTTTTCCAGAAGGGAGGGATCAGGATGGGTTCATATAATTAGAAAATGCTTTCCAGAGGAATAGGAATTTTAGCTGGGCCACTAAGGACTGCCAAGGTTTGGGTTTAGAGAACTAAAGCAAGTATTAAGGGGTTGGGCCAAGCCTCACGGGAGTAATGGTTGTACTGTAGGTCCTAGCCAGTGCAATAAGGCAAGAAGAAGAAATAAAAACATACAGATCAGAAAGAGAGAAAACTGTCTTTACTTACAGCCAATACAGTCATAGATAGAGAATCCTAAGGAATTCTTCAAAAAGCTACTACAATTAAGTGAATTTAGCAATGTTGCAGGATATAAGGCCAATAGTCAAAAATTAATTATATATCTATATACCTGTTGCCGTTGAGTTGATTCCAACTTACAGTGGCCCTATAGGACAGAATAGAACTGTCCCATTGGGTTTCCAAGGAGCGGTTAGTGGATTTGAACTGCCAACCTTTTGGTTAGTAGCTGTAGCTCTTAACCACTGCACCACCATATACTAGAATATAAATATTTTACAAAGTACCATCCTGTAAAAAATAAACCCATTGCCGTCGAGTCGATTTTAACTCACAGTGACCCTATCAGACAGAGTAGAATTGCCCTGTAGGGTTTCCAAAGAGTGCCTGGTGGATTTGAACTGCTGACTTTTTGGTTTGGTTTTGACATAATCCCAAAGAAAATCCCAGCAAGCTTTTTTATAGAAACGTATAAGCTAATTTTAAAATCTAAATAAAAATTCAAAGGACCTAAAATAGGCAAAACAATTTTGAGAAAGAAGAACAAAGTTAGAGGACTAATTTTAAGATTTAGTTAGCTTCAGAACCAAGAGAGTGTGGTACTAGCTAAGGGTAGACAGACATACAGATCACACAGTAAAAGGAATGAAATACTGATATATGCATGCTACAATATGCATAAACCTTGAAAACCAGACAGAAAAAGGCCACATATTGTATGATTCCACTTATTTGGGATATTTAGAAGAGGCAAATCCGTAGATGCAGAAATGGGTTAGTAGTTAGCAAGGGATGGGGGAAAACGGGAATAGGGAATGACTGCTAATAGGTATTGGTTTCTTTTTGGGGTGATGAAAATATTCTTGAATTAGATGTTGGTGACAGTTGCACAACCACTGACTTGTACAAGTTATCATGAATTTTATGGTACGTGAATTATATCTTAATAAAGAAAAACTTAAAAAAAATGAGTACAGAAATAGACCCAAAACAATCAGTAAATTAATTTTCACCAAGGTCGCAAATTCAACAGAGACAACATACGCTTTTCCAACAAATCATTCTGGACGTACATATGGAAAAATAGGAATCTCGACCCCTATCTCACACCATATGTAAAAATTACCTTGAAGTGGATCATAGACTAAACGTAATAACTAAAATTATAAAACTTCTAGAAGAAAACAGAAAAAAAATCTTTATGACTTTGGGGTGTGCAAAGATTTTGTAGGCAGGTCACAAAAGTACAGACTACAAAAGAAAAAATTTTCAATATTCTGGAAAATGAATACTAAAAGCACCCCAATACAGACCCAAACCAGTAACCAGTTATGTGGAGCTGACTCTGACTCACAGCCATGTGTGCCAGAGCACAAGTGTGTTCCATAGAGTTTTCAATGGCTGATTTTTTAGAAGTAGATGGAAAGGCCTTTCTTCCTAAGAGCCTCTGGGTGAACTCAAACCTCCAGTCTCTCAGTTAGCAGCTAAGTACTTAACCATCTGCACCATCCAGGGGCTTTTAATATAGACCAAAAAAAAAAAAAAAAAAAACCCCATTGCTTTTGAGTCAATTCCAATGCATAGCAACCCTACAGGGTAGAACTACCCCAGAGTTTCCAAGGAGTGCCTGGTGGACTCAAACAGCCAGCCTTCTGGTTAGCAGACGTAGCTCTTAGCCACTACACCCCCAGGGTTTCCAATACAGACCAAGTGCCTCGATTTTCAGTTAGAAGAATGTAGCTCCCTCATCTCTGATATTTGTTTTTGCCTAGTAACACCTCATCCCAATTCTTTGGTACTGATTTTGAGAAACTATTTCTCCCTCATTCCATGTTTTCTTTTGTGAATATCAACTAAGAAACCCTACCACCCCTCATGAACTTTGGATATGTTATCAGGAGGGACTAATCCCTGAAGAGTTTCATCATGTTGGTAAAGGAGAGGGTCAGCAAAAAAGAGGAAGACCCTCAACGAGACAGACTGACATGGCGGCTGTAACAATGGGCTCAAGCATAACAATGACTGTGAGGATGGCACAGTCCATCCTCATTCTGTTTCATTCTGTTGTACATAGGGTCGCTACGTACATTGGAGCCAACTAGACGGCACCTAACAATGACACAAACTACCCTGAACAGGGGTTGGCCTTGCTGAGTCATATGACCATAGGACTCTTTTCTAGGACTCTCCATGGTGACCAGGGCATCCAATGATGGCACATGTTTAAAGTACAAATTAACAATCCTGACAATGGAGCCTATGAGCTCTCCCTTGGTTTTTTCCATTTAGATTCCTGACATTCTCCTGGTTTCTGGCCTTGCTAAGAATCAAATGTATTAGGTTTTCCTTCCACTCTGTGAACTACCTCCAACCTTCCAATCACTTCCTGTTATGCTAACTCAGCCAGAGTTAGTTTCTGTCTCCTGCCATATAACCCAGCTGACCTGGACTTGGATTTGGGAGATCTGGCTTCCAGTTCTAGTTCCACAACTTATTAGCTATGTGACTCTGACTCTGGGCAGTTCACTGCTCAGCATTCGCTTGCTCTCCTTTAAAATGTTGCTTAAATATTTCCTAAATGCCTTAGGTGTGAGGCATAATCGTAATGCAGTTGGGTTTATTTTTGAAAAAGATATTTAAGTCCTATAGGACTGCTGAAAGAATCACATGAAATGAAGTTCATGAGAATATTTTCTCAGAGAATTAGATATTATCATCTAAATAAACAAACCCTTTCTGACTGGATATCTGAAGAATTACTTATGGTCTGGTCCCCAGGGGTAATCTGTTACTCTTGCCATAGGCAATTTAGTTGTTAGATCTAACGTGGTTACCTGATTGATGCTTAGCACATATACCCAATCATTGTCTAAGGCTTTCTGGGTGTATTTTAAATAAGTCATTTATAAAAAATCTCTCCTTAGGCGAAAGAAAATCTTTCCCTGGAGCCAAATCAGAAACCACAAGTACTTCTCTATATTAATCTCCTAATAATTATTTTATAAAAATCATATGCACACAAAAATCCAACAATACTTCTGTTCTTCTGTGTGAGTCTGTAAGGCTCTTATTTTGACATGAGTGCACAGTGGCTGACTTTTGGCAGGGTGACTCAAGGATATAATTAACAGCTAGCATACACTCCACTTCTTGGACTCTTGATTTCTCTGGGAACATATTTAGAGCTGGGCAATCATGACACATATGCACAGCTGGATTTATTTTATTCTTAAATCTCTGGAAATATCCAAGTCAATGTGATAGGTCACTAAGCCTTGGTTGGAAGGAGAAATAAATAATTTGAGATAAACAAAATTGTAAATCCAAACCCGTATTAAGGATTTGTTCAAGATTCCATGGTATCTTGATTCAAGACATGGACACATGTACACATGTGTGTATACACACACTTAGACATACACAGAGGAATGCGAATGAAACCAATCACTAAGTCTCAGTAAGTGTTGTTCAGAGCATAGTTACTAAAATTCAGGTTCTAGACTTTTCAGATTCATTTTCTATATAGGGTTCTACTTCCCTTAGTCCTTTGCCCTTTGGAGCTAAAACATATAGCCCTTAAACTCATAGAATTTTTGTTGTAAGAGGATCCTTAAAAGTCATCTAGTCATATCTGCCACCTGATGCCACAGTTCCTTCTGCAATATCCATAAATACATGGATGGCTCCAAAATTTATATCTCTAGTTGCTATCATTCCCCTCAACTCAGTTTTTTTGCTCTAACTGCCTACTGGACATCTCCACGTTGATGTCAAACAAGGATCTCAAAGTTCATATAACCTAAGCTGAACACTTGATTCCATGCCATCCCCTAAACTGTGGTCCCCTACTCTCTCCTATCTCACTAAAAGGCACTACTTTTCATTCCCCAAGTTGCTCAGGCCTAAAATACTAGTCATCATCAACTCTTCTCTTTCTCCTCTCATCCAACCTGCTAGCAAACCTTGTTACCTGTCTTCAAAATAAATCCAGAATCTGACCACTTCTCACTACTTCTACCACTATTACCTGGACCAAGTCACCATCATTTCTTCCCTGAGCAACCACAGTATCACCTAATTGGTCTCCTTGCTTCTCTCTTTGTCCCATACAATCTATTCTCTACCCAGGATCCAGATTATTCCTTAAAAACAAAAATCAGATCTTGTTTCCCTCTTCAGAACTCTCCAATGACTCCCCATCACATTCAGAATGAAATCTAAATTCCTCTCATTTACTAACCAGGCTCTTCTGCCCTGCCTTTGCCCACCTCTTGGTCTCATCTCCTACCACTCACTCCTTGCTTACTCTACTCCAGTCACGCAGCTGCCTTGTGTTCTTCAAACATCTCAAGCAAGTTTCTGCTTCAGGGCCTTTGTACTTAGCACAATCTCTGGCTGGAATGTTCTTCCCCCAGAACTTTGCAAGCCCCTTCCCTCATTTCTTTGAAAACTCTGCTTAAATGTTACTTATTCGAGAGTTCACAGTCCTCCATCAAAGAAAGCACAGCTCCTCACCCCTGCCCTATCACTGTCTGTCCCTTTATCCTATTGTTCCTCACAGCACTTAATATATGTTTATTTGTCATGCCTACTAGAATGTCAGCTCCATGGAAACCACAATTTTATTCTGTTTTGTTGACTGCAGCATCCACAGTCCCTGAACAGTATCTGGCACACAGCAGATGCTCAATAAATGTTTTTTGAATGAATGAAAATATAAATAGTACTTATTACAGTTCCTGGCGCATAGTAAGCAGCTATAAGGTTTGCGATGTCAATTTTAGAAGGTAAAAAAAATTAATAGAAAGGTCAAAATTATTTAGTGACATTACTTAAGATGTCAAAAATAAAAACTTTATATTTTAACCAATTTTAATATAAATGCAGTTATTTTGTACTTACTTGGAGTTTCTTCTAAAATTTCCTGGAATTTGGTTCTCTCATAATCCACTAGCTGGCGTTGAAGGTGTGGTCTAAGACTTCTAATTGTAAAATTGACCATGTCCATTCTCATGAGGTCCAAGACATGGAATATTTGTCTAAAAATTTTAGAATTAAAATAGTTAAAGAGGTGATTAAGCTGAAATTCATTAACTGTTGTATACATTATACCCAGGAAAAGACAAAGATCCTTTAAAACAGTTTTGAAATTCCAATCGCCATTTGGCAAGATTACTTTTCACAGAAAATCATACCCATGCATTCCCAATGTATTCATCCACAGATCTCAAGAGTGTTTACTTTAGCAGCTATAAAACAGCCATCTGATCCATTACATTCAGTCATAAACTGATAGAAAGACATTAAGAAGCATAAACAATGTGTCTTAACATGGAAACAAGAATAATTCAAGAAAAATTTTTCATTTGAAAGCCCCTGATATTTTCCTGAACACAGAATATATGCTTTCCATTACAAGGGAATAAAAAATGGAAAGAATGGGCCAGTGAGGTGCAGACAAAAAAAAAATTTTCATTTTAGAGTTGGGCAGCCCTGTGCTCAAATCCAGGTTTGCAACTGACCAGCTCTAGGGCCATGCACAAGTTACTCAATCTTGCTGAACCTCACTATTCCTCATCTGTGAAAGGAGAGAACAACATAAACTTTGGAAGGATGTTGTGAAGAGTCAATGAACATAAAATGCAGGGACAGTGGCACCCAGTAGGTGCCCAGTAAATGAATAAGAAGAACACCACAGGTTTTATATCATATATAGGTAATAAGATAACTTGAAGCAAGGATCCTGCATTTGCTGAATCACAATCTGCCAGAGTACAATTCTAAGGGTACAGTAAAGCCCATTTTATAGACAGGGGAAGTGTGAATTGGAAAGGTTATTGACTTACCCAAGGTCACAAAGTAACTTATTCACTACATACAGACCAGTTTCCTTCTCCCACTTTTCCAAAACTATTACATAAAACTCAATTCTCAATTGGCCATATTCATACAAAAAGGGGAACAATCCTCCCAATGGCAAAAAGTGCTGCACCCTTCTCCTTCGTCTGGAATCACAAGGATGCTATTGTCTACATGACCAGATTACATTCTTGTGATTTTAACATACACCTCACTTCTTCAGAGAAGCTGCACCACAGATGACTAGCTGACCAGCAAAGACTTGTGGCTGGTAAAGGTGTTTCCAGACAGCAACTACATTTCCCAGCCTCCTTCCACCTAGGTGAGACCATATGACCAGTTTCAGTCAATGGAATATGTCTTTTCTGGGCTGAAGTGATGAAATATCCAGGTATGTGCTCCCCATGGTCTCTTTCCCATTCACCAGCTGAATGGAGAGGACACCAAAGACCAGAGCAAGGGAAGAGCCAAACACTGAAGGGGCCTGGGACCATAAATGTCATATGGAAGCTGTCTGACCAAGAACTCCTGAACTGGATCATGGCATGAGTGAGAAACAAAACTGTTTTTAGTTAAGTCACCGAGAATTCAGGCTTTATGTATCATAGCAGCTACCAGTACCCTAACTAATAAACAAGACTTCCCAGGTTCTTGACTAGATTAGGTCACTCTGCTGAAGGCTCTGTTAATACCCTCTACTATTCCTTTCACAAGGAGCCCTGGCAGTGCAATGGTTAAGCACTTGGCTGATAACTAAAAGGTTGGCAGTTCGAACCTATCCAGCACTCCACTGGAGAAAGACTTGGCCAACTGCTCCTGTAAAGATTACAGTTGAAGGTGCCCAACGACACCCCTTTCACGGCGCTCATCACAATTGTAATTAGTTGTTCAAGGTTTGTCTTCCCATTAAACTGGTTAACTTCCCAGGGTCAGAGATTCTATCTGTCTTTTTAATTACTATATCCCCAGGGCCCAGCACAAGTCAACTAAAACTTGTCAGCGTGTTCTGCTTGAAAACTATGTACACAGTAAATGGTTCACTTACTGCTTGCTTATTTGGCTTTCTTCTAGAGTCATGGGCTCCTTTGGGAGACCAGTTATTTTTCTGTATTCTCCAACGTCTATACTTCCCATTTCAATGAATGCAAAGAAACTCTAAGAGAGCCCAAGCAGTGAAAGTGCTAACCTCAGCACCTCCACGATGTTGCTGGCAGCCTTCAACTCCCTGATATCGTCGTCTCTCACGGGAGCACACAGCTTTCCCATCGTGCTGATGACATAATCGGCCAGGCCTCGGATGTCAACAGCACTGTGCTCAGCCTGCTGCCTGATGAGGTCTGTGTCCAAAACTTCACAGATCTGGTTGCGAAGCCGGTTGCCTCCAGGAGTCAGAAAAGAAAGAAGAATCTGCAGAGGGAAAGGAAAGGAAAATTAACAGCATTATCACACGAATAAAGGTTGTCACTTGTCCCTTCAGTGTGTAGATGACCAAGCTCCTTGTCCATATTTAATGCTCTTTGGATGCAACAAAGGTTTACCCTGGCCGGACTGTAGATTGAAGGAGGAGTCCAACGTTTTGACTCCAAAAAGAAAGCTCTATCTCTTGAATTAAAGTGCCTTCCCATGGGAAGTTCCTATATAGTCAGGATGAAAACAACTGGCAAGGAAGTAATATTACTGAAAGCACTTCAAAACATTTACAGATAAACAGCGCAGAGAAGAAAGAGTAAGTTGTAGACCATGGCTCCAAAGGAACCTTTTAGAGAAGAGCAAATGGAAAAGCCCCATGGTTTCATTGGTATGTTTTACATAAACATAAACTGTTTATTACGCATTTTGTGAGTAACCTATTCATGCGGTACTCACTACACAGTGGACCCTGTACTACACACACAGATGTGGTCAGCAGCGTGGGAACATGGGCTCTGAGCCAGAATGCCTCTGTTTCCTCTCTGCCCCTTACAGCTGTGTGACCCTGGACAAGTCAGGGAACTTAGTTTTTCACATGAAAGAATAATAAGGGTAACTACAGGGTTATTTATCCTTAATGGTAAGGATAAATGAATAATATAGTGCTTGGCATAGAGCAAGTGCCCTGTAAAGGTTAGCTAATATTATAACTATCACCTCATTTAATTCTTACAACTACCCTGTAAGTACTTTTATCCCCATGTTATAGGGGAGTAAACCGAGGCTTAAACAGGGAGAGCCTGTAACTGAACCAGGTGGATCTAACCTCAGGGCCCATTCTCTTAACCTCTACTCTATGCTCTAGGCACCTCCCTCAGCTCCTTCCTCTGTACCCATTTCCCAGCCTCTGCCCCATTCCAGGGGGTGCAGGGAAAACCCTGGCAATGGCTGAACTTGCTCACTTTTTCACAAAGAGTTTCCAATATTAAAGGACTTAAAGCAGTCCCTGGGAGAGGGGAACATGAATTAATACTGACGATATCAACTTGCCTCTCTGATTTCTTCGAACAGTTTAAAGGCATGTTCATACTCAGGCGGTTCTGCACTTAGTTCTGATTCCAAGACGTCCCAGAAGGCCTGATGAACAATGTGTTTCACTCGACCGGCCAAGCTACAGGAATGAAACAGATTTTTTTTTTTTAAATAAACATGCTTGCTGATTATAAAAGAAATATGTTCACTGTAAAAATCTCAGAAAATGTAGAAAAATAGAGAATAAAAATCACCCGTAATCCCATTATTTATCCTGTGATGTGTTCCATTGCTATAATATAGTTATGAGTACCCGACACATACAATAGTATATACTCCTTTGCACGTGCTATTCTGTCCTAATCATTTCTCCTTGACATTAAGAAGGCTTCCTTGCTATTGCTTCCAAAAACTGAATAAAATTCTGTCCTAAGGAGACACGGTGTTTTACCTAGCTGCTCTCCTGCGCAGATCTTTAGACTGGTTCTAGATTGGTGGGATTGAACCTTTAAGAGAGAGCAAAATTGCCTTTTCCTCAACAGCTGAAATTTCATGGCACAGAATAGAACAGACTGGCCCCAAGGAGTCACACATTCGGATGCCTGCCAACTTCAGCTTAGATGTCCCATTTAAAGTTAGCAAAGCCACACCGCTGAAATAGAAGCATTCCTCAGAAAAGCTCACAATAGGTGGCCACCTTGTTTTACCCCTTACGTCAATGGCCCCAAATAGGTGCACATTAAAAAACACATTCTTGCTGAACTCCTACATCATTTTGCCACAGCTTTGAGTAAAGCACATATTTCCCCGCACTGTAATTACTTACTTTTCCCCACAGGGTCAGAGGCCATAGCTCCTCCTAGGTACCTGCCATTGTGCCTAGCACAGTGCCTGGCACACAGTCACTGTTCAGTGAATGCATAGTGAATGAATGAATAATTTGATAGTTAAAGCATATCTCTTCACTTTTTATTTTTCAAGTACAGATAGCTAAGTATAAAATAAGGCTATTAGAGAGGAAAATTAAATTTTTAAGGAGTGTGAGTTAAAATTGTTTCTATAACTAAAAATGCTATCTTCTACTCAGCAACTTAAAATGTTACAACTTACCCTAGTTGCCTGAGAAGATCTGTTCAGCACATATGCCATTTCCAATGTTTGAGACTCTCTTGAGCAACTACAGAACAATTAGAACACCACACACTGCTGGGATGCATTTTGGCCCTTGACTTTCCAAGCCTCTTGTACTTGGCTTGAATGGACCAATGGATAAGCTAAAACAATTTCATAGCTCCCCAAGAGACTTCAGAGTTTAAGTTTTCCTAAATGATGCAAGATATTTTGTAGCTCTTTAATTTCTTGGGGAGGGTGGGGGCCAGGGTTGAGATCAATTGAATCACTTATAAGCATTCCTATTAGGTATCAGAAACCTAACTTATTTTACCAAGTTCTTTCTCATTTGGTAAAATATGAGAGTCAGCCATATTTAAAAAGGGAAAAGCTCAGCCGTTGTGGAAAGTCATCTGAATAGCAACAGCTAATAATATGCTACTTCATTTTTAGCAAAGGTAATGTGTCCTAATGCTGCATTTTGTTTCCTTTTCTCACATTTTCTAGTCATGGCAGAAAAAGGAAGCAGAATTAATTTTTCCATGGCATAAAAGTACCACGTGCAATGCACTATTATTCTCATGAGCACATTTCATGCATTTTAAGTCTTTGGTCCCCATTTTATTCCTGGGGGATGTGAGGCTCAGAGAAGGCCTCAGCAGAGCCAGGATTCTATTCCCAGGGTCTGATCCTAAAGAGCTTTTACTATGACCTATACTTGTGACTTTTGAACTGACAGTACAGATATCTCAAAACTGTCTTTTTCTGTATTTAATAAAACATATTAATTTTAACTTCAAGGATTCGTTTTGATTAGTCAGTCAACAAATGTTTGTTGAATATCCAATGTGTGCTGGGCCCTGTTTTAGGCACTGGGGGTATTGCAGTGAAAAGAAGGTTATATGTTAGCAGGTATAGAAAGACACATACACACACACACACACACACACACACACACACACAAAAAAAAAACACCTTAAAAAGAAATAAGACAATTTAAAGGCTAAGAGAAAGATCAAGTAAGACAATATGGCAGTGATGGAGAGGGTGCCAGTACAGTTGGGTGGTTGAAGAAAGCCTCTCGAAGGCTTTGAGTTGAAACTTGAATGGGGAGAAGAGAGCAGCCATGTGAAGACCTAGGGGAAGAACATTCAAAGAAAAGAGAAGGGCAGAGTCCCCGAGGCAGGATGGAGCTTGGTGGAACTCCGGCATCAGCAAGGAAGCCAGTCTGGCTGAAGCATAGCAGGCAGGAGGGAAAGTAGTAAGAGGCAGGGGTGGGGAGTGGTGCCTTGCAGGCCATAACAAACTGTGGATTTTCATTTTAAGGGTAATAGAAAACCACTGAAGGGTTTTAAGCAAAGAAATAACCTAATCCAGTTTAGATCATTCTGGCTACTGTGTGAAAGTGGAGGGTGGACCATGGGGAGATAAGAATGGAGACAGGTTAGGACCTAAACAGTCTAGGCCAGAGATTGTGGTGGTCTAGCCTAGGGGTTGGCAGTAGAGCTGGTGTGAAGAACTGGGGTTGGTGAAATGCAGTAACCACAGAAAACCAAACAGATACACATACTTTAGCTGGTAATCTTAAAAACACTAATGATTATTATGAACAACATCCCTAGCAAGACAGGAAGGCACTTCACATTTTAAAAGAAGGAAAATTATTATGTGTACTTACTTCTGATTTAACATAAACACAAACGTTCTCAATAGTATTAAATATTATAGGTTGTCTTAATTCACGGAGAGAACACCTCAGGATTCAATAAATGGCTCCGTGGGACTGATAATTCCATGCCATTATCCATGAGCTGACTTTGCCCCTAATGAAGATTTATCTGTAGTAACAGCCTCAAGCCTTTGCTCTTCTTTGTTCCAGGGTATCTGTGGGCCATTAAAGCTAGAAGCCCTAGTGGCATAGTGGTTAAGTGTTCAGCTGCTAACCAAAAGGTCAGGAGTTTGAACCCACCAATTGCTCTGTGGGAAAAAAACATGTGGCAGTCCGCTTCTGTAAAGATTTACAGCCTCGGAAACCCTATGGGGCAGTTCTACTCTATGAGTCGGGATAGACTTGACAGCAACAGGCAAAGCCAGAGGGGTCAAGGTAGACTATAAGGATGTGGCTCTAAGGAGCGGTCCCTTCAGCTGTGAGGCTAACCAGGAGGTAGCTGTGCAGCAGTGATTCCCACCTCCACAGGCTTCTGGATCACCTATTCTTAGCACTTTGGCAGCTCAGTTGCTCTTATCCATCACAGTCTGAACACCAGATTTTAATAAATCAATCTGCAAATATTTCTTAAGGACACACCACATGCCAGCAATATGGACAGAGCAGCAAATGATACATAGTTCCTCCCTTAGTGGTGCTTTTGATCAAGCGAGGAGGATAGATATTAAGCATAAAGTTATAAAAACATTTTATCAGCGGTCTTTAGCAAAGGGATTTAATATATCTAGGAGCCCTGGGTGACGCAAATGGTTAAACACTCAACTGCTAGCCAAAAGGATGGGGGTTCAAACCTGCTCAGTGGTGCCTTGGGAGACAGGCCTGGTGATCTGCTTTCAAAAGGTCACAACTTTGAAAACCCTGTGGAACAGTTCTACACTGTACACTTGGGGTCGCCATGAGCCAGAATCAACTCAATGGCAAACACCACCACCACCACAAGTGGGTTCAGTGGAGTCCCTGAGTGGGGTAAATGGTTAACGTTCTCAGCTGCTAACCAAAAGGTTAGTAGTTCAAGTCTACCCAGAGGTACCTCAGAAGAAAGGCCTGACAATCTACTCCCAAAAAATCAGCCATTGAAAATCCTGTGGAGCACTGTTCTACTCTGACACACACGGGGTCGTCATGAATTGGAGTCTACTTGACAAAAATTGTTTTGTTTTGTTTTGTTTTAAGTAGGCTCAGTAATGTCAGGAAAAGCTACCCCCAGTAAGTAGCATTTATACTGAATTCTAATGATTACGCGTAACATGTACCCTAGAAGTTTTTTTTTTTTTTATTAAATAGGGTATAAGAACTTGTTAGAGAACTAAATAATGTGTACCTCATGTGGGTATTATAGAAGAACTTTGAAGAGTCAGTGTGAATACGTGAGACATACACAGACATACATAGAACCTTCAGCACAGTGTATGTACAACAGATGCCCCCAAGTTACCTGTTCTCAGGGAGAGCATCTTGTTTCAATTGAAAGTTGTCATTTACAGCAATTTCGTGAGCAAGAGTCATGTTTGCTAAGTTCCTTGTTGCAGCCATCACTTCATCAAATGTTACAACCCTAGGAGGGCTTGTTGCTGAAAGAAAAACAAAGGCCAGTCAACGCTGTGGAAAAGGTGTCATCCAATGAGCCTCCTGATGCGGACGGGGTTTACGTTCTTCAATTCGCACTTTCTAAGTTTCTAAGATTTACACAGTAACCAAAAAAAAACCAAGCCCGTTGCTGTCTTGTCGATTCCGACTCATAGCGACCCTATAAGACAGAGTAGAACTGCCCCATATAGTTTCCAAGGAGTGCCTGGTGGATTTGAACTGCTGACCATTTGGTTAGTAGCCATAGCACTTAAGCACTACACCACCAGGGTTTCCTTTACAAGTAAGGAGAATCTATATTAAAATAGGTGGAGTCCCCTGCTTAATCAAGACTTCAAAAATTGTACAACTCCTTTGATCATTTCAGCTACTATATTTGATAATAAATTATCAAATGTTTCTGAGACAATCTTATTAATACAGGCCCATTATGTTACATGGAAACCCTGGTGGCACAGTGGTTAAGTGCTATGGCTGCTAACCAAAGGGTCAGCAGTTCCAATCAGCCAGGCGCTCCCTGGGCACTCTATGGGGCAGTTCTACTCTGTCCTATAGGGTTGCTATGAGTCGGAATCGACTCCAAGGTACTGGGTTTGGTTTGGTTTTGGTTTATTATGTTATATACTTTTTTCTCCTTATTTTTGAAGTTTCTCATCATTGCTACATTAATTATGTGTACTAGATAGGAAATGGATAAGACTACTTTTTATTCTGTAATTCAGAATTCTTAATTTATGCAAAATAATTGATTTAAAAAAATTAGAATTTCTAAAAGTATAAGCAGTGTAGTATAGTGCTTGGTTTCAATTTCTAGTTTTGTCAGTTGGTAGTTTCCACCTGACTTCACTGAGGCATAGCTTACCTCCTCATAGGGTTGGCCTAAGGTGATTAAATGAGATAGTTTAAGAAGAACACAGTAAGAATTCAATAAATGTACATAATTAAAGTAAAATAAAATCAATCAGATAAACTCGGTAACCTACTTCTCAGTAGCAAGTAACAAAGAATTCTAGTTATTTCTAAAGACTATTCTAAAAATTATTCTAATAAATCACGTCTTTTTGAAATCACTGTTGAAACTCTTAGCTTCTGTGAATTAAAAATTATGACCTCAAACAACAGCACTGACTAGCAATACTTTGCTACCTAAAAAAAAAAAAAAAAAGAGTAAAAAGCAAAAAAATAAAGGGGGTGATATACAGAATCAGTAAAAGCCCTCTTCAGGGTGCTAAGGCGTTCTTGCCAGACGCATCAACTCCATCTAAAGCCGAGAGTAAGGAAAGGTGCAGGGACCTGGAGTGGTTGCTGGTAAATTTTTTTGCCAACTTTCTGCCCCAATAATAGTTCTCTTACAAATGTTTGTACACTTGGTCCAATACCCAATTACAACCAAAGGAATTTCTAGAAACACTTTAGGCACCAAGACATTCATACAGTAGTATTTACAATGTAAAAAGTTGGAAACTAGTTCAACGTCCACTGACAAATCAATGGTTAAGTAAATTTGTGGATTTTTTTTTTTTTTTTTTCCCCTGATGAAGTAGTGTTGTGACAGCACTGCTGTCAAGCTTGCCCCCAATGCATGGCGACTCCTCGTACAACAGAAGGAAGCGCTGCCCAGCCCTGCGCCATGCCCATGATTCATTGCAGATTAGACCACTGTTATCTACAGGGTTTTCATTGGCTGATCTTTGGAAGTAGATTGCCAGGCCTTTCTTCCTAATCCATCTTAATCTAGAAGCTCCGCTGACACTTGTTCAGCATCATAGCAACACACAAGCCCTCAATGACAGATGGGTAGTGGCTGTGTGTGCGGCATATGAGCTGGGAATCCAACTGGGTCTCCTGCCTAGAAGGGAGAATTCTACCACTGGGCCACTACTGCCCTCTGATGAAGTGGTGGGCAGTCATAAAGGCTATGTATTAAAATAGCTATTAGTACATGTTTTAGTTACAATACCAAATAAAAAGAACCTAAATGTATATACACATGGATATTGGTAAGGCAACATTAAAGGCAGGATGGAGACATGACAAAGTATTGCCAGTTGTCTTTGGGTGATGTTACACGTAATATTTTCTTTTCTCTATACTTAACTACTTTCCAAATCTTCTTTAATGAGATGTATAGACTGAAAATAGATACAAATGAACAAAGTTTTTTAAGTGGGCATTTGATCATATTAAACATTAGTTTCTTCTTTTTGTATTTGCTTTGTCAGCTTAAGGTTTTATATTTCTTATACAAAATGTCAATTAAAACTCTAAAAAACCAACCAACTTTACAGATCTCTAGCTGCCTCACACAAAAAAAGGAAAACCATGTCTCCCTCAGCCATAAAATGGCCACTCTTAAATCTCACTTCCCTAGAGTAGTTACTCTTGTGGGCACATTTCAGGGCTGATTTGCACAACAATTTTTGAAATCAGCAGGAAACCCTTTAGATTATTTCACTTCCTGCCGGACCCTTGAATTGGGGCCAGTTTACTCAATGTAATTCAGAAATAACCAGAACAGACCAACTTGAACTTATTCTTGGGGAAAGGAATAAGAAGTGACCTCAGGAAGGAGTCATTTTCTACCAACTGGGAGAGAAGATGGTTAAGGTCGGGGGGCCTGATTTATAGACAAACCAAAGCAGGTTAGAGACAGTGATCACAATAAAAGTCAGCAGGTTATAAACTTTAGTAGTTGTATATTCCTGAGGACATACACAAAACAGCTGCAGCGCCTCTGCAGTGGTGTTCTGAAACATCTACATAGGAGAAGAAATTTGTGCTTTGCTCTCACTCATTTCTGAGTTTTAAAATCCAATGCATATGTCTAGAAGCAGCCCCACCACCCCCAGCCCCTACACCCTCGTTGGCTTACAAGCAGGAGAGTTGGATTTGCTGGAGGAGTCGCTTGTAAAGCTCTGTCTGGAGCATTCGTAGTCACTGAGTGAAGCCATGCTTTCGGAAAACTGGGAAGAGTCTGAATCGCTGGGCTGGTCCTCTCCCACGTACTGCTTCTCGCCATTGAAGGGCATCCTGTTTCACTTGAGTGTGGATAAGGAGAGCACCTGCAGAGACAAATGGACCTTGTGTGAACATTCTGTGGTACATCCACTGGTGATGTGGACCTTATGGCACAGCACTGAAAAGGCCCCCAGACAATTAGCACCTCCTTCCCCCAGGACCCCAGCCAGGCTGTCACTAGGCCTTCAAGGCTGCCTTCCAGAAGAGATTCCACAACCACAGGTGTGAGCTTACTCAGGACACACCCAGTACGAACGTGGAGCAGCTCTCGGCAATAACAGATCCTTAAAATGCACATGCACTCTTTCTCCTGTGTTACTAAAACATGGAAGGAACGAGTAAGAGCGTGGGTCTCTAGGGTCAACTGCCTGGGTTGGAGTCTCATTCTCTGTTTTAACACAGGACCCTGGAGAAGTCACTTAACCTCTTTGCTTCAATTATTTACCTCATCAGGAAAACTGGGCTGAAAAACTAATGTCATAGGGTTGTTTGAAGATTCCAAACAAAACGACCCAACCCATTGCTATCAATTCTGACTTACAGTGACCCTACAGGACAGGGTGGAACTGGCCCATAGGGTTTCCAAGGCTGTCATCTTTGGAGAGCTGGTGGCGTAGTGGTTAAGAGCTTGGCTGCTAACTAAAAGGTCGGTGGTTTGAATCCACCACATGCTCCATGGAAATTCTATGGGGCAGTTCTACTCTGTCCTATAGGGTTGCTATGAGTTGGAATCGACACAATGGCAACTTTTTAAAAATCTTCATGGAAGCACACTGCCACATCTTTTTCCCTCGGAGCCACTGGTGAGTTGCAAATCCAAACTTTGTGTTAGTATGCCCAGTGCTTAACAACTGCGCTACCAGGACTCCTTTGTTTGAAGATTAAATAGGATAAATCATATCAAGGTGTTTAGCACAGCACTCAAATGTCAGCTATTATTATTGTTACTACCTTTTTAAAAAAATATTTTAAAAATCAATCTCTTCGTGATCTCTGTGAGCCTCCTGGTGGAAAGAGAAGACTGATGAAAATCTCTGGCTGGCAAATCACGAGGTTCTTCCCCTTCATTTTCACGTGAACTGCCAGGATACAAGGAGCAAGACCTGATGTTTGACAATTTACAAAGTACTCACCACAACACGATCAGCAAACAGGCGCACAGGGGCCTGATTCACAGGTGGGTGTAACAGGCTCAAGCTTAGCAGGGAACCCACTGTGCCATAAAATGCAGTGTTTTTAAAGCTGCCAGAAGTGAAACCACAACTACACACAGTGCGCCTGGAAATGCCCGCACGGTTTCTTCGACGATTTGGTTATTATTTACTGAGTGCCTACTATGTATGAGGCACCGAGCTGAGCACTGGGGAGAATAACAGTGAACAAAATAGACGGGGCCATCTTCTTCTGGCCCTCAAATCCAGTTATCTAGAACTCTGTGTGCTGGATATTAAAAAAAACCAGTTGCCACTGTGTCAATTCCAAATCATGGAGACCACGTATGTGTCAGAGTAGAACTGCTCTGTAGAGATTTCAATGGCTGATTTTTCAGAAGCAGATTGCCTGGTCTTTCTTCCAAGGTGCCTCTGGATGAATTCGAACCTCCAACCTTTTGGTTAGCAGGCTAGCGTGTTAACCATTTGCACTACCCAGGAACTCCATGCAGGATGTTAGCAGACGTGAAAAGGGAAAACAAGGTATTGCTGAAGAAGCATGAAAAAGGAAAGCCCAAAAGGATCAGGATTGAGGAAGAATCTAGCCTTTGTTGAAAGAGCACCTTTTTTTATCCCTTGAGTGGTGACAGAGACAAGCGTGGGCCAGAGAGGGGTTTTTATTAAGGGCCAAAACCCCAAGGCCATTTGCACCTTGTCTTACCGAAACAACCCTCTTCAGTTTTGCTCCTTACAGAAATGGACCCTTGTCCAGCCCATCCTTGTTGCAAATAGAAAACCACTAACAGTGAAGCCTTTCTGTGAAGACTAAAGGGCTGGTCCAGAGCCTAGGTGTGGAGTTTAGCTGCCAGGAAACTACCATGTGGAAACATTCACCTTATCCTATAATCCCAAAGCCAATCACCATAAATATAGCCCAAAAAATAGCCTTGAATCCTCGCATCCTCTATCCCATGATATTGTATTTGGTGAAGCAGAGGGCCAAGAAGGGTGAGGGAGGCTCTCAGTAAGGTAGATTGGCACAATAGCCATAATGATGGATTTGAATATGCTGGTGATTGGGAGGAAGTCACAGGAATGGGCAACGGTTTTTTCTGTTGTACATAAGGTCGCCATGCCATCTAACCATCCATTCATCCCATGAAAAAGATTCTATTTGCGCTTTAACTCCAGTCTTCTGGGAGAAAGGGAATAGAAGACACAAGAAAAGGGGCTTCTCTAACCATTTCACTTCCAAACCAAAACCCATTGCCATTGAGTTGATTCTGACTCAAATGACCCCATATGATGGGTAGAAATGCCCACAGGGTTTCCAAGGCTGTATTCTTCATAGAAGCAGACTGCTATATCCTTCTCCTGCAGAGTGGCTGGTGGGTTTGAACTGCTGACCTTTTGGTTAGCAGCAGAGCACTTAACTGCTGCACCACCAGAGCTCCTTATCTCACTTCCACCAAACCCAAAATCCTAAATGAAATGCTTTCCCTTCCCTCTAGCTTTCTCTCTCTCTGCCAACATTTTACTTCCCATTGAGTGCATTTCTTGAAAATGGTACCTTCTCCAGGAAGCCCTCCTCTACCCTCTGGTCAGAGTTAGGTCAGAGTTAATGGCATTCTTCGTTGTACATCTGTAGCACACCTCTTGGATTCCCTCAGTAGCACTTAGACTCCTTTTCTATGGTATTTTCCTCCCATGGTTACAACTAACTCTCCTTAATAAGGCAGAGAGTGTGTCTTGTCCATCACCGGTGTCAAGTTCATGACAAATACTCATTTGACGTCAGCTGAATTGAATCCACTGAATCCCATTTGGTACAGAATCAACCGGAACATTTGCAAACTGATATCACTACACAGTTACAAGTCTGGTACTGCTGAAGTCCAAGGCCTGGGGCAGAGAATTTACCTCCTAAACCTACCTCTTTAGTTTAAATTCAGAATTCCCTGGTCCTTGCCATACCCTTATTTGAATATCTTAAAGACTGCTCCCATTTTATTGCTTTTTCAGTCATTCTGTTGCAACGGTGTGATGCATGCTCTGCTCTTAATTTCTCTCTGTTACAGTTGTCTCAAATGAGCAGGATCTCCGGCTGTTTTTCCAAGCAAAAGTGAATAAAAGATTTCATCCATGGGAATTTATGAACTAGGTTAATAGTTGTAACTGTCCATTTCATTTTTCTACTCCAGTTGAACAGCACACTTCATAGGTTGCTTAATTGTGTTTAAAAAGGCAGTCAGGTGCTAAGGTTTAAAACATAAAAAGCTCTAGGTTAGGAGTTAAGAGTCCTGGGTTTGGGGCCTGGGTCTGTCATTAATTTACACATCACATCAGGTCTCTTAGCCTGTTTTCTGAGGGGGTTGGCCAGCTAGGAATTGCTAAGGTTCTATAAGCCAGAGTTCCATGAGGCAGGACGAGTTCTGAGAAATTAAATATGCTCAAGGCAGGCATGCCTACCAATGTGCTTCTACCCTTTATTCTTACAATTCACTGAAGGTAGAGCTTCTACCTTCTACGGGGGATGCAACAGAAAATTTACAAGCTTCTGTAAAGACAGAAAGTAACTCCAAGGCAATGTTCTTCTCCCTGAGTTTAGAAACTCTTGTTTAATTGGTAGAAGGCCTCCACATTACAACCGGGCTTTATGCATCCATGCAGAAGCCCTTCCTTGAAGTCAAAATGCCCATTATTACTCTATTTAGAAATTGTCTGTTTCTTCATATGGGAATAAATGTAGTAACACCTAACTCATAGGGTTGGTGTGAGATTTCACTTAGTCAATGTATATAGGGTGCTTGGAATGGGGTCTCTCGCAGAGTGAGCACGATACAGGTGTTTGCTATTATTAGTATTATTTGCTTTTTTTTGTTGTTGCAGCTGTTATTATCATTATCTCAGGCATTAAAAACTCTGGAAAGAAGAACAATTTTTTTCCCCAGGGTGATAAAAGCATGTTCCTCTACGGATAAACAAGGCTGGTAGTTAATCCAGGACAGAACTCTTACACTTGCTGGAAATACAAAAGCCAAAAAAGCAAACGGCTCATCACTGTGTACTTGGTCTTCTGCAAGTTTCTTCACATCTACTCTTGGCTTTCTCGATCTCTTGTTTCCAAGTAAGTCATCTAGGGACAAAGCTACTTGACTTGAAAGGCAATGAGGGTAATCAGACTGCTTTTCAAACTATTTTGGAATCTCTCTTAGAACCTTGATAATGAAAGCAGCTGTTTCTTTAAGAATGGTAATGCTTCTCATACTGACAAACTTAGATGTACTTAGCCTTCACCACTGTAACTCATAATCAGTAAGCCAAACAACTTTTCAGGAACACCACATCTCATTGTACCGGGAGGATTTACTCATTGGTCAAAGGTAAAGGCAGACAATAACTCTAAGCAAAGGCTCCAACACTACAGCGGGTCACTAGTCAAAGAGAATGAAGTACTGTCATGTTCACATTTTCATTGTATCGTTCCAGCATTTCATAATAATAAATACACTATTATATCATTCCTTCAGAGGCCAACGACTGGCATGCAGCAGGCACTTAAATATTTTGTTGTTGTTTAGTGCCGTCAAGTCGGTTCCGACTCATAGCCACGCTATGCACAACAGAACAAAACACTGCCTGGTCCTGGGCCATTCCCACAATTGTTGCTATGTTTGAGCCCACTGTTGCAGCCACTATTTCAATCCACCTCATTGAGGGTCTTCCTCTTTTTCACTGACCCTCTACTTTACCAAGCATGATGTCTTTCTCCAGGGACTGATCCCTCCTGATAACATGTCTAAAGTATGTTAGAAGAAGTCTCACCCTCTTTGCTTCTAAGGCGCATTCTGGCTGTACTTCTTTTAAGACAGATTTGTTCGTTCTTCTGGCAGTCCATGGTACATCCAATATCCTTCACCAACACCATAATTCAAAGGCATCAACTCTTCTTCAGTCTTCCTCATTTACAGTCCAGCTTTCACATGCATTTATGAGGTGACTGAAAATAACACAGCTTGGGTCAGGTGCACCTTAGTCCTCAAAGTGACATCTTTGTTTTTTAACACTTTAAAGAGGTCTTTTGCAGCAGATTTTCTCCGTGCAATACGTTGTTTTTTGATTTCTTGACTGATGCTTCCATGGGTGTTGATTGTGGATCTAAGTAAAATGAAATTCTTGACAACTTCAATATTTTCTCAACTTATCATTAGGTTGCTTATTGGTCCAGTTGTGAGGATTTTTGTTTTACGTTGAGGTGTAATCCATACTGAAGACTGTGGTCTTTGATCTTCCTCAGTAAGTGCTTCAAGTCCTCTTCACTTTCAGCAAGCAAGGTTGTATCATCTACATAGTGCAGGTTGTTAATGAGTCTTTCTCCAATCCTAATGCCACATTCTTCTCTTCATATAGTCTGGTCTATCAGATTATTTGCTCAGCATACAGACTGAATAAGTACGGTGGATACAACCCTGACGCACACCTAAGTATTTACTGTTGAATAAATGAATGGGTGAATGAATGAGTGTGTAAAGATATCAGGGCAGTATGCTTACTGGCATTTCAGACAGGTGGGGATGAGTACCTGAAGAAGTTGTCCTGTATTCCAACACAGATGACAGGGAGATGGTTTTTGGTTTGGTAGTGATTCTCAGCCTGGGTCCAGGCTACCATCTTTACTTCCTTATTTCCTTTCTGCAGCAAACGCTACCTGTAAATTGTCCTGAGCTGGTTCAGGATTGCAAAGATAATATGGGCAGTCCCCGATTACAAACGTCTAACTTAGTACAACCTGTAGTTACAAACCAACCGCCGTAAAGCCTATTATATTAAAAATTCTAGGTACATACAATGGTTTCTAATAACAAATAGGTACTACTTTGTGACATGCATCAAAGTAATATTATTACTGTATTAATATGTTAAGGATGTTTTAGTGTATCTGGAAGTGTTTCTTTAATTTTATAATGCATATAAAAGTACACTATATACTAAGACAAACATTAGATACGAACCCCACCTAATTGTTCCGACTTACATACAGATTTGACTTAAAGACAGACTTAGGAATAGAACTTGTTCATAGTTTAGGGACTACCTGTACCATTGACAATACACATGCCAGTGAAACAATAAGAACACTGGAGCCAGGAGGCCTGGGCTCTTTATCATGACACTTGATATTTACTGACTGGAGACAGGGGACTTATTCCCATTTGTAAAATGGGTACAATAATAGCATTTGCCTTGTGGAATTATGAAGGTTAATTGAAATAGTCTATGCCGCAAGTGCTTGACAGATGTCAACTATTATTTTATTCTTATTAAAAGAAGCTCTGAACTCCAAAAATGTCAATGTTATTAAAAAAGAAAAAAAAAGAAAGGAAGGCTGAGGATATGTTCCAGATTTAAAAAAAAAAGATTAAATAGCCTTACAACTAAGTGCAATTGGTGATCCTGGTCTGGATCCTCTTCTGGTGGAAAAAAAGAAATGCTATAAAGGACATTATGGGTCAGTTGTTATAACCCTACAGTCTCCTGTCTGTATTCCAATATTAAATTTACTGAAGCTGATAAAAGTACTGTGGTTATGGGCCAAACTTCCTACCTTGGAGCAAGTGCACCTACTGTCTCCTCCTGGCATGTTCTTTTCCCTGATCACCATGTGGTTGGCTCCTTGTTATCTTTCAGATGTGAGGTTAAATGTCACAATGTCAAAAATGATCTTCCCTGACGCCCCCACTCACCCCATCTAATGCTTAGAACACTGCCTGGGACAGAGCAGGAGTTCAATGAATATCGTTAAATGAACAAATAAAGCCACACTCCTATTTGTGAGACAATGCGGATTCTCCTTTTCTGTTTCACTCACTTGGCTCATATGCGTATTACATAGTCATTGAAAGCACCACAGTTTTCTGCCTATCTGTCTCTCACTAAATTTTAAGCTGTTTGTGGGAGGGAGCTGTCTCCCCTTTCCATTTCCCAGTGCCAAGCTCAATACACTTCCAAGGCATCATGGCACCCATAATCCAAGCTAGCAAAGACTCACAGGTCCAGAGTTTAAAGAAAGTTTTACATTGTGTCTTTCCATCCTCTGAATGCTTACTGATAGCAAATAACAACAATTAGCACTGTTACTGATTGCTTACCATGACCCAGCCCCCATACTAAGTGCTCTAAATGTTTTACCTCCTTCAATGTTCAGGATAACCTTGTTAGCTAAGGTACTATTATCATCGCCATTTTAAATATAAGAATCTGAGGTTCAGAGAGGTTAAATTACTTGCCCAAGGGTTCACAGCTGATACAGCAGAACGCAAGCCCAGGAAGTGGATTACTAAAGCCCATGCTCTCTCCAGGATGGCTGGAGAAAATCTGGTGTGCGGCTCATTTTTTCCAACCCACTGTACCAAATTGATCTACCCAGCACTACGTGGACAGCTGCACATATGGCAGCAAACTGGCCTTACCCTGGGGGTGGCTGCCCTAGTGCTATACCCTGAAGGGCATCACTGAAGAAGTCCATTGTCCAAAATAAGTGTCAACCACTCCACTAGAGTGACTGATATTCCGTTCTCGGGAGCCATCCTTTATGTGCTCCAGAATCCCTGGTTAAAATCCAGATATTATGAACAGGGTTAACTGCTTAAGGCTGGTATGAGTCATTAACATTTTGGAGTGAATTACTCAGATTATACAGCAGGGCCCTGAGGAATGAAACCCAGCCAGTTTAAACCTAGGTGGCAGAAAAGGAAAATTTCAAGAAACATATAGTAGGCACCATCCTTCAAGACCAGATTGAGGTCAGGTGAAAGGGCAGGCAATCACATACATGTGAAGGGCAAGGAGCTGGAATAGTAAAAAACAGGACTGGGACTCTGAAGAAAAAATTACAGGGAATGAGAAAATCTTCATCTTCTGTAAAATGCTGCTTCAGAACCAGTCCCAAACAGCAATATTAAAAAGTTATTCACACACGGCAAAGCAAAAACCAGAGCTGAGACACATGCCTGCACCATTCAACTAGAGAATACTGTTCTCATCAAATTAGAACCAACAAAGAGCCAGATAAAAGCCAACAAGTCAGTCATTGTTTAAAAAAGCAGATGTTCACGCTACACATAGCATTACAACACCAGGGAGAAGGATTTCTGGGCACTTTTCACACTTGAAGATACTTCTCTCAACCCTGGCTTCTCTGTTTTAGCACCTGTGTGTCCCCATATGGGGCCCTCACAGACTGGCCTTGAAGCTGCTTCTACACATGACTGGTATTTTCAGACCTGGGCCACCCAAGTCAGGCAGCCTCCACTGGCTGCCAGGGTGCTGTACCAACCCCTAGAGGTAAGAGGAAATAGCAGGCAGCGAGCCTCCTAAAGTGGGAATCACAGCCGAGTGACAGGTAGAAAAGAGCAAGGTCTCCAACTGGGTTGGAGGCAATGGACCAAAGCTGGGTGTGAGGTCCCCACTAGGGACAGGGGCAACTTGTCTAGTTTTTTCATGGTTAAAGTTGCAGGACAACCATCCATGATAATTCCCAAACTTCAGTAACTAGGGTACCACTCTTCACGACTGTTTCCACATCTCCACCCTCACCTATGCTATAATTTATCAGACACTTGTATCTTAACTAGATTTTTATATTTAAATACATTTGTTTTTTAAAAAACTTTGTATCATTGTGAAATCTCTTGTTTAATAAAATAGTTACATGCACCAACGGAGGGAGTGGAGGGGAAGGGGAAGCATATAATTATGTTCATCCAGACTTCATTTGTCCATGTACCACCTGAAATCAGCTGCTACGTCCAGTGCTGCCACCAGACAAGCAGCTTTGGCAAACACAAGCCGTCCCCCGGAGGACAGGGGTTCGAGCCCAGGCCTGACTGGCATTTCCCCATCTTCCTCCCCTAACTGAGGATATCAACAAGGGGACCGTCGAAGTGTCTGCGCACCACTCCCCTCCAAAAGCACCACGTTTCCTGTCAAAACAAACTCTCGGGGGAGGGGACGGCGGAGGCAGAGCCGAGTGCCCAGGAAACCCCGGCAACAAACCCCAAACACACGCTGCGGGCCCCGCCCCACCCCTATCCCGGCTCAGACCCCCACCCCAGGCAGGCCCGGGACGCGGAGGGCGGATGTCACCTTCCGGAGCCCTGTTTGTGGAGAGCCGCTCTCGGCGCGGTCGCTGGCACAGGCCCAGGGAGATGTAAACAGCAGCGAAGAGGCCCCGACCCTGCCGCCTCCGGGGCCCGAAGCCCGCGGCCACCCTGACACCCGCTGCGACCACTCGGCGCCCGTGCCCCGCTCCCTCGCGGGGCGGCGGTTCGAGATCACACAAGGGGATCTGGAGGGAAGAGCAAAGAGCGGGGGCTCTCTCACCCCTGAGGCCACTCCAGTCCCAGGACGGGGTCCCGAAGTGGGACTAGGGCGGCCCTCGGGATGCCCTGGGGAGAGGCGTCCCCTCTGCCGGAGCCGGCCTCTCACCTCCGAGCCAGCGACCCTCTCCCCCGGGACGGATACGCACGGGGTCCGGCGTGGAGAAAGGCGACTGAGTGACCCGGGGTTGGGGGGGGGGGTCGCTGGGTGTCCCCTCACCGAGCGCCGCAAAACCAGCACGAAAACTCACCAACCCAACAAGCCCAGGCTCTTCGTCCCCCACGCGGTATTTAAAGGGCCCGGAGGGACTCTAGGGAGGCGGTCAAGGCGCGGCCATCACGCTAACCGGTGAGCGGGGGGGGGGGACAGCGCGGCGGAGAGGGGAAACTCAGGGCACTTTAGGCTCAGATGGCCGAACTCTCACAGATTTGATCGACTAAAAAAACACTTCACTCACGTTCGGATCACAGAGGCCGAGGACAGCATGGAGCGGAGGGAGTTTCGGATGCGAGAGGAAACGGTTCCCCCCCGCATGCTGCGAGTGGTGCGGTCCGGAGACTGCTAGGGGCGGAGAGAGATGTGTTTACGGAACTAGGGCAGCCGTGCCGCGGGGTGAGCCCGGCTCTTGGGGCGGGGCGGACAGCTGGGGGCGGGGCCTATCGGGGCTGGGGGCGGGGCGAGGCTAGCGGCACCAGTAGAGCGTGGAGCCGACCCCTGGGCTTCCAGGGCGCCCCCGCGCCGACAATGCTGCAAACTGCCGGGCTGCTAGTGGAACTGCTAGGAGCCGGACAGCCCCATTTAGACGACTCAGTCCTACGTGAGTGCCCACCCTCACACCGCCCCATACGTACAGCATACCAACAACGTTGCAAGTGGGCTTTCCAACGGGCATTAGCAACCAACCGCGTCACTTAGGCTTGCGTCTACACCGCCACATAAACATGGGTCCAGATTTGCATCTGGGCAGGACGAATAGCTCCGGGGATCACACCCACCCAGGCTCTCAAGAGACGTAAACTTCGTGTGTGCGTGCAAAAGATAAAAGCGTCTTACTTCCTCTAGGGTTCTTGGCAGCGCGTTATCTCCCGAGAGGTTTCAACATTGGTTAATGTAAATAACCAGTCCCAGGAGGGACTTGGTGTGGTCAGACCTACTGTTCAGCTCTGTGGGCCTACTTCAAGGTGTTCAGAAACACGCTTTCCCCAGCCAGGCACATGAAAACCACGGCTTACATCTGTGAATACATCTTCTGCCAGTTGTAAACTGGTATTATTTGGGAGATGATTTCACGCACAAATTAAGTACTGAAGTATTTCTGCTTAGTGCTGAATCCATGTCCGGATTGTGGAGGCAAATCGGCCACCACCGCTCTGGAGAAAGAAAAACCAAAACCCAAACCCAGCGCCCTCGAGTCGATTCTGACTCGTAGCCACCCTATAGGACAGAGTAGAACTGCCCCATAGAGTTTCCAAGGAGCACCTGGCAGATTCAAACTGCCAACCCTTTGGCTAGCAACCGTAGCACTTAACCACTACACCACCAGGGTTTCCGGAGAAAGAAAGGCAACACTTTTAAGGAGGGTAGGAAGTCAGTTATCCTAGGTGGAGTAATTTAGTAGCTACAATATGAACTTGTCTTGGGTTCAAATTTTGGCTCTGACATTTACTACTCATGTGATCTTGGGCAATTGACTTAACTTCTCTTTGTTTCCTTAAGATGTGTAAAATGGGAATAACGATAACTGTCTCATTGGGTTATTATGAAGATGAAGTGAACTAAAGCATGTTACGGGATTAGAGATGTGCACAGAAAGAACTCAAAAATTGTTATCGAAACTATCTGGCAAACCTCCCTAGTTGAGGATCTGTATTACTTTGCATTTGTGTCTCTTTATGCCACCCTCGCCCCTCTTCTCCTAAAATACATAACTTGCCATAAATCAAGAGATAAAGAGAAAATGCTGTTGCCACCCAGGTTCTTTCCTACCAACATGATCCTATTTACATCATTTGTTAAAATAAATCACTAGAATACAGAAGCATCCAATTTCAATTCTTGCCAAATAACAACCACCATCACAGCTGCCATCGCCACCCTAAAAATTGCATAATAGAAAGCATAACCAAAAATATCCGCCAAACTTCTGGAAACTGTGACAATGACACATTGCAGTATTGCTTCCTTTGTTAGCTCTGTAAAACATGTTAAGTATTGTTTTGGGCTATGACATACCTTAGGGCAGGTGATTATGAGTCAGGAGAGTTGTCTAGTCTACCTGAGTGACCTGCTGCCTGACCCTAGGCATGGCACTTCTTTTTAAATCTCAAATATGTAACTCTCAAACCACAAAGAACCAATTTTTTGTCAAAGCAGGTGAATCAAGTTTCAGGATGGGGTGAGGAGCTTTATAGCGGAAGGATTGGGGGAAGAATATTGAAGTGGAACAGGTGGGGTAACATCAGAGACCCAAGGCAAGAAGATGAAAGAGCCTGGAAGCACAGCCGTCTGTTATTTTGAAATTAAATAACTTGCTATCTGGAAATCCCTTGATGGGATTACCTGGCCAACTGCCCTCAGTGGAGGCCGTATATATAAAAGTGCTTTGAAAAAATACAGTGCTTAAAAATGAGACTTGTGTCACACCTTTGCTCAGATAGGTCAATCAGTCATAGAATAGAATCCACCTTGCTCAGGTTATGTTCATAACCTTCCGGAAAAAAAAAAAGTCTGAGAAAGCAACCTCTTTAGCAAGTAAAATATTAGCCTTTTAGCTAAAGAGTACTCATTATCACACCTCATTTTTCTAACTTATCTTTTTTGAACCAGTTAGGGAACTCAAGATAATGCAGTTTGTTTTTCCTCTATTAATTACACAATAGATCAAGTGTGATCTATTGCCCTTGGCAGATGACCAAGGCTGATTAAAATTTTTGCTCAGCAAAGAAATATACTCATTTTCTTTTTATACACTTTATATCTGAGTTTTAAATTACAATTACTCTTTTTAAAAAATCACAGATGATCCAGGAATATAACTTTAATATAGATTTGCAATCCCTCAACCATTTCACTTTTATAGCGGAGCTGTATCTTGTGCTGATTTAATATAACGCAAATTCTGCTATACATACTCAGCTGAGGTAGGGATGGAGAAAGCACAAGAGAATAATTTAAACACTAGTAGTGATTTTGTCCCCTAGTGTTCTTTATGGGAATTGTGAGGCTGCTCTTCCTAAGTTGATTTTAGTTTCCAAGTGTCTCGCTTTCCAAACTTTTCACCCAGAGCTGGTGGCTTCATGGGTGTACAACCTGCTCAGGCTCCACACTTGGAATGGCTCCACACTTGATTTAGTGTTCTGCTATCGCCATTTTGAAATTGTTAATGATTCTTTTTAACCAGAGGCCTGCATTTTCATTTCTCATTGTGTCCTGCGTATTATGTAGCTGCTCCTGATTTCATCACCCTGAGTATGAGTCTAGTGTTTAAAGATAGTTATTTTTCCTTAACTTGTCTCCAAAAACAAATCAATTATTGTATCTAATACTTAGTTGAAGAAACATATCTGAACCAATGATGGACGGAAAGAAAAGAACAAATCTGAATGTATCTTAGGTTTTATGATCCATTTAAGAATTTTCACGGGCATTGACTGCACATGATTTTGACCTTATGACCTCCCTTTAGAACTCAATCCCTCACATAAGACGTGACTCCGCTGAAACTAGAAAAATGATTAAATGGAGTTCCACCTCTTTCTCTCCCCTATCCATCTTAAGGTGCTAAGGAGAGGACTAAAGAGCAGTAGGAGGAAAAAGTCAATATAAAGCAGAAAGAAGAAAAGGAATTTGGCTGATGCACAAACTAGATACTTTCCGCAATGTTCAAAATTTAATTACACCTTCCTGGCAGGTTTTTTTTTTTTTTCCTTTTGGTCTTGAAGTTAAGGTACATTTCGGTCATTGAAAGTTTTATCTATTGATCAAAATGTTGACGCAAGATCAATTTTCCAAAGAACCCGAAACAGTTTTTCCCCTGACTCCACTGACTTAGTACAAAACCGAAGGCAGTTTCCCCTTCCAACTGCCTGTACTCTCATAACTAGGCCCTGCCCAGATCCTTCCCATCTCCACATACCAGAAAGACAAATATTCTTAGTATCCCCCCAGAGGTCCCCTCCACTTACTTGGACACCACTGTTGTCTCTTGAGAAGCAAGAAAAAGAGTTATCACCAGCAGTGAGAGGAGCTCTGAGCAGGAAGTGGGAGGGGCCAAGGAGAGTTGAAGCCCAGTGGAGCATCTATGAGAGTTGGGTGCTTAGTAACACCTTAGTTGCCTGGCCAAGACTGACACTCTCCTCAACCCACCTTCAGGCCAACAGGCAATCATTCTCTAAATGCATTCATGGTCCACTTTAAAAATCAAATGAAATACTCAGAGGAGTGGGAAAGAGCTAAAATGAGATGTAAAACCCTGAAGACAAAGCAAAAGATTAAGAAATATGACTCTCCAGATACAGTGTTCAACATAAAAATGTGAGTTATAGAACAATGATGATGGGGTGATACCATAAGCTTGAGAGAGCTTACATTAGAGACAGCAATATTTCTTTCTCTGTACATATAAATTGCATAGAAATGGACTAAAAATAATCCCTCCAAACCATTTAGAGGCAAGTTGAGAGATGTTCCTGATTTATTCTATGCACATACAAATGGCTTGTCTCTTTTACAATGGAAATGTACTCATACATTACAAGTGTAATTTGATACTGCCTTACAATGATACTACTTTATCGTTGTATGCCCTCTTAAATACACCTTAGTGGAGGTAGGCTGAGGAGCCTTAAAGGCGCAGTGATTAAGTACTCGGCTGCCAACCAAAAGGTTGGCAGTTTGAACTCACCAGCCAGTCTGCTTCAGTAAAGATTACAGCCTATGGGGGCAGGTCTATTATGTCCTACAAGGTCGCTAAGAGTTGGAAATAACTCAATGTCAACAGGTTTGGTTTGAAGGTGGGCTATTGATACTGCACAATACATAACTGTCCTATCTCCTTTTTATTAATTATTGTCCTAAGAAAGTTATGATAACAAACAGAGCGTTTCATAGAAACATATAAATAAAAGATTTGCAGAGCCCCTCACTATGGTATAACAAAATTATTTTATGTTGGGTGGGGAAATACTGATTCTTACTTTAAAATTTTTCCTTTAAACCCAAAGTATATGAGGTTTGCATTCATTTTAAACGTGTTTTTCCACAAAATCTGACCTCTAAGGGCTTCCTTCCTTTGATGATAAACTGGACAGGAGTCCTTTCCCAAAGAGGTATGAAAACTAAATAATTATACTCGATTTTGAGGCTGGAAAACTGAGAGCCCTAAGCATTCAGATGTCTGTACAAGCAGCTTCTACCTGAGTTCCTGGGGGTTCTAGTAGAATGTATTATACTAAGGCACCAATGGTTTATGACTGACCTAGGGATACTCAGTGACTCACTGAGTTGGCAGGTCAAGAATAGAAACCAGAAGAACTTATTTCATGGCTTCCTTCTGCAAATACACACATACGTGCAGTGTCACATGCGAAGTAGTGCCTATTGGCATGATTATGTAATTTCCATAACAACATGTCAACAAGCATACCAGCACAGTACCAACTATGGTAAGTGACCAAAGTATTTATAATCATACTCCATCACTCGGGAAGGGTGCCTAGGCCAGGTACTAGAGTGGCTGTGCCTTCCAGAAAGCAAGTAAAACAGACTGCTGCCAACCGTCCTAAAATACGAGGCTGTTTATCCTTCCTTCTTATACATTGAGGCAGTCAGAGAAAAAAAATGGTACTTATGAGGCCCTCAACAAATGTTTATTTTACAATTAACTATGTAAGTTATATCTCGTTACATTTCACTGGGAGAATGGCATTACAGATTGATATTTGCTAATTGAGACATTCAAGAAAGATACCAGGAAAATGTCATGGATCTACGATAATTCCTCATTTCAACAATTATTCATTCATTAAATTAGCAATTATTGACTAAGTGCCTAGTATATCCTAGACTCTTTGCAAGGTGCTGGAGATAAGAAAAAGTTGAATGCGATAGACACAGTTCCTATTCATAAAGGAAGTATTTATGTATCATAGTAAGGAAGACATTCTTACCATGCCTAATACAATGCTTGGCACTTAAGAGGCCCTCAACAAATATTTACTTTGTAATGAACTATATAAATGATGACATATATTGGATACTACCCCAGCCCCCACCATTTTATAAACATTGTTACTATGGGGGAAAAAAGGAGAAAATAAGGACTATCCATGACTTTGTATTACTGTTATCATTAGCTGCCATAGGGTCAGTTCCGACTAGTGGCGACTCTCTGTACCACAGAACGAAACGCTGCCGGCTCCTGCACCATCCTCACAATCATTGCTATGCTTGAGCCCATTGTTGTAGCCACTGTGTCAACCCATCTCACTGAAGGTCTTCCTCTTTTTCACTGATGCTCTACCAAGCATGATGTCCTTCTTCAGGGATATGTCATTATACTCTACATTCAAGAGCAGGTTTCAAAGTCTCTTCTGACGTCCATTTTGGTCTTTTCTTTCTTTCCTGTCTTTTTAATGACCTCTTGCTTTCTTCATGTATGATGTCCTTGATGTCACTCTACAGTTCATCTGGTCTTTAGTCATTAGTGTTTAACACATCAAATGTATTCTTGACATGACCTCTAAATTCAGGTGGGATATACTCAAGGTCCCCCCACATGTCTGTCAGTTTGTCGTACTGTGAGGGCTTGTGTGTTGCTGTGATGCTGGAAGCTATATCACCGGTATTCAGATACCAGCAGGGTCACCCATGGAGGACAGGTTTCAGCTGAGCTTCCAGACTAAGACAGACTAGGAAGAAGGACCGGCAGTCTACTTCTGAAAAGCATTAGCCATTGAAACCTTATGAATAACAGCGGAACATTGTCTGATGCAGGAAGCATCAAACGAAGATGGAAGGAATACACAGAGTCATTACACCAAAAAGAATTAGTCGATATTCAACCATTTTAAGCGGTGGCATATGATCAGGAACCAATGGTACTGAAGGAAGAAGTCCAAGCTGCTCTGAAGGCATTGGCGAAAAGCAAGCCTCCAGGAATTGATGGAATATCAATTGAGATGTTTCAACAAACAGATGCAGCACTGAAGGTGCTCACTCGTCTATGCCAAGAAATATGGAAGACAGCTTCCTGGCCAACTGACTGGAAGAGATCCATATTTATGCCTATTCCCAAGAAAGGTGATCCAACTGAATGTGGAAATTATAGAACAATATCATTAATATCACACGCAAGCAAAATTCTGCTGAAGATCATTCAAAAGCGGCTGCAGCAGTATATCCACAGGGAACTGCCAGAAATTCAGGCTGGTTTCAGAAGAGGGCATGGAACCAGGGAGATATCATTGCTGATGTCAGATGGATCCTGGCTGAAAGCAGAGAATACCAGAAGGATGTTTACCTGTGTTTTATTGACTATGCAAAGGCATTCGACTGTGTGGATCATAACAAATTATGGATAACATTGCGAAGAATGGGAATTCCAGAACACTTAATTGTGCTCATGAGGAACCTTTATATAGATCAAGAGGCAGTTGTTCAGACAGAACAAGGGGATACTGATTGGTTTAAAGTCAGGAAAGGTGTGCGTCAGGGTTGTATTCTTTCACCATACCTATTTAATTTGTATGCTGAGCAAATAATCCGAGAAGTTGGACTATATGAAGAACAGGCCTTCAGGATTGAAGGAAGACACATTAACAACCTGTGTCATGCAGATGACACAACCTTGCTTGCTGAAAGTGAAGAGGACCTGAAGCACTCGCTAATGAAGATCAAAGACCATAGCCTTCAGTGTGGATTACACCTCAACATAAAGAAAACAAAAATCCTCACAACTGGACCAATGAGCAACATCATGATAAACGGAGAAAAGATTGAAGTTGTCAAGGATTTCATTTTACTTGGATCCACAATCAACAGCCATGGAAGCAGCAGTCAAGAAATCAAAAGACGCATTGCATTGGGTTAATCTGCTGCAAAGGACTGCTTCAACTTGTTGAAGAGCAAAGATGTCACCCTGAAGACTAAGGTGCACCTGACCCAAGCCATGGTATTTTCAATCACATCATATGCATGTGAAAGCTGGACAATGAATAAGGAAGACTGAAGAAGAGTTGATGTTTTTGAATTGTGGTGTTGGCGAAGAATATTGAATATACCATGGACTGCCCAAAGTATGAACAAACCTGTCTTGGAAGAAGTGGGGCCAGAATGCTCCTTAGAGGCAAGGATGGTGAAACTGCGTCTTACATACTTTGGACGTTGTCAGGAGGGATCAGTCCCTGGAGAAGAACATCGTGCTTGGCAGAGTACAGGGTCAGCGGAAAAGAGAAAGACCCTCAACAAGGTGGATTGACACAGTGGCTGCAACAATGAGCTCAAGCATAACAAGGATTGTAAGAATGGCGCAGGACCAGGCAGCATTTCGTTCTGTTGTGCATACAGTCGCTATGAGTCGGAACCGACTTGACGGCACCTAACAACAACAACAACAATACTGAAGGTTGTATTTTGGCTCTTATGGACTTGTTCTAATTTTTTCATCTTCAATTTGAACTTGCGTATGAGCAATTGATGGTCTGATCCATGGTCGGCCCCTGGCCTTTTTCTGACTGATGATATTGAGCTTCTCCATCGTCTCCTTTCACAGATATGGTCTATTTAATTCCTGTGTATTCCATCTGGAGAGGTGCATGTGTATAGTCGCTGTTTATGTTGTTGATAAAAAGTATTTGCAAAATTCTATTGTGTGTTCTCTGGCATCGTTTCTATTACCAAGGTCATATTTTCCAACTACTGATCCTTTTCTTTATTTTCAACTTTTGCATTCCAATCACCAGTAATTATCAATGCATTCTGATGGCATGCTCGATCAATTTCAGACTGCAGAAGCTGATAAAAATCTTCAATTTCTTCATCTTTGGTTTTAGTGGTTTGTGCATAAATTTGAATAATAGTCATATTAACTGGTTTTCCTTGTAGGTCTACGGATATTATCCTATCACTGACAGCATTATATCTCAGGATAGATCTTAAAATGTTCTTTTTGATGATGAATGCATCATTCCTCTTCAAGTTGTCGATCCCAGCTGTCTTAGTCATCTAGTGCTGCTATAACAGAAATACCACAAGTAGATGGTTTTAACAAAGAGTTTATTTTCCCACAGTAAAGTAAGCTAAAAGTCTAAATTCAGGGTGTCAGCTCCAGGGTAAGGCTTTCTCTCTCTGTTGGCCTTCTCATCAATGTTCCCCCGGACTAGGAGAGTCTTCACTCAGGGACCCCGGGTCCAAAGGACACACTCTGTTCCTGGCACTGCTTTCTTGGTGGTATGAGGTCCCCAGCTTTCTGCTTGCTTCTCTTTCCTTTTATCTGTTAAGAGACAAAAGGTGGTGCAGGCCACATCCCAGGGAAACTCCCTTTACATTGGATCAGGGAGGCAACCTGAGTAAGGGTGGTGTTACAATCCCACCCTAGTCCTCTTAACATAAAATTACAATCACAAAATGGAAGACTACCACAGAATACTGGAAATCCTGGCCTAACCAAGTTGATACACACATTTTTTGGGGAACATAATTCAATCCGTGACACTGCACCGTAGTCCATACTATTACTTGATTTAAAATGGCCAGTACCAGTTTATTTCAGCTCACTAATTTTTAATGCCTAGGATATAGATGTTTATGCTTTCCATTTAATTTTTGATGATTTCCAATTTTCCTAGATTCATACTTTGTACGTTCCACGTTCCGATTATTCATGGATGTTTGCAGCTGTTTCTTCTCATTTTGAGTCATGCCACATTAGCAGATGAAGGTCCCAAAAGCTTGACTCCATCCATGTCATTAAGATAGACTCTACTTTGAGGGGGCAGCTCTTCCCTGGTCATCTTTTGAGTGCCCTCCAACCTGAGGGGCTCATTTTCAGGCACTATATCAGACAATGTTTCACTGCAATTTGTAAGGTTTTCACTGGCTAATTCTTTTCAGAAGTGGACTTCCAGGTCTTAGTCTGGAAGCTCAGCTGAAACCTGTCCACCATGGGTGACCTTGCTGGCATTTGAATACTGGTGGCATAGCTTCCAGCATCACAGCAACACATAAGCCCCCACAGTATGACAAACTGACAGACGTGTGTATTACTAGCAGAGGGTAGAAGTGTCAAACAAACAGTATTTGAATTAGAACATGATTCTCTGCTCTTACATATATAATTTAAATAAGTATTTTTTGAGTACTTATTGTATGCTGGATATCAGTAGGTATAAGGGAAATATCAATGAACAGGAAACCATGATCTTTGCCCTTATGGAACTCACAGTCCATTGAGAAGATAGGAAATAATTGGATTATTTTGCTACTATATGACAAGTATTATGAATGGCTGATAGTATATATCTGGAGTCAAACAGATAGATCTTTCTTATAATCCCTGCTCTGTCTCTTAAGAGCTGAATGATCTTGTAAAAGTTAATTTTGCTAAGTGTTTTGGATTGAATCGTGTCCCCCCAAAATGTGTGTCAACTTGGCTAGGCCATGATTTCCAGTATTGTGTGGTTGTCCACCATTTTGTCATCTGATGTGATTTTCCTATGTGTTGTAAATCCTACCTCTATGATGTTACTGAGGTAGGATTAGAGGCAGTTATGTAAATGACGCAGGAAACAATCTATAGGATTAGATTGTATTTTGAGACAATCTCTTGAGATATAAAAGAGAGAATTGAGCAGAGAAGAGAGGGACCTCATTATCACCAAGCAAGGAGAGCCAGGAGCAGAGTGCATCCTTTGCACTTGGGGTCCCTCTGCTGAGAAACTCCTAGACCAGGGAAAGATTGACGACAAGGACCTTCCCCTAAGGCCGACAGAGAAAGCCTTCCCCTGGAGCTGGTGCCCTGAATTCGGACTTCTAGTTTCCTAGACTGTGAGAGAATAAATTTCTGTTTGGTAAAGTCATCCACTTGTAGCATTTCTGTTACACCAGCACTAGATAACTAAGACATTGATCTTCAGTTTTATCTATAAAACGATTAATAACAATACCTTCCTCTTAGTATTACGAATATAAGATAGTGCATATGCCTAATCAGGGGCCTGACACAGTTGGTGCTCAATAAATGTCAGCTATTTTTTATTACTACTACTACTACTGTTGTTGTTCTTGTTGTTAGATGCCATTGAGTCTGTTCCAACTCATAGTAACCCTATGTACAACAGAATGCCATCCTCACAACCATTTGTATGCTGGACTCCATTGCTGCAGCCACTGTGTCAGTCCATCTCCTTGAGCGTCTTTGTCTTTATTACTGACCCTCTACTTTACCAAGTATGATGTCCTTCTCCAGGTACTGGTTCCTCTTGATAACATGTCCTAAGTATGTGAGACTTAGTCTTGCCATCCTTGCTTCTAATTAGCATTCTGGCTTTACTTCTTTCAAGAGATATTTGTTAGTTCTTTTGGCAGTCCGTGGTATATTCAATATTCTTTGCCAACACCATAATTCAAAAGCATCAATTCTTTTTCGGTCTTCCTTTGTCATTGTCTAGCTTTCACATACATATGAGATGATTGAAAACACCATGGCTTGGCTCAGGTGCACCTTAGTCCTTAAAGTGACATCTTTGCTTTTTAATGCCTTAAGGAGGTCTTTTGCAGCAGATTTGCCCAATGCAATGTGTCATTTGATTTTCTGACTGCTGCTTCCATGGGTGTTGATTGTGGATGCAAGTAAAATGAAACCCTTGACATCAGTCTTTCCTCCACTTATCATAAAGTTGCTTATTGGTCCAGTTGTGAGGATTTTTGTTCTCTTTACATTTTTTTTTCTACATTAAGGTGTAATCCATACCGAAGGCTGTGGTCTTTGATCTTCATTGGTGTTTCAAGTCCTCTTCACTTTCAGCAAGCAAGGTTGTGTCATCTGCATAACTCAGGTTGTTAATGAGTCTTCCTCCAGTCCTGATGCCGTATTCTTTGTCATATAGTCCAGCTTCTCAGATTATTTGCTCAGCATACAGACTGAATAGTATGGTGAAAGGATAGAACCCTGATACACACCTTTCCTAACCTTTTAAACCACACAGTATCCCCTTGTTCTGTTCAAACGACTGCCGCTTGATTTATGTACAGGTTCCTCATGAGCACAATTAAGTGTTCTGGAATTCCCATTCTTCACAATGTTAACCATGATTTGTTATTATTCACATAGTTGAATGCCTTTGTGTAGTCAATAAAAGACAGGTAAATATCTTTCTGGTATCCTCTGTTTTCAACCAGGATCCATCTGACATCAGCTATGATATCCCTGGTTCCATGTCCTGTTCTGAATCTGTCTTGAATTTCTGGCAGCTACCTATCAATGAACTGCTGCACCCTATTTTGAATGATCTTCAGCAAAATTTTACTTGTGTGTATATTAATGGTATTTGATAATTTCCACATTTGGTTGGATCACCTTTCTTTGGTATAGGTATAAATATGGTTCTTTTCCAGTTAGTTAGCCAGGTAGCTGTTTTCCAAATTTCTTCGCATAGATAAGCCAGCACTTCTAATGCTGCATCCATTTGTTGAAACATCTCAATTGGTATTCCATCAATTTCTGGAGCTTTGTTTTTCCCCAGGGCTTCCAGTGCACCTTGGACCTTTTAATTCAGTACCATTGGTTCTCGATCATATGTTACCTCATGAAATGGTCGAATGTCAACCAATTCTTTTTGGTATAGTAACTCTATGTATTCCTTTCATCTTCTTTTGATGCTTCCTGTGTCGTTTAGTATTTTCCCGGGAAAAAAAAAAAAAAAAAACCAAACCCACTGCTGTCGAGTCGATTCCGACTCATAGTGACACTATAGGACAGAGTAGAACTGCCCCATAGAGTTTCCAAGGAGCGTCTGGTGAATTCGAACTGCCGACCTTTTGGTTAACAGCCATAGCAGTTAACCACTACGCCACCAGGGTTTCCATATTTCCTGTACAATCCTTCAATATTGCAGCTCTAGGCTTGACTTTTTCTTCGGTTCTTTCAGCTTGAGAAATGCAGAGTGTGTTCTTCACTTTTGGTTTTCTATTTTTAGCTCTTTGAGCAGCCCTTTGAAATCTTCTGTTCGGTTCTTTTACTTCATCATTTTTTCCTTTCTCTTTAGATTACTGCTACTACTGCTACTATATTGTGTTAAGAATAATTATCCCAAACTTTGAATAAGTAATCAGACATTATCAAAAACCTTGAAAACAGGCAAAGGGATCCCTGGCTGTCCTTTAGATGTAGTACTGTGTAGAGCAGTGTGGTGGCAGCTTATCCAGGGATTAACTGATTCTCTAGGACTGTGTACCTCTGTTTGACTTGCTATTTACTATGGATTTGAATATTTTATAGCTTTGTAAAAATAAATGTTAATTTACTGAAAACTGATAATAATGCAAATGACTTGTCCATTAGAAATACAAATGAAATTATTTCTGTTCCATAGAAAAGATAATGCCAAAGGCTACTATTCATTGCCCTGTGTTACATTAACCAATTTTGTATCTAACCTAGTAATCGCATCCTAAGATTTTTTTAAATGCCTTTCTTCATGGAATATATAACCCCCTGTTCCTCTTGTACTCCTTAAACCAGTGTTACCATTTTACTGGCTCGTTCTTTAATTAATGAAGTGAGCAATTTTTTTTTAACCTGCATTTGTTTTATTTTATGTAATTTTTAAAAACTTTTTGAGAACTATACTCTGTCAAATAGACGTCAATTCAAAGTGCTATGTAGAAACAGCACGTAGTCCAAATCTGAGGACCAGGTAGGACTTCTCAGAGGAATATCTAAGTGGAGGCATGGATAAAAAGTCCTCAGGTGACCTCAAGTCCTTAGATACTGTATTTGAGTGAAATTCCTTGTAGAAAAACAAGTCAGTTGGCTTAACTGACTCGTAGGAAACTTGGCACTGCTTAGCTAAAAATCCAAATTGGTTTAAACTATTTCGTCAAAGATGTGGTTAAACCCACATGAAATTGTGTACTACAGATTGGTAACTAAGCACAAGTAAACTTGTGTGTACCAAGCTTGTTGGTTAATTTACCTCTGTTTTGGTACCTCCAGTTCATGAAATACTAATTCGAGAAGCTGGAGTATATGAAGAAGAACGGGGCATCATGATTGGAGGAAGACTCATTAACAACGTGTATTATGCGGATATACAACCTTGCTTGCTGAAAGTGAAGAGGACTTGAAGCACTTACTGGTGAAGATCAAAGACCACAGCCTTCAGTGTGGATTATACCGCAACATAAAGAAAACAAAAATCCTCACAACTGGACCAATGAGCAACATCGTGATAAATGGAGAAAAGATTGAAGTTGTCAAGGATTTCATTTTACTTGGATCCACAAACAACACCCATGGAAGCAGCAGTCAGGAAATCAAATGACACATTGCACTGGGCAAATCTGCTGCAAAGGACCTCTTTAAAGTGTTAAAAAGCAAAGATGTCACCTTGAAGACCAAAGTGTGCCTGACCATGGTGTTTTCAATTGCCTCATATGCATGCGAACACTGGACAATGAATAAGGAAGACTGAAGAAGAGTTGATGTTTTTGAATTGTGGTGTTGGCGAAGAATATTGAATATACCATGGACTGCCCAAAGTATGAACAAACCTGTCTTGGAAGAAGTGGGGCCAGAATGCTCCTTAGAGGCAAGGATGGTGAAACTGCGTCTTACATACTTTGGACGTTGTCAGGAGGGATCAGTCCCTGGAGAAGAACATCGTGCTTGGCAGAGTACAGGGTCAGCGGAAAAGAGAAAGACCCTCAACAAGGTGGATTGACACAGTGGCTGCAACAATGAGCTCAAGCATAACAAGGATTGTAAGAATGGCGCAGGACCAGGCAGCATTTCGTTCTGTTGTGCATACAGTCGCTATGAGTCGGAACCGACTTGACGGCACCTAACAACAACAACAACAATACTGAAGGTTGTATTTTGGCTCTTATGGACTTGTTCTAATTTTTTCATCTTCAATTTGAACTTGCGTATGAGCAATTGATGGTCTGATCCATGGTCGGCCCCTGGCCTTTTTCTGACTGATGATATTGAGCTTCTCCATCGTCTCCTTTCACAGATATGGTCTATTTAATTCCTGTGTATTCCATCTGGAGAGGTGCATGTGTATAGTCGCTGTTTATGTTGTTGATAAAAAGTATTTGCAAAATTCTATTGTGTGTTCTCTGGCATCGTTTCTATTACCAAGGTCATATTTTCCAACTACTGATCCTTTTCTTTATTTTCAACTTTTGCATTCCAATCACCAGTAATTATCAATGCATTCTGATGGCATGCTCGATCAATTTCAGACTGCAGAAGCTGATAAAAATCTTCAATTTCTTCATCTTTGGTTTTAGTGGTTTGTGCATAAATTTGAATAATAGTCATATTAACTGGTTTTCCTTGTAGGTCTACGGATATTATCCTATCACTGACAGCATTATATCTCAGGATAGATCTTAAAATGTTCTTTTTGATGATGAATGCATCATTCCTCTTCAAGTTGTCGATCCCAGCTGTCTTAGTCATCTAGTGCTGCTATAACAGAAATACCACAAGTAGATGGTTTTAACAAAGAGTTTATTTTCCCACAGTAAAGTAAGCTAAAAGTCTAAATTCAGGGTGTCAGCTCCAGGGTAAGGCTTTCTCTCTCTGTTGGCCTTCTCATCAATGTTCCCCCGGACTAGGAGAGTCTTCACTCAGGGACCCCGGGTCCAAAGGACACACTCTGTTCCTGGCACTGCTTTCTTGGTGGTATGAGGTCCCCAGCTTTCTGCTTGCTTCTCTTTCCTTTTATCTGTTAAGAGACAAAAGGTGGTGCAGGCCACATCCCAGGGAAACTCCCTTTACATTGGATCAGGGAGGCAACCTGAGTAAGGGTGGTGTTACAATCCCACCCTAGTCCTCTTAACATAAAATTACAATCACAAAATGGAAGACTACCACAGAATACTGGAAATCCTGGCCTAACCAAGTTGATACACACATTTTTTGGGGAACATAATTCAATCCGTGACACTGCACCGTAGTCCATACTATTACTTGATTTAAAATGGCCAGTACCAGTTTATTTCAGCTCACTAATTTTTAATGCCTAGGATATAGATGTTTATGCTTTCCATTTAATTTTTGATGATTTCCAATTTTCCTAGATTCATACTTTGTACGTTCCACGTTCCGATTATTCATGGATGTTTGCAGCTGTTTCTTCTCATTTTGAGTCATGCCACATTAGCAGATGAAGGTCCCAAAAGCTTGACTCCATCCATGTCATTAAGATAGACTCTACTTTGAGGGGGCAGCTCTTCCCTGGTCATCTTTTGAGTGCCCTCCAACCTGAGGGGCTCATTTTCAGGCACTATATCAGACAATGTTTCACTGCAATTTGTAAGGTTTTCACTGGCTAATTCTTTTCAGAAGTGGACTGCCAGGTCTTAGTCTGGAAGCTCAGCTGAAACCTGTCCACCATGGGTGACCTTGCTGGCATTTGAATACTGGTGGCATAGCTTCCAGCATCACAGCAACACATAAGCCCCCACAGTATGACAAACTGACAGACGTGTGTATTACTAGCAGAGGGTAGAAGTGTCAAACAAACAGTATTTGAATTAGAACATGATTCTCTGCTCTTACATATATAATTTAAATAAGTATTTTTTGAGTACTTATTGTATGCTGGATATCAGTAGGTATAAGGGAAATATCAATGAACAGGAAACCATGATCTTTGCCCTTATGGAACTCACAGTCCATTGAGAAGATAGGAAATAATTGGATTATTTTGCTACTATATGACAAGTATTATGAATGGCTGATAGTATATATCTGGAGTCAAACAGATAGATCTTTCTTATAATCCCTGCTCTGTCTCTTAAGAGCTGAATGATCTTGTAAAAGTTAATTTTGCTAAGTGTTTTGGATTGAATCGTGTCCCCCCAAAATGTGTGTCAACTTGGCTAGGCCATGATTTCCAGTATTGTGTGGTTGTCCACCATTTTGTCATCTGATGTGATTTTCCTATGTGTTGTAAATCCTACCTCTATGATGTTACTGAGGTAGGATTAGAGGCAGTTATGTAAATGACGCAGGAAACAATCTATAGGATTAGATTGTATTTTGAGACAATCTCTTGAGATATAAAAGAGAGAATTGAGCAGAGAAGAGAGGGACCTCATTATCACCAAGCAAGGAGAGCCAGGAGCAGAGTGCATCCTTTGCACTTGGGGTCCCTCTGCTGAGAAACTCCTAGACCAGGGAAAGATTGACGACAAGGACCTTCCCCTAAGGCCGACAGAGAAAGCCTTCCCCTGGAGCTGGTGCCCTGAATTCGGACTTCTAGTTTCCTAGACTGTGAGAGAATAAATTTCTGTTTGGTAAAGTCATCCACTTGTAGCATTTCTGTTACACCAGCACTAGATAACTAAGACATTGATCTTCAGTTTTATCTATAAAACGATTAATAACAATACCTTCCTCTTAGTATTACGAATATAAGATAGTGCATATGCCTAATCAGGGGCCTGACACAGTTGGTGCTCAATAAATGTCAGCTATTTTTTATTACTACTACTACTACTGTTGTTGTTCTTGTTGTTAGATGCCATTGAGTCTGTTCCAACTCATAGTAACCCTATGTACAACAGAATGCCATCCTCACAACCATTTGTATGCTGGACTCCATTGCTGCAGCCACTGTGTCAGTCCATCTCCTTGAGCGTCTTTGTCTTTATTACTGACCCTCTACTTTACCAAGTATGATGTCCTTCTCCAGGTACTGGTTCCTCCTGATAACATGTCCTAAGTATGTGAGACTTAGTCTTGCCATCCTTGCTTCTAATTAGCATTCTGGCTTTACTTCTTTCAAGAGATATTTGTTAGTTCTTTTGGCAGTCCGTGGTATATTCAATATTCTTTGCCAACACCATAATTCAAAAGCATCAATTCTTTTTCGGTCTTCCTTTGTCATTGTCTAGCTTTCACATACATATGAGATGATTGAAAACACCATGGCTTGGCTCAGGTGCACCTTAGTCCTTAAAGTGACATCTTTGCTTTTTAATGCCTTAAGGAGGTCTTTTGCAGCAGATTTGCCCAATGCAATGTGTCATTTGATTTTCTGACTGCTGCTTCCATGGGTGTTGATTGTGGATGCAAGTAAAATGAAACCCTTGACATCAGTCTTTCCTCCACTTATCATAAAGTTGCTTATTGGTCCAGTTGTGAGGATTTTTGTTCTCTTTACATTTTTTTTTCTACATTAAGGTGTAATCCATACCGAAGGCTGTGGTCTTTGATCTTCATTGGTGTTTCAAGTCCTCTTCACTTTCAGCAAGCAAGGTTGTGTCATCTGCATAACTCAGGTTGTTAATGAGTCTTCCTCCAGTCCTGATGCCGTATTCTTTGTCATATAGTCCAGCTTCTCAGATTATTTGCTCAGCATACAGACTGAATAGTATGGTGAAAGGATAGAACCCTGATACACACCTTTCCTAACCTTTTAAACCACACAGTATCCCCTTGTTCTGTTCAAACGACTGCCGCTTGATTTATGTACAGGTTCCTCATGAGCACAATTAAGTGTTCTGGAATTCCCATTCTTCACAATGTTAACCATGATTTGTTATTATTCACATAGTTGAATGCCTTTGTGTAGTCAATAAAAGACAGGTAAATATCTTTCTGGTATCCTCTGTTTTCAACCAGGATCCATCTGACATCAGCTATGATATCCCTGGTTCCATGTCCTGTTCTGAATCTGTCTTGAATTTCTGGCAGCTACCTATCAATGAACTGCTGCACCCTATTTTGAATGATCTTCAGCAAAATTTTACTTGTGTGTATATTAATGGTATTTGATAATTTCCACATTTGGTTGGATCACCTTTCTTTGGTATAGGTATAAATATGGTTCTTTTCCAGTTAGTTAGCCAGGTAGCTGTTTTCCAAATTTCTTCGCATAGATAAGCCAGCACTTCTAATGCTGCATCCATTTGTTGAAACATCTCAATTGGTATTCCATCAATTTCTGGAGCTTTGTTTTTCCCCAGGGCTTCCAGTGCACCTTGGACCTTTTAATTCAGTACCATTGGTTCTCGATCATATGTTACCTCATGAAATGGTCGAATGTCAACCAATTCTTTTTGGTATAGTAACTCTATGTATTCCTTTCATCTTCTTTTGATGCTTCCTGTGTCGTTTAGTATTTTCCCGGGAAAAAAAAAAAAAAAAAACCAAACCCACTGCTGTCGAGTCGATTCCGACTCATAGTGACACTATAGGACAGAGTAGAACTGCCCCATAGAGTTTCCAAGGAGCGTCTGGTGAATTCGAACTGCCGACCTTTTGGTTAACAGCCATAGCAGTTAACCACTACGCCACCAGGGTTTCCATATTTCCTGTACAATCCTTCAATATTGCAGCTCTAGGCTTGACTTTTTCTTCGGTTCTTTCAGCTTGAGAAATGCAGAGTGTGTTCTTCACTTTTGGTTTTCTATTTTTAGCTCTTTGAGCAGCCCTTTGAAATCTTCTGTTCGGTTCTTTTACTTCATCATTTTTTCCTTTCTCTTTAGATTACTGCTACTACTGCTACTATATTGTGTTAAGAATAATTATCCCAAACTTTGAATAAGTAATCAGACATTATCAAAAACCTTGAAAACAGGCAAAGGGATCCCTGGCTGTCCTTTAGATGTAGTACTGTGTAGAGCAGTGTGGTGGCAGCTTATCCAGGGATTAACTGATTCTCTAGGACTGTGTACCTCTGTTTGACTTGCTATTTACTATGGATTTGAATATTTTATAGCTTTGTAAAAATAAATGTTAATTTACTGAAAACTGATAATAATGCAAATGACTTGTCCATTAGAAATACAAATGAAATTATTTCTGTTCCATAGAAAAGATAATGCCAAAGGCTACTATTCATTGCCCTGTGTTACATTAACCAATTTTGTATCTAACCTAGTAATCGCATCCTAAGATTTTTTTAAATGCCTTTCTTCATGGAATATATAACCCCCTGTTCCTCTTGTACTCCTTAAACCAGTGTTACCATTTTACTGGCTCGTTCTTTAATTAATGAAGTGAGCAATTTTTTTTTAACCTGCATTTGTTTTATTTTATGTAATTTTTAAAAACTTTTTGAGAACTATACTCTGTCAAATAGACGTCAATTCAAAGTGCTATGTAGAAACAGCACGTAGTCCAAATCTGAGGACCAGGTAGGACTTCTCAGAGGAATATCTAAGTGGAGGCATGGATAAAAAGTCCTCAGGTGACCTCAAGTCCTTAGATACTGTATTTGAGTGAAATTCCTTGTAGAAAAACAAGTCAGTTGGCTTAACTGACTCGTAGGAAACTTGGCACTGCTTAGCTAAAAATCCAAATTGGTTTAAACTATTTCGTCAAAGATGTGGTTAAACCCACATGAAATTGTGTACTACAGATTGGTAACTAAGCACAAGTAAACTTGTGTGTACCAAGCTTGTTGGTTAATTTACCTCTGTTTTGGTACCTCCAGTTCATGAAATACTAATTCGAGAAGCTGGAGTATATGAAGAAGAACGGGGCATCATGATTGGAGGAAGACTCATTAACAACGTGTATTATGCGGATATACAACCTTGCTTGCTGAAAGTGAAGAGGACTTGAAGCACTTACTGGTGAAGATCAAAGACCACAGCCTTCAGTGTGGATTATACCGCAACATAAAGAAAACAAAAATCCTCACAACTGGACCAATGAGCAACATCGTGATAAATGGAGAAAAGATTGAAGTTGTCAAGGATTTCATTTTACTTGGATCCACAAACAACACCCATGGAAGCAGCAGTCAGGAAATCAAATGACACATTGCACTGGGCAAATCTGCTGCAAAGGACCTCTTTAAAGTGTTAAAAAGCAAAGATGTCACCTTGAAGACCAAAGTGTGCCTGACCATGGTGTTTTCAATTGCCTCATATGCATGCGAACACTGGACAATGAATAAGGAAGAACGAAGAAGAATTGATGCCTTTGAATTTTGATGTTGGCAAAAAATACTCCATATACCATGGACTGCTAAAAGAACAAACAAATCTGTCTTGGAAGAAGTACAGCCAGAATTCTCACTAGAAGCAAGGATGGAGAGACGACATCTCACATACTTTGCACATGTTATTAGGAGGGATCAGTCCCTGGAGAAGGGGATCATGCTTGGTAAAGTAGAGGGTCAGAGAAATAGAGAAAGACCCTTAAGGAGATGGATTGACACCCAAAACCCAAGACACAGTGGTTGCAAAAATGTGCTCCAGCATAACAAAGATTGTGAGAGTGGTGCAGGACCTGGCAGTGTTTCCTTCTGTTGTATGCAGGGTTGTTATGAGTCACAGCTGACTCAACAGCACCTGACAACAGCAGTAACAGTTTGTGAAAATTGTGTAAGATTCATTATACTTGCTAAATGAGGTGAGGAATTCACTTCAATTTCTGGTCTAGATAGATGGTCCCAAGAGATTTCCTCAGGAGCCCAGAACCAAAACATAAACTTGGTACAGAGGAAGATACAATCATAGAATTTCAGCCCCAAGATGAATTTTGTCTGAATGCCACAGATCCCACTTCTCTTATATGTGGCTTACTTTACTCTTTTGCACAATTTGCCTGGTTACTTATGCATTAGGGCTTTTTATGGCTTTCATCAATGAAATACACTAAGCATGACTAGATACAAAATTGGTGGACTTCAGGTGATTCCAATGGTGAATTCTCAATCCTCAACTTACTTGATCTCTGTATGGTATATGACACTATTGAATACTCTCTTAATTTAAAACACATTACTTTTTTTTTTTTGTCTCTGTGTATCACACTCCAGATTTTTCTCCTATTTCTCTGTCTTTGTAGGTTCTTTTCTCCCTGACCAGTCCCTTAGATGGGGGTGTTCCTGAATGATCTGACTTGCTTCTCTTTTGTTCTCACCCTGCCCACATCTCCTCCCCAAATACGTTCATTGCCTTCCACAACTATTTAGGAGCTGTGTTTCCCCTGGCTGCTCTAAATCTAACTCTTTCTACCTTTGAATGGGGGAGGAGCTAAGAGTCACAAAACTGGTTATGACTACTTCGTTTACAAGTCCTAGCTAAGAAGTCTGACATGTCTCTTTGGAGTTTAGGAGTAGTTGGCACCCATTTTCTTGGGACTGCAAATAAAGTTGATACCATGTCTCATCTACCTATCCTATTACAACTATTCCTCCCACTGGGCTCTATGTGGTATGGACTATATCAGTCTTCTTGACAGCTGTTTTCCCAGTACCTGCAGTGGCATCTGGTGCATTATTTGGTTCTTCATACATATTTTGTGAATGAATGATTGAATGAGCTGCCCCAAAGCTGCATCTTGAGAGGAGTTAGCAAAAAGAAAGAGAGTCAGATTGTTCTAGATATGAGGACAACATGAGAAAAAGCAGAGGTGAGAAAAAACAGTGGGCCTAGGGGGAAAAACCAGACTTAAAGAGCAAGACCAAATGGCTATATTTCACATTATTTGGTAGATTACTCTTTGTGTAAAACTCATCAACCTCTTTTTTTTTTTTTTATTAATCCTGTGGAAAATGAGGACAAAAGAGAAGACTGACTATTGGTCTTCTAATTAGGTCCTGAAGGAATAGCTTCGTATCCAGTAGTAGATCTCATTCTCATTCTTTCCATATTTGCTGGGATTACCCAAGGGGTGACAGAGATCCACAGATGTTGGTGTCTCTGCTTCCACACTACCTCCCTGGATCTTGACCTCATATCTTGCACTCTTCTGCCTCCTTACTCCAGTGACAAGGCTTTAAGGAAGTACTAAGTTGTCCTTGCAAAATTGTTGGAGAACAATTTTAGGAAATACCACGTCACACTCTACTCAAAAACCATCAGTGGCTCCACATTATCAGTAAGTAAAACTGAAACTTGTTAAATGGATTTCAAGACCTTTCTTGACTGGGCAGCAACCAATTCTTTTTGTCTTATCTCCTAACAAATGTTTTCTAGTTAGTATGGCTGTATAAATGAGCACTGGTGGTGCAGTGGTTAAGCGTTCAACTGCTAACCAAAAGGTTAGCGACTCTAACCCACCAGCCACTCTGCGGGAGAAAGATTGGCAATCTGCTTCCATAAAGATTTATAGTCTTTAAAACTCTATAGGACAGTTCTACCCTGTCCTATAGAGTCACTATGAGTTGGAATCAACTCAGTGGCAACAGGTTTGGTTTTGGGGTTTTTATGGCTGTATAACAAATTATCCCAAAACATACTGGCATAAAGCAACCTTCCATTACACTCATAGATTCTTGTAAGACAGGAGTTTGGACAGGACTCAGCAGGGACGGTTTATCTCTGCTCCACAATGTCTGGGATCTCAGCTAGAAGACTTGAAGGCAGAGGGTAAGAATCTTTGGAAAGTCTGTTCACTTGTGTGTCTGGTGGTTGATGCTAGGAAGACTCAAATAATTGGGGTTCCTGGGGCATCGCCATGTGGCCCCTCCAACACGGTGGCTTCAGGTAGCTGGACTTCTTACATGACAGCTCCCAAAGCACGTGCCCCTAGGGGGAAATCCAGGTGAAAGCTATATCACCTTTTCTAACCCCACTTCGCTAGTCACTCATTGTATTTCTACCACATTCTATTAGTTAAACATCAGTCACTAGGACCAGCCCATATTCAAAGGCAGGTGAATTAGACCCCATCTTTTGTGAGAAGAGTGTCAAAGAATTTGCAGACATCTTTTATACCACAAACCCCACTGTTTCTTATACTTTCTTGATTGGACTCAAACATACCAATAATCATGAATATAGCACAGGACCAGGCAATGTTTCTTTCTGTTATACATAAGGTCCCCAGAGTCAGAGCCAACTGGACAGCAACTAAGAAGAAACCACTGATCTCTGAATTTGTGGTCATATTTTTATTTACACTATAGTCTCTCCTTAGGAGCCCTGGTGGTGCACTGGTTAAGAGCTCAGCTGCTAACCAAAAGGTCGGCAGCTTAACTCCACCAGCTGCTCCTTGGAAACTCTATGGGGGAGTTTACTCTGTCCTACAGGGTCACTATGAGTCAGAATTGACTCGATGGCAGCGAGTTAGTTTAAGTTTCGTTATACTCTCCTTGCAGTGCCTTTTGTCTCACAGGTTTACCTCCCAAATTTCTGCTCACCATTTAAGATTCAGCTCAGATGTCACCCGCATCATAACCCTCTGCAGCCCCACATTTGGAAATAATCACACTCTGGTCTGTGCTCCCCACGGCGCTCCCTTTCAAATTTCCTTTGGTGATCCGAATACATATTTGTCAAATGGAGAAATAGAATAATAAAATCTCAGGTGTGAAAGTGACCTTAAATGTTAACTTAGAACATCTTTTTTATTTGTTTCTACTCGTGTCAGTTTTCCCCTCTAGAGATTTTTAGTGCCTTGAAGGCAGGGACCATATTTGACTTATCTTTGTAACCACCCCCACCCCACCCTTCCACCTCTAGCCTCTCCAGCAGCACTTTGTGCATACTAAGTATCTTAGTTTCCTGGTGTCCTTCTGAGAAAATACCACAAAATAGATGGCTTTAAAGATAAGAAATTTATTGTGTCATAGTTCTGGAGGCTCAAATTCCATATCAGGGTATTTGCTGTGTTGTGTCGATTTCTTCTGAGGTCTTTGGGAGAGAAATTGTTCCATATACCTCTTTCCTGGCTTCTGGTGGCTCCCAGCAATTCTTGGTGTTCCTTGACTTGTAGATACCTCTCCGCATGGCGTCCACGCCCATCTGTCTGTCCCCATGTCTGTTATCCTCTTTTAGAAGACACCACTCAGATGGGATTAGGACCCACCCTCTTCTAGTATGATCTCATGTTTACTGATAACTTCTACAAAGACCTTATAGCCAAACAAAGTCATGCTCACAGGTGCCAGTGGTTAAGATCCCAACATATTTTTGGGGGGACATAGTTCAATCCATAACACTAGGTTTTCAACAAATGTTAGTTGAATGAATGTTGTGAGTGTTGTGTGTGAATGTTGCCTCCCCCAACATTCACATATGGCTGTACGCAGGCGCACATATGAACACTTGCATGCACTTTGCTAACTTGCAACTTCTCTGTTTATTGGGTAATATTTAGTTTGAGGCAGGTTGGAGCAGTTGGAAGCAATAATTTCCAAATGGAAAGAGCGTGGAATGCTCTTAATCCACCAGATGCAGTAGGTCAGAATTAATGGTCCTTATCATGATTACTGGAAACCCTGGTGGCATAGTGGTTAAGTGCCACTGCTGCTAACTAAAGGGTCTGCAGTTCAAATCCACCAGGCGCTCCTTGGAAACTCTATGCGGCAGTTCTACTCTGCCCTATAGGGTTGCTATGAGTCGGAATCGACTCGATGGCACTGGGTTTGGTTTGGTTGGTTTATCATGGTTACTCTCCATCCAACAACCACTTTTCTGGAGATGGTTGATATTGTTCCTTACAGAGGCTACAGGCTGTACCTTCACCTTTCAATCCATCCTTATCAGCCCCTTCCTTCTCTGACCTTCTCTTCTCCAAAAGCAGTAACAGCAAACGGATTAACCAAGATAGTTCTTCTCATGGTCAATGTCAGTGCCAAAAAAAAAAAAAAAAATGCACAACTCACTATTGACCAGTATAAACAAGTGATGTTCCAAAAATTTTCAGGGAATACTTTACAATAATACCTGGTTACAAAGAGGGAACTTAAACTTAGGTAGCTGTAAAAAAAAAAAAAAAAAAATTTAATGCTATTCAGCTATATGCATCCCCTCCCTAATGGAGCCAGCTTTGCTCTTCCCTGAAGCATGCTGGGGATGAATTTGGGATGGACTCAGGCTAAGGTACAAGGCCGGGAGTGGCATGGCTGGGCCAGCAGCCAAAGCCGAGGAATGTCTTAGCAACAAGAAGGAAAACATCTGGGCCTGGACGTGAAGTCTCTGGGAACACCAACTGCCCAAGGACATGGGAGAAAACAATGAGCCTTGGTCCCAGCTAGAATGGTATATAAGCTTGGGCCCCATGCTAGGTGGTTGCGGAAAATACTCCATCCGGCCGCCACTGGAGAGCAGCTGCTTGCCCGTGTCGGTAAGTTTCTCTGAACTCATGAATCTGGAAAGGACTACGTGTCAGTTCTTCGGATTATCTGCCAGGACGCACAGTGAGGGTTTCTCCTTGCTGGGGCTGTCCCCCGACAGTGGCACATGAAACATTACTCAACCAATAATGTCTTTGAGATACCAAGTAGTTGCAGTGAAAAACAATGATATGATGCTGATAATCAAAATCGAAAAAAAAAAAAAGTGAGTATAGATTTTGAAACAACTTCTCTAGCATGCTGATATTTGAGGGAAAAGCTAACTTAAGGAAAGGAAAATGAGAAAATAGTTGGAGACTTTTTTTTTCCCCCCACAAGTAACGGCTACGTTTATTTTACACCAAAAAGTTATGTGCAACAAATAAACATTCTTACATATTTACATTGGTTTTTATTTACTAGTTAGCGAAACTGTGTCCTAAATCTCTGATAAAGAATATCTATATTAAAGGGGAAATCTGCCCAGGGAACTCCATTTTCAATGAATGCTTACTCTGTACAGATCAAACCCCTAATATTTAGGCCATGCTAAAAAAAAAAAAAAAGTTTTACAGTAACGAAACAGTTCCCCTTTTCTGGGACAATTTATCAAAAAATGTTTAACCTGGAGCAGTCTGGAGTACCACCTGCACTCCTTTTTGTTTTACTGAAGGGTATTTCTCACAAATTAGGGATCGTAAGTGCTGCCTAAAAGGCCTACATTGAAACATTTCACCAACGCTTGCCTGTTGGGACCAAATATCTGGGGACGAGAGTTGCCTATTAGGTACAGCTCCCCCAGATGATAATGGATTTCATTGGTGGCATTTGTCTAACAGTGATTTTCAGGGCTCCATTTCCTGTCAGTATTCACTGACGTCAAGCAGTGGTACCAATCCAAGTTATGAAATCATTGCTGAAGGTAACATTGTGTTTTTGCTGATAGTCTTTTAAAAATAAATATAAATGAAAACCAAGCAAACCAAAGCCAAGAGATCATTTTAATTTTGCTGTAGCCTTGGTCCTATGTCCTACCCAGTAGGTCCAGAGATCCCTGGTACCAAATGACAAGTTTTTGTCTCTTGCATGAAAATCATCAGTGCTTGCAACAGTCGTTCCAAGTAATGGATCTAAGGAGATGCATGTACCAAGTTCCTGGCACATGGCTAGTTAAACCTGAGTTTTCTCACCAGGTTACCCTCACTGTCAGCAACTATCTACAACGAGAAACCAAGTGAAAAATGAAAGCCTCCAGAAGCCACCTAGATTCCCTACAATTTACCACTGAACCATTTTTCCTTCTTTAAATGACATTATGACCAACAAATAAAGGTTCATTTGTTGCAAATCACTTCAAAAACCCCAATGAAGCATGGAATTACTGCTAAAAACTTTTTCCCCTAATCCTTCAGAATTGGTGGCTAGTAATGTTGCCATGTTCAAGTATTTGTTCTCAGATAGTCTTATAACAACGCTCAAATTCTAAAACATGGTGTTTCCCCCTCGCCACGCTTTCTGGGGTGAGAGAGAGGGTGTGGCGGGATCGGGGGAGGGGGCTGAACATCTTCCAGGGCAAAAAATACCAAGAACTTAGCGCCCAGCTGCAGTGCTGGGATTTCAGGCAGCGTGTGTTCACCTCTCCGTAAGAATAAGAAAAAGGATATTAATTCTACTGGGTCCCAGGAATGTGGCAAAAACTATTTGTATATAACTGAAACAGTGGTGTTTTCCCCACGGCTTAGGAAAGCAAAGGAAAAACTCGAAGGGTCTGGCTGAACGTTTTTACGTTTTCTCACGTCAAAGTTGAAGACTTTGTAAGAATGGGACATCAAGACAAGCTTTAACTGTACCCTGCTGACTGACACCAAATAGGATGAAAAGCCATTTGAAATTGGGCTACAAGGAACTCGTCAAGTGCTGCCCCCGATGTTACCTACACCACAGCCACCTTAACCCTTAAGCCATTTCCTCTCAAGAGTGAGAGAACCAGAACCTGCCATGGTGAACAGGAAGCACTGCTACGAGCTGCCCTCCTTGTGTCTCCAGGCATTCAGTCGAAGATTCCCAGAGTTCTTTAACTAGTTCAGAATACAACAGCAACATACATAATAAAACAGGCATTGAAACATTCACATTCATGGGAAAACGTAACTCTCGATGAAATCTATTAAGCCATCTTTTAGGAAACTGGTTAAAAGTTCATGGCAATTCAGGTTTTACACCTGCCTTGGGCCAGAGGGCTACGTGGCATCAATAACTACAGTTAGTTGGAAAAGTACTGAACAGCTGCTGACTTGACATATTTTAGTTTACAGAGCCTGTCTCCTCCCTTCAAAGAGAAGGTAAATAAAGCACTCAAAAGGAACCAGTCTAATTGACCATTTTTAACATAATGACTAATCAAATTGGAAGCAAAAACACTGCTACTACTCCGTCTAAGGCATAAAATGATCATACAGAACCTTTCCTAAAGAATGTGAGTTTTCTACTTCATGTTGAGAAGAGAAGGAAGGACACTTCTGCCCAAGTTCAACACACAAAATATTTGGTTTGAAAATTTAAGACAGAAGGCACTTTTAACATTCTGATAGACGATGTTAACCACAGAAACATACTGTCACAATTTCATTTGGGTTTATTCAGATTATAGTTGGAGAATTTTTTTCTGACACTTTTCCTAAAGGCTTCTTGGCACTATCCATGACTTTGAAGATTCATTTACCCTGTTCATTATTATATCTAACTCTGATTCTTAACTCATGCTTTCATTATTATGTCTAACTCATGCTTTCTTTCTTCTGGCCTAGCCAAAAAGTTCCAGTCCTCACAAGTTTGTGAGCAGAAAATGAGGTCCCGGTTCCTTTTCGTACTTAAATTGTTATGGCATAAGTGCCTACCAACTGTACTGCTTAAGGTGAGTCTCCTTTAAATCATTCCCCAATTGTTCCCGGGGCCTCATACACGCCACTGAGATTATAAGCACCACATGGCATCAGCCCTGCTTGTCCTCTCCTAGTCAGATTCCTGAGCGTTCAAGTGCGTTGCTCACAGAGATCCTTGGAAACTACACCTCTGTTAACATGAGCCATAGGACAGCCAATGTCCATGCCAAACAAGACAACCTTTGGATGCTTCCAAATCTTGGAGTAGCAGAGTGGTGGTGGATTCAGAGCAGAGATAGGGCTGAGCCTCCCCTAGCCCAGCCCTGTACACACTCTCATTTGCTTATGCTTGGAGTCTCACAAGGTCTTTCTTGATCAGTTCGAACACAGCTTGGCCTCATGGAAACAGTTCCATCAGTGGGCAGCCCAAGAACATTGGCATTAATCATTAGATTATTGGTTAGACACGACTTTAAAAAAAAATTATATTCTTATTTAATGGAAAGAAAAGAGAAGATAGAAGTGAGGTTTTCCTAAAGATATTGGAATCGGAAGAGGTGTGGAAAAGAAGAAGAAACTAAAAGGATTTGTGGCTGTATGTGAATGTGCTCTCTTGGCCACAGAGTGAGGTGGAGTCAGATAAGTTATTACTAATTCATCCAGCAAATGTTTGCTGAGCACCTACTAGGTGCCAAGTATTGTTTGTATCCAAAGAACCTAGCAGTGAACAAAACAGGCAAAATCTCTATCTTTATGGAGCTCACATTTTAGTAAGGAGAGGCAGGAAGCACAGAAATAAATAAAAGGACCCATGTTATAATTTCAGGTATGCCAAGGGCTCTGGTGAAAAATAAAGCAGGTGAGGAGATAGATAGGCATGGGTGCTATTTTAGGTAGCTTAGTCAGGCAAGGCTTCAAACCAAAGTAATATTTGAGCAGAAATCTGAGTGAAGTGAGGGCATAAGCCTGTAGGTATCTTGGTAAAGAATGTTCTAGATAGAGGGAATAGCAAGTGCCAAAGCCCTGAAGTGGCAGCATGCTTGATATCCTTAAGAAACAGCCAGGACCAAGTGTGGCTGAAGGGTGGTGAGGAAGGGGAAGAGGGTAGGAAGTGAGGTTGGAGGTAACGCATGGCGCGATGGCTCAGGGCCTGCAGGCATTGAGAAAAGCTGTCAATTTTATTCTAAGGATGACAGGAAGTGATCAGAAGGAAGCGACAGAATATGATTTATGTTTTAAAAGAAACACCCCAGCTGCTATGAGAATAACAGAGTATTGTGGGGCAAGAAGAAAGCAGGGAGACCAGTTAGGAGGCTGTGGCAGTAATTCAGGCTGGGATGGTGGTGGCTGTCGTGGGGCTGTGCTGGTGGCATGGTCCCTGCTGACAAAGCAGTTTTTTGTGCTCCGTTTGATTCCCATGTAGGTGGGGGGCAGGACATACTTTGAGGTGTAGCTTTCTGACTCCCATATCTGACAGTGCGAAGGAAATTACCTGGGATTGATATAATTGACTGGTAAATGAGGAAGAAAACAAAACCCAAACCCGTTGCCATCAAGCCGATTTCGACTTATAGTGACTCTATAAGACGGAGCAGAACTTCCCCATAGGGTTTCCAAGGCTGTAAATCTTTACAAGAGCATACTGCCACATCTATTTCTGGCAGAGCGGCTGGTGGGTTTGAATTTCCGACCTTTCAGTTAACAGCTGAGCGCTTAACCACTGCGCCCCCAGGGCTCCTGAGGAAAAACATAGTGTCATCAAAAATCCTCAGGAAAATCCCTAAACGGAGCCTAGACTCTGGTAGTTGTTGCTGTTATTAGCTGCTGTCGAGTCAGCCCCCGGGACTCCATTCACAATGGATTGAAACGCCACCCAGTCCTGTGCCAGGCCTTTCTTCCTAGGCCATCTTAGTCCTAGTTCTGCTGAAACCTGTTCAGCGTCATAGCAACATAAAAGCCTCCACCGACAGACAGTGGTGGCCGTGCGTGAGGTATGTTGACCAGGAAACAAACCCGAGCCTGTAGCATGGAAGGTGACAATTCTACCACTGACCCACCACTGCACTGAGATTCTGGCATCTCTTTGTAATTATTTTTCCTTCTTGAGGGAACAGATGGGACTAGTGGGTTATAACCATTGCTCTTAGGGAAGGCATGCCAAGATGGTTACCTCCCTTCAGGTACGATGCTTTCAGCTTCAAGGAAGAGAAATCTCAATTCAAACTGGCTTAAACAATGAAGAAATCATCTCACATAACAAGAAAATCTGCCTGTCTCCTGCTTGCTTGCACATCTTGATATGCATGTCCTTGTAGACAGAACCCTCTGATCTGCTTGGCTTTGTCTTTTTTCCAGAACACTTATCTCCTAGAATACTATGTAATTGACTTGCTTTTCATGTTTGTTGAGTACTCTTTCCCTCCCATTAGAATTAAGCTCCCTGAGGACAGCAGTCATTGTTTTGTTCCCTTGGTATCCTTAGTGCCTAGACTGGGTAGGAGGGACTTAATAAATATTGTTGAGTAAATGAAGAAAAGGGTGAAACATCTTCCTTTGGATCCTAAGTAAGGCAAAAGGAGGGTCACAATGGACCCACAATTTCTGCCCTGGGTAGTAAGAAAAAGAACGAGGAAACTCTGTCCATTTGCTGAATATTTTTCCTGTGGCCTCCAACGGGGCAAGTCCAGAGGCTGCAAACCAAACCCCATTGTCATTTGATGCCCAGCCATAGAGTAAGGGATGCCAGGTTCAAGACCTCAGACCTCACCAAGTGGTGGATATTCCTTGACAATGCATTCGATAAAGACCTTCTTTGATAAAGAGTGTGTGATCTTCTGATGTGTCTCTGCCTCTGAATTTTGTGTCTTGAGATTAATAAAACCAAAACCCAAACCCACTGCTATCGAGTAGAGTAGAACTGCCCCATAGGGTTTCCAAGGAGTGCCTGGTGGATTCGAACTGCCGAACTTTTAGTTAGCAGCTTTAGCTCTTAACCAGTACGCCACCAGGTTTTCCTTGAGATAAACAGCATCCCTAGCTTTGGCAGGCCCCGAACACAGGAGAAAAGGCAGAAACACGTGACACCATTTCCTTAAGGATGCTGATGTGGTTGGTTCCTTTTATTTCAGTGTCTGCTTATTAAAGTCCCACTTTCCTGTGCTATGGACGCTATGAAAGATATTGGGGATACAACAATGACTATGAGACCGTCCTGGCCCTCTTGCTTAGTTGGGGGGGAGGAGCGGTTAGTGAAGGAGTCATTGTGATGAAACAGACAAAATATAAACAGATAGTCATAATTAAATATGGTAAGTGTGGTATCAGATGTACATGCCAAGAAGACTAACTCCATGTTGGGAGGAACAGACAAGACTGCAGAGAGGAGGGGACTCTTAAGCAGGATTTTGAAGGCCGAATAGGAGTTTGCCAGGTAAGCATGGAATAGGAGTGGCAGAGTGACTCTCCAGGGAGAGCAACAAGCAGGTACGAAGATAAGGGCATATCACTGTGTGTTAAGAAAACTACAAATAGTTATATATTGCTGGAGTACCGCGTACCAGGAGAGGAATTGCCAAAACTGAGGCAGAAGAGCTAGACAAGGTCAGAGAATTGTATGCTCTGCTAAGGGGCTCGGAGTTTATTTTAGGTGATGAGTTTTCGTTAGGAGAGTGAGATGATAAGATCTGTATTTCTGAAAGCTCTGTTTGGCAGTTAGGTCCAAGATGAATTTGAGAAAGGCAAACTAAGGAAACAGCTCAGAAAGAAAAAATGATAAGCAGTTTCCTAGGTCACCCACCAGGTGGAGCAAGTGATCCAGGACAGCTTGGTTGCTGACTGGGAGGTTATCTAGGAAGGATTGTTGTTGCTGGGTGCCATGGAGTTGATTCCGAGTCATAGCGACCCCAAGTGACAGAGTAGGACCGCCCCACAGGGTTTTCTTGGCAGTAATCTTTATGGAATCAGATTGCCAAGTCTTTCTACCACAGAGCTGCTGGGTAAGTTTGAACCTCCAATCTTTCATTTAGCAGCTGAGTGCTTAACTGTGCATCACCAGGGAAGGGTAGGGTAGGAGAAATCACCAGCAATGGGCTGTTTTCATGAGCAAGAAGCTTCTAAATCAGGTGCTCATAACTCTGGAAAAAACTGTAGTGATGAAAAAAATTCACCAGCCACAGTCCTGGGGAAGCTGGTGTGGCTTGTACAGGGTAGGGTCATGTAGGCTCCATGGACACATCCAGGCTCCCTGAGGGACTGAATTGTTGGGCTGGGGGCTGTGGGGGCTGTGGTCTTGGGGAGCATCTGGCTTGGTTGGCATAGCATAGTTTATAAAGTAAATGTTACACATTCTACTTTGGTGAGTGGTGTCTGGGGTCTTAAAAGCCTGTGAGTTACCATCTAAGATACTCCACCAGTCTCACACCTTTGGGAGCAAGGGAGAATGACGAAAGCTAAAGTCGTGGGGGAGAAATTGGTCTGAAGGACTAACGGGCCACAACTACCACGGCCTCTACCAGAAGGAGTCTGGTACAGCTGGATGGTACTTGGCAGCTACCACCTACTGCTCCGACGGGGATTGCGGTGGAGGGTCCTAGACAGAGCTGGAGAAAAATGTAAACAAAATTCTAACTCACAAAAAAATACCGGACTTACTGGCCTGACAGAGACTAGAGAAACCCCAAGAGTATGGCCCCGGGATACCCTTTTACCTCAGTAATGAAGTCACTCCTGGGGTTTACCTTTCAGCCAAGGATTGAACAGGCCCATAAAACAAAACAAGACTAAAGGAGCACACCAGCCCAGGGCCAAAGACTAGAAGGCAGGAGGGGACAGGAAAGCTGGTAATAGGGAACCCAGGGTTGAGAAGGGAGAGTGTTGACATTGGTAACCAATGTCACAAAACAATATGTCTACTAATCGTTTAATAAGAAGCTAGTTTGTTCTGTAAACTTTCATCTAAAGTCCAAAAAAAAAAAAAAAAAATTCACCAGCAAAAACAGAGATGGAGTTAAATATCACAAAGCATTCACATACTGGATTACAAGGCAGCCATTTAAAGCAATGAGGCGGCCCACATGAAAAGGTGTCCATGTGACAAATGCAAGTTGTAGGATGGTGTGTACAATATAATCCCTGTTGTGAATGCCTAGAAAGATGATCGTAAAATTGATATCAGTGGTAATTTCTGGAGAAGGGTTTGAGGCTATTATCTGTGTGTGTATTGTGTGTATGTGTGTGTATGTAACAGCTTTACTGAAATATACTTAACATACAATAAACCGTACATATTTAAAATGTACAACTTGATAAGTTTTGACATACACACACACTTGTGAAACATTACCACAGTCACAATAGTGAATGTATCTATCAACCCTAACAGTTTCCTCACACCCCTTTGTAATCTCTTCCACTTGCCCTTCCCTGTCTGCCATCCCCTGGCAACAACTATGCTTTCGGTCACCATAGGTTAGTTTGCATTTTGTAGAATTTTCTATCCCCCACGTGTCTGTCAGTTTGTTGTACTGTGGGAGCTTGCGTGTTGCTAGAAGCTATGCCACCGGTATTCAAATACCAACAGGGTCACCCATGGCTGACAGGTTTCAGCTGAGCTTCCAGACTAAGACTAGGAAGAAGGACCTAGCAGTCTACTTCTGATAAGAATTAGGCACTGAAAGCCTTATGAATAGCAGTGGAACACTGGAAGAGATCCATATTTATGCCTATTCTCAAAAAAGGTGATCCAACTGAATGTGGAAATTATCAAACAATATTGTTAATATCACACACAAGTAAAATTTTGCTGAAGATCATTCAAAAGCAGCTGCAGCATTATATCAACAGGGAACTGCCAGAAATTCAGGCCAGATTCAGGACATGGAAACAGGGATATCATTGCTGATGTCAGATAGATCCTGGCTGAAAGCAGAGAATACCAGAAAGCTATTTACTGGTGTATTATTGACTATGCAAAGGCATTCTACTGTGTGCATCATAACAAATTATGGATAAGACTGGGAAGAATGGGAATTCCGGAATGCTTAATTATACTCCTGAGGAACCTTTACATAGATCAAGAGGCAGTTGTTCAGACAGAACAAGGAGATACTGCATGGTTTAAAGTCAGGAAAGGTGTGTGTCAGGGTTGTATTCTTTCACCATACCTATTCAATCGATATGCTGAGCAAATAATCCAAGAAGCTGGACTATATGAAAAAGAACGGGGCATGGGGATTGGAAGACGACTCATTAACAACCTGCATTACGCAGATGACACAACCTTGCTTGCTGAAAGTGAAGAGGACTTGAAGCACTTACAGATGAAGATCAAAGACCATAGCCTTCAGTATGGATTACACCTCAACATAAAGAAAACAAAAATCCTGACAACTGGACCAATGAGCAACATCATGATAAACAGGGAAAAGACCAAAGTTGTCAAGGATTTCATTTTACTTGGATCCACAATCAATACTCACGGAAGCAGCAGTCAGGAAATCAAAAGATACGTTGCATTGGGTAAATCTGCTCCAAAAGACCTCTTGAAAGTATTGAAAAGCAAAGATGTCACCTTGGAGACTAAGGTGCACCTGACCCAAGCCATGGTATTTTCAATCACATCATATGCATGTGAAAGCTGGACACAATGAATAAGGCAGATGGAAGAAGAACTGACGCCTCTGAATTGTGGTGTTGGTGAAGAATACTGAATATACTATGGACTGCCAAAAGGACGAACAAATCTGTCTTGGAAGCAGTACAACTAGAATGCTCCTTAGAAGCAAGGATGGAGAGACTGAGTCTCACATACTTTGGACATGTTGTCTCTGGAGAAGGACATCGTATTTGGTAAAGCAGAGGGTCAGCAAAAGAGAGGAAGACCCTCAATGAGATGGATTGACACAGTGGCTGCAACAATGGGCTCAAGCATAACAACTATTGTGACCATGGCACAGGACCAGGCAGTGTTTTGTTCTGCGGTACATAAGGTTGCTATGAGTCGGGACCAAGTCAACAGCACCTAAGAAAAACAACGGCAGCAGAATTTTATATAAATGGAATCATACAATGTGTACCATTTTTTGTCCTGCTTATTTAATTCAGCAAAACTGAGATTCATCCATGCTGTTATGTATATTAGTAGTTAATTCCTTTTAATTGCTGAGTAGCATTCCACTGTATGGGGGTATCAGAATTTACCCATTCATCATTTGATACACATTTGTGTTGTCAGAATAATTTCTGGCTATTCTAGATAAAGCTTCTCTGAACATTCATGTACAAGTCCTTATATAGACATAAGTTTTCATTAATGGCTAGATCACATAGTAGGGATATGTTTAGCTTTTTAAGAAACTGCCAAACTGGTTTCCAAAGTGGTTGTACTGTTTTACATCCCACCAGCAGTGTATGAGAATTCTCAGTTTCTCTATATCCTTGTCAACATTCACTATGGTCAGACTTTTTAATTCTAGCCATTTTAATGGGTGGTTTAAATTTTTTATTTCTTTAATGATTAATGATGTTGTAAGACTTTTCATGGAAACCCTGGTGGCATAGTGGTTAACTGCTACAACTGCTAACTAAGAGGTCGGCAGTTCAAATCTGCCAGGCACTCCTTGGAAACTCTATGGGGCAGTTCTACTCTGTCCTATAGGGTCGCTATGAGTCAGAATCGACTCAATGGCAGTGGGTTTGGTTTTTTTTTTTTGAAGTCTTTTCATATGCTTATTTGTCATCTCTATATCTTCTTTGATAAAATGTCTGTTCAAGTCTTTTCTGATTTTATATTTCACTTTATACTTCTATAAGGTTTAAAATTTTTACAACTAGCATGTATATCTTTTACAGTTAAAAAAAAAGCTGATTTAAAATATCTCAACCCAGAATACAACAATAATTATAATTTGAACTTTAAACTTAATAGCAGGATATTATGCTGGGGTGAAGGCAAATCCCAATTATATTAAAATAATATATTACATAATATATAAAAATATTTGGTTTCCAATCTCAAATGACTAGGAAATTACCTCAAAACCAACTAGGATTTTTATTCTCATAGGTGATTGTATTTGAGTGGTATCATGTAGTTTAGGCAAAGGAACCTGGCTTCAAATTCCAGCTTTTTTACTTATCAGCTGTATGATCTTGGGAAAATTCTCAGAGCTTCAACTTACTTTGTTAGAAGTCTGATATATTATTTACCTTACAGGTTCACTTTGAGAATTAAATTTGATATCATATTTAACCAGTCAGCACAGTAACTAGCATGTAGTATGTGCTCTGCAAATATCAGAACTTCTGTATCAAAGCAGTTTGAGTATCTTGACAACTAATTGTTCCCTGTTCAAAATTCAAGCTAAGGCTGTATAAAGCACAGGCACAGTATTTTGTAAAGGAACTGCTGAAATCAGTCAAGGCAGGCAACATCCTTTGTGATAACAGAGATTACCAGCCTTCCCCAGTCCTTGATTATTTTTAAAGAATCTGAAAGAGCTCTGGTTTGCTTTTGGTTTTGAAAAAAAAAGAAACAGGAAACTTAGGTTGAAAACGGACTCTATTTACCATTTTAGCACATGTTGACTGTTTTTGGAGAACACTCAATATCCTCTGTTGCTCAACCCGCCAAATGGCCTTGCAGAAAGAAGCCCAAGTTACCAGCACAGGTTGGGTTAGAGTTAGTGCAGGATTAATGTTCTGTGTATTTCTAATTAGGGTTATTGTCAAGTTAGGGTTATTGGGTTAATGTCTGGCATAAATGCTGTTTACTATGTTACACAATGGAAAGAACCTTTGTGACCATCCTCAAAGGTGTCTTTGTTACCTAGTGCTGCTATTAACAGAAATACCACAAATGGGTGGTTTTCACAAACAGAAATATATTTTCTCACAGTTAGTAGGCTAGTAGTCTGAACTCGGGGTGCTGGCTCTAGGGGAAGGCTTTCTCTCTCGGCTCTGGATGAAAGTCCTCGTCTCTTTTGAACTTCTGCTTCTGGGCAATCTTCATGTGGCTTCGCATCTCTCTTCTGCCATCTTTGCTTCTTTCTTCTGTCCTATCCTGCAATTTTTCGATCTTAAAGGTTAAAACACCCAATACTTAAATGGCCTCTTAACATAACAGAGAAAACCCATTCCCAAATGGGATTATAACCACAGGTATAGGAGGGTTTGTTTTTTTTTTTAAATAGGAGTTAGGATTTATGACACATATTTTGGGGGAACACAATTCAATCCATAACAAAAGCAAACACGGGCTTTAACACATGGCAAGAGAAAGGAACTCGACTCCTGCAGGTTCCTGCCCTTGAATCTATACCCCTTGCTGTTGAGTCTATTCTGACTCATAGCAACCCTATTGGTCAGAATAGAACTGCAAGGGGCCCAAATTTACAGACTACTCCACTCCCTTTGCCTTCACCTTTGTTTCAGCATCCGTGACCTGAGATGGGGGTTATTTGCTCCATAAACTGTGAATTTTTTAAGATTGCTTTCTGTGTTTTTTTTTTTTTTTTCAATTTTATGTCTCCAGAATCTGGCACAAAGCTGGTACTTAATTAAATATATGTATTTAAATTTAACAGAAAGGAATGAAAGCTTTGCTATCTACAACCACAAACGCCTTATAAGAAGAGCAGGTTCTGCTTCAATGAAAGGTCCTTTTGTTCAGTTGGGCACCCTGAAGGGTCAGAGCCTAGATGGGGGTTGGGGCTTGAGTAAGCTGAATGACTGTGCATAAAAGAAAGAACTTAAGTTCAGGTATGGGCTGGAGGTAGAGTCAGAAGGCTGTGGGGAGGGAGGGAGAGAGAGAGAGCATCTAATGAGATATTATGTAAAGCAAAGCAGCCAAGATATAAAACATCTCCAGGGGCCTGGTGTCAAAAAAGTTTGGTTTGGTTTTCACAGGGATGTCCAACATTCATGTTGAAATTGGAGTTTCAGCAATGTAAATCTGTCCTCAGCATCTAATATCTTTAATAAAGTCTATGCAAAAGGACAAATATTGTGTGAAACCACTATTATAAGAACTCAAAAAAAGGTTTAAACACAGAAAAAAACATTCTTTGATGGTTATGAGGGTAGGGAGAGGGGGTATTCACTAACTGGATAGTAGATAAGAATTATCTAAGGTGAAGGGAAGGACAACACACAGTACAGGGCAAGTCAGCATAACTGGACTAAACCAAAAGCTAAGAAGTTTCCTGAACACAACCAGACACTTTGAGAGACAGAGTAGCAGGGGCGAGGGTCTGGGGACCATGGTTTCAGGGGACATCGAGGCTAATTGGCATAATAAAGTTTATTAAGAAAATGGTCTGCATCCCATTTTGGTGAGTGGTGTCTGGGGTCTTAAAAGCCAGCGAGCACCCATCTGAGATATATCAATTGGTCTCAACCCATCTAGAGCAAAGGAGAATGAAGACCATCAAAGACACAAGGAAAATATTAGCCCAAGAGACAGAAAGGGGCACATAAACCAGAAACTCCATTAGCCTGAGACCATAAGAACTAGATGGTGCCTGGCTACCACCAATGACTGCCCTGAGAGGGGACACAACAGAGAGTCCCTGATGGAGCCAGAGAAAGTGGGGTACAGAACTCAAATTCTAGTAAAAAGACCAGACTTACTGGTCTGACTGAAACTGGAGGGACTCCAGAAGACATGGCCCCCAGACTCTCTGTTAGCCCAGAACTGAAACCATTCCTGAAGCCAATTCCTCAGGCAAAGATCATATTGGACTTTAAGACATAAAATGATAATCGCGAAGAGAGTGCTTCTTAGCTCAAGCAGACACATGAGACTAAATGGGCAGCTCCTGTCTGGAGGTGAGATGAGGAGGCAAAAAGGGACATGAGCTGGTTGAATGGACATGGGAAATCCGGGGTAGAAAGGAGGGATGTCCTGTCACATAGTAGGGAGAGCAACTAGGGTCACATAACAATGTGTATAAATTTTTATATGAGAAACTAACTTGAACTGTAAACTTTCGATTAAGCACAATTTTTTAAAAAAGACAAAAAAAATAAAGTATATGCTTTCAAGTTGCCTTATTAGAGTGAGTTTTCTGTAGAAAACAAGGAGGGGCTGAGTTTTCATCTGGATCAGGACAGAAAGGCTAGACCATTTACTGCATGAGCTAGTTCAGTGGAATTAGGAGTTTGAGGCAGAAGGGACCATAAAAAAGTAAACTTCTGACAGTAAGTTCCCAGGGAATTTGCAGAAATCTTGGATAAAGCCTTTAAACTTCCCTTAGGATATGGATATGGATGTGGTGATTTCTATCTTACCTTATGGTACAGAGAGGTTGTAGCTGACATCTAGGGTACAGAAGGAAGGAAAGAAAGAAAAGGAGGGAAGGACAGAGCAAGAAGATACTCTTCCTACCCTGGAGGCTTCCTGGTCTATTTGAGTGTATAACCTTATGTATATGGAAACAATAGAGGAGAGTATAAGAGTCAGCAAAAGGGAATAAATACCAGCATGGGAGTTCAAGAACAGTTCGGGGACAGAAGCAGATATTCTCAAGAAAAAGGCAATCCTTGAACTAGCCCCAAAGAATGGATCTTCTACTTAAAAGAAGTTATTCTTCTTCGATATGAATGTACATTATATGTACATTGTTGTAATTGCCACCCAGTTTGCTCCGACTCATGGTGACCACATGTATAACAAAATGAAATGTTGTCTAGTCCTGTGCCATCTTCAGGATCATTGGTGTGTTTAAGTCCATTGTTGTGGCCATTGTATATGTAAACCAGAGCGATAAAATCAATTCGGACTAATGGTGACCCCACGTAGGTCAGAGTACGACTGTTCTCCATAGGGTTTTCAGTGGCTGATTTTTTGGAAGTAGATCACCAAACCTTTCTTCCAAGGTGCCTCTGGGTAGATTCAAACTGCCAATCTTTTGTTTAGTAGTAGCTACAGCTTGCAGTAGCTCTTAACTACTATACCATCAAGGCTCCTACTTTATATGTATGTTGTTGTTGTGTGCTGTCGAGTCGATTCCAATTCATAGAGACCCTATAGGACAAAGTAGAACTGCCCCACAGGGTTTCCAAGGAGCAGCTGGTGGATTTGAACTGCCGACGTTTTAGTTAGCAGCTGAGCTCTTAACCACTATGTCACCAGGGCTCCTTGTATATGTATAAAAAAAAAAAATTTTATATAAATTATTTATTTTCTCTCCTTATTGGGTTGGAAACCCTGACGGTGTAGTGATTAAGAGCTACAGCTGCTTACCAAAAGGTTGGCAGTTCAATTCACCAGGTGCTCCTTGGAAACTCTATGGGGCAGTTCTACTCTGTCCTATAGGGTCACTATGAGTAGGAATTGACTCCATGGCAATGGATTTGGTTTTTGCTTTTTGTTATTGGGTAGGGGTAGGATAGGTGGACAGTGGGCTTTGGCTCTGAAATCAAGTGGACTGGGCTCTAAATCCTGGCTCTTCTACCTACTAGTAGACTCTAGGCAAAGTACTGAGGATCCCTAAACTTCAGTTTCTTCACTTGTAAACTGGAGATAATTAAGGTGTCTACCTCGTAGGGCTACTGGGAGATTTAAAAAAAAAAATCTGTAAAAAATGCTTAGCAGAGGGCCTGGCACATGGTAAATTCTCAGTAATGCTCAATAAATGGCAGCCATTATTATTATATAAGCAATATATGCTTACTGAATACAATTTAGAAAATACAGAGAAAAGTAAATTAAAAACCATCAATAGATCTACCATGTGAAGAAAATCAGTTAACATGTTGGAGTTTTTTTTTTTTCAGTCAGTGCATAGTTTGCCTTTTTTTCTTCTTTATATTACCAGACATTCTGGATATGAAATTTAAATCCTAATTTTTATTTAGTTAAGGTGAGAATTTTTTCCATTTTATTATTTTTTTCTACAAAACAGTTTTTAATGACTATGATACATTTAACTGAGTGAACGTATTATAATTTATTTAATCTTCCCTATTGTTAGACATTCGTGTGGCTTCCAGTTTTTTTTCCTATTTAAACTAACTGAGTAATCAACAAGTTTGTACATAAACCTTTCCCTTTCTTTTGTAGTATTTCTTTAGAAACGATTCCCAGAAATGAAATCACTGATGTAGAATGTATGAACAATTTTAATGCTCCTACTTGTTGCCAAAATGATTCTGAAGGCATCTGGAAGAGGCTTCTATTTTCAGACTCTTCCCTTACACCCCCTTTCCTGTTTTATTTTTCCAGGAGAGGGAGGAATATGATTAGCCTGATGCCAGGCACTCATTGGGTCACCTATGCCAGTTGGCAGACTCACCAGGCACAAAGAAGTCTGGAAATAAGTATAAACCAATTGCTGTGGACTTGACTCTGACTCATGGTGACCCTGTGTATGCCAGAGTAGAACTGTGCTCCATAGAATTTTCAATGGCTGATTTTTTTGGAAGCAGATGACCAGGCCTCTCTACTAAGGTGCCTCTGAGTGGAACTGAACTTCTAACTTTTTGGTTAGCAGCTGGGTGAGTTAACCATTTGCACCACCCAGGAACACCAGAAATAGGTATAATTTCTCTTTTTTCAGTCAATCTATTGAATGCTTCCCACCCCAATGCCGAGGGAAAAGCTGACCCAGCGCATGAGCCCTACAGAAGGTCCAGACATGTCCTTTGCTTTCTCTTCTTCCATGTGGCAGGCGGGCTGACCCAAGATTCAGGCTGAGGGAAAGGGCAGACCCCTAAGTGTCTAGCTGTGGCTGTGCAGGGCGGTTGTCTGCACAAGAGTTCTGCTTGGAGGTTTGGGGCGTTTAATGATAAAGGTCTTTTTGGCATTGCTCCTTGGGCTTCTGCCTTTCTTGGGGATCCCCGGGGACTGGTGGCTTTGGTCTTAGGAGAGATTTGGGTGCTCTCACACTCTCTGGCTTCATTACCCAAGATTCTCTGGATTGCTAGTGACAGAAAAACCCAATCTAACTACTTAAGGATGGTGGTGGCCTCCCTGGGGGGTGGGCTAGTGGGGTGTTTGCAGTGTTTGCAGATTTCTATGGGGTAAATGCTTCCACCAGGGCTGACTGGAAGCTTCCAACTGTTTAAAAAGCAGTCTGTAAAATTTTTCAAAGTTTAACAATAGCCTTTTGTAAGGCAGAAGGAGCCAGCTCCAGTACACTTGTATGCTGTTGACTCATCAAAAAAACAAAACAAAACAAACCCATTGCTGTCAAGTTGATTCCAATTCATAGTGACCCTATAAAACAGAGTAGAACTGCCCCATAGGGTTTCCAAGGAGTGACTGGTGGATTCAAACTGCGACCTTTTGGTTAGCAGCTGAGCTCCGTTTATTATGATGTTGCTTATTGGTCCAGTTGTAAGGATTTTTGTTTTCTTTATGTTAAGGGGTAATCCACACACTTTAATCTAATTAATATAGTAACTTAATATAGTATACTATATCTTTAATATATATAGCAGTTTAAAATTTTTATGTAGTTATCAAATTGACAACAGCAACTTGAAAGTTTAGATAAAAAGCTTAGGGGGCAGTGAGTTTATGTTAATGGGGGAAGAACAATTCAGAAAAGGAGGGTAAGAATGGTTGCACAGCTTGAAGATTGTAACCAATGTCACTGAATTGTGCATGCAGAGATTGTTGAATTGGTGTATGTTCTGCAGTGTATATTTTCAACAACAATACAATGAATTATCAAATTTTTTATGTAGTTAACTCTGATCTACTTTTCTCTTACAATGAAAACTTTTCTGAATGCTTAAAAATTCCATTTCCCCACACTTCTGTGAGTTTGTCATACTGTGGGGCTTTCGTTTTGCTGTGATACTGGAAGCTATGCCACCTGTTTTTAAATACAGGCAGAGTCACACACGGTGTACAGGTTTCAGCTGAGCTTCCAGACTAAGACAGGCTAGGAAGAAGGACCCGGCAGTCCACTTCTGAAAAGCATCAGCCCCTGAAAACCTTATGAATAGCAGCGGAACATCATCTGATATAGTGCGGGAAGATAAGCCCCCCAGGTTGGAAGGCACTCACAAGATGACTGGGGAAGAGCTGCCTCCTCAAAGTAGAGTTGACCTTAATGACGTGGATGGAGTCAAGCTTTCTGGACCTTCATTTGCTGATGTGGCACAAATCAAAATGAGAACAGCTGCAAACATCCATTAATAATCAGAACATGGAATGCAGGAAATATGAATCAAGGAAAATAGGAAGTTGTCAAAGATGAAATGCAATACTTGAAGACTGATATCCTAGATATTCATGAGCTGAAATGGACTGGTATTGGCCATTTTGAATCAGACAATCATATGGTCTACTACGCCGGGAATGAAAAATTGAAGAGGAATGGGGTAGCATTCATGGTCAAAATAAACACTTCAAGATTTATCCTGAAGTACAATGCTGTCAGTGATAGAACAGTATCTATACACCTACAAGGAAGACCAGTTAATATGACTATTATTCAAATTCATGCACCAACATTAAGGCCAAAGATGAAGAAATTGCAGGCGTTTTTACCAACTTCTGCAGTCTGAAATTGATTAAACATGCAGTCATGATGTATTGATAATTACTGGTCACCGGAATGTGAAAGCTGGAAAAGAAGAAGGATCAGTAGTTGGCAAATACAGCCTTGGTGACAGAAAAAATGCCGAAGATTGCATGACAGAATTTTGCAAGACCAAAGACTTCTTTGTGGCAAAAATTTTTTTCAACAACATAAACGGCAACTACACATGTGAACCTCTCCAGACGGAATACACAGGAATCAAATTGACTATGTCTGTGAAAGAGATGACGGAAAAGCTCAAAATCATCAGAACAAGGCCAGGGGCCAACTGTGGAACAGACCATCAATTGCTCATATGGAAGTTCAAGTTGAAGCTGAAGAAAAGTAGAACAAATCCACAAGAGCCAAAGCATGACCTTGAGTATACACCACCTGAATTACAGGCCGTCTCAAGAATAGATCTGAAGCATTGATCACTAGTGACCAAAAAGACCAGATGAGTTGTGGAATGACATCAAGGTCATCATACATGAAGAAAGCAAGAGGTCATTAAAAACACAGGAAAGAAAGAAAAGGCCAAAATGGATGTCAGAAGAGACTCTGAAACTTGCTCTTGAATGTGGAGTAGCTAAAGCAAAGGGAAGAAATGATGAAGTAAAAGAGGTGAAAAGAAGAGTTCAAAGGACGGCTCAAGAGGACAAAGTAAAGTATTATAATGACATGTAAAAAGACCTGGAGATAGAAAAGCAAAAGGGAAGAATACACTTGGCATTTCTTAAGCTGAAAGAACGGAAGAAAAAATTCAAGCCTCGAGTTGCAATATTGAAGGATTCTACAGGGAAAATATTAAATGATGCAGGAAGCATCAAAAGAAGATGAAAGGAATATACAGAGTCACTATACCAAAAGGAACTGGTCGAGCTTTAACCATTTCAGGAACTAGCATATGATCAGGAACTGATGGTACTGAAGGAAGAACTCCAAGCTGCACTGAAGACATTGGTGAAAAACAAGGCTCCAGGAATTGAAGGAATACCAATTGAGATGTTTCAAAAAATGGATGCAGTGCTGAAGTGCTCACTCATCTATGCCAAGAAATTTGGAAGACAGATACCTGGCCTATCTACTGGAAGAGACCCATATTTATGCCTAGCCCCAAGAAAAGTAATCCAATCGAATACGGAAACTATTGATCATTAATATCACATGCAAGAAAAATTTTGCTAAAGATTTAAAAGTGGCTGCAGCAGTACATCGAAAGGGAACTGCCAGAAATTCAAGCTGGATTCAGAAGAAGACATGGAACCAGGGATATCATTGCTGATGTCAGATGGCTCCTGGCTAAAAGCAGAGAATACCAGAAAGATGTTTACCTGTGTTTTATTGACTATGCAAAGGCATTTTACAGTGTGGATCATAACAAATTATGTATATAACATTGCAAAGAATGGGAATTCCAGAAAACTTAATTGTGCTCATGAGGAACCTATACATAGATCAAGAGGCAGTTCTTCAAACGGAACAAGGGAATACTTAGTGGTTTAAAGTCAGGAAAGGTGTGGGTCAGGATTGTATCCTTTCACCATGCTTATTCAGTCTGTATGCTGAGCAAATAATCTGAGAAGCTGGACTATATGAAGAAGGACGGAGCATCAGTACTGGAGGAAGACTCATTAACAACCTGCGATATGCAGATGATGCAACCTTGCTTGCTGAAAGTGAAGAGGACTTGAAGCATTTATTGATGCAAATCAAAGACCACAGCCTTCAGTCTGGGTTACACCTCAACATGAAGAAAACAGAAATCCTCACAGCTGGACCGATAAGCAACATCATGATAAATGGAGAAAAGGTTGACGTTGTCAAGATTTCATTTTACTTGGATCCATAATCAACACCCATTGATTATGAAAATCAAAAGATGCATTGCATTGGGCATACCTGCTGCAAAAGGCCTCTTATAAAGTGTTAAAAAGCAAAGATGTCACCTTGAAGACTAAGGTGTACCTGACCCAAGTCATGGTGTTTTCAATTGCCTCAAATGCGTGGGAAAGCTGGACAGTGAATAAGAAAGACGAATTGATTCCTTTGTATTATGGTGTTGGTGAAGAATATTAAATATAGCATGAACTGCCAGAAGAACGAACAAATGTCTTGGAAGAAGTATAGTCAGCAAGCTCCTTAAAGGCAAGGATGGCAAGACTTCGTCTCACATTCTTTGGTCATGTTGTCAGGAGGTATTAGATATCATGCTTGGTAAGGTAGAGGGTCAGCAAAAATGCAGAAGACCCTCAATGAAATGGATTGGCATAGTGGCTGCAGCAATGGGCTCAAGCGTAACAACAATTGTGAGGATGGCGCAGGACCGAGCAGTGTTTCCTTCTCTTGTACACAGGGTTGCTATGAGTTGAAGATGACTCGGAGGCATCTAACGACAAGAAGAACAACCAAAGTTTTAATATATGATTCATTTTATCTATTTCCTATTTTCCTTTGGCTTGATATTTTTGTATTCGTTTTCTTAATCGATTTGTAATTTATCACTGTGTGTGGGGTGAGCTGAGCATCCAAACTGGTTATTTTTTCCAAACAATTAACACTTATTGAAGTCTTCCCTTCTACACTGATTTGTAAAGATACAATAGACAGACTTTTGATCTCTGGAGAGGTGAAGTAGGGGGTTGTCGAAGGGAGCCTGGAGTTGCCCAGTTTAGGGAATTCAGTTTGGGAAATGGTGGGGAAGCGGTGAAGTGTAAGATATTAGTGAAGGGGGTGGATTTTTCTGAAACAAAGTATTTGTGTAGTGTAATGATTCTTAATCAAGAATGGACATACCAATTGACTGGGGAGTTTTAAAGAAATACCCATTTCTGGACCTCTCCATTAATAGGTTTGATATGGGGCTGGAGTTCATCTATTTTTTAAAAGCTCCCCAGGCAAACTGTCGAAGATAAAACTAGTCAGATCCACAGGGAGCAGATTGAGAGGGAAACCAATGCCAAGCTGAATTGTTTTTTATGCCTTTTTTTTTTTTCTAAATTGTGGTAAAAACGTAGGTAACAAAACATTGGTCATTTCAACAATCTCCACACGTACAGTTGGTCTGTCCATCGTGCTACCCAACCATTGCTATTAACCCTTTCCAAATTTTTCCATTACCCATAACAGGAGCTTAAGAATCCCTGGTGGTACAATGGTTAAGTGCTCAGCTGCTGATCAAAAGGTACCAGTGGTTTGGATCCACCAGCCACTCCACTGGAGAAAGATATGGCAGCCTGCTTTTGTAAAGATTACAGCCTTGGAAACCCTATGGGGCAGTTCTACTCTGTCCTGTCGGGTAGCTATGAGTTGAAATAGACTCAACGGCAATGTATTTGGGTTTTTAGCAGAAGCTCAGTCAGTGTTATGTCTTCCTTTCCACCGCCTGCCTCGCTGAATGTAGTTGTAGGTCCAGGAAGCCTCTGACCTCTGAGGGTAGAGTAGAAACAGCATGGACTTTGGACTCAAGCCGTCATGAGTTTCAATCTCATTTTTACCACTTGTAGTCTGTGTTATCTGGGGCAGGTCATTGGTTCTCTGAGTCTCATTTCCAGGCTTAAACAAACTTAGCATTTGCTTAATAGGGTTGCAATGATTCAATGGGAAATCAAGTATAAAACACCTGGCTTAGCATCTGACACATAAATTAATTCTCCGCCTTCCTCTTGAATGATTCTTTGGCCCTTGTCTTTTAGTCTACCTCGTAGCTGCCTTTCGGATGAACTGATATAAGACATTTCCAGAGAAAACATGAAAATGCTTGTCAGAATGAGAACCAGAAAGAGAGCAGAGCGTTGTTTAATCCACCGGTTTTGGAAACCTTCCAAGAGGCTGTACCTTTCAGGAGAGGAACTCTTCTTCCTTAGAGAAAGTCAGAGGAGCTTTGAACTTCACAAAGGTCTGGCCTTCATAGCTTGGCAAAGGTAAAATTTGGCTCCAATACATGGCCCCTCAGCTTAGTCGCTAAGATAATCCCAGCCCCTGGGCAGCTTAGCCTATGAACCCAGAAGGCCAGCTGTTATGAAACCAACACAGCTTAGTCATCTTCAGAAAAGAAAATTCTTCATGCAAATCAATTCTCAGAGCAAAGAATCTCTTTTCTTGAGGATGGAAAATACCATTCCTTCCCAGGAGAGGCACCTGCCTTAACTTCATATTATTGATATTCATTCAGCCATCTGACAAATATTTATTGATATTATTTCTATTTGACAACTACTTTGGACTTTGTTTTTGGAATTGGCCTCTACACGGTAATCATTCAAAACCAATTTTACATACTGCCCTGGGTATGACAAGTTGACACCAAATATTTGAGATTGGGTGCCGTTTAATATTCCTTAGAAGTCATCCAACCAAGAGGCAGTAAGGACTGGCGGCAAGAGGGAGGGGGTTGGAATAAGACACCCGTGACTTTCTCAAACCCTGACTCTTGATAGGGATGAGCTGTGTGACTTTAGGCGAATGGCTAAAACACTCTGGGCCTCAGCCTTGTTTTTCTGTAAAGTGACAACAATGCCTTTCTTACTCCAAAGCTAGCGCTCTCTCCCCTGAAAAGAGCATTTGCTTGGGTGCATAGGAGGGAAGAGCTCACTCAGCCCAGAAGATGGGAACTTGCATGGCGCCAGAGAGGAGAGAGTGAGAGATAACTAGGACATGGAGGGGGGGCCTTCTACTCAATCACACCTCAAAAGACCAGGCTTCAGGGCAGGTGTCTTGAAAGTCCCTGGATGATAACAAGGCTTGAGGTACAGAGAAAACGAGAACAAGAATCACTGGAACTGAACTGAATGTCTCCTATGGGAAGAGAGTTCTTCCCTGCTGCAGCTGCACTGGACATCAGAGAAATAAATCAAGAGAAGGAAGGTACTGTTTTCACTTGAAGAAGACAGGGCTTAATTTAGATAAGCATACTGATTCCTCACTGTGAGAAGGGTATAAGATCACGCAAGGAGACTCCAGGGAGTCTCCTTATTGAGACTTGAAATGTCCTGGCTGACAGAGGCTCAGAGGGGGGTTCATTAGTGGCACTCAATCTCTTCCACATACTGGACAAGCCTCCTGAATTACTGTGACAGTCACCGTGGTTGAAAGTTTACTGGTGACCTCCTAGTTCCCTCACTCCCACCCACCTTCTTCTAGGCAGAAACCTTTTCAGAGGCTAATCTGTGTTTCAAAAAAAAAAAAAAAGCAGTCTCCAAACTCTGGCTACTGGGTCTCCCAGGTGATATTCCCAAACTGATGAGGATACTGGGCCCAGAGCCCCTTCCCCTGAGGGGTCCCGATTAATAAAATGAAGGGACCCAGGGAGTAGATCAGAAGTCACAGAATCTGGTCTGCTGGACTTCCTTCCTAACTGTTTGAAGGTTGAGGAGTTCAACCAAAGCGGTATTATATTTCATTTATATACAATTCTGGTATCGCTTTAAGACCTAAGGATTTTCAGAGCAAAGGCCACTGTAAAGAAACAATAAGTCTCCAGTGCAGCTAAGCGTCAAGGAATAACCAGGTGTTAATGGTTGGGCAGCACAAATGGTTAAGGTTGGTGGTTTGAAAGGCTACGGCATTGAAAACCCAATGGAGCAGTTCTACTCCACACAGATGGGGTCGCCATGAGTCGGAATGGACTCAACGGCAACTAACAACAATAGTTAGGGAGGTCCCTGAGTGGCGCAAACAAAAAATTAAAGCCAAGAAAACCCTATGGAACAGTTCTACCCTATAATACATGGGGTTGCCATGAGTTGGATTTGACATATTCGGTTTTTTTGTTTCATTTTTTATATTTTGGAATGGTTAGGGACACGGGCCTATGCAGGACTCAGTTCACCAAATAGTTACTGAGCTCTTACTAGGTGTCAGGTCTCGTGTTGGATACCGGGTGGTGGTGGTAGAGGGAGACATACAAAGACAACAGTGATAATGACAGTGATGATAATGACAGCCAACGTACAAGGGCTGACTATGTGCCAGGCATTATGCTTATTCATTTAGTCGATAAATAATAGTGGCTCAATAAATACTTGCTGAATGAATTGCTCACTCACCGCAGCCACACTTGCCTCCTCTCTCCTCTCATGTACCTTGTGCGCTTCGCATTTGCTCTTTTCTCTGTCTGAAAGGCTCCTTTTCCAGATATTTGCTTCTGACTCTTTCACTTTTTTCAGGCCTTTACTCAAATGTCACCTTCTCAGTGAGGTCTCCCCGGCTACTTTATCTAAAATAGCTATCCCCCACACCAACCCCACGCCCTTCCTATCCCTCCTTCCCCACTTTACTTTTTCCCCTTAGCTCTTAGTACTATCCTGCATACTGCATTTTTCTAATGTGCTTATTGCCTGCTCCCTCGGCTAGTGTGAGAACTCCACGAAGTCAGGGATTTTGGACTGTTTTAGTCACCCCTGGGGTTGCCATGGGAGTCCCTGGGTGGCTCAAACAGTTTGCGCTTGATTACTAACTGCCAGAAATTCAAGCTGGATTCACGAGAGAACATGGAACCGGGAATATCATTGCCGACGTCAGATGGATCCTGCTGAGAGCAGAGAACACCTGGAAGATGTTTACCTGTGTTTTATTGACCATTCCAGGCCTTTCTTCCGTGGTACCACTGGGTGGGTTTGGTCTGCTGAACTTATTTCCTTGAAACACAGTAATGATAACCGCTTACATGTTATAATGATCTTTTTCATATTCCTTACTTCCTGTGAAGCCTGTGAAGTGTTCATCCTACGTAAATGAGGAAAGTGAGGCCTAGAAAGGTTCCCTGAGTCATACAACCTCCCAAACAGGATCAACCCAATCCATATTGTTGGCACTCTCCCTCATTCTGAGGAATCCAAATCCTGAAGTGACTAATGGAGAATGGGTGGTCAGGGCCTAGATTTTCCTGGAGAAGGAGGCAGTTGGGACTTCTAGACTGGAGGGCTGGGGAGAAGAGATTGAACAAAGAACAAAGGGTTGCAGGTGGCTGTCAGGTAAGGAATGAAGCAGGGAGAGAGAGGTTTAGGAAAATCTAGGGTGGGGAGGTATAATCCTCTCCCCCATTTCCACCTCCCCCACATTCCTTGTCATTCGGTTTGTTTCTAATAAGGAATTAAGGGAGGTTTTTGAGCAAGGCAGTATTATAGCTACTTCTCCACCCCATTTATTTGGGAATCTATTATGTCCTTAAACCCAAACCAAACCCTTTGCTGGTGAGTCAATTATGACTAACAGTGACCCCTTTACGACAGAATAGAACTGCTCCATAGGGTTTTCTTGGCTATAATCTTTAAGGAAGCAGAATACCAGGCCTTTTTTCTGTGATGCCACTGGGTGGGTTCGTATCATCAATCTTTAGATCAGTAGTTGGGTGCAAACTTTTTGCACCACCAAGGGAATTATAATGTCCATATACCCTTTATATTTTTTTGGTTAATTTAGCAACATATACTTAAAGTGTGTTATCTGAATCTATCATAAAACATTTCATTTGCATATAGTACCCGCTTCTGCTAAACTTTCAAATCTTTGAGACTTTCTCAAAACCTCTTCCCCCTAAAGAGTAGACTGCTTGGCACATGCAGGGTGCTGAAAATTAGAAGTCTAGTATTCTAATCACATACTATCATATCCATCCATCCATCCATCCATCCATCCATCCATCCATCCATCCATCCATCCACCCATCCACCCATCCATCCATCCATCCATCCATCATCCATCCACCCACCCACCCACCTGTCATGGATTGAATTGTGTCCCCCCAAAATATGCATCAGCTTGGCTAGGCCATGTGTATTATGTGACTGTCTACTATCTTATGTGCTGTAAATCCTACCTCTATGATGTTAATTAGGCAGGATTAGAGGAGGTTATGTTAATGAGGCAGGACTCGATCTACAAGATTAGGTTGTGTCCTAAATCCTTTCTTTTGAAATATAAAAGAGAGAAGCAAGCAGAGAGACATGGGAACCTCATACCACCAAGAAAGCAGTGCCAGGAGCAGAGTGTGTCCTTTGGACTCAGATTCCCTGCGTTGAGAGGTTCCTCAGCTGGGAAGATTGATGACAAGGACCTTCCCCCAGAGCTGACAGAGAGAGAAAGCCTTCCCCTGGAGCTGGCACCCTGAATTCAGACTTCCAGCCTCCTATACCGTGACAGAATAAATTTCTCTTTGTCAAAGCTATCCACTTGTGATATTTCTGTTATAGCAGCACTAGATGACTAAGACACTATGCATTCATCCATCCACCCACCCACCACCCATCCATCTACCTATCTACCCCCACCTCCCCACTCATCCACTCATCCACTCACCCACCCATCCACCCATCCATCCATCAATCCATCCTATACTGAGTACCTCCTACAATCCAGACAAACTGCCTGGAGCTAGGAGTAAAAAAGAAACAGATCACAGTCCCTTTCCTCAGAGCTCCCAGTCAAGTTGGGATGAAAAAGTAAAAAAGCAGTTACTATACATTGTGACAAATTCTATGAATCACCAGGGAGCTGGGGAATTAACAAGGAGGGGTACTTTATCAAGGTAGGGCAGGAACAGGGTATAAGAAACCCAGTTACTGAGAGAATATGGCAAATTGGGGAAATCACAGGAAAGCTCAGTTTGGCTAAACATAGGGGAGAAATGGATTAGAAGGAGAATGAGGCTAGAGAGAGAAGGCGGGACCAGATTACGAAGGGTTTTTTCTTTATCTTTTTTATGTCATGCTAAGACAGTGATTCTTATATTGTTTTCTGCCTACAATAGACCCAAAAGGATGAAACATATAGTCCATCAGCAGCATGGTAACGAGGAGCAGCTGAGTGGGCACATTGCCAACTTCAGGTTCGGATATAGCCTTGACCCCTCATTACCAGGTGTTTTAGTCATCTAGTGCTGCTGTAACAGAAATTCCACAAGTGGGTGGCTTTAACAACCAGAAATTGGTTTTCTCACAATTTAGGAGGCTAGAAGTCCAAATTCCGGGCACAGGCTGTAGGGGCAGCCTTTCTTTCTCTGTTGGCTCTGGAGGAAAGTCCTCGTCTCTTCTGAGCTTCTGCTCCTGGGTGATCTTCCTGTGGCTTGGCATCTGACTTACCCCCTCTACTCGCTTGTTTAATCTCTTTCATATCTCAAAAGAGGTTGACTCAAGATATACTCTAAACTAATCCTGCCTCATTAACATAACAAAGACAGCCATTCCAAATGGGATTATAACCACAGGCATAGAGGTTAGGATTTACAGTACATATATTTGGGGGACACAATTCAATCCATAACACCAGGTTAAGATTCATGATTTTTATTAAGGGTATGGATTTCATCTGAAGGCTGTATGGTCTTGTGTAAGTTACTTTAACACCCTGGGCCTAGTTTTCGTACCTATAAATTTGTGGGCTAGCTGATAGGGTGAGCTCTAGGACCCGATGTCCACCATACTTGAGCTGTGTTACCTTGGATAAATTGTCCATCCTCCTTAAGCCTGTGTCCTCATGGGAAAACTGGATCAATACTAACTGTGGTGCCTACATCAAAAGTTCACTGATAATGAATGAGGTAATGCATGTAAAGCTCCTGGCATAGTATGTAGCATACAATAAAACCAAAAACCAAACCCACTGCCATCGAGTCGATTCTGACTCATAGCGACCCTATAGGACAGAGTAGAACTGCCCCATAGAGTTTCCAAGGAGCGCTTGGTGGATTCGAACTGCCAACCTCTTGGTTAGCAGCCGTAGCACTTAACCACTACTCCACCAGGGTTTCCAGCATACAATAAGTGATCAATAAATGTTAATGATCATGAAGGTAATGTGGTACTGCAGCTCCCTTGCAGCCTAACGGTGTTAGCAATAATCAGCTCATTGCCATCACCATCACCATCATCACCATGACCATCATCAGCATGATACTGAAGTTCTGGGAGGCCATTGCTCACTGGGTTCCTCCCCTTTACGTCTTCCCTTGTGGTTGTCTTATGAAAGGGAAGGCAAGACTTTGTCTCACATACTTGGATAGGTTATCAGGAGGGACCAGTCCCTGGAGAAGGACATTGTGCTTAGTCAAGTAGAGGGCCAGCAAAAAAGAGGAAGACCCTTGATGAGATGGATTGACACAGTGACTGCAACCATGGGCTCAAACATAATAAAGATTCTGAGGATGATGCAGGGCCAGGCAGTGTTTCGTTCTGCTGTACATATGGTTGCTACGAATCAGAACCAACTCGAGGGCACCTAATAACATTATCATTGTCATCATCATCATTGTTGAGACCACTTTGTGTATAGCGTCAAACTGGGCCCAAGGAGGACAGATACAGGTAAACCATTGTTTAGCACCCTGTAGCGTACAAAGGGAGTCCCTGGGCAGTGCAAATGGCTAAACACTCGACTGTAAAGGAAATGTCAGTGGTTCTAATCCACCCAAGGGTACCTCAGAAGAAATTCCTGTAGATCTGCTTCCAGAAAACGCTGCCATTGAAAACTCTCTGCAGCATAGTTCTACTCTGACACACATGGGTCGCCATGAGTTGAATTCAACTCGATGGCAGTTGGTAGCTTACAAAACCCTTTCATGTGCATTATCACCTCATAAACAAACAAAAAAAAACAGACTCAATTGCTGTCAAGTAGATTCCAACTCATCGTGTGACACTATAGGACACAGTAGAACTGCCCCATAGGGTTTCCAAGGCTGTAATCTTACAGAAGTGGATTGCCACATTTTTCTTCCGTGGAGTGGCTGGTGGGTTAGAACTGCTGACCTTTCAGTTAGCAGCGAAGCACTTAACCACTGTGCCACCGCCTTTATCATCTGATACCACCCTGGAATAAGAGGCTGAAAGGCAGACTTATATCACACAGTCGGATAAAGTGGCATTGACATGCAAAACCATTTTATATTCACAAGTAATATCAACATGCCTTCCTGAGCCCCCATGTCCTCCCCTCATGCCATCCCTGGGTTCTACCCATCCCTCAGTTCACCTCAGAAAACCCAGGGTGACAGCTGAGCACATTTCTTAGGACTGCAAAAACAAGCAGAAAGGTGATTGTTTTAAAAGCAGTAACAAGATGTTCCAAATCAAAATGTTTCATACCCATTCCACAGCCAAGCAGTGCCCCAGCTGGGATGTGGACCCACCTCTTCTACATTGAAGCCCCATCTCCTTCCTCTAGTACATGCAGCTCTAGCATTTGGAGTTGGGGAGCTCCGGGGGGAGGGAGTGTGAACCCCAGAGGCTGGGAGGGGCAGTCCTAGCTCTCTAGAGCTAAGCTATAAAGGAAGGCCCCACCTCTAACACGCACCTGGTTTGTGGTGCATTCAGGCCTCTGCCATCTCTGGGGGCCTTCTTAACCTGGAACTTGACAGGAACAATCAACATTAATTGTTGTTGTTAGGTGCCATCGAGTCGGTTCTGACTCATAGGGACCCCATGTACAACAGAATGAAACACTGCCCGGTCTACGCCTTCCTTACAATATGAATGGGGGCTTTCTATTTAGCCAGCCTAACTGAAACGTGAAAAACAAAGTGCATCAGGATTACAAAGCTCTACCTGATAATTTATGGGCCATGTAGTCCGAGGATGGGAGCCCTGGGGGCACAGTGGTTAAGCCCTCACACGCGAACCTAAAGATTGGGAACCCACCAGCTGCTCCACAGGAGAAAGATGTGGCAGTCTGCTCCCATAAAGATTTGGAAACCCTGTGGGGCAGTTCTACTCTGGCCTATAGGTTTGCTGTGAGTCTGAACGGACTCGATGGCAATGAGTTTGGTTTGGTGCAGTCCCAGGGCCGTTTGGAAGCAGAAGCTGAGGAAAGAAATGCTTCTGGCTCCTCCTCTTCTCCACCTACGTTCCTGACCACCACGCACTCTTTAGGGAGCAGGAAAAGGGGATAAAAAAAAAGAGGAGAGGAAATTAGGAGGAAAAAGGAGAAGAGGAGCTTTCTCTAGTGCATGCCAGTGCAGAAAATGGGGTGGGAAAATGAGAATCCCCCAGAAGGGTCGGTCCCTTCTTGCCCTAGAAGCTGCATTTCCACAACTACTCCCTCATCCTCTGGGTATAACCAAACCACTAAGAGGAACCACCCTTCCGAGGGAAACACTGCCTGCTTTTTTCAGTTAAAAGTCTTGTAGTCTGTGGTTTGTAAGCCACACGTGGTGCTGGAAGCTCCCAGAAATAAGGATGAAAGAAAATGATTTAAATCTGGTCATAGAAGCTCTGTGCAGCTACACTTTCACTTACTGACTCTGCAAATTATGTTGGAAGTTAGCTACACTTTATTCCCCGAGTCTTATATCATAGGTTGTCTCTCATTTAATCCTTACAACAACCCTGTGAGATTAATTCTTATTACCCCCATCTTACAGATGAAGATACTGAGGTTCAGAAAGGTCTGAGGCCCAGCCAGTTGTGGAGCTGAATCTGAAATCAAGTCAGAGCCTGTGTCTTAAGGACTATACTTAACAACCTCCCGGAGAAAAAGGGTGAGGGGCAAACACTGAAAACAGCTACAGTCCCCTCCCCCTGCCCCGCCCCTTACTCCTTTAAAAAGTGGAGAAACCTTCTATTCTAAAGCTGTCTGAAAGAGCTTATACAAATTTAAATATTTTTTATAACAATCAGATGACTTTTGCTCAAGAAATATATTACTCTCATAATAAGAAAGGTTTGTAGAGATTCGCTTTTCAGAAGCGGTGGCCCTGAAACCCAGAGAGGAGGCTAAGGACACTTCTCGAGGTCACACCATTAGTTTGGTGGCAGAAATAAGGCTTAAAAATCAGGGCTTCTCGCTCCCTGGCCAAAGCTTGGCTGGGCCCCATCAAGCTGCTTTGCAAAGTGTCACTGCTTCTGCCCCTATCAGGGATGACTGCTTGAAGGAGGGTGGTCTCTTTTTGTGAGCTAGAGCTTTTAGACACTATTTAAACTTACCGGTTTTTAAATAATGTCCTCCAATCAGCTTCTGATAAGTTAGTCCTCTGCCATCTCCTCCGGGCTGTTTAACCAGGGGGCTCCTGCTACAGCTCCAGATGTTTGGCGAAAGTGGGGACATCCCTTTGTCTCTCTGTGAAGCAGATGACTATATTTCATAATTTGCTCTGACCTCCAACCCTAAGAGCAACTCCTCTGCTTGCCTGGCTGACATCTAAGGCCCTCCACAATCTGGACCCACCCCACCCAGGTCATCTCTTTCTTCCCTAGGTCGCAGCAGCACACACTCATCACACCAGACGGGTCTCCTGAGCTCATCCCATTTCGGCAGCGGAAGTATCCTTCCTTCTCTCCTCCTGTGCAAGTCCATTACCTAAAGCTTTCCCCGTGTGTTGTTATTGTTGTTAGGTGCCCTTGAGGCGGTTCCAACTTACCGGGACCTTATGTGTAACAGAAAGAAATGTTGCCCAGCAGCCCTGGGCCATCCTCACAATTGTTGCTATGGTTGAGCCCACTGTTGCAGCCACTGTGTCAATCCACTTTGTTGAGGGTCTTCCTCTTTTTTGATGATCCTCTGCTTTACCAAACATGATGTCCTTCTCTAGGGATTGGTCCCACCTGATAACACATAAGGGGCATTCTGGCTGTACTTCTTCTACCCCAATGGTTTGCTTTCCCATATCCCCTTATACTTGATATTCTCAACATGTATAGCCCTTAAAACGTCTCTGTACGTTTCTCCAAATGTAATGCAGGTTCCTTGAGGGAAGGCACACACTTTCATTCACTCACTAGAGATTTTAAAAGCACTTTATAAGGTGAGATATCAAGAGAAATATAAGCGGTAGTTGTTTCCTGTCCTCAAGAAGGGGAGACTCTAGTAGTTAGTAGACATCTGTCTGGCAAATAGGGGGCCCTCAACCAAGGTTTGCTATATTTAACGATATATATAACTACTCCATAACGTTTTCAATGGCTGATTTTTGGAAGTAAGTCATCAGGCCTTTCTCCTGAGGTGCTTCTGGGTAGGCTTGAACCTCCAACCTTTTCAGCTAGCAGCTTATCACAGTTCTACCCTGACACACATGGAGTTGCCATGAGTCAGAACCAACCGAACGGCTACTGGTTTGCCTTTTTTTTTCTTGTTGACATATACAATGCCTCTTATTGCAATTGTTCGGAACCCTGGTGGCTCAGTGGTTAAGAGCTACGGTGGCTAACCAAAAGGTCAGCAGTTCGAATCCACCAGCTGCTCCTTGGAAACCCTATGTAGGGCAGTTCTACTCTGTACTACAGGGTTGCTATGAGTCAGAATTGACTTGTCCAAAATGCTTTTTTTTTTTAATTGCAATTATTTGCTGTTTCTATGTCCCACGGGTGCTATCAAGTGGTGTTATAGGGAATGCATCTTGAAAGAGGTGTCACTGAAACTAGGACTTAAGGACAGAGAATTTTTTAATTATTATCAAAAATTGGGAGGTTATCTGCAGAATAAACAGTATCCCTACCACACCACACTTCCCTAGGCACGGCAGGGTGCCAGGAAGACACCAGGTACAGCGAAAAAGCTGCCCAGTGCAGTGCAGCTCTGACCCTGCTTGAATTAGCTTTAGCGACAACCGGCAAGTTGCTTAACTTCCCTGGGCCCCACTTCCCATTCCATTCCGAAGTGATTAGGTGGCAGAGACTTGAGAAAGACCAGGGTTCAAATTATGACTGTGTATGATCTTGAACAAATCAGTTGGGGGTGCGGGGCTTAGCCTCAGTTTTCTTCCTATAAATTGGATAAAATAATTCCTACCATACAGGGTTTTTGTGAGGTTTTTAAGATCATGTAAATTGCTAAACACGGTGCCTGCAATTATTATGTTTCTTTCTACAAAAGTAGGGAGTGACAAACCTTAATCTGCCTCCTTTCAGTGCGGCTGCCGGTGGTTTCCGAGCACAGCACAGTGTCTTGTCCATAGTATGGGCTGATGACAGACTGCATGACCTCCAAAGAGAAGAAAGGGTTTCAAAAAACTAACTCGGATGCCGAATAAAAGTGTTCCCTTGAACAGACTTAATGCAGCGCAAGGATCTTCGGTAATTCTTTCCAAACATGCCTCAGAAGCGGACTAGTTTTTAGGCAGTTCTTTCCGCCTCCCAACCCAGGGAAAAAGACAGGGACCACCCCCGTGGAGGGCTTGGTGGGTGGGCTAGACCTGGGGGAATGGGAGGCTTGTCCCAAACGCCTTACTTCCATTCCCCCGGGGCTGGGCTCCTCGGATGTCCCCACTTCGTTTCCTCTCTCTGCACAGGGCGCGGGGGGCTTGTACACCGCCTGTTGCGCAGGGTCATTCCGGGCTCTCGTCCCTCTGGCCCCGCCCGGGTGCCCCCGCCCCTGTAGACCCGCTCCCCTTCCCTCAGCCGCCTCCCGCCCGCCCCGGCCTCCGTAGACCCGCCTGGCCACCACCCTCCCCTAGGGCCACCTCGGCCGCCCGCCCCGGTGCCCGCAGGCTCCGCCCGGCCGCCCGCTCCCTCGGCGGCCCCCCCACCTCGGCCTCCTGTCCCGGCCCCCGGGGACCCGCCCGGCCGCCCCGCTCCCCTCGGCTGTCTCCCCCACGTCGCCCTCCTGTCCCGGCCCCCGAGGACCCTCCCGGCGGCCCCCGAGGACTCCCCGGGTGCCCGCGGGCCCCGCCCCGGGCCCGGCCCTCCCTCTCCAGGGTCGTGGCGGCAGGGAGGAGGGGCCGCCCGGCGGCCCCGGCGTGCGTGGCAGGCTCGCCCGACTCGGCCTCCCTTCCCGGGAGGCGGGGTCGGCGCCGCGGCGGCGGCGGCGGCAGCGGCGGCGGGGCCCCCTCCTCCTTCCTCCCAGGGTCCGGCCTCCTGCCTCGCCCGCCCGCCCGCTCTCGCGCTCTCTCTCTCTCTCTGCCCCTCCGACGCCAGCAGCGCCCGCGTGCAGCTCTCCCAGCCCCGGGGGAGCCCGAGCAAGTTTCCCGGGCCGCGCGCCCCGCTCGCTCGCGTCCCAGCCCGCGGCCTCAGCCGCCGCCGCGCCCGCCATGCCCTCGGCCAAACAAAGGGGCTCTAAGGGCGGCCACGGCGCCGCGAGCCCCTCGGAGAAGGGCGCCCACCCGTCGGGCGGCGCGGATGACGTGGCGAAGAAGCCGCCGCCGCCGCCGCCACAGCAGCCGCCGCCGCCGCAGCCGCACCAGCATCAGCATCAGCAGAACCAGGCGCACGGCAAAGGCGGCCACCGCGGTGGTGGCGGCGGCGGCAGGTCCTCCTCCGCGGCCGCCGCCTCGTCCTCGGCGTCCTGCTCGCGCAGGCTGGGCAAGGCGCTCAACTTTCTCTTCTACCTCGCCCTTGTGGCGGCGGCCGCCTTCTCGGGCTGGTGTGTCCACCACGTCCTGGACGAGGTCCAGCAGGTCCGGCTCAGCCACCAGGACTTCTCCCGGCAGCGGGAGGAGCTGGGCCAGGGCTTGCAGGGAGTCGAGCAGAAGGTAGGTACCCTCGGCCGCCTCGAACCCCCACCACCCGGAGCGCCCCCGGGACCCAGAGCCGGGCCCCTCTCCTGCCTCGGCCCAGTCCTCCCCTCTTCCCCGCAAGCCCCTCCGAGTCGCGTAGGCGCCGGCCCGACCTGGCTCTCGAGGGTTCACTCCTCCCCCGTCCCCTCTCGTTCCGAGCCAGACCCCAGACCCTCTTTGTTAATGGCTGCGGAGGAATTGGCTCCGAGGGGATGGACCTCTGCAAGGATGGTTGGGCCAGGGGGAGGGTGGGCCAAGGACATCTCACAGGACATTAGCGGTGACCTGTAAGGAAGCCGGCAGGCCCTCGGGAGCCCGTTGTTTTTGGATTAGGAACCGTTGAATGGGCAGTTGTGTGAAGCTTGGAAGGCAGCAGGCGCATCCCTGGAAGCTTCTGGCAAGGCCGCACCTCCGCTCTCCCAGTGGGGGACATATGAGCCAGTTTTTAATAGTTCCTGGAGCTTGAGAAAGGAAAAACTAGTATTCTTACTCATTTGCGAACTTCCATCTAAATATATGAGGCCCCTTGGGACCCATGTGGTTATTTGAAGTAGCACACTTCAGCTTTAGAGGGAAAGAAACGCTGGAAAATACCAGGTCGTACTGGTGAATACACCTCCATACAGGTACATTTGTACCGTGTTTAGACAGCTTTGGTATCATTTAATCCTCATAGCAGCCCTGGGAAGGAAGTGGGACTGGTGGTTTTGACTCCATTTTCCAGACTAGAAAATTGAGGTTTACAGAGATGAATTGAATCTCTGTAATGAATTGACAAAGACCTCCAGCTAGCAAGTGGCAGAGTGATAACGTTTAGGTCATTGCCCCTTCCATTCTTCCTGAACTGCCCAGTTAGGAGTCCACAGGAGCCTAGATGAGGCATGGATGGTCCCTGCTCTGGTTTGTCCAGACCAATCTTTGTTTGCCTCCTCCGGCCTCCACTAATTTCATTGCTCAATGAAAGTTGCATGACCCAGACAAAAAATCCCGCCACTTTGGAGCCAGGAACTACTGCCTCCTTTTCCCAGCATGCTGCCTGTCCTGCCGAGTTTTCTCTGTACTTTTGTTGAGTATGCAGGACTAGGAATTTCTTCCGAAGACTGGCAGATCAACTGGAATGAGTCAGCCTGCTAAATGATGCAGGCCAAGGGAGGTGACTTTTCTAAGGGAATTAAGTAGGCAGTGCTGCTTTGCCTTACCCTGGATGTCAGGTGACTCTTAAAAAATAGACATATTGCCACAGCATAATCACTAGCCTCTCTGTTTCCTCTCTTTCGTCCACCCACCTATCAATCATAATATTTATTGCAGCCTGATAGTCATGGCTCTGCGTAGGTAGGCCCTGTGGAGGCTCGAAGAATTAAAAGACAGGGCCTTTCCCATTGCAGAGAAGGTGTGAATCGTTTGTAAAGGAGCATACAAGTAGGTGTCAGTTGAGGGTAATTGCTGTGCAGGTTCAGGTTCAGGAGAGTGGAATTTGCCAAGTCCTGTGTGCCTGGTATGGACTTGATGGCAACGGCAGTGGTTCTTTGGTTTTGGTGTGCCTGGTGGCCAGAGTAACTGGTTGCTGTCAAGCTGATTCCGACTCATGTTGACCTCACGTGTCAGAGAACTGTGCTCTGTGGGGTTTTCAGCGGCAGATTTTTTTTCCTGGGAACTAAATCGCCAGGGCTTTCTCCCGAGGCACCTCTGGGCAAACTTCAACTTCCAACCTTTCAGTTGGCAGCTGAGCACGTTAACCATTTGCACCACCCAGGGCTAGGATAGTGCCAGTCTTATGGTTAGTAAGTGTGGAAAGAACACATAGGTGTGAAGACAATCTTGAGCATGAAAGGAAGTGGCTCCCTAGCCCACAGTAGAGTGACATTTAGGGAGTAGTGAGAGGAGGCTGGATACTGAATCCAGGTTGAAGAGTTTGGCCTTTATTCCTGGTGCTTCCTCCCTGTACCTCCCTTATTTGTCTTGTTGTCCTTATTCCTCAGCTACGTACAGGTTATACAGATTACTTTCCTCTTGGAGGTTGAGTTTTTTCATCAACACAATGAGGGGAGGGCTCAGGCCAATTTTTTTTTTTTTAATTTTTATTGTGCTTTAAGTGAAAGTTTACAAATCAAGTCAGTCTCTCACACGAAAACCCATATACACCTTGCTACACACTCCCATTTACTCTCCCCCTAATGAGAAAGCCCACTTTCTCCCTCCACTCTCTCTTTTCGTGTCCATTTCACCAGCTTTTAACCCCCTCCACCCTCTCATCTCCCCTCCAGGAAGGAGGTGCCAACATAGTCTGAAGTGTCCACCTGATCCAAGAAGCTCACTCCTCACCAGCATCCCTCTCCAGCCCACTGTCCAGTCCAATCCATGTCTGAAGAGTTGACTTCGGAAATGGTTCCTGTCCTGGGCCAACAGAAGGTCTGGGGGCCATGACCACTGGGGTCCTTTTAGTCTCAGTCAGACCATTAAGTCTGGCCTTATGAGAATTTGGGGTCTGCATCCCACCGCTCTCCTGCTCCCTCAGGGATTCTCTGTTGTGTTCCCTGTCAGGGCAGTCATCGGTTGTAGCCGGGCACCATCTAGTTCTTCTGGCCTCAGGATAATGTAGCCTCTGGTTCATGTGGCCCTTTCTGTCTCTTGGGCTCATAATTGCCTTGCGTCCTTGGTGTTCTTCATTCTCCTTTGATCCAGGTGGGTTGAGACCAACTGATGCATCTTAGATGGCTGCTTGCTAGCGTTTAAGACCCCAGACGCCACTCTTCAAAGTGGGATGCAGAACGTTTTCTTAATAGATTTTATTATGCCAATTGACTTAGATGTCCCCTGAAACCATGGTCCCCAGACTTCTGCTCCTGCTATGCTGGCCTTCGAAGCATTCAGTTTATTCAGGAAGCTTCTTTGCTTTTGGTTTAGTCCAATTGTGCTGACCTCCCCTGTATTGTGTGTTGTCTTTCCCTTCACCTAAAGTAGTTCTTACCTAGTATCTAATTAGTGAATGTCAGGCCAAATTTTTAAGAATCCTCGCGACTCTGAAATTATTGAATTTATGACCACCTTTTAAGAACTTTAGTAGTGGCATCAGGCTTGGATTTAATGGCCGATGCATATTGTGCGTTTATGTGCCAGGCTCTGTGCTAAGCATTTGAAAATTCATCATCTCTTTTGATCTTCACAACAACCTCAAGAGCTAAGTAGTAGTATTATCCCCCTTTTGCAGATGAAGAAACTGAGGCACAAGGAGGCTAAACAACTTTGCACGGTTACACAGCTAGTAAGTGGCAGGGCCAGGATTCAAACCCAGGCTGTCTAACTCCTAGGACCCTCTTAGCCACTCTGCTGTTCATTTTGTTGTCTTTCCCGTACCTACTAGCCTAGTACGTTAAAAACAAAACGCCATTGCCATTGAGTTGATTCTGACTCATAGCGACCCTATGCATAGGACAGAGTAGAACTGCTCATAGGGTTTCCAAGGAGCAGCTGGTGGATTCGAACTGCCAGTCTTTTAGTTAGTAGCCTGACCTCTTAACCACTTTGCCACCAGGGCTCCAGCAAAAAAAAGTGTATAGTAGGGGCTTAATAAATACTTATTCCATTGACTTGGAACTCAGAACATGCCCAGAACAAGGTTAGAATTTTCCACAACATGCGGCCACTTCAGAGGCTGTCTGCACTTTTGGGGTGGCCAGTACATGAGAAGTTATTTTGCATTGAGGGTCCAAGAGCAGTTGGTTTTCTGACAGCCTAAATTTTAATCTTTTATAACTCCATCTGAGATGAGGCAGTGGTTGGGGTTTGGTTATCAGCAAGGAAATGTGCTTTATAGTATTACTTTTAATAATTGGTATCCACCATGGGCCAGGCATTCTATGAAGTGCTTTATATAACCACTTTTTCAGTACTGCCCACCACCCTCTCAGGCAGGTACGTCTTATTAGCACCATTTCACAGATGGGGCAGCTGAGCCTGGAATGGTTATGTTACTCCTTCAAGATCACACGCACACACCATAAGTGATGGAGCTGGGATTGGAGTCAGGGCGGTCTGACTCTGAACCACTCTACTCTACTGCCGTATGGGTTGCCCACCTGGTCGCTCTTATTCTCCAGGTGCTCTCGGTATTGGAAAATGGCCCAGGTCTCCTGAATGGCTGTAGCACAGCCAATAGGCTGGCCTGGCCTTGCCTGGAAGATTCAGCACACACACAAGTGGGTCCAAGGCTTCAGAAAATGTTTGCAGGTCAGTTCTAGTCCCTCTGAAGAACCCGTGTTGCCTGGGAAGGCCCAAGGTGTAATGAACTAGGGACCCAGGTGGCATGAAGCAGTTGTGGGAGTGGGCTTGGGCCTGTTTGGGAGAGTTCAGTGAGACTCAGAGCTATTTGCGAAGGGTGAGTTCTCTGGCCCTGTTTCTTTATTTTCCCGTCTTGACTTTCTGGACAAGGAGGCAGACTTGGGGTTTAGGAAACCTCTCTTCTATGCACTCATGCATTTTGAACACACCTCTGTATGAGCAGATCCCATAGTGGCTAAGAGCTCAGGTTTTTAATGCCTAGCTCTATCACTTACCAGTTGTGTGACCTTAAACTCCCTAATCCTCAGTTTCCTTCTGTGTAAAATGGAAATCAATGGAAGCAACATACTTGATATTATTACAAGGATGTAACCCTAGTGGTGCTGTGGTTTAATGCTCGGCTGCTAACCGAAAGGTTGGCGGTTCGAACCCCCCAGCCACTCTGTGGGAGACAGATGCTGCAGTCTTGGAAACCCTATGGGGCAGTTCTACACTGTCCTGTAGGGTTGCTATGAATCGGCATCAACTCAATGGCAAAGGTTTTCGTTTTTTGGTTTTATTGAGATAATGCCTGTAAGGTATTTTATATAGTTTTGGTACACAGTAACTTCCCTATTGAAGTTGAATGTCAGCCATGGCCAACCTCCTCCCCGTCTCCTTCCCAGGCTCTGAGTTCCTTGCGGGCAGGGGGGATCCTGTCCCACTTGTTACATTATCTCAGGCATCGTGCCCAGCATCTGCCACGTAGTGGGTACCCCACATATGTTCAGTTAGCAGATGCATCCAAGGCATATTGATGAGAACGAGTTCTTTGCCCGTAAAAATGAACAACTTAATCATCAGCAGGGGACACTTTCTGTGATGTTTTTATACTGATGGAGGTTGGTTTGTTTGGTTTCATCCATAATTTCAGATACAGTCCCCTTCCTAACTGTAAAGAGTCAGCCCAGGTTAGGGGTAACAGTCAGAGGGCAGAGGGGAAATGGACCAGCTTGGTCTTCATCAGAGGCTTTACTCTTTTAAAGAATTCACTCCTCGATTCATTCCAAAAGTATTGGGTGAACACCTGTCCTGTTACAGGTACTGTGCTCATCAGCCCCTGCCGCCATTCTGAGTGCCGCCCTTACACAGGCAGGTACTGTGATTCAATCACCTAGTTCGGAGGTGGCCTTCACTCCAGCACCTGCTTAACGTATCCTTTATGATGCAGGTTGAATTTGGTTGGGCAGGGAAACTGTTTAATATTCTGGAGTCCGTGGGAACCTTACTCTATCTCAAAATCATAGACTGGTAGAGCTAGCAGAAACTTTAGAGACCTGTTTCATAGATGAGGAACCTGGGCTTGGGAAGGGGAAGTGACATGCTTGTGTTCACAGAGCTGATTATTGGTGGAGCTGGAACTAGAGCCCAGGTGTCCGGGTCACATTCCCACTGTGTTTTCAGTTTATCCCCCTATCTTTTGGCATTGGGCTGAGGATGGTGCTAGAAATCTACGGACTTCTGAGGTACTTCAGGGCAAAGACAATGATAATAAAGGTAATACCTCTTGCCATCAAGTTGATTCTGACTTATAGCGACCCTCTAAGACAGAGTAGAACTGCCCGTAATCTTTACGGAAGCAGACTGACTGCCACATCTTCCTCCTGTGGAGTGCCGGTGGGTTCTAACTGCCAACCTTTCATTTGGCAGCTGAGCACATAACCACTGCACCACCAAAAGCAAAAAGCCAAACCTGTTGCTGTTGAGTCAATTACAGCTCAGAGCAGCCCTATAGGACAGAGTAAAACTGTCCCATAGGGTTTCCAAGGAGCAGCTGGTAGATTCAAACTGCCGACCTTTTGCTTAGCAGCCAAGCTCTTTAACTACTGTGCTATCAGAGCTTCTTAATGTAGGTGATGGCTACCATCTATTGCGTATTTGCTTTGTGTTAGGCATGGTTTAAGCATTTTGCATATATTAACTCATTTACTACTTGCAGGGCAGTTCTGTAAGTCAGATACTATTTTTATTCCCATTCTGCAGAGGAGGTAACCAACCACAGATGAGCTGAATAACTTGTTCAAGATCACACAGCTGGGACGTATCAGAATTAGAATTTGAACCCAGGCAATTTGGTTCCAAGAGTCCTGGTGGTGCAAACCATTAAGCAGTTGGCTGCTAACTGAAAAGTTGGCGGTTCGAACCCACCCAGTGGCTCCACTGGAGAAAAACCTGGCTATCTGCTTCCATAAAGATTATAGCCAAGAAAACCCAATGGAGCAGTGTACTCTGTAACATGGGGTTGCTAGGAGTTGTAATCAACTCGATGGCATCTAACAACACCAGCAGTTTGGTTCCAGAGCCACTATTTTTATTAGCGTCCTAATGTGGAAAATTTTAAGCATAAACAAAAGAAAAGAGAACAGTGTAATGAATCCCTGGTTACCTGTCACTCAGTTTCAATAATTATCAATTTTTTTCCCCCTACTACCCTGCCCCCCTCCTTTTTTTTGCCTGGAGTGGTTGGGTTGGGTATGTTGAAATTAATCCCTGACACTTATTTCACCCAAAGTATTTTAGAATTTATTTCTAGTAGATAAGGGTTCTTTTCATTTCCTTTCCTCGTTTCTTTTAACAAAACACACTATTATCACACCAAGCAAAGTTAACAGTGTTTCCCTAATAGCATCTAATAAAACCAAAAAAACCAAACCTGTTGCGTTCAAGTAGTTCCGACTCATGGTGTCCCCATGCATTACAGAGTAGAACTGAGCTTCACAGAGGTTTTTCTTGGCTGGCCTTTCTTCTGCGGAGCAGCTAGGTGGGTTCAAACCACCAACCTTTAGGTTAGCAACTGATCGCAAACTGTAACCTAGTCCGTAATCAAATTTCCCTAATTCTCTCAAAAAAAGTCTTTTTTACAGTTAGTTTGAATTGGGATTTACATAAAGCCTGTGCGTTACTTATGATTGTTAAGCCTCTTAGATTTCTTTTAATCTGTGATAATTTCGCCTCTTCCCCGGTTTTAAAGTGCCATTTATTGTTGAAGATCCTGGTCATTTGTCCTGTAAATTTTTCCACGTTGGATTTGGCTGACTGCATCCTAGCCTTGTGTACGTGTTTCTCTATCTCATGTGTTTTCTGTAAACTGGTAGTTGATAGATTCAGGTTCTTTTTATTTTTCAAGAAAGTGTCAGAGGTAGCACTGTGTGCTTCCTTTGGCCCCCAGGTTTTAATCATCGTCCTACACAGCCTGTCAGTGTATGAAGTGGGCTGCCCCGGATAATTCCCAGGTCAGTGCTTGCTTAGGGTAGAATTTATTTAGAATAAATACATGGTGGAAAAGCAAGATCATAGTGTATTCACACAGTCAGAGAATGTTAAGAAATCGCCTGCTCCACTGCTCGCATTTTACTGGGGAGGACACTGGGGTACAGAGAGGACAGTGACTTCTTCAGGGCCGCACAGCTAGAAGTGTCGAGCAGAGACCAGAACCCTTGTCTTTTGCATCCCAGCCCAGTGTCCCCCATGTACCTCAGACTTTTTCCTACAAAGACTTGTAAGGCTCAGTTGCCAGAGCCAGAAACTCACCTAAAACTGGCTTAAAGAGAATATGTTGACTCAAAAAGTTCTCTCTTTAAGCCAGTTTAAGCCTGAAGGAGTCTATGCCTTCAGGTCTAGCAGTTTTCCAGAGATTCAGACTGTGTCCTCAGAACGTTATCTTTCCTTCTCTGAGTTCTTTGTATTGGTTTGATTCTCAGGCTGGTGTTCATTTGCTCGTTTGAGCAACTCTAGCTTTACCTCACCTATAGCTAGCAATCCCAGTGGAAAAGAGTTTTTCTTTCCCAGTAGTTTTAACAGGAGTCCTGGAATTGACCTCTTGGCCTGACTTAGGCTACATGCCCATCTCTGGGCTAATCACGGTGGCCCGGGGTGGGGCTGGAGCACAGAACATGTGGATTGGTCAGGCTTGGTTATGAAATCACTCATGGAATGCTTGGAGAGCAGGGCATCCTAGGGTTGGTCCCCCAAACCACATGGACTGTGTGGATGGATAGCTTTCCAAAGGAAAATTGTGGTGCCATTCTGGGAGAGGAGGCTAGGCAGGTACAACATAGCTGTATATCATAAAACTCATCAGCTCTTCTCAGCAATTAACATCTAGATTTTGGTTACAGGTACAGTCTCTGCAAGCCACATTCGGGACTTTTGAGTCTGTCTTGAGAAGCTCTCAACATAAGCAGGATCTCACAGAGAAAGCTGTGAAGCAAGGGGAGAGCGAGATCAACCGGATCAGCGAAGTTCTACAGAAACTCCAGAATGAGATTCTCAAAGATCTTTCAGACGGGATCCATGTGGTGAAGGACGCCCGAGAGCGGGACTTCACATCCCTTGAGAACACGGTGGAAGAGAGGCTGACAGAGCTCACCAAATCCATCAATGACAACATTGCCATCTTCACTGACGTCCAGAAGAGGAGCCAAAAGGAAATAAATGACGTGAAGGTGAAGGTTGCCTCTCTGGAAGAATCCGAGGAGTACAAGCAGGACTTGAAAGCCGTGAAAGAAGTTGTGAAGGAAATTCAAACCTCTGTGAAATCCAAAGAAAAGGACATTGAGGCCCTGAGAAGCACCCTCCAGACCATGGAGTCTGATGTGTACACAGAGGTCAAAGAGCTGGTGAACCTCAAACAGGAGCAGCAGAAGTTCAAGGAGGTGGCTGACATGGGGCATGCCACCTTGCAAACCCTCACGGAGAAAATTCTCCAGTCCGAGGAGTCCATTTCTCGCCTCCCTGGGGAGATCAGGAGACTTGAGGAAGAGCTACACCAACTGAAAGCCGATTTCAACAGGCCAGAAGAAGATGGCATGTTCAAAAATGCCGACGCCTTCGAAGCGCTCCAGAGAAAGAGTCAGGGATTGGACTCCAGGCTCCAAAATGTGGAAGATGGAGTCCAGTCCATGCAGTCGACTTCTGTGCAGCAGACAGAGAGCCTGGAATCCCTCCTGTCAAAGAGTGAGGAGTATGAGCAGCGCCTGAGCGCCCTGCAGGAGCGCGTGGAAGGCCTGGGCTCCTCCTCAGAGGCGGACAAGGATGGCATGGCCAGCACTGTGAGGAGCCTGGGGGAAGCGCAGCTCTCCCTCTATACCGATGTGGAAGAGCTGAAGAGAAGTGTGGGCGAGCTCCCCAGCACTGTGGAGGCACTCCAGAAGGTGCAAGAGCAAGTCCACTCGCTGCTCAGTCAGGACCAAGCCCAGGTGGCCCATCTGCCTCCTCAGGACTATCTGGACAAACTTTCTTCTCTAGACAACCTAAAATCCTCAGTAAGCCAAGTGGAATCGGACTTGAAAATGCTCAGGACTGCTGTGGACAGTTTGGTTGCGTACTCAGTCAAAATAGAAACCAACGAGAACAACCTGGAATCAGCCAAGGCTTTGTTGGATGACCTGAGAAATGATCTGGATAGGTTGTTTGTGAAAGTTGAAAAGATTCACGAAAAGGTCTAAATGAATCGTGTGCACAGGGTGTGGTTTTAAAAGTCCGACTTCTCATGACCAAAAAATGTTTTGTGTTCTCCCGCCGTCTCACACCACAGCCCCACCGCGCCCCCATTCCTTGTCCCCTCTTAAAGAGTGGTAGACACTACCTGGAACACCAGGGCATTGCATTTTTGTGCCCAGTTAACTTATTTACAATTATTACCACACGCCATTGGTTTCTTAAGTTTTCTGCTTCTGCTTTTGGTTGGTTTCCTGAAGGCCCAGCCCTTGTGAAGCAGTGGTGATTTTCAGAAGGGATGTCTCTAGTGTTAGAGAAAAAAGATAAGGCTTCAGCTCAAGGATTAACAGAAGCAGATTAACTCTAACCTCAAAGAATCCTGCTTGATGGCAGGGCCGAATAAAAAAAGGAGGAGAAGGGGAGGTCCTTTTATTTCTAATTGTTTTTAAGGAAAAATTAGTTTTATTTTTTTAATACTCCTAGCTGAGGTTTTCATGCGATAATAACTCACTTCTTGTCTTCCACTTTAAACTGGTTAAAACTCGTAAATGTCAGCTCTGAAATGGGAAGGGAAAAAGCCCCTCAGTTTTCAGTGTCAAAGAATCAGCTACTTGGCATTTAATTGGTCACCTCCCGTGGTGTGGGTGTCTTTTCCATTCGCCCTGTAGTCATGTCGAAGGTAACTATGCAAAGAATTCAGGCGGTTCGAATCCCTTGTGGTCTGTCTATGTCAGCTCCTTTGGCTGGGTCACCACAGGATGCATGGGTTTAGAATCCCAGCAAGTGGAGTCCTTGGGGTCTTTCAAGAAATTATGTGCGCTGTCCACAAAGGAACTGGGTGTCTCCTTGGGGAACGGAGGTGGCATCTTTTTTAGAAATGATGTCCATGAAGAGGTTTGCTGTGGGAGCAGACCCCCATTTGTAAGTGGGGAAAGTGTGCACTGCATTTTGTAATTGTTTGCCGTACGCCTTTCCCTTGGAGCTGTCCTGTTCTATAATGGCTGTCTTGCCCTTCAAAAAAGAAGAAAAGAAAAGGAAAAAAAAAAAAAAAAAAAAAGCTGAAAAGAAAAAGGGAAAAAAAAAAAAGGTTGTTTAGTTTACTGTGAAATGAACTGTATGGCTTATTTACAGTATTTTTAATTCTTAATAAATACCTGAGCTTTGTTACGACTTTTCTAGAGTGACTGCTTTCTGAGAATTTGATATATTTTAGGTATGTTTTCAATTTTAAGACTGTTTTTTGTTTTTCGATTCTAAAACCAATATGGCCTTACTCTTAAGGCCTGGGAATATGCTTTGGATAGACAATTAAGCAAATTTTTAGGTCATTGCTGGTCTCCAGCTTTGTTAGCTAAAACAGTGGATCTCAACCCTTGCTTCCTGTTAGAATCATCTGGAGAACTTTTAAAAAAGAGCCTGGGTCCTGCCTGTATGGATTCAGATTCAGTTGGTGTCAAGAGGACTGGCCCTGGCATTTTAAAGTCTCCCTAACTAATTCTAGAAAAATCCCAGTGGTGTAGTGGTTAAGAGTTCAGCTGCTAACCAAGAGGTTGGCAGTTCGAATGTACGAGGCACTCCTTGGAAACAAGATGGGGCAGTTCTGCTCTGTCCTGTAGGGTTGCTATGAGTCAGAATTGACTCGATGACAGTGGAGTGACTTGATTTTTTTTGTTTTAACTGATTGTAATGTGCAGCCACGGTTGAGAGCCACGGCCTTAGACCATCTTAGTGACCGTGGGCCCTCATGCATACCTGGGCATGCTTCCTTTACTTTCCTAGGTTGCCTGTCACCTGTTAGTTTCCATTCGGCCCCAACTCATGGTGACCCCGTGCACAATGGGAAGAAATGCTGCCTGGTCCTGTGCTATCCCCATGATCATTGTGATTTATAGGGTTTTCATTGGCTAATTTTTGGAAGTAGATTGGCAGGCCTTTCTTCCTAGTCTGTCTTAGCATCTTAGCAACACACAGGCCTCGACAGAGGGGTGGTAACTGCGCATAAGATGTGTTGGCCAGGAATCAAACCCCGGTCTCCCACGTGAAAGGTAAGAATTCTACCACCTAACCATCACTGCCCACCGCCTACCACTCACTAAGAACAGTTGCTATTTGCTGAGCACTTGTGTGCTGAGCACTTTATAGGCTTTGCTTTTAGTCTTCCTGTACTCTGAGGTAGGTGATATCATTGCACATTTTACAGAGGGGAACCAGGCTGAGAAGCAGCCAGTGTCATGCCAGATCATTAGCTAGGAAGTGGCAGGGATGAGACTGGATCCCAGCCCCTGGTCTTAACTGTTAACTACTGTGAGTCCACCTCCTTCAGCATCCTCCACCTCCCACCAGTGCAGGTCCAAGGTGACCTGTGAGCACCTGCTGTCCCTGCTGGTACTGTTTCAGAGCCTGGGGCTGCACAGGCCCAGGGCCTCTTTTCTCTCCCACCCAGTAAGTAGAGGGGGGCCAGGACCTGGCATCCATGGCTTCAGACCCACTTCTCTGGCTTGTTGATTGGTCATTCTGGGTTCTTGAGGCAACATCCTCAAGGCTTTACAACTCTGAGCTTGATGTTTCCTCCCAAAATAGCAAATCGAATAGGGCTCTGTGTAGGTGTTATAAATCCTCTTTATTTTAAGGTCTAAAGATTCATATGTATGCTTTAATAACTACATTATTTTTGGGAGGGTGCTGAGCAGCATAACCTCCCATACATGAAGAAATTAAATTCTGGTTCTTTCTCAGATCAGTTTGGTCACACTGGGCATATTCTTGCTCTTCCTTCTGTCTTCTGAAGTTTCTAATTCTGTACTAGGAGTCCCTGGGTGGTGCAAACAGTTAAGATGCTAACTGCAAGGTTGGAGGTTTGAGTCCACTCATGTGCCTCAGAAGAAAGGCCTGGTAATCTTCCCAAAATAATCATTGAAAACCCTATGAAGCACAGTCCTACCCTGACACATAGGGTCACTGTGAATTGAAATCGGCTTAACCATGACTAGTAGTCTTGGGCTATGGAGTGGTTTAATAGATTCTCATGTAATATAGCAGAGAGCATCTGTAAACGTCAAATATAAATTCAAGTGGTAAAAATAAAGGGAATATATTATGAATTCACATATCCCGCAGGATGGCATTTAGAGATAGGTCTTACCCCAGATGACTGTCACGTTTCAGTCTTATTCATGTGTCTGCTCATTTATTCATTCAACAAACATTTATTGAGCTCATAGGGAGTCATTTTGCAAAGAACCAGCAAATTAAAGATTGACACGATGGGATCTTTATCCTCAAACGACTTAAACAGCCCAGTGGGGGCAACAGTCGTATAAACTGTTAGGTGTCCTAAGGAAGAGTCCTGGTGGTGCAATGGTTAAGCACTCATCTGCTATCCAAAAGGTCCATGGGGGAAAAGACCTGGCGATCAGCTCCCATAAAGATTACAGCCTAGAAAACCCTATGGGCATAGTTCTCTGTCACATGGGGTCACTGTGAATCAGAATCAACTCGGCTCACAACAGCAACATAAAAAAACCCAAGCCCATTGCCATCAAGTCGATTCCAACTCACCCACCCTATAGGACAGAGGAGAACTGCGCATAGGGTTTCCAAGGAGAGGCTGGTGGATTTGAATTGCCACCCTCTTTGGTTGGCAGCTGAGCTCTTAACCACCGTGCCAGCAGGTTTCAACATAGCCGGGTGTAATGGGGCACAAACAAAGGAGTAGCCAATTCTGCCTGGGTTGGGCTGGAGTTGGTTATAACAGGTTTCCAAAAGTCCCTTGGCATGCTTCCATGAGTAATGGAAACCTCCAGGAAACACTGGGTTGCCTAGCCCTGTGAATAGGGAATGTTGCTATGTGCCATCAAGTTGGTTTTGACTCATAGCGACCCTGTAGGATAAAGTAGAACTGCCTCCTTGGGTTTCCAAGGAGCTGCTGGTGGATTCAAACTGCCGACCTTTTGGTTAGCAGCCAAGCTTTTAACCACTGCACCACAAGGGCTCCTTGTGAATAGGGAATAGTCACAAGTTGCTGAAGGTGTTGACTAACCTGCGGATGATTGAGAACAGGATAAGAGGCTGCAATTACATTCCCCAGGCAGGGCTGTCAGCACTCTGGTGAGGAGACTGCTTTGCCACCTATGGTCTGACCTTGGGCAGCTCACTCAGCTGAACCACTGTCTCCTCACTTATGACATGGCAATAATAATACCTCAGGTTGTTGTGAGGATTGAATGAGGTGGTGCATAGAGAAGGTTTAGCTTAGCATAGCACGTGTTACACAGTAGGAGCTCCAGGTCATGCTCACGTGCAGCTGGGCCACCAGACTGAAATACTTTGTCCTGGTTGGTCAGTAGCTACTACATTGAGCTCCCTGAGTGCCCTCCCTTGGAACCACTGAACCTCCTCACAATCCAGCAATAGGCTAATACCCTGGTATAGCAGGAGGCCTCCAGGACCCTGCTCCAGCCCCATGGTCAGCGTTTGTTCTGATTGGTGGGTGTCTGTGCTCTATATATTTTGAAATCTCTCTCATGAGCTCAACAATTGGTACGTATGTGTGTAAATTCTTTTAAAGAAATGACTACATAAAGTGATGGTGAAATTGAACTCAGTCTTAAAAGGTGAGTAGAGTTGTCAGGAAAATTCTCAGGCAAGTGTTCCTAGGTGTGACGTGACCAGGAGAGTCGAGAGGCTGTGGGCAGTTCTTGTGGCTGGGACAGAAGGAGCAGAGGTGAGGTGTGGGTAGAGATGGAGATAGGGCTGGAGGACAGAAGGAGCAGAGGTGAGATGTGGGGTAGAGATGGAGATAGGGCTGGAGGACAGAAGGAGCAGAGGTGAGATGTGGGGTAGAGATGGAGACAGGGCTGGAGGACAGAAGGAGCAGAGTTGGGGAGTGGGGTAGAGATGGAAATAGGGCAAGAGGACAGATGGGGCTAGGCCCTGGATACCTTGTGTATCATCCTGAGAGCCTGGATTTTATTCCCTGAACTAGGATGAGCCAACTAAGGGTTTTAAGCAGGGGAAGTAAATATGCTCAGAGCTGGGTCTTGGAGTGACCCATTGGCAAGACTGGAGGAGAGCAAAACTGGGGTAAGCAGACTATTAGGAGGCTTGGGGCATGAGGATGAATGTTGGAGATGGACTTCAGAGACAGGAGGCGTTAGGTGCTGCTGAATGCATGTGAGGTGAGGAAGGAGAGGAGTCTAAAATGATGACCCTCCCAGATAGAGTATAGAAGAAGGTAACTTGTGTTTCTGTTGCCTACACGGAGCCCATGGGACGCCCAGGTCTGGAGAGCAGTTGGGAGGCCTGGTTTCAGAGTTTCTCATCCATGGGTTGTATTTAAATTAAGGCAATGGATGAAATTGCTTAAGGGACTTACAAGAAATGTGGAAGAAGGAAGCTCACAAAGGAATGACCAGAGAGGGAGGAAGGAAACCAATGGGGATTGCTGTTGAGTAAATCAGGACTGGAGAAAATATCCCAATCAGCAGCCATAAGCAGGGCTGCTAGGGTAAGAACATGCCAGTGAATAATGGCGTCCCAACACTTCACACTATAGTATAAGTGATTGTTTGGTTTATCAACATCATTCCTCATTTCCTTCGTAAGGAGCAAGGAAGACATTTAAACATTTCTTCAAGGAGTCCTTTCCTGATCCCCTAAACTGGGATAGGTTTGATGGGCTTATGACACCCAATATGGTTTTATCACATTTTATTAAAATAAATTACCTGTCTGTTTTCCCTCCTGAAATGTAATCTCTTGTGGGCAGAAGACTATTGTTTTTTGGTTTTATTCTTATACCCTGGGAGGGGATGGGGTAATAGTAGGCACAGAATAAATATTTAGCTACTGTTTCTATGCGCTCCCACATTCCAGGCTTCTTGCCATCAAAGTGCTTTTGCCTCTTGTCTGCCTGCTCGCTGGGTGGTGTATCCATGGGTGAGTGGGACTGTACCTTATCTCTGTATCTACCGAGGTGTCACAGTACTTGAACCCAACCCAGTGCCATCAAGTCGATTCCAACCTATAGGACAGAGTACGTGACTCACATTAATAATAATGGAATTATTGTTATTAGGTGCCATTGAGTCGATTCCAACTCACAGCAGCCCGATGTGACAGAATAGAACTGCCCCGGGTTTTCTTGGCTGTAATCTTTATGGAAGTAGATCGCTAGGGCATTCTTCCGAAAGGCCGCTGGGTGGGTTTGAACCACCAACCTTTCGGTTAGCACCTGAGCACTTAACTGTTGTGCCATGAGAGCTCCTGAATAATGAAATTAACTAATGTTTATGGTGCACTTACTATGGGCCGGGCACCGTTCTAAGCATTTTACAAGGATTAACTAATCCAATTGTTACAAGTCCTAAGGGTAACCCACCCACTATTATTGTCCTCATTTTGGAGAAACCAAGGCACAGAGAGGTTAAAGAACCTGTTCAAAGTCCTTACTAATCACAGCTAGTAAGTGGTCAAACCAGTTTTAGAACCCAATAGTCTAAGTTAAAAACCCACGCTCTGTACGGCTCTAAAACTGGGTTTTCTTCACTTAAAGAGACTCAGCACTTTTTTGCTTACTTTTTAATAGCTTCCGTGCTTCAAGGTGCAGGTGTCTGCAGTACACAGCTGAAGGACTTTCTCCAGAGGATACACCAGATCAAGATAACCAACCTTTCCAGCACCCCAGAGGCTGCCTTATGCCCCTCAGTCAGTACCCCACTAGGGTAACCACTCTTCTGACTGCTATCACCATAGACTACTTTTGCCCACTTCTGAATTTCATGTAAATGGAATGATACCGTGGAAGACCAGGTATTTAAAAAAAAAAACTTGAGATATAATTCACATACCGTAAAATTTATCCTTTAAAAGTGTACAAGTCAATGATTTTTTAGGATATTCACAGAGTTATGCAACCATCGCTGCTGTCTAATTTCAGAACATTATTCCCAAAAGAAACCCATAACCCATTAGCAATCCAAGTTCTCTTAATGAGCAAGCAATAGAGAAGGCTGGAAACATTCTCCTCTTGATAAATCTTACCCCTGTCACATATGAAAAACGCCTGGCATGTAGTAGGTATTCAATAAATGTCAGCTGTTTGGGTATATAGGGGCTTTTAAGCTGGACGATGCATTTTGGGGACTACACCTGGGTGGTGCAAATAGTCAATGTGCTTGCTGCTAACCAAAAAGTTGGTGGTTCAAGTCCACCCAGAGGTGCTTGGGGAGAAAGACCTGGTGATCTACTTATAAAAAAAAAAAAAAACCCAAAACCAAAAACCACTGAAGCCTTTATAGAGCACAGATCTAATCTGACATTAATGGGGTTGCATGAGTTGAAATCAACTTGAAAGCAACTGGTTTTGTCTGTTTTTTTTTGTTTTTTTCTACTGGTCAGTGACTCAGAGAGGAAGAGGGAGAGTGAGATGTGGTAGAAATTTTCTTCCCCTTGCTTCTCAGGCTTGGTCCACAGGGGAAGGAGCTAAAAACCGCAGGGACAGGCTTCCCCCTCTTCAGGCTGTATTAGAACAAGATTGATTCCACAAGCATTTGGTAAGAACTGGGTACTGAGCTGTACTTGCTCTGGAGAAACGAGATTGAAGGTGAGAGCTCCCCTGCTTGAGAGGTTCCCAGGTAAATAGGGGAGGCAGACATATAAACACCCCCCCCATCACACTCAGTGTGACATAGGGCAGCAGTAAAGGGGTGCACGAGGGAGGACTGACTAGGTCCTGGACACCTGTTGTTGCCTGCCCAGCATCCATGCCTTTTCCTCTGATAACGACTCCCCTTCCCTACTCAGTGCATTTGGCTTCCACAAGGCTGACTGGGATGGCCAACGAGAGACCCCATCCTCCTGGTCTGACTTGTTCAAGATGAACACATGTGCCCACCTGGTCCATTAACTGCTGCTGGAACTTTGTGGAAAGAGGTACCGTCTGTCCACTGGGGCTGCCAAGTTGGCAGGACATAAGCCCAGAGCTGCTAGGGGTTGCCACACGTGGAGGTACCACTCAGAATGTAGCGGCACAGAAGAAGGCAGAGTCCGGAGACGGTGAGAGGCAGGTTCCTGATGACATAGTTTGATCATTTGGATCTGGTTGCACTTGAAGCACCAGAGGCATGTTCTTCACTGTGTAGCGTCTTAACAGAGTCACCTTTCATATGTCTGCAAGGTGACATAGAACCATGATCTTCATGGGCATAACAGGAAACACCTAAATATCCAGCAATTGGATCCATAAATATAGTGTCACTTGCTCATACAATGGATCTCAATGTAGTGATAAAAATGAATGAATCAGAACCACATGTATCAGTGTGGATAACTCTGCCGCGTGAAAAAACAAGCTGAAGATGAAAGTACCTGTAATTTGAAAATGTGTATATAAAATAAAAAAAATGCAAAATAAAATTTTGTAGTACAAATATCATGTAATGGCTAGAACAATGAATACCAAATTCGGGGTAGAGGTTATCTTTGACGTGGGGAGGGGGGAATGTGTTAAGGAAAAGCGTATAGGAGGCGGTACCCCTATTGGTTTGATTTCTTTGGCTGAGTGGGGGCAACATGAGTTATATTATCCTTAATACTCTCCCCTCCGTTTATTACGAAAATCCAAACGGAGACGTTGAAAGACTTGTCAAGTGAACACCACATATCCTCTACTTAGATACTACAATGAATGTTTTCTGTATTTGCTTATAACATATCTGTCCATCTCTCCATGTTCTTGATAAATTTTGCATGCCCAAATTGTTTTGTCATGAAAAAAGGAAAAAGGGAAGAGATACATAGGGGAAGGCTCATACTTGTATTATTTAAAATAGCATAGAACAGAAAACAAATGACAACCTACATGTATTTCATGAAGTGCTTGTCTTAGGTCATCTAGTGTTGCTATAACAGAAATAGAAATTTATCTTCTCACAGTAAAGTAGGCTAAAAGTCCAAATTCAGGGCGTCACTTCCAGGGGAAGGCTTTCTCTCTGTCAGCCTTCTTATCAATGTTCCCCCAGACTAGGAGCTTCTCAGAGCAGGGACTCCGGATCTAAAGGATGCGCTCTCCTCCTGGTGTTGCTTTCTTGGTGGTATGAGCTCCTCTTGTCTCTGTGCTCAGTTCTTTTATATCTCAAGAGGTTACCTCAAGGCACAATCCAATCTTGTAGATTGAATCCTGCCTCACTAACACAACTGCCGCCCATCCTCCCTCATTAACATCACAGAGGCAGGAGGTACAACATATAGGAAAATCACACAATACCAGGAATCATGGCTAAGCCAAATTGGTACACATATTTTTGAGGGGATGTAATTCAATCCATGACAGTGCTATATTTTAAAACAATCCATCAAATAATAAATAATAAACCAGTTGGTGTCAAGTTGATCCCGACTCATGTGACCCCATGTGTGTCACAGTAGAACTGTGCTCCGTAAGGTTTTTAATAATGGCTGATTTTTCAGAAGTAGAGTGCCAAGCCTTTCTCCTGAGGCATCTCTGAGTGGACTTAAAACTGTCAACCTTTGGGTTAGCGGCCGAGCACCTAACAGTTTGCACCACCCAGAGACTCCACTGTTAATAGTAATGATAGTAAAGTAGCCACAAGACAGGCCTGAGCAAGCTAAAGCTGAAAGGGGCTGTACTGTAACTCCTTTAATTTACAGATAGGGAGAGTGAGTCTCAGAGAGAAGGAGCTCACTCAAGCTCACAAACTAACTAGTTACAGAGGCAGGATGCAGGTCCTTCTCTTTCCCAGCACTAATGGGGGGGGGGGGACATTATTTACTTTGGCTCCACCCCAGGCCTAACCAAGGATCTGAAACGCCTGAGTCAGGGCCGCTGAGTTCCTGCCGGCAGCGAGCAACATTGTCAGTGGGAGGGGGGTGGCACCTTGGCCGCCTGTACCTTTTAGCTGAGCATATTGCTAACAAACAGGAGCAATAGCGTTGGGTAATGGGCTGTGGGGAAACTACCGCCTATGTTTAAACACCTGGCAACGTTCTGTTGAAATGTGTTAGCAATCAGATGTAGATGCCTGGTGGTAGGATGCTTACTGTCCTGCAGAGTCATTCTCAGAAACTCAGTAAATCTAGGTCTTGCTTTTCCATATGCTGATACAATCACCGTTTGCTCCTCTTGTGGGAAGTGCCCCGTTGCCTTCAAATTGATTCCAACTCATAGCAACCCTATAGGACAGAGTAGAACTGCTCCAAGGAGAGGCTGGTAGATTTGTACTGCTGACCTTTTGGTTAGCGGCCATAGCTGTTCACCGCTGTACCATCAGGGCTCTTGGGGAAGTGCCCAGCTTGAGTTTATAAGAACAACAGGCAGAGTGGGAAGGACTGGGCATCAGGAAGCTGGCCCTAGTTTGCTCGGCCGGGCCACTGTCTGCCTTGGGTCATTCTCATACTCCCTGGTCCTCTGTCTGTCATCCCATCTGTAAAGTGAGCTGTTGTTGTTAGCTGCCATTGAGTAGGTTTTCGACTCAAAGGGACCCCGTGTGACAGAGTAGAACTGGCCCGTAGAGTTTTCCAGGCTGTAGTCTTTATGGGAGTAGATCACTAGGTTTTTCTCCCAAGGAGCTGCTGGGTGGGTTTGAACCACCAGCCTTTCAGTTAGCAGCCAAGTGCTTAACCATCGTGCCGCCAGGACTCCTTTGTAAATAAAGCGGGTTGATGAAATGATCTCCGGGTTCTCTTCCACCTCCAGCTTTCTTTGACTTTATCATCCTATGTGATTCTTTCGCTGCTTCCTTGTGGGCAGCAGGAGGTCTGATGGAAAAAGGAGGTTTATTCATCTGGGGGGGCGTGGGGGGAGGCAGAGATGGCTTCAGTCTTAACCGTGGCCGTATTCCTAGCTCCAAACAGCATCTGGCACGTGTTGTTGGGGGCTGTTGACTCGTTTCCGACTCATAGCGACCTTGTGTACAACAGGACGAAACTGCCTGCTCCTGCGTCACTCTCATGATCATTGTGCTTGAGTCCACTGTTGCAGCCACTGTGTCAAGCCGTCTAGTTGAGGGTCTTCCTTTTTTGCTGACCCTCCACATTACCAAGCATGATGTCCTTCTCCAGGGACTGGTCCCTCCTGATAACATGTCCAAAGTACATGAGGTGAAGTCTTGGCATCATTGCTTCTACGGAGCATTCTGGCTGTACTTCTTGTAGACAGATTTGTTCATTCTTCTGGCAGTCCATGGTATATCCAATATTCTTCACCAAAAACATAATTCGAAGGCATCAATTCTTCTTTGGTCTTCCTTATTCATTGCCCAGGTTTCATGTGCATATGAGGTGATTAAAAACATCATGGCTTGGATCAGGTGCACCTTAGTCCTTAAAGTGACATCTTTGATTTTTAACACTTTAAAGAGGTCTTTTGCAGCAAATTTGCCCAGTGTACATAGTGGGTACACAATAAATATTTTCTCACTTACCAGGGTAGGGTGGGGGTAGTTAGCAGGGCTGGGCTGAGGCTTTGTATATAGCCTCACCTGAAGTCTTCCTTTTCAGAAGGTGCCTAGATGCACCAGTAAAAAATCTAAAACAGCTCAAGCCTTTCGGCTGGATTTGCTCAAAAATTCAGCGCCATCTAGTGTCTGAGTTGGGAAATCATATGAAAGACTTCATTTTTAGAAACCCTGGTGGCATCGTGGTTAAGAGCTACGGCTACTAACCAAAAAGATCGGCAGTTTGAATCCACTAGGTGCTCCCTGGAAACCATATGGGGCAGTTCTACTCTGTCTTACAGGGTCACTGTGAGTTGGAATCGACTCGACGGCAACGGGTTTTTGGTTTTTAGATTATGAGGAATGGAGACTCTGTGTGTATCAGGGTAGAATTGGGCTCCGTAGGATTTTTCAATAGCTGATTTTTTTGGAAGTAGATTGCCAGGCCTTTCTTTTGAGGCACTTCTGAGTGCCAGTCTTTTGGTTAGCAGTAAGAGCAATAACTGTTTGCACCACCCAGGACTCCTCATTTTTAGAAAGAAAGAAAGAAACAAACAAACCAGTTGCCATCGAGTGAATTCCTACTCATAGCGACCCAGTAGGGGATAAATTCAGTTGTACTATTAACATACACCAGAAAAACCCACTATTTCAAAGACCTACAAGTGTATTTTTTCAGTCACATGAACACTTTTGTAAATATGTATAATCTTCTCATTAATCCCTTTTGAAAATTTACCAAACCAAATTCAAACCCATTGTTGTCCAGTAGATTCCAACTCATAGCAACCCTATAGGATAGAGTAGAACTGCCCCATAGGGCAGCAGTACCTCAAGAGAGAACTGCCAGAAATTCAAGCTGGATTAAGAAAAGGCTGTGGGAACGAGGGATGTCATTGCTGATGTCAGATGGATCCTGGCTGAAAGCACGGAATACTAGAAAGATGTTTACCTGTGTTTTATTGACTATGCAAAAGCATTCGACTGTGTGGATCATGACAAATTATGGATAACATTGTGAAGAATGGGAATTCCAGAACACTTAATTGTGCTCATGCAGAACCTGTGCATAGAATAAGAGGCAGTTGTTTGAAAAGAACAAGGGGATTCTGCGTGGCTTAGAGTCAGGAAAGGTGTGCATCAGGGTTGTATCCTTTTGCCATACTTAATTCAGTCTCTATGCTGAGCATATAATCCCAAAAGCTGAACTAGATGAGGAAGAATGTGGCATCAAAGATTGGACGAAAGCTCATTAACAACCTTTGATATGAAGATGACACAACCTTGCTTGCTGTAAGTGAAGAGGACTTGAAGCACTTACTGATGAAGATCAAAGACCATGGCCTTCAGCATGGATTACACCTTGACATAAAGAAAACAAAAATCCTCACAACTGGGCCAGTAAGCAACATCATGATAAATGGAGAAAGATTGAAGTTGTCAAAGATTTAAAAACATTGAAGTTGTCAAGGATTTCATTTTATTTGGATCCACAACCAACACCCATGGAAGCAGCAGGCAAGAAATCAAATGACGCATTGCATCAAGCAAATCTGCTGCAAAAGACCTCTTTAAAGTGTTAAAAAGCAGAGATGTTACTTTGAGGACCACGGTGCGCCAGGCCCAAGCCATGGTAATTTCAGTCACTTCGTATACGTGTGAAACTTGGACAATGGATAAGGAAGACTGAAGAAGAAATGATGTATTTGAATTATGGTGTTGACAAAGAGTATTGAATATACCTTGGACTGACAAAAGAATGAATAAATCTGTCTTGGAAGAAGTACAGCCAGAATGCTCCTTAGAAGCAAGGATGGAGAGACTTTGTCTCAAATACTTTGGTCTTCTTATCAGGGAGGATCAGTCGCTTGAGAAGGACATCATGCTTGGTAGAGAGTCACCGAAAACTGGAAAACCTTCAATGAGATGGACAGACACAGTGGCGGCAACAATGGGCTCAAGCTCAACCACCATCCTGAGGATGGCACAGGACTGAGCAGTGTTTCATACTGTTGTACCTAGGGTCTCTATGAGTCGGAACCAACTTGACCGCACCATCAGAACTGACTCAACGGCAACGGATTTGTTTGTTTTTTTTTTTTTTTAACAACAACAATGTGTATGGAAGCAGATTGCTACTTCTTTCTCCTGTGGAGCACTTGGTGGATTCCAACCACTGACCTTTCAGTTAGTAGCCAAGCCCTTTTTGAAAATTTAGATAATGATAAAAGATTTAGTCAATGTGAATCTTTTGCTAACAGGATCTTAGAGAGCCCCAGGAGCCTCCATCCATCCCACGTCTGGCTAGTTTAGGAGGGCCTCCATCCGCCCCACGTCTGGCTAGTTTAGGAGGGCAGGCACTGACTTTCAAAGTGGCTCAGGCCAGTGTTGGATACTGCATTGTTACCATAATTCATAGCCACTCATAATTAAGCTTTATTCATGCGTTGAGCTGAGCTCATTTATTATCTCAATCCTGGCAGCCACCCTAGGGAGTTAAGAACAGTTGTCTCTGATTTACTGATCAGTACGCTGCAGCTGAGAAATGTTCATTGATTTTCCCTGAGGTTACACAGTAAGACATGGGATAGGTTTCAGACTCAGATTGTTCTTTCTCCAACACTGTTCTCTGTCCACTAAACTACACTCTTTTTTTCCATAGCAATAAAATCTCCTTCCCGTGACGTCCAAGGGTACAACTCTACATGCTTGTACTGTGTATATACCATTGGTGGTTAAGAAACTGGGCTCTACAATAATTCATTTCCCAAGTAAATATGTACTTTTTAAAGTTGTTTCCAAAAAAATTTTGTTTCTGCTATTTTTTTCCAAGCTCTGGGGTTCCATGATTTGTCAAACTGCCATTGTCATCTTACTAATTGTTTTTTTGTTTGTTTGTTTACAGTGTTCCTTTAAAAGATTACGTATACTTCAATTCCTATAAATATCTTTTGAATGAGAAAGATGCGTGTCTCCCCACCCCCAAAGAGAACAGAAATGGGAATATTCTCTATGAGGACAGTAAGGTTTATTCTCCAGTAGGATGAGTGTCTGTGATAATTCAGTTATTATTAGGAAGGATGGCTCGAAATTAATTAATGAAAATCCCAAATTATCATTTTTGGAAGATGCTTGCCAACACTTAACAGGATTATGTTGACCATATAAACAGTAGATTATTTTATTCAGTCTGCTAGAAATATAGATTGTAACAAATTGATGTTATTGTAAATTTATTCCTGAATATAGATGGGGTAGCTTTGGCTACGGGATTGAAAAAAAATATGTATTTCTCATGAACTAGGTGCCAGAATTTACAAATACAAAAGTGAATAGGGCACACTACTTTTCCTCAAAAAGTTCATAGCCTAGTAAAGAGGCATGTACATAACAAACTGTAAAAAGTGGGTCAGTCCAGAGACCCTAGGATTGACACAATGCATGGTGTGATGGATCACTTCTGTGTGGCTTTTCTAGCCACGGTCTTGTAACTTCCACCTAAGTGATTGGGTGGAGCTGTGCAGATATGGTAATTGTGGTCAGTTTTGCCATCCCACTGGGCTTGAAATGAGCCACGCCAGAGGTGGGTAAGAGAGCTCACCACCATCAACAAAGGAGAGACCTGCAGGAAAGACCCACTGGAGACAGTGAAGTGAACCCCCTGGCCTGCGGAGAGAGAAAGCTGAGTGCCTCTGGGCAGAGACTGAGGGCCAGGCAGAGGCGTGCCTGAGAGCACAGCTGGGGAGAGGCTATCCTGATGGAAGAACTGTATTCTTGAGTGTTCCTGAGCCTGCATTGTAACCTGTTACTTCCCTAATAAACCGCATAATTGTGGGGGGGAGAAAAAAAAGTGGGCTCTAGAGCCAGACTATCTGAGCTCAAATCCCAACCATACCACTTTCCATCTGTCTGGCACTGGGAAAGCTACTTAAGTGCTCTGTGCCTCGGTTTTCCCATTTGTAAATGAGGATGATGGTAACGATAGTGCCTACTTCATGGGGCTGTCGTGAGGCTTAATATAGTTGTTGTATCTAAGGTGCTTAGAACAATGGCCAGTACAGAGTAAGTGCACAGTAAATGTTATTTAAAGATTGGCTATCAGGCAGGGAGTTGAAAGCTTGAGGCTCATGGAATGAACCCAGTCTATACTGGCCAGCCAAGCACGTGTTTAGATTTTTGAGTCAGAGTGCCTTGGGGTGGGGGGTATATCCTCCAATTCCCCACAGTTTCCACCACTCATTGTCTTCTGCTCCTCCCTTCATTTAGGTCTCCTGTCTGGTTCCTGAAGGCATTTGGGTTTTTGACCCATGCAGTCTGTGAGACGAATAAATGGAAATTGTCACTCTGAGAAAAGAAAACTCAGGTTCTTCGTGAATCTCTTTTGAGGCCTGTGGCTTCACTGCTTTGTACCTCAGAAGATCTCTGGGTTCCCTCTTTGTGCAATATGGTTTCCCCTACAAAGAACAAAGCCCTTAGAGCCAAGGACTAAGGCCCAGGGACTCACCTCTCTTTGGTCCAGCTCTTGCTCCACGTTCTGCCTCACCTCCTCCCACAAGCGTCTACCTTCTCCCCATCTTTCCAGGGAGGAAGGGTGCAGGAGAGGGTGGGTGAGACCCACAAGGAGAGGCACAGTCTAGAGCCTTAGTTCTTGGAGCCACTACGCAGAGATATTCTGAGCTGAGGAGATGCCAGAGCCACAAAACCAATCAGTTACCATCAAGTCATCTCCAACTCATGGTGACCCGTGTGTGTGAGTAGCACTGTGCTCCATAGAGTTTTCAGTGGCTGATATTTCAGGAATAAATTGCCAGGCCTTTTTTCCAAGGTGCCTCTGGCTGGACTTGAACCCCCAAACTTTGTACCACTCAGGGACAATGTCAGGGCTACAGGGTCCTGAAAACTAGCTACAGCACAAAGAGGCAATTTCCCTCCACTGCCAGAAGAGGGCAGTGTAGTGCAGAGGACAGAAAGAGGGATTAGGCACCAGGCCTTGCTGGTTCTGGTTCAGACTGTTTGGAGGTAGCTGTGATTGGAAAAATGAGATTCTTGGACCAGTTTTTCCTGATGGCCCCTCTGGCTCTGACCTGTGATCCTGTAATAGGAGGGAATTAAAATGGATAATCCAAGAGCTCCAGATGGACCACAGCCTTGAGCAGGGGGAAGGGGTGTGGTTGGAAAGTTTCTTTTGTAGGGACTCAATTCTCCCTAAGTGAATCCAGCAGGGGAAAAAAGCCTGAAAACATCTCCCTTGGGGTCACGTGCTTGAGTTGGGCGGCATGTCAAACCACCCCAAGTAGCTCGGAATCCCGCATTATCATCTGTTCCTGCCCTTGTTGGGGCACATGCTTAATTCCAAAGAAACAATTCAAGTTACAAATACCACACACTAGTGGCTTCCCCATTTCTGTATTTTGTAATAGCAGAGCTTATTTTCGTTCTTGATGGAAATTCCTTCCAGAGATGACTTGATGCAGGGCCTGTGGTGGCCTTGGGGTGCCCCTTGGCAGAAATAAAGAGTGAAGTCAGCAGGCGAAACCCTTTTTGGCTCAGCTTAGGCAGCCACAGAACATGTCTTGTTAGGCTTTTGAGACTCCACTGGAGTCATAGGCCCCCCCACCGCCACCTTTGGGCAGGGTCTTTGTCCATTGGAGCCATTTGAGTGGGGTACCCTGGAAGTCAAGGGCATTGAAAAATTTTTTTTAATTGTGGTGAATATATGCCTTAGTCATCTAGTGCTGCTATAACAGAAATACTGTAAGTGGATGGCTTTAACAAAGACAAATTTATTTCTTCACAGTAAAGTAGGCTAAAAGTCCAAAATCAGGGTGTCAGCTCAAGGGGAAGCCTTTCTCTCTCTGTCGGCCTTCTCATCAATCTACCCGTGGACTAGGAGCGTCTCCGCACAGGGACCCCGGGTCCAAAGGACGCGCTTTGCTCCTGGCACTGCTTTGTTGGTGGTATGAGGTGTCCCTCTCTGCTTGCTTCCCTTTCCTTTTATCTCTTGTAAGATAAAAGGTGGTGGAGGCCACACCCCAGGGAAACTCCTTTTACACTGGATCAGGGATGTGATCTGGGTAAGGGTGTTACAATCCTACCCTAATTCTCTTTAACATAAAATTTCAACCACACAATGGAGGACAACCACACAATACTGGGAATCATGGCCCAGCCAAATTGGTACACACATTTTTGGGGGGGGTTGTAATTCAATCCATGACAATATACCTGTAACAAATTGTTTGCCTCTTCAACATTCTTCACATGTACGGTTCAGTGACATTAGCCATGCTTGTGAGGTTGTTCAACCATTACCATTATCCGTTTCCAAATTTTCCCATCACCCTTAACAGAAGCTCAGTGTTCCCTAAGCAGTGAGTCCTCCATCCCCCTCCCTCCCACCCACCCTTCGTGACCACCAATAAACTTTGGTCTCTATACACTTGCCAGTCCTAGATGGTTCATGTAAGTGGAATCATACAATATTTGTCCCTTTGTGACTGATTGGCTTCACTCAGCATAAGACGGTGTTTATAGAGAGCACTTTGGGTCTACCTTGACGTTAAGAAACAAATGGGCATTTTTGATGGCTTGGGGTATAGTATATGTATCCACTTTGGGCTCTTAATTCTGCCAGACCCACCCAACCACCACAAAGCCAGCACCAAAAAAATAACCTCTGGGCAGGTGAGAGGACCTCGCTACCATGCTTCTCATTTTGTAGCCTGTTCCTGCATCATTCGGCTCTGGACCTCTTATCTCACTCCCTGTGTTTAGTCTTGGACTTGCTCTTGGAGATAGTAGGGCAGAATGGTCTGGTGGTTAGGGACATAGACTCTAGAGCTAGCCTGCCTGTTGGTGTGACTCAGGGCAAGTCACTTAACTTATCATACAATGTGGATGATATTAATAGTAACTACCTCATGAGGACTAGGAGCTCTGATGGCTCAGTGGTTAGGTGCTCTGCTGTTAACTGAAAGATCAGTGGTTCAAACCTCACAGAGTCTTTGTGAGGGTTAAGCCTGTAAATTGCTTAGGACATTGTCTAGCACATACCAAAAAAAAAAAAAAAAAAAACCCAAACCCATTGCCATAGTGCCAATTCCGACTCATAGCGACCCTATAGGACAAAGCTTGTGGATTTGAACTACCAACATTTTGGTTAGCAGCCAAAATCTTAACCATTGCTCCACCAGGGCTCCGTCTAGCACATAAAAAAAAAAGTGCTTATTAAACGTTTGCCGTTACTATTGTTTTTATGCTCTCACTCATTTATTTCTCATAGCAAGCCTGTGAAGTAGATTATATTAAGGTTAAATACTTAGTGTGCCAATGTTAAGATTTATTTTCTTAGATCAGATGTTGCTTTAGTTGCAGTTGAGTTGAATCCAATCATGGCGACCGCATGTGTGCAGAGTAGAAGTGCTCCACAGGGCTTCCAAGGCTGTGACCTTGCGGCAGCAGATCGCCAGGCCTGTCTTCTGAGGTGCCTCTGGGTGGGTGTGAAGTAGATTATATTATTAGCCTCATTTAGAATTGAGGAAAGTGAGACTAAGAGAGGTTACGTGACCCGTGACCCGAAGAAGGTCATTAGCTAGTAGGGGGTGGAGTCAAGATCCGAACGTTCCAAAGACTGTGTTCTTAACCACCGCATTACCAGGCTTTAGCATGTAGTTGTTGTTCTTAGGTGCCTTGGGGCTGACTTCAACTCCTAGTGACCCCATGTGACAGAGCAGAACTGCCCCATAGGGTTTTCTTCGCCGTAATCTTTATGGGAGCAGACTGCCACATCTTTCTTCTGTGGAGCCACCGGTGGGTTCGAATCAGTTCACAACCAAGCACTTAACCATTGCACCACCAGAACTAACATGTAGCTAAGTGCTCAATAATATTTATTGAATGAAGAGCTGTTCTTGGCCGCAACTACCCAGCATGGGCCTCTCTTCATCCCCTTCCTTCTCTCTGTATCTTCCGCCTCCTTTCTCCTGGCTCCATCCAGTCAAGTCTTCAACATGTTCATCTCTCTCCCAGTCAGGAGAGAAAATAGAAAAGTTTCAGTGCCTATTCCATTCCCTGCCTCTGCCCACAGGCTCTTCTAGAAGCAGTCACCTCCACTTGTTTCCTCTTCGTCACTCTTCAACCCCCTGTATTCTGACTTCTGCATCTGCTGTGCCATCAAAATGGTGCCTGCTGGAGTCACCAGTGGTTTTCAGGATCCAAGATCTTCCAGTCCTCCTCCCCCTTGGCCTCTCAGCTGTGTTCACGACAGAAGCACTTTATTGTATGTCAATTGTTCTTTAAAAAAGCTGCTAAAAAAAAAGTTATCTCCTGATGGTAAAATTATGGGTTGCTTTTATTTTCATTATTCTTCTCTGTATTTTCCAGATGACACTGAGAAAGATAAAGCCAATAAAACTGTTTTTGTGAAGGCTCTGTATCTAGCCCTTCCTTCCTCTCCTGATGGAAAATTGCAAAATCCTCTTGTTTTTTCCTTTCTCTCCCTTCTAACTCACCCAGCCAAGGATCACCAGCTTCATTCCCCTACAGTGTTCCTTCCAAGAATCTCTCCCCAGCGCCTATCACTGACTGACCATTTAGCTGAGGCCTGGGATCTTCAGCCAGACCTTCAACACCCTTCTTGAGCCTAGGAGTTTCCCAGGTGTGGTCTGGTTAGCCTATATCAACTGGCATACTGTGGCTTTTAGAGGCTTGCCTGGGACTCGGGCTTCAGTCCTTCAGGGCGTCCCTTCCCCTGTGCCCTGTCCACTGCAAACCCTGTTCCTGGAAAGGAAAGGCAGGAGACTAGGGGGCAGCTTCCCTGCCCTGAATGCAGTAGGGGCACTTGGCAATGGAGAGTGAGCTAGGAAAGAGTGAGCCAGGTGCCCTAGAAAAGAGAAGACCTTGAAGCAAAGTTAGCTATGCAGAATATGGAAGCTCTCAGGATATAGCTAAGGAATGGGGGTCTGTGTGTGTGTGTGTGTGTGTGACTCTTTCTCACAGACATAAATTCTGAATAACACAACATTAATGGTTACTTTCTCTCTTGCCTTCCTTCCTTCCTTCCTTTCTTTGTTTGACTTTCTTCCTCTTCCTTTTCTTGCCTCTCCTTCCTTCTTCCTCTTTCCTTCTATCCTTCCTTCCATTTTCTTTCTCTTTTCCTCCCTCCTGCCTTCTTCCTTCCCTTCCGTCCTTCTTGTGACTTTGTCTCCTTCCCATTCCTCTTTTCCCCCCTCCTCCCACTTCCACCAATGTGCCTTCCCTTTTCACACAAGAATCTCCTGTTCTTTGTTATCATTATTTCTTCGCCTCTGTGTTTAAAAGCACATGGTCTTAAAAAGTGCCCAGCTTACTTGAGAGCAATTTGCAAGGCTATTTCTAACAGGTGTGTCCCATAAAGCCCAGGGCTCCTCTGGCCCCAGCCCCTGGCTCGCATTTCCTGCCCTGCCCACCTGACATGTCCACTGCACCCTCTCTCTGCCCAATGTCAGCTTTGGCAGAGCACAAGAGATGGCTGCCTTAGCAGGTGTGCCCCAGCGACTCGTCTGGTTGCCCAAACAATGCGCTGGTGCCAAGCGAAAGCTCTCCACATGGTAGAATGTTTACGGAACTTTCCCTCAAAAAAATCTGGAGTCCGGCAGCTTTAAACTATAGGGAGGGAACCTGAAACAATTTTTTTTGGCTTGAAACTTTCCCTCAAAAAAAAAATCTGGAGTCCAGCAGTTTTAAACCATAGGGAGGGAAACAGAAACACAATTTCTTTTTGCATTTCCTCCAAGAGATTTTCTCAAAAACAAAGGCAAATTTCATTGTTTATGGAGGGGGGAAAAAAAACATAAGAAACCAGCAATAACACCGTAATTACAGAGGATGGAGGGAGACACTGTCAGCAATTGCTGAAAGGATGCTGTGGATTTCTCCTTCCTACTCTTCATGTTGGATGCAAAATTGCCACAGCTATGCTAAATTCCTGTGGATGGTCCCATTTTTGCCAGGATGGATCTGGTTGGGACAATATCTTTTGGTTCTGAGTAAGGATGGAAAGCATAATAAGTGTTTGTTGGAAAGATCATGAACTCCTCGGCCTTTTCCAGTCTCTGGGTCTCCCAGGGAACTGCAATTCTGAAGGTCCCACTCTGGTTTTTGTGGTGCTTGACTCTCACCTGATGAAGAGTCAGTGGCTCTTGACTCCTGAGTAACAAAGCCCTGTGCTTGTGTTTCTCTCCTGTGTTCAGGCTTGAACCATCTGCTGATTGGCCAAGTCACTCACCTTAAATATTAACGACCATGAGGTGTGGACAGGCAGAGAGGGGCTTTTAAAGAATTTAACAGAGAGGCCTTGTCTTAACTTCCTATGGTGCTGTAACGAATTATCACAAATTTGTTGTCACTATGTGCCGTTGAGTTGATTCTGACTCATAGCAACCCCATGTGACAGAGTAGAACTGCTCCATAGGGTTTTCTAGGCTGTGATCTTTATGGGAGCAGATTGCCACGTCTTTTCTCCTACAGAGCAGCTGGTGGGTTCCAACCACCAACCTTTCAGTTAGCAGCTCAGCGCTTTAACCATAGTGCCACCAGGGCTCCTTATCACAAACTTAATGGCTTAAAATAACACGCATTTATTATGAGGTCCCTGGATGGCACAAATGGTTGGTGCTCAGTCTTACAGTTTGGGAGGTCAGAGTCTAATGTTGGTCTCACGGGGCTAAAATCAGTGTTCACAGGGCTGTGTTCCTCTTGGAAGCTCTAAGAGTGAATTTGTTTCTTCACCTTTTTCTGCTTCTAGGGGCTGCTCGCATTCCTTGGCTCATGGGACCCTCATACATCTTGAAAGCCAGCTGTGTAGCATCTTCAAGTCGACATTGAATCACTCTGACACTCTGTTTTCCTCATCACATCTCCCCTCTGGCTCTTAGGGACCCTTGTGATTATCTTTGGACCCACCTGGATAATCAGAATAATCTCTCTTTCTCAAGGTCTTTAAGTTAATCACATCTGCAACATAAGGTAATGTATTCACAGGTTCCAGGGTTTAGGACGTGGACATCTTTGCTGGGCCCTTACTCTGCACACCACAGGCCTCTTTCAAAGGCAGTTGCCTTCAGTCCTGCATTGACAGCAGAGAGCAGAGGGCACTGGCTTTAAATTGAAAAGCAAGTTAGTGGCTTAGATGGGAATTGAGTTCTGGCTTAGGACTCCCCAGACTTCCCACTGCACTAGGATTTCAGGGTGAATTTTTTCCCTGGGTGACACAAACAATTTGTGATTGTCTATTAACCGAAAGGTTGGTGGTTTGAACCCACTCAGTGGCACCATGGGAGAAAGGCCTGGCTTCTGTAAAGATTAGTGCCAGGAAAACCTAATGGAGCAGTTCTACTCATAACACATGGGGTCTCCATGAGTCAGAATTAACTTGATGGCAATGGGTTTTTTTTTTTTTTTGGTGGGGTTGGGGAAGGATCCTTGCAATGCAAATCTTAGCCTTTTTGGAGAGGAAGGAATGAGATGGCTGAAGGCCATAGGGTATTGGAAGGATTGATAAAAAATTATAGAGATCATATTTTGGGCCTTACTATGTGCAAAGACTATGCTAAGCAATTAATGGCCTAATTTCACTAAATTGTTCCCAAAACCCTACGCAGTAGAGACACTTACTAGCTCCATTTTATAGCCAAGAAGACCAAGGCTAAAGGAGATGAAGTAATTTGCCCGAGAAGGCAGTGAAGCCAACATGCAAAATCAGGTCTGTGTGACTTCAAAGCCCATGTTCTTAACAACTGTGGTGAAAGGTGTGGGCTCATAAGATATTTTTCTGGTGAGCAAAAATCTTGCTGTTCCTCCTAATTTACTAGCAAGGCTAAATTAATTCATAACAGTCAGAGCATAGAAGAGAAATTTATGCAGAAATCTTAGGCACAGAGAGGTTGAATAACTTGTCTAATGTCACACAGCCAGGCAGAGGCAAGGAATAGATGCCTGAACCAAACCTACTGTTGGGGGCCCCTGTGTCAAAGGTTACTTAAGGGGCATGGTTCTACTCTGACACACATGGATTGGCATGAGCTGGAATCGACTCAATGGCAACTTTTTTATCAACCTTGCAACTTTTTTTTTAAACCTACTATGTATTGTATGGAAATCCTGGTGGTGTAGTGGTTAAAAGCTATGCCTGCTAACCAAAAGGTTGGCATTTCCAATCTACCAGCTGGTCCTTGGAAACACTATGAAGCAGTTCTACTCTGTCCTATAGGGTCACTCTGAGTTGGAATCGACTCAACGGCAATGGGTTTGGTTTTTTGGTTTTATATATTGTACAACAGAGACCTGGTGGTGCAGTGGTTAAGGCAATTGACTGCTAACCAAAAGATTGGCAGTTCGAAAGCACCAGCAGCTCTGCAGGAGAAGGATGTAGCAGTCTGCTTCCATTGAGATTTACAGCTTTGGGGTCACTGTAAGGTGGAATCGACAGCAGTGGGTTTTTGTTTTTTTTTTTTTTGGGTATGTATTGTACAGGAATCCCTGGGTGGTGCAAGTGCTCAGCTGCTAACTGAAGGATTGGCAGTTTGAGTCAGTCTACCCAGAGGCACTTTGGAAGAAAGGCCTGGCAATCTACTTTTGAAAGACAACAGCCATTGAAAACCCTATGGAGCACAGTTCTACCTTGAAACACATGGGGTCAAAGGCATTTTTTTTTTTTTTTTGTATTGCTTTATTTTGTTTTTCCCTTCCATCGGAATGAAGGCTTCATGAAGACACACACACACACAAAAACCAAACCCATTGCCCTCAAGTTGATTCCAACTCACAGCGACTCTATACGACAGAGTAGAACTGCCCCATAGGGTTTCCAAGGAACAGCTGGTGGGTTTGAACTGTTGACCTTTTGGTTAACAGCAAGCTCTTAACTATTGTGCCATGAAGATAGGAGATTGTTAATTTTTTTTTTTTTTTGTCTAGCTTTTCCTTCTTTTTTACCAGTGTCAGGCACATAGTATGCAATCAATACATACTTATTAAATGGATGAATACTTGGAACCAGGGGTAATCTTCAAAAGCCTTAATAACTTCAAGGCATGGGCTCATGGATGTTCTCTGTAAACAGCCTTGCTGGGCATACTGGCCGAATACTAGGCCTGGTCAGGACACCAGTGCGGCAGATGAAAAGCTTACGGCCTCTTTTTAGAAGTGTGTTAAACACGTGGCAGGAGCAGACAGTCCCAGGCCAGTGTCTCTGTGGGGGTAGCTGTGATTTGCAGAAGGAAGGGGAACTCACACCTACTGAGCATCAAATCTTGTGCCAGGTCCTGGGTTGGACCTTTTACAGCTATTATTTAATTTAACTTCTGGCGTATGTTTTATTTGAAAATAAACCCAAATCGCCTACCCCAACATTCTTCTTCCTCTGGGCCTCTGCTTTCCCCTCTGTGCCCCCACTTTCCGAGTGCACCTGGCAGGTAAAAAGGTACTCCTGAGACCTTGGTGGTTGATTAAAACCAGGTTAGGAAAAGCAGGCTGCCATCTGGGCTGGCTGGAACCAGCACCTCCGGCAAAACTAGAAAAAGCCAGCACCCAGAGAGCCAAGTGGGCCTCCCTTCCTATCTGTCTTCACACCTCATCTTTTCTCCATCACATGCGACACCTAGAAGACTTGACGCTGAAGCCACCTGGTTGGCCCAGGGATTCATAAATAATAGCCTCGAAGCAGTTATTCTTTCAACTGTTATTGTTATTGTTTTATTGTTGCAGTGGCACAAGAATGCTAAGTCTGCTTTTTATGAATTTTGGCTTGCTTCAAGACCAGGCCTCGGGACTGGGCTGGGAAAATAACTTCAGTATGGACTTCCCAGGCTCCAAGCTCGGCTTCTTACTGATTCACTCACTGGCCTCCCAGCATATTGGAAAGTCAGTCCAAGAACATTAAAGGACTTAGGTTCTTTTAGGCTTTTTTAAATGGTTGTCAGTGGTGATGGGCCCAGAAAAGAATTGAGACTTCAGAATTAAGAAGTTATAACCACTCTTACCTGGGGAGGATGATGTCATTTCTGTATTCCTGCTTTATGATCACAGTTTATTGGAGCTGAAAATGAACTTAGCCAGCCAGCCAGTCATCAAACATTTATTGGGCATCTTTCCATGTGTCAGGGCCTGGTGGTGCAGTGCTTAAGAGCTTGGCTGCTAACGAAAACGTCGGCAGTTTGAATCCACCAGGCACTCTTTGGAAACTCTATGGGGCAGCTCTACTCTGTCCTATAGGGTCGCTGTGAGTAGGAATCGACTTAACAGCAATGGGTTTTTCCATGTGCCAGGCACAGAGCTGGGATCTGGGATGCAGCAATGAACAGATATGACTTGTTTATTCCATCATTCATTCGATAATCACTCAGTGAGGACATATTGAGGGCCAGACTCTGTGTTGGCGCAGAAAAAGCAGAGAACGATAAGGCATGATCTTTGCTTTGCAACCTTCCAGTTAAGAACAGCAGCTTGGGAGTCAGATAGATGTGGGTTCAAATCCCAGAAATGCTCTCTAGTAGCTAATGACCTTGGGTAAGCTAATCCAACTCTTTGTGTTTCAGTTTCCATGTCTGTACAAGAAAGATAATAGTAGTTATCTATCTTATGGGGTTATTGTTATTAAATGACTTAACTGTTAGGTCTTTGGAATAGCAGCTGGTAGTGTTCAACAAATGCTACTATAATTAATCTAATCACAGAGATAAGTATGATACATCTCACAATGTGATAAAATCTATTATGAATGAAGGGTGTGGAAACAGAGAGACGAGAACAGTAAATTCTTCTGGTGGAGCAGGAAATGGCTTCACATAAAGGGGTATTTTAGGGATGAAAGTAGGAGGGTAGGAGGAGCTGGGGGGAAGGCAATCAAAAGGGAACAAGATGAGCAAAGACACAGATGTTTGGGAACTTGGGATGTGATTAAAATGATCAATAAACCTTGAGAAGGAGCAACAGGAAGTGAGACTGGATCAACTTTGTGAAAATAACATGGTCTCTGGAGCCAGATAGACCTGAGTTCAAACCCTGGGTCTGCCACTTACCACCCCAGTGTCCTCGGTTAGACTACTGAACTACTTTGGGTCTTAGTTTTCTCACCTGTAAAAGGGTAATTATCAGGCCTATGTAACACAACCTACGGGAGAAAGATGTGGCAATCTGCTCCTGTAAAAAGTACAGCCTTGGAAACCCTATCACAAAACCCCACTGCCATTCTAATCTGTCCTATAGAGTCGCTATGAGTCAGAATCCGATGGATGGCAATGGGTTTATAATACAACCCAAGGAGCTCTGGTGGCACAGTAGTAAAGCCCTCGGCTGCTAACCCAAAGGTCAGCAGTTTGAACTCACCAGGCACTGTGTGGGAGAAAGATGTGGCAGTCTGCTTCTGTAAAGATTACAGCCTTGGAAACCCTCTGGGCCAGTTCTACTCTGTCCTACAGGGTCAATATGAGCCGAAATTGACTCGACGGCAACGGGGAATACAACCTATTCCAACTTGGGAGCAAAATGGAATCACAAAACTGTCACAAACGAGTATCTCTCTACTCTTTTCCTCTGGTATTTTGGGGAACGACAGCCCAGTTCAGAGTTACCCCCCAACTATTTCTGGAAAGTCCCAAGAAAAATCAAGCCTATGTTCCTAGTGCCCTTTCAGCTGCCGGAAGTGTTCGCCATAGTCCCCTCTTCTCTGTGGTTCCCATTATGTCGTCTGCTGCTGTTTGAACTGCTGGTGTCAGTACCACTTTGGACTCTGAATGTCTCCTACGACTTCAGTAAAACAGCTCATTCAGCTGCTTTCAGTGGGGACCCCTTGTTTCTGGGGCTCAAGCAGGAGTCAGAAGATGATTTGGGAACAGAATCCCAAGAACCATCCCTCATCCCTTAACACTTGGTCCTCTCTTGTGTGCTTTCACTCTCTCTCCTAGTCATTTTGTGCTCTGTGTGTGTGTGTGTGTGCGTGCACACACATGCACATGTATACACCATGAATCTGTTTGGTGCTTAGGGGAAGCCCATAAATCCCTTCTCAGCAAAAAAGTCATGTTGTTGTTGTTAGGTGCCAACTCATAGTGACCCTATGTACAACAGAACGAAACCCTCCTGGGTCCTGCGCCATTCTCACAATTGTTGCTATCAAATGTAATATTATGTGTTAAGTTGTCAGCACAGTGACTGGTGCTCGGATAATGTCAAGTTCATTGTTATTCCCTTTCTGTTTCCATAAATCAATACCAAATACTCTCAGAATTCTGAGAAGGAAAGGCTATTTTATGTATCACATCAGGGAAGTTTTGAGGAACTTAGTGATCATAACTAACATTTATTGGGTACCTTCTTTGTGCTAGTGCCTTACAGGTACTGTCTCATTTAATTTAATCTTGTCACAAGTCTACCAAGCAAGTATCATTGATTCTCCATTTTTCAGGTAAGCAAACCTAGACTTAGAAACAAAAAAACCAAACCCATTGCCATCAAGTCAATTCTGACTCATTGAGACCCTATAGGACACAGTAGAACTGCCCCATAGGGTTTCCAAGGAGTGCCTGGTGGATTCGAACTGCCGACCTTTTGGTTTGGCAGCCATAGCACTTAACCACTACACCACCAGGGTTTCCATTGAGGCTCAGAGATGCTAAATAATTTGTTAAAGATCACGTTTAAGTAATGGGTGATAGAAATGAAATTAACCCAGGCACTTTAATTCCAGAGCCCATGCTTTTAACCATTATAAGGAGTCCTCGTGGCACAAAGATTAAAGTTGGCAGTTCGAATCCAACCAGCAGCTCTGTGGGAGAAAGACCCGGCGATCTGCTTCCATAAGGATTATAGCCAAGAAAACCATATGTGGAAGTTTTACTGTGTCATGTGGGATTGCCATGAGTTGGAATTGACTTGATAGCATCCAACAACAGGGATGTGTTATCTATGGCTGTGTCACAAATTACCTCAAAATTTAACAGCTTAGAAAAACAACAACCACTCATTATCTTACGAAGTCTTTGTGTGTAAGGAATTTGGGAGCCGTTTAGCTGAATGGTTCTGGCTCAAGGTCTCTCATGAGGTTGAAGTCAGGGTGTTAGCTAGGCTGTAGTCATTCGAAGACTTAATTGAAGCTATAGGATCCTGTTCCAAGGTTGTCATAACATGAACAAGTTGGTCTGGCTGTTGGCAGGAGGCCTCAGTTCCTCACCACTTGGGCCTCGCCATAGGACTGCTTGAGTGTCCTCATGACATGGCAGCTTGCTTTCCACTGAGTGAATGTTCAGAGGAAAAGCAAGACAGAAGTTTCACTTTTTTTTTTTTTTAATGACCTAGCTCAGAAGTTACACTCCATGATTTCCACAATATCCTTTTGGTAACACATTAGGCTGATGCTGTTCAGTGTGAAAGAGGACTATACAAAGGCATGAATACCAGGAGACGAGGATCATTGGGGACCATCTTGGAGGCTGGCAACTAAAATATACTCTTTAGCACATTGAAGGTACCCAAAGTACTTTACATCTTTGGAATGGTAGTGATAGATTTTTGAACTGGATGTATAAGGCTGAATAGAATATTAACAGAAAAGATAGGAAACTATAAGCCAGGCACTTCTCTTTGCTTCCTCATTCCTAATCACCCTCATCCTCATTGCCGTTGCCATTATTGTAAATTGACATTGCCATCATTGACATTATTATCATCACCATCAACTGTCATTGTCATTGTCTTCATCATCATCATCATCATCCTGGGGCTGTTCTAGGCTACCTTCATAAAAAAAAAAAAAAAAAAAAAAAACCATACAAAACCCTTTGCTGTTGAGTCAATTCTGAGTCAGAGTGACCTGCAGTCTATGGTTTAAAGATAGGAACAGAAGTTTATGAAGTCGGCACATTTGTAACATCAAATACAAACTGTGCAATTCAAAGTAGCGACTTTTGGTGGAATGGGATGGGTGAATGCTAAGCTACAGGCAAAAGCTACTCATCTGTTCCCTTGACACCAGTCTCTGTTGGGGCCTAGAAAAGGAAAGACTTACCTGAGGGATGCGAGGGTGAGACCTTAACAAGCTAAGCGGGCTGGCCCCAACCACCCTTGCAGTGTGTTCCTTTAGCACTCTGAATGAGTAATTTCTTTTGTAACAGGATGTTTCATTTGACCTTTGGAGCTCTGGCAAAGTACCCAAGGGTTGAGACCATCTGTGCAGTACATGTTAAGAGATTGTGAAATCAATTATTTAAAAAAAGGTCTTAGCTTGTCACCCACATGGAGACCATACAATGGGAGAGGCCAGGGGATAGACCGAGAGATTGGAGGATGAGTCGCTCTTCGGAGAAATTTGTTAAAGTCATGTGTATTCCCCTTCCCTCCTCATGGGGGGCCAGAGAGGCATGCTTCCCTCCTCTTCCTCCAAGCCAGATGAAGAGGACTTCCAAGAATCATTTGGAAAATTCCCTGGCACTGGGGGGCTTAGCAGCTGGTGCATGACTTATGGCCGGAAGAGTCTAAAGGGGAGAGGCCTACTGGAGCAACTTCTGACGACAAAGAGAGGAAGGAGGACTATGCCAGGATGAACAGTTCTCCCAGCATCCACAGGAGCCCAGATATGGTCCCAAGAAAGGAAGCCAGACTTGAGTCATTTGGGGAGAGATCTCCATCCAAGAAATCCCCTGGGAGGGGCAAGGTGACCCCAACAGAAAGTGTCTATGTAGGGTCCAAACAAAAAACCCATTTGCTGTCAAGTCGATTCTGACTCAAAGTGTCCCTACAGGACAGAGTAGAACCACTCCATAGGGTTTCCAAGGAACGGCTGGTGGATTCGAACTGCTGACCTTTTGGTTAGCTGCTGAGCTCTTAATCACTGTGCTACCAGGGCTCCGTATGCAGGATAGACTGCTGGAGGTGAGGGATTGAAAGGTCAGCTGGAGGAGACATGGCCCCTGTCAGGAAACTGCAGGAAGGCAATCCTATTGATAAAAAAGGGAGGGGAGAGGAAGTCTCCATGAGAGGAAGAGCCAGCATTTGGACATCTGCCATGACTGAGGACATTTGACTACTACATGGCCCTGGTCCCATAGGACTGTCTCACCTTCATTACCTCTCCCATCCTGTCTTCCTGCTCCCTGCCCCCTTTCCCTATGTCCCCCTTAAAAACAAAACAAAAAAACAACTTGTTGCCATCAGGTCGGTTCTAAGTAATGGCAATATCATGTGTGTCAGAGAATTGCTTTCAATGGCTGAATTTTCAGAAGTAGTTTGCCAGGTTTTTCTTCTGAAGCAAGGATCCCAAAGAAGTACAGTGAGTGGGAGGAGGGCAAGAATCAGAAAGGGTCCCACACAATTCCTTTCTTCATCACAGTTTCTGAGCCTGCACCACTCTCAAGCCAAGAGGGAGGAGAACTTTTCAACTGGATGAAAGATTGCAGCTTTGACATTAGACCAAATTGGACTTCATAAACTACCTGGAAAATGAGGCTATTCTTTAATACCCAAGAATAACCAGAATAACTATAGAATCTGTCTAAGAACTCATCGAGGGAATAGGAAGAGAGAGCAGGTTTAAAGGGGCAGTGATGAGAAAATAAAATTGCTTTCAGCATGATTTCCAGTTCATTCAGAAAGTTGGTTACATTTTTAAAAAAAATATCCTTCTTTTCTGTTGGACTGTAAGCTCTATGAGGGCAAGAAACCACGTCAGTCTTGTTCACCATGGAATTCCTAGAAACAAGTCCAGTGTGTAGTTCAAAGGAGGTGTTCGGTAGGTGTTGTTTAATTGACTGAGTTGAGGTGATGCGTTTGGGCAAGAGTCGGACGAATGCGATGTCAAGTCTAGTGGTCAAGTGGTGTCAAGAGGTGGTGTTACGGATTGAACTGTGTTCCCCCAAAATATATGTTGGAATTCTAACCCCTGCACCTGTGGTTGAAAAACAAAGATGTCACCTTGAAGAATAAGGTTCCCCTGACCCAAGCCATGGTATTTCCAATTGCATGATATGCATGTGAAAGCAGGACAATGAATAAGGAAGACCAAAGAAGAATTGATGCCTTTGAACTATGGTGTTGGTGAAGAATATTGAATATACCACAGACTGCCAAAAGAACTAACAAATTTTTCTTGGAGGAAGTACAACCAGAATGCTCCTTAGAAGCAAGGATGGAGAGACTGAGTCTTACATACTTTGGACATGTTGTCAGGAGGAATCAGTCCCTGGAGATGGACATCATGCTTGGCAAAGTACATGGTCAGCAGAAAAGAGGAAGACCCTCAATGAGGTGGATTGACACAGTGGCTGCAACAATGGTCTCAAGCATAACAATGATTGTGAGGATGGCTCAAGACTGGGCAGTGTTTCGTTCTGTTGTGCAAAGGGTTGCTATAAGTTGGAACCAACTCAATGGCACCTGATAACAACAACATGCTTGTGGAAAGGAGCCCTGGTGGTACAGTGTTTAAAGCTCTTGGCTGCTAGCCAAAAGATCAGCATTTTGAACCCATCAACTGCTCTGAGGGACAACGATATGGCAGTCTGCATCTGTAAAGATTTACAGCCTTGGAAACCCTAGTGGGCAATTCTATTGTGTCCTACAGGGTCACTATGAGTTGGAATCAGCTTAATGGCAGTGGGGTTTTCTTTTTTTTTTTTTTTGGTATATCGGTGGGTATGGTCCTATTTGGAAATAGGGTTTTGTTATGTTAATGAGGCTGTGTCAGTGTAGGGTGTGCCCCAACCCTAATCACTTCTAAGTGAGATAAAAAGCAGCCCAGATACAGAAACCAGCAAGCACAAATGGGGAGTAGGGGTGTAGATGCCACGTGATGATTGCCAGGGAACTGAGAAATGCCCGGTCTACAGAAGCTGAGACAAGGACCTTCCCCCAGAGCTGACAGGGAGTTTATCCTGGAGCTGGTGCCCTGAATTTAAACTTCCAGCCTCCAGAACTGTGAGAAAATAGATTTCTGTTCTTTAAAGCCACCCACTTGTGGTATTTCTGTTACAGCAGCACTAGGAAACGAAGACAGATGGGAATAAAGAAACCACACTTTTGCCCTCGTTTAGGATCCCAGCGAGGGACACATAATAGGATGGTAAAAGCACCGTTGGAAGGCCTGGATTCTAGTCTAGGCTCTCCTTCAACAGAGTGATTACTTTGGACTTGATCTCTCTGGGCCTCTGGCTTCTGACCTGGAAAATGCAAAGATCAGTTTGATGGGTAAGTGGTTTCCAACTAAGGCTGTGCATGAGGATCATTTGGGGAGCTGTACAAACACAGCTTCTCGGGCCCACTCCTAGCTGTTCTGATTTTGCGGGAGTCTAGAATAGGGCCCTGGAGCCCTGGTGGTGCAGTGGTTAAGAGCTGGGCTGCTAACCTAAAAGGTCTGCGGTTTGAATCCACCAGCCTCTGCTTGGAGACCCTATAGGGCAGTTCTACTCTGTCCTATAGGGACAACGGCAACAGGTTAGGATAGGGCCGTGGAATCTGTAGTTGTTAGGGTTTCTCAGATAATTCTGATGACTAAGCCAGGTTGGGAACCACCGGTTAAGATAGTTGCTAAGGCCTGTTCAGTTTAAAGGGTACAAATAATTTTCCTCATCTGAAAAACGGAAATAATCTTATTATCTACCCCATAGTGTTGGTGTTAAGACTAAGTGAGATAATTCTTGTAAATGGTTGACAGCAGCTTCCGGCACATGCTGCAGTTTTTGCTGTTGTTGTTAGCTGTCCTTAAGTCGATTCTGACACATGGTGACCTCATATGTGCAGAGTAGAACTGTTCCATAGGGTTTTCAAGGCTGCGACCTTTCTGAAGCAGATTGCCAGGCCTGTCTTCTGAGGCACCTCTGGGTATGTTCAAACCACCTTTTGGCTAGTAGCCTAGTGCTTAACCATTTGTACCTACCGGGGAGCACTTGGCATACGCTACCCACTCAGTAAATGAAAATATTATCTCATAAATTATTAAAAAAGGTATTTACTGGTAGACTAGAATAGCCGACTTTAAAATTGGTTTTAAGTCCACAAATATATTGCCATATCCTTTCTTGTCTTCATTTTACTTTTTATCCATTTCTAGCTCGGACCATGCCCTTTATCCCTCTCGTGTGTTTATAATTCTTTTCTCTTTAGAATGTTTTCTTCTCCCATCCCAGCCCGCATCCCATGCTTGCAGTTATTTCCCCTAATTCTGACCTCATGGACATTTCTTATTCATTTTCTAGTTCTCAGGGCACACTTCCACAAGTCCCTCCACTCCAATCTCTCTGAACTGAAATGTCTTAGAAAGTCCCTGGCATTCAAGACAAGTTTTTTTTTGCAGGGCTTCAAACTGGTTTGAACCCCTGATGAGAATTTGCATTGTCACCCCAGATATACTGAATCAGAATCTACATTTTAACACAATCCCCAGGTGATTCTTAGGTATAAGTTTTGAAAACCACTGCTCTACTAGTGGTCCTCAGAATTGGTCCCTAACCAGCAGCATTAGCATTGTCTGGGAACTTGTTAGAAATGCATATTCTCAGCAAGGGTTCAAACCAGTAAGGGAACTGGTTGGAAGCCCTGGGTTTTTGTAAGTTGCACAGCAAGTTAAACGAGGACTTGGGGGAAGACTTGGGGGAGTGGGTAACTGTGCTTTCGCTTCTGCGGCCAAGGCCCGGTGGACAGATGGGTTGCTGTTGTCCTGGTGAATGTTGATCTTGGTCATGCTCAGTTCCTCGGCTGGTTTCCATTGCATTCCAACTTGGCCAAAATGAAATATTTTGTGCTGGGCCAGCAGTTGTGAAATCCATCTCAGATCCAAGTGGGCTTGTGTGTCTATTTTTAGACTAGTGTCCTGGGGGCCACGGAGTATGGGGGTCCTGTGGTATTTTGCTGCCTTTCTTAGGCCTTTGCTGTCAGGAAGCTGACCTCATTTTCACTCACCATCAGTGACTGAGTGCAGAGCCATCTCTGGAATTCTCTAGAACCATCTCAGCCTTTCTCCCCACATCCTCCCATTACTGAGCAGCAAAGGACACTGGCTCCTTAGACTCAGAGGAATTGACTCTGGCTTAAGGCTTGCTGCAATACATTTCTGTTTAGCAGCAAATAGTAGAACAGAGACCAGTATATCCTAAATCCCTGCAGGTCCCTGTTCTCGATGAGCTGGTAAGTAAGGGGCTGATTAGAACTGGAGAGAGTAGAGTTGGGAAGGTTTATTCCAAGGTTTGTCATACCCAGTACAAGGCAAGTGGTAGAAAATGTAGATTTCATTCACTTTGTCTGTCCTCATCTACATTTTTACTTAAGGCGATTGTAGTAGTTAGCAAATGGAACTGTTAGTTGCAGATTAGTTTTTTTGCATTTTCTGTTGTTGCTGTTACTGCCATTGAGTAGACTCTGACTCATTTTGACCCCATGTGTGCAGAGCAGAGCTGCTCCATAGGATTTTCAAGGCTGTGATGTTTCGGAAGCAGATTACCAGGCTTATCTTCCAAGACACCTGTGAGTGGGTTTGAACTATCAACCTTTTGGTTAGTAGTGCAGCGCTGAACCATTTCACCACAAAGTGACTCCTCTGCATTTTCTAATAGATTATAAGCTACAGGAACATGATAGGTGCTCAGGCGATATCTGTTGAGTGAATTTTGAATAAGCTACATGAGGGCAGCGGTAGTTCAGTGATAGAGTTCTTACCTTCCTTGAGGGAGACCTAGGTTTAATTCCTGGCCAGTGCAATTCAAGTGTAGCCACCACCTATCTGTCTGTCTTGAGCGTTGCTATGATGCCTAACAGGTTTCAGTGCAGCTTCCAGACTAAGACTAGGAAGAAAGCCCTGGCAATCAACTTCTGAAAAATAAGCCAGTAAAAAGCTATGGATCACAATGGTCCGATCCCATCGTGCATGGGGTCACCACGAGTTGGGGGCCGACTCAGTGACAGCTAACAACAGCAATATGAGAACTGGGTCTGGTTCACCATTTATTTCCAGAGTTTCATAAAGTTGGCAATAGTAGGTGCTCTGTAATATTTGTGGATAAATGAATTTCAGCATCTATGGCCTTGGAACCTGGCAGGTGTGATTTCAGGTGTACGGCCTAATTGATCAGTTTCCTTTCTCAGCCTTTTTTTTTTCCGTATACATAAAGGAGATAATAGCATCTATCACACAGAGTTGTCTTGAAGGTTGGATGAGCTACTGAACTTGTTAATGAGGAAATTCAGTAAAGAGAGACCCTCAGAGCATCACCAGGGACTCTGGGGAGAAAGGAAAACAGAAAGTAGAGCCATAGGAGAAGGGGTAGGAGCAGAGGCAAAGAATAATGAGGGCCAGTGTCTAGAATTCGCCTCTCCCCCTTAACCAGTAGCCATTACTGATTGTCCAGCCTACCCCCTCCCTTGGATCAGAGACATAGAGGTCCAGCTAGTGAGGCTGGAGAAAGTTCAGGTTTTTGTTTTTGTGTGCCATCAAGTCAATTCCGACTCATAGCGGCTGTATGACAGAGTAGAACTGCCCCATAGGGTTTCCAAGGCTGTAATTTTTCTGGGAGCCTGGTCTTTTTTCCCGAAGAGCCGCTGGTGGTTTTGAATCACTGACGTTTTAGTTAGCAGCCAAATGCTTAACCATTGCACCTCCAGGGTTCCTTGAAGGTTTTAGACTGGGGGATGTAGAGACCCACTGGCTCCAGCGAGGAAGCCTCTGTCAAAAGTGGTTCTGGGTCAGGATACAGGTCACTGGGTTTGGTAGAAGCCCAGAAGCTTGGGAGACTGAGCACAGACTCAAGCGCCCTGCCAAGATCTTGAAGATCAATCCTGGTTGCACTGAGGCGAATGGGTTTTTCACACTGGGACTTCTCCAAAATCCTTAACGTCTATAATCAATTTATACATGTAATGTTTGATGTGGATTGTACAGAGTATTTGGCTTCTCTTATATTTTAGATATTTTCAAGAGTGCTTTAGAAGGGTAAGAAGTAGAAGAAAATATGTCATTTGAGCAATATTGAAAAAAAATCCTAATTATGCAGGAAAATTCATATAATAAGGGTTACATATGTATAAAGTCTGTCAGTGCCTGACACTTTGTACATATTCAATAGTCATTGCTTTTTTTTCTCCTCTTAGGATTAAAAAGCTGGTAAAAAACAAAAATAAAAACAAATCAGAACAAGAGAAAGTAACCCCAAATCCCCAAATTCCAAATCTAAATCATTAAGCCCCAAAACATTGCAGTACTATAATTTCTTGTGCTTGTTGCCAAGGCTCTGTTCAATCACCCTGAGCCCCAATTCTGTCTTCACTGTAGGTTTAAATAATGATTCTGGAGAATTTTCTTTTTTGCACTGGCTACCATCGAGCTCTCTGTGCTGGGAGACATACTATTGAGTGAATTGAAAAGGGGAAATGGAGGACTGTCATGAAGAATCCCTCCTCGCTTGCCAAAGTGGAACCTCAGGGGCCAGCCCAGGGAGGAGCCAGGAGATGTGGTCCTTACTCTCACTCTGCCCATTGTGGTCTGTGTGACTGTAAGTTACTTAACTAATCTGGGCCTCAGTTTCCCTATTTGTTAAATGAGAGACTTGAGCCATATTACATCTAAGGTCTTGGCAGGGGACTGTATTGTTGTTCCCAATCATTTGCTGCCCTCTTGGTAAGACGATTATACACCCTGCCCACTGCCACATGACTTTCAGTGTTTCCCATTGATGTCAACCTTGTCCATGAACTTGCTTTGGCCAATGGAATGTGGACAGACGTCACAGAGACATGATTGAGTAGAAAAATTTAGGAACCATTGTATGGTTCAGGTACTGTTCTTTTTCTTTAGCCATGAGACTAAGAAGCTGTTCCCAAGCCTGGGCCCTGGAATGGAGATCTACTTGGAGTGGAGCCAATGAGCCAGGGCCATCCTTCAATCCACATGTAATGGGTGAGAAATAAACCTTGGTTGTTGAAGCCATTGGAAGTTTGAGGATGTCGGTATTGCAGACTTGCCTAGGGAAAATGGATGAATACAATCTCCAACTTTAAAGTTCTCGGTCTTCCTGCCTCTAATGCCAGACCCCCTTGATCATTCCTCACCTCCAGCAGATGGCATTCTCATTCTAAAATTATATCTGATGGTATCAATTAATCAAATTCCAGAAAACACAGCACAACAGGCTTAAGACCAAAACGAAACGAAACGAAACGAAATGAAACGAAACGAAACGAAACGAAACCAAACCAAACCAAACCAAACCAAACCAAACCAAACCAAACCAAACCAAACCAAACCAAACCAAACCAAACCAACCAAACAAATAAAAGCCCTAAAAACATACAAACAAAAAGAAGGTTATTAATTCATTTGAAGTCCTGCAAACTCAGGATAGATCTGGTCCAGCTTTATCGAGAGGGGCAGTATCATCACTACCATATTTATTTCCATCTCTTGACTCTGCTTTCCCATGTATTAGCCTCATTCTCAGGGTCTATATGGTAGCAAAAAGTTTCTGGGTGGTGCAAATGGTTAATGAAGTTGGTTGCTAATGGAAAGTTTGGAGACTTGAGTCTCCCCAGAGGTACCTTGAAAAACAAAAGCCTGGGGGTCTACTCCCAAAATATCAGCCACTGAAAACAAATTGTGAGGGCAGTGCAGGACCGGGCAACGTTTTGTTCTGTTACATACAAACCAAAACAAACAAACAAAACCTGATGCCTTTAAGTTGATTCTGACTCCTGTTGTCGTTGTTGTTAGGTGCCACCCAGTTTGTTCCGACTCATAGTGACACTCTGCACAGCAGAGTGAAACACTGCCTGGTCCTGCGCCATCCTCATAATTGTTGCTACGCTTGTGCCCATTGTTGCAACCATTGTGTCAATCCATCTTGTTGAAGGTCTTCTCTTTTTCGATGACTCTCTACTTTACCAACCATGATGTCCTTCTCCAGGGACTGATTCCTCCTGAAAACATATCCAAAGTGTGTGAGACGTAGTCTCATCATCCTTGCTTCTAAGGAGTATTCTGGTTGTACTTCTTCCAAGACAGATTTGTTCGTTCTTTTAGCAGTCCGTGGTTGGTTTAATCAATATTCTTCGCCAACACCTCAATTCAAAGGCATCAATTCTTCTTCGGTCTTCCTTATTCGTTGTCCAGCTTTTGCGTGCATACGAGGTGAATGAAAACACTATGGCTTGGGTCAGGCTCACCTTAGTCCTCAAGGTGACATCTTCGTTTTTCAACACTTTAAAGAGGTCTTTTGCAGCTGATTTGCCCAATGCAATGAGTCTTTTGATTTCTTGACTGCTGCTTCCGTGGCTGTGGATCATGGATCCAAGTAAAATGAAATCTTTGACAACCTCAATCTTGTCTCTGTTTATCATGAAGCCGCTTATTGGTCCAGTTACGAGGATTTTTGTTTTCTTTACACTAAGGTGTAATCCATACTGAAGGCTGTGGTCTTTGATCTTCATCAGTAAGTGCTTCAAGTCCTCTTCACTTTCAACAAGCAAGGTTGTGTCATCTGCATGACACAGGTTGTTAATAAGTCTTCCTCCAATCCTGATGCCCCATTCTTCTTCATATAGTCCAGCTTCTTGTATTATTTGGTCAGGATACAGACTGAATAGGTATTGTGAAAGGATACAATCCTGATGCACACCTTTCCTGATTTTAAACCATGCAGTATCCCCTTGTTCTGTTCAAATGGCTGCCTCTTGGTCCATGTACAGGTTCCTCATGAGCACAATTAAGTGTTCTGGAATTCCCATTCTTTGCAATGTTATTCATAATTTGTTATGATCCACAGAGTCAAATGCCTTTCCATAGTCAATAAAACACAGGTAAACATCTTTCTGGTCTTCTCTGCTTTCAGCCAGGATCCATCTGCCATCAGCAATGACATCCCCGGTTCCACGTGCTGTTCTAGATCTGCCGTGAATTTCTGGCAGTTCCCCGTTGATATACCGCTGCAGCTGCTTTTGAGTGATCTTCAGCAAAATTTTGCTTGCTTGTGATATTAATGATATTGTTTGATAATTTCTGCATTCGGTTGGATCACCTTTCTTGGGAATAGGCATAAATATGGATCTCTTCTACTCAGTTGGCTGGTAGCTGTCTTCCAAATTTCTTGGCATGGACGAGTGAGCACTTCGGCACTGCATCCATTTGTTGAAACATCTCAATTGGTATTCTGTCAATTCTTGGAGCCTTGTTTCTCACCAATGCCTTCAGAACAGCTTGAAGGACTTCTTCCTTCAGTACCATCGGTTCCTGATCATACGTTACCTTCTGAAATGGTTAAACGTCGACCAATAATTTTTGGTATAATGATTCTCTGTATTCCTCCCATGTTCTTTTGATGCTTCCTCTGTTGTTTAATATTTTCCCCTTAGAATCCTTCAGTGTTTCAACTTGAGGGTTGAATTTTTTCTTCAGTTCTTTCAGCTTGAGAAATGCATACATAACCTGTTCTTCCCTTTTGGTTTTCTATCCCCAGCTCTTTGCAATGTCCGACTCATAGCGACCCTATATGACAGAGCAGAACTGCTCCATGGGGTTTCCAAGAAGCAGCCAATAGATTCTGGCTGCTGACCTCTCCGTTAGCAGCCATAGCTCTTAACCACTGCTCCACCACCACTCCTGATATACACAAGGTCACTATGAATTGGAGCCAACTTGATGGCACCTAAAAACAACAGCAACGGAGCATGGTTCTATTCTGACACACATGGTGTTGCCATGAGTCTGGGTCAACTTGATGGCATCTGGTCATATGGTAACAAAATGGCTACCAGCGGCTCTAGGCTTAAACCCCTTTAGGTCCATTCCAGGCTAAAAGAGGCACTTTTTCCCCCCAATAGCGATTACAAAAGTTCCAAGATTCCCTCTGATTGGGACAACTTAGATGCGTACCCATCCCTGAAACAATCCTTATAGTGGATGGGATTATTCTGACAGACCTACCTCTAACCAACCACTGGGGCTTGGGCAATTCTGTGCTCTGATTGGCCAGGTCTGGGTCACATGTCCTATCTAAACCTGTAAGAGTTGTGGAGAGATGGTTCTCCAAATGAAATCTGGGCAACCATTGCCAGTGAAAAGGGGATAGATGTTGGGCAGGGAAGTCAGCAAATGAGCATTACACTTGCACATAATTCTTCAAAAATGCCCCCAAAGTTCAGGATCAAATCCAAACTCTTTGATCTGTCCCTTGTTTGTTTTGTTGACCTCATCTTCTGTCCCACCTCCAGTGAATCATTCACCTTTGGCCAAATATCCTCCCTCAGAGATCAAGAGAGGTATCTTAGTCGGCTAGTGCTGCCATAGCAGAAATGCCACAAGTGGATGGCTTTAACAAAGAGAAAGGTATTTCCTCACAGTAACGTAGGCTAAAAGTCCAAATTCAAGGCGTCAGCTCCAGGGAAGGTTTTCTCTCTCTGTCGGCTCTGGAGGAAGGTCCTTGTCCTCAATCTTCCCATGGTTGAGGAGCTCCTCAGGCACAGGGACCCAGGTCCAAAGGACACGCTCTGCTCCTGGTGCTACTTTCTTGGTGGTATGAGGTCCCGTCTCTCTGCTTGCTTCTATCTTTTATATCTCAAGAGATTGCCTCAAGACACAATCTAATCCTGTGGGTTGAGTCCTGCCTCACTAACACAACTACTTCCCATCCTCCTTCATTAACATCATAGGGGTAGGATTTACAACATACAGGAAAATCACATAATACCAGGAATCATGGCCTAGCCCAACTGATACATACATTTTTGGGGGGGACAAAATTCAATCTATGACAAGAGGTTTGGGCTAGAAGTTTCCTGAAGAAAAATTAAGACATGCAAAAATTGTTGTTGTTGTTAGGTGCCCTCAAGTTGGTTCTGACTCATAGCAACCCTATGTACAACAGAACGAAACACTGCTCAGCCCTGCGCCATCCTCACAACTGTTGTTATGCTTGAGCCCATTGTTGTAGCCACTGTGTCAATCCATCTTGTTGAGGGTCTTCCTCTTTTTCACTGACCCTCTATTTCACCAAGCATGATGCCCTTCTCCAGGGGCTGATCCCTCCTGATAACATGTCCAAAGTACATGAGATGTAGTCTTGCCATCCTTGCTTCTAAGGATCATTCTGGCTATACTTCTTCCAAGATAGATTTGCTCGTTCTTTCAGTAATTGATGGTATAGTCAATACTGTTTGTCAACATCATAATTCAAATGCATCAAATTCTTTTTCAGTCTTCCTTATTCCTTGTCCAGATTTCATATGCATATGAAGTGGCTGAAAACACCATGGCTTGGGTCAGGTGCACCTTAGTCCTCAAAGTGACATCTTTTGCTTTTTAACACTTTAAGAGGTTTTTGGCAGTAGATTTGTCCAATGCAATATGTCATTTGATTTTTTAACTCCTGTTTCTATGGGTACTGATTGTGGAGCCAAGTAAAATGAAATCCTTGACAACTTCAATATTTTCTCCATTTATCATGATGTCACGTATTGATCCAGTTATTAGGATTTTTGTTTTCTTTATGTTAAGATGTAATCCATACTGAAGGCTGTAGTCTTTGATCTTCATCAGTAAGTGCTTCAAGGCCTCTTCACTTTCAGCAAGCAAGGTTGTGTCATCTACATATTAACCACCAAACAGGTTGTTAATGAGTCTTCCTCCAATCCTGATGCCACGTTCTTCTTCATATAGTTCAGCTTCTCGGATTATTTGCTCAGCATACAGGATGTGTAAGTATAGTGAAAGGATGTACCCTCATGCACATCTTTCTTGATTTTTTTTACAGCCTTGGAAGCCCTGTGGGGCAGTTCTACACTGCCCTATAGGGTCATGACAAGTGTCATAGGTAATGGGCTTAGTTTTTTGGTACTCTAGTAGTGTTTTCCTGGAGCCACCTGCCTCACCAGGTGATGTGTCTTTAGTTACAGATTTTAGTTTATTGAGGTTTGGATAGCCTGATGATTGTGGGGTAGACCAGAGCCCCCAACAGGCGGCTGGTTAATGTTTTAGATGTTAAAAACTTTAGGAATAAGAGGCCTATTCAAAAAGTTAGGAGTCCTGGTGGTGCAGTGCTTAAGCGCTTGGCTGCTAATCCAAAGGTCAGCAGTTTGATTTCGCTAGCTGCTCCTTGGGAACCCGGTGGAGCAGTTCTACTCTGTCCTATAGGGTCGCTATGAGTTGGAATCGACTCCACGGTGACAGGTTTGGTTTTTGGCTTTAGCGGTTTCTTCCTGGAGCCCCCTGGCCCACCAGGTGATGAGTCTTTAGTTATAAAAATTATAGACTTTAGTTATTGAGGTTTGGGGATCTCGCAGATTGTGGGGTAGATCAGAGGTCCTAGTGAGTGGCTGGTTGTTCTTTAGGATATTTAAAATCTTGGAAATAAAAGTCCTATTTAAAAAGTTAGAAGACTTTGCATATAAAAAAATCTGAATTTCAAGCCTCTCTTGAAAAACAGGAAGGCCTGGCAATACAGGGTCCCTTGTGCCACATTCCAGTGCCTGCCTGGTATTGAGTGGCAGTTGCCACCTTCAGAAGCCCAGGTTTCTCTGCTGCCCATTGTTATTGATTGAATTGTGTCTCCCCAAAATATGTCTTGGAACCCTAACCCCTATACCTACGGAAAGGCACCTAACAAACACAATATACCTGTGGTTGTAACCCCATTTGGGAATAATACTCTGTTTGTTATGTTAATGAGACCATATCAGTATTCAAAAAAAACAAAAGCCAAACCCATTGCCATCGAGTGGTCGATTCTGACTCATAGCAAGTTTCCAAGGAGTGCCTGCAGGATTTGAACTGCTGACCTCTTAGTTAGCAGCCATAGCACTTAACTACTATGCCACCAGTGTTTCCGTATCATATAGGGTGTGTCCTAAATTTAATCTCACCTGAGTGATAGAAAAACAGTTTAGATACAGAGACGAGAAAGCACAAACTGGGCAAGTTGCCACATGAAGCTCACCAAGCAATGGAAGAATCCTGGGGCTACGGAAGCTGAGACAAAGATCTTACCCCAGAGCCCAAAGAGAGAGGCTTCCCTTAGAGCTAGTGCCCTGAATTCGGACTTCTCGCTTCCTAAACAGTGAGGAAATAAATTTCTGTTTTAAAAGCCACTTTTTTGTGGAGGAGCCCTGGTTGTCCAATGGTTAAGAACTCGGTTGCTAACCAAAAGGCCAGCAGTTTGAATCTACCACTTGCTCTTTGAAAACCCTATGGGGCAGTTCGACTCTGTCCTGTAGGGTTGCTATGAGTCAGAATCGACTGGATAGCAACGGGTTTGGTTGGTTGTTTTTCATTCATGGTATTTCTGTTACAGTAAACCGTTGCCGTCCAGTTGATTCCGACTCATAGCGACCCTATAGAACAGAGTAGGACCGTCTCATAGAGTTTCCAAGGGGCGCCTGGTGGATTCAAACTGCTGACTGTTTGGTTAGCAGCTGTAGCACTTAACCACTATGCCACCGAGTAGCACTAGGTAACTAAGACATCCATGGTTACGCTGTTCCCTCTATGCTTGAAAACCCTTCAGGCTTCCCATTGCTTTTGGACTAAAAGATCGACATTCTTTCTATGGCCCACAAGCCCTACACAATCTGACCCCTGCCTCTCCCATCTCATCTTGTGCCTGGAATGATGACAGCAAACACACATAGAGTGTTAAAACCATGACAGGTCCATTCAATCTTCAGATCAATCCCAGGAGGAAGGTACAATTATTATATTCATTTTAGAGGCAAGGAAAGTGAGGCAGAAAGAAATCAAGTAATTTATCCAAAGGCACACAGCTAGGAAGAGTCAGGTCTGGGATTCCAACCCAGGCTGTCAGCCCTTCAGAGACTCTGCTGTTAACACTCCACCCCTTACTCAGCACTTCAGTCACACGGTTTTTCTTACCACAGGCTTTTACAGGTGCTGGTCTGTCTGCCTGTCCCTGGATGGGGCAAGTGGTTAATGAGCTTGGCTGTTAACTGAATAGTTGAAGGTCAAGTCCAGTTGGAGGTGCCTTGAAAGAAAGACCTGGCAATCTATTTCTGAAAAATTAGCCATTTAAAACCCTATGGAGCACAGTTCTACTGTGACACACATGGGGTTGCTGTGAGTTGGAATTGACTCAACATCAACTGGAGAAAAGTTTCTTCTGCCTGGAGTGCTTTCTTGCTCATCCCAACCTTCTTCCAGTTGATTTTCCTCGTCCTTCCGTTTCAACTCAAATGCAGCTTCCTCAGAAAAGCCTCTCAGTGTCTGAGTCCCCCGAGCTCATTGCTTTGGCTCATTTCCTCCGCAGCAACAATGTCCAATGGAATCTTCTCAGATGATGGCAATGCTGTATATCTGTGCTGTCCAGTATGGGAGCCACTAGCCACACGTGGTTTTTGGGCACTTGGGTAGTGTGACTGAGGAATTGAATGGTTAATTTGGTTTAATGTAATTAATTCAAAGTTAAATAGCCACATGTGGCAAGTGGCCACTATATTGCATAGCGCAGTCTTAGAGTTTCCCCCACATTGGAATTGTACCCTTTTGCTTGTGTCGATTTGATTTGTGTCTGTCTCAGCCACAGACTATAAGCTTTACAAGGACAAATACAGTGCCCATTGCTCCCCACTGTATCCCTGGCCCCTTAGCCCGTACCTGCCAACCAACCAGTTGCCATTGAATCGATTCTGACACATGGCGACCCCATGTGTTTCAGAGTAGAACTGTGTTCCATAGTGTTTGCAGGGGCTGATTTTTCAGCAGTAGATTGCCAGGCCTTTCTTTTGAGGCATCTCTGTGTGGACTTCAATTGCCAACCTACTGCTTGAGCCATCCAGGAATTCCTATCTAGTGCTTTTTGTTGTTGTTAGGCGCCGTTGAGTCGATTCCGACTCATAGTGACCCTATGTGCAACAGAACGAAACACTGCCTGGCCCTGCACCATCCTCACTGTCGTTGCTATGTTTGAGCCCATTGTTGCAGCCACTGGGTCAATCCATCTCATTGAGACTGTTCCTCTTTTTCGCTGATCCTTTACTAAGCATGATGCCTTTCTCCAGAGACTGGTCCCTCCTGATAACAAGTCCAAAGTATGTGAGACAAAGTCTTGCCATCCTCATGTCTAAGGAGCACTCTGGCTGTACTTCTTCCAAGGCGTCCCAAATATTGACTGAATGGACAAACTTTACAGCTTTTTCTCCACCAGACGAGAACATGGAAGCTAGACAGAGACAGTTTTAGACCCTAGGGATGGGCAGTGATGACAAAGAGCCTATTTCTTCACCAAGAAAAAAACAAAAAAACAAAAAAACCCTGCTGCTGTCAAGTCAATCCTGATTCATAGGGACCCTATAGGACAGAGTAGAACTGCCCCATAGGTTTTCCAAGAAGCATCTGGTGGATTCGAACTGCTGACCTTTTGCTTAGCAGACGTAGCTCTTAACCACTATGCCACCACTGTTTCCCACCAGGAAAGGAAACGATAATAATTTCTACCTCAGAGGATTGTTGTGAAGAATAAATGAATACTTGTTGATAATAATAGCTAAGATTTCCTGAGAGCTTTCCAGGTCTGATTTCATTTGATCCTCCCAGCAAGCTGGGGCATGGAGGGGTTGAGTGACTTGGGAACATGTAGGGTGGTACAGTGGTGGAGCAGAGGTCTAGCTCAGTTTTCTTGCTCCCCAGTGCTTGCCCTTAATCATCGTGTAAAGAGTCTGGCTGATGGCAGAAATCCTGGCATGTTTAGCTGCTGCCCTCCCCCAGCCTTTGTTCCCTCCCCTTCTCCCCTGCCAGCTCCTCCCTCAGTCCAGATGCAGAAATGAAACCCCCTGTTGGTGTGAGACTCTTCTCGGGGCAGCTCTGGGCAGCCAGGTCCTTTGTGGAGTCCAAGTGGCTGGGCCCAGCAGACAGGGGGGACTCCTCCCTCACAATAGCCCCAGAGGCCCTGAGGCTTGGAACAAGGAGGGCACCAGGTGTCCCTGAATGGGCTGGCGACCCATCCAATCTCTCTGGTAACCCGGCAGCTGCCCCCAACCTTGCATGGCTCAACTGGTCACTGTGAGCCAGGTCCAGCTGTCTGAGGTCAGCTGCTCTACCCTCAGGCAGGGCACTTCCATTTAGAATCATTGGGGACTCCACTTAGAGGGAGTGAGACTCTGAGGCTGAGGAGGCGATGGGGAAGGAGTAGAGAGGAGTGTGATGGGGAGGAGGGAGTGAGCTTTGTGGGGGAGAGGTCATTTCTGTTTAGGAACCAGGGTGTCTTGGGATCTGTAGCCTCCTGGGCAGCACTTTGCAACAAGGATAATGTTGATAATAGTAACTAACATTTACTAAGCACTTGAAATGTGCCAAAACCCTGGTGGCGTAGTGGTAAAGAACTACACCTGCTAACCAGAAGGCTGGCAGTTCGAATCCACCAGGTGCTCCTTGGAAACTCTATGGGGTAGTTCTACTCTGTCCTATAAGGTCACTATGAGTAGGGATCAACTCGACAGCAACGGGGTTTTTTTTTGAAATGTGCCAGGCATGGTTCTAGTCATTTTACACATATGATCTTATTTCAACTTTGCAACAACGCTTCAGTTAAATTCTACTATTTAACCTTGTTTTACGGATGAGAGAACTGATAGGAACAGCGCAGTTAAGTAACTTGCCCAAAGTCACACAGTAAGCGGTGGAGCCAAGATTCCAACCTAAGCAGTTGGACTTCGGAGCCTACATCCCCATGAAATGATATAATCCTGGCTATCTCATTGTATAAGTGCTTGTTGGAAATGTCAGAGATTAGCTATCTGGTCAACCCAACTCATCTCATAGCTGCACAGAAGTCTAGACAGAAGACATAATTTGCTCAAGGACATACTTGTGACTAGAGATGGATCAGGGTAAGAACCCAGCCCCTGACTCCTATTCCGGGTGCATTCCAGTTGCGTACTGAAGAAGAATCAGAACTTGACTTTGCAGAAACAACCACAATTCCAGCTCCACTGTGACTTTTATTAGAGACTCCAGTTAAGTGTTTCTGGAAGATTGTTCTATGATACATACATACATACATACATACATATATATATATATTTACTAAAGACATACTCAGCTTGATCATAGAGCTTTGGTAAATTGTTGGATTCTGTGGAATTTAAAGAGAGAGGGACTAGCTGTAACTCAGGTTGGGAAGAAGGGGATGGAAACCTGATAATAGATAGGGAGGGAGTATGGTATGGGGAAAAGAGCGTGAACTTCAGAGTTGGGTAGACTTGGCTATAGATTCTGCCACTGTACTAGCCGCATGTCTTTGGGCGTTTTCTTAGAGGCCGTTCACTCAGATGGACAACAATGCCTCTCATGCATGTGTGAGCAGAGATGAAGATGTCAATTTGACACACAGGGTCAATTTGACCAGTGATAGCTATTAATATTCTTGAAATAATTAGCAACAGCTCCCAAAGTGCATTTAGAGAACATGAGTTCTTTGGGCATTAATAGGTGTTACTTGGCTAAGTATTACTTGACTAAGGTGTTACCAAGAATTGATGCATTTGAATTATGGTGCCGATGAAGAATATTGAATATACCATGGGCTTCCAGAAGAAGGAACAAATCTGTCTGGAATTCTGGAAGAAGTACAGCCAGAATGCTCATTAGAAACAAGAATGGCAAGACTTCATCTCACATACTTTGGACATGTTATCAGGAGGGACCAGTCACTGGAAAAGGACATGATACTAGGAAAAGTAGAAGAAAAGAGAAGACCCTCAACAAGATGGATTGACACAGTGGCTGCAACAATGAGCTCAAGCATAACAACAATTGTTAGGATGGTGCAGGACTGGGCAGTGTTTTGTTCTATTATACACAGGGTTGCTATGAGTTGGAACCGACTTGATGGCACCTAACAACAACAATTTGACAAAATGTTCTGTGGGTCAACTAAGTTCAGAAAATGCTTGGTTGAGCAAAGAGACACAGATTTCTTTCTGCAGGACTTATCATTGCTTTTAGCTGGGTTCTTATTCAATTCAGTCTGCAGTCACATTTTCTAGGATTGCCAATTATCATTTTTACAGGGAGACTTTGCTTTCCTATTTATTTTTTGAGCTCTATTTCCCCCCTTTGTGTTCTCTAAGTCTTAAAGTGCTTGGAGATTTTTGTGGTCCTTTGAATATTAACTAGGAAGGTCTCCTGAGCTAAAGGGTTGATGTGTGTGTCTTGAAGGTGTCGTGGGGGATAAACCAACATTTATTAAGCACTTACTATGTGCTGGTTACCTTATACACATAATCTTATTTATTTCTCTCTCTCTCTTACACACACAAATCCTGTGTATTATCCCATTTTATACACTAGGAAACTGAAGGTCAGAGAGCGCAAATATTTGAGACTCCCCAGGTAGTTTATAACCCTGTTGAGATGTGAACCCAACTTCAGGCTCACTCCAAAATATATACTTTTGGGATGGTGGGCGGAGCATGAACTTTAGGGATGTTGGAAAAGCAAAAGGAACCAAATAGAGAAATGAGCAGCTCCTTGGGCAATGAAATGCAAACAGAGGAGCCCCAGGGGAAAAATGGACTAGCTGGACCATATGCTTTTCTCTGGCTGGAGAGCTGGAGCTGGGGAGATAATTGAATAAATGGAGAACAGGGTCAAGTTCCCTGAAGGCTGACAAGCCAATAAAATGACAGTTTTCATTTAGATCAGGGGATGGAATATGGGGGTAACTGAAAGAAACTGGCTATTTCTGCTTTCTTTGGCTGAGCCCTGGACAGCCTGTGTGTTCAGTTTGCATCAGTTCTGATTTTCCTACCCTGTTTCTAGTATTTTTTCCCCCTAATTTCTCAAAAATGACTTTGGAGCCAGTTTCCAAGAAATGGCTGCTTCATTTTACACGGGATCGTTTTAATGACTTAATATTGCTTATTGTCATTTACAATAATTCTTTGAATATTGGAAATAAAATCCTTTGGGAACAAAAAGCTCACCTTCTCTTCCATTTGGGGCTAATGATTCTTGTTTTTAGAAAGAATGACATGGAACCTGGGAAAATTAAACGTAGAGAGGGAAAAATCAAAAGTGGTCTTGAAGTCAAGGGATTTGGGTAAGAGTTGGAACAAGAGGCAATGCCTTGCTGTGTGACCTTGGGCAAGTCCCTTTACTTCTTTGGGTGTCAATTTTCTCATTTGTCAAATGAGGGGGTTGAACCAGGTTATCTCCAACATGTCTTCCGGCTCCAATAACTGTAAGCCTATGGGTCATGGAACATACAATAAAATCTCAAGGACTGACAGCAAGATTAGGCTTGGGAAGCTAGGTCTGGGAGGAGCACTGGGTGTGGGGGACTGTGGAAGGTGAGATCTCCTTCATGATATTGACCTCAGAGTGTTCTAGGCCATTCATTGCAAAGACTGTGGGGCACAATGGTTATAATCAGGGTTTAAATCCCATCCTGGCCACTTTGCTGCTGTGTGACTCTGGTCAAATGATTATCACTATACTTTAAAAAATATTCCATGGGATTGTGATACACACCTAGGTTTTGGAACCCCTGGGGTCAATCAACTTTCAGGCGTTTTCCACCTCTAAAATTGTTCCAAATTAGCTTCTTTAATCTGTAAAACCGAAATAATGAGACGTATAGAGTTGTATCAAGGGTTAAGTGGAATAATATATGAAATATGGCCTGACTTGGCACCCTAGGGCTGCCATAACAAAATACCACAAACTGGGCAGCTTGTAAGAATAGAAATTTATTGTCTCACTGTTCTGCAGCCTAGAAGTCCAAATCAAGGTGTCAGTTGAGTCATGCCACCTCTGAAGTTTCTAGGGAAAGATCCTTTCTTGTCTCTTCCAGCGTCTGGTAGCTCCAGGCGTCCCTTGACTTGTAGATGCATCTTTACATGGCTGCCTTCCGTCTCTGTGTCTCTGCTCCTCTTTTATAGGACACCACTCAGATGGGATTGGGATCCACCCTACTCTAGTATGACTTCATGCTAACTGATAACATCTTCTAAGACCCTCTTTCTATACAAGGCCACGTTCATAGGTACCATGGTGAGGACTTCAACATAGCTTTTTGGGAGACACAATTCAATCCATAACATGCCCTGTACATAGTAAATGTCCAATAAGAAAATGGTAGCCCAAGGTAGGTGTTCAATAACTGCTTGTCTGACTGCTGTGTGTCTTACCTCAGCTGTTCGGTCTTGCCTAACCTCAGGCTCTTTCTGTACCACACCCCCACAAAGACGTCCTTCTGTCTTACAGATGCCCCCCATCTGTTCTGCTTTCTCTTTTAAGTCTTTGGCCCAGAGCAGCTGTCCCTCCCCTGGCACCTGCCTGCTGGGCTGGCCATTTGGCAGGCCGGTTTTCCCAGCATACTCTAGTTCCGTGTCTTCATTTCTGTGTCTGGATTCTGTAAGTCAGGTTGTCTTTTAAGTAAAACGAAGTGCTCTCTCTTTATCATGAGAATGAGTGAAAATCTGGAAAATGGGAAAAGAAAAAAAATCTCCATTAGTCTAAAACTTACAAATTTAGTGACTGTAAGCCCTGTGTCATATTTTCCTGCATTCTTTTTGTCTACATGAAATGTGTTTGAACATAATCAGGATCGTAAGAACCATAATTGTGTGCCCAGTTTTTCCTACAATATTATAACAACCTCTTAAGATATTACCACAAATTTCTCTTAAGTGCACTTTGTAAAGGGCATCTAATACTCCCTCAAGATGGGTGGCCCATATTTCTTTAATTATTTCTTTACTGCTTATCCAAAAGATATTTGTTGACGCCCCAGGCTCGGCTAGGCACTGTATAAACTGTCAGACACTTAGATTGTGCCCATTTTTCTAATAGTATACATAGACCCGTTGTTGCCGGGTGCTGTCAAGTCAATTTTGACTCATAGTGGCCCCATGTGACAGAGTAGAACCACCTCATAGGGTTTCCCAGGCTGTAACCTTTTCAGGAGCAGATTGCCAGGTCTTTTTTCCTGCAGTGTAGCTGGTGGGTTCAAACCTCCAACTTTTCAGTTATAGGTAACAAAGCTTTTTCCAATTTGACATTATCTCCTTAGGCTAGATTCCCAGAAGTTGGAGTCAGTAGATGTGGTAAGTGGAAAAATCATAGATCTCTGAGTGAGACGACGTTGGCCCTTATCCCAGCTCCACCAACCACCAGCTGAATGACTCTGGACAAGTCACATACCCTCTTAGAGTTCTGGATTCTCATCTTTAAAATAGGGTCTGGAAATCCTCCCTTCCAGGGCTGTTGTAAGGATTAAATGGTCAATACTGGAATACAGCCTGGTACATGATTAGTACTGAACAACAAATGCAACAACAAAATTTATCTAATTATTAAGTTTGAGGGTAAGAACACCTCAGACGTTCTATAGACTTTTTATTAATAATGGGCCCAAGTGTCTCTTGATGACTCTTCTTAGCTGTCATCTCATTTCAGTTCACTTTGAGCCTGAGAACATCTTAACTAGTCCCTTGTCTCTCCATTTACCCAGGAACGGCTCTCTGTGAGGCCATAGGTGAGGAAGTGGGCTATGAGGTAGAACCTAAGGAGAAACAAATTTCCTGCCCGTCCTATACTGTTTTCCTCTCATGAGGACTCCTATCTCCACAATTAGGGTAACTTCTCTGGTTTAAGGCAGAAAGCATGGCCTAAGGGCAATACCTCTGGACTTAATATTAGAGGGCACAGTTTGAAATCCTGTCTTTCACCCTGGAACAGCCTTGGGGGAATCTCTCTAAATCATGTCTATTCTGCCCGGTGGAGCCAACGTTCCCTCCCTCGTAGGGTTGAGAGAAACCAAAGAGGTGGGTGTGAAGGCCCCGGTTGAGTCTGACGAGGTTAGGCTGCAGGATCGCTTCACCTCACACTCTCCTCTGCTTCATGCCCTGCACACAGCCTCTTGTGTCGTTGTTGTTGGTTGCTGATGAGACTCATGGTGACCCCACGTGACAGGGTAGAACTGCCCCATAGGGTTTTCTAGGCTGTAATCTTTACAGAAGCAGATCACCAGGTCTTTTTCTGAAGGAAAGGCTGGGTAAGTTCAAACTGCCAACCTTTTGGTTAGCAGCCAAGCGCTTAATCATTGCACCACCAGTACTCACTACACAGCCTCTACTCAGTTGATTTTTGCCCTGTGGATTCTTCCCCCAGTATTGTCAGTATGGTCAGGTATTCTGATTTTTCAGCACAAGCCACAATATCTGAATTTAAAAACATAAAAAAAAAAAAAAAAAAAGATCTTCCAAGTTTTAAATGTTAACAAACTCTCACATTTCCTTCAAGACTTCTCTCAGCTATCACTTCTTCTGGGAAGACTTCTCTTAAGTATACCCTCAGCTCCTCTCCATCATTGTACCTAATCACTTGTATAATCTCTCATTGGCTGCTTTCCTGTAAAATAGCTATGCCCATGTGTAAAAACAAGAAAATGAAACAGGATATAAATGGAAATAACTGTTAGAATAGTCAGGGTACTGGTGAAATTCTTCTCATTAAAAATTTTATGTCAGACACAAAAGGACAAATATTGTATAATGTTACTTATATGAAGAGCCTGGGTGGCACAGTCGTTAAGAGCTTGGCTGCTAACCAAAAGGTCAGTAGTTCAAAACCACAAGCTGCTCTTTGGAAACCCTAAGGGGAGGCAGTTCTACTCTGTCCTATAGAGTCTCTAGGAGTTGGAATTGACTCAATGGCAATGGGTACTTATGTGAAGTATCTGGAATAGGCAACCACCACTCATATGTCAGTTTGTTGTACTGTGGTGGCTTGTGTGTTGCTGGGAGACCCATGGTGGACAGGTTTCAGCAGAGCTTCCAGACTAAGACAGACTAGGAAGAATGGCCTGGCGATCTACTTCTAAGAAAACAGACTAGTGAAAACCTTATGAATAGCAGCAGAACATTGTTTTATACAATGCGGGAAGATGAGTGCCTCAGGATGGAGACACTCAAAATACAACTGAGGAAGAGTTGACTCCTCAAAGTAGGGTCTACTTTGATTATGTGGATGGAGTAAACCTTTTGGAAACTTCATTTGCTGATATGGCATGACTCAAAATGACAGGAAACAGATGTAAACATCCATTAATGATCACAATGTGGAATGTACGAAGTATGAATTTAGGAAAATTGAAAGGCGTCAGAAATGAAATGGAATGCTTGAAGATAGATATCCTAGACATTAGTGAGCTGAAATGGACTGATATCGGCCATTTTGAATCAGACAATCTTATGGTCTACTATGCCAGGAATGACAACTTGAAGAGGAATGGCATCCATTCACCATCAAAAAAGAACATTTTAAAATCTATCCTGAAGTACAACGTTGTCAGTGCTAGGATAATATCCATATGTCTAAAAGGAAGACCAGTTAATACGACTATTAGTCAAACTGACGTACAAATCAGTAATGTCAAGGTAAAGAAGCTAAAGATTTTTACCAACTTCTACAGTCTGAAATTGATCAAACATGCAATCAAGATACATTGATAATTACTGGTGATTGAAATATGAAAGTTGGACACAAACAAGAAGGATCAGTGGTTGGAAAATATGGCCTTGGTGATAAAAATGACTTGGGAGACTACATGATAGAATTTTGCAAGAACAATGATTTACTCATTGGGAATACATTTTCAACAATATAAATGGTGACTATACCCATTGATCTCACCAGATGGAATACACAGGAATCAAATTGACTACATGTGTGGAAAGAGACAATGGAGAAGCTCAACCATTTCATCAGTCAGGGGCTGACTATGGAATGGATCATCAATTGCTCGTATACAAGTTCAAGTTGAAGCTGAAGAAAATTAAAACAAGTCCATGAGAGCCAAAGTATGACCTTGAGTATATTCTATCTGAATTTAGAGACTATCTCAAGAACTGACGTGACACATTCAACTCTAATGACCAAAGACCAGGTAAGTTGTGAAATGACATTAAGGGCATCATACATGAATAAAGCAAAAGATCATTAAAAAGACAGAAAAGAAAAAAAAATATGAAAGTGGATGGCAGAAAAGACTCGAAACTTGCTTTTGAATGTAGAATAGCTAAAGTGAATGAATGGAAGAAATGATGAAATAAGTATACGAGCTGAACAAAAGATTCAAAGGGCAGCTCTGAAAGACAAAATAAAGTATTATAATGAAATGTGCAAAGATCTGGAGTAAGAAAACCAAAAGGTAAGAACATACTCAGCATTTCTCAAGCTGAAAGAACTGAAGAAAAATTCGAAGCCTCTAGTTGCAATATTGAAGGATAAACTGTGGGCAAAAATTGAACGATGCAGGAAACATCAAAAGAAGACGGGAGTTAGACACAGAGTACCGAAAAGAATTGGCTGATGTTCAACCATTTCACGAGGTAGCATATGATCAAGAACTGATGGTATTGAAGTAAGAGGTCCAAGCTGCACTGAAGGCATCGGCAAAAAAGAAGGCTCCAGGAATTAAGATGTTTCAACAGATGGATTTGACGCTGGAAGCACTCACTCCTCTATGCCAAGAAATTTAAAAGACAGCTACCTGGCTAATGGACTAGAAGAGGTCCATATAACCATGTGCCTATTCCAAAGAAAGATGACCTAACAGAATGTGGAAATTATTGAATAGTATCATAAGTATCACATGCAAGTAAAATGAGGCTGAAGATAATTCAAAAACAGTTGCAACAGTACATTGACAGGGAACTGCCAGAAATTCAAGCCAGAACAAAAAAGAGGATGTGGAACAAGGGATATTATTGCTGATGTCTGATGGGTCTTGGCTGAAAGCAGAAAATACTAGAAAGATGTTTACCTGTGTTTTATTGACTATGCAAAGGCATTTGACTGTGTGGATCATAAGAAATTACGGGTAAAACATTGCAAAGAATGGAAATTCCAGAACACTTAATTGTGCTCATGCAAAACCTGTACACAGATCAAGAGGCAGTTGTTTGAAAATGTAAGGGGATGCTACATGGTTTAAAATCAGGAAAGGTGTGGGTCAGGGTTGTATCCTTTCACCATACTTATTCAATCTGCATGCTGAGCAACTAAACCGAGAAGCTGGACTACATGAAGAAGAACAGGGCATCAGGATTGGAGGAAGATTCATCAACAACTTGTGATATGCAAATGGCACAACCTTGCTTGCTGAAAGTGAAGAGGACTTGAAGCACTTACTAATGAAGATCAGAGACCACAGCCTTCAGTATGCATTTCACCTCAACGAAAAGGAAACCACAATTCTCATAACTGGGCCAATAAACAACATCATGATAAATGGAGAAAAGATTGAAGTTGTTAAGGATTTCATTTTACTTGAGTCCATGATCAATGCCCATGAAAGCAGCAGTCAAGAAATCAAACGATGCGTTGCATTGGGCAAATCTGCTGCAAAAGACCTCTTTAAAGTGTTAAAAAGCGAAGCTGTCACCTTGAGGACTAAGGTGTACCTGACCCAAGCCATGGTGTTTTCAATTGCCTCATATGCATGTGAAAGCTGGACAATGAATAAGGAAGATGGAAGAAGAATTAATTTGTTTGAATTATACTGTTGGAGAAGAATATTGAATATACCATGGACTGGCAAAAGAATGAACAAATCTGTCTTGGAAGAAGTACAGCCAGAATGCTCGTAGAAGTGAGAATGGTAAGACTTCATCTCACGTGATTTAGACATGTTATCAGGAAGGACCAGTCCCTGGAGAAGGACATCATGCTTAGTCATGGTCACAAAGGGTCAGGAAAAAAGAGAGACCCTCAACAAGATAGATAAAGGGTCAGGAAAAAAGAGAAAGACCCTCAACAAGTAGGATTAACACAGTGGCTGCAAAAATGGACTCAAACATAGCAAGGATTGTGAGGATGGCAGGGGACCAGGCAGTGTCTTGTTCTATTGTACATAGGGTTGCTATGAGTCGAAACCGACTTGACCGCAGCTAACAGTAACAACAACAACAGAACAGGCAAATGTATTATTAGTTGTTACCAGGGGTGGGTATGCAGGGAAAAAGGGAGTTATTGTTTAGAGGGCCCTAAGTTTCTGTTAGGGGTATTGAAAACATTTGGAAATAGATAGTGGTGATGGTGGGATAACATGGTGAACATAATTAATGCCATGAACTGGTACGTGTGAAAAGGTTGAAGTGGCAAATGTTTTGTTGTATATATATTTACCACAATAAGAAACGTTATCACTCTGAGAATAATTAAACATAATTTGTTCAGATGGAAATCATTTTGATAACCAAAAAAAGGCAAAAGGTACAAAGAATATTATAACAGACATTCATGCACTCACCATCCTGAATTGCCGTGTTAACATTTTCTTATTTGCTTCGAATATTTTTGACATAAATGAAGTTTAAAATTACAAATGAAGTAGAAGTCCTCTTTCCCCTTCTGTCTCAGTCTACTGCCTCTGCTCTTCCTCTCCCCGCTACACTCATCCCATCCTCCAGTGACACTGATACATCACACATTCACAGTGCATCTTCCCATCTGTCTTTTACACTTGGCACCGCTGTTTTAAACACTAAACAAAAATATAAATGGTGAAAACAAAATAACTTTTTAAAATTGTACTTTAATGAAGTTGTACGGAACAAACTAGCTTCTTGTTAAACAGTACACATATTGTTTTATGACCTTGTTTAACAGCCTTACGACATGTCAGCACTCTCCCTTTTCTGCCTTGGGTTTCCTATTACCAGCTTTCCTGTGCCCTCTTGCCTTCTAATCCTTGCGCCTGGGCTGGTGTGCCTCTTTAATTTAAAGGGTGAACCTCAGGAGCTAAAAGGGTGTCCGGGGGGCCATACTCATGGGGTTTCTCCAGTCTCTGTCAGGCCAGTAAGTCTGGTCTTTTTCTGTGAGTTAGAATTTCGTTCTACATTTTTTTTTCAGCTCTGTCCAGGACCCTCTATCGTGATCCCTGCCAGAGCAGTCAACGGGTGTAGCTGGGCACCATCCAGTTGTACTGGACTCAGTCTGGTGGCGGCTGTGGTAGTTGTGGTCCGTTAGTCCTTTGGACTAATCTTTCCCTTGTCTTTAATTTTCTTCATTCTCCCTTGCTCCCAAAGGGGTGAGACCAGTGGAGTATGTTAGATGGCTGCTCATAGGCCTTTAAGACCCCAGAGGCTGCTCACCAAAGTAGAATGTAGAATATTTTCTTTATGAACTATGTTGTGCCAGTTGCGCTAGATGTTCCCTGAGACCATAGTGGGAGCCCTCAGCCCAGTAATTTGGTCTGTCAGGGAGTTTGGATGTGTCTCTGGAGCTTCCATGACCTTGCCTTGGACAAGTTGTGCTGGCTTCCTGGAAAACAAAATAATTTTATACCCAATTTCTGTTCTGGTAGATGCCAGGATGAGAAGACTAGAAATCTCAGTTTTGGGGACTATTAGGGATTGGTAGGAAGAGGGAGTCTAGCTTGATTCCTAGTGTTTAAGTCCTGGGGGCAGAGGGAGATTTGCCTCAGGGCAAGGTCCTATGTCAGTGGGATTACTTGAGTTGAGTACAACCAGAGAATTGTCAATATATTCAAAGTCTACAACATGATGGGTATTTTAAATACATTGCTGTTGTTAGTTGCCATCAGGTCCATTCTGACTCATGCTGACCCCTTGTATGTGGAGTAGGACTGCTCTGTGGGGTTTTCAAGTCTGTAATCTTTCTGAAGCAGATTGCCAGGCCTGTCTTCCAAATTACATCTGGGTGGGTTTAAACCACCAACTTTTGGCTAGTAGTTGAGGGATTAATTATCTGCACTACCCGAATACTCTTTTTTAAAATGCATAATCCCATTTAATCTTTCAAACTGCCTGTGAGAGAGGTGTTTCATCCCCATTTTACAGATGAGGAAACTGAGGCTTAGAGAGGTGCAATGACACTCCAGCCCACTCAGCTAATAACAAACAGAGCTGGATTTGAACCCAGGTCTGCCCGACCCCAGTGTTCATGCAGATAGATGCAAGAACTCTGAGGGACAGAGGTTGTGGTCAGACCATGCCTGCGGACCAAAGCTCTTGTTCTCAGTCAATAGGGCTTCCATTTGGTGCTCTGTTTTCTTTCACTCTCTCATAATTTTTCTGAAATTTTTTCTCTTCAGGGTAACATTTTCCATCATAAGAGGTGATTTGTTTTGGAAAAGTTTGAGTAAAAACATCTCTATATTTCTTGCTTTCCAGAGAATGGAAAAACACATGCTATTCTGTTGTGTTTTTAAAAGCTACTTTAAGGAACAATAATACACAGACATGCATATAAATTATTTCATCTTTGTTAGTCACCCCAAATGCCATCCTTAGTGTTCCCAAAGAATGGCTAGGGATGTGAGTTAAGAAATGGACTAATTTCTTACCATGTTCAGTCTCATTGTGAAATCTGTATCCTTGGGTTTGAAAAAATGTCTTTGCTATTTCTCAACTTGGAATTATTCACCGTTTTCTAAGGACCAGCAGACTTCCTAGTGCCTTTAGGGGCATATAAGTCGACATGGCCCCTATTTGTAGAATTTTCAGCTTAAAAATCTCATAGACGGGCAAAGACATACAAAGATATATGAATTAATAATGGCTAGTATTTTTAGTTTAGTATTTTTTTTTAGTATTTTTTTTCTAGTATTTTTTAGTATTTGTACAGGGCTTTTCAGTTTAAAAAACCTTCCCAAATAGGAATTCATTGGCTAACATTGTAAGGGAGGGGTGGTGTTGCGGATTGAGCTGTTTTCCCCCCAAATCTGTATTGAAGTCTTGGCTTTACCTGTGAATATGCTCTTGTTTTGAATTAAGGGTTTTCTTTTATGTTACTGAGTCCTAATCAGGTAGTTGTTGTTGTTAGGTGTCATCGAATTGATTTTGACTCATAGTGACCCATGTGACAGCATAGAGCTGTCCCATGGGTTTTCTAGGCTGTGATCTTTCTGGGAACAGATCACCAGGTCTTTCTGCCATAGAGCAGCTGGGTGGATTTGAACCAGAAAGACCAACATTTTGGTTAGCAGCCAAGCGCTTAATTATTGTGCCACCAGGGCTCCTTTACTGAGGTAGGGTGGATCCTAAACCTGACCATTTATTCTCATAGTTGCCAACCCTGTACTGTCAGCCCTCACTGAGAATTGCTTTCAGCCCAAGACAGTCTTTTCCAAGGTCATAACTTTTCTTGGGGGCAGCCAGCATCCAACAACTAGCTCTTTGTGTAAAGACCTGACCCTCTCATCTCAGTTGGATGGCCATCACAGCTTCAGAGCTCCCCAAGGGGTTGGCTGAAGCCTTGGTTGTGACCACATCACCTCCCAATGCCTCGCCCTGTCCCATCCTGCTTTTTACCTTTTACAACAGGTGTTGATACTGAGAACTCTTGTCAGTAAACTTCCTGCATGCTAATTTCCAACTCTGAGTCTGTTTCCTGGGGAGGCTGAACTGCAATATACCCTGTTATGGGTTGAATGTGTGTCCCCCAAAAGTGTGTATCGACTTGGCTAGGCCATGATTCCCAGTATTGTGTGATTGTCCACGACTTTGTCATCTGATGTGATTTCCCTATGTGTTGTAAATCCTGCCTCTGTGATGTTAATGAGGCAGGACTCAATCTACAAAATTAGGTTGTATCTTGAGTCAATCTCTTTTGAAATATAAAAAAGAGAAGTGAGCAGAAAGACCGGGGGACCTTGTTACTACGAAGAAAGGAGAGCCAGGAGTGCGCTTCCTTTGGACCCGAGATAGCTGTGCTGAGAGGCTTTTAGACCAGGGGAAGGTTGAAGACAAGGACCTTCCCCCAGAACTGACAGAGAGAAAAAGCCTTCCCTTGGAGCTGGCGCCCTGAATTCAGACTTGTAGCCTCCTAAACTGTGAGAGAATGAATTTCTCTTTGTTAAAGCCACCCACTTGTGGTATTTCTATCATAGCAGCACTAGAAAACTAAGACATACCCTAAAGAAGGTGGATCAGAAGCAGAGAAGAGTCCTGTGTTCCCAACACCATGGAGTTGCCATATCAACCTGTTCTATGAGGTGAGGAAGAAATCAACTTCGTTTAAGCTATTGTGATTTTTGGCCTCTATCACTGTTTTTTTTTTTTTTTTTATCACTGTACCGGAACTGATATCCTAAGTACTTTCAAAGGCTTCAGAGTGGGGTTTCCATGGAGCGGGACGTTGTGCTTGGTGGGCTCTGATGGTCCGTCTAGCCTGGAGTTTCCAGGATTCCCAGATTCTATGACCACAGCAGAGTGGGCCATGCTCCCCAAATCTGTCTGTGCAACACCAGGGAAACTGAAAAAATACTGGTTTGGGGGTTTTATCCAAGACTTCTAAAATCTGTGTGGATAGGGTCCAGACGGTTCTGAGGCTGCCATTTGCAGATGGCGTTTGGGATCCACTGGTGTGGGGGAACACATTGAACTTTGATTATAGGGACTTAGGTCCAGCTCGGAATGCAGCTCTTCCCCTCTGGCATTTTTTCTGGACTTCAATTTCCTCATCTCTAAAACGGGACCAAGTTATTTGAAAGTCTCTTGCTCTGCCTGCTTATAACAGTTGCACGAGGCCAAATTGAGCCCAGATGAAGGGCTTTGAAAGGTCAATAGCACTGTCTAAATACGCAAGTTGCTATTATCATTATTAGCATTGCCATTAAAAGGCTGTTTTGGTCACAGGTTGTGCCAACTGATGCTTAACAGATGGTGCTCCTGTAACAGTCCCAGGGGCATTGTTGCTGGGGGATTTTCCACTGAATGCAGTCCTCTTTCAAAGTTTTGTTTTGAAATCAGAGAACCAGTAAGGAGTCTTGGCTAATCCTGGATGTAGGCTGAGCAACACAGCTATCTGAGCATGGGGCAGGCCTTTTATCTAGGCCTGAACTTTCTTTTGACCCTGGAAAAGAAGCTCTTTCAGTCCCTAAGACAGCCGGCCACGCTTGACCAAATGTGAGTGGTAAGCTTATCGCAGCTCCCAGAAGTCTCTGGATTGAAATGAGCCAAATTCTCTGCCTCTGTCTTAATATACTTTCTTTAGGGCAGGTGTGTGTGTGTGTGTGAGTATGCGTGAGAGAGGGAGAGAGCTATTACAACACACTGGAATGGAGAAGACCTTAGAGCCATCTAGTCCAAATTCCTCATATTGCCAGTTGTGACACAAGGTTTCAGAGAGGTTTAGTATCTTGCCTAAAGTCACACAGCAGATTAGGAGACAGCTAGGAACAGAATTTAGAACTTCTAACTTCCAGGCCTGGAGCTGTTTACCACTCCACAGAACTGTTGGCTGCAACCACCTCAGAGACTCAAGGGAGCTGGGGAGTGAGGTGAAAATGTCAGACTCTTTCTTGAGCCCAATTTCACATCCCAATAACTTGTTCCTCTCTCTGGTATTGCTAGATCCTTGTTAGATTAGCTTCTCCTCAGAAGCAGTCACGGGCAGTGACCTGACTGACCCTGGATGACCCTACTTTGAAATGGAGTAGCAAGTTGATTATGTGGTCTGAGGCAAAGGGCAGTGGGACACCCTTGGATTCTCAACAGACTGTCCCAGCCATTGCCTGAAATTCCCCCCTTAAGCCACTTTGGGACTGCCTCTTTAGGATTTCTCTACTTAACATGTAAATACCCCTGGGAGCAGCAACGCTGTTCCGTCTGACCAGTTATTGTTGCTGGGAGTGTCTCATGATCTCAGAGCAGGTTCTGAGAGCGACCCTAACTGAGTGCCTTTGGGGGTGGGGGTGGGGGTGGGAGCGGGGTGGTGGGGAAGATCTGGGTCGTGGGAAAAAAACCTTTCTCATTTACAACTCCGATGCAGGCTGGCTGCCTCTGTGGGCCTGGCCTCTGCCTGGGTAAGGAGGCATTTGCCCTTCTTACCTGATGATCATTTAGGCGGCCTGGGAAGTCCAGGGCCTCCTCAGATTGTGGCTCCCCTCTGACTCCTCTAGAGGATGAGGGGTGAGGGGAGAGTAGGCACCTGAGAGCAGAGGTTGTTGGGGAACCAGAGCTCAGGCAGAGGCCCAGCTGCCATCTCCTTCCACTCTGGGGAATGGAAGGGCTCTTGAGGGCACTTTCTATGCTGGAGGTCTCAAGGTGGCCCTGGTTGAGAACAGAAGCAGGGCTCAGAGAGGCCATGAAGGCCAAGGGAGGAATTTGGGAGCAGCCTTTGCAAAGGCAGGGGAGTTATGTGATTTCAGGGTGAAGGAGAAGTACCTCCTGACCCTGAAGTATCTCCCTCTGGCCCCACTGGCTCTGCCTTTTTACTGATGGATCAGCATTTCTTCAAAAAAAAAAAAGAAAATTATTAAAAATTTAAATTCATGAATATTTATCACCAAAAATGTGGAAAACACAAAAATGCATAAATGAAAAATGAAAATAATCACCTATAATCCTTTTGCTATGCTCTAGGGAAACCATTTTGGCTTGTGTTCTCCCAGTATTTGGTGTGCGTATCTGTATGTGTAACTATCTATCTCTCTATCTGTCTATGTGTTCATACATGTTATTGTTGTTGTTGGTGCCGTTCAGTCAATTTCAACTCATGTGAACCTATGTGATGGAGTAGAACTTCCCCCTAGGGTTTTCTAGGCTGTAAACTTTATGGGAGCACATCGCCAGGTCTTTTTCCTGCAGAGTTGCTGGGTGGGTTTGAACTGCCAACCTTTCAGTTAGCAGCTGAGCACTTAACCATTGCACTATCAGTCTCCTATATACATACATACTTGTGTATACACACACACACACACACAAAATTGGTTGTCATCAAGTCGACTCCAATTGACGGCAACCCCATATATGTCAGAGAAGACTGTGCTCCATAGGATTTTCAATGGCTGATGTTTTGGAAGTAGACCTCCAGGGTTTTTTTCTGAGGCACTTCTATGTGGACTTGAACCTCAAACCTTTTTGTTAGCAGTTGAGAGCATTAACTGTTGACGCCACCCAGAGACTCCATATATATGTACACAGACACACACACACACACACACATACACACACACACCTTTCTTCCCAGTCTGATGTGCAGAGCTCTTGAGAGAGTCCAAAGAGTTGGCAGGTAAGAGCCAAATGAAGAGGAAAAGCATTACAGAGGTGTGGGCACAGTTAAGGAGTGAGCAAGGAGTGGGGAGGCACTCTGGAACTAGCAATAACAGGACATACTGTGTGAGTCTGAGTCATTGATTTCACCTCTCTGAGCCTCACTTCCTTCTAGGGCTTCAAACTGGTTCAACTCCCTGCTGAGAATTTGCATTTCCACTCGATATACTGAGTCAGAATCTATATTTTTACAAATCCCCAGGTGATTCTTATGTATAATAAATTTTGAGAACCACTGTTCTACTAGTGGTCCTCAGAATTGGTCCTTAACCAGCGTGGGGTTAGCCTCGCCTGGGAACTTGTTAGAAATGCAAATTCTTGGCAGGGGTTCCAAGCCCTGGTTTCTTCATCTCTCAATAAGACCAGTGGTTGACAGGAGTAGATGAAGGAATACTTGTAAAATGCTTAGAATAGGACTTGCCCCATAGTAGGTGCACAATTTGTAGCTGCGTCAGCAGTCCATTATATTAATAAGAACTGGTGAATAGTTGGGTATCACTTCCTGTGCCAAAAAAAAGAGCCAGTCTTGGGGTCATGAAGGTGGGGCCTGTCTTAGTTATCTAGTACTCCTGTAACAGAAATACCACAAGTGCATGGCTTTAACAAAGAAAAATTTATTCTCTCATAGTCTAGGAGGCTAGAAGCCTGAATTCAAGGTGCCAGCTCCAGGGGAAGGATTTTTCTCTCTGTTAGCTCTGGAGAAAGGTTCTTGTCATCAATCTTCTCCGTCAAAGAGCTTCTCATCGCAGAGACTCCAGGTCCAAAAGATGCGCCATTCTCCTGCCTCTTGTTTCTTGATGATACGAGGTTCCCATGTCTCTCTGCTCACTTCTCTGTTTTATATTTCAAAAGAGATCGATTTAAGACACAACCTAATCTTGTAGATTGAGTCCTTCCTCATTAACATAACTGCCTTTAATTCCACCTCATTAACATCCTAGAGGTAGGATTTATAACACATAAGAAAATCATATCAGATGACAAAATGGTGGACAATTACATGATACTGGGAATCAGGGACTAGCCAAGTTGACACATATTTTTGGGGCGACACAATTCAATCCATAACAGGGCCCCACCTCCATCTCAGGTCTGCTGGCTCCGGATTACCAGTTGCTGCTGGGTTAACTTTGACTCATGGTGACCCCGTATGTCAGAACAGAACTGTGCTCCGCAGAGTTTTCAAGGCTGATTTTTCAGAAACAGACCACCAGGCCTTTTTTCTGAGACACCTCTGGGTGGACTCCACCCTCCAACCTTTTGGTTAGCAACTAAGCCAGTTAACCATTTGTACCACCCAGGGACTTGAGGTATGACCCTCCAAACTCTTCTAGTTTACCGGCTTTGAAAATGAAAATTCTCCTGCTGAGGGAGTGATTCTCATGGAGGTGGTAAGGACTTATCAGATCTTGGCAAGAAGGGAGGAGGAAGTTACTAGCTCAGATCCTGAAAAGAGAGAAAGGGGAGGAGAAGGGAGAAAGAGAAGGAGGAGGAAAGTGCAGCAAAGGGCACCAAAGGGAATGTGTGAGTTACAAACACAAAGACCAGCTACCCTGGGCCAGGTCTACACCGGTCTTCAATCCTGGCTCCCTTTCTACCTTCCCAAGCCTCTGCTGTCTGAATTGCTTAATGGAATCAGCCAGGCCTGTCTCAAATCCCTGTCTGCCCCATCCTAGCTGTCTGACCTGGGCAGGTCACAAAATGAGCATCAGTTTCCTCACCTATAAAATGGGAATAATAGCTCCTCATTAGTTTGTAGTGAGCTTAAATGAAATAATGCATCTGTGGGGTTTGTCAGAGTGACTGACACAAAAAAGGAGTCTAGACATAGCTGTGAAAATAAAGCCAAAGAAGTTATAACGATTACTATTATCTTTTTGGAAGTAGATCCTGTGGGGCTCCCTTTTTTTTTTTTAACAGTCTTTCTTCCCCTAGCCCAGCACAGTGCCAAGTTTATAGTAGGCTCTCAATACACAAAAACGGAACAAAACAAAACAAAACAAAGAACACAACACAACAGCAATGAACCAGACAAAAAGCTTGGTAGGTGTCTTAGTTAGCTAGTGCCGCTGTAACAAAATATACCACAAGTGGGTATCTTTAAAGAACAGAAGTTTATTTTCTCACAGTTCAGAAGGCTAGAAGTCTGAATTCAGGGCGTGGGTCTAAGGGGATGTCCTTCCTTATCTACACCTTGGAGTTCCTGAGCTTGTAGATGCAGCTGCCACGAGGGTCTGTCTTCACACGGTGTCTTCCCCCTGGGTGTGTGACTGTGTCTAGTCTGCTTTTTTTTTTTTATGAGACATGACTCAGAAGTGATTAGGCTTAGAACCCACTCTACTCTGGTATGACCTCAGTAACATAACAAAAGAAAACCCTTATTTCCGAACAGGTACAGGTACAGGGATTAGAACGTCCACATTTCTTTTTAGGGGACAGAATCAATTAAATCCGTAGCAATGGGTGTAAGGATCTCTTCATTCTGCTCTGCTTCCTTCATCTTCTGGAAAGCAGGTCCTCTGTCTAGTTCACCATTGTATTTCCAGGGTCTAGCATGGTACCAACTTATTAAAAAACAAAACAAAACAAGACCACTGCCGTCAAGTCGATTTCAACTCGTAGCAACCCTGTGGGGCAGAGTAGAACTGCCCCGCAGTGTTTCCAAGGAGTGGATGGTAGATGTGAACTGTCAACCTTTTGGTTAGTAGCCGAGCGCTTAACCACTACATCACCAGGGCTTCAATTTACTAGAGATGTTTTAAATGAACAAATGACAATGGGCTATTCTTATGGAAGGCTTGCCTCTATTCCCCTACTTATACTCCAAGAAATGCATCTTGAGGCCAATGCGCTCGGTCATAGAAATGGCAAAAAACAGAAGAAGCTAATAAAAAAAAGGCAGCTACTGTTTCCTGGAGGAATGAGGAGGTACTTTCCATTGACCAAGACAGAGCCCATCAGGTGAAAACCAAGAGCTTTGGGGCAAAGGAACCCAAGCTTGGTGAGGGAGCAGCAAGGTTCTCACCCCTTTCTAGAAACACTGTGTTTGTAATCACTTACCAAAAAAAGGGGTCCTCTCCAAGATCCATGTCACTTCCAAAGGGACTGGCTTCATTCTCCTTGAATTACATAAGAGGTTTTCCTGCCACTTTGTTTTATTCATTGAACATTCCTTTACAGTGTTCTAAATCTGGGATACACAATAGTTACTTCTTGGTAGAGCAAAATGTATCTCAGGGTATTGAGGGCTGGCGTGTTAAAACCCCTTGGAGACTGAGAGAGGCACCTGTTTGCCTGTTTGGCTCTTTTTTAGAGTGTTTAGAAACATCTGTGGTCCTTTCTCATCTTGGAGACTATGTGATGAATCTTTGGAGTGAGACAGAAAAGGAGGAAGGAAGCAGAGCTGGGATCTCTAGCCTGATTGACAAGGGCAGCCCACGGGCTGGTTAGCTGCCTTTTCCTCCTTAAGAGGGTCTGTGCAGGATCCCCACAACTCTCACCACCATTTTTGCATCAGCCAGGCTGCCAGTTGTATTAGTGAGCTTTTGCTGTATAACAAACAACCCTGTCTTAGTTTGGGTTGTCCAGAAGAAAAAAACCAAGAGACACGTATATATATGTAAATTTACTTCAGGGAAATGGCTCACACGATCGTAGGGGCTGGCAAATCCCAAATCTATGGGTCAGATGACAGGCTGAAGACCTCGGCTGGCTCACAAGTTTGCGGGAGCAGATGGACCCAAAATCTGAAGGTCAGGCAGCAGGCTAGAGACTTCTGCTGGCTTATGTCTCAAGAACTGGAGGTCAGCTGATGAAAAGGGTGCAGGGTAGAGAAAAGAGAGAGAGCTTTGCTAGAAAATCCATTTATATACCGGAAGCAGGCACACCCTTTCCCCCCAAGGAAAATCCCTTTCATCTGATTGGCTGCTCATGTCAGATCTGCAAAGCGGAAGGCGACTACATTGTGTCTGTCAAACCAAACCACTGAGGATTATAGCCTACTTAGGGTGATACTCAACATTAACTATCACAGAATCCAAAACTTAGAGGCTTAAAACAACAACGATTTATTTAGCTCATGAGACTGTATATTGGCTGGCTGGCTGTCTTATCTGGGCAGGCATGGCTTACCTCTGCTAGTCTCATGCATCTGTGTTTAGCTGCTGGGTAACCTGGGGGTTTGTTGGTCTAGGGTAGCCTCGGATGGGGTGGTTCCTCTGCTTTACGTGGTCTCCCATCCTCCAGCAAGCTGGCCCTGGCTTGTTTCCATGGCAGTTGCGTAGAACCTCAAGAGAGTAAATGGAAATGAGAAAAGCCTCTTCAGATCCAGGCTTAGAACTGGCCAGACCTCACTTCTGCTGCATTCTATTGGCCAAAGCAAATCACAAAGCTAGCCCAGACTCAAGCAACCCCTTGCTGTCGAGTCGACTCTAACTCGTAGCAACCCTATAGGACACAGTAGAATTGCCCCATAGGGTTTCCAAGGAGCCTCTGGTGGATTTGAACTGCCAACTCAAGCAGGGGGGCATCTATCAAAGAGAGGGGTAATTGGAGGCCATTTTTGCAAATAATCTACTCCCCTAACTGGCATATCACACTGACTGGAGAAATGATGAAATAGTACTTAGCACAGTGCTTGCCATTTGTCTTAGTTACCTAGTGCTACTGTGTCAGTAATATAACAAGTAGGTGGCTCTAAAGAACAGAAATTTATCGTCTCAGAGTTTTGGAGGCTTAAAGTCCAAATCAGGGTCATTGGCCATGCCGGTTCCTTCCTTGTAGGGAGTCCCTGGATTTCCTTGGTTCCTTGGCTTGTAGATAATCCTCACATGGTATCTATCTCTCCCCCTGCCTCCATGTGTGCCCGTATCTGTGTCTAATCTCTTCTTTTTATAACCCAGAAGTGATTAGATTTAGAACCCACCCTACTCCAGCATGATCTAATTAATCTAAGAAAGAAAACCCTACTTCCAAACAGGATTACATCTGCATGTATAGGGGTTAGGATTTTAATACATATTTTGGGGGACAAAATTTAATACATAGTTTTTTTTTAGTCCTGCTGAGGAAATGTCGAATAAATGAATAAAAGTATTTTCCAAGGCAGTGGAGATAAAAATAAGTTGCCGGTCTTGCTTTTGAGAATCTCAGAGCCGAGAGGTGAAGACAAACCCATCAACAGATAATTCTAGTGCCATGTGGTCAGTGTGGTGATAGCAGTCTGAGTGGGTATTGCAGAGGCCAGTAACAGAAGGGTTCCCTGCATCCAGCCTGGAGTGGGGCAGGGGTAGGGGAGGATGTCTTGGAGGAGGTGATTCCTGAGCTAGAAACAGTAGAGTGTAGTGGTTAAGGGCATAGTTCCCAGCCACACAGGCCATGTTGAAATCCCAGCTCTGATGCTTACTAGCTGTGTGATCTTGGGCAAGTCATTTGTGCTCTTGTGCCTCAGCTCCTGCATCCTTCACATGTGGATGTTAAAACAGTTCTACCTCATAGTGTTTCCATGAGATTTAAATGAATTAGTATTTTGAAACTATTTATAATGGTGACTATCACATAATAATAAGCATCATGTAAGTGTTAGCTATTATTATTATGAGATCCTTGGATGGGGCCAAATGCCTTGCACTCAGCTACTTACTGAAAGGCAGAAGACAAGAATCCATCCAGCAGCTCCATGAAAGAAAGGCCTAGCGGTCTACTTCTGTAAGATCACAGCCATTGAAAACCCTGTGGAGTGCAGTTCTACCCCGACACACATGGGGTTGCTATGAGTCAGAACCAACCTGACGGCAATGGGTTTTTTTTTTTTTATTATTCTTATCAATTATTATCATTACTACCATTAATGGATGAGTATTCGTCAGCCAGATGGGGGCCTGGGAGAGCTCTGGGCATTCTAGGTGTTGGGAGTTTGGTAAGACTTTGCCCAGCTCTCCTCCTTTCATATTGTGAGAAAAAAAAAAAACAAAACCCATATTGTGAGCCAGCTGAGAAATGGACAGAGGGATCAGATGGAGGAGAAAGTACCAGTTTTATACTGGTAAAGCTGGACCGGAGATCTCAGCTTGGGTCTGAGGTCAGAATGGTTTTTCTGCTCCTTTGCCCCCTTAATAGATGACTTACCCTGTTGCAAGGGGTCTAAGACCTGCCCTGGTGAGCTAACCACAGGGCGGAGGGAGAGGAGAGAAATAACACGGGCAGTGGGTGGGCAGGCAGTTTCCCAGAGAGAGAGCACAGATGGGACAGTGCCCTTACCTACATCTCCCCACTCGGACAACTAGGGACAGTAGAGAGAGGAAATGACCTCTAAATACTGTTTTCTCCTGAAGAAGGAGGAAGCCCCCTTTGCACATGGAAACGTGAGAAGTGGTGGTGGGGTAGATTGTATTGTCCTTCGCTAGGCATTCGCTGTCCTTCCCACTTCTTGGTGAGAGGAGTATACTCTCTGCCCATTGACATTGGCTCCCCAATGTGACTGTGGCCAGTGGAAGGGACTGCAGTTGACACATGCCACATCCAATCAGAGGCTTGAAATGGGCCCACTTGGTTGGTTGACCTCTTGAACTTCTGCCTCTATCATGAGATCAACATGCCCCCCTAGTGCCCACTCTTTCAGCTTGGGTTCTGGAATGAGAAGACACAGGATGAAGCTTGAACCTGGCCTGTGGCCTGGAGCCAGGTCCACTGTGCCCACCAGAGCCACAGTAGAATGCCAAACTCATACACAGTTGGCTCTAACCAAAAGGTTGGAGGTTCAAGTCCACCTACAAGTGCCTCAGAAGAAAGGCCTGATGATCTACTTCTGAAAGATCACAACCGTTGAAGACCCCATGGAACACAATTGCACTCTGACACACATACTTTAATATAATCCTCCCCAAACTATATGAATTAGGTATTGTTCCCATTTTGTAGATGCAGAAACTGAGGACCTGAGAAGTTAAGCTATTTGGCAAAGGACACATAGCTAGCAATGGAGGTGGCCGGGATTTGCCCCAGAGCTGGTTCCAGAGCTTTCATTCTCCATGTTACATGGCCTTTCCTTCACTGGGCCTTCTCTATGCTTTATTCCCTTCAGCTTTGGCTGGGTTTGTCTTATGCAGATGCAGTTGGGTGCTAAAGGCTGCACCATTAAATGGAGGTCTGGAGTAGTGGGCTGGCCAATGATATAAGTGTTTTGGTGACAGCTGTTGGGGTATTTTAGGTAAAGGTCCTGGGGGCCAGAATTCTCTGGCTCATTGTTGAGCTGTGCTGTGGCTGATTTGTGGATGACATGGACTGGCCACTGTCCCCAACCTCTGCAGCAGAATCTTGCCTCTCTTCAGGAATAAACTGGGTGACAGTCCGCTCCTCTGTCAGTGTAGGTGCCAAAGTCACTCATCACTAGTCCATCTGCCTGATTTGAGTGACTGGTGCTGTCTCTGAAGAGAAAGCGCTAGCAACCTGAGAAAGCCACGGGAGAGAAGCTAGCAGGAGGGGAGTACTGGGTGGAGATATCCCAAAGGCATGTTAACTTCCCTAAATGCCCTTCCAGCATAATGAAGGTGCCCAGAATCCAATCGGTTGCCTTTTAAAAGTACAATGAGCCAGCTGGTCCTTTTGAAAGAGGGGGAGGCCTAGCTGGAGCCAGGCTTGGTTTCTTTGTCCTATCCTTTTCTCTGGCTCTTCTTCTTGGCTCATGATGTTCTACCCTAGAGGCTTAAAACTCATTGCACTCCATTTGATTATAAAAAGGAGAGCAAGGCCCTGAAACTAAACATATGCCAAGTGTTTTACAAAAGGCCTTCACAAGCCTGCTCATTTTTTGTTTTGACAATGTCATTACGATGGAGGTTATTATCTCCATTTTAAAGGTGGAGAAGCTGAAGCTCAGAAACGCTGCATGATGTGATGGGTTTTGTGTAGGGCTAGGAGTTGGGAGATTGGGTCCCTAACCTAACCCTAATCTAGCAAATAACAATGGGCACTGAGTGGCACTTTATAGCTAACAAAGAGAGTTTGCATCCAGTTTCGCAACCCTTCCAACCAACAAGCTGGTTGTTGCTGTTAGCTGTTGTCCAGTCGCCTCCGATTCAGGAGACACAATGTACATCAAAGTGAACTGCACCATCCTCATGTCATTGGTATGTTTGAGTTTATTTGTGGCCTTCCAACCTAAGGTGCTCATCTTCTAGCACTATAAAAACAAAAGTCCGTTGCCTTCGAGTCATTTCTGAGTCATAGTGACCCTATAGGACACAGTAGAACTGTCCCATAGGGTTTCCAAGGAGCAGCTGGTGGATTTAAACTGCTGACTTTTTGGTAAGCAGCCGATCTCTCAACCATTGCATTACCAGGGCTCCTTCCAGCGCTGTATTGGACAATATTCTTTGATTCGGAGGGATTTCATTGGCTAATTTTTTGAAGTAGGTCACCAGGTCTTTCTTCCTAGTCTGTCTTAGTCTGGAAGCTCCTCTGAAACCTGCCCACCATGGGTGACCCTACTGGTATTTGAAATATTAGTGGCATAGGTTTCAGCTTCATAGCAACATGTAAATCACCGTAGTACAACAGACTGACGGGTGGTGGAGCAAACGGGTAGAGGGTTTATTGTTATTCCGTCTGATAGATTACGTGGTTAATGACAGATGTGTCCTCTAACTTCATATTCTCTTTCTCTTATATCACTTCCTCCTGGATTCCTCAAGTTCTTTGAGCCTCTGTCCCAGGGGTTGGCAAACTTGTTCTGTAAAGGGCTGGAAATACTTCAGGTTTTGCAAACCGTACTCTCTCTGTTGCAACTAATCAATTCTGTAGTGCCAATTCACACACAGACAATAATAAGTGAATGGGCGTAATTGTGTTCCAATAAAACTTTATTTGTGGCACTGAAATCTGAATGTTACATAATTTTCAGATGTCAAGAAATATTTTCATTTTTTTTTTCCCATTTAAAAATGTAAAAATCACTCTTAGCTCACAGGCAGCATAAAAATAGGCAGTAGGCCTAGTGTGCTGGACCCTGCCCTACCCTTATCTATAAAAATGAGGCTTGTTGTGGGAGTCTCTGAGTGGTGCAAATAGTTAGCATGCTCACCTGCTAACTGAAAGGTTAGAGGTTCCTTGGGAGAGTCCTGGTGATCCACCCCCCAAAAGTCAGTCATTGAACACCCTGTGGAACACAGTTCTGTTCTGACACATAGGAGGTCACCATGAATTGTGGTTAATTTGCCAGCAACTGGACTTTAGGTTTGTTGTATGGGTTAAAACAGATTGTACAGGTGATGCGCTTTGCACAGAGTACATCATCAGCCTTATATCACACTGTGAGAACGTGAACTTCCCTGGGTCCCAGTTTTCTCATCTGTAAAAGGGTTGGCCACTTCTAGTCCCAACAAACCAATCAGGTGCCATCTGCTTGATATCAACTCATGAAAAGCCCATGTGTGTCAGAGTAGAACTGTGCTCCATAGGATTTTTAAAGCTATGAACTTTTGGAAGCAGATTGCCGGGCCTTTCTTCTGAGGTGCCTCTGGGTGGGCTTAAACCGCTAACCTCTCAGTTAGGAGCTGAACTCTTAACCATTTCTGCCACCCAGGCAGCCTTCCAATAGCCTATGAATTTCTGCCAAATTGCTTTCTCATAAAATAGCTTTGACTGCTTGGCTTCTCTCTGCCTGAGCACATTCCTGCCTCCTGGAGCTCCCTGGATTTTCTCTACCTATCCCCATTTTTCCAGATTCTTCTTTTCAGTCCTGGTCTTTAGGTATCCTGTGCCTTGGTGGCACTGCAATGAGACAGATTTCTTGGAGCATTTTTAGTGGGCAGAGACTCAGCCACTTGGTGGTGCTGTGGGAAGATATTCTCCCTCATAAAGCCACTTGGATGTTTTTCCCCTGAGATTTCAGATTTAAAGATGGAGACGGGAGCCCTGGCGCTGCAATGGTTAAGTGCTAAGCTGCTGCTAATCAAAAGGTTGACTGTTGAACCCACCCAGCAGCTCCACTGGAGCAAGACCTGGCAATCTGCTCCCACAAAGATTGTTGTTGTTAGGTGCTATCAAGTTGGTTCCAATTTATAGTGACCCTAGGTGCAACAGAATGAAACACTCCTAGGCTGAAGCCTCCTCACCATCGTTGCTATTTTTGAGCCCGTTGTGCAATGGATCGCTTTTATATGGCCGTTCTCACCAGGGTCTTATAACTCCCACTGACTGGGTGGGGCAGTGCAAATAAGCCCCTACATGTCTGTCAGTTTGTCGTACTGTGGGGGCTTGAGTGTTGCTGTGATGCTGGAAGCTATGCCACCAGTATTCAGACACCAGCAGGGTCACCCATGGAGGACAGGTTTCAGCTGAGCTTCCACACTAAGACAGGCTAGGAAGAAGGACCCAGCAGTCTACTTCTGAAAAGCATTAGCCAGTGAAAACCTTATGAATAGCAGTGGGACATTGTCTAATACAGTGCCAGAAGATAAGCCCCCACAGGTTGGAAGGCACTCAAAAATGACTGGGGAAGAGCTGTCCCCTTAAAGGAGAGTTGACCTTAATGACATGGATGGAGTAAAGCTTTTGGGACCTTCATTTGCTGATGTGGCACTACTCAAAATGAGAAGAAACAGCTGCAAAATATCCATTAATTATCAGAATGTGGAATGTATGAAGTATGAATCTAGGAAAATTTGAAATCATCAAAAATGAAATGGAGCCCACAAACATCGACATCCTAGGCATTATTGAGCTGAAGTGGACTAGTATTGGCCATTTTGAATCAGACAATCATATAGTCTATGATGCCAGGAATGACAACTTGAACAGAAACGGTGTTGCATTCATCATCAAAAAAAACATTTCAAGGTCTATTCTGAAGTACAACACTGTCAGTGATAGGATAATATCCATACACCTATGAGGAAGACCAATTAATACGACTATTATTCAAATTTACACACTAACCACTAAGGCCAAAGGTGAAGAAATAGAAGATTTCTATCAGCTGCTGCAGTCTGAAATTGATCAAACATGCAATCAGGATGCATTCATAATCACTGGTGACTGGAATGTGAAAGCTGGAAACAAAGAAGGATTGGTAGTTGGAAAATATCGCTTTGGTGACAGAAACAATGCCAGAGATTGAATGATAGAATTTTGCAAGACCAGTGATTTCTTCATTGCAAACACCTTCTTTCATCACCATAAATGGTGACTATACATTTTTATACACATGGACCTCGTCAGATGGAACATGCAGGAATCATATTGACTATATCTGTGGAAAAAGACAATGGAAAAGCTCAATATCATCAGTGAGAACAAGGCCGGGGCCAACTGTGGAACAGACCACCAATTGCTCATATGCAAGTTCAAGCTGAAACTGAAGAAAATCAGAGCAAGTCCACAAGAGCCAAAACATGACCTTCAGTAAATCCCACCTGAATTTAGAGACCATCTGAAGAATAGATTTGACGCGTTGAACACTAGTGACCGAAGACCAGACGAATTGTGGAATGACAGCAAGGACATCATCCATGAAGAAAGCAAGAGGTCGTTGAAAAGACAGGAAAGAAAGAAAAGACTAAGATGGATGTCAGAGGAGACTCTGAAACTTGCTCACGAATGTTGAGCAGCTAAAGCAAAAGGGAGAAATGATGAAGTAAATGAACTGAACAGAAGATTTCAAACGGCCTCTCGAGAAGACAAAGTATTATAATGACATGAGCAAAGAGCTGGAGACAGAAACCCAAAAGGGAAGAACATGCTAGGCTTTTCTCAAGCTGAAAGAACTGAAGAAAAAATTCAAGCCTTGAGTTGCAACAGTGAAGGATTCTATGGGGAAAATATTAAATGACGTGGGAAGGGTCAAAAGAAGATGGAAGGAATACCCAGAGGCATTATACCAAAAAGAATTAGTCAATGTTCAACCATTTCAAGAGGTAGCATACCATCAGGAACCGATGGTACTGAAGGAAGAAGTCCAAGCTGCTCTGAAGGCACTGGTGAAAAACAAGGCTTTAGGAATTGACAGATTATCAGTTGCGATGTTTCACCAAATGGATGCAGCGCTGGAGGTGCTCACTCGTCTATGCCAAGAAATATGGAAGACAGCTTCCTCTCCAACTGACTGGAAGAGATCCATATTTATGCCTATTCCCAAGAAAGTGATCCAACTGAATGTAATGTCACACACAAGCAAAAACAGCTGCAGCCGCATATCGACAGAGAACTGCCAGAAGTTCAGGCTCGTTTCAGAAGAGAACGTGGAACCAGGGATATCACTGCTGATGGCAGATGGATCCTGGCTGAAAACAGAGAATACCAGAAGGATGTTTTATTGACTGCAAAGGCATTTGACTGTGTGGATCATAACAAATTATGAATAACATTGCGAAGAATGGGAATTCCAGAAGACTTAATTGTGCTCATGAGGAACCTTTACATAGATCAAGAGGCAGTTGTTCAGACAGAACAAGGGGATACTGATTGGTTTAAAGTTAGGAAAAGTGTGCATCATGGTTGTATTCTCTCACCATACCTATTCAATCTGTACGCTGAGCGAATAATCCAAGAAGCTGGACTATATGAAGAAGAACTGGGCATCAGGATTGGAGGAAGACTCACTAACAACCTGCATTATGCAGATGATACAACCTTGCTTGAGGACTTGAAGCACTTACTAATGAAGATCAAAGACCACAGCCTTCAGTATGGCTTATACCTCAACAGAAAGAAAACAAAAATCCTCACAACTGGACCAATGAGCAACATCATGATAAACGGAGAAAAGATTGAAGTTGTCAAGGATTTCATTTTCCTTGGATCCACAATCAACAGCTATGGAAGCAGCAGTCAAGAAATCAAATGACACATTTCACTGGGTAAATCTGCTGCAAAGGACCTCTTTAAAGTGTTGAAAAGCAGGGATGTCATCTTGAAGACTAAGGTGTGCCTGACCCAAGCTATGGTATTTTCAATCACATCATATGCATGTGAAAGCTGGACAAGGAATAAAGAAGACTGAAGAAGAATTGATGCCTTTGAATTGTGGTGCTGGTGAAGAATATTGAATATACCATGGACTGCCAAAAGAACGAACAAATCTGTCTTGGAAGAAGTACAACCAAAATGCTCCTTAGAAGCAAGGATGTGTCTTACATAATTTGGACACGTTGTCAGGAGGGATTAGTCCCTGGAGAAGGACATCATGCTTGGCAAAGTACAGGGCCAGTGGAAAAGACGAAGACCCTCAACAAGGTGGATTGACACAGTGGCTGCAACAATGAGCTCAAGCATAACAACGATTGTAAGGATGGTGCAGGACCGGGCAGTGTTTTGTTCTGTTGTGTATAGGGTCGCTATGAGTCGGAACTGACTCAACGGCACCTAACAACAACAATAACATGCAAATAAGGTGCTTGTGGCCCACCAAGGTGATGGGACAGTTTGGTAATTATGCAAATGGACCTTGTGGCGATGGGACCACGCAAATAAGGTGTATGGATCCCTAACGAGGGGATTGATTCATTTTACCATCCTGCTAGGTTTAAAAGGAGTCATCTCAGAGGTGGAAAAGTGGGATCTCACTACCACCATGAAAAGAGATGGGAGTGGAGCACATCCTTTGGACCTGGCGTCCATGGACTGAGAACCTCCTACACCCAGAAGACAGGGTGAGAGAGCTGTAACACCAGAGGCGGCACAAGAGGGTGAGAAGTGGTAGCAGAGAAATGGCAGCAGGAGAACAAGGATACCAGTGCAAGATGACACAGTGGGCTTCCTGCCCCATGGAGCAAGACAGTTACAGTGGGTGCGCTGACCCACAGAACTGGTAAAAAGTTTGGGGGGTGGAGGTATGTCTGACCTCCACCTCATAGCAACCAATGTTGGGCTGTTCATGCTGATAATGATTCTCTTTCTCCCTTGTGAAGTTAGAGAAGGTCAAATGTCCCCACCACGTCATTGGTACACAGCCAGAATGTCAATCCATCAAGTTGAAGGTCTTTCTCTTTTGCACTGACCCTCTACTTTACCAAGCATGATGTCCTTTTCCCTCCTGATAACATGCCCAAAGTGATGGAGACAAAATCTTGCCATCCTTTCTTCTAAGGAGCATTCAGGCTGCACTATTTCCAAGACAGATTCATTCGTTCTTCTGGCAGTCCATGGTATATTCAATATTTTTCACCAACACTGCAATTCAAATGTTTCAGTTCTTCTTTGATCTTCCTCATTCATTGTCCAGCTTTCACATGCCTCTGAGGTGATTAAAAATATCATGGGTTGGGTCAGGCACATGTTAGTCCTCAACGTGACATCTCTGCTTTTCAACACTTTAAAAAGGCCTTCTGCAGCACATTTGCCCAGTGCAATACATCGTTTGATTTCTTGACATTGCTTCCATGGGTGTTGATTGTGGATCCAAGTAAAATGAAATCCTCAACAACTTCAATCTTTTCTCATTTATCATGACGTTATTTATTGGTCCAGTTGTGAGGATTTTGTTTTCTTTATGTTAATGTGTAATCCATACTGAAGGTTGCAGTCTTTGATCTTTATCAGTATGTGCCTCAGGTCGGTTCCGCTCTGTCACGTAGGTCACCATGAATCGAGGTTGGCTTGAGTTCATGCCTGTGTATGTGTGTTTCCAGCACACCTTGGCAGTTGGGGCTCTGTGTTCAGCTACATCAGGGTCCTGAATGAGGTGCTTGTGTTGTAGGGGCCAGGGAAAGGCAGTTGTGACAAGGCTCTCAGTTGATCAAATTCCTGGAAATTTGCCAGATCCCCCCTTCTGTAGTTCTGAGAAGGGAGTCAGTCACTCTCCCCACCATGTACAACATGTTATTTCTTTTAGATATTAGATATACACTCAAGTAGCCTTTACCTTTCAGCGACCTTATTTTCATGACTTTTATAGAATTACTGTTCATAAGATATAGTTCCTGGGTGGTACAAATGCCCTGGGCTGCTAACTGAAAGGCTGGAGGTTCGAGTCAACACAGAGGCACCTCAGAAGAAAGGCAGCTGGTTACTGGTGAGATGTGATATTCCTTAGTCACTATGGTGTAGTCAAAATACCTGAGTTTGAGCCCTGGTTCCCCATTTGTAAACTGCAAGATCTCAGGGGATTGACTCAGTCTCTTAACACCTCATGTGGAAAATGGGGAAAATATCTAATCTCAAGTAAAATATCATTATGAGGATTTGGAGAGACCACTTGTGCACAAGTCTTTCGTAAACTGTAAAGCATGGTAGCAGCAGGAGGTGCTAAAGCTCCTTCAGGGTGGGGACCAACTTATATTACTTTTTATCCCCGGCCCAGGCATAGTAACTGCATCATCCTAGATGCTCAATATGCGATTGTTGAGTGAACGAATGAACAGGTGGCTATAAGCATCATAATGGGGATTACAAATGTGCCTGTTAAACGAAGGGTTTCACAGGATGAGGCTAGAAGAGGGAGCAGGAGATTAAGCCCTTGAGAGGAATTTGGGGCACGTGCCTCATCTGCCAGGAAGGCGGCTAAGCACCGTTCACCAGCTGGCCGCCTGGGCAGTCTGGCTCCATGTGGGCCCAGCTGCCGGGTGCCTGCCCATCTAAAGCCCATAGGACTGTCCCAGAGCAGGTGGGCCAAGCGCTTCTGCCATCATGGGCGGGCTGGAATGCACTCCCTCTCGTGCTGGCTTTTAGATTCCAAGTCCACTGGTGACCGCAAACACAATGGAAGCAGAGCTGATGCCGAACCGCCCTGTGTCTGGGCAGGGAGAGGCCGAGGGACCAGTGTCCCATGACTAAAAAAATACAAAATAAAAATACAAATAAAAAGAGGACAAGGGAATACTGCTGGCAATTATCTAGGAAATCCGGGTCCCAAGCCTATTTTTTCCTCACCTAGTTTTCTGCTTGGGACAGAATTACTTGGGAAATTGTAATGGTTTTCTTTGTTGTTGTTGTTAGTTGCCATCCAGTTGATTCTGACTAATAGCAACCCCAAGTACGCAGAATAGAACTGCTCCACAGGATTTCCAGGGCTGTGACTTTTCGGAAGATTGCCAGGCCTTTCTTCCAAGGTGCCTGTGGGTGGGTTTGAACTGCCAGCCTTTTGGCTAGTAGTCTAGCGCTTAACTGTTTGCACCACCTAGGGGCTCCTTTACATGGTTTGTTGTTGTTGTTAGGTGATGTCGAGCCAATTTCAACTCAGAGCGACCCCACGTGACAGAGTAATACTGCCCCATGGGGTTTTCTAGGCTGTGATTTTTATAGGAGCAGCTCACCTGGTCTTTCTTCCGTAGAGCAGCTGGGTGGGTTTGAACTGCCAATCTTTTAGTCAGTTGTGTAACACTTAACTGTTGTGCCACCAGGGCTCCTTACACACTTGCTGTAGACCTGATAAGGGTTTCTTGTGATGCAAATGCGTTGCTCTTGGCTATTAACCTAAAATGGTCCCTGGGTAGCACAACCTGTTGTGTTCGACTACTAGGTGAAAGGTTGGAGATTTGAACCTACCCAGAGGTGTCTCTGAAGACAGGCCTGGCAATGTGCTTCCAAAAGGTCGCAGCCTTGAAAACCCTATGGAGCAGCTCTATTCTGCACCCATGGGGTAGCCATGAGTTGGAATTGACTCAGTGGTAACGGGTCTTTTTTTTTTTTTCTTAATAGACCTGATAAGATAAATCTATTATCATCATCATTTGAGCAGTAATAACAGCAGCTACCATTTCATCGGAAACCCTGGTGGCATAGTGGTTAAGTGCTACGGCTGCTAACCAAGAGGTCAGCAGTTCAAATCCGCCAGGCGCTCCTTGGAAACTCTATTGGGCAGTTCTACTCTGTTCTATGGGGTCAGTGTTTACCAGGCGCCTAGATAGGTACTATGCTAAGCACTGCATATACATTATATTAATTAATCCTAAAAGGAAAGTATTATGGCTAAGACAGGGGTCCCTGGACGACTATTGAACCCTTGAAATGTGGCTGTGTGACTGGAAAACAAAATTTTTGGTTTTATGTAATAGTAGTGAATAAAAATTTGAATAAAAAAACTCTTAAACACAACTTTATTGTTTTGGTAGGGTTACATTTTACTTTAACTATTGAAAATTTAGTGTCTGCATTGAGATTCACTGTACGTGTAAAATACACAGCAGATTTTAAAGACTGAGTACAAAAAAGAGTAGGAAATAGCTCATGTTGAGATGATAGTATTTTGGACATATTGGGTTAAATAAAACACATTATTGAAATTAATTTTTTTAACATGGCTTTTATAAACTTTAAGATGGCATATGTGGTTCCCATTATATTTCTAGCACTGGTCTGAACCCTCCACTCACCACAGCTCCCGGCAGCTGGGAGAAGAAGCTGGGCACACAATTGGGTAATTGTAATGCCATGAGGTAAGCGCTAAAACAGTCCCAGGAACTGGGTGCTCTGGGGACAGGGAACTGAGGCTTCAGCTCTGCCCAGCGCAGGATCAGAGGAGAGGTGACGTTTTTAGCTAGGTCTCCAAGGTGACCAGGAGCTTGTCATCTGGAGGACAGGAAAGGGGACATTGCAGGCAGTGGCACAGCATGTGCAAAGGCTCAGAGGCACGATGCAGTGAGAAGCGCCCCTGGAACACAGGTTCCAGGAAAAGGGCAAGCATTACTAAGCAAAAGAAAGGAGCATTTGCGGGGCACTTTTTTGTGTGTGCCACCCATGATCTCAGATGCTTTCTCCTACATCAGCTCATTCATTTATTCTTCACCTATTTGTTTAGAAGTCACCAGCGGCTCCGCTGGAGAAAAGACTTGGTGATCTGCTCCCATAAAGATTAATCAAAAATCAAAACCCATTGCCGTTGAGTTGATTCCAATTTATAGCGGCCCCATAGGACAGAGTAGAACTGCCCCACTGGGTTTCTAAGGAGCAGCTGGTGGATTTGAACTGCCAACCTTTTGGTTAGTGGGCAAACACTTAGCCACTGCACCACCAGGGCTCCCCATAAAAATTATAGTCTAGGAAACCCTATGGGGGCAGGTTTACTCTGTTCTATGGGGCCGCTATAAGTTGGAATCAACTCAGCAGCACACAACAACATGTGCCAGGCATGGCTCTAGTAGGCACTGAAGATATAGCCTTGAACAAAACAGATAAAGCCCCTGCTCTCCTAGAGCTGACATGCGGCTCACAATATCCAGGACAAGTAGGAAACAGAAAAAACCTGGGTCAGAGAGGTTGAGTGACTATTCTAACCAGGGTCTCTGGGATGCCAACTCCAGTGTTCTTTTCACCCTGCCAAGCTGCCCTGTGCACCATGCTAAGGAGTTTGGACTTTGTCCTGAAGGCCACAGAGGATCAGCCGACTTCTGAAGGAGGGGACATAGGGCCAGTTCTGTGTTTTAGGAATGAACAATTGTGGCCACATGAAGGAGGGATGGCATTGGAAAACCAAATCTGAGGGGGCCATGTAGGTAGAGTGCAGTGAGATAGGAGAAGATAGGAGAAGTTGAGGTCAGAGAGTTAACAGAGAACCAAATCCTGTAGGGCTTTGTGGATCATTGTAAGAACTTTGGATTTCATTCTGAGTCAGGCAAGAAGCCATTGGCCGATTCCGATTAGGCCAGTGACATAATCAGACTTAAGTTTTAAAGGTCTCCCTCCAGCCCTGTATTGAAAATAGACTTGAGAAGGGAGGCGGGTGGCTTGGGGGGCAGAGGGAGAGGGTGGCTATGGCAAATGCTGAGGAGAGGCACATATGAGAGCTACATACAATATTTCAGATTTGGTTTTCCTAAAACACAGAACTGGCCCTATGTCCCCTCCTTCAGGACTCAGCTGATCCTCTGTGGCCTTCAGAACTAGGAGGTAGAACATTGGTATATAAGTCTCTTTTTGAGTCTCTGCTGTCAAGTCTTTTGGGTATATATCTAGGAGTAGGATTGTTGGGTCATCCCATAGGGTTTTCCAGGCTATAGTCTCTAAGGGAACAGAATGCCAGGTCTTTCTCCCTCAGAGTTGCTGGGTGGGTTTGAACCGCCAACCTTTTGGTTAGCAGTCATGTGCTTAAACATTGTGCCACCAGGGCTCTTTTAGGTATGAATGTTCCCATTTTAAAGACAGGAAGCAGAAACAAAGAGGAAGCTACGCGAGATCACACAGCAATAAAGTGGTGGAGCCAGGATTTGAACTCAGCGGATTTTGATTTTGGAGTCTATGCTCTTAACCACCGATCTTGCTAGCTCTCTCGCCACTTAGCGGGGGAAGAACCATAGCTTTCTGTTTTGATTTGTGAGCAAATTTTAGTTTCTATTTTAGTTATTAATTTCACATCCAAGTAGCCTGAGTTCCCAAAGACGTTTGGTGGCTGGAGGCCCACTGAATGCTGTAAATCACACTTAATATTCCCAGACTGGAAGCCTCACAAAGATGGGGTCATGCCTATCTTGTCCCATCTGCATCCTCAGCCCCAGAGGCCTAGCGTATAGTCGCTGAATGAGTATATTTGTTTCCTACTCTTTTATGACTGCTGAGTTCTCCTCTTATTTGATCTCTTATACCTGTAACACAGGAGAGATTAAAGGAAAACTCCAAGAAACAAACAAGTTGATTCCAACTCAGGGCAACCCCATGTGTTATAGAGCAAAACTGCTCCATAGGATTTTCTTGGCTGTAATCTTTATGCAAGCAGACTGCCAGGCCTTTCTTCTGTGGTGCTCTTGGGTGGGTCTGAACCACCAACCTTTAGGTTATTAGTCATGTGCAAATTATTTGCACCACTCAGGCCCCATATAAAAAGCTTTCTCCTTGAACAAGCAAGTAGGTAGAGGATATAAAACTGGTATTTTGGTTCCAGCTACTCAGATGATTGTTATAATTGCCCATTTTGCTTTTTATAAGTAAATACTTAGTAAACTGTATGTATTAGTCTGGACAACAGTAGTTGCAGTAACAAATAAATCTTCTAATTTCAGGGCCTTTACACAATGGAGGAGTCCCAAAACCAAAAAACTAAACACGTTGCCGTCAAGTTGATTCTGACTCACAGTGACCCTATAGCAACCTTACAGCGTCCCCAGGTGGGGTGTAAATGGCTAACATACCTGGCTGCTAACAGTTCAAGTTTACTCAGAGGCACTTCGGAAGAAAAGCTTGATGATCTAAAGCAGCCATTCAAAACTCCAAGCTTGTGAGCAGCCGTCTAAGATGCACCAATTGGTCCCATCCCACTTGGAGTAAAGGAGAATGAAGAAAAGCAAAGATGCAAGGGAAATATTAGCCCAAGGACAAAAGGACCACGTAAACCAGAGACTCCACCAGCCTGAGACCAGAAGAACTAGATGGTGCCCAGCCACCACTGATGACCGCCCTGACAGGGAACATAACAGAGAGTCCCAGATGGAGCAGGAGTGTGAACCAGAACTCAAATTCACAGAAAAAGACCAGCCTTAATGATATGACAGAGACTGAAGGAACCCCTGAAACTATGGCCCCCTGATGCTCTGTTAACTTAGAACTGAAACCATTTCTGAAGCCACTCTTTATACAAAGATTAGACGGAACTATAAAACAAAAAATAATACATCTGAGGAGTGTGCTTCTTAGTTCAATCAGATATGAGTCCAAATGGGCGGTGCCTGTCCAGAGGCAGGATGGGAAGGCAGGAAGGGACAGGAACTGGTTGAATGGATACAGGGAACCCAGGGTGGAAAGGGGGAGTGTGCTGTCACATTGTGGGGATTGCAACTAATGTCACAAAAAAGTAAGTATAAATTTTTGTATGAGAAATTAACTTGAGCTGTAAGCTTTCTGCTGAAGCACAATAAAAAAAAACAAACCAAAAAAAACTATGGATTACAGTTCTACTCTGACACACATGGGGTTGCCATGAGTCAGAATTGACTTGATGGCAACTTTTTTTTCAAACACAACAGATGTTTTATTTCTCACTCATGACCAGAATTGTGGGTATACCTGTTCAGAGGATAGCTTTATTCCTCAAGGTGATGGAGGGAAGTAGGCTTTTTTTATCCCGTGGCTCCACCATCCTTTGGGTCCTCAGATTCTACTTTCTTCTAGGCAAGGTAGTGGAGGCACACCTACTTTTTAAACACCCTGGTCTGGAACTAACACACATTCTTTTGCTCACACTTCATTAGTGAAAACTAGTCATATGGCCACATTTGGGTGCAATGGAGGCTGGGAAATATATCCCTGGCTGAGCAGCAGCCCGTCAGCTTCTCAATGGAAGGAGTGTGACTTTTTGGTGGGTAGCTAGCCATCTTCTGTCACAATGAAGAGTAAGTGTTTAATGAAGATGTTCTTAGGTTGTCGTTTATGCTCACGCCCACCAGATAACATAGTAGTTAGACAATTCACAATCTTAGGTAACTTCTCAGTACCTCATCTAGAAAAATGGAAGATAGGATCAACCAGGGCACGTGCTGTCTTAGTCTGGGTGCTCTAGAAAAGCAAAACCAGTAAAACTTATATATGAGTACATGTGGAGAGATTTACTTCAAGGAAATGGCTCATGCAATTGTAGAGGCTGGTGAGGGAGAGCTTTGCCAGATTATCTGTTTATGTGCTGGAGGCAGGCCACACCCCCAAGGAAACTCCCCTTTCAACTGGTTGGCTGCTCACATCAGATCACATCATGGAAGATGATTGCATTATATTACATTATGGAACAGCAACCAGTCCAGGATCTGCCAAACCCCTGAGAATCATAGCCTAGCCAAGCTGACACATAACATTAACCATCAAACATAAATTAATTGACGTGAACTGTGATGTCAGGAAGTGGTGTCAGAGCAAAGGCTTAGAGTCAGAGACTTGGGTTCGAATTCTGACACAGGCAGTTACTAGCTGCCTGATCACAAGCAATTTACTCAACCTCTTTGAAACTCAGTTTTTTCAACTGTGAAATGGGCATCATGACAGTTTTATGATGGTTAAAGATAATATGGGTAAATGTCCGGGCTGGCAGTAGACAGTAGATAAATAATAACCGGTATTACTATGCTTTCTGCACAAAGATTTCTTGAGAAGGTAAACATACCTTTTTTTAAAATTGCTTTGAAAATAGAAAGCATAATTGACTCGATGGCAACGGGTTTTTTGTTGTTGTTGTTTCAATGAGCCTTAGGAGGTCCCGGGTGAGCAAATGATTAAGGGCTTGGCTACTAACTGAAAGATTGGCAGTTGGAACCAAGAAGCACCTCAGAAGAAAGCCCTGACAATCTGCTTCTGAGAGGTCACAGCCATTGAAAATGCTATGGAGCACAGTTCTACTCTGACACACATGGGTTCACCATGAGTCAAAGTCGACTTGATGGCATCTAATTACTGGTTAATAAGCCTTATGTAAAGAAAAGTTATACGACAGTGTGAATGTCATATTTCCAAGTGCAGATGTAAAAACATCTGTCCTGTATCCAGCATGAAGCTGGAAATCATCGTCTAATCAAGCAGGATGATTAAACTGCTTGTAATTACTCAAAATTCTAGTAGGAATCATTGTTGTTAGCTGCTCTTGAGTTGATTCCAACTCATGGTGACCCCACGTGTGTGAGTAGAACTGTGCTCCATAGGGTTTTCAAGGCTGTGACCTTCCGGAAGCAGATCACCAGGCCTGCCTTTGGAGGTGCCTTTCGGTGGGTTTTAACTGCCAACCTCTTGGCTAGTAGTAGTTTGTGTCACTCAAATAGGCAATGAAAAGTAAGTCTAATATTAATAGCTATGACTTATTGAGAATATATATTATATCTCTTAATCCTCATACTAGCCCCCTGGGACATATGGTTACCATGCTGTTTTGCAGATGAGAGAACTGAGGAGTGGACAGAGAAAAGAATTGTCCAAGGCGGTCACAGTAAGTGGTGGAACATGGATTTGAGCCCACGCAGTCTGATCCCAGAACTCGAGTTCTTAATCAAGAAGCCTAGGATCTTATCGGAGGAAATGCTTTATATATGTGAAAACATTCACACACAATGCATGGAAACATTACGCTCAAGTGTGGTTCAAATTATAAATGCTATAGGAATTCCGTTTGAAGAGGAACTCCCAGTATTTGGGCGTGACCCTGCGCCAGGCATTGTACTGGGTGTTTCCATTCTTCCCATTTAAGGAGAGGTTGTCCAGCATATGGGAAAGGGGAAGAGCACGGGCTTTGGACTGGACAGGTTGGGTTTAAATCTTAGCTCTGCTATTTACAAGCTGTATAATCTCAGGTAAATCATTTAACCTTTCTGATATAGTTTCCTCAATTAAAATAGTAATTATAGCAACTAGCTTATAGAGTTGTTGTTGCTGTTAGTTGCCCTCAAGTTGATTCTGGTTCATGGTGACCCTATGTGTACAGAGCAGACCTACTCCATAGGGTTTTCAAGCCTGTGACCTTTTGGAAGCAGATTCCCAGGCCTGTCTTCCAAGGTACCTCTGGGTGGGTTTGAACTGCCAACCTTCCAGCTAGTAGTCAAGTACTTAATGTCTGCACCACCCAGGGACTCCTCCTTACAGAGTCCAAAAAAGAAAACCCAACCAAACCCATTGCCATTGAGTCCATTAAAACTCATAGTGACCCTATAGGGCAGAGTATAGCTGCCCTATAGTGTTTCCAAGGAATGGCTGGTGGATTCAAACTGTTGACCTTTTAGTTAGCGGCTGAGCTCTTAACCAATGTACCACCAGGGCTCCTCTTAAGGAGTGGGTGGGGGGGTGATTTTAGATAACATATGGAGAGTGCCTAACACAGCAAATTCGTTGTCTATTCACTCAACTCACCACCTGTCTGTCAGTTTGTGGTACTGTGGTGGCTTGCATGTTGCCGTGATGATGGAAGCTATGCCACTGGTATTTCAGATACCAGCAGGATCACCCATGGGTTGGCACGTTTCAGCAAAGCTTCCAGACTAAGACAGACTAGGAAGAAAGGCCTGCCAATCCACTTCTGAAAATCAGCCCATGAAAACCTTGTGGATCATGACAGAAAAGTGTCTGACTCGCTTGCTTTGGACATGTCATCAGGAAGGATCAAGCACTAGAGGACACCATGTGTGGTGAAGTAGAATGCCAGCAAGGGAAAGGGAGACCCTTAGTGAGGTGGGTAGGCACAACGGCCACAACGATGGAGTTGCCCTGACCGCAGCTATCTATCTATTCATTCAATGAATATCAATTCAACAAATATTAAGGCCTAGGCATTTGCAAACCACATTATCAGCCCAAATAAGCTAGGTTATGCTTCTGTAACAAACAATACCAAAATACCTGGTGGCACAGTGGTTAAGAGCTTGGCTGCTAACCAAAAGGTCTGCAGTTCGACTCCACCAGTCATTCCTTGGAAACCCTACGGAGCAGTTCTGCTCTGCCCGCTAGGGTCGCTATTTGTCGGAATCGACTCGAAGGCAATGGGTCTGCTTTTTGTTTTTGGTAACACTACAAAAGTTTAATATTCATTCACACTCCTTTTCCAATTCAGGTTGGCTAGGGTTGTTCTGTCATCCTTACGTATGGACTCAGGCATGGGAAGGCTCCATCTCTGTACTTCCACGAATGTCAAGACAGGAAAAAAAAAAAGGCGACATGGTGATATACTCACTGGCTCTTAAAAGTTTCCACCTGGTAGCAATACGTATCATTTCTGTTCTCATTCCATTGGCCTAAGCAAGTCATATGGTGAGCTCTAACTTCAGAAGGATGGGGTAGTGAAAATATTTGGTGCACAGCTTTCATTACCACGGTTTACCTGTAATATAGATCTTCTAATTCATATTTTAAGGAGCCCTTGTGGCACAATGTTTAAGTGCTCAGCTGCTAACTGAAACGTTGGAGGTTCCAGCTCACCCAGCAGCTCCTCAGGAAAAAGGACTGGGCTACCTGCTCCTGTAAAGATTGTTGTTGTTGTTGTTAGGTGCCGTTGAGTCGGTTCTGACTCACAGCAACCCTATGCACAACAGAACGAAACACTGCCCGGTCCTGAGCCATTCTTACAATCGTTGTTATGCTTGAGCTCATTGTTGCAGCCACTGTGTCAATCCACCTCATTGTTGAGGGTCTTCCTCTTTTCCACTGACCCTGTACTCTGCCAAGCATGATGTCCTTCTCCAGGGACTGATCCCTTCTGACAACGTGTCCAAAGAATGCAAGACACAGTCTCACCATCCTTGCTTCTAAGGAGCATTCTGGTTGTACTTCCTACAGCCTAGGAAACCCTATGGGACTGTTCTACTCTGTCCTATAGAGTTGCTATGCGTCGAAGTCCACTCGATGGCACTTAACAACAATCCATATTTTAAGATGAGGAACTGAAGTTCTGAGAGGTTAATTCATTTGACCAAGGTCACACAGCTAATCCACTGGGACCCAGGACTCAACCTATATGCCACTCACTCTGACACTTCAATATATACGTATGATGTCTACACACTTTGTATAAATGCAGACTACTGTTTGAGAATCGGGCAGCAAGGCCCTGTAAGAGTGGTGGACAGAACAGGAATTGAATAAACATGGCCTTTTGATTGTGCTATGCAATAGCCAGTATGTGCCTGGGGAAGGTGGAAAGGGGCAGAGGGGTTGATGCCAGGCATCAGCTGAAGAACAACCTGGACAGACAGCTGGACGGAGGCCAGTGTGGAGAGGAAGTGATGAAGGCAGTGTTTCAGGGCCTTGCTCTGGCAGCTGGATGAGGGTGCAGGGCGAGGCCAGGCTGTTGCAGAAGTCCAGGGTAAGGTGATAAGGGGTAGACTGGAGTGAAGACAGCAGGAATGCAGAGGAAGGCCAGAACCTGAGACGCTGCGCTGAGCAGGAAGCATGGCTGGTTCATTGGTTAAAAAGTAAAGGCAGTTTACAGACCACATTCTTCCTATCCCAGTCGCGTATATTGCATCATTTATTAAAAAAAAAAAATCTCCAAAGGCCTCTTTTTCTCTTTCTTCCTTAATTTGCCCTGTCTTTTCTTAGGCAACAGGGCAGTCTTGCCATGGTTGGGGAGTTTCCTGACTGACTCTCACTCAGCTTGTGGGGTCCAGTTGCTGTGACCAGCTCAGGCCTGGAAGCCCAGGACCTGGCCCTTCCAGGGAGAAGAAAAGCTCGGAAGGGCCAAGAGGCCTTCAAGTTGCCTCTTGCTCCTCTGAGGGATTGCTCAGCAGGACTTGGGCCCGGATCCATGCAAGGTCCCTGGATGGCCCACCTTCGATGGCGGCCTTCGCGGGGAGGATTGGGGAGTGGGGGGGGTCTCTGCGAATCCAGTTCTGTTCCGGCGCCCCCGTCTTTTCCACGCCCCCAAATTTCCCCCTCTGCTAGGCGGCAGTCCCGCCTGAATCCAGGATGGTGTGCAAGGGCAGGCAGTCGGCGGCGGGCTGCTGGTCCAGCCCCAGGGCCTCCCCTGCTCCCCAACTCCGCCCTTCTGCGGGGAGGGCGCGGGGCCCGGGGCCCAAGCGCTCTTCTTGGGGTTCTCGGGGGCGCAACGGCCCCCGGCGGGCGCAGCCCTCCCCCAGCCGGCGGTAGGGGCCTGCGAGGCGAGGGTGCCAGCTTTAGCGGGGCGGGCGGGTGCACGCTGCGGCGGCTGCGGGGGCCGTGACTCACCGCCTGTAACCCAACACCGTTCTGTCTCCCCTCCCCCAACCCCCCTCCCGCCTGGCGGCCGCGGCGACACCTCAGAAAAATGAAGGGCCGCCCGGGTCCGTGGCGCCCCCGGCGGCTTCGCAAGCGGGGCCCGGCGGCCCCCGGCTCCGTGCCTTCTCGCCTTTCCGGCCCCGGGACTCGGCGAGCCGCCGCCGCCGCCCCGGAGCGAGCAGGAATGGAGGCCGAGCGGCCGGAGCGGCAGGCAGCGGCGGCGGAGGGCCCGCGGTAGCCGCGGCAGGCGAGGCTGGGGAGGGGGCGCCCGGGCTGGGACCCCCCCCTGCCCCCCATCGCGGCCGAGCGAGGACAAAGCCCCCTGGCAGCCGCCGCCGCGGCCTAAGCCGCGTGCACAAAGGGCGAGTCCCGACACGCACCCATCCCCCTCCCAGCTCGGGGTGGCCCGGGCCCGGGGGAGCAGCGGGAGGTGGGGAAGCCCCGGCCACGCCGCCCGCGCTCCCCACCCCGGGCCGACTGCGCGCCGCCCCCGCCCAGTCTGCCCGTCCTCTCGGGGAGGGGTTGGGGGGCGCGGCGCCCACATAACACTCCCCCTTCAGCGCTCGGAGCCACCCCTCTCCCCTCCCTCCTGCAAACACCACCGCCTCCCCAGCCACCGCCGCCACCTCGCCCGACGTTCCGCAGCTCGCCGCGGCCGGGGGGCGGTGCGCGGCCGGTGCGCGCCGGGGGCGCCAGATGTGCAGTCCCCGCCGCCACCAGTGACCAAGTCGCAGCCCGAGCGCGATCCGGGCCGCCTCCTCAATGCTGCGGGGGCGACCTTGAGCGCACCCGCATTGCCTCGGCTGGGACCCCGACACTTCGAGCGCTGTGCCCCGGTCCTGCCCTCTCCAACCCGGTCCGCCTGCGTTTGGACATGGAGGGGGCCGCCGCGCCCGCGGCAGGGGACGGCCCCGACTTGGGGTCGGGGGCGCCGGGCTCTCCCCTGGAGGCGGCGACGGGGGCGACCGCAGCCCCCGCGGCGGCTGCGGCGGTAGCCCCGGAGCCCAGGAAGCCACACGGGGTGAAGCGACATCACCACAAGCACAACCTGAAGCACCGCTATGAGCTGCAGGAGACCCTGGGCAAAGGCACCTACGGCAAAGTCAAGCGGGCCACGGAGAGGTTCTCTGGCCGAGTGGTGAGTGAGGAAGTCCCGGGAAGAGGGGGGGGGGGGGGCGCCGGCTTAGACGCGGCTAGGGACCGATGGCGCTTGGTGCAGGAGGTCTGTGCACGCTGGGGCGCTTTTGTGAGAGAGGGGGTCTAAGGGAACCCCCAGACAGACTCCTCACTCTCCCCCTCGGCACCCTGTGACTCAGGCGTGTCTCTCCTGAAACACTTGTTACATCCTGTCTGCACATATTTTGGGGGTTTTTATCCCAGTAGCAAAGTAGTGTTTATGATTTGCAGACACTTTGCAACGTTGGGAGTGTCGGGGTCTCCCTCCCGGGCACGCATGCAGACTGTGCCCAGGAATGCCTCATTTCTCCACCTCCATCCAGACCCACATCCTCAGCTCAAAGCCTGTCCCCCAAGTCCCGTGTCCTGTAGGTGAATGTGGTCCCCTGCACCCACCCACCCGCCTACCCACAAACTCCCTGTCAGCATCATCCCACTCGGGCTCGCTGATGCTGCTGAGACTGCAAGGGAGGGCGGACTCCCGCCTGTTTTTTTTTTTTTTTTTAAGAGAGAGGGTTTAAGGAGCAAAAATAAAGGCTGTGGCCAGCCAGAGGGTTGTGACAGTTTGTGTAGTGGCTTCTGGGAGAACTGAATTGCCCGTGGACAAGTGCAACATAAAGATACACAGTTATGCTGGACTCTGCATTTCAAGTCCAGGCTGTAGGGCTACTGAATTGTTTAAGGGTCTAGCCCAGCCAGCCCATCCCGTGTGACAGCTGAAACCCTGCCGGGGCCCCAGCACCATTTGCACAACCCCAACAAGGGCTTTGAGTGCCTTGGGGTCTCTGCACCGTCCTAGCCTAGGTTTGTTGTCATTTTCCTTTCTGCACAACAGGCCCTTGAAATCCACACTGGTTGTGGCAAGAGGGTTGGGTTCAAAGTGTCTGACTATTGCAGAAAGATTTTGTGTGGTGGGTGTCAGAAAATGAACGTGGCTCTGATTTGAAGCAGATCAGATGTATTTTAATTGATTTAGGGCCAAAGTAAGGAACTGATTATGGGACTCCTTGTGTGTACTTTTTGGGGGATGTTTTGAGGCCCAGAGTTGTTTATAAACTGAACAGATGACCGCAAGGAGAAAGCGAAATGAATTGTCGAATGAAATTGTAGGCTGATGTTGACATTTTTCTTCTTCATTTGCACGGGGACAGTTATGTGGAAAAAATGAGGTATGATCAGCAAAGTTCGGCCCCCGAATTCTCAAATATCTGGATATATCAGGGTGCTTGAATAATCTGGATAACCCAATCATTTCTCAGCTTCACTGTTTGGGTTGACATCACTTTATCCTATAGTTAAAAAAAAAATCTATTGCCAGTTAATTGGAAATTTGAGACATTTTGTACATATATTTTTAAGCTGCCCCAGTAATAAATTCTATAGTAAGCGAGTAGCTGAGAGTTCACTCTAAGCAGGTGCCATTTTTGTAGGTTGACGATATTAAAGAGATAGGCTGTGAAGATGCCCTCTGGTGAACACATTTGCAGGTTTGTGGAAGAAGAGGTTGAGAAAAATGCACTTCATTCATGCTTTTCCTCTGAGGTGACATTCCCCAGACTGAATAAGCAAAAACTAAGCTTATCTCTTTGCTAATGTTAATAGCTGTTGAAGAATCGGACAAAGAAGTTGGAAAGAGGAATAATGAAAAGCAGATCTAGGCGTTTCAAGCTGCAGGTTGAGGTTGTGAGAATGTGAGGGGTTGAGTGGTAAGGGTGTGGCTGGTATCTGTGAGGGGACAAAAAAATGCCCAAATACTGGGAGCTGCTGCAAACCCTTTGAAAGAATGAAACCTTTTCTTATGGCAAACGCCTTTCCGAGCTTCACTGAGGCTTCCTGTCAGGCTTTTTTTCCTAGCCGTCTGAGCCACAGACTGGTTTAGAGTGAAAGGGACTTGCATCAGTAGGCAGGAGTCTGCCTTTCTCTTTTCCTAGGCATCTTTCTCTTTTATTTGCAGAAACCCCGAACCTTCCGTCAGGATTTAGCCAAATGGCCACGAGGGGGCGCCGTGAGAACAGAAGAGGCTCATTTCTTAGTGTCAAGACTTAAATGCTCTGTTATTGTCCAGCCCTAGTTCAGCTTCCCATTGTGCTATTCATTTCACTTAAGTCTCTTGTTTTACTCAAAAATTATGTAAAGATTTTGAATCTGGCAGCAGATCCAGGCCCAGAAACTGGCAGTCTCCAAATGGCTTCATTTATTCATGCGACTGCTCCCAGTTGACAGATAAAGCTCAGAATGCTAGCAAGATCATGTAGGGGGAAGCTTGCACGTGAAGGGAAAGTCGCCTTGGTCCTGAGTCCTCCCCCTGCTGAGAGCCCTGGTCACAGATGGTGTAAAAACCTAAGTGAGAAACAGGAATTGTCAGGTGGAAAATTCCCTTTGCCTCGCTGGACAGAAAATAAAACAACAACGATAAAAGATCGGTCAGCAAGTTGTTCTTGCCCATACGGTGCTGCTGGTGACTCAGAATCTGTCAAGAACAGCGTGAGATTTTCATATAAAGTATGAACTCGGGTTTTTTTTTTTTGGCTCCAATGATGCACTAAGCAGCCACAGCTTGCTTTTGAGGTACGGTTAAGGAGAATCAAGAGAGCACAGTCTGCCTGCTTTATGGGCCTTTGAGTAGCATTCCGAAGCCGTATTTTCTTTTTATTTGTACCAACACTTCTGATAGCACCCCTCAGGAGGAACAGGGGCTTTAACTTGCTTTTGCGGATGCAAGTGGCTGTAGTCGCGTGCCGGGTAGCAGGCTGCTTGAGATGTCGTGAAACTGACATTCACGTCAAAAGCGGGGGCCCCTCTCAGAGACGACAGACGTTTTCAAATATGAGAATGTTGTGGCTTTTAATTACACATCTGGCAGGACCGTCTGCATAGAGCGGCAAAACACCACATCATCTCCTCAGTTCTGTGAAAGGCAATTCGGAAGAGAGTTGCTGAATCGGGAGCTTGGAGCCAGCGGTCCAGCCCTCTGCGTGATCCAAGCATCCTCCCCTCTTCATTCCCAAATGTCTTGTAGCTGCTGCTTGAGCGTGTCCAAAAGACAAGGACTCAAAGTGGCTGGTTGCAGACATTAACAAGCCTAACAACGAGGCTCTCAAATACTTTAAATACTTGACCAGTCACTTACTAGCTTTGTGACCTTGGGCGAACTGTGTAACTTTTTGATACCTCGGCTTCCTCATCTGTAAAATGGGGCTATTAATAGTACCAATTTCATGGACTTGAGAGCATCAAAGAAATAATCTATATAAAGCCTCAAGAGGAGAAATGAGCCAATTTAGACCCCCCTTTATTTATTTTTTTTAGCAGATTTCTTTCTCATCCCATTTAGGCTTTCTCTTAGATTGTAAGACCATCAGAGAGGCATGATGCATTGGATAATTAGCCTGGAATCACACAGAGAGAGTAGGGGAAATGGTCAGCTTTTCAGGGTAATTAAATACGGGCTAGGTTAATTAGGGAGGTGCGCCCACAGGAAGCCGAGGCAATCAGCTAGATTCAGATAGGGTCTGAGTGCATTTCTAGAGTCTGGAAGTCAGGCCTTGTTTATTACACAACATTTGTTTTGATACAGTTCTGGGCAGGACTGTAGGGTGAGCCCCTGTGTCATAATACAGGCCAGTGTTTTGTTTGAACTAAACTCCCTGGACCTTCAGGCCATACCAAGCATCGCCAAAAAACAAAAACAACTTTTTGGGGGAGAAGTGCTGTGTGATCACCTCACTGCCAAGGGCCAAGTTCAACTCGGTCCCAGGTCATCGCTTGTAAGCAGCGTGTGGTGTGGTGTGAGCAGGAGGTGGGTGTCTGGGAGGGGCCTGGGATGGGAGTGCAGGACAGGTGGGCAGAGTGTAACCCCAGCCAGCGGTGTTCTCCCCCACAGCCCTCCTCTCTCACCACCCCAGAGTGCTGGCTTGAGTGATGGGAAGTGATTTGACCAAAAATGGATGTTTTAAGCACTGCCCAAAGGTTATTCACAGCCTCGTGCTGAAAAACTGTGGATCAGGGAGGCAAATTAGTAAACTGGCCTGCTAAGCTAGGAGGTGCGTGGATGTCATATGTATAACAGCTGAAGTGCTTGCCAGATACAGCTATGGCCCAAACCCAGGTTTAGAGTATAAGGGACCTCAGCAAACATGTGGCCCAACCTTCTCTTAGAGGTGGGAAAAATAAGGCATAGAAGAGTTCAGTGACTTTTCTGGGGTTGCACAGCTGTTAAGTGACTGAGCTGGGTCTAGAAACCTGATTCCTGCTTTGGTATCTGTCCATGACTCATTTACTAAACCTTTACCTAAAGCAATAGTTAAGCACTAGACCGTTAGCTGACAGATTGGCCCTTCGAACCTAACCAGAGGTGCCTTGGAAGACAGGCCTGGTGATGTCCTTCTGAAAGGTCAGAGCCTTGAAAACCCTGTGGAGCTCAGTTCTGTTCTGCACGTATGGGGTCACCATGATTTGGAATTGACTCGATGCCAACTAACAACAACAATAGAACAAGACACCATTCTTACTCTGAAAAAAATACAAAACCAAACTCAGTGCCGTCGCATCAATTCTGACTCATAGCGACCCTGTAGGACAGAGTAGAACTGCCCCGTAGAGTTTCCAAGGAGTGCCTGGCGGATTCGAACTGCCGACCCTTTGGTTAGCAGCTGTAGCACTTAGCCACTATGCCACTAGCGTTTCCACTTATTCTGAAAAAAAAAAAAAAATTTTTTTTTTTTCTGCACGTATAATTTAGTGGCAAAGACCAAATGTACTGACAAATAGTGAGCTAATTCAGTTCAGTTCAATTCGACAAAGATTTATTATCATCTACCGTATGCTTTGCGGGAGAAAGACGTGGCAGTCACTCTGGTAAAGAACACAGCCTTGGAAACCATATGGGGGCAGTTCTGTTCTGTCCTGTAGGCTTGCTATGAGTCAGAATCGACTTGACAGCACCCAGCAACCACAACAAGCTGTATGACCCTGGACAAGTTACTTAGCCTCCCTAAGTGTCAATTTCCCTACCTTTAAAATGGACCTAACTAGAGTGTGCATATCATAGGGTCGTGAGGATGAGATGAGAAAAAAATGTCTGTAAAGCACTTAGCATGGTGCGACAGGCCTCCAAGCTCTTAAAAATGTCAGCTGGCAGTAATAACAGTAGCAGTGGTAATGAGGAAAGGGGTGGCCCTGTCCAAGACCAAACTCAGCTTGATGAACTAAGCATCCGTGAGCTGCGTTCCAACTTGCAGACCACCTGAAATAATCCAGACCTCATCTAATAACAACAACAACAAAAGTAGAGGTGCCTCTGGTCTAGTCAGTGCTTACTCTGTCTCTTCCACCAGACTATAAACTCCCTGGATTTTATTCATCTCTATATCCCAGCATTTAACATGGCGAATAGCATATGGTCAAAAAAACCCATTGCCCTTGAGTCGATTCTGACTCATAGCAACCCCTTGTGACAGTAGAACTCCCCCATAGGATTTTCTTCCTGTCATCTTTATCAGATCTTCTTGCGGAGCCACTGGGTGGGTTAAAACTACCAACCCTTAGGTTAGCAGCTGAGTGCTGAATGGTTGCACCACCAGGGCTCCTACTCATCATACAGCTGGACAGTGTCAAACAAGACTACCTGTCTCTAAACAAGAGTTGCTAGAGAAATCGAGTGCCTTCCTGATGCTGCACAGCCAGTGACCTCTGGGTTTGAGCATGGTGCCTTAGCTAGTGGACCAAAAGACCAGCCATTGGGTGATTCTTTTTCTGGGTGGTTTCTTGCTACTCTTTAGGAAGAGCATGGAGGAAAACCCCCCCAAAACAAACCCGTTGTTGTTGAGTCAATTTTGACGCATAGCGGCCCTATAGGACAGAGTGGAACTGCCCTATAGGGTTTCTGAGGAGCAACTGGTGGATTTGAACTGCTGACCTTTTGGTTAGCAGCCGAGCTCTTCACCACTGCACCACCTGGGCTCTGTAGAGGAAAAGGGCCAGGTAAATACTGTAGGATTAGGAGGGTGTGTCCTTCTCCAGTTATGGGGATGATAAGTGCTGTTGAAGATGACCCTTGATTTGGATTTCACAAGGCTGAAATGTGAGACATTTCAGGCAGAGTGCAGATTCCAGAGCAGTCATCATGGGTGTCTGGGGAAAGGTGAACAGGCCAGGGTTTGTGCTGGATGCAGTGGGAGACAAGATTGATAAGGCAGGAAGGCGGTAATAAGAATATATTTAATAATAATAATGGTCAGGGGGCTAATACTTAATCAGTTTTTGTTGTCGGCCCCAACTCATGGTGACCCCATGTGTGTCAAAGTAGAACTGTGCTCCATATGGTTTTGGTGGCTGATTTTTTGCAAGTAGATCTCCAGGACTTTGTTCTGCGTGGACTCAAACCTCCAATCATCTTTTGGTTAGCAGCCAAGCATGTTAACCATTTGCACCACCCAGAGACTCCAGGTAATATTCATGCATATAACATACCAGCCACATATTAACGGATTGAATTGTCATAAGCATTCTGCTATTATGCCATTCTTCAGATGAAAACACCGATTCACAGAGAGGTAAAGCAGCCTTCCCAAGGTCACGGACAGCAACAGAGCATTGGTTTGGACCCAGGCGGTGTGAATGCAGAGACTTTGACCTTCAGCCTTCCGCTTGGTGCCCCTGGGCACTTCTGAGCTGGGTTCCGAGCCCATTTGTCTGGCATGCTGGCTTGGAGCAGGGAGGCCAGCTTGAAGGTTTTCACAAGAATTGAGCTATGAGAAGATAAGAATCAGAACCCGAATTGGGGGAGAGAGACAAGTCTGCTTCTGGCGAACTGTCTGCTGATTGGACCCTGAGTGGGTTTTAATGAGTCAGGTCAGGAAGCTCTCTGCCTGGACACACACGGAGCCCTTTGTTGCCCTGAGCAGCCTCAGACTCTGGAATCCCTTTGGGGCCTCAGGAGGGGTCAGCTGGTTCACTCCCCTGCCTGCAGACAGAGTGCACCCACGCCACTCCAGGATGTCTTGATCTTGCTTCCTCCTGGGAAGCAGCAGGAGATAAGGTGTTGAGCCAGGGTATCCTGTCTGTTACTTGGCCCTGTCTAACCATCTTGAATCCATCCTGCGTTGCTGCCTCCTGTCAACGCCTAGCATAGTGCCAAGCACATAGTAAGACCTCAGCAAAGGCTTGTAGGCTGGAACTGAATGAATATATTGAGCCTGGAGGTCATCACCCCTGACCTCAAGGAGCTTTCAGATTTGTTAGGAAGAGAAGGCAATGCCTGGAAATGAATTGGAGGAGGTATGCAATGAACTCTGCAAAGACAGGCAGACTCTTTCGTCCACAAATTCCCTTTCTGTTCCATTTGGTCCTCCGTTCGTCAGAGAGAGACATACATCCAGGGCTCGTCGTGTTCCTGGCCATGGCTTCCTGTCCTTAGTGGCTCTGAAGTCAGACAGCCCGAGTCTCATCTGTCTTACCCACATGAAAGTCCTGGAGCATCTGTAAGTTATGATTTGTGAAGTATCTGCTTTAAAGCCGAATGCATTTATCATGGTGTTGGCCCAGACAACACTGTGCAGTGCAGGAGTGAGAGGATCCCAGGCCCGGAATAGGAGGGGCTGGGCCAGATGATCCACTTGTGCGTGAAGTCTGGCTGTATTGATAACATTCCCTGGAAATGGCCCAGGAGCAGCCAGATGTTGAATTCTGAGTGAGACTCTTCGGTAAACTTTAAACTGCATGTAAAGACTGGGGCTGGGCACTTCCACACCCTGAGGTATATACTCTAGAGAAATGCAAATACATGTCCACTTAAAAACGTGTGCACGAATGTTTGTAGTAGCATTAGTCATTATTGCCAAAAAGTGGAATTTATCCCGAATGAATGGAGAATAAAATGTGCTGTATCCATTTTATTTATGGAAAATTATTTATGGAAAATTATTTATGGAATATTTTATCTCTTTCCTAATTTTATTTATGGAATATTTATGCGCTATTATTCCACAATAAAAAGGAATGAAGTACAGATACATGCCACAACATGAATGAACCTGAAAACATTATGCTAAGGAAGGAAGCCAGTCACAAAGACCCCACATGACACGGTTCCGTTTACATGAGATTCCCAGTGTACGCAAATCCATAGAGACAGAAAGTAGATTAGTGGTTGCCAGGGGCTTTGGGGAGGGACATTTGAGGGAAGGGAAGATGGGGAATGACTGCTAACGAGTATGGGGTTTCTTTTGGGAGTGATGAACATGTTCTAGAATTGATTGTGGAGGTGACTGGATAAGTTTTTGAAGCCCTGGTGGCGTAATGGTACAGTGCTCCGCTGCTAACTGAAAGGTCATCAGTTTGAACTCACCTAGCAGGTCTGTGGAAGAAAGACCTGGTGATCTGCTTCCATGAAAATTAAAGCCTAGAAAACCCTATGGGGCAGTTCTACTCTGTCACATGGAGTCACTACGAATCAGAATCAAGTTAATGGCACCCAACAATGACAACAACAGATGGGTGAATTGTGTGGCATGTGAATTACATCCCAATAAAGCTTTTATAAAAAAAATTCTGGGGGTCGTGGCTGGGATTGGGATGGGAGCGCATACCTATCAGGCCTCCAGGACCCCAGCCTGTAGGATCACCTACCTCTACACATCCTGTAGAAGAAAAGGAAGCATTGTTATACACTCGTCAAGACAGAGAGCCCTGGAGCCAGTCCGCCAGAGTCCACATACCATCCCATCCCTTGGCAGTTGTGTGACCTTGAGCTAATTACCAATCTCCTTTGAATCTTCATTTTCTCATCTGTAGAAAATGGGGCCCATAACAGTTCTTATTTAGGAGATTTGCTGAGAGGATTCAATGCAATGATCGTAGCTAAGCCTTTAGCCCAGTGCCTGGACATTGTGAAAAAACAAAAAACAAATCAGTTGCTGTCAAGTCGATTCTGACTAATGATGACCCCATGTGTGTCGCAGCAGAACTGTGCTTCATAGGGTTTTCAGTAGCTGATTTTTCAGAAGCAGCTCACCAGGCCTTCCTTCCGAGGCACCTCTGGGTAGTTTCGAACCACCAACCTTTGGTTAGTAGTTGAAAACTTAACTGTTTATACCACCCTGGGACTCCCTGGACATAGTAGGTGCTCAGTAAATGCACCCAGAGTCATTGCTAGTCTAAAAGGTGGCTTTATGTGAATTAGGAAAAGGCCTCTAGGTGGACACATTTGAAAAAGGCTCCCGTCCTGACCCGAAGCAGCACCCCCAGATGCAGCGAGGGTGGTGTGGGCTGAGTGGCAGGCACTTGTTCGCTCAGCTGGGTGCTGTGTGTGTGCGACCTGCATATTTGGCAGCCCTGGTGGCAGTGTCCATTATTCTTCTTATTAACTGCCACTCATCACTACTGTCTGGCCAGAGATTGACCATAACGAAGACACAGCATACATTGGTGGTTGGCATACCACTTCTCCCTTCTAATCTAACAATAAACCAAATGTATTTCATGAGTGCTTACTAATGTGTCCAGAACTGCGGGACATTTCAGAGGAGAATATGACAAGTTCTGCCATTGAGATGCTTAGAATTCAGTTGGGCACTTGACTGATACATCCGGAATAACCTAAGAGAAATGTAAAGTATTGTATAAATAAGGGATAAAAACCAAAAAGCAAATTTGTTGCTGTTGAGTCGATTCCGACTCATAGTGCCCCTATAGGACAGAGTAGAACTACCCCATAGAGTTTCCCAGGAGCACCTGGTGGATTTGAACTGCTGACCTTTTGGCTGACAGCCGTAGCTCATAAGCAGTTTGCCACCAGGGTTTCCAAATAAGGGGCAGGGAAACAATTATGATGTTGAATCAGATGGACTTGCATTGGCACATCAGTTTTACAAATGAGATGTTTTAGCCAAGAATCTATACAAAGAATTTTCTAGACCATCTTGCTTTTAGTCATTTAATGTTGATGTTGTTCAAACAGGTCGGTATGCAGAAAAAAGTTTAGAATAAATGTGGAAATTTTGGATTTCACTAGAAGAATCTGACTTGTAGAACCAATGGATGATATTTCCTGGTCGGAATTGGCTAGCCATCCTCTTTCCTCCTAAATGTTGCCTGTGTTTCAAGATTTTTTTTTTTTTTAATTGGGCTTTAAGTGAAAGTTTGCAGTTCAATTTAGTTTCTCATACAAAAATTTATATACACATTGTTATATGACCCTAGTTGTTCTTCCTATAATGTGACGGCATATTCCTCCTTTCCACCCTGGATTTCCCGTGTCCATTCAACCAGCTCCTGTCCCCCTCTGCCTTCTCATCTCGCCTCCAGGCAGGAGCTGCCTATTTAGTCTCATGTATCTACTTGAGCTGAGAAGCACAGTCCTCACCAGCGTCATTTTATGTCTTATAGTCCAGCCTAATCTTTGTCTGAAGAGTTGGCTTCGGGAATGGGTTTAGTTTTGAGCTAACAGAGAGTTCAGAGGCCATGTCCTCTGGAGTCCCTCCAGTCTCAGTCAGACCGTTAACTCTGGTCTTTTTACTAGAATTTGAGGTCTGTGCCCCACTTTTCTCCTGCTTCATCAGGAACTCTCTGTTGTGTTCCCTTCCAGGATGGTCATTGGTGGTAGCCAGGCACCATCTAGCTCTTCTGGTCTCAATTAAAACTGGACACATAGCATAAGAAGAAAAAAATGCAGCTCAAATCCAGTCCTACTACGCAATAGCTAGATGCTCCCGGGCAAGCTGCAGGTTTCCTCTGACCTTTTGTTTTTCCCTCTAGACAGTGGGGTTACCAACATCCTACCAAGTGGGATTTGGAAGCTCCCAATGCAGAGCCTGGTGTATAGGACCCAATTGCTGTCAAGTCGGCTCTGACCCATGGTGACCCTGTGATGTCAGAGTAGAAGTGTGCTCCATGGGGTTTTCAGTGGCTTATTTTTCACAGGTAGATTGCCAGGCCTTTCTTCCATGGAACCTCTGGGTGGACTTGAACCTCCAACCTTTCAGTTAGTAGCCAAATGTGTTAACCATTGGAACCACCCAGGGACTTGACCCTTAAAAATGAGAGCCGTTATTATTATTTTGGTGAGAAGCACAGATATGGTCACTAGTGGCCTTCTTGTCTTAGACTGTGTTTCTCCCTGCTTAAAACCCTCCATGGGCTGAGTGGAGACTAAACTCTGAATTTACTGTGCCCTTCAAGGCCTTCCTGGGTCTCCAAACTCCCACTTTTTTATTCCTCTCTGAGCCTCGTGTCCATTTCCTTTGTGAACAGTGTGGTTTTGTTTATTTGCCTGTACACTCCCTCCCCTTCCTCCCACATTACAAGGGAAACAAAACGAAAAAAACCCAAACCAGTTGCCGTTGAGTCAGCTCTGACGCAGGGTGACCCCATGTGTTTCAAAGTAAAACTGCACTCCATGTGGTTTTCAATGGCTATGCTTTTTTTTCTGGGGGTAGAGGGAGTGGAACCCTGGTGGCATAGTGGTTAAGAGCTACGGCTGCTAACCAAAAGGTTGGCAGTTTGAATCCACCAGGTACTCCTTGGAAGCCCTATGGGGCAGTTCTACTTTGTCCTATAGGGTCGCTATGAGTAGGAATCGACTCGATGGCAACGGGTCTTTTTTTTGGTGCATTTTTGGAAGTTAAGGCTCCTTTGCGTGGGTTGGGGCCACCAACCTTGTAGTTGGTAGCCCAGCTGAGTGCTTAATTAACCATTGGGGCCACCTACAGAAGGGAAGCAGGAGTGACGTATGTCTTACACTCCATCTTACTTTCCAGCGCATCCTGGGCTGGAGCCCAGTGCCAGGCATATAGTAGGTGCTCAGTAAGTATGTATGAATGACTGAATGAATGAACGAACAACTGCGTGAAGAGTGCACCAGGAATCCTGACAAGGTATAGTTCTGTGAAGGCTGAGGGCAGCAGGGAAGGTCTCTTGGGATTCTGTCATCCTCTTTCCTTGGTCACCCTCTCTCACCACTCTGTGGACAGCTGTTGTGAGCCCAGCATTGTCAGGCGCCTCTTAACTGCAGCGTTGCAGCAAGGCTGGGGAGAAGGAGGAGGCTCGTGTCCACCCCAAACATGTTTCCCACCCTTGGCGGCTGCTCCTGGCAGTTCTTTGTAGCTCCACAGCCTCCTTGGGCTGTGCCCACACTTTTCCGTCTTCCTCTGAAGATTCCAGCCCCGCCTCTGAGAGAAACCCTGGTGATCATCTCTGCTGAGTGTGGAAGCCTCAGATGCAAAATGCATTTGCAAAGGCTTCAGAACATTTCTCCCTGGGCTGTAAATCAAGTACTTTAAGAATTATAAACCTGCTGGAGTGTGGAGCTAATGTATGTCTGGAAAACCCACCATCATGCATTCGTTGCCTTTTAAACTCAAGAAAAGAATTCCACTTCACTTACTTGCATTAGAGATACCGCGAGCCAGGATGAGATTTCCAGGGGGAAGGTGCTAAGAGGAAGCTGTGGTAGGTTAGCTCCTTCCCTGTAAGGGGAGGGAAATGGTGGTGTTCAGGTGGCCCAGAGCTCAACTTTATAATCTATTTGGCTGAAGGGCAATTTCCCAGTAAAAAAGTAGCGGCTTCTTTCTCTTGTTGTTAATTGTTGTAAAGTTGGCTCCGACTCAAGGTGACCTTATAAACAAGAGAACAGAACCGTGCCCTGTCCTGTGCCATCTTCATGATCAGTGGTTATGTTTGAGTCCATCTTTACAGCTGTTGTGTCGGCCCATCTCATCGAGGTCTTCCTCATTTTCGCTGACCCTCTACTTGGCCAACCATGATGTCCTTTTCTAGCAATTGGTCTTTCCTGATGACCAAAGTAAGTGAGCTGAAGTCTTGCCATTTTCACTTCTAAGGAACATTCTGGTTGTATTTCCTCTAAGACTGATTTGTTCTTTTGGCAGTCAGTGCATATTCAATATTCTTTGCTAACGCCGTACTCTGAATGCATGGATTCTTCTCCCGTCTTCCTTTTTCGTTATCTAGCTTTTGCATGCGTAGGCATCTTTCTGGCAGTATCTCCTAGTGCACCCGTCCCCTTCGGCTTGGGTCAAGCTCCTAATACTGAGGTGGCATAAAGGCAGCTGGTTGCACCGGGTTAGAATGAATCCTTGCTGACTCTTGTCATTTCACGGTGAATTGGGCTCAGCTCATGTGTGATTCATCCCCAGCTGCTGAAGGACACTCACATTCCAGCCTTTACAGAATGCTGGAAGGGAGTTGGATGGACCACTCTACTGGCCTAAGCAGCAGCACGTGTGGTGGTGAGGGCGTGGCCTCTGAAGCCAGACTGCCTGGGTTTGAGACCCCAACCTCCTATGTAACCTTGAGAAAGTCACCTGTGCCTCGGTCTCTTCGTCTGTGAAATGGGCTGGCTGGGAAGGTAAATGAGTTGTTTGTCAAGTTCTTAGAAAAGTGTGTGGTCCACAATGGGTGTTCTATATGTGCTGTTTTTAGAAGGAGCCCTTTTGGGAAAGGGAGGATGGGGCCTCAGTTGTCTTTGTGCCTCCGTGGTGGGTGCCCAGTATTGGACCCCCTTTCTTCACCTGTAAATTGGAGGGCTCATGCTAAATGAGGAAGAGAATCCTAGGATTTTCTGAATAGAATTGGTGAGATGCAGACTTCATTTCCTGTTGCCTGGCTTTTGGCAGAAGGGCTCCTTGTTTGGGGCAAGGGGAAGTATCTTTGATTCTCAGAACCCTTTTCAGATTGTTGGTGCAGGCTTTGTCACACACACTAGTGTGAGGAGAGTCATCCTGCATGGAGTGTCAGCCTGTGCTGGGGAGGCCTCCTCACTCTCCCTGCCCTCGGGTTCCACCCTTCAGCTTAGTACAGGCCATGTTTTCTTAAGTACTTCTATGAGGCGGGTTCTGCTCTAGACTTTGTGCGAGACAGAAAATGCTCAGCCTCAAGGAACCTACCAATTTTCTCATCTGTGAAATGGGATGATACTAGGAGAACCTGCCTCCTAGGTTGTCAGAAGGACTAAATGAGTAATTCTTGAACAGTGCCTGGCATGTGGCCCACTCTCAGTACATGTTAACCAGTTGCCATCAACTGGGTTCTGACTCCTGGCACCCCCATGTGTGTCAGAGTAGAACTGTGCTCTGTAGGGTTTTTAATGGCTGAGTTTTTGGAAGTAGACCTTTATCCTGAGGTGCCTCTGGGTGAACTTGAACCTCTAACCTTTTGGTTAGCAGCCAAGCATGTTAACTATTTCCACCACCCAGGGACTCCCACTACACTTTAAAAAAACTAACAAATTCATTGCCGTTGAATTGATTCTGACTCATAGCAACCCTATAGGACAGAGTAGAACTGCTCCATGGGGTTTCTAAGGAGTGGCTGGTGGATTCGAACTGCCGACCTTTTGGTTAGCAGCTGAATTCTTTACCACTGCTGCACGAGGGCTCTCTGATACACGTTAGCTGTTATGATTTGGGATTTAGAGGAGGGCAAGGCCATATTCCATTGGGTTGCTTGGAGGAACCGTCCCTCGTTCCTTAGGTACTTAGAGTCAAAGGAGCTTTACTTTTGGTCCCAATGAGGCCAAGCCCTGTGGCTGCCTCTCCCCTTGGCTGTGCAGTTGGGTCCCCCTCTAGATGCCATTGGTTCTTCCCATGCTTCAGCAATGGTTTGGGGCAGGTTTCAGGTCCTAGGTTTCAAGGGAACTCTATGCAAGGCTCCAGGGATGAGGAAAAGATGGAGGAGAGAACCTCTGCCCAGGGGCGGGGTGTTTTTGGCAGCCTTACTTAAAAGGAAGACTTGACTAATGTGTTTACTACTATTTTGTCTTTAAAGATGAAAAAAATTAAACCAATATTTACTGAGCACTTTATGTTTGCTGGAGTCCCTGAGTGGTACAAATGGTTAACATGCTTGGCTGCTAAACGAAAGGATGGCAGTTTGAGTCCACCCAGAGGCACCTTGGAAGAAAGGCCTGGCAATCTATTTCTAAAAAATCAGCCAATGAAAACCCTATGGAGTACAGTTCTACTCTGACACACATGGAGTCACCACGAGTCTGAGGCAACTCGACAGCAAATGCTTACTGGTGCTAATCGTGTTCCCTGCATTATCTTATTGAACCCTTAGAGCCATCTTGTGACATAGATGCTATCCTATCCCCACTTTACAGCACAGGGAACTGAGGCCCAGGCCACACTACTTGTAATCTAGGAAAGGCAGGAAGGGAGCCCATGTCTGCCTTAGCTCTTAACTACAGCCTAGACAGCATCCCAAGAAGGAGTAGATAGATCTCTGTCATTTTTTCTGGTGGCATGTGTTCCTTTTACCTCTCCAAAGAAAAAAAAAAAACAAGCTCGTTGCCACTGAGTTGATTCCAACTCATAGAGACCCTATAGGACAGAGTAGAACTGCCCCATAGGGTTTCCAAGGAGCGCCTGGTGGATTTGAGCTGTCAAACCTCTTGGTTAGTAGCCATGGCTCTTAACCACTACTCCACCAGGGTTTCCAGGTAGCAGACTTAAAAACTACTTGTTCCAATATGTGTTGAGCTCCTCCCCTGTGTCAGGCAGTGTGCTAGGCACCAAGGAGACAACAGAAAATAAACGTACCCATCTCTTGATTCTAGAACATGTCTGTTGTAGTTGTTTTGTGCCATCGGGTCGATACTGACTTCTAGCAGCCCTATTGGACAGAGTGGAACCCCCCCCGCCATAGAGTTTCCAAGGCTGTAATCTTTGCCAGGTCTTTTCTCCCTCGGAGTCACTGGTGGGTTCAACCTGCCGACCTTTCAGCTTAGCCACTGCTCCACTGGGCTCCTTAGAACCCTTGTCATTTCTGATCCTCAGTCCTGTGGTCCACAGTAACCCCTCCCTGCTGGTCTATTTAAGGAGACTGATCTGTTGTATCTTTTTCATCTTTTTGCAGCAGACACATCCATTATTCAGCCTTGACATTCTCAGTATAAGTGAAAAGAGATCCTTGATGCAACATAATTGCTTTACGTGGTGCTTAGTAGATTTGAAAGTGAGCTCTTTCTTCAAATAGCAGAAGCAGTGGGAGGAAAGGGGCTGATACTCTAGAGGTATGACGCTGAGCTTCAGTGGAGCTTCCAGACAAAGACATTAGGATGAAAGGCCTGGCAGGGTGCTTCCAAAAATCAGCCATTGGAAACCCTGTGGTTCTCCACGGTTTGATCCTCAACCAATCACGGGGATGACATAGGACCAGGCAGCTTTTGTTCCCTTGTGCGTGGGGTCATCACGAATCGGGGTCTGACTTAATGGCAGCTAAGAACAACAACATCGTCATATCTGGTGAGCTCAGAGCCCAGCCACGAATGTGTCAGATGGAAAGACAAGGAAGTGAGAACTCCACCTCACATCTTCCTCGTGGTTAATTGATATCTGTTTCCCAGGCAAAATTGAGTGGAATGCTTGAGGAGGGAGCAAGTGTGTGAGTGGGTGTGCAAGCAGCTGGTAGCCGAAATTCTGGAGAGGAGAGGAATTAAGTGGAAATCTCCACTGAGCTATATCCACCTTTGTGAACATGTAGGAAGGCCCTGAGCAGAAGGAGGCCCCTTTCCCTAACAATTATAATAGCAGGAAACATTTATTGAGTGATGAGTGCGTGCCAGGCACTGTTCTCACCGCTTTACATACTTTCTCTCCCTTGAGCCAGTATTATGATTGCATTCGTTTTACAGACAAGGAAACAGAGGCTTTGAGAGGGTAAATGACTTGCCCAAAGTCATGGAACCAGGATTTAGGGCTGGGCTGTCTGACTTCAGGGCTCATGGATGTAACCATGGGCCTCGTGGTCTCTCATGGGTACAGAACCTTGGAAGCTCTGTAACTCTCTGCTCTGGTTCTTCACCCACACAGCAGGATGGTAGGCATCCATTGAACCCAGACTTAATGCTCAGAACAGTTGTCTTCCAAAGTTGTGGAAATGGCAATTTAAGTAACTTAGTTCCATGCTTGCAGGGTTGGTGGTTCAGCAGTGGAATTCTCACGTCCCATGCAAGAGACCCGGGTTTGCTTCCCAGCCAATTATCTCATGTTTAGCCACCTCCCTTCTGTCAGTGGTGGCTTGAATGTTGCTCTGATGCTGAACAGGTTTCAGTAGAGCTTCCAGACTAAGACGAACTAGGAAGAAAGGCCTGGTGATCAGCTTCAGAAATCAGCCAATCAAAATCCTGTGGATTACAACGAACCTTGTCCAGTCTGTCATGCATGTGGTTGGCATGAGTCAGAGCTACTTTGAGAGCAGTTAACAACAACTGAGTTCCATAATCCCAATTTCTCTGTCTTACTCATTTATATACTTCCGGTGTCTGCTACAGTGTCTGGCACATAAAAAGGATCCGGTAAGTATTTATGGAATGGTTGTATGAGAACTTTGTCAGGAGACTTGGGTGCTAGTCCTAGCATCACCACAATTGAAGCTGTGTGACCTTGGACTGGATATATTCCTTGTATGGCTGCAGCTAACTTCTCTGGAAGATGAGAGTTCTGGGCAAGCCTTATTTATTTGTCTTTGATTCATCATTCATTCAACAAATATTTCTTGAGTGCCTGTTGTGTGTCAGACCCTGCTCTGGGCGATAGGGGTAGAGTGGTCATCAGACAGATGAGAGACGAGGGCCCTGCCCTCTTGGGGCTTACATTCCAGCCACTTCTAGATTCTGTGTTTTGGGAGTCTTCCTGGCACGTCCCCAGATGGCTGTGAAGTGGCAGTTGCTGAATCTCCTTTGTTTGGATCTTCCTCCACGCATTAGTGTCTCAGGGCTGCCGTAACACAGTACCATGAACTGGGTGGCTTAAAACAACAGAAATTTACTCTCCCGCAGTTCTGGAGGCTAGAAGTCTGAAATCAAGGTATCGGTGGGGCCAAGCTCTTTCTCAAGGCTCTGGGGAGGATCCTCCCTTGCTTCTTCTAGCTTCTCGCACTCCTTGGCCTACCTTGGTTTGTAGATACATCACTGCAGTCTCTGCCTTTGTCTTCACATGGCCGTTGCACTGCTATTATAGAAACACCACAAATGGGTGGCTTTAACAAACGAATTTATTTTCTCATAGTTTAAGAGGCTAGAAGTCCAAATTCATGGTGCCACCTCTAGGGGAAGGCTTTCTCTTCTGTCAGCCCTGGAGGAAGTTCTTTCTTTGAGCTTCTGTTCCTGGGTGATCTGCATGTGGTTTGGCACCTCTCTTCCCCCATCTCTCTTCTGCTTGCTTGTTTAATCTCTTTTTATCTCAAAAAAGATTGACTCAAGATACACTGTACACTAATCCTGCCTCATGAACATAAAGACAGCTCATTCCCAAATAGGATTATTAACCATAGGCATAGATGTTAGGATTTACAAGACGTATTTTGGGGACATAATTCAGTCCATAACAGCCATCTTCCTTCTGTGTCTTTGTCTCTCAGTGTCTCTTCTCCTCTTTATATAAGGACATCAGTCATATTTAATTACAGCCTGCCCTTCTCCTCTATGACTTGATAACCGATAACATCTTCAAAGACTCTGTTTCCAAGCAAGGTCACATGGGGCTGTAGTGGTGCAGTGGTTAAGAGCCATGGCTGCTAACCAAAAGGTAAGCAGTTTGAATCCACCAGCTGCTTCTTGGAAATTCTATGGGGCTACCCTGTCCTATATGGTCACTGTGAGTCAGAATCGACTCTATGGGAATGGGTTTGGTTTTTGTTTTTTTGGTTTGGGAGTTAGGACATTAACATATCTTTCTGGGACACACAAGTCAACCCAGAAGGAGTGTTCTAGAAGCTCCAACGGGACAGGGGTTTTCATTGGCTTTGTTTATTGATGTATTCTAAGTGCCTAGAACAGTGTCTGGCAAATGCATGCATAAATTAAACAGTAGCAATAGCTCTATTGCTAACAAAATCTCAGGATATAAAAATTCTGGGGCTAAAAACTGAGAAGGAAATTAAAGAACAAAAATTCCGTTTTCTGGGGAAGGGGAGGCAGGGAACAACAACAATACTGTCTTGTAAAGGCAAGATACAGCCCAGATTGGAAAGGGTTATTATCTCTGCTCGCTGAGGGATTAGGGAGTCAGACGGGATTCCTTACTTTTTAATCTAGTGATGCTTTTTGCAAACCACGAAGAAAACAAAGCAAAAACAAAAAAAAGCTCCCATTATTTTTCCTTTGCTTCAAGCAGAGAAAGCACTTGCTTCTTAAATCAGCTCACGAAGGAAGAACTTAGGACAAATATTTTGCATTTCTCTGGTGGCGGCGCAGTCTGAATTCCTTTCGGCCCCACAAGTTCTAATTTTACGAAATGTTTGGATTAGCCACCAATTTTCCGGTGGAATTTAGGAGGCTTGTATTCGTACTTATGCTTGAAGCAAAGAGATCTCATCAAATCCGTTCATGGTCTCGGGCCCAGGGGGACGTTCTAATCAAGGACAAAATGACCATCAGTGGAATGACGGGGGAGAAAAAGATCCCTTTGGCAGCTGTGGGGAGGCTTAGCCCATGGTGGTGGCATGTTCTTGAACTGCAGTCTCTGGGGTTTCGCAGGGCAGCATACCACTTTCAACTCATCATGGGCTATAAAAATTCCAGCTCAAGCCCAGTGCCTTGTCCCTGACCTTGTTCTTTCAGTTCCCCAAGCCAGAGAACATTAGGGCATCTGGTAATTGGGTGAGAGGCACTTGATAGCACATGGAGCTCTAACGGTGCCCCCCCTCTCCCCCCTGCATAGCACATACTGCCTTGTGTTATAATTTCCGGTTTACATAGCTTCTCTCCATCTAGATCGGCCCTGTCCAATACAGGCACACATGGCTACTTACATTAAAATAGAAATTAACTACAGTGAAATAAAATAAAATAAATTCAAGGGCAACTTATAATTTGAAGTGCCCCATAGCCTTGTGTGGCTAGTGGCTATCATTGGATGTACAGAAAAGAAAGATCCTTTACATATTATAGAAAGTTCTAGTGGACAGCGCTGCACTGTACTCTGAGTTTAGTGAGGGCAGGACCTGCACGTCTTATACCTTGCTTTTTTAGCTCTGTAGCACTTACCACTCTCTGTAATTATTTCTAAGCAACCTCATCTGTCATGTTTAAGGATACAGCTCCACTGTCTAGAGAAAAACAAACAAACAAAAAACCCAAACTCGTTGCTGTCTAGTTGATTCTGACTTATAGCCACCCTATAGGACAGAGTAGAACTGCCCCAGAGTTTCCAGGGAGTGCCCGGTGGATTTGAACTGCTGGCCTTTTGGTTAGCAGCTGAGCTCTTCACCACTGTGCCTCATTCATCGTGTTTAATGATACATCTCCGGCGCTTAGAATAGTGCCTGGCATTATAGTCAGCACTCAATATGTGTTTTCTAAAGGAATGAATGAGGTTATCTGTCAGACTCAGCATTGCTTTGCGTGTGCCTGGCACATAATGGACCCTCAAAAAAAAAAAAAAATTAAATGAGTACTTACAGAGTTGTTACCGTTGAATGGGGGCATTGGTGGTTCGGTGGTGGAATTCCAACCGATGTACCTCCTGTGTGGCCATCATCCGTCTGTAAGAGGACGTTTGCATATTGCTGTGATGCAGAACAGGTTTCAGCGGAGCTTCCAGACGGACTAAGATGGACTAAGAAGGAAGGCCCTGAGATCTACTTCCGAAAACCAGCCAGTGAAAACCCTATGGAGCACAGTGGTTCGATCCATTGTGCATGGGGTCTCCGTGAGTCAGACACAGCATTCCCTTGGGCCTACTCTGCTTCAGCCCAGTTAGGGGAACTAAGGCTGAGAGACTTGCATGTGATCTAATGGGGAAAACAGAGGCATGGGCAGGTAACTGCAAAACTTCCTGAGAAATGTCAGGAAGAAGACAAGTTTTCTTTTAGCTAGGAAAAGCAAAGCAAATCTTAAAAGCTAGCTTTTCCCTTGTGCTGCCCTGGACTCTCAGTTTGTACATAGTTTGGCTGTAGAGCCTGTCTGTTTCACCCAATGTGTTTGTGTGGGGGGGCGGGGGGGTGGCGGGTGGGGTCCAATACCCTGTCCTGTCAGCAGTGCTGTTTATATCTGCTTTCAAGGTATGAACCACTTAGACAGCAAGCCCCTCAGAGTGGAAGGCTGCCCAGATCTCCTGAGGATCTTGAAAAATATAAATAAAATAGTTTATAGGATCCCCGGATGGTGCAAACGATTTATTCTTGGCTGCTAACTTGGTTGCACCCAGTGGTGCAGAAGAAAGACTTGGCAATCTGCTTCCATAAAGATTACAGCCAAGAAAACCATATGAGATGGTTCTACTCTGTAACACATGGGGTTGTTATTAGTCAGAATTAACTCGACAATACCCGATACAATAATGCACAAGTAGATCGCCAGGCCTTTCTTACATGGTGCTGCTGAGTGGATTCGAACCACCAACGTTTCAGTTAGTAGCTGAGCACAAACTGTTTGCAGTGCTATGTTGTTGTTATTGGTGCTGTTGAGTCAGTTCCGACTCATAGCGACCCTATATACAACACAATGAAATGGTGCTGAGTCTTGTGCCATCCTCACAGTTGTGCTTGAGTGAATTGTTGCAGCCACTGTATCAATCCATCTCGTTGAGGGTCTTCCTCTCTTTTGCTGACCTTCTGCTTTACCAAGCATGATGTCCTTCTCTAGGGACTGGTTCCCCCTGATAACATGTCCAAAGTGTATGAGACCAGGTCTCGTTATCCTCACTTCTAAGGAGCACTCTGGCAGTACTTCTTCCAAGACAGACTTGTTCTTTCTTCTGGCGGTCCATGGTATATAACACCACTATAGATCATGTTAATTGACTATATAAATAATGTTTATCGACTACTGTGTGACTTATGAGGTAGTTTATATGCGTCATTTCATATAATCTTCACTACAACTCTGTAGCAGTTATTCTTCCCACGTTACAGTTAAAGAAGTTGATGCGGAAGTAATCAAGGTAGCTTAAGTAACTTGAGTTAAAAATTCCGGTCCATCTGACTCCACTGAGGGCTTTTCCTGTTGAACCAGTGGTTCCCAGCCCTGGCTGAGCATTACAGTAACCTGGAGAGCTTTTCAAAAACACTGATGGCTGGGCCCCATCCCAGGCTTGCTAAATGAGGCTCTCTGGGGATAGGACCCAGGCATCTGTATTTTTAAAAAAGATCCCTGGGTTATTCTAATGCACTGCTAAGGTTGAGAGCTGCTGGCTAGAGCGTGCTGACTGCAGACGTCCATGGGGGTCCCCTGAAGTTGCCCCACCAATGCCTGGTCAAACTGGGACCTTCTTCACAGGAAGGTGAGTCTTCCCCCGACCCAGTCCCCACCTCTGGTACCTCTTTTCCATCCCATGGGGATTGCATGCTTTCTCCCTGGTGGACTGTCTGAAGCCATCCCTGGGACCTTGGCCGGGACCTTTTGCTCTGTTGCATAATAAGCTGCCCGTAAATCGGCAGCCAGCTTGTTTTCCCTTCAGGTCCCAGTTGTAGTGACCTTTCTCTGTCTGTTTATTTCAGGGAAATAATTCCATCCTGCAAAATCAATTCCTTGGGGGCTAAAGAAGTGCATGTGGAGGGGCTTTTTTTAATGGGGATGACCTGAAATGGCCTCTCGAAGAGACTACAGATGCTCTGTTTACCTGACCCCCGACGTCATTCTCTCAGGCTTGTGTTTTGAAGCTCTTACACCCATCTCTCCATAAGCTTGTCTATTAATAATAATAATAGGGTAAGAGCAGCTAGCGTTTTTGGAGCATAAACTGTATGCTGGCCATACTGCTGTGCATTTTGTATGTGCTATCTCATTGCATTTTGCCTTTTGAGAGAAGATAGGAGTCTGAAACCTGGGGCTTTGTATCCTTAAAACGGGAGCATTTACAGTTGTGCCCCAATTTTCTGGCGTTGTTGGGAGATGAGGTGTTGTATCGACCAGAGAAACCACCATATTGGATGCAGTTGACCAGTTTTGGGGGAGGTTATGGTGAGAGTTGGCTAATTGAATAGCCCCTAGTGTTCAGCCTGCCGTGGGTTTCAGTCAAGGGAATAGAAAATACTGGTTAATCTGATGAGTTGGTTCAGTGGAAATGCTAGTAAACTATGAAAAACCAGGCTCTCAACCTTAGCAGTGGATTAAAATAACCTAGGGATCTTGTCACTATCATGCTGATTCTGACTCATGGCAACTCCATGAGTGTCAGACAAGAACTGTGCTCCATAAGGTTTTCAGTGGCTTATTTTTTGGAAGAAGATCCCCAGGCCTTCCTTCAGAGGCAGCTTTTGGTTAGCAGCCGAGTGTATTAAGTGTTTGCATCACCCAGGTCTTTCTCCCTCGGAGCCGCCGGGTGATCTCAAACCACCAGCCTTTTGGTTAGCAGCCAAGTACCCAATCATTGTGCCACCAGGGCTCCTTAGAACTTTAAATATATTTCCCACGTAATTGAAGATAACCGATTTAACAGTCCTTTAAAAATTTTTAGCCATTTCTTACGGAAATCTTTCTCAAGCAAATTGTACACTTTTCTGTCTTCTGAACCCAAAGTACTTTGAAGGTAGTTAAGCTTTTTCGTGATGTCAGTGGGGACCTCTCCTAAAGGCTACTTAGTACTATGTTCTGGAGTTCTTATGCCTGCTCCTTATGGTTTGTCTGTCTTCTTCCTCATCAACTTTCTTTTCTTTTTTTTTTTGTGTGTGTCCTTTTTAAAAGATAAAATTCTTCTTTCCCCTACAGCCAAAATAATACACGCCCCAAACTGAAAACTCACAAGACATAGAAAGATGAAAGATTCAAGGTAAAGTTAGTTGTCCTGTCTCAATTTTGTCACTGAGATTGTGGCTTTCCAGAAACGTTTGTCTAACTTTCCTGCGGATTTGCTGGGACCAAGCTTGTTGGAACTGTGTTTGTAGGAAAACTATGGGTACCCAACCATGGCGGTTCAATGTATAGATTCAGGCATTTCTTTGGGTGACTTTTCTAAGGTCTTATTTCAATGTATCCTTCCTCATATGGTCTTCATAGCTGAATAGGCTCTGACAGTGAATCTAGCCAAGTTCTTTTTTCTCATGTAACAGAATGAGCCACCATGGGGAGAACTGGACTGACCAAGGTCTAGTCAGTATGTGGCAGGGCTGGGTCTCTTGACTCAAGGTCAAGTGCATTTCCCATTTCACCTGTGTTCTGGGTTGTGGGGTTAAGGGATAAGTGGCTTTGGAGAAAAGGAGACGTTGCTATATTTGGATAATTAAAACCAGGAAAAACCCACCTTTACCTTAACCATCTAGGTTGTTCAAGTGACAGACTGTTTAAAAAAAATTTTTTTTGAGGGAGTAAGAAACAGAGTTTAGTGTTCTTTTTAGCATGCCCGACTCAATCTCTGAACATCGGTCTTCGATTAATACCGAGATGGACTCAGAAACACACTTGAAAGCAATTTGCGTTATTATCCCGTACATAGCTTACATTTTATGACCTGCTTAAAGATGCGGGGAGCATAAATCTTGGGGGAGGACTGTCTCATTTACTTGTTCATCTTTTCTGCAGATGGGATGGTTGCATCAGAGCGGTGCTGGCTTCAGATGTCTGCTCCAGGATATTTTAGCCGAACTGTAAGAGTCCATTAAACAAATGGAAGAGTTTTGGGGAAAGAATAGTTGTGTCTCAAACCAAATGTTTTACACGGAGAACATCTGGGGAATATTGGTATTTGTGTGTATGGTACATCAGAAAGCAGCGTGGCGGGGTTCAGCTGGGATGTTTCTGGCCCGTGGTTGCTGGATTTGACAGTTTTGTTGTAAGGGAATGGCTCTTATGAAGTAGTGCCATAAAGACAAATGCTTGATCCAAGACGAGTGTTCTTATTTAGCTGTGTGCTAAATTGTTCTGATTAGCAACCCGCGACATTTGGATAGTCTGATATCTGAGTTGACTTTCCCCAAGGCTGAACTCCAGAGAAAGCAAGCATCCCAATGCTAGTGCTCAGAGTGTTTCCTCTCTACCCTGTGGTTCCATAGATTTGAAGAAATGTGAAAATAGGTATGGCCCCGTGGAGGAAGCACTGGCCAGAGACTCCAAATACCTGCATTGAATTTGAGGGAATTATAACTTTTTTCAGTCTTTTTCTCTCTCCTGCAAAATAAGTAGTCCAGGTCATGGAGAGTGAAATAAAATGGGGGCAACGTTATAGAAATAGGAGGAGGGTCATCGATACAATATGACTGTGCATGCATGGGTTTGTGGGCTCATCCACAAGTATTAAAAGCCACGTGAGACCAGAGCGGAATCTAGGATGTCATCTGGGTAGATTATCTGACTTCAGTACCTTGTGGATACTGGGCCAGGATGGTGGTAGTGACTGGATGGGTGGGAGAGGAATAATTTTTATAAACATTAAGACTTATGATATTCATCATGTTTGATTCAATTCAACTTAATAAATATTTATTGAGTGCCTACTCTGGTGCCAGACTCTCTCTTGATATTGGGGACATAAGGGTGAACACGAAAATTATAGTTCCTGTCCTCAAAGATCTTGCAGCTTTGGCTTGTTACGTCTGATATCGATCATGAACAGCCTTCCCTTTTGTTGGATTGTATATTGACTACCATTGTGGTAGCATGGACGATGAGAGGTAAATATTTTGTATGTGTGAACACTGTTTGGCAGAGAATATGGCTAGACTTCCTGTACTTTTCTGTAAGGGAGGTCAAAATGATCCTTACTGAATCCCATTCAGCCAAAAAATAAACATAAAAATAAAAAAAGGGGGGTGGGCAAAATGCCACAATTATTTAATATGGCATTGTTGTGGTGAGAGGAAGTTATTGTAAAAGTTTTGTCTGGATGGGTCTTGGAGATAGCATCTTGACTAGACTGGACAAGTGAAGTAGTCATAGACCCATTTTGCTGAGGAGATGACAGAGCTTAAGGCACCATCACCGTGAGTGAAGGGACAGTGGAGATATTTCCTTGGCTCTTTGGAGGATGGGTAAATGAGTAACTCTGAGCAAAGCGAGGCTCAATTCTGGATTGAATGGGTTCCTGTTTAGGAGTGTGAGTAAGACCTAGGGGAGGAAGTAGGGGAGTAATGCCTGGAAGGACTTCTCAGGAGACCTCCCCCCCCCCACCCGCCAGCGTATGCACATCAGTTTGCCAGTGATCTCACAAAGGAACGCTTTAAGGGAAGTATTTTGGAGTCGCCTGTGCCAAAGCCTGTGTGTCTTCCCATCCTGTCTTAAGTCCCACCTCCTTCTTGAAGCCCTCCCTGACTTCTCCATCCCACACCGCAGCTGAGTGCCTGCCTGCCTAGGAACTTCGTTCTGTCTTCCCACACCTCATCGTCGACATCTCCTGCTAGCAGTTAGGACTCTTGGTTCCAAGTGACGGAAAGGGACTCTGACTCATCTAAGCAGAAAGTGAATTTATTCTTAGGGTGTGGGGTATCTCACTTGAAAAGTCTTGGAAAAGCAAAAGAACTAAATAGTGCTCCGAGGAACTAGGTATGAGGAATTACTAACAGTCTCTTCAGGATATTGCTGTTGGAATGAATGCCCCAGCCATTTTCAGACTAATCAAAATACTCAGTTCTGGGGAGGGAGCTTCTCTTGCTAAATTCTAGGGTCTTGTGTCTACCCACTGGCATGGGGAGGGTGAGGTACCTTGACAAATAGGCTCTTTAAAACTGCGTCCAGTGGAGTAGGATACTCCCAAGAGCAAAGGTAGGGCATTCCTTCCGGTGGAGGTTGCCTTCTTCTACTCTGTGGGTGCAGGGCAGGCAGGGGTCTCAGTATCCACTGCCCTTTCCAGTTGGGTTGTAAGCAACTCCAAGGTCAGGTCTGGGTCATGCTCTGGAGGACCTGCATTGATGCCTCACTTAGGGCCGATTTTCCAGAATTGCTTGCTGGGGGACTGACTTATCACTGCAGGGTTCTAGAGACATTATTTTCAGACCCTGTTGTCCAATCTTTCTTTTGCTTAACTGCCTCGACTGTCCCCACAGGGAGCAGCAAGGAACGCTGATAGATGTGCTTTTGAGGATGAATGTGGTTTAGATATTAGTTTCTAAAAAGAGACATAAGAAAGTGCAATCTGGCCTTGGCGAGGTCTTCATATTCAGAGATTCTAATTCAGCTGACATTTACCAAACAGTCGCTGTGTGCCAGGCGCTGTGCTAACTGGTTTGTCAGTGTGGGATAGAGGCGAAGAGTATGGTCTTTGGGTGCAGTGAGATCCAACTCTCCTATTTATAGTAGCGTGCCCCGGGCAAGTTACTTAACCTCTCTCAGACTCCGTTGGCATTCATTAAGAAAAGCAGAAATAGTAATGCTTTTGTGAGAATGTAATGAGTGAGTGGCTGAGAAGTTCAAACAGGATGGTGCCGGTGCCTGGCCCATAGTCAGAACTTGGTAACTGGTAAATATTATTACAGTCAGCTGTTATTGGGAATCATCCCCCAAGGCCTCTGCAGTAGGCCCTGTCGTTATCTCCATTTTGAAGATGAGGAAGTTCAGGCAGGCTCGGTGGTTTTGGTGCAAGGAAGGGAGGCAATACTTGAGAGATAAGCAGGTAAAAAGAAAGCAGTGGCAGGTGGCTGGGGTTGTAGGTCAGGTGGGATGATAAGATGTCCCAGCTATGGTTTTATGTTTTTAAGGGACCCTTCTGGTGGCATAGTGGTTAAGAGCTACTGCTGCTAACCAAAAGGTCGGAAGTACGAATCCTTGAAACCCTATGGGACAGTTCAACTTTTTCCTTTAGAGTTGCTGTGAGTTGGAATTGACTCGATGGCAGTGGGTTTGGTTTTTTGGTTTTCTTGATACTAGGTCGATTGCAGTAACAGCTTTTCATTTATTTATTTATTTATTTTTTTGGTATATGCTATGCACCAGATAGAGTCCCTGGCTGGTGCAAATGGTTAACGTGCTTGGCTGCTAACTGAAAGTGGAGGGTCGAATCTACCCGGAGGTGCCTGATAAGAAAGGCCTGGCAATTCGCTTCCAAAAGATCAGCCACTGAAAACCCTGTGGAGCACAGTTCTACTCTGACACAGATGGGGTCACCATGAGTCGGAGTCCAGTTGATGGTGGCCGGTTCCGCTTGGTTTTATGTACCAGGCACCTACTGGATGCCAAAGATGCTGTAGTGAACGAAACAGAAATGGTCTCTGCCAATGAACCTTACAAGTAATGGCAATCAAGATAGTGAAGGGGGACCTGTATGTGCGTGGATGCTTATTGCAGGGGTTGGGGGGCATTTGTGGGATGGGTGAGGAGGACTTGGTCAGCTGAAGAAGCTAGTTGCGGATGATAGAGGGTGCAGAGGGATCCTGGCAGAGAAAATGCCATGAGTTCGCGCCTCCACCCAGGCCAACCCTGGGTCCCTGTCATGACCGCAGACCCCTGCCTCAGTCTCCCCATGGATGGGAACTGAGTGGTGGGAGCTGGATGAGGCTCACCATGGCAGCTTGCCTAGTAGGGTGGCAGCAAATGCCCGCTGGGGCCTGAGCACGTTCTTGGGGGTCAGGCCATCATCATTTGGGGCTGTGTGCTCGTAGCCGGAGGTGCTGCTGTCAAGGCATTCCTGGCAGCTTTGCGGAGCGGTGATTAGCAGGCTGATGGAATTTGCAGTGGGGCTGTGGAGCAGGGACCAGCCCATTAACTCTCTGGATAATGGACAATGAGTACTTCCCTTGAAGAAAAGAAAGCTGCTGCTTGTGGGAAGATGATGAGGGAGGCTCGGAGGCTCGTGGGCGCTCTCCAGGAGCCTTGGGGGACAGGCTTGCAGCCTGTGCTATGCCTCACTCCCGTCCAACATGTCTTTGCACACCCTAATTGCTGTCCATCAGCTTTCCCAAGTAAAGGGACTCTGTTAGGATAAAAATATCTTTGGAAGACTCTTCCCTTTCGCTTATCTATAAAATCATCCATGGTTAAACTATAAAATGTAAAAATATGCCCTTTTTTAGTGATATTTTACCACCTTAAATTAAGAATTTTTGTTAATGTTTGAGTTCTGTCCACCTAGATGAGCCAAATTCAGGGAACCGATTTCCTTTCCCCTTGGAAAACAATTTCATCTTTCAGGTCTCTTGTGTTTTCTCACTCATTGTTCCCAAGGTCAGCAGTCTGAGGTTAATACTGAAAAGCCGTGTTTTTGATGAATTAAGAAATAATGGGATTAAAAACCTCCCCAGTATGCCTATTCATGTGCAATATGAAGTCAGGCTTTAGAAATCGGAACAAGGTTTGGTGGAAAGCAGTGCCCCCGGCATGGCTGTGTGAGGACAGCCCCCTGGCATTAGGTGGAGGTGGAACAATGCCCCATGCTGTGCAGTGACTTGTAATTTGCCAGCATGCTTGGAAATATCTGCCACTCTCTGTCTCGGATTATTAATAATGCAGCTGTTCTGTGGATTTTGCTGCAGATGGGGCTTGCCTCTCCTGTGAATGTCAAGCCTTTTTGTGGTGGTTTTGGTCTTGCTTCTTGCTGGTTAGGACTTCTCACCCTGAGCATTAATCCCTCCTGAATAGGACTCTGTTGTAATTCTAGTTGCTGCCTTTAACTTTTTGAACTTGGGCCTGCACCTTAACCTTCCTGGGACTCAGTTTCCTCATCTGTAGGATGAAGGGGCTGGCAGAGAACATTCTACGTTCTAACATCTGATGATGATAATGGTGCTCATTATGACTCCTTCCATAGTTGCCATTTTCCCTCTGCACCCTACGTCATATACACAATCTACATTGATTGGTCCCGGGGCATTGGTGTTTCAGTGGTAGAATTCTTGCCATCCGTGCAGGAGGCCCCTGGGTTTGATTCCTGGGCAGTGCACCTCAAGCACAGCCACCACCCGTTGGTCAGTGGAGGCTTGCATGTTACTATGATGCTGAGCAGGTTTCAGTGGAGTTTCTAGACTAAGACAGGCTAGGAAGAAAGGCCTGGCGATCTGCTTCCAAAAATCAGCAAATGAGAACCTTGTGGATCACAATGGTCCTATTTACAACCTATGACGGGAATGGCATAGGGTCACCTTGAGTCAGGGGCTGGCTTGACCGCAGCTAACAATAACGACGACAATTTGATCCCCACATCAACCTTGTGAGGTTGGTACTTTTACCATCCCCACTTGCAGATGAAGAAACTGAGCCTATGAAATGATGACCTGAGCACTCCTCGTTGCAGGAGGCACCTGGACCAGATTGCTGTCACTGGTACCAAGGCCAAGATGCTGGTGCTGGGTTTCTCAGCAGTGCTGGCTGGGGCTCGGCTCGGCTCAGCTGGGACATTGATAAATAATTTATACAACCCTAAGCTTACCCAAACTACGTTATAAACAGAGTGATCATACACTCCAAGTTGAGGCCGTCCTGCTTATAAGCAACCCTAGCCCACCCCACCCCAGGACAGTTGTAAACTGGAAGAAAAGCAGTGATACTCTAGAATTCTGATTTGGTGTTGCATTTGGCTTTCAGAAATATGTAAGTCCAAAAATAAGTAGTTGCTTGGCAACTCGAGTCTCAGCTAAACAGCCTTGCACAGAGTCTTTCTGTGACTCTGATGTTGCCTGTGTTAACATCTTTTGTACTACCAGAGGCCATTTCATGCAGGGGGCCTGGAACCCAGGGGACTCTGGGGCTAGAGGAACTTCCAGAGGATGCTGGGTAAAGGAAGGCTACTCACATTCCCTGGCCAGACCCTTTCTCCGCAGAGCAGGCAGCACCCGAGGCTCAAGAGCTCACTTCCTGTCGCCTCCTTCAGACACATTCACTTTTACCAGGCTGGGAGGCCCAGGTTGCATGCCAACCGTGAAGTCACCCATCAGCAGCCAGCTCCTGTGGGCTTTCATCATCCACAGGCCTGGCCTTGGGCTAGGGTGAATGAAGTATTTGCTGGGAGCAAAGCTTCCCCTTGCCAGGGGTGAATGAATTCAGTTCACCAAGTCCCCTCAAGGAAGCAGCTTGGTTTTAATTTCCCTCTATCTAGATGGGCTTTTTTTTTTTTAGATGGGCAGCTCATTAGTTTTCTTTTCATTAATCAGCTGATGTGTGATGTGACTAGGTAATAGTTAAGGCGTGGAGGTACAGATGCCGTCCCAGCTGTATTTACTCTACATTTAGGTGGTAGCTGGAGTCCCTGGGTGGTGCAAATGGCTAACGTGCTCAGCTGCTGACTGCAAGATGCAAGGTTTGAGTCCACCCAGAGGTGGCTCAGTAGAAAGGCAGGGCAGTCAGCACCCATAAAATCAGCCACTGAAAAGCCCAGTTCTATTCTGACATTCCTGGTGTTGCCATGAGTGGGAATTGACTTGACGGCAACTGATATTTTGGTTTTAAGATGGTAGCTCTCGAACTTTGGAGTGCAGTGGGATCACCTGGGCAGCTTAGAAAAAGTGCTGACACTAGTACACACAATGGAATATATTAAAAAAAAAAAGAAGTACTCAACCATAAAGAGACATGAAGTCCTGATATATGCTACGACATGCATGAACCTTGAACACATTATGCTCAGTGAAATAAGTCGGTCACAAAAAGACAAATGTTATATGATTCCACTTATACGAAATATCTAGAATAGGCAAATATAGAGAGACCAGAGGAAACAGACGATGGAGTTGAACACCATGATGAAAAAAGTCTCTGAATATAAAAAATGTTGACTTGGCAAATGTTTTGTTATATAAATTTTTTACCACAATTAAAAAGAAAATGCTGATACCAGGCCCCTCGCCCACCTGAATTCACTTGATTTGGGGTGGGCCTGGGAAATCGCATCAAAAAAATTACTTTAGGATTCCTTTTCTTTTTTTTTTAAGGTTTTATTTTTGTTCGGGAATATACACAGCAAAACATAACACCAGTTCAATAGCTGCTGCGTGCACCCTTCAGTGATATTGAGTATGTTCTTAAAGTTGTGCAGCCGTTCTCACCTTCCTTTCCTGAGTTGTTTTTCCCCCGTCAACATAAATTCACTGCCCCCTTAAGGCTCCTTTCTGATCTTTTGAGTTGCTGTTGTCTCTTTGATCCCATATAGTTTTTAAAAGAGCATGCTAGGCAGACATTTTTTTACTAAAGTTAAACTGTTGTTCGGTTTTAAGAATACTTCGGGGAATATTTTTGGTTTAAGGTTTAAAGACAGTCTCAGGGTAATAGTTTCAGGGGTTCATCCAGCCTGCGTGGCTCTAGAATGTTGAATTGGAGTACATTAGAATGTGAAATTCTCTTCTGCATATTCCCGCCTTTTAATCAAAGATTCTTCTATGGAATCTTTGATCAAAATGTTCGGTGATGGTAGTTGGGTACCTTCCGGTGCTTCCGGTCTTGTGGGAAAGGAGACAGTTGTTCATGAGGTAATTAGCCACACATCCCGTATGCTCCTCCTATACTGGAAATCTGCATTTTAACAATCACCACCCCCACCCCCCAAAACACCTGATGGTTCTAGTGCAGGTAGCTTGCTCATCATCCTTTGACCCATATCGCTTTAGAGAATCTAATTGTGTTTTCTGGGCTAGTGTGTTGCCTGCTTTTGTCATTGCCATCTGAAGTTAACTTTCCTCTGGCCTTCTTTTCATTAGTCCTTCTGTTCTTGCCCAGTCAGCCATGGCCACTGTCTTGTGTTTTACAAACCCCAGCACTATGCAGGGAGTGTCAAGCTGCCTGTGCTTTCATGGTCACTAGTTCCACTTCCCTTGCAGCACCACCACTAGCAAGGATGACGTCCTTAGCTGGGTCCTTAAAGGGGAATATTGGAGAGTAAGGAATGGCTACGGTTAGCTGCTATCGAGTCAGCCCCCCCAGCTCGTGGTGGTGTCACCATACACAACAGTATTGGCCTTTGGTGATTCATAGGGTTTTCACTGGCTGGTTTTTGAAAGTAGATCTCCAGGCCTCTCTTCCCAGCCTGTCTTAATCTGGAAGCTTTGCTGAGACCTGTTCATCATCACAGCAACATGCAAGCCTTCACTGACAGATGGGTGGTGGCTGTGCGTGAGGCGCATTGGCTGGGAATCGAACCCAGGTCTCCCACGTGGAAGACGAGGATTCTACCACTGAACCATCACTGCCCCCAGGGAATGGCTAGATGTGTAGATAAAATTGTCCCAGCCCTGAGTTCCTCTTAAGCAGGCCTTGGCCCAGTCATGTAAAAATCTGATTTGCTGCTTAAATTCCTGAAATAAAACACGTTTTATGGCAGCAGAAAAATCAATATCATTTGGGAATTCATACCCTCTTTTATGGGGAATTTTGGGAAATAGAGGATTGAGAACCAAGCTACAGGGGGTTATATTTTCAGGACCTCGTAAAAGATGAAGGGCTGCTAGTGGCAGATGGTGTGATGCCATTCTTTGAAGAACAAGTTCTTTCTTACACACGCAGCGCTCCTTGGCATCGGGGCGCCTCTTCTCAGAGCCTGTTGATACAACTCTTGGCTCCCAATCTGCTTCTGAGTGAAAAAACATCCATGTAGCGACATGAATCAATGGGTCGCCAAAGAGGAACGGGAGAAGAGGCCCTCAGGCCCCGCAGTGGAGCTGGCCTGGGTCCCTGTGGGGCTGGTTGCATCATGGCTTAAAGCAACTTGCTGAGGCTCTGTCCTGACTTTGCCAGGCTACTCCATGAAGAACTGGGGGTCATTTAATTAATTAGGGGCTTTGGCTGCAGGATGGCTCCTGGGTGGCATCACCGTGGTGATCATCAGTCATGGCTTTTCTGAGTGAAAGCCATTCAGTGACCCTGCGGAGCTTTGGACCATGGTGGTCCATGTGTGGCTATGGCTTGCCCCAGACTCAGTCCATCTCCCAGACAAGAACAGGCGCCCTTATACTGGCCTCTAACTTGACTTGGCTGCTGGCTTCCGCTGCTTCTGGGCTCCGGGTGCCTTGGTGAGAAAAGATCCCCCCGCCGTGTGCCTCTGACTCAGTGCCCTGCAGCCCCCCTGAACGTGGCCGGGTGTGAGATCACACCTTGTGAATGGCAGGGAAGCTGCCAGCTCCTGTTGCTGGGATTAGAAGGCAATCTTGTTCTCACTAAGTGATGCTAACGCCTTGTTTATGGCCGTGTTTTTCCTCCGCTGCTCAGTTGCAGCCCCACCTCCCAGAACTGTGCACTTGATCCTCATGTGCTCGGAGGGAATCCATGAGACTAGGCTTTAGAGATTCTCAGTGAGCCTGATTCTGTTATCACGACACATCCACAGCCTCAAGTTCAGCAGCCTCCAGGATCAGCCTGCCTGGGTCCAAGTCCTAGCTCCATCTTTTACAAGCTATGTGACTTTGGGCAATATTTGTCTTTTCTCTACCTCAGTTTCCACATCTGTAAAATGGGGTTGAAGTTAATATTAAATGAGATAATGTACACTGTTGTTAGGTGCTGTTGAGTCGAGTCAGTTCTGACTCATAGCGGCCCTATGTACGACAGAACGAAACACTGCCCAGTCCTTCACCATTGTCACAATCGTTGTTATGCCTGAGCCCATTGTTGCAGATGCTGTGTTAGTCTGTCTTGTTGATGGACTCCTCTTTTTTGCTGACCTTCTACTTTACCAAGCATGATGTCCTTCTCTAGGGTTTGATCCCTCATGATAACACGTCCAAAGTATGTGAGACGCAGTCTGGCCATCCTTGCTTCTAAGGAGCGTTCTGGTAATACATACAAATTTCCAGATGCTTCACCCTCCCCAAAGCAGGCTGGAAGTGTGGGCGGCCCTGCTTTGCCCTCGGGTGCTCTTCACAGTCTCTGTGGGATGTCTGGGTGTCAATTTTAACCTGCTCTCGCCTCAGTACAAATATTGCGTGGGAGGGAGCAGAGAAGCCTATAATATGATTTGCTGTGGAGTGGTCACCCTTAAGCATGGCCAAGGGCCCTGTATCCCCAGGGAAGCCTCTGACAAGTCTCACTGATAAGTGCCTTCACTCAATGAAGAACTACTGGGCGCCAAACACTTTTTACGTACAATTTTCCACACTTCATGACAACCCCAAAGGTAGAAATTGTTAACCCCATTTTACAGATGAGGAAACTGAGGCCCCGTGAGGGCAGGTGCTTGCCAAGGTCACCCAGCCAGTAAAAGCCTAAGCTTTCCACTATCCTGTCCTGCATCTCCACGTGGTTGTGGTTTTTTGTTAATTCCTGTTGTGTGGATTCTGACTCATGGCGACCCCATACATACAGAGTAGAACTGCTCCATAGGGTTTTCTAGGCTGTGACATTTCAGAAAGAGATCACTGGGCCTGTCTTCCGAGGCACCTCTGGGTGGGTTCGAACCACCAGTCTTTGGGCTGGTAGTTGAGCACTTAACCCTTTGTGCCACCGAAGGACCTGCATCCGTGTAACTCTGCCTAGATCTCCGAGCTCTTAACATTACGGCCGCCACAGTGGAAAAAGACCCCGGCAGGCTACAGAACAGGTGGCTTCTGGTAATTATTCAAAAAGGAAGAAAAACAAACAAACAAACGAAACCCTGTCAGTGCAGAAGAGCAGACTGGGCCTGATACATTTAACAAGAGATGGGAATTGGCTCAGCGAACTTGGAGTCGTAACTAGGTAGGCACTGCAGAGCAGACTTGGCAGGTTCACGGCCAAACCTTCTGCTACATACGGTTTAAACATTAAACTATAGGGTGGCCTTCTTTAAAAAGCAGACCATTTTATAAGGCACTTGGTGCGTCTAGACTTGGGAACATGTATGAAAGGGGCCGTACTGGGTGTCAGGCACTAACACCTGAGCCGCCGCTCCGGCATTTTGAAGGGGGCGTGAAGCTTCTCCGATGTGTGCAGTAACTCACTGGGTTTGGAGAATGTGTGGTTTCAGATGTTGGGTAATCTCTTCCTGCTGTGCCCTTTGCTTACCTCTGTCTTTCTTGGTAGATGTGAAGATTGAGGAAAAGTTGAGAGAAGGGGTTCCTCCGTGATGCTCCTTGGTAGCTCCTGGCCAGGAGGCTAGTTGTGTAATTACTTGTGTAAGCTTGGCTTATTGCCCATTTCCCCCACCTGGAGGGCTGGGGCAGAATTGGGTTGGGTTCTTCTTGTGCAGCCTTAGTGCTCTTCCTGGGACAGGATGAACCAAACCCGTTCCAGCTCATAACAACCGTGTAGAACAGAATAGAACTGCCCCATAGGGTTTACAGGGAGCAGCTGGTGGATTTGAGCTGCCGACCTTTTTGGTTAGCAGCTGAGCTCTTAAGCAGTGCGCCACCAGGGACAGGATAACCCAAAACCAAACCTATTGCTGTATAGTTGATTCTGATTCACAGCAACCCTATAGGACACCGTAGAACTGCCCCATAGGGCTTCCAAGGAGTGGCTGGTGCATTTGAACTGCTGACCTTTTGGTTACCAGCCAAGCTGTTAACCACTACGCCACCAGGGCTCCAGGGACAGGATGGGTGCTCAAAAAATTTTGTTGAATGAAAGAAAGTTAATGAACAGTCAAAATTCATAATGGCTGAAGCGATCATCTTGAGGTCGATTTTTTTTTCTAAAATTATATTTGTTGCTATTGTCGAGAATATATACAGCAAAACACACCGGTTCAACAGTTTCTACATATATAATTCAGTGATATTGATTATCTTCTTCAAGTTGTGCAACCATTCTCACCCTCCTTTTCTGAGTTGTTCCTCTCCCATTAAGATAAACTCACTGCCTCCAAAGACTCCTATCTAATGTTTTGAGTTGCTGTTGTCACTTTGATCCCATATAAATAGATCTTGAAAGAGCATAATGCTCAAGGCAGACATTTTTTACTAGTTAAACTAAACTATTGTTTGGTTTTAAGAAGACATCGGGGAATATTTTTGATGGAAAGTTTAAAGATGATCTCAGGGCAGTTTTTCAGGGGTTCATCCAGCCTCCATGGCTCCTTGAGGCAGACTTTTGATTCTGAGTAGGAATGTTTTATTCCCCAGGGCACTTATAAGAAGGAGCTGACGGGGACTTGGTCCTGGGGAGGAAGCTGCTCTTTGGGTTCAAGCTGTCCATTCCTCTGTCTGGTCTGGGACTCAGGTGCCATACTGATAACAGAGGGCCCCAGCTGTTCTGAGCTTCTGGCATTGCAGGTGAGGGTGCAGTTTAAAGACCTTAGCTCTCTGGATCCTACAAAAACCAGGCTGTGAGCTGGATTTGGCCTGCAGGCCATACATGCTGCAAAGAAAAGCAAGATAATTTCAGATGATGTGACTGTTCTGAAGAAGACAAACGGGGAAAGGTGCAGAGAAAAGGAGGTGGCGGTAAAGGTGACTTTGTCAGCCAGGGTGCTCAGAGAAGGTCTGAAGCCTGACTGATGAGAAAGATGTGAAGATCTGTGATGTGTAAAGCACTTGGCACAGTTCCTGTACCATATATTGAACGCTTGGTGAATGCCAGCTATTATTACTATTGTTGTTACTATTTTCTTGGTTTGCCAGAACTGGCTTTATGACCTTGGGTGGGTCATCTCATTGCTCTTGGGGAAAAAAAAAGACCATTGCCGTTGAGTTGATTTCCAAGTCATAGTGACCCTATAGGACAGAGTAGAATTGCCCTGCAGGGTTTCCAAGGAGCAGCTGTTGGAACTGAACTGCTGACCTTTTGGTTAGCAGCTGAATGCGAACTTCTCTTGGGAGTGGAACTAAATGTTTTCCCTCCAGCCTTAGAGGTTGCACAGTTCTCAGTGATGTCTAGCGTTGGTCTTCTCCTGGCTACCCGTGATCTCTTTCAGATATGGTTGTTAGCTGCCCTCGGTCAGCCCTGACTCATGGTGACCCCATGTACAACAGAGCAAAATGTTGGCCAGTCCTGTGCCATCCCCATGGTCTGTTGTGGCTAGGACCGTTTGATCCGTAGAGTTTTCACTGGCTGATTTTTGGAAGCAGATCGCCAGACCTTTCTTCCTAGCTGATCTTAGTCTGGAAGCGCCGCTGAAACCTGTTCAGCATCATAGCATCACACAGGCCTCCACTGACAGATGGGTGGTGGCTGCGCGTGAGGTGCCTTGGCCAGGAATGGAACCCGCATCTCCCACGTGGGAAGCGAGAAGGTAGGCAGGATGAGCCTTCTTTTATATTCTCAATAGAAGATTCATTGGAAGAAGTTTTTGTGGAGGAACAGCGACTGTGCAGTTAACATTTATTGAGCCCATTCTGTTTTTCCAGTGCAGATTGGGGTTTTCATAGAATGTAGGTGCTTGCCTTTCCATCCCAGACTGGAAGCACCCCCCCCACCCACAGATGCACTGTGAGGTTGTCGGCCCCTTAGCTGAGCATTGACGAGTGGGCTTATTTTCTTGTACCTCTGAATGCTACCCTCCCCAGGCCTGGCTGGTGAAAGAATGTATTTCTATTGTAATTTGACAATAGGGCCTTCTTGGGGCCTTCTCGAGGCCAAGGGCAGCCTGTTGCAGAATCAAAGAGGTGGTTACTACCCTTGGCCCATCTTTATTTCATGGAGGAATGTAGGAACTGGTCCAATAGCCACCCACATCCTTGTCTACCAGCCCGTGTGTGTTCACTGTCTGCTTCCCCCATGAACAAGCTCCCAGACTCACCAGCCCAACTCAGATAAAATAAAGCCTCCCAGTCATATCTTTATGTTTGACGTAATTAAAGGGAGGTTTTTTTTTTTTTTCTTTTTTCCTTCCTGCTGCATATTGAATAGGGCTGTCATGATGGCTGGGGGTAGTTCTGAGCCTGGCATTGTGGTGGAAAAGGGCTTTTAAGTTGGAAGGTTAATTCATTTATGGTAAACCTGCTTTTTAGCCATCCACTGGCTACACCATGGTCCAAAGGAGGGTGCTGCCTGCCCCTAGGTTTACGGCAGGGCTTCCATGCTCCCTGTTTCTGTTCTCCATTCCTTGATCACCCATGTAGGTTGGATGTAGGTAGGATGCCAAAGAAATCTGAAATCATCTTACTCTGATGCCTATCTTGGCGGTAGTATTTGGGGTGATCCTTTCTTTTTTGCCTCACTTCCTCTGTCCCTTCTCTGTTCTGGGCTCTCTCAGCGCTTAAGAACATCAACTCTTGCCTCCTTTTCTCCTCCCTCCTTCTCTCCTTCCCTTTCTACCCACCCACTTGCCTTCCCATCCACCACTGTCTCAGTCATGTAGTGCTGCTGTAACAGAAACACCCCACAAGTGGATGGCCTTAACAAAGAGAAATTTATTCTGTCACAGTCTAGTAGGCTGGAAGTCCAAATTCAGGGCATCAGCTCCAGGGGAAGACTTTCTCTTACTGTTGGCTCTGGAGGAAGGTCCTTGTCATCAGTCTTTCTGGTCTAGGAGCTTCTCTGTGCAGGAACCCTGCATCCAAAGGACATGCTCTGCTGTTGGCACTGCTCTTGGTGTATGAGGTCCCCATGTCTCTGCTCACTTCTCTTATATCTCAAAAGAGATTGGCTTAAGACAGAATCTAATCTTGTAGATCTCATCGATATTACGGTCACCGATCCATCCGTTAACACCACAGTGACAGGATTTACAAAACATAGGAAAATCACATCAGATGACAAAATGGTGGACGGTCATACAATACTCGGAATCATGGCATAGAGAAGTTGACAGATGTTTTGGGGGGACACAATTTAATCTATGACAACCACTCCACCCACACATCCTCCTACCCCCTTCTACATCTACCTACTGACCGACAGACCTACCCTACTTACCTACCTACCTGAAGACAGTGGTGGTTCACTGGTAGAATTCTCACTTTTCATTCAGGAGACCCAGGCTGGATTCCCAGCCAATGCACTTTATGTGCAGCCTCTATCCGTCTGTCTGTCAGTGAAGGTTTGCTGTTGCTATAATGCTGAACAGGTTCCAGTGGAGCTTCCAGACGAAGATGGAATAGGAAAAAAGGCCTGGTGGGTTACTTCTGAAAATCAGTCAATGAAAACCCTGTGGATCATGACGGTCCATTGTGCGTGGGGTCATCATGAGTTGGGGGATGACTCCATGGTGGCTAACAGCAACTACCTGCCTCCTGCCTACAGTAAATGTTTTCTCAGGTCTGCCATGTGCCAGGGAGCCCTGGTGGCACAATGGTTAAGCGTTTGACTGCTAACCGAAAGGTTGGCAGGTTGAACACGCTAGCTGCTGTGTGGGAGAAAAGACCTGGTGAGCTGTTCCCATAAATACGACAGTCTAGGAAACACCACGGGGCGGTTCTGCTCTGTCCTATAGGGTCGCTATGAGTTGGAATTGACTCAACGGCACCCAACAGCAACAGCACCTGCCAGGCACTGTGCTAAGCGCTGGAGATAAAGCAGTGTGTAAGACCCTCACTACTGTAGAGACAAGTAATGACACAATACTTATTTAATTAGGACTAGGGAAACATTACAAAGGAGAAGCACAGGGAGCTGCCAGTCACTTAGCCTGTTTCCTGGGAGGTCAGCAACTAGCAAAAACAGTAAGAGCAGCTTCTCAATTCTTGTTGAGTCCTAGATGGACTGGTTATACTATAGTAATGTTTCCCTCAGTGTACTTCCTGGTGCAGGTCAGAAGTTGCAAATGTTCACAAATGTGGCCACATTGCTAACGAGACTGGCTGTGGTTAACCCCATGATAGGCAAGGTGTAACCATGGGCTGCTGATGACAAGGGCCATTTTTCCTCCAGAGAATTTGTTGTTTGTGGTTGCTGTCAGGTCGATTCCAGCTCATGGCGACCCCATGTGTTACAGGGTTTTCTTGGCTATGATCTTAATAGAAGGAGCACTGGTGGTGCGGTGGATAAGCGCTCGGCTGCTAACTGAAAGGTCGGTGATTTGAACCCACCAGCTGCTCTGAGGAAGAAAGATGTGGCAGTCTGCTTTTGTAAAGAGTTACAGCCTTGGAAACCCTATGGGGGAGTTCTGCTCTGTCCTGTAGGGTCACTATGAATTGGAATCAGTGCAACGGCAATGAGATTGGGGTTTGAATCTTCAATGGAAGCAGATTGCCAGGCCTTTTCTTCCATGGTACTGCTGGGTGGTTTAGAACTGCCAACCTTTAGGTTAGCAATTGCGTGCAAATCATTTGCACCACCTAGGGAATTTAACACCTTTATAATCCAGAGGGATGGTTTAGCTGCCCTTCATTTAGGAAAAGGTGGTACAAATGAGAGTTGAGGTCACAGGGGGACCAGTCTGGGAGGAAACTAAGCTGACTTTCTGAGGCTGGCAGCAAACTGGTTGCCAGACTTCCTTGTTACCTTGGATACACCTCCCCCCAGTAGCTTTTGCCCCCTGTTAGAGCCAAGGCAGATTAAATTACCAACCAACTTGTTTATGAGCAAAGATGAATTCATTGGCAAACGTATTTTTCCTTATTAAATTCGCCATTGTCATTTAATGCCTTTTTATTTGTGTGTTTCTTTTGAGTAATTGCTCTGTGTCTTGGCACCGGCAGTTCTCTATGGTTTGGATTTGCAGACAACATTGGCACGGAGTTTTTGGAATTGACTGAGGCTGGGCAGGAAGTCTAGCTGTCACTTCCTTTGTTTTATCCTGATGATTCTCTTGAAGAGTTTCTTTGTCACACTGTTTGCTACCAAAGGTGCCTCAGGCATGAGGAATATGGAGGAAGGATTTGGCTTCTGAGTGATTACATGACTCCACCATAGGCTGGAGTCTTAAACCCAAGGTGTGTGGTAGGATTGACCTTGAGCTCATTAGTGCCGTGGAGTCAATTCATGGCGACCCCATGTGTGTCAGGGTAGAACTATGCTTCATAGAGTTTTCAATGGCTGATGTTTTGGAAGTGGCCTTTCCTCCGAGGCACCTCTGGGTGGACTCAAGCCTCCAACCTTTTGGTTAGCAGCCAAACACATCCACCATTTATGTCACTCAGGGCCTCGAGGTGAGCCATGCAATACTTCTCACCACTGCTGCGGCACTTGCGTGCTGGCATTGAGTGATACCGATTTCGCCAAACCATGTTTAATCGTCGATACCCTGTAAACTGAGCTTTCCTTTTTTCTTTTTTCAAGGGATCAGGATTCCTAGAGTAAATGAGTCTGGCTACGTTAAGCAGCCTCCGCTTTAGAAAAAAAAAAAAAAATTCACCATCCCAAACCCCAGGCTGTTAAAACCTGATGTTTTCTGTTGCCGGGAGAAGAGTGTTTTTGCTATAAATGAAAGACATGACAGGGGGTATTTTGAAGCTTTGTTTTGGTTATTGTCGGTTCTGCCAACAAGTAACATCTGTATTTATTTTCCAAACTCCCCCAATGGCTGATTTGCATCTGTTTAGTTCTCTAAGTTAACATTTCATTTCCTGACTTTATAGGTTGCTATAAAATCCATTCGTAAGGACAAAATTAAGGATGAACAGGACATGGTTCACATCAGACGAGAGATTGAGATCATGTCATCCCTCAGCCATCCTCATATCATCAGTATTTATGAAGGTTAGTGATTTTTTTTTTTCACCCCTGTATCAGTTACCATTTCTCATACCATAGAGCTTGCCAAGACTTTTAGGTAATTGCCCTTCTGGGCAGAAGCCAAGTATTTTTCCTCATGATGCAAAAATAGTCGTCTGTTATCTCTTATTTGGTTACCTTGAATGCAAGCAGACACATGTAATGCAGCTCACTTTGGTCATAAAATATCTCTGATGGGTGCCTTGTCTTACCAGGTCCTTGGCAGTTGCTAAGCAACCTGCTTTATTGAAAGCTGGCATACGAGACAGCCATGAGGTCTGAAGAGTGGCAGTTTACTGCAACTTCTACAACAAGTAACAGTGATTAGATTCCCCTAAGTGAATCGCTCAGGTAGCGGTGTCATGAGTTACTCAGAGTTAGGCTCTTTGAGTTAGGCATTAACTCTGAGCAGGTCCAGGAAGCACCAAGAAAGAGGGGCTTGTTGGTGGGGCAGCTGCTTGTTGGTGTGGCAGATGGATTCCAACTTGTAGTTGGTGTTTGTTGAAGAGTGGGGTAGGGAAAAGCTTATAAAATGCTTACACTTTGATACTCCAGGAAAGAAAGGGAGAGGAAAGGGGTAAGGGGAGGGGATCATAGACCTCTCACAGCCTTTTTTTTTTTTCTTGTAATATCCTGTAAAAATTTTACACAAGCAATATATATTTCTTGCAGAAATGATTGAAATACGAACGTTAAAATGTAACTTCTGATCCGACTCCCAGAGGTAACTGATTGATAGCTCTCTCTATTTTTATCCATCTCTACATCTCTATGTGGTTTTTATCCAAAGTCGAGTCATACTGTTTATATGTTTTTTTTTAACTTAATTTTTTTTTCCCATTTGTTGTATCATGCATCTCTTCCCCTGTTAATAAATATCCCCCCATAAAGACATTTTAAAAGGCTTTATACTATTCCGTTTATGGACATACCATAATTTATGGAGTCTAATTCCCCTTGCCAAGCAGTTTAAGTTGTTTCATATTTCTGGTTATTATAAACAGGGATTTAGTGACCCTCCTTGTACATCATTTTTATATTTATTTCTGATTATTCTCTTTGCATAAATTCCTAGTCTTGGATTTGCTGAGTCCAAGTGTTTCTGTAGAATATTTTTTATTTATGGTTGGGTCAGAAAAATGAGCCTGTTTTTAATTTCTGGTCTGATCATAAGAAGTTATCAGGTAAGGCTAAGAGGAAACCAGATGGTGACCCTAAAATTTTTCTGATAATTTAAATTTTTCTTCATTTAGTTCCCTGTTCTTTTTTGCCATTGTTTTTTTTTTTTTTTCTGCTGCTTCTATTTTTGGTTCTTATCTAGAAGTAAATGTTGGTAATATCTTTTATCTTGAGCTTTCTAAAGCTCATTTTTGGAGCTCCCGGGGATAGGATTTATTTTTTAATTTTTTTTTATTGAACTTTAGATGAGGCTTTACAGAACAAACTAGTTTCTCATCAAACAGTTAGTACACACATTGTTGTATGACATTGGTTGACAGCCCCACGGCATGTCAACACTCTCCCTTCTCAGCCCTGGGTTTCCTATTGCCAGCTTTTCTGTTCCCTCCTGCCTTCCAGCCCCTGCCCCAGGACTGGTGTACCCCTTTATTCTTGTTTTGTTCCATCTTTGGCTGAAGGGTAAACCTCAGGAGTGATGTCATTACTGAGCTAAAAGGGTATCCAGGGGCCGTATTCTCAGGGTTTCTCCAGTCTCTGTCAGGCCAGCAAGTCTGGTCTTTCTTTTTGAGTTAGAATTTTGTTCTACATTTTTCTCCAGCTCTGTCCAGAACTCTCTATCGTGATCCCTGTCAGAGCAGTCAGTGGTGGTAGCCGGGCACCATCTAGTTGTACTAGACTCAGTCTGATGGAGGCTGTGGTAGACGTGGTCCATTAGTCCTTTGGACTAATCTTCCCCTTAAGTCTTTAGTTTGCTCCTGAAGGGGTGAGACCAGTGGAGTGTCCTAGATGGCCGCTCACAGGCTTTTAAGACCCAGTTGCTACTCATCAAAGTAAAATGTAGAATATTTTCTTTATGAACTATGTTATACCAATTGAGCTAGATGTTCCCTGAGACCATGGTCCCCACAGCCCTCAGTCCAGCAATTCGGTCCCTCAGGGAGTTTGGATGTGTCTGTGGAGCTACCATGACCTTGCCGTGTACAGGTTGTGCTGGCTTTGGGGATAGGATTTTTAAGAGAAATTTATTGATTCCGCAGACATCTCTTGCAGTGATTCTCAAAGCGCATCCCCGGGCCAGCAGATCCGGCATCACTTGGGATGGTTAGAAATGTGAATTCAAGGCCTCTCCTTGGACCTGCTGGGTCAGAAACTCTGGGTGGGACCCAGCAGTGTGTGTTTCGACAACCTTGAGAACCACTGGTCTGTTGAGTGTCTACTTCCTGTAGAGCACTGTGTTAGATGTGGTTAGAGATATACAGATAATATGATGTGGATCCCATGTACAGAAGCAATATAAGGCAAGGTGGAAATAGTATGAAGTAGATACAGGAGCGTATTCTGGAGTCCTTGGATGGTGCAATTAACGTGTTTGACTGCTAACCAAAAGGTTGGAAGTTCAAGTCCACCCAGAGGCACCTCAGAAGAAAGACCTGGTGATCTACTTCCAAAAAACCAACCACTGAAAGCTCCAAAGTGCACAGTTCTACTCTGACGCACATGAGGTCGCTGTGAGTTGGAGGTGACACGACTGCAGCTGTTTATTTTTTTTAATTACATTATAAGTAGTTCTTAACCTGGGGTCCATAGGTAAGGAGGTTCATGGGTGGCCTGCAGGGATCTGTAAACCCCCAGCATAGTATATAATGACGTGCATAATACAGAAGCCACTAGCCACAGGTGGCTATTTATATTTAAATTAAAATTAATTAAAAAAAATTCAGTTTCTCAGTTGCACTGGCCACATTTTAAGTGCTCACTAGCCACATGGGGCTAGTGGTTCCCATAGTGCAGTTGTAGAACATTTCTGTCATTGTGGAACGCTCTGTTGGACGATGCTGTTTTATACGTCCCGTGCATGTAACACACGTAGGGCGCGTAGCTTTCATCAGATTCTCAAAGGGATCCCTGACCTCAAATAGGTGAAAAATACCACTGCTGTAAAGTGTTTTGTGTCCTGTGGGATACTATACAAACAAAAGGTATTGTTTTTATCCAGAAAACTCCCAGGGACTTAAATGTGGCCTTTTTTTCTTTTAATTTCTTAGAGATCTCTGGTTTCTGTTCTATTCCCTTTTCCTTCCCCCACGCAAGTTCTGTTTCTCCCATATCCTCTAAATAACTGTGGAGGAGGGCCACTGTGCTCCCTTCCTGAGGGGGTAGGATAGGAGATCTCAGAGATTCTGTTGCAGCTCTTACACCTCTAACTGTGACCCCATGATCCCTGCATCCCGTGACTTTGTCTGCCTTGCGGCCACAGGAGCCCAAGGCTCCCTCCGACATCATCTGTAGAACTCTTTATCATTTCAAAGCCCTGTTACGTCTAGCCTCATTTAATCCCCCCACAGTGTACCTGTGGGATAGGCTGGCCAGGTGTACCCATTTTGCAGTTGTGGTAACTGAGGCTCTGGAAGGTTAGTGACTTGCTAGGTATCACAGTTAGTTGATGGCCTTGGCACAGAGGTTCTCCTGACTCCATTTTGTTTCTTCCTCTGCCAGGCCTCAGCCTGTATTTCTGATCGTGTTTCCTTCTCTGTCCCTCAGGATCCTCCTCAGCCTGGGCTTTTCAGGCCTGATGTTGCTGCTGCTGCCACAACCCTGGGGCATGGCACCAGCACTGGGGTGGGAGCAATGGTGATGGGACCCAAGTCTGTGAGCTAATATGCAAGTTTCTATGCCTCTCAGCGCAGAAGGGGAGCCATCTTTTTGGAGGAAGCCCTGGTGGCGTAGTGGTTAAGAGGTACGGCTGCTAACCAAAAGGTTGGCAGTTCAAATCCACCAGGCCCTCCTTAGAAACAGTATGGGGGCAGTTCTACTCTGTTCTGTAGGGCCACTATGAGTTGGAATAGACTTGACAGCAACAGGTTTGGTTTGGCTTTCTTTCTGAAAGCTGATTGATTGTTTGATAGGCCAATCTGGAGCTGAGTCCAGAAATGCATTAATTTCCTTAGTGAAAAACCAGTGCCCAGGCACTTAAGTGGCTGTTTGGACATTAGCCGAGGGAATAGATACTCTTAAAGAACTTTACAATTCTTCTTAAGTGAAGACCTCTTTGATGTAAAGAACACACCCAAAACCCATTGCCATCGAGTCAATTCTGACCCATAGTGACCTTATAAGACAGTAGAGCTTCCCCATACGGTTTTCAAAACTCTAAATATTTATGGAAGCAGACTGCCACGTCTTTCTCCCTTGGAGCAGCTGGGGAATTCAAACCACTGACTTTTCAGTTAGCAACGATGCGCTTAAGCACCGTGCCACCAAGGTTTCATAAAGAACACATGGCAAAGCTAAATCTTGGCTTATCGTATCATCCCACAATCACACTCCTAGGTATTTACCCGAATGAATTGAAGAATTATGTCCACAAACACATGCACGCAAATGCTTATAGCAGCTTTATTCATAATTGCCAAAAATTGGAAGCAATCAAGACATCCTTAGATAGGTGAATGGATGAACAAACTGTGGTCCATCCATACACTGGAGCATTATTCAGCGATAAAAAGAAATAAGCACAGGGCATTTAAGGGCAGTGGAACTATTCTGCATCGTACTGGAATGGTAGAGACATGACATTATGCATTTGTCAAAACCCATAGGACTGTACAGCCCAAAGAATGAGCCCTAATGTAAACTAGCTCATGTTGCCGGTTGCTGCTGAGTTAATTCTGACTCGGGGTAGAACTGTGCTCCATAGGGTTTTCACTGGCTCATGTTTTGGAACTAGAGCTCCAGGCCTTTCTTCCAAGGCGCCTCTGGGCAGACTCGAACCTCCAGCCTGTCAGTTAGCAGCTGAATGCGTTAACCATTTGCACCAGTCAGGGACTCCAGTGTAAACTGTGGACTTCAATTAATGATTATTGTTGGTTCATCAATTGTTAACGTGAATGCAGGAAGTTAATAATAGGATAAACTATTTTCGGGGGGGAGGGAGCATATGGGAACTCTGTACTTCCTGTGCAATTTTTCTGTAAACCTAAAACTTCTCTAAAAAGGTGTATTTAAACACACACACATAAACAGCAGCAGCAGCAAGGACAGTTACAGCAGCCACATGACAAAGCACTAATGTGCCTAACCCTGGATGTTAGTGAACTGTGGGCTGTTATGAAGGTAAGATACTGTCTTGGACTGTACTAACCAGTCATAGTTCCAGAGAAAAAGTAATTCATTCATTAAAAAAAAAAGAATATGAATTAAGTGCCTGTTTTAGCCACATGGCACACATTGGTGGACAAAGCATGATTCCTGTTGTCATGAAGCCGACAGTAAGGGCGAGGTGATGGACGGTAAACAAGTGAACATACGGGGTGGCCAGGAAAACCCTATCTGTGTCTGTTTCTACTGAATTGAGAGGTGAATGAAGCGAGGAATTGTGGTTAGGTGCCGTCGAGTTGATTTTTGGCTCACAGTGACCCCGTGTGCCAGAGTATAACTGCTGCATTACAGCCTAGGGGTCTCTAGGCTGTCATCTTTATGGGAGCAGTTTTCAGGTCTTTCTCAGGCAGAGCCACTGGTGGGTTCAAACCGCCAACCTTTTGGGTAGCAGCTGAGCGCTTAACCGTTGAACCACCAGGGCTTCTTAAGCGAGGGGTGATCCCTACAAAGAGCTGGGCATTCCAGGCAAAGGGAACAGCATGTGCCAATGCTCAGAGGAGGGGAGGCCCTTGTGTTTGTGGAAGCAACAAGAGAAACTGTGAGGCTGGGGGCGTGAGTGGGGATGGTGGGAGGAGAGAAGAAACTGGAGAGAGGGCAGACCTTGACCACGGCAGCTAAAAGAAGAAGTGCGGACTTTACACCAGGAGTGATGAGAAGCCACTGGAAGGTTCTGAGGAAGAAAGTAGCTAGAGCTGTGCATGTATCATCTCATTTAATCTTCATATCCATCACTATGAATGTCCCTATTTTTATGGTAAAGAAAGCCTCCCCTTAGAGGTTAAGTGTATTTTCCAAGGAAGCATTGGTGGGTCAGTGGTAGAATTCTCACCTTCTATCCCAGTTCCATTCCATTCCTGGCCAGTGCACCTCAATGCATAGCCACTACCTGTCCGTCAACCTAACGTGTTGCTATGATGCTGAACAGGTTTAGCAGAGCTTCCAGACTGAGGGAGACTGGGAAGAAAGCCCTGGCAGTTTACCTCTGAGAATCAGCCAGTGAAAATTCTTTAGATCACAATGGTCCAGTTCCGTTTCTGTGCCCTGATTCGCAACTGATCATGGGGCTGGTGCAGGACCACGCAGTGTTTCGTTTCGTTGTGTATGGGATATTGTGGGGACCAACTCGATGGCAGCTAAGAGCAACAACAAAATGTTTTCCAAGGTTACACCAGTAGGTGGTAGATCTGAGAGTCAAACCCAGGCAGTGACACTCTGAAGCTAGTTCTTCTAATACTAACCAGGTCATTTGATGAACTGCAGTGACCCGTAATTAGAGGTACACGATACCCTCGGCTCAGTGATACAGAGAATTTCTAACCTTTCAGAGGTTGCTGCCTTATGTATGTGAGAGCATTAAACTCTGGCTTTGTAGGTATTTTAGAACATATTTATGCCAGGATCTTAGGAAGAAGCTTCGAGCACAAGTCTGGTAAACTCATAGATTCAGTGTTTTCCAAACTGCAGAACACCACGGAAATGTAAGTTCTTTAATATTATCCACAATACCTGCAGCTCCATAAGATCCGTGACTTTACTGAATCAACCCCACTGTTCACCAGATCTCAAAAATAATCCCTCTCAAAGGTGTCTTTGACAAGCCAGACCCTGGAGCTGCTCTCCTGTTGACCCATGGGTGAAGGTGATCAGCCCTCAAATTTGTCGACCCTGTGTAAACACAAGCCGGAAATGGTTTGTACTGCTAAGTAAATGAAAAGATAGAAACACCTTCTGGTGTTTGATAAGGACCTTCGGTAGCACAATGGTTAAACACTTGGCTGCTAACCCACTCAGTTGCTCCACGGGAGAAAGACCAGGCGGTCTGCTTCTGTAAAGATTTAAAAAAAAAAAACCCTGATAAGGTAGAGCAGAACTGCCCTATAGGGTTTCCAGGGAGCACCTGGTGGATTCAAATGGCCGACCTTTTGGTTAGCAGCCATAACCACTGTGCCACCAGAGTTTCCTAGAAAACCCTATGGGGCAGTTCTACTTTGTCACGTGGGGTTGCTATGAGTCGAAATCTACTTGGCAGCACCTAACAACAGCAGCGTGTAATACTGGGGTAACCTAATCAAGAGAGAAAAGAAAGGAAGCAATCTCTGGCACCATCTCAGAGATGGACCCCTGTTTCCAGTCAAAGGAATTCCATTCTCTCAGCAGGGAGGTAGACAATATGGGAAGAACAGCTGAAAAGGAAGTGCCCGTCAGGGCTTTCAACTTGGTTGCCTAGGATGGAAGAGATAAAAACTGTTTTTGTCTCAGGTTCTGATTTCAGGGCCCGAGTTCAAACATCAAAGGCGAGTTGTCTTGCCCCCATTTCCGCTTTGAAAGCCTAGGAGACCCAATCTGCAAGGCCCCGAAAGTGAACATCTTGCTGCACACAACTTTAGGGAATCTTAGCGTCCCATGTGGTAACATTCCAGCATGTGAGAGTGGGAAGGTGGGGGCTTGGGGAAGATTCAGTCCACGCCTTCACTTTTATGCCCTTGGTTTTTGTTCCTGGAAATCTCACTTCTTGCCCATGCGAGATTACATCTCTTTATGGGCCCTTTGCACTGTGGTGTGCATGGAACTGGCAAATCCTTTCATCACTTCTCCCATCTTAGGAAAGTGTGACCCCGGTTTTCTGGGTGAAAAGAGCAGACCTAATGGGCATTTGTCAACTGTGATCTCTCACAAGCTGGAAGAGTTTCTCAAAGTGAAAACAAAATAGTCAGAGAAAAATGCCTCCTTTTTATAAACCAGTGAATCTCATGCCCCCTCCCTTTGAGCTTTCAACCCCTTTTACCTGCTGTCCATGGAAAGACTTAAAAGAATCTATGTTCTTGAAAATTCCCCTGGATTCCTACCATCAAGACACTTTGGTTGAGCTTACTGTCAGTTAAAAGCTCGTTCATCCTCCTCGAAATATACATGACAAAATGTTCTGCAAGCTACCTGTGCTTCCTGAGATTCTGATAGATTTTTCTGGAAGGGTATATCCCTCTAGCCTCCTGGTAAAAATTGCTGCTCTTGAAATCCAGCCTGTAAGTTCCTGGGTGATGCAAACAGTGAACATGCTTGGCTGCTAACCAAAAGGTTGGAGCTTTGAGTCTACCCATAAGTGCCTCAGAAGAAAGGCCTGGAGATTGCCTTCTGAAAAATCAACATTGAAAACCCTATGAAACACTGTTCTACTCGGACACACACATGGTTGCGATGAGTTGGCATCAACTCCATGATAACTGGTTTAGAAATCCAGCCAAAGGAGAAGCCAAGTGCCAGAGTCTGGAAAAGCCTGTATTGAGAACTGCAGGCGTGGATCACCTGGCATCCCCTCCATGCCCTCCATCCAACTAGTGGCAGTGGGCCATGGGGTATTTGTCAAGAAGTTTTCACAGAACCAGCAGAGATCCCGGAGTCAGAAGCTGTTGCTGCCCCATCCCCTGCCTCTGGAAAATGCATCCTTGCCTTGAAATAGAAGCCTCGAGAATAACTACCTAATAATGCATTTGAGCAGTGGATCTCAAAGGGTGATCCCGGACCAGAAGCCGTATCATCACCAGGACCCCACCCCGGACCTGCTGAATCAGAAACTTAGAGGAGGGACACACAGCCGGTGTAAAAGCAAACCCTCTAGGTGACTGATGCATGCCCAAGTCTGAGAGCCACTGCGCTGGAGAAGCAGGTGACTCCACGTCTAGCATTAATTATTTGGAAGTACCTACAGTGGAAGTGCTGCACGTTTCTCTTCTCAGGTCCAGGGAGACTTAGTCCAGGGTTCTCAGGCAGGAAGACTTGCAAGCAGTCTTGATTTAAGCGCTTTCAAAGGCAGGGGGATGGCTGAATTGATCTAACAAGGGAGTCAGTCATTAATACCACCCACTGTTCTCATTCATTCGTTCAATCATTTGTTCATTCCTTTGAACATTTATTGAGCACTTATTATGTTCCAGACACTGTCCTAGTAGGGTGATTATGTCATTTGCAGTCCAAATGGGTTTAGGTTTGAATGCTGACTCTTGTCAGTTACTCCTGTGTGACCTCGGGCCAGTATCTTAACCTCTCTGAGGCTCAGTTCCTGTAATTATAAAATGGGAGCCATAGGTAGCCACGTTATATATGAGCTTGTGAAGATTCAAGGACAGAATGAATAAAGTTGCTAAGCACAGTGCTGGGTAGTGTTTGATAAATGGCAGCGATTATCCTGCTGCAGGTGTTTAGGGATCAGTGAGAGGTTCTTTCTGGCTAGAGTTTCAACTCCTACTGGGAGGAGTAGAAGAGAAGGCTGAGGCCAGATTGCCTAGATCAGTGATTCTCAATGCAAGGTGTGGGTTAGACTCTCATGAGGAGTTTGTAAAAAATGCTGATTCCTGGGCCTCAGCCCTAGAGATTCTGATTTAATTGGTCAGGCTGAAAAATATGGACTGCATCCTACAACCAAGAGGAAATGAGCTTTGCTCTAGAAACTTGTTTTGGTCTGATCCTTTGTCAACACTGAATTCTAGAGAAGAGCGTGTGCCTGGCAGTGGACACCAATGAGGAATGAATGAAACCTTTGGGCTTGGGTTGACTTGCTAGCCATTTGGTTGCTGCCCTCATCAGGGACTCAGTGCCCCGTGAAACAGTTTGTTGAACTTGGCAGAGGGGTGTGTTATGCTTGTGTTTACGCTTTTGAACTCATGGTGAATTGCTGAGCATTTGAATACACTCCCTTGACTGCCAGACTCGCTAGTTCCACATGAAATCCCTGCAGACTGGCTCCAAATGAAGGACTTGCCCCTGTTAATAACACAGCACCAGAGAGTTTTCTTCACTTTTAATCAGAGGAAAGAGCTCTTCAGCTGTGAATCTGCCCAGCCTCGTTTCTAATGAGTTTCCTATTAAGTTAGCTATTTGACCTTCAAGTGTATTATTTTCATTGTTTTCCTTTGATTACACCCAAGTCATTTTTCTAGTGGCTGGAGATTAGAAATAAAACAACTCAAAGCTAATGGGACTCCCTTGCTGTCCTGCCTCGCCCTCTTGGGTTTCCTGGAATTCACTATTTTAAAGTGCCTTAAATAATACCGCTTGCGCTTGAAGCTCATTTTTTAAAGGAAAAAAGAAAGAAAGAAACTGGAGTGCAATTTAATATAGTGTCTTTTGAAATCAACTGGGATGGCTCTCTTAATTTGCTTAGCAGGCAGTGGCATGCACTTGGGAAGTCTCACAGAACACAGGCCAGGGGCCTCTCCAGTAACCGTTTAGACATTGAAAGGGAGACGGGATTAGATGAACTGTAACTTCTAACATGCAGAGTCTGGGCTTCTTTGATTTGGGAAATGTGCATCCCCCCTCCCACCTCATGCCTTCTGATGGTGGGTTCACCTGGTAGCTGTGGTTCTGAGATGCCCTCAGTGCTTTGGAACGCCACTGGGGACTGAAGAATGGACCATCGGGTGAGACTTTGAACAGCTAGTTGAGAGAGTGAGAGTTGCCTCCACCCCTCCGGCTTTATGTGGGTGACTTTGTCTAGTTGTTTGATGTCTTTGAGCAGCAGTTTCACCGTCTTCTCTATCCTCTCCCCTGTAGTCACACACACATGCCTCCAGGGCACAAGTGTGATCTCAGGTGTGGGTTCAGCCAATAGCAGATACATTGCCACATCTGTAATCCTGGATTTGATCCAGGCATGCCTTCATTTGTTCTCCTTTCTTAAGCTGAGACCTCCTGCCTGATAGCAACAGCCAGCACTTATTCATGTGCTCGCTGTGTGCCGAGTACTGTTCTGAAGATCCTGACGATGAAGATGTAGGTAGAAGCTTTATTTTTTAAATGAAGAGACAGAGGCACAGAAAGGTTAAATAACTTGCCAGGGCCACCCAGCTGGTGAGTAGCAGAGCCTAAATTTGAACCCAGGCAGCGTGGCTCCAGAAGTCAGGTTCCTAACCACTGTACTGTATTGCCCAGTGAGGCAGACTGGGACTTAGAATTGACAAGATACTGCTCAGAATGACTGAACCCCCCTGAGATGGGTGGTAGGCCTGGCAGTGGCTAGAACCAGAGGTCTCATGACCACAAGCTTGGCTTTTCCACCTGGGTGACTAGGTAGTGAGTATGAGATAAAGCCCTGCAGCAAAACCCTCGTCAGTGTCCTTATGCGGCTGTAACAGAAGTGCCAGAGTGCGTGGCTTTAAAGGATGGAAGTTTGTTTTCTCACACTGGTGCAGCATAGAAGCCCACATGCAGGCTTTAGGGCGGTCCTTCTTGGCTTATTTCAGCTTCTAGTAGTTGGGAGTCCTTGGTCCCCTGACAATCTCCATGTGGCAGCTGTCTTCCCCATTTGTGCTTGCTTGCTTCTCTGTCTTTACTGTTCTTCATTCAGAAGGGATCAGATTTAGACACACCCTACACTGATATGGCTGCATTAACATAACAAAGAAAACCCTGTTTCCAAATAGGATTACATCCACCAGTATAGGGGTCAGGATTCCAACACGTATTTTTGGGGGACACAATTCAGTCCATAACAACCCTCTATGGGGTTTTTCAGGAGCGGAAGACTTAAGGTTGTTTTCACCGAGGGGTTCTCCTGCACTCAACTGCTTGAATTGGGTGGAGCATGCTTTTTTGAAAAGTTCACTGGGTCAGGTTCTGAGAGGTTCCAACCCATTGTGGGGTGCTCTCTCAGATCCAGATTGTGTGAGTGCATGTGCACACGTGAGTGTGTATGTGTGTGAGGGACAAGAAGGTTGAGGCAGAACAACAGGGAGAGTGAACAGGGAGATGGTGGGGCATGAATGATGAGTGGGTGGTGATGGTCAGTAGAATCCTAAGTTCTACCTTGAACACTGCATGGTTTCTTTGGAAATGCCCCTCAGACATGGTTGTCTAAAGGGAATGTTCTTTCCTTCCTAGAATTTGATACTGGACCCCAGATAGCACTAGTGATCTTAGCAGGGATGAATGGTTCTTGGCAAGCTTTCTACATCTCCTTTTCTGCAAGTAGCTTTTGTACTTTCTTACCATTTCTTTTACCTTCTTTGGATTCTGCTGCTGGCAGTGGGTGGCCTGGCAGGCTGTGGTTCTCCTTAGCCATGCCAACCAACATCCAAAAGAGTTTTAGTTTAAGAAAAGACAAATCAGTGAACTAAAAAGCTTTTCATTGTCCAAACCAGGAAACACATGAACTCAACTCTGACCAACTCATTGACAATGGAGGGGCTGCCAGTCCAATTTAATTTTCTCACCCTCACTGCCCCGGGCTTCTCCACCCAAGGGCTCTCAGGGCTGTTTTTGTGAAGCCCATGTGGTATTTGGAATTTTGTCTGGGGAGGAAACTTTTGAAGAACGAGGCTTGTATTGACAAAAGGATCTAACTAGGTTGCAGACAATTCTTTCAAAGGAAAGACCACTTCATTTCTGAAATGAAAAAATAGGCTCATTTTCTGTGAGGATCCTCCTGACCTTTCATAAAAGAGCACTCGTTAGGAGTGGAGAGGTGCTTCTATCTGAGGCCGTTAAGGAAGTAATAAATGATTCCACGTGGAGAGACAGGCCCGGCAACATCCTGGAGATAATGTAGGAGGTGGACTTCATAGAAAGCAAAGGCATGAAGAGAATTCTAACTGGTTCACACCTGGGCTCCTGGCCTTTTTGCTTAAAATCAGCACACCGACCATCCCTTGAGGTCACATACTAGAGGACCTTACGCCACAGAAAGATATCTTCCATTTTTAATCACCTACTCTTCATATACCAGTTGCCGTTGAGTCAGTCCTGACTCATGGCGACCCCCTGTGTGTGTCAGAGTAGAACCAAGCTCCAGAGACTTCTCAGTGGCTGATTTTTTAGAAGGAGATCACCAAGCCTTTCTTCGATGTGATTCTGGGTAGATTCATTTGAACCTCCAGCCTTTTGGTTCATAGCTGAGTGTGTTAACTGTGCGTACCACCCAGGGACCCCACTGTTCATGTAGCATCCTATACATTGACCCCCTCTTCCTCCCCTCCCCAACCCATGTTTCTCCTAAATGACCTAGTTTGTCAGCCTCCAGAATGGCCAGTGGATGGTTAAAATCCCAAGATCCCCTCACTCATCCGCGTTTCTCCCAGGCCAGAGCATTGTTTTTACAGTACGCATTTTCTCAAGCTATACAAGTTGTATTATTAACCTTGAGGGCAGCAGAAGGGAATCGTTAGGAGTTGGATAATTAGTGTGGTTGTGAAAGCCAGACAATCAGAAGGCAGAACTGGGCTGTCAAACCGAACGTCTGATGAAATTCAGAATTAATTTGGAGAAGTATCTGTTGCTACAGCAACCGATCCCTACTCTCCCTTGAAATGGAAAATAAACAGAAAACAGGGAAAATAATTCAAGTTGGTGTCTGGGAAGAAGGCCCTTCTGGGGACAGTGGAAGAAAAGGCGGAGAGTTTGGCTATTTTAAGATATGCTGAAACAGTAATAAAACCATCTAATAAGAGCAAAACTCAGCTCATTTTTGATGGTTCAGTTCCACTCCTGGTTTCTCTAGGTTTCTTTTCAGCCCCATTCGAGCTTGCCTTACTGATCTTTCTCTCTGATCATCTAAGTACTTAATGTCTGTGCCAAGGTTAGGGCTTAAATTATTTTTAAGTACTAGCCGTATCCAACTAGATAGTAACTTCTCGAGGGTAAAGACCATCTGATGCTGCTCTTGTATCCCTGTGTGTGTCAGCATAGAACTGTGATCCATAGAGTTTTCAATAGCTGATATTTTTGCAAGTAGATCACCAGGCCTTTGTTCCATGACTCTGGGTGGACTCAAACCTCCCATACTTAGCAAAATGCTCAGATAAATGCTTCACATAGGTTGTTCATAAAAACATTTACAGAAAAGGCAGTGATGTTGCTTCTGTTTACTGAAGGAGCACTGTGCAAGGAGAGGAAACGAATGATGGAGAAAAGTGGTCATGAGTTGTGGCAAGAACATGAGACTTAGTCACGCAGATTTGGGATCAAATCTACCCAACAGAAATGCATACAAATGCGTAACAAAAGACATGGATAAGAATGTTTTCAGCAGCATTATTTTTCATGGCTCCCAAACTGAAAACAATCCAAGTGTCCATCAGCAGTAGAATGGATAAATAAACTGTGGTACATTCACACAGTGGAGTACGCTACAGCCATGAGAATGGACAGTCTTTACATGGAATGTCATGGATTATTCTCACAAATCTAATGTTGAGCTACTGAAGCCAGACATAAATGAATATATACTGTGTGATTCATTCTACAAAATTAAATATTGGAGAAACTGATCTGTGATATTAGCTTATATGAAGTTATCCTTGGGGAGGTATTTAGTGACAGAAAGAGGAATTAGGGGTGCTTATGGGGAGCTGGAAATGTATTTTCTTGACCTGGACCCTGACTTCCTATTTATAAAGTACTAATTTTTTTAATAATGTTAGTACCTGCCTCATAGGATTCTTCTGAGAATTAGCAGTAATTGCTCAATAAATGTTAACTAGTGTTATCATGGGCTCAAGCATAGCAACGATTGTGAGCATGGCGCAGGACTAGGCAGTGCTTCGTTCTCTCGTACACAGGGTCACTATGAGTCGGAATCGACTTGACGGCACCTAACAACAACAACTACAACATTGTTATTGTGCTTGGCTGCTAACTAAAAGGTCAACGGTTCAAAAGGTCTCCGCTCTGCAGGAGAACGATGTGGCAGCCTGCTTCTGTAAACATTTACAGCCTGGGAAATCCTATGGGAGCAGTTCTCCTCCGACTTGTAGGGTTGCTGTGAATTGGAGTAGACTCAATGGCAACGGGTTTCTAGGCAGGGCCGTATCATTGTCTGGGAAGGTTCCCAGAAAGAAGTGAACCTGAAACCTGTTCTATAGGTTCAGGATTCGAGATGCTACCCTGTCCCTCGCTCTCATCCCTCTGATTGTTCCTGGCAGTGTTTAGTCAGATGACTTCCCCAGAGCTCCTTGTGTGCATTCGAAGCCTCACTCGTACCCTGCCTCTTCTTTGTCTTCTTCCTCCCTGGCATCAGCTAACTGCGTGTAGTTTTTCTGTTTCTGGCCCATGTCTCCTTTCCTGCTGCCCCTCTGCCTGTCTTTCCTCCCCCTGTTAACCTAGCCAAGGCTTCTTTTGGTGTCTCCAGTGCCATCCACGTACCACCACGACTACCAGTTGCCATCGAGTTGACTCTGACTGTGTGTCAGAGGAGAACTGTGTTCCACAGGGTTTTCACTGGCTGATTTTTCAGAAATAGATTGTCAGGCCTTTCTTCTGAGGTGGCTCTGGGTGGACTTGAACCTCCAACCTTTCAGTTAGCAGTCAAGTGCATTAGCCATTGGCACCACCCAGGGACTCTCCCATCCACATAGTAGGTCCTTCATAAAAAATTACTTTTATACCAGAAACCAGGATTGGCACCGAATGGATGCAGCCCCAGCGCTTTGGCCTGACTCAGGCTGAGCTCAGTTTCTATTCAGAGTTTTCATTTTCCTGGTAGGCCTGGCATGTCAAGGGCCATGGTTTTCCTTACCATTCTGGAGCCGTTGGGCTTCTGGGTAAAACTGTCTGGCCAAGAGACACAAGCTTTCATTTTTCAGAAAGGAAACCCTTCCCAACTGGTGGAAAATAAGCTTTTGCTTAGTGACTAATAACATAAACATAGACAAGATTTCTGGGCTTATAAATATCCAGTTGTAAAAGTGCCCAAGGGAAGCAGCCCTTTTTGCCAGAAGAATGGCCAAGAGTGTTCCTGTCACCTTGCTGATACTGGCCTTATGGTGGGCAAGGAGCTTTGGGCCAAGGGTGCGGAAGCTGGTTATTCGTCAGTACGAATTCCCAGGGCCTTACTGTTATACATTATAAATCCTGGACTATTCTGGAAAAATAATAGATGATCTTTAAGGTCCCTTCCTGCGTAAAAGTCGCCGCAGCGGCCACAGTATGTTTTAACAAGAGATGCCAGGGGGAGAGGAAAGTTTTAGGTTTTTGTTTTGCCAGAGCTGCCTAAGAGGCACATGAAGTAATTATGTGAGCAGCTTCCAATTATTGAGCACTGGCCCAGCCAGTGTGTGGAGGGCGCTAGATCCAGCAACCACGTGAGGAAATTATACTACCCTCATTTGATGAATGAGGAAGCTGAGGTTCAGGGAGGTCAAGGTATATGAAGAATAGCACAGTGGCAAAGAGCACAGAGTCTGGAGTCTGGCTGTGCTAAGGCTCTCTATGTAGCCGCTGGCTGTTATTAACCTCAGTGTACCCAGGATTTCTCAACTGTAAAACGGGGATACCCATAGGATCAAGGCCATCGGGTTGTTGTATGGATTAAACGAGATGAATCATACAAAAGGCTTATTGGGACAGTGCCTGGCACATAGTAGGTGTCTTGGTCATCTAGTGCTGCTATAACAGAAATATCACAAGTGGATGGCTTTAACAAAGAGAAGTTTATTCCCTCACAGCCCAGTAGGCTGGAAGCCCGAAGTCAGGGCATCAGCTCCAGGGGAAGGCTTTCTCTCTCTGTTGGCTCTGGAAGAAGGTCCTTGTGATGCCTCAGTCTTCCCTTGGTCTGGGAGCATCTCAGCACAGGAACCTCGGGTCCAAAGGATGCACTGTGCTCCCCAGCTGTTTTCTTGGTGGTATAAGGTCCCCAACTCTGCTTGCTTCCTTTTCATCTCTTGAGAGATAAAAGGTGGTGCAGGTCACACCCCAGGGAAACTCCCTTTACCTTGGATCAGGGATGTGGCCTGAGTAAGGGTGGGGTTACAATCCCACCCTAACGCTCTTAACATAAAAATTGCCATCACAAAATGGAGGACAACCACACAATACTGGGAATCATGGCCTAACCAAGTTGATACACACATTTTTGGGGGGACATAATCCAATCCATGACATTCTACCCTTTGGTCTCCAAAAAATCACATCCTTGCAATATACAAAAAAAAAAAAAAACCCATCATATCATAGCAAAAGTCTTAACTCCAAGTCCAAAATCCAAAAATTCCTCTTCATCTGTGAAATTGGAATACAAGTTATCTGCTTCCAAGGGTACAGTGGCAGAACAGGCAGAAGCCAGGTATTTCCATAACAAATGGGAGAAACTGAAGGAGAAGAAGGGGTAACAGGCACCAAGCAAGTCAGCAGAACATATTACATTAGCGCTCAAAGCTTTGAAAATAATCCTCTACTCTCTGAGACAATTTACACGATGTCGCTGCCCTCCAAACTCTAGGTATTGGCCACACTCTGGATTCTGAGTGGAGGCCCCCTTGGCCCTGGGCTTCAGCTCCACCTTCCAAGCCCACAGGGACAGCAGCTCTGCTCCCTCGGCTTTAGGTGCACCATTCTCCTAGTCCGTCTGAGTGGTGATTCCACCCTTAGAAACACCAGAGGCCATGGTTCCACCCTTTGAAACCCCTGAGGTCACGGCCATACCCTCTGAAATTGAGGCAGCCCAGCTTCTTGTGTTCCTTGTCTCTTCAGATTCTGCTTCCTGGTTTCTTGGCCTCTCGGCTCCTTGGGCCTCACACCTGCTTCTTCCCTGCTGGGGCAAGTGTTCCAAAGCTCTGTAGTTCTACCGGTAAGTGCCTAGAAGCATCCTGCTCCACACCAGGAACCCTCTTGTGCAGAGGCACTCAGCTCTCTTGCTCCGTGGGTCAGTTCCTGCGCTGTCTCCTGGTTTTGCTGCCGCTCCTCTGCTGCTGCAGGTTCTTTGCTGCTGCTGGCCCTCTGTCGCTGCTCCTGGCCCTCTGTCACTGCTGCTTTTCTATCCGTTCAGTTTCAAAACCGCCTCCACATTTTAGGTATCTGTTAGAGCAGCGCCCCGCCCTCTTGGTACCAAATTCCGTCTTGGTCATTTAGTGCTGCTATAACAGAAATACCACAAGTGGATGGCTTTAACGAAGAGAATTTTATTCTCTCACAGTCCAGTAGGCTTAAAGTCCAAATTCAGGGCACCGGCTCCAGAGGAAGGCTTTCTTTCTCTGTTGGCTCTGGAGGAAGGTCCTTGTCATCAGTCTTTCCTTGGTCTGGGAACATCTCAGCGCAGAAACCTCAGGTCCAAAGGACACGCTCTTCTTCTGGTGCTGCTTTCTTGGTGATATGAGGTCCCCAACTCTCTGCTTGCTTCCCTTTCCTTTTATCACTTGTGAGCTAAAAGGTGGTGCAGGCCACACCCCAGGGAAACTCCCTTTACCTTGGATCAGGGCGGTGACCTGAGTAACGGTGGTGTTACAATCCCATCCTAATCCTCTTCACATAAAATTACCATCACAAAATAGACAACCACACAATACTGGGAGTCATGGCCTAACCAAGTTGATGCACACATTTTTGGGGGGACATAATTCAATCCATGACAGTAGGCATTCAACAAATGCTGCTGTTATTAAGAAAGGCCTCAAGAAGGTTCATTACAAGGCTTCCTTGATGAGTCACAGATGCTCCAAGGCTAGAACTAAAACATAAACATGGTAGAACTGTGTTCCATGGAGTTTTCAATGGCTGACTTTTTTTTGGAAGTAGATCACTGGGGCTTTCTTCCAAGGTAACTTTGGGTGAACTTGAACCTCTAATACTTAGCAAAATGCTCAGATAAACGCTTCACATAAGTTGACCATAAAAGCATTTACAGAAAAGGCAGTGATATTGGTTCTGTTTACTGAAGGAGCATTATGCAAGGAGAGGAAACGAATGATGGAGGAAAGTGGTCGTGAGTTGTGGCAAGAACATAAGACTTAGTCACACAAATTTGGCATCACATCTACCCAACAGAGATACATGCAAATGTAGCAAATCTAGGGTTACGATCTTGGCTTTGACCACAAGACTTGGGCTGTTTCCTGTGGGATCCAGAGCTAGGCTTGGCCACTTGCGCGGTGCTCTGACCAGCTGCCACCAGCCCTGCCTGCAACACTGAGGGGCTGATTTCATCACTGGGATATCATCTCATTTATCCAGTGTTTCTCAGACTGATCCCTGGGAACATCAGTTCCTCTGGATGTCAGTCAAACTCATTGCTGTCAAGTCTATTCTGACTCATTGCGACCCTGTAGAACTGCCTTGTAGGGTTTCCAAAGCTGTAAACTTTACAGAAGCAGACTGCCACGTCTTTCCTGAAGAGCAGCTGGTGAGTTCGCAGTGCTGACATTTAGGTTAGCAGCCGAGCGCTTAACCACTGTGTCACCAGAGCTCCTTTGGATATCAGTAAATGGCCAAGCCAACCTATAAAAAATCTGAGTTAAAGAAACCGGCCTCTCCAAGAGGGGTGGTAGGGTATTAGCATTTTCTAAACCTTTTACCTCTGTTTGACGGAACCCTTTTTCCTGCAGAATACCTTGCATGCAGGACTAACGCTTCATGGAACGTGCATTTGGCGTGGCTTCCCAGTCTCCTCCAAATATAGCCCATAGAGGGGCAGGTATGACAGCAGAGACCACTGAGGAGGGCACCATGGTCATTGGGGCACGAGAGGATAGGGACTCGAGCAAAGGGTGGTGGGGTCGGTGAGTCAGGTAGATGGATTTGGGATATAAGAAATAGGACCAGCAGGGCTTACTGATGTTATTGTTAGGTGATTCGAGTCGATTTTGACTCATTGCAGTCCCATGTGACAGAGTAGAACTGCCCCATAGGGTTTCCTAGGCTTAATCTTCACGGGAGCAGATAGCCAGGCCTTCCTCCTGCACAGGCTGATGGGTTTGAACCCCTGACCTTTTCAGTTAGCAGCTGAGCCCTTAACTGTTGCGCCACCAGGGCTCTGATGGCAGCCACTTAAGAAAACATTTGGTGTATTGAGCCATGTTGAAGTGAATTGTGTTTATGTCTCCTTGATACCAAATCAGCCGGTTGGAAAGGGAAGAATTCAATCCCTGAAACAATTCTTTTATCCACACGAGGCAAGTGACCCACGCCTTTTGAGTATCCCTGGATTGGCCAGTGGCTTTGGCCTCCCGTCAGGATGCACCAGACTCTCTGTGGTGTGCGGCTCCATGTTTATTTACCTGTCAGAGTCCTTTCCCTCTTACTACCTTCCCCCCTTTTTTAAAATTAGAAAACCCGCTGCCCTCCAGGGCTTATCGGTCTATCATGTTTGGAGCCTGCATCCATCCAGAGCCAGCCCTTCTAGCTTCCAAAGTTTATTGTTAATGAAAACTGCATACAGGCTGAAATCCCTGGCAGGGGCCAAAGTGGCGGGGTACACTGAGGCCAGCAGACACGGGAGCAGCCAATTTTATCTGGCTGTTCTCTCCTTCCCCTCCTTCTTGCCCGCCTCCTTCCCCCTTAATTTTATCAGAGACGTTTGGCTGGACTTGAAGGAGCCAAAAAGGAACTGGAGGGGCCTGAGTTTCTAGCAGCCAATGACATGGTGTAGGAAGACAGGAGAACCAGGCCTGGGGCAGATTCCAGTTCAGCTCAGTTCCTCATTGAGTGTGTCTGCGTGTCTGGCTCAGTACAGAGCTCTGGGGTCCAATAATATTGATACTAACAATAATAGCCAACATTATTGAATGTATGCTGTAACTGCTGGCCTTGTTCTGTGTATTAAACATACCTGAAATCAACAACTCCTTCTAACAGTTCTAAGAAGTACTTAGGAATATCAGTCAAGTTTTGTTGTTGGCTAAACGGAGGCACAGAGAGGGCAAACACTTCCCCAGGGTCACACAGCAAATAAGAGGCAGATCCAGGAAGCTTACTTAGGAGTATTTGATCCCCAAACTAAAGTTTTTAGCTTTCTCTCCATGAGCTCACAGTCCAACCAGGGGAAATGTATGTATAAACTAACAATTGGTGCACAGTTCAAATGATGGAAGTATTGATTTGTATAGTGGGAGGCCGAAGGGAGGCAGTGAAGAAGCCATATTTGAATACAACCTTAACTGATGAGATGGCGATTCCCCGGTAGGTAAGACAGACGGGGTAAAGACAGAAGGAAGAGCAGGGGTGAAGAGCAAGGAGGTGGGAACCAGCAGAGAGAGAGTGCGAATGCGTGTGTGTGTGTGTGTGTGTAGGATTGTGAGAAGCAGCAAACAGTTCTGCACTACAGTGCCTGGGGAGTCTTAGGAGAGTGGTAGAAGCTAATTAGATGGAGGAACATAGGCAGGCAGGGATCCTTCAGGGAGGTCTGGAGGACCCTACAAAGGTTCCTGTGCCCATATCCCTTGTTGTTGTTGGGTGCCATTGAGTGGATATCTGACTCATAGCAACCCTGAGTGACAGAATACAACTGGCCCATAGAGTTTTCTTGGTTGTAATCTTTATGGGAGCAGATGTCCAGGTTTTTTCTCTTGCAGGAGCCCTGGTAGCGCAGTGGTTAAGAGCTACAGTTGCTAAACCAAAAGGTGAGCTGCTAACCAAAAGGTCAGCAGTTCAAACTCTAGGAGGCAGTTCTACTCTGTCCTGTGGGGTTGCTATGAGCCAGAATCGACTTGACGGCGATGGGCTTTTTTATTTGTTTTTCTCTTACAAGGCAGCTGGGTGGGTTCTAACTGCCAACTTTTCGGTTAGCAGCTGAGCGCTTAACCATTGCGCCACCACAGCTCTCTGGAGGGTGATGGATTTCGAAACAATTATTACTTACTTTGTCTTTGCTGAAAGGACATCTTATGTGAAAGTTCTAAGTATAAAACATAAATGGAGTGGCTTTAGTTGGAGCGGAACCTGGTGGTGTATTGGTTGAGAGCTCGCTGCTGACCAGAAGGTCAGCGGTTTGAATTCACCAGCTACTCCTTGGAAACCCTATGGGGCTGTTCTACTTTGTCCTATAGGGTCGCTATTAGTCAGAATCGACTTAATGGCAACAGGTTTGCTTTTTTTTTTTGGTTTTAGTTGGAGTGGTGCTGAGGGCCCAGAACCTATCCTACGAGGACTCCTTTCACCCAACCTCTGTTCATGGGCCCCTGGCCATCTCCTTGGAACCCCAGAGACTTAGTAGAATTTGAACACCACTGCTAGAGAGCATCAGGGTTGAGAAGAGAGAGGCGTTTAAAGATCGCAAGCATTTTAGGAAATGGCATCCATGTTGGTGTGGAGGTCAATGAGAAAGCTTTGAGGCTGGGAGGAGAGAACCAGCTCGAGGTGATTGCAGTGGTCCTGTGGTGTCCAGCTCTCGTCCACATTGGAAGCCAGAGACAGCTGATTTCAGCCAGCTCCTTGGAGGCTGTGTGGTCTCATGGCTCACTGCCTGATTTCCGGAGCCCAGCTGCCTGGGTTTGAATCTTGACCCTACTGATCGCAGGCTCTGCAACTTTCTTAACCTCTCTATGTCTCAGCTTCCTTCCTCATCTGCCAAACGTTAGAATTATGAATATTTCCCTCATTGTTTGTTGTAAGGTTTAAATGAGTTAATACATTTAAAGTACTTAAAACCTTACATGAGCCTGGTGAATAGTAAGTACTCTATAGTTTCTTACTATGATTGTCAGATATTTATATATATACATATAAATTATATATGGAGTCTTGGTGGCACAATGGTTAAGAGCTATTGCTGTAAACCAAAAGTTTGGCAGTTCAAATCCACCAGCTGCTCCTTGGAAACCCTATGGGGCCGTTCTACTCTGTCTAGTAGGGTTGCTATGAGTCAGAATCAACCTGATGGTAACAGGTTTTTGTTTTCTTATATATACGCATTTAATATATTTTGAGTTCACTCATTTAATAAATATTAATTGTGCCCCTACTATATGCCGAGAACTGTTCTGGATGCTGGGGATACAGCAGTGAATGAAATAGACCAAGTCACTGCTGTCATTTACATTCTAGTGGGGGCATCCAAATTAATACATAGGACAAATATATAGTAGGGCTAAGAAGCATCCATAAGATCATGTAGGACCTTGCAGCCCACTTTAGCAATGTAGGGCTTTATTTCGAGTGAGAAACCCATTGCTGTCGAGTCAATTCTGACTCATAGCGACCCTATAGGACAGAGTGGAACTGCCCCATAGAGTTTCCAAGGAGCACCTGGTTGATTTGAACCGCTGACCTTTTGGTTAGCAGCTGTAGCTCTTAACTACTATGCCACCAGGGTTTCCTTGAGTGAGAAGGGAAGTCTCGAAGGTTCTGAGCAGAGACGTGACAAGATCAGCCACCCATTACGGGGTTAGAGTGGCTTTGTTAGATTTGGGTCCCTGGCCCATATCAAATGGTTCATAAATGGTAGGGGGTGTGTGTGTGTGTGTGTTTCTAAATCCTTGCAACTCAAAGTATGGCCCACAGACTAGAAGTATCTAGATCTATTGGAGCATGTTGTTGTTGTTAGTTGCTGTTGAGTCAGTTCTGACTCATGGCGACCCCAGGTGTGCAGAGTGGAACTGCTCCATAGGGTTTTCAAGGCTGTGACCTTTCAGAAGCAGCTCACCAGACCTTTCTTCCAAAGTGCCTCGGGGTGTGTTTGAACTGCCAGCCTTTTGGCTACCATTCGAGCACTTAACCGTTTGGGCCACCCAAGGAGCATGGTAGTGTTTGTCATAATCCGTTATCCTAACCACAGGAGAGAGATTCTGGTGGGAGGGGTTGTGAGAAACAGCCCTAGTAAAGGGAATGAGTGGGGTCTCAGAAAAGAGAGCCACATGTCCCCTCCTGTAACAAAGCTGTGTCTGTAACAATAACACTGAGGTCATTGCCTTCCTGGCTGGGGAGCTTGCTCAACATGCCTCGTGATGTTAAATGGACTGATGTGTGTCGTGAGGGTAGCTATTTGCACCCTGCTCGGTGACATCTCCATTGTCCTCTCTCGCGCCCACTGTAGTCATAAGTGAGCTTGTTGGATAAACTGGATGTTTGTTTATTGCTGTCTCCCCCACAGTGTTTGAAAACAAAGATAAGATTGTGATCATCATGGAATATGCGAGCAAAGGGGAGCTGTATGATTACATCAGCGAGCGGAGACGCCTCAGCGAGAGGGAGACCAGACACTTCTTCCGACAGATTGTCTCTGCTGTGCACTATTGTCACAAGGTATGGCTGAGCCTGACCAGCAGCTTTGGCTGCCAATGGTTTGGATGGCACGACATGGTTCTTTTTGTGTTATAAAGGTGCTATCTGTAGTATATATGGAGAGCTTATAAAATAGAAAGAAGAAAATCACCATCGCCTGTAATTCTAGAATCCAGGGATAACCCACTATGGACATTGTTGTTTGTTTCCTTTTAATCTTCCTCCTCTTTCTCTTCCCTGCATTTATCTTCTGTTTAAATATTTTATTTTGAACAATTTTAGATTTACCCAAAAGCATCAAAGATAGTACAGAGAGTTCCCGTAACAGCCGTTACTGATTCTCCCCCAGTGTTAACCTCTTACGTTACAGTGGTATATTTGTCAAAACTAAGACACCAACATTGGTACATTACTATTAATGAAAATCTAGAATTCATTCAGATTTTACCAATGTGCCCACTAATGACCTTCTCTTCCGGGATCCCATCCAGAGAACCACATTGCATTTATTTTTTATGAACTTGTGTCTTGCTTTTTTTTTCTCTTAATATTTGCATCTAAATATTTTCTTATCTTATTAAAAATTGTCTGTAAAGATTATGTGAGTATGTGGTGATTGTTGGACACTTAGGCTGGTTCTAATGTCTGGTTATTAGAAAGAAGTGATCAACATCTTTATACATATATATCTTTTCCTTTTATTTACTTAAGAGAGATTCTGGAAGTGGAATTATTGGATCAAGGATCTGAACTGTGGTATACTCTTGGTAGCTTTTCTTCCTAGGTGTGTACACAGGGTACCTACATATACATACATTTTATTGCAACACCAACGCAAGGGATGTGCTCAGAATACAGCCATAGTGTAGCTACCCTTGGTCTCTGGAGAAGGAAGTACATGGATGATTCCAAACCATACTTCAGCCATTGTTGTTATTAATCATTTCAGCCTTATGTTTTCCTCCCATTCAGACCTTTCCCCAGAACTGTTTTAATTGGTTGGAACAGTCGTTCACTTTGAGATCGGTAGCGTCTTGAAACCAACATGGCGTCAAAATAGAGTCAGCTTCTTTTTTCATATGACCACAGCATGGGACTTTCTGGTTAGTTAAATATTCTCGTTAACTCAGTGGGTCTGAAATGATGACCAGTAATTGGAAGACTATGCAGTATTCAAACCCTTACCCATGTGAACATTGTTTAACTTCTCTATGATGACTCAAAAGGCACCAATGAGTTAGATCATACAATATTTGTTTTATTGTCAGGTATCACTATAAAGCACTACAGACTGTATTCTCATTATTTGAGGTATGTGAACGTTTGGATTCTGTATGAAAAGGGCTTTATTAGACTCATTCCATCTTACCGTGAAAACCAGGAATGCAACCATGTAAGTCACACTGCTCCCAGTATTCAAAACTAAACAGAATCAGGTCCCTTTTGTTCCAGATCTTTCCTCTTGGAGGCTTGGTTTGTGCATTTCCGAATTCAAAGCACATCCTTGAAGGCTTGGCTTAGAAAAAGATGAGTAGAAATACATGTTTTCATCTCTCTCCAATCAGCGCTTTTGGAGATACTAGGATCTGTCAAACCGTAAGGAAAATAAACAATAAAGAACCAGCTATAAACATGCACGCTCTGAACTAAAGAAATCTTGAATGAAAGACAAAGAATTGCTAGCCAGTTGGTTTGCTCAAAAAAGCAGCTTCAATTGCAAATGTCTTGAAGCTGAATGATGTTCAGAACCTATTCCCTGCTATTTTTCTGCTCAGCCCCAAGCAGCTGGTTCTTTCAGTCCCACCCCTCTTCCCATGCCCACCCACCTTCAAAAAGATAATTGGGTTTCTAACAAATTGAGCTTGTTGTTGTTGCTGCCATGTAGACCAATAGCCTGTAGGTTGACAGCTCCTTTTACCTTTCAGTTGTCTGCCTGCCTGTCATTGCAGCTCAGCCTCCAGCTTTGCCTGAATGGGAAGGTCACACAGTGTGGCAGTGACCTGTTTGGTCAGGCCAGTGGCTACGGTCTCATCAGCCTGCTCCTATCCTCTGTTCTGCACCTGCTGAGCAGAAAGGGACTTTCAGAATCCTTCCTGGCTGCTCAGAAAATGCCTGTGGGCGCAGTGGTGGTTCAGTGGTAGGATTCCTACCTTCCACGGGGAGACCCATGTCTGATTTCCAGCCAATGCACCTTTTGCGCAGCCACCACCTGTCTATCACTGGAGGCTTGTATGTTGCTATGATGCTAAACAGGTTGCAGCAGAACTTCCAGACTAAGGCAGACTAGGAAGAAAGGCCTGGCAATCTACTGCTGAAAATCAACTGGTGAAAACCGTGTGGATCACAATGGTGTGATTTCGTTATGCAGGGGGTCACCATGAATTGGGGCTGACAATGACAACAACAAAGAAAAATGCCCCTTGGGGTGCTCCAGTTATCCTTGGCACAGATCTGGGTTGGTTTCATGGGTCAGAATAGATGGGACCAGTCGCCTTTCTACTGCTGGGGAGGCAGACAGACAGACAGACAAGCAAGGCCTGTATGCCCCCCATTCTGAGTCCCCAGCAGAGGAATCTGCTTCTTCCTTGGGACTAATATCACAGACAGACATTGTTTGCTGCTGCTGCCTGGGACGATATTGCTTTCACACAGTGGAATTACATTCCGACTAAGAATCCCCCTGCTGTTTTACAGGCTCTGGGGGAGAATGGATTCCAGTCATTTTTCCCTTAACCACACAGCAAATGACTAATGCTCTCCTGTCGCTGGTCGCCGGCGGGAGCGTCGTGACAGGGAGAGCAGCCCTGAAGGATGGAGGCGAGGACCACCGGGCTGGTGCATTTCTTTAATCTGTCAGACATTTCCCTTTGCTCGCCCTTCTCCTTCCTCTTTCTCTCCCTCTCTCATCCCAACCGCTCCCATGTAATTCCCTCCCTGTCTTCTCATTTCAGAACGGTGTGGTCCACCGGGACTTGAAGCTGGAAAATATACTGCTCGATGACAACTGCAATATTAAGGTAAAGCTCTTGCCCGGTTGATTGATATGCAAGGCCTGGGTATTACAGCCGGGCGGGGGCTTAACCTGCTTCAAGCTGCAGCCTGGAAACAAGGCAGCCACTTCCTTCCCTGGCAGGCGGACAGGGAGAGCTGCTTGGCTTGAGTCCCTGAGTTCAGTTCGGTCAGTTACATTCAGCAAGCATTTATTGACCTCCGACTATATGCCAGACACTTTCCTTCTTGCGGGGAATGAACAAGAGACCTAAGACGCAGTCCCTGCCCTCAGGAAGCTCCCAGTCTAATATCAGCACTGTAAAAATGTGTATAACAACTAACATGTATTTCAGGCTTTTATACTTTGCCTGATACCATTTAAATTCAACCTTGACAACAAGAGCTGTTATTTTATTGCTTACTTTGGACACATCATCAGGGAAGACCAATCGCTAGAAAAGTATCCCATGTTTGGTAAAGAAGAGGGTCGTCGAAAACAAGGGCAATCCTCAATCAAATGAATTGGCGTAATAGCCACAGTGATGGGCTCAGACATACCAACGACCATGAAGATGGTGCAGAACTGGGCAGCGTTTTGTTTTGTTCTACATAAGGTCTCTCTGAGTCGGAGACAACTCCATGGCAACTAACAACGACAACATTTATATCGTTTTGAAGATAGGGAAACTGAGGCACAGAGAAGTCAAGTGACTCCCTGAGGTAACAGTGGTAAGTAGTGGAATTAGGATTTGAACCAGTGTCTTTGTGACTCATGAGGTCAAGTTCGAACCACTGTGCTCGATTTGCTAGCAGGGCCCTTAATTATTTTAGAGTTGGAACTCTTTCTTTGGCTACTTCTTCTCCCCTCTGCATGTCTCTTGCTTCTCTCTTCCAACCCCTCACCCCGGAAACCAGGCTTGGAACTGGGAAGCTCACTGAAAAGATGATGGCGTTTGCTGTTGGGAAGCAGCAGAACATTTACTTTTACGGAGAGTATTATTGCTGGCTGCTGCTAGAGCTGGGGAAAGCTTTCCTGGCCGATAGGGTTCAAGTGCCTCCCACAGAGCACTCTGTCCTTTTGATCACGTCTGCAAAATAAGCAAATACAGTTTCAAAATAAACGGAGCTCGCTGCATGGGTTTCATTATGAAATGGCCTTAGTACTCCCAATAGCAGGGGGAGCCCTATAACTGGCCGCCAGTGACGTTAGTAGCTAGCTCATCCTCAGTTCCTGGGCAAAGCATGGGAGTGACCTTGTGTCTTCCTTTTTGTTGACTGTTTCCTTGTTTGGAAGGATGGGGTTGCTTTAGGGTCTGGATTCTCTTTGCTGATCATGGCGGTGACTATTAGTAACTGTCGTCCTTTGGAGAGACCCCTGGAACCAATGTCTCAGTGGCCTTTTCTTTTTGCAGGGTGGTCAATCCACAGTCTCTCCATTTTTGCCAGAGTAGCTGGATTATTCTAGAAGGAGCATGGACTGTACAGTTAGAAAGTTTTCGGGGTATGTGACTTGCTAGTTGCTTGACATTGGGAAAGCCGCTTAGCCCCATTTCCTCATCTGTTAAAGGAGGTAACAATAATACCCACTGGCTTATTTTGAGAATTGAATGAAATACTCTATGTTTAGCTTCATGCACTGCTAAAAAATAAAAAAAAAAACAGCTGCCAACAAGATGATTCCATCTCCTGGCGACCCCACGTGTGTTAGAGTAGAACTGTGCTCCATAGGGTTTTCAGTGGTTGAATTTTTGGAAGTAGATTGCCAGGCCTTTCTTCCAAAACACCTCTGGTGGACGTGAACCTCAACCTTTGGGTTAGCAGTTGAGCACGTTAACTGTTCGTACTCCCCAGGGACTCCTACACACTGCTACCAAAAAACCATGTTGCTGTCGAGTCGATTCGGACTGATAGGACCCTAAAGGACAGAGTAGAACTGTCCCATAGGGTTTCCAAGGAGCAGGTGGTGGATTCGAACTGCTGACCTTTTGGTTAGCAGCTGTAGGTCTTAACGCACTGCTAAGTTCTGTGCAAATGGTTCAGAGTTGAGAGCACTGGCTTTGGAGTTGGACAACCAGTGTATGAGTTGCAGTGCTGACCCTTACTAACTGCAAGATTGTAGGCAGATTACTCACCCTACGTAAGCCTCAGTTTCCTCATCTATCAAGGAGGAATGGCAGTTCCTGTTGCTGGGGCTTGCTATGTATTTGTTCATGCTTTTGACGAGTATTTTCTGGCAATTACTACGTGCCATGCCCTGTGCCTAGTCTCGGGGAGCCAGTGACCACCACGAGGCTTTTAGACAATACTGTAGATGAAGCCCTTAGCATTTAAGTACAGATACGTGGAGAACCTGTTTAAATGGCTGCCCACTGCACAAAGGGAATTGAAAGGAGCGTCAGCTGCTCTGGAGGTGCCTGAGCCCTGGGGAGTGGTGGACAGGCCGCGGTTAGAGAATTGGGTCCTGGTCTGAGGGCCACATTCTAAGGGTTTGTGTCATTGACCCTGTGGCTTTCTCTCCAGATTCTTCCTGCCACCTGCCCCCAGAGTTCTAAACAGTAAATGTAGTCTTTACAAGGCCTGGAATGTGAGCCTCTTGCCTGGGGATTGGGTTCTATGGTACAGTGTGACCTCCTGGTCCCATGATGTAGTCTCAGAAGTGATAAGGCACATAGCTTTCTGCAGAGTCATAGAATTCCCAATGGAGGAAAAGAATAGTTAGAATTCTGAAAGCAATTGTGCAGGGAACAATGGGGCAGAGGCCCAGGAGAACAGCTCATTTGCATAAGCAGTAGTCCTTTAACCCCAGGGTCCCTACCCATTATGTAGGGAAATTGCTCACACATAGAACGTTATAAAAATTAAGGCTTTGGTCATGTATTTTTGTTTGGTTTTTCCTTTCGAATTTTTACTCCTGGCATTTCCTGAGGTAAAACATACATGTACATACATCCCAAACAGATACTAAAACCTTTCCGTTCTCAACCAGTTACTGTAGGGTCTGTCCCCACTCAGGGCGAGCCCCTGTGTGTCAGAGTGGAACGGTGTTTCAGAGTGTGTTCAATGGCTGATTTTTTGGAAGTAGATCTCCAGGCCTTTCTTCTGAGGCACCTGTGGGTAGACTTGAACCTCCAACCTTTCTGTTAGCAGCCGAGCGCCTTAACCATTTATACCACGCAGGGGCTCCTCCCCTTCTCAGAACCCTTAAATTCTTCCTTCTCTTTGTTTAAGGAATGCTGCTAGGATCTGAGAATGAACCCTAGAGCTTGAAAGAACCATGAGGGTTATTTTCCAGCCCCTCATTGTAGTGATTATGGCCCAGCAAGTCTAAGTGATATGCCCACGGTCACACAGTGAATCGGTAACAGACTGAATCATTGTGCCTTGGTTTCCCAAGCGTGTAGCGTAGTCCTTGGTGCACAGTAGGCACCTAAGAGGCATTTGTTTTTGGAGTGAAGGAATGAAGAGCCAGGATTAGAACTTACGTGTTTTTACTGCCAGGCAACTTCTCTTTTCATCATCTCACACCCACTTTCAAGGCTTTTTCAGATACGTTTCAGCTGGTGTCGATTTGTCTTCCGGCTGTATATGCTCAGCTCTTCCTGACTCAGCGTTTTGCTGGGACATATTTAGAAAGGGCACTTGCTGACAAAGGCAGGCAGACACATGGCCACAAGCTGGCCTCCATGTTCAAGAGAGCCTGTGTCATTGGTGTCTGGCTGAGGTGAGCCATTGACACTGATGGCCTGTTTCCAGCCAATGGGACATAAGCATTGAGGTTCTGCTCCAAAGTCCCCTCTGGTGTCTCTTTAAATGTGGGTCCCCCTTCCACTTTTAAAGATGGGTGGCTTTTGCCCAGGAAGCCTATACAAATGTTAGCAGTTTAAACTTGTCATATGTTGCCACAGTCTTGATGTGAGCATGTAGCTTGTTCCTCTCCCTTTTGCTGCCTGATGTTGCTTTGCAAAGAGCACATCTGGATTTGGAAGTTATTTATCTGGCCCCTGCGAGAGGGTGTGCCTTCTAAAAATATTCACACAGTCGTCGGCAGAAAGAATGAGAGCAATGTCCCTCTTTGGGCTGCATTCCGTACTTGCTGGAAGCATGTCTACTAAAATAGACACCCAGCATAGCATTAATTTGCAATTAATAAAAACGGGCCAGATTCACATCCCACTCTCTGGGAGAATGGAATGCCGGCAATTCCCATAGAAGGCTCCTGTAAAAATGCCTCGCAATCAGAAGAGGTCCAGGCACCAGGGTCAGCTGACCTCCTCAAAGAGGGCTGGGAAATTGGTGAGTTCCCAGAGCTGGGAGGAGAGGGGTGCTGGGGAAATGGCCTGTTGCCCCCAATGACAATAGCAGTGAGGCTGTGGCGAATTAAGAGAAGCAGCTTTGAATGGCCAGGGCCAAGAAGAGATAGAAACCTCTGGGGCTTAACAAGACCACGTGGGGAAACTCCGCATCGTGGGTCTCTGGGCTTTGATCATATGAATGTGAGGACTCTGCATTCATGCACTAATTCATTCATTCATTCGTTTGTTTATATATATATATTCATACGTTGTTGTTGTTGTGTGCCACTGAGTCAATACCGACTCACAGTGACCCCACGTGAGAGAATAGAACTGTCCCGTACGGTTTTCTTGGCTATAATCTTTATGGAAGCAGACCGCCAGGTCTTTTTCCCTGCAGAGCTGCTGGTTGGGTTCAGACTGCCAACTTCTCAGTCAGCAGCTGAGCACCTAACTGTTGCCATCAAAACCCATTGCTGTCAATTCAGACTCATAGCGACCCTATAGGACAGAGTAGAACTGCCCCATAGGGTTTCTAAGGAATGGCTGGTGGATTCCAACTGCTGACCTTTTGGTTGGCAGCCGAGCTCTTAACCACTAGGTCTCCTCATATAATTGTATATATAAATATATATATATGTGTGTGTGTATATTCATGCCTCCCTGCATTCATTCATTCATCCATTCTTGCATTGATTCACTCAGCAACTGAATATCTCTCCTACTGGCAGTATTTACTTGATTGCCAACATTACCAAGCCCCTACTGTGTGCCCCTGCTGTGCTGGATACTAGAGATTTAAAAGTGAACCAGATGATCAGGTCCCTGTTCTCTTGCAGCTCTGACTCTAGCAGTTGTTAAACAAGCAGTAACAGTGAGCCACAAGAAGGGTACAGAGGTCACAAGGAAAACAAAACACCAGCCCTCATGGGCTTAGAATTCCAGTTGGGGTGATAAGCATTAAATCAAATCAAAACCAAACCAGTTGCTGATTCTGACTCACGGTGACCCCAGAGGTGTCAGAGTAGAACTGTGCTCCACAGGGTTTTCAGTGGCTGAATTTTGGAAGGTAGATTGCCAGGCCTTTCTTCCGAGACACCTCTGGGTGGACTCAAACCTGCAAACTTTCCATTCACAGCCGAGTGTGTTAACCATTTGCACAACCAGGGATTCCAAACAAATTCCATGATGTAATTTTCTGGTGGTAAAGAAAATCCATGCAGGATGAGGATGGAGAGAGGCAGGCGCCATTTCAGAGAGGTGGTCAGAGAAGGCCCCTTGCTTAGCACTTAAACTCCTCAAAACCACCAAACTCTCTGGCTTCTAGGTGTTTGCACACATGGTTCCCTCTGCCTAGAACGCTGTTCGCACTCTTCTTCCTCTGCCCCTCCTTTGGGTCTCAACTTGAATGTCTCACCTTCTAGGAAGGCTTCTCTGATCCCTGCCCCGCGACTGGGCAGGTGGCCTGCCATATGCATTGTAGCACCATGTGTAATCTGTTGTGGAAGTGCTGAGCAGGAAGTGGTGGGTCTGTCTGGACCAGCAGGCTTTCATGGAGGAGGTGCTGGTTGAGCTGGGCTATGAAGGGTGGGTAGGGTTTCAACAGAAAGGAATGTGATGGTGGCTCTTCAAATGAAGAAACAGCAAGCACAGGAGCAGACATGATGGCTGGAAAGAGAAAGTGGCATATATTGGGCCCCCTGCCAGACCTTCCACACACCTATTTCATTTCATCCTCACCATGTCTCTGCAGGGTAGGTCTGTTACCCCATTTTACAGATGGGGAGGCTCTCGCCACTAGTAAGTGATGGGGATGGGTACAAACTCATGGCTATTTGGCCCTAAGGACCAGGTACTTAGTAAATTTTACCCTCTACTGATTCCAGTTGCCTCTGAGTCGACTCCCACTCATGGCGATCCAGATCGACTCTGACTCATAGAGACCCCAGTGTATCAGAGTAGGACTGTGTTTGTAGGGTTTTCCAGGGGCTGATTTTTTCAGAAGTAGCTCGCCAGGCCTTTCTTCCAAGATGCCTCTGAGTGGACTCGAACTGCCAACTTTTTGGTCGGCAGCTGAGCACGTTAACCGTTTACACCACCTAGGGCCTCCTACCTTCTACTGCTGCCACCCAAACTTACCCTAAATCCTAGAGAGTGTCACTTGAGGGCACTTTTTGGGTCCTTGCTTCAGCTGGTCCCCGAGGACAAGTTCTGCAAACGGTGGAAGTGCCCATGGTCAGGCTGGCTGAGTCTCTGTGGCTGGAGCAGTGTGTAGGGACGCCTGAGTGTGTGTGTACTAAGCCGGGATGGTTGCTTGTTAGCATCCCCAGAGAAGCTGCTCTTGGCTGCTCCCTCGTTAAGCACTTTCCCAGGTTTCTCTGGTTGGTAACTTCAAGTCTCTCCAGAGAGGTGTTGGAGCTTAGATCTTCTGAAGATGAAAGCCGACCCCTCTCACTTCTGCTCATTGTTCCACTCCCTACCTTCATTTCCTGACAACCCAGAAGCGAGGCTGTCAGGGGAAAGCCGCAGCAATTAACTCCAAGGCCGGAAAGGAGCTATGGAGTGTGTCTTCCTTGACGGAATTGCTGTCTTCCTGAGGAGTTATGCAGAAAGCCCATTTCCTCATCAGCCGCAAGAGCAATAACTTACCTTCATGAAGGGCTTTACAAGGAAACTCTTCAGGACGTCCCAGGCAAGCTATTTCACCTCTCTGTGCCTCAGTTTCCTCATCTGCAGAATGGGGGTAGTAATAGTACCCACCTCAGGGTGGTTCCAAGGGTTTAATAAGTTATTTAATAAGGACGTAGCCCTGGTACCGTGTTGTTGTTGTTATTATTACCTCATTTAATCTGATTTTAGTTTTCACAGATGCGTGTGGTTAGCGCAATTCCATTTTCTAGTGGAGGAAACAGAGTCATAGAAGTTAAAGTAGTAAACCTGTGGCTGTCGAGTTGATTTCAACTCGTGGTGACCCCATGTGTGTCAGAGTAGAACTGTGCTCCAGAGGGTTTTAAACAGCTGATTTTTCAGATATAGATCACCAGGCCTTTCTTCTGAGGTGGCTGTGGGTAAACTCAAACCTCCAAACTTTTGGTTAGCAGTGAAGCGCATTAACCGCTTACACGGCCCAGGGACTCCTAAAGCAGGAATAGCTAACTTTTACTGAAGGCCTGCTGTGTGCTAGACATGGTTTTAAGCCCTTTCCATGTAGCAATTCTTTTAGTTTCATATCTCTCCCTCAAGGTAGGTTGCGTTATTATTCCCATTTTGCAGATGACGAAGTGGAGGCATAAGGGGCTCATGTGCAAGAGAATTCCTCGGGGACCTGGTTAAAATACAGGTTCTGATTCAGTAGGTCTGGGTGGGCCTGAGATCCTGTTTCTAACAGGCTCCCAGGTGTTGCTGATGCCGGTGCTGCTGGTCCATGGACCACACCAGAGTAAACAAAAAGTAGGGAGGGATAAATAACATGCCTAAGGTTTGATGCCTTGGTAAGGGGTGAGGTCTGGACTTGAACACAAGTATTCGACCCTACACGCCTTACTTTTGCCACCACACGGTGCAGCCTCTCCTGCTGGAGAATCTTATTTTGGAAATGAATGGTTATTTCTCTTGGCTCAGTGGCTTATAGTGTTCTCAGCCCTAAGTTTGTCTTCCCTAGCAAACAGTTGTTAATTCAACCAAATCATCAGTGTTACGATTGTTGTCTTGTGCCATCGAGTCAATTCTGACTCATGGCCACCCCATGTGTTACAGAGTAGAACTGCTCCATAGGATTTTCTTGGCTGTAATCTTTATGGAAGCAGATTGCCAGGCCTTGCTTCCATGGTGCTGCTGGGTGGGTTCAAACCGCCAACCTTTAGCTTAGCAGCCGAGCACAAACTTTTGGCACCGCTTAGGGAATTTCAGTGTTATCATTGTTGTTAGGTGCCATCAAGTTGGTTCCTACTCAAAGCAACTCAGTGTATAACAGAATGAAACACTGCTTGGTCCTGTACCATCCTCACAGATATTGTTTTGCTTGAGCAAGTTGTTGGAGCCACTGTCTCAGTCCATCTTATTGAGGGTCTTCCTCCTTTTTGCTGACTCTCTACTTTACCAAGCATGATGTCCTTCTCTAGGGACTGGTCCCTCCTGATGACCTGTCCGAAGTATGTGAGATGAAGTCTCGCCATCCACCCTTCTAAGGAGCATTCTGGCTTTACTTCTTCCAAGACAGATTTGTTTGTTCTTTTGGCAGTCCATGGTATATTCAATATTCTTTGCCAGCACCACAACTCAAAGGCATCAGTTCTTCAGTCTTCCTTATTCATTGTCCAGCTTTCACCTGCATAAAAGGTGGTTGAAAATACCATGGTTTGGGTCAGGGGCACCTTAGTCTTCAAAGTGATATCATAACCAGTGTTATCTTAACAACTGTAATTTATAAAGAGTCTGCTGAGTACCAGGACTATTCCAGGGCTTTACATGCATATTCTCCAATCCCTACAACAGCCTTCGGAAGTGGGTTCTACTACTTATTCCCATTTCTCAGATGAGGAAATGCAGCCATTTGTCAGGCCCCACCACTTACCTAGTTAGCACCAAGGCCAAGGTGAACCCCAGGTACCCCTGGTCCAAGGCCTCTGATCTGTCCCGCCTACCACCCACCTCTCAGACACTGCAGATGAGTGCCAGACAATCGCTTATTATCATCCTAGCATCCTTTTCTAGTGGTTAGTCAGTGGCAAGCTGACACTTCCTTTTTATGGGTTCAGCTTCTTATCAGTGATCTGAGGTTAACCCTTTAGACACGGGAATGATCACTTCCCAGTTTATCTAACTCCGGATTTCATCCAGCAGGGTACGCTTCTAGAAAGGCTTGCTTATAGCAAAAACTCTGAAAATAAGGACATGGGGGCTGACTTCCCAGATTCCTTTTCAGGGTTAAGGCTGAACTGAGAAGCTCAGTGCAGGGATAGTATGAGGGGGGGGAGGGTCGGCAATTTCTCATCAGCAAACATGCCAATCACCTACCTCTCTCCAAAGGCTACCAACTGTCTCAGCAAAAGAGTACTTTAAAAGCAAAACCCACTTGTGAGAGAGTCCCCCTTAATACACAACTGTTGTTCGATCACAGAGAAATTATTTAAGTTGGAAAGGCCCTCACACTTGTGTGGTCCTTGCTTTTCTTTGTGACCCTCGGCAAAGCCTCCCAAGCTCTCTGACCTTCAGTTACTTTACCTACGGAGTGAGGGACCGGATGAGGTCATATCTTAGAACTCTTCAGGTTGAAACTGATTCTGGGATTCAGTTATTTTGGTTTTATTATGTTTATTGTTGTTAGGTGCTATTGAGTTGATTCTGACTCATAGCAACCCTGCGTACAACAGACTGAAACACTGCTCAATCCTGCACCATCCCCATGATCGTTGTTATGCTTGAGCCCATTGTTGTAGCCACTGTGTCAGCCCATCTCGTGGAGGGTCTTCCTCTTTTCCGCTGACCCCCTGCTTTACCGAGCGTGATGTCCTTAGATTCAACATTTCCCAAATTTCAGTTTTCTGCTCACTCTTTTCATGGTTTTTGCCTTTTCCTATTATCCTCTATGTGCTTTACTTTTTTTTTTTTAACTCAGTTCATTTTTTAAAGTCATACTGAGCTGAAAAAGAAGCCTTATGTAATTAATTACTTAAATGAAAAACCAATATCACTTGCTGTGAACAGAAGATAAGCTCAAAAGTAAATATCATGGGAACCAAAGAGCATTATTAAGTTCAAGCTTGGTGCTGCAGGTTCAGAACCCACATCCTGCTCTCTTTAATGCAGAGATGCTGAAGAAACACCAGTGCCCAACCGAGACTTTCCCCTTGACTTAATCCAAAAGATCAAAGGAGAATAGAGAAAGGAATCAGTTTTTCATTTGAGAGTCAAAATTAAAACCATCTCATATTCTGTGGAGAGTCCCTGACATTGGGGTATACCCTATTTCAAGTACCAGGAAGTTAATACAGTTAACTGTCTGGATGTAAAGGTGGGAAGAGAATATTTGTGCTCCAATGCTATGCCAGTTTCCCTTCTAAGCATTCTGCACACTTTTATGCCATTTAATCTTTACCTTGACACTGTGGGAGGTAAATACTGTTTGTTACCCCCATTTTACAGATGTGGAAACTGAGGCTTCTGAGAGGTTATGTAACCAGTGACCATTCCCCCTCATATTATCAATAGTCCACATAAGCTCCACATGGTATTAAATCTTAGAGCTGAAGCCCAATTTGAATGGTTCAAGGTTTGAGAACTGTGCGTGTTGATTAATACTGCCTTTCTGTTGAAGTGCCAGGAACATGGGCTAATCTAGATTTCTATTAATCTTGTGTCAGCGGCAATGACAGTTTTACTGGGCGAGGCTGATAAACATCAGTCTGTGAGGATGGGAGTGGGCCGTAACATAAACACACTTCTCCGGGACGGCTGCAAAGAAAACAAGAGTGCCCAGACTTGGAGCCCATGGGTGTGAGAACTCCTGGCATGAGGGCGTGTGTGCATGGGGATTCGCACACGTGTGTACTCGGAAGCTCTTTTGGTACCCCGGACACCGCAGACATTGCTGGGTGGTAGGGGATGTATTTCCCTCAGGACGCACACTGTGCTGTGTCAGCTCTGCCTTCCCAGCAGCCTGAGGGAGAACGGAGCCCAGGGACTTGGCTGGATGCTCCGGGCTGAAGCTATTCCATTCGTCTTGTAATAGACGGGGCACACTTCATAAAACTTCCACCCAGCTTCCTGCAAGCCGGTCAGGGGCCTTGATAAGAAAGTGGAATTCAGGGCAATTAAGTGCAATGTGAGCCCCGAGAATGCGTTTTTCTAAGGGCAATTGTACAGCAGCTGCTTTCAATGACATTCCATGCATTCAGGGACGACTCTTACAAAATAGCCTTGTTCTTGGGGCAGCGCTCAAAATGGAGCCTCAGCGGTGTGGAGGCTGGGCTGCTCCTCGGGCATGTGAATTGCCCAACCTGTTTATAAGCCTGAAATGGAAATCAGCTTGCGGGATGGTGAAAACCTGCAATGGCTCAGCTTTAGAGGCTGGCGTAGACAAGTGAAGTATTCCCATCACCCCGGGGCAGTGTGCAGAGACACCAGCTTTACCTCGCCGCTTATTGGTTATGTCTCCTTGGAAGAGCAACCTGCTCTTCCTAGACCTCAGTTTCTTTATCTGTTAAATGGGGTTTGGGGGAGGATTACAGATGTAAAGTACTTAGAAGAGTGCCTGATAATTAGAAAGTATGTGATAAGTGATAACTGAGTTTATTGATGTTATTACTATTGATATTATGCATTATCTGTTAATTGTCATGTGTTTTTAAAAGTATAATGCCTGTTCCAGCGACAGGTGTTTCTTGGGGATGGTTGCTGATCAGTGGATGACACAGAAGAGAAAGATATGGAACCTGCCTCAGGGGACACACTGTCTAGCAGGGAAGGAGAATATATATATATATATATACATATATATACACACATGTACCCCTACCCACACACACACACACACATATGTACATACATAAACAAAAAACCAAACCCACTGCCATCGAGTTGATTCCAACTCATAGTGACCCTATAGGATAGAGTAGAACTGCCCCAGAGGGTTTCCAAGGAGCGACTGGTGGATTCTAACTACAGACCTTTTGGTTTCCATGTACATACATAGATACGTGTGTGTGTGTTTATATATATATATATATATATATACAGGAAAAAAAAAAAAAACCCAAACCAGTTGCCATCAATTAAATTCCGACTACCAACTCATGGCAGCCCAGGGTAGAGCTACACTCCACAGGACTTTCAGTGGCTGTGATTTTTCAGAAGGAGACTTTCAGGCCTTTCTACAAGGTACCTCTGGGTAGATTCAAACTGCCAACCTCTTGGTTAGTAGTGGAGCACTTAACCATTTGTACCATCTGGGGTTGCCTTATATGTACATAGACCAAACCCAAAACCAGACCTGTTGCTGTTAAGTCGATTCCAACTCATAGCAACCCTATAGGGCAGAGTAGAACTGCCCCATAGGGTTTCCAAGGAGCAGCTGGTGGATTTGAACTGCCGACCTTTTGGTTAGCAGCCAAACTCTTAACCACTGTACCACCAGGGTCATATATATATATATATATACACGCACACATGTTGTTGTTGTTAGGTGCCGTTGAATCAGCTCTTGCTCGTGGAGACCTTATGTATAACAGAATGAAACATTGCCTGGTCCTGCACCATCTTCATGGTTATTGGTAGTCTGAGTCCATTGCTGTTTCTGTTGTGTCAATCCATCTCACTGAGGGTATATACTAAATATAAAATAAAGTAACAAACAGGGAAAAGTGCTGCCATAAAGCATAATAAGTAAAACACTTCAAGAGATCCAAAAGTGAATCATTCCAAGGGGTATGCAGTGCAGCAGAAAGAAGCAAGGTTAGGTATGACGGTTGCATAAAACTTGAAGGTTATGAAGCACTTTTGCACACATGGTCTCACCTTGTTTGAGCTGTATTTCTTATTATATTCTCACAATAATCTTGTGAGCTAGAACATGACGGGATCATGGATTCCAGGGAGGGATCATGGATTCCAGGGAGGGATCATGGATGGGTAAATACAGGCTCAGAGGAGCTAAGTGACTTGCTCAAAGTCACGCAAATGGCAAGTGGCAGAGTTTGGGTTCAAATATGATGACAGAAAACCTGGTGCTCTGAGTCTGTTTCATCTAGGGTCACAGCTACCAAAAACCACTGCCATCAAGTCAAGTAGATTCCGACTCATGGCAACCTTATAGGACAGAGTAGAGCCACCCCATAGGGTTTCGAAGGAATGGCTGGTGGATTCGAACTGCCGACCTTTTGGTCAGCAGCTATAGCTCTTAACCAGTGTGCCACCAGGGATCTCTAGGGTCACAAGGCAGGCAAAATACAGTTTTGATCAGAGTGTGGGTGGATAAAAAGGTGGTGCCAGAGCGACACACACAACTTTGAGGATACAAGGTCACACATACTATCAATTTTTAAATTAATAGCTATACACTTTTAATGTTCATCAGAAACCTCAGGACCATGATTTTGTGGATATTATTTCTCAGTTGAGTCTCAATTGTAGTTAAGATCGAGAGTCCATTAAAGGAGTAGAATTAAGTAACAGAGCAGGCGGCATGCTGCTAGGACACAGTGGGATGCCAAGGCTGGCAGTTGGGAAACACTGGCCCTGCTGTGCTGAATGGTCCTTAATGAGGGCTGAGGACCCAGGGCACCCAGGGCACAGACCCAGCAGGTGCACCTTATCTGCACTGTACACTGTATGGTGAGAGTTGATCTAGTACAGACACTGACTGTGGTACTAACAAGCTTCCGTGGGTCTTGCTTCTCTTTGCAGATTGCTGACTTTGGCCTTTCCAACCTGTACCAGAAGGACAAGTTCTTACAAACATTTTGCGGGAGCCCGCTTTATGCATCGCCTGAAATTGTCAATGGGAGGCCTTACCGAGGGCCAGAGGTGAGCAGGTTGTCTGGTGTGTGTGTAGGGGGAATTGGGGAGACAGAGAGAGGAAGGACAGGATCCAGGAAATCCTTAAAAAACAAAAGCTAAGACTCCCTAGGGTCACAAGGATCATCTTTAAACCGTAAACCTCAAGCCAAAACTTTTCCTGGAAGTCAGCTTTGAATCAAACAATGCTTTAGCCTAATTAGTAAAGTCTGTCTACCTTGAGCATTGTGCTCTCACAAAGATTTATCCATGTGGAATCAAACTGACAACAGCATCTCGAAAGGTTAGATGAGAATCTCAGGGGGCAGCAACTTGACGTTAATGGTGGTGGAACGATTTGGAAAAAAATAGTGAAAATGGCTATACAACTTGAAGGAGGTAAACTGAATTGTGCACGTAGAATTTGTTGAAATAGCGTATTCTTTGTTGTGTATATTTTCACAAAAAATAAAAAAACCTAAAAATGCGAACAAAATTTTTTTTTTAAGTGTTTATTGTGCTTTAAGTGAAAGTTCACAAATCAAGTCAGTGAAAATCTTTTCTTACATGATTATAAAAGCAATCCATGCACCTGAAAGAAAATTTGGAAAAACCAGAAAAGCCTAAAGGAGAAAATAAAAATTACCTGGGCTCTTCCATAAAAGATGGCTACTTTTAAAATTTTTCTGACTTTTCTTTTAGACTTTTTTCAGTGTAGATCTCTGCATTTAATAAGTGGGATCATTACACATGTGTGGTGCACAAACACACGAAACTATCCTGAATTCATTATTTAAAAAGCATGATTTTAAGTGACTACCCGTCACCATTGCCATCAAGTCAATTCCATCTCATAGTGGCCCTGTAGGACAGAGCAGAACTGCCCCAGGGTTTCCAAGGAGCGGCTGGTAGAATAGAACTGCTGACCTTTTGGGTTAACAGCCGTAACACTAACCACTGTGCGACCAGGGCTTTTAAATGACTACATGATACTTTATTGTATAAATGTACATAATTTATTTAATCATTCCTCAAATTTGGACATTCAAGTTATCTTTTGGTTTTCCCCTATTACATCAAAACAGACGAAACAAAACAAAAAAAAATCAAACCCCTCACCCCCAAACTTCTTTGCATGTGTCTTTTGACAAGATGTATTTTTGACTAAGGAAATATATTTTAGTTGCATCTTCTCATTCATGAGCAATGTATTTCTGTACATGCCTAATGCTCCCAGGGCCACTGTAAGATATGTATATGTGAAAATTTTATTTTGCAAATGGGTGAATTGTGGAGTGATGGTTTCAAAACAAAACAAAAAATGGTTCTCTTTACCGAGAGATTGATCCTTTAAATAGCAGCTGCTCAGTGTGTTGAAATGTTTCTTGCAAATATTTATCTGTTTGAGAGTGTTTGGGGGCAGGGCTGGAGGGTAAAGAAAAGAATGCCAAGACTCTGTCGGCATTACAGTGAGAGAAGTCTTTCTAAAATAAGAATGTAAGGGAGGAGCATAGGAATTAATTTACAAAATTGCAGAAACTCAACCCAGTAAATTTATGGTAGATAATGAGGGCTCCTTTGATCTTTGACGATCTGTTTCTGAGGTTACAAACTGGCAGCTTGCGATTTGGCCAGCAAGCATGTTTTGTTTGGCCACATTTGTTTTTTAAATCAAGCAAATGTTTAATGACTGGGAGATTTCACATCCAAGTCTGATTTCTGACTTCTCTTGAAAAACCAAAGGATCCGAAAGAGCTGGGTCCGCATTGCTGGGTCCCCATTACCTGGCAGCAACCAGCCAAGAAGAGGCTGCCTGCCCAAGATGAGCGAACGGAGTCTACAGTTTGTCTCTGGCCCCAGCACTCCATGTTGTACCCTGAATTCTGTCTTGCTTTGTTGGTGTTTGTTATCTGCCTGGCCCTTGTTAGAATATGAGTTTGCTGAAAGATGCCCAGATTAGGAGTGGAGAGCCCTGAGTCCCAGTTTTGCTACCATTGCTGGGGCGGGGTATCTGGGGAAACCATTTAGCTTCCTTGGGCCTCAGTATTCTCACCTGTCAAATGGGGTTCAAAATAACTGAAGTGCTATACCGGCTTCACAAAAGTATAGTGAGGATCCAACTAGATAATCTTTTTAAAAACAGTCTTGTACAGATTGGGACTGTTGGTCTCAGTTCCAAACAGAAGGGTCAGGCTCAGCAGCAGCAGGCCCCAGCTGTACTGCGTATCAGTTGTCAGGTGTTGTGGGACCGTCTGCCAGGTGCTCGGTTCAGCTCCTGGGGTCATTGGGGGTGGCTGCTCATAGGCGATGCTAATGGTTTGGAAGACATCCGGGAATCTGCTTCCCAGGCTTCTACATGTCCTGTCTCTCTGCTCCAGGTGGACAGCTGGGCCCTGGGTGTATTGCTCTACACTCTGGTTTACGGAACAATGCCCTTCGATGGTTTCGATCACAAAAACCTCATTCGGCAGATCAGCAGTGGAGAGTACCGGGAGCCCACACAGCCCTCAGGTGTGTGCCCCTGGGGTCAGAGGTTGAGTGGGGAACGGTCAGCTTATCTGCCCTGGCTTATACTGTCTGCTTTTGTTTTAATACATCTGTATGGACTCTCTTGCTTCTCTTCTTTCTTCCCAGATCTTTGTCTTTTTGTCAAAGTTAGCTTGTTAGGCTGCTTTGCCTAAACCTTTCCAAGTGAGCTTTTCAGAGCAAATATTTTACACAGCAGGCTAGGAGACCTGTTTGCTTGCTGGGCAAGTCACTTAACCTTTTTGGATTTCAGTTTCTCCACTATAAATTAAAATCTTGGGAAAGATATTTTATAAATTCCTTCGTCTGCATGGAGTTCCTGGATGGTGCAAACAGTTAACGTGCTTGACTGCTTCATGTATGTATATACTAGATATGTCTGTTTGTCTGTCTATCTATCTACCTGTCCGTCTCTCTCTCTCTCTCTGCCTCTATACCTGCCTATCCATCTATCAGTTGTTTTTTCCAATAAGCCAACATATTTTGGGGGGAAGTTTAAAGGTGACCTCTATGGGGGCCTTATTTGTGTCACCAGCTGCTAGTGCCAACACAATTCCTTGCACCTTACAAAGGCTCATGAAATATTTATTAAATCATCCTGCTTCTCAGGTACAGTCCACCCCAATCCCTATTGCCTGACCTTTGCCAGCTGCTCATCAGCCAACATAAGCTGCTGAAGGGAGGTGGCGGCCGCCCCCTAGATATGATTCAGCCTCATTCGGGGGGAACACAGCTTGATGTTCAAAGTCAGTTTATAAGTTGTGTAAGTTGGTTGGTTCCTGTGGTCTCCCCAGCACCCTCCTTGGGACTTTCCCCCAGTTCTCTGAGAGCAGAAATTTGCAGGTGGGATTTTTCAGACAGGTTGTAAGCAGATAGCACATACGGATAGGCTCTGTGCTCTGATATGGCTTATGTCAGAGGGAAAAGACTGGGTGTGAGTCTGAGAGCCTGGTGAAGGCCTTGAGGCGAGGACAGCTTTAGGTGTGGCCGCTGTCACTGTCCAGGTGTCCCAGCTGAGTGCCCTCTGAGCCAGAGGCCTCTGAACTCCTTTTTATCTTTCTCCATCTTCCTCTCTCCACTGGGGAGCCTTTTTCTCTCCATCTCTACCCCAAATTTCCTTTTTTGTGCCAACACGCGTTCCCAATGACTGTGAGCACTGTGTGTTTATACATGCACACCTTTGGAAGCATCAAGAAAGCCATGGTAATCTACACCTGCTTTCCCTTTTGGAAAAGTGGTATCCACCAAAGAAATGGTGGGGCCTGCTCGGGGTCAGATCTGGGACTCTTTCACTGTTACCCATCCTTCTCCATTTTATAAAGATCCAAGTTGATGGAAGGGCCAGTAGTTCCCTGACATTCTTTCGGGAATATGGAAAACATGCAAGGTTTGACAGCGCGCTGGCCTGTGCTTCTGAGGCTCTGAGTCTGGGTGATGCTTTTGGTGTTCAGTCTGGAAGACATTGTTTTCCTGCTGAACAGTGTGGCTGGGCCAGGGCTCACCTGGGTTGTTCCTAAACTGAGCATGTCTTTCAAGCTCATCCCATCACAAAGCCAAGCCAAGCCAAGAGCTTCCATTAATGCCTCACTTCTCTTGTTTTTTGCCCACTAGATGCTCGAGGGCTCATTCGGTGGATGCTGATGGTGAACCCTGATCGCCGGGCCACCATTGAGGACATCGCCAACCACTGGTGGGTGAACTGGGGCTACAAGAGCAGCGTCTGTGACTGTGACGCCCTTTGCGACTCCGAGTCCCCGCTCTTGGCTCGGATTATCGACTGGCACCACCGCTCCACTGGGCTGCAGGCTGAGGCTGAAGCCAAAATCAAGGGCCTGGCCAAACCTGGTGCCTCTGAAGTTATGCTGGAGCGACAGCGGTCACTGAAGAAGTCCAAGAAGGAGAATGACTTTGCCCAGTCCAGCCAGGACATGGTACCTGAAAGCCCGTCCAAGTTAAGTTCTAAGAGGCCCAAGGGGATCTTGAAGAAACGAGGCAACAGTGAGCACCGGTCCCACAGCACCGGCTTCATCGAAGGGGCCGTCAGTCCCACCTTCCCCTCTGCTTTTATGATGGAGCAGGACTTATGCCGGACAGGCGTGCCCCTCACTAGCTCCCCCGAGGCTGAGGTGCCTAGTAAACTCAGCCCGAAGCAGTCGGCCACCATGCCCAAGAAAGGGATCTTGAAAAAGACCCAGCAGAGAGAATCGGGTTATTACTCCTCCCCAGAACGGAGCGAGTCTTCAGAGCTGTTAGACAGTAATGATGTGATGAGCAGCAGCATCATCCCCTCTCCCAGCCCCCCGGACCCAGCCAGGGTGAGTGCCCACAGCCTCTCCTGCCGGAGGAAGGGCATCTTGAAACACAGCAGCAAATACTCAGCAGGCACCATGGACCCGGCCCTCATCAGCCCTGAAATGCCCACACTGGAATCCTTGGCGGAGCCCGGCGTCCCTGCCGAGGGCCTCTCACGGAGCTACAGCCGGCCTTCCAGCGTCATCAGCGACGACAGTGTCCTGTCCAGCGACTCCTTCGACTTGCTGGATTTGCAGGAGAATCGTCCCGCCCGCCAGCGCATCCGCAGCTGTGTCTCTGCCGAAAACTTTCTCCAGATCCAGGACTTTGAGGGGCTCCAGAACCGGCCCCGGCCCCAGTACCTGAAGCGGTACCGGAACCGGCTGGGAGACAGCAGCTTCTCCCTCCTCACGGACATGGATGATGTGACTCAGGTCTACAAGAAAGCGCTGGAGATCTGCAACAAGCTCAACTAGCTCACCGGACACAGGGGTTAGGGACAAAGGAGGAAGGAGAGTAATGACTTGTGCTTACAGGCTGGGTCCCTCTTTGATGGCCATGGCAATAGATTGAGAAACGGTTGGTGCCGTCTTGCTTAGCTAAGCTTGTAGCCTTCAGCCAGCGCCTAAAAGGGAGAAGTGGGCTTGCTGCCAATTCCGCCATGTTGTATTGGTTAAAGCAGCCAAGGCTATAAGCTCCATCTCTTGATTGGAGAGTCAGAATTTGGGTCCTCATTGACATTTACTTTATGGCACCTTCTGGAGAACCAGCTGTCCTGGGGAGCTGGTGCTGGCCAGCACATTTTGGGTTGTTAGGAAGCCTATGAGAGAGGAAGCATTTTCCTAGAAGTCGTCCAAATGCTTCTGGAGAAGGAGCAAGAGAGACTGGGACCATTTGCTTTGGTTGAGCCCAAAAAACTTGCTCCTTCTCACTTCACATTAACAAGCTTGTTCTGACTGTATGGGGCTGGCAAGTAGATATCAACAACTGGAGCTTGAATCGATGAGTGCTGAGTGTGTTGGTTAGAGTAGTGTTCTGATGTTCTGCCCAGGCACATAGAAAAAGAGTGCTGTGGTTGAATAGTAATGTCTGCCATAGGAATGGAAAGGGAGGCAGTGGCACTCAAACCATCCTTGGCCTGGTGAAGCCCTGGGAGTTAGCTTAAGGCATCCTCTGGGATATTTATGCCAGTAGTGTGGCATTTGCTAATTAGACTCTACCCCGGGTAGAAGACAGGGCCTTGGTCAGAGAGAGAATGCTTTAAACTCTGCTGAGGACGTAGAATCAGCCCTTGGTGATTTTTCAGCTTCTTGCTGTCTGTGTCTTCTCCCGGGGATGGACAGGGAAAGAGATGGTGGTGTCAGGGGTCAAAACTTTGGTGTATAATTGAGCATGGGGACTCTTTGTGGTCTTTGCACGGATGATTGGAAGTTGATCCACACTTGCAAGGGGCCACTTGGTTTCTTTAATGTCTAAGTATTAACTGGAATGCTGCCTATTGGGCTCTCACCTGCATGAATGCCTTCAATGGGATGTAATACTCACTGTCCATAGTTTCCAAAGGATTAACTGGTGCAACCATTCGCCCTGTTTACTGATAGCAGACGGTTTCCCTGTCCACTGAGTGTAGACTCCACAGAGGTAGATGAGTTTGTTTCTAAGAAGTTAGCGTGTAGTTGGGGTATAAATTTGGATGAAGAAAGGAAAATTGGGCAGAAGTTGTTTTTCCCACATCTGAACGTGCTATTATCAGGGTCTCAAACTTGGATGTGGACTCCTGGGCTTTGGGGAAAAAGAAAGTTCTATCCATTTAAATGAATAAGGTGTTGAAATGGCAGAGTGGGTTGGGAGGAAGCATGTAGGAGAGGGAGCATTTCCTTAGAAGTCTTCCAAACACTTCTGGAGGAGGGAGAAAAGAGGCGTCCCTTAAAAGTGAAGGACCGCCAACCTTAAAAAGTAACAAAACTAGGTGGTATACTCTTTAACACCTAGATTACAGGTGACAGGACTTCACGCCCACAATGGGACATCTTTAGGATACTGGATTTGGAATTAACTGTCTCTTTGGGATCACTTCTGATTCTACTGGCCTGGGAAGATTAAAACCTTTATTTCAAGATGGCTGACCTCTGATAGCCACCTAGATGTATAAGGAGGACTAGTTATGACATTATCTTTGGAAGAACCAACGAACAACATAGGGAAATGAGAACAAAGTCACCTACAGCACTAAGAACAGCAATTAGAAAGAATCTGCCTCTTCTCTAAGGGGATGCTTCCGTCTCTCCCCTTTCCACCAGCTCTGGTGTTTTGGCTTGTGCATTTTTTCAGGTTTAGATGAGCATGTATTATGGGAAGCTGCTTAATTTCCCTTCGTTCAATTCCACCTTCTTCGTGAACTCCAGTAGAGGTTAAAAGGGAAAAATCTGTAGATAGCGTATTGGGTGCACGGAGGACATCCTGTAACCTCCAAGCTCCCGCCTCCTTACCTCCTTTATGCAACCTTTTCGGAAGGCCCAGCCGATACTGCCACACTACTGGCCCCTCACGCATGTTGGCTGGCCTGGTGGGTAGCTGTCAGTATAACTTACCTATAACACCTATGTACTTGTCCATGTGGTTTTTCCTTTTGCCAAGTGATTGCATTTGTTTAGTATTTCCCATCCTTCTAATCTTTAGGTAAAAGTGGCTCTCTTAAAAAAATCACCCTACCCCTTTTGCCCGCTCCCAAAACACAGGTGTGTTCTTTTTGTTAATAAACTCAGACAGTAGATTATGGCAAAGAAAGGACTCGACTCAAGAGGCAAAGTTCTCGGTTGAGTCCTGGTCTGCTGCTAACTAGCTGCTGGCCTTAGGCAACTGCAGTGTCTTTGGGGCTCAGTTTTCCCTTCAGTGAGGGCTGGAGGGGTACACTAGCCAGTCTCTCAGGTCCTGCTCAGCTCTAATGCTAACATCCTCTGGTTCTAGATGTAAAATTGACTCTTGTTTTTCAAGGAAAAACTTGGAAGAGATGGGAAATCCCTTTAAAGTAGCACCTTAGCTTCCTGACTAAACCCTACCATCCTTACCAGCCAAATCTCCGCCAAGGAAGTCATGCTTGTTTTATTTCCATGGAATTAAAAGTGCGAGACACCTTCCTAACCCAGTGGACAAAGCAAGATTCCATGTCCGCTCTCCTGCCCCCTTCCTCACCTCTGTAGGCCTTTCAGTGTCTTAGTTTACACATCTGCCAAAGGGGTAGAATTATACTTCTTTTTACAGGTAAATTTCAAGGCACGATCAGTTTTCAGAAAGTGCTTCGAGACCCCAGGTGAAATGAAAATGCTAAGTGCGGTCTGAATGCCCATCCCTGTTACCAGGTGCTGCTTGTGGTTGATGGGGCACATTTCAGGGTGGAATTCAGGCGTGTTTTGCCCCAGCCTGCTGTCTTGAGTACAAATGTGAATGATCAAACTGACTGCTTGTTGCCAAACTGGAAATGTTCTGTAGGGGTTTACTGGCATGTTATCATTCCTAGAAGAAAAAAAAAGAGAGAGAAACTTGACTGCACATTTGTTTTTTTTTTTTTTTAAATCCATGTTGTGACTTTTATTTAATTTCTTTTTTTTTTTGGGTAATAAAAAAGTTGACTTTTTTATTTGAATTTGTCTTTTTTTTATTTATTGGTCTGAAAGGCATTTCAAAGGTATTATAATAATATATTGGTATAATTTAATTGGTGCAGCATGCTTTATGGCTCTGGTCAAAATTGGTTTTCACTCGTTTGATTGGTTTGAGCCCAGAACAGCCTACAGGGAAAAAAAGCTGGATAACCACCCAAAGTGTTTGTATTTTCATTGGAAACTGATTTGTGTTTTTCTCTTTTTTTTTGGTTTTTATTTTTAAATTAAATAAATGGCAATGAACTTAACTGAACTCCTGGAACCTTGCTTCTTTATTTGGTGTTTTCCTTAGTCAAGTGACAGAATGGTCACGAGTAAAGAAACCCACCCAAGCTAGCTTTAGCACAAAAGGGGAAATTATCTGACATTCTTAGAAGAGGAAATACAGCTGGAACCAGAGAGGGGAAAGTGGGTTCCAAGAGAACTGCCTGCTCGCTTTTCTGCTTCTCTTTGCATACCAGCATCATTCTCTCTGCTTTTGTAGCCTGGCTTTCTCCTCCCTGTTTGTATGGTCCACCTTGTCTTACACCATGCCTTCCAATTTTTGCCTCCATTGGATGATTTTTCATAAGTAGGTGACCAGACCTTTCTTCCAAGGTGCTTCTGTTTAGACGCGAACCTCCGACCTTCGATTAGCAGCCGAGCGCATTAACTGCACCACCCGGGGACTCCTTCATGGCTTCCAAATTGCTATTTTCTCAGTTTTGGTTTCTGAAGGAGACTACTGACCAAGTTCCTTTCTCTGAACTAGAAACACCATCAAAGGTTAACACTCAGCCATGCTCTCTCCCCAGGCTTCTGCTTCCCCCGCCTGGCCCCTTCCTAGGCATTCCCCTCTCTCCCGTGGGAAGACAAATTCTTAATCTGATTGGTTGGAGCCCAAGATCAATGGGCCATACGTACTAATGGGCAAAGCCACCCCTGCCTATAATAAGATGGCACCTTGAGCCCCATTTTGCTCCTGTTCCTTATGTAAACGGACCCTCCAGGATACTCTTGGAAAGAGTGATGAATTATAGGATAAGACTGAGGAGCACCTGGATCATAGCCAGAATATCATATAATGTCAAAACCCTACCCTGGTATCAAATATTTACAGACTCCTGTTCTGTACCAGATAGAAGTATTGGGGAATCCATCCAAAGGAAAAGTCTGACATTCTAAAATTACAAGTTTCGTCTCTTTTCTCGTCTGTTGGAAGAATACCTGATATAGCATTGTCAGATTTAACAAAAGAAACTACAGGACACCCAGTTAAATTTGAATTTCAGATGAACAATGAATGTATTTTTGGTATAAGTGTGTCTCATGCAATATTTGGATTATGCTTATATTAAACTTTTTTTCATGTTTTATCTAAAATTCCAATTTAACTGGGCATTCTGTGTTGTGTTTGACAGCCCTAATCTGATCAGCCTTAATTCGCTAAATTAACAAGTTGGCAGTTATGGTAGGGGTTTAGAGGATGGATTCTTATAATTGTGGCCTTCCAAATTAGGACATGTCAGTGCCGCCCAAGCTGGATCAAGGGGGAAGAATTTCAATTCCAGTCTGGACTTACTGATAGCTCTGATTCAGTTTTCTCATTTGTCTAATGGGTATGTTAATTGCTACCTTATCCAACCCTAATGGGGCTATGAAGATGGAATGAGAGAATTTCTATGAAGTTGCCTTGAGTGTAAAACTCAGTGCAAAAGGGAAACGATAGTCCTTTCTTTACAGGGTAAAGTCCTGGGGCAAAAGTTACTGATTTTTAAAATAGGGCATTTTAAGGCAATCTGCTTCGCCTTGTTGTCAGATGCTATTGAGTTAGTTCCAACTCATAGTGACCTTATGTACGATTGGATAAGACACTGCACCGTCCTCACAATTGTTGCTATGTTTGAGCCCATTGTTGTAGCCACTGTGTCAATGCATCTGATTGAGGGTCTGCCTCTCCTTCACTGACCCTCTACTTTACCACGCATGATGTCTTCCAGGGACTGATCCCTCCTGATAACATGTCCAAAGTATGTGAGACGAAGTCTTGCTATCCTTGCTGTTAAGGAGCACTCTGGCTATACCTCTTCCAAGACAGATTTGTTTGTTCTTCTGGCAGCCCGTGGTACATTCAATATTCTCTGCCAACACCATAATTCAAAGACACCAATTCTTCTTTGGTCTTCCTTATTTGTTGTCCCGCTTGTCATTGCTTAGCCTTTAGACTCTTAATTCTTTCTTTGGTCCTTGTCACCATTAGCAAATGGGCCTGTCCGTCATTTTCATGGTAACGGACTAAGGGGAAGTTTACCTAAAAGTTAGGCCCTTTTGAAAAATGTAACTTTTAAGAGGTGGCGAGGACACAAGGGTGGCTGAAGTGGTGAGGACTTGATGTGACATGATAGGTTCATTAGATTAATGGGGAGAGATCACTTCAAGGATGAAAACTGGGAGAATTAACTTTGAGCTTCTACATGGTGTCTACTTCATCTTTATTCATTTGCAAGTGTCAGAAAACCCAGCTCAGACCCTGTTAAGTAATAAGACAGATTAGCTGCCTCATAACTGGGAAGCCCAAGGGCTGTGTCCCAGGCACAGCTGGACCCAGGGGTTCAAGTGATGTCATTGGCCTCTTATACTGGATGTGGACCTCATTCATTAGGCAGGCTCTCTACACATAACAGCAAGATACCTGCTGGCAGTTCCGGGGTTACAAGGTCCTTATAGCATGTGATTCTGTGATCCTAGAGTCAGCAGGAGACTTACTGTCCTAGCATTTATGTCCGGAGATAGGATTGTGATTGGCTTTGCTTGGGTCATGTGTCTTTCTCTGGCCCAGCCACAGAGTCCAGATGGGAGACGCTCCAATTGGCCAGCCTGGGTCATGTGCCCTCCCTCGTGGTATCCTCGAATGGAGGCTCCCTCAGAATCACACAGAACCAGGGAGCAGGATGCAGAGGTGACAGAACGCAATCCGTGTTGATTATGCCTTTGGGGCCTCAACTTCCTCAACTATAAAACAGCATTAATAATCCCTAACTTTCAGGGTTATTGTAAAGATTACATGAAATACTTAATACAGTGCCTGGCACATAGATTCTTAACTTCGACAGATAATATCAGTGAAGGTAATAAGAGTAATATGATAGGAGATATATTTGGTAGGAAGATTTCAGCTATAATAGCAGAATATCCGGCTGAAGTTGGCTTGAACACTACAAGGGCTTTATTTTAATGCTTGCTTAGGTCTAGTGGGAGAATTGAACAACAGTCAAGTAAATAAACAACCCTCCCACAATTACATTTTGTAATAAGTGCTATGAAGGAAATTGATAGGCTGCAGGGATAGAGAATTAGAGGGAGGTACCTCCTGTGGTGGTCCCCAGGTGTCACAAGCTGTTTGTGTCTGACTACTAACCTAAATGTTGGTGATATGAACCTACCCAACAGCACTGCAGAAGAAAGGACTGGCAATCTACTTTCATAAAGATTACAGCCAAGAAAACCCTATGGAGCAATTCTGCTCTGCAACACGTGAGCTGGAATTGACTCAAAGGCAACAGTTACCTTCTATGGAGACTGTGTTCAGGGAAGGCATCTCTAAAGAAGTGATCTTTGGGTAAAGATCTGAAGATGAAGAACTAGTGATGTGAAGAGTGAGCATTTTGGGCAGAGGAAACAGTGTATGCAAAGGCCCTGGGCTCTTTAAACCAGTTTTACAGGGTTAATTTCTGGCTCACTGGCATATGACAACTCAGATCTGGGGTATGGTGCTTTGTTAAACATAGAACGGCTGTGATCATTTATGACTTTGTGCACCCTTAATTACATATGGCTGCTTCCTTCGACAGGTGGTCCCCAGACGCAATACATGCCGTGATGGGCAATTTTAAATGTGAATATGTTTCCAATACCAAAATTCACTGCCAATTTATGGAGTCATGCAAAGTTTGGGGCATGGAAGTGGAGCAGCGGTGACACTCTTATGAAGACCAGAAAGGGCAGACCAAGGTTTTCATGTCACAAAACCTATCCCATGCTATCACAACTGTCCGGATCCAGCAGTGGGCTGTGTGGGAAAATTAGCAATCAATTTTGTTTTAAAATTGTGACAGTTAATTTCCTTCTGACAAGAAATTTACACTGCCTACCTCTACTTGAGTGGGAATATCCATGGTGTCCCGACCAACTAGTTCTCCTACCTACTCCTTATGTTAGATTTGGCTTGTGAATTAGTCTGGATAGACTATGCTATGCTGAAGTCACAAATAAACCCTGAAATGTCAGTGCCTGAATATAATCAACACGTATTTCTTACTCACATGAAGTCCAGTACAGGCTGGGTAGATCTCTTTGTCATGTTGCCTCCAAGCAACATGGAGATCTGAGCTCATTCCATCCTGTGGTTCCACCATGTTGGGGCTCTTCATTTCTAGCGGTATAAATGAGGGAGAGAGAGTGCAGGCTAGGACCGTTTGAGGATCAGAACCAGATGTGCTATTCATCCTTTCTGCCCAGGACCTGTGGGCAGAATTCAGTCCTGACCCCAACTTAACTGCATGGGAGACTGAGAAATCTAGTCTTCCTGTGTACTTAAACAGAAAATGAGATGGAATCCGATGTACACTTAGCAATCTCTCTGTCACAGCTTAGTTCTGTTTCCCATGGGAAGTCCCAGCATAAAGAAATATAATTATTGTTTATTAACCAAGTGCTTACTGAGCAGCAGGCAGTGTGCCTATCCTTTACACACATCATCTCTTTCAGTGCTCCTAATGTCCCTAATCTCCATTTGTACCCATGAGGAAACAGTATTGGAAAAGTACACTAACTTGCTCAAGTTTCTCAACTGTTTTAAATGTGGAGCTAGGTTCAAACACGGGTCTGGCTGACTGGCTTCAGAGCCCAAGCTCTTAATTGCTCTGGTGTACAGCTGGAATGATCCATCTTCAACTCAGTCTCCTTGATCGTAAGCCCCATCCTGTATCCATCCCTGTTCATGTAAATAGCATTTTCCGGCAGGATCTAAACAGATACCATCAGGAAAGAAGACACTGGCCTAAGTCAATGCACTGTCCAAATAAACACGGAGAGGAGAGCAACTGTTCCCCAATACCCCAGTAGTGTCAGGTTCTAGAAGCTCGAGTCCTCAACAGATGGAATTAATAGAATTGATTCCAGTTTCTTAACTCCACTAGAGTGGAATGGGGTGAAAGAGTGAGCCTTTCTAATCCTGAGCACATGCTGCTTCTCAGAACTCAGTAGAGGGGACAGTAGGCCTTCAGTGGCCGGGTTTCTCCTATTCAAAGCTTTGTATCCATGTTCACCCCAACAGGGCTCCACATGCTCTTTCTCCTGCTGTTGTCATGCAGGGAACCCTGCCTCCAGAGGCTGAGAGTTCAAAGCAACCTTCTTGGTGCCATATGGCAATGTGGAATGCTAGCCTGGGCTGTATGGAGCTGCCTGGGGTCAGGCACTGCAACGGCAACTTCAGTCACACAAAAAGAAGAGCATCACCAGGTCTTCAAAGCCCAGAGCAGGATGATGATGTAGGCATGGCTCCAACCTGGACTTCCAGAGGAAGACCTCACAGTCAGAAGAAACTGTCGGTGAGGGACGGCTCATTTTAGAACCAGCTGGAGAAAAGGGGCTCCAAAAACTAGCCTGAGAAAGGTCTGCAAATAGGAATTTGTGAATCATTGAAGCTGAAAAACACCTGATTCAGCAGTACCTAGGGTATTCTAGAAGCTTCGGCCACCAGGCCTTGGAGCCCAGATAGAAGGATGTGTGCAAAGCAGAAAGCCAGATGTGGACCTCTCAAACTGTCTTGCTGGCCATGGTTGTGGGCTCAAGCCCTGTGAAGTACAGATGGCCCCTGGCAGTGTTGTTAGTTGCAGCCAAGGCAATTTTGACTCATGGCAGCCCCATATGTTACAGAATAGAACTGCTCTATAGGATATTCAAGGCTGTAATCTTTACAGGAGCAGACTGACAGGCCTGTCTTCCTAGGCACCTCTGGGTGGGTTCAAACCACCAACCTTTTGATTAGTAGTTGAGCACTTAACTGCTTGTGCCATCCAGGCAATGGGTCCTGCTTAATTTGGCTTCTCATAAATACATGTAGGTGAGTACCATGATGATGAAGTAAACTGTGGGGGGATGGAATAAGACTATCTTCCCTCTTGGAGAAATGACTCATAATCACATGCCCAGATAGTTTTGGAATCTAGCATAGTGACATAATGTTGTCCATGAGGCTAGGTTAGAACTAATGATTTCCTTGTCTTAGTCCTGTCGGTTTCTATTTCACGTATTTTGAAGGACAGTAATTGTTATTAGGTGCCTTTGAGTTGGTGCTGACTGTAGCAACCCTATGTACAACAGAACAAAACACTGTCTGGTCCTGCGCCATCCTCACAATCCTTATGCTTGAGCCCATTGTTGAAACCACTGTGTCAATCCATTTCCTTCAGGGTCTTCCTCTTTTTCACTGACCCTCCACATTACCACGCATGATGTCCTTCTCCAGGGACTGACTGATCCCTCCTGATAACATGTCCAAAGTATATGCTTGCAAGGAACATTCTGATTGTATTTCTTCCAACACAGATTTGTTCGTTTCTTTGGCAGTCCATGCACGGTGTATTCAATATTCCTCACCAACACCACAACAGTAATTAGGAGCATACATTTATGATGGTTATGTCTCCTTGATGAAATTGACAAGTTTTCATTATGAAATGTCCTCCTTTTCCCTAGTAATATTCCTTTTCCTGAAGTCTGATAATAATAGAGCCATTCTAACATTTGTATGATTTGTGTTTGCATGGTTATAGCTTTTTCCATTCTTTTACTTACATCCAATCTGTGCCTTTATAGTTAGAGTGGGTTTTCTGTAGACAGAACATAGTTGGTATTGCTTTTGAATCCAATCTGATACTTTCTGCCTCTTACTGGAATATTAAGACCATTTATACTGAATGTTATTATTGATACAATTGAATTTAAATCTATCATCTTGCTATTTGTCCCATTTGTTTTTCTATTCCTCCTCCCCTATTTCTGCCTTCTTTTGCATTAATTCAGTATTTTTCAGAATTCTAATTTATCTCCACTATTTTGGGAATGTTCCACTGCTATTCATAAGGTTTTCACTGACTAATGCGTTTCAGAAGTAGACTGCCGGGTCCTTCTTCCTAGTCTGTCTTAGTCTGGAAGCTCAGCTGAAACCTGTCCTCCATGGGTGACCCTGCTGGTATCTGAATACCGGTGGCATAGCTTCCAGCATCACAGCAATATGCAAGCCCCCACAGTATAACAAACTGGGAATTCCAGAACGCTTAAGTGTGCCCACGAGGACACTTTACATAGATCAGGAGGCAGTTGTTGGGACAGAACAAGGGGATACTGATTGGTTTAAAAGTCAGGAAAGGTGTGTGTCAGGGTTGTATTCTTTCACCATACCTATTCAATCTGTATGCTGAGCAAAAGATATGAGAAGCAGGACTATATGAAGAAGAACGGGGCATCAGGATTGGAGGAAGACTCATTAACAACCTCTGTTATGCAGATGACACAACCTTGCTTGCTGAAAGTGAAGAGGACTTGAAGCACTTACTAATGAAGATCAAAGACTACAGCCTTCAGTACAGATTGCACCTCAACATAAAGAAAACAAAAATCCTCACAACTGGACCAATGAGCAACATCATGATAAATGGAGAAAAGATTGAAGTTGTCAAGGATTTCATTTTCCTTGGATCCACACTCAACAGCCATGGAAGCAGCAGTCAAGAAATCAAAAGACGCATTGCATTGGGCAAATCTGCTGCAAAGGACCTCTTTAAAGTGTTGAAGAGCAAAGATGTCACCTTGAAGACTAAGGTGCACCTGACCCAAGCCATGGTATTTTCAATCACATCATATGCATGTGAAAGCTGGACAATGAATAAGGAAGACGGAAGAAGAATTGACGCCTTTGAATTGTGATGTTGGCGAAGAATATTGAATATCTGATGGACTGCCAAAAGAACGAACAAATCTGTCTTAGAAAAAGTACAACCAGAATGCTCCTTAGGGGCAAGGATGGCAAGACTGCGTCTTACATACTTTGGACATGTTGTCAGGAGGGATCAGTCCCTGGAGAAGGACATCATGCTTGGCAAAGTACAGGGTCAGTGGAAAAGGGGAAGACCCTCAATGAGGTGGATTGACACGGTGGCTGCAACAATGAACTCAAGCATAAGAACAATTGTAAGGATGGCTCCGGACCGGGCAGTGTTTCGTTCTGTCGTACATAGGGTCGCTATGAGTCAGAACTGACTCGACAGCACCTAACTACGACAACAACAACAACAATTTGAGGTAATAGCTATTCCTCATTGTTTTAATTTTTTAATTGGTGACTTTAAAGTTTATAATATACATTTTTAACCAATTACAATATACCCTCAAATGATATTATGCCACTTCATGTGCAATGTAAAAGCATCACAACAGTGTTATTTTCCCCTTCCATTCCCTGTGATATCATTTTGATACCTTTTTTTTTTTTTACATATGTTACAAACACTACAATGCATTATTATTTCTTTAGATTTAAATAGTGAATTATCTTTTAAAAAAGTTAAAATCAGAATGTGTCTTTTATATTTTACATATAATTACATTATTTTACATTTTCTATGTTTTCACTTCTTTGTGTTCCAAGTTTCTATCTGGTACCATTTTCCTTCTTCATGAGGAGCTTCCATTAACGTTTTTTTCGAGTAAAGTTTGGCTAGTGACAAATTCTCTCAGCTTTTGTCTCAAAAAATCTTTACTTCAACTTTATTTTTGAAAAATCCTTTTTTGTGTGTGGCATAAAATTTTGGGCTGGAAGCTTTTATCTTTTATCCTTTCAAAGATATGATTGCACTCTGTTCTGGTTTTCACAGTTTCTGATGAGAAGTCTATGATGATTTATATCTTTGTTTTCTATATGTGATATCTCTTCTTTTTCTGTGCAGTATTTAATATTTTCTGTATCACTTTCTACTTCATTTTTTTTTTTAGCAATTTGATTATGATTTCTCTTGGTATGGATTTCTTTATGCTTATCCTTCTTTGAGTTCATTGGCCTTCTTTTACTTTCCATGAAAATTTGGATTTTTTTTTATTTTTGCCCTTACATACTTAAATATTTTTTTCTGTTTCTTCCACTCTCTCCTCGACTTCTGGTGCTCTAATTACATATATGTTACACCAGTTGATATTGTCCCACAGTTCAATGACTCTGTGTTCATTTTTTTTTAAATTTTTACTGTGCTTTAAGTGAAAGTTTATAAACCGAGTCAGTCTCTCAGACAAAAACTTATATACGCCTTGCTATATATATTCCTAGTTTTTCTCTCCCTACTGAGACAGCACACTCCTTCCCTCCACTCTCTATTTTCATGTCCTTTCTGCCAGCTTCTGACCCCCTCCACCCTCTCATCTCTTCTCCAGACAGAAGATGCCACATAGTCTCATGTGTCTACTTGATCCAAGAAGCTCGCTCTTCACCAGTATCATTTTCTATCCTATAGTCCAGTCCAATCCCTGTCTGAAGCGTTGGCTTTGGGAATGGTTCTTGTCTTGGGCTAACAGAAGGTCTGGGGACCATGACCTCTGGTCATTCTAGTCTCAGTCAGACCATTAAGTCTGGTCTTTTTAGGAGAATTTGAGGTTTGCATCCCACTGCTCTCCTGCTCCCTCAGGGGTTCTCTGTTGTGTTCCCTGTCAGGGCAGTCATCGGTTGTAGCCAGGCAGGCATCATCTAGTTCTTCTGGTCTCAGGATGATGTTGTCTCTGGTTTACGTGGGCCTTTCTATCTCCTGGGCTCATAATTACCTTGTGTCTTTGGTGTTCTTCATTCTCCTTTGGTCCAGGTGGGTTGAGACCAATTGATGCATCTTAGATAGCTGCTCACTAGTGTTTAAGACCCCAGATGCCACTCTCCAAAGTGGGATGCAGAATGTTTTCTTAATAGATTTTATTATGCCAATTGACTTAGATGTCCCTTGAAACCATGGTCCCCAAACCTCCACCCGTGCTACACTGGCATTGAAAGCATTCAGTTTATTCAGGAAACTTCTTTGCTTTTAGTTTAGTCCAGTTGTGCTGACTTCTCCTGTATTGTGTATTGTCTTTCCCTTCATCTAAAATAGTTCTTATCTACTATCTAATTAGTGAAAACCCCTCTCCCTCCCTCCCTCCCCACTCTCGTAACCATCAAAGAATTTTCTTCTCTGTTTAAACTATTTCTTGAATTCTTATAATAGTGACCTCATACAATATTTGTCCTTTTGCAAATGACTAATTTTACTCAGCATAATGCCTTCCAGATTCCTCCATGTTATGAAATGTTTCATGGATTCATCATTGTTCTTTATTGATGCGTAGTATTCCATTGTGTGAATATACCGTAATTTATTTTTCCATACATCTGTTGATGAGCGCTTTGGTTGCTTCCATCTTTTTGCTATTGTAAACAGTGCTGCAATGAGCATGGGTGTGCATATATCTGTTCGTGTAAAGACCCTTATTTCTCTAGGATATATTCCGAGGAGTAGGATTTCTGAATCGTGTGGTGGTTTTATTTTTAGCTTTTTGAGAAAGCACCAAATCAATTTCCAAAGTGGTTGTACCACTTTACATTCCTACCAGCAGTGTATAAGTGTTCCAGCCTCTCCACAGCCTTTCCAGCATTTATTCTTTTGTGTTTTTTTTGATTAATGCCAGCCTTGTTGGAGTGAGATGGAATCTCATTGTAGTTTGGATTTGCATTTCTCTAATGGCTAATGATTGTGAGCATTTCCTCATGTATCTGTTAGCTACATGAATGTCTTCTTTAGTGAAGTGCCTGTTCATATATTTTGCCCATTTTTTCATAGGGTTATTTGTCTTTTTGTAGTTGAGTTTTTGCAGTATCACGTAGATTTTAGAAATCAGCCCCTGATTGGAAATGTCATAACTAAAAACTTTTTCCCAGTCTGTAGGTAATGTTTTTACTCTTTTGGTGAAGTCTTTGGATGAGCATAGGTGTTTGATTTTTAGGAGCTCCCAGTTATCTAGTTTTTCTTCTGCATTGTTAATAATGTTTTGTATACCATTTATGCCATGTATTAGGGCTCCTAACGTTGTCCCTATTTTTTCTTTCATGTTCTTTATCATTTTAGATTTTATATTTAGGTCTTACACATTTTGAGTTAGATTTTGTGCATGGAGTGAGGTATGGGTCTTGTTTCATTTTTTTGCAGATGGATATCCAGTTATGCCAGCACTATTTGTTAAAAAGACTGTCTTTTCCCCCATTTAACTGACTTTGGGCCTTTGTCAAATATCAGCTGCTCGTATGTGGATGGATTTATGTCTGGATTCTCAATTCTGTTCCATTGGTCTATGTATCTGTTGTTGACCAATACTAGGCTATTTTGACCACTGTGGCAGTATAATAGGTTCTCAAATCAGGTAGAGTGAGGCCTCCCACTTTGTTCTTCCTTTTTAGTAATGCCTTGTTTATCTGGGGCCTCTTTCCCTTCCATATGAAGTTGGTGATTTGTTTCTCCATGCCATTAAAAAATGTCGTTGGAATTTGAATGGGAATTCCATTGTATCTATAGATGACTTTTGGTAGAATAGACACTTTTACAATGTTTAGTCTTCCTATCCATGAGCAAGGTATGTTTTTCCACTTATGTAGGTCTCTTTTGGTTTTTGCGGTAGAGTCTTGTAGTTTTCTTTATATAGGTCTTTTACAACTCTAGTAAGAGTTATTCCTAGGTATTTTATCTTTTTGGGAGCTACTGTAAATGATATTGATTTGGTGATTTCCTCTTTGATGTTCTTTTTGTTGGTGTAGAGAAATCCAACTGATTTTTTTATGTTTGTCTTGAATCCTGATACTCTGCTGAATTCTATTAATTTCAGTAGTTTTCTTGAGGATTCCTTAGGGTTTTCTGTGTATAAGATCACGTCATCTGCAAACAGAGATACTTTTACTTCTTCCTTACCAATCTGGATGCCCTTTATTTCTTTATCTAGCCTAATTGCTCTGGCTAGGACCTCCAGCACAATGTTGAATAAAAACAGTGATAAGGGGCATCCTCGTTTGGTTCTCGATCTCAAGGGGAACGCTTTCAGACTCTCTCCATTTAGGATGACGTTCATGTTGGCTGTTGGCTGTTGTATAAATGCCCTTTGTTATGTTGGGGAATTTTCCTTCTATTCCTATTTTGCTGAGAGTTTTTTTTCACGAATGAGTGTTAAACTTTGTCAAATGCCTTTTCTGGATCAATTTATAAGATCACGTGGTTCTTGTCTTTTATTTATATGATGGATTACATTAATTTTTTTCCTAATGTTGAACCATTGCCATGTACCTGGTATGAATCCCACTTGGTCATGGTGAATTATTTTTTTTTGCTATGTTGTTGAATTCTATTGGCTAGAATTTTGTTGAGGATTTTTGCATCTACGTTCATGAGGGATATAGGTCTGTAATTTTCTTTTTTTGTGTCGTCTTTACCTGGTTTTGGTATCAGGGATATGCTGGCTTCATCTAATGAGTCTGGAAATATTCTGTCCTTTAGTATGTTTTGAAATACCTTTAGTAGTGGTTGCGTTAACTCTTCTCTGACAGTTTGGTAGAACTCCATGGTGAAGCCATCCAGGCCAAGGATTTTTTTTTTTTTTGGAGGGCGGGGAGAAGTTTTTTAATTACCTTTTCAAATTTTTCTTTTGCTTTGGGTTTATTTAGTTGTTCTACCTCTGTTTGTGTTAGTTGGTAGTATGTTTTTATAAATTCTTCCATTTCTTCTAGGTTTTCAAATTTGTTAGAGCACAATTTTTCATAGTAATCTGATATGATTCTTTTAATTTCAGTTGGGTCTGTTGTAATATCATCCATCTCATTTGTTATTCGGGTTATTTGCTTCCTATCCTGTTTTTCTTTTGTCAGTTTGGCTAATGATTTATCAATTTTGTTAATTTTTTCAAAGAACCAGCTTTTGGTCTTCTGAATTCTTTCAATTGTTTTTCTGTCTCATTTAATTCTGCTCCAATTTTTATTATTTGCTTTCTTCTGGTTCCTGACCATTTCTTTTGTTGCTCTTTTTCTATTTGTTCAAGTTGTAGGGATAAATCCTTGATTTTGGCCCTTTCTTCTTTTTGTATGCGTGCATTTATTGATATAAATTGGCCACTGAGCACGGCTTTCGCTGTTTCCCAAGGGTTCTTACAGGAAGTATTTTCATTCTCATTGGATTCTACTTATTTCTTTATTCCAGCATTGATTTCTTCTATAACCCAGTCGTTTTTGAGCAGGGTGTTATTTAGTTTCCAAGTGTTTGATTTCTTTTCCCTGCTTTTCCTGTTATTGATTTCTACTTTTATGGCCTTATGGTCAGAGAAGATGCTTTGTAATATTTCGATGTTTTGGATTCTGTTAAGGCTTGCTTTATTACCTAATATGTGGTCTATATTAGAGAATGTTCCATGTGCATTAGAAAAGTAAGTATACTTGGCTGCTGTTGGGTGGAGTGTTCTGTATATGTCTATGAGGTCAAGTTTGTTGACTGTGGCATTTAGATCTTCCATGTCTTTATTGAGCTTCTTTCTAATGTTCTGACCTTCACCAAAAGAGTTGTGTTGAAGTCTCCTGTTATAACTGTGGCGCTGCCTATATCACTTTTCAGTGCTGTTAGAGTTTGTTTTATGTATCTTGCAGCCCTGCCATTGGGTGCATAAATATTTAATATGGTTATATCCTCCTGGTATATTGTCCCTTTAGTTATTATATACTGTCCTTCCTTATCCTTTATGGCAGATTTAACTTTAAAGTCTATTTTGTTGGACATTAATGTTGCCACTCCTGCTCTTTTTTGATTGTTGTTTGCTCAATATATTTTTTTCCATCCTTTGAATTTTAGTTTCTTGTGTCTCTAAGTCTAAGGTGTGTCTCTTGCAGACAGCATATAGATGGATCTTGTTTTTTTATCCATTCTGTCACTCTCTGCCTCTTTATTGGTGCATTTAGTCCATTTATGTTCAGCATAATTATGAATAGGTATGAATTTAGTGCTGTCATTTTGATGTCTTTTTTTGTGTGTTGCTGACAGTTTCTTTTTCCCACTTAATTTTTTGTGTGGATAGTTTATCTTTATATATTGTCTTTTCCTCTTATTTGTTATTGTTGATTTTGTTTCTGCTGAGTCCATTTTTTTCTTGTATTTTATTTTGATGAGTAGGATTGTTAGTTTCCTTTGTGGTTACCTTAATATTTACCCCTATTTTTCTCAGTTTAAACCTAACTTTTATTTCTTTATAACACCTTGTCTTCCTCTTCATATGAAAAATCTATGACTACATTTCTTAGTCCCTCTTTATTGTTTTCATGTTGTCTTCTTTTCTGTAATGACATCGCTGTTTCCCTATTTTGAGCTTTTTTTTAATCTTGATTTATTTTTGTGATTTCCCTATCTGGGTTCCCTGTCCAGTGTTCTAGTCTTGGGTTGATATCTGATATCGTTGACTTTCTAACCAGAGAAATCCGTTTACTATTTTTTGTAGTTTTTGTTTGGTTTTTATGAATTTGCTAAACTTTTGTTTATCTGGAAATGTCCTAATTTCGCCTTCATATTTGAGAGACAGTCTTGCTGGATATATGATTCTTGGCTGGCAATTTTTTTCCTTCAATGCTTTATATAAGTCATCTCATTGCCTACTTGCCTGTATGGTTTCTGCTGAGTAGTCCAAGCTTGTTCTTATTGATTCTCCTTTGTAGGTGACTTTTTGTTTATCCCTAGCTGCTCTTAAAATTTTCTCTTTATCTTTGGTTTTGGCAAATTTGATTATAATATGTCTTGGTGACTATCTTTTTGATCTACCTTATGTGGAGTTAGATGAGTATTTTGGATAGATACCTTCTCATCTTTCACAATATCAGGGAAGTTTTCTGCCAACAAATCTTCAACTATTGTCTCTGTAATTTTTCTTATCCCTCCCTGTTCTGGTAGATTATTTCTGTTCATAGAGTCCCACATGATTCTTAGGGTTTCTTCATTTTTATAAAATACTTTTATCTGATTTTTCTTCAAATATATTGGTGCCAAGTGTTTTGTCTTCAATCTCACCAGTTCTGCCTTCCATTTGCTCAATTCTGCTCATCTGACTTTCTGTCGAATTATCTAATTCTGTAATTTTGTTGTTAATCTTCTGAATTTCTGATTGCTGTCTCTCTATGGATTCTTGCAGCTTATTAAATTTTTCATTATGTTCTTGAATAAGTTTTTAATTCCTTCAACTGCTTTATCTGTGTGTTCCTTGGTTTGTTCTGAGTATTGCCTGATCTTCCTGATGTCTTGAAGAGTTCTGAATATTAATCTTTTGTATTCTGCATCCGGTAATTTCAGGAAAGCACCTTCATCCAGAAGATCCCTTGATTCTTTGCTTTGAGAGCTTGTTGAAGCATTCATGGTCTGCTTCTTTATGTGATTTCATATTGACTGTTGTCTCCAAGCCATCTAGATGTTATTGTATTAGTTTATTTTATGTTTGCTTACTGTATCCTAGCTTCCTGCTTTGTTTTGTTTTGATATGCCCAAATAGGTTGCTTGAGTGAGCTAGCTTGATTATTTTTTCCTTTGAAGCTCTAAAGTCCTGCCACCCAGTGGCTAGAGCTGTTATCATGTGTATCAGCCTAGGAGTCCATTTGCTTTTCTTATATGGGTTCAGCTCAGGTGTCCAGGTAGTTGGTCATCAAGTGTGTAGTACAGGCTCTGCCCTACCATCTTAGAGGGGTAGGGGTGATTGGTGTAGGTAGCAGTATCTGGTTGCAGCAGGGGGTCACGCTCTGAACAAGGCAGGGGGCTGACAACTGTCCCCCAAGTGTCTGTGAGGAAATCACATCCTTGTTCCTTAGATCACGCAGGTGGGTGGGTTCTGCAGATAGACCATGGGTACCCAACGCTTTTGGTTTAAGGACTGGGAGGTACTAGTTATCCTTGGACCCCTGTCTCGGGCGGCTGTGTGACCTGAGTGGAGCCATCAGTCCTTAGGCCCCTGATGTGAGTAGGTGAGGACCCTGTTTAATAGGCAAAGCAATGTCAAAAATCAAACACCCACCTTTTCACCGCACAGCTGAAACAGTTGCAGTCTGCCAACAAGGGCTATTCTCCTGAAATAGGCCAACACAGGTCCATCATGCAGGGGGGAAATGTATCCAAAGTCCACGGACCATTTATGTCTGGACAGGAGCTGCCTCTGTACTGAGCTCTCCTGGTTAGTTGAGCTGGCAGATTATCTTTTCCCCAATTATGAATTTATTCCTTCTTCAAGGCTGGGAGAATGGCTCAGAGCATGCAGCAGGACCTATCTCAGGCCCAGGGAAACCAACAGCCACTGAAGGAGGCTTGGGGCTGAGGGCAAAGTAAAATATATGCAAGTACTTAGCTTTTGCCAAGGGCACCATTCTTCTCTGGCTCTGGAAATGTGAGTAGGCTGTGCAGCTGGCTGTTTCTGCCTGAGGAAACTGAGGCCAAATGCTACCACCAGCCCACCACAGTCTGAGGGTTCCCGGTGATTGAGGTCCGGCAACTCCTCTCCGCTTCTGAACCACCTCTCACTCCTGCTGCCACTCAGTCTGTTTTCTAACTTTGCCTTTGATGTTCAGGGCTCCTAGCTTGTCATAAGTATAATAGTTTCACTTGCTTTTTTGGGTCTTTTTTTGTAAGAGGGCTCACCGGAAACATCTGACTACTCTGTCATCTTGGCCCTGCCTCAATTTTTTTTTTTTTAATTTGTCTTCTATCCCTGTTTTGTTTTGGACTTTTTTTGGGGGGGGCATGTCTTTAAGTTCACTATTGGTTTTTTAGCAGTATTTAGTCTGCTGTTAATTCCATCTGGTGAAATCTTATTTCAGATGTTTTTCATCCCTAAGAGTTATATTTGGTTCTTTTATATATATTTTACTTTTTCTTCATTACGTTCTTTTTTTTTTTTTTTAATCTATGAGCATATGTAATATGTATAATAGCTGTTTTAAAGTCCTTGGCTGATAATTCCTTAATCTATGGTTTTTAGGTCTATTTCTATTGACTGATTCTCCTCTTTTTATGAATCACATTTATATGCCACATCTACTAATTTTTTAAATTAAATGCTGGGCATTGTGAATTTTATATTCATCATTATATAATTTTTTTAATTTTTACAGATTTTGTGATATAACTTTCAAGAATGTTAGGCTTTGCCTAGGTAGGTAGTTCAGATACTTGGAGTTTAACTAGATTCTTTTGAGGCTCAATTTTAACATTTTTAAATGGTAACTTAGATCATTTGCTCAAGGGCTAATACAGTCCCACAGCTAAGGCACAAACCTTTTGAGTTGTTACTAAATTCCCTGTGCATTCAGTAATGTCTCTGCATTATGCCTGGTAGGGACTTGAATATTTCCAACACTGGTTGAATGCTTAGAATTATTTGGCTCAGAGCTCCTTAGTGATAGTTTTTTGTTGTTGTTGTTGTTGTTGTTGTTATCTTCCTTTGCCCAGGCTCATGGAGTTTCACCGTATACATGTGGAAATTTGTGTGTAAGGTGAAGAATCAAGAATGCCCCTATGAAGATTACTGGAGTTCCTTTTTTGTAGTTCCTTCCTGTCCAGTATTCTCTGCTACAAAATTTAGCTGCCTGACCTCTGTCTTCTCACCTCAGAGAGATTAACTTCCTCTGTTTGGATTCCCCCTCCCTGTGATTCAGTCTAGAAATGGCTACTAGGGAGAAGCTTAGGTGATTATAGGGTTTACTTTGTGTTTTTCCTTCTATGGGACCATAGACCTATGTCGCCTGTTGTCTAATGCTTGAAAATACTTGTTGTTTAATGTATTTTGTCCTGCTTTGTAGTTTGTTTTTACAGCAAAGGAGAAATCCCATAGGAGCTACTTTATGGGGAGAAACAAAAGCTGAGATTAAGTCTTTTGCTCAGTCACAGAAATTGCAGATGGTAGAACTGGGTGTAGCACCCAGATATGACAGACTTCAAAGCCTATGTATCAAAATCCCCTTCTCCCTCTTTTTGATCGCATTCCAGAATGAAGGTAGGTAAAAAGCCAGTCAGTGAAAAGCAAACTGGCTACTCTCCTTGCCAGCAATTCCAGTAAAAGGAATTAGTCAGGGAATTTGTTGCTGTAGTTGGCTGCTTCCCAGAGATGCCATACCAAAGTTAGCTTTCATTTATTTTCTTCCTCATGAGTGAGTGGAGAAAGAATGAGACAGCTCTTCATTTATTTGTTCATTCATTCTATCATGTATTCATCCATTCATGTTTACTTATGCAACACCTACCATGTTTCAGGCACTAGGCTTTTCTAGTGGCGAGGGAAAAGTTGCACTCAATAGGTTTTCTTTTTTTTCCTTCTTTCTCTTCTTGCTCATTCCCTTAAGTCTTCAATGTGATCATGTGTGAAAAATCCAGATGGTGACATTTTAGGGATATCTCCCTGGACCCTGGTTGGAGCTTCTGAGTGGTTAGGAGAGAGGCTAAGGTTTCCTTCTCTATTAAAATAAATGCCAATACCCTTGGGAGGAATCACACATTAAGCCATTGTCAGCTAAACTTTGGCCGGACATTAATGTTTCAGGAGAGATTTATTAAGTGCCAACTAAGAGTAAGAATGGAGAACAATATAGTTCCCTTGGGGTTGGGAAAGGAAGAGAAAGCAAGGAAGTTCTCACAGAAAAGGTGGCAAGGGCAGACCCTGAAATTTTGTCTCAAGCTGAGCCACTTAAATATGTCCCTTGCCTTCCTTGATGTGGGTATTATAATAATAACAAAGTTTAGTGACATTTTATAGTTTTTAGGTCCCTCCACACTCATTTCCTTGTAGCCTTTCAGTAGCCCCTGGAGGTAAACATTAATACTGCTGAGAAATTGGAAGGTGAGAGAAGGGAAGTTCCTAACTCAAGTTATCCAACTTCTAAGTGCGTGGCCTGGATTTGAACTTGGGCCATCTAACTCCTGACCTCTGATTCTAATTCTGCTCTGTCATGTAAAAGTGCAAAGTGGCTTGCTATGACTGAATAATCTCTGTCTTCATTACTGGCATCATTGGTTAAGCATTTTGCATGTAAAACCCTTTCATAGAGCCCCCAGTTTTGTATCCAAGTCATCATATCATCCAGATGTTGGCTGCCAACCTTGGGAATGATTTCTTCAACTTCATGGCAGGTTGTATGGAATGGAAGTGAAAAGTAAATTTAGCCAAGTACTGCCTGGGAAACAAAGACATGAAAAATGAAAGGACACCAAGATGTTTTGCTGGCCAGATGTTCTAGTCTTCAAGCCCTGCATAACATCTGGGAAACTAAATTGGAAAGAAAGCACTTTTGAGAAGAAGCAGGAATTAAATGATAGTCTATCGTTAGGTTTAACTGCAGCTGGAAAACAAGATGTAATGTATTTACAGAGTGAGGTTGCAAGAGTGTTCCTAAGAGGGCCACCCCAACCAAACCAAACCAAACCAAACCAAACCAAACCAAGCCAAGCCAAGCCAAGCCAAGCCAAGCCAAGCCAAGCCAAGCCATGCCAAGCCAAGCCAAGCCATGCCAAGCCATGCCAAGCCAAGCCAAGCCAAGCCAAGCCAAGCCAAGCCAAGCCAAGCCAAGCCAAGCCAAGCCAAGCCAAGCCAAGCCAAACCAAACCAAACCACACTCATTGTCATCAAGTTGATTCTGATTCTTAGTGATGCTATAGGACAGAATAGAACTGCCCCATAGGGTTTTCAAGGGTATGAATCTTTATAGAAGCAGACTGCTACATCTTTCTTTGCAGTGCAGCTGGTGGGTTCAAACTACCCACCTCTAGGTTAGCAGCCAACTGCTTAACCATCGTACCACCAGAGCTCCTAGAGGTGTACCAGTAGGCCTTAAATGAAGGTTAGGTGGGTTAATGGAATAAATGCATTTTCTGCTTCTCCATGATTTCTGTTTATAAGGCTGTACTGCACAGTAGTTAATTAAAACTGAAATGGCAGGAGTGTCTGGCAGATTTTTTTTGGAATAAGATACTTGTCTCATTGGTTCTTTTTCAGTATCTGGATAAGAATGAGATGCAAGTGGACATCAGAAATAATCTGTTTTCAGCTACCCTCTCAGCACAGCCCACCCCATTTCAACTTTATTCATGTCAATTTAATAGGTTTTTAACTGAAGGCTTCCTGAGGCTTATGGTCTATTTGAGAATGATGAGGTATTTACTGATTGCCAATCATGGTCATCACAATTAGGAAATTTATGCTTCAGTTAATGGTTTTTCTTTTTCTCTTGATGTAACAATAGGCTTTAGCTCTGTACTCCGAGTAATGCTGGGAGAGATCCCCATGGCCATTTTCCTTTGTAGGGTACCTGGGACTGTTTGAAACCTTGTCATTGTGTATGTATGTACAAGAGAAAGAGAGAAGAGAGGAGAGAGTAGAAAGGAGGGGAGGGGGGAGAAAGAGAGAGAGACAGAGAAAGAAAGAATGGTAGATGAGAATGTACTAATCTCAGGAGAAGAATCCTTTTAGACTCCATTCTACTAGCATTTACTGAGTACATAAACCAGGTGCCATCATGTCAACCTTGATTTATGGTGGTCCCATGTGTTTTAAAGTAGAACTGTGCTCCCACAAGGTTTTTAATGGCTGATTTTTCAGAAGTAGATCACCAGGCCTTTCTTCCAAGGCACTTCTGGGTGGTTTCAAACCACCAACCTTTTGGTTAACAGCCAAGTGTGTTAATCATTTTCACCACCCAGGGTCTCCATTGAATGCTTATTATATTGAATACATACTCTGTGCTAATTATGGTTCTGTAGTGGAAATCTGCTCCTTTTGACAGTTCTGCATCACCTACTTTGGGGAACTATTGTTCCCAATGCAATGAGTCCCAGTGGGCAATCACATGTCTGTCATTACTTTCTCCACTGCAGGGGTAAGCTTTTACCCACTCTAACCAGTTGGATTTCTTCTTCCCAAGGCCAAAATGTTCTCGTGAACTTGTGTAGCAGTAATAGGAAGAGAAGCAGGACAACTACAGCCTCCCCAACAGGCTGCCTTACCTAACCAAAAGGATGAGTGTAGGCTTCCTGTGGGCAGGTGATAATCAGAGCATAACCTAAATTGGTCTTGGAAGAGCTTGCTTCCTGCCTCTTTTCTGGTCTCACCAGCCAGATGACCACTCTGATTCCTAGGAAAGAAGGGCAAAGAAATGAACAACATGTGTCCCTCTGATGAGTATTCCCTCCTATCAAGTAGAAATGGAGCTCTGATGGCACAGTGGTTAAGTGTTCGGCTGCTAACCAAAAGGTTAGCAATTCAAATCCACCAGCCGCTCCTTGGAAACCCCATGGGGCAGTTCTGCTCTATCCTATAGAGTCTCTGTGAGTTGGAATCAACTCTCCGGCAGTGGATTGTTTTTGGTTTATCAAATAGAAATGGAATTCTCTCCCTGCCTTTTGTCAAGACAGGAATAAACACCCTCCTAAAATTAGCACAAATGGTTTCCACTTGACCACTTGGCAATTGAACCTACCCAGTGGTGCTGCAAAAGAAAGGCCTGGAGATCTGCTACCTTAAAGATTATAGACAAGAAAACCCTATGGAGCAGCCAATGAAAACCCTATAGATCACAATGGTCCAATCTACAACCAATCACGGGGAAAGTGCAAGACCAGGCAGAGTTTTGTTCTGTTGTACATGGGGCCACCAAGGGTCTGGGGCTGTCTTGACAGCAGTTAACAACAACAACGTGTTTTGTATATAATATATAACCTGTCTCTCTTTCTATATATATTCATATATGGAAACTCTGGTGGTGTAGTGGTTAAGTGCTACAACTGTGTCTTAGTCATCTAGTGCTGCTATAATAGAAATACTACGAGTGGATTGCTTTAACAAAGAGAAATTTATTTCTTCACAGTGAAGTGGGCTAAAAGTCCAAATTCAAGGTATCAGCTCCAGGGGAAGCCTTTCTCTCTGTGCTGGCCTTCTCATCAATCTTCCGGTGGGCTAGGAGCTTCTTTGCGCATGAACCCCCAGGCCCAAAGGACGTGCTGTGCTCCTGGCATTGCTTTCTTGGTGGTATGAGGCCCCCCTGTCTCTCTGCTTGCTTCTTTCTTTTATCTCAAGAGATTGCCTCAAGACACAATCCAATCTTCTAGACTGAGTCCTGCCTCACTAACACAACTGCCACCCATCCTCCCTCATTAACATCATAGAAGCAGGATTTACAACATATAGGAAAATCACACAATACCAGAATTCATGGCCCAGCCAAATCTATATACACATTTTTTGGGGCACATAATTCAATCCATGACTGGCTGCTAACCAAAAGGTCAGCAGTTCAAATCTACCAGGTGCTTCTTGGAAACTCTATGGGGCAGTTCTGTTTGGAGTAGAACTCAGTCGCAATGAGTCAGAATCGATTCGATGGCAATGGGTTTGTCTTTTGGTTTTTAGAGAGAGAGAGAGAGAGGCAGAGACAGAGAGAGAAATCTATTTTAAGTATTTGGCTCATGCAATTGTGAGGGCTGGTGAGTTCAAAATCTGTAGGGTAGGCTGGCAGGCTGGCAACTCAGGCAGGATTTCTATGTTATAGTCTTGAGCAGAATTCCTTCTTCTCTGGGAAATCTCAGCTTTTGCCCTTACGATTTCCAGCTGATTGGATGAGGGACTCCACTTTATGGAGGGTAATCTCTACTTAGAGTCAACTGATTCTAAATTTTCATTGCATCTACGAAATACCTCTACAGCAACATCTAGGCTAGTGTTTGACCATACACCTTGGCACCGTAGCCTAGTCAAGTTGATACATAACATTAGCCGTCACACTGGGAAATGGCTGCCTTGGCCTCGCCCCCCTCCCTCTGATCTGCCAGTGCCCCATTCCGCTGAGCTTCGGCTGGATACAGTCTACACAGGTCAGCTTCCAAGGGCCCAGAGCAGGTTGGAGAAGGTGGAAAGTAGATTTGGAGAGGCAAATGGAAATACTCAGCAGAGGTACAAGCTGTTATTAACATCCCTTTTTGACAGAAAACCCTGGTGGCATAGTGGTTAAGAGCAACAGCTGCTAACCAAAAGGTTGGCAGTTTGAATCCAGCAGGCAGTCCTTGGAAACCATTTGGGTCAGTTCTACTGTGTCCTGTAGGGTTGCTATGAGTCAGAGGCGACTTGATGGCAATGAGTATTTGATAGACAAGGGAAAAGAACAAGGCTCAGAGAAGTTAGATAATGTGCGCAAGATTACATCAATAATAAATTGCAAAAAGACTGCAGCTCAGTCCCCTGACTTTAAAGCCAGTGCTCACCACAACCATTCTGGACTGGGGCCTTTGACTGGACTCCTGGCCTGTGAGATCAGCAGGTCTGTGTACCATGCTGGAGGACAGGTACCAACATCAATTGTGTTTCTACTTCATGCTGGGTACTGTGCCATGCATTTTCCTTACAACAGGCTATTAGTGAATAATCGGACCTCAGAGAGGTTAAGTTGCTCAAGACCACACAGCTAGTTAAGACACTAAGTCTGTCTGATTCCAGAGTCCAGGATCTTTTCACTGTCTCACAGGGGAGAAAGTGGGAAATGAGAGGGAGATAAGGTAGAGGCTGCTGTGTGGGACAGTTGGAGGCTCATTAGAAGGGGATGGAAGGCAGGAACAGAGGAGATGGCAGGTGGTGGCACCACTCTCTCTCCTGGGAAGCATGAGGCATGTGGGCCAGAAGCCCAGAGTGCCACCTGGACTTCCATAAAGTCCCAGAGCAGCCTGTATCTCTGCAAAATCTGGAGAGCAAGCTTGTGCAGGGCTGCAGCTTCACAGGGGGGCACAGAAGCCCCTGCTTTGGAAGCAGAGCTGACGTGTACAGTTATGCAGCAGATAGGAATGCAAAATCTCATAGCCAGGAGACTCAGGTCCCTAACGCCGCTGTCAATGTACCTGTGACATTCCTCATTCTTCCTCCAGTGCTTGTATTTCTCACTCTCACTGATGTCCTCCTCTCTCTCTCCTTTGCTTTCACTTTTTAAAAAATTTGTTTGTTGTTGTTGTTTTAGCTTTAGTTTCAAGTTTCCTCTGCCTGCCCCCAGGCCATGGTGACACACTTTAACTTTGATGTTCTTCAGGCCTCTCAAAAACAATGTGTTCAAATCAAAATCGCTTTCTTCCCTGACTGCCACTCAGCAAATCCACTTCTTATCACCTTGAGTATCCCACTTTATTTAATGGCACCAAATGCCCAGGTAGAAACCTGGGGACAGCCAGCCTTGCTTTCTACCTCGCCTTGTCCCCTTCCCTCCACCCATTTCCAACTGGTTTTTCAACCACTCTCGATTCCATGTCTGCTGCCCCTGCCCCGATTTCTACCCTTACTGCTTCTCACTTGATTGCTTCTAAGATTTTCCAAGCTGATTTCCCTCACTGCATGGCCTCTTCTCTACTTCCTCCTGCACACTGCTCCTAGAGTCATCTTTCTGAAACAGGAATTGGACCTCGCTTCAAAAAAATTTCATCAATAATACCAGCAGTTTTAGGAAGGAAAGAAATATGAGGCCTCAGAGGGTGTCTTTGGGAAGGACAGTGCAATAGGCAGAATTATGGTTCCCCAGAAGATTCCATACCTTATCGCCTGGAACTGTGAATGTTACCTTACATAAGGGCCTTTGCAATGTATTTAAGGTTACTAATTAGTTGATTTTAAACTAGAGAAATTATCCTGGATTACCTGCGTGAGTCCAATGGAATCACATGAGCCCTTAATAATAGTAGAAGAGGAAGGCAGAAGTGAAAGGATTCCACATGCCTTTGCTGGCTTGTCAAGTTTATGGAGATCTCAGCCTTACAGCCACAAAGAACTGGATTCTACCAACAACCTGAATGAGCTTGGAAGCAAGAAGTTCAGAGCCTCCAGAAAGGAACGTAGCTCTGTCACCCACTTGATTTTGGCCATGTGATACCCTGAGCAGAGAATCCAACTCTGCTGTGCCAGAATCTGACTTACAGAACTGTGAGATGCCAAATAGGTATTGTTTTCAGCCACTTAGTTTGGGGTAATTTGTTACCCAGCAGTAGCACACTAATACAGAAGGAGTGTAACATACAGTACACACCTGCTGCTGACCAGACCCTGTGCTGAGTCCTTTTACTGCTGATACAGACAGGGCTTGGAGTTGCAAGCAACAGAAAGGAACTCAGGCTGACCTAAGCAGAAAAGGAACTTATGGGAAGGATATGGAGAAGCACCCAGGATCTCTAGGAAGACTGGAGAACAAAGCATGGAAAATGGTTGGGATTATAAAGGAGGCCAAGTGGCCAGGACTCAGCCAAAATTGAACCTAAGAGCCAGTCTGCTGAGAAAACCACAGCTGCCACAGTTGAGCATTGATGTCATGGCTGCTATGACCAGCTCTGGCCAAGGGCCACTGGGCACTTCCAGGTGCACTGCTGCCTTAGAAAATGGGATGGTCCCAGTCAGTATTGCCAAAATGAATTCTCCACCATCCCTGCTTCTGTGGACCATTACTTTCAGACTTGAAATCCTGGGCAGGGGTGTCTGATTGCTCCGGCCTCGGTTATAGGCCTAGAGGGTTCAAATGCCAGGCAGCTAAAATATGATCCATGACAAATGACAAACCATTCTATATCATTCCATTTAATCCACATAACAACCCAGCAGTGGGCTACTATTTTACCCATTTAACAGATGAGAAGACTGAAGCCTGGGAAGGTTCCTCATGATCCTGATTTCATAAAGGGCAGAGCTAAAATGTGACCTCAGTTCATCCAACTCTGGAGCACATCCTGTGGCCTCTCCCCATGGAGACTTCAGCTGGGTAAAAGTCAAGGTTCAGATGCCCCCTGTGGAAAGAAGCTGGTGAATTCCATTTGTCCCTTGGCTCAGACGGGCTGAAGGGGAGCAGCAGCCAGCCAGACACAGTTCTGACCTATTTGCTTGTGAGGCCTGGACATAGCAGAACTTTAATTCTTTTTCTAATTGGTGAAATATGTTTCCTGACATCTGCTCTGAGTTGGTCCCCTTTTATTACTTTTTATTGTAGGACTTGATCTACCCTCTTGTTATTGTTGTGCGCCATCTAGTTGTTTCCAACTCATAGCGACCCTATGTGACAGAGTAGGACTGTTACATAGGCTTCTTAGACTGTAATCTTTAGGGGAGCACATCGCCGGGTCTTTCTCCTGCAGAGCAAATGAGTGGGTTTGATCTGCCAACCTTTTGGTTAGGAGTCAAGCGCTCAGCCATTGTCCCACCAGGCTCCTTGGTCTACCCTCTATCAATCTGAAATCTAGACAGCCACATCTGAGGTCCTTCTGGCAAGACTGTCATGGGGAGCCTCACCCCCTCTCGACCCTGCCCAGCCACGCACATCAGATATCTGCTCTCCTCGCCCCTCTCCCCTTGCTGTCATTCTCCACTAAGCATCGCAAAGGAAATGGGAGGTGAGTGGGTACAATGGACACCAGTCTCTGCATTCCCTTGGTCATGGGATTTGCGTGGTACATTCTGCACTCCAGGCCCACCTAACATCCTTGCTGCAGCCCCCTTCTCCTGCCCCACATCCTACAGTTCTGAGCTAGGTCAACAAGAGAAAGACCAAAAATGGTCCCATTTGGAGCCTATTTCCTAACTCAAGACTTCTAGAGCAGGCCCAGTCACAGGGTGGTGATTAAAGAGGCTTGAGTTACAAGGCTGGCGCGAGGGCCAAGCTAAATGGAAACAAGCCAAGTTCAGACCCTTAAAAAAAACCAAACCCAAACCCGTTGCCATCAAGCTGATTCCGACTCATAGCGACCCTATAGGGCAGAGTAGAACTGCCCCAAAGAGTTTCTAAACCTGTAATCTTTACAGAAGCAGACTGCCATATCTTTCTCTTGTGGAGTGGCTGGCGGGTTCAAACTGCTGACCTTTTGGTTAGCAGCCAAGTGCTTAACCAGAAACATGGGAAGAGACTAAGCAATTGCTGAAGTTGATGTAATCAACAGAGATTTGAACTCTGGCAGTCAGACTCCAAAGCTTTCTTGCTTTACCACTAAGCCGTATAGCCTCCAGGCCAACTGCTAGCCTTTATCGCATCCTGAGGGTGTAGGATTGCCAGATTTAACAAATAAATACAGGATGCCCGTTTTAAATTTGAATTTCAGATAAACAAAGATTACTTTTTAGTATAAGTATATCCCACGCAGTATGCTCAAGTGATAATGTGTGTAGACTCTGTTAAACACACAGCACGTAGTAAGTGTTCAAAAAGCCTAGTTTCCCTCTATGGCAGAGACTTCTGGCTCCCTGCCTCATCTCCTATTATCTATTCCTCCTTAGTAACAAACTCCAGTATCCAGCTGGGCACATCATCTAGAATATAACACTACAATCCCCAGTCTCCCTTATAACTAAGAGTGACAGTGTAGCTAAGATTTCAAATGGAATGTAATCACAAGTGTTGTTTGAGACTTCTGGAAAGTTTCCTTAAAAGGGAGGGGACACATTATTCTTTCTTCCCTTTGGCCTGTCATGTTTCTTCCTTCATCTGACCTGCAATGCAGATGAAATAACTGGCATTCCAGCAGCCATCTTGGGCCATGAGGTGACCTTGAGGACAGAAGTCATAGGATAAGGTGGTGGGACAGAAAGGTGTCCCTAATAACCGTGGATCTACCATACTTGCCCTGGACTGCCTACCTCTGGGCATTTTTTATGTGTGAGAAAAATAAGCTTCTTTTTATTAAGTGGATCTGTGTTTGTAGAAGTGAAATACAATTCCTAACTGAAAGGCATCTATTCAGCAAACACTTAATGATCACCTACCATAGGCTGGACATGGTGATGAGTTTGAATTTGAGAAATAAAGTAATACCTTCATGTAGTTCAGGGTCTTCTCAAATTGTTTTTTTTGTTTGCTTTTGTAATTTAGGTTAGACCTAGGAGAAACGTCACTCAAATCAATCCATTCATTTTTAAAATATATTATCTATACTACTTTTTTTCTGTCTCAGGTTCAGAGTTTAACGACTCATACTTTTCGGCTCATAGCATATTGTCATCGTTGGTCCCTGCAAAGATACTCTCTTGTTATTCCTCCTTCCCCTTTTTTGTAATCCCCATGTCCATTCTCTCCTCCTCCAACATTAGGTACTCACTCTAATGTGATATATATGTCCTTAAATATGGTTATGTCCTTGTAAAATATTGCCCATGTTTATGCGTTTTTAATTTTCATGAATTATGTTTTTTTTTTTATATGAATCATTCTTGCTCTATTTTCTTACTCAGGGCTATGTTTTTTTTTTAAAACAATACAAATATTATGATTAACAATAAAACTACTGAATGAAGTTTAAGATATCTCAGAATTTTCTTGTTGTGGTGGTGGTTCTTAGACTATATCCCACTAGGAAGGAAGACTGAAGACATTGTATTCAAAGTTTGTTTCCAATTTTGGGGTTGGCTGTTTTCCTTTTTTGGGTTTAATTTATTTTTTGAATATGTAAAACACATTTCAAAGGACAAAACCAACGGAAAAATTCTACTAAGAGATGTCTCCCTTCCATTCTTACCCTCCAACCTGTTTCTGGGCCCCTGGACCCATAAAGGTAACCATTTTTATTGGTTTCTGGTTTATCCTTTGGGTGATTTTTCTTTCTTTTTTTTTTTTTTAGGCAAAAATGAGCAAACACACATTCTTATTTCTCTTTCTTAATACGTGAAAAATGGTGCACTATAAACAGTGTTCTGCTCCTTGCTTTTTCACTTAATATATCCTGGAGTTACCGTATTTTTACACAAATAACACAAGCCTTCTATGTTTGTTTGCCAACCGCTTCTTCCCCCTGCAAGGTATTTTAGCAAGTGCCCTATGCTAATTTTTTGCTATAAAAATATTAGCCTAAAGTGCTTACAAAATTACCTTTTGGGGAAAGGCGGGGAGGGAGCGGTTGGCAAACAAACGTAGAAGGCACACGTCATTTGTGTAAAAATACAGTACTGCAAATTTATTGTATAGATATCTTCACTCTTTCTCTTTTCCTTTTTGTATTTCTTTACTGAGATGTAATTTGTATATAATAAACTTACCATTTTAAAGTGTACAATTTAGTGATTTTTAGTATATTTGCAAGGTTGTGCGACCATCACCACTATCTAATTCTAGAATGTTTTCATCACCTCTAAAGGAAGCCCCATACCCATCAGCACTCATTCCCCATTCTTCTGTCCCCCTAGCCCCTGGCAACTATTGATCTTCTTTCTGTCTTCATGTATTTGCCTATTCTGGACATTTCATATTAATAGAATAATACAATATGTGGCATTTTGTATCTGGCTTATTTCACTAAATATAATGTTTTCAAGGTTCATCCATGTTGTAGCATCGGTATGTAGTTCTTTTTATAACTGAATAATATTCCATTGTATGGATTTAACAACAACAACAAAAACCAAACCCACTGCCATCAAGTCAATTCCAACTCATAGTGACCCTATAGGACAGAGCAGAACTGCCCCATAGAGTTTCCAAGGTTGTAATCTTTACAGAAGCAGCCTGCCAGATCTTTCTCCTGTGGAGCAGCTTGTGGGATTGAACCACGGGCATTTTGGTTAGCAGCTGAGCACTTAACCACTGCACCACCAGGGCTGGATATACCACATTTTATTTATCTACTTGGCCATTGTTGGGCATTTGGGTAGTTTCCTCATTTTGGCTATTGTGAATAGTGCTGCTATAAACATTTGTGTATAAGTATTTGTTTGAGTACCTGTTTTCAGTTCTTTTGGGTATATCTAGGAGTGGAATTGCTGGATCATTTGGTAATTTTATGTTTAACTTTTTGAGAAACTGCCAAACTGTTTTCCATAGCAGCTGCAACATTTTACTTTTCTACTAGCAATACACAAAGGCTCCAATTTGTCTACATTCTCACTAGCACTTGTTATTTTCCATTATTTTGATAATGTCCATCCTACTGGATGTGAAGTTGTATCTCATTCTGGTTTTGATTAAGATTTCCCTAATGACTATTGATGGCGGAGTGGTTAAGAGTAACAGCTGCAGTCAAAAGCTTGGCAGTTCAAATCCACCAGCCGCTCCTTGGAAAGCCCATGGAGCAGTTCTACTCTGACCTATGGGGTTGCTATGAGTTGGAATCAACTTGTCAGCATTGGGTTTGATTTTTTTTGATTAATGACTATTGATGTTGAGCACCTTCTCGTGTGCTTACTGAACAGCTACATATATTCTTTGGAGAAATGTTTATTCAAATCCTTCGGCCATTTTAAATTGGATTGTTTATCTTCTTGTTGTTTAGTATCCATATTCTGGATACTAGGTCCTTTAGACACATAATCAGGAGAGATCAGTCCCTGCGTAAGGACATCATGCTTGATAAAGCAGAGGGTCAGCAAAAAAGAAGACCCTCAACGAGAAGGATTGGCACAGTGACTGCAACTGTGGGCTCAAGTAAAACAATGATTATGAAGGTGGCGCAGGACCGGGCAGTGTTTTGTTCTGTTGTGCATAGGGTTTCTTTGAGTCAGAACCAACTCTACGGCACCTAACAACAGACCTTTATCAGATAAATGATTTTCAAAATATTTTCTCCCTTAGAGTGTTGACATGTCGTGGGATTGTTAACCAGTGTCATACAACAATGTGTGTACTCTTTGATAAGAAACTAGTTGTTCTGTAAGCCTTCATCTAAAGTACAATAATAATAATAAAAAAGATCACCCTGATAAGCTTGAATATTATATAATTGAAATTAAGGATACTAGGTTCTAGGCTATTATAGTAGGACAATTGAAGAAATGCATTAGCATTGGCAGTCAGGGTGAAGAGTGAAGATTCAGTACGTATATAGGAGGTAAAATCAGAAGGACTTAGTTCGAATCAGGTGCTGGGGGTAAAGAGTTGTTGACCATCACTCTCAGGACTTTGTCTTGGATTTGTTACCCAACAACTGAGGTAGAAAAAAAGAATAGAAAAGTACAGCTGTGATGGTAGAAAGAGGAGGCCAATAATGGTGTAGGAATAATAATTATTGGTAGAGTTTCGACCTCGTTAACTTTACACGGTGAGTGTCCAGTAGGCAGTTGGATATATGAGTCTGACACTCAAGGACAGGAATTGAATTAGTAATGGAAAAGCCCAAACCATAAGCAGAAGTGATAATTGTTTATATTATTATAAGCTGTAATAGCGATAGGAGTTCTTGGGTTGTGCAAATGGCTAAGTATTGAACTACTAATCAAAAGGCTGGAGGTTCAAGTCCACCCAGGAAGGCCTGCAATCTGCTTCCAAAACATCACAGCCTTGAAAACCTTATGGAGCAGTTCTACTTTGCACACATGGAGTTGCTAGGAGTCGGAATCAACTTGGTGGTCCCTGGTTAACAGTAGGAATGGCAGTCTCAAAGAGCAAGGCCCAACATTGTATAGGCAAAGACAGAAGATAAGCCTTTGCATTTCCACAAGGTTAATTATGCCTCCAGGAGTCACCTCTATTTAAGTTTTTTATTGTATTTTCTCTTACAAAATAAAACCGCAAATATTTTATCACCGAAAAAAAATTTTTTTCTCCCTTTCTGTGGGTTATATTTTCACTTTTCTGATAGTGTCCTTTGAGGAACAAAAGTTTTAAATTTTAATGAAGACTAATTTATTTACTTTTTTCTTTGGCTCCTTATGGTTTTGGTGTTATATCTAAGAAAGTGTTGCCTAATCCAAGGTTACAAAGATATACATATACCTTTGTGGGTTTTTTTCCTAAGAGCCTTATAATTTTAGCTCTTACATTAAGGTTTTTGATTTATTTGGAGTTATTTTTTGTATTTGATGTGAAGTAAAGGTCCAAATTCATCCTTTTCATGTGGATAGTCATTTTTTCCAGCAACATTTGTTGAACAGACTATTCCTTATTCATTGAATGGCCTTGACACCCTTGTTGGAGATCAATTGACCATAGTATGAATTTATTTCTGAACCCTCAGATCTTTCCACTAATCTACGTCTATCCTTACACCAGCACCACACCATTTTGATTACTGTAGTTTTGGAGTAGGTTTTGAATTTGGGAAGCATGATCCCTCAAGCTGTATTCTTCTTTTTGAAGATCGCTTTAGCTATTCTGGGTTATCTTCATTCTTTTTTAAAGTTGTGTAGTACTCCATTGTGAGAACGTACACTTTTAAAAATCAACTTCCTATTGATGGACATTTAAGTTTTTTCAAATTTCTTGTTATTACAAATCGTGCTACAATGAATAATCCTGAACATATGTTGTGTTTATTTGTAGGGGTGATTTGCAGTATGGATCCCTAGAAATAGAATTATAGGGTCAAAGGACAGGTGCTACATCACTTCATGAGATATTTCCAAATTTCCCTCCATAGAGATTGTATTATTTTCATCTCCTGAGATATCTATTAATCCAAAGTACCGCTAACAGAATGAGGTTGAATTTTTATATTTTTGATGATCTGATAGGTAAGAAGTGGTACCTCAGTATAGGTTTAATTCACATTTTATCCTTACGAGTGAAGATGTATGTCTTTTTGTGTATTTCTGGGCCACTTGCTTTTTTGCGTGCGAACACTCGACTTTGAAATCTATCTCCATTGCTTTGTGAATGTATAGACTGCTTTTTATTTCTGCTGCACCTTGGTCTTTTAATCCATATTAATCATGACTGATTAATGTCCTATTCTATAAAAATAAATTAGTTTAACAAACATTTATGGATCAGTTACTATATGGCGAGCAGTGTACTGGGCACTAGGGATATGACGGTAAACAAGGAGGATGTAGTTTTTGGGGGGAGGGTGGGGTGGATCAGTAAAGAAGCTGGTGGTGGTGGTCAGAATTTGCATTTCCATCTGCAAATGTGTATATGTAATGCGATGGTCTGTGTGAACTGTCCAAGCTGGGCTTTCTTCTTACTTTTGACCAAGTCTGAACAGGACTAAGGAGGTTGGTGACTTTGCTCTTCTGCTTTCTCCAGATGACCCTGCTGGTGACGTGTTCCTTTCATGAGGCTCTATGGAAATGTTTTCATATTTAGAAAGCTTGGCCAACTAGTCTGTAATGTTGAGAAGTTCTTTGGAAAATTCAACCCACATACAGTTAGAGAAGAGAAATACATGTGTTCAGGGACATCGTCCTCTGAGATTGTCTTCAGGACTAACTCATTTCTGGGAGGAATTAAGGAACTTTGAGGTTTTCCTTTTACTGTTTTGTGCAACTTGACTCCCATAATTTCCCACCTACACTGGAATCTAATCCATCCACTAGATTGAAATAGAACAGAAAAAAAGTGAAGTCAGCCCCACAACATGGCCTTAGAGGGCCTGGGTGCTGGAGAGGCAGAAGAGCAGATGCCTCTTCCATTTCACAGACGAGGAAACTGAAGCTGATTTAGGCCAAGAGGTTAAGTCACTTACCCAAGTCATAGCTAGTAAATGAGGTTGCCAAGAATTCAACTCCAGTCTCTCTAGCACCAAGGCCACTGAGGGCGTGAGGTCCCTTAGCTCCCTTTCAGGCTACTTCTGGTTCCAAGACCTTACTTTTACCCCCAGAGTGTTGTATCTTTGTATTTGTCATTGTTGTTAGGTGCCGTTGAGTTGGTTCTGACTCAAAGAAACCCTGTGTACAACAGAACAAAACACTGCCCGGTCCTGCGCTGTGCCCACAATCCTTGTTATGCTTGAGCCCATTGTTGCAACCGCTGTCAATCCATCTCATTGACGGTCTTCCTTTTCTTCATTGACCCTGTACTTTACCAAGCATGATGTCCTTCTCCAGGGATTGGTCTCTCCTGACAACATGTCCGAAGTATGTAAGACGTAGTCTTGCCATCCTTGCTTCTAAGATCTTTGTATTAATAACCCAATTATTATAGATGTGGAAACTGTCACTCAAGAGACTTAAACAGAGCCCTATAGATTACGGTGGCAAGTAGGTGCCTAATAATGGCATCAAAACCTTGAACAATAACTGTCCCCCTACAAAGTGTTTCCCCCACTATTTGTTTCTCAAAAAGCAAAAAGCTGCAGGAGATAAGTTAGCTGTGGATCAGATAGCAGGCTACAGGTTGCCCTAATACTCAGCCCCGGAATAGGTCAGCCTTAACCACCAGCCACGGAGTCCCTGGGTAGTTACAAAAGATTAATGAGCTTGGCTGCGAACTAAAAGATTGGAGGTTCAAGTCCGCTCAGAAATGCCTTGGAATAAAGACCTGGTGATCTACTTCCAAAAAATCAGCCATTAAAACCCTCTGGAGCACAGTTCTACTCTGATACATCTGTGGTCACCATGAGCTGGAACTGACTTGACGGCAACTGGTTACTGTTTTTACCCACCAGCCACAGGCAGCTACGGACCATTGCAGGCCTCCCAACAACAGTGAGGTCAGAACTTGCCCCTGGGACCCTCAGAGCATGAGGTAGGAGAGCAGAGTGCATGCTCCACGGGAGCAACATGGTCTCAAGCGGAAGGGAAAGGAAAGGAAAGGGCTTCCTTCCAACATCACCAATCAGACTGAGCCCCTCCTTTTTCCCTGAGGGAGGGAGAGAGGGAGACAGAGAGAAGTCAGGAGCGTTACTGGAGCAGCGTGGTGGGAAACATCAGGAGGGGAAGGAGAGTTTTGCTCTAACATTCAGTGTTGCTTGTGGCTGCAGAGCCCCGGGCACTGAGCTACTATGGGGTCTTCTTGCCCTGGTCCTCAAATTCTTTTCATGCCACAGATGTTTGAGGGGAAGCACTGGGGAGATGAGGAGGGATGAGCAGTTGGGGATGTGAAGAAGAGCGAGGAATATAGGAGCACTGTTACTGCTAAAATTCTGTCCTTACAACCAAGCGTAATGTAGTGGTTAAACACACCGGCTTTGTAGTCAGACAATTATGAATTTAAATTCCAGCTCTGCCAGTTACTGTGGGATGTAAAACACATCCTGTAACCATTCTACGGTGCTGTTCTCATCTAGAATATGGTGAGAATTACGCCAACCTTGTGTGGTTGCTGTGAAGATTTAAAGTGATGGTGCCTGTAACATTCCTGGAACATAAAAAGGGCTCAATTAATAACGTCATCGTTGTCATTAGCTGCTGTCGAGTAGGCCCCCTACTCATGGGGACCCTATGCCAATGGGATGGGACCATTGTGATCTGTAGGGTTTTCATTGGCTGATTTTAGGAAGTAGATTGCCAAGCCTTTCTTCCTAGTCCATCTTAGAATGGAAGCTTCGTTGAAACCTGTTCGGCTTCATAGCAACACGTAAGCTGTGATATAAGTGGTGGCTGCCTTCGTGGTGCATTGACTAGGAATCAAACCTGGGTCTCCCGTGTGGAAATCTACCACTGAACCATCAATTCCCTCCAATAAATAATAGCTATGAGCAAAATCCCATCTCCTTATTGTGGCCTACAAGCCCTACGTGACCTGACCTCTCCTGTCTCCCATCACAACTTCTGCCGTCTCCCTGTTGTTGATTGGTACAAACACACTGATCTTTTTGTTCCTCAAATGTGCCAAGCCCACGCCCACCTCTGAGCCTCTGCATGCGTAGTTCCCTCTGCCTGTTCATGGTGTATCCCGTGTCTGGTACACAGTTGGTGCCCAGTAAAGCCTGTTGAAGACGAGGATGATGATGGTGATGGTGGCAGTGACGTTGGTGGCGATGAGAACGCATTAATCTCTTTGCCTCCCAGGTTTCAGAAAATATTTCCTTTTTTGACCTGCCTCAGAGTTTCTTCCCGTGTTTTGCAGAAGTTTTGTGGGTCATGAGCAGTGCACGTTGCAAAGAGCACAACCCACAGGGCAAGGTTTTAGGAGACAGCTCAGCCTCTGGGAGGAAGTCAGGGCCCCTGGGAGGCAGTGATGTGAACCAGCAGTTTTCTTGGCCTGAGGCCTGAGACTCTGGAATGAGTTTATAGAATGCTATCCAGTTATTGCTTGTTATTGAACATTTACGTATCGCTTCATGTTGGCCAGGATCTTTTACAATCCCTTTTATCAAATTTGCAAAGAGCTTTACAAATGTTTTTATTAGCTATGTGTTATGAACCTGGCAGGGGTGTACCTGTGTCAAAAAATGGAATGCTTGCGTTTTGGGGGAATGGAATACTTTTCATTCCAGATGACTGAGTTCTATCTGCTTAGCTGGCTGTACAAATATCAGAGGAAAAAAAAAAATGTCAAGGGTGACCTTTGACCCCCACCCCTCCCCTGGATTGGGGGTGAAGGGGTTGAGATATGGAGCATAAAATCTCAGAAACAGTTGATTGATTTTGAAAATGATCTTTAATTTTGCTGATATATCAGAAAAATGTATCAAGAAAAGCAAAAGACGTTCTTGAGAAGAGATTCCAGGCACAGCTCCTGCCACTTGCTTGGCCTTCCTGAGGATCTTTCTGTTCCCATGGGTGCCATTGCTTAAGCTCTTGGTGTCATTGTCTTCGGCATTGGATTGTGAGCTTTTTGAGGGCAGGGGACACCTGAATCATCTTTTTTATCCTTAATACAGGACCTGGTATATAAAAAAAAAAAAAATTTTTTTTTTTTTATAGTAGGTACTTAATAAATGTTTGTGGAATGCGTAAATAGAATGAGTATCAGTGAATAATTAAAGACCTGTCAGTATTGGAGTCAACTCATAGGGTCACCATAAGCCAGAATCAACTCGATGGCGATGGGTTTCGTTTTGGTTTTTTAGTGTTGGAGTGTCCCTAGGTGGTACAAAAAGTTAAGTGCTCAGCTACTAACTGAAAGGTTGGGGGTTCAAATCCACCCAGAGGTTCTTTAGAATAAAGATCTGGTGATCTATTTCCAAAAGGTCATGGCCATTGAAAATCCTATGGAGCACAGTTCTACTCTGACACACATGGGGTCACCATGAGTGAGAACCAACTCAACGGCAACTGGTTGTTTGATTTTTAGTGTAGCCACATGTGATATATGAAGCAGTCATCAAATGTCAGGCTACCTATTAGCAGAGGTTAGCCCTTTTTTCTGTTCATGGCCTGAGACCTCTGGGGCATTCCCTTTTTTAAAGCTTCTCCACACCACTGCCCCCATACTAACTTGACCAAGAACAGGAAAAGAGCTCAACTCTGCTAACGGCAAACTCTGTAGTCTCTTTCTCTCTCCCTCTGACATCAAGACCCAAACACAGGCCATTGGGATGAGAATGTTCTTTTGTTAACTGGCTGCTGTTCAATTCCTTGTGTATCACTGTCTTGCAATGCAATTTTAGGAATGTCAAAAGACACAATAATACTTTTAAAATAATAAAAACACCCTCTTGTAGAATAGTTAATAAGTAAACAAAAAGAAGAAAATAGAAATCATCTGTAATCCTATCATCTAGAATCAATCACTGTTATTTATCTAGGAGCCTGGTGGTGCAATGGTTAAGTGCTGGGCTGTTAACTGGAAGCCCTGTAGTTCAAATCCACTAACCACTCCTTGGTAGAAAAGACCTGGTGATTTGCTACCGTAAAGATTAACCTGTTGCAGCCCAATCAATTCCAACTCATAGTGACCCTATAGGACAGAGTAGAACTGCCCCACAGGGTTTCCAAGGCTGTAAATCTTTATGGAAGCAGACTGCCACATCTTTCTCCCACGGAGCGGCTGATAGGTTTGACTGCCGATGCTTGGGTTAGCAGCCAGTGCTTACCCACTTGGCCACAGGGTACCTCTCCTGTAAGGATTACAGCCTTGGACACCCTTTGGGACAGTTCTACTCTGTCATACAGGGTTGCTATGCATCGGATTTGACTCAATGGCACACAGCAACAACATGGATATATAGATATAGATATGTAAGTAATTTTTATAAACATGGGATCCCCAGTGTCTAGCATGTAGTTGGGGATCAAACTGTATATTAATTATAACAGCTAATATTTACAGAGGACCACTATGTGCAGGCATTATTCTAAGGCCTTTACGTGTTCTATTTCACTTAAACTTCATCATAACCCTATGAGGGAGGTATCATTATCATCCCCAAGTTAGAGATGAGGAAACTGAGTCACAGAGAGATTAAATAAGGCAGAGCAGTAGGTGATGGAGCCAGTACTTGAATCTAGGCAGTCTGACACCCAACTCTTTTCATTTAATAATACCTGGGGATATCTCACCGTATTAATACTTTCTACAACTATGCTTGTAAAGTTTTCTATTGAATTACAATTACAAGGTGGTAGACAGATTTCAAATCACATGCCAAATTAAGAAAAGCAGAGAAAAAAAGGAAAAGAAACTCATGATCAATTTTATTCCAAAATCTGAAAACGAGCTAAAATTTTCCTAATCACCATAAGGCCATTAGTCTATGTGATTCCATTTTTATTCGTCTTGATGAGGTTACTGATTTTTTAAAATTATAGCCTGCTCTGCAAAAAGAAAAGAAAAGAAATACGTTAAAGACTTATGATGGTTATCTGATATATCAGAAAGACATATGTAGTAAAATTTCTAGGTCTAAGAGTAGGACTGTTTTTAAGTCTTTTGATAGTCATTGCCAATTTTTCTCCAGAAAGACTGACCCATGATGCTCTCAGTTAGGGTAGCAGTATTCCCCAGGGGCCAAGATTATGTTTTATTATCTTTGTTTTATCAGGCTATGCCTGGTGCCTAATAGGTACATGATGCATATTTCAATTTAAAATTGTTACTTCCTTGCAGTTCTTTTGTTTGTTTAGCATAAAGAGGTCTCACATATTGCATGTTGTTGTTGATGTTAACTGCCATTGAGTTGACTCTGACTCAGGGCGACCTATATGTTACAGAGTAGAACTGTGCTCCATAAAGTTTTCTTCGCTGTATTCTTAACAGAAGCAGATTGCCAGGACTTTCTTCCTGCAAGTACTACTGGGTAGGTTCAAACTGCCAACCTTTAGGTTAGCAGACAAGTGTAAACCACCTAGGCACAGAAAGATTTAAACCGAATATTAATTTTTTTAACTGAAATTCAAATTTAACTGTGCATCCTGTTTTTTCATTTGCTAAATTTGACAACCCTATTCACTTGTATGGGGTTGCTTTGAGTCGGAATCGATTTGACAGCACCCAACAACAACAATGTTCATTTGTACAATCAAGATCATAGCAACCCCTCTCTCACAATTATGCCATGATAGTCACCAGCTGACAGGTAGTAGGCCCTCCTCAAATGTTAGTTAAAATATTAAAATAATTAATTTCCCTTCACACTTGCCATTGTAGGTAGCTACAATTTACTGAACGGTAACCAAGTTCCAAGCAACTTAGAGATATTATTTTTAATCTTCTCAACAACCATGCAAGGTCAGTATAATTACAATTTACCGATGAGGCAACTGAGGCTTGAGAGGCTAATAAATTTATCACTCCAGGCCATGTGGAAATGAGATTCGATTCCAGGCTCTCTGATTGCAAATCTCACACTCTGATCACTGCCCCAGGCTGCCTGAAACTAACTCCTGAAGGAGCCACTGGTGGCGACTACATTACTAGCGTCATTTGTTCTTTCCTCCAACACATATTTACTGAGCCCCTACTGTGTTCTGGTAGAGAATATAGTAGAGAACAACACCAGAAATGTATCTGTAATCTTGCTGTTTGCATTTTAATAGGGAGGACAGACACTAAATAATATCATTTTGGACAATGTAAAGTATGAAGAAAAGCAAAGTCAGGTAAATGGATGGTGTTATGGATGAAATCATGTCCCCTTCAAAATATGTGTTGGAATCCTAACCCTAACCTGTGGATAGAAATAGGGTTTTCTTTGTTATTTTAATTAAATCATACTAAAGCAGTGTGGGTTCTAAATCTAGTCCCTTCTGAGTTATAAAAAGAGCAGATGACACCTAGAGACACATGCACGTGGGGGAAGACAGATGCCATATGAGGATCATCTACAAGCCAAGAAACCAAGGAACACCTAGGGCTACTGAAAAGGAAGGAATCAACAAGGTCAAGACCCTGGTTTGGATTTTTAGACTTCGGGATTGTGAAAAAATAAATTTCTCTTCTTTAAAGCCGCTTACTTGTGGTATTTGTGTTACAGCAGCACTAGGAAACAAAGACAGATGGAAACTGTCAGGAGCCTGGGGTCTGTTGGGCAGAGGAGGAGATCTTCAAGTAAAGATCTACACGATGAGAAGCAGTAAAAAGAAACCAAACCAAATCCATTGCCGTTGAATTGATTCCGACTCATAGCAATCCTGTAGGACAGAGTAGAACTGCCCTGTAGTGTTTCCAAGAAGCGGCTGGTGGATTTGAACTGCCAGCCTTTCAGTTAGTAGCCAAACACGTAACCACTGTGCCACCAAGGCTCCAAGAAGAAGTCAGCCATTGAGAAATCATGGGAAGAGATTGCTAGGTAAAGGAACAGCTTATATGAAGGTTCTGAGGCAGGAAATTATTGGAATGTCTGGGTCTTGATCTTTAAGGAAGAGAAAGAAGACCAGCATGGTTGAGGTTATAGACGGTGAGGGAGAGAATGGTAGGAGATGAGGCTGGAGATGTTGACAAGGGCCAGATTGTGAGGGATTCGTCATCATGTAGGCCAGAGCCCTCTAGAAGTCCACCAAACTCATTTACTTGTCCTCGTGGACAAACAGCTCGACTATATTTCCCAGACTTCCTTGCAGTCTGGTGAGGCCATGAGACTGAGTTCTAGCCAATGAATTCTCCTAAGCCAATCTGACTTATTATTTCTTCAATATGGCAACATTAGGAGCCACATATTTAAGAAGGCAGAGTCCTAAGACGGACGGAGTCTGGATCCCTGTATCACTGCTTGAAGATGAGCTTCCCATTGATCAGGAACACATGTTTGGACTTTGTACATACAAGAAATAAACTTCCATTACGTTTTACCACTGAGATTTAGGGATGTGCCTTATATAGCAGCTAGTACTTCCTTAACATGAGTAAGGTGCATGGATTCTTTTTTTTCAGTGTGATGGGAAGACATTAGAAGATTTTTCAGTGGAAGCACGCCATCATCCAATTTAAGTTGTGCCTGATTTAATGTTTCAGATAGAATTTGTTAGCTGACTTAGCGAAGGAATGGGGTTAATGAAGCCAGTGAGCATTTCACTGGTCAGCATGCCTGTGAATTTCGTTCTGTTTTTGCGGCTAGAATGCCAGTTAGCCACTTCCAGGGGAGCATCAGAACAGACAGTGGATGATCCTACACAAACCATCTTCCTTACTGGGTAAAGGATCATGAAGTGTTGTCTGTTGAGTGTTAGTCCCTACGGTTTCCTTTGGACAGAAATTTTTATTCCATCTTATATCCTCCCAAGCCTATTCCTTGTCCTTCCCACTTCCCTATCTCGGTAATGGCACCCCCATCTACCCAGGAGTTATTCAGATGCCTTGCCATGGTCAGAAAGGCCCTACATGACCTGCCCCTTTCTACCGTTCTATTTTCCAACTTTCTCTCCTAACACTTAGCTCTGGTCATACTGGTCTCCTTCCTGCTCCTCAGACAAAAGCCAGCTTGACCTGGCCTTAGGGTCTCTACATAGTTTTCCTTCTGTTGAGAACACTATCACCTCAAGCTGTTTGCACAGCTGCCTTGTCTCATCATTAAGGTCTTAATGATAGTAGTTAACAGTACTGCCCAGCGAAGATGCTGTGACCACCCAACTGAAGTTACCTCCCAATCACACGCATATCATCTCTGTGTATCATTGTCTACCTAATGCTCATCACTGAGGCAGAGCCCCAGAAGGAGGCCATGGTAACCAAGTCGTTAGTTGCCATAGAGTTGACTCTGATTCATAGCCACCCCGTGTACAACAGAACGAAAAGTTGCCCAGTCCTGTGCCATATTCGTGTCTCTTCCAACCCGAGAGGCTCATCTTCCAGCACTCTATTAGACAATGTTCTGTTCTAATCTATAGGGTTTTTATTGGTTCATTTTCAGAAATAAATCGCTAGACTTTTCTTCTTAGCCTGTCTTTGTGTGGAAGCTCTGCTGAAACTTGTCCACCATGAGTGACCCTGCTGGTATTTGAAATACTGATGGCAGAGCTTCTAACATCACAACAACATGCAAGCCCCCACAGCATGACAAACTGAGACAGGTGATGGGATAACTAAGTAGGAGGAAAAATTACGGGGACCACGTTCATAAGTTTTGTCAGACCTTGGTGAATAAAGGCAGTTCAGCTTGGTTGGCTAGATGAGAGTGGCTGGCAGCTATGTCCCTCCCTCAGGGTGACAGTTGAAATGTGGAATGAACTGTGAGTCGGGACATGAGCTGGCCAGGCCTGCAGCACAATCAGAGAAGTGGGAGAGGATGGGGTGCACCCAGCTATCAGGAGAGGGCAGGAAATGGCATCACTGAAGCAGGAGGAGAAGAGAGTGGCTGATGCTACTCATTGGAAAGGGACATTGGCGAGCACACCTGAGCACCACTCCCCTCCCCCCAAGGACTTCCGGAGCTCATTGAGAGGAATCTGATAGAAGTTGGAGCTTCCCCAGGCTGTGTGGGGATTGAGCCAGCGAAATTCAGTTTGTTACTGGTACCAGGTCATGGGGAAAATTGTGGGTAACATTACAAAGCCCCTTCTTTATGGACATGGTGGGGCTGGGGTGGGGGAGGGTGGGTTAGCTGGACTAAGGCAGCTTGAGATGTAAAGAATGCTGATTTCACTCAGTCTTCTGCAGCGGAGAAAGGCCAGCCTCACAGGACATTTTTGTGGGCCAGTTGTAAGGGGAGCTCTTAGCCAGAGAGGAATCTTTGGTCTTATCAGTCTTCCGGCTGCGTCAGTCCTGGGAGCATTTGTGGGAAGGGTTGGGTATGTGTTGTGGTATGGGGAGGAATCTTTACTTCAGGCAATGCTTTGAGCTAGACAACCCATTAGGAGAAACTTCTTCCCCTATTCTCATGTTTCCACCAGAAAACTTAGCCCCACTTTTCAGGAGGTGTAAGTATTTTGAAGTAACTCACTTTCTATCTTTTGCTCACTGAATCTTATCCAGAGGCATATGGAGTGCCCAATCTAATTGGCCAAACCAGCAAATGGAACTGAATGTGTCTGCTCTTCTTTCCTCCTTTCTGATGGCCTGTCTGCAGGACTGAGGCATTCTCCCAGAGCCCCACATACAGCTGCTCAGGGTGTGCTCTACAAAACTCCGTGGGGTACCATTTGCATAGATTGAGCCAGGCCAATGGCGCCCCCTAGAGTTGAGCAGTGTGCCAGCCCTGCATTCTCCTCCACCGCCAGTCCCCCCTGAGGTTAACATCTCTGGGTCAGGGCCCAGAGCCAGGCTTTAGAGGCAGTGCTGGAAGTTTACCTCTCGTTATTCTAGTATAGGGCTCTGTGGTTGGCAGAATGATGGTACCTCAAAGATGTCCATGTTTTAATCCCTGAAACCTGTGAATGTGTTACCTTACATGGCAAAAGGGACTTTGCAGATGTGATAGGAAGATTATCCTGGATTAGCCAGTGGGTCCAATGTAATCACAAAGTTCTTTAAAAGTGAAGGATGGAGGGAGGAGTGTCAGAGTCAGTGAGCGGTTTGAAGACGCTATGCTGATGGCTTTGAAGATGGAGGAAGGAACCATGAGCCAAGGAATGCTGGTGACCTTTAGAAGCTGGAAAAGGCAAGGGAATGGATTCTTCCCCACAGTCTCCAGACCTGCCAATATCTTGATTTTAGCCCAGTGAAAATACATTTCAGGCTTCTGACTTCCAGGACTGTAAGATAATAAATTTGTTACAGCAGCAATTGGAAACTAATACAGACTCAATTGGCATTAGGCAACAATTCTTCTCCCTGCTGCCGTGGCATCTGGCTCTTCTTCATGGGGTGTGCTCCAAGATCTGTGCTGTATAATATAGTAGCCACTAGCCAAATCTGGCTATTTAAATTTAAATTAATTAAAATGAAATAAAAACTTAAAATTCACTTTCTCTATCACACTAGTCACATTTCTTTTGCATGATAGCCACATATGGCTAGTGACTACCATTTTTCAATAGCACAGATTTAGAACATTTTCATCATCACAGAACGTTCTATTGGACAGTGTTGGTCTGGACTTAGGGAGAGGTAGCAGGAAACCCAGTTAGCCAGTGAGTACCAGCTATATTCTCTAATCAGGCAATACCGATAATAAAGCTGATAGGTTATCTTCCATCTGCCTTCTGTATTTATAGTTCTTTATCTTTTTCCCTGGGCACAGTGGAAGGTGGGTGTGATTAATCCCTTTAAATTGCAACACAACCAAGAAAGGACAAAGCCTAAGAGAAATGGAACCTAAAATGGAGACTGGAAGGCAAGGGCCCAGCTGCCAAGAGACCAGAGACGCCAGGCCCAGCCGACCTCAAGAGAGATCTGGGAAGGGAAACTGGTAATGTCCTACAGAAACATAACCCAGACAACAAACAGCTGGGTCTCTGGAACCATTGAGATCTAGATAATATTGGCTTGAAACCCCATTCCACTCCCTGAGCTGTCCAGCCCTCTTCCCTAGATTTCTGAGTATTCTTGACACTCTTAAGGTCTTCTTCAGCTCCATGCTAACCTCTCAGCATTACATCAACCCAGACCTGGTGCTCGGTTCCCTCTTTGATCTCAACACAAGGAACTCCCTGTGCCAACCATTTGAGAGGTATTGCAGGGTGGTGGTAAAGAGTGTGGGCTCCGAAGTCAGGCTTCCTGGGCCCTGCCACTTACTATCTCTGGGACCTTGGGTAACTTACCTCAGTTTCCTTATCTGGAATGTGGGGATAATTAGTCGTATCTACCTCATAGACTGGTTGTGACAATTAAAAGGGTTTATTTGTGGAAATTCCTGGAACAGTTCCTGGCACATAATAATCCTCAAAAGGCATTAGTTCCTATTTGCAAGTATATTAGACTTTACTGAAAATTTGAGGGTCACAGAGAGGAATCAGATGGTGTGCCCTGCTATGAATAATTCAAAATATCCAATTAGCCATTCATGGTCTTAAGTGTCCATTCAGCTTCTGCCACTGAGGGTTCTAATTAGCCACCTCCCCACCGTATGTGGCACTGGCATCCCCTCTGTCTCCTGGTTCCTCTCTTCTTTTTTTCCTCCCTTCTTTGGTTGGGGGTTTCCAAGGTGGAGGTCCAGCTGGCTTTAGCTGGGTATGGGTTTTATAATGCAAATCCCTGACTGCTTTTATGCAAGGAATTTTTCTCAGTCCAGATTTATTGCTGTTCATGTGTTTATGCCAGTGGCATTTCAGGCTCAAATAGAAGTTGTTATCTATATCAGAGGAAATGGGAGAGAGGGAGACGGGAGCTTCCAGACACTGGCTGTGAGCAATCAGCTGCGGCTTTGAGTCACTACTTTCTGGTCTTCCTCCTCAGGGTCTGGGCTGGGTGCTTTTCTGGAGTTGGTCTAAGGTTTATTCTGGGGCATCACTACAGTCCACTGTAAACACCATACCTCTGGAGAGAACAAGAAAGAATCTTGAGTGGGGAACATGGGAAAAATTGTGGGGGAGAGGGACTGATGTTGACCTTAGAGTCAAAGAGACCCAGGTTTCACTCCAGCTCTGTGATTCTGTGACCTTGGGCAAGTTATTTCACCTCTCTGGGCCTTAGTTTCCTTACATGCAAAACATACAAATAATAGTTACCCCATGAGGCTGCTAATATAGCTCGATGAGACAGTGTATTTAAAAGGCAAACAACAGAGCCTGGAATATGGTATACCAAAAAGAGAACAAACCTGTTGCCAACTCAGAGCAACCCTATAGGACAGAGCAGAGTTGCTCCATAGGATTTCCAAGGCTGTAATCTTTACGGAAGCAGACTGCTACATCTTTCTCCCTCGGAGCAGCTAGTGGGTTTGAACTGCCGGTCTATCAGTTAGCAGCCATGTGCTTAACCTCAGCACCACCAGGACTCCTAGGTATACAGTAGGTGCTCAATAGATAGTAATTATGACATTCTCTTACTCATTATGAGGTAGCTATTGCTGCCCCATTTTGACTAATCAAATCACCCATTTCAGGTGACAAAGCTAACAAACATCAGTGTTAGAAATGACAGCCCAATTATGATTTTTCCTTTGTCTTTTATATGTTATGCGAAAGTAATACATTAATATATTATTCTCTTTGTACAAGTTCTTAACAATTCAAAAGCATATAGAGTGAAAAGTGAAATTCATCCGTCATCAATCAACCCCACTGTCCTCGGAAACAACCACTGCTAACTGTTGACTATGGATGAGTACAGTTCATTTTCTAGGATGTTTCATAATAATTTTTGCACATACTTTTTAAACATGAATGGGGTCTATCTATCCATCCATTATGGATAGAATTGTGTTACCCCCAAAATATGTTTTGAAGCCCTAATCCCATCTATACTTGTTTCCTTGTTTGGAAATAGGGCTTTTCTTTTGTTATGTTAATGGGGTTAAACTGGAAAAGGTGTGACCTAAACCCTTATGAGTGGTGTCTTATAAAGAGACCAGAATAGACACACACACACACACATACACACACACACACACACAAAGGAACCATTTACCGGCCGAGGAATGCCGAAGAATGCCAAGAATTGCCAGCAGACAGCAGAAACTAGAAGAGAGGTCCACAGAAGGAATCGACACAGTCAAGACCTTGATTTGGACTTTCAGTCTCTAGAACTATAAGAAAATTCTTTTTTTTTTTTAATAATTTTTATTGTGCTTTAAGTGAAAGTTTACAAATCAAGTCAGTCTCTCACATAAAAATTTATGTACACCTTGCTACACACTCCCAATTACTCTCCCCCTAATGAGACAGCCCTCTCTCTCCCTCCACTCTCTCTTTTCGTGTCCATTTTGCCAGCTTCTATCCCCCTCTTCCCTCTCATCTCCCCCCCAGGCAGGAGATGCCAACATAGTCTCAAGTGTCCACCTGATCCAAGAAGCTCACTCCTCACCAGCATCCCTTTCCAATCCATTGACCAGTCCAATCCATGTCTGAAGAGTTGGCTTCAGGAATGGTTCTTGTCCTGGGCCAACAGAAGGTCTGGGGGCCATGACCACTGGGGTCCTTCCAGTCTCAGTCAGACCATTAAGTCTGGTCTTTTTATGAGAATTTGGGGTCTGCATCCCACTGCTCTCCTGCTCCCTCAGGGGTTCTCTGTTGTGTTCCCTGTCAGGGCAGTCATTGGTTGTAGCCGGGCACCATCTAGATCTTCTGGTCTCAGGATGATGTAGTCTCTGGTTCATGTGGCCCTTTCTGTCTCTTGGGCTCGTAATTACCTTGTGTCTTTTGTGTTCTTCTTTCTCCTTTGATCCAGGTGGGTCGAGACCTATTGATGGATCTTAGATGTCTGCTTGCTAGCTTTTAAGACCCCAGACCCCACTCTTCATAGTGGGATGCAGAATATTTTCTTAATAGATTTTATTATGCCAATTGACTTAGATGTCCCCTGAAATCATGGTCCCCAAACCCCTGCCCCTGCTACACTGGCCTTCAAAGAATTCAGTTTATTCAGGAAACTTCTTTGTTTTTGGTTTAGTCCAGTTGTGCTGACCTCCCCTATATTGTGTGCTGTCTTTCCCTTCACCTAAAGTAGTTCTTATCTACCAACTAATTAGTGAATACCTCTGTCCCAGTCTCCCACCCTCCCTCCTCTCGTAACCACAAAACAATGTTTTCTTCTCAGTTTAAACTATTTCTCAAGTTCTTATAATAGTGGTCATATACAATATTTGTCCTTTTGCAACTGACTAATTTCACTCAGTATAATGCCTTCCAGGTTCCTCCATGTTATGAAATGTTTCACAGACTCCTCACTGTTCTTTATCGATGTGTAATATTCCATTGTGTGAATATACCATAATTTATTTAACCATTCATCTGTTGATGGACACCTTGGTTGCTTCCAATTTTTTGCTATTGTAAACAGCGCTGCAATAAACACGGGTGTGTGTATATCTGTTCGTGTAAAGGCTCTTGTTTCTTTAGGATATATTCCGAGGAGCGGGATTGCTGCATCGTATGGTAGTTCTATTTCTAGCTTTTTCAGAAAGGGCCGAATTGATTTCCAAAGTGGTTATACCATTTGACATTCCCACCAGCAGTGTATAAGTGTTCCAATCTCTCCACAGCCTCTCCAACATTTATTATTTTGTGTTTTTTGGATTAATGCCAGCCTTGTTGGAGTGAGATGGAATCTCATTGTAGTTTTGATCAGTATTTCTCTAATGGCTAATGATCGTGAACATTTCCTCATGTATCTGTTAGCTACCTGAATGTCTTCTTCAGTGAAGTGTCTATTCATATCTTTTGCCCATTTTTTAGCAGGGTTATTTGTCTTTTTGCGGTTGATTTTTTGTAGTATCATGTAGATTTTAGAGATCAGACACTGATCAGAAATGTCATAGCTAAAAACTTTTTCCCAGTCTGTAGGTAGCCTTTTTATTCTTTTGGTGAAGTCTTTGGATGAGCATAGGTGTTTGATTTTTAGGAGCTCCCAGTTATCTAGTTTTTCTTCTGCATTCTTAATAATGTTTTGTATACTCTTTATGCCATGTAAGGGCTCCTAACGTTGTGCCTATTTTTTCTTCCATGATCTTTATCATTTTAGATTTTATATTTAGGTGTTTGATCCATTTTGAGCTTGTTTTTGTGCATAGAGTGAGGTATGGGTCTTGTTTCATTTTTTTTGCAGATGGATATCCAGTTATGCCAGCACCATTTGTTAAAAAGACTGTCTTTTCCCCATTTAACTGTTTTGGGGCCTTTGTCAAATATCAACTGCTCCTATGTGGATGGATTTATGTCTGGATTCTCAATTCTGTTCCATTGGTCTATGTATCTGTTGTTGTACCAGTACCAGGCTGTTTTGACTACTGTGGCAGTATAATAGGTTCTAAAATCAGGTAAAGTAAGGCCTCCCACTTTGTTCTTCTTTTTCAGTAATGCCTTATTTATCCGTGGCCTCTTTCTCTTCCATATGAAGTTGGTGATTTGTTTCTCCATTTCATTAAAGAATGTCCTTGGGATTTGGATCAGAATTGCGTTAAATGTATAGATTGCTTTTGGTACAATAGACGTTTTCACAATGTTAAGTCTTCCTATCCATGAGGAAGGTACGTTTTTCCACTTACGTAAGTCTCTTTTGCTTTCTTGCAGAAGTGTACTGTAGTTTTCTTTGTATAAGTCTTTTACATCTCTGGTAAGATTTACTCCTAAATATTTTATCTTCTTGGTGGATAGTGTAAATGGCATTGATTTGGTGATTTCCTCTTCAATGTTCTCTTTGTTGGTGTAGAGGAATCCAACAGATTTTTGTATGTTTACCTTGTATCCCAATACTCTGCTGAACTCTTCTATTAGTTTCAGTAGTTTTCTGGAGGATTCCTTAGGGGTTTCTGTGTATAAGATCATGTTATCTGCGTATAGAGATACTTTTACTCGTCCTTGCCAATCTCGATGCCCTTTATTTCTTTATCTAGCCTAATTGCTCTGGCTAGGACCTCCAACACAGTGTTGAATAAGAGTGGTAATAAAGGGCATCCTTGTCTGGCTTTTTTTTTTTGGTCTGGTTCCCGATCTCAAGGGGAGTGCTTTCAGGCTCTCTCCATTTAGGGTGATGTTGGCTGTTGGCTTTGTATAAATGCCCTTTATTATGTTGAGGAATTTTCCTTCTATTCCTGTTTTGCTGAGAGTTTTTATCATGAATGGGTGTTGAACTTTGTCAAATGCCTTTTCTGCATCAATTGATAAAATCATGTGATTCTTGTCTTTTGTTTTATTTATGTGGTGGATGACATTAATTGTTTTTCTAATGTTGAACCATCCCTGCATACCTGGTATGAATCCCATTTGGTCATGGTGAATTATTTTTTTGATATGTTGTTGAATTCTACTGGCTAGAATTTTGTTGAGGATTTTTGCGTCTACGTTCATGAGAGATATAGGTCTATAATTTTCTTTTCTTGTGGTGTCTTTACCTGGTTTTGGTATCAGGGATATGGTGGCTTCATAGAATGAGTTTGGTAGTATTCCATCCTTTTCTATGCTTTGAAATACCTTTAGTAGTAGTGGTGTTGACTCTTCTCTGAAAGTTTGGTAGAACTCTGCAGTGAAGCTGTCTGGACCAGGGCTTTTTTTGTTGGGAGTTTTTTGATTACCTTTTCAATCTCTTCTTTTGTTATGGGTCTATTTAGTTGTTCTACATCTGTTTGTGTTAGTTTAGGTAGGTGGTGTGTTTCTAGGAATTCATCCATTTCTTCTAGGTTTTCGAGTTTGTTAGAGTACAATTTTTCATAGTAATCTGATATGATTCTTTTAATTTCAGTTGGGTCTGTTGTAATATCGCCCATCTCATTTCTTATTCGGGTTATTTGCTTCCTCTCCTGTTTTTCTGTAGTTAGTTTGGCCAGTGGTTTATCAATTTTGTTGAGTTTTTCAAGAAACCAGCTTTTGGTCTTGTTAATTCTTTCAATTGTTTTTCTGTTTTCTATTTCATTTAGTTCTGCTCTAATTTTTATTATTCGTCTTCTTCTGATGCCTGAGGGTTTCTTTTGTTGCTCTCTTTCTATTTGTTCAAGTTGTAGGGATAATTCTTTGGTTTGGGCCCTTTCTTCTTTTTGGATGTGTGCATTTATTGATATAAATTGGCCTCTGAGCATCGCTTTTGGTGTGTCCCAAAGGTTCTGATAGGAAGTGTTTTCATTCTCATTGGATTCTATGAATTTCTTTATTCCATCCTTAATGTCTTCTATAATCCAGTCTTTTTTGAGCAGGGTGTTGTTCAGTTTCCAAGTGTTTGATTTCTTTTCCCTGTTTTTCCTGTTATTGATTTCTACTTTTATGGCCTCATGGTCAGAGAAGATGCTTTGTAATATTTCAATGTTTTGGATTCTGCTAAGGCTTGCTTTATGACCTAATATGTGGTCTATTCTAGAGAATGTTCTATGTGCACTAGAAAAGAAAGTATACTTGGTTGCTGTGGGGTGGAGTGTTCTGTATGTCTGTGAGGTCAAGTTGGTTGATGGTGGCATTTAGATCTTCCGTGTCTTTATTGAGCTTCTTTCTGGATGTCCTGTCCTTCACCGAAAGTGGTGTGTTGAAGTCTCATACTATTATCGTGGAGCTGTCTATCTCACTTTTCACTGCTGATAGAGTTTGTTTTATGTATCTTGCAGCCCTGTCATTGGGTGCATAAATATTTAATATGGTTATATTTCCTTGGTGTATTGTCCCTTTAATCATTATATAGTGTCCTTCCTTATCCTTTCTGATGGATTTAAATTTAAAGTCTATTTTGCCAGATATTAATATTGCAACTCCTGCTCTTTTTTCACTGTTGTTTGCTTGATATATTTTTTTCCATTCTTTGAGTTTTAGTTTGTTTGTGTCTCTAAGTCTAAGGTGTGTCTCTCGTAGGCAGCATATAGACGGATCTTGTTTTTTTTATCCATTCTGCCACTCTCTGTCTCTTTATTGGTGCATTTAGTCCATTTACTTTCACGGTAATTACGGATAGGTATGAATTTAGTGCTATCATTTTGATGTCTTTTTTTTGTGTGTTGTTGACAGTTTCTTTTTCCCACTTAATTTTATGTGCTGAGTAGATTATATATTGTCCTTTCCTCGTATTTGTTGCTGTTGATTTTGTTTCTGCTGAGTCTCTATTTTTTTCTTGTATTTTATTTTGATGAGTAGGATAGTTTGTCTCCTTTGTGGTTACCTTATTATTTACCCGTATTTTCCTAAATTTAAACCTAACTTTTATGTCTTTGTAATGCCGTATCTTCCTCTCCATATGGAAGCTGTATGATTACATTTCTTAGTCCCTCTTTATTATTCTAATGTTGCCTTCTTTTATATAACAACATTGCTCTTACCCTGTTTTGAGCTTTTTTTTTTTTAAATAATCTTGCTTTGCTTTTTTGGATTTCCCTGTCTGGGTTGACTTCTGGTTGCTCTGCCCAGTGTTCTAGTCTTGGGTTGATACCTGATATTATTGATTTTCTAACCAAAGAACTCCCTTTAGTATTTCTTGTAGTTTTGGTTTGGTTTTTATGAATTCCCTCATCTTGTGTTTATCTGGAAATGCTTAATTTCACCTTCATATTTAAGAGACAGTTCTGCTGGATATATGATTCTTGGCAGGCAATTTTTTTCCTTCATTTTTTGAAAATGTCATCCCATTGCCTTCTTGCCTGCACGGTTTCTGCTGAGTAGTCCCAGCTAATTCTTGTTGGCTCTCCTTTGTAGGTGACTTTTCGTTTATCCCTCGCTGCTCTTATAATGCTCTCTTTATCTTTGGTTTTGGCAAGTTTGATTATAATATGTCTTGGTGACTTTCTTTTAATATCTACCTTATTTGGAGTTTGATAAGCATCTTGGATAGATATCTTCTCATCTTTCACAATATCAGGGAAGTTTTCTGCCAACAAATCTTCAACAATTCTCTCTGTATTTTCTGTTATCCCTCCCTGTTCTGGTACTCTAATCACTCGCAGGTTATTTCTCTTGATAGAGTCCTACATGATTCTTAAGTTTTCTTCATTTTTAAAAATTCTTTTATCTGATTTTTCTTCAAATATATTAGTGCCAAGTGATTTATCTTTGAGTTCCAAAATTCTAGCTTCTACTTGCTCAATTCTGCTTCTCTGACTTTCTTTTGAGTTGTCTACTTCTGTAATTTTATTGTTAATCTTCTGAGTTTCTGATTGTTGCCTGTCTATGGATTTTTCCAACTTATTAAACTTTTCATTATGTTCCTGAATAATCTTTCTAATTTTTTCAATTGCTTTATCTGTGTGTTCTTTGGCTTGTTCGGCATATTGTCTAATTTCCTTCCTGATGTCTTGAATGGCTCTGTGTATTGAACTTTTGTATTCTGCATCTGGTAATTCCAGGAAGGCACTTTCATCTAGAAGATCCGTGGAGTCTTTGTTTTGAGAGCCTGTTGAGGTGACCATGGTCTGTTTCTTTATGTGACTTGATATTGACTGTTGTCTCTGAGCCATCTATAAGTTATTGTATTACTTTATGCTTACTTACTGTGTCGTAGCTTCTTGCTTTGTTTTGTTTTGGTATACTCCTATGGGTTGCTTGAGTGAGCTAGCTTGATTATTTTTGCCTTTGGAGCTCTGACTTCCGGTCCCTAGATGGCTAGAGCTGTTATCAGGTATATCAGTCTAGGAGTCCATTCAGTTTTGTTGTATGAATTCAGCTCAGGTTTCCAGGTAGCTGATATCAAGTGTGTGGTATAGGCTCTGTCCTACAGTCTTAGAGGGGCAGGGGTGATTGATGTATATACTAGTATCTGACTGCAGCAGGGGGTCATGCTCTGAACACGGCAGAGGGCTGAGAACAGACCCCAAAGTGTCTCTGAGGAAAGAGACATTAGAGTGTGCTGGTGGGTGGATTCTGCAGGGGGACCATGGGAGCCCAAAGTTTTTGGTTGTAAGGACTGGGAGGTATCAGTTATCTTTGGACCCCTGTTGCGGGTGGCTGGGTGACCTGAGTGGAGCTACCAGTCCTTAGGTCCCTGATGTGGGTAGGTGGGGACCTTGTTTAATAGGCAAAGCAATGTCAAACATCAAACACCCACCTCTCCACTGCACAGCTGAAATGGTTGAAGTCTGCTAACAAGAGCCTATTCTCCCGAAATAGGCCCACACAGGTCCATGCAGAAGGGAAAGTTGCTCAAAGTCCAAGGACTGTTTATGCCTGGATGGGAGCTGCTTCTGTCCTGAGCTCCCCCAGTTAGTGGAGCTAGCAAATTTTCTTTTCCCCGAAATGTAATTTTTTTCCTTCCCCAATGCCGGGAGGATAGCTCTAGGTGTTCAGCTGTGCCTATCTCAGGCCCAGGGAATTCAGCCGCTGAAGGCAGTTTGCGGGTAGGGGGGCACGTTAAAATACATGCAAGTACTTAGCTTTCACCGAGAGCACCATTCTCCTCAGGTTCCGGAGGTGTGAGTGGGCTGTGTGGCTGGCTGCTTCTCCCTGAGGAAACTGGGGCTGAACACTAGTACCAGCCGGCCATCGCCGCTGCTCCAGGAATGGTGCCTGAGGGCTCCCCACGATTCAGGTCCGGTAACTCCTCTCCGCTTCTGAATGGTCTCTTGCTCCTCCTACCCTTCAGTTCATTTTCTAAGCTTGCCTTTGAAGCTCAGGGCTCCCAGCTTGTCACAAATATACTCGTCTCACTTGTTTTTTTGGGTCTTTGTTGTAAAGAGGGTTCGCCGGAAGAGTCTGTCTATTCCGCCATCTTGGCTCCACCTTAAATTACTATTCTTTAAAGCCACCTGCTTGTGGTATTTTTTGTTGTTGTTGCAACAGCTCTAGAAAACTAAGACTCCATCCATCCATCTGTCCACCATTCCCTCCGTCCATCCATCCATCTTGTTGTGTAACTTGTTTTTGAAATGTTTAGCTCTACGTCTCAGAAAGTTTTCTTCATCAATACATGTAACTTTGTTTCATTTTTTGTTACCACTACTTAAAAACTACTTAAGATTCCACAAAATGGTTGTATGGGAAGTTATTTAATTAAATTTGTTAATGATTTCTCCATGGACAAGTGTGTGGAAGGTTTGCAGTGTTTCAACTTTTAATTTCACTTGTTGGCTTTGATTTTGGAGCTTTTGATGTAATCACATCTGCCAGTCTCCCCCGTTACAGCTTCTGAGTTTTATGTCTTACTTTGGAAGGCCTTCTTCCCATCTCCAGGTTATAAAAATACTCCCACGTTTTTTTCCAATATGCTAAACCCCCACCATTAATGCTAGACATGGGGCCCAAACTCTCAGTCAAATAAAACTTAAGGTCAGTGTTATTGAGTTGCTGAAGAAGCACGGTAATTGCCAATCACTGGTCATGTTGTAGCTGAGTTCAAGTTGTTAAGCAGTGTCCTTTATGGTTCTGATTTTTATGTTGAACTCTAACTCATCTTGGATTTATTATTTTGGTGTGGAGTGGAGTCTAATTTTATTTTTTCCCATGTAAATGAGCAGTTGTCTCAATGCCATTTGTTGGGTGGTCTTTCCCATCTCCTTCTGATTTAAATTGTCACCTCTATAATTAAAATACATCCCTACATATTGGTCTGTTTCTGGAATCTTCTGTTCCATTTATGTATTTTTAGGCTTTATTGTGTTCATTCATCATCTATTTTGTTCCTTTGTTCTGTACTTGAGCCAATAAGGGCTAAGAGTAGGGGCTTGGTTAATACAACAAATATTTTTGAATGAAGTAATGCATTAAATTACAGTAATAGATGCATTACTTCATCATTCTTGTCTTTCTTTTATTCTACTGCTAAATCTGATCTAAGGAGCCCTGGTGGTGGAGTGGTTAAGTGCTCAGCTGCTAACCAAAAGGTCTATGGTTCAAACCCACCAGCCGCTCCATGGAAGAAAGATGTGGCAGACTGCTTCTGTAAAGATTACGGCTTCGGAAACCCCATGGGACAGTTCTACGCTGTCCTTTAGGGTTGCTATGAGTTGGAATTGACTCAGTGGCAATTGGTTTTGTTTTTTGTTTTTTTTGTTCAGTCTGATTTGTTAATACCTATCTGGGATATTGCATCTAGTTTAACAAAGATGGACTATAGTTTTTTTTATTTGTGTGTTCACCTTGTCTAACTCTCATGCACTTGAGTGAGCAAATCCCATGGTCTTTCCACTGGATGACACCTCCTCTCCATTGCAGTTGGTCCTATGTTAGTGACAGATTTTATTCCCGGCTGTTGTGACAGCACTGTAGCCCTTGGTTGCATATTGTGAACTTGCTTAAGGAGGGTGCCAGGGTACCAAACTCCACTCTTTGTGAATGTGTGCATGTGTCTTTATGGCATGTTTCTGCATGGGTATGTGCGTATGTGTTTGTGCATAAGCCTATGTGCATGAATGTAAAGTATACATATACATGCTTGTGAACATGTGAATGAGAATATGCCTGTGTATGTACGTATATGAGTATAATGGTGTGCGTGCGTGTGGTGTGGTGTGTGTGTGTGTGGTGTGGAGTGTGTGTCGTGTGTCTGTATTTGTGCATGTATTCAAGAACTTCCTGCCTCAATCCAGGGCTACTCAGGACAATCTAGGGATTGCCTCAGCCTTCGGGGTTTTGGGGTGGGGTGGATCCATGGGTCAAGCTGAGGTACAGCTGGGAAAGGCTGAGGCAGGGAAAGTGAGGTACGGGACTGACTGTGTGGCTTTGAGAAAGGGATTTAACCTCTTTGAGCCTCAGTCTCCCCATGTGAAACATGGAGGAGACTCACCCCTGCTCTGTCCCCGCCTCCAAAGCTTGGTGTGAGACTCAAATGAGATGACATCTGGGAAAGCCCCTCATAGGTCAAAGCAAAAGGAAATGCCATCAAGCCCTGGTTTCTTGTTTTCCAGATGGCCTGTCACTAACAAGGTGGGGTGGGGACGCTGGGGCCCTGCAGAGTCTCTGTTTCTTTTGCACTGGGCTGTCAAACAAGCACGTGGAAATGTGCTTTCCCCCAGGAGTCTACCTCCCGACACACATCGCAGGGCCTGGATGCTTTTCAAATGCACAGACTTCACTTCTCTGTGTCCTGTCACTCTTTCTGCATCACTCCCTCCTCAACACACAGACTAGCCAAGACCAGATGAACTGCCTCTCTCCAGGGCAAACACGAGAAACATAGTACCAGCTTTGGAAGTCTGAGACGAATGTCAGCCACTCCATCTCACTGAGCCTGCTCTGCAGACTCCATCTCCTTTCCCTCAGATGACTATATTTGTAGGTTTAAAGGTACGTGGGATAGACTTGTCCCTGGGTGGTGCAAACTGTTAAGCACTCTGCTGCAAAATAAAAACTTGGTGGTTCAAGTCCACCCAGAAGTCACCCCTAGTGAACAGGTTTCAACAGAGCTTCCAGACTAAGAACGAGCAGGAAAAAAGGCCTGGCAATATACGCCCCCAAACTCAACCATTGAAAACCCTATGGAGCATAGTTCTACTCTGGCATACAGGGGGTCGCCATGAGTTGGAATTGATCAGATGGCAACTGTTTTTCCTTCTGGTTTGGGACAGACTTATGCATCGTGGCCCCAACTCCACCTTCCCTGCTTTAAATGCTATAGTGTGGGCAGCACGCAGCGTGATTTGCAGGGGGCAGCACTTGTGATGCTAACCATGCCACTTGGCAGTTGAAGACTGGACAGCCAGGAAATAGGGACAACAGGAAGACCAACCACTTTTGAGTCTGAGGTACCGTAGAAGAATGCTGTCCAACAGTCACCCACCTGACCAAATAGTGCCCAAAGCGATCAATCAGATTATAGCTCCTGGGCAGTGTATTAGGGCTCTTTTTTATACATTGTTGTTGTTAGCAGCTGTTGAGTCAATTTCAACTCATGGTGACCTCATGCGTGCACAGCAGATTGCTCCATAGAGTTTTCAAGGCTGTGACCTTTTGGAAGCAATTGCCAGGCATGTCTTCTGAGGCACCTCTGGGTGGGCTGGAACTGCCAAGCTTTCAGCTAATAGTTGAGGGGTTCCTCTTTCTTATGTAAGTGATAGAAAAAACCCAAGTCAAATTAGCTTAAGGAAAAAATAAAATTTGTTAGCTCACGTAATTGAGAGATCTAAAGGTATGTTTTAGGTAGAGTTCAATCTAGATTCAATCATCTTCAGAGTGTACGCTCTCTCTTCACCTCTTGGCTCTATTTTCCTCTCTGTGTTGGCTGCATATTCTCCTCCAACAGTCAGATCAACTCACTGTGATGAAAGAATAGTACCACTAGCAGTCCTGACTTCACAGCCTCCCAAGATTTCCCAAGTAGGAAGCCATCTTCCCAGATTGCTTTAGCAGAAAATCCCAGCTCAGGTCATGGCCCATCCCTCATCCAATCACAATGGTTAGAGAGATAAGGTTTTTTTGATTGACTATCTTAAATCACTGACCCATCTCTGTGGCTGGAGTGGGAGGACTGGTAGTTTCCCAGAAGCACTTGGAGCAGGGGAAGAATGCATTCCCAAAAGGGATCCTGGATAATCCAAATTTGTGTTTGCTTCAGGAAGAAAGTATTCTGTCTCATTTTGGAGAAAATGGATCCCTCCACTTAAGTTGCTTCCTGAGCCCTGGTTGGCAATGTTTTGCACTGCTTTGAAGCTGTCTCAGTAAAATGAATAAGATGAAGTGGTTATAGCCTTTACGTTAAGTATGCAGATTTCTTCCTCCACCTCACATTTCCAAGGATCCTTGCAATCAGATTATCACTCTGAGTTATCTGCACATGTCAGTCTCTTTTCTGAAACTTAGAAAACAGCCTGGAAAGAACAGCTTAAAGTTTTCCTGGATGTTGCCTTTCTTTTAATCTGATCATATTTGGCAAGAGAAAGTTCAATGTTAGATGCCAGCTTTTGGTAGGATCATTAATAACATTGATTGAATCCTGGAGAGAATCACCGAAGTGGTGAAGGTCCTGGACATTTTATGTTTATGAGGAATCGCTGAGGAAACTAGAGATGTTATTTATCCTGAAATCCAGAAGACATATAGGCTCTACTAGCCAGTAATTTTATATGGGGAGGGCTCATCTGTGCAAGGGACAGTAGATTTATTTTTAATCCTATGACCCTGAGTTTCTTTATCTTAAAAATGGATGAAAATAATGAATTAATTAAGATTAGCTCAGCTCTGAGTGACCAAAAATTCAAAATAATAGAAGTTCTTTTCTGTCTAATATAAACAAGTCCAGAAAGGAGCAGTCTAGGGCTGGTGTGGTTGCTCTGTGATCATAAAGGACTCCAGTTCTCTCATTTTATTGCTCTTCCATCTTCAACACATGACTTCAACCTCATGGTCCAAGATGGCAGTTTGAGTTCCAGCCATTCCCTTAGCATCCCAGGCAACAGAAAGGAGGAAGGAGATGAAGAACGGTTTATTCTCATTAAGTACATTTTCTGAATGTTGCACACTCTTTCCTCTTATGCCTCATTGGCGAGAACCCATGTACTGAGAGCCAAACTGGATTAAATAACTGCCCAAATACCTCTGAAATCTACCTTTTTATGATGACTTTTAAGAGTGAATAGGAGCGCTCCCCATGAAGGCCATTAATGTTAACCCATGAGACAGACTTGTTTTAATGTCACTGACTCAAACCTTGTGAAAAGTTTAGAAAGGAGCTGGAATGAAATTAATTTTTTCTCTCTATGTAAAAAAAAGGACTGATAAGCAAAGATAAGTTAGATATAGTGGGATGATTAACATTTTGGAAGAAAAAAAATTTCAAGCATAGCTCGTGCAGTCATGTGCTTGAGAATAATTGGTTGGTCATGAGTTGGAATTGACTTGATCGCAACTAACCAAAAAGAGTAGAAAATACCCTTATCTATCAGTTAAAGCAGGCCCCCTAAGCTTTCACATGAGTTAAAAATCAAGGAATTTGATTAAATGAACTTCATAGTGCCTTTCCAATGATTCTATGAAAATTATGGTACATAATACAACAAAATTTCTAGGTTTGCCCTATCCAACTGCCAACATGACCTCGATATCTTCCTTCTTTGTTTTCCTGCTAGTAACAGTCATCTATTGCTGTACAACAAATTACCACGAACAGTGCCGTAAACATACATTTATTATCTCACCGTTGCTGTGGGTTAGGAGTCTGGACACAGATTAGTTGGGACCTCTCTTTAGGATCCCTTACAAGGCTGTAACCAAGGCGTCCACCAAGACTGTGGTCTCATCTGAAGGGCTGATTAGGGAAGGATCTTATTCCAAATTCATGGGGTTGTTGACAGAATTTCAGTTCCTCAAAGGTTGTTGGATTGTGGGTTTTGATTTCTAGCTGGCTGTTGACTAGAGGTTGCCTTCAGTTCCTTGCCACATGGTCCCGCCAACATAGCAGCTTGCTTCATCAAATCCATCATGGGAAAGATTTTGCTTGTAAGATAAAAGCCACAATCTTTTCTAACCTAGTCACAGAAGTGACATCCTTTAACCTTGGCTATATTCTATTGGTTAGAAGCAAGTCGCTAGCAAGCCCACACACAACAGGGTGGGCTTATATCAGGTGGTGAGCATCAGGAGGCAGGGATCAGTGGGGGCCATCTCAGAATCTGCCTGCCACACTCCTCTTCTTAATCTTATTTCACACTCAACTTCTTTGACTTCAGCTTTATCTTCATCATCTCTGTCAACACTTATGAGCTATCATATGCCAGAAATTAGGCTAAGTGCTTTATATGCATTATCTCAATTAACGGTTTCCACCTTATGAAACAGATATTATTACTATTATTATATCAATTTTACGCAAGAGGAAACCGAGGTTTGAGACAATCAAGTAAGTTGCCTAAGGTTGCAGAGCTAGTAAGTGGCAGAGCCAGAATTTGAGCCCAAATCTGTTTAATTTAAGAACCCTTAACTACAATGCTATCCTGCCTTCCGGACACCTACAGCCTGCTCAGTGAGGCTCTCGACCACAACTGTCTGTGAGTGGTCCTGGGAGAATTTGGGTCTTGATGTCTATCTATTTCATGAAACATCCAATTTTTAAATATTGTTTCCTATGGATATCAGAAGAGAGCAACATCATGGAGAATCAAAAAGCCATTGGCGTTCTGGTTTTGAAAACTGTCTGGCGTACCCTCAGATATTTACCACCTGATCTACTCTGCCCTGCTTACCACGTCTGGTTTGGCCATGCTCTTGGTGGCAACCTAGATCTAAAGCTAAGAAGTACCGAGGTTTTCAGTCTGGTGGAATGAAACCAGGAAGCAAAACATGGAAAATGCAGGCGCTTATGGTCTTATTTCTCCCTTGGGGTTTACCGTGAAACTAACGAGCCTTAGGCTTTGTGGTCCCTCACTTGCCTAGGAGCAGTCCTAGAGGTAGTGTCACATGGTCATACGTTTTTGTAAGATATTTTAACTGTAATGACTGACTGCTGTCTCTTTCCACTCCACATCCCCTCCCTCCTGCTTCCTTTGTGTTGTGCGGCTTTGGAGCGACTATTCTTTCATGTTGGGTGGTGATGGGATGACTGAGCATATTTTATATGCACAGTTTTTTTTTTTTTTCTTAAAGAGATCCAAAATTGTAAAAACTTTACGTAGATAGGTAGGTAGGTAGGTAGGTAGGTAGATCGATAGATCAACTGATAGATCAATTGATCGATTGATCGATATAGGTAGATAGATGATAGATTAGATAGATAGACAGACAGACAGATAGGCAGATAGATGATAGATAGATAGCTGCTGTTGAGTCAACTCCAATTCATGGCAATCTTACGTACAACAGAATGAAATGCTGCCCAGTACTGCATCATCCTCATGATTGCTGACATGTTCAAGTCCATCCTTGTGGCTATAGTGCTCATCCATCTCTTTGAGGGTCTCCTTTACCCTTGTTGGCCCTTTACTTCACCAGACATTATGTTGTTCTCTAGCAGTTGATCTTCTCCTGGTGATGTGTCCAAAGCAAGCCAGAGGAGCAATATTATGTTGTGCTGCATAAAGTTTTCATTGGCTAATTTTTGAAAGTAACTCACCAAGCCCTTCTTCCTAGTCTGTCTTATTCTGGAAGCTTCCCTGAAACCTGTTCACCATGAGTAACTCTGCTGGTATTTGAAATACTGGTGGCATAACTTCCAGCATTAGAGCAATGCACAGGCCACCACTGTGTGACAAATTGACAGGTGGATGGTATCTATCTGTCTACCTACCTATGTAAAGTTTTTACAATTTTGGATCTCTTTGGGAAAAAAAAAAAACCCAAAACTGTGCATTTAAAATCTGCTCAGCCATCCGATCACCACCGGACACGAAAGAATAGTCACTCCAAAGCCAGGCAACACAAAGCCCCCCAAACTGAATCTGCTCCTCATTGCTTTTGTTATTCGTTCTGTGACTCAGGGTCCTCTTTCCAAGTAGCTGTGGGCCCATGAGCAACCAGTAGGACAGAGGGCACGATGCCTCTGTCTTCACGTCACCCTTGGGGGGGTCCGTTTCAGGTCTAGGAGCAGATTCAATGGCCTGAGGGCCCTGAGTGACTGCCTGACCTAGGTGCCTCTCCGGAATGAGCCTATTATTCATTCACAAGCCCGGTTATTTTATGAGGCCAATTAAATCGGGAGGCCAGGGAAGGGAAATTCCAACATTGTGCAAGGCTGCGTCTCCCCCTCCTCATCTCTCTTTTCTCCCCACTGGAGTTGGGTCTCTGCCACTGTTTAAATTTAAGCCGATTTGCTATTCCAGCATCTGCAGTTTGATTATTTGACTATTGCTTGGCTCTTGGTCAAACCACTGGGGAGCTCACTAGCCAGTGATTAAATCTCGGCCATGATTAGAATGGTTTTATTTTAGCTGGGCCCCTGTTTATGAGCCCACTGGTATTAAGTACAGTGTTATTGTAATGAGGTATTAGCCTCATAGAAATAATCATGTGGAGAAAGTGGCTGCAACTCGTGGGCTGAGGAATGCCAGACAAATGGAGTCGATTATTTGGCCAATACATCTTCCCTTGGTCTTTCATTTTGTTGTGAAAGAGTGTGTGGGAAGAGATGAGAGGAGACCGGCCATCACTGGGCACCTATTGTGTCTCAGGCACGGTCTAGGCACTTTTCTATGTTATCCATTTTATTTTGAGATGACCCAGCAAGATGTCATTATTAAAGGTCCGGTTGCTGTTGAGTCAGCTCTGACTCGTGATGACCCCACGTGTGTTAGAGTAGAGCCATGTTCCGTAGGATGTTCGATGGCTGATTTTTTGGAGGTAGATCACCAGGTCTTTCTTCTGAGGCACCTCGGGACAGACTAGAACCTCCAATCTTTCAGTTAGCAGCCAAGTGAGTTAGCCTGGGACTTGTAGCATTGTTGTTGTTAGGTGCCAATGAGTCGATCCTGACTCATAGCGACCCTATGTACAACAGAACAAAGCACTGCTTGGTCCCCCGCCATCCTCACAACTGTTGCCATGTCTGAGCCCATTGTTGTGGCCATTGTGTCGATCCACCTCATTTAGGGTCTTCCTCTTTTTTGATGACCCTTTATTTTACCAAGAATGATGTCCTTCTCCAGAGACTCTTCCCTCCTGATAACATGTCCAAAGTATGTGAGGCAAAGTCTCGCCATTCTCCCTTCTATGGAGCATTCTGGCTGTACTTCTTCTAAGTCCTGTTTGTTCGTTCTTCTGGCAGTCCATGGTATATTCAATATTCTTCACCACCACCACAATTCAAAGGCATCAATTCTTCTTCGGTCTTCCTTATTCATTGTCCAGATTTCACATGCACGTGAGGCTATTGAAAACACCATGGCTTGGGTCAGGCACACCTTACTTAGTCTTCAAGGTGACATCTTTGCTTTTCAGTACTTTAAAGAGGTCCTTTGCAGCAGATTTGCCCAATGCAATGTGTCTTTTGATTTCTTGACTGCTGTTTCCACCAGTGTTGATCATGGATTCAAGTAAAATGCAGCCCTTGACAACTTCAATCTTTTGTCTATTTATCATGATGTTGCTTATTGGTTCAGTTGAGAAGATTTTTGTTTTCTTTGAGTTGAGGTAGCATTATTAGCATACCCGTATTTTCAGGGAAGCACAGAGATGTTAAGAAAATTGCACTTGGACACACAGCTAGCAAATGGAAGAAGTGTATGTCGAAACGAGTGTGTTTCATGTGAAGTGCTCGGTTTCTTCCACTTTAAGATGAGGGACATGGACACACTCTTTGAGCACTGCCAGCTCCTACCGGCCTCGTTTTGGGCCTGATAGTCCCAGCGGTGGAAATGCTCTGGGCTAAGGAAAGGCGAGTGGAGGCTGCTGCTTGGTGGGAGGAAGCATGAGTGGTGAGAATTCAAGTAGGGTCGTTGGTAGAAAGAATCACCAAGATTGCTGTAGAAGTGACTTTAAGTTTGTGGTTTTGCTTCTTGACTTCTTAGTGAGCACAAAGCAGAGTAATGAAACGGACAGAGCTGCTACCCCAGGTCAAAAACAAACAAAGAATAAAAAAACCAAACCCATTGCCATCAAGTCGATTTTAACTCATAGCAACCCTATAGAACAAAGTAGAGCTGCCCCGTTATAATCTTTGTGGAAGCAGACTGCCACCTCTTTCTCCAGCAGTGGGTTCTAACTGCAGACCTATCAGTTAGCAGTTAAGTGCTTAACAACTGTGCCCCCAGGAGTCCTCTGGGAATACAAGTGCACCTAATCATGTAGCCTTCATTGTCACCATCATCCCTCTGCATGTTTTGCTTGACCTGGGTGGGAAATCAATTATCAGTGTTCTTTTGTTTTTTAAGAAAGGGTGGGTGTTCCTTTTTATGAGTGAAAAGCATTGTTTCTCCTCCTCACCCCAACCCTTCTTTTGATCTAGCTAACTTGGTCATCCTTGAGATCTTGGCTTAAAAGTCACATTTTCCTTGATCTCTGCTTCTATATGTCCCCCTGGCACCTTGTAGGAACCCCTGAGTGATACAAATGGTTAATACACTGGGCTGTTAATTGAAAGGTTGGAGGCTCAAATCCACCCAGAAGAAAGGCCTGGTATCTACTTCCGAAACATCAGTCACTGAGAACCTTATGGAGCAGTTATGGGTTGCCATGAGTGGGAATCGACTTGATGGCACCAACAGCATCTCCTCTTCTGTAACGCTCTACATGCTTGTGGTGAGCAGCTCCCACCTGTCTTCCCCAGAGGAAGCTCTATGAGGGCAGATTTAGCTGGCCTCCTTCCCACCTGGGCCACTGGCCCAGTTGGTGGCCCATGACAGTGGTCACTAAATGAGTGCATGCTGACTGCACGTGTGGCAGCCCCCTCTGGCCCTGGCCATTCCTTGCCTCACTCTCGGTTCTGTTTCCAAGTGGCCTATTGGAGAAAAGGGCATGGATGATGGAAGTGTGGGTGGAAAAAGAGGTTGAGGAATTTTGTGCAAATGAACCACATTGAGCAACAGCAAATTCACCGCATTCTTGAGAAGCCTGTGAAAATCTGGCAGACACAAAAGGGTCTTGTGAGTGGAGTGTCAAAGAGTGAGTGTAACCATGGACATTTTTTAGGAGTGGGGGAATGGGTGAGGAATCGCTATGTCCTTTTTCACAAGAGAGAACTGTGTCTTCCTCATTTTTAATGTCTCTGTATTTCTTATACAAAGGGCCCAGTTGATGCTTTAGAAGAATTTTCTCTCTTGGAAAAGCAAATTCTGTTGTGTTAACACCAACAAGGAAGCCTTCTCTGGCATGAAGCAGTATATTGTCAATGAGGTCTTAAAGAAATTCTATTCTACACTGTGTGCTTAAGGACATTCACAGACAGTGGAAAGATTGATTCTTTGTGTTTCTTTTTTTAAAACATTTTTTTTTTTTGAAGTCATTCCAGACCTACAGAAAAAGATACAAGTATAATACCGTGAATTCTGGAATCTTCTTCACCTAGATTTCCCAAAAGTTAACGTTTTACCACATTTACTTTATCATTCTCTCTTTATATGTACATAGTATCATTCTTTTTCTGAATTACATATAAGATGCCTCTTTATCTCTAAATACTTCAGTGTGTATTTATCCAGGAAACAAGGACACAATGATCAAAATTAGGAAATTAGCACTGGTCTAATAGTATTACCTAATCCACAGTCCTTATTCAGATGAAGAAACTGAGGCACAGAGAAGTTAAACAAGTTGCCCAAAGTCACACAGCTACTAATACATGGTGGAGATGTGCTTCCAACCCACTTCCTCTGGCCCTAGAAGTGCCTGTTTAATTACCCAATAGTGGCCTGGATTATAAAAGCAAAAATTTTTTTCTGGTTTCGGATCCAATTCAGAATCATGTCTTGAATTTAGTTATCATTGTCTTTTTACAACAGCCCTCAGGCTTTCTTTGTCTTTTACTACCTTGACATTTTTTAAGAGTATGGGCCAGTTATTTCTAGAATGGCCCTCAATTTGCGTTTATCTAATGTTTCTTTATAGTTAGAGTCAGGTTTTGCATTTTTGGCAGAAATGTCATAGAAATGATACTGAGTCATAAAGACCGGTTTGTGTGTGTGTGTATGTGTGTGTGATAAACACATATGTAACAAAACATCTGTCATTTCAACATTTTTTACATGTACAATTCAGTGACATTACTTACATTCATCATTTTGTTCAACCATCACCACTACCCATTTCCAAATTTTCCCATTTCCCTTAACAGAAACTCATTGCCCCCTAAGCAGTGGATCCTCTTTCCCCCTCCCTCCCAAGCACCCCTGGTAACCACTAATAAACTTTGATTTCTATACACTTTTGTATTCTAGATATTTCATATAAGAGGAATCATGCAATATTTGTCCTTTTGTGTCTGATTTATTTCACCCGTCATGATGTTTTCAAGGTGCATCCATGTTGTAGCATGTATCAGGACTTCATTTCTCTTTATTTCATTGTATGTATAGACCATATTTTGTTTATCCATTCATCTGTTGATGGACATTAAAGGCTATTGTTTCTAAGTCTTTGGCATTGAATAAAGGTTGGAAACATCACAGAGGGGTTATAATACCAGGCCTTAGAATCACTCGTTAGATAAGCAGTTTAGTGTGGTGACCTTCAGAAAATCATTTCACCTCTCTGAGCCTTTAGTTTACTAACCTGTAAAATGGGAAAAGTGGCAGTGGCGTACATATATTGAGCACTTACTATGTGCAGGGGGTTGTTTCAAGTGCTTTATATGTAACGACTCATTTAACCCTTACAACAACCCTATGAGAGAGGTATTTTTTAAGAAATATTATTATCTACCACAGATGAAGAATTTGAGGCACAAGAGAGGTTAAACAAGTCACCCAAAGTCACTGTTATGGATTGAATTATGTCACTCCCTCCCTCAAATGTGTGTCAACTTGGCTAGGCCATGATTCCCAGTATTGTGTGGTTGTCCACCATTTTTTGATCTGATGTGATTATCCTATGTGTTGTAAATTCTAACCTCTATGATGTTAGGGTCAGAGAGTCATATAGGGTCACTGTGAGTCAGAACATGGTTTGCGATGTTAAAGAGGCAGGATTAGAAGCAGTTATGTTAATGGAACAGGACTTAATCTATAGGATTAGGTTGTATTTTGAATCAATCTCTTTTGAGATATGAAAGAGAGAATCCAGCAGAGAGGAGAGGGACCTCGTACCACCAAGAAAGAAAAGCCAGGAGATGAGCGTGTCCTTTGGACCTAGGGTCCTTGGGCTGAGAAGCTTCTAGACCAGGGGAAGATTGATGACAAGGACCTTCCTCCAGAGCCAAAAAAGAGAGAAAGCCTTTCCCTGGAGATGGCACCCTGAATTTGGACTTCTTGCCTCCTAAACTGTGAGAGAATAAATTCCTGTTTGTTAAAGCCATCCACTTGTGGTATTTCTATTATAGCAGCACTAGATAACCAAGATAGTCACACAGCTAATCCATGATGGAGATGGTCTTCCAACCCAGCTATTCTGTCTCTGGAGGCTGCCTATTTAGTCACTATACCATATTGTCTCACTGAAGTTATACCTTAGAAGATTCTTTGTGAGGACTAAATAAAGACATGTAGGGTAAGCAGCTTACCCCTAGTCTGGCAAATAATAAACAGTAAAAATAATAATTGTTAGTATCTGCCTTTATTCCATTTTTAAAAATTTTATAAGTAACTTGACTGAGGAGATGTGAAACATATTGAAGTTTGGCTACCCCTGGGCCATTTGACGTTTATGAGGGTTTAAGCAATGGAGTCAACCTTGGGCTGTGTTAGTGGGTCAGAGGAGGGTAGCTCAGCATCTGCACTTGGTCAATGGATGGCTACTGGGTACTTGCACATGGTCAATGCCTGATAGTGGCTGGGCCTGTGGGGTGAGGCCAGGTGAGGAGATGCCAGTGCCATTTATATTGGGTTTTGGAAGATGCCTTGGTTACCTAGTTCTCCTATTACAAAAACTACCACTAGTGAATGGCTTTAAAAATCAGGAGTCTGTGGGGAAGGTAATTTGAAGTGGGCTGAGTTCATCAAATTTTTGCAGGGCCAACCACCCCATAGGTTTTTTTTGTTGCTGGTCCTTATCTAGATTTGAGCGCTATCAAACAAATGGTACAGTACCTGTGTGTAGGGCAGGGTTATTAACCGGGGGTGCATGGGTAGGCTTCAGGGGTTCCATGAACTTCTTAAACTGTATACATATACTTATGAATGAATGTGTGTATGTCTATATGTATATTTCTAGGGAGAGATTCCAAGTTTTTATGAAACTCTGGAAGTGTTTTGTTACTTAAAACAGAAAAAGAATCCTTGGTGGCCAGGGGTGGTCTGAGAGAGAAAATGAGAGAGACAAAGAGAGAGAATATATTATTTCACAATAGTTATACAGGAAGTTGCTAGGAAACCATTCATTGACTCTGTGAATTAATTATAAAGTTTCTTCTCAACCCAAAATAAATAGATCCCCTCTCAACCCGACCATGAGAACACAGCTGTTTGTGTGTTGAGAAGGAGTGGGGCTGGGGTGTTTTGTGTGGGTGTGTCCTGTGTGTATAGAGAGGGGTGAAGATGAGGGAGAAGGGGAGGAAGGGAGGGTGAGTGGAGCAGGCTCCCGGGGAATACAGGAATGTGGACTTCTTGTACTTAAGGAACATGAAGGTTCCTGTAGCCAGACCTCAGTGGATGCCCAGTGATCATGATCCTGGGCAGTAAGGACTGTGGCCACAAGGTGACAGAACCTGTCCTCATTTACCAAATGGATGGTTGGGGTTTTCTGCTTCCCTTCAAACTTTTAAACCTTGTAAACGACTAGTAAATCATGTCCCCTGCAAGGAAAAATGAAGACAGCAAAAGGGAATGGCAGTGACCTGTCCCTCTTATTTGGAATTAAGGAACCAAAGTCAAGCAAACAGGCTGCTTAGCTATCTATGTAACCTCTGCTTCTCCAAGGGAACCCTTTGAACTTCTGGAGTCCTGTCTTGGGTGCAGCTTTGGCCTGTCCTTTTGGGTCTAGGGACAAATGACCAGACATCCTGGATTTTCACAACATCCTGATTTCGAACACTTGGTTTATTCACTAGATCGCTCTGCCTTGGCTCAGTCTCTTTGAGGGTATGTCCCCTTATCCTGGAAGTCTTTCAGAAGCCATGGAGCAGCCTCTTCCCTCCCCTACTCCCTAGGAACACTCAGAGAACACTGGGGTCTCAACTATAGATTACTCTGTCTGATAGGATCTCACACTATTTCTTACCTCCTTGTCAAAGACCTTTTGCTGGCTCTCTGTCCTTGCCTCTTCCGAGTTATAGATTCACTCATTCATTCATACACTCCAAACATTGATGAAGGCCTAGTACATGCCAGGCACTGGTTGCTGGATACCAAGGAGTTCAAGAGGAACAACATAAGGTGCAGGCTCTACTATCATAGCCCTGACACTCTTGGCTTAGTGGAAGTGACAAACCAATAACCAGCTACATAATAGGATGGGCAGGAAAGGGGCCCCTAGCTCAGCCTGAGGGTGTATCAGGCAAATATTTCTAAAAGAAAAGATATCCTTGATGGATTTTTTTCCCCATGCAAATGAGAGATGGGGAGGATGGGCTGGGGCAGGCCAATTCAGGCAGAAAGAGCAGTATGTACAATGGCTTAGAGGTGAAAACCAAGGTATTGGGTGCTGGGAACTGCCCATAGTTCAGAATGACTGGAGGTTAGGTACAGGGTAGTGGGATATGAGGCTGAGGGTAGGGAGGTGGTAAAGGGGGAAGAAATCTTGGGGGTCATCCATGCTCAGATGTTTGGTCTTTCATAGAAACTATAGGATAGTTTCTATAGTTTATGGTTAAACTGTAGTTTAGAGTGGAGATAGAAACTAGTTAAGGTTCTTATCAGGATCCAATTGCATTTTAAAAATCTCCCTCTGAATTTAGTAAGGAGACTGGCTTAGAGAGGAGGCAAGACTGGAGGCAGGGAGACTAGCTGGGGGACTGTCACATGCAAATGAAAACAAGAGCGATTGAGACAATGCAGCGGCAGTGTATATACATGTCTGTCTATCTGCATTGCACATGCAAACTGACCTCATAGTAAACTGACCAATCCCCTTGGTGGACTCTAAATCACTCAATTTGCATAGTCCCAGCCAATTATTTTATGGGAGTTACAAGACCATGGTAGAAAGGCCATAAAAGTGATTCATTGTACCGTAGACAATTTTCTCTTTGTATAGGCTGATGCTCTATAACTGGGCCCATAAAAATTAGTGACTACATTCTAATGGAGTTTACCTTTTATCTATATAAATGACCCTCTTTGTCCATATAATGCATTTTTGCTTTGCTTTCTGAATTATCTGGCGTGGCTGTTACCACCCTTGCTTTCTTTTTGTCCTGTCTGCTGTGCATCTGGGGACAATGGGGTGCTGGGATGAGCAATGTATTCAGCAGGCTCGTAAGTAGAGGTCAAACTGAAGATTTTAGCAAGTAAGACATGAGCGGTTTGTACTTCCATGTACTTCATTCATACCTGGGGGCAAAAACAGAGTATTTCTAGTGCAAGGACGATGGACTTTTACAAAAAAAGACTTGGGTCAAGTTCTCAGGAGGCAGTTCTAAGAGCATTCTAGCTTCAGTTGGAAACTGTAGGGTAACATGCTCATCTAGGACGGCATCCCAGAGGTAGATAAAAGACACACTAGCAGCAGGAATCAAAGGAAGGAACCAGGAGAGAGATGGAAAGATTATCAATGAAAGTGATAGTTTGATTTTTATTGGTTCTGGCTATGATTGTCCCTGTAGTTAAATGCCGTGGTGTCAGTAAATTGAATGTTCATGAATCAATACCCGCCCCCCGCCATGTCCTCACTGAGGTATTGCAAGCAGTCGTTCCCCAATATGCTCATATGCTCTTTTCTTTTTTCATTTTTGAACATTGTAGGCCATTTTCTTTTAGGAGGATCTCTTATAAGCAGACCATGATTAAACTTTTCTCTTTTTCTTTGTTTATATACGCCAAAGTCTTTGCCTTTTAATAGGGATGATAAGGACCTTTAGTTTATTTTTATTACTGATGTTGTTGGTATTACCTGTGTGATTTTAGTTAATGCTTTCTGATTTTTATGTATCTCCACTCCGTTTACCCTTACTTTTTCCAGGCGATACAGATGCTTATGTCAACTACTTATCTTCAGCAGTGATTTGGAAGCTAAGGATTCCATTTTATATTCTACTACTGGTTGAGTTGTCTTTGAGGTTATAAAATATGTCTTTAAACGTACATATTCTCTGATTATCAGAGTTGAGGACCAAGCAATAACAATTAATCCCTGAATACATGAGGATTTTAGTTTATCATTTACTTCTGCCTCCTTTTGCCACTCGTTTACTAGTCTTTTTAAACTTTAAACTGGAGTTCTATACTTTTTTAATTGACAGGCAAGATGTTTTATGATCTGGCTTCTCACAGGTCACCTCCTGTCTTTGCCTTTGGATAGACTTTGCCATCTCTATTGAGCTCCTTGCAATACCTCTGAATCACTGCTCTTTTTTGACTACTGGTCTTTTTTTTTTTTTTTTTTAATTAATTTTTATTAAGCTTCAAGTGAATATTTACCATTCCAATCAGTCTGTCACATGTAAGTTTACATACATCTTACTCCCTTCTCCCACTTGCTCTCCCCCTATTGAGTCAGCCCTTTCAGTCTCTCGTTTCGTGCCAATTTTGCCGTCTTCCCTCTCTCTCTATCTTCCCATTCTCCCTCCAGTCAAGAGTTGCCAACACACTCTCCAGTGTCCACCTGATTTAATTAGCTCACTCTTCATCAGGATCTCTCTCCCCCCCGCTGGCCAGTCCTTTTCATGCCTGATGAGTTGTCTTCGGGGATGGTTCCTGTCCAGTGCCATCAGAAGGTCTGGGGAGCATTGCCTCCGGGATTCTTCTAGTCGTAGTCGTACCATTAAGTATGGTCTTTTTATGAGAATTTGGGGTCTGTATCCCATTGGTCTCCTGCTCCCTCAGGAATTGTCTGTTGTGCTCCCTGACAGGGCAGACATCGATTGTGGCTGGGCACCAACTAGTTCTTCTGGTCTCAGGATAATGTAGGTCTCTGGTTCATGTGGCCCTTTCTGTCTCTTGGGTTCTTAGTTGTCGTGTGACCTTGGTGTTCTTCCTTTGCCTTTGCTCCAGGTGGGTTGAGACCAATTGATGTATCTTAGATGGTCGCTTGTTGGCATTTAGGACCCTAGATGCCACATTTCAAAGTGGGATGCAGAATGTTTTCATAATAGAATTGTTTTGCCCATTGACTTAGAAGTCCCCTCAAACCAAGTTCCCCAGACCCCAGCCCCTGCTCCGCTGACCTTTGAAGCTTTCATTTTATCCCGGATACCTCTTTGCTTTTAGTCCAGTCCAATTAGACTGACCTTCCTTGTATTGAGTGTTGTCTTTCCCTTCACCCAAAGCAGTTCTTATCTACAGATTGATCAATAAAAAGCCCTCTCCCTCCCTCCCTCCCTCCCCACTTTGTAACCACAAAAGTATGTGTTCTCCGTTTTTTCTATTTCTCAAGATCTTATAATAGTGGTCTTATACAATATTTGTCCTTTTGCCTCTGACTCATTTCGCTCAGCATAATGCCTTCCAGATTCCTCCATGTTAGGAAATGTTTCAGAGATTCGTCACTGCTCTTTATCGATGCGTAGTATTCCATTGTGTGAATATACCACAATTTATTTACCCATTCATCCGTTGACGGACACCTTGGTTGCTTCCAGCTTTTTGCTATTGTAAACAGAGCTGCAATAAACATGGGTGTGCATATATCTGTTTGTGTGAAGGCTCTTGTATCTCTAGGGTATATTCCGAGGAGTGGGATTTCTGGGTTGTATGGTAGTTCTATTTCTAACTGTTTAAGATAACGCCAGATGGATTTCCAAAGTGGTTGTACCATTTTACAATCCCACCAGCAGTGTATGAGAGTTCCAATCTCTCTGCAGCCTCTCCAACATTTATTATTTTGTGTTTTTTGGATTAATGCCAGTCTAGTTGGTGTGAGATGGAATCTCATTGTAGTTTTAATTTGCATTTCTCTAATGGCTAATGATTGGGAGCATTTTCTCATGTGTCTGTTGGCTGCCTGAATATCTTCTTTAGTGAAATGTGTGTTCATATCCTTTGCCCACTTCTTGATTGGGTTGTTTGTCTTTTTGTGGTTGAGTTTTGACAGAATCATGTAGATTTTAGAGATCAGGCGCTGGTCGGAGATGTCATAGCTGGAAATTCTTTCCCAGTCTGTAGGTGGTCTTTTTACTCTTTTGGTGAAGTCTTTAGATGAGCATAGGTGTTTGATTTTTAGGAGCTCCCAGTTATCGGGTTTCTCTTCATCATTTTTGGTAATGTTTTGTCTTCTGTTTATGCCCTGTATTAGGGCTCCTAGGGTTGTCCCTATTTTTTCTTCCATGATCTTTATTGTTTTAGTCTTTATGTTTAGGTCTTTGATCCACTTGGAGTTAGTTTTTGTGCATGGTGTGAGGTATGGGTCCTGTTTCATTCTTTTGCAAATGGATATCCAGTTATGCCAGCACCATTTGTTAAAAAGACTATCATTTCCCCAATTGACTGACACTGGTCCTTTGTCAAATATCAGCTGCTCATACATGGATGGATTTATATCTGGGTTCTCAATTCTGTTCCATTGGTCTATGTGCCTGTTGTTGTACCAGTACCAGGCTGTGCCTGTTGTTGTACCAGTACCAGGCTGTTTTGACTACTGTGGCAGTATAATAGGTTCTAAAATCAGGTAAAGTAAGGCCTCCCACTTTGTTCTTCTTTTTCAGTAATGCTTTGCTTATCCGGGGGTTCTTTCCCTTCCATATGAAATTAGTGATTTGTTTCTCTATCCCCTTAAAATATGACATTGGTATTTGGATTGGAAGTGTGTTATATGTATAGATGGCTTTTGGTAGAATAGACATTTTTACTATGTTAAGTCTTCCTATCCATGAGCAGGGTATGTTTTTCCACTTAAGTATGTCCTTTTGAATTTCTTGTAGCAGAGTTTTATAGTTTTCTTTGTATAGGTCTTTTACATCCTTGGTAAGATTTATTCCTAAGTATTTTATCTTTTTGAGGGCTACTGTGAATGGTATTGATTTGGTTATTTCCTCTTCAGTGTTCTTTTTGTTGATGTAGAGGAATCCAAGTGATTTTTGTATGTTTATTTTATAACCTGAGACTCTTCCAAACTCTTCTATTAGTTTCAGAAGTTTTCTGGAGGATTCCTTAGGGTTTTCCATGTATACGATCATGTCATCTGCAAATAGTGATAGCTTTACTTCCTCCTTGCCAATCTGGATAACCTTTATTTCTTTGTCTAGCCTAATTCCCCTGGCTAGGACTTCAAGTACGATGTTGAATAAGAACGGTGATAAAGGGCATCCTTGTCTGGTTCCTGTTCTCAAGGGAAATGCTTTCAGGTTCTCTCCATTTAGAGTGATATTGGCTGTTGGCTTTGCATAGATGCCCTTTATTATGTTGAGGAATTTTCCTTCAATTCCTATTTTGGTAAGAGTTTTTATCATAAATGGGTGTTGAACTTTGTCAAATGCCTTTTCTGCATCTATTGATAAGATCATGTGGTTTTTATCTTTTGTTTTATTTATGTGATGGATTACATTAATGGTTTTTCTGATATTAAACCAGCCTTGCATACCTGGTATAAATCCCACTGATCAGGGTGAATTATTTTTTTGATGTGTTGTTGGATTCTATTGGCTAGAATTTTGTTGAGGATTTTTGCATCTATGTTCATGAGGGATATAGGTCTAAAATTTTCTTTTTTTGTAATGTCTTTACCTGGTTTTGGTATCAGGGAGATGGTAGCTTCATAGAATGAGTTGGGTAGTATTCCGTCTTTTTCTATGCTTTGAAATACCTTCAGTAGTAGTGGTGTTAAGTCTTCTCTGAAGGTTTGGTAGAACTGTGCAGTGAAGCCGTCTGGGCCAGGACTTTTTTTTGTTGGAAGTTTTTTGATTACCGTTTCAATCTCTTTTTTTGTTATGGGTCTATTTAGTTGTTCTACTTCTGAATGTGTTAGTTTAGGTAGGTAGTATTTTTCCAAGAATTTATCCATTTCTTCTAGGTTTTCAAATTTGTTAGAGTACAATTTTTCATAATAATCTGAAATGATTCTTTTAATTTCATTTGGCTCTGTTGTGATGTGGTCCTTCTTGTTTCTTATTCGGGTTATTTGTTTCCTTTCCTGTTTTTCTTTAATCAGTCTAGCCAATGGTTTATCAATTTTGTTAATTTTTTCAAAGAACCAGCTTTTGGCTTTGTTAATTCTTTCAATTGTTTTTCTATTCTTTTTAATTCATTTAGTTCAGCTCTAATTTTTATTATTTGTTTTCTTCTGGTGCCTGATGGGTTCTTTTGTTGCTCACTTTCTATTTGTTCAAGTTGTCGGGACAGTTCTCTGATTTTGGCTCTTTCTTCTTTTTGTATGTGTGCATTTATCGATATAAATTGGCCTCTGAGCACTGCTTTTGCTGTGTCCCAGAGGTTTTGATAGGAAGTATTTTCATTCTCGTTGCTTTCTAAGAATTTCCTTATTCCCTCCTTGATGTCTTCTATAACCCAGTCTTTTTTCAGGAGGGTACTGTTCATTTTCCAAGTATTTGATTTCTTTTCCCTAGTTTTTCTGTTATTGATTTCTAGCTTCATTGCCTTGTGGTCTGAGAAGATGCTTTGTAATATTTCGATGTTTTGGATTCTGCAAAGATTTGTTTTATGACCTAATATGTGGTCTATTCTAGAGAATGTTCCATGTGCACTAGAAAAAAAAGTATATTTTGCAGCAGTTGGGTGGAGGGTTCTGTATAAGTCAATGAGGTCAAGTTGGTTGATTGTTGTAAGTAGGTCTTCCGTGTCTCTATTGAGCTTCTTACTGGATGTCCTGTCCTTCTCCGAAAGTGGTGTGTTGAAGTCTCCTACTATAAATGTGGAGGTGTCTATCTCACTTTTCAATTCTGTTAAAATTTGATTTATGTATCTTGCAGCCCTGTCATTGGGTGCATAAATATTTAATATGGTTATGTCTTCCTGATCAATTGTCCCTTTTATCATTATATAGTGTCCTTCTTTATCCTTTGTGGTGGATTTAAGTCTAAAGTCTATTTTGTCAGAAATTAATATTGTTACTCCTCTTCTTTTTTGCTTATTATTTGCTTGATATATTTTTTTCCATCCTTTGAGTTTTAGTTTGTTTGTGTCTCTAAGTCTAAGGTGTGTCTCTTGTAGGCAGCATATAGATGGATTGTGTTTCTTTATCCAGTCAGTGACTCTCTGTCTCTTTATTGGTGCATTTAGTCCATTTACATTCAGCGTAATTTAGATAAATAAGTTTTTAGTGCTGTCATTTTGATGCCTTTTCATGTGGGTTGTTGGCCATTTCATTTTTCCACATACTTTTTTGTGCTGAGACGGTTTTCTTAGTAGATCTTGAGATCTTCATTCTCATAATGTTTAACTTTATGTTAGTTGAGTCGTTACGTTTTTCTTGGCTTTTTTCTTGAGTTATGGAATTGATATTCCTTTTTGTGGTTACCTTGTTATTTACCCCTATTTTTCTAAGTAAAAACCTAACTTGTATCGTTCTATATCGCCTTGTATCACTCTCCATCTGGCAGTTCAATGCCTCCTATATTTAGTCCCTCTTTTTGATTATTGTGATCGTTTATTGATTTCCATGATTCCCTGTTATGTGTATTATTTTGTTTAATTATTTATTTTTTAGAATTAATCTTAATTTGTTTGTTTTTGTGCTTTCCCTATTTGAGTTGCGTTGATATCAGGACGTTCTGTTTTGTGACCTTGTATTGTGGTGGTACCTGATATTATTGGTCATCAGGCCAAACAGTCTCCTTAAGCATTTCTTGCAGTCTTGGTTTAGTTTTTGCAAATTCTCTAAACTTGTGTTTATCTGTAAATATCTTAATTTCTCCTTCATATTTCAGAGAGAGTTTTGCTGGATATATGATCCTTGGTTGGCAGTTTTTCTCGTTCAGTGCTCTGTATACGTCGTCCCATTCCCTTCTTGCCTGCATGGTTTCTGCTGAGTAGTCTGAACTTATTCTTATTGAATCTCCCTTGAAGGAAACCTTTCTTTTCTCCTTGGCTGCTTTTAAAATTTTCTGTTTGTCTTTGGTTTTGGCAAGTTTGATGATAATATGTCTTGGTGTTTTTCTTTTTGGATCAATCTTAAATGGGGTTCGATGAGCATCTTGGATAGATATCCTTTCGTCTTTCATGATGTCAGGGAAGTTTTGTGTCAGGAGTTCTTCAACTATTTTCTCTGTGTTTTCTGTCCCCCCTCCCTGTTCTGGGACTCCAATCACTCGCAAGTTATCCTTCTTGATAGAGTCCCACATGATTCTTAGGGTTTCTTCATTTTTTTAAATTCTTTTATCTGATTTTTTTTTCAGCTATGTTGGTGTTGTTTCCCTGGTCCTCCAGAAGTCCCAGTCTACATTCTAATTGCTCGAGTCTGCTCCTCTGACTTCCTATTGCGTTGTCAAATTCTGTAATTTTATTGTTAATCTTTTGGATTTCTACATGCTGTCTCTCTACGGATTCTTGCAACTTATTAATTTTTCCACTATGTTCTTGAATAATCTTTTTGAGTTCTTCAACTGTTTTATCAGTGTGTTCCTTGGCTTTTTCTGCAGTTAGCCTAATTTCATTTGTGATGTCTTTAAGCATTTTGTAAATTAGTTTTTTATATTCTGTATCTGATAATTCCAGGATTGTATCTTCATTTGGGAAAGATTTTGATTCTTTTGTTTGGGGGTTGAAGAAGCTGTCATGGTCTGTTTCTTTATGTGGTTTGATATGGACTGCTGTCTCCGAGCCATCACTGGGAAACTAGTTTTTCCAGGTAATCAGCTAAAAAAAAAATGCAGTCAGATCCCTATCTGAATTCTCCCTCTGGCTCAGGGTATTCGGATGTTAATGGAGCCGCCTGGGGAGGGTGGGGGAGGGATCAGAGAGCTAGGAGTGTAGCACCTCAGAATATAGAGCTGATTCCGACATTCACGCTCCACCCGCGCCTGCCAACATCCCGGCGGGACGGCTCCCCGGCTGGGACGCTGCTCTCCCCGCTCCAAGACCAGTCACTTCCTCTCGGGGACTTCTCCCTACGACGCGCCGCTCCGCTCGCGCGAACTGGGTGGGCATGCCCGCATGAACGGCTGGGCCCGCCCCCGGGGTCAATTCAGGGAAATATAACTGGTCCCTGCGCTCACGCTCCGCCTGCGCCCGCCACCATCCCAGCGGGATGGCTCCCCGGCTGGGACCCTGCTCTCCCCGCTCCGAGACCAGTCACTTCCTCCCGGGGACTTCTCCCTCCGGTGTGTCGCACCGCTCACTCAAACTGGGTGGGCGTCGCCTGCACGAACGGCTGGGACCGCCCCCGGGTTCGCTTTAGGGAAATATGGCTGATCCCCACGCTCGCACCACGCCCGCTTCCCGCCAAACTCCCGGCGGGACGGCTCCCCGGCTGGGACGCTGCTCTCCCCGCTCCAAGATCAGTCACTGCCTCCCGGGTGCTTCTCTTACTGGCTGCGCCGCTATGCCGCCCGCGCCAACCAGCTAGGCTCCCTCCCGGGATGAGTTCGGGGTGTAGGGCTGGGCCCCTTGTCTGTGCCGTCTGCCCCTCTGGGCTCTGCCCCAGATCGGGCTCCGAAGGTCACCTGCCTGGTACACTGGCTCCTGGTTCTGAAAACGATCGCTGTCTGCCCGTATTTGTTCGTTCTCCGTCTCTATGTCTGTGTTTGTTGTTCAGAGTTCGTAGATTGTTATGTATGTGATCTATTCACTTGTTTTTCCGAGTCTTTGTTGCAAGAGGGATCCGCGGTAGCGTCCACCTAGTCCGCCATCTTGGCCCCGCCTCCCGACTACTGGTCTTTTTAGACTTATCTCAAATGCCAGTTGCATTGGAAGCCCTTTCTAATCTTTTTGGTCAATATTTAATCATTAATTTGTTTTCAATAAATATTTATTGTGTGCCTAAAAAAAAAAAAAAAACCATTGCTGTCAAGTAGATTCCAACTTATAGTCACCCTATAGGACAGAGTACAACTGCCCCATAGAGTTTCCAAGGAGCAGCTGATGGATTTGAACTGCTGACCTTTTGTAAGCTCTTAACTGTTATACCACCAAGGCTCCATTGTGTGCCTAGTGTGCATCAAATACTGTGATGGGCGTTGGAGATAAAGTGGTGTAGTACTGGGAATAGAAATGGTTAACACCATTGTATTAGTTAAGTGTGCATGTGGGAGGCTACTTCCCCATTCCTGAGGTGTCTTTCAGTGTGGGGGTAGCTAAGCTATTGTAACACCCTTGGCCTTTCTCTGTCTCCTCCCTCATACCTCCTGGGGGAAGAGGAGCAAATTTTTGAGTAGTGAATTTGAGATAAGGAACTGGGTGGTTCAGTCCCTTCTTCCCTCTTTGGTGAGTAATCCACTTCGCGGGAAGCACACATTCTGCTTGGGTTCTCTGAAAGTTGAGGGTTACAGGGCCAGGCCCTAATGTAGGTCTAGGTGGGTTATATGTAGTGATGATCCAACACTGTCTGCAACAGACTAGGGGGGTAAATGGGTCTATTTCTGGGGTTTACTATGAAGAAGTCCATTTGCTTATAGATTTAAAGTCACATTCTCCAACATTAAATTATTTAAAAAATAGGTGTATCTCAATCGGTTCAGAAACAAGAAAAAGCCACACTGTTAACTGGGCCTTCTCAAACCTTAGCAACAGTATTGGAAGTTAAATTTTGAGCAGACCTCTTAGTTCATGCTCTCGATACCTTTCTGAAATCTCTTTTGTGATATGTATTATACTGCAATAGAGATCTATTAAGGAGCTCTGTGGCCCAAAGGTTAACTGCTGGACTGTTAACTGAAAAATTGGCCATTCAAACTCAGCCAATGACTGTGGGAGAAAGACCTGGCCATCTGCTTCTGTAAAGATTACAGCCTAGAAAACACTATGGGACAGTTCTACTCTGTCACACTGGGTCACAATGAGTTGAAAATTGACTCGGCAGCACCCAACACCAGCAATAAAATGATCCATTTATAGCTGTGTCTTCTGCTCCTCCAGCGTGTGAGTCTGTGCTTCTGGTTGTCACTATGTGCACTGGACAAAGGTGTCCGTCTGGCCTGGGGACCAAATGGACACTGAATTTCAGTCAATGTTGTGCAGGCAGCTCCTGTGCTATGATCCAGAGTTGCATCAGCCCAGAGATCTAGGCACCTTTTAGTAATTTGTCTATAAACCTCTTAACTGCCAGCAAAGCTTTATATCTTTGTATTCAGTAAATGAATAAAACGCATGTTCTTTAGATGGGTGGCATTATTGCCTGCCTCCAATTCTAAATTTCCAGAAGGGAATCACAACCATATAACTCATTTTCCTTGTAAAATAAGACCAGTAAACATGTCAACTCCAACTCACGGTGACCTCGTGTGTGTCAGAGTAGAACTATGCTCCATAGGGTATTCAATGGCTAATTTTTTCAGAAGTATGTCACCAGGGTTTTCTTCTACGGTGCCTCTGGGTGGACTCAAACTTTCAACTTTTCAGTTAGCAGCTAAATGTATTAACTGTTTGTGCTACCCAGGAACTCCTGTTGTAAAATACAAGAACTGATAATACACCAGGCAAAGCCCAGGCAGAATTGTGAAGGAGGGAAGTATTTTTGCTCTCCCAGGCAATTCTGCCAGTTCCCTGTATATTATTATTATCATCATTACTATAGGCATTTAAGTGATAAAACAATAGATATGAAACAGAAAACCTGAAACCTGGACCTCAGTTTTCTTTTATCTAAATGGAAATCCAGCAGATCCTATTGTATTTAAATCTGGTAAGGATAAAACAACACAATGTATGTGAAAAATATTGTACACCATAAATTTATATGAAGTCAGGGGTTATTACTATCAGTTGTTGATTGCTTAAATTATACTCAAGAGCATTCATTTGCCAACTCAACTAATGGGACTTAAACTCACTCTGACAATGTTTGTGTTAAAGATAACAATGTAACACACTTATTTCTGGAGTATACCTAGAGCCATCAGTGATGGTTAAGGTTCTGTGTCAGTTTGGCTGGGCCATGATTCTCAGTGGTTTGGCAGTTATGTAATGATGTAGTTTGGCAGTTGTATAATGATGTAGTTTGGCAGTTACGTAATGATGTAATTTGGCAGTTATGTAATGATGTAGTCATCCTCCATGATGTGATCTGTTGTGATCAGCCAATCACTTGTAAGGGAAGTTTCCTCTGGGTTGTGGCCAACATCCACTATATATATGGATATTCTGGCAAGGCTCGTGCTTGCTCTGGATCCTGGGTCTGGTTCATCATCATCTGGCCTCCAGTTTCTGGGGCTTGAGCTGGTGACCTGCCATACTGTCTGCCAACCTTTGGATTTGTAAGCCCTTGCAGCCCGTGAGCAAGTGGCCTGCTGTCTGATCTGCTGATCTTGGGTTTGTCAGCCCCTGCAGATACGTGAGTCAGGAGAAGCCTCTAGCCTGAGGCCTGATCCACGGACTTGGGACTTGCCACCTCTACAACTGGGTGAGCCATTTCCTTAAGATAAACCTCTCTCTCTCTGTCTATATATATATCTATACACTGCACTGGTTTTGCTTCTCTAGAGAAACCAGCCTAAGATATCATCTCTTTGAATTATTCATCTCCAACTGGTTTTTATAGGGTTTGCAACATAATTTGAGGAAGTATAAACCTACATGCCAAAGGACATTCCATTTAGTGTCTGCACTTCTTACTCTGGCACATGTTCGCTTCTTCTGTTCCTAAGAAGTGCCAAAGGGATGATTTCAAACAGATTCCATTTGACAAAGCCGTTCTGCTCATTAATGAGATTATGCCCCAGCACATGCTTTTCCTAACTGAATGTATTTCAGTGGGGCAGGGATACTTTTACAATATTTGTTTATTTTAAAGTGGGGGGTACAATCCTGAAACGTTTTATAGAATGAGAGCAGAAAATCAGTGCAACTCCTGACAGGTGCAACAGAAGGTAGAGGGCAGAGACATCAGCAGTAATACAGTACTTAGAATTTTCTCTATAATCTTCCTGACTACAGTTCCCAAGAAATGTATACTGTAGTACAAACATATAGTGTAGAAGAGACATATGGTCCCACCTCAAAGGCAAAAGGAAATTCAAAACAGGAACATCAGAAAGTTTAATGGTTAAGGACGTACTAGGAGGAGGATGGAGGTGTGTTGGAGTTAGGCAGGCCTGAGTTCAAATCCTAGCTTGACTACTTCTTGTTTTAGCCTCAGTTTTCTTACCAGTAAAATGTGGCTTATGGTATTCAATCCATAGCACTGGCAGAAGGGGCAAGTAAGGGAATGTATCCTAAGAACCATGCCTGGCAAACAGTAAGCATCCACTACATGGTTGCTGTGATTATAATTATTATATCAATAGTAATGTCTTAACTGGGAATTCCTGGGTGGCACAAACAGTTAAGTGCTTGAGTACTAGCTGAAAGGTTGGTGGTTCAAAACCCACCCAGAGATGCCTTGGAAGACAGGCCTGGCGATCTGCTTCTGAAAGATCACATGCTTGAAATCTTATGGAGCAGTTCTACTCTGCACATGTGGGTCGCTATGAGTTGGAATCGACTCAATGGCAAATAACAACAGTGCAACGATGTCTTAATTGGTAGTTTCCAGATGCAGTAAAATATAAATAAAGCAGTCATAGTGATTCAGAGCTTATCTCTGAAGCCAGATGGCCTTCCACTTACCAGCTGTGTGAACTTGGACAAGTAACTCAACCTTTCTAAGCCTCAGTTTCTTCCTCTGTAAAATGAGAGTAAGATCAGTATCTACTTCATGTGTTACTGAGAGGCCTAAATTTGATAAACCATTGCCCTCGAGTTGGACTCATAGCAACCCTATAGGACGGAGTAGAACTGCCCCGTACGGTTTCCAAGAAGTGCCTGGTGGATTTGAACTGCCAACCTTTTGGTTAGCAGCTGTAGCTCTTAATCACTACTCCACCAGGGTTTCCTAAATTTGATAGTAAATGCAAAACTTGGATATTGGACACCCCATGTGGAGCTAGAGCCCTTACCTCATTTTTGTTCCTACCTGAATGTGATGGTTAAGGTTGTGTGTCAACTTGGCTAGGCTATGATTCTCAGTGGTTTGGCAGTTATGATATAGTTTGGCAGTTATGTAATGATGTAGTCACCCTCATGATGGGATGTGACATAATACAATCACCTGCTATTAGCAGCCAATCAGATGAAAGGGAATTTCCTTGGGGGTGTGGCCTGCATCCAATATATGTGGACTTCCTGGCAAAGCTCACTGCCTTTTGCTCGCACTGGATCCTCAACTGACCTCTGGTTCTTCAGACTTGAGCTAGCAGCTTACCTGCTGATCTTAGAATTCATCAGCCTCCATAGCCTGTGAGCCAGAGGCCTACTGTCTGAACTACCGATCTTAGGTTAGGTTCCCCAGCTTCTGCAACAATGTGAGTCAGGAGAAGCCTCCAGCCTGACCCATGGACTTGGGACTTCCTAGCCTCTACAGCTGGGTGAGCCATTTCCTCTCTCTCTTTCTGTTTCTCTCTCTCTACATATACACACTTCACTGGTTTTCTTTCTCTGGAGAACCCAGCCTGACACTGAATTTCACTGTCTTTCTGGAAGGGAGGGTGGGCATGAGGGAGTCTGCTTTGTGGGCCAGTGGGGACTGAATACCACCTGAAGCTTCTGCCATATACCTGAAGTTCTTTCTAGGTAGCTGGATCAGGGAACCTAGGGATTTCACAGGCCAGTCTTGTAATCAGGACACAGCACCTCTGCCAGAGATGCTGACAAAGGTAGAACCAAGCTTTCTGCCACAGCTCAGCAGTTCAATTCGTGTTTCTATCCCTTTCAGCTGTGCAACTTTGAGCAAATTACTTAACCTTTCTGAGCCATCTATAAGATGCAGATAATAATAACTGTTTTGTAGAGTTGTTTTGAGGATTAAATGAAATAATAAATGCAAAATACTTAGTGTCTGGCTAGATAAATGGAACCTTTTTAAAAAAATGTTGCTAAAATATATATAACACAGCATTTGCCAATTTAATGTTTTTCACATGTACAATTCAGTGACACCAATTACATTAATAATGTTGCTGTTTTTATTAGACTAGCAAACATCATTTAATGAAGCAATCCAATAACCATTTATTGAGTTCTCAGTCTATGGCAGATACTGTACTAGGTACTAGGAGACCATCACTGAGCTACTCAATAAATTTTTTGAGTATTTTCTTTATGCCAACGATTATACCTGGCAGTCTACTTCTGAAAAGAATTAACAGGTGAAAACCATATGACTAGCCACAGAACATTGATACAGTGCTAGAAGATGAGCCCCTCAGATTGGAAGGCACTCAAAATACAATTGGGCAAGAGCTGCCTCATCAAAGTAGAGTTGATCTTAATGATGTGGACCTTCATTTGCTGATATGGCACAACTCAAAATGAGAAGAAACAGCTGCAAACATCCATTAATGATAGGAAGGTGGAATGTATGAAGTATGAATCTTGGAAAATTGGAAATCTTCAAAAATGAAATGGAACACATAAACATCAATATCCTAGGCATTAGTGAGCTGAAATGGACAGGTATTGGTCCTTTTGAATAGGACAACCGTATGGTCTACTATGCTGTGCTGGGAGTGACAACTTGAAGAGGAATGGCATTGCATTCATCACCAAAAAGAACATTTTAAGATCTATCCCGAAGAACAACTTTGTCAATGATAGGATAATATCCATGTCTACAATGAAGACCAGTTAATACGACTATTATTCAAATTTACCCACCAACCACTAAGGCCAAAGATGAGGAAATTAAAGATTTTCACCAAACTCTGCTCTCTGAAATTGATCAAATATGCAAGCAGGATGCATTGATAATTACTCGTGATTGGAATGCCAAATCTGGAAACAGAGAAGAAGGATTAGTAATTGGAAAATATGGCCTTGGTGATAAAAACAATGCTGGAGATTGCATGATAGAATTTTGCAAGACCAACAACTTCTTCATTGCAAATACCTTTTTTCACCAACATAAACAGTGACTATACACATGAAACTCACCAGATGGAATACACAGGAATCAAATCGACTACTTTTGTGGAAAGAAATGATGGAAAAGCTTAATATCATCAGTTAGAACACAGCCAGGGATTGACTGTGGCACAGACCATCAACTGCTCATGTGCAAGTTCAAGGTGAAACTGAAGAAAATTAGAACAAGTTGGTGAAAGCCAAAATACGACCTTGAGTACATCCTGCCTGAATTTACAGACCCTCTCAAGAATAGACTTGATGCGTTAAACACTAATGACTAAAGACCAGATGAGTTGTGGAATGACATCAAAGACAACACACATGAAGAAAGCAAGAGGTCATTAAAAAGATAGGAAAGAAAGAAAAGTCCAAAATGGACGCCGAAGAGACCATGAAACTTGCTCTTGAATGTTGAGCAGCTAAAGCAAAAAGAAGAAATGATGAAGAAAAAGAGCTGAATGGGAGATTTCAAAGGGTGGCTGAAGAAGACAAAGTAAAGTATTATAATGACATGTGCAAAGACATGTGCAAAAGGGAAGAACACACTCAGCATTTCTCAAGCTGTAAGAACTGAAGAAAAAATTCAAGCCTCGAGTTGATTCTATGGGGAAAATATTAAACGATGCTGGAAGTATCAAAAGAAGATGGAAGGAATAAACACAGTCACTGTACCAAAAAGAATTTGTCGACATTCAATCATTTCAGGAGGTAGCACATGATAAGGAACAGATGGTACTGAAGGAAGAAGTCCAAGCTGCACTGAAGGCATTGGCAAAAAACAAGGCTCTGGGAATTGACGGAATACCATTTGAGATGTTTCAACAAATGGAGGCAGCACTGGAAGTGCTCACTTGTCTATGCCAAGAAATTTGAAAGACAGCTACCTGGCCAACCGACTGGAAGAGATCTGTATTTATGCCTATTGCCAAGAGGTGATCCAACTGAAGGCGGAAATTATCACACAATTTCATTAATATCACAGGTAAGTAAAATTTTGCTGAAGATCACTCAAAAGCGGCTGCATCAGTATATCGACAAGGAACTGCCAGAAGTTCAAGCCAGATTCAGAAGAGGTTGTGGAACCAGGGATATCATTGCTGATATCAGATGGATCCTGGCTGAAAGCAGAGAATACCAGGAAGATGTTTACCTGTGTTCTATTGAATATGCAAAGGCATTCAACTGTGTGGATCATAATAAATTCTGGATAACATTGCAAAGAATGGAATTCCAGAACACTTAATTGTGCTCAGGAGGAACCTGTACGTAGATCAAGAGGCAGTCATTAGAAAAGAACACGGGGATACTACATGGTTTAAAGTCAGGAAAGGTGTGTGTCAGGGTTGTATCCTTTCACCATACCTATTCGATCTATATGCTGAGCAAATAATCTGAGAAGGTGGACTACATGAAGAAGAACAGGGCATCAGGATTGGAGGAAGACTCATTAACAACCTGTGTTATGCAGATGACACAGCCTTGGTTGTTGAAAATGAAGACTACTTGAAGCACTTACTAATGAAGATCAAAGACCACAGCCTCTAGTATGGATTGCACCTCAACATAAAGAAAACAAAAATCCTCACAAGTGGACCAATGAGCAACATCATGATAAACGGAGAAAAGATTGAAGTTGTCAAGGATTTCATTTTCCTTCGATCCACAATCAACACCCATGGAAGCAGCAGTCAAGAAATCAAAAGATGCATTGCATTGGGCAAATCTGCTGCAAAAGGCCTTGTTAAGTGTTGAAGAGCAAAGATGTCACCTTGAAGACTAAGGTGTGCCTGACCCAAACCATGGTGTTTTCAGTCGCCTCATATGCATGCAAAAACTGAACAATGAATAAGGAAGACTGAAGAATTGACCCCTTCTTTGGCAAAGAGTATTGACTATACCATGGGCTGTGAAAAGAACCTGTGAAATCCTAGGTTATGAAGTAGATTTTCTTCATTCATGCAAGTAGCATTTATTGAATATGTCCTGTTGCCAATCCCTTTTTGAATGACTGAAAATATAAGGAGGGATAAAACTTGGCCTTACCAAGGAGAGGTTTCTGGCCATGTAAGGCCACTTTGACACCTCTGTGTTATCATTTTTTCCAAATGTCATCTATAATTGGGTTCTCTCTTGTTGTATATTCTATGATTATAAAAAACTCATTGCTGTCAAGTCAATTCTGACTCCTAGTGGCCATATAGGACAGAGTAGAACTGCCCCATAGGGCTTCCAAGGGTGTGATATTTATGGAAGCAGCCACCTGCCACATCTTTCTTCTGTGGAGTGGCTGGTGGGTTTGAAGTGCTGACTTTTCGGTTATCAGGTGAGTGCTTAACCACTGTGCCACCAACGCTAACTCTATGATTATAGTAGTTAACTAATTGGATCCCATATATTACATATCTACCATGTGCTGGTCATAGTAGTAAGTTCTACATGAACTATAATAGGGAAATAATAGAGTTCCTAACTCCAGGAAATTCTACTTTACTGATGGAAATAAGACACCCATGTTGTTGTTGTAAGGTGCCATTGAGTTGGTTCAGACTCATAGGGACCCTATGTACAACAGAATGAAACACCCACCAGAAGCCATATAACAATATAAAAATATTTTGCTGAAAAAATGAAGGCATGAATGAAACACTGATTTTGAGGAAGCATCATGGTTAAAAAGCATGGGCTTTGTAGGCAGATAGATCTGACTGGAAGTCCTGGCCTTGCTCTTTTTTTAATTTTGTTGTGCTTTAGGTGAAAGGAGCACTGTTGGCTCAGTGGTTAAGAGCTTGGCTGCTAACCAAAAGGTCAGCAGTTTGAATCCACCAGCTGCTCTTTGAAAACCATATGGAGCAGTTCTACTCTGTCCTATTGGGTGGCTGTAAGTTGGAATTGACTCGACGGCAACAGGTTTGGTTTGGTTTAGGTGCAAGTTTAGAGCACAAGTGAATTTCTCGTTCAAAAATTTACACACATATTGTTTTCCGACATTGGTTATAGTCCCCAAAATGTGACATCACACTGTCCCTTTCCACCCCAGGTTCCCTGTGTCCATTCGTCCAGGTTTTGTGTCTTCCTGCCTTCTTGTCTTGCTTTTGGACAGGAATTTTTGATTTGATCTCATATATTTGATTAAACTAAGAAGCACATTCTTCATGTGTGTAATTTTTTTTTTATAGGCCTGTCTAACCTTTGTCTGAGAAGTGGGCTTCGGAAATGATTTCAGTTCTGGGTTAGCAGAGTGTCCAGGGGTCATAGTCACTGGAGTTCCTCCAGTCTCTGTCAGACCAGTAAGTCTGGTCTTTTTACAAGAATTTGAATTCTGTTCTACATTTTCTCCTGTTCTGTCTGGGACTGTCTGTTGTCATCCCTGTCAAGAGGGGAAATAACTAACTAGATAGCAGATAAGTGTCAACTTCAGTGAAAGGATGGACAACACACAATATAGAGGAAGTAGCACAACTACGCCAAAGCAAAAGCATAGAAGTTTCCTAGACACATTCAAACACTTTGATGAGCTGGGTCTGGGAGCTGGGGACCATAGTCCCTGGTCAACTGGTGTAACATAAGAAAGTGTTTTACATCCGACTTTCGTGAGTAGCATCTGGGGTCTTAAAAGCTTGCAAATGGCCATTTAAGATACATCTATTGGTCCCATCCCATCCAGAGCAAAGGAGAATGAAGAAAACCAAAGATACAAGGAAAATATTAGCCCAAGGGACTAAAGGACCACATGAACCAGACACCACCAGCCTGAGGCCAGAAGAACTAGATGGTGCCTGGCTACCACAAACAGCCACTCTGGTTCTACTCTTAACTAACTCTCGACTTTGCCAAGTCAATCTCTCTGAGTGACAGTTTGGTTATCTTTAAAATGCAAACAAGACATCGTGAGTCTTGATGAAGACAATGCTTGCACATGCTTAGCACAGTCCCTGGCATAGGGAGGTATGACTTAGCCATTATTATCAATACTAATATCATCATTGCCAAATCTAGTCATAAGCCCTCATTGTCCCCTCTATGTGTTGGTATGTATACATGTCTATATCTTTTGTATTCATGTGGTTAGACATTTCACCTGTCATTCCATGATCCAATTCAATCAAAGAGATTCATTCATTCAATCAAAAGTTCACTGATCAAATATTCACCAAATGACTACTATGTGCTCAGAAGAAAGGCGTGGTGATTTACTTTAAAAAAATTAGCCATTGAAAATACTATGGAGGAAATTTTCCTCCCACATGTGTGAGGTCACCATGAGTTGGAGTTGATGGCAACTGGCTGTCACTATGTACTAGGGCGGCACTATGCTGGACACTGGGATACATCGGTGGACAGTTGACCCCAGAAATCCAGGTCCCTGGCTTCATGGAACTTACCATCTAGTGAAAGAGCCAGAATATAAATATAAAATATATAACATAATGTCAGACAATGATAAAATAAGTATTATGAAGAAAAATAGAACAGGGTAAGGGGATTAAACATCCCCTCTCTTGCTATGACACAGAGTACTTTATTCCTGGGTTCATCCCCCCATGATCAGACCAGTAAACGACTGATCTCTTTGTTGAAGTCACCACTCTCTTTTTATATTTTCATGTCAATCAATGGGGTACTCCTACCAAGACATCACAGCCACCAGCAAGAGCGTGCTGGATTCTCTGGTGAAACACACAGGCAACAGTGACAAGAGAATTAGAGGCTGAGAGATAAAAGGCAAAACCTGGGAGAACAGGCAGACTTTGCAATCACGTTAGAAGAAAATCATTATAGATTCTCAGTTTGACCTGAATATTGGTCAAAATGCGTGGCTTGAGTTCCTAGTAGCTGGCAAGGAACAGCTGCTACTGAGGCTGGTCCCTTCATTTAGAGTGGGAGGACATCTAATTAGCCTGATTTATTGAACTAGTTATTCTAGATATTCCCATTTTACCATTATTTATGACTTGCTGAGTCCTGGCAGTAAGCTTCGCACAAAACAGGGTGCAGGTGGAAGGCGCAGTCTGGGCCTAAAGAGGTTCCAAGGTAAGGAAGGGAAACAAAGCAGCCACAGCTCTCACTGAACAGATGGGCTGAGATGGTGGTGGCATCTCCAAGGTGTGAGTTGCTGTCCCTCAGTCCCTGGATTCCTTTCACATCTCTGTCTCCCCCTGCTTCCTGTTCCCTTTCCTCACTCTCTTCAGGGACACGTCTTCCCCTGGCAGGCGAGCCTTCATGGTATCAAATGAATAACACTTTAAACACACACAGCTATCTCTGGGATTTGGTTTGTAAGCCCTGGCATCACTTTTTCTTTTTATAAAAGTTGGGAGGAAAGAGAGCTTGAAGACGAGAGGCTGAGGAGGAAGGAGAGAAGCACTCACAAAGACCTCTTGGCGCCCCTGAAGAGGAGCAGCCGTTTCTCATGTTATATTTTCTGCTCCTGGAGTGGCTGAGGTGTGGGGGTATCATCCCTGACTGCCCCCAGTGTTCTGGGTGGGGGGCCTGACCGTAAGCTTGAGGTGCGCCAGCAGTCCTTCTCTCCTCAGCCCTAGTCACACATGGGGCCTGAGGAGACCACGCATTGTTTACATTCCCTTTCAGGGATCAGTTGGGGAAGAAGCTCTCTGGTTGCCAAACTGCCTCCTGTTGGCTCCAGGAGCCTCTGACTGGATGGCCATTCTGGCTGACCCCAGCCAATTCCAGGGCTGACCCTGACTCACATGTCCAGGGAAACCATTTAAACATTTCCATCCTCACTCACTCTGCATCAACTTCTCATCTCTGCCTCAGCTTTCCTGGGCTCAGTTGCCCTTTGAATGTGCCTTTTTCTCGGACAGATTTCTTCAGAGCAGTGTTGGGAACTTAGCTAGACCCTCCTGAGTCTTCCTACCCACATGAAATGCCACAGACTAAACACTGAGTCACTGCTCACTTGTTGCTCTCCCTGAAGCTCTGGTTTCAAAGGGAGGACCTGAGGGCTTTACTGACAGAAATTGTTTCCCCCTTCTCTTGCTGGGTGGTTTTAAGGTGGGGCAGCAGCAAGATTACTGGGAAAGTTGTGGGTGGGCCAAGGGCCAAGTACAATGAAGGTATCCCTGGGTCAGCATTTTGGTTGGAGCATCAAGCCTGGCCTCACCTTCACTCCCACCCTCCAGACCTCCCATCATACTCCTCCAGACAGGAGCACTAGCTCGTGATATTACCACCCCCTCGAGTTTACAGGGGGAGAAGTGGCAATCATGCCATCAGGCCCTCTCTGCAGGCCTGTGAGGAATGCAAGGAAGGGTTTCTCCCATTCTGCAGATGAAGAAATGGAGTTCTGTGAGGGCAGCAGACATGTAACTGAGCAACAGCTAGAGAAGGCTGGACGCTGGCCTTGGAGCCAGGTCTCCCAGCCCACTGCGTTCATCCCAGCAGACTGCTGCAGGAAACAGCTGAATTATATAATGAGGAAACAGGGACTGGGAAACTGGATGTTGGATTCTTAAGAAAAGGCTGGGAAAAAGAAAACTGACCTCCCACAGTGAAATGACCAAGGTGTGGCTTGCAGACCAACTGGGCATTTGTTCAGTGGCCTATGCAGTGACCCAAATGCTGCCATTTTCCATGGGGGAGGAAGGGAGGGTGCAAGGGGATCCATTGGCTCTTAGGATCTTGACCTAGTAGCTGTAACCGTGGGAATTTGCTTTGCCAGCTAAGTGGGGGCTGGATCATTTTGAGCAACCCGATGAACCGGAATGTTCAGCATGACTATCTGAAGATTTCCCTCCTCTGGGCTGATCCATTCACGGATGGAACAGGGGCATGGTTAGTTGCTGTTAAGGCATTTTCAAGAGCAGCTTATCTGAGGAATCTGTGTTGAGGTTGGTAACCAGCGAATTTTTGTCCCCTCCATGAGTCAGTATAGCACATTAACCTGTTTTTGTTTTTGTCTGCTCCGTATTGATGGCTCTATTGATGGATAGGAGCATCTGGGTGGTGGTGCAAACAATTACCATGCTCACCTGGTAAGCCAGAAAGTTTGGAGATTCGAGTCCACCCAGAAGTGCTGTGGAAGAAAGGCCTGATGATCTGCTTCCAAAAAATCAGTGATTGAAAACCTTGTGGAGCACTTTTCTACTCTGACACACATGGGTTCGCCATGAGTAGGTATCAACAGCAACTGTTTATTGGTGGTTACAAAGGGGATAGGAGTGGAGAAAAAGAGGAAGGTAAGAGATGCCTTATATAATTTAGTGTGGCACATGTTTCTGGCACCTCTTTAAAACAAATCATTAAACTGAAAACCAAATGCTGGAAAATTCTTTTCTACCCACATTTTAAATTTTAGGAAAACATCAAGTTAACACCGCTGACCCTCCAGTTGACTCTCTACAATAAAGCCATTTCCTATGGAGTAGAAATTAATGAAGGGACTCAGGCTCCCCCCAGTGCAACGGTTTCAAACATTTTTGACTACGACCCACACATACACAGACCTGTAACTAAAACAAAAGCTGTACAAAGCACTTTTTTTTACTTCTTGCAATGAATTCTGATACATTCTATTCTGCTGTATTTTATATCACTTAAAAATGTGCTGATTTGACCCACTAATGGCTGATTTGAAGAACTCTGTCCTAGAAATCTTTACAAATGGTCCCAACTGCTTCTCGGTAACCAGCTTCACTTTATTAACCACTCCCACAGCCGGGACCCTGTAGATGAGATACTAGTCGTAACCAAGTGCTCACTAATGCCTGTCCACATGGAGAAGGAGGATGATGGGGAGCAAGGTTTCAAATTCTGAAGCAGATTATTATTAAAGAAAAAAAAAAAAGACTGTAAAATAAGGAACCATGAGGCTAAACAGAAATATCGAAGAAGAAATGGAAATGACCAATTTAACTTCATTCATCATTTCTCCTAGACTTTGTTCATGCTGTTTCCTCCTCCTGAAACAGTTTCCCAGCTCTTCTGCTGCCATTCAAAGTGCCAATCTCTTGAGAATCACCTCTTCCAGGAAGTTTTCCCTGACTACTTTTCCCAGCTCAGAGCTTCTTGAAAGCTTTTAACCCCACCACTCATTTTATGGGTCATCATGCTGTGTCAGTGGTTGTCTGTAGTTCACAAAGTCATTTCACATGCACCAGCTCATTCTTTCTCAAAATTAATGATTTTCCCCTTAGAACTGCTCTTCTCATGTGCTTCTGCCAACTCCCTGTCACCTAAACAAGAGGCCTGGGGTTTGCCTAGATTTTTCCTTCTCTACCTCATTACTCTATTTTTTCATTCCTTAAGAACATTGAGTGTTTACCAAAGACCAAGCACTGTGCTAGTTCCTGGGTGCATTGTGGTGGATGAAACAGAGTGTATGCTCACCAGGCTAGTTTTCCTGCAAGCTTTTCCTCAGGAGATACCTGGGGGCAGTGGGTTGTAAAGAGAGGTGATCCAGTGGAGAAAAGGTGGACATTCTATGGCAGTCTTCTTATGGATAGAGAAGACGTTTGTGGTACACTCCCACACTAATGGCCTCAAATGAATCCCTTTTCCTGGTTTTCATGCCCATATGTGGTCCACTCCCACACTGATGCTGAACTTGGCCATTTGAATTGCTTTGGCCAATGGGACATCAGTAATTGTGATAAGTGCATGTTGACCGGGGCTTGCTGTCACGGAACCCATGGAGAAAGAGGATCAGGCTTCCCAATTGTCCCAGCTGAGCCCAGTTCACAGCCAAGCCACCAGCTAAATGGAGCTGTGCAAATGAGCCCAGGTGAAAGCAACAGAAGAACCACCTGCCCAACCTACAGAATTGTGGGAAATAAAATTGTTGTTTAAATCACTGAACTCTGGGGCAGTAGAAAACCAATACAATATCTTATTCATGTATGCTTCCCCAGAAATTACTACATTGTTGTTGTTAGGTGCTGTCAAGTTGGTTGTGACTCATAGCGACCCTACCTACAACAGAATGAAACTGCCCAGTCCTGCGCCATTCTCACAATTGTTGTTATACTTGAGCCCATCATTGCAGCCACTGCGTCAGTCTACTTCATCGAGGGTCTTCCTCTCTTTCGCTGACCCTTTACTTTACCAAGCATGATGTTCTTCTCCAGGGACCAGTCCTTCCTAATAAATAACACATCCAAAGTACGTATGATGAAGTCTCACCATTCTTGCTTCTAAGGAGCATTCTGGCTGTACTTCTTCCAAGCCAGATTTGTTGTTCTTTTGGCAGTCCATGGTATAGTCTGTATTCTTCACCAACACCATAACTCAAAGGCGTCAATTCTCCTTTGGCCTTCCTTCTTCATTGTCCATCTTTTGCATGCCTATGAGATGATTGAAAATACCATGGCTTGGGTCAGGTGCACCTTAGTCCTTAAAGTGACATCTTTGCTGTTTAACACTTGAAAGAGGTTTTTTTTTGCAGCAAATTTGCCCAATGCAATACGTCATTTGATTTCTTGACTGCTGTTTCCATGGGTATTGATTACAGCAGTTAATTCCATTTATTCTGACCAATAAGCACATTTAGCAAGGAAAGATGCCTATGCAATGAGAGGCCCACAAGGACTGAGACATACCCTGGGAACCAAAGATTCACATGTCCCATCTCACACTGCAGAGCATCTGGTCAGTGAGTGGGATGCAGGGTCATGTCACTCACATGTTGTTATGGTTAATTTTATTGTCAACTTGGCTAGGCTTCGATTTCCAGTGGTTTGGCCAAACACCAGTCTAGTAGCTGTAATGTAATGTAATGTAACATAACATAAAGTAATCAATCGAGAAGGGAGTTTTTTAGGGTGCTGCTAGGCTACAGATATTTTGGCATCACTCTCTCTCTCTTCATTCTGCACTTTTCTGTCACCTGACCCATGGATCTTGCTACATAAGGCAACAGGAGTCCCTAGCCTGCTACCTCACCTACGGATTTTAGACTTGCCAATCCCCACAATTGTGTGAGCCAATTTCTTGAAATAAATCTCTCTCTCTCTATGTTGTTGTTGTTAGGTGGTGTCAAGTCAGTCCTCACTCATAGTGACCCTGTGTACAACAGATCGAAACACTGCCCGGTCCTGTGCCATCCACATATTTGTTATACTTCAGCCCATTGTTGTAGCCACTGTGTCAGTCCATCTCCTCGGGGGTCTTCCTCTTTTTTGCCGACCCTCTACTGGTCCCTTCTGGTAACATGTCCAAAGTATGTGAGATGAAGTCTCACCATCCTTGTTTCTAAGAATCATTCTGGCTGTACTTCTCACAAGACAAATTTGTTCCTTCTTTTGGCAGTCCATGGTATATTCAGTATTCTTTGCCAACACCATAACTCAAAGGCATCAATTCTTCTTCGGTCTTCCCTATTCATTGTTCAGCTTTCACATGCACGTGAAGCGGTTGAAAACACTGTGGCTTGCGTCAGGGGAACTTTCGTCTTTAAACTGATACCTTTGCTATTTAATGCTTTAAAGGGGTCTTTTGCAGCCGATTTGCCCAATGCAATGTGTGTTTTGATTTCTTGACTGCTGCTTCCATGGGTGTTGATTGTGAATTTGAGTAAAATGAAATCCTTGACAACTTTAATATTTTCTCTGTTTATCATGATGTTGCTTATTGGTCCAGTTGTGAGCATTTTTGTTTTCTTTATGTTGAGGTGTAATCCATACTGAAGGCTGTGGTCTTTGATCTTCATTAGGAAGTGCTTCAAGTCCTCTTCACTTTCAGCAAGCAAGGTTGTGTCATCTGCATAACACAGGTTGTTAATAAGTCTTCCTCCAGTCCTGATGCCACATTCTTCATATAGTCCAGCTTCTCAGATTATTTGCTCAGCATACAGGTTGAGTAAGTATGGTAAAAGGATACAACCCAGATGCATGCCTTTCCTGACTTTCAACCACACAGTACCTCCTTGTTCTGTTCGAGGAGTGAGCACCTCCAGTGCTATATCAGTTGGTTGAAACATCTCAATTGGTATTCCGTCAATGCCTGGAGCCTTGTTTTTCGCCCATGTCTTCAGTGCAGCTTGGACTTCTTCTTTAAGTACCATTGGTTCTTGATCATATGCTACCTCCTGAAATGATTGTCAAACAATTCTTTTTGATACAGTGAGTCTGTGTATTCCTTCCATCTTCTTTAGATGCTTCCTGTGTCCTTCAGTGTTTTGCCCATAACAAGTCGAGGCTTGAAGGGGCAGCTCTTCCTTAGTTGTATTTTGAGAGCTTTCCAAAGCGAGGGGCTCATCTTCTGGCATTATATCAGACAGTGTTCCGCTGTTGTCATAAGGTCTTCACTGGCTAGTTTTTTTTTTTTTTTCAGAAGTAGACCACTTGGTCCTTTTTCCTAGTCTGTCTTAGTCTGGAAGCTCAGCTGAAACTTGTCCACCATAGGTGACCCTGCTGGTATTTGAATAACAGTGGCATAGCTTCCAGCATCATAGTAATACACAAACCCCCACAGCACAACAAACTGACAGATGTGTGGGGTATCTAAATCTATATCTATGTCTGTGTCTATAACTACATCTATATTTATCACTGGTTCTGTTTCTCTGGAGAACCCTAAGACCCATCCTCTCTCTCTCTTTTTCTTTCATCAAGCACATGTAGCAGAATTTTCATAAGTTCAGTGTGGGCATGATGTGACTGCCCCCCATCGTTGTTCAGGGCTCTACCAATAAAGTATTTTTGAGCAGCTTGCATCCTGCAATGGTTGAGGATTGCAGCGTGAGAACAGCTGAGAGGTGGGTGATCAAATCAGGCCCAGATATCAGTCTCCCCCAAGCTAAGCCTTCAGCTGGGATGGAGCTCAGGCTGAGGAAGAGCCCCAGTGGGGGTTCCCAGGATTTGACTGCCTACCAGACATGGCTGCACTTGCATCGGCTCTACCTCAAGGGTGGCTGTAGAGGCAGCTGAGCCCAACATGGTCTTTGTCTCCCCTCTCTCTGAAGTCATCCTAGGACACAGGTGTGCATCCCCCACAGCCAGCCAGCAGAGAAAATGAATCAGCTTCCCTGAAAGACATGCCCCAGGCAGTCTGTCACTAAAACTCGTCTGAAGGAGCACAGCTCCCCTCCTGACCACAGCTAATGAAAATGTGTGGTTTGCCTGGTAAAGAATCTGTGTTATTCTTTAAAGGAACAATGCTAACCACAGATGCATAGCATCTGGCATGTGGTGAGAGTTTCCCTGAGTGAGGAGAACAGCAACTGGGCCAGCCAGTACATGAGATGCCTTTGGGTCCAGGCATGCATTTTTCTTCTTTCAGCTTTGAATTTTGGGTCTCAGAAGTCCGGGTGGAAGTCCAAATGCCTCTTTCTATCACTTGGTATTTTCATGACATAGCACCTCTTCACTTATCTTTATAGTCCCTCTGTCCTTTACAGGCACTTCGAAGAAAGGCCTGATGATCTCAGCCTCTGAAAACCCTGTGGAACACAGTTCTACTCTGACACACACGGGGTCACCATGAATTGGAGATGACTCAAGAGCAGCTCTGCCCGCCCCAACTTACCTTCTATGGCTCTTGATGTATTCTATTAAGACATCTAAAGACCTATATCCCTGCCTTTTTGTCTTTGCTCATGCCATTCCCCATGCCTGCATTGTCATCCTTTTCTTTATGATTATCTATTTCATTAGGACTCTTTCCACTGCAACTGAGAGAAGCTCAACTCCAACTTACTTTTAGCAAAAAAACTACATTTATAGAATTATGCAATTTAAAATTCAGGATCTTTTGACTTTGAAGTCAGGCATAGTTGGATACAGGGGTTCAATTTTTCCAGGACTTGGTCTTAGTTTATTTCTCCATGTTTAGACTATGTCCCTTTCTATACTGGCTCCAGTTTCAGCAAGGTACTGCAAGGACTGACCCTGGCATCTCTAGGCTTATACCCTACCAGGTTAGCAACTCTACAGAAAGAGATTGCCTCTTTACCAATAGTCTTGTGGATGGTCCTCATTCAACCATCTTGGAGTACCATCTATGAATCAATCACTATAGTCAAAGGGATGTAAATTTCCATATTGTCCAGGCCTAAGTCCTCTGACCACCCCTAAGTCCAGAGAGTGGGGTCTTCCTTGGATTGAGTGTGGGTACAAAGTGATTCTCCAAAGGAAATCAGGATCCTGTTATGAGAATAAGGTTGAAATGATAAGGAACAACAAAACAACAACAACAAAAAAAGACATACAATCCAGAGTCTACTTCTCAAGTTCATTCTACGGCCTTTCGGTAACACTGACCTTCCCACAGAGGCTTTCCTGGTGACCCCAGGCCACATTCCCCTCTTTTATTGCTGTAACACTTCAGAGTTGAATATGGAATTATATGTGCTTCCTATACCTTTACCATTGAGTATGAAAGACAGGGGGTGGGATGGGAGTGGCGTGTGAGGGGTAGAAATAACATTATATTTCCTTTTCTCATTTGAATTCTGTCTTAGGCTGGGTTCTCTAGAGAATCAAAACCAGTGAAGCAAAACTACGTATACTTATGTGTATAATATGTTGTTGTTCTTGTTAGGTGCCGTCGAGTAGGTTCCGACTCATAGCGACCCAATGCACAACAGACGAAACACTGCCTGGTCCTGTGCCATCATTTCAATCGTTGTTATGCTTGAGCTTATTGTTGCACCCACTGTGTCAATCCACCTTGTTGAAGGTCTTCCTCTTTTCCACTGACCTTGTACTTTGCCAAGTGCGATGTCCTTCTCCAGGGACTGATCCCTCCTGACAGCATGTCCAAAATATGTAAGACACAGTCTCTCCATCCTTGCTTCTAAGGAGCATTCTGGTTGTACTTCTAAGACAGATTTGTTCGTTCTTTTGGCAGTCCATGGTATTTTCAATATTCTTCACCTACACCACAATTCAAAGGTGTCAATTCTTCTTCGGTCTTCCTTATTCATTGTCCAGCTTTCACATGCATATGATGTGATTGAAAATACCATGGCTTGGGTCAGGTGCACCTTAGTCTTCAAGGTGACATCTTTGCTCTTCAACACTTTAAAGAGGTCCTTTGCAGCAGATTTACCTAATGCAATGTGTTTTTTGATTTCCTGACTGCTGCTTCCATGGCTGTTGATTGTGAATCCAAGTAAAATGAAAACCTTGACAACTTCAATCTTTTCTCCATTTATCATGATGTTGCTCATTGGTCCAGTTGTAAGGATATATATATGTGTATTTATATATATATAAAGAGAGAGAGAGAGAGAGAGATATATATATCAAGGAAATGGCTCATGCGGTTGTAGATGCTGAGAAGTCCCAAGTCTGTGGGTCAGGCTGGAGGCTTCTCCTGACTCACGTAACTGCAGGGGCTGGTGAACCTAAGATCAGCAGGTCAGACAACAGGTGTCATGGATGAATTGTGTTTCCCCAAAATATCTGTCGGCTTGGCTAGACCATGATTCTGGTAACGTGTAATTGTCCACCATTTTGTCATTGGGTGTGATTTTCCTATGTATTGTAAATCCTGCCTCTATGATGTTAATGAGGCAGGATTAGAGGCAATTATGCTAATGAGGCAGAACTCAATCTACAAGATTGGGTTGTGTTTTAAGTCAATCTCTTTTGAGATATAAAAGGGAGAAGCAAGCAGAGAGACCAGGGTGGGGGTGGGGCTCATTACCAACAAGAAAGCAGCACTGGGAGCAGAGCACGTCCTTTGGACCCAAAGTCCCTGCTCTGAGAAGGTCCTAGGATAGGGGAAGATTAATGACAAGGACCTTCCCCGAGAGCTGACAGAGAGAGAAAGCCTTGCTCTGGAGCTGGCACTGTGAATTTGGACTTCTAGCCTCCTAAAGAGTTGAGAGAATAAAATTCTGTTTGTTAAAGCCATCCACTTGTGGTATTTCTGTTATAGCAGCACTAGATGACTAAGACAACAGACCTCTGGCTCACAGGCTGTGGAGACTGACAAATCCTAAGATCAGCAGGTAAGCCACTAGCTCAGGTCCCAAGAACTGTAGATTAAACATACAGAGGCCAGCAGCAGGATCCAGAGCAAGCAAAAGCCCACAAACCTTGCCAGAAATTCACCTGTATTAGATGTAGGCCATGCCCCCAAGGAAACACCCTTTCAACTAATTGGCTACTCACAGCAGATCCCATCATGGAGGTGATCATATTATATCAAATCTCATCATGAAGGTGATCACACTATATCAGATCTCCTCATGGAGATGAGTACATCATTATATGACTGCCAAACTACATCGTAACTGCCAAACCACTGAGAATCATGGCCCAGTCAAGTTGACACACAATCTTAACAATCACAGTCTACCTCTTATCAAATTCCACCTGTACACATCTCCTTAAACCATACTCAATCACTGAATAAAGACAATCATAAAGTCATACTTGCACCTAACATGATACGACTAATATGTGTACAAAACACTGGCCCTGTTTATATCTTATATTTTATAAGGGAAGAAAACAAAAATATTTGATGCACACATGCAAAGAAGAAATACTTATAACAATTAGTTTGTTTCTGCAACTGGGCATGTGGTTGTTACTAGTATTTAGAGCTACCTCCTTCCACCACTCATTTCATATTCCCTTTGCCCTCAGCAAGTACCTCAGCTGGTTGTGGTTCTTTGCCGACTCAAACCTTCATTCCTGAATGGTCTGGACCATTAGTAGTCATGTTGGAATTGGGTTGCTAAGTTTTCCATTGACTTTGATCATAGGGCATGGTAATATTAACAGATGCTTAAGAGCATTGCAGACATACTCTTCTTTACTTCCATTATGTGATATCAATCTGATTTCCTCTTGATAATCAGGATCAATCACAGCAACCGATATAGTAATTCCCTTCTTGGCCTGTTGATCCAGACGCATAAGGAGCCCAGAGTGGCCAGGTGGCATTCTTAACTTCCAGTTTAATGGAATCAGTGATGTGTTTCCTGGTGGGAGCATTCCTCCCTTTGGAACTAAGACCTCTAGACCCATAGAGCATAGTGTCACTGGGACAGAAAGCAAAAATTTAATGAGTAGGTCACTAGGGGTAATAGTGAGTAGTGCCACTCCCATTTCCACATCTTGATTCCTGGACCCATGAATCCTGGCTATGGGAGGGACCTCCTACCAACAAGAAAGAAGAGCCGAGAGTGGAGTATATCCTTTGGACTTGGGGTCCCTTCACTGAGAAACTCCTAGACCAGGGGAAGACTGAGAACAAGGATCTTCCCCCAGAGCTGACAGAGAAAGAAAGCCTTCCCCTGGAGCTGGGGCCCTGCATTTGGACGTCTAGCCTCCTAAACTGTGAGAGAATAAATTTCTCTTTGTTAAAGCCATTCACTTGTGGTATTTTTGTTATAGCAGTACTAGATAACCAAGACAAATTCCAATGAAATAAGATGGAAACAAGGGCAGCTTTGAATTGGGCATGGGGTGGGTTACAGTTATCAGGAAATTTGGGGTAAAGAATAAATGGGCCTTGGTGGTAAAGGTTGGTGGCCAATTCTATGTGTTTATAAGCACCCCTCCTTCTCACACTCCCCAGTAGCTGCCTCCAAGTTCAGGTAGCATGCCAAGAGTTGCCATAGTTCGTCTGGGATCTTAAAAGCTAGTGAGCAGCCATCTAAGATGCATCAATTTGTCTCAACCCACCTGGAGCAAGGGAGAATGAACACCAAAGACACAAGGAAAATATTAGCCCAAGAGACAAAAAGGGCCACATAAACCAGAGACTCCATCAGACTGAGACCAGAAGAACTAGATGGTGCCTGGCTACCACCAATGACTGCCCCGACAGGGAACATGACAGAGTCCCCGACGGAGCAGGAGAAAAGTAGGGTGCAGAACTCAATTTCTAGTAAAAACGCCAGACTTAATTGTCTGGCTGAGACTGGAGGGACCTCAGAAGACATGGCCCCTAGACTGTGTTAACCCAGAACTAAAATCATTCCTGAAGCCAACTCTTCAGACAAAGATTAGACTGGACTATAAGACATAAAATTATACTTGAAAGAGTGTGTCTCTTAGTTCAAGAAGATACACAAGACTAAATGGGCAGCTCCTGTCTGGAGGTGAGATGAGAAGGCAGGAAGGGACAGGAGCTGGTTGAATGGACACAGGAAATCCAGGGTGGAAAGGAGGGGTGTGCTGTCGCATTAAAGGGATAGCAACTAGGGTCGCATAACAATGTGTGTATAAATTTTTGCATGAGAAACTAACTTGAGCTGTAAACTTTCACTTAAAGCACACACACACAAAAGAATTGCCAGAGTTTGGGACCAGCTAGGCACTTGCCAGTTCTGTGTGAATCACTGAGTCCCTGGTAGCCCATGTTTTATGTCCTATTTTTTTTTTTTTTTATCTCTCTTAGACCGGTCTATGTAGATAGCACTTTGCTGAAGACCTAATGATTACTCAATGTTTTTTGTTGTTGTTGGGCTAAACTGTGATGTAGATTCCAGCATTCAAGCCTGGGAGTCAAGAGGTCTAGGTTGTAATCAAGTCTCTTGACCCTGACCAGCCTAAGTAGCCATACCAAGACAGCACTGAGCAGGATAACAGCTATTTTTTCTAGTGCCTTGAGTTCACAACAATTACATTCTCAATTCACTCACAATGACCCCGTGACATAACTCAAATGCTATAGGGTAAGCTTAGTTAACGCTTAGACAAAGCCTAAGGCAAAAATTGGATACAGTCAAAACCTCCCTGAAAAATCCTATAAATCACCCATAAAGTTTTAGAAGTGTTGTGATTACAATCAATTACAATATTTGTGAATTAGATGTGATGGATGTCGTAATGTCATACATATTATCTAGTGGGAATACACATTCCAAAGCATGATATTAAAAAAACCAAAAATCAAACCCACTGCCTCGAGTCGATCCTGACTCACAGCAACCCTATAGGACAGACTAGAACTGCCCCATAGGGTTTCCAAGGCTGTAATCTTTATGGAAGCTGACTGCCACATCTTTCTGCCACAGCATGGCTGGTGGATTCGAACCACTGACTTTTCGGTTAGCAGCCAGGTGATTAACCACTGTGCCACCAGGGCTCCTACAATATTGTAGTACAGCCACTTATGCACTCAGTGCAGCAAGACTCTCACCAGCAGGAAGAGAGGGGAGAGTGGCTCCCTATCTTCAGTTTTAGGTTCCTTCTGGGGTACACATGCAATGAGTGGATTATCAAGCAAATCTTTTGCACTAATGAAATTTTTATTTCTCTTTGTTTTTCACTGAGTAAAAATGAGTGGATTGGTGTAAATCAGCTGTATGATACATTTCCCCTGTATTATTCCATGAAAAATGCTCATTATATATTTAGTAAGTACCAGGCGTTAAGTCGAGCACAGGGGATTCAGTGAATAAGATAGGAATGAGTCCTGGCCTAATGGAATTTACAGTCTTCACAGATTCTTTTACCACTTTTACAGATGAAGAAACTGAAGCTCAGAGAAGCGACTGCCAAAGGTTGCACAGGCAGTGAGGATCAGAGCTGGGACTTGAACCCAGGTCTTCTGTCTTTAATCCTGAGCTTTCCCCCACCACTTCCTATTGTCTTCCATGGAATTACCTGCTTGTCAGTCTGTCATACTGCGGTGGCTTGCGTGTTGCTATGATGCTGGAAGCTATGCCACTAGTATTTCTAATACTAGCAGGGTCACCCATGGTGGACAGGTTTCAGCAAAGCTTCCAGACCAAGACAGACTAGGAAGAAAGGACTGGCGATCTACTTCTGAAAACTGGCCAATGAAAACTTTATGAATAACAACAACATTATCCAATATAGTGCTGGAAGATGAGGCCCTCAGGTTGGAAGGCACTCAAAACATGACTGAAGAATTGCCTCTTCGAGGTAGAGTCGACCTTAATGACAAGGATGAAATAAAGCCTTTGGGAAGTTCATTTGCTGATGCGGCACAATTCAAAATGAGAAGTAACAGTTGCAAACATCTATTAGTAATTGGAACACAAAATGTGCAAAGTATGAATCAAGGAAAATTGGAAGTCATTGAAAATGAAATGGAATGCTTGAAGATCAGTATACCCCCCCCCCCAAAAAAAACACATTGCTCTCAGATCGATTTTGACTCATAGTGACACTATAGGACAGAGTAAAACTGCTGCATGGGATTCCCAAGGAGTGGCAAGTGGATTTGAACTGCCGACATTTTGTTTAGCACCTGAGCTCTTAACCAGAGCAATGATTGATATAACAGGCATTAATGAGCTGGTACTGGCCATTTTGAATACAACAATCCTATGGTCAACTATGCCAGGAATGACAAATCAATGAGGAATGGCATAGTATTCATTGTCAAAAAAGAACATTTCAAGATCTACCCTGAAATACAACATTGTCAGTGATAGGTTAATATCCATATGCCTACAAGAAAGACCGGTTAATATGACCATTATTCAAATTAAAGCACCAACTACAAATACCAAAGATGAAGAAACTGAAGATTTTTATGAACTACTACAGTCTGAAATTGATTAATGGTAACTCAAGTCACTTCCAAATCCAAAATTCAGAGTCCTAGAGTTTATTACAGAAGAAAGAGACCACCGGAGCTGGCCATTTGCCTTGGCTTCTGGGGCCTGGAGTTGAGTTCTTATTTGGTGCTGAATTGCTTCCTCCAGAAATGGGATGGGTTGGAATGGAATGGTAATAAGGGCTCTGTTTGCTCCAGAGAGCCTACTCCCTGTCCTGCCCACCAGCCATTATGGCTGACCACCCTCCTTAAGCCCCCTATTGATTACAAAGTGTTGACTTCTTCTGATGCAAGTGGCTGGGGCAAGGGCAGTTAGAGTTGAGCCAGGGGGCTCCACGTTACTGTGTTCCAGACTAACCATGTTGGGCAGCTTTCCCAAAGGCCCTCATCAAGGACTAAGAAGCTGGTTTTGAACTTACATCTCCCTTGTTTGGTATCTGATATGTGTATGTTCCTTCCCTATGTGTGCTCCACGTGGCCTGAGGAACAGTGTACTCCCTACTCGAGAGTTCAGGCCCTCTGTAAGACTTTCAGGCTCCATCCTCAGAGGAGCCTTGAAGTCCCAACAGAGATGCTGCCAGCAAGACCCATCTGAAGGCTGTGGTTTGCCCTGGCACTCAATATGCTGACCCAGCCCACCACAGGGGTGGTGGCGCCAGACCTGGAGCTCCATCTGGGCAAGTTAAAGAACAGTCTTCATATTGAAAACAGTTGTGATTCCCCTCCCATTGCCTGAGCTGGGGAACTCGTTGCTTTGCCTGTTCAATTTCATCAGGGAGAAGTCTACAGGGAACAGAGACTCAGGTTAGAATTGGATTCCATTTTATTGCTCCTGTCAGAAAGATAAAATTAAAGCATTTAGCCCAAGGAAAGTTGGCTTCTCACAACAGACTTGTACATTTACTCTTTGGAGAGATGTCACTAATGGTGTTTTAATAACGCTTTATGTGCCTAGAGACCAATAATAAGAAGAGCTTCTTATTTACCAAAGCAACTGCTAGCCCCTTAATGATGGGCTAAGTATCAGCTACTGGCAGGATATGTAGTGGGTAAGTGCTGGGTAATTACCAAGCAAATTTATCATTATTTCTGTCTTATAAACCAGAATATGTGTTAAATAATACTCTGGGGCCACTGAAGGTAGTTATGGAGCTCCATCTCTGCAAGAACATACAATTATCCTACGGTTGCCTTGTGTTTACTAAGCAAGTCTATGCAATTATTATCTAAAGCCCAAATCCTGCCTTCAGAGCCACAAAAGTGCACCCGAGGGCAAGTCTTGCCTAGAGTAGATGCAGTGTTTGCATGGGGTCACGAAGGATTGGGGCCTCCACTTCCTAAATTCCAGCTCTGCCCTCAACCCTGAGCACAGGAAAGCCATAAGCAAGGCTTTGTAGGGTAACGTGCCTGTGACTCTGCGTCCACCTGCCCAAACCCACACCAGTCCCGGTTCAGCTGCCTTGCCCTGAGTACTCAGGTACTGTCGAGGCTGTTCTGATCTGCCAGTCCCTACCACAAGGCATGCTGGGACCTCAGTATCTGGCTGCAGAGGGTTCTTTTTGACAGTTCAAGACAGCTTTTTCAATGCACATCCCATGTCAGGAATTGTGCTGGGTGCTGAAGACACAAAGATCAACAAGGCTTTTGTTTTTGAGGGCCCAGGTGGAAAAGACAGACAGGTCTAAGATGGCAGTTTCTGGTACAGCCAAGACCACATAGCATCGAGGTCAAGAGCAAGAGCAGGGCTGTGGAGCCAGATTGGCTGGTTTCAAATTCGCGTCTACAAGGTGGAGAGAATTAGAGGGCTTACATTGCAGAGCATGGTCTGATTTACCTAAGGAAGGTGCTGAGAACAGCGGCACTAACCAGTTAGCCAGTTGCTCCTGAGTCGGCCCCAACTCATGGCTACCCGTGTTTGTCCACGTAGAACTGTGCTCCGTAGGGTTTTCAGTGGCTGATTTTTAACAAGTTGATTGCCAGGACTTTCTTCCAAGGCACCGTTGAGTAGACTGGAACTTCCAACCTTTCGGTTAGCACTGAGTACATTAACTGTTTGCACCACCAGGGACTACATGTTCTACACCAGCTTGTTATCATTATTATAACATGGTAAACACGTGGAGGAAGGCACGTCCAAATTGCCCATTGATCAAATACCACCGTGAATCAAGTCTTCCCTGCTCCTGCCCCAGAGAAGTGTTTTCTTCCTCCTCGGAGCTCAGCAAGCTCTACGCCTGGACGTTTCTCATGGCGGTTAGCACTTGCTACCAGGCACTGTGTTAACTGGCATTGATCTCTGACCTCTCTTACTGGGCTTATTGAGTTCAGGGTTTCATTCGTCTTTGTGTCCCTAACACCAAGTACAGGGCCAGGAGTGTGGTAGGCACTCATTACATGTTTTTTGAATGAATAGCAGTCACTCAATAAACGCTTGTTTAAAAAAAAAAAAAAAAAAGGAACCTTCAAAGGGCTATTTGACCATGTGGCCAAGGCAATGAGCCAAAACCAGAGATTTTATTTTGTTTTCACTAGTGTGGGCACATGTGGGGGAGCTGGATTTTGAAAGGATTGCAGACAAAATTTCTTTACTGCTCAGATGGGTGAACAGTAGACTAATTAATTAAAAACAAAGAAACTAAGGCCCTAAGCATGAGGCTCCTTTCTGCTCACTTGGTATTGATGGGTTGACATTTGACCATGAGGCAGGGTCTCCAAGCAGGACCCCAGCTCCGTTTACCAGCAGCCCCAGGCCTGAGCTGGCCCTGGTGAGCAGGGAGCTGAAAGCAGTATTGTTCCCTGCTTTTGTGCAGGAGGTCCCCCAGCTGGTCCTGGGTCACCACGCTTCACTGTTTGCTTGTGTGTTCTTAAGCTGGGGCCCATGGTATTAGCAAGAGATTAGATTTTTCTTTCTTTATCACCGACCGTTCCTCTCCCACCCACTTCCCCCACCTCTCCCATCCCTTTTATTACTCCAGTCTTCGAATCACTCTGGGTGAATGTTAATTAGACTGAACACAGGCTAGAAGGTCAACAGACTCCTCTCTAAGGCACTCTCCCTCTGGTGGATTCTTAAATTCAGTAATAGGAAGAATAACTAAGTTGGTCAGTTTACCACTTTTGAAGAAATCTCCCATATGTTATATTTTTTAGTCTGATCAACAAGGCTATGCGGCAATAATTTTTTTAGCTCTATTTTTTACTTATTGTTGTGAAAATATAGATAACCTGTAACCTGTTGCCTTCGAGTCGATTCCAACTCATAGCGACCCTATAGGACAGAGTAGAACTGCCTCACAGGGTTTCCAAGGAGTGCCTCGTGGATTTGAACTGCTGACCTTTCGGTTAGCAGCTCTAGCTCTTAACCACTAGGCCACCAGGGTTTCCATAGAAAACAGATTTGCCAATTAGACATTTTTCACATATAAATTCAGTGAGGTCAATTACCAGTCTTGTTGTGCAACCATCACCAATATCACTTGCCAGATTTTCCGTGCCCATAAACAAAAACGCAATGCCTTCTAAACAATGTTGTTGTCGTTAGTTGCTGTTGAGTTGATTCTGACTCATGGTGACCCCACGTGTGCAGAGTAAAACTGCTTCAAAAGTTTTCAAGGCTGACCCCTTTTGGAAGCAGATTGACAGGTCTGTTTTCCAAGGTGCCTCTGGGTGGGTTTGAACCACCAGCATTTCGGTTGGTCATTGAGCGCTTCAACTGACTGCACCACCCAGGGACTTCCTAAACAATAATTTCCCCCATTCCCTCTTCCTCTTACTCCTGGCAACCTCTATTAAACTCTGATCTTTAGGTATTTTTGGCAAGTGTCTCACGCTGGATTCTTTAGAAAAGCAAAACCAGTAAGCGTATCAATACATACATATAGAGAGATTTATATCAAGGAATTGGCTCACATAGCTGTAGAGGCTGCAAAGTCCCAAGTCCCTGGGTCATGCTGGAGGCTTCTTCTGACTCACTTAGCTGCACGAGGCTGGCAAACTCAAGATTGGCAAGTCTGACAGCAGGGCTCTGACTCACAGGCTGCCAAGACTTTTGAATCCCAACATAGGCAGGCAAGACAGCAGGGAAGATTCTAGCTCAAGTCTCAAGAGCCGGAGCTCAGATAAACAGGAGCCATCTGCAGGATCTAGAGGGAGCAAACAGCCATGACCCTTGCCAGAAAGTCCACCTATACTGGATGCAGGCCACATCCCCAAGGAAACTTCCTGTCGACTGATTGGCTACTCACAGCTGATCTCATCATGGAGCGGATCATATTATATCAAATCTCCTCATGGAAATGATCACATCACCACACGACTGCCAAACTACATCATAACTACCAAACCACTGAGAATCTTGGTCCAGCCAAGTTGACACACAACCTTAATGATCACACTTTGTAAGGGCAGGATTTGTCTGAATACACACGTGCATACACACACATACACACATTCCCTCAAATATACACAGTACCCCCCCACCCCACGCACACGCACATCTGCGGTTTCGCTTTCCACAGTTTCAGTTACTCTCGGTCAACCTCAGATCAAAAATATTAAATGAGTATGTAGCATGATGAAGTCTCACACATCCCACTCTGTCATTCATATAACTTTTATTACAGTATATAGTTATAATTGTTTTATTTTATATCAGTTATTGTTGTTAATCTCTTACTGTGCCTGACTTATAAATTAAACTTCATCATAGGTATGTATGTATAGGACAAATCATAGTATATACAGGGTTCAGTATTATCCACGGTTTTAGCGTCTATGGGCCGTCTTGGAAAGTATCCCCCATGGATGAGAAGGGACTACTGTACATGCATATACACACCCCACCTTGTTCCCCTCCCACATCTCTGCCATTTACGGCCTTGGGAGGAGGAAAGGGGGAACACAGTGTGCAGGATGCCGTACAGCTATTTGTGTTCATTCATTCATTCAACCAACATTCATTAAGCACCTACTTTGTCATGCCAGCTACTCTCCTAGTTGCTAGAGAGTCAGGTAAAGAAGGCCCAGTGACTGGCTCCAAGGAGCTCTCTATGTAGCATGAGGAGCAAACAAGAAAGTCAGGGATCGTAGCACCGAGTCACCAGGGATAAAATAAAAAAAAAAAACAGTGTCTACAAAACGTTTCACCTAATTCCTGTCCATACCACTCAAAGAAGACTCCATGTCCAGAACGTGCTTAGCTGAGCTGCTTGGGGTTGGGGAAAGAAGGACCAAAAAGTATGACTCTCAGGCTCTTAAAGAGGCTTTCAGTCTCATTCAAGAAGCAAGATGAATATATCTGACAGAAAGTATTATATCACAATAAGTGCGCTAGAAAACTCTGCTAAGGCACTTAAAACGGTAAGAGGTTTGCAGTAGTTCTCAAAGAATGCTCCATATTGGCATAGGGGACAATTAACACTGTGATTTGGCAAGTGAGCAAGAGATTTAAGAAACTTATAGGACCCTGTCTTAGTCATCTAGTGCTGCTATAACAGAAACACCACAAGTGGGTGGCTTTAACAAAGTTTATTCTCTTCACAGCTAGTAGGCTAGAAGTCTAAACCCAGGGTGCCAGCTCTAGGGAAGGCTTTCTCTCTTTGTTGGCTCTGGAGGAAAGTCTTTGTCATCAATCTTTCCATGGTCTAGGAGTTTCTCTGGGCCGGAATCTCAGGTCCAAAGGATTACACTCTGCTCCCGGCATTGCTTTCTTGGTGGTGTGAGGCCCCTCTGTCTCTCTGCTCACTGTGAGGCCCCTCTGTCTCTCTGCTCACTTATCTCTGTTGTATCTCAAAACAGATTGGGTTAAGACACAATGTAATCTTGTAGATCTCATCAACATAACTGCCGCTAATTCATCTCATTAACATCATAGTGATAAGATTTACAACACGTAGGAAAATCACATCAGGTGACAAAATGGCAGACAACCATACAATACTAGGAATCATGGCCTAGCCAAGTTGATACACATTTTGGGGGGATGCAATTCAATTCATAACAGGCCCTGTGTTTATGTAGACTGTGGTAGGATAAGAGGAGCCATGGTGGCACAGTGATTAAAGCGCTTGACTGCTAATCGATCTGCTAACCGAAAAGTCGAGGGTTCGAACCCACCAGCCGCTCTGCAGGAGAAAGATGAGGCAGTCTGCTTCTATAAAGATTATAGCCTTGGAAACTCTATGGGACAGTTCTACTCTGCCCTAAAAGGTCGTTATGAGTCGGAATAGACTTGATGGCAGCGGGTTTTGTTTTGGGGTGGTAGAAGAAGAATGACAACCAAACACATATTAAAATTAACATTTACTAAGTGCTTAGTATATATCAGGTCTGTTCTAAGAACTTCGCTTGTATTAACTTACATAATCCTTGCATTAAGCCTATGTGGTACATACTATTATTATCCCCTTAATAAGTGATGTAATTAAGGCTCAGAGAAGTTAAGTAACTTGCCTGAGTTACCCAGGTAATAAGCATTGAAACCCAGGAATTCTGGCTACCGAGCCTAAGTCCTTAACTGTTTCCTGTTTAACCATTTGGAATAAGCAGCAGTAGTTCACATGAACTGAGACCTTACTCTCTAGACATGTATTACTCCATGACCCAGATTTTGCCTGAAATCACAATCAATAAAATAATTTAACAACCAAAATTGCTTAAAAGCTATTTCAATCTCTACTGGTATCTCATGAAGAATATTACAGGGAATCCAATTCATAAATCTCAGCAACACTTCTTGACATGCTCTTTTATCATTTCTATCACTTTTGGTTAAGTGCTACGACTGCTAACCAAAGGGTTGGCAGTTCGAATCCGCCAGGCACTCCTTGGAAACTCTATGGGGCAGTTCTACCCTGTTCTATAGGGTGGCTATGAGTCGGAATCGACTCGACAGCACTAGGTTTTAGGTTTTATCACTTTTGCTAGCTTCCAAACTTCATAGCTGTCCCAAATTGCCCCACCTTTTTTTTCCTTCAAAACTTGCTCTTAGCTCTTTACCCAAACCTCTGCTAAAATCCTGAGTGGTGCAAATGGTTAACATGCTCACTGCTAACCAAAAGGTTGGAGGTTGGAGTCCACCCAGAAACACCCCAGAAGAAAGGCCTGGTGATCTGCTTCTGAAAAAGTAGCCACTGAAAACCCTGTGGAGCACAGTTCTACTCTGATACATATGAGGTCACCATGAGTCAGGATCAACTGTATGGTAATTGTTTGTCTGTTAAAATCCAAGCTATGTGAGTCTTGACTCTTTCTTCTTCCCTTCTTTTGGAGTCTATGCTTTTTATCTTTCTAATATCTCTTATTACAGTGTTAACATTTATTTACTTCCGCTTGTTCTATTTTTACCTTGGCTGGTTATCCTGACCTGCATAATAATTCCCAGAAACTCAACTGAGAGATTTAAACTATCTCTTAGAAAATGTGGGGAAGATGCTGAATGGCCAAAGTCAGGACTTTTTGATGGAGGGGATGTAGGATGAGGAAGAATGTGAGCACTTTGTTGTATTTTCTTTTTCTCTCTACTCCTCACACGTGTATTGACTCAAGCATGTTGCTGGATTCTGAGGCTAAAGAGATTAGTAAGAAACGGTCCCCGCCTGTCATGGATTGAATTGTGTTCCCCCAAAATATGTGTCAACTTGGTTAGGTCGTGATTCCCAGTATTATATGATTGTCTGCCATTTTGTCATTTGATATGATTTCCCTATGTGTTGTAAATCCTATCACCAAGATGTTAATGAGATGGATTAGCAGCAGTTACACTGATGAGATCTACAAGATTAGATAGTGTCTTAAGCCAATCTCTTTTGAGATATAAAAGAAAGAAGTGAGCAGAGAGACAGGGGGGCTTCATACCACTTAGAAGGCAACACCGGGAGCAAAGTGCATCATTTGGACCCAAGGTTCCTTCTCTGAGAAGCTCCTTGACCAGAAGAAGATTGATGACAAGGACCGTCCTCCAGAGCTGACAGAGAGAGAAAGCCTCCCCTGGAGCTGAGTCCCTGAATTCGGACTTCTGGCCTACTAGACTGTGAGAGAATAAACTTCTCTTTGTTAAGGCCATCTATTTGTGGTATTTCTGTTATAGCAGCACTAGATGACTAAGACGCCGCCTTCAAAGAGAGCATTATTTTGTGGGAGAGACTGATTAATAAGCTACACATCATGCTCAAAGTAAGCACAAGGGCTATGGGAGCCCACAGGAGGGATCAGGGAAGGCTTTGTGGAGAAAGTGAGAAAGTGATGCAGACTTATTGTGGTCAATATTGGAAACCCAACAAGACTGCAATTTTGAATCTCTTGGAAGGGAGCCTGGTACTTGTTCAGAAAACCAAGGGACAACATGGAATTTTCATTTTTCCTAGGAGGAGAGCAAAAGCAGGCACCCAGCACACATTTGTTAAATCCATAGAAGTGGGCCGATGGTTGGGAATTTGTTGTCATGGCTTGGCTTATGTCTCCCCAAATATGTATGTATCAACTTGGTTAGGCCATGATTCCCAGTATTGTGTGGTTGTCCTCCATTTTGTGACTGTAATTTTATGTTAAAAAGATTAGGGTGGGATTGTAACACCACACTTACTCAGGTCACCTTCCCGAGCCAACGTAAAGCAAGTTTCCCTGGGGCGTGGCCTGCACCACCTTTTATCTCTTAAGAGATAAAAGGAAAGAGAAGCAAGCAGAAAGTGGGGACCTCATACCACCAAGAAAGCAGTTCCTGGAGCAGAGTGCATCCTTTGGACTGGAGGTCCCTGTGTAAAGAAGCTCCTAGTCTGGGGGAACATTGATGAGAAGGCCAATAGAGAGAGAAAGCCTTTCCCTGGAGCTGACACCCTGAATCGGACTTTTAGCCTACTTTACTGTGAAGAAATAAATTTCTCTTTGTTAAAGCCAACCACTTGTGATGTATCTGTTATAGCAGCACTAGATGACTAACACATTTGTGTAAAGCCTCTCTGCCCTGACTAAGTCCTCTGACATTCAAAGCAGAATTACAAGTCCATTTCTTGCTGGAAGTCCCCTGGGCCGTCCCATCGCACAGTGATCTTCTCTGAATCCAGAGGTGACATCTGTTTTCAAGCTCCCTCTACATTTTACACTGAGCACATGCTGTCTTGTGCCGTGGTTTAATCTCAATGCATTTGTTCTAGTTTTCCCCATCTGACTGTGAGTTCCTTGAGGACAGGGGCCATGGCTGGTCAATCTCTGCCTCCCCAGCACTAGCTACATGGTTGGTGAGTTATCAGTCTTCCAAAAGTGGGAAAGGGCTTTGAAGACCATCTAGCTGAACTTTCTCATTTTACTGAAGCCCAGAGAATGAATGACATCTCTACTCCTTTGTAACAGGTTAGTGGCTGAGCCAAATCTCACCCTCGCAGGGAACCTCTCTGGCCTCAAGTCCCATAGCACCTTGTGTTGTTGTTGTTGTTAGGTGCCGTCGAGTCAGTTCCGACTCATAGCGACCCAATGCACAATAGAATGAAACACAGCCCGGTTCTGCACCATCCTTACAAACGTTGTTATGCTTGAGCTCATTGTTGCAGCCACTGTGTCAATCCACCTTGTTGAGGGTCTTCCTCTTTTCGCTGACCCTGTACTCTGCCAAGCATGATGTCCTTCTCCAGGGACTGATCCCTCCTGACAACACGCCCAAAGTATGTAAGACGCAGTCTCGCCATCCTTGCCTCTAAGGAGCATTCTGGCTGTACTTCTTCCAAGACAGATTTGTTCATTCTTTTGACAGTCCTTGGTATATTCAATATTCTTCGCCAACACCACAGTTCAAAGGCGTCAACTCTTCTTTGGTCTTTCTTATTCATTGTCCAGCTTTCACATGCATATGATGTGATTGAAAATACCATGGCCTGGGTCAGGTGCACCTTAGACTTCAGGGTGACATCTTTGCTCTTCAACACTTTGAAGTGGTCCTTTGCAGCAGATTTGCCCAATGCAATGCGTCTTTTGATGTCTTGACTGCTGCTTCCATGGCTGTTGATTGTGGATCCAAGTAAAATGAAATCTTTGACAACTTCAACCTTTTCTCCGTTTATCATGATGTTGGTCATTGGTCCAGGTGTGAGGATTTTTGTTTTCTTTTTTTTTTTTTTATGTTGAGGTGTAATCCATACTGAAGGCTGTGGTCTTTGATCTTCATTAGCAAGTGCTTCAAGTCCTCTTCACTTTCAGCAAGCAAGGTTGTGTCATCTGCATAATGCGGGTTGTTAATGAGTCTTCCTCTAATCCTGATGCCCCGTTCTTCTTCATATAGTCCAGCTTCTCATATTATTTGTTCAGCATACAGATTAAATAGGTCTGGTGAAAGAATACAACACTGACGCCCACCTTTCCTGACTTAGCACCTTGTGCTTATCACTATTTCATCCCTGGTCTCTTGGTGCTGCGATCCCCAATTTTCTTGTTTGTTCCTCATGCTGTATAGAGAGCTAGCTCCTTGCAGCCAGAGCTCCTTGCACTGGGTCTTGTTTATCTGACTCTCTCTAGCAACTAGGAGAGTAGCTGGGATGACAAAGTGGGTGCTTGATGAATGTTGGTTGAATGAATAAGTGAACACAAATAGCTGTAAGGCATCCTTCATTCTGTGTTCCCCATTCCTCCTTCCAAGGCTGTCAATGGCAGACGTGGGAGGGGAACAAGGACTGGGGTGTGTATGTGTGTGTACAGTAGTCCCTCCCTTATCCATGGGGGGATATGTTTCAAGACCTCCTATGATACCTGAAATTGCGGATAGTACCGAACTCTGTACATACTATGATTTGTCCTATACATACATAGCTATGATAAACTTTACTTTATAAATTAGTCACAGTAAGAGATTGACCACAATAGCTAATAACAAAATAGAACAATTATAACAATACACCGTAATGAAAGTTACGTGAATGATGGGGTGGGACAACGTGAGATTCATCGCTCTACATACTCATTTAACATTTTCGAACCGCAGTTGGTCGCAGGTAACTGGAGCCATGGAAAGTGAAACTGAAGGTGGGGGTGGGGGGAGGAGGGCTACTGTGTATAATTGAGGGAATGTATGTATGTGTGTGTATGCACGTGTGCGTTTAGACAAATCCTGCCCTCACAAAGGTAGCTCAAGACACCATGAAGCGTTGATGGCCTCTCCAGTCCTCCCTGATCTATCTTCCTTCTGAACATTCACTGCTCACACCACCGTCAGCACATAACACACACTAGTTTCTACTTCTATTTATTTATTAGACCTCATTTGGAGGAGGAGATGGTGCAATGGAGCTAAAAAACAAGTATTTTAAACAATGTCCAACACAGGTTTCCTGGCTCTTGCATCTTGATTACTCTTAATCTTTCCTGGACCTCCTAAATGCACTTTTTGGAACAAGTTTAAAGTTTGCCTTTAGCTTCGATTTCAGTTCTGAGTTCTGATTGCTCCAGCTCTCCCACACAGTGCTGAATCCCCTGAGAAATCCAAATATTCATGGTAACAGAAAACCACAGAGTTTTTTTTTTTTTTTTGGCCTCACATTTTGGATAAACCAGCTAGGATTAATCCTGGTTTAGGCAACAGACCTCATTTAACATCAGTTCTAGGGACAGATGAGGCAGGAGTGGCCTGCTGCAGCGATGGGGTCCTGTCTGGAGCCACACTGTCTTGGTGGTAGGAGTTCCTGTGCTTGGGCTCACGCATTGTTCCGAAGTCCCTTCTGGAACATGATGACCAGGCCTGGAGGGACTTCTGGCCTCAGCCACATGCCCTTCAGGGCCAGGCCCTTTCTCTTGGGTCCTTAGTTCACAGGCCTGGTCACCAGTAATGAAATCTTGAGATTTCACTTAAAAAAGAATATTTCAAGTTTCTCTTAAAAAAAACAAAAGTGAAGTTTTTACCTCTTATAAAATGGCAGAATGGGCTGAAATTGGTACAGCTGGCATCTAAATGAAGTTTGATGAAATGAAGAGGTGTAGGGAAACTCTCGTCCACAGGGTCCATGGGGTCCAGGAGTTTTGAGCCCAGAGTAGCCTGTTCTTGCTCTGCCAGGAGATCCAGCAGCTGAGGGTATAGGTTGAGGCCAGCTGCCTCTGGTGTAAACTGCACTTCTTATGCAGTGCTCATTTTATGGTTTTAGCAATTCTGTTTTAAGAATAAAAATCCTTTCCAACTCTAAAATTCTCTGGACTCTAGGGTACTACAGTTAATTCTTGCAAGCCAAATTGAATATTTTTTTAATGGGTTATTTCAATGATCATGAACATAGCGCAGGGTCAGCAACGTTTTCGCTATGAGTTGGAGCCGACTTGATGGCACCTGTTATGGATTGAATTGTTTCTCCTCAAAATATGTGTTGTAAATCCTAACCCTTATACCTGTAGTTGAAAACCCTGGTGGCATAGTGGTTTAAGTGCTATAGCTGCTAACCAAAAGGTCGGCAGTTTGAATCCACCAGGTGCTCCTTGGAAACCCTATGGGGCAGTTCTACTATGTCCTATAGAGTTGTGTTGGAATTGACTCGATGCCAGCAGGTTTGGTTTTGGTTTATACCTGTAGTTATAATCCCCTTTGGGATTGGGTTTTATTTGTTATGTTAATGAAGTAGTGTTAGTGTAGGGCGTGTCTTAAATCAATAAGAGATACTAAAGAGCAGATTAAGTGCAAGCAAGCAAGCAGAACTGGGGGACGATAGATGTCACATGAAGATCACCAAGTAGCCAAGGAACAGAAGGTGAAAAGAGGCAAGAACCTTCCTCCAGAGCCAACAGAGAGAGAAAGTCTTCCCCTAGAGCCAGCACCCTGAATTTGGACTTCTAACCTAAACTGTGAAAAAATAAATTTCTATTTGTTAAAGCCATTCACTTGTGGTATTTCCATTATGGCAGCACTGGATAGCTAAGACAGCGCCTAGCAACACCACCGCTACAATGGGTCGTTGTATAAAGTGGGGTTATTATGGATTGCCATCTTTTCCTTACACTTACTTCGTTTTTGTTATTACTATCTTACCCTGTGTTTTCTTACCGGTAGCTCATTTCCATTCTCTACAGGGGCTATTTCAAATCATTGCTATTATCTACTATCCTTTAAAACCAATCCATACCTTTGTTCTTGGATGGAAATGTTATTCCTTACTTCTTTGAGAAAATAAAGAACATTAGTTATGGAATTTATTACCTTGCCCCCAGAGGGCCTCAAAAATTTACCTGTTTCTTTGTCCATCCTTCCCTTTTGTCTTAGAAAAAGTGCCTTTGAAGGAGGTGAAGGGACAAGGATTGACCACTTGATGTAACCTTACCATCTGCTCTAGAATGGTCTTTCACCTCTTCTCTGCCTCCCCAACTCCCTACAACCAGATTCCAATCCCCCCATTCCCAAAAACTTACCTTGGCTTTGCCTCTCCCTTCAGCCACTGGCTCATGTCTCTCCTTCCCTGCTGAACCTCTGGATGTTCTTGGTTCCATCCCTGCTTCAACTTCCCAGGTCCCAACCACTCTTCACCCAAATCTATAATCTTTCTTTGACCTCTGCTACTTTATGAAATCCCCTCAAAGGTCACCAGTGACCTCCAAATTGCTGTATTCTATGATTTTGTCACACCACTCTAACCCATTCAGCCCATTGCCATTGAGTTGATCCCGACTCAGAGTGACCTTACAGAACAGAGTAGGACTGCCCTACAAAATTTCTAAGGCTGTAAATCTTTTCAGGAGCAGACTGCCACATCTTTCTCCTTCCGAATTGCTGTTGGGCTAGAACTGCTGGCCTTCTGGATCACAGCTGAGCGCTTAACGACTGTACCATCAGGGATCCTTAGTCTTCACTTTACCCCTTGCTAATTAGAAGTGTGGTCCATGAACCCCCATCAAGCACATCAACTGGAAGCTTGTCATAAATGCAGAATATTAGGAGCTACCTACCCATAAACCCGTTGCCGTCAACTAAGACCTACTAAATTGACACCTGCATTTTAACAAGATTTCCAAGTGATTTATTAGAACATTGATGCCTGATCTCTCTGAGGCATTTAATATGGGCCTTGGAACTCCTTTGTCCTCCTCAATACTACTTTCTCTTATTTCTCCTACTGCCACTTTGGCTATTCTTTCTCAGTCTCCTTCCCTTGCTCTCGCAGCCCTGTGTATATGAATCCTCCCTATGGTTCTGTCTGCTCTCCTATTAATTTCTATACTCTTTGATCTTCACCTACCAGTAAATGCTGATGACTCACATACTTCTATCTCTCTCTGTTTGGAGAATCAGACTTCTATTTTCCACTGCTTTCCAATTTTCTGTCTGTTCTGCAATATTTCAAGCTCAACATATTCCAAGCAGAGTCCATCAATTTCCCCACACCCCATCCTTACTTCTCCTCCTGGGTTTCCTATCTCTTCATGACACCATTATCCAACCACCTCTCTCACAAAAGCTAGAGACTTTAGAGTCTTCTCTGATTCTTCCCACTCTCTTACCTACAAGTCCAGTTAGTCACCAAACGTCTATTCAAACCCAGACATATCCATCCAGTGCCATTCCTCTTTTCCATTCCTCCCTCCATTGCCAGGATTTAGAGCCTTGTCATCAATTTCTCGGACTATTAAGTAGCTTCCTAAGTACCCTCCTACCCTGTCTCTAGTCTCTACCTCCCCCAGTCCAGCCTCCACCCTGGTATCTGTGCAAGCTGCCAAAAATGCAATCCAAAATGGTTACTCTCATTGCTTTTAAAACTCATGAGTGGTTCTGCATAACTCACAGGATCAAGGCCAAGCTCATTATCAAGAAGCTTCATGATCTAGGCCCTGCATCTTTTCCTAACAAAGTCTTCATCTGCCCTTTACATTCCAGAAATGCTAAATTTCTCTCAAATCTCCATATATTCCATATATAACTTGCACTTTTTTTAATTTTCTGAACTCCTGTCCACACTTCTGCTCTTTAAAACATTCTCCTCTCCAGGATATCCTTTCCTATATTTCTGACTCTTCTCATCCTTCAAGGCTAAATTCTAATCTTGCTGCTTCTGTGAGGCATTCCCTGAGTCCTGAGTATAAGGAACTTCTCAGGCTTCTGTGCTCCAATCAGCACCCTATTCATATTGCCTATGTCACATTCAGACGTGGTGTTAGAGGTAGTACCAAAATTCCTGACTGTTATGGTTGAATTGTGCCACCCAGAAAGATAAGTTGAAGTTCTAACGCCAAGTACCTGTAGATGTGACCTTGATTGAAAATAGAGTCTTTGAAGATGTTATTAGTTAACATGAGGTCTTACTGGAGTAGGCAAGACACCAGACCGGTTGCTGGGGAGTTGATTCTGACTCACGGTGACCTCATGTGTGCCAGAGTAGAATTGTGCTCCATAGATTTTTCAGTGACTGGTTTTTCAGAAGTCCATCACCAGGCATTTCTTCCAAAGTGCCTCTAGGTAGACTCAAACCTTCAACCTTTCAGTTTGCAGGTAAGCATGTTAACCATTTGCACCACTCAGGCACTCACTACTGGAGTCACATGGACCCTACCTAGTCCAATATGACTGATGTCCTTATAAAAAGAGGAGAAAAGACACAGAAAGACATAGACACAAAGGGAAGATGGCCTTGTGAAGATGGAGGCAGAGATCGGAGTTATCCTGCATAAGCCGAGGAATACCTGGGCCTACCAGAAGCTGAGAGAGGCAAGAAAGGATCTTTCCCTAGAGTCTTCAGAGTGAGTATGGCCCTGCTGACACCCTGACTTGGATTTCTAGCCTCCAGAACTGTAAGACAATACATTTCTGTTGTTTTACCAAAAAAAGCCAAACCCAGTGCCGTTGAGTCAATTCCAACTCACAGTGACCCTATGGAATAGAGTAGAACTGCCAAACAGGGTTTCTAAGGCTGTAATCGTTACAGAAGCTGACTGCCACATCTTTCTTCCAAGGAGCAGCTGGTGGGTTCAAGCCGCCGACGTTTTGGTTAGTGGCTGAGCGCTTAACCACTGTGCCACCAGGGCTCCTTTCTGTTGCTTTAAGCCACCCAATTTGTGGTATTTTGTTATGGCAGCACCAGGAAACTAATACACTGACCTTAAAGTACTCTGCATGCCTCTTTAGGGCAGCAGCCATGTCTCATTCATTTCTGTGTTCCAGTGTCTCGTACTGTGCCTGGTACATAGTTCCTACTCCATAAATGCCTAACTACATTGAACCCCCACCCGTTTGCCCCCACTTCTGTTGTGCACGCTGTGCTTAAAGGTAAAAATGTGAACATTTTTGTTTGCTTCTTTGTTTCTTTATATGGCATAACAGGTTACTCAGTTAAAGTCTCCATGTTATTCCAGGTGGGCTGTGACAGTGTTCAGGAAGCTCACTGAGAACACGTTTTACCTTTAAGGTATTACTTAAGTGCACCTTAATACTAACGAGCACATTTGGGAGGTTTTTCTTCATGGGCCATTGCGCCTGGGCATTTAACCCAAATGAAACACCTTACCCATCAAAGATACCCCTAGGCCTAATCTCACCCCTAACTTTGCACAAGGCATTATGTCTGGTAGTCACACCACCTACTATGAGCATCTCTTATGTGAGAAAATGAAGCCTTGTGGTTGAGAACTTGAACTCTGGGGTCAAACAGACCTGGGTTCAAATTCCCAGTTTGTTAATTAATTCCTACCTGTTTAACCGGACCAAATTATTTAAACACTGTGCGCCTCAATTTCTTCATCTTGTAAATTGGAAATTATAATAGTACTTACTTCATAGGTTTGTTATGAAATCAGCTCAGATTGACCCCATCAAGTGGCTGGTGACCCTGAGTGTTGGTAAAGGTTGATATGAGTAGTAGTAGTTGTTATTGTTAGTTACCAACTAGTTATCTCCTGACCCATGGTGACCCAATGCACAATGGAACAAAATGCTGCCCAGTCCCACACCATCCCCACGATTAGTTGCCGACTGGACCATTGTGATCCATGGGGCTTTGTTGTTAGAATCTGATAATATATACACAGTATTTAGAACAATATAAAAGCATAGCATGTATACTCAAATAATGATAAACAGGTATTGGACCCCTGGTGGTGCAGTGGTTAAGAGCTCGGTTGCTAACCAAAAGGTCATCAGTTTGTAAATATTATTGATATTAATAATATCGTCAATATTATTAATATCTCAAGAACATTCTATTTGCTTCATTTAGATTTTAAGTTCCTTCAGAACTTCCTGTTGTCAAAGTTGAAAAATTAGAACAGAACTCAGATTTCAAATCAGTGTTTTGAAATGGTTTGTTCTGGTTTGAACCCTATGGGGCATAGTTCTCTTCTGCCACACACGGGATCACCAGGAGTCAGAATCAACTTGCTGGCAAACAGTCCTGGATGCTAGACACATTATCTTTGACCTATAGAAGTATCCCTACCTCTAAGAAGGAAAAGGCAACCAAGGAAATTGGTCTCAACCGCTGCTATGCTTTCCATGGGTAGTAGAGGAAATTGTTACTAAAATTGTGTGCTCAAGTTGGACTCTGTGCTTCGTGGGCAGAAGTCCAACAGGTTCTAGTGAAGTCTGGCTGACAGGCTGAGTCCCCATGTACCCCTGGGACTCATTTGCTGAGGCCAAGGTGCCCCCCACATCGTCCCTGGCTACCCGCACTGACCTGCCTGACTTCTCAAGAAGGAGGAAGCAAAACAAGGACGAAATAAGCCACTCACTCAAATATGTGTCTTCTTTAAGAACAAATAAAAACAATAATAAACCCTTCCATTCCTCAGCCTTGCATGTCATGAATAGCTCTCAAAGACAATAACAATGTTGTTTTCTCAGACACATTTCCTTTAGAAAGAAAATTCCAACCTGAAGTCTTGACTTTGAGGGTCTGCCACATGGCTGTTGCAGACAGTAGCATCTACTTTCCTTGCTTTACACACTTCTGTGGCTCCCTTTTGCCCTTGTGGAGTCTCTGGGTAGTGCAAATGGCTAAAAGGCTCAGCTGCTAACTGAAAGGTTGGTTTGAGTCCACCCAGAGGTGCCTTGGAAGAAAGCCTTGGCAATCTACTTCCGAAAAATTAGTCATTGAAAACCCTATGGGGCACAGTTCTACTCTGACCCCCTTAAGGTCACCATGAGATGAAATCATTTCAACAGCAACTGATTTTTCTTGTGGTAAAATTTAAACTTCCTCTGTCATAGATTGAATTGTGTCTCCCCCAAATATCTGTCAACTTGGCTAAGTCATGATTCCCAGTAGTGTGTGATTGTCTACCATTTTGCCATCTGATGTTATTTGTCTATGTGTTGTAAATCCTATCACTATGATGCAAAGAGATGGATTAGAGGCGATTATACTGATGAGATCTACAAGATTATATAGTGTCTTAAGACAATCTATTTTGAGATATAAAAGAGAGAAGCGAGTTGAGAGAAATGGGGACCTCGTACCATCAAGAAAGCAGCACTGGGAACACAGTGTGTCCTTTGTACCTGGAGTCCTTGTGCCTGAGAAATTCCTTGACCAAGGGAAGATTGATGACAAGGACCTTTCTCCAGAACCAACAGAGAGAGATAAGTCTTTCCCTGGAGTTGATGCCCTGAATTTGGACTTGTAGTCTACTAGACCCTGAGAGAATACATTTCTCTTCATTAAAGCCATTCACTTGTGGTATTTCTGTTACAGCAGCACTAGATGACTAAGACATTCTCCATGTTCTACAAGGCCCTTTGTGAGTTGGCTCCTGTCTGCCTCTCCTGTCCCATTTCTCCCCACTGCTCCCTTGTCCTCCAACCATGTGGAACTGTCTCCAGGCCTTCAAACTTTTCAGACCTGACAAAGTGGGGCTACCAATAGGAGGTGTCGGTTGAAAAATGTAGTTCTGAGCATGACACTTCCATGTTTATGGTACCTGTGCATTGACTCAACTTACCTTCTTGTCAGGGAAAATTACAGGCATCTTTGCTATCTTTGCTATTTCGAATCCGCCAGGCGCTCCTTGGAAACTCTATGGGGCAGTTCTACTCTGTCCTTTAGGGTTGCTATGAGTCAGAATCGACTCGATGGCACTGGGTTTGGTATTTGCTATCTTAATTGTTCAATTAAGAGTTAGCAAGAAAATGAAACATCTGCCTCAACAATTGAGTCTACCAATATATTTATGAGTACACCCACTTTCTGGTATGTTCTACTCACTAAAGCACTCATCTCTTGCAACTTGTCCTACTGCATATTTCCCATTTCTGCACTTAAGCAAACTCCTCTGAACCCCAAACCTTCCTTAGCCCCTGGCAGTCTGGGAAAGTTATAGACCAAGGATGCCCCACTGTACATTCTTAGTAACCCTATCTCTCCAGGTCCTTAGTTTTTTGGTTTGTCTGTCCATTAGTAGTCCCCAGTCATGATGTTTAGGGCAGGTGTATCAAACTGGCTAGAAAATCTGGTACCATTCTGACTGGCTTGGGGTCTATCGCTGACCAGTTGTAGACCTTCAGGCAAACCATGTACACTTCCTGAACCTCAGTTAAATGGATCAATCAGCATTGTTTCAGGGTGATTCTGTCAGATCAAATTTTCAGTTAAAAATTTGTGCTGACAGTCCTTTGAAGTCCCTGGAAGTGGATATATCCAGAGCAACCATTGTTAGGATGGCGAGATAAAGTGGATGGTTAAGCTTGCAGATTCTTGAGCCAGATTGCCTTGGTTACAAACCCAGTTCCACCATTACTGGATGTGTAATCTTGGGCAACGCACTTTCAATTGCTCTGTGCCTCACTTTCCTTTTCTATAAAATGGAGATATAATAGTACCAATGTGCTAGGGTTGTTGTTTGGAATGAAGTGCTTAGAATAGAGCCCGGAACACAGTAAACCCTCAGAAAGTATTATTATTTGTTCAATCACAAGAAAGGTTGTTGTTGTTAGATGGCATCAAGTCAGTTTTGACTCATGGCAATCCCATGCATTACAGAGTAGAACTGCCCCACAGGGTTTCCTAGTCTATAACCTTCACAGAAGTAGATCGCCAAGTCTTTCTCCTGTGGACCTGTTGGGTGGGTTCAAACCGCCAATCTTTATGTTAGCAGCCATCACTGCACCACCTGGGCTCCTTAAAGGGCAAGGATAATTGGAAACAAGATATAACATCAACTCTTCTCCAACTGTAGTGTGCATAGTGGATTTTTTTTTTTTTTGGTGGGGGGAGGGCTTAAATTTACCTTCCTTTTTTTTTTTATGATATTGTGAATAATACTAGTAATAATAATAATGACAGCTAACATCTATTGAGTTCACGCACTGTGCTAAATACCTTTTATGAGTTTATTATTTATTACTACAACCCCATTATTTAGTACTATTATTAGCTCAGTATAACTTGTGTTAGGCTATATTGTTCTTAAGTGGCAGAGTTGGGACACAAACCCAGGTACGTCTGATGCTAAAACTTGTGGTCTTACTGCAACCTAATGGTTTGTATCCTCAAAGCCCTCACTAATTCATGGGTCAGACAGGTGCTCCAGGTACAGAGTGGGTGCCAAGAAGAGGCCAGTCTTGGATGTAAAAAGCCAACATGTGGCAAAGGGGCACACAGAAATGAAAGAATCATCTCAATTGCAGTGTGTTCAGACTTGTCACCACCAAGCACTTTGGTGCTAACTCATGGCAACTGGCCTCATTCAAGTTCACGATTCTCACCAAGGTCTTATTTCTGGAAGCCTCATTTGGGACCTTTTCTGAAACTTCCACTGCATCACCCAGCAACTGCATTCCTCCAGTCACGGCCTTAAGGTTTGAAACCTGCCTTCCCATTTTCCTTTAAGTGAACTGGACATATTCTATAGATGCTCTGGGGTAATATCAATTTTGGCTTCCAGCTCCAAATATAAAAGCATAGCAAACATTTCATGAGTTTGGTATGCCACCGATACGCCTCCTGACTCTCAACTTACAGGAACCATCAACTTTTAGGAAAAGTGTATCTGTTCCCCTCTCTGGTCCTCTCTTTCTTCATCTGTAAGCTGCCGGAGTTGCACTAAATCAGTGGCCCCTGCACCATCTTCAATGAAGCCCTAGGAGTTTCACTGAGGTGCCTCAGTAGCTTCTATGGGATGTAGGCAAAGAAGAGGCTGAGCTGGTGGGGCTCTATGCCCCAGTCCCACTTCAACCACGGCTGTTTGTCTTTTCCCTGATTTATATATTGGGCTTTCATATGTTGTTATTAGTCGCTGTGTAGTCAGTTCTGACTTATGGCAACCCTATGTGCTACAGAGTAGAACTGTGCTCCATAGGGTTTTCTTTTCTGTAATCTTAGTGGAAGCAGACCACCAGGCCTTTCTTCTGTGGTACCACTGGGCGAGTTCCCACCACTACCAACTTATATGTTAGCAGTTGAGCACAAATCAGTTGTGCTACCTAGGAACTAGGAAGGCTTCATAGCTTATAATGTTTGAAAATTACTGGAACAAGACATTTCTAAGGTCTGTGGTTCTACGCTTCTCAACACGAATAAAAATGTTGTATAGAGGCTCTGTTCAAGGTGGCAGACGTGAGTCTCCTTTCAACCTGAAAGAGTAAATACCGTGCTATGAATGAGGTTTGCAACGCTTACTCTCAGCCTTGAGGAATGTTAGTTTCAGGATCATGCGAAGGGCTGTGTCTTAGTCATCTAGTGCTGCTATAACAGAAATACCACAAGTAGATGGCTTTAACAAAGAGAAATTTACTTCCTCACAGTAAAGTAGGCTAAAAGTCCAAACTCAGGACTTCAGCTCCAGGGGGAGACTTTCTCTCTCTGTTGGCCTTCTCATCAATCTTCCCCTGGACTACAAGCTTCTGTATGCAGAAACCCTGGGTCCAAAGTATTCACTCTGCTCCCGGGGCTGCTTTCTTGATGGGGTAAGGTACCCCCTCTCTGCTCTCTTCCCTTTCCTTTTTATCTCTTGAGAGATAAAACGTGGTGCAGGCCACACCCCAGGGAAATTCCCTTTATGTTGGATCAGGGGTATGACCTGGTAAGGGTATTACAATCCTACTCTAATCCTCTTTAACATAAAATTACAATCACATAATGTAGGACAACCAAAGAATACTGGGAATCATGGCCTAACCAAGTTGACACACATTTTTGGGGGACACAATTCAATCCATGACAGGCTGATTCCTGTTTTAGAAAGTGATGTCTCTGAGTCTTCCAATGGTTGCAAAGTTAACAGTTGACACTTCTGGACACTTTTAAGTAATTAATTGGGCCAAGAGTCCTGCTTTATACCAGTTCCTGTCCTCAGTCACTTCTGAGTACATTTAAATTAGACTCATGCCTGTGTTCAGGCAAACTGAGGGGCAGAGCCCAGGGCGGAGTCAGAGTAGAAATGAGCCATATCAAGTGGCCATCAATTACCTATGCATTCATTCAACCAACATTATCGAGTTCCAACTCTTTAATAGATGCCCAGGGTACATAAGGATGGATAAGACAGGAGCCTTCCTCTCAAGGAGCTCACAGTCTAGTGGGATAGACCTACCATAAACAAATGAGCACATTGCAGTATTATAGGTGCTCTGAGAAAGGTAGGTTCCGGGTATTGGGAGGCACAAAAGAAGGCATGACTGGCACAGTGGAAAGGCCAAGGGCTTGGATTCTGGAGTCAGCCTGCCTTCATTCAGGTTGGAACTTGGAGCAAGTAACTTTAGCTTTCAAAGTTTTGGTTTCCTCCTTTATAAAATGGAGATAATAATGGTATCTACATCATGTGATAGTGACATGAAGTGCTTAGTGCAGAGCTTGGCCCGTACTATCCACCCCCACCATGACCACCTGCTGTTGAATCAGTTCCTACTTGTGGTGGCCCCATGTGTGTCAGAGTAGAACTATGCTCCATAGGGTTTTCAGTGCCTGATTTTTTGGAAGCAGACCATCAGGCCTTTCTTATGAGAAGCCTCTGGGCTAACTTGAACCTGTAACCTTTCTCTTAGCAGCCCAGTGTGGTAGTGCAGCATTTAAAACAATTGACTGCTAACTGAAAGATCAGAGGTTTGAAACCACCAGTGGCTCCTCAGGGAAAGATGTGGCAGTCTGCTTCTGTAAAGATTTATGGCCTTGTAAGCCCTATAGGGTTGTTATGAGTTGGAATCAACTTGATGGCAGTGGGCTTACGTTAGAGTAAATGCTAGTCATTGTTGTTACTATTGTTACTGTTTGGGGTGGAGGTTATGAAAAAGTTCAGAGAAGAAAGGCAGTGCTTGAGCAGAGTCATGAAGGATGAATAGGAGTTGGTTTTGCAAATAAGGAAGGAAACCAGGGCCATCATGTTTCACAGCTCCAAGGGACACCATTCACAGTATAGTCCATGTGAATGACACCCCCTGGAATTGTGCAATGCAGAGCCACTGTGGCCATACGTAGTGGCCTTGGAGTGAGGATGTTCTACCAGCAGGTAGAAGATGCTAGGCCCCCGCTGGACTTGTCTTCTTAGGGCTCACTGCTAGTTTTCTACATGCCCAGCAGTGGTTATGGGGAATGAGAACGCTAAGCCTGTCAGAGAGAAGGAATCACAGCAGCCATAGCAAAGGGACAGAGAATGCTTTTGGAAAATGCAATTGAATACGGCACTTCACTGTGGAACCTGGGAATGACAGACGTGTCTTCCCAGTCCAGCTAGGTCCTAACGTAAGGATCCAGCCACCTTACGTTCATGCTGTTTGCATGAAGCTTAGTTTAAGACTGTGTGCACTGAATTCCACTAAAGAAATTTTACTTACAGAAGGTTGACAAGGCCTCTTGGGTCATGTGAGTATCCTTGTCTCTGGCTCATCAGAGGAGAACCCAGGTGCAGAACTCTGACAGCCCTCTGGTTACAGAACTATCCTGAGCAGGAAGGTACTTCTCCCCTACACATCAGGATGTCTGAACGGAGCTTTGGAATAGGGGTGGGGTCCGTATCTCTGCCTGCTGTGGTTCTTCTCACTGCCTCTCAGAACTGCCAGACCCGGCCTGCGCCTTGGTTGCCTAGATTTGACTCTGGTTCGGTTAGATTCTGCTCCTTTCTGACCCAGCTGATTTTGCTGGACTTGAGTCCCTGTCTCTTTCAGGAATGCTGTCAAGTTTGAGCAGCACATCCACCATTTTTTAAATCCTGGGGCCACCAATATTAACTGGATGACCTTGGGTTAAGTTACATAACCTGTCTGAGCTTCAGTTTCCTTATTTGTAAAATGGAGATAACAGTGGCACTGTCCTCATAAGGATGTTGTGAAGATTAAATGGAATTTAATGACTATAAAGTGTTTCAAAGAATGCAAACCAGTTGCCACCAAGTCGATTCTGAGTCAGTGACCCACGTGCGTCTGAGTAGAACTGTGCTGTGTAGGGTTTTCAGTGGCTGATTTTTTCAGAATTAGATCACCAAAACTTTCTCCTAAGGTGCCTCTGTGTTTACTTGAACTGCCAACCTTTCAGTTCGCAGCCACAAGCACTTAACTGTTTGCACCTCCAGGAACTCCATAAAGTACTTAGCATATGCATTAAAAAAAAAAAAAAAGTGTTTTCCTGGCACTTGTAAGAGGTAGCCCTAGCAGCTGGGGCTAAGCCCTTTTCACCTGCCCCATTCAGCTGAGCCCCAAATATGGTGGAGACCAAAGATCTTGAGAGTCATTGAGTTTTGGCTGAAACAAGTCTTCTTCCACTTTTGTTAATTTCCTCCAGAAACCTTATTTCCTTAAAGTTCTCAAGTAAAGAATTGGTCATAAGAGTTGAGACCTACTTGGCAATGTTTTTGCCTTGTTCTCTGGACGGTTGATGCAGAAGGTGTAGACTCCAGCCTTGGCCATTCACTTTATCCCCCTTGAAAGAATGTTTATATTCTTGCCGGTTTCTTGTAACTTAGAACACTAGCCATTAATTTTTCTAGGTTCCTGTTTGTACTTCCAAGAGGGAGTTTACAAGTCAAGTTGCTAGGCAATCTATCTCTGGGGCAGATAGAAAATAGTTCAGGAGATACCCTCAGACAGAGCATCCCTCATTGTGACAATCACAGACACTCCCGAGGGCCCCCCTCCAGGCTATCAGAGAGGGGTCCAAGAGGCCTGGGAGAAGACACTGACTACTCTTTTTTGTTCAAATCCAACATTTTCATTTTCTTTATTAACACTGTCTTTGTAAAATGATACATGATAATCATGAAACAAAGTTACATGACACAGAAAAGGGCAAAGAAGAAAACTAACAGCGATCCCCAATCTCACTAGGTAGGAATAACCACCTTCAACATTTAAGATTTTATTTCATCCTCTCTCTCCACCCCTAGATAAAAGAACAGATAGAAAAAAAATTAGAGAAAAGGAATATACTCTGCATGCCTTTAAACCCCCAAAGTATTAACTTAAATAATCATAGAATCTCATAGAAATGAAGGAAACTGGAGGAATTACTAAAACTTCAGATAAATATTTATTTCCACTAAAGAAAAGTTCCTGAATAATTCTACTAAAGATTATTAAAAAAAATTCACAGGTTGAGGTCACTATATATGTATTTTTAAATGTGTTTTAAATTTAGGCATCTCTATAAACTCCCTAATACAACACCCTAGAAAATCAGAATCCTTACACGTTTTCACAAGTATTCCCTATTTACCAGTTTTGACTAGTTATATTATTATTTTTACATTGTATTTTTAAATTGCAATTCTTGCAGCTAAATAACTTTAGTTCTATATCGTGATATATTAATGTTCATCACCTATTCTTTTTTTTTAAATTTTAACCATGGTTTCTCTTTTTCTAAGTTCCTTGTTTTGATTCATCTTAGTTGCCTGTGTTTAAACATATATAAAGACAATATATATACAACAACAATATATTTATATTATTTTATATTTGTATATATGTATGTATGTTATGTTAGGTGCTGTCAAGTCAGTTTTGACTCATAGTGACCCTATGTACAACAGAACGAAACACTGCCTGGTCCTGCACCATCCTCACAAACGTTGTTCTTCTTGAACCCGTTGTTGCAGCCACTGTGTCAATCCATCTCATTGACAGTCTTCCTCTTTGTTGCTGACCCTCTGCTTTACCAAACATGATGTCCTTCTCCAGGGACTGGTCACTCCTAATAACATGTATGTGAGACATAGTCTCGTCATTCTTGCTTCTAATGATATATATATATATATATATATATATATATATATATCTCACTAGGTGGAAATAACTACCTTTAACATTTGTGATTTTATTCCACCCTCTCTCTCCATATATAGATATTCTATATTCTCTGGTAAATGTTATATTCCCTGATTTTTTATTATCGAATGTTTTAGGTGGGTTGTTGTCTTTGGATTTGAAGGACAGCTTCCTTGGATATCAAAATCTTGGGTCATCCTTTCTTTCCTCAGAATTTGTGATCCACTATCTTATACTATTGAGAGGTTTGATGTCAGCCTGTGTTTTAACTTTGTAGGTAACTTGGATTTTTTGCTTATGCGTCCATGGGATTGGGTGGTGGTGGAAGTACAGGTAGGGTGGTAGAGACAGGGGTGAAGTGGTAGAGATAGGAGTGGGATGGTAGGGGTAGGAGTGGGGTGCTAGAGATAGGGGTTGTATGAGAGAGGTAGAGGATGGTAGAGGAGGTGGGGTGCGGTGATGGAGGTAGGGGTAAAGTGGTAGACAAAGGAGTGGGGTGGTGATTGATGTTAGGGGTGGTATATTGCGGAGAGTCCTTGCTTCTGAGGAATATGTTCCTTAAAAGCAAGGATGGCGAGACTTCATCTTGATAACTTTGGACATATCATCAGGAAAGACAAATCACTAGAAAAGGACATCATGTTTGGTGAAGTCAAGGGTCAGCAAAAATGAGGGAAAACCTCAATGATGTGGAATGGCCTTGTCTTAGTCTTTCAGTGCTGCTATAACAGAAATACTACAAGTGGATGGCTTTAACAAAGAGAAATTTATTTTCTCACAGCCTAGTAGCCTAGAAGTCCAAATTCAGGGCATCAGCTCCAGGGGAAGGCTTTTTCTCTGCCGGCTGTGGAGGAAGGTCCCTGTCATCAATCTTCCCCTGGACTAGGAGCTCTTCTGTGCAGGAACCCTGGGTCCAAAGGATGTGCTCTGCTTCCTGCACTGCTTTCTTGGTAGTATTAGGTCCCCAACCCTCTGCTTGCTTCCCTTTCCTTTTATCTCTTGTAAGATAAAAGGTGGTGCATGCCACACCCCAGGGAAACTCCCTGTACGCTGAATCAAGGATATGACCTGAGCAAGGGTGTTATATCCCATCCTAATCCTCTTTAACTACAGGTAGAGATTATGATTTATAACACATAGGAAAATCAAAAACTGGAGGACAACCACACAATACTGGAAATCATGGCCTAGCCCAGTTGACACATATTTTTGGTGGACACAATTCAGTCCATGACAGGCCTCAACAATGGATTCAGACATACCAACAATCATGAACATGGTGAAGGACAGGGCAACATTTTGTTCTGTTATGCATAAGGTTGCCATGAGTTGGAGCCAACTTGATGGCAGCTAACAACAACAACATTGAGGAGAGTAGAGTTGGAATGGCAGGAAGGAGCAAAAGAGAAGCCTAAAGGGAGATGGTATTAAAGCACTTTTTCCATAATTTTGCAGTTCCATTAAGAAGAAATAGAGCCCATTATCAAAGAATCCGTTCTATGGGGAATGAGAATTTTCATGAAAGCTGAAAATGTAACTGCTTTCCCTGCTAGAAAAAATGGCTTTCCTTTTGAAACTGTCTTTACAAGAAAATCTGAGGAGAAATGGAACATTTCTACAAGTGCCTTTATTCAGGGAAAACTTGCTGCAATGTGCAATGCACGAATGGCAACCTACTATTTTTCATGTTTATAGAGTCAAGTTTCACTTTCCTTGTTAGTAGAGAGACTTCAGATACCTCCAGTTTATTTCTGTTTGGTTTCGCAGGCCATTAAGCAATGGATTTGGCCACAGGCTCACCCTTCCTAATGATGTTTTTCTTGGGTTAATATGAAAAACCAGTTGGCAATTCTTGAGTAACCACAGAATGACAGCTTAGTGGGAGGATACAAAGGGTCCAGGTATATGACAAATGGCAGAAAGAAAATTTGATGTGATTTCAGCCATACTGAACCCACAAAATGGGCAAAGTACCCTTAAAAAGATGTCTGTAAATTATTCTGTCAGAGGGTTGGAGCTACCATGGCTCCGGAAGACAAACGGAAAAAATGAGCCCTTGAGTTGAAGGCTCCACCATTCATTGATACCTAATTGGCTGTCCTGGCACTGAGGTTTTTTTAGATGTCTTAAAGCCAAGTTCTTTGATGATGGAACAGTGGAAAAGAAAACATTATCAGTCTTTGTGACCAAAAAGCCACCACACAAAATGAGGAAAAGGGCATCTGAACCAGGGCTTTGAACTAGTTCCTTCTGGTTCAAACTCCTGCTGAGAATTTGCATTTCCACCCCAAATATACTGAATCAGAATCTATATTTTAACAAGATCCCCAGTGATTCTTTTGTATACCTTTCTGGGAACTTGTTAGAAATGCAAATTCTCAGCAGGGGTTCAAACAAGAAAGCACCAGTTCGAAGCCCTGATTTGAAATCTGAGTTGTGTTCTAAGTTTTCCACCATGAGAAGAAGGAACTTATGCATTAAATGAAGCAAATAGGATGCTCTTGAGACGTTTACAATAGCTACCGTTATTTGAGTACACACTCTATGCTTTGTATTGTTCTAAATTCAATATCTATTATCTGATCCTAACAACATCGGTAAGAGACAAGCATTATTCTGCTCTCTGTATTGTGGATACTGGGGTCTCTGCGTGGAGCAAATGGTTAATGTGCTTGGATGTTAACTGAAAGATCGGAAATTTGAGTCCACTCAGAGGCACCTTGGAAGAAAGGCCTGGTGATTAACTACTGAAAAATCAGTCATTGAAAACCCTACGGGGCGTAGTTCTACCCTGACACACATGGGATCAGCGTGAGTTAGAATCAACTTGACGGCAGATGGTCCTGGACACTAGTCACCTTATCTCTGACCTATAAAAGTACCTCTACCTCTAAGAGGGAAAATACAACTAAGGAAATTGGTCTCAACATGTGTTCTCTATAAAGGGTTTTCCCTATCCCCACTGGTGTTGTCTCAGGTACTTGCTAGTAACTGAAAACCTGGTGGTCTACTCCCCTGCTGTTGCTGAGAGGGTATGCCCTGCACCCTGAATCAAATTCAGCTCATCCTTTTCACCTGATTCATAGTGAAGTAGGAGGATTGATTTAAATCCACATGTGGCACCTGTAAGCTGCTGCTCAGGTCTTTGGGCTATCTCCATCCTCACTCATGTGTGAGTCTACCTTATGATACTCCTTTCCCTTTGGCAAATACTGTAGTTCCCTCTCAATTCCTGTATCCCCACTCCCTTGACAACTTGTGACTTAGAAAACTTTGGGCTTTCGAGTGAGGCACAGTTCCTTCTCTGCCTATTTCCATGCCTGCAGAGTGGAAGGTGAAGTTTTCTGTCCTGAAGGTGGGCCCTATCTTGCCTTGGGAAGTAGCATGTTCGGTTCACCCTTTCCAATACTACTGGTTTACCATGACTGCAGCAGAAGGGGAGAGGACAGTCCTGTACACTCTTATTTAACAGATGAGAAAGTTGAGACTTAGAGAGGTTAAAAAACTTGCCCACTGAACACACTCAGAAAGCGGCAAAGCTGGAACTTGAAATCAGGCCTGCAAGACTCCAAAGCCCAAGCTCTTAACCACCATGGAAGAAATGGGAGCAGACCTAAGAAGCTTTTAATTAGAGAAGTAACCAGTAGTCATTCCCTTCAGATCTCTCCAAACCCAACTTCAATGCCAGCAAAGCCAAGCCCAGACTTCTGTTCTGTCACGTCTCCTGCCAAGTGATGGTCTGATCCCTCCAGCCTAGGGTCCTGAGTCCCAGCAGGCCCAACCCCCATCCACCTGGCTCTCCTCCTTGTCCAGAGTTCCTCTTCCTTCCTCTCAACTCTCTCCCTTCCATCCCTCCCCCCCCCCCCCATCAGTATTATCTCTTCTGGAGGCAGAATTCCCTTTGAAGTCAACTAGGAGATTTCTTTTTTGGGGAAAAAATGTGTCTAGAGAGTGCGGTGGAGTGAAAAGGGTGAGGAAGGGGCCTGGTGTCCTTCATCCTTTTAACTCTGATCGGCTGATCAAAGCTCCGGTTGGACAGCGGTATTAAAAAAATCTGGTTCCGAAGACAGGGCAAGTGTCAGTTCCTAGATGGTATGAAATGCTTGGAACGGGATAAGAAATCAATTCATCAAGGGGATTAAAAAAATAATTCAGTAAAACAAGGAGAAGGAAGAAAAAAAAGGCCCACCATTTCCCCAGTTTCCAAGGAGCTCTTTGATAATGCAGTGACTCCAGGCCATACACACTGGTCACATTATTTATCACTGGAGCATGAAAGTCCTAACCACATCCAAGGGCTTTCACTGGGCTTCTTAAATCACCACGGACCAAAATGAAATGCAAATAGCCCAGGGGAGGACTGGGAACAAAGGCAAGGCAGTCCTGGCCCCCAGCCTCCTCCCTCAAGTCTGGAGACGGCCCCAGGGCCCAAGCGAGGACTCTCTCCTTTGTTCTCCCTGCCTGGCATCTTGTGTTGCTCAGTGTGGTTGGGATGACTTCATTGGTCTATGGGGTGGGGTCCTGTGATTTTTCTTTTTTGTCACATATTCTTGAAAATTGTCGAGCCTCCTCCTGAGGAATGGAGCCCACCTGCAAGTAATTTACTTTTCCCCACATACCTGTAAAGAGTTGTTTTTTTTTTCTCTCTCTCTGAAAGTTTAGAAGTATTAAAAGGCAGGGTGACATTGGTATGTTTCAATTGGGAATGAGTTTAATACAGCGAGGAAAAAACAACGATCTTTAGGGCAGTGATTTTGAGATCTAGTTTCTACTCCCATGTAGCTCACTGTGTGATTCTGAGTGAGTAAGGTAACCTCTCTGGTTTTCTGGTGCTTCATGTGTAATATGTGGGAAGTAATGGATATTGTGGATTGCCATCCACCATCTCCCCTTTCCTCTACATACTATACCCCAAATTTCTTAGCTATGTTGTTTGTGTGAGACTGACGTTGTCTCTAGCTCCAAGGATGAACCTAATTGGCTTGGGACAATTAACATGTTGCATTTTCCATTACCATCATCCATTACCACCACCACTGGCTCAGAAATGGGCATGTGATTTAAGCAGTCCAATCAGAGAAGACCCTGGAACTTTTGCTGGAAATGTTGGGACACAGATTCTACTTCTGCTGGATGTGAACAAGGATTCGTATAGCTCCAATAGTTGTTGCCAGACATACTGACACCATGAGGGGACAGACGGATTGAGAACAAGCCAACATTGAAGAAAATGGACTAACAGTAAGCTAAAAAAAATGGATAGAAAGAAAGCAAGTCCTGATCTCAAAATGTGAGTGCAGGATCAAGCTTTACCAGAAGTTTACCCATCCAACCAAGGTTGTTCAGTTATATGAAATAATAAATTCCCTTTATTGTTTGAATTTGGTTTTCTGAGGGTTGTTTTTGTTGTTAGATGCTGTCAAGTCAGTTTCAACTCATAGCGACCCTCTGTACAACAGAACAAAACTTTGTCCAGTCCTGCACCATCCTCACGATCATCGTTATGCTTGAGCCCAATTTGCAGCCACTGTGTCAATCCATCTCATTGACATTCTTCCTCTTTTTTGCTGACCCTCTACTTTACCAAGCACGATGTCCTTCTCCAGGGACTGGTCCCTCCTGATATCATGTCCAAAGTGTGTGAGATGAAGTCTCATCATCCTTACTGTCTAAGGAACATTCTGGCTGTACTTCTTCCAACATAGATTTGTTCGTTCTTTTGGCAGTTTATGGTATATTCAATATTCTTAGCTAACACTATAATTCAAAGGTGTCAATTCTTTTTCGGTCTTCCTTATTCATTGTCCAGCTTTCGAATGCATGTGAGGCGATTGAAAACATCATGGCTTGGGTCAGGCATACCTTAGCCCTTAAAGTGACATCTTTGCGTTTCAACGCTTTAAAGAGGTCTTTTGTAGCAGATTTGCCAAATGCAATACGTCTTTTGATTTCTTAACTGCTGCTTCCATGGGCTTTTATTATGGATCCAAGTAAAATGAAATCCTTGGCAACTTCAGTCATTTCTCCATTTATCATGATGTTACTTATTGATCCAGTTATGAGGATTGTTGAGGTATAATCTTTATGTTGAGGTGTAATCCATAATGAAAGCTGTAGTCTTTGATCTTCATCAGTAAGTGCTTCAAGTCCTCTTCACTTTCAGTAATATAGGATTGGCTTGCAGGCAGAGGAACAAACTTTTTGATCTTTGAGGTTTCTTCCACAGGAGAGGGAACGAAACTGGGGGAAAAAAAAATTGGGTTCCTAATTTATTATAGAAACTGCGTTAGCAGGAAAGAACAGTGGTTCTGTAGTCAGACAAACTTGGTTCAGATCCTTTGAACGTCAAACATGAGTCAAACCCCAAATCCAAAAGTGAATATGCCCACGGTCTTCATATCTTAAAGAAGGCCTTTGAAGTGTTTTATCTCCCAAGTTGGATATAAGACCTCAATTGTTCATTTGGAGGGTTTGGGTTTCATAATACCATTAATACTCTGGGTATTTAGCTTAATACAAGGCTCTTCAAAGGTGAGAATATTCATATGCATTACCAGTGCTCACGTTTGTATTAAAGAAATTAATTCTTAAAGTGCAACTAAATACTGATCAGAAAGATAACTAATCCACAGGAGCCTCTGTAAACCTTATTTTTGCTTGAGGCTTGGTTGGTTCTCTGAAAGCTGATCAGCACATAAATGCTCACAGGACCTACTACTTTGCAAATCAGATGGAATCTCACCTCCCTTGCTTCCCTGATATCTTGGGGGGAAAAAAATGGCCAACTATATCTTGCTGGGCAATGGGAATTGGATAGGTTTCTAAATCCATTTTCTCTTTTGGGAATGGAGATTAGGTTATGGTGAGTTATCAATAACCTGTGTCACTAGAGATATTTGCCGCCACACAGAATTGGACTTGTTAATTTCCTCCACTGTGTGGCAGAGGCACCAACATTCTCTGTCCCAACTCTGGACTTACACAAAGGACCAAAAACCCAAACCAAGCCCATTGTCGTCGAGTCGATTCTGACTCATAGCAACCCTACAGGACATAGTAGAACTGCCCCATAGGGTTTCCAAGGAGCACCTGGGGGATTTGGACTGCTGACGTTTTGGTTAGCAGCTATAGCTCTTAACCAGGCCACCTTGTAATCAGTTGAGCACTCCTTCCCTAAACTCAGATGTAGGCTCACACTTACCAAGGCAGTGCTCAGGAAAGGCACTCCTGATTTCTTTCACTTACGATTCTTTGTTACCAATGATAGGAAGCCCAACCCATTTTGTTTTATGCAGAAAAGGCTTCTAAAATGGAACAGTACAGAGAAAGAAGCTGGGTGCAGTCATGGCAGGAATCTGGGCTCAGCTGATACGTAGCCAGAGCTTATCTTTTCTCTCTCCATAAAATAACAACAACAACAACAAAACCATTGCCATCGAGTTGATTCCAACTCATAACAACCGTATAGGACAGAGTAGAGCTGCCCCATATGGTTTCCAAGGCTTTACGGAAGCAGACTACCGCATCTTTTCTCCCGCTGAACGCCAACCTTTTGGTTAGCAGCCGAACACTTTAACCACAGCACCACCAGGGCTCCTTTCTTCTATCTCTCCAAACAAAACAAAACAAACCCGTTTCTGTCGAGTGGATTCCGACTCATAGCGACCCTATAGGACAGGGTTGAACTGCCCCCATAAGGTTTCCAAGGAGTGCCTGGTAGATTTGAACTACCAACCTTTTGGTTAGCTGCTGTAGCTCTTAACAACTACGCCACCAGGGTTTCCTTCTATCGCTCAGCTCTACCTAATTCTATGTTGCTTTCATTCCCAGTCTGCTTCTTCCTTCATGGTGGCAAGGAGCTGGTAAGGAGCTGCCAACTATATCCACTTTAAGAAGAGGAAGGCTGGAGTCTCTGAGAGCTCAAATGAAAACACCAGGAGTCAAGTCTCATTAGCCATGATTGATCTTATTTCAAACATGTGCCTACCGCTCACACAGTCACTGTCACCAGAAGTGTGATGTGCATATTTCTGAACCAATCACTGTTGTGAAGGGAGTGGTATATGCTGATTGGCTTAGCCTGGTCAGGTGTTCTTCCGTGGAGACCAGAGGGGTAGAGGTGGTAGAAGCAGCTTCACAGGAGACATGTGAGTTGAGAAAGGGCATGAAGTGGCTCTTCCCAAATGAAATTATAGTACTTTTGTCACCAGAAGGGGGAATGGTTATCAGGCAGGAAAGGCAACAAATGTTCTCTCAGTAATTAATTGTAGGTGACAAGCAATTTTAATCTTTTTGCGAACCTTATCTTAGGCACCAAATAGTTTTGTTAAAACAGCTTTTTTTGAGGTATAATTCATACATCATACAATTCATCCACTTAAAGTATACAATTCAATGTTTTTAGTATGTTTGCATGGTTGTGCATCCATCAACATAATCAATTTTAGAACATTACAGTTTCCTCAGAAAGAAACTTCATAACCATTAGCAGTCACTCCCTGCTCACTCCCTTCTCCATCTTTCCAGCCCTGTTATGTGCCGTCGAGATGATTCCGGTTCATGGTGACCTATATGACAGAATAGAAATACCCCATAGGGTTTTCTAAGTTGTAATCTTTACAAAGGCATTCACCCGTGTGGATCATAACAAATTATGGATAACATTGCGAAGAACGGGAATTCCAGAACACTTAATTGTGCTCCTGAGGAACCTCTACTCAGACCAAGAAGCTGTTGTTCTAACAGAACAAGGGAATATCGAGTGGTTTAAAATTAAGAAAGGTGTGTGTTAGGGTAGTATCCTTTCACCATACTTATTCAATCTGTTTGCTGAGCAAATAATCAGAGAAGCTGGACTACATGAAGAAGAATAAGGTGCCGGGGTTGGAGGAAGAGTCATTAACAATCTGTGTTATGCAGATAACAAAATCTTGCTTGCTAAAAGTGAAGAGGCCTTGAAGCACTTACTAATGAAGATCAAAGACCATGGCCTTCAGTATGGATTGTACCTCAACATAAAGAAAACAAAAATCCTCACAACTGGACCAATAAGCAACATCATGATAAACAGGGAAAAGATCGAAGCTGTCAAGGATTTCATTTTACTTGGATCCACAATCAACACCCATGGAAGCAGCGGTCAAGAAAGCAAACAATGCATTGCATTGGGCAAATCTACTGCAAAAGACCCTTTTCCAAGTGTTAAAAAAGCAAAGATGTCACTTTAAGGACTAAGGTGCACCTGACCCAAGCCATTGTATTTTCAATTGCCACATATGCATGTGAAAGCTGAACAATGAGTAAGGAAGACCAAAGAAGAATTGATGCCTTTGAACTATGGTGTTGATGAAGGATTTTGAGTATACAATGGACTGCCTTGAAACCCTGGTGGCATAGTGGTTAAGAGCTATGGCTGTGAACCAAAAGGTAGGCAGTTTGAATCCACCGGTACTCCTTGGAAGCTCTATGGGGCAGTTCTACTCTGTGCTATAGGGTTGCTATGAGTTGGAAATGACTCGATGGCAACAGGTTTGGTTTGATTTTGGTATGGACTGCCAAAAGAATGAACAAATCTGTTTTGGAAGAAGTACAGCCTGAATGCGCCTTAGAGGCGAGGATGATGACACTTCATCTCACATGCTTTGGACATGTTATCATGAGGGACCAGTCGTCCCTGGAGAAGGACATCATGCTTGGTAACATAGAGGATCAGCAAAAAATGAGATGTATTGACACAGTGGCTGCAACAATGAGCTCCAACATAACAACGATTGTGAGAATGGCGCAGGACCAGGCGATGTTTCATTCTGTTGTACATAGGGTTGCCATGAGTCGGAACCGATTCTACAGCCCCTAAAAATAACAACAACGACAACAGTCTTTACGGGAGCAGATTGCCAAGTCTTTCTCCTTCGGAGCTTCCGGATGAGTTTGAACTGCTAACCTTTAGGTTAGCACCACTCAGGCGCCTATACTTGTCCACAGGGGTGGACATATGACCTAGGCTTGGCCAGGTAAAGTTTATATTGCTCTGTTGACAGTAATTGCTTCTAGGATGAGTGTGTTATACAAGCCGAGGCAATCAGGGGCCTTACCAGGTCTTTTACTCCAGAGCTATTGACTGAAAAAGGCTTCTATTTTCCCTCTTTCTGTTAGGTGTAGCTGTACATTTGGAGCCAACAGTCACAGCTCTCATTGACCAATATTGTCACTATAAGGAGGGAGCCTCTCTGGGAATGAAGCTGCACGAAGATGAGTAAAAGGTGAGGGGGGAAGGGAGAAGACAGCGATTCCTGAATGTTACTCTACCTTGAATTTCCTCAGTTATCTGAGATGATAAATTCCCTTTGGTGCCTCTTCACCTTGACTTGGGTTTTTGTCACTTGCAACCCTAGCAACCCTGGGTAGTTTGGTCATTGTTTCTTGATGGTTGACACAATGGTATATTGGCAACATTGATGGCCATTGTGGGCGCTAATAGTTTGAGTGAATGCAGGAAGCAGAAGTGAAGATGGCATGGGAAGTGGAAGTGATAAGTCAATATCCTCCCTGACATTCTGTATCCTATAAAGTTGTTCCTCTAATTTGGGTTTAAAAGCAGTAGGAGTATGGTAATTGAAGAGGAGGTAGTTTATTTGTAAGCACATGAGAGGTGACCTGTTTGGAAGAGGGAGATTCTCAGAACACCTGAGATCCTGCAACAGGGGAGGGGCTAGAATCAGAGAGATGCAGTTCACTTCTATGAACCTGGGTTCATTTGACCCCAGGCTGTTGTGACTCTGAGAAACTCATGGATGTAAGGAATGGCTTACACTGGGACAATCTATGAGATATGGTTGCTGCGGTGATTAAATGAGATATATAACACCGGGGGCTGAGTTATATGAGGGACCAAGAAACCTTTGGGTTAGAATTCACCTGAAGTAAACAGTAGAGGTGCAGAGGCTTGTTTCAGGGGCAGTGAAACAGTCATAAGAGGGTGGGTGATGTTGAGTATGAGAATCCCAGGGTGTTGCAAATGGTTAATGTGCTCCGCTGCTAGCCAAAATGCTGGAAGTTCAAGTCCACCCAGAGGCACCTTGGAAGAAAGGCTTGGTGATCTACTTCTGAAAAATCAGCCACTGAAAACGCTATGAATAGAAAAATAAGAGCCATCACACGAACAGATATGTGCACACCCATGTTCATTGCAGCACTGTTTACAATAACAAAAAAATACAAGCAACCACGGTGCTGATTAACATGAATGGTTAAATAAATTATGGTATATTCACATAGTGGAATAATATGCAACAATTAAGAACAATGATGAATACATGAAACATCTCATTACTTGGAGGAATCTGGAAGGCATTGTGCTGAGTGAAATTAGTTGCAAAAGGACAAATATTGCATGAGACAACTATTATAAGAACTCAAGAAAAAGTTTAAACACAGAAGAAAATATTCTTTGATGGTTACAGGGTGGGGAGGGAGAGAGGGGTACTTACTAATTAGGTGGTAGACAAGAACTATTTTAGGTGAAGGGAAAGAACACACAGTACAGGCGAGGGCAGCACAACTGGACTAAACCAAAAAGCTAAGAAGTTTCCTGAATATAGCCAAATGCTTCAAAGGCCAGAGTAGTGGTGATGGGGGTCTGGGGACCATGGTTTCAGGGGACATCTAGGTCAACTGGCATAACAAAATGTGTTAAGAAAATGTTCTGCATCCTACTTTGGTGAGGGGTGTCTGGGGTTTTAAATGCTAGCAAGCGGCCATCTAAGATGCATGAATTGTTCTCAACCCACCTGGAGCAAAGAAGAATGAAGAACTCCAAAGACACAAGGTAAATATGAGCCCAATAGACAGAAAGGGGCACATAAGCCAGAGACTACCCCAGCTTGAGACTGGAAGAACTAGATGGTGCCCGGCTACAACTGATGACTGCCCTGACAGAGAACACAACAGAGAATCCCTGATGGAGCAGGAGAACAGTGGGATGCAGACCTCGAATTCTTGTAAAAAGACCAGACTTAATCATCTGACTAAGACTAGAGGGACCCTGGAGACCATGGTCCCCCGACCTTCTGTTACTCAAAACTGGAACCATTCCTGAAGCCAACTCTTCAGACAGGTTGGACTGGACTATAAGACAGAAAATGATACTAGTGAGGTGTGAGCTTCTCGGCTCAAGTAGACACATGAGACTATGTGGGAAGCTCCTGTCTGGTGGTGAAATGAAAAGTAAGACAGAGATAGGAGCTGGTTGAATGGACACAGGGAATACAGGGTAGGGAGGAGAGCATCTAGGAGTCCATAGCAAGGTGTATATAAGTTTTTGTATGAGAGACTGACATGATTTGTAAACTTTCACTTAAACCACAAAAATAAAAAACACTATGGAGCAATTCTATTCTGACACACATGAGGTATCCATGACTGAATGGCAACTGGATATTTTGTATAGCATACATGCATCCCTTGTCTCTGACCTAGCACTAAGAGCCTCTTGATTGTGTTCCTGGAGGATGGCTGCTGAGAATAAAGTAGATGGAGTTCTCTCAATAGACTGGTGATGCTAAGGAGGCCAAGGGTAGCAGTGATAACGACGAGGATCTGGAGGCGGCTTTGTGGGCAGCCGTGGTTGAGAGAACAAATACTCCTTTGTTCATGAGCACACTTAGGATCTTCTAGTGACTCCAAGAAATGGTGGAGGGACTCTCAAAGGAGAGCAGGGTTTTAGCAATTTCACTAGCAGGATGACAGCTAGAGAAACGGAAGGCGCAGTTGCCTCTTACCTTATGATCTGCATAATTAACTCCTACACTTTTGATTAGCTGTACCTGGGCTTCTGTATAAATTCCTCAGCCCTCCAGCTGGCTCTCCTGGGCCCTGAAGCCTGGGAAATCCTCATCACCTTGGACATACTGGAGTTGCTTTAACCCTTGGAAAAGGATTTGAATATTAATGGTGGGTGGTATTACCCGTGATCAAGGTAGCAAAATGAGAATGTGGTGGTGGAGTATTTTCAATTCGGAGAACTTTGGATATCATTAGCTTCCCCACCGTTCTGCACTGGCATAAAATCATCCTTTGTCTTATTCTTAGATCTGAAGAGTGATATGTCAAATGCCTATACATGCCCAGTTTGGAAACTTATGATATTTACTGCCAACTGGGAAACCAAATTCCTTTGGAACACATACATAGGTTATGACTTTCTCCTCAGGCGATGGGGTATGTGATGGTAGATACCCGCCCACAAAACACAGATGACACTTCAATCTTTGGGATCTTTGATTCCCGAAACCAACCTGTTAAACTGAGAGAGGGTTCATGCCTGCCTCTGAGATCATGATCTGTAATTTAAAAACTGGCCCCTCTGAAATAGTCATACATTAAAGCTCGAGGGGCGAGCTCAAGTTCATACTGAAACTCTTGACTTTGGTGACAATGAGATTATGTTAACTATTTGGGCAGATCTGTGAGTTTTTATATGGTGACTGCGTGGTTTGACAAGCCACTCAAGTGGGTATTAGGACAGATGCTGAATCTGATAATGTTTCAGGGATATCAGCATGTCTGATTGCCATAACCAAACCCGTTACCGTTGACTGTGACTCATGGAGACCCCACATATTGCAGAGTAGAACTGCTCTCCATGGGGTTTTTAAGTGGCTGTGATCTTATGGAAGTAGATTGCCAGGCCTTTCTTCTGTGATTAGCATAGATGAGTGATAATATCCTGGATGCAGTCAACATCCAGGCAGGTGATATAAAAATGACATTTCCATTTATTTCTGTGACAATCACAGGAGGTGACGGTGCTGAAAGACATTTGCTGAGTTAAGGGGATCATGTCTCCACCCTAAAATACAAGGGTCCAGCTTGCAAAGATGGCCACTTGATTGGTTGTCTGGACCTGTAAGTCTTATACCACTCAATTATAAGTGCCCAAAATAGGTAATTATTTATTTTCCTTTCTCAGTTGGAGGACAGTTGTTGTTGTTAAGTGCTGTTGAGTAGGTTCCAACTCGTACTGACCCTTTGTAGTGGCCTGGTCCCATGCCATCCTCACGATTGTTCTTATGCTTGAGACAATTGTTGCAGCTACTGTGTCAATCCATCTCCTTGAGGGTCTTCATCTTTTTTGCTGACCCTGTACTCTACCAGGCATGATAGCCTTCTCTAGGAACTAGTCCCTCCTGATAACATGTACAAAGTATGTGAGACGAAGTCTCGTCATCCTCCCTTCTAAGGAGCATTCCAGCTGTACTTCTTCCAAGACAGATTTGTTCAGTCTTCTGGCAGTCCACGGTATATGGAGGACAGCGTCAGGTTGAAAATTCAAAAGCCACTCCTGTTCCTTGTCGGAATATGATTATTTCAATACTTCTTCAAAGTTAGCAGTTTTGCAAAGTGCCTGGCATATAGCAAGACCTCAATAAATGTTAGCTCATGTTAATATTACATGTCACAGAGGCTAAGGCACCCATGGAGAAGACATGAGCATGGGTGTCTGAAACCTGAATCTGAATTCAGGTCCCACACTTATTCACTGTGTGCCCCTGGGTAAGTTACGTAACCATTATGAACCTCGGATGCTCCTTTGTTATTATGGCCATCATTCCAGTCTTATAGACTACATCTTTCTCTGAAGATAAGTGGTTAATTTATACCCCAGGTAAGAGAGCCATCAAAGGGAGCTGGGTGTAGGAAAGGAAATGAAGACAATTCATGTCTTCATTTGAACCCCAATGGATAGGTCCTGTTATCCTATTTAATTTTCATAACAGTCTAGGGCTGGCAAGAATAGGAGACACAGCCTTTCCTAACACCCTCAGACTGACAAATCAAGGATTTTATGCTGTTAAGCTTCCCCGAGATGCTTATTCTCTTTTCCATGTCTTCTGAAAAATAAAGAAAGTACTTTTATTGATTTGTCCTGGGGTGGGGATGGTGGCTGGGGGAAACAGGCTGGGTCAAGAAGTAGATTGGTCTGGTACCTACTCTTTGTGGGGTAGGTGGTAGTGAATTATCTGGGAATATTTATGTACATGGCTGTTCCAAGCCTTCTTAGGATTAAGAATACTTTTGTTTCCCTGGCTAGAGTGATGTTGTTAAAAAATGGCCAGGAAGCTAGGGAGAAGAGAAAGTAGATAGGGGTTTAGGAGGACTAGGGAAGGGAGGAGACCACTTTAGGAAAGTCCATTTTATAGCTGGTGGAACCTTCAAAGCAGATGAACAATAGTTAATTTACCAGATGGAGTCACTTGGGTGGGGTGGGGGTTGTGGGGGGACACTTCCTTTAAGGAGTATGCTCCCTACTTTAAACGAAAATTATTCCTTGTCAATGTGGTAAACGTTGGGGATTTTGAAAAAAAAAAAAAAAAACATGAATAAAGCAAATGTCAATTTTGTATCAAATGTTCTATTTTGGTCTGGTGCTACCAGTGCCAGAAAGCACAGGGTGTGTTGGAAATGGTGCCTAGTTAGAAAACAAGAAACCTGGGTTTGCCTTCTAACTTTGCCTTTAATTTCCTCTACAATCTTGTGAATTTAATTTCCCTCTCAGGTACTCAGTTTTCTCATCTGTAACACGAAGATCTTGACCTAGAGAATGTGGTTCAAAATTGCTCACCTTTAAAATGGGAATGCTAATACAACCAACTGCATAGAGTTGTGGATTAAAATGAAAACATATGTACGGTCCTTGGGCTAATATCTAGAACATAATAAGTGCAATACTAGGATTAGAAAGACTCACTAACAATCTGCAATACACAGATGATAAAGCCTTGCTTGCCAAAAGTGAAGACGACTTGGAGCACTCACAGAAGACACTGTCTATAGCCTTCAGTACGGATTACACCTGAACATAAAAAAATTAAAATGAAAATCCTTATGGCTGGACCAATAAACAGCATTATGATAAATGGCAAAGAAATGAAAGTTGTCAAGGATTTCATTCTACCTGGATCAGCAATCAACATCCATAGAAGCAACAGCTGAAAAATCAAACAATGCATTTCACTGAAAAAATTTGCTGAAAGGATCTCTTTGAAGTGTTGAAAAACTAAGATGTCACTTTGATGACTGAGGTGATCCTGACCCAAGCCATGGTATTTTCAGTCGCCTCAGATGCATGTGAAAACTGGACAATGAAAAAGAAGATCGAAGGAGAACTGACACATTTTTGTGGTGTTGGAAAAGAATATTGAATGTACCATGGATTGCCAGAAGAACAAACAAATCTGTCTTGGAAGAACAGCCAGAATGCTCTTTAGAAGCCAGGATGGCAAGACTTCATCTCAACTACTTTGGACATGTTATCAGGAGGGACCAGTTCCTGGAGAAGGACATCATCCGTGGTAAATCAGAGGGTCAGTGAAAAAGAGGAAGACCCTTATCTTAGTCATCTACTGCTGCTGTAACAGAAATACCACAGTGGATGGCTTTAACAAAGAGAAATTTATTTCCTCACTTTAAAGTAGGCTAAAAGTCCAAATTCAGGGCCTCAGCTCCGGGGTAAGTCTTTCTCTCTGTTGGCTCTGGAGGAAGGTCCTTGTCCTCAATCTTCCCTTGGTCGAGGAGCTTCTCAGGCGCAGGGACCCAGGGTACAAAGAACTCACTCTGCTCCCGGTGCTGCTTTCCTGGTGGTATGAAGTCCCCAACTCTCTGCTTGCTTCCCTTTCCTTTTATTTCTTGAGAGAGAAAAAGCAGTGGAGGCCACACCCCAGGGAAACTCTCTTTACATTGGATCAGGGATGTGACCTCAGTAAGGGTGTTACAATCCCACCTGAATCCTCTTAACATAAAATTACAATCACAAAATGGGGGACCACCACAGAATACTGGGAATCATGGCTTAACCAAATTGATACACACATTTTTGAGGGGATACAATTCAACCCTCAGTGAGATACAATGCACGTGCAGTGGCTGAAACAATGGGCTCAAATATAGCAACAATTATGAGAATGATGTGGACCAGGCAGTCTTTTGTTTTGTTGTACGTGGGGTCGCTATGAGTTGGAACTGACTCAACGGCACCTAACAGCAACATATACCTTATATTAGGCTTTTTATAGTTTTCATATTACTTTTATCTCTGTTTATGCTGCCTTCCAAATTAGTTTGAAAGCCCTTTGAAACCAGGGACAGCGTTGTGTAATTTTATACATTTGGAACAACAAACAATGTGCTAACTCAAGAGTTGTTGTTGTTAGGTGCCGTTGAATCAGCTCCAACTCATAGTGACGCCACACGCAATAGAACGACACACTGCCTAGTCCCGTACCATCATAATCATTGCTATGCTTGAGCCCATTGTTGTGGTCACTGTGTCAATCCATCTCATTGAGGGTCTCCGTCTTTTCACTGATGCTATACTAATCATGATATGGCCTTCTCCAGGGACTGATCCCTGCTGATAACATGTCCAAAGTATGTGAGATGAAGTCTCGTTGTTCTTGCTTCTAAGGAGTATCCTGGCTGTATTCCTCCCAAGGCAGATTTGTTAATTCTTTTGGCAAACCAAAATCGATTGCTGTTGAGGAAATTCTGTCTCATAGCGACCCTATAGGCCATAGTAGAACCGCCCCGTAGGATTTCCAAGGAGCAGCTACTGGATTCGAATTGCCTACCTTTTGGTTAGCAGCCGAGCTCTTAACCACTGTGCCACCATTGTACAGTCAATATTCTTTCCCAACACCATCATTCAAAGGTGACAGTTCTTCTTTGATCTTCCTTATTCATTGTCCAGCTTTTGCATGCATATGAGGCAATTGAAAACACCATGGCTTGGATCAGGTGCACCTAAGTCTTCAAGGTGACATCTTTGCTTTTCAACGCTTTAAAGAGGTCTCTTGCAGCAGGTTTGCCCAATGCAATGTGTCATTTGATTTCTTGACTGCTGCTTCCATGGGCGTTGGTTGTGGATCCAGATAAAATGAAGTCCTTGACAACTTCAGTATTTTCTCTGTTTTTCATGATGTTGCTTATTGGTCCAGTTGGGAGAATTTTTGTTTTCTTTATGTTGAGGTGTCATCCATACAGAAGGCTGTAGTCTTTGATTTTCATTAGTAAATGCTTCAAGTTCTCTTCACTTTCAGCAAGGAAGGTTGTGTTGTCTGCATATTGCAGGTTGTTAATGAGTCTTCCTCCGATCCTGATCCATGTTCTTCTTCATATAGCCCAGCTTCTCTGATTATTTGCTCAGTGTACAGATTGAATAAGTATAGTGAAAGGATACAACTGTGACACATACCTTTCCTCATTTTAAATCATGCAGCCTTCCCTCACTCTGTTCAAACCACTGAGCACAATTAAGTGTTCTGGAATTCCCATTCTTCACAATGTTACCCATAATTTGTTACGATCCACACAGTCGAATGCTTTGCATTGTCAATAAAATACAGGTAAACATCTTCCTGGTATTCTCTGCTTTCAGCCAGGATCCTTCTGATATCAGCGATGATATCTCTCATTCCAGGTACTCTTCTGAATCCAGCTTGAATTTTGGGCAGGTCCCTGTCGATGTACAGCTGCAATCACTTTTGATTGATCTTCAGCAAAATTTTACTTCCATGTGGTATCAATAATATTGTTTGATAATTTCCACATTTGGTTCGATCACCTTTCTTTGGAATGGGCACAAATACGGACCTCTTCCAGTTGATTGGTCAGGTAGCTCTCTTCCAGATTTCTTGGCATAGACAAGCGGGGACCTCCAGCAGTGCATCCCTTTGCTGAAACATCTCAATTGGTGTTTCATCAATTCATGGGGCCCTCTTTTTTGCCAATGTCTTTAGAGCGGCTTGACTTCTTCCTTCAATACCATTGGTCTCTGATCATATGCTGCATCCTGAAATTGTTGAACTTCAACCAGTTCTGTGTATTCCTTCCATCTTTTGATGTTTTCTGTGCCATTTGATATTTTCTGTACAGAAACCTTCAAAGTTCTAACTCAGGGCTTGAATTTTTTCTTCAGTTCGTTCAGCTCGAGGAATGCCAAGCGTATTCTTCCCTTTTGGCTTTCTAATTCCAGGTCTTTGCACATTTCATTACAATATTTTACTTCTTTCTTCTCAAGCTGCCCTCTTGAAATCTTCTGTTTAGCTCTTTTACTTCAACATTTCGTCCATTTGCTCTCACTACTCTATGTTCAAGAGCAAGTTTCAGTATCTCTTCTGACATCTATCTTGGTCTTTTCTTTCTCTCCTGTCTTTTTGATGGTATTTTGCTTTCTTTGTGTATGATGTCCTTGATGTCTTCCCGTAACTCGCCTGGTCTTCGGTCATTAGTTTTTAATGCATCAAACCTATTCTTGAGATTATCTCCAAATTCAGATGGGATATACTCAATGTCATATTTTAGCTCTCATGAACTTGTTTTAATTTTTTTTGGCTTCAATTTGAACTTGTCTACGAGCAATTGATGGTCTGTTCCACAGTCAGCCCCGGCGTTTTTCTAACAGATGATATTGAGATTTTTTATCACCTCTTTCCATAGACGTAGTCGATATTATTCCTGTGTTTTCCATCCTGTGAGGTCCATATGTATAGTTGCTGTTTATGTTGTTGGAAAAAAGTGTTTGCAATGAATAAGTCACTAGTCTTGCAAAGTTTTACCATGTGATCTCCAGAGCCATTTCTATTAACAAGGGCATATTTTCTAACTACCAATCCTTCTTCTTCGTTTCCAACTTTCACATTCCATTCACTGGTAATTATCAATGCACCTTGACTGCTTGTTTGATCAATTTCAGACTTCAGTTTGGTAAAAATCTTCAATTTCCTCATGTGTAAATTTGAGTAATAGTATCAACTCGTCTTCCCTGTAGGCCTATGGATATTATCCGATCACTGACACCATTGTACTTCAGGATTGATCTTTTTGGTGTTGAAATGTTCTTTTTGATGATGAACACGACGCCATTCCTCTTCAATTTGTCGTTCCCAGCATAGTAGACCATATGATTGTCTGATTCAAAATGATTAATACCAGTACATTTCAGCTGATGTTTATGCATTCCCTTACATTTTTGACAACTTCCAATTTTCCTAGATTCATACTACCTACACTCCACATTCCGATAATTAATGAATTTTTGTAGCTGTTTCTTCTCATTTTGAGTCACGCTACATCAGCAAATGAAGATCCCAAAAACTTGGTTCCACCCATGTCATTAAGGTCAACTCTACTTTGAGGAGGTAGCTCTTCTCTAGTCCTACTCTGAGTGCCTTCCAACCTGAGGGACTCAACCTCTGGCACTATATCAGACAATGTTCCACTGCTGTTCATGAGGTTTTCACTGGCCAATTTTTTCAGAAGTAGACTGTCAGGTTCTTCTTCCTAGTCTGTCTTAGTCTGGAAGCTCCCCTGAAACCTGTCTACCAAGGATGACCCTGCTAGAATTTGAAATACCCTTTGCAAAGCCTCCAGTAACACAGCAACATGTAAGTCCCCAGAGTATGACAAACTGACAGACCTGTGGTAGAAACAATAAATAAATATATAAAATACAGCCATAATCCAACATCTCTCACAAAGCACACAGTCGTTTTTAACTGAATGTTCAGAAACTCTTATAGCTCTCATAGTACATATAATAGATGCCAATGATTATCATAGCTAGTATTTACTGAGCACTAACAATTTTCCAAAGATTACGCTGAAAGCTTTATTAAATTATCTCCTTAATCCTCATAAGAACTGTGTTGTTGTTGTTGTTGTGTGCTGTCAAGTTTACTGAGCACTAACAATTTTCCAAAGATTACGCTGAAAGCTTTATTAAATTATCTCCTTAATACTCATAAGAACTGTGTTGTTGTTGTTGTTGTGTGCTGTCAAGTTGATTCTGACTCAGCAATCCTATATGACAGAGTAGAACTGCTCCACAGAGTTTACTAGGCTATAATTGCCAGATCTTTTCTCCCATGGAGCTGCTGGTGGGTTCAAACTGCTGACCTTTCGGTTAGCAGCTGGGCATCTAATCATTGCACCACCAGGTGTTATAAAAGTACCTTATAACAGCCACAGGTTTTTTTATTTAAATTATTTTTATTGTGCTTTAAGTGAAAGTTCACAAACTGTCAGTCTCTCACACAAAATCCCATACACAACTTGCTACATACTCCCAATTACTTCCCCGCCTGCATGAGACAGCCCGCTCCCTCCTTCCGCTCTCGCTTTTCGTGACCATTTTGCCAGCTTCTAAGCCCCTCTACCCTCGCATCTCCCCTCCAGGCAGGAGATGCCAACATTGTCTCAAGTGTCCACCCGAACCAAGTAGCTCAGGCCTCACCAGTATCCCTCTCCAACCCATTGTCCAGTCCAAACCATGTCTGACGAGCTGGCTTCGGGGATGGTTCCTGTAGTGGGCGAACAGAAGGTCGGGGGGCCATGATCACTGGGGTCCTTCCAGTCTCAGTCAGACCATTAGGTCTGGTCTTTTTATGAGAATCTGGGGTCTGCATCCCACTGTTCTTCTGCTTCCTCAGGGGTTCTCTCTTTGGTTCCCTGTCAGGGCAGTCATCGATTGTGCCCGGGCACCATCTAGTTGTTCTGGTTTTCAGGATGATGTAGTCTCTTGTTCATGTAGCCCTTTCTGTCTCTTGGGCTCGTTATTATCCTGTGTTCTTGGTGTTCTTCATTCTCCTTTGATCCAGGTGGGTTAAGACTCATTGATGCATCTTAGATGGCTGCTTACTAACATTTAAGACCCCAGACGCCACTCTTCAAAGTGGGATGCAGAATGTTTCCTTAATTGATTTTATTATGCCAGTTGACTTAGATGTCCCCTGAAACCATGGTCCTCAAACCCTGCCCTTGCTTCGCTGATCTTCGAAGCATTCAGTTTATTCAGGTAACTGCTTTGCTTTGGTTTAGTCCAGTTGTGCTGACCTCTACTGTGTTGAGTGTTGTCCTTCCTTTCACCCAAAGTAGTTCTTGTCTACTATCTATTTAGTAAATACCTGCCTCCCTCCCCCCTCTTGTAACCACAAAAGAGTGTGTTCTTCTCAGTTTAAACTGTTTCTCAAGATCTTATAACAGTGGTCTTATACAATATTTGTCCTTTTGCAACTGACTAATTTCACTCAGCATAATGCCTTCCAGGTTTCTCCATGTTATGAAATGTTTCACCAATTCATCACTGTTCTTTATCGATGCGTAGTATTTCATTGTGTGGATATACCATTATTTATCCATTCATCCATTGATGGGCACCTTGGTTGCTTCCATCTTTTTACTATTATAAACAGTGCTGCAATGGACATGGGTACACATATATCTGTTCGTGTAAAGGCTCTTATTTCTCTAGGATATAGTCCGAGGAGTGGGATTGCTGGGTCGTATGGTAGTTCTATTTCTAGCTTTTTAAGAAAGAGCCAAATCGATTTCCAAAGTGATTGTACCATTTGACATTCCCACCAGCAGTGTATAAGTGTTTCAATCTCTCCACAGCCTCTCCAACTTTTATTATTTTGTGTTTTTTGGATTAGTGCCAGCCTTGTTGGAGTGAGATGGAATCTCATTGTAGTCTGATTTGCATTTCTCTAATGGCTAATGATCGAGAGCATTTCCTCATATATCTGTTAGCTGCCTGAATGTCTTCCTTAGTGAAGTGCCTGTTCATATCCTTTGCCCATTTTTTAATTGGGTTGTTTGTCTTTTTGTGGTTAAGTTTTAGCAGAGTCATGTAGATTTTAGAGATCAGGCTGTGGTCAGAGATGTTGTAGCTGAAAATTTTTTCCCAGTGTGTAGGTGGTCTTTTTATTCTTTTGGTGAAGTCTTTAGATAAGCATAGATGTTTGATTTTTAGGAGCTCCCAGTTATCTGGTTTCTCTTCGTCATTTTTGGTAATGTTTTGTATTCTGTTTATGCCTTGTATTAGGGCTCCTAACGTTGTCCCTATTTTTTCTGCCATGATCTTTATCGTCTTAGATTTTATGTTTAGTTCTTTGATCCATCTGGAGTTAGTTTTTGTGCATGGTGTGAGGCACGGGCCCTGTTTCATTTTTTTGCAGATGGATATCCAGTTATGCTAGCACCATTTGTTAAAAAGACTATCTTTTCCCCAATTAGCTGACACTGGGCCTTTGTCAAATATCAGCTGCTCATATGTGGATAGATTTATATCTGGATTCTCAGTTCTGCTCCATTGGTCTATGTCTGTTGTTGTACCAGTACCAGGCTGTTTTGACTACTGTGGTGGTATAAAAGTTCTAAAATCAGGTAGAGTGAGTCCTCCCACTTTGTTCTTTTTTAATAATGCTTTACTTGGCCGGGGCTTCTTTTCCTTCCATATGAAGTTGGTGATTTGTTTCTCCATCTCATTAAAAAATGTCGTTGGAATTTGGATTGGAAGTGCATTGTATATATAGATGGCTTTTGGCAGAATAGACATTTTTACAATGTTAAGTCTTCTTATCCATGAGCAAGGTATGTTTTCCCACTTACGTAGGTCCCTTTTGGTTTCTTGCAGTAGTACCTTGTAGTTTTCTTTGCATAGGTCTTTTACATCTTTGGTAAGATTTATTCCTAAGTATATCTTCTTGGAGGCTACTGTGAATGGTATTGATTTGGTTATTTCCTCTTCGATGTTCTTTTTGTTGAGGTAGAGGAATCCAACTGATTTTTGTATGTTTATCCTGTAACCTGATACTCTGCTGAACTCTTCTATTAGTTTCAGTAGTTTTCTGGAGGATTCCTTAGGGTTTTCTGTGCATAAGATCATGTCATCTGCAAATAGAGATACTTTTACTTCTTCCTTGCCAATCTGGATGCCCTTTATTTCTTTGTCTAGCCTAATTGCTCTGGCTAGGACCTCCAGCACAATCTCGAATAAGAGTGACAACCACAGGTATTTTTATTTCTTCGCTTTATAGATGATAAAATAGTGTCTCAGGGAAGTTAAGTAATGTGCTTAAGTCACACAGTTAGTAAACATAAGATCTGGCATTCAAACAAAGCCCTGAGTCTAAAGATTGTGCTTATACAGCAATTTCCTTTCCCATTTTTTCCCACACTAAATCTCGAGTGGCCCAGGGCATCATGGGTATTTGCCATGCCCATTTCATCAAGGTAGACATCTAGCCCTACCTGCATTTAATGCCTTGGGATCCCACCCCACCCGGTCAAAGCTGAAACTGACTCTCTTTAGATTCAGTGTGCCTGTGTGTGTGCCAAGACAGATGTGAAACCTTCAGTTTGGCAGATTAGCATCTCAGACTCAAATCCACCCCCGCATCTATCTTCAAGTTGTGTCCAATTCCCAGCTGCTGCGGTGGTGCTGAGGTGGGGCAGGCAGAGAGCCAGACAGGAGCACAACGTTCTCCGCCCATGGGCATTGTCTGACACCTGTGGAGGATTAAGGCGCGAGCCTTCAGTCTCCCAGGGACAATCCCTCAGAGTGAAATGACGGCAAATTCAGTGCATTATCAGAACTTCAAGCGAGGAAGAGAAGAGAAATATCATAGGCATTTCTGAGATCCACTGGAATCTGTGCTCTAAAGATGTTACCTACCGAACAGAGGCAGTGAGAAGTTAGGATAAGGTCTTCAAAGTTGAAAAACTCACAGGCTCAGCTGCAAGCCCTCTGCTCATCCCAATGCCTCCTTGAAAGCCCTCCATTCAGGGCCAGGCCCCCTTCTTGTCATAGATTCTTGCAGGTGTTTTGGGGATGATGATGACAATAACAGCTGACATTTTTTGAGCCTTTACTTGTTGTTAGGTGCTGTTGAGTTGGTTGCGACTCCTAGTGACCCTATGTACAACAGAACAAAACATTGCATTGTCCTGCACCATTCTCACAATCATTGTTATGCTTGAGCCCATTGTTGCAGCCACTGTGTCAATCCACCTCATTGAGGGTCTTCGTGATTTTTGCTGACTCTCTATCTTACCAAGCATGGGTCCTTCTCTAGGGAGTGGTCCCTCATGATAACATGTCCAAAGTATGTGAAACAAAGTCTTGCCATTCTTACTTCCAAGGAGCATTCTGGCTGTACTTCTTCCAAGACAGTCTGTGGTATATTCAGTAGTCTTCACTAACACCATAATTCAAAGGGGTCAATTCTTCTTCAGTCTTCCTTATTCATTGTCCAGCTTTCGCATGCAAATGAGGCAATTGAAAATACCATGGCTTGGGTTAGGTGCACTTTAGTCCTTAAAGTGACATTTTTGCTGTTTAACACTTTAAAGAGCCTTTACTAGCACTCTGCTAAAAGCTTTACATACGTGTCACATCTAATACAACAAGCCTATGTTGCTGTTGTTAGTTGCCATCGAGTTGGCTCTGACTTACGGTGATCTTATGCATAACAGAACAAAATATTTCCTGGTCGTGCACCATCTTCATGATTATTGCTATGTTTGAGTCCATTGAGAGAGGGGCTATTGTTATCCTTCTTACAAATGAGGAAACTGAGGCACAGAGAAAGAATCGTCTGCCTTCACATAGCTTGGGGATTTTGGGGTTTTACCCATTTCTCTAAGCATCCACTAGCCTTGGTCCAAGTGCCCAGTGAGGCATTAATTGTGATAGGCAGCTTGGTCTAAGAGAAGGAGCACAGAATTTAATGCCACCCAGATCTGGGTTCAAATCCTAGTCTTACCACTTACTGGCTGTGACTTCTGGGCAAGTTAGCTTAGACTCTTTGAGCCTCAGGTCCTGACCTGTGAAATGAGAATAACAATATCAATTTCCAAAGAGTTATGAAGATTACTGAGAGAATGTAGGGCACATTAAGTAAGTGCTTAGTGAGTGGGAATTATAAATATTATTTTTTTCTTAGGACCACTGGCCTCTATAATCTAGTGCTTTTATCTTCTATTGTTAATGCATTCACTTACTTGTTGATTCATTCATCAGACATTTACAGAGTGCCTATCATGTTCTAGAAATCATGTTCTTTATTGAGGATGCTGTGGTGAAGAGGATGTGTGTCCAGTGTGCTGACCAGGTCTTGTAGTTAGGATTGCATAAGTCCACCTGTATTGGAAACCCAGCTACAATGGTAGAGGTGGTTATTGTTCTCCCACGACTACAAGTTTGGAGAGAGAAGTACGAATTCAGGATGTAGAGACTTCATGATTCCATCAGTACCCCAGGCTACCTTGCACCCTTCCGTTCCACCTGCTTCAGTGAAGAGCTTTCATCCTCATGGTCATTTGAAGTTGTGACCTGTGTCCATGTTCTAGGTGGAAAGAAGTGGAAGAAAGAAACCAAGAGGAAAAAGTGAAAAACAAAAAACTAGTTGCTGTCCCGTCGATTCCAAGCCATGGTGACCCCATGTATTTCAGAGTAGAACTGTGCTCTATAGGGTTTTCAGTGCCTGTGGTCTTTCGGAAGTAGATTGCCAGGTCTTCCTTTCAAGGTTTCTCTGAGTGAACTTGAACCACCAACCTTTCAGTTAGTAGTTGAGTTAGTATCTGTTTGCAACACTCGGGAACTCCTAACTAAGAAGGACAAAGGGCACTTATATCAGAAAAACAAAACTTTCCTAGCTATCACCAGCAGACTTCTGTTTATGTGTCATTAGACAGAATTGTGTCACATGGTCACCTCTCACTTCCACCCCAAATAAAATCAGGGTTTCGTTTGTAAGGAAAAAGGAGACAATAGTTACTGGAGGCAAGTAGCTACAGCACCAGCTCAGATTTTGTTGAGTAATAAAAGTATATTAAAAACAAGCTTAGGCTAATTGCCAAGCACTGTGTTGGTACTTTCACTTCAGTTACTAAACATAATCTCCCTAGATTATCGAAACAACCATGTGAAGGAGGAAGGCACACCCCCTTCCACTCCCCATTTTCTACCCCTATTGACAGCAAGGACTCTGGGAAAATCAGTGCTTTGGCCTTGGCTATATGTATCTTTCAAAGCAGGCAGTTGGGTTACCCCAGTTTACTTCCTTCATTTTCCCTTCTTATCTATGATATTGCTAAAAGAAGTATACGGTGTTTGGTGAGGAAAAGACATGGAGGGTGGAGGAACATGGTGGGCTGTGTGATCGGGGAAGCCATGAAGGTCTGTGTGGACAGTAAAATCCTGGACTTTGGAGCTTGATGGCCCAACTTTGAATGATGGCTCTTACACTAACTGTGTGACCCTGACAAGTATGTAATCTCTACAATAGGAATAATAATAGCTGGAATTTAAATAAATTAATCACAGATCTTGGTATAAAATGAGTACCTTGTGAGTGTTAGTGTTTACTATGTCGAGCATCCACAATTGGATCCACAATCAATGCCCGTGGAAGCAGCAGTAAAGAAATCAAATGACTCATTGCATTGGGCAAATCTGCTGCAAAAGACCTCTTTAGTGTTAAAAAGCAAAGATGTCTCTTTGAGGACTAAAGTGAGTCTGACCCAAGCCAGGTATTTTCAATCACCTCATATGCATGCAAAAACTAGACAATGAATAAGGAAGACCGAAGAATTGATGCCTTTGAATTATGGTGTTGGTGAAGAATATTGAATACACTATGGACTGCCAAAAGAACGAACACGTCTGTCTCGGAAAAAGTACAGCCGGAGTGTTCCCTGGAAGGGAGGGTGGCAAGATTTTGTCTTACGTACTTTGGACATGTTATTAAGAGGGACCAGTCCCTGGAGAAGGACATCATGCTTGGTAAAGTAGAGGGTCAGCAAAAAAGAGGAAGACCCTCGATGAAATGGATTGACACAGTGGCTGCAACAATGAGCTCAAACATAGCAACACTTGTGAGGATGGTGCAGGACTGGGCAGTGTTTTGTTTTGTTGTACATGGGGTTGCTATGAGTTGGAGCCAACTCAATGGCACCTCACAACAACAACAACATATCAAGGAACTTGGATTATATCCTCAAGATAATGTTGTAGTGCGGGAACTGGCAAACTATGGCCCGTGGGCTAAATCTGACCTGTAACCTGTGTATGTAGATAAAGTTTTATTGGACCATAGCCATGTCTATTTATTTATATATCATCTATCACTGCTTTTACACTACGATGGCAGAGCTGAGTAGTTGTGACAGACTCAGTATGACCCACAAAGCCTAAAATATTCACTACCATGGCCTTTTCAGAAAATGTTTGCTGAACCTTGTTATAGTGGAGTAAGCAATGCCAGTTTAACTTTGGTACATAAAGAGACCAAGACTCAAAATTTAATTTCCCTCCTTATTACCTGTGTGAACTTGAGCAAGTGACTTAGCTCTTTTAGAAGCTCATTTTCTTCAACTTCGAAATTAGGAATGGTAATGCCTTCTTTCAAAGGCTACTGAAAGATTAGATACAATAAAGATGGAACACCTGGCTTTCTCTAGATGATCAATAAAACCTGTTAGTTTTATTAGAGGGCATTGGTGGTTCAGTGGTAGAACTCTCGCCTTCCATGTGGGAGACCTGGGTTCGATTCCTGGCCAACGCACGTCATGTTCAACCTCCACCTGTCTGTCAGTGGAGGTTTGCATATTGCTATGATGTTGAACAGGTTTCAGTGGAGCTTCCAGATTAAAATGGACTAGGAAAAAAGACCTGGTGATCTTCTTCTGAAAATCAAACAAAGAAAATTTTCTGGATCTCCATGGTCCAGCCCACAACCAATCCTGGGAATGACACAGGATCGGGCAGCATTTCCTTCCATTGTGCATGAGGTTGCCACGAGTCAGGACGGACTTGGTAGTAGATAAGAACACATTATTTTCATTACTGTGGAAGGATTTTAAGCAGAGGTTCATGTGATCTGATATGGATTTTAGAAGTAAACTTTGGAGGCTTTAGGAGGGCTATATTGTTATGTGCAAGATTGGTGGCTGGACAACCCATAAGGAGGCTCTTCGCATGACCAGATAAGTCATTGGTTGTCAGAGGAGAACAGAGAATGATTGGAAAAATGCCAGGAATTAGGATCAACACAGAACTTGATGCCTGAGTGTGGAGAAGGAGAAGAGGAAATGTTGACAATGACATTGACACTTCTCCCTTGGCTAATGGGTGGGTGAATGATGAAGCTGTTATTGAAATTGGAAGGAAGCACTGGTTTGGAAGGAGAAAAGAATGATGAGTTCACTAAACATGAGAATGTTTATATTGGGAGGGAGAGGAGGGAATTCAAGAAAAGGGATGTGGGCAAAAGAAAAAATATATTGAACATGTAGTCTGCTATGCATCAGGCTGCGGGTTTTACAAATGGTAACTTATTGAGAGGAGATGTAATTAATAACTCTTAATGGAGGGATGAAATAACCCAGAGCTAGAGTGAACAGGACTTTGGGGATGACTGGATATCAGGAGACTGGTTGGATGTCTTCTGATGTTATATTCCTCAACCTGGCTTTAATAACCATATTTAGGCATTAACCCTACTTGTTTCTCAACAAATGTCATTCTGCACTTGTCAAGAACTGCCTTCATTCCTGCCCAAAATCTTCCTGTTCTGCCAGGTGATCACACCTGCTGGAATCAGGCCAGCCCTGGGGGTTGATTGGTTCCTGCCCAGGCAGAAAACATCAGAACCTTCCTGGTTAGGGAATACTTTTGTTCTTACGTAAAAATCCAGCCTCTTATTTCTCAAAATCTTCATCTGTAAAATCAAGATTAAAAATTCCCACCTCACAGAGTAATATTAGGATTACATGAAACAAAGCAGATAAAGCCTTATCATAGTGCCAGACTCATGAAATATTTAACGAATATTAGTTTCTTGTTATTGTTATCATTGCTGTTGTTTTTGGGACCTAGTATCTGTTCTTTCTGCCCTGGGCACTTCCTCCACACCGCTACCAGAATCATCTTCCTTAAGAAACAAATCTGATTTTGGGGATGATTAAAGTGTTTTGGAGCTAGACAGAAGTGGTGGTTGTGCAACATGTAAATGTACTAAATGTCACTGAATTGCTCACTTTAGAAATGGTTCATTTCATGTTATGTGAATTTCACCTCAATAATAATAATAAATAAAAAATGTGACTAAGAGATTTTTATGCTTCTTTCTGTCTCCTACTGCCAAAAGGATAAGACCCAGTGGACTCTGGTGGTGATCCTCCCCAGTCTTATCACCTGCCACCCACCTCCTCATACCCTCTGCTCTGTCCCCACAGGGGATTTGGCTCTTCTTTGGACACATCGGGGCCTGCCCCCTCTCTGTGTCATCTCCCACTCTGTTCCGTCTGTCTCCCTTACCCAGTAAACTCTAATTGTTGTTAGTTGCCATCGAGTCACCTCCCACTCATGGCAGCCTTATGTAGAGAAGAATGAAATGTTGCCTAGTCCTGGCCATCTTCACGGTCATTGCTACGTTTGAGTCCATTGTGTTGCAGCTATTGTGTCAATCCATCTCTTAGTCATCCTTTAAGGCTTAGACCAACCGTAGCCCCTCCACCTTCAAGGTCATCTTCAGCTGCTGCCAGGTGGAGTGATTTCCTGTACCTTTTATGGCCCTGTGAGTCTTAATTCCCATTATTGAAATAACCCTAAGCACAAGGCACTGTAATTATCTGGTTACCTCTCTGTAACTAGCAACTTGAGCCACTTGAGTGCAGGAGGGATGCTATTTTCACTTGGAAATCCCTCAAGGTCATTCCTGACTGATGCCAATGTGAGGGGCTGCTCTTTCTGTTGTGTGCTGTCCTGTTCAATCTTTCTTTCATCTCCTTGTGCATAAATTATGAGCATAATTAGTGAGTAAAACAGGTCTGCCTTCATGAAACCCAGTCTGATTTCTTATCCATCTCCCATGTGACACAACAAAAAGGATTTTCCATTTTTACTTCCAGAAGTTTGCATTATAAAAAAGGCAGTTTTTTTTTTTTTCTTTTACTTTCCAAAGATGAAATCACCTTATAATACTGAATTGCATTTTTCTAAACTACAAATATCACTCTAGGGCCATACTCTTTCCCCCTTTATGGTTATGCTTTTATTTAAATTTTTTAAAATCAAAGTCAACTGTATGTCTAGGATTTAAAAAGTAAATAGCTTTACAAATCTTTTAATCCATTAGATCAAACTCCTGCCTCTCTATTATCACCCTAGTTCCCATCCCTAAACTTTTTTTTAGCATTTCATCTTTTTTTTTTTTTTAAGTATTATGTTTCTATTGTTATTCTGGACTTATCAGTGTTGGATATTGTCTTAACTTCCCAATAAGGAAAACGAAGATTTAGCTCTTTTACACGGCCTATGTTCCCATTTGCCCTGTGTCTTCCTCTCAGTGATGCTGTTGTTGTTAGCTGTCATGAAGTTGGCCTCAACTCATGGCGACCCCATGCACAACGGAACAAAACACTGCCCGGGCCTGCACCATCTCCATGACCAGTTGCAGATCGAACGCTGTGATCCATAGGGTTTTAGTTACAGGATAATGTGTGCTAACTGAATTCTCAGTGTTTACATTTTTTTACATTTGTGTCAGCTGTTAAGCCCAGCTCCAAACCCACCTTCTTGTACTCTGCGATGCTGGTGCTGGGACATTGCAAGCTACATTTGTTTCCAATTGGCTTCCCTTTGTCAACTGGTTTCCTAGAGGGAAGGTAGAAGAAAGGAAGGAGGGAAAGTAGATAGGTAGGTAGAAGGAGAAAAGACTTCTTATTTTTTGCTGTTTCTGTCAGAACCTGTTGGCCATCAAGTCGATTCTGATTCATAGCAACCATATAGGACAGAGTAGAACTGCCCATGGAGTTTCCAAGGAGTGCCTGGTGGATTCGAACTGCCGACCTTTTGGTTAGCAGCTGTAGCTCTTAACCATTACACCACCAGGGTTTCTGTTTCTGACACAATCGTCCCAGAATTTGGTTTCAGATTCCAGCTTCTTTTGACACCACTAGCAGTTCTACACCGTCCTATACGATCACTATGAGTTGGAACTGACTTGACAGCACACAACAAAAATACCTACTTCATGCATCCTCTCAGATGTATCAGCACCAGTCAACAGCAATCTCTCTTCAGCGATATTCTTCTCAACCCTGTGAGACTCTCTTGCTCCTGGAAGCCCTCTTGATGTTTGGTTGATCCAGCACTATTTACTGAAAAGTCCATTGTTACCCCTCAGTGATTTGAGATGCCCCTTTATCGTAGACTAAATTTCCACATGTACTTGGGTCTATTTCTGGGCCTGCAGTTCTATCGTACTGCTGTATTTGTCTTTTCCTACGCAAGTACTGCACTGTTGGGTTTATAGAGGCTTTATAGTATGTTTCAATGTCTGGTAGGGTTAGTTGGTCCCCCTTGAAGTTTTCCTTTTTTAGCGTTTTCCTGGCTATTAGTGCATGTTCGTGTTTCCATATGAGCTTTGCTAGGTCTGTGTGTAGGAACAATTCTGATGAGGTTAGTAATGAAGGGTCCCAATCTTCTGGATCATTTCACTGCACTATTATAACAAGGCGCGGGCACGAAAGGTGTCTCTTTACGATGGATGGAAGCTCCTCCTTGTTGGGTTATACGTGGGCTGGTGATCTAAGCTGTCCTATTCCAATCTGCAGCCTCTGTGGCAATCAACTTACAGATGTAGCAATAGCTGCAGTGATGTATGCTTTCTTAACTACAAAGCACAGTCATTTGACAAAGAAAAGTCTTGGTCATTTTAAATGGCTCTTGGAGTCTCAAAACAGTGTAAAGATTTTGCTAAAAGGTCACATTCAGGTTCAGGGAACAAATTATGGAGTAGCAGAACTTATTGTGCCCCAACAAAAAGTCACACAGTTGGTAAAAACCTAATAATGCTAGTAAAACTGAACTGAGTAAAATGGTAAGACAAGACATAGTAGGAGAAATGAAAAAGATTCCACTTTCAAGCAGTTTGACTAGTCAATGTATTGATGACATGTCACATGATGATGAAGAGGTTTGTGTAATAAACCAAAAAACAATGGCTTCTCTATCCAGGCTGATGAGTCAACAGAGATCACCAATAAATGTCATGATGTAGTATTTGTAAGATTTGTAAATGATGATGAAATTCAAGACAGCTTTTTTTGCTACCACAAAACAAAACCAAACAACAGAAGAACTGCCTGAAACAAGCAAAAGCCATCTTGAATTAGTTATACCTAGAAACATAAGTGATATAAATGTTAATGTGCTCAGCTGCTAAATAAAATGTTGGGGGTTTGAGTTTACCCACAGGTACCTCAGAAGAAAGGCCTGGTGATCTACTTCCAAAAAACCAGCCATTGAAAAGCCTATGGAACACAGTTCTACTCTGACACACATAGGATCACCAGGAATTAGAATAGACTCAATGGCAACTGGTACTGGTAAGGAAACACAAAGTCTGTCTTGGAGGGACTGTGCTGGTGTCTGCAATGACGGTGACCTATTAGTGGTTGGTTCCATGAGAGGTTTAGACTGTCTTGTAAAAACAAAACAAAACAAAAACAAAAACAAAAAAATCCTGACGTTATCACAACACACTCCTGTTTTCAGAGAAGGGCTGCTGTTGGAAACTTAGGGATGAATCCAGGTAATGCTACAAAAATGGTTAACTTAAAAAACAAAGACCAAGTCACTCAAGAATCTTTTTTATTGTACTTTAGATGAAGGTTTACAGAGCAAACTAGCTTCTCATTAGATAATTAAAACACATATTGTTTCGTAATTTTGGTTACCAACCCCAAGACATGTCAACACTCTCCCTTTCTCAACCTTGGTTTCCCCCTTACCATCTTTCCTGGCCCCTCCTGCCTTCTCGTCCTTGCCCCCGGGATGGTGTGCCCATTTGGTTTCATTTTGTTTTATGGGCCTGTCTAATCTTTACTTAAGGGTGAGCCTCAGGAGTAACTTTATTATTGAGCTAAAAGGGTGACCAGATTGAACAGTATTTTCCCTCCCTTTCAGCTTATGAAGAACTCTTTCTCTGAATCTTTGGCTCTGCCTGAGAAATTGACATTGGCATTGACAAAGGCTCCATGAGCTGCAGTCAGATTGTACACTCAAGATGAGTTTACTGATCTGCCCCAGAGAAGTTCTGGTTTCCATGAAGAGTTTCCTTCCATGCATACGAAAGCAATGGCCATTTTGCTGCAGTTTTCAACTTCCCACATGGGTAAGCAAGCCTTCTCTTGTTGGACAAGCATCAAGGATATGGGCAGAAATTGTTTTGCTTCAGTTGAAAATGAAATCTGTGTGTGCTTATCTCAAGCTTAACCATGAACTCAAAATTTGTGCAGTGGTATAAGAAGAAAAAAGAACAGGCCTCATACTAAAGAGGTGCATTTTATTTTTTATTTCAAAAATAACATTTCTAATGCACACACAGGCCTGTAAAAGACCGAGAAACCAATACATGTGTATAATTATTTTGGAACTGCTTAGCCTATAGTTAAGGCTGATTATGTTAGTAAGAACATGTTTTTTCAAAGTCTTGTATAAAATTTTGTCTTAGGCTATATTTTTATTCATATTGCTTTGGTTATGATTTTAGTAGCTTTACTACTCAACAGTGTCAGTACATTTTCAGTTGTAGATAGCATTTGTTAAAATCAATTCACAGCCTTTATTTAAATAAAAAAATCAAGCCTATCTTTAGAAATATTAGATTCCATTATTGTTTAAGTCAATTATTTAATAGAAATATATTACGTTCTCCTGATGGGTTTTTTTTTTTTAAATAATGTATTTTATTTATTTATTTTTGTTGTTTCTGATAAAGACTCCGGGTGGTTCAGTGGCTAAGCACTGGGCTGCTAACTGAGAGGTCAGCAGTTCGAACCCACCAGCCACTTTGTGGGAGAAAGATGTGGCAGTCTGCTTCCATAAAGATTTACAGCCTTAGAAGTCTACGGGGCAGCTCTACTCAGCTATGAGTTGGAATACGCTTGACAGCAGTGGGTTTTTGTTTTTTGTTCCTGATGAGTTTTTAAAGGAAAGTTATGGAAATGAAGAAAGACTGATTTCAAGAAATGTAAGGTAGCTGTAATTAGCTGTTGCTTTTTTCTTTTTTTTAAAGAAAATTTGTCTAAAAAACCCCATTTTTAATTTTAAATAAGAAGATAAGACCTAATCTTGTACGTCATGAACCATATACAAGATCTCAAAAGCATCTTGTATAGTAGAAATTTGTTCCAAAATTTTTAGTCTTACTTGAATAAAATCTAAAATATTAAATAGAAAGTTAAAAAAGAAAAAGTAAAGTTTCCTCTGCCTACGCTCCTGACCTGCATTAGAGTTGATGTTCTTTGTGGGGAGGGGAAAACCGCAGAAAAAGATGTGGTTAATCTGTAAGCAAAAACAGAGTCATAGAAAATATCATCCTCTACTGAAAAGAGCATCGACCAATTATTATTGGATTGTGGTATTGACAATACTACAACTAACATAACATGACATGACATGACATGACATGACATGACATGACATGACATGACATAACACAACACTAACATACTACAAGCTGGAGATATAATAATTTTCATGTAGGGGTTCTTTGAGATCTGAAAATTATTTCAAGGGTTGAAGAAAGGCTGTTCTCAAGACTCTTTGGTTTATTTTCACCAGAGATTTGTTCTTCAGACTCCTGTCCAAGGAAGCTGGGAGGCTAAGGGTCCCCATTTTCCTCCCTTCCTCAGCTCCCTTGGAATCTGCTCCTCTTCTTCCTGAGACTTCCCAGGCTGTCAGCCTTGAATTAGCTGGCCGCTCATTGGCAGTTCCCTCTGTAGTTGCTTGGCATTGGATAATTCAGTTTAGGCAAGCAGTCCCTGGTAGAGAACCACTGAGTTGAGTGATGAACCATCACGTAGCTACCTTTCATTCACTTTGAGCCAGTGCTGGCCTTTAACTCTCTCCTCTAGCACTCCTCAGTGGACTTTTTTTCTGAGACTTGCTCTCTCTCAGCTAGCTAGGTTCATTCCAGTCCCTCCCCTCCATGCCATCCAACCCAGCCAAAGCTCTGTTATTTATATATGAAAAAATTATGGGGAGAAAATAATCCTAGAAGCTGGACTATATGAAGAAGAATGTGGTATCAGGATTGGAGGAAGACTCATTAACAACCTATGATATGCAGATGACACAATCTTGCCTGCTGAAATCGAAGAGGATTTGAAGCACTTACAGATGAAGGTCAAAGACTACAGCCGTCAGTATGGATTACACCTCAACATAAAGAAAACAAAGATCCTCACAACTGAATCAATAAGCAACATCATGAAAAATGGAGAAAATACTGATGTTGTCAAGGATTTTGTTTTACTTGGATCCACAATCAACACCCATGGAAGCAGCAGTCAAGAAATCAAATGACCTATTACGTCAGGCAAATCTGTTGCAAAAGACCTCTTGAAAATGTTAAAAAGCAAAGATGTCACTTTGAGGATTAAGGTGCACCTGAGCCAAGCCATGATATTTTCAATCGTGTTGTATGAATGTGAAATTTGGGCAATGAATAAGAAGATTGAAGAAGAATTATTGCATTTGAATTACGGTGTTGGCAAAGAATATTAAATATACTGTGGACTGCTAGAAAAACCAACAAATCTGTCTTGGAAAGAGTACAGCCAGAGTGCTCCTTGGAAGCAAGGATGGCGAGACTTTGTCTCACATACTTTGGACATGTTATCAGGAGGGACAAGTCCCTGGAGAAGGGCATCATGCTTGGTAAAGTAAAGTCAGTGAAAAAGAGGAAGACCCTCGATGAGATGGATTGACACGGTGGCTGCAGCAATGGGCTCAAACGTAGCAATAATTGTGAGGATGACATAGGATCAGGCAGTGTTTTGTTCTGTTGTACATAGGGTTGCTATAAGTCAGAACCACTTTGATGGTATCTAATAACACCAACATTTTATTTGAGGAGTCCCTGGGTGGTGTAAACAAATAAGCCCTAGACTATGAGCCAAAAGTTTGGTGGTTCAAACCTACCCAAGGGCACTTCAGAAGACAGGCCTAGTGATCTGCTTCTGAAAGTTCATAGCCTTCAAAACCCTGTGGAGCAGCTCTACTCTGCACACATGGGGTTGTCATGAGTCAGAATTGACTTGGCAACTTTTTTTTTTTTAACTTTATTAAAGGGTGATCCAAGCCCCTTCCATGTTTGAGTCCTTATTTGCCACTTGTGCTATTTTATAAGCCCTGGGTAAATTATATTAATAGCTAGTGACTCACAGTACAACACACTCATACAACCACCTGAGCCACTTAAGAGGAAAGATATGAATGCACTGATTCTAGGTGCTGTGGGTAGCCTAATCAGGATGGCTACCTTTAGCTGGTGGTGGTGGAGATCTACTATATGCCAGTCCCTTCATACAGATTACTTTAAGCTCCCCCATGCCTCTACACATTGGTATTCCCTCTATTTTGTCAAGGAGGAAACTCAGAAGTGTTAGTTGACTTGTCTCAGGTCACAAGTGGTACAGCCAAGACTGGAAGGCCGTTCTGTTGATGCCCAAGCCCATGTTTTTCCCACTGTCTGTTGCCTCAACTTCAGCTATTTCTGAGAAGTTTCAAGCATGAAGAAAGAGACTTGTTGACCCCACTGTCCATTATATTTCATTTGGAGATTCTGAACAACTAACTATTTCTCCTTAGAGTTTCTGATTTTTGTTTCCAAATGTGCTCAGTTGAATCATTCCTTTATAGATGCAGCATATTGGCTCCTGGGTAGATTGAAGGCAGTTTTGCTCATCTCTGCCAAACTCTTACCCGTTACCCCAGTAAGCAAGAGCTGCTGGTGTTTGTGACTGTGCATGGACCTAATTAGTAGCTTTAATCAATGAGTACATCGAGTGCCTTCCCTTTCTGCTCTGAAGAGCCAAACATGCTTGCGGTAAGGTTCTTTGTGATGCCTGGTGGTGCTGTCCCACAAGATGGATCCAAGCTCATGCTCTTCTTCAGCTCATGTGCCCAATTCTGTTGCTGATGGGTCTGGTTATGATGTCTGTGTTCCTCAAAGAGATCCAGGCATCCTGTTTGTTACTCTCTGAACCATGTGATTCCAGAGCGCTTGTCTCCGATAATTTGTTCTGGTTGCAAAGGGGAAAAAAAGAACACTAACTGGGTAAAATCCTCAAGCCTAGCATTGTGCTATCTTACATATATTATCTCATTTAATTCTTATCCTATTCAAGAAAGAGGCAGTATTAAAGTCATTTATTCTTTCATCGATGAATAACAAGAGCACAATATGTTGCCTGGCAGTGCAAGGTTGCCAAATTCTGTAGTTGCTGTTAAGTGCTTCTAGATGATTTTGACTCATAGTGGCCCCGTGTGACAGTAGAATGGCTCCATACGGTTCTCTAGGCTGTAATCTTTCCAGGAGCACATTGCCAGGTCTAATGACATGATTAGCATTATCACCATAGTGACTGCAGGTTCTACTACTACACCCCAAACTGCTCAGGCACTTTGCTAATCTTATTACCTGCATTTCTCAATTATTCCCCATAACAATCTTATCAGGTCTGCTATCACATTAGCACTATTTTCTCTTGAGGTAACTAAGACTTAGAGTGCTAAGGAACTTGCCCAAATTCCCATTAGCAGGGTGGTTTTGAGGACTAAAGATGAAATTATGTATGACGAAGCAATGTAGCATAATAGTTATGAGCAGGGAGGAGTCTGGACTGCATAGGCTTAAATTCAACCAGTGCTATTTACTGATTGCTTCATTTGGACTCTTGGTGGCTCAGTAGCTAAGAGCTCAGCTGCTAACCAAAAGGTCAGCAGTTCAAATCCACCAAGCCACTCCTTAGAAATGATATGGGGCAGTCCTACTCTGTCCTGTAGGGTTGCTATGAGTTGGAATCTCCTCGAGGGCAACAGATCATTTGGAAACAACCACTTAATCTCTTTGTGTCTCAGCTTTACCCATGAGTATAATGGGGATAATAGTAGTACCTATCTATGGTTATTATTCCCATGTTACTTATGGAGAAATTGAAGCAGAGATATCAAATCACTGGCCCCAGGTCAGTGGCAAAATCAGGGCTTTACCTGAGTCTATCTAATTCAGACGTTAATGATCTTATGGTTTTGGGTATTAAGAAGACCTTAGGTGTTTTCTTGGCCACTCAGAATATCAAGTTGATTCCTGGACTCCTTTACAATGGTGTCAAATAGGGTTAATTGCCAGTACTTCTTGAGAGATGTCATTGGGCCACCACCACTTTATCTGACTCTGGACACATTTATAGAACATATTCTGGGGACACCATTTATGGGAATAGTTCATTCAAGAGGAATGTGTGTAAATATAGACCCTTGTGCATAAATATGAATTGGTGAGTGGGTGATAAAGAAGAAAAAAATTACAACTGAGCAGTCCTTCAATGCTGAGAGGACGCCTGGGACTGTGTGTAAATGTGTTCGGTTTAGGTGGAGTGATTTCATTTGTGGACAGAACTTTTCGTTGTGTCGGAGATGAAAGAAGAGTAAAAGGGCTCTATGCAAATGGGCCTCATTGAGAAGTGACGAACCTCTGTCAAAGGTGTCTGTCTTGTGTAACTGGTATTCAGAGATTGCATTGCCAAGACCATTTGTTCTCTGAGGGCGTCTGCAGACAGTAACCTGGTGTTTCTTCTGGGACACACACACAATTTTGGCTGGTTAGGGCTCCTTGGCTGCCAGCATGTTCCTGTCTTTGCTCCAGCGACAGCTGATAACCCCCATTAACATCTTGCTACAGATGCTGGCAGCCTCACAAACCAGTCCTTACCACAGGGCTGGTTGTTCCAAAATAGTTTCTCCCCTTTTCTCTCCCTACACCCCAACAACCCTATCAGGATCAAATATGTTTTTCCTTTACCTCAGACATGTATCTTCTTGTCTGGCCTCTTGTTTTTCTCCTGTGAAGAGGAGTCAAGGAAAACCACTGATCCTCAGCTTATCCTCAGAATAGGACTTGCTTCTAATAAGCATCTAATGATTTGCATTCCAGCCCTCCCCATCCCTATATATCATGGACTCTTGCACACACGCGTACAAATGTAAATCCCCTATACATGTCTCTTTTAACCAGTTGACAATTTTGGTTTTTCTTCTTCCTAAATATCTTTCAGAAGTATCCACTCCCTTTCACCTCTACCACCACCACGACCCTGACCCAGACCACCAGTGTATGTTGCCTGGACTTCTTTGATAACCTCCTAAGTCTTCCACCTGGTCACCCTGACTTCCTTCTTTCCTGCTCTAATCCGTCCCACACTCTAAGCTTTCTAAAATACAAATTTGATCTTGTTAGTACCTTGCTTTAAATCTTTTAAATGCCCCTCTGCTATCACCGGGACCTAGGATGGGGGTCTGGCTCACGGTAGATCTTCAATAGAAATTTCTGGAATTGAGTAGCATTGAATCTTCATATTAAACCAATGGAATATCCATTCTGGGAACTCAGTTCGAAAATGGCCTTGTCTTCTGAACTTTATTCCTTTTCCAGTCCTCACCTTTATATTATCCTTATACCCTTTCTTTTATTTTGGAGGAAACTTCTATAATTTTGTGTTTAATGACTTCCAATAAGAAATGGAATGTTAGAACTGGAAGGGACCTTTGAAACCATTCTTTTAGCTTCAAAAGGCTTTGTTGGATTTTTTTTTGGGGGGGGTCCTGGTAATTTGACTAATGAGCACAGATTTAAAAGACACAAACTGCTACACTACCTTCCACCAATACGTAAGCCAACTCTCAAAGTAGGGCACAGTTTTCCACTTAGAAATGAGGCATAAAAACAGAAAGAACAGTTTTGATTGTAATTTCTTGAAATGGCCTCTTCATGAGGCACTTTGGAGATCAGTTAGGACGACATCGAAGAGATGAGAAAACTGAGACTCAAAGGACATGAGTAACTCAAGGTCACAAAGAAAGTGAGTGGCAAAACCTTCATGTCCTGATTCACAAGACATGATCAAAATAACTCCTTAAATCATCATCTTGGTTGGAAGACTATCTTTACCTACCATAGATCACATCAATGAAACTAAAAAAATTAAGAATTTCCCCCCTTTCCCTGTAAGATAGTACTGCTTATCTCATGATTTTGGAGTTTCTAGGTGATGCAAATTGTTAACGGGCATGGCTACTAACCAAAGGGTTGGAAGTTTGAGTCAACCTAGAAGCAGCGTGGAAGAAAGTCCTGGTGATCTACTTTCAAACAATCAGCCATTGAAAACCCTTAATGAGGCCAGATTAGGTTCTGTTGAGGAAGATCAGAGTGAGACGTAACACCCTTACCCAAGTCACAGCCCTGAGCCAACGCAAGGGGAGTTTCCCTGGGGTGTGGCCTGCATCACCTTTCACCTTACAAAAGATAAAAGGAGAGAGAAGCCAGCAGAGAGATAGGGACCTCGTACCACCAAGAAAGAAGCACTGAGAGGTGAGCGCAGCATTTGGACCCAGGGTCCCTGCACTGAAAGCTTCTAGACCAGAAGAAGATTGATGACAAGGACCTTCCCCCAGCACCAACAGAGAAAAAAAAACTTCCCTTGGAGTAGGTGCCCTGAATTTGGACTTCCAGCCTCCTAAACTTTGAGAGAATAAATTTCTCTTGGTTAAGGCAATCCATTTGTAGTATTTCTGTTATAGCGGCACTAGATAATTAAGACACTAGCCTTTAACATGGGTGAATGGAAACACCCAACCACAGCCCCTTCTAGGTTTCCTGTTTCACCTAAGGGCTGGTGAAACAAAGAAAGAAAGAAAAAAGAAAGAAACAAACTGACAAAAAACTGAGAAGAACTTGTGAAGGTCACAACCCAGGGTCATGGGCTCACTAAAAGACTGAGATCTAATCAAGTGATTATAGAGCACTTTCCATTCCTTCACACTTTACCATCACATCAGCATCAGCTGGGCCTTGTAGAGGATTGCAACTGATAGAACCTCAGTCCCTTTTACCCAGTTCATCACGTCCAGCTATGGGGTTAAGAATTTAGTTTTACCCTAATTAAGGTGGCCTTCATCCTTGGCTCTGGAGGAATAACCCTTGGAGTAATTGGGGTGCCTTGGTCTGAGGCTTCTAGGCCACACTGGAGAATTTGTACTGATGAGTGGGAGCTGGCTAGACTAGAAAAGACTCACCTCAGAGGTCAATATTAACTAGCCTCAGGAGGTATGATTTAGTTTAGCATTCAGGATTGGCCAATAAAAGCCCAGAATACTAAGGCTTAGAGAGCTTCCTGGTCAGCAAAGGGAGGATGACCTGCCCTCTCTGATATATGACAGCTCCACATTGAGAACCTTCCCAGGCCTTGTCCATACATCTCTTCCTTATGATGATCCTGATTTATATTTTTATACTATAATAAAACTGGTAGCCATAGGTATAACATCTTCCATGAGTTCTGTGAAATTGTTCCAGCAAATTAACGAACGCAAGGATGGTGACCTCTTGACTTCTAAGGTCTGACCTAGTGTCTGGGGGCTAGAGTAAGAGAAAGAGTGCTATGTGGCTGGCTGGTGTCAGAAATGATGGAGAAGTGAGAAGGCGAAGATATGATTAATCTCCACCTCCTGGGAATCACCTTTATGCTGATTTTCATCTACCAACTTTCAACAAAAAATTATAAGGCATGCTAAAAGGGGGGGAAAAACAGTCTAAAAAGAGGGCAAGCATCAGAACCAGATTTAGATATGGCAGAAATTTTGCAATTATCTAACCGGAAGTTTAATTATGATTAATATGCTAAGGGATCTAATGGTAAAAGTACATGCTGAACATATGGGTGATGTATGCAGAAAGATAAAGCCTCAGAAAAAGAATCAAGAGAAGATGCTGGAAATAAAAAGCACAGTAACAGAAATGAAGAATGCCTTTGATGGGCTCATCGGCATTATAAATGGTTTAACAACAGTCTTTTATATAGTGTTTACTATGTTCTAGACATGATGCCAGACGCCCTCCTTATATTATCTCATAGAATACGTGCAAAATTCTATAACATCAAAGCTATTCCCATTTTTCAGATGAGGCAGATAAGGCCCAAGGAGATGAAATCACTTCCCAAGTAGACTCAGGTAGTAAAGTGACATCTTGAGATTACAAATGAAGTTTGTCTGGCTTCAAAGTCTACAGTATTTCCACGATATCATGTAACCTTCCCTTACGTAGGTCTTCGGTAATTGGCTGAGGAGTTTGGGCTGTATACAGTAGGTATGCTATCTTGGCTGTGGTTTTTGAGCAGTAAAGGGAAGGTGAAGGGTAAGGAAAGAGTTGTGAATGCCAAGAGAATTAGGCTGAGTGCCTAATTAAGAGTCTAACGTGGTAGTTTGAACAAGAGGTAAAAAGTCTGCATTTGGGTATAAGTGGGACTGAAGAGGAAGAACAAGTACTTCCAAGTATGAGTCAGGTATCCTATAAGCAAGGTTTGCAAACACAGTAGGAGGACTGTCTTCTAAAGGAACAGAGAAGAGATTGTTCCTGAAGAGTTTGAATAACACAAGCCTGAGGCAGAAAACATATGTTATTGAAAAATGAGTGTCTTTCATTTCGAGCTGGCTAATTTTTTTTTCTCTTATAATTTGCTTACTGATTGGAGGAAAATTACCTGTTATGATTATGCAGGTTGACGCCTTTCTGTTGATGCAATGGGAGAATCATGTAGGCAGTGGATGGAAGGACAAAGCTTTTTGTATGCTTTTGAACTGTACTGAACCCAGCTTTGAATCACTGAAGAACGTAACTCTGACCATAATGTAACGCACTTGAAGCATTTGTTTATTGCTCTTTATCTTCTGGAATGCTAAATAAGTCATAGGGACTTATTTGCAGTGTTGAATGTATAACTTAAAATAAGTTTTTTTACCATGCAGTCTTGGCCCGAGCTGTTTGAATTGGACCAAATTCATTATTGACTTTCTTCTCTCTATACATTGTTCCATTAATTTCCCCAAAGTCATTTTTCTTGATGTCCTGGCGTTGCGAGCTCTGTTGTGATGGAGGAAGGGTGGATAAGTTGCTGATGTATCAAGTGGTGACTGCTCCTGAGCTGTTTGAGTTTGTGGTTTGGCCAGTCCCTTAGCAAATTTGTTCTTTCATTACTAGATCCATATTTTCCTCCTAAGATGTAGGCATCAGAATCATGCTTTGGGCCTCTGGATATGTCCAGTGATTATATGAAGTTGTACTAAGAAACCATTCATTCATTTATATGTGCATTCATTCCGTAAATATCTTGAACAAATAACTGTGCAACATTACTATGCCAGAGAATACCAATCCCATGAGAGGTGCCCGCAGCACCCCTTCCCCCCAAAAAAGCATTCCCTGGTCAATAACCACAGTGGATAAGAGTTATGGCTGCCACCCAAATGGCCGTCAGTTCAAATCCACCATTCTCTCGTTGGTAACCCTATGGGGCAGTTCTATTCTGTCTTATAGGATCGCTATGAGTTGGAATTGACTCTTCAGCAACAGGCTTGGTTTTTGGTTTGGTTGATAACCTGTTTAGAGTGTCACAATACACCTCTGCCTATTACAGGCAGTCCCTAGATTACAAAAAAGTTCTGTCCCTAAGTCTAAGTCGAATTTGTATGTTAAACCTTAATAGTTAGGTACGATTCCTACACCGACTGGAGTGTCAGCGCTTGGGACATGTGGACAGCAGGGCTTTCCAAGCTTCAAGAAAGTCAGGTGCATGTGGGCTCTCCACTGCTGTGGGCAATGGCTGGGTGCACCATGTTGCAAGGGCCCGTTTGCCACAAGTGGTGCCCCAAGGACCTGCTGCAGCACCTGCGCACTCAAAAGAAGTACATCCTATCGTGGGAGCCTGGGGCCTGAACGCTGTGGGAGCCAGGGCCAAGTACAAGGAGTCAGTTTTTTCCTGATGGCCTTTAAGGGAGTTTGTTTGTTACTACAGTTTTACGTAAATCCAGCATTTGTAAGCATGGGACTGGCTGTATAGAATATGAGCAGTCTCACGATAAAACAAAACAAAACGAAACTTATTTTAACTTTCTTTAAACTACTCCCAAACTTATTTGACCCTGTGTATTAGTCAGCTTTTGCTGCGGTAAAAAATAACCCTCCAAAATCTCAGCGCCTTAGAATAATATTTTTTTCTCACTCGTACTTCTATTGGTCAACTGTGGATTGACTGCAGCTCTGCTTGGCTTGGCTACACTCAGCTGTGCTCCTGGTGTCTTCTCATTCTGAGACCAGGCTGAGGGACATACATTGATCTTCGTGGAAGCTAGGAAAACAAGAAAGCCTGAGAGAAATCTCACATTCACATTAAAAACTTTTGCTCAATGTGGCCAGTCACATATCTGCCCATACTCATTGGCCAAAGCGTGTTGCCTGTCCAAGCAAAAGTAAATAAGGTGGGGATACATAGTCCTCCCAAATTATAACAGCCAAGTCACACAAAAATGGGCCAGAAGGTATTATACTCTTATCCAAACCCATTGCCCTCGAGTCAATTCTGACTCATAGCGACCCTACAGGACAGAACAGAACTGCCCCATAGGATATCCAAGGAATGGCTGGTGGATTCAAACTGCCAACCTTTTGGTTAGCAGCTGTAGCTCTTAACCACTGCACCATCTTACATTCTTATAGAATGGAATAAATAGTTGGAAGCATAATTTAGTCTCCCACACCATGAAATTTCTTTTCTTCTATAGTTTTACGTGAGATTTCCTAGAAGGAGAAACTAAGGTAGGAATTCTTGAGCACATGACTTACTGAAGGCCAGCTCTCAGGAGAAACCTATAAGGAAGAAAGGGAAGCCAGATGGAGCAGGATAAAAAAGCTAAAACAAAGAGGTGGTTTCAGCTGAAGGCTAGCCTTAGCTTGATCTCTTGTGGAGCTATGGAGGAAAAATGGCACCACAATGTTGTCCTGCCTTTAGGCAAGGGATTTGGGTTTTTGTATGTCCATATCAATTAGTTATTGGCTACAAGCCACTTCGCAGGAGTCAGGAAGAGTGCATTACCAGATATATTTGGGAGAGGTGGCTTCCTTCATTTACGAGTAATTCTCAGGAGAAAGGGTGTAGATGTGAGTTGTTAGCAGCCAACTCTTACAGCAGCTGGGGATGGGTACACTAGCCTGGTAAATGGAATCTGGGCAGGGTACCAACAATATATCCAATAATCCATCCCTCGCTTTGCTGAGATCCACTTGATTTTCACATTAAGTTTACTCTATGCAAGCACAACTTCTGCAAGATTCTGTTCAGTCACAAATCACTTACAAGAGGGGTTTTCAAACTGTGGTGTTGGCAAAGAATATTGAATATGCCATAGACTGCCAAAAGAACAAACAAATCAGTCTTAGAAGAAATACAGCTGGGATGACCCTTAGATGCAAAGGTGGTGAGACTTCAGCTTGCTTACTTTGGACATGTCATTAAACCAAAAAAACCAAGCCCATGGCTGTCAAGTTGATTATGACTCATAGCGACCCTATAGGACAGAGTAGAACTGCTCCATATGGTTTCCAAGGCTGTAATCTTTATGCAAGCTGACTGGCACGTCTTTGTCCCTTAGAGCTGATGGTGAGTTTGAACATTTTTGTTAGCAGCTAAACTCTTAAATACTGTACCAGCAGAGCTCTGGACATATCATTAGAAAGAACGATTGCCAGAAAAGGACATCGTATTTGGTAAAGTAGAGATCTGACGAAAATGAGGGAAACCCTCAATAAAACGGATTGACACAATAGTCACAACAATGGACTCAAATATACCAATGGTCATGAAGATGGTCTAAGACCAGCCATCATTTTGTTCTGTTATACATAAGGTCTTCATGAGTCAAAATTGACTTGATGGCAAATGGCTTGGCTTCTGTATCTTTCAAATGACAGCGATATTGCACAAGCCAGTGCATCTCCTTATACCTGCAGTCTGTTCAAGTTCGGGGGAGAGTCTTAGTGCTTGCCATGCTACAGAATACCAGGGTCTATTGATTTCCACCTACCAAAATAGGTGAGGCCCTCATTGCAAGCTTCCCAGTGGGTGATCCAACTCTAGTATCCCAGCTTTAGAGTTAGCTTCCTAGGAACACTCCTGGTAATAACTGCTTTGTTGTTGTTGGGTGCCATTGAGTTGAGTCTGACTCACCGTGACCCCATGTGACAGAGTAGAACTGCCCCATTGCATTTTCTTGGCTGTAATCTGTATGAAAGCAGATTGCCAGGTCTTTTTCCTGTGGAGCCATTGAGTGGGTTCGAACTGTCAACCTGTTAACAACCAAGTGCTTAAATGTGCACCAGCAGAGTTCCAAATAATTGTTTTAGATTTGGCTTATTAAAAGCTGGGCTTAAGATGGGGATTCATTTGCAAGTAATTTATTAAAAGAATTCTCTCAGGAGAAACCTGTCAGGAAATGAGAGAAGCAGGATAAGGCCAGAGAAGAACCTTAGCACAGATATGGGTTCAGTTAAGGTCTGGCCTCAACTGGATCTCATGAGGAGTTCTAGAATATGAATGATGCTACAGTGTCGTCCCTTCTTGAGGAAAGTGGGATGAGCTTTTTTATGCCAATGTCATGGATTGAATTGTGTCCCCCCAAAATAACTGTCAACTTGGTTAGGTCATGATTCCCTTGTATGATTGTATGATAGTCTACCATTTTATCTTCTGATGTGATTTCCGCATGTGTTGTAAATCCTATCTCAATGATGTAATAAGATGGATTAGCAGCAATTATATTGGTGAGGTCTACAAGATTAAATAGTGTCTTAAGCCACTCTCTTTTGAGATATAAAAGAAAGAAGTGAGCAGAGAGACATGGGAACCTAATACCACCAAGAAAGCAGCACCAGGGCGGCGGGGGGCGGGGGGGAGGGTTTGGCAAAATAAATTCTATTAAGAAAACATCCTGCATCCCACTTTGAAGTGTGGTGTCTGGGATCTTAAACGCTAACAAGCAGCCATCTAAGATGCATCAGTTGGTCTCAACCCACCTGGATCAAAGGAGAATGAAGAACACCAAGGTCACAAGGTAATTATGAGCCCAAGAGACAGAAAGGGCCACATGACCTAGAGTGTACATCATCCTGAGACCAGAAGAACTAGATGGTGCCCGGCCGCAGCTGATGACTGCCCTGACAGGGAGCACAACAGAGAACCCCGGAGGGAGCAGGAGAACAGTGGGATGCAGACCCCAAATTCTCATAAGAAGACCAGACTTAATGGTCTGACTAAGACTAGAAGAATCCCAATGGTCATGGTCCCCAAACCTTCTGTTGGCCCCGGACAGGAACCATTTCCAAAGCCAACTCTGCAGACATGTATTGGACTGGACAATGGGTTGGAGAGAGATGCTGTTGAGGAGTGAGCTACTTGCATCAGGTGGACATTTGAGACTATGTTGGCATCTCCTGTCTGGAGGGGAGATGGGAAGGTAGAAGGGTTTAGAAACTGGCAAAACAGTCACGAAAGGAGAGACTGGAAGGAGGGAGCGGGCTGACTCATTAGGGGGAGAGTATGTGGGAGTATGTAGTAAGGTGTATATAAGTTTATTTGTGAGAGACTGACTTGGTTTGTAAACTTTCACTTAAAGCAAAATAAAAATTATTTAAAAAAGAAAGAAAGAAAGAAAGCAGCACCAGGAACAGAGCGTGTCCTTTGGACCTGAGGTTCCTGCCCTGAGATGCTCCCAGACCAGGGGAAGACTGATGACAAGGACCTTCCTCCAGAGCTGACAGAGAGAGGAAGCCTTCCTCTGGAGGCGACTCCCTGAATTTGGACTTGTAGCCTACTAGCCCTCTCCCTCCTTCCAGTCTCTCCTTTCATGACTGTTTTGCCAGTTTCTAACCCCCTCTACCCTCCCATCTCCTCTCCAGACAGGAGATGCCAACATAGTCTCAAATGTCCACCTGATGCAAGTAGCTCACTCCTCAACAGCATCTCTCTCCAACCTATTGTCCAGTCCAAATTTCTCTTTGTTAAAGCCATCTACTTGTGGTATTTCTGTTACAGCAGCACTAGATGACTAAGACAGCCAGTATCATACAGTTATTGTCTCCAAATGACCCCTTGGAAGAGGTACAAAATTTCTTTAAGATCCCCAGGCTAGTGACCTCCCACAGGCTAAGGGCAATTTGTTTTTGAAAAGGGTGTAGTTATAAGTCATTAGTAGCCAACAGTCAGAGCAGCTGGGATACGGATATACTAGCCCAGTAAAAAAGATCTGGTGGGGCACCTAACAGCATATACTATAACAATGGCCTTTATTGATACCATGTGGAGCTAGATTTCCCTGAGACACATTATAGGAAACATGTTGCGTACCAGGTACTGTACCCATGGACACATGAACAGATGATTACAGCACAGTTAGCTCTATCCAATATTTATTTATTATTAGTCTACTGTGTGACTGGTGCTGTGCCAAGTGCAGGGTGAAATCATCTTGGTTTGCCTAGATCTGAGGGGGTTCCCTAATGTAGGACTCTCAGTTTTAACACCAGGACATTCATGGGCAAACCAGGAAAAGCTGATCACTCCTGGTAGGTGCTGGGAGTATAAGAGGAGAAACATAGCATTAAAGTCCTTGGGTTGCACAAACAGTTAAGTGCTCAACTACTAGCCAAAGCACTGGCAGGACAAATCTACCCAGAGGTCTCTTGGAAGACAGACCTGGTGATCTGCTTCTGAAAGACACTAGCCTTGAAAACCCTGTGGAGCAGTTCTACTCTGCACACACAGGATCATCATGAGTCAGAATCCACTCAACAACCACCACCAACAGCATAGCATCGTCTGCTGCAAGAACTACCAAATCTGCTAAATTCAAGGAATGAAGTGCCAGGGAAGAGATGGCTGCCAACTTTGCCTGTGGGGAAGTAGGAAGGTCTCCATGGAGGAGTCATTGCGCTGATGGCGTTTTTCAAAAGTCACTAGGTTGCACCATTTCTACTGGACCCAGAGAACTCCACCTGTGCTCTTCTCCTGAGTCTCTTCTTCCTGCTTTGGCCCAGCCTCAGCTCCTGCTACAGCATATATGGTCATACTCCAAAGAAAGGAAGGCTACTGAAGTTCTCACACCTTATTAAGACTGCTCCATGGAAGGGGATATTCTAAATTGCAACAAGTATATTGAAAATGGTGCCCATGTTCCTTTCTTTATACAGTCAAAAAAAATTTATTGAATACCTACTAAGTGCTGAGCAATTTTCTAGGCACTGGGGACACAATGGTGAATACAACAAACAAAAATCCCTTATGTTTATGCAAGTTGCATTCTAGTGGCAGAGACAGACAAAAAATTATATATATATATATATATGTATATATATGTATATATATATATACATATGGGGCCCTGATGGTGCAATGGTTGTTCAAACCCACCAGCCACTCTGGGAGAAAAGACCTGGCAATTTGCAGTCTAGGAAACCCTGTGGGGCAGTTCTACTCTGTCACACTGAGTTACTACGAGTTGGAATCAACTCAATGGCAAACAGCATAGTATATTTATATATAAAATTGTATATTATATATGTTAATATATAAAATATGAGATATATTATTTCTGCCACTAGAATATAAGTTCTTGCATACATTTTATATATATATAACCCCCCAAAAAACAACCCCCTTGCCATCGAATCAATTCCAACTCATAGCAACCCTAGAGGACAGAGTAGAACTGCCCATAGAATTTCCAAGGAGCACCTGGTGGGTTCAAACTGCTGACCTTTTGGTTAGCAGCCATAGCTCTTAACCATTATGCCACTAGGGTTTCCATCTATATGACAAAAAAAAAAATGACAGCTGGTGGTAAATGCTAAGGAAAAAGCAGGGAGACAAGAGGCTAATGAAATAATCCAGAAGAGTGATGAGGGTGACTTGAATTGGGGCAGTGGCAGAAGATGTATAAGAAGTATTCAGGTTCTGGATATATTTTGAAAGGGGAGCTAACAGGAAATACTGATGGATTGAATGAGCGTAAAAGAAAGAAAGGGGTCAAGGATGACTCCCAAGTTTGTGGCCTGAGCAATAGGAAGGACGTTGCCAACTAATGCTATGGGGGAGGCTGTGGGAGGAGTGGGTTTGGGAGTGGGGGAAAATCAGAAGTTCAGCTCACAGGTATTTGTGTTCCCCCAAAATATGTGTTGTAAACCCTAACCCCTATACCTGTGGTTATAATTCCATTTGGGAGTGAGTTTTCTTTGTTATGTTAATGAGAGAGTATTAGTGTATGGTGTGTTTTAAGTCAATCTATTTTGAGATATCAAAGGGATTGAACAAACAAGTAAGCAAGCAGAGATGGGTGAAGAGAGATGCTAAGCCACATGAAGATTTCCCAGGAGCAGAAGATCAAAAGAGAAAGGAAACTTCTTCCAGAGCCAACAGAGACAGAAAGGCTTCTCCTGGAGCTGGCATCCTAAATTCGGACTCCTAGCCTCCTAAACTGTGAGAAAATAAATTTATGTTTGTTAAAGCCATCTGGTTGTGGTATTTTTATTACATCAGCACTAGATAACTGTAACTGCTAAGGTTGTGTATTAACTTGGCTGGGCCGTGATTCTCAGGGGTTGCGCAGTTATGATGAAGTTTGGCAGTTGTATAATGATGTGATCGCCTCCATGATGGGATCTGCTGTGACCACTCAATCAGTTGAAAGGCAGTTTTTCCTTGGTGATGTGACCTGCATCCAACATAGCTGGACTTTCTGGAAAAGCTTGCTGGCTTTTGCTCTGCTCTGGATTCTGCATTCGGCTTGTCAGCATGTGACCTTCAGTTCTTGGAACTTGCTAGTAGCCTGCCATCTTACCTGATGATCTTGGATTTGTCAGCCTTCTCAGCTGTGAACCAGCAGCCTGCCATCTGACCTGCGGATTTTGGATTCGTCAGCCCTTGCAGCTATGTGAGTCAGGAGAAGCCCCCAGCCTGACACCTGATGCCTGACCCCCAGACATGGGACTTGCCAGCCTCTACAACTGTGTGAGCCACTATATATATGTATTTATACTTCACTGTTTTTCTTTTCTAGGGAACCCAGCCTAAGACAATAACTAAGACAGCATCCAAGTGCAGAAGTTGAGTAGGCAATTGGATACATGACTCTGGAGTTCAGGAAAGGTCTGAGTAAGGAGTTCAGGAAAGGTCTGAGTAGGAGCTATAATTTTGGGAGTCTTCAGTTTATAGATGGTATTGAAAGCTACAGTCCTGTATGAGATCATTAAGGGAGATGGTATACATAGGGAAAGTTCCAATGGCTGAGCCCTGGGGCCCTCCAACGTTAAAAGGAACACAGAATAAAGAAGATCCAGTACAAGAGACTAAGAAAGAACAACCAATGAAGTTTAGGCAAAACCAGGGAAATATCTTGTCCTTGAAGCCATGTGAAGGCACTGTTTCAAGGATGAGATCATGATCTCTGTAAGATAAGGATCGAGGATTAACAACTGGATTTACCAACATGGAGGTGATTGACAACCTTGACTAATCTAAGCTTTGACCATGAAAATGGAAACTGATTTCAGATCATTTTATCCCCTGGGAAATCTCCCAACTTTCATTTGGAAACTGACCTAAAGCTTCCAAAGGGTAACAGAGTTTGTTTCTTGATTCTCATCCAGACCATGGTAACCTCAGGGCAGGGGCCTTATCTTGTTTATCACAGTATCTCTGGACCTCTATCACAGTGCTTGGTACATAGTCGATATTTAGAAAATAATTGATTTATAAATGATTGAGTGTGCTATTTAGTATGTAAGTCTTCATCTTTTCCTCCTCCTCCTGCTTGTTTTCTTCCTTCTCCTTCTTCTATGGATTTTTCTTTGTATATGCCACTTGCTTATAGATTTCTCCTTCAAAAGATGAAAGCTTAATCTTTCAGTGGACCCTCAATTTTTGATAAAATAAACTATTAAAAGACAAAAATAACATAACGAAAAAATAGCAACCACAATTATTCACTGATGGTTTATTGTACGCCTGGCACTAGACCAAGTATTTTATAAATGTAATCACATTAATCCTACAATAACACCATGAGGCAGACAGTGTTGTTCTAATTTTACCATTTATAAGTTATAAACTGAGACACAGAGGTAGTATGCCCAGGTCCTTATAGTAGTGATTGCTATGTGTTCACCAAAACCTAATTCTCTTTCCATCTGGGCACGCAGCGAGATACACTTCCCAGTCTCCCTTATAGTTAGGTATGGATGAGACTGAGTTCTGACTGGGTCCACAATGGAATATGGGTGCAATGATATATGCCACTTTCAGACTTGGCTCATAAGAACCTCACATGCATAATCTCATTCCTCATATGTGAGTTAAACAGAGAGATCCCTGAGGACCGGTGGAGCCACAGATGGAACGAAACTGGGCTCCTAAGTAATCCCATGGGAGGCTGTCTGCCAGGTGGGAATATTTACACTGGACACAAGTGAGAAGTAAAGTTTTATTTTGTGAAACCATTGAGATTTGGGGATTTGTTTATTACTATAGCTTGTTTTACTTTCCCTATATGGTTATACAGGAGCCCTGGAGGTGCAGTGGTTAAGCACTCAGCTGCTAACCACAAGGTCTGTGGTTTGAACCCAACAGCCACTCCATGGGAGAAAGATGTGGCAGTCTGCTTCTGTAATGATTGCAGCCTTGAAACCCTATGGGGACAGTTCTACTCTGTCCTATAAGTTTTGTCTTAGGCTGGGTTTTCTAGAGAAGCAAAACCAGTAAAGAGTATGTCTATATATAGAGTGAGAGAAAGAGAGAGAGAGAGATTTATATCAAGGAAATAGCTCACATGATTGTAGAGGCTGGAACTTCCCAAGAATATGGATCAGGATAGAGCCTTCTCCTGATTCACCTAGCCTCAGAGAACTCTTGCTCACGGGCTGTGAAGATTGGCAAATCCCAAGATGGGCAGGTAAGCTGCTAGCTCAAGTCCCCAGAACCAGAGGTCAGACAAACAGGAGGCAGCTGCAGGATCCAGAGAGGGCAAAAGCCAGAATGTCCACTTATATTTAGGTGCAGGCTACACGCCCAAGGAAACTCCCTTTCGACTGATTGGCTACTCACAGCAAATTCCATCACGGGGGTGATCACATATAAACACTGAGAATCATGGGCCAGCCAAGTTGACTCACAATCTTAATGCATCACAGAGTCACTCTGAATTGGAATCGACTCGATGGCGACAGCTTCGGATATGGTTATTCAATTGGAAGATGTATTCTATGAAGGGGCAAAACTGGGGTCACTGGACTAGTGACACCAGGCATAGTTAAGGATATAGCTGTTGTTGTTAGCTGCCTGACTCATGGTAACTCCATACAAAACAGAATTGAACCACTGTGATGCACAGGGTTTACATTGGCTGATTTTCCAAAGTAGATTGACAGGACTTTATTATAGTTTTAGCCTAGAAGCTCCACTGAAACCTATTTAGCATCATAGCAACAGATAAACCTCCACCAACAGACAAGTGGTGGCTGTGCATGAGGTACATTGGCCTAGAATTATACCTGGGTCTTCAGCATGGAAAGGAAGAATTCTACTACTGAACCACCACTGTTCCTCTAGGGGTATATACATCATATCAGAGACAAGGGATTTAAGTGACTGTATGCGTGACGAATGCTACATGCTGAGATCTCCAGCTCTCTCCCCCACTTTGACTATAGAATACTGGCAAGATCTTTTTTCTCCAGGCCAGAGATGACAAGAGTCTTCCCTGGGGACTCTAAACACCAGCCAAGAAGAAAGACGAAAAGATACTGACAATAGGGATTTCCTAACAAAAGGTCTGATGAGAACTTCCAATCAGTTTTATGGCTCCTCACTTTTAATCATAACAAGCAATAAGGATTACTAGATATGAGGAAAGGCTGGTGAAGCACAGAGACCCTAACAAACAGAAGAAACACAGCAGCGTGGAAACATGGAGATGAGGGAGATGAAAATGCCAAAACATCTTTCATTAATATTCTTATGAGAGACTAGATACTGCATTAATGAAATGAGAGAAGAATGCTCTACGATAAAGAAACAGATGAAAAAGAAGTTGTGCTAATTAAAAACATGAGGACAAATGAAAACCTCAATAGAACAGTTGGAAGATAAATTTGAAGAAATATCACAAAAATTCAAAGAAATTAAAAAAAAAAGGAAACAAATTAGAACAATATTAGAAAGCCAATCCAAAAGGAATTCCAGAAAAAGAGATCAGAGAAAGCTAAGGGGAGGGGTAGAAGACCATCTCTGAAATGATTTAAGAAAATTTCCTGGTACCGAAGGATATGAGTTGACAGATCAAAGGAATTGTCTCCTAGTACATACATAGTGGAAGGAAAAAAACAATACACACAAAGGATTGCTATCATAAAATTTCTGATCATTGGGGATAAGAGGGATAGTATGACTTTCTAGAGCGAAAAGACAGGTTACGTATAAAAGCTCAGGTATCAGAATTATTAATCATATTTGGCTAGGTATATAACTGGTCTCAAAAATGGCTCCAAAATCCATCGAAGGATGTTCTTTAACAGAATAAGTGAATCAATCAAGAGGAAGACATGGGATACAGCACATAGCAGAACCAACAGAGGAGAGAAAAACAAAACCCATTGCCGTCGAGTCAATTCCGACTCATAGAGACCCTATAGGATAGAATAGAACTGTCCCCATAGAGTTTCCAAGGAGCGCCTGGTGGATTTGAACTGCCGACCTTTCGGTTAGCAGCCGTAGGTCTTAACCACTACGTCACCAGAGGAGAGGAGTGATGGGAATTCCCAGGCTGATGGTGAAATGACATCCTAGAACGGCACCTATGTCCACACATGGGGGGCTACTCATCAGAGATGGCCAGAGACAGACCACTGAAGGCTGTCAACACCAGGTTTCTAGCTAACCTGAGGACAGGGTGCTCAGGAGAGTTGGGTCTGGATTCTGAGCTGTACCAGGCTTGTCTTGCTCATGTGCTGAAGAAATTCCTGCTCTCCCCTCTGTGCCCTGCTGCCTGGATCAGCTGAGGACACCCATTTCACCTACAGAAATGTTCCGCTCTGATGTAATCTTGAGACCTGGACTTTGGCCATGTAAATTCAGGACAGCCCACTTTCCCTGACCATATTTCTTCCATATGTCTAGTTCCTGCTCCACACTCCAGCTGTGCCAAGCGAGCTGTAGTGTGTCCAAGATGAAGTCTATGTTTCTGAGGACTCACTGGTGGCCTTGCCCAGTGACTTCCCCAGAAGGTGCTCTTGTAAACCTTCAGAGAAGCTGAAGCCAGATCGTGACCCAGAGACTCAGTTCAGCTTGTCTTGCCCTGTGGATCCCTAGCCGTAACACACATATGTTTGTGCTGCTACTCCAGTTTGCAAAAGTAAACATGATGTTTGGGTACTCATGCATAGGAGGGAGACTCATAGAGGAAAGATAAGGTGTGCTAACACAGATGGTGGGATGGTGTTTACCTCTGGGTGGGTGTAGGAGAGTGAAGGGAGAGGCACGTGACTGAGAAGGGACACAGAGGGTATCTAAGGTACTGGTGTTGTTCTAGTTATTAACCTGACTAGTACTTGTGAGTACTTACTTTAGGATTATTATTTTAACTGTTATATATGTATGATTCATTTTGCAATTAAAAAAAAAGAGCAATTAAGTCAGGTGATAGTCCAAGTTCCTTCCAACAAAGATGAGCTCTAATTTTATGACGCTGTGAGTGAAATGGGATGGCCATGGAAATTTTGATGGCACAATTCATTGCAGTCTGAGATGGCCCAGGTGGGGAAGGTTCTGATAATGTTTATACATCCTAGATACAGAATGTGGCGAAGTGGGGACAGAGAATCACAACCACCAGTTGCCACTGAGTTGACTCCAACTCATGGAGACTCCATGGTGTCAGAGTAGAACTGTGCTCCAGAGTAGAACTATGCTCCATAGGTGTTTCAGTGGCTGACCTTTTGGAAGTAGGTCACCAGATGTCCCTTCTGAGGCACTTCTGGGTGGACTTGAACCTCTGACCTTTCAGTTAGCAGCAGAGCATGTTAACTGTTTGCGCCACCCAGAGACTCCAAACAAAGAATAGGGATCATGTAGCAGCCTATGAGGTTAGATAATCATAAACTTCCAGAGTTGAAGTGTCCCCTGGTGGTGCAGTGGTTAAGTGCTCAGCTACTAACCGAAAGGTTAGTGTTGCGAACTCACCAGCCACTCGGGTGGGAGAAAGATGTGACAGTCTGCTCCGTAAAGATTACAGCCTTGGAAACCCCATAGGACAGTTCTACTCTCTACTATAGGATTGCTGAGTTGGAATTGACTTGGTGGCAACGTGTTCGGTTTTTGGTTTTAAATGGTCGTTTACTCTCATGTCTCCTGTTCTCCAAAAATACTCGTACTCTTGACATTTTATTGGTCTTGAAGACTTTACCTTTAGAGTATCCAGAATCTGATCATTTTATACCCTCTCCTGGCCCAAACCAACATAATCTTTCACCTGGATTATTATAATAACTTCCTAACTGAACTCCCTCCTTCCCTCCTTGCATTGCCCTCTCCCCAACCTGGTATATTTTCTACAGAATGGCCTGAAAAGTCCTGTAATAACTTAAGTCAGATTGTATCACTCCTCTGCTCAAAATTCTTTTCTGTGTTACAGAGTAGAACACCAAAGAAAGCCCTATATTACCTGATCCTCTGGTAATGTTGAGGATCCTTTTGATCTTACCTACATGTTATGATTGAATTATGTTCCCCCAGAACTATGTGTTGTGAATCCTAACCTCTATGCCTGTGGTTATAATCCCATTTTGGAATGGGTTGTCTTTGTTATATTAATGAGGGCAGAATTAGTTTAGGGTGCATCTTGAGTCAATCTCTTTGGGGATATAAAAGAGATTAACAAGCCAGTAGAGAAGAGATGGGGTAAGATAGAGGCCAAGACACATGGAGATCTCCAAGGAACCAGGAAAAAGAAGCTGAAGAGACAAGGACCTTCCTTCAGAGCTGACAGGGACAGAAAGCCTTCCCCTAGAGCGGCACCCTGAATTTGGACTTCTAGCCTCCTAAACTGTGAGAAAATAAATTTCTGTTTGTTAAAGCCATCCCATTTCTGTTTTTTTTTTTTAATTTTTATTGTGCTTTAAGTGTAAGTTTGCAAACCAAGTCAGTCTCTCATACAAAAACTTATATACACCTTGCTATGTACTCCTAGTTGCTCTCCCTCTAATGAGACAGCACACTCCTTCCCTCCACTCTCTATTTTCACGTCCATTCAGCCAGCTTCTGATCCCTCTGCCCTCTCATCTCGTCTCCAGACAGGAGCTGCCCACATAGTCTCATGTGTCTACTTGATCCAAGAAGTTCACTCTTCACCAGTATCATTTTCTATCCCATAGTCCAGTCCAATCCCTGTCTGAAGAGTTGGCTTTGGGAATGGCTCCTGTCTTGGGCTAACAGATGGTGTGGGGACTATGACCTCTGGGGTCCTTCTAGTCTCAATCAGACCGTTAAGTCTGGCCTTTTTACAAGAATTTGGGCTCTGCATCCCACTGCTCTCCTGCTCCCTCAGGGGTTCTCTGTTGTGTTCCCTGTCAGAGCAGTCATCGGTTGTAGGCGGGCACCATCTATCTATTCTGGTCTCAGGCTGATGTAGTCTCTGGTTTATGTGGCCCTTTCAGTCTCTTGGGCTCATAATTACCTCGTGTCTTTGGTGTTCTTCATTCTCCTTTGCCCCAGGTGAGTCGAGACCAATTGATGCGTCTTAGATGGCAGCTTGCTAGCATTTAACACCCCAGACGCCACTCTCCAAAGTGGGATGCAGAATGTTTTCTTAATAGATTTTATTATGCAAATTGACTTAGACATCTCCTGAAACCATGGTCCCCAAACCCTGCCCCTGCTACGCTGGCCTTCGAAGCATTCAGTTTATTCAGGAAACTTCTTTGCTTTTAGTTTAGTCCAGTTGTGCTGACCTCTCCTGTATTGTGTGTTGTCTTTCCCTTCACCTAAAATAGTTCTTATCTAATTAGTGAAAACCCCTTTCCCTCTCTCTTCACTCTCATAACCATCAAAGAATATTTTCTTCTCTGTTTAATATATTTTTCAAGTTCTTATAATAGTTGTCTCATACAATATTTGTCCTTTTGCAACTGACTAATTTCACTCAGCATAATGCTTTTCAGATTCCTTCATGTTATGAAATGTTTCATGGCTTCATAATTGTTCTTTATCAATGCGTAGTATTCCACTGTGTGAATATACCATAATTTTTTATCCATTCATCTGTTGATGGGCACCTTGGTTGCTTCCGTCTTTTTGCTATTGTAAACAGTGCTGCAGGGAACATGAATGTGCACATATCTGTTCGTGCAAAGGCCCTTATTTCTCTAGGGTATATTCCAAGGAGTGGGATTGCTGGATTGTATGCTAGTTCTATTTCTAGCTTTTTAAGGAAGTGCCAAATCGATTTCCAAAGTGGTTATACCATTTTACACTCCCACCAGCAGGGTATAAGTGTTCCAGTCTCTCCACAACCTTGTCAACATTTACTATTACATGTTTTTGGATTAATGCCAGCCTTGTCGGAGTGAGATGGAATCTCTTTGTAGCTTGGATTTACATTTCTCTAATGGCTAATGACTGTGAGCATTTCCTCATGTATCTGTTAGCTACCTGAATGTCCTCTTTAGTGAAGTGCCTGTTCATATCCTTTGACCATTTTTTAATTGGATTAATTGTCCTTTTGTTGTTGAGTTTTTGCAGTATCATGTAGATTTTACAGGTCAGGCACTGACTGGAAATGCTATAGCTAAAAACTTTTTCCCGGTCTGTAGGTAATCTTTCTATTCTTTTGGTGAGGTCTTTGGATAAGCATAGGTGTTTGATTTTTAGGAGCTCCCAGTTATCTAGTTTCTCTTCTGCATTGTTAGTAATGTTATGTATACTGTTTATGCCATGTATTAGGGCTCCTAGCATTGTCCCTATTTTTTCTTCCATGATATTTACAGTTTTAGATTTTATATTTAGGTCTTTGATCCATTTTGAGTTAGTTTTTGTACATGGTGTGAGGTATGGGTCTTGTTTCATTTTTTTGCAGATGGATGTCCAGTTATGCCAGTACCGTTTGTTAAAGAGACTGTCCTTTCCTCATTTCACTGACTTTGAGCCTTTGTCAAATATCAGCTGCTCATATGGCCATCCACTTCTGTTTTTTTGTTAACTAAGACACTACAACTAGTTTTTCCCTCATTCTCTCTGCCTTAGGAAGCCTACCTGCTGTTTTTTCTGAAAGAGGCCACATGTGCCTCTGCCCTGGTACCTTTGCACTTGCCAGTTCCCTCTGTCCAATGAACATTCCCCACAGCTAACCTCAGAGCTTGCATCCTCATTTCTTTTTAGGTTCCTGCTCAAATGTCACCTTAGTGTCTTTTCCTGACCTTTCTTTGTGAAATTCCAGTTCCCCTGTCCAATCTTAGCATTCCATATGTGTCTTGCATTACTTTTTCATCCATTCTATATATATTATTTATTTATTTGTCATTGTCTCTTTCTCCTTTCTTCCCTCCCCATCAGAATATGTACTCCACAATGACAGGATTTTTGTCTGTGTTGTTCACTGTAATAGCCCTGATAGGTAGAAGGAGTGAGGAGGCAACACTTAAGCTTTTCTTTTGGCCAGCTAGGTCCCAGGACTCCATTTTCTGACCTATAGAGTTTCTTTGCATGGGGTGTAATTAGTGGTGTGGCTCAACGTTGAGTGTTGATAAAGCATTTTCACCCTGAAGAGTGTGAATAATGTCATACAAATGTCAAGGCTTATTATCGCCATCAGAAAAACATAAGGGCCTCAGAGAAACCTGGGAATGGCTCAATCTTTCAGGCTCCAAAGGCACCTTCTGGATCACCTGAGCTGCCCTGTTGGCACGATTTGAGCCCTCTTGGGCATAATTTAGCCAGTTTCTTGACATGCATACCCCTATTGTCTTATAATGCTTTCATTAAGTTATAGCTTACAACAGATCAGGACAAGCCTAAGCAAAAACAGAGACTTGCTTCTTTGATGAAGTGTGTTGAAGTTTACACTAGAGCAAACACCAAAGACATCGTTGTTGTTGCTAGGTGCTATTGAGTCAGGTCCGACTTATAGCGACTCTGTATAACAAAACAAAATATTGCCTGGTCCTGAGGCATCCTCACAAAAATTGCCATGTTTGAGTCCATTGTTGCAGCCACTGTGTCAATACATCTGGCTGAGGGTCTTCCTCTTTTTTGCTGACCCTCTACTGTACCAAGCATGATGTCCTTCTTCAGGGACTGGTCCTTCCTGTTAACATGTCCAAAGTACGTGAGATGAACTCTTGCCATCCTTTCTTCTAAGGAACATTCTGGCAGTACTTCTTCTAAGATAGATTTGTTCTTGTGGCAGTCCATGGTATATTCAATATTCTTTGCCAACACCATAATTCAAAGGCATAAATTCTTCTTTGGTCTTCTTTACTCATTGTCCAGCATATGAGGCAATTGAGGATACCATAGTGTCTTGGTTATCTAGTGCTGCTATAACAGAAATACCACAAGTGGGTGGCTTTAATGAAGATAAATTTATTCTCTCACAGTTTAGTAGGCTAGAAGTCCAAATTCAGGGTGCCAGCTCCAGGGGAAAGCTTTCTCTGTCTGTCTGCTCTGGAGGAAGGTCCTTCTCATCGATCCTCCCCTGGATGAGGAGATTCTCAGCTCAGGGACCCTGGGTCCAAAAGGCATACTTTGATCCTGGCACTACTTTCTTGGTAGTAGGAGGCCCCCCTGTCTCTCTGCTCACTTCTCTATTTTGTATCTCAAAAGATATTGACTAAAGACACAATCCAATCTTCTAGACTGAGTCCTGAGTCATTGATATAACTGTCTCTAATCCCACCTTATTAACATTATGGAAGTAGGATTTACAACACATGGGAAAATCACATCAGATGACAAAATGGGGGATAACCACACAGTATTGAGAATCATGGCCTAGCCAAACTGACAGATATTTTGAGGGGATACAACTCAATCCATCACATTCCACCCTTTGGCCCCCAAAATTTCATGTCCTTGCCACATGTAAAACATATTCACCACATCATATTAAAGTAAAAGTCTTAAATCAACTCCAAGTCCAAAACCCAAAATTTCCTATTTATCTGTGAAATATAGAATACAAGTTATTGGCTTTCAAAGTACAATGGTGGGACAGGCACAAGCTAGACATTTCCATTACAAATGAGAGAAATAGGACAGAAAGAAGGGATAACAGACACCAAGTAAGTCAGCTTTCAAGTCATTAGCTTTGAAGCCTTGAAACTAATCCTCTGTTCTCTGAAACCATTTAGGCAATGGCTCTGCCCTCCAAACTCTGGATAATGGCCACATCTCCAGATCCTGAGTGGAGGTCCCTCAGCCCTGGGGTTCAGCTCTGCCTTCCAGGACCACTGGAGTGGCAGCTCTGCTCCCTCAGACTTGGGCAGCACCAGAGGCCATGGCTCCATGCTTTGAGACCCCAGATGTTGTGGCCCCACCCTTTGACACTGAGGCAGCTCTGCTTCCTGTGTTCCTTGTCTTTTCAGCTTCTGCTTCCTGATTCCTTGGCCTCAGCTCCTTGCCCCTTGCCACCTGCATCTACCCTGTTGGGGCAAGTGTTCTGAAGCTCTTTAGCTCCACTGATAAGTGCCTAGAGGTACCCCACTCTGCCAGTAAACTTCAGCTGGAAGGCCCTCAGGTCTATTGCTCTGTGAGTTGGCAAGCCTAGTTCTGCAGATAAGAGTGTGGAGGCACCCTACTCCCCCAGGAAGCTTCCTGCTCAAAGGCTCTGAGGGTCAGCTCCAGCTTTGTCTTGCACTGGTGTCCTGGTTCTGCTCTTGCTTCTCCTTGACTGTGCCATCTCCAGTGTAATAGCTCTCCTCACTTCCTTCTGAGTCCTTGCTAGGATTGTCTTTGATGTCTGTAATTCCATGAAAAGTCTTTTCAAGGCAATCTTAAAACTTGTCCAGTTTCTACCCATTCATAATTTCAAAACTGCTTTTTAGGTATCTGTTAGAGCAACACCCCACTCTTTTGGTACCAAATTCTGATCCACACGGTTGAATGTCTTTGCATATTCAATAAAACACAGGTAAACATCTTTCTGGTATTCTCTACTTTCAGCCAAGATCCATCTGACATCAGCAATGATATCCCTTGTTCCATATCCTCTTTTGAATCCGGCTTGAATTTCTGGCAGTTCCCTGTTGATGTACAGCAGAGCAAACACCAAAGACTACTCAGGGATTAACAGGAATTATTCTTTCTATTTGATTTGGAAGGCTTTGTTGACTTCATATAAGAAAAATTTGAATACTTCCTCAAGCCCAGAGTTTGCTCAAATGCCCCATTAGAGGTAGAGGTGCTGGAAGGAAAAATACAAAATAACAGCGAGAACTTCCTAAGTAGACAAACGAAGACTTTATGACCTGCAAAATTCTTTTAATGGACTGGTGGATTTATTATGTACAAAGTAGAGACTTAGTTATAAGAGGGGAAGGACATGCATACCAAACTTCCTCACCTTGAAGTTGTTCACCCTTAGCAATAATTTATCAATACAGAAATAAAATATCTGAACAGAAGCATTCCTGTGTTTCCTGGCAATAAAGCAAAGCTGATTGTCTTTGGTACAGTAAGTGATTTGGGCTCTTATCACAATCCTACATTTGCATACTGCCACATATTGCACAAGGTGCATATGCTGCTTTGGTTCACCTTCCCAAAAGTTCTGGAAAAGAGACAAGTCAAGAAATGTTGTTGTTATTCTTAGGTACCTTTGAGTCGCTACTGACTCATAGCGACCCTATGGACAACAGAATGAAACTCTGCCTGGTCCTGTGCCATCCTCACAATTTTTGCTATGCTTGAGCCCATTGTTGCAGCCACCGCATCAATCCGTCTCACTGAGGGCCTTCCTCTTTTTCAATGACCCTCTATTTTACAAAGCATGATGTCTTCTCCAGGGACTCATCTCTCCTGATAACATGTCCAAAGTATGTGAGATATAGTCTCGCCACCCTTGCTTCTAAGGAGCATTCTGGTTGTACTTCTTCCAAGACACATTTGTTCGTTCTTTTGGCAGCCCATGGTATATTCAATATTCTTTGCCAACACCACAATTCAAAGGCATCAATTCTTCTTCCATCTTCCTTATTCACTGTACACCTTTCGCATGCATATGAGGTGATTGAACACACCATGTCTTGGGTCAGGCGCACCTTAGTCCTCAAGGTGACATCTTTGCTTTTCAATACTTTAAAGAGGTCTTTTGCAGCTGGTTTTCCCAGTGAAATGCATCTTTTGATTTCTTGACTGCTGCTTTCAGGGGTGTTGATTGTGGATCCAAGTAAAATGAAATCCTTGACAACTTCAATCTTTTCTTCATTTATTATGATGTTGCTTATCGTTCCAGTTGTGAGGGTTTTTCTTTTCTTTATATTGAGGTGTCATCCGTACTGAGGCTGTAGTCTTTGATCTTCATCAGTAAGTGCTTCAAGCCCTCTTCACTTTCAGCAAGCCAGGTTGTGTCATTTGCATATTGCAGGCTGTTAATGAGTCTAGTCTTCCTCCAATCCTGATGCCCCATTCTTCTTTGCATAGTCCAGCTTCTCAGATTATTTGCTCAGCATACAGATTGAATGGGTATGGTGAAAGGATACAGCCCTGATGCACACCTCTCCTGACTTTAAACCATTCAGTATCCCTTTGTTCTGTTTGAATGGCTACCTCTTGATCCATGTACAGTTTCCTCATGAGCACAATTAAGTGTTCCGGAATTCCCATTGTCTGCAATGTTATCCATAAATTTGTTACGATCCACACAGTCGAATGCCTTTGCATAGTCAATAAAACACCGGTAAACATCTTTCTGGTATTTTCTGCTTTCAGCCAGGATCCATCTGACATCAGCAATGATATTTCTGCTTCCACGTCCTCTCCTAAATCCAGCTTGAATTTCTGGCAGTTTCCTGTTGCAGCCACTTTTGAATGATCTTCAGCAAAATTTTTGCTTGCATGTGATATTAATGATTTTGTTCGATAATTTCCACATTTGGTTGGATCACCTTTCTTGGGAATAGGCATAAATATAGATCTCTTCCAGTCAGTTGGCCAGGTAGCTGCCTTCCAAATTTCTTGGCATAGATGAGTGAGCACTTCTAGCGCTGCATCCATTTATTGAAACATTTTATTTGGTATTCTGTCAATTCCTAGAGCCTTGTTTTTCGCCAATGATTTCAGTGCTGCTTGGACTTCTTCCTTCAGTACCATTGGTTCTTGATCATATGTTACCTCCTGAAACGGTTGAACATCAACCAATTCTTTTTGGTACAGTGACTCTGTGTATTCCTTCCATCATCTTTTGATGCTTCCTGTGTTGTTTAACATTTTCCCTGTAGAATCCTTCAGTATTGCAACTCAAGGCTTGAATTTTTCCTTCATTTCTTTCAGCTTGAGAAATACTGAGTGTGTTCCTCCCTTTTGATTTTCTATCTCCAGGGCTTTGCACATGCCATCAGAATACTTCGTCTTCTCAAGCTGCCCTTTGAAATCTTCTATTCAACTCTTTTACTTCATCATTTTTTCCTTTTGCTTTAGCTACTTGATGTTCAAGAGTAAGCTTCAGAGTCTCTTCTGACATCCATTTATGTCTTGTCTTTCTCTCCTATCTTTTTAATGACCTCTTTCTTTCTTCATGTATGATGTTCTTGATGTCATTCCACAACTTGTCTGGTCTTTGGTCATTGGTGTTCAACGTGTCAAATCTATTCTCGAGATGGTCTCTAAATTCAGGTGAGATATACTTTAGGTCGTACTTTGGCTCTCATGGACTTGTTCTAATTTTCTTCAGCTTCAACTTGAACTTGCATATGAGTAATTGATGGTCTGATCTGCAGCTGGCCCCTGGCCTTGTTCTGACTGATGACGTTGTGCTTTTCCATTGTCTCTTTCCACAGATGTAGTTGATTTGATTCCTGTGTATTCCATCTGGCAAGGTTCATGTGTATAGTCGCAGTTTATGTTGGTGAGAAAGGTATTTGAAATGAAGAAGTGTTGGTCTTGCAAAATTTAATCATGCGATCTCTGGCGTTGTTTCTATCACCAAGGCCATATTTTCAACTACCAATCCTTCTTTGTTTCCTACTGTCACATTTCAATCACCAGTAATTATTGGTGCATCCTGATAGCATGTTCAATTTCAGAATGCAGACGTTGGCAAAAATCTTCAATTTCTTCATCTTTGACCTTAGTGGTTAGTGTGTAAATTTGAATAATAGTTGTATTAATTGATCTTCCTTGTAGGCATATGTATATAATCCTATCTCTGACAGCATCGTACTTCAGGATAGCTCTTGAAATGTTCTTTTGGATGATGAATGCAATGCCAATCCTCTTCAAGTTGCTGTTCCTGGAATTATAGACGATATGATTGTCTGATTCCAAATGACCAATACCAGTCCACTTCAGCTCACTAATGCCTAAGATATTGATCTTTATGCATTCTATTTCATTTTTGAGGATTTCCAGTTTTCCTCGATTCACACTTTGTACATTCCAGGTTCTAATTATTGATGGATGTTTGCAGCTATTTCTTCTCATTTTGAGTTGTGCCACATCAGCAAATAAAGGTCCTGAAAGCTTGACTGCATCTATGTCATTAAGGTTGACTCTACTCTGAGGAGGTAGCTCTTCCCCAGTTGTATTTTGAGTGCCTTCCAACCTGAGGGTCATCTTCCAGCGCTATGCCAGACAAGAAGTTGAGTTTGAGAAACCCTAATATGTCAATCAAGAAATATGGCCCCCATTTTGCCTTTGAGGAAGCTAAGACTCAAGTAAGTTAAGTGTTTTGCCCAACATCATTTGTGCTGTGATGTCCAATAGAACTTTTTGTGGTGATGGAAATATTCTATATTTGTATGGTTTTAGAGTCCCTGGGTGATACAAATCATTAACGTGTTCAGCTGCTAACAGAAGATTTGGAGGCTCGAGTCCACCTAGAGGTGCCTTGGAAGGAAGGCCTGGTAATCTACTTCTGCTAAATCAGCCATTGAAAATCTACTCTGACATACATGGAATCTTCATGAATCAGAGTTGACTCAATGGCAACCTGTTTGGTAGTCACATGGGGCCACTAAGCACTTGGTCAGTGTGGTTAGTGTGATTGACAAATGAATTTTTAACATTTAAAAATTGGATTATTAATTCAAATTTTAGTAGTCATTTGTGGTTACTGGCTATCATATTGAACAGCCCAAGAGTGAGTGGCAGAGCTGAGAATGTAATCAATAATGGCTAATTCCATGCCAGTTGTTTCCTAGTCTAGGCAGTTTCTAGTTAATTGTGCAACAGGAAGTGAAATGTGCTGAGAATACAGCAGCTCTAGGAACAGGTTATGTGTATCGTTCCCAGAAGCCCTTGAATCCAACATACCTGGGCTTGATCCTGTTGGCACTTTTCATGCAGGCAAATGTCTCCAGCTTGGTTTTCACAATAAAGCACAGAATGAAATATGGTTGCCATTATGCTTGCTATATGATCATTTTGCAGCTTCCATCTTCTTAGAAAAAGAAAAAAGGCTGAAACCTCCCAACATATGCTAGGATGACAAAAAAAAAATGATAAGTACCTATTTAATCTCTCTGTCATTGCAAAGAGAACAGAATATTTCCTTTGAAGTGAGAAAAGTTGCTTTGTAAATTTAGGCAATTCCCTTGGGGTAGGAGGGGCAGGGACAGTGGGAGGTAGGCTAGGACTGATGTTTCCCAGCGATATCCCTGAACTGAGAATGTGCTGGTATTCTGTGATACAGGAAGAAGAAGGCAAAGGGGGGCTCAGACTTAGTGGGAGTGAGCTGTTCTGAGAGCTTTCAAAACTTGCCTCATTTGTTTTTACATCAGCCTCGTGGGTTTGGAATTATTATTACAAGTAGGGTTTCTCAACCTCAGTACTATTGATATTTTGAGCCAAATAATTTTTTGTTGTGGGAGGCTGTCCTGAGCATTGTAGGTCATTTAGCAGCATTCCTGGCCTCTATGCACTAGACTAGGACCTCTGTCCCCAAGTTGTGACAACCAAAAATGTCACCAGCCACTGCCGAATATCTCTTGGATGCAACATTGGCCCCTGTTGAGAATCACCATTATAGAGTAATCTGTCCAGTCTCATACAGCTGGTATTTTGCCTGGAGAATTTTTAAGCTCTGGCTTCTGTTTTTCCCTCCAAAACCCATCGTTTTTTAGCTTTTGACATAGTTTGGGAAAAGGCATTATAGAAAACTAAGAGCAGAAAAGAGTAAGAGCCCTCAACGTCCCTCCCTTCCTTCCCCAACCTAAGAATCCTATGTCCCTAGTGTTTCAAATAGAGCCTGGTATAGAGAATACTTTTAATAAATATGTTCTAGACTGTGTGCACAAATGAGCCCATGTCTTCCATTTTGGAATATTGGATAGGACAGACAAGGCCAGGCATTAATTTCTTAATAGTCAGAAGGTGAAAATAGAAAGGCTCAAAGGGAGTCTGAATTGGAGGAGATCCATGGGGTGTATCCAAATTACAGACTTTGAGAGATATTATGGAGTCGAGGCCCCAGAGATCAGTTACAAAGGTAAGACTGAAGGGGTAGTCATCCTAGTGGTTAAAAGCATGAACTTGGAGTCAGAAAGATCTGGTTAGGGTTCTGGCTTTTTCAGTTGTTAGGTATGTGACTGCCTTAGTTTCCCAGTGCTGCTGTAACATAAATACCAGAAGTGGGTGGCTTTAAAAAATAGAAATTTATAAACTTGCAGTGCTGGAGGCTAAAAGTCCAAATTAGAGTCTCAGCTGTGTCAATTCCTTCCTTGTTGGTAGCCCTACGTATTCCTTGGTTCCTTGGCTTGTAGAGGATACTGACATGGCATCTGTCTTCCCCCTGTGTATATGTCTCTTTTTGTAACTCAGAAATGATTAGGTTTAGGATCCACCCTATGCTGGTATGACCTCATTAACATAACAAAAGAAAAACCCTATTTACAAACAGGATCATATCCATAAGTACAAGGGTCAGGAATGTAACACATAATTATGGGGGACATAATTCAATCCATAATGGCAACCATCACTCTTTTTATAATCATGAAGAAGAGATAGATCCAATGGTAGAGAATCAGAAGGTAGCAGGAGTGGAATTGGAGCAGGTCAGGAACAAAAGAGGAGGCTCCAGGATAATTTCCTTTGTGGGGTTCGCAAGCAGCAGGATTGGTGATTGTGCTGGGCTGCTGAAAGATGCAGAATCATAAGAAGCCATCACTAGTCTGGTGATGTCTTTGGTCAGGTTCCCTAGAAGCAGACACTGAGATGATGATTTGTGCACAAGGAATTAATTAAGGGTGTGCTCTCAGGAGAAACCAGTAGAGGAGTGAGGAAAGCAGGTCAAGAAAAGGGGAGAAGCCAAGGAAGTGTGCAATTTCAGACAAAGTCCAGCCTCATTCTGATCCTGTGGGGAGCTCTGGAGTGAATATCACGTCTTGAGAGTTTGCCTCACCTCGAGGTGTGGGAGCTGGGCTTCATATTCCCACATCAGCCATCATTGGCTATGGGCTTCCTCAGAGGATCAAAACTCCTGAAACTTCTAGCTTTTTGCACATATGGGCAGACTGGCTCAGTGGCCCAAGAGCATTTCTCCAACAACGTTTGTAGGTGCAAGTGGTTAGAAGCAAAGTATACAGAAGCTGGTGGCTAGATGTACAAAACCAGTATTAAACAGATTGAATGGATTTGGGTGTAGCAAAGACGGTGTCTGTTCCAGGTGTTGAGGATAAAATTGAGTTGCTTCTAGATCAATGCAATTAAAAGCGTTAGAAGGGATTGCGAAGCTGTTGAGAACAAAAGAATTAGACATATCAGGACTGAGTTGGAAAGTAGGATTGAGGTAGTAAGGCATGGGTCTTAAATTCTCTTAAGGTATTCCTGACCTGCTCCAGCTTCAGGGCCTCGTAGATGCATACACTTGATTCATTCTTATGAGTTCAAGACAATTGCCTTTCTGGGCAAGGACACACCAACCAAAAATAAAACCAAACCTGTTGCCGTTGAGTCAATTCTGACCTATGACGACACAAAGTGTTACGGAACTGAAGCTCCGTAGGGTCCTCTTGTGTGTAATTTTTATGGAAGCAGATCACCAGGCCTTCTTCTGTGGTGCAACTGGGTGGGATTGATCCTCCAATCTTTCAGTTAGGAGCTAAGCGCAAACTCTCTGTGCCGCTCAGAGACGTAAAGGCACACCTGGCTGGTTGAAAGGCTGAGAACCCATAGAGATAGGTGATTGATTTGATATTAAGAAATAATTTCCACTGGCCCTTTGCCCAGTGAGAATGATGAAAATATCAATAAAAGCTAGAATTTATTGGAGCACTTCCTATGTGGCAGGTAATGTGCTAAGAACTAGGTTTGCACTATCTCTATCCTTCATCATGAGTCCACAGGGCAGTTACTATTACCACTGCCATTTTACAAAGTAGAAAATGAGGCTGGGAGAGGCTGCTTGCCCTTCCCCAGGTTATATAGCTCATGAATGATGGAATCAGAACTCAAATTCAGCTCTGCCTAACTCGAGAGCTCGTTGTCTTAACCCCGAAGAGCCAACCTGGCATCCTGTTATCATCACTAAGCATTTATTAAGACTCACTTGATACTTGCATGGTTCTTGCAGAAGCTGTATCCAGTTGGGAGGAAGGCAAATAAATCCTGGTCACCTGAAAGCCAACATACTTGTGCAGTAAATAAGAAACCAGACACATACCTTCAGATGCGCATAATGGTGTTGGATGCCCAGAAGCTCTCTCATTTTGTGTCTTATCAGTAACCTGCAGCAGCACAGCCTGTGCAAGCCAAATGCCTCAGCAGTGACGCGATCGTGGGGGCCCAGAAGCAGGCGAGGATTGGGGTCATCACCTTGGGCTGGGAGAGAATTTGAGGATAAGCTCTCTTTCCCATCTTGTATTGGCCTTTTGGGAGACACAGTACAACCTGGCCTGGAGTGAAAAGAACCTGGAATTGCTGAAGGGGAGAGACAGTCCCTGGTCCCCCTTCTTGCCTTTGCAGCAGAGCACAGGACAATCCTCCCACCCTCAGCCTTAGTCGGTGCAGTTGCAGGCTAAAGGGAGAGAGTGTCTAGACTGGTCTAGAAGGGGCTGGAGTGTCATGGGAAGAGCACTGGGTTTAGAATCTGGTGACCTGGGTGGCATGCTGACTTGTCACTTGCCAGCTGGGTGTTCTTGGGTAAATCGTGTACCCTTTTGATCCTCAGCTTTCACATTATTAGTCATAACGAATTTTTATGCAGTGCTTGCTAATTTCCAGGCCTTGCTCTAAGAGCTTTACATACTATATTTAACTCAGTCCTCACAACAACCCTATGAGGTAGGTACTATTATTATTGACATTTTATATTTGAAGAAACTGAGGCCCAGAGAGGTCAAATAGAGAGCGGCCACTTGTCCTGGACCGTCTGAAATTATTTCTGTTTACACTTATCATCCCAACCTCTCATCTGGCTTAGCATTTGTCCCAGCACTCTTTACACTCAAAAGTGTCCTGGTTTGGATGTTAAATTATATGGTCACTTAGGCTAGATGACTTGTCAAACTCATAAAATTGGTAAGTGGTGAAATAAATAGCTATTTAAACCCAGGAAGTCAGATTTCAGAGCCCGTGCTCTTAATCGCCAAATTGTATAACCCCGGGCTACACCTGTTTCAAAGAGTTACTATTTTCCTTTGTCCCTTCCCCTCCCTTCTCTTTTCTTCCTTTTACTCCTTCCCTCCCTCTCTCTCCCACCCTCCCTCACTTCCTTATTGCCTTCCTCCCTCCCTCCCTTCTTTCTTTCCTTCCTTGTCTGACTCCCTTCCTCATAATCTCCCTCCCTCACCCTTTCTCCTTCCCTCCTTTCTTTATTATCTATCTCCCTCCCCTTCCTTCCTTCCTTCCGCATTTATTGGGCACCTACTGGATCAATAAGTCACATAATTATAAACAGAGAAAAGATTGAAGTTGTCAAGGATTTCATTTTACTTGGATCCACAATTAACACCCATGGAAGCACCAGTCAAGAAATCAAAAGACACATTTCACTGGGCAAATCTGCTGCAAAGGATCTCTTTAAAGTGTTGAAAAGGAAAGATTTCATCTTGAAGACTGAGGTGCGCCTGACCCAAGCCATGGTATTTTCAATTGCATCATATGCATGTGAAAGCTGGACAATGAATAAGAAAGACCAAAGAAGAATTGATGCCTTTGAATTGTGGTGTTGGGGAAGAATATTGAATATACCATGGACTGCCAAAAGAATGAACAAATGTGTCTTGGAAGAAGTACAGCCAGAATGCTCCTTAGAAGCAAGGATGGCGAGACTGCATTTTATATACTGTGAACATGTTGTCAGAAGGGATCAGTCCCTAGAGAAGGACATCATATTTGGTCAAGTACAGGATCAGCAGAAAAGAGGAAGACCCTCAACAAGAAGGATCGATACAATGGCTACAACAGTGGGCTCAAGTATAACGATTGTGAGCATGGCGCAGGACCAGACAGCGTTTCATTCTGTGGTACATAGGGTCGCTATGAGTTGGAACCAACTCGATGGCCCTAACAACAACAACAACAACAATACAGTGCCTGGCACTAGGAATACAGGGCGATCTGTGCCCCTGGGGAGTTCATAGTCTAGTGGGAAGGCAGACACACAAATTGGTACTTGGAACACAATGTGAAAAGTACAATGAAACAGACAAAAAGCCAGGTGCTACAGAAACACAAGACAGGGAACCCTAATGTGGGTGAAGAAGTTTCAAGGAAAGTTGAAGGAAGAGATTACTTTTAAGCTGGAACTTAAGAAAGTGTGGCATCACATAGAAGCTTGCCAGTGATGTTGAGGACGGGGTGAGGTACATAAGCATATCACGTAGAGAGAATTGTTTGTGCCTGTACAGATGTAAAACAGTTGACACTTTTTATTCGTGGTAGCTGTGTTCTTTGCAGAGGGTGAGTGAAAAAGAGGAAGACCCTCAATGAGAAGAATTGACACAGTGGCTGCAACAACGGGCTCAAACATAACAATGATTGCGAGGATGGCACAGGACCAGGCAGCATTTCACTCTTCTGTGCATAGGGTTGCTATGAGTCTATAAACTTGCTGTAAACACTGAATTAGTGAATATTGAACCACTACTTTTTACTCCTAAAGGAAATACAAAGTTAGGTTCCTGCAAGCCTCTGGTCACAACATTTCATCAATCAATACATTTTTATGCAAATACTGGATGCCTTTGTTTGCCAACCTCTCCCTCCCCCTGTAAGATATTTTCATAAGTGCCACTGTGCTAAATATTTTTACATGTTGCTATAAAAAAATTAGCATAGTGTGTATCTTAGGCTGGGTTCTCTAGAGAATGAAAACCAGCAAAGTGTATAAATAGGAAATGGCTTATGCAGTTATAGAGGCTGGAACATCCCAAGTCCCTGGGTCAGAATAGAGGCTTCTCCTGATTCACATAGCTGCAGGGTTTGGCGACCCCAAGATCGGCAGATCAAGAGAGCAGGGTTCTTGCTCGCAAGCTTCAAAGATTGATAAATCCCAATATCAGCAGGCAAGACCGTAGGTAAGCTGCTACCTCGAGTCCCAAGGACCAGAGGTCAGATGAACAGGAGCCAGCTGGAGCATCTAGTGCGAGCAAAAAGCCATGAGCCTTGCCAGAATGTCCACTTATACTCGATGCAGGCCACGTGCCCAAGGAAACTGCATTTCAACTGATTGGCTGCTCATCATGGGGGTGATCACAACATCATACAACTGCCAAACCACTGAGAATCATGGCCCAGCCAGGTTGACATACAGTCTTAACTATCACAGTGTGATTACGAAAGTAGTCCTGGGGGGAGGGGGGTGGAGCAGTTGGCAAACAAACATAGAAGGTGTGCGTTCTTTGTGTAAAAATAAGCTAAACTTGTTCTAGGTGTGTTTCTGTTTAAAGATACTTTAATTAATATACATTGTTGATTTATCAGAATTGAGTTCACTGCCAACAGCACTACAACTCATGGCGGAATGAAGCTTGTCCAACACATGTGTTTTCTCCATAAGTCACATCATAGCCTTCTTGTGCTTAGGAACACCAGACAACATTTCAGCACTGTATCTGGGAGCCATTTTAAATAGCAACATTGCCAAAAAAAAAAAAAAGCACATGAATGCAAAAAATGTGGCACTAAATATATGATGAAAAGGATACCTCTAAGAGAGTGTGAGAGCTGAAACAAGAAGGCAGAGTGGTGCCTTTTTCCACCTCAGCTGGGAACATAACATGTTGGGCAACTCAAATATTTTTGCTGTTCTACCCATGTCCGTGCATGACCACGAAAACACCGTGAATATAGATTTTGGGGTTACAAATAAATTTTAAGTAAGTTGTATATCAATTACGGATGTGTTCAGTTACCAGTAACGCAACACCCAACTAAAACTGGTTTTGACATTAGGCATTGTTTTTCTTATATGATAAGAAGTGTGGAGGCAGGCAGATGGTCACGCTGCTCAATTTTCCATCAAGGACCCAAGTTCTTTCTAACCTTCTGCTCTGCCACTCTTAAATAAGTTGGCTTTTTGTCCTTGTGTTTACCATCTAATAATTTCAAGATGGCGTTTGCAGTAAGACAGGCCTGAATTCAAGCCTGGCTCAGCCACTTAGCTATGGGACCTTGGGCAAAGCACTTAACCTGTCAGTTTCCTCATCAGCAAAATGAAAAACAACCTTACAGGGTTGTTGGGTGATGACATGACCACATATGTAAAGCACAAAGTAGACAAGCCAAAAAGAAAAAAGAAAAATGGTTTACTTCCCCTTTCATCCAGGCTTTTTTGTTGTTGTTCTGCATGCATTTGGGTTGCTTTTTGGGGGAGGGAGGAAGGTAGAGGTTAGGATTAAAAAAAGAGAAGAACCCACATTTTGGGTTACTTTTAGGAATTAAATTCATACTATACTAAGGCAGATTCATAAGAAACCACCCATACTCGCTAGGTAAGTATAGCTTATATAATTGGTAGCCCTGCAGGCCAAGCCGGCCACAACTGCTGACCCATTGCAAACTGCCATGTGGTCAAAAGCTCAGAAATTAGGGCATGGCAGAAGGCAGCATAGGAGGCTGAGAGGCATCTGAGACTCTCTGGTGTTTTCACCTTGTGCCCTTGGCAAAGGCAGCTCTGCATTCTATAGATTCACATCCAAATTTGTTGGATTTTTATCTACAGCCAGAACTTGAGATAAGTCGGAGTTAATATTTGTGAGACTAACTGTTCCATTAGACAAGGGCGGCCATGAATTAAACTCTAGCGGCTGTTAGAATAAATTACAGCCCAGCAAGAAGTGTGGATGTGCCCTGTTCTTAAAGGGAATGAGGGGAGACTGGAATGAGATTCCAATGAGCTTTCTGTAGCTTTATTGGGCATGTCCTATACACCCTGCTTTAGCATAGATTTATTTTTAACAATTTTTGTTTGCAAAGTCTGTAAAAGCAAGATTTATTATTGGTTTAACTATGATGATGATCACCAAGTCAATGCTTTCATTGCTTGGCATTTTGAAAAATCAAGCACAAAAGAACAAGTATTTTGCTAAATGACACTTCTCTCCAAGTAGGTAACGTATACAGAAATTGTATTTTTAATGTGAAACCAGAAAGAGTTCACTTAAAACAAAGACAAACCTGTGGTCCCAGTACAGAAGACATGGGGCGAAGCCAGTCTCTGCAATAGGCAATGCTGGATGTCACCTAGATCATCATGGGGCTGTCGTTTGCATTAAAAATGCTCGAATTGGCCTCAAAGACCTTCAAAAAGGAGTCTGAGAGGCTGGAGGATGAACCAGCTTCAACTAGAGCCTATCTTATAGACCAGGAGTTAGCAATGTTTCTCTGTAAAGGACCAGGAGTAAATATTTCAGACAGTCAGATCGTCGTGCCACAATTGATTGTGGATTGAGTTGTGTTCTCCAAAATTATGTATTAAAGTCCTGGCCCCTGTACCCGTGGATGTGATCCTGGTCAGAAATCGAGTTTTCTTTTGTTATTCGGACTTTTAGCTTCCTGAACTCTGAGAAAATAAATTTCTGCCTTTAAAGCCCCCACTTGTGGTGGCAGCACAAACAAACTACTTTCCCCAAAGCACGACTACTCTCCCAAAACCAGGCATAAAAAAAAACCAAACCGATTGTCGTCGAGTCAATTGAGACTCATAGCGACCGTATAGGACAGAGTAGAACTGCCCCACAGCGTTTCCAAGGAGCGCCTGGTGGATTCAAACTGCTGACCTGTTGGTTAGCAGCTGTAGCTATTAACTACTACACCACCAGGGTTTCCAAATCGTAAATGAACAAGTGTGGCTGTGTTCCAATAAAACTTTATTTGCAACAACAGCTGGTGATCTGGATTTGGCCTATGGGCCATAGTTCACCAATCCCTACTGAAGGGGCGTTAAAAACTAATGACATTTATTTTGACACCAACATTTTTATTGGGTTAGAAGTAATGACTTCAATAACAATCAAGTTAGCACAATAGAATATTAAAATATTACTTTTTTATAATAAAAGAAATGCATTTGTTATTATTGACAAAGGAAAATGCACACCCAAAAAATAGAAATACAAAAATACGTATAACCTATTGTGGTAGACAAACTGGGTTGACTAATCTGACATTGATCCACTCCCCTCTTTCTTGCCACTTTCTGTTGTAGTGATTTATACTTATACTCACTTTGCCAGTTTCCACACTGCTAGAGGAAACCGTGTGATTTAGAAATGTCCAATGAAATGTAAAAAAAAAGTCTGCACTGGGGAAGCTTGGGGGTGTAGGAAGTCTCCAGGATAGTCTTTCCTTCGCTGATAAAGGGAGAAAGCCATTTGAGGAAATTTTCCTTAGTTTCCCTCTTCTTCCTGCTTGGAATATGGATATGATGCCTGGAGCTGTAGCAGCTGAATTGCCACACTGAAGTAAGAACCCAATAGGCTAAATATGGCCAAGAGGAAAGAAAGAAAGGTCCTGGATCTATGGTGGTGGCACCACTAAGCTGAGGCATACGTCGTAGCTTACTTGCCACCTTAGAATTCCTTTTATATATATATATATACACATAATATATACACATATAATAAAATTCTACATTAAACAATTAGAATTTGTGGGTTTAATATATATATATATTTTAAACCCACAAAATTCTAATTGTTTAAGCCACTGATAGTTGGCTTTTTGTTAAATGCTGCCAAAGACATCCCTAGCTGATACTCCATGGAATTATTAACATCTTTCAAAACAACGCACATTGAGAAAAGCTGGTCCAAAGCCTTCTTCATGTGTGATGTTCAGATTTAAACTTAACGTTTCATGTATGGAAGGAGTTCTCTATTTTGCATACTATAAAATGGATGTCTGTTTAATGTTGTACGTTTAACCCTGAGTACAGCTTCCTTTGCATTTGGGAAGGTTCTAGTTGTAAATCTACAAACGGACTGGGGCCTTGGCTTTTATAATACACCTTGGAAGTACATATGTAATGAAATCGTGTTACTAGTCCACACTGTCTATATCACTATAGCATAAATTGCTTCTCCTATAAAATGTATGACCCTCAAACTAAGTAAAAAAAAAAAAAAAATTAATGTTTACTTGTCTCAGGGGCATTCATCTGGAAAACTCAGATACCTAAAACACAGCTAAGAAGTGGATGTTTGGCATAAAAAGACCATGAAGTGTTCAAATAGTTGCCAAAAGATCTATGCCCTAAACTGCAAATAATGTACTCACAGGAAAGGATCTTGGGTACTGACTCAGAGATTTTCTGCCTTTATTGTAACACAAATTATCGATCTTTTAGCTCAGCAGTTATCCTACCCTGACTGATAAACTGTGGCTAAAATTGTGAAGGTGACATGTGAGTAACTAAGTTTTAGAAAACTCTGTCATCTCATGATATTATTGTCGTCGGTAGCTGCCGTTGAGCTAGCCCCACGGCAATCCAGTGCACGATGGAATGAAACACTGCTCACTCCTGTGCCATCCCAATGATCAGTTGCGGATCAGACCATTGTGATCCATAAGGTTTTCATTGGCTGATGCTTTAGAACTAGATAGCCAGGCCTTTCTTCCTAGTCCATCTTAGTCTATAAGCTCTTCTGAAACCTGTTCAGCGTCGTAGCAAAACGCAAGCCCCCAATGACAGAAGGGTGGTGGCTGTGCACGAGATGAATCGTATTAGCTTCCTTTAAAAAGGAGGAGGCTGATGTTCAGAGAAATATTGCTAGCTGGCAGAGATGGCAACAGAGCCAAGCTTCCACTGTGAGCCTCATGGCTTGGAGAGTACAAAGGTAGCCTCCTTGTTTCCTGAAGCAAGAACATTTTCAGACTCTCTTTGAGCAGGTAACTCAGGCCAAGTTGTATCCTCAAGGCATATTTCAGAAATTGCCCTCCTCCCCAGAGCAAAGGCAGTTGAGACACCAGATTGCTATTTGCTGCATTCTCTGCTCTTTTCCAGAGTCATTCCACACTCTCTAAAACAACCCCTTTCAAAAGCAATGATGATAATGCCCGTTTGGAATCTGTAATTGTGGCTTTACTAAACTGCCTTTAAAGCACAATATCTCAGAACAAAGACCAGTCACAGATGCTGATTTGGAATCCAAAAAAGGGTCAAGGGTTAGGGAGGCCTCTGGAGGCTAACTTCTGCTTGCCTGCATGCCTCTGCTTGACAGTTTGAGTGATCATAAAATTTTTTATATGTTAAAAGAAAAAAAACTTCAAAAGGCAAATGTTCATCTGAAAATGTAAAATCTTACAGCACGTGTCCATGATGAAGTATGACCTAGTTTGAAAACTAAAGTATTTGGGAGTTTTTTTTGGAGATTTGAAAGAGATTATGTTCTCCATATTAAAAAAAGAAAAAAAGGTCCATGGAAATATTAAAATATTTTCTGATTATTTAGAACCGTGAACCATGGGCCAAACTTGACCTACCACTTTTTATAAATAAAGTTTTATTGGCACACAGCCATGACCATTTGTTTATGTATTTTCTAGGACTGCTTTTAGGCTGCTACAGCAGAGTTGAATAGTTTAAAACAGAGGCCGTATGACCTGCAAAGCCTAAAATATTTACTGTCTGGTCTTTTACTGAAAAAGTTTGCCAACTCTTGGTTTAGAAGAACTAAAATGAAAACTTCTGGTGAACTCACGTGGAGGTGGCTGAGTGGACTGTGACTGTTAGTAGGTTCACAATAAATACTTGTTGAAAGAATAAATGAGGGGAAGTAATGAAAAAATTTGGTTTTGACTTCCTGGTACACTGCGACTTCTAGCATCTTTTGGGTGAGGGCAGCCTGTACAAGAGAAGGTGAAAAAAAAACAAGAGAAGGTGACCTGCCGTTTATTGAGGTCCTACCTTGAGCCAGACAATGTTCCACTGCTATTCATAAGGTTTTCACTGGCTAATGCTTTTCAGAAGTAGACTGCCGGGTCCTTCTTCCTAGGAGAGTTAGCCCTACTTTGGACATGTTGTCAAGAGGGATCAGTCCCGGAGAAGGCCATCATGTTTGGTAAAATACAGGGTCAGCGGAAAAGAGGAAGACCCTCAACCAGGTGGATTGACACACTGGCTGCAACAATGAGCTCAAGCATAACAACGATTGTAAGGATGGTGCAGGACCAGACAGTGTTTCGTTCTGTTGTGCGTAAGGTCGCTATGAATAGGAACTGACTCGACAGCACCTAACAACAACAACAACAACAACCTTGAGCCATCTTTGGAATGTTATGTCCATGATCTCCCTTAGGCCCACAGCAACTTGTCATGTGAGCATTACCATTGCATGGGTTTTGTGATGGTCAATTTTCTTGTGCACAGAGGCTTTTTCCTTTAATCTCAGAACTCCAGCTCTGTTCCAGGTGGTCGAGGTTGCTGACACTCTCTTCCAGATGGATGAGGTTGCTGACAATCCGATTGTATGATAAATAATGCAGCTTTTTTTTTTTTAAAATTATACTTTAGATGAGGGTTTACAGAGCAAATTAGTTTCTTATTAAACAATACACACATAGTTATGTGACATTGGTTGCCAACCCCATGACATGTCAACACTCTCCCCTTCCCCATCTTGGGTTCCCCGTGACCAACCTTCCTGTCCCCTCCTGCCTTCTCATCCTTGCCCCTGGGCTGGTGTGCCCATTTAGTCTCGTTTTGTTTTATGAGCCTATCTAATCATTGGCTGATAGGTGAGCGGGCCTAAGGAATAACTTCATTATTGAGCTAAAAGTGTGTCCAGGGGCCATACTTTCATAGTTTCTCCAGTCTGTGACAACAGTAAGTCTGGTCTTTTTCTGTGAGTTAGACTTTCATTCTACATTTTTCTCTGGCTCTGTCCTCTGTTGTGATCCCTGTCAGAAAAGTTGGTGGTGGTAGCTGGGCACCATGTAGTTGTGTTGAACTCACTGTGATGCAGGCTGTGGTAGTTGTGGTCCACTAATCCTTTGGACTACTCTTTCCCAAGTGTCTTTGTTTTTTTTTTCATTCTCCCTTGCTTCAGATGGGGTGGGACAAGTGGAATATCTTAGATGAACACTCACAAGCTTTCAAGACCCCAGATGTTACTCATCAAAGTAGGATGTAGAACATTTTGTTTATAAACTATGTTATGCCAGTTGAGCTATATGTCCTCCAAGATCATGGTCCCGAGCCCTCAGCCCACTAATTCGGTCCCTCAGGGAGTTTGGGAGTGTCTATGAAGCTTTCATGACTTTGCCTTGGTCAAGTTGTGCTGACTTCTGCAGTGTTGTGTACTGTCTTAGTCTTCAACAAAGTTACCACTTATCTATTGTCTATTTAGTGTTTTTCCCTCCCCACACATCCCCTCGTAACCATCAAAGGTTGTTTCCTTCTGTGCGTAAACCTTTTCACTAGTTTTTATAATAGTGGTCTCATACAGTATCCATCCTTTTGTAACTGACTTCTTTCGCTCAGAATAATGCCCTCCATATTCACCCATGTTGTGAAATGTTTTGCGGACTCATCATTATTCTTTATTATTGTATAGTATCCCATCGTGTGTATGTGCCGTAGGTTTTTTTATCCATTCATATGTTGATGGGCACTTAGATTATGTCCATCTTTTTTTTATTGTGACTAATGCTGCAATGAACATGGCTGTGCATATGTCTATTTGTGTGACAACTCTTATTTCTCTAGGATATATTCCTAAGAGTGGGATTGCTGGATCATATGGTATTTCTATTTCTAGCTTTCTAAGGAAGCGCCATATCATTTCCCAAAATGGTTTACCATTTTACATTCCCACCAGCAGTGCATAAGAGTTTCAATCTCCCTGAAGCCTCTCCAACACTTGTTATTTTCTGTTTTTTATTTTTTTGTGTGTGCCAGTAATGTCCGGGTGAGATGATATCTCCTTGTAGTTTTGATTTGCGTTTCTCTAATGGGTGGTGATTGTGAGCATTTCCTCATGTGTCTGTTAGCCTCCTAAATGTCATCTTTGGTGAAGCATCTATTCATATCCTTTGCCCATTTTTTAATTGGGTTATTTCTCTTCATTGTAGAGGTGTTGGATTTTCCTATAGATGTTAGAGATTAGACCTTTGTTGGGTTTGTCCTGGCCAAAATTTTTTTCCCAGTTTGTAGGTTCTCTTTTTACTCCGCTGGTGAACTCTTTTGATGCGCTTAAGTGTTTAATTTTTAGAAGATTCCAGTTATCTAGCTTATCTTCTGGTGTTTGTGTCTTGTTAGTTATGGTTTGTATCCTTTTAATGCCGTGTATTAGGGCCTCTAGTGTTGATCCTGTTTTTTCTTCTATGATCTTTATAGTTTTTGGTTTTATATTTACTCCTTTGATCCATTTTGAATTAATTTTTGTGTATGATTTGAAGTATGGGTCCTATGTCATTTTTTTTTTTTTTTGTAGATAAACATAGTTTTACCAGCACCATTTATTGAAAAGACTGTCTTTTCCCCATTTAATGGACTTTAGGCCTTTGTCAAAGATCGAGTGACCATAGGTAGATGGATTTACATCTGGGTTCTTGATTCTGTTCCATTGGTCAATGTGTCTGTCGTTGCACAAGTACCAGACTGTTTTGACTACCGTAACTGTATAGTAGGTTCTGAGGTCAGGTAGCGTGAGTCCTCCTTCTTTATTCTTCTTCTTTAGTAGTGCTTTACTTATCCGGAGCCTCTTTCTTTCCGTATAAAGTTAATGGTTAGTTTTTCCATCTCATTAAAGAATACTGTTGGTATTTGGATTGGGATTGGATTGTATTTGTAGATTGCTTTGGGTAGAATTGACAATTCACTATGTTGAGTCTACCTATTCACGAGCATGGTATATTTTTACATTTATGCAGGTCTCGTTTGGTTTTTTGCAGCAGTGTTTTGTAGTTTTCTTTGTATAGGCCTTTTACATCCCTGGTTAGGTTTATTCCTAAGTATTTCATTTTTTTAGGGGGCTATTATAAATGATATTGTTTTCCTGATTCACTTTTTGTAGTTCTTTCTATTCGTGCATAGGAATCCAACTGATTTTTGTGTATTTATCTTATATCCTGCTACTCTGCTGAATCTTTCTATTAGTTCTAATAGTTTTCTCGTGGAGTCCTTTGGGTTCTCTATGTATAGTGTCATACCATCCGCAAGTAGGGACTGTTTTACTTCTTCCTTACCAGTTTGGATGCACCTTATTTATTTTCCTTGCCTTATTGTCTAGCCAGGACTTTCAGCGCAATGCTAAATAGGAGTGGTGATAAAGGGCATCCTTGTCTTGTTCCTATTCACAGGGGAAATGTTTTCAGCCTCTCTCCATGAAGATAATGGTGGCTGTTGGTTTTGTATAGATGCCCTTTATTATATTGCTGAGTTTCCCTTCTATACCTATTTTATTGAGAGTTTTTAATCAGGAATGGGTGTTGGACTTTGTCAAATGCCTTTTCTGCATCTGTTGATATGATCATTATTCTCTACTTTTGTTTTGTTTATATGGTGGATTACATTGATTGATTTCCTAATGTTGAACCATCCTTGCATCCCTGGTATGAATCCCAATTGGTCTTGGTGTATTATTTTTTAAAATTTTATGCTGAATTCTATTGGCTAGAATTTTGTTGAGAATTTTCATATCTCATCATGAGGGATATTGGTCTGTAATTTTTTTGTGTATGTGATGACTTTGCCTGGTTTTGGTATCAGGGTTATGCTGGTTTTGTAGAATGAATTCAGAAGCAATCCTTAATTTTCTATGTTCTGAAATAATTTGAGTAGTACTGGTGTAAGCTCTTCTCTGTATGTTTGTAGAATTCTCCAGTGAAGCCATCTGAGCCAGGGCTTTTCTTTGGTTGTTGGGAGTTTTTTTTTTTATTACCTTTTCAATCTCTTCTCTTGTTATGGGTCTGTTCAGATTTTTGACCTTAGTTTGTATTAGTTTCGGTAGGTAGGGTATTTCTAGAAATTGTACATTTCTTTAGGTTTTCAAATTTGTTGGAGTATAGTTTTTCATAGTACTCAGTTATGATCCTTTTTATTTCAATTGGGTCTGTTTTAATGTCCCCCATTTGATTTCTTATTTGGGTTATTTTTATCCTCTCCTATTTTCTTTTTGTCAATTTGGCCAGTGGTTTGTTGATTTTTTCAAAGAACCATCTTCAAGTTTTGTTGATTCTTTCTATTGTTTTTCTGTTCCCTGTTTCATTTATTTCCGCTTGATCCTTATTGTTTCCTTTCTTCTGGTGGTTGTGGGCTTCTTTTGCTGTTCTCTTTCTATTCGTTCGAGTTGCATAGCTAATGTTTTGATTTGTCCCTTTCTTCTTTTTTGATGTGTGTGTCTATTGCTGTAAAATTGACCTCTGAGCACTGCCTTTGCTGTGTCCCAGAGATTTTCGTATGATACGTTATCATTCTTATTTGATTCTAGGGATTTTTCAATTCCATCTTTGATTTCTTCCATTACCCAGTGATTTTTAAGCAAGATGTTATTCAGTTTTCATGTATTTGGTTTTCTTTCTTTGCCTTTCCTGTTATTAATTTCTTCTTTTATGGCATTGTGATCAGAGAAGATGCTTTGTATTATCTCAATATTTTGGATCTTTTTGAGGGTTGCTTTGTGGCCTAAGATGTGGTCTATTCTGGAGAATGTTCCAAGTGCTTTGGAAAAGAAAGTGTATTTTGCTGCTGTTAGGTGAAGTGTTCTATTTATGTCTGTGAGATCAAGTTGGTTGATTGTGGCCTGTAGATCTTTCAGTATATTTGTTGAGTTTATTTCTAGATGTTCTGTCCTTTACAAAATGATGTGTTGAAATCTTCTACTGTTATTGTGGAACTGTCAATTTCTCTTTTCAGTGTTGTTAGAGTTTGTTTTATGTATTTTGGAGCCCTGTCATTGGGTGTGTAGATATTTATTATGGGTATATCCTCATGGTGGATTATCCCTTTAATCACTATATAATGTCCTTCTTTGTCTTTTATGCTGGGTTTTGTTTTAGAGTCTGTTTTATCTGATATTAGTATTGCCACTCCTGTGTTTTTTTTTTTTGGTAGCTGTTTGCTTGATATATTTTTTTCCCATCCTTCGATTTTTAATAAATTTATGTCTCTGTTTCTAAGGTGTGTCTCTTTATGGGTGCATTTAAGCCATTTGCATTCAACGTGATGATTGATAGGTGTGGTATATTAGTTGTCTAGTGCTGCTATAACAGAAATATCATAAGTGGATAGCTTCAACAAATAGAAGTTTATTCTCTCACAGTCTAATAGGCTAGAAGTCCAAGTTCAGGGTGTTAGTTCCAGGGGAAGCCTTTCTCTCTCTGTCAGCTCTAGAGGAAAGTCCTTGTCATCAATCTTCCCTTGGAGGGACCCAGGGCCCAAAGGATGCACTCTTCTCCTGGCACTACTTTCTTGGTGATATGCAGTCACCATGTTTCTCTGCTCACTTCTCTCTTTTATATCTCAAAAGAGATTGGCTCAAGATACAATCCAGTCTTGTAGATTTAGTCCTGCTTCATTAACATAACTGTCACTAATCCTGTCTGATCAATATCAGAGAGATAGGATTTATAACACATAGGAAAATCACATCAGATGACAAAATGGTGGACAATCACCCAATACTGGGAATAATGGCCCAGCCAAGTTGACAGATATTTTGGGGGACACAATTCAATCCATGACATGTGGGTTTATTATTGTCATTTTGAAGTGCCTTTTTTGTGGTGCTGACATTTTCTTTGTTCCTCTTACTCCTCTGTGCTGAATTGCTTTTGTTTGTGGATTTTTTTTTTTGTTTCTTTTGCATATGTAGATTTTGTGTCTGTGAGAATTTAAGTTTTCCTTCTTTATTTTGATGAGTATGTTTGTTAACTTCCTTTGTGGTTATCTTGAAATTTACTCCATATTCCTAAGTTTAAACCAGTCTTTTATTACTTTACATCAACTTGACTTCCTCTCCATTTGAAAGTTCTATATCTGTTCTGTTTATTTCCTCTTTTATTGTTCTGACATTGTCATTTACAGATTGACCTCTCTGGTTCCCTGTTGTAAATCTTTTAGTTTTGTTTTATCCTGGAGAATTCATTACTTAGATTGTTATCTGGCTAATGCTCTCTTATGTCCTAGATTCAGGTTGTTGTCTGATGTTGTTGGTTCTGTAACCAAAAGATTCCCTTTAATAATTCTTGTAAGTTTGGTTTGGTTTTTACATATTCCCTTAATTTCTGTTTATCTGGAAATGTCCTAATTTCATCATCACATTTTAGCGAGAGTTTTGTGGGATATATTTTCTTGGTTGGTAGTTTTTTTTTCTTTCAAAAATTTATATATGTTATGTCATCGCTTTGCCTTCTTGCCTGCATGGTTTCTGCCAAGTAATCAGAGTTTAGTTCAATTGTTTTCCCTTTCTATGTGAGTTTTCATTTTTCTTGAGCTGCTCTCAGGATTCTTTGTCTTTGATTTTAGCAAGTGATTATGATATGTCTTGGTGTTTTGCTTTTGGGGTCTATCCTATATGGGGTTCATTGAGCTGTGTGGTTGGCTGGCTTTTTGTTTTTCATTATATTAGGGAAGTTTTCTGTCAGCAAGTCTTCAAAGATCCTGTCTGTTTTCCTTTCCTTCCCTTGTTCTGGGACTCTGATCACATGCAAGTTTTTGGTTTTGATTGTATCCCATATCGTTCGCAGGATTTCTTCATTTTTCTGCATTCTTTTCTCTGATTTTTCCTGAAACAAAATGATATCCAAGGATTTGTCTTCAAATTCACTGATCCTGTCTTCCTTTGCTTCAGATTTTCTCCTAAAACCTATTGCACTGTCCATTTCTGAAATCTTGTTTTTTATCTTTTGGATTTCTAATTGCTGTTTTTGTATGATTTCTAGTTGTTTATGTATTTTGACTTTTTTCCCCTGAATTCTTCCATTGCTTTGTCTGTGTTTTCCCTGATTTTGTCTGCATTTTCAATAACTTTGCCTATTTTTTCCTTGTTTTTGCCTGCATTTTCCTTCATCTGTTGGAGAACCCTGAATATTAGACTTTTCAATTCTCTATCAGGTATTTCCAGTGCCTTTCCTTCTACCAGAAGGTCATCTAGTATTTTATTTTGGTCACTTTCTGGAACCACCCTGTCCCTTTATTTATTTATTTTTTAAATATGTTTTTATATTGTTTGCTGTTTCTGGGACATTCAGGAATTATTTTCTTTGTTTACTGATTCTAGATTTGATTGTTTTCATCATTTTTTTTTTGGTTTATTTGGTTATGTATGGGCAGGTGGGCTGGGCATTTTTTTTTTTTTGCTCTCCTATGGGCATGATACTTCTTACCACCTTATCCAGGTGGGCACGGCTGGTTGGTTAGCCATGGTGCAGCAGGCTGGGTCCAGCAAGGGTGGAGGGGTGGGGATGGGCAGTTTGTGGCACAAACGGGGGCTAATGGAGTAGGGCCAGGGCAGTGCAGGGTAGCGTCTGGGGGACTACATGGGTGCCACTTGGGGATGTGGTGCTCAGTGCATGGTGCAGAAGGGCAGGAGGGAAAGGACAGAGTGTGATGTGTAGAGCTAAGTGGGTGGGTGAAAGTAGAGAAAGAAGAGAGATTTAAAAAAGCAAAAAATGAAGGAAAAACAAAAAAATAAAAAAGTAGATAAAATAGTGCAGTAAGATTTGGTGGCTGGGAGTGGGGCAGACCTGGCAAGGCCATGTGCTGGTGACTCTCTAGCTGAGCAGCATGGCTTGGCCTGTTGAGAAGGGACATGGGTGGTGCATGTGGATAGTTGGGTGGGAGAAAGGAGAGGAAAGAGGGGAGAGAGAAGAAATCAACCAACCAACCAACAAAAATTAAATACATAAAAATAATAATAAAAAAAGCAACAACAAAAAAAGAAAATATACATATATGTATATAGTGGTGGTGGAATTGGCCATTGGGGTGGGGAAGAATTGGGGCTGCAGTGAGCTAATGTCTCTCTCATCAGGTGGCACAGCACAGCCTGTCAGAAAGGGGTGGAGGAAACACAGAGCATAGGTCGGAGGGAGAAGGAAAAAGGAGAAGGGGAAAGATAAAGAAATATAAAAAATATGGCTCTGAAGAAGCTGGTCCACGAAGGGGGGCGCACAGTACACGGGGCTAGGTGGGTGAGAGTAAGGAGACGAAAGGAGACAGAGAAAGAAGAAACAACAAGAACAACAGCAACAAAAAAAGAAAAAGAAACAAAAAATAGATAAGATGGCACCTGGGGAGGCTTCCTGCAGTGACTCTCCAGCCGAACAGTACAGCACATTCCCTTAAGAAGGGGTGGGAGCGGTGCACAGGGCTGTGTGGGTGGGAGAAAGTAAAGGAGGAAAAGGAGAGAGAGACAGAAGAAACAGAAAAAGATAGGAAAAAAATAGCAATAAAAAAACAAAAAAAGGCAACCAAACCAAAAAATCACAGCCCATCAGGAAGGGGAGGGGATACCACATGGGGCTAGCTGGGCAAGAGAATGGAAAGAAGGCAGAGAGACAGAAAGAAGCAACACATAAAGCCAAAAAAAAAAAAAAATCAAACAAGCAAACAAATCAAAACAAACAAACAAAAACAGCAAAAAAAAAAAGGGGGGGGGCGGAGTGGAACTGTGTGGCAGTGAGCTGGTGTCTCTCCAGCCGAGCGACCTTGGCCCATTGAAAAGTGGCAGACTGCATAGGGGGAAGAAGGGTGGGGGGTGGGAAAACAGGTATTGCTGGTTATTGGCTACTCTTTAGCCTGTTGGGAGCTCCTTGAAGTTGCCTGTACTCTCTGTCTGCAGTCCTTCAAGCTGATGTCCAAGATGGCAAGTCCAGGTGGCCACAAGCTGGTATCTCTTTAGCAGAGCAACCGCAGCCCGTTGGAAAGTGGCAGAGGCCTTGTACAAGGAAGAAGGGGGGAGGGAAGTGGGGAAGCATGTTTCCCTGGTTACTGGGTACTCTGTCTCTTGTTGGCACCTCTGTACTCCCTGTCTGTGTTCCTTGATAGCTGTAGTCCAAGATGGAGAATCTGTGCTGCATTAGCTGGTAGGGGACCTTCACTCTGTAGCTCTCCTGATTCTCTGTTTTCTGTCAGTTTCTTATTCCATTTGGTGCTTGATGGAGTTCTTCTATTCCTTCATTTGATGCTTAGGGTTCTAGGATTGAGGTTTGGATCTGTTTACTTAGTTTTTTGGTTCTTTGGTGCAGAGGGAAGGTGTTTCTGTCTATAGTGCCACGCTGGCTCCTTCAAATAATAGTTTTCAAAAATTTTCATTTAGAAATAATTTTAGATTTACAAAAAGAAGTAGCCAGAACAGTAGAGTTCCTGCATACCCTTCATCCAGCTCCCCCTAGTGTTGATATCTTACTTCCACAGTACTATTGTCAAAACCAAGAAATTAACACTGAAACATAACTGCTAATTAAATATAGATCTAATTTAAATGTCACCAGTTCTTCTAGAATTTTTTTTTTCTTTTAGGATAAAATCCAGAATCTCATATTGCATTTTGTTTTCATGTCTCCTTAGTCTCCTCTAGTCTGTGACAGATTCTCAGTTCTTCCCCCTTCCTGACTTTTTGGAGAATAAACCTGTTGCTGTCAAGTTGATTCCTACTCATAGCGACCCTATAGACAGAGTAGAACTGCCCCATAGGGTTTACAAGGAGTAGCTGGTGGATTCAAACTGCTGACCTTTTTTTTAGCAGCTGTAGCTCCTAACCACTGTACCAGCAGGGCTTCTTTTGAAGAATACTGATCAGTAATTTTTAGACTGTCTTTCAATTTGGGCTCATCTGACTTTTTTTTTCCTAATTAGATTGAAGTTATTAATTTTGGCAAGAATACCACAGAAGTAATACTTCCTTCTCATAGCATTGCATCAGGTAGTACGTGATATTGATATGTTGTATTACTGGCAATGCTAACCTTGATCACTTGGTTAACCTATTGTCTACCAGGTTTTTCCACAAATAGAGCAATACTTAAAGATACACCAACACCTAGATACAATTTGGTGGTTCACCCATTACATAACTATTCTGTTGTTGTTAGTTACTGTCAAGTCAATTCTGACTCTCGGTGATCCCATGTGTGCAGAGTAGAACTGTTCCATAGGTATTCAAGCCTGCAGCTTTTTGTAAACAGATCATGAGGCCTGTCTTCCAGAGTGCTGCTGGATGGGTTTGAACTGATAAACTTCTGGCCAATAGTGAGCACGTAACCATTTGCACCACCCAGGGACTCCTACAACTGTCATAAATAACTAAAAAACCAAAATCAAACCAGTTGCCATTGAGTTGATTATGACTCATGAACACACCCATGTGTTTCAGAGTAGAACTTCACTCCATAGGATTTTCAATGGCTAGGATCTTTCAGAAGTAGATCACCAGGCCTTTCCTCTGAGATACCTCTGTATTTGAACTGCCCACCTTTCGTTAGTAGCCTAGGACTTAACCATGTGCCACCCAGGGACTCCTTCTAAATAACTAAAGACTACTTACGTGAAATCCAATTTTATCTGTAGGCTTGAGTAGGATACTTTCTTAAAAAGATTATTCATGATTCTAAGGCTCCAGGCCAGGTTTACCAACAAAAAACCTCAAAAAGTGTTGCTAATTTTTCTTTGAACTTGACTCTAAAAGGAAGATTTGACTTCTTTCTGTTTTTGCCATCCTGTGCTTCCTCTTACCTCATGATCCAATAAAAAGAAAAAAATTACTTTTGCGATCCAGCTGTACCTGCACATAATCTTCCTTCCTGTTACAGTGGAAGAAGTGTCTCTTCCTCTAAGTAAACACAATCCCTTACCTGTGCGTTGGATCCCAGTCCCTTCTACTTCATCAGGTTTAAGTAATGATGGTGGATCCTTAGGATAGAAAACTCTGCAGCTGACATTCATCTGTAGAAGACTATTGACATGGGAAAGTGCTCACAATATATTCCCACATAGTTAACATTTTCAGTGCTTCTCATTCTTTTGTGTAGATCCATGTTTCTATCTGGTATCATTTTCTTTCTGCTTGGAGGACTTCCTTTAACATTTCTTGTAGTGCAGATGTGCTGATGATAATTCTTTCAACTTTTGTATATCTGCAAAAGTTTTTCTTTTTCCTTTGTTTTTGTAACAGCTATTAAAAGCAAATAAACATACAAACCTGTTGATTCTGACTCATAGCAACCCTATAGGACAGAGTAGAACTGCCCCATAGGGCTTCCAAGGAACAGCTGGTGGATTTGAACTGCCGACATTTTGATTAGCAGCCTGAGCTCTTAACCACTGTGCCACCAGGGCTCCCTTAACAGCTATATTGAGACATAATTCACATACCGTATAATTCTTCCATTTAAAGTATATAATTGAATGGTTTTTAGTATATTCACAGAATTGTGTAGCTGTTACCACAATCTAATTTTGGATAATTTTTATCACCCCAAAAAGAGACTCTGTTCCCATTAATTAAAATAAAAGATTTGGTTCTGACTCATAGAGACCCTACAGGACAAACTAGAACTGCCCCATAGGGTTTCCAAGGAGTTGATGCTGGTTTCAAACTGCTAACCTTTTTGTTAGTAGCCAAATGTGTAGCCACTCTGCCACCAGGGCTCCACATACCCATTAATTGTCACTTGTTATTACCCACTCCTGCCCGTTCTCTCAGCCCTAGGTCACCACTAATCTACTTTCTGTCTCTATCCTGTTAAAACCTGTTACCATCAAGTAGATTCTGGCTCATAGCAACCCTATAGGACAGAGTAGAACTGCCCTATAGGGTTTCCAATGAGCACCTGATGGATTTGAACTGCCAACCTTTTGGTCAGCAGCCAAGCTCTTAACCATTGCACCACTAGGGCTCCTTCTGTCTCTGTACATTTGTATATTCTGAACATTTCGTGTAAAGGGAATCATACTGTACGTGCTCTTTTGTGACTGGCTTCTTTCACTTAGTGTAATGTCTTCAGGGTTCATGCACGTTGTAACATTTGTTAGTACTTTATTCCTTTTTATTGCCAAATAATATGTAATGGTGTTTATCTTTGTTTTTGAAAGATATTTATGGTGGGGAAAGAATTCTAGGTTGACAAATTTTTTTCTTTAGAAGTTTAAAGATGTTGCTCCACTGTCTTTTTACTTGCATTATTGCTGAGGATAAATCTGCTGTCATCCTATTCATTGTTCCTCTGTAGGAAATGAGTTGTTTTCCCTGGCTACTTTTAATATTTTCTCTTTATCACTGACTTTGAGCAATTTGATTATGATGTACCGTGATGTGATTTTTTTCGTGTTTCTTGTGCTTGACTTTCATTGAGCTCCTTGGAGCTATGGATTTATATTTTTCATGAAATTTGGAAGATTTTTGGCTGTTATTTCTTTAAATAATTTTTTCTGTCCTCTATCACCATTCTTTCCTTCAGAGACTCTAATTACAGGTATATTGGGACACATGAAGTTGTCCAAAAATCATTGATGCTATTTTCGTTAGTTTCCTCTGTATTTCATTTTGGATAGTTTCTGTTATACTTTCAAATTTACTAATCTTTTCTTCTGCAATATCTAATCTCCTATCAATTCTATTCAGCGTATTTTTCATCTCAGGCATTGTAGTTTTAATCTGTATAAGTTTGATTTGGGTCTTTTTTTAATACCTTCCATGCCTCTGTTTAAATATTTGAACATATAGAATAGTTATAATAACTATTTTAATGTCCTTGTCTGATACTTCTGACATCAGTGCCAGTTTTAGGTAGGTTTCAATTTATTGAGTTTTCTCATTACTTGTCAACTTTTTCTGGTTCTTTGCAAATCTACTAATCTTTGGTTGGATGCCAAATGTGAATTATACCTTGTTGATGTCTAGATGTTTTGCATTCCTTTAAATATTCTTGAACTTTATTCTGGGATACAGTTAAACTGCTTGTTTCTTTTAAGGTCTATTGGGTGGGACCAGATCAACATTTATTCTAGGGCTAATTTTTCCCCACTCCTGAGGCAAGACTCTTCTAAGCAATCTACCCAATGCCCCATCAATTATGAAGTCTGATGGAGACAGTGAGAGCTATCTCTAGTTTGGCACTTGGGAACAGGCACTATTCTATGCTCTGTGTGCTGTAGCCTATAATCCTTTTAGGTAGTTCTTTTCCAGACCTCACATAGTTTTCTCATATGCATGTACTGATCAATATTCTGTTGAATACTGAAGGGGGGACCTCTGCAGTTCTATGGAGTTTTCTCTTTGCAACTCTCTCTTGTCTAGTACTCTGTCCTGTGTATTCTAAATTCCTCAATCTCCCTGGACTCTCAGCACTGCCTCTTCAACTCAGGAATTTTCCTGGGATCTGCCTTAGTTCCCCTTCCCTGTGTTATGGCCTGGAAGGTATTTCAAGGCACGAGCTAGGGGAATCATGTGATTCACATTGTTTGTTTTACATCTCGCAGATATCACTGACCTTCATTGCCTGATGCTCAAAGTCCTGAAAACCATTGTTTCTGATATTTTGTCTGGTGCTTTTGGTTGTTTCAGAGCAAAGTTTTCTCCATTTTGGCTAGAAACAAAAGTCTTCTATCATAGAGTTTTAAAGCTACAAAGAACCTCAGATCATTTGGGGGCATTTCTTCTTTTTTTGGTTAAGAGTACTGAGGTTGAACAGATTTTATTTGGTCTCGATTAGTAAGAGTGCTGCACTTGGTTGGGGTACTGGCTTTTAGTCTTGGTTCTGTTATTAGCTAGTTGCGTGTTCTTAAGTAATTTGTTCAAAAAATTAAGGGTATACTACTGCTGTTTCTCCTGTTCTTCCCACTTCCCTTTCTCAGGAGTAATTGAGAACAGTCTTACCAAAGACTATTGACTGTAATGTATCAGCAATTAGTTTCTTCTAGTCATCACTCATATTAGATTAGAAATGTATGAGTCACTGTACTGAGACTGCTTTACTAAGAAATGACAATTGACAGACAAAGAAACAGAATCCTCATTTAATGTAATCATTGAGTATAGGAACTGATAGCCCTCCACACCTCACTGAAGTGTTTAATAAAGCAGGGAAGTGCACAATATTTATTGAAAATTTCCATTCAAACAGTTAGTACTTTAACGGTAATCTAAGTGCTCCAAAAGCATACTTACATCGAAGCTAATAGTTATCAGAAATGTTGATTAATGGGACGCTTCTGTATAAACAAGGAGACCTGGTGGCATAATGGTTAAGCACTTGACTGCTAACAAAAGGGTTGACAGTTCAAACCCCACCCAGCAGCTCTGCAGTAGGAAAGACCTGGTGATCTGCTTCCAAAAAGATTACAGCTCAGAAAACCTTATGGGAAAGTCTTACTCTGTCACATGGGGTCACTATGAGTTGGAATAGACTTGATGGCACCCAACAACAATAGCTGTACAAATAGCAATGACACTCAATATCAATTCATCAGAACCCCTCCATAAACACCAGGCTCATAACTCCACTTAACCACTCCCTGAGACATCACCCTGTTTATTTTCTTCAGAGCATTTCTCACAGCCTGAAATTATTTTGTTTAACTCTTCCTTCCTCTCCTTCTTGGCTATCCCTGACCCCCATCTTGGCCATTCAGTTGTGAGCTCCATGAGATTCTGGACCATCTTCTCTGCTGAGTCTAGAGCTGTACACGGGGCCAGTCACATATGCTGCCTCACTGAAGATTTACTGAATTGATGAAGAAAAGGACGAACCTTTTCCATGAATTCAAAGCAGGACAGAAAGAACCAAGCTTGGATTCAGAAACTTTAAGGTCAAGATCAGTCCTGACACAGCTACGTTCATTCATTTAATAAATATTTCCTGACCACTGACTCTGTTGGAGGCTCTCTGCTATGTGCCAGTTCTTGGACAAGGCACTTAAACTTCCTGGGCCTTATTTTTTATCTCTGTCAGATGGAGACAGTGAGAGCTGCCTCACAAGATAATAATGTTGGTAAAAGCATTCTAGAAACTGCAGCATTCTATACAAGTGTAAGATACTGTTGATTTCTGCTTTTATATGATGCTTTTGAATTTCTAATCCTTCCAGATTCATGATGTCAGTCTGGGAAGATCTAAACAGCTTCCTATATTCATTATACAAGTCTCTGTGCTGATGTAAGCAACTACAGTGATTTATCTTTTTTTATTTTTCCCCCTTTGGTGGGAGTATCCTAAACCCTTTGCATTTTCTCATGGAATGATAAGGGTGTCTTCATCCTCTCTTGACACTTTTCCCTGAGATATACAATGAGTGTAGGAGGCCTATTTGGAAGTTGGCCACTGGGGAGTAGAAGAGGAGAAAGGAGAGGTTGGTGTTTGCATGTTACTTTGGTTACAGGCATCACCTCCCTTCTGATGAGGGCTTGCCCTCCCAGAAAGCCTGGTTTTAATTTCCCCTTTGAAATGGGGACTGGGCCTTGTTGCCAATTTAGATTTCACTGGTCATCTGTTTGGCAGATTCTGGGCCCCTGAGGCCATTTCTTCTTGCTCAGGCTGCTCACTGGCCTTTTTGCAGCCATATCCTCTTGGCCTAATGATTCTGATTGGGGATAGGATGAATGGTGTATTACTGCCACTCCCCAGATCACCCTGAAAAGAACCACTCTGGCCATGATTGTAGGGCGGAGTGTCACCCCAGAAGATAAGAATTTGATGACACTCTAGTGCACCGAATGAAACACTCCGTGCTTTGATAAATGCATTTCATGGCTGGAATGTTGCTAACATATCTTACACATGTCAATGGTGAACTGTGTGTGGGAAAGAGTACAGATATAGGTGTTGGAGGGTTCCAAGAGCTGGGATTCACACTGTGGTGATAGAGTTTGGCTGGTTGTATGGTCTTGGCACATTCATCATCTGTAAAAATGGAGTTAAATAGTCAGGTTCTGCCCCTTTGGAAGGAAGGTTTTAAGCTGGTAGGCAGGTACCTAGAAAGATATGAACATAAAGTCATCAAGCTAAAGAGGAGAGATGAATGTAGCAACCAGGAAGTAGACCAAGACATCAAAAGCTAGAAAAAAGTGAGCATTAAATAGAACTTATGGGGACTTAGGTATAATTATGAGTGGGAGAGAAGATGGGTGGTTGGTAATGAAAGAGTGTGAGAAAAAGGAATTAGGGGCATGATGTGAAGTGGAGAGGCTGGTATTATAGTATCTGAATTTATGGATGCTGGACATGAATACAGCATTCCTTGGATGGAACCCCAGGAGAATCTTTCCTAGATGTACTGAAGCATGGGACATGGATTCCTTATGCTGGGAAATTAGCTTAAACTATAGTATTGTGAAGATGATATTAACGTATTCAACGGTGCCTTGTAAACTGTAGAGCAGAGTTCAAGTTTAGTGATTATTGCTGTTTATTTTGTGATAATAATTAACATATGTATAGTTTCACCTTGCTGGACCCCAGGAGAGTCCTTTCCTGTCAGATGACTTCAGTCAAGTCCACCTCCATCCATCTAAGAGGTTCTTTCAATGTGGAACCTCCAAAGAAAGGGGTCAGCTCTTCTAGTCTTCTCCTCCCAGTGGCCTCCTTTGCCTTTATGCAAAATTGGAGGAGGCTAAGGAGGAATGGCCTTTCTGAGACAGAAACTGTCTTATTGAGCCTTTCTCCAGAACAAGGGGCTCTTCTCATTCTACATCTGTGTAACCAAGAGGGATCTCTAAAGATTTACTCCATGTACAAAATGATTTCCTGGAAAATGATTTGCTATCTTCTCTGTTAGAGATAAAGCATTTGTCAACTAAATAGCAGCTTCCTTTGCTACAATGAAAATTCTAAAGTTCTGCAGTCTGATACACATTCAAAATGTCAGACAATATCCACAGTGATAACAAGACATTCAAGACCAGAGCCACCGAATAACTTGTCTAAGGTCACATAGCTAGAAGCACGACTAGGTTTAGAAATCATGTTGTTGACTTCAGACCTGATGCCATTTCTTCGGCTCTTAAATGTTGTCCTTGGTTGGGTTCTCTAGAGAAGCAAAACCAGTAAAGCATGTATATACATATATATATTTATCTCAAGAAAATGGCTCATGTGGTTGTAGAAGCTGGCAAGTCCAAAGTCCACAGGTCGGGCATCAGGCTGGAAACTTCTCTGGACACGTAGTTGCAGGGCTGATGAACCCAAGATTGGCAGGTTAGATGGCAGGCTGATGGCTCATGGGCTACAGAGGCTGAGGAATCCAAGACTGGCAGGTGAGGTTGCTGACTCAGAGGCTATGGAGGCTGACGAATCCCAAGATCAGCAGGCAGTATGTCAGGCTGCTGCCTCAAGTACCAAAAACTGGAGGTCAGATGATGAACCAGATGCAGGTTCCAGAGCAAGCCAGTGAGCTTTGCCAGAATGTCCATATATATAGTCGATGCAGGCCACACTCCGATGAAACTCCCTTTACAACTGATTGGTTGATTACATCAGAGCACATCATGGAGGATGGCCATATCATTACATAACTGCCAAAACATCATTACATAACTGCCAAACCACTGAGAATCATGGCCCTCCTAAGTTGACATACAACTTTATCCATTAGAGTCTGTCCACCCCTTGTCAACTTGGTACCTGTACACATCTCCTTAAAGCATACCAAAACAAACAAACCCACTGCTGTCGAGTCCATTCTGATTCATACTGACCCTGTAGGATGGGTAGAATTGCCTCACAGGGTTTCCAAGGCAGTAAATCTTTACAGAAGCATACTGCCACGTATTTTTGCCATGGAATGGCAGGTGGATTTGAACCACTGGCCTTTTGATTAGCAGCTGAGCACTTTAACCACTGTGTAACCAGTTCTCCATTAAACCATACACAATCTCTAAATAAAGACAGTTACAAAGTCATATTTGCACATAACATGATATAACTAACATGCATACAACTGAAAATGCACTAGCCTTGTTTACATCTTATACTTTATAAGTGAAAAAAAATTGATGCGTACATACAAGGAAGAAATACTCATAGCAACAGTTCTCATTTATGCAACTGGTAGTATGGTCATAGCTGGTATTTTAATCTACCTTCTTTCACCACCCATTCTGTATTCCCTTTACCTTTAGCAATCACAGCAGCTGGTTGTGGTTCTTTGCCTGGTGGAGTGACCCAAACCTTCATTTCTGAAGGATCTGGGCCATTAGAAGTCGTGTTGGAATTGGGTTGCTGTAGTTTTCCATTGACTTTAATCATAGGGCATGGTAGTACTAAGAGATGCCCTAAGGGATCTCCTGTATCCCAGACATAATCTTCTTTACCTCCGTTATGAACCATCAATATGATTTCCCTTTGGTAGTCAATCACATCAGCCAAAATGTTAATTTCCTTCTTTGCCTATTGATCCAGAGCCATAAGGAGAACAAAGTGACCTGGTAGCATTCTTAACTTTTAGTTCAATGGAACCGTGTTGTTGTCCAGGTGTGAGCATTCCTCCCTTTGAAACTAAGACCTCTAGACCCATACAGCATAAGGTTGCGGGGGCAGGAAGCAAAAATTTTGCAGGTGAGTCATTAGGGGTAATAATTAGTGGTGCCACTCCCATTTCCACCTCTTGATTCCTGGCACAGTGAATCCTGGGTATAGGACAAACAGCAGCGTATATTGGACATTAGTTTAGAGCATATACAACTTCTTGGAGAACATTGCCCTACCCCTGCAAAGTATTGCCACCTAGTTGGAGAAATAATTGGGTCTTTAGGAGGCCATTCAATCATTCTATCAAGCCAGCTGCTTCCATATGATGGGGAACATTGTTGTTGTTGTTGTTAGGTGCTGTCGAGTCTGTTCCAACTCATAGCAACCCTATGCACAACAGAACGAAACACTGCCTGGTCCTGAGCCATCCTTACAATCGTTGTTATACTTGAGCTCATTGTTGCAGCCACTCTGTCAATCCACCTCATTGAGGGTCTTCCTCTTTTCTGCTGACGCTGTACTCTGCCAAGCGTGATGTCCTTCTCCAGGGACTGAGCCCTCCTGACAACATGTTCAAAGTATGTAAGACGCAGTCTTGCCATCCTTGCCTCTAAGTAGCATTCTGGTTGTACTTCTACTAAGACAGATTTGTTCGTTCTTTTGGCAGTCCATGGTATATTCAATATTCTTCACCAATGCCACAATTCAAAGGCGTCAACTCTTCTTCGGTCTTCCTTATTAATTGTCCAGCTTTCACATGCATATGATGGGATTGAAAATACCATGGCTTGGATCAGGCACACCTTAGTCTTCAGGGTGACATCTTTGCTCTTCAACACCTTGAAGAGGTCCTTTGCAGCAGATTTGCCCAATGCAATGCGTCTTTTGATTTCTTGACTGCTGCTTCCGTGGCTGTTGATTGTGGATCCAAGTAAAATGAAATCCTTGACAACTTCAATCTTTTCTCCATTTATCATGATGTTGCTCATTGGTCCAGTTGTGAGGATTTTTGTTTTCTTTATGCTGAGGTGCAATCCATACTGAAGACTGTGGTCTTTGATCTTCGTTAGTAAGTGCTTCAAGTCCTCTTCATTTTCAGCAAGCAAGGTTGTGTCATCTGCATAATGCAGGTTGTTAATGAGTCTTCCTCCAATCCTGATGCCCCATTCTTCTTCATATAGTCCAGCTTCTCAGATTATTTGTTCAGCATACAGATTAAACAGGTATGGCGAAAGAATACAACCCTGATGCACACCTTTCCTGACTTTAAACCAATCAGTATCCCCTTTTTCTGTCTGAACAACTGCCTCTTGATCTATGTAAAGTTTCCTCATGAGGACAATGAAGTGTTCTGGAATTCCCATTCTTCACAGTGTTATCCATAGTTTGTTATGATCCGCACAGTCAAATGCCTTTGCATAATCAACAAAACACAGGTAAACATCCTTCTGGTATTCTCTGCTTTCAGCCAGGATCCATCTGACATCAGCAATGATATCCCTGGTTCCCCGTCCTCTTCTGAAACCGGCCTGAATTTCTGGCAGCTCCCTGTCAATATACTGCTGCAGCCGTGTTTGAATGATCTTCAGCAGAATTTTGCTTGCGTGTGGTATTAATGATATTGTTCTATAATTTCCACATTCAGTTGGATCACCTTTCTTGGGAATAGGCATAAATATGGATCTCTTCCAATCAGTTGGCCAGGAAGCTGTCTTCCATACTTCTTGGCATAGACGAGTGAGCACCTCCAGTGCTGCATCTGTTTGTTGAAACATCTCAATTGATATTCCAAAAATTCCCCAAACCTTGTTTTTCACCAATGCCTTCAGAGCAGCTTGGACTTCTTCCTTCAGTACCATCAGTTCCTGATCATATGCAACCTCTTGAAATGGTTGAATATCTACTAATTCTTTTTGGTATAATGACTCTGTGTATTCCTTCCATCTTCTTTTGACAATTCCTGCGTCATTTAATATTTTCCCCATGGAATCCTTCATTATTGCAACTCGAGACTTGAATTTTTTCTTCAGTTCTTTCAGCTTGAGAAATGCCAAGCGTGTTCTTCCCTTTTGGTTTTCCATCTCCGGCTCTTTGCACAAGTCATTATAATACTTTATTTTGTCTTCTCTAGAGGCCCTTTGAAATCTTCTGTTCAGTTCTTTTACTTCATGAATTCTTCCTTTTGTTTTAGCTGCTTTACGCTCAAGAGCAAGTTTCAGAGTCTACTCTGACATCCACCTTGGTCTTTTCTTTCTTTCCTGTCTTTTCAGTGACCTCTTGCTTTCTTCATGGATGATGTCCTTGATGTCATCCCCAACTCGTCTGGTCTTCAGTCACTAGTGTTCAATGTGTCAAATCTATTCTTCAGATGGTCTCTAAATCCAGGTGGGATGTACTCAAGGTCATGTTTTGGCTCTTGTAGACTTGCTCCGATTTTCTTCAGTTTCAGCTTGAACTTGCATATGAGCAATTGATGGTCTGTTCCACAGTCGGCCCCTGGCCTTGTTCTGGCTGATGATATTGAGCGTTTCCATCGTCTCTTTCGACAGATGTAGTCAATTTGATTTCTGTGTGTTCCATCTGGTGAGGTCCATGTGTATAGTTGCCGTTTATGTTGGTAAAAGAAGGTATTTGCAATGAAGAAGTCATTGGTCTTGCAAAATTCTATCATTCGATCTCCAGTATTGTTTGTATACACCAAGGCCATATTTTCCAACTACTGAGTCCTTCACCTTTGTTTCCAACTTTCGCATTCCAATCGCCAGTAATTATCAATACATCTTGATTGCATGTTCAATCAATTTCAGACTGTAGCAGCTGATAATAATCTATTTCTTCATCTTTGGCTGTAGTGGTTGGTGCGTAAATTTGAATAATAGTTGTATTAACTGGTCTTCCTTGTAGGCATATGGATATTATTCTATCACTGACGGCGTTGTACTTCAGGATAGATCTTGAAACGTTCTTTTTGACGATGAATGCAAAACCATTCCTCTTCCAGTTGTCATTCCTGGCATAGTAGACTATATGATTGTCCGATTCAAAATGGCAAATACTAGTCCATTTCAGCTCACTAATGCCTAGGATATCGATGTTTATGTGTTCCATTTTTAATGATTTCCAATTTTCCTGGATTCATACTTCATACACTCCAGGTTCCAATTATTAATGGATGTTTGCAGCTGTTTCTTCTCATTTTGAGTCTTGCCACATCAGCAAATGAAGGTTCCGAAAGCTTTACTCCATCCACATCATTAAGGTCAACTCTACTTTGAGTGGGCAGCTCTTCTCCAGTCATCTTTTGAGTGCCTTCCAACCTGGGGGGCTCATCTTCCAGCACTATATCAGAGAATGTTCTGCTGCTATTCATAAGGTTTTCACTGGCTAATGCTTTTCAGAAGTAGACTGCTGGGTCCTTCTTCCTAGTCTGTCTTAGTCTGGAAGCTCAGCTGAAACCTGTCCTCCATGGTAAGACCAGTAACTTCTATGAGCGTGGGCCCATTGCTGTACTTCATTTGCTGTAAAGTGAGTCCCTTAATCAGAGCCAGTGCTGTGTGGGATACTATGATGGTGGATAAAGCATTCTGTAAGTCCTTGGAGGGTAGTTTTGGCAGAACCATTGCATCCAGGGAAGGCAAAACTGTATCCAGAGTATGTGTCTATTCCAGTAAGAACAAAAGGCTGCTCTTTCCATGATGGATGTGATCCAATGTGATGCCCCAGGCTATGACTCAGATGCTGCTCCAGGTATATCTCAGACAGTCTCTTCAGTCACAGCTGGGCTGATTTCATCAGATGGGGTGGAGGGGGTAATGGTTTTACTGTGGAGCATGGGTCAGCAGACAAAGATGGAGTAATCTGTTCAGATGGGAGTGAGAGGGCTGGTTCTGTTGTCAGGAGTAATTCAATGGAATTTAGGGGCTAAATGTCCCCAGCTTCCTGATCATCTGCCCATATGTCCCCATCCCAAGTTTCAGGATCCAATTTCTTCCCAATGTCCTCACTTTAACTTCAGGCAGCATTCAAGGTTGGAAATTCAGTTGGTGTTGTAATTCACCCACTCTTACAATGAGACTCTGTGTTCGGTTTTCTGCAATATCAGCTCTGTTCCTTCAAGAAATTATGCTTTCTTTTGGGGCACAAGTGGCAATTTTGATGTCTTTTATGTGGCATTTGAGCTGTGACTCTGAAGCCCTGAGCTCATCTCTTTCTTTCACCACTTTGTCTAACAAAAGTAAGACCAACCAACCAGCTTCCTTATACTTCTCATTCTGTCAAAAGTTTAGAAAAGTATCAAATATGCAATTACCCAGAGTCTTGCTTTTCACCAATACTTGATCTATTGGTGGTGATATTTTGCATATCTCTATTGCCACTACATTCCATGAATTAGCAGTGTCCTCTTTACTATTGGAAGCAGAGTCATTATCACCTTTAAGACTAGCTAGACTTGAGAACCAATTTAGAAAACTCATCCTTACAATTTTGTTTCTCTAGAACCCTCTTGGTACCAAATGTCTTAGGCTGGGTTTTCTAGAGAGCAAAACCAGTGACGTGTGTCTGTATCTATATACAGACATATATATCTGTGTATATATATATATATACACATATATATATATACACACACACATACACACACACACATATGTGCAGGAGAGAAAAGGGGATTTACCTCAAAGAAATGACTCATGCAGTTGTAAAGGCTGATGTGTCCCAAATCCATGGGTCAGGCATTAGGCTGGAAGCTTCTCCTGACTTGTGTAGTTGCAGGAGCTAATGAATCCAAGACAAGCAGGTAAGACGGCAGGCTGCTGCCTCACAGGCTGTTGAGGCCAACAAATCCCAAGATTGGCAGGCAATATGGCAGGCTGCTGGCTCAAGTCTCAAGAACCAGAGATAAGATGATGACAAGCTGAATACAGGACCCAGAGCAAGCAAGTGAGCTCTACCAGAACATCCATATATATCTCGGATGTAGACCACACCCCCAAGGAAACTCCACTTACAACTTATTGGCTGATCACATGAGATCACATCATGGAGATGACCACATTATTATATAAGTGCCAGATTACATCATTGTGTAACTACCAAACCACTGAGAATCATTGCCCAGCCAAGCCGACACAATTTTAACCATCACGAGTGCCATACCATCTTTGAAATATCATCTCGATGGGTCCCCAAATCCTCATTCTATCTCTGGAAAAAAGAGTATATTCTTTGTGAACTGGGCGATTCAGTGTTAAATAAAGCATTTTAAGTCTGGGATATTTTGTGAATAGTGTTTAACATCCTTGAACTTGAGATCTGGCCACCTTGGCCTGCTCCCTTTGATGGTAAGTTAAACATCAAGAATGTAATAATAGAGTCTGCATGTCTTAATAAAGAATAAAACCTGGGCATTTTGCACATGCACAGGAAGTTCTTTTAAAATAACCAAAAACTGGAGTTAATTCTTCATTCTTGAAATAAGAAATTGATTTAACTTCATTCGTTACCCCCCAAAGCTCTTCTTAAACAACGTATTTTCAGATTTCTGTAATGTTGACACAAAACTCATTCACTCAGGCAATGTCTAAGCCACCATTTTCTCTCCCTGGATTCTTGCAATAGCCTCTTAACTCTTTTCCCTGCTTCTGCCCTTGCCCCTACTCCCCATCCTTTGCTGGTCCGTTCTGTACCCAGCAGCCAGCCAGAGCCTTTGAAAATGAAATCCATATCAATTCACTTCTTCCCTGCTTTATTTTCTTTCTATGTCTTTTTTGCACTTAATAAATATTTGTTGAGCCCTTTCGATATGCCAAGGAGTCTGGTGGTGCAAGTGGTTAAATGCTCTATTGCTAACCAAAAGGTTGGCAGTTCAAACCCACAAGCCACTCCATGGGAGAAGGATTTAACAGTCTGCTTCCCCAAAGATTTACAGCCATGGAAACCTTATGGAGGAGTTCTACTCTCTCCTTTAGGGTCACTATGAGTCAGAATCAACTTGGCAGCAATGGGTTTGTTTTTTGGTCCAATGTGCCAGGTGCTGTTCTATGTGCTGGGGACACATCAGTGAATAAAATGAAGACTCCAGCTCTTGTGGAGTTAGCAGTGGAGATTGAGATTAATACAGTACACATAATAAATAAGGGATAAAGACAAAAAGACTAGGAAGAAAAATAAAGCAGAGAACGGGGACAGGAATGCAGGAGTTGTCGATAGGGATGAGAACAGTCATTCCAATTTTAAAATAGGTGGTCATGTTAAAACACATTGAGGATATGTCATTTGAACTCAAAATCATCAAATGGCTTCCCACCTCACTTAGAAGAAAAAGCCATCATCTCCTATTACTATCATCTTAGGTCAGGGGTTGGCAACCTTTAGTGGGTATTAGAATCACCTGGAGGGCTTGTTAAACCATAGATTGCTAACAATGGTGAAATCCAAATAAAGTTTGCAGTTTCGTTAATAGTGCTGCAACAATGCTAATTTCTTAGTTTTGAAAAATATATTATTATTATTTAAGATGTTAACATTTGGGGAAGCTAGGTGAAGGGAAGAAGGGAAATCTCTGTACTACCTTTACAACTTTTCTGCAAACCTTAAATTGTTTCAAAATAAAAAGTCAAAACACACACAAACCCACACAGGCACATTGCTGAGCCCTACACCAAAGTTTCCTACTCAGTAGGTCTGGGTTAGGGTCTGAGAATTTGCACTTCTAACAATTTCACAAATGATGCTGGTACTGTTAGTCCATGCTTGGGGAACTCTGCCCTAAATCACTCAACTCCAGCCTCAATGGCTTAGAGGTCTGCCTTATAGAACAGCCCCAGCAGGCTCCTGCTCCAGGGTATCCGCATTTGCTATTCTCTCTGCCTGAAATGCAATTTCCTTAGGAACAAGATTTGCAGGGTTCATTCCCTAACATCCTCCAGATCTCTGCTCAATAGAAAAGCCTATTTGCCCTATTCAATATGGTATCCCCACTACTCCCCTGTCATGGATTTTGGGGACACATATATTTGCGTCCCCCCAAAATATGTGTATCAATTTGGCTAGGCCATGTTTCCCAGTGTTGTGTGATTGTCTGCCATTTTGTCATCTGATATGATTTTCCTGTGTGTTATAAATCCTACCTCTGTGATGTTAATGAGGTAGGATAGGCAGCAGTTGTGTTAATGAGGCAAGACTCAGTCTATAAGTTGGATTGTGTCTTGAGCCAATCTCTTTTGAGATATGAAAGTGAGAAATGAGCAGAGAGACAGGGGGACCTCGTACCACCAAGAAACCAGTGCTGAGAGCGGAGCGCTTCATTGGACCCTGGTTTCCTGCACGGAGAAGCTCCTAGTCCAAGGGAAGATTGATGAGGACATTCCTCCAGAGCCAAGAGAGAGAGAAACCCTTCGCCTGAAGCTGACATCCTGAATTTGGATGTCTAGCCCACAAGGCTGTGAGAAAATAAATTTCTCTTTGTTAAAGCCGTTCACCTGTGGTACTTCTGTTGCAGATTCTGTTGAAGATGACCAAGACATTCCCTCAGTATCCCGTATCTATCTTTCCTGCTTTAGTTTTTTTTTCTCCACAGCACGTATTGAGCTGTGACATATTATGTATTTTATTATTTGTATATATTTCTGACTCCTACTACCACCCACCCCGGAAATGTAAACTCCATGTGTCATTCCCTGCCATGTCCTCAGCACTTAGAACAGTGTTTAATCATGATACATGCTCAAAAAATATAAGTTGACTAAATGAATGAAAGAAAAGATAAAGTTTCCCTTGAGGAGTGGTGTAGCAGCGAGGATAAGAGATCAAATTCATGAGTCAGAAAAGACTTAGTCTCAAATATCTACTCAGTTATATCTCCTTGTTTAATCTTCTGCAAATAGGGTATCCCAGTTATATTACCTCATAGGGAAATATGATTATTAAATACAATAATGCAGATAAAACAGCACAGGCTGGGCACAAAGTAAGTTCTGGATTAATATCAGCTAATATTTTTGCTCTACAGATTTGGCTATTGTGATCATTTAAGCAGGGCCTTTGCTAAAATTCAACTTTGTATAGGACAACATTTCTTTAGGGTAGGCAAAAAGTGAATAATGCTATGGGGAATATTTAAGCTATTAAGAGAAGAAATTATTTTCAAAAACTCCCAAGCATTTTAAAGTATCTGGTTGGTGTTCAAATTATTTCTTCACCAACTGAATGTCATTCTAGCTAACCATGAAAGTAAAACCTCTAAGGGTTGCGCCAAACTATTGTTGGAAATACCTTAAATGAACTTGGTTAACCTACCTTATGTTAAAAAAATTATAAAATATATTTCTTTAAATTAATGACCAAATTATGTTCCATGATTTAGATATTCAGGAGGAGCTGTCTTTAATAGTCCTAATTAACAGAGCTTTTGTGTAGCTCCAACCCATGTGACCCCAACTCCTTGTTTAAGAACTAACACATTCTTCTACATTATTTTCCAGATGTAGAACATGATCCATTTTCATCTAGGGCCAGAAGTACCAATTTGGAACCTTCTTATCTCCCCACCTCCCCCACACTTCTCCCAAAGCTCACATCCTGGCCACTAACTATTTAATAAAAGCTTCATCCATGAGTAGCATCTTGGTTCCAATCTCAGACCTAGAGGATATGAATATTAAAGTGGCTACTATTGGCCTCATAACTGTCAAGGGAAGACTCAGAGACAAAGCATTTAGTAAAGAAAATAAGCTGACTTGCAAAAAGTGCGAGGGAGTCAGACTTCAAAAGGACCAGCTTGCCAAATAAAAAATGCAAAATGTATTTAAAAGATAAAACCACAAATGACCAAGGTTACCAATTTTTCGATAGTCTGTCCACAGGAAAACAGCGGTGTTCTTACATGATCATCATATGCAGAAAGGTCAGGACAGCTATTCAGCTATCAGCTTTGCAAAAATCAGGAGCACAGTTGTTATTACAAAGGGTCCATGCTTACGGGAATGCTCAAAGTTGCATTTATCTGGGGGACCGGAACATTTCTAGGAAAAGATCCTTCCTTGTCTTTCCACCATGGGGTAACCTCAGGCATCTCTTGGTGTTCCTTTGACTTGAAGATGTATCTTCATGTGGCATCTTCTTCCTGTGTGTCTCTGTGTCTGAGTCTGTTCTCCCCTTTTATAAGACACAGCTTGAAAGAGATTAGGACCCACTCTACTCATGTTAACTGATAACATCTTCAAAGGAAGAACCTATTTTCAAATGAGGTCACATTAATAGGTACAGGGTTAGCACTTCAACATATCTTTTTTGGGCACACAATTCAATCCATAACAATGAGTTACAATTTAGAAATCTCTCTTACTGGCATACCAAACCAAAAACCAAACCCATTACTTTCCAGTTGATTTGACTCATACAATTTGTTTAAGAGCTCAGCTGCTCACCAAAATGTTGGTAGTTTGAATCCACTAGCTGCTTCTTGGAAACCCTATGAGGCAGTTCCACTCTGTCCTACAAGGTAGTATAAGTTGGAATTGACTCGATGGCAAGTTTTTTTTTTTTTAATCATTGAAGTCCCTAGGTGATACAAAGGGTTAATGTGCTTGGTTGCTAACCTAAAGATTGGAGGTTCAACATAAGCCACAGGTGCCTCAGAAGAAAGGCCTTGTGTTTTATTTCAATCAGTCGTTGAAAACCCTGTGGAGCACAGTTCTACTCTGACACCTGAGGCTGCCATGAGCTGGAATTGACTTGATTGCAACTTTTTTTATTATTATCATAATCAGTATCTTTATTATTATTATTATTCTCCCACTGAGAGCGAGCTAACCTCATCCAGATTCTTAAATTTCTCTTGTGAGGAGTTTGAGCCCTTCCAAAGACTGCAACAAATGGGCCTGAGTTGCCTGACATTTTCCTGTTTTGGTTTACTTCTTGGCGTCTAGCTTGGTGCTGGGCAGGCTAGCGTAGCCCAGTGGTAGGTCAGGGCTACACCTTCAATGGGGTACCCATGGACCCTGAAGCTATTTCTCAGATGTGTCCTGCGCTTTGCCTCTTGGATTGACCTACAAACCCCCAAGGGCTCTTCTGAATGACAAAGCCAGTGATCAGATTTGTTTTTCTTTCTGAACACGGCAAATGACTTTTCAGTGTGGCTGTCCCAGGTGGCTCAGATGTCCAAAGCTGCATGACTGTGGCCAAGATGATTGAAGCTGGCCTGTTTTCCAGTTTGAACATTGTTTTCCCCTGGGAATCCAGCCCAGTACCTCACTGGCGTGCATGCCTCCCTGAGCAATGCTTGGCTCCGGCAACTTGAATCTCAATTTCTTTAGACTCAACAACGGCAGAGCCCTCCATTGGAAGTAACACTGGGTGTAGTATTGACTGGAGCAAATGCGATGGGCTGGTAAGCTTTCCAAGTGCCGGAGAAATTGGCTTTTTACAAGTGTCTCTGCATTCGTTGGTGTTTCAGAATGGGTCCCAGATGGTGCCCCACTGGTGCTGTCTTTTAGAATCGGCAGGGCAGGCTTCACACTCTCAGACTGGGTTATACTTTGAGTATCATCTCGCCAGGTTTCTGGGCAAAATAATTTTCCACCTGAATTCTTACTGCTTGACAAGCCATGAACTGTCATCCTTGATGGATAGGATGGTGGGAGAAAAGCTACCACTTCATTAAGGGCATAGGTTAACTGGGGGTGATTGATTTTCCATAGCTCTGAGAAAGCCTACAAATCCTTTGAATAAACACCAGTTTGACAGTGAAAACAGTTTGCCCCTTTTCCTTTGAGGGCAGCAGACAGAGTAAATATTGACAAATGGGCAGGTTTACTTTTCTAAGAGGTCCGAGGCAGGTAAACGGGGTAAGGGATACATGCTTTGGTTGAGACATCATGAACAGAGGGAAAGCCATTTTCTTTAAGCTGTTTGGCGTGGTAATTGGTGTGAATGTGAGTTCATGAGATTGAGTTGTCAAGTTGGAATTTTGTAAGACAGGGTGCTCAACCTGGGCACCAAAATCACCTCCTAATTATTTATAAATAATTGCTGTCCAATTACTTGAACAGCAAAATTATCTGAGGCTTGATTCCTGACATTCTCATAGGGAAGGCATAAGGTGGAGCCCTGGCATCCATCTGTATGTTTATAAAGTTCCCCAGTGGCTTTGATGTTAGCCAAGACGATGAGCCTTTCTTAAGAGAAAACTTTTGAGCACAACATGATCCCTGATCCCTGGCAACCTCTTGAATGTGCTGGATGGTTGTGAGAGCTTGGGGACAGAGTAGATGATTTGATGCAGAGCCATTACCTTAACCTAACGCTTTTAATTACCACCTGTCAGTTCATTATACTGTGGTGGCTTGCATGTTGCTATGATGCTGGAAGCTATACCACCAGTATTTCAAATACTAGCATGGTCACCCATGGCAGACAGGTTTCAGTGGACTTCCAGATTAAAACAGACCAGGAGGAAAGACTTGGTGATCTACTTCCAAAAATTAACCAATGAAAACCCTGTGGATCACAACAGAATATTATCAGATGTAGTGCTGGAAGATGAACCCCCTAGGTTGAAAGGCCCTATGCAATAGCCACAACAATGGATTCCAAAGTACCAGTGATCATGAAGATGGTGCAGGACTGGGCAACATTTTTGTTCTGTTATGCATCAGGTCACCATGAGTTAGAGCCAACTCAATGGCAACCAGCAACAACAACAATGCAACTTGGACATTGTTAGGAAGAAAGCCTTCTTAAGTACAAAGGCAGAAGCTCAAGTTATCCATGTCACTTCTCTGCCTCCAACTCACCGGTGGCTTCCAATGATCCTCAGAATAAAATCCAGATCCTTCCCATGGCCTGCACCGCTCCATCCAGGCCACCTACCCATGTAATAATCCTGTCTTGCTTCACCCTTCCTTGCTCATTGTATTTAGGGCTCAGTGGCCCGCTGTCAGCCCACCAGAGATGAGATCCTTCCTCTTCAAGACCCCTCTATACATGCAACCCCCTCTGCCTGGGCTCTCTATAGTATGCTCCTCTATAAGGCCTTCTCTGACACCCCTCTTCAAGGTATACCCCGTTTTTCTCTCTCTGCCCACACTCTGTTTCTTTATTTATGTAAATGGCTGGTGTCTTGTTTATTGTTTGTCTCCCCATCAGACTATAAGTTCCATGAGAGCAAGGAAATGTCTCTTTCCACCACCATTGTATTCTCAGAGTCTGGTATATTAAGTAAATGGTCCATAAGGTTTACTCGGTGAGTGAAGGAACACATGCAGAGCTGAATGGACTCATTGTCAGCTCACAAAGAGGCCATGGAGGCCATAGTCTGAAGTTACAGTGGTTGAGACTGCTTTTCTAAGAAAGACACATTTAGGGCCAAAGAATGAGGCAGCATTCCTTGCTTCCTTAGTAAATGGTCCTCCAAGTCTCCTGGCATTTCTTTTTCCTGTTGAGACAACTCTCTCTCTCAGTTCACTCCAGGCTCTCCCTACCTCCCTGACTCATGAAATGCTGTTGTTTCCTTTTTCAGGGAAAGTCACAGGCCATTGGGAAAGACTCCTTCAACACTGTTTCTCCTTTTCTCATTCCCATCCAACATATCTTCATTCATGTCCATTCCTTCTCTACCCTAGTCTCTCAGAGGGTAAGATGCCCTGTGCAAAGGGTAAAGACTAGGTCTGGGCATGGGACTAGAGGAGTCTTTGGGTCCCAAAGGAAGCTCTAACAAAAAGACAGGCTCCAATATGTCTTAGCTACATTTAGCAGCCTCAGCCTTCTGGATTAGCCTTTGCAGGAGGGTCCATCCTAGCCAGGGCCATTGGGGCCATGGCTTCTCACCAGATCCCTCATTCATACCTAACACCTAGTAACCAGATAAAGATAAAATCAGGGTTACCTTCAAGGTCATTTAGTCAGATTTTAGCATCTCTTTTCAGCTTCAACACATACACCACCACTACCATCGAGGGGCAAAAAAAACCCCAAAAGTTGGGGGAGAGGTGATTGTCATCATATAATTAGATTGAAAAGTTTAAAATACAAAGCTAGTTGAATTAACACTTTATGGAAATGGCTTTTAGCTGCTGTCATTGCTGAACACAGTAGCCTGGGATGGCAGGAAAGATAGGAAGACAAGGGGCTTGGAATCAAACCTGGCTTGCATCCTGCCTAGACTGCTTACTGGACTTTGATAAGTCACTTTACCTTTGATCCTCAGTGACGTAGCCTTAAAAATAAGGATGCTTTTTAATGTTTTGAGGATTAAATCATATACTATAACTGTACATTTCTGGTGTGTAATGAATACAGAGAATAATATTATTGCTATCAAAGACCACAGCCTTCAGTATGGACTACAACTCAACATAAAGAAAATAAAAATCCTCACAACTGGACCAATGAGCAACATCATGATAAATGGAGAAAAGATTGAAATTGTCAAGGATTTCATTTTACTTGGACCCACAATCAACAGCCATGGAAGCAGCAGTCAAGAAATCAAAAGATACATTGGATTGGGCGAATCTGCTGCAAAGGACCTTCTCAAAGTGTTGAAGAGCAAAGATGTCACCCTGAAGACTAAGGGGCGCCTGACCCAAACCATGGTATTTTCAATTGTATCATATGCATGTGAAAGCTGGGCAGTGAATAAGGAAGGCTGAAGAAGAGTTGATGCCTCTGAATTGTGGTGTTGGTGAAGAATATTGAATATACCATGGACTGCCAAAAGAACGAACAAATCTGTCTTGGAAGAAGTGCGGGCAGAATGCTCCTTAGAGGCAAGGATGGTGAGACTGCGTCTTACATACTTTGGATATGTTGTCAGGAGGGATCAGTCCCTGGAGAAGGACATCACGCTTGGCAGAGTACAGCGTCAGTGGAAAAGAGGAAGACCCTCAAAGAGGTGTATTGACACAGTGGCTGCAACAATGAGCTCAAGCATAACGATTGTAAGGATGGCACAGGACTGGGCAGTGTTTCGTTCTGTTGTGCATAGGGTCGCTATGAGTCAGAACCGACTTGACGGCACCTAACAACAACAACATCATTGTTGGAAACCCTGGTGGCATAGAGGGTAAGAGCTATGGCTGTTAGCCAAAAGATCGGCAGCTCAAATCCACCAGGCGCTCCTTGGAAACCCAATGGGGCAGTTCTACTCTGTCCTATGGGGTTGCTATGAGTTGGAATCAACTTGATGGTGAATTTTCTTTTTTTTTTTTTTTAATTGTTGTTAGGTGCCATTGAGTCGGTTCCAACTCATAGCAACCCTATGTACAACAGAACAAAACACTGCCTGGTCCTGTGCCATCCTCACAATCTTTGTTATACTTGAGCCCATCATTGCAGCCGCTGTATCAGTCCATCTCCTTGAGGGTCTTTCTCTTTTTCACTGACCTCCTAATTTACCAGGTATAATGTCCTTCTCCAGGGACTGGTCCCTCCTGATAACTTGTCCAAAGTATGTGAGACGAAGCCTGCCATCCTCCCTTCCAAGAAGCATTCTGGCTGTACTTCTTCCAAGACAGATTGTGCATTTTTCTGATAGTCCATGGTATATTCAATATTCTTCACCGACACCATAATTCAAAGGCATGAATTCGTCTTTGGTCTTCCTTATTCATTGTCCAGCTTTTACATGCATTTGAGGTGACTGAAAATGCCGTGGCTTGGGTCAGGCGCACCTTGATCCTCAGAGTGACATCTTTGCTTTTTAACCCTTTAAAGAGGTCTATTGCAGCAGATTTGCCCAATGCAATGCGTCTTTTGATTTCTTGACGGCTGCTTTCATGGGTGTTGACTTTGGATCCAAGTAAAATTAAGTCCTTTACAACTTCGATATTTTCTCCGATTATCACAATATTGTTTATTGGTCTAGTTGTGAGTATTTTTGTTTTCTTTGTGTTGAGGTGCAATCCATACTGAAGGCTATAGTCTTTGATCTTCATCAGTAAGTGCTTCAAGTCTTCTGCATTTTCAGGAACCAAGATTGTGTCATCTGCATATCACAAGTTGTTAATGAATCTTCCTCTAATCCTGATTCCTCGTTCTTCTTCACATAGTCCAGCTTCTTTGATTGTTTGCTCAGCATACAGATTAAATAAGTGTGGTGAAAGGATGCAACCCTGACGCACACCTTTTCTGCTTTTAAACCATGAAGTATCCTTTGTTCTGTTCGAATGACTGCCTCTTGGTCTAGGTACAAGTTCTGCACAATTAAGTGTTCTGGGATTCCCATTCTTCACAATGTTATCCATAATTTGTTATAATCCACACAGTCGAATGCCTTTCATAGTCAATAAAACACAGGTGAACATCTTTCTGGTGTTCTTTGCTTTCAGCCAAGATACATCTGACATCAGCAATTATATCCCTCGTTCCATGTCTTCTTCTGAATCTGGCTTGAATTTCTGAAAGTTTCCTGTGGATGTATTGCTGCAACTGCTTTTGAATGATTTTCAGCATGATATTTTAGAATAATACTGTTGTTGTTGTTAGGTGCTGTCAAGTCAGTTCTGACTCATAGGGACCCTATGCACAACAGGATGAAACACTGTGCGGTCCCTGCACCATCCTCACAATCCTTGTTATACTTGAGCCCACTGTTGCAGCCACTGGATCAGTCCATCTTATTCAAGGTCTTGCTCTTTTTCGCTGACCCTCTACTTTACCAAGCATGATGTCCTTCTGCAGGGACTGATCCCTCCTGATAACATGTCCAAAGTGTGTGGGATACAGTCTCGCCATCCTTGCTTCTGAGGAGCATTCTGGTTGCACTTCCTCCAAGACAGCTTTGTTCATTCTTTGGCAGTCTATGGTATGTTCAATACTTTTCGCCATCCCCACAATTCAAAGGTGTCAATTCTTCTTCAGTCTTCCTTAGTCATTGTCCAGCTTTCACGTGCATAGGAGGCGATTGAAAACGCCATGTCTTGGATCAGGCACAACTTAGTCTTTTCAACACTTAAAGAGGTCTTTTGCAGCAGATTTGCCCAGTGCAATGCATCTTTTGACATCTTGACTGCTGCTTCCATGGCTGTTGGTTGTGAATCCAAGTAAAATGAAATCCTCGACAACCTTAATCTTTTCTCCATTTATCATGATGTTGTTTATTGGCCCAGTTGTGAGGATTTTTGTTTTCTTTATGTTGAGATGTCATTCATCCTGAAGGCTGTGGTCTTTGATCTTCAACAGTAAGTGCTTCAAGTCCTCTTCACTTTCAGCAACCAAAGTTGTGTCATCTGCATAACACAGGTTATTAGTGAGTCTTCCTCCAATTCTGATGCGCAGTTCTTCTTCATGTAGTCCAGCTTCGTGGATTATTTACTCAGCATACAGATTGAATAGGTATGGTGAAATGATACAATTCTGACGCACACCTTTCCTGACTTTAAACCATGCAGTATCCCCTTGTTCTGTTTGAACAACTGCCTCTTTATCCATGTACAGATTCCTCATGAGCACAATTAAATGTTCCAGAATTCTCATTCTCCACAATGTTATCCATAATTTGTTATGATCCACACAGTCGAATGCCTTAGCATTTATTAAGGGCTTATTATGTTTCAGGAACTTTTCTAAATGCTTTACCTGTATTAACACATTTGACTCTCACAACAACCTTATGGATGTTGTCTCCAATTTACAGATTCAGAAATTGAGGCTTAGAGAGGTGGAGGAACATACCAGAAAGTAGAGACCCAGGATTTGTATACAAGAGGCTGGACCTCAACTACCATTATTATCACTGTCCTTCTGTTGGTAAAAATTTCTCTCCTTATGCATGAGTTTACTAGGGTTCTTCCGTGTTGAAACAAGGGAAGAGATGAAATATCACTTCAAATCCTTCGGCATGAATCTGCAGATGAAAGTAGAAGGATCTTTCCCAGATTGTGAATATAGGTCCCTATGTTGGCTGAGAACATCATGTTTTTTTAATACATTTGGCCATGAGGAAAGTATATTTGAATTATAAGGGCTATCATTTGTTATGGATGCTATCATTCCTTCTCTCTGCAAAAATCCTCTCTGTCTGAACTTGACCTATGATGGGAGGTCTTACCTGAGTGGGGCAGCCCAGTGCACTTTTGCTTCCTTCTCCTTTTGGCATGTGATTTCTACTGGTCCCGGGTGCCCTCAGCACTCCTGGACTATACCAGAAAGTCACCTTTCTCATCAGCAAAGGTCTATCAGTTCAGTCTTACGTGAGTCAGAATTTCCAGACATTTATAGCTGTAGATAATTCCATTCGTGCTGTCTTCACTAGGTATGTTCTCAGGGGTGGATTATCCAATAGGCAAGATAAGCATGGTGCTTATCTTACTTACCAGATACTCTGTAGCTTCACCCATGTGAAATTGTTCACAACAGATTAGTAAGTAAGCACAAGTAATCCCATGCTTACTTTGATTACTGGGTCATCCACCCCTGTCAGAGATTGTAAATTTGAAAGGAGGCTTTGATTCTGTTGGAAGGCCTGGTGGGGTTGGAAGAGAGACAAAGGCCAGCCATACCTAGAAGCAGAATCTTTAATGTGATGAAAAAATGTGAAATCTTTCACTATAGATGATCTGGTAAACAAGGTAAGTACCATGCTTACCTTACCTATTGAATAATTCACCCCTGCATATGCTACAATTACCTGCTTCAGGGACCTACTGCTCAGGAATGTCATTTCAATGTGGACAACAGAGCTAGTCTCAGTTTCCTGTCTCTTTTTCCATTGGTCAGTGCTAGCTGTGGCAGTGTGGAGGGTTTTAGCATTCCCTTGACACCTCAGAAGAAAAATGCCTGCTCCCCCTCCTTCTCCTGAACACTGAAGTCACTGACACCATTGACCCCATGTCTCATCCATTGTAACTCTAACCTAATTCCTCCTAACTCTAACAGATTGAGGTTTAATTGTTCCTTTCATTTCCTCATCCATCTATGAATCCACCCACCCAGCCACCCAGACAGCCACCCATCCACCCACCCACCCACCCACCCATCCACCCATCCACCCGTCCGTCCGTCCATCCGTCCGTCCATCCATCCATCCATCCATCCATCCATCCAACCATCCATCATAAGCACTTATGAAGCACCTATTGTGAACTATCCAGTTCTAAGTGCTGGGGAATCAGTAGTGAAGCAGACATTCAGTTCACGCCTCCAAGGAGGTCACTACATCGCACCTACTGTCTTTTAGGTTGCATTTGTTATGGATCATCTCCGTGCTTTCTAACTTTCACTCAGTCACCGCCTGTACACATTTTGCCACATTCACATATGGCTTGTACTGTTACTTGCTTAATATTTTTCTTTAAATAAACTTACTTGTTTTCTTAAATAAGTTGTTTTTAAAAGGAAGCTTTATCTCACTGCTAACATCATGCATTTGATGTAATAGTTGTATATTTTCATAAAGTCATTAAAATAAATACGTACAATGCTTCTCTATGTACTACCTAAAATCGTCTCATGTCTCACTAACGTTAACAGTGGTGGTTAAGGTTGTGTGTCAACTTGGCTGGGCCATGATTCTCAGTGGTTTGGCAGTTGTGTAACAGTGTAGTTTGGCAGTTATGTAGTGATATAATTTGTCAGTTATGTAATGATGTAGTTGTCCTCTATGATATGATCTGATATGATCAGCCATTCAGTTGTGAGAGGAGTTTCCTTGAGGGTGTGGCCTGCATGCAACATATATATGGACATTCTGGCAAAGCATGCTTACTTGCTCTGAATTCTGCATCCGACTCATCATCATCTGACCTCTGGTTCTTGGTACTTGAGCCAGTGGCCTGCTGTCTTACCTGCCAGTCTTGGATCCGTCAGCCTCCGCAGCTCATGAACCAGTGGACTGCTGTCTGACTTGCCAATCTTTGGTTTGTCAGCCCTTCAGCTACATGAATCAGAAGCCTCCAGCCTGATGCCTAAGCCACAGACTTGAGACTTGCCAGCCTCTACAGCCATGTGAGCCATTTCCTTGAGATAAATGTCTCTCTATATATACATGCTTCACTGGTTTTGCGGAAACCCTGGTGGTGTAGTGGTTAAGTGCTACGGCTGCTAACCAAACGGTCAGCAGTTTGAATCTGCCAGGCGTTCCTTGGAAACTCTGTGGGGCAGTTCCACTCTGTCCTATAGGGTCACTATGAGTTGGAATCGACTTGACGGCACTGGGCTTGGGCTTGGAGCTCACTGGTTTTGCTTCTCTAGAGAACACAGCTGAAGACAGTAACTATACCACAGTTTGATGAGCTGGATTATTTCATATTTATTCTATGAAATCACCCTGAAGTAAATATGATCCCCCATTCCCAGACGTAAATTCTCAAATGAGGCAATTAATTTTCATAAGAATATACAGTTGGAGGAGCTTGGGTGGCACAAGCACCTAGCCTAAAAGTTGGAGGTTCAAACCCACCCAGTGGCTCCATGGAAGAAAGGCCTGGAAAACTGCTTCTCTGAACATTACAGCCAAGAAAATTCTATGGAGTAGTTCTACCCTGTAACACGTGGGGTCGCTATGAGTTGGCAGCTGACAACAACAGTTGGGAAGAGTTGGGACCAAGAATTAAACTCATCCCTCCTGGTTCCAAGTCCAGCAAACTGGGAGTTGAGACCCATCAGAAGATCATAAAATTAATTTTATCAGTTGCCATCAACATGTTAAAAAATTGAATAGAATCTAACAAAGTGTAGAACATCTTAGACTATATTGCAGTTAGTAAGGTTAAATATATAAAAAAAAAACCAAACCTGATGCCATCGAGTTAATTTTGACTAATAGCAACCCTGTAGGAAAGAGTAGAACTTCTTTATGGGGTTTCCAAGGAGGGGCTGGTTGATTTGAACTGTGGATCTTTTGGTTAGCAGCTGAGTCCTTAACCATTGCGCCATCAGGGCTCCTGGTTAAGTATAGGTTTGTGAAATTTCAGTTTCTTGTTATTTGTACTGGATTATTATGTAAAATATGTATCTTACTGTGGGGGCTATGGTCCAAAACGTTTGAAAGCCACTGCTCTGCCTTGCCATGCTAGTTAAAAACTGGGCTGCCGTGTTGGTACTGCTGGCCGACAAGGACCACTGCATTGTCCAGGTCCAGAGGCTGCCATTCACACCATCTTCAAATCTGACCCACTGCCTGTTTTTGTAAAAAAAATATTTATCAGAAGACAGACATTATTTAGTGTCTATGGCTGCTTTCATGATACAAATAGGGTTGCCAGATTTAGCAAATAAAAATACAGGTGTCCTGTAATTTTTCTGACAACCATAACACAACAGCAGAGTTGAGTATTCGCGACTGAAGCTGTTTGGCCTGAAAAGCTAAAAATATTTACTATCTGACCCTTTGCAGAAAAAAGTTTGCCGCTCCCTGTTCTATATGAACGGCACCCTCTGAAATTGTGAAGTGTCCAGCTTATGGAGATGTACGTGGAGGCTCTGTGGCTGGCCAGTGGCCTCTTGAAGTTGCTCTTTCTTCCATTGCATTTTAGTGTTTTCTTCTCTTTAGGGCTGTGAACCAAGGCTGTGTGAACAAAAAGAGCTGAGCTTTCCCTCTCAGGAACTGTCCTGCCAATCTCTTCCAGAACCACCCTTTATTCCTGCTCCTGGCTGCCCCCTTCACTACTGATGCTCTTCCCAAGCCTCTGGCCTCCTAGGACGTATGAATGGAAGACTTTGGACCCTTTCTGTAATAAACCCTGAGTGACACCCTTAAACAGAGGAGTGGGGTTTGGGAATAATGTGAAAAACTGTGAAATTCTCCCAATGTGAAGGGCCCAGCCCAGTTTTGGACAATGAGTCATGGCCCCAGCCAAGATGTTCTCATTATAACTCTCTGCTGACCTCCTTGGAGGAGAGAAAGCTGTTGCCTGCAAAAACAGGCAGCTTCTCAGTTCTTCATGCTTCCCTGTCCTCCTGCGTGGCCCTGCCTCACGCCCTGGTGGTCTTATTTCACACATTCCTCCATCTCTCTGTCCAGCTTCTTCCTGAATCACTGCCTCCTCTCACTTATTGGGAACATGGGCCCCTGTCTGAGGCCCATCCATGTACAATAACTACAATCATAGAAGTGATAGCTCAGCCCTGTGCTGGTCTGGTCATGCCTGGAATGATGCTTTTGACCCCAGGACCATATGTCAATGTGAACATCAGCATCTGGAAGAGAAAGCCAGAAGTGCCTAGACACTGTTTTTGCAGAATGTTTGAGTGAATGTTAATTCTGATGGAATATCTATCCATCACCATCTCTAGGTCCTCCATTTTATACTTGAAACAAGGGAAGGTTAAGAAAATCCACCAAAGTCATAGTGGAGAAACAGTGACTGCATGGTATACAGAGAGCTTGAATGTGATGGTAGCCTTTCAATGGGGGTGAAACTAATAAACTTTCTTTGTTTTTCTTTTATAGGATCATCATTGTTGTCATCTTTGACATCCTTGTCATCTTCAGTGTGACTGTGGTCTTTATAACTAACATTTATCGAGCACTCACTGTGGACCAAGTACCAGGGTAAGCACTTTTTACATATTACCTTATTTAAACTCAGAACAACCATATGAGGTAGGTATTATTATCCTTGTTTTATAGATGTGGAAACTGAAGAACAGAGAAGTTGAGTCACTCAGCTAGTAATGTTGGACCAGCTCTTAAATACAACTCTGCTTGACTTGTATGCCTGTTTGCCTATCGCTGGTTCTCCTGTGCCCAGGACACTGTCTGGCACGAAGTAGGTGCTCAATAAATATCTGTGGCGTGAACAAATGTATGTCACCAAAGTTGGGGCTCTTGACTATTTTGTTGGTGGGTCTCAAACTTGCCTCATCATTAGTTTGTGTCAAGAGCTTTTAAGAAAAGAGACACTCCGGACCCCTCTCTGGAGATTCTGAAGTGAGGCCCAGGAATCTGACTTTTAACAAATTTCCACCAGATTATGATGCAGCTGGCACAGACTCTGCCTGTGGACCAGAATTTGGCACGCACTGCTGCCACGCTATACTGCCTCATGAAAAATTTGCATTTTAAAAAATACTTCTGTAGAACACATAAAACCACAATTTATGTTTCACAATTCATGTGGCTGATCTCATGTCCTCCGGAAAGTCCATCCACATTTCAGAATGTTATAAATTCCTTTTTTTCTGGGATATCAGGACATAACATTGGATCCCGGGAGGCAATTGGCCCTCCCTGACATAGCCCCAAAAGTCACAGAGCCACATAGCCTCTTATTTCTTGTTCTCAGTCTAATTCTCTTTCCACCAAAGAAATTGGCCTCCCTTGTTCATTCTAGCTGAGAGAAGACTCAGATAATTCTAGCAAGTGCCTTTAAATATCAGCGGGCTCTTGAGAAAAGGAAACTTTCATGTTCTAGGTAACCTCCAAGGTAAACCTAAAACTCCTGGCGAGGGAGGGAGGATTTTGTGTCCTGGTTTTCCAGGAGCATTCCAATTTATTCCTGTTGTCCTGGTGTAATTATTAATAGTGCCCTTATTTAGTTTCAAATATGGACCTGTTTTGAACAATAAATTATGTGGTCGTTCTACCTAAAACCAGAGGGAGAAAGAGGTAAGTTTCTGTTCACTGTAAGAAAGAAATCTCCAAGAGACGTGGGGAAAAAAAGAAAAAAATGCACTTGGGCTTCCAAGTTAGGGTGTGAGTTTCCTGTTAACTGGGGGTGTTAAAGCAGAAGGCGCACGGCTATTTGTCGAGGAAGATGGAAAGGAAGTCAAGCATCCAGTGGGTAGCCTTGGCGATCCCTTCAGACTAAGTTTCCAAAATTCCAAGGGGGCAGCAGACTCTATGGTGCCTGAGCTGTGGTAGGGGTGTATGCCACACCCACACCCACATGGAAAGAAGCAGGAATAGCAGAGCCTGTCTTTCTTCCTTTGGGCTGAAGGCCACTCCATGGTCAGCAAATGCAAGATGTTTTCCCACTACTGAAGAATTGGAGAAGGCTCAAGGTATTTAGGATTTGGCTCTCAACATCACAGCCCAGATCCAATGGCCTCTGCTGAGCAGGCTGGGCAAATCCTCAGGATGTCAGTGCATCAGGATGGGCTTCCTTTCCTGGGGACCAGACCCATATCTGCTCCCATCCATCTTTGTGAAAAGCACACAGAATTTAGGCCACTACTCTGCTCCCCACCCTTTCCGTCCTCAGATCACTGGGCAAATATCCATTTGCCCTTTGGTGGAGTCTGACCCCTGCTCACACTGAGTATCTTAGAGCTTGCTGTGCAAAGTGTTAGGGAGTTTCCCAACATTCTTCAAGGGACTTATCACTTCCCGTTCTGCCCTACCCCCTACCCCCTACCCCCTTACATAATTAGACTCTAAGGCGCTGGCCTCTGTGAATTTCCTCAAGATCACGCAGTGCATTGATGGCAGAGCTGGGGGCTCAAACTCAAGAGATTGCAGGGGGAGACTAACTGTAGTATTGCACATCTTCCTAAGTGGATCCAGAGTGGCAGAAACCAATGGTACAAAGTCCCAGGGCCTGACCCGACAACCCAGGCTAGGACACTTTCTTTTGCTGATACATAATTGAAGCTTCTGGTCCCTAGGCTGTACCAAGGAGAGAATGTAAGACAGATATTGTCAGAGTCTAGGTTTGGTTTGACAGAAGCCCTGGTGGCACAGCGGCCAAAGCACTCGGCACCAGAAGGTTGGCTCTTTGAACTCACCAGCCGTTCTGAGGGAGAAAGATATGGCAGTGTTCTTCTGTAAAGATTACAGCCTTGGAAACGTTATGGGGTAGTTTTACCCTGTCCTAGAGGTTCTCTACAAGTCGGAATTGACTCAACAGCAGTGGGTTTGGTTTTTTTTTTTTTCTTTCTTAGGTTTGGTTTTGGGATGAGAGTCTAATGATGAACTGATGGTGTGTGTTAATCATGCATGCTGTTTGGAGATTCCTTTGCTGTTCTTCCTCCTCAGAAGAGTGAAATTTGAATGGCCAAGGAGATAATGATATCAAAGATAAGAAAGTTTAGTATTGGACATGGTCTTGGAAGTCATTAAGCCTAGCATCATTCTCAGTGTAGGAAGGTCTTTTATTACGTCCTTAATGGGTGGCAGAATTATATGACTTATTTTCTTACATTATAAATAACATTGTGCACTTTTTAAAAATTGTGTTACCTTCTAGTTATAAAATATTACGTACTCAGTGTTGAAAATGGGAATGCATAAAATATTACAAAGAAGCGGAAAAAAAAATACACAACTCTGCAATCTAGAGTCAACTACTGTTAACAATTTCACAAATAAATTTTATCTTTTTGTGACCTTCTTTCTTTATATAAATCTTATTCTTAATGAACAAAAACTAATGTTAATTTATATTACCTTTCTCTTGAATAATGCAAGAACCTAGAACTCAAACTCCATTTATCTCCTGCTGTTGTTGTGTGTTTTAAGCTCTCTGAAAATGTATTTTAAACCCCACAAGACATTATTATTTTTGTTTTTATATTCATTTAGTCATGGATATAAATATTCATTTAGATTTACTCACATATTTACCACCTTTGGAGCTCTTCATTTTTCCTGGATTTTCATTTCTCTCATGTCTGAATAACACACTTTAGAATATTTTTAGCAGGGTAGGGTTGTTGGTCCAAACACTCTCAGTTTCAGAATGAAAATGACTTTATTCCATTTTTGTTCTTGAAAGATGATCTTGCAACACAGAAAATACTCAACTGGCTATTATTATTATTTTCAGTTCCAGTTGAGGTTATCCAGTTCCACTGAGGTTATCATTCCACTATTCCTTGTGCTCTAGCTTCCATTGTTGCTATTAAGAAGTCAGCTGCCAGTTTATTGATTTTTTGGAGGTAATCTTCTTTAATTTATTTTTTGGTTGTTTTCTGACATTTAACTATGACATATCTATGTGTAGACTTCTTTTTCTAAAGTCGTGATTGGAGTTTTTTAAATATGCATATTGATATTAGTTTTTAGAAAATTCTCAGCCATGACTTCTTCAAATATTGTTTCTGTCTTATTCTCTCCCTCCTTCCCTTCTAGGACTCCAATTAAACATATGTTTGACCTTATCACTTTGTCCTCTGACTCATATTCTCCCATCTGTATTTTTCATCTCTTTTTCTATGTGATACATTCTGTATTGTAGCTCTTACCGCTGTTCTCTTCCATACCTGCCTTGCCTGTTTTATTTGTGGTATATGTCTTCCAAGAGGCAGGTGTCATGCCAGTCCCTTTAGTACTCCTTACCCAGTTGTTTTCTGAGAGTTTAAGTCTCTGAACATTAAAAAAAAAAAAAAAAAAAAAGTTTCTAATGTGAAGGAAGACAGGGGAAAAAAGAGCATGAGGACAGTGACCAGGTATCTCTAAAATCAATAACTAGCAGGAGGAGGGATACTTACCTATTTTCTGGTTAGGATGACGATGAATGGCAAGCAGATTTCAGTTTACACGCTATCTTAGTTATCTAGTGCTGCTATAAAAGAAACACCACAAGTGGGTGGCTTAAAAAAAGAGAAATTTATTCTCTGACAGTTTAGAAGGTCAAATTCAGGGCGCCAGCTCAAGGGGAAGGCTTTTTCTCTCTGTTGTCTCTGGGGAAAGGCCCTTGTCATCAATCTTCCTCTAGTCCAGGAGCTTCTCAGCACAGGGACTCCAGGTCCAAAGGATGTGCTCTGCTCTTGGTTCTTCTTTCCTGGTGGTAGGCAGTGCCTCTCCTCTTTGCTTGATTCTCTCTTTTATATCTCAAAAGAGATTGACTCAAGATGCAACTTAATCCTATAGATTGAGCCCTGCCTCATTAACATAACTGCCTCTAATCCTGCCTCATTAACATCATAGAGGATAGGATTAACAACACATAAGAAAATTATGTCAGATTACAAAATGGAGGACAACCACACAATACTGGGAGTCATGGCCTACACTTTTAGGGGACACAATTCAATCCATAACACATGCCAATCAGTTAATTGGTTGTGGCAACTGAAACACTGCTGACAAGGACTCAGAGTTCATATTCGTTATATATTGAAGTCCTAACTCCTGTGCCTGTGAATGTGATTTTGTTTAGAAATAGGGTTTTTATTTTGTTATGCTAATGAAGTCATATCAGAGTAGGAGAGTAGGGTGGGTTCTAAACCCAATCCACTCTGAGTGACGTCTTAAAGGTTTTATGAGTACAGACACAGAGGGACACACACAAGGAGAGACACAATATAATCATGAAGCCAGATGCATCTATAAGCAGTAAAGGAATGCCAAGAATTGCCAACAACCACCAAAAGCCAGGAGAGAGGCACAGGGAAGAAAGTGACATGGCTGAGGTCCTGATTTGGACCTCTAGCCTCCAGCCCTGTGAGAAAATAAATTTCTGTTCTTTAGAGCCACTCGCTTTGTGGTATTTTGTTACGGCAGTCCTAGGAAACTAAGACACCATATGAGCTCAGTGTGGAAGAATTCTGAAATAGATTAGTAATGCCTGCCATGGGTTTGGGAGGGAGATGAACCATATATTTGCTGTCATCAACTCAGATCTTAAACTTCTTAGCCAGGAATCCTAAAGTATGGGACCGACAAAGGGTCTTCATATACGCTTTCTGGTAGATGTAATGTGTATGATGCTTCTAATTTGTTGTCATGGTTGCTATAGTCATCATTGTTGTTTTAATCCAGTTCCATATGGTTAATGGAAAATATGTCCATTGGTAATTTTTTCTTTAACTTCATATAAATTTTAAGGGGATGCTACATGAGGCTACATCAAGTTCTGCTGGTTAGATCCCATTTTATATTAGAAAATGCAGTATTACTGATGGATAAAAGCACCAGGCTGTTAGAGATCATCAGAGTTCTAATCTTGGCACTGCTACTCAAAAACCATGTGATTTTCTTAATAGCTGGCCCCTGCCTAGATCTCCAGCTCATCTCCCAGTGTTCTCTCCTTCCCATGGAAAAAGTGGGAGAGACAATATTGAATGATCACACAGATTGGGAACTGTTTGTGGTTGTCATGGATTGAAGTATGTTCCCCCAAAAGTGTGTGTTTCAACTTGGTTAGGTCATGTGTGGTTGTCCTCCATTTTGTGATTGTAATTTTATGTTGAGAGCATTAGGGTGGAATTGTAACACCACCCTTACTCCGATTACCTCCCTGATCCAAGGTAAAGGGAGTTTCCCTGGGGTGTGGCCTGCGCTACCTTTTATCTCTCAAGAGATGAAAGGGAAGCAGTCAGAGAGTTGGAGACCTCATACCACCAAGAAGGAAGCACAGGAACAGAATACATCCTTTAGACCCAGGGTCCCTGTGTGAAGAAGCTCCTCTTCCAGGGGAACATTGATGAGAAGGCCAGCAGAGAAAGAAAGCCCTCCCCAGAGCCAACGCCCTGAATTTGGACTTGTAACCTACTAAAAAAAACTGTGAGAAAATAAATTTCTCTTTGTTAAAGCCATCCACTTGTGGTATTTCTGTTATGGCAGCACTAGATGACTAAGACAGTAGTCTACAAAATAGACAGGGGCTTAATATCTAGAACATACAAGAAATGTCAGGCATTCCAAAATAAACAAAAAAAAGGGCAATGGATTTGACCATAAAGCAGAAGAGGAACTCCAAAAGGTGAATAATAATACAAAGAGATGCTGAAGTTTCCTAGAAATTAGACAAATGCAAATTAAAAGAACAATACCCCTTTTACACTAATCAGGAGGGCAAGATGATTGGCTAGATGTCGCCAAGTGTGGGAGGCACTATGAACTGAGAAGTAGGATTGACTTACTGATTATACCTGAGGGCAGGAGTAGGAGAGAGAGAGTGAGAGCACAAGAAAACTTGGCATTTGGTAGATGCACATTAAATGCATAAATAAACGTATAACTGAATGAGGATCATTTCCTTCTTGCTTAATGGAAATATTTATTTCCATAATAGCAGGAATGAAATCCCAGCTAGAGATTGGAAGTCAGTCTGTCTCTATAAATTCCAATCCCAATGCCCAGGATTTCCACCCAACAGATGCTTTTTGCATTGTGAGACACCCAGGCATGTGGGCTGCCTAGATTCATGTGTTTGCTCCATCCTTCATCACTCCATTTCCTGGGAAGGATCGAGAGTCTGTGGGGGCCTTATGCTAGCCTTGCATGTTTTCCGTTTCATGTTTCAACCAATAAATGAGAGGACTCTCTCACAGGCCACTTAACATGTATCACAGACATTTCCTTGGACAAATGATCTCTTCTCCTTCCTCTGGGAACCCAAAGCCTGAATGATCTGCAGATCTGATAGGGATGGAGAGCTGGGTGAAAACACCCAGTAGCTGAAGATGGACCATCTCTTGTTGAACCCTGTGACTTGAAGTGGAGTAGCCTGACCTCACATACATCAGTGTCTCACAGCACAGGTGGGTCTACCTTGGGGTCAGCAAGGCTGCATATGTGGAGGAGATAACATCTGGGTGACTACACCCATGGAATGATGCTATCAGCAGCTGGGACTGGGCATTGGGTCACTTTGTCTCATCCTACCCCTTTCATTTTACTTTTTAAACTTCAGCTTTTTCTGTAAATGAATGAGGGGGCAATTTTAGCAGGAATGGAAGGGGGAATTGTTTCTGAGTACTGTTTCATCTTCCAGGCTCATCATTACCAGCCAAAGTAATATGAAATTAAAACTGAGGTTTGGCTGTCCACTGCCACGAGCAGAAATCTAAGACTATAATACATAAAACACAACCTTTTAGAAAAATAAAAATGTGTGCAAAGCCACAGAGCTCAGAAATAGACTTTGGCTCCTCTGCTAAGCTACCCCTCCCCTTTTTTTTTCTCTGCCAGATCTAACCCTAGAGGGAACTGACGGCATCCTCGATACCGTCCCTCCAGATGGAAAAAGGAGAGGATAGTAAAAAAGGGAAAGTAAGGCTGGCATTCTGAGAATGGAAAAATATAAAGGTTGAAAAATTGGGAGGGGGGGTTCTCTACTTAGGAAGGAAGAACTCAAGAGGGAGAATATTGTCCAAAGACAGTGGTAGCAGGGTCGCCTGCTGTATGGTTCATCTCAGGAGATGCTTGCCTCTAGACCTCAAATCGAGCCACATTTTGCTCCGGGAATTCTTAACTTCATTCTAAAATAGAATTTGTAAAGACAAGTTGGAAGTAACTTTTATGTGGTTGTTTTCTAAAAATCTCTTTTCTTCAACAGACGAATCAACAACACTTTGCTCTAAGCAACAAAAGGTTCAAATGTTATTGGATGTTTATGTAAACCTTCCAAGCCCCCAGTGTTTATAAAAACAGGGTTAGGAATATCCAAGCACAGTTTGTCTGTCTTGTGGAATTTCAGCTTTGCCACTTTTGCTTAACTTTGGAACCAAAGGTCAGGGAAGCTACGGCATCAATGAAGCAAGATCATGTAGGAGCTCACGTTCCATTGGAGAGAAAGATTGCATTTCTAGAGCTCACAAAACTTATGGTGAGGTTGGGCTTCAGAAATGGTATCCTGGCTATTGGACATATTGATCAATGTCAGAATAGTTGAAGGATTTGATGAGATAACAAATGCTAATCACTTAGCATAGCACCTGGCAAATAATAGGAATTCAGTAACTATTAGCTCTTATTTTTATAATACAATTAGTATTTCATTGGCTGAAAATACATGTGGGTCTCTAAACATCATCATTTAACACAGTCTGTTAAGTTTTTCTATTTTGTAACATGTCTTTAGTCTCTGGCTTGTTTAGTAGTTCAATCATCCATATGGTTGCCCAAATCAGTAATAGTAATCATTTGTTGTTGTTAATTGCAGTCAAGTCACCTCCAGCTCATGGTGACCCCATGTGCAATAGAACAAAATATTGCTCAGGTTTCTGCCATTTTCACTATCATTCATATGCCCAAGTCCATCGCTGAAGCCACTGTGTATTTTGAGTGCTGTCCAACCTAGAGGGGTCTCTTTCAGTACTGTATGGGACAGTATTTTGTTGTGACCCACAGGTTTTCATTGGCTAATTTTCTGAAGTAGATCACAGGCCTTTCTTCCTAGTCCCTCTTATTCTGGAAGCTCCACTGAGACCTGTCCACCATGGGTGACTCTAGTAGTATTTGAAATACCAGAGGCACAGCTTCCAGCATCATAGCAACACACAAGCCATCACAGCACAACAGAGTGACAGACAGGTGGGAAAAAATGACTATGCTCATCGCAATTTTATGATTATTATAGGTAAGTGAATATTATGAGGATTATAGGGGAAAATTTGGCATGTTCATTCATAAGAGAGAAATTAAAACACATGACAAATATTCACCCTCGCTAGTAATCAATGAAATACAAATTAAAACACAAAATACTTTTTGATTACCGGTGTTTCTAAGATTCAAAACGACAATTTTTAATGTTCCTAAACACAACCAGTGGGAGCATAACTTGACACAATTGATTTATGAAAATCAAAATGGCAATATAAATTGTCAAAAAGATGTTTCTATTCTTTGATCCACTTCTGGGAATTCATCTGGAACCTCTATGAGGAAAATAGAGGTCAGGCAAAGATTTAAGAGCAAAGGTGTCCGTGGTCATGTGTGTCCATCAGGGTCTGGTCAGGAAACACATAGCACACTCAAACTGAGTCATTTGAAGGGATTTTAATAAAAAAAAGATGGAACCCTGGTGGCACAGTGGTTAAAAACTTCAGCTGGTAACCCAAGGTCAGCAGCTCAAATCCACTACCTGCTCCTTGGAAACACTATGGGGCAGTTCTTCTCGGTCCTATAGGGTGGCTGTGAGTTGGAATCAACTCAACTGGCAACTGTTTTTTTTTTTTTTTAAATAAAAAAAGGAGAGTTGAAAAAGGTATGGGAAGAGTGTGTGGAGAACCAAGAAATAGTGGAAAGAACTCTGGGTGAGCAACAGAGAGCAGCTGATGCCATCTCTGGGCCTGAATGGACAGGGAAGGAGTGGTTTCCAGAGCCTGGAGAGGGAAGCTGTTTGGAGAAGGCCTCCTTGGTAGGAACCATGGTCAATCCATGGGAATGAGGGCACCCATTGCTCTCCCCCAGCTTCCAGTCTCCATAAGTACCTCCCATTCACTGAGCCCAAGTGAACCCAGAGGCAAGGGATGCAGTCCCTATGTACCCAGAGCAGGCTGGACAGTGGCTCTGGTGAGGCAAATGAGAAGCATCCAGCACACTTTGTTAACTTTAAGAGGAAGATAATACAAATATCCTATAATTGGAAAATGAGTCAATAAAATGAGTATGTTTTGCAGTGCAAGGTGACCCAGGCATTTAAACCAATGCTTTTGAAAAGCAATAACATAGGAAAAATTTTTTCAATATAATGTCAATTGAAGAAAAGCAGAGTAAGAAAATAGGTTTGACTCCAATTATGAAAAAAATGTGTCCTCATGACCCACTGAAAAAAAGACTAGAGTTAATATGCCAAAATTTAAGATGTGGCTGTTTCTGACTTAGAGAATTATGGATTTTTTATTTATCTGTATTTTCCAAATTTTACATTAGCATAAATAAGTTTTATAATTAAAAAATCGTTATCTAAAACAATAAAACTGGTCTTGGCTTTTATAGCTTATATGCAATCTAGTGGGAGAGAAAGGTCCATTTCTAACTGATCACACAAAATGCTATGTAAGAACAGAGGAAGTTTGATTTCAACTGGCGGGTGGAATTAGGGAAACTTCCTGGAATAGGTGGCATTTCAACTGAGCTTTGAGAGGTGAGAAATATTTTGCTAGTTTGAGAAATGGGGGAGGAGGATTCAGGTGAGAGGACAATGGGAATCAACAACTGAAAATCTCACAAGGCATGAAATACCCAGAGCACAACAGTAGACGGATGTTTCTGGAGTAGTACATCAGCAAAATCAGAGGCACTTTTATAACATACAGATTTCTGTGTCCCTATCACAGTGATTGTGTAGGGTTGCTATGAGTCAGAATTGACTCGATGGCATTGGGTTTATCACAGTGGTTAAGTGCTGCTGTAGACTAATGACTTTTGTGTGTGGCCTTTCTAGTCATGGGCTTGTAACTTCCACCCAGGTGACTGGGTGGGACTGTGTGATAGGATAATTGTGGCCTACCAAGGGGATTGGTCAGTTTTGCCTTAAAAGAGAGCCAATTCCAGAGCAGGGGGAGGAGCCCACCACCATCAAGGAAGGTGAGGCCGGCTGGAGAGACCCAGCAGCAGGAGTCAGTACCGTGGGCTTCCTGGCCCATGAAGAGAGAAAGCTGAGTGCCTTTGGGCAGAAACTGAGGGCCAGGGAGAGGCGTGCCTGTGAGCACAGCTGAAGGGAGGCTATCCTGACGGAGGAACAGTATCCTGAGTGTTCTTGAGCCTGAATTGTAACTTTTACTTCCGTAGTAAATCCCATAATCATGAGTATGGTCTGTGAGTTCTGTGTGGCCACTGCAATGAATTATCGATCCCAGTAGAGAGTGCTGTGGGAGGGACAGCTGATGTCAGAATTAGTAGAGATGGTGGAGAGAGGAGCCTTGTCTAGCCTCCACCTCATGGGAATCAGCCTTGCACTGTTAATCTTGGTTCTCTTTCCCCCTTGTGGGGTTGGAGGAGGTCAAACACTGCCTCCAAGCTGCTTTTACAAGTGCTCAGCTGCTAACCGAAAGGTCAGCAGTTCAAACCCGCCACCTGCTCCAAAGGGAGAAAGACGTGGCAGTCTGCTTCCATAAAGATTTACAAGACTACATGAAGCACAGCTTCTACGAGCCTGAGCCCAGAAGAACTAGATGGTGCCGGGCTACCACCACTGACTGCATTGTCAGGGACCACAATAGTGGGTCCCAGACAGAGCAGAGAAAAAATGTAAAACAAAATTCAAATTCACAAAAGACTAGACTTGCTGGCCTGACGGTGACTGGAGGAAACCCTGAGACTACAGCCCCTGGAAACCTTGCTAACTAAGGGCTGAAGCCACTCCCGAAGTACACCTTTCAGCCAAAGATTAGACAGGCTTATAAAACAAACAATAACACACGTGAGGAACATGCTTTTTAGTTTCAGTCAAGTATATGGCACCAAATGGGCAACACCTGCCCCAAAGTAAAGACAAGAAGGCAGGAAAGGACAGGAAACCTGGACAAATGGACACGGAGAACCTAGGGTAGGAAGGGAAAAGCGGAGAGTGCTGACACATTGCAGGGATTGCAACCAATGTCACAAAACAATTGTGTACAAATTTTTGAATGAGAAAATAATTTGTACTATAAACTTTAACCTAAAGCACAATAAAATTAAAAAAAAATCAAGAAACACATCAGATGCAAAAAAAAAAAAAAAAAAGATTCACAGTCTTGGAAACTCTACGGGGCAGTTCTACTCTGTCCTTTTGGGTCGTTATGAGTCGGAATCGACTCGACACCAATGGGTTTGGTTTGGTTTATGGAGTCACTGGGTGGGGCAAACAGTTAAGCACTTGACGACTAGCCAAAAGGTTGGTGGTTCGAACCTATCCAGTGATGTCTTGGAAGAAAGACCTGGTGATCTGCTTCATGAATGTCATAGCCTTGAAAACCTTATGGAACAGTTCTGCTGGGCACACATGGGGTCACCATAGTTGGAATTAACTGGATGGCAACTAACAGTGTCAAACACAACATTGAAAATGATTTGTACTTGTCTTACCAACCTAAAGGTTGGCAGTTTGAACCTACCCAGTGGAACTGCAGGAGAAAGGCCTGGCAATCTGCTTCCACAAAGATTACAGCCAAGAAATCCCAATGTAGCACAGTTCTACTCTGTAACACATGCGGTCACCGTGTGTTGAAATGGATTCAATAGCTACTTTTTTTTTTTTTTATTCCAGTTCTGCTAAATTGGAATCTCTAATGTGGAATTCAAGATAAGTATTTTGAAAATGTTTTTCAGGTGATTGTAAAGCCCAGCCAGGGTTTAGCAGTACAGGTAAACAAAGTGTATGTGAGTGTGAAGGATCCATCTGGAATGGCTGCCCAGCAATCTGTAGCTGTCCCCCTGCCTTGAGCTGCCACTTTCTAAGATGCAACCCCTGTCCCATGACCGCAGATGACTGACTGGGCCAGGAGTGAACGTGAACCTTTGGTGCTGAGGTGGATACAGAGGTTTTGTGGTAGGCGTCTTCCACCTGCACTGTGACCTGAGTGGCAAAGGGAGATGGAACACAGGGACAGAAGGAATGAAGCTGAGGCAAGAAGAGACGAGATGGGAACCTGAGAAGGTCCCACCCCTTTCTAATCCTTGGTCCCATTGCATCCCTGCCCTTGAGTTTACTGAGACTTCCTTTATCCTTATTTAAAAAAAAAACACAGTTGCCATTGAGTCGGTGCCAGCTCATAGCAACCCCATGGGCTACAGAGTACTGCTGCTCCACAGGGTTTTCTTGTCTTTACGGAAACAGATCACCAGACCTCCTTCTGCAACATCACTGGGTGGGTTTGAACTGCCAGTGTTTAGGTTAGCAACCTGGAAAAGGCAAGATTCTCCACTAGCACCTCTGGAGGGAACATGGCTCTGCTGACACCTTAATTTCAGCCCTCTGAAACCCATTTTGGACTTCGGACTTTCTGAACTATAAAGATAATAAATTTGTGTTGTTTTAAGTTACAAAGTCTGTGGTCATTTGTTACAGCAGCCATGGGAAATCAGCATAGAACCTGACCCAGAGTTGAGCCCCCATTGTATTTGTTGAATGAGTGAATAAATGAATGAGGAAACTGAACCTAAGTGACTTGGTTCGGGATCATCCAACTTGTCAGTGTCTGAAACCATGTCTGAACCCAGGTTGTCTGACTCCAAGGCCCATGTGGTTTCCACCTTATCATTTTTGAAGTGAACAAAATGCTTTCATATACCCCATTTAATTCTATGGCCCTGTGAGGTGGGGAGGGCCTGTGATACTGTTCTACTCTGATACTGAGACCCAGGAAAATAAAGTGACATGTGCAAAGTCACTAAGGTAGCAGAGGGTGTCCTTGGATGATGCAAATGGTTCAGGTTCTCTGCTTTTAACAGAAAGGTTCGTGGTTTGAGTCCACCTAGAGGCACCTCAGAAGAAAGGCCTGGCAATCTACTTCTGAAAAATCAGCCATTGAAAACGCTATGGAGCACAGTTCTAGTTTGACACACTTGGGGTTGCCGTAAGTCAGAGTTGACTCCATGGCAACTGGTTTTATAGTAGAAGGCATATTCAAGACCCATTCCTAGGTCTCCCGACTCTCATTCCAGCATGCTTCCAGCTACGTCAAAGACGTGTTGAAAAGTAGCTGAATATTTCCGTGGAAGTGGTACCTGAGCTGATATTCACACACAGCAGATCGTATTTACCCAAGTGCCTCACCATCCTTCCCTTAAATTCTAGCAGTCAGTGCCACTGTCTCAGGTAACACTCAGGCTGGTGTGGGTGTCTCCTGGCACCCTCTGCCAGAGGTAGCTGGGGCTGGGCTGGTGCAGGGAGATCTGTTTTAGAGGGATACATTCTACAGCCCTGGTAGCGCTAACCAAAAGGTTGGTGGTTTGAACCCATCCAGTGGCTACACTGGAGAAAGACCTGGCAATCTGCCCCCATGAAGATCACAGCCTGGAAAACCTTACAGAGCAGTTCTGTTTGTCACATGGGGTCACTGTGAGTCGTACTCGACGGCAGCTAACGACGACATTGCGCAGCCTTGTCTGAGCCTCCTCCGTTTCATCCTCCCTGAGTACCAATCCCTCCTGGCCATTTCTAGCCAGTGTTCCTCAAGTTACAAAGCTGCTTTCCCCTGTGGCACTGGCAGCTCCCTCTTCAAACAAACAAACAAACAAACGCAACCAAACCTGCTGCTGTGGAGCCAATTCTGACTCACGGAGATCCCATGTGTGTTAGAGTGGAAATGCGCTCCGTAGGGTTTCCAAGGCTGTAATTTTATGGAAGCAGACTGCCAGCATCTTTCTCCCACAGAGTGGCTGGTGAGTTCGAAATGCTGACCATTCGGATAGCAGCCAAGTACTTAACCACCACACCACCAGGACTCCTTGGAAGTAGAGTGCCAGGCCTTTATTCCGAGGTGCCACTGGGTGGACTTGAACCACCAGTCTTCCGGTTAGCAGCTGAGCATGTTAACCATATGTGCACTCAGGGGCTCTAGCTCTGTCAAGGTCACACTCTGTTTTTCCATAAAAGGTGGCTTTGGAAGACAATTTCCCTGTCAGTCTCCAACATAAACACAGATGCACACATTTCTCCGGAATCTTCCCTCCCCTCATTTGCCTCCCTGCTGAGGATCCTGGGATTTTTCCTTCCCCTAGATGGGAGGGCCAGCCCAGGCTGAAAGTTCTGGATTCCATCGGCTGCTCTCTGGGGAGGAAATGTGTTAGTTTTTTTTCCCTTTAGTCTTTTTCTGTTTTCATTTTTCGATTTGTTCCAAACTGATAGTGTTTCTCTCAGTTTCTGTCTTCATGATGCCAGTGCTACCAAGTGAAAACTGAAAAATGCCCTCAGGAAATCTCAAGGATCATCCTCCTTTGAGATGCAAAGCCAAAGAACTAGTCTGACTCAGCCCGTTCCCCCTCCACCAAATGGGATAGTTGTTTGGGCACCTTGGAAAGTCAGGTTCTGAGGGGTACAAGAAGTGTTTAGAAAAGACTGTGTGTACAATTAATAAATTTCTGTCTCCCTCTGTTTTGTTTAAAAAAAAAAAAACAAAACTTCGCCCTCCTCATCTCTCTTCTGGATGATTTTAGTCGGTTAAAAAAAAATACAGGCCAGGGAGAATAGGAACTTTGGTTGGAATTGTTCTAAGTTCCAGGAGTTGCGCTGGGTATCTTACATGTGTTATCTCATTTATGCTTCATAACAATCCTGAAAATTAATTACTATCTCATTTTATAACCACCTGCAACAATGCTGTTGTTACTGAGTGCTGTTAAATTGGTTCTGACTCCTAGCGACCCTATAGGACAGGGTAGAACTGCCCCATAGGATTTCCAAGCCTGTAATCTTTATGGGAGCAGATTACCAGGTCTTTTTGCCCGTGGATTGCTGAGTGGGTTTGAACCACCGGCCTTTTGGTTAGCAGGCAAGTGTGTAACCTTTGTGCCACCAGGGCTTCTTAACAAGCAATAGTAATGGCAAACATATTATGAGCTCTCTTTATATATTGTACACTGTTCTAAGAGCTTAGGATACCTTGAATTATTTAATTTTTACAATGACACTATGAGGTGGGTACCAGTGATTGGTAAAATAACGTAATAGTTAAAGATCACAGGCTCTGAAGTCAGACATCTTGGTTCAAATCCCAGCCCAGTCACTTAGTTGTTATGTGGCCTTGGGCAGGTTCCTTAACCTCTCTGAGCATAAGGTTTCTCATCTGTAAAATAGGGATAATGGTGATGATAATATTTCCTACCTTATAGGGTTATTTGGGGGTTAGGATAGTTAATGCATGTGAAATAGAGGTACTGAGCCTAGCACCAGACACATAAAAAGCAAAAACTCATTGCCATTGAGCCAATTCTGATTCATAGTGATCCTATAGGACAGAATAGAGCTGCTCCATAGGGTTTTCAAGGCTGTGATCTTTGTGGAAGCAGACTGCCACATCTTTCTCCCATGGAGCAGCTGGTGGGTCTGAACTGCTGACCTTTTTGTAAGCTGTCGAGCACTTAACCACTGTGTTACTAGGACTCCTTTACCAGTTATATCAAAAAACAAAACAAATCCGTTGCCGTTGAGTCGATTCTGACTCATAAGGACCATACAGGACAGAGAAGAACTGTCCCATAGGAGTGGCTGGTGGATTCGAATTGCCAATCATTTGGTTAGCAACCAAGTGCTTAATCACTGCGCCACCAGGTCTCCACCAGATATATAAACCAAAAAAAAAAAAACCAAATCCAGTGCCATTGAGTCGATTCCGACTCATAGGGACCATAGCACTGGCCAAATAGGTGTTAGCTATTATTACCCCTGTTTTAAGTATGGAAAAACTGAGGCTGAAAGAAGTTAATATATTCTGCCCAAGCTTGTTCTATTTTTAAAACATTTCGTTTTGTGTGCTATTCTCTTTATATAAAACATGTGCTGATTCCTTACTTCTTACAAAATAAAGTCCACTTTCATAGCGTGCACATCTTTGCAGTCTCCAACTCTGCTTCTCCCCATGTACCTCTTGTGCTGCAACACCCTAACCATCTTCCTCTCTCTTAACATGTTGCATGCTTTCGTGCATCTGTGGCTTTGTACAGGCTGTTCCTTGTGCCTGGAGTATTCTTTCTTTCCTCTTCCCGCTGACCAATGCCTGGTCATTCTTCTAGATTCAATTCACTTGTCATTCATCCAGTTACATGAGTGTCTACTTTGAGTAAGGTGCTTTTCTAGGCGCTAGGGGAGACACTATTGTTAGTTGTTGTTGAGTCATTTTTGACCCTTGGTGACCTTATATACAATAGAAATAAATGGTGCCTGGTCCTGTGCCGTATCCATGATCTTTGATATGTTTGAGCTTAGTGTTGAGGCTATTTCGTCAAACCATCTCATTAAGGGTTTCCTTCGATTTTGCTGACCCTCTACTTTACCAAACATGATGTCTTTTCTAGCAATTCATCTTTCCTGATGCTGTTGGAGTCGGTTCTGACCCATAATGACCCTATGTACAGCAGAACGAAACACTGCCCTGTCCTGCTCCACACTCACAATTGTTCTTATGCCTAAGCCGATTGTTGCAGCCACTGTGTCAATCTATCTCCTTGAAGGTCTTCCTCTTTTTCGCTGACCCTCTACCAAGCATGGAGTCCTTCTCCAGGGACTGATGCCTCCTGACAACATGTCTGAAGTATGTGACACGTAGTCTCGCCATCCTTGCTTCCAAGGAGCACTCTGGTCCTACTTCTTCCAAGACAGATTTGTTTGTTATCTTGGCAGTCCATGGTACATTCAATATTCACAACTGAAAGGAGTCAATTCTTCAATCTTCCTTATTCGTTGTCCAGCCTTCACACGCATATGGGGCGATCTAAAACACCATGGCTTGGGTCAGGTGCACCTTAGTTCTCAAGATGACATCTTTGCTTTTCAACACTTTAAGGAGTTTAAAGAGAACATATTTGCCCAACACAATGTGACTGTTGCTTCCATGGGTGTTGATTGTGGATCCCAGTAAAATGAAATCCTTGACAACTTCAATCTTTTCTCTACAATGTTGCCTACTGGTCAAGTTGTGAGAATTTTTGTTTTCTTTATGTTGAGGAGTCATCCATACTGAAGGCTGTGGTCTTTGATCTTCATTAGTAAGTGCTTCAAATCCTCTTCACTTTCAGCAAGCAAGGTTGTGTCATCTGCATATCGCAGGTTGTTAGTGAGTCTTCCTTCAATCCTGATGCCCTGTTCTTCTTCATATGGTCCAACTTCTCAGATTATGTGCTCAGGATACAGATTGTATAGGTACGGTGAAAGGATACAACCCTGATGCACATCTTTCCTGACTTTAAACCATGTGGTATCCCCTTGTTCTGTTCTAATGACTGCCTCTTGATCTGTGTACAGGTCCTCATTAGCGCAATTAAGTGTTCTGGAATTCCCATTCTTTGCAATGTTATCCATAATTTGTTATGATCCATACAGCCAAATACCTTTGCATAGTCAATAAAACAGGTTTTTCTGGTATTCTCTGCTTTCAGCCAGGATCCATGTGACATCAGCAATGATATCCCTGGTTCCATGTCTTCTTCTGAATCTAGCCTGAATTTCTGGCAGTTCCCTGTTGATGTACTGCTGCAGCCACTTTTGAATGATCTTCAGCAAAATTTTACTTGGCTGTGTTATGACTGATATTGTTAGATAATTTCCATATTTGGTTGGATAAACATTCTTGGGAATAGGCATGAATACAGACCTATTCCAGTCGGTTGGCCAGGTAGCTGTCTTCCAAATTTCTTGGCATAGATGAGTGAGCACTTCCAGCATGGCAGCTATTTGTTGAAACATCTCAATTGGTATTCTGTCAGTTCCTAAAGCCTTATTTTTCCCCAAAGCCTTCAGAGCAGCTTGGACTTCTTCCTTCAGTACCATAGGTTCCTGATCATATGCTACTTCTTGAAATGGTTGAATACCAACCAATTCTTTTTGGTATAGTGGCTCTGTATATTCCTTTCATCTTCTTTTGATGCTTCCTGCATCGTTTAATGTTTTCCCCCATAGAATCCTCCAATATTGCAACTCGAGTCTTGAAGCTTTTCTTCAGTTCTTTCAGCTTTAGAAATGCTGAGTGTGTTCTTCCCTTTTATTTTTCCATCTCCAGGTCTTTGCACATGCCATTATAATACTTTACTTTGTCTTCACAACCCACCCTTTGAAATCTTCTGTGCAACTCTTTTATTTCATCATTTCTTCATTTTGCTTTAGCTACTCGATGTTCAAGAGCAAATTTCAGAGTCTCTTCTGACATCCATTTTGGTCTTTTCTTTTATCTTTTTAATGACCTCTTGCTTTCTTCATGTATGATGTCCTTGATGTTTTCCCACAACTTGTCTGGTCTTTGGTCAGTGGTGTTCAGTGCATCAAATCTAGTCTTGAGATGGTCTCCAAATTCAGGCGCGATATAGTCAAGGTTGTACTTTGGCTCTCATGGACTTGTTCTAATTTTCTTCAGTTTCAACTTGAATATGCATAGGAGCAATTGATGGTTTGTTCCACAGTCAGCCCCTGGCTGTGTTCTGACTGATGATACCAAGCTTTTCCATCATCTCTTTCCACAGATGTAGTTGATTTGATTCCTGTGTATTCAACCTGGCAAGGTCCATGTGTATAGTTGCTATTTATGTGGTTGACGAAAGGTATTTACAATGAAAAAGTCATTGGACTTGCAAAATTCTATCATGTGATCTCTGGCATCATTTCTATCACCAAGGCCATATTTTCCATCTACCAACCCTTCTTCTTTGTTTCCATTCCAATTGCCAGTAATTATCAATGCATCCTGATTGCAGGTTCTGATCAATTTCAGACTGCAAAAGTTGCCAAAAATCTTCAATTTCTTCTTTTTTGACCTTAGTGTTTGGTGCGTAAATTTGAATAATTGTCATATTAACTGGTCTTCCTTGTAGGTGTATGGATATTATCCTATTACTGACAGGGGTGTACTTTAGGTTAGATCTTGAAACGTTCTTTTCAATGACGAATGCAACGCCATTCCTTTCCAAGTTGTCATTCTTGGCATAGTAGACCATATGTTTGTCTGATTCAAAATGGCCAATACCAGTCCATTTCAGCTCACTAATGCCTAGGATATCCATGTTTATGCATTACATTTCATTTTTGACAATTTCCAGTTTTCCTAGATTCATACTTCGTGCATTCCAGATTCCTATTATTAATGGATGTTTGCAGCTCTTTCTTCTCATTTTGAGTCATGCCATATCAGCAATTGAAAACTCGAAAGATTGACTCAATCCATGCCGTTAAGGTTGACTCTGCTTTGAGGAGGAAGCTCTTCCCCAGCCGTATTTTGAGTGCCTTCCATCCTGAGGGGCTCATCTTCCGACACTATATCAGACAATGTTCTGCTGTTATCCATAAGGTTTTCACTGACTAACTCTTTTCAGAAGTAGACTGTCAGGTCCTTCTTCCTAGTCTGTCTTAGTCTGAAAGCTCAGCTGAAACCTGTCCACCATGGGTGACCCTGTTGGCATTTGGATACTGGTGGCATAGCTTCCAGCATCACAGAAACACGCAAACCCTCACAGTACAACAAACGGACAGACACACCCTGATGACATGTCCAAAGTAAACAAGCTGAAGTCTCCATCGTCACTTCTAAGGACCATTCTGGTTGTATTTTTTCTAAGACTGATTTGTTCATTCTCCAGGAAGTCCATGGTATATTCAATATTTTTGCCAATACCAAAGTTCAAAGGCATCAATTCTTCTTCTGTCTTCTTTTTTTCATTGTCCAGCTTTGCATGCATATGAGGTAATTGAAAATATCATAACTTGGTTTGGGTTCATCTTAGCCATCAAAGTGACATCTTTGCTTTTTAACACCTTAAAGAGTCTTTTGCCACTGACTTGCCCAATGCAATACATCATTTGCTTTCTTGACTGCTACTTCTGTGGATATTGATTGTTGATCCAAGCAGAATGAAATCGTTGACAATATCAATTTTTTCTCCAGTTATCATGATGTTATTATCAATCTAGTTGTGAGGATTTTTGTTTTCTTCTCATTTAGGCATAATCCATACTGAAGGCTGTATTTTTTGACTTTTGTTAGTAAGTGCTTCAAGTCATCTTCATTTTGTAGAACAGTGAATAAGAAACATTCAGGGTCTTCAAGGGCAGCCAAGCTCGTGGGAATACAGACAAGTAAACAGACCTCACAATGCAGTGCAATAAAGTCAGTGATAAGGGCAGGGAGTAGGTGGACACCCTTTTAACAGGGCTGAGGTATGGGTGGACATTTTGTGCGACTGACCTTCCCTCCCCTCGTCTTTATCTATGCCTGTGGGATATATAACCACACCACCAGATAATACTTACTTGAGACCACAATTGACTGTTGGTTTGTCTTTTCAGTGACGGGTAGACACACAGAAAGAGAAATATTTTACTTTTGCATATATGGAAGCATTTTATTATTATCATTATTTGTTTCACTCTAAAGAATGAACTAGCTCTAGGCTTACAGAGTACTGGGACATTCCTTGCACACTATGACTCCATGGGGAAGGGAGACAGACACACAATAAGACTCCCTGAATCTCAAGCATCACATTTGCCCCAAGAGAGAGGCTCACTGTAAGGACAAAGTTGTAAATTGAATGAGGAGAATAGAGGGTGTGGTATGTGAATTACAAAAAATGACTCTGACTGTCTACCTATCCTGTAGCCATGCCCCTTGCAATTTGGCTTTGCAGCTTCTTGCATTAAGAGGTGGAGCCTATTTCCTCTCTTCTTGAATCTGGGCTGGCTGTGGAACTTGCTTCAGTCAATATAAGGGGCAGAAGTGACAGTGTTCCAGCTCCATACCTAGACCTCAAGAAGATTTGAACCCGTTTGCTTGCACTCTTAGAACCATAACTTTGGCATGCGAACAAGCCTGGGCTAACCTATTGGAGAAAATGAGGAGGTACGTGGAAGTAATCCCAGTCATCCTAGTCAAGGTCATTCTAGGCCAACCTACAGCCCGTCAACTTCCAAACATGAAAAAGTCCATCCAAGATCAGTAGAACTAACCCACGGCAGCTGCGAATGCATGAGTGAGCCCAGCCAAGACCAGAAAAAAAGGTCCAGCTGATATGTAGACTCATGAGCAATAATAAAAGATTTTTCTTTTAACGCTACTGACTTTTGGGGAAGCTTGTTATACAGCATCACTGTGGTGATAGCTGATACAGAAGGAAAAGGGGATCAAATTTTCAGTGGAAATGTTCTACAAACTACTAAAGAATAATGGAAAAAAAAGTCATCCATATCAATATAGGGACAGTGTTTTGCTCTGTTGTAATGAAAAGTTCACTTGTCAGACATGTCTTGAAGCTGATTTCTATGTAGTTATTTTTTGTTTTTTCCTTTTTTTTTCTATTGTACTTTAAATGAAGGTTTACAGAACAAACTAGTTTCTCATCAAGCAGTTAGTACACACATTGTGCTATGACATTGGATAACAACCCCATGACATCTCAACACTCTCCCTTCTCAGCCCTGGGTTCCCCATTACCAGCTTTCCTGTTCCCTCCTGTCTTCCAGTCCCTGCCCCAGGGCTGGTGCGCCCTTTTAGTCTTGTTTTGTTCCATGGGCCTGTTCAATCTTTGGGTGAAGGGCGAACCTCAGGAGTGACTCCTTTACTGAGCTGAAACGGTGTCCAGGGGCCATACTCTCAGGCTTTCTTCAAGTCTCTGCCAGACCAGCAAGTCTGGTCTTTCTTTTTGAGTTAGAATTTTGGCCTACGTTTTTCTCCAGCTCTGTCCGAGATCCTCTATTGTGAACCCTTTTAGAGCAGTCAGTGGCGGTAGCCGGGAGACATCTGGCTTTACTGGACTCAGTCTGGTGGAGGCTGTGGTAGATGTAATCCATTAGACCTTTGAACTAATCTTTCCCTTGTGTCTTTAGTTTTCTTCATTCTTCCTTGCTCCTGAAGGGGTGAGACCAGTGGAGTATCCTAGATGGCCACTCACAGGCTTTTAAGACCCCAGACACGACTTACTAAAGTAGAATGTAGAAGATATTCTTTACAAACTATGTTATGTCAATTGAGCTAGATGTTCCCTGAGATTATGGTCCCCAGAACTCTCAGCCCAGCAATTCCGACCCTCAGGGAGTTTGGATGTGTCTATGGAGCTACCATGACCTTGCCTTGTACAGGTTGTGCTGGCTTCCCCAGTATTGTGTACTGTCTTACCCTTCACCAAAGTTTCCCCTACCATCCCTTGTAACCATCAAAGATTGTTTCTTTTTGTCTGTAAACCTTTTCATGAGTTTTTACAGTAGTGGTCTCATGCAATATTTGTCCTTGTGTGATTGATTTATTTCACTCAGCATAATGTCCTCCAGATTCATCCATGTTATGAGATGCTTCACAGATTGATCATTGTTCTTTATCGTTGCTTAATACTCCATTGTGTGTCTGTACCACAGTTTATCCATTCATCTGTTGATGGGCATCTATGCTGTTTCCATCTTTTTGCTATTGTGAACAATGCTGCAATGAACGTGGGTGTGCATGTGTCTATTTGTGTGATGGCTCTTATTGCTCCAGGATATATTTCTAGGAGTGGGATTGCTGGATCATATGTATTTATATTTCTAGCTTTCTAAGGAAGCACCATATCGTTTTGCAAAATGGTTTTATCATTTTGCATTCTCAACAGCAGTGCTTAAGAGTTCCAGCCTCCCCACAGCCTCTCCAACATTTGTTATGTCCTGTTTCATTGATTCGTGCCAGTAATGCCAGGGTGAGATGGTATCTCATTGTGGTTTTGATTTGCATTTTTTTTTTTAATGGCTAGAGATTGTGAGAATTTCCTCCTGTGTTTGTTGACCGCTTGGTGAAGCGTCTGTTCATTTCCTTTGCCTACTTTTTAATTGGATTATTTGTCTTTTTGTTGTAGTGGTGTTGGATTTTCTTGTAGATTTTAGAGATTAGACCTTTGTCTGATTTGTAATAGCCAAAATTTTTTTCCCAGTCTGTAGGTTCTCTGTTTACTCTTTTGGTGAAGTGTTTTGATGAGCACAAGTGTTTAAGAAGATCCCAGTTATCTAACTTATCCTCTGGAGCTTGTGTGTTGTTGGTTGTGGTTTGTATCCTGTTAATGCTGTGTATTAGGGCCTCTAGCGTTGACCCTATTTTTTTTCTATGAATTTCATAGTTTTTGCCTTTATATTTATGGCTTTGATCCATTTTGAGTTAGTTTTTGTATACGGTGTGAGGTATGGGTCTTGTTTCTTTCTTTTTTTGCAGATGACATCCCTTTTTGCCAGCACCATTTTTTTTTTGTTAAAGAGACTGTCTTTTCCCCATCTGATGGACTTTGGGCCCTTGTTGAAGATCAGGTGACCATAGGTGGATGGATTTACATCTGGTTTCTCAATTCTGTCCCACTGGTCAATGTATCTGTCATTGTACCAGCACCAGGCTGTTTTGACTACCATAGTTGTATAGTACATTCTGAAGTCAGGTAGTGTGAGTCCTCCTACTTTATTCTCCTTCTTCAATAGTGCTTTACTTACCTGGGGCTCCTTCCTTTTCCATCTAAAGTTAATGATAAGTTTTTTCATCTCTTTAAAGAATGTTGTTGGTATTTGGATTGGGATTGCATTGTATTTGTAAATCACTTTGGGTAGAATTGTCATTTTCGCAATGTTGAGTCTATCTCTAAGCGTGGTATGTTTTTCCATTTATGTAGATCTTTTTTGGCTTCTCGTAGTAGTGTTTCGTAGTTTTGTTTGTATAGGTCTTTTACGTCCCTGGTTAGACTTATTTCCAAGTATTTTATTTTTTTAGGGGCTATTATAAGTGGTATTGCTTTCCTGATTTCCTTTTCATCATTGCCTTTATTGGTGTATAGGAATCCAACTGATTTTTTTGTATATTTATGTTGTATCGTGCCACTGTACTGAATCTTTCTATGAGTTCCAGTAATTTTCTTGTGGAGTGTTTTGGGTTTTCTATGCACTGTTTTTTTTTTTTTTTTAATGTATAGAGCCCTTGTCCACAAATAGGGAGAGTTTAACTTCTTCATTACCAATTTGGAAGCTCTTTATTTCTGTTTCTTGCCTTATTGCTCTAGCTAGGACTTCCAACACAATGTTAAATAGGAGTGGTGATAAAGAGCATTCTTGTCTTGTTCCTATTCTTGAGGGGAATGTTTTCAGCCTCTCTCCATTGAGAATGATGTTGGCTGTTGGTTTTGCATATATGCCATTTACTATATTGAAAAATTGTCCTTCTATAGCTATTTTATTGAGAGTTTTTTTTTTTTTTTATCAAGAATGGCTTTGTCAAATGCCATTTTGCATCAATTGAGATGATCATGTGATTCTTTTCTTTCTTTTTATTTATGTGGTGGATTACTTTGATTTTCTAATATTGAACCATCCTTGCATACCTGGGATGAATTCTACTTGGTCTTGGTGTATTTTTTTTTTTTTTTGATATGATGCTGAATTCTATTGGCTAGAATTTTGTTGAGAATTTTTACATCTATATTCATGAGAGATATTGGTCTGTAATTTTCTTTTTTGTGGTGTCTTTGCCTGGTTTTGGTGTCAGGGTTATGCTGGCTTCATAGAATGAATTTGGAAGTATCGCTTCCTTTTCTATGTTCTGAGTAGTACTGGTGTAAGCTTTGCTCTGAATGTTTGGTAGAATTCTCCAGTTAAGCCATCTGGGTCAGGGCTTTTTTTTTTTGTTGCTGGGAGTTTTTTTTTAATAACCTTTTCAATCTCTTTTCTTGTTACGGGATTGTTCACATTTTCAACATCATTTTGTGTTAGTTTGGGTAGGTAGTGTGTTTCTAGAAATTTGTCCATTTCCTCTAACTTTTCAAACTTGTTGGAGTATAGTTTTTCATAATACTCTGTTATGATCCTTTTTATTTCATTTGGGTCTGTTGTCCCCCATTTCATTTCTTCTTCTTCTTCTTCTTATTTTTGCATACTTTCTTGTTTTTCTTTTGTCCATTTGGCCAGTGGTTTGTTGATTTTATTGATCCTTTCAAAGAACCAACTTTTGGTTTTTATTGTTTTTCTATTCTCTATTTCATTTATTTCTGCTCTGATCTTTATTATTTCCTTTCTGCTGGTGGCTGTGGGCTTCTTTTGCTGTTCTCTTTCTATTTGTTCAAGTTGTGTGGCTAATGTTTTCATTTTGTCCCTTTCTTCTTTTCTGATGTGTACATCTATTGCTATAAATTGGCCTCTGAAGACTGCCTCTGCTGTGTCCCAAGGATTTTGGTATGATGAATTTTCATTCTCGTTTGATTCTAGGAATTATTTTTTATTCCATCTTTGATTTCTTCTATTACCCAGTGGCTTTTAAGCAGGGCGTTATTCAGTTTCCATGCAATCGATTTTTTTCCCTTACTCTTCCTGTTGCTAATTTCTACTTTGTTGGCATTGTGGTCAGAGAAGATAATTGGTATTATCCCAATGTTTTCAATTTTGTTGAGGGTTGCTTTGTGGCCTAAGAAGTGATCTATTCTGGAGAATGTTCCATGTGCATTGGAAAAGAATGTGTACTTTGCAGCTGTTGAGTGCAGTGTTCTATATATGCCTGTGAGGTTCAGTTGGCTGATTGTGCTCTTTAGCACTTCTGTATCTTTGTTGAGTTTCTTTCTGAATGTTCTGTCCTTTACTGAGAGTGGCGTGTTGAAGTCTCCTATTGAGGAAGTGTCTATTCCTCTTTTCAGTGCTGTTAGAGTTTGTTTTATGTATTTTGGAGCCCTTTCACTGAGTGCGTAGATATTTATTATGGTTAAGTCTTCATGATGGATCGTCCCTTTAATCATTATATAGTGCTCTTCTTTGTCTTTTATGGTGGATTTTGTTTTAAAGTCTATCTTTTACTGAGATTAGTATTGTCACTCCTGCTCTTTTTTGGTAGCTATTTGCTTGATATACTTTTTTCCATCCTTTGATTTTTTTTTTATTAACTTTTATTGAGCTTCAAGTGAACGTTTACAAATCAAGTCAGACTGTCACATATAAGTTTATATACACCTTACTCCGTTCTCCCACTTGCTCTCCCCCTAATGAGTCAGCCCTTCCAGTCTCTCCTTTCGTGACAATTTTGCCAGCTTCCAACTCTCTCTATCCTCCCATCCCCTCTCCAGACAGGAGATGCCAACACAGTCTCAAGTGTCCACCTGATATCATTAGCTCACTCTTCATCAGCATCTCTCTCCAACCCACTGTCCAGTCCCTTTCATGTCTAATGAGTTGTCTTCGGGAATGGTTCCTGTCCTGGGCCAACAGAAGGTTTGGGGACCATGACCGCCGGGATTCCTCTAGTCTCAGTCAGACCATTAAGTATGGTCTTTTTGTGAGAATTTGGGGTCTGCATCCCACTGATCTCCTGCTCCCTCAGGGGTTCTCTGTTGTGCTCCCTGCCAGGGCAGTCATCGGTTGTAGCCGGGCACCATCTAGTTCTTCTGGTCTCAGGATGATGTAAGTCTCTAGTTCATGTTGCCCTTTCTGTTTCTTGGGCTCATAGTTATCGTGTGACCTTGGTGTTCTTCATTCTCCTTTGATCCAGGTGGGTTGAGACCAATTGATGCATCTTAGATGGCTGCTTGTTAGCATTTAAGACCCCAGACGCCACATTTCAAAGTGGGATGCAGATGTTTTCATAATAGAATTATTTTGCCAATTGACTTAGAAGTCCCCTTAAACCATAGTCCCCAAACCCCTGCCCTTGCTCCGCTGACCTTTGAAGTATTCAGTTTATCCCGGAAACTTCTTTGCTTTTGATCCAGTCCAGTCTAGTTGAGCTGACCTTCCATGTATTGAGTATTGTCCTTCCCTTCACCTAAAGCAGTTCTTATCTACTAATTAATCAGTAAAAAACCCTCTCCCACCCTCCCTCCCTCCCCCCCTTGTAACCACAAAAGTATGTGTTCTTCTCAGTTTATACTATTTCTCAAGATCTTATAATAGTGGTCTTATACAATATTTGTCCTTTTGCCTCTGATTAATTTCGCTCAGCATAATGCCTTCCAGGTTCCTCCATGTTAGGAAATGTTTCAGAGATTCGTCACTGTTCTTTATCGATGCGTAGTATTCCATTGTGTGAATATACCACAATTTATTTAACCATTCATCCGTTGATGGACACCTTGGTTGCTTCCAGCTTTTTGCTATTGTAAACAGAGCTGCAATAAACATGGGTGTGCATATATCTGTTTGTGTGAAGGTTTTTATTTCTCTAGGGTATATTCCGAGGAGTGGGATTTCTGGGTTGTATGGTAGTTCTATTTCTAACTGTTTAAGATAACGCCAGATAGATTTCCAAAGTGATTGTACCATTTCACATTCCCACCAGCAGTGTATAAGAGTTCCAATCTCTCCGCAGCCTCTCCAACATTTATTATTTTGTGTTTTTTGGATTAATGGCAGCCTTGTTGGAGTGAGATGGAATCTCATCGTAGTTTTAATTTGCATTTCTCTAATGGCTAATGATCAAGAGCATTTTCTCATGTATCTGTTAGCTGCCTGAATATCTTCTTTAGTGAAGTGCGTGTTCATATCCTTTGCCCACTTCTTGATTGGGTTGTTTGTCTTTTTGTGGTTGAGTTTTGACAGAATCATATAGGTTTTAGAGATCAGGCGCTGGTCGGAGATGTCATAGCTGAAAATTCTTTCCCAGTCTGTAGGTGGTCTTTTTACTGTTTTGGTGAAGTCTTTAGATGAGCATAGGTGTTTGATTTTTAGGAGCTCCCAGTTATCTGGTTTCTCTTCGTCATTTTTGGTAATGTTTTGTATTCTGTTTATGCCTTGTATTAGGGCTCCTAACGTTGTCCCTATTTTTTCTTCCATGATCTTTATCGTTTTAGTCTTTATGTTTAGGTCTTTGATCCACTTGGAGTTAGTTTTTGTGCATGGTGTGAGGTATGGGTCCTGTTTCATTTTTTTTGCAAATGGATATCCAGTTATGCCAGCACCATTTGTTAAAAAGACTATCTTTTCCCCAATTAACTGACACTGGGCCTTTGTCAAATATCAGCTGCTCATATGTGGATGGATTTATCTCTGGGTTCTCCATTCTGTTCCACTGGTCTATGTGTCTGTTGTTGTACCAGTACCAGGCTGTTTTGACTACTGTGGCTGTATAATAGGTTCTGAAATCAGGTAGAGTGAGGCCTCCCACTTTCTTCTTCTTTTTCAGTAATGCTTTGCTTATCCGAGGCTTCTTTCCCTTCCATATGAAGTTGGTGATTTGTTTCTCTATCACATTAAAAAATGACATTGGAATTTGGATCGGAAGTGCATTGTATATATAGATGGCTTTTGGTAGAATAGACATTTTTACTATCTTAAGTCTTCCTATCCATGAGCAAGGTATGTTTTTCCACTTAAGTATGTCCTTTTTAATTTCTTGTAGTAGTGCTTTGTAGTTTTCTTTGTATAGGTCTTTTACATCTTTGGTAAGATTTATTCCTAAGTATTTTATCTTCTTGGGGGCTACTGTGAACAGTATTGATTTGGTTATTTCCTCTTCGATGTTCTTTTTGTTGATGTAGAGGAATCCAAGTGATTTTTGTATGTTTATCTTATAACTTGAGACTCTGCCAAACTCTTCTATTAGTTTCAGTAGTTTTCTGGAGGATTCCTTAGGGTTTTCTGTGTATAAGATCATGTCATCTGCAAATAGAGATAATTTTACTTCCTCCTTGCCAATCCAGATGCCCTTTATTTCTTTGTCTAGCCTAATTGCTCTGGCTAGGACTTCTAGCACAATGTTGAATAAGAGCAGTGATAAAGGGCATCCTTGTGTGGTTCCCGTTCTCAAGGGAAATGCTTTCAGGCTCTCTCCATTTAGAGTGATGTTGGCTGTTGGCTTTGTATAAATGCCCTTTATTATGTTGAGGAATTTTCCTTCAATTCCTATTTTGGTGAGAGTTTTTATCATAAATGGGTGTTGGACTTTGTCAAATGCCTTTTCTGCATCAATTGATAAGATCATGTGGTTTTTGTCTTTTGTTTTATGTATATGGTGGATTACATTAATGGTTTTTCTAATATTAAACCAGCCTTGCATACCTGGTATAAATCCCACTTGGTCGTGGTGAATTATTTTTTTGATATTATTTTGTTGAATTCTATTGGCTAGAATTTTGTTGAGGATTTTTGCATCTATGTTCATGAGGGATATAGGTCTATAATTTTCTTTTTTTGTGATGTCTTTACCTGGTTTTGGTATCAGGGAGATGGTGGCTTCATAGAATGAGTTAGGTAGTATTCCGTCATTTTCTATGCTTTGAAATACCTTTAGTAGTAGTGGTGTTAACTCTTCTCTGAAAGTTTGGTAGAACTCTGCAGTATAGCCATACGGGCCAGGGCTTTTTTTTTGTTGGGAGTTTTTTGATTACCGTTTCAATCTCTTTTTTTGTTGTGGGTCTATTTAGTTGTTCTACTTCTGATTGTGTTAGTTTAGGTAGGTAGTGTGTTTCTAGGAATTCATCCATTTCTTCTAGGTTTGCAAATTTGTTAGAATACAGTTTTTCGTAATAATCTGATATGATTCTTTTAATTTCAGTTGGGTCTGTTGTGATGTGTCCCTTCTCTTTTCTTATTTGGGTTATTTGTTTCCTTTCCTGTATTTCTTTCGTCAGTCTAGCCAATGGTTTATCAATTTTGTTAATTTTTCCGAAGAACCAGCCTTTGGCTTTGTTAATTCTTTCAATTGTTTTTCTGTTCTCTAATTCATTTAGTTCAGCTCTAATTTTTATTATTTGTTTTCTTCTGGTGCCTGATGAATTGTTTTGTTGCTCACTTTCTATTTGTTCAAGTTGTAGGGACAGTTCTCTGATTTTGGCTCTCTCTTCTTTTTGTATGTGTGCATTTATTGATATAAATTGGCCTCTGAGCACTGCTTTTGCTGTGTCCCAGAGGTTTTGATAGGAAGTATTTTCATTCTCATTGCATTCTATGAATTTCCTTATTCCCTCCTTAATGTCTTCTATAACCCAGTCTTTTTTCAGGAGGGTAAAAAAAAAAATTTTTTTTTTATTGTTCAGTTTCCAAGTATTTGATTTCTTTTCCCTAATTTTTCTGTTATTGATTTCCACTTTTATTGCCTTGTGGTCTGAGAAGATGCTTTGTAATATTTCGATGTTTTGGATTCTGCAAAGGTTTGTTTTATGACCTAATATGTGGTCTATTCTAGAGAATGTTCCATGTGCGCTAGAAAAAAAAGTATTCTTTGCAGCAGTTGGGTGGAGAGTTCTGTATAAGTCAATGAGGTCAAGTTGGTTGATTGTTGTAAGTAGGTCTTCCGTGTCTCTATTGAGCTTCTTACTGGATGTCCTGTCCTTCTCCAAAAGTGGTATGTTGAAGTCTCCTACTATAATTGTGGAGGTGTCTATCTCACTTTTCAGTTCTGTTAAAATTTGATTTATGTATCTTGCAGCCCTGTCATTGGGTGCATAAATATTTGATATGGTTATATCTTCCTGGTCAATTGTCCCCTTTTATCATTATGTAGTGTCCTTCTTTATCCTTTGTGGTGGATTTAAGTTTAAAGCCTATTTTGTCAGAAATTAATATTGCTACTCCTCTTCTTTTTTGCTTATTGTTTGCTTGATATATTTTTTTCCATCCTTTGAGTTTTAGTTTGTTTGTGTCTCTAAGTCTACCGTGTGTCTCTTGTAGGCAGCATATAGACGGATCGTGTTTCTTTATCCAGTTTGAGACTCTCTGTCTCTTTATTGGTGCATTTAGTCCATTTACATTCAGCGTAATTATAGATAAGTGTTCTCAGTGTAATTATAGATAAGTGTTCAGTGTTGTCATTTTGATGCCTTTTTATGTGTGTTGTTGACAATTTCATTTTTCCACTTACTGTTTTTTGCTGAGGCGTTTTTCTTTATAAATTGTGAGATCCTCATTTTCATAGTATTTGACTTTATGTTTGCTGAGTTGTTACGTTTTTCTTAGTTTTTATTTTGAGTTATGGAGTTGTTGTACTTCTTTGTGGTTACCTTAATATTTACCCCTATTTTTCTAAGTAAAAACCTAACTTGTGTTGTCCTATATCGCCTTGCAACCCTCTCCGTATGGCAGTTCTGTGCCACCTGTATTTAGTCTCTCTTTTTGATTACTGTGATCTTTTACATATTGACTTCAATGATTCCCTGTTTTGAGCATTTTTTTTTTTAATTAATCTTAATTTGTTTTTGCGATTTCCCTGTTTGAGTTGATATCAGGATGTTCTGTTCTGTGACCTTGTGTTGTGCTGGTATCTGATATTATTGGTTTTCTGACCAAACAATTTCCTTTAGTATTTCTTGTAGCTTTGGTTTGGTTTTTGCAAATTCTCTAAACTTGTGTTTATCTGTAAATATCTTAATTTCGCCTTCATATTTCAGAGAGAGTTTTGCTGGATATATGATCCTTGGCTGGCAGTTTTTCTCCTTCAGTGCTCTGTATATGTCATCCCATTCCCTTCTTGCCTGCATGGTTTCTGCTGAGTAGTCTGAACTTATTCTTATTGATTCTCCCTTGTAAGAGACCTTTCTTTTCTCCCTGGCTGCTTTTAAAATTTTCTCTTTATCTTTGGTTTTGACAAGTTTGATGATAATATGTCTTGGTGTTTTTCTTTTTGGATCAATCTTAAATGGGGTTCGATGAGCATCTTGGATAGATATCCTTTCATTTTTCATGATGTCAGGGAAGTTTTGTGTCAGGAGTTCTTCAACTATTCTCTCTGTGTTTTCTGTCCTCCCTCCCTGTTCTGGGACTCCAATCACACGCAAATTATCCTTCTTGATAGAGTCCCACATGATTCTTAGGGTTTCTTCATTTTTTTTAATTCTTTTATCTGATTTTTTTTTCAGCTATGTTGGTGTTAATTCCCTGGTCCTCCAGATTTCCCACTCTGCGTTCTAATTGCTCGAGTCTGCTCCTCTGACTTCTTATTGCGTTGTCTAATTCTGTAATTTTATTGTTAATCTTTTGGATTTCTGCATGCTGTCCCTCTATGGATTCTTGCAACATATTAATTTTTCCACTATGTTCTTGAATAATCTTTTTGAGTTCTTCAACTGTTTTATCAGTGTGTTCCTTGGCTTTTTCTGCAGTTTGCCTTATTTCATTTCTGAGGTCACCCTGATGTCTTGAAGCATTTTGTAAATTAGTTTTTTATATTCTGTATCTGATAATTCCAGGATTGTATGTTCATTTGGGAAAGATTTTGATTCTTTTGTTTGGGGGGTTGTAGAAGCTGTCATGGTCTGCTTCTTTATGTGGTTTGATATCGACTGCTGTCTGCGAGCCATCACTAAGATATTGTAGTGATTTATTCTATATTTGCTCACTGAGTCTTATCTTGTTTTGTTTTCTTTCAATATATGTGGATGGGCTACTAGATTGTGCTGTCTTGATTGTTGTAGTCCTTGACTTACTTATGTCCTATTTCCAGCTGGTTTGGGCTGTTGCCAGGTATATATGCCTGAGTCTATTCACTATTCTTGTGTAGAATCTGATTTTGGGTCATCAAGTGTGTGCTGCACCCTAACATCTATCCACCTTGAGAAGTAGTGGTGATAGTTGTGTGCACCAGATTTTATTAGCAGGTAGGGTTCACACTCCAAGGGGGGCAGGATGCTGACAGGCTTCCCCCAAGTGTCAGTGAGGTAGGTGTGTCTCTATTCCTAAAGCACCTTGGTGGGAGGGCTCTGCAGCTGTACCTTAGGCCCCCAGTGCAAGTACCTCTACAGATTGGTATGTGTCACCCTCCTTAGGCCCCTAAGGCAAGAGGCTAGGTGGTCTGGGGGGTGCTTCAGCCCTCAGTTCCCTGTTGTGGGTCAGTTAGGGCTCTGTTGAATAAGCAGAGATATCAGACCTGGGAAACTTGTTTTTCCAGTAAATCCACTAAAAAAAATGTAGTCAGATCCCTATCAGAAATGCCTTTGCATTATAATAGCCACCTTGTTCCCTGTAGGGATGAAAGCCCGAGATATGGATCATACATGCTTGGCTGGAACTGGTTCTGTGTTTTTAGTCCAATTAGGGAAGGATTTTTGGTCCCTGTATTTTTTGTGGTTGCTTCTCTCAGGCCGGAAGAATGCTTTAGGAAAAGACCAAAAAAAAAAAAAAAAGGGGAAAAGAAAAGCTGTGGAGCCAGAGCTGTTCTCCCTCTGGCTCAGGAAATTCCAATGTTAATGAAGCCGCCTGGGAAGGGGAGGGGAGGGTTCAGAAAAACAGGAGAGAGTAGCACCCCGGGATACAGCCAAAGTTGCTTATCTTGCTTGGGATGACTATTTTATCTGAGATTCCCGAGGGGTGTGTTGCCTATGTGTGCTGGCTGGGTAGAGATTGCCCCGAGGGTCTGGCCCGCAGAAGCTGCAGTCAGTTCCTCCGCTGCCAGTCCACAGCCCAGCGTCAAGGTTCACCTGCTGGGACGCTGCACTTCCAGCTCCAAAACCAGTCACTGCCTCCCAGCGACTTCTTGTCCCGCCAGCCGCATTGCCGCACCACCCGTGCGGACAAGCTGGGCCCCCTCCCGGGGTCAGTTCAGGGGGGTAGGGCTGCGCCCCGTGTTTGTGCCATCACAAGATGTTGTGTTCAGCTCCCCTGTGCCCAGTCCTAAGCCTGGCGCCAAGGTTACCTGACTGGGACGCTGGCTCCAGGCTCCGAAAACAGTCGCTGCTTCCCCGTAGTTGTTCGTTCTCTGTCTCTGTCACTCAGGTCAACTCTTTAAATCTGTGTTTGTTGTTCCGGGTTTGTAGATTGTCGTGCATGTGATCGATTCACTTGTTTTTCCAAGTCTTTGTTGCAAGAGAGATCCGAGGTAGTGTCTACCTAGTCAGCCATCTTGGCCCCCTCCTCTTTGATTTTTAATACATCCTTGTTTCTAAGGTGTGTCTTTTGTAGACAGCATAGTAATGGATCCTTTTTTTTTTTACCCATTCTGTCAGCCTGTGTCTCTTAATGGGTGCATTTAGGCCGTTTACATTCAGTGTAATTATTGATAGGTGCAAGTTTATTGCAGTCATATTGTAATGTTTTTTTTGTGGTGCTAACATTTTCTTTATTGCTGTTTCTCTTCTGTGTTGAATTCTTGTTGTTTGTGGATGTCTCTTGTTTTTATTGAGACTTTATGTTTTTCATCTTTATTTTGATGAGTAGTTTTGTTAACTTTCTTTGTAGTTACCTTGAAATTTACCCCTATCTTTCTAGGTTTGAACCAGTCTATTATTACTTGGTATCACCTTGCTTTCCTCTACATTGGAAAGTTCTATACCTACACCATTTATTCCTTCTTTATTATTCTGATGTTGTCATTTACAGATTAACCTCTCTGGTTGCCTGTTGCAATTCTTTTGGTTTTGGATAATTCTTGAAAGTTCATTTCCTACATTGTTATCTGGCTGGTACAATCTTACATCCTAGGTTCAGGCTGTGGTCTGATGTTGTTTCTTCTCAGACTGAAGGACTCCCTCTAATAATTCTTGTAGGTTTGGTTTGGTTTTTACATATTCCCTTAACTTCTGTTTATCTGGAAGTATCCTAATTTCACCCTGGTGGTGTACTGGTTAAGTGCTACGGCTGCTAACCAAGAGGTTGGCTGTTTGAATCCACCAGGTGCTCCTTGGTAACTCTTTGGGGCAGCTCTACTCTGTCCTATAGGGCCAGTATGAGTTGGAATCTACTCAACAGTAGTGGGTTTTTTATTCGAATGAAAGTTTTTCAGGATATATTATTTGTGGTTGGCAATTTTTTTTCTTTCAAGGTTTTATATATGTCATTCCATTGCCTTCTTGCCTGCATGATTTCTGCCAAATATTCAGAGCTTAGTCTTCTTGTTTTTCCTCTGTATGTGACATTTTGTTTTTCTCATGCTGCTTTCAGGATTTTTTCTTTGTTTTTGGTTTTAGCAAGTGTAATTATGATATGCCTTGGTGTTTTTCTTTTGGTGTCTATCCTATATGGGGTTCGTTGAGCTTCTTGGATGGTCAGCTTTTCATCATTCATGGTATTAGGGAAGCTTTCTGTCAGCAATTCTTCAGTGATCCTCTCTGTGTTTTCCATTTTCTCTCCCTGTTCTGGAACTCTGATCACTAGCAAATTTTTGCTTTTGATTGTATCCCACATAATTTTCAGGGTTTCTGCATTTTTCTTTGTTCTTTTTTCTGATTTTTCCTCAGAGTTGTATCCAAGTGCTTGTCTTCAATTTCACCGATCCTGTCTTCCATCATTTCAAACCTGCTCCTCAGCCCTTCTATGACACTGTCCATTTCTGAGATCTTGTTTATTTTTTGGATTTCTAATTGTTGTTTTTGTATGATTTCTAGTTGTGAATTTATTTTGGCATTTTGTTCCTGTATTATTTTCCTGAGTTCTTCCTTTCTTTTGACTGCATTTTCCATGGATTTGTCTGCCTTTCCATAAATTTGTATATATTTTTTCTTCATTCTGTCTGCTTTTTGCTTCAACTCTTGGATAGCTCTGAATATTAGAGATTTGAATTCACTGTCAGTAGTTCTAGACCCTTTTCTTCTACTGGGAATTCATCTGGTGTTTTATTTTGGACACCTGCTGAAACCATCCTGTCCTCTTGTTTGTATGTTTACATATTATCTGCTGTCTTTGGGAATTCAGTAGTTGTTTTCTTCATTTCTTGATTGTAGATGTATTTGTTTTGTCCCAGCTTTTTGTTTTATTTGGTTATGTCTGAGCAGGTGAGCTGTGCATTCTTTGTTGTTTGCTCATCTGCATTCGTGATACTTTTCACCTCCTTGTCTAATGGGCAGGGCCAGTCACTCAGCTATGTTACAGCAGGGCAGGCTCAGCTTAAGGGGAGGGGCTGGGATGGTGTGTTTGTGGCATATACTAGGGCTGACAGGGCAGGGCAGGAATCAGTGTCGGGCAGGCTTCAGTAGGCCATGTTTGTGCTGCTTGGAATTCAGAACACAGTGCAGGTAGGCAGGATAGAGGGAGGGAGGTTGTGATGTATGAAGCTAATATGGGTATGGGAAAGAGGAAAGAGAAACAGGGGCCAAAAAAACAAACAAAGGAAAAGAAAAAAAGACTGCAAAGGAAACTTGCCGCTGGAGTGGAGAGATGAGAAACTGAGAAATGGGAAATAGCAAAAATTTAAAAAAAGGGGGAGGGGAAGAAAAAGAATAGCTAGATAAAAATTTGGAAAAGAAGAAAAGAAAAACCCCCAGGGGTCCCACCAGCACAGCCTCAAAGACCAGGGAAGCCTCCCAGGCTGTACAGTATAGCCTGGCTAGAGGAGGTATAGGTGTCACACAGTACCAGGTATTCAGGAGACAGGAAAAGAAGGTAAGTATACACAGACAAAAACTGAGAAATTAAAAGACAGAAAGAGAAAAAGAGAGAAGAAAGAAAAAGAAATGCCCCCCAAAGATCCCACCTATGTGGCCGTGCAGATTGGGTTAGTGGTTCCTAAGCCGTGCAGTGCAGCCCAGCTAGAAAAAAAAAAAAATTTTTTTTTTTTTTTTTTAGGGGCTCCCAGTTGCAAAAAGAGAAAACAAACAAAACAAAACAGAACAGAGCAAAACAAACAAAAAAGCCCAAAGGATACCACCAGTGTGGTGTTGCAGGTTGGGGGGAGTGGTTCCCCAGTCAAGTGGGGCTTCACAGCCTTTGAAGAAGAAGCAAAGATGGCACATGGAGCCAGGTGTTCCAGAGAAAGGAGGAGGACATGGTTGAAGGCATGGAAGAAACCGAAACAGAAAGAAGCAACACCAGCTCAGGGACTTGGCCAGTGTGGGTGGGGTGAATCCAAGCTGCCCAGGGCAGAATCAGTTGCCTCCTGGACAAGAGACTGTGGCTGGTGGAAAGCAGAGAAGGGCAAAGGGGGAGGGGAAGAAGGGTGGGAGTTAGGAATGCGTATGTCGCTCTTTACCGGGTGCTCTGTCTCCAGCTGGGAACTTCATGAAGCTGCTTTCCCATATTTCCTGTCCGCCCATCTATGACATGGGTGGGGTGAATCCAAGCAGCACTGACACTGCACTTTCTGGCTGGCCAACCCACCGCAGCCAGCCAGGAAGTTCAGAGGTAGAGCAGTGGGGAGAGGATGGAGTGGGAAAGTGGTTACTGGATATTCTGTCTCCAAGAAGCTGCTTTCCCGTGCTTCTGTCAGCTGATCTCTGACAGGAGTCCAAGATGGCAAATCTCTGCTGTGTTAGCTGATAAGGAACCTCTGCATGTATCTCTCCTCACTTTCTGTCCTCTGTCAGTTTCTTATTCCATTTGGGGTTTGGCTGAGTTCTTTATCTCTTCATTTGACACTTCGGGTCTCTGTTTTACTTAGTTTTTTGGTTCTCTGCTGTGGAGGAACAGTGTGGTGCTTCTGTCTATGGTGCCATGTTGGCCAGAAGTTCTCTCTCCGTAGTTACTAAAGCTCCAAATTTTCACATACACAGTGCAATGAAGTTTGCTGACTTCCCCTTGAGTCTGATGCCACCATGTGAAAAATGTAATGTAGTTTTATAACGTACACTATTTGCATTGTACCAACATCCTCTGCAGTTCTACTTTTCCATGTGTGACAGCCACCGTCACCTACACATTCCATGAAAGACTGAGATGAGTAGTCTAGAAGCCTAATGAAGGTGCCCTCAGCCACGGGGAAAGTAGATCTGTTTCCAATGGGCCTCTTCCTGGAGTGGGAACTCTGCAAACTTGAACTGGGGGGGCATTACTTGCGGGGGTGGAGGGAGGAAGCTAGCTAGCAGGCTGTGGGCCCCAGTACCAGAATGAGAAGAATTTTACTCTGAGGTGCCAGCTAGGCACATTAACTCTTCCCAGATTTCTGCTTGAGGTAAACCAGATGTCTGCTGGTTTCTGTGTGAGTTGGGAGTAGGAAAGGAAGGATGTGAAGCTGGCTAAAATAATTGTTCAATACAGAGATGTTTGACTTACTCCTAAGCCCCACTCTTCACTACTATCATTCATGGTACTTGCTAACAGTAAGCCTGGAATCTCTCAGGTATGGCTTTCACCCCCATTGGAGCCCTCTTGGTGGTATATTATGCCTCTGATCACCAATGTACCTCCTTCAACTGGATGAAGTCTCTTGTTCATAGAGAACCCTTCTCTTTACTATATAGAGTTAATTCAGTGAGATCTCTGGAGGTCTGGAGGCGGAAAAAGTGAGCTGCTTCCACCATCTTGAACAAGGAGCCAAAGTTCGCCATCTCCACACCCAGTCCCACCTCACTATTTTAAGAAGTCAAACAACCAGATACTGGGTTTCCAGGGACCTGTTGCCAACCCAAAATGACAGGTGTTTATTTTTAAGCATTTTCCCTAGTTTACAAGTGTCATGGAGGAAATGTCTTTGGAGAAATATTAAATGGGTAAGATAAAGATGTAACCATAGCATCATCTCAGATTCCTTGGGTGCCTCCAATGTCCTAGGTGCAGTGGTACTTTCATAGATGCAATTTCTGTTAATGCCACAATATTAGGATAGGATGTCTATCATGTGCAATTCCTAGGAGAGCAAATAGAGGTTGAGGGAGGTTAACAACATGCCTGGGTGGCATAGCCAGCAAGTGGCAACATGGGGACTGGAAGCTAAGCTTTCTTACTCCAACTTGGGTATTGTATCCCCTACCAGGTTATTCTGTTACTTCTTTTTCTTCTCAAAGAGTGACTATTTACCAGGACACACTCTTCCTGGCCTACAAAATATAGTCATCTACATAGAATAATGGTTATTTGTTAATATTGTATTGCAGTATAGAAATTATTTTCATTAAAAATATCAAACACTATATAATAACTAACATTTACTGTCACAGTTATTAGTGCTTTATGTGTATTAACTATACACATAATTAATTCTCAGTGTCCTATTATCACTCCCATATAACAGATGTTGTACATGGGTTCACTATGAGCCAGAATCAACTCCATGGGACCTACCAACAACAATTGCAGATGAAAAAAATGGAGCCACAGAGAGGTTAAGTAATTTGCCCTAGGTCACACAGCCAGTGTGGAGCAGAGCTCTGAACCAAAACAGTCTTCTTCCAAAGCCCATGCTCCTAAGCATCCTTGTATGTGCTTTACAATATACACTAATTATAGTAAATATATATGGAAACCCTGGTGGTGTAGTGGTTAAGAGCTATGGCTGCTAACCAAAAGGTCATAAATTTAGTAATAAAGACCTACTAATAAATGAACATTTAATAAGTAGGCCACTAACAGTATTGCTCTATGATGCAGAACAATAAGCGAAAACAGCTGTAAGCTGTCTAGTAAAGTCAGCCCCCCACTTTCCCATCATCTGTAGGTTAGGGAGATCATTCTCTCATCTGCTTATTCCAAGAACATTTAGTGAGCACTGTCTATGAGCCAGGCCCTGTGCTAATGAGGCTCTGGGCAAGTGAAATGATAAAGGCAATGCTACAGCCCTTAAGAAGCCCCAGTCTAGAGGAAGAGACAGATTAATAAACACAGTGAGGCTTTCTATGGGCAACTTAGAGGAAACTAGAGAAAAAAGAAATGAATTCTGCTTGTGAGTTAAGGGGCACTTCACAGAGCAGATTCTTGAAGACTGATTCAGAGATCTATGGAGTGAAGAACTGGGTCTTCAGAAAGGAAGTGGTTTAAGTTTAGGTGGGACTGTGGATTGGACTATGTTCCCCCAAAAGATATATTGATGTCTTAACCCTGGTATCTGTGAATGTGACCTTGTTTGGGAATGGGGTCTTTTCAGGTATGATCAAGTGAAGATGACATTATACTAGAGTGGCCCCATCCAATATGACTGGTGTCTTTTTTGTGTGTGTGTGCTTTAGGTGAAAGTTTACAGTTTAAGTTAATTTCTCATACAAAAATTTATACAAAAATTGTTGTGTGAGATAAGTTGCAATCCCTATAATGTGACAGCACACTCCCCCTTTCCACCTTGGGTTTCTTGTGTCCATTCAGCCAGCTCCTGTCCCTTCCTGCCTTTTCATCTTCCCTTGGACAGGAGCCCATTTTGTCTTGTGTATCTGCTTCAACTAAGAAGCACACTCTTCACGAGTATTATTTTATGTTTTATAGTTCAGTCTAATCTTTGTCTGAAGAGTGGCCCTCAGGAATGGTTTTAGTTCTGGGTTAACAGAGCATCTGGGGGCTGTTGCTTTGGGGGTTCCTCCAGTGCCAGTAGGACCATTAAGTCTTTTGATGTGAATTTGAGCTCTGCTCCACACTTTTCTCCCGCTCTGTCAGGAACTTTCTGTTGTGTTCCCTGTCAGGACCATCACTGATGGTAGCCAGGCACCATCTAGTTTTCTGGTCTCAGGCTGATGGAGTATCTGATTTATGTGGCCCTTTTGTCTCTTGGGCTAACATTTTCCTTATGTCTTTGGTGTTCTTTCTTCTCCTTCGCTCTATGTGAGTTGGGAACAACTGATGCATTGTAGATGGCCGCTTGCAAACTTTTAAGACCCCAGATGCCAGTCACCAAAGTGGGATCCAGAATATTCTCTTAATAAACTTGTTTATGCCAATTTACCTAGATGTCCCCTGAAACCATGGTCCTCAGACCCCCGCCCCAGCTACTCTGTCCCTCAAGGTGTTTGGTGGTGTTCAGGAAACTTCTTAGATTTTGGTTTAGCCCACTTGTGCTGACTTCCCCTGTATTGTGTGTTGTTCTTCCCTTCATCTAATTCTTGCCTACTATCCAGTTTTTTTATCCAGTTAGTGAAACCCCTCTCCCACCCTCGTAATCATCAAAGAATGTTTTCTTCTGTGTTTAAACCTTTTCTTGAGTTCTTATAATAGTGGTCTCATATAACATTTGTCCTTTTGCAACTGACTATTTCACTCAGCATAATGCCGTCCAGAGTCATCCATATTGTGAGATGTTTCCCAGATTCATCATTGTTCTTTGTCATTGCAGAGTATAACATTGTGTGTATGTACCATGATTTGCTTATCCATCTGTTGTTGGGCACCTAGGTTGTTTCCATCTTTTTGCTATTGTGAACAGTGCTTCAGTGAACGTGTGTGTGCTTATATCTATCTGTGTGACAGCTCTTATTTCTCTAGGATATTTTCCAAGGAGCGGAATTGCTGGATCGTATGGTGCTTATATTTCTAGCTTTTTAAGGATGCTCCAAATTGAATTCCAAAGTGCTTGGTACCATTTTACATTCCCACCAGCAGTGCATAAATGTTCCAGTCTCTCCACAAACTCTCCATCACTTATTATTTTGTGTTTTCTAGATTAGTACCAGCCTAGTTGGGGTGAGATGGCATCTCATTATAGTTTTGATTTGCATTTCTCTAATGGCTAATGATTGTGAGCATTTCCTCATGTGTCTGTTAGCTGCCTGAATGTCTCCTTTGGTGAAGTATCTGTTCATATCCTCTGCCCATTTTTTAATTGGGTTATTTGTCTTTTTGTTGTTGAGGTGTTGCAGTATCTTGTAGATTTTAGAGATTAAAGCCTTGCTGGATATGTCATAGCCAAAAAATTTTCTCAGTCTGTTTCTTTTGGTGAAACCTTTTGATGAGTGTGTTTGATTTTTAGGGAATCCCTGTTATCTAGTTTCTCTTCTGGTGTTTGTATATTGTTGCTTACAGTTTGTGTTCTGTTTATGCCATGTATTAGTGCTCCTAGCATTGTTCCTATTTTTTCTTCCATGATTTTTATCATTTCAGATTTTATATTTAGTTCTCTGATCCATTTTGAGTTAGTTTTTGTACATGGTGTGAGGTATGGGCCTTGTTTAATTTTTCTTGCAGGTGGATACCCAGTTATGCCAGCACCATTTGTCAAAGAGACTGTCTTTTCCCCATTTAACAGACTTCGGACATTTTTCAAATATCACCTGCTCATAGGTGGATGAATTTACATCTGGATTCTCAATTCTCTTCCATTGGTCTATGTATCCGTTGTTGAATCATAACAGGCTGTTTTGACTACAGTGACAATATAATAGGTTCTAAAATCAGGTAGCATGTGGCCTCCCACTTTGTTCTTTTTCTGTAATGCTTTACTTATCTGGGGCCTCTTCCCTTTCCACATGAAGTTGGTTATTTTTTTCCTCCATCTCATTAAAAAACGTTGTTGGAATTTGGATTGAGATTGCATTGTATCTGTAGATCATTTTTGGTAGAATTGACATTTTCACAATGTTGAGCCTTCCTATCCATGAGCCTGGTATGTTTTTCCTCTTATGTATGTCTGTTTTGGTTTCTTGCAGTAGTGTCTTGTAGCTTTCTTTGCATAGGTCCTTTACGTCTCTGGCTAGATTTATTTCTAAGTATTTTATCTTCTTGGGGGCTATTGTAAATGGCATTGATTTGGTGGTTTTCTCTTCGAAGTTCTCTTTGTTGGTGTAGAGGAATCCAACTGATTTTTGTATGTTTGTCTTGTATCCTGATACTTTGCTGAAATCTTCTATTAGTTCCAGTAGTTTTTTTGTGGATTCTTTGGGGTTTTCTGTGTATAAAATCATATCATCTGCAAAGAGGGATACTTTTATTTCTTCCTTAACAATTTGGATTCCCTTTATTTGTTTTTCTTGCCTTATTGCTCTGACTGGGACCTCCAGCACAATGTTGAATAAGAGTGGTGATAAAGGGCATCCTTGTCTGTTTCCTGTTCTCAAGGGGGATGCTTTCAGACTCTCTCCATTTAGGATGATGTTGGCTGTTGGCTTTGTATAAATGCTCTGTATTATGTCGAGGAATTTCCCTTCTACTGCTATTTTGCTGAGAGTTTTTATCATGAATGCATGTTGGACTTTGTCAAATGCCTTTTCCGCATCAATTGATGAGATCATTTGGTCCTTTTTGTTTTATTTATGTGATGGATTACACTGATTGTTCTTCTAGTGTTGAACCACCCCTGCATACCTGGTATGAATCCCACTTGGTCATGGTGAATTATTTTTTTGATATGTTGTTGAATTCCGCTGGCTAGAATTTTGTTGAAGATGTTTGCTTCTATGTTCAAGATGGATATTGGTCTGTAATTTTCATTTTTTTGTAGTACCTTTACATAGCTTTGGTATCAGGGTTATTCTGGCTTCATAGAATGAGTTTGGGAGTATTCCATCCTTTTCTATGCTCTGAAATACTTTTAGTAGTACTGGTGTTAACTCTCTTCTGAAAGTTTGGTAGAAATCCCCAGTGAAGCCATCAGGGCCAGGTTTTTTTTTGTTGTTGGGAGTTTTTTTTATTATCTCTTCAATCTCTTCTTCTGTTATAGGTTTATTTAGTTTTTCTACTTCAGTTTGTGTTAGTTTAGGTAGGTAGTGTGTTTATAGAAATTTGTCCATTTCCTCTAGGTTTTCAAATTTGTTGGAGTACAATTTTTCATAGTATTCTGTTATGACCCTTTTAATTTCAGTTGGTTCTGTTGTGATGTCTCCCATCTCATTTCTTATTTGGATTATTTGCTTCCTCTCCTGTTTTTCTTTTGTTGGTTTGGCCAATGCCTTATTGATTTTGTTGACCTTTTCAAAGAACCAGGTTTTGGTCTTGTTGACTCTATCAATTGTTTTTCTATTCTCTATTTTATTTATTTCTTCTCTAATCTTTATTATTTCCTTTCTTCTGTGCCCAAAGACTTCTTTTGTTCCTCTCTATTTATTTGAGTTGTAGAGTTAATGTTTTTATTTTAGCCTTTTCTTCTTTTTGGATGTGTGCATTTATTGCTATAAACTGACCTCTAAAGACTGCTTTTGCTGTGTCCCAAAGGATCTGGTAAGATGTGTTTTAATTCTCGTTTGATTCTGTGAATTTCTTTATTCCATCCTTGATTTCTTCTATAACCCAGTAGTTTTTGAGCAAGGTGTTGTTCATTTTCCATGTATTTAATTTTTTTTTCTTTGCTTTTTCTGTTACTGAATTCTACTTTTATGGCTTTATGGTCAGAAAAGATGCTTTGTAATATTTTGATGTTTTGGATTCTGTTAAGCCTTGCTTTGTGGAGTAATATGTGGTCGATTCTCGAGAATGTTCCGTGTGTGTTGGAAAAGAAAGTGTAGCTGGCTGCTGTTGGGTGGAGTGCTCTGTATATGTCTGTGAGGTCCAGTTGGTTGACTGTGGCATTTAGACCTTCCCTGTTGTTACTGAACTTCTTTCTAGATGTTCTGTCCTTCATCAAAATTTGTGTGTTGAAGTCTCCTCATACTATTGTGCAGCTGTCTATTTCTCTTTTCAATGCTGTTAGAGTTTATTTTATGTGTTTTGGAGCCCTGTCATTGGGTGCATATATATTTATTACGCACCTCCTGGTGTACTGACCCTTCAGTTATTATATAATGTCCTTCCTTATCCTCTGTGGTGGATTTTGCTTTAAAGTCTATTTTGTCAGAGAGTAATATTGTCACTCTCACTATTTTTTGAGTGTTGTTTGTTTGATATATTGTTTTCTATAAGTATATGGAGTTTTAGTTTTTTGAGTTTTAATTTAATGTATGAGTTTTAGTTTGTGTCTTTAAATCTAAGGTGTGTCTCTCGTGGGCAGCATATAGACGAATCCTGTTTTTTTTTTTTTAATCCATTCTGCCACTCTCTGTCTCTTTATTGGTGCATTTAGTCCATTTACATTTGGTATAATTATTGATAAGTATGAGTTTAGTGCTGTCATTTTGATGTTGTGTATGTGTTGTTGCTATTTCTTTGTTTCACTTAGTTTTCTGTGCTCAGTCATTTTTCTTTTCATCTTCTTCATTTGCTGAATCTTTATGTTTTTCTTGTTTTTTATTTTGATGTGTACAGTTGTTAGTTTCCTCTATTTTTCTAAGTTTAAACCAATCTTTTATTTCTTGATATCACCTTAACTTCCTCTCCATATAAAGTTCTATGACTACACTATTTAGTCCTTCTTTTTTATTTTAATGATGTCATCTTTTACATATTGACATTTCTGTTTCCACATTTTCAGTGTTTTAGTCTTGACTTATTTTCATAACTCCCCTTTCTGGTTGTTCTGTCCCGTGTTCTAGACTTGGGTAGTTATCTGATACTGTTGGTTTTCTAGCCAAAAGACTCCCTTTAATATTTCTTGTAATTTTGGTTTGGTTTTTACAAATTCCCTTAATGTCTGTTTATCTTGAAATGCCCTAATTTTGCCTTCATATTTGAGAGACAGTTTTTCTGGATATAAAATTCTTGACTGGCAATTTTTTTCTTCAAGGTTTTATATATGTCATCCCATTGTCTTCTTGCCTGCATGGTTTGTATTGAGTAGTCAGAATTCAGTCTTATTTACTCTCCTTTTTTGGTGGCTTTTTGTTTATCCCTAGCCACTCTTAAAATTCTCTCTTTATCTTTGGTTTTGGCAAGTTTGATTATAGTATGTCTTGGTGACTTTCTTTTGGAATCTACCCTGCGTGGGGTTTGGTGAGCTTCTTGGATAGATATTGTCTTAGTTATCTAATGCTGCTATAACAGAAAGTACCACGAGTGGATGGCTTTAACAAAGAGAAATTTATTCTCTCACAGCCTAGTAGGCTAGAAGTCTCAATTCAGGGTGCCAGCTTCAGGGGAAGGCTTTCTCTCTCTGTTGCCTCTGGAGGAAGATCCTTATCATCAATCTTTCCTTGGTCTAGGAGCTTCTCAGGCACAGGGACCCCAGGTTCAAAGGACGTGCTCTGGTCCTGGTGCTGCTTTCTTGATGGTATGAAGTTCCCCTTTCTCTGCTTGCTTCCCTCTCCTTTTATCTCTTGTAAGATAAAAAGGTGGTGCAGGTCACACCCCAGGGAAACTCCCCTTACATTGGATCAGGGATGTGACCAGAGCAAGGGTGTTGCATTTCACCCTAATCCTCCTTAACATAATCTAATCTTGCCTCAATAACCACAAACAGAGATTAAAATTTACAACACACTGGGAAATCAGATTAATGACAAAATGGTGGGCAATCACACAATATTGGAAATCATGGCCTAGCCAAATTGATATGCTTATTTTTGGGGGACACAATTCAATCCATGACAGATATCGTCTTGTCTTTTACAATATCAGGGAAATTTTCTGCCAGCAAATCTTCAACTATTCTTTCTGCATTTTCTGTAATCCTCTCCTGTTCAGGTACTCCAATCACTCCTAGGTTATTCCTTTTGATAGAGTCCCACATAATTCTTATGGTTTCTTCATTTTTAAAAAATTATTTTGTCTGGTTTTTTCTCAAATAAATTGGTATCAAGTGCTTTATCTTTAATCTCACTAATTCTGACTTCCATTGCCTCAATTCTGCTCCTAGGACTTTCTATTGAGTTATCTAATTCTGAAATTTTATTATTAATCTTTTGAATTTCTGTTTGCTGTCTCTCTGTGGACTCTAGCAGCCTGTTAAATTTGTCATTCTGATCTTGTATAGCTTTCTTAAATTCCTCTGTTGCTTTTTGTGTTCCTTGGCTTGGTCTGAGTTTTGCCTGATCTCCTTCCTGATCTCTTGAAGAGCTCTGTATGTTAGTCTTTTGAATTCTACCTCCAGTAATTCCAAGATCTTATCCTCCTCAGGGAGGTTTCCTAGTTCTGTTTTAGTCACTTGCTGGAGGTCTGATGATCTGCCTCTTTATGTGATTTAATATTGACTTTTTTTTGTTGTTGTCTCCAAGCCATCAATAAGTTATTTTATTTATTTTTGTGTCTTTTTTTTTCTTTTCTTTTTTACTGTGTTCTAGCCTTTTGTTTTGTTTCGATATGCCCAAATAGTCTGGGGATGTGAGCTACTTTGGTTATTTGCTTCTTTGAAGCTCTTACATCCTGTTACCAGTGATTAGAGCTGCTACTATGCATGTGAGCCCAAGAGTCCATTTACTTTTCTTGTGTGGATTCAGCTCAGGTTTCCAGGTCATCAGTCACCAAGTGTGTGGTACAGACTCTCACCTACAGCCTTAGATGGGCAGGGCCAGGTAGGGGTGATTGAAGTAGGCACAGGTGTCTGGCTGCCGTAGGGGGTTAAGTGCTGAGCAAGGTAGGGGGCTGATGGCTACCCCTGAGTGCCTAGGTGGAAGATGTGTCCCTGTCCCCTAGAGCACATAGGTGGATGGGTTTTGTATCTAGACTTTGGGTGCTGTTGGCTGTAAGGACTAGGAGACATCATATATTCTCAGATCCCTGTTGTGGGTGGCTGGGTGGAATGCGTGAAGCTGCCAGTCCTCAGACCCCTGATATGGGCAGGTGAGGAGGACCTGCTTAATGGGCAGGGCGATGTCAACTGTCATGAATCTGCCATTCCCCCTCAGCTGTCGCAGTTGAAAATAGGCTTCAGGTATATACCCTGTCATACTATAATAACGAAGGCCTATACTGTTGAATGAGCCCACATAGGTCTATGTGGGCCTAGGCAGGGGTGAAAGGCCTTTGAAGTCCATGGACCCCTTATTCCTGTGCCTAGGCAAAGGGGCAGTTCCTGCCCTGAGTTCCAGGTTAGGGGGCATGGTGAATTTTGAAAGCCATGAAACAGATTTGGACACAGTTAGTCCTGTGTACCCAGCTTAGGGGAGTTGGCAGTGTTTTTCCCCTAAAGCCAGGAGACTGGTTTGGCAGTGATAGGTTCTATTTCTGGCCTAAGGGGGCATGGCAATTGTCTAGTACTGCTGAACTGGTATTGGAGCAGAACGGGGAGGGGGTAGGTGAGGGGAAAAGGGCCACTTCTCTGCTATGGAAGTCCCAGGGGGGAGGTTATTTTGATCCCCGTGGTAGGTTAGATGCTTGCACTTAACTTCCACAGATCCAGCACTGCTTCCCCCTGGCTTGAAAGGCTTGTGCAGACTCTCCACCAACCAGTTTCTCCCAACATGGTAAAACATGTCCTGAGTGCTATTGCTTGCCTTAGCCTACCTGTGCCATTTGATGCAGCCTGCAGGATTCTGGCTAGCTCAAGTCTGGCACTTTTTCACTGCTCCTGAACTGTTTCTCCCTCCCTCAGCCACTCAGTCTGACTCCTCAACTTTGCCATTGATGTTCAGGGCTTCTAGATTGTTGTATATAATCGATTCACTTGTTTTTTGGGGGAGGGGGTTCTGTTGTAAGAGGGAATGTAGGAAGCATCTGACTCTTCTGCCATCTTGGCCTTACCTCATGACTGGTGTCTTTATAAGAAGAGGAGACACTGAGACAGAGACATTGGAGAACTCCACATGATGACAGAGGCAGAAATTGGAGTGGTGCATTTACAAACCAAGGAATGCCAAGAATTGCTAGTAACAACAGAAGCTAAGAAAAAGGCATGGAACAGATTCTCCCCTAAAACTTTCAGAAAGAGCATGGCTCTGCCAATACCTTGACTTTGGACTTCTAGCCTCCAGAAAGATGAGAGAATAAATTTCTATTGATTTAACATTCCCAGTTTGTGATATTTGTTGCAACAGCCCTAAGAAACTAATACAGTGGCAACAATAGTTAATAATTCATAGGGCATACTTGAGCCAGCTCTGTTGTGGTGACCCTGTGTGTGTCAGAGTAAAACTGTGCTCTAAAGGGTTTTCAATGGCTGATTTTTCAGATAGACCACCAGGCCTTTCTTCCAAGTTGCCTCTAGGTAAACTCGAACCTCTACCCCTTTGGTTAGCAGCCAAGCATGTTAACCATTTGCACATATATATACATATGAACTATCCCATTATCCAATATTTCAGATTTAAGACAATAGTAAAAAATCTACTACATGACTATTTTCCACATTAACAGATATGTCTGGCAGTAACAAAGGCTGAGGTGCCAGGAAAGGGTAATGCTGGCTCTGATGGTTAAGGTTATGTGTCAACTTGGCTGGGCCGTGCTTCTCAGTAGTTTGGCAGTTCTGTAATGATGTAACTTGGCAGTTATGTAATGATATAATTTTGAAGTTATGTAAGATGTAATTTGGCAGATATGTAATGATGTAATTTGGCAGTTATGTAATAATGTGATTTGGAAGTTATGTAATGATGCAGTCATCCTCCATTTTATGATCTGATGAGGTCATCCTCCATCTTTGCATAATGGCAATTTTGCATAATGACCCGGTCTTTGGAACCTAACCATGTTGATAAGTGAGAAGAGGGTTTATAATCTCTTTACGTATATGTGTGTATGTGTGTGTGTGTGATATACCTATACCTATACCTATACCTATACCTATACCTATACCTATACCTATACCTATACCTATACCTATACCTATACCTATACCTATACCTATACCTATACCTATACCTATACCTATACCTATACCTATATATATATCTCTTAGGCATAAAGTTGTTGTTGTTAGGTGCTGTTGAGTCAATTCTGACTCATAGTGACAGTATGTACAATAGAAGGAAACACTGCCTGGTCCTGCGCCATCCTCATAATCATTATGCTTGAGACCATTGTTGTAGCCACTGTGTCAATCCATCTCATTGGGAGTCTTCCTCTTTTTTGCTGACCTTCTACTTTACCAAGCATGATGTCCTTCTCTGGGGACTGATGCCTCCTGATAACATGTCCAAAGTATGTGAGGCGAGATCTCACCATCCATACTTCTAAGGAGCATTCACGGCTGTACTTCTTCCAAGACAGATTTGTTTGTTTTTATGAAAGTCCATGATAGGTATAGGTTCAATATTCTTTGCTGACACCGTAATTCAAAGCCATCAATTCCTCATTCTTACTTATTCATGGGTGTGGATTATGGATCCAAGTAAAATGAAATCCTTGACAGCTTCAATCTTTTCTCCATTTATCATGGTGTTGCTTATTGGTCCAGCTGTGAGGACTTTAGTTTTCTTTATGTTGAGCTGTAACCCATACTGAAGGCTTTGGTCAGTAAGTGCTTCAAGTTCTCGTCACCTTCAGCAAGCACGGTTATGTCATCTGCATAACTCAGGTTGTTAATGAATCTTCCTCTAATCCTGATGCCATGTTCTTCTTCCTACAGTCCAGCTTCTCAGATTATTTGCTCAGCATACAGATTGAATAAATATGGTGATAGGACACAAGCCTGACACACACCCTTCCTGACTACAAACCACTCAGTATCCCCTTGTTCTGTCAGAACAAATGCCCTTTGATCTATGTACAGATTCCTCATGAGCACAATTAAGTGTCCTGGAATTTCCATTCTTCACAATATTATCCATATTTTGTTATGATTCACACAGTCGAATGCCTTTGCATAGTCAATAATACACAGGTAAACATCTTTCCGGTATTCTCTGCTTTCCTCCAAGATTCATCTCACATCAGTAATGATACCCCTTGTTCCACGTCCTCTTCTGGATCTGGCTTGAATTTCTGGCAGTTCCCTGTCAATGTACTGCTGCAACTGCTTTTGAATGAACTTCAGTAAAATTTTACTTGTGTGTGATATTAATTCAGTAATTTCTGCATTCTGTTGGATCATCCTTCTTTGGAATAGGCATAAATATGGATCTCTTTAGTCAGTTGGCCAGATAGCTGTCTTCCAGATTTCTTGGCACAGACGAGTGGGTACTTCCAGAGCTGCATCCATTTGATGAAACATCTTAGTTGATATTCCATCGATTCCTGGAGCCTTGTTTTTTGCCAATGCCTTCAGTACAGCTTGGACTTCTTCCTTCAGTATCATTGGTCCTTGATCATATGCTACCTCCTGAAATGACTGAATGTCAACCAATTCTTTTTGGTACAGTGACTCTGTGTATTCCTTTCATCTTCTTTAGATGCTTTCTGTGTCATTCAGTGTTTTGCCCATAGAAATCTTTAATATTGCAGCTTGAGGCTTAGATTTTTTCTTCAGTTCTTTCAGCATGTGAAATGCTAAGTGTGTTCTTCCTTTTTGGTTTTCTAACTCCAGGTCTTCTCACATGTCATTATAATATTTTACGTGGTCTTCTTGAGCTGCCCTTTGAAGTCTTCTGTTCAGCTCTTTTACTTCATCATTTCTTCCATTCCCTTTAGCTACTCTACATTCAAGAGCAAGTTTTAGAGTCTCTTCTGGCATTCATTTTGGTGTTTTCTTTCTTTTCTGTCTTTTTAATGACCTCTTGCTTTCTTCATGAAAAATGAAGAAGTTAAGTAATTTATTAAGAATCACAAAGCTATTAAGTGGCAGGGCTGGGATTTGAACCCAGTATAGGCTGGCAGTAAAGCCTGTGCTGTTGTATTACCTCTGAAGAGGTAAAGCAATTAGGGAAAAGGATCATTTGGAACCAAGCAAGCCTAAACAGTTCTAGTCAATGTTTGCTAACCATCCAAAAACAGCTACAAATCTACAGTTGAAATCTCATCCATTTGTGAAAACAACTCCCTTGAATGAACAAGGAGTCCCTGGGTGGTGTAAATGGTTAAAAGGCTTGGCTGCTAACTCTAAGGTTGGAGGTTCAAGTTCAACTACAGGCACCTTAGAAGAAAGATCTGGCAAACTACTTCTGAAAAATCAGTCATTGAAAACCCTATGGAGCACAGTTCCACTCTGACACACGTGGGGTCACTATGAGTCGGAGTTGACTCAACTATTGCCCTGGCCCTCAATGAGCAGCAGAAAGTAGAAGACTCATGTTCACAACTCTGCTACAAAACAGCAAGGGCTTCGCTTCTGCATGGTGCTTATGGCTTTTCTAGGAAAATCACTAGAAAAATAATGCACGGCAGATGCCATCATTGGCCAGTCGGGCCTTTGGAACTTGAATTCCTTGGCAGACTTTCACGTGACGTTAGGACTCGGCAATTCCAGCAGTGCCTGCAGTTGAGATTCTTAAAGTGATCTCAATAAATCACCCATAATGCATGCAGAACTGTGTTGAATGGTCCACATTAAGCCAAAGTCTAAAGCTGTGAGTCTAAAGAGATTTGAGTAAATTGAAGACACAGTGAAACCTGTGCAAGCCAACTCAATGGAATTGTCTTATTCTTCCTGGTCTTGCAAGTTTTCCGCCTTTGACAGGGTGCAGTCTTATCAGTTTTCTATGGCTTGTTTTGGTGGAAAATATTAGAGTTTTCCTTCTCTGATAGGTTTCTGTCTTAGACAGGTTCTGGCTTTTGCAGGTTTTATTGTACTATAGAAATACCGTGATTGAATATTATTTGACTACAAAATTAAACACAGCACCATCTTCTCTGAATTTCTGAAAATCAAGGAGTTATTTTACATTCACAATAATTTATAATTTTTTAAGCCAGAAATGTTTCTTCTAAGTTACATTCTGTTTGATACATCTGTTGCTGAGTAACAAACTATCTCAAAACACTTAGTTGCTTAAAATAATAATGATTTATTACTTCTCACAGTTCTCTACATTGTCTAGGAAAATCTTGTCTGGTCCTACCTGTGCAGTTGCATTCAGCTTATGGCCTGGGTAGAAACAGCCAAGATGGCTTTACTCTTATGCCTGGGGCCTTGGCAGAGACAGCTAAAAAGGTGGGATCTCTCTTTCTATCCTCATATGATGTCTCATCATTAAGTAGTCTTACTGGAGAAAGGATGTACACAAATCTGTTTGGCTCTATTTTTTCCCAATTGCAATTTGTCCAGCGATTCCTCATTTTTGACTTGTAAAGTGTGTTCAAGAGGCCACAAGGTAGGGAGTCCTAGAAGCTTATACTGCTGTTGGAAAAAGAAATTCTCCCAAATGAAGTCGAGGGTCACAGAGGGGCAGATGGAGCTGCAGAAGTGTCTTCTTGCCCTGGGTTCCATCCCTTCCCTCCACACCACCAAGAAAGTCTCTCCGACTCTTTTCTCTTTGTTGTTGTTAGGTGCCTTTGAATCAATTGAGACTCATCGCAACACTATGTACAAAACACTGCAAGATCCTGCACCATCCTCACAATTGTTGCTATGCTTGAGCCCGTTGTTGCAGCCACTGCGTCAGTTGATCTCATTAAAGGTCCTCCCTCTTTTTCACTGACCCTCTACTTAACCTTTTCTCTTTATTTGCTGGTTATCGTGTAGCACTTAACTAGCCAGTTTTTCACAGGATACCTTGTCTTGGTTGGATAAAAGTGTTGTTTTAGTTTATTATGATTATCTGGCCTCAAAATGAGGTGGGTGGGGTAAAAAGGTTCTCCATCTGAAAATTATTGGCCTTTGGTGTGCTTCTTGTCATAGGTGAGGTGTAACCTCTGCATGCAGATTATGAGCCTTGAGTACTTCTAGAACTTCTGTTGTTGTTAGGTATCATTGAGTTTGGAGGCCCCATGTGACAGAGTAGAAATGCTCCATAGGGTTTTCTTGGCTGTAATCTTTACAAAAGCAGATTGCCAGGTGTTCTCCTGAAAAGCCACTTGATGGGTTTGAATCACCAACTTTTTCTTTAGCAGCTGCACGCTTAACTGTTGTTCCATCAGGGCTCCTTAGTAATTAAGGGACTTACTTTAAAACTTTTTTTTTTTTTTACTTTTATTTTATTTTTAGCATTTAGGGAAAGTTGCATTGGTGCCAAGTGAAGGAGAATCTGTTGGCAGGGAGTCTTTCATTTTTTTTTACCCTTAACACAGGCGCTTGGAGCAACACCAGCAATGCCATCCCTGGTGCGAACGAAGGAAGTGGGGAGACAGCTTCCCAAGCAGACATTGCAACCCGCTCCTCTGCCTGGAATTTTTTTTTTTTTTTTAAAGGGTTTCTGTTTTGGAGGCATGCCAAATTCTGGCTTCTCTCTAAAGTAAGGTAGTCTCTGTGAGCTGTTTACAGAATGTCCGCAGCATTTTGGCCTAACGGGAAGTGCTGTGATGGGTGTTAGTTGATATGAGAACAATCTTTCCAAGGGTGCCTTTGTGAACCTTCATTAGGGACTGCAGTAGGGAAACTCAGAAAGGGGAAAATCATCAGGACAGTGTGACAGGACTTGGGTTTTGGCCTCAGTCATACCAATTAAGAAGTCCTTGGTGGCAGAAATAGTTAAGCGCTCAACTACTAACCAATAGGTTGATGATTCAAGTCCACCCAGAGATGGCTCAGACGACAGGTTTGGCAAACTGCTTCTTAAAGGTCACAGCTTGAAAACCCTATGGAGTGCATTCTATCCTGCATGCATGGGGCCACCATTAGCTAGAATCAATAGCAGCTGGATTGGTTATTGGTTTATGCCAGTAAGACAGTCCCTGTTGTTGTTGTTGTTGCTAGGTGCCTTTAAGTTGGTTCAGACTCATAGCAACCCCATGTATAACAGAACGAAACACTGCTGGGTCCTGTGCCATCCTCACCATCTTTGATATGCTTGAGCCCATTATTGCAGCCATTATGTCAATCTATCTCCTCGAGGGTCTTCCTCTTTTTCTATGATCTTCTACTTTACCAAGTGTGATGTCCTTCTCCAGGGACTGGTCCCTCCTGATAACATATCCAAAGTATGTGAGACAGTCTCACCATCTTGCCTTTAAGGAGCATTCTGGCTGTACTTCCAAGACAGTTTTGTTCATTCTTTTGGCAGTCCGTGGTATATTCAATATTCCTCACCAACACCATAATTCAAAGACATCCATTCTTCTTCATTCATCATCTAGCTTTCACACGTATGAGGCGATTGAAAACACCATGGCGTGGGTCAGGTGCACCTTAGTCCTCAAGGTGACATCTTTGCTTTTTAACACTTTAAAGTGGTCTTTTGCAGCAGATTTGCCCAATGCAATGTGTTGTTTGATTTCTTGACTGCTGTTTCCATGCGTGTTGTTTGTGGATCCAAGCAAAAGAAAATCCTTGACAACTTCAGTCTTTTCTTCTTTTATCATGATATTGATTATTGATCCAGTTGTGAGGATTTTGTTCTCTTTATGTTGAGGTGTAATCCATATCAAAGGCTGTGGTCTTTGATCTTCATTAGTAGGTGCTTCAAGTCCTCTTCATTTTCAGCAAGTAATGTTGTGTTATCTGTATATCACAGATTGTTAATAAGTCTGGCTACTCACAGCAGATCCCATCATAGGGGTGATCACATGTAAACACTGAGAATCATGGCCCAGCCAAGATGACACACGGTCTTAACCATCACAGATATCAACGTTTATGTGTTCCATTTCATTTTTGACAATTTCCTGTGTTTCTAGATTCATACTTTGTACATTCCAGGTTCTGATTATTAATGCATGTTTGCAGCTGTTTCTTCTCATTTTGAGTTGTGCCACATCAGCAAATGAAGGTTCCAAAAGCTTGACTCCATCCGTGTTATCAAAGTCAACTCTACTTTGAGGAGGCAGCTCTTCCCCAGTCATCTTTTGAGTGCCTTCCAACCTGAGGGACTCACCTTCCAGCGTTATATCAGACAATATTCTGCTGCCATTCATGAAGTTTTCACTGACTAATTTTTTTCAGAAGTAGACCAGTAGGTCCTTCTTCTTAGTTTCTCTTAGTCTGGAAGCTCTGCTGAAACCTGTCCTCCATGAGTGACCCTGCTGGTATTTGAATACCGGTGATGTAGCTTCCAGCATCACAACAATGCACAAGCCCCCACAATATGACAAAGTGATAGACCACTGGAAGAAGGGAGTCCCGGGGTGGTGCAAACAGTTAATATGCTTTGGTGTTAACAAAAAAGTTGGAGGTTTGAGTCCACTCAGACGGTTCAGAAGAAAAGCCTGACAATCTACTTTTGGAAAATCAGCCATTTAAAACCCTATGGCACACAGTTCTACTGTAACACACATGGGGTCACCACAAATCAGAATTTACTTGATAGCAAGTGGTTTTTATGCCAGTAAGAAGATGTGAAAGTTGAGAAAGTGATGTTATTTATGTGTTCATTTACTCATTTATTCATCGCATATTAACTGAACACCTCTTATATGCCAGGCACTGGGCTAGTGCTGGGGATACTTCAATGAACAGCAAAGATAGGGGCTCTGCTCCTATGAAATTTGTAACCACGTTGGGAAGATACATTAGGTAGATATTTACATGAAATAATAACTTAATCTATTGGAATAAATACTGGTAATAAGAATTACAGGATATTCTGACAGTTTACTATAAGGGCTCAAAACACAGTCTAGAGGATTAGAAAAGTCACCTCTGATGAAGTGACACTTAAAGTGAGACTTGAAGTATAAGTATGCACTGAATAGATGATAAAAGGAGAGAAGAGCATTTCCAGGTTGTCTTAGTTATCTACCTGTTGCTGTCAAGTCAATTCTGACTCATAGTGACCCTATAGGACACAGTAGAATTGCCCCACAGAGTTTCCAAGGAGTGGCTGGTGGAATCGAACTGCTGACCTTTTGGTTAGCAGCTGAAAGCTTAACCACTGTACCACCAGAGCTCCCTTAGTTATCTAGTGCTGCTGTAATACAAATGCACAAGTTGCTTTAACAAACAGAAATTTATTTTCTCACAGTTAGGAAGCTAGAAGTCTGAATTTAGGGCACTGGTTCTAGGGAAGGTTTTCTCAGAAGGAAAAGCTGTTTTTGAGCTTTGGCTCCAGGGTGATCTCCATGTGACCTGGTATCTCTTTCCCCCATCTCTACTTGCTCAATTGCTTTTTAATCTCTTTTATATCTCAAAAGAGACTGATTTAAGACACATCCTACACTAATACTGACTCATTAACATAACAAAGAAAATCCAAAATGGGATTATAACCAAAGGTATAGGGTTTAGAATTTACTACACATATTTCTGGGAAATACAATTCAAACCATAATATTCCACCCTTTGACCCCCCAAAATTCATGTTCTTCCCACATACAAAACATGTTTATCCTATCACACCATCCCCAAAATCTTAAATCAACACTAAGTCCAAAATCTCATCTCCTGAAACATCTGAATTAAATATGATTGGGATTTTAGGCCTATTCCATCCTGAGGCAAAATTCCCCTTCATCTGTGAACCTGTGAAATCTAGAATATAAGTTATCTGTTTCCAAAGTACAATGGTGGAACAGGCACAAAGTAGACATTTCCATTACAAATAGGAGAGCTTGAAGGGAAAGAAGGGATAATGGGCACCAAGCAAGTCTAAAACCCAGCAGAACAAATTACATTACCTCTCAAGGCTTGAAAATAATCTTCTGTTCTCTGAGACCATCTGGGCTATGACCCCACCCTCCAAACACTGAGTGTTGGCCATGTTGTCTGGGTTCCGGGTGAAGGTCCCTCAGCCCTGGGTTTCAGCCCTGCCTTCCAGGCTCACTGGGACAGAAACTCTGCTCCTTGGCCTTTTGGGCGGCCCCACTGTCCTAGTTTATCTGAGTGGTGACCCTACCTCCTCAGCCCCAGCAGGCCCCATTCCTCTGTCCCTTGGGTATGGCAGCTCCGCCCCCTCAGCTTTGGGCAGTGGCCCCACCCTCTTGGTCAAACTGAATGGCAGCCCTACACACTGGAACCAAGTTTGTGAAGATCTGATACTTTGAAAACTAGGAGGACATGGCTTCAGCCTTGGAAACCAATGCAGCCTTGCTACCCCTGCTGCTTCCATCAGTTCTGCTGATCTCCAATCTGCATCAGAGATGGTCCTTTTCTTGGAGGACTACAGATGTAGTTCCTTTGGTGTGTTTCCTGCCTGTAGAATCTCTGTCCCTTTAAGTCTAAGCTGACGGGTTTTCTGCTGTGGTAGTTGGTTAGATTCATTAGTCACAGGCTTAATCTCTTTAACAAAAGATTGAGTCACCAAGTCCTTGGAGAGAGTTTTTGGGCACGTGTCCTTAATTTGTACCACAAAATTTTCCAGGTCTTTAAGTTCTGTTTTTATTTTGCACAGTTCATTTTTAAGTCTATCTGTTTCCTCTCACATTTCACTATAAGCAGCAAGGAGAAACCATGCAGCCCCTTTAAGATCTGGCTTAGAAATCTCCTCAGCCAAATATTCAAGTTCATCACTTAGAATTTCTACCTTCCAGCAAACATTTGGACATAAATTCAGACAAGTTCTTCACCACTTCATAAAAAGTATCTCCCTTCCTCCATTGTCAGATCACATGTTCATCATTTCCTTGTAAAGTCTCACCAGAAGCACATTTGATATTAACATTTCTAGCAACTTTCTGTTGATGGTGCCGTATGAATTCTCTAAGACGATAGAGACTTCCTCTATAGCTCTCCTCACTTCCTGCTGAGCCTTCTTTGGAATTGCCTTTGATGTCCATAATTCTACCAACGGTCTTTTCAAGGCATTCTAGGCACCTTACTATTAGGTACCTTAAAACTCTTCAGCTTAGATGCATTACCCAATTCCAAAACCACTTCCACATTTTAGGTATTTATTAGAGCAGCACCCCGCCCAGTACCAAATTCTGCTGTAATTATCTAGTGCTGCAATAACAAATTATCTAGTGTTGGCTTTAAAAACAGAAATTTGCTTTCTCACAGTTAGGAGCCTAGAAGTCCAAATTCAGGGTGCTGGCTCTAGGGAAGGCTTTCTCTGTCTGTCCACTCTGAAGGAAGATCCTCGTCTCTTTTGAGCTTCTGTTCCTGGGTAATATTCATGTGCCTCGGCATTCTTTCTTCCCCCATCTCTGCTTGCTGAAATGCTTGTTCAATCTCTTTTATATCTCAAAAGAGATTGACTTAAGATACAGCCTACACTTAAACTGCCTCATTAATATAACAAAGAAAATCCGTTCTCAAATGGGATAACAACCACAGGTATGGGGGTTAGGATTTACAACACATATTTTGGGGGGACACAATTCCCCCAAAATAGGATATGCAAAGGTCCTGGGGCAGAAAACTTTTGTACAAGAGAAAAAACCTCCAGATACTGATGTTTGGGGAGTTCCCCCCCCCCAATTAAATGAACAGATGGGTTCTAAATAACTCTTCTATAACGCCTACCAGGTGTCAAGTCTTGTTCATGCACACAGTGCCTTCAATCAGTATTATAGGAACTTGTTCTTAAATATGAACAGACTACTAAGGATCTCCAGACCTTTGAAGAAGTCCTTTAAAATGAAACTCAAACCCACAAACAGAAAATAAACTCAGAGGAGGCATCTAATTTTCAAGGAACAGGAGGAAATTTAAAAGTAAAACGACACTGTACTAAAGCCCTCAGAGAGATAAGAGGAGTTATTATGTCCATGATATATAACAAGTGTCTTAGCTATCTAGTGCTGCTATAACAGAAATACTGCAAGTGGATGGCTTTAACAAAGATAAATTTATTTCTTCATAGTAAATAGGCTAAAAGTCCAAATTCAGGGAGTGGGCTCCAGGGGAAGGCTTTCTCTCTCTGTCAGCTCTGGAGGAAAGTCTTTGCAATTTTCCCCCACCAGGAGCTTCTCTGCACAGGAACACTGGGTCTAAAGGACGCGCTCTACTGCCAGTGCTTCTTTCTTGGCGGTATGAGGTCCCGCTGTCTCTCTGCTCACTTCTTTTTCTTATATCTCAAGAGATTGCCTCAAGACACAATCCAATCTTGTAAATTGAGTCCTGCCTCACTAACACAACTGCTGCCCATCCTCCCTCATTAACATCATAGAGGCAGGATTTACAACATATAGGAAAATCACACAATACCAGAAATCGTGGCCCAGCCAAATTGATACACATTTTGGGGGGAATATGATTCAATCCATGACATTCCACCCTTTGGCACCGAAAAAATCACATTCTTGCAACATGCAACACATATTCACCCCATCACATCATGGCAAAAGCCTTAACTCCAAGTCCAAAATCCAAAAATTCCTCTTTGTCTGTGAAATCTAGAACACTAGTTATTTGCTTCCAGAGCTACAATGACAGAACAGGCATAAGCTAGACCTTTCCATTACAAATGGGAGAAACTGGAGGGAAAGAAGGGATAACAGGCACCAAGCAAGTCAGCAGAACACATTACATTACCCCTCAAAGCTTTGAAAATAATTCTCTGTTCTCTGAGACAGTTTACCAATGGCCCTGCCTTCCAGACTCCAGGTATTGGCCACACTCTTCAGATTCTGAGTGGAGGTCCCTCGGCCCTGGGCTTCACCTCCACCTTCTAGGCCCACTGGGAGAGCCACTCTGCTCCCTCAGCTTTAGGAGCACCGTTCTCCTCTTCCATCTGAGTGGCAACTCCACCCTTAGAAACACCAGAGTCCATGGTTCCACTCTTTGAACCCCCTGAGGTCATGGCCATACCTTTTGAGACTGAGGCAGCTCACCTTCTGGTGCTCTTTGTCTCTTCAGCTTCTGCTTCCTGGTTTCTTGGCCTCTTGGCTCCTTGGGCTCACATCTGCATCTGCCCTGCTGGGGCAAGTGTTCCAAAGCTCTGTAGCTCCACTAATAAGTGCCGGGAGGGACCCCACTCCACCAGGAAGCCTCCTGCACACAAGCTCTCAGCTCTCTTGCTGTGGGTCAGCAATCCTAGCTCCACCAATAAGTGCCTGGAGGTACCCCACTGAAAATGTTGATTATTGAATATACCATGAATATTGAACAACAAACAAGTCTGCCTTGGAGGAAGTGCAGCCAGGGTGCTCCTTAGAATCAAGGATGGAGAGACTACCTCTCATATACTTTAAACATGTTATTAGGAGGGATGAATCTCTGGAGAAGGACATCATGCTTGGTAAAACAAGGTCAGCAAAAAAGAGGAAGACCCTTGATGAGACGGATTGACACAATGGCTGCAACGACGGACTCAAGCATAACAACAATTGTGAGGATGGCACAGGACCGAGCAGTATCTCGTTCTGTTGTGCATAGAGTCCCTACGAGTTGGAACCCACTTGATGGCACCTAACAACAACTATAAAAAAGTAGTATCCAAAGGATAAGAAAGAAAAAAGCTCTTGAATATTAAAATTAGGACAGCTGAAATGAAAAAAAAAAATTCAATAGAAAGATTGGAAATTAAAGTTGAAAGTATCTTCTAGAAAGTGAAAAAAAAAAGTCAGAGATGAAAAATAGAGAAAAGATAAAGAAATGATTCTATCAATCCTGGAAGTTCAACGGTCTGCTAAAAGAAGCACGAGAAATATCTAATTATGCCAACTTGGGACCAGGGTGTGCAGAGTTTGGATGCTTGTCCAGGAAGTTAGGGCTTTATTCTGTAGACAGTGGTGAACCACGGAGGGGTTTCAAAGAATTGAAAGACATGATCTGAACTGAGTGATACATTCTATTTTCTCATCTCTGAGGGGGTTGGAGGACAAGAGGAAATGAGAATATGAATATTTATTACATATCTGTTATATTCTAGGCACTGTGCTAAGAGCTTCACATAAATCCTCTCATTAATTCTCACAATAGCCCAATCAACCAGATATTTCTCCTCTTCCTTTACAACTGACAAGATGAAGCTCAGGTAAGGTCAGTAGCTTATCCTAGATCACACAGCAGAGAAGTGGCAGATCTGGGCTCTTGATCCAATTTTGTCTGGTTCCAAAGCTCCTATTTTCCCACCATATCATCCTGCCTACTTAAAAACTCTCGGGAGTGCTTTCTCTTTTTCTTGCCACCTTTCCTTCTTCCCTTAACCACTTCTCTTTGCCTTGTCCTTCCTGTTTTCCTGTACCAAAGTGGCAGCTGTCTAGAGAGAGGGTGGCTAGAGCCCTAGCAGTAAGGATCACAGCAATGATTTTATTTCCCTCTCTCTATCAAGGACGTAGCTCATAGGGTGGCTATGAGTCAGAATTGACTTCATTACAACGGGTATCAAGGACGTAAGGGACCCTGGCATGCTATGGTTATGTACATGTCCACTAACCAAAAGGTTGGCAGTTCAAAACGACCTAGCCACTATGAACGAGAAAGACCTGAAGATTTGCTTCTGTAAAGATTACAGCCAAGAAAACTCTATGAGCAACTTTACCCGGTCACAGGGATTGGAATCAACTTTGCATCTAACAACGATAATCAAGGACATAGGTCCCTGGGCGGCGCTAATGGTTTGTGCTTGGCTACTAACCAAAATATTGGTGGTTTGAATCCACCCAGCAGCTCTGCTGAAGAAAGGCCTGGCGATCTACTACTTCTGTAAGGTCCCACTCTGCTGCCATCAAGTAGATTCCAACTTATAGCGATCCCATACTATTTCCAAGGCTGTAAATCTCTATGGAAGCAGACTGCCATGGCTTTCTCCTACGGAGCTGCTGGTGGTTTCAAACCACTGATCTTATGGTTAGCCGTGGAGCACCTTAACCACTGAACCACCAGGGCTCTTTTCCATAAGATCACAGCCATTGGAAACCCTATGGGACGCAATTCTAATATGAATTGACTTGACCACAACAGGTTTGGTTTTTTGGCTTATCATGGACAAGGGTACCAAGCATGAAGCATTTTGCCAGGCCACAGGAAGACAGTGCTATGTATCTACTCCCAGATGTGCTGCAGATGTCCATGTTGTTTTTGTGTGCTATGGAGTTGATTCCTATACAACAGGGTAGAACTGCCCCATAGGGTTTTCTAGGCTGTAATCTTTAAGGGAACAGATCACCAGGGCTTTTCACTCTCGGAGTAGCTGGTGGGTTCAAACTGCTGACCTTTTGTTAGCAACCAAGCACTTAACCATTGCATCACCAGGGCTTTGGGGAATCTGTGACTTTTCAGAGGAGACCTTCTCTCCAGCTCATGAGTAACGCAAAATAGCGAGGTTGCCAATTTTAGCATGCTTGGGCATCTGATGGTTTGAAACCTTCTTCTGGATGCACTTTCTGTTACTCTTTTTCTAGAACACTCTTCTTACAAATCTACCCAGCAAGCCAACAACACTGAAGGAGTTACAGAATGAAAAAAAAAAAAAGCCAATCCTCCCTTTCTTGATAATGGTCTTATGATTCTGGCATTCCAATTTAAGCTTCTCCAAAGGTTTCGAGTAATATATGCTTTATGTGTGCTGGTGATTAAAATATGATGTACCTTAAAAGCCATTCCAGACTCCTGTGATGTGGTCATAAAAATTATTTCAGCATTAAATACCTCATTACTGTCATGTCAGCCTTGAGACCACGCTAGATGAATCACTGGAGAAATGAAACGCTTAGCAAAATGTTTTTCTTTCTGATTGCTAGGCTGGGGATTATTCAATTAAAGGATAAAGGTAAATCGATCAAATATGTGGACGCTTGGAGTTTATGTTTATGGCTGCTAAGCACATTTTGAAATGCAGCAATCTGATTAGATTCTCCCTCTCTGTGGTCCCCCCGTAAAAAAGGAATTGCTGATGAGGAAGGCCTGATGGCCCAGCCATGTGGGTGAATGACTGACCAGTTTCCATTTTTTGTTTTCCTGAAGCCGCTGTGTATCTGGAGAGCTCAAGCCAGCATCAAGGAAGCCTTCCTCACAGGCCAGCACAGTGATTTGATGGCAAGCTGACTTTGAAGCTTTTCAAGGAGTTAATCAGTAACATTCTACCTTTTAACTTGGGGTCCCTGGACCTGTCCCTCTTTCCCACCTCTGTCTCCTTACGCAGGAGGTTAAGGTTTCGGGAAAAAGAGATGAGGCTGAAGGACAGCTGAGGGGTTGTGGTGGCAGAAGAGAGCCCCTTGGTTTCAATTTCAGTGGTATTCTCAACCCTACCTCCAGCTGGCTTCTAGGGCTGTCTGTGGCTAGGAGAATAGCCAGCTGCCTCCCTGCTCTGACACCCATGACATTTCATTAAACTTTATTTTTTTGAATTATTAGTAACAACAACATTGACAATAACAAATGGTAAAATTGGTTAAGTGTTTTGGTAAATAACACTTAATAACAATGGTAAAATTGGTTAAGTGATTATATAAAACAAGGAATGTAAGGCCTCGCTACACTGAGGCCTTACATTCCTTGTTTTATATAATCCTTGCAACAACCCTACGAGATAGGTGTTGTTATAGATATGAGATTAGTAAGTACAGCAAGTTTTGGTAACTGGCACAAGTAGAAGAGTTTGGACTTGAACCTATGTATTCCAGCTCTGGGCCCTGGGTGTGTAATCACTGCATTAAACTCCTTCCCACAGACTCTAAATGCATTGTTTCATTTTTAAAATGCAGACAGTATAAATGTGTATAATATGGAAATTTAAATGTTCACTCCCTCCTCAGTTCCTACCCTCTAGTACATTCCAGCCTGGATGGCCCAGCCCAGTTCTCTCTCTTTTCGCAGCTTCTATGAAGAGACCCAAATTCTGTTAGGAGCAAATCTACTTGGGGCAGGTGGATTCTGCAAAAGGATACCCTCAGTAGGTCAGACAGGCTTGTACCAATGGAAAGGCAAGGCCAGAGGCTTGTGGATGTGGGTTAGGGTTAGAGTGGAGAGTGTCTTTCATAAACCATGCCTAGAAAATCCCTGGGCAGCCAGGCTAGGCAGTGCTTTTAGAAGACAGTGACTTTCACATAAATACAGCACAGACTGTCCCAGTGGCCAGTGGCTTAGTCCTCTACTGCTTCTATAACAGAAATACTACAGATGGATGGCTTTAACAAAGAGAAGTTTATTCTCTCATATTCCAGTAGGCTAGAAGTCCAAATTCAGGGCACCACCTCCAGGAGAAGGCTTTCTCTCTGTCAGCCTCAGAGGAAGGTCCCTGTCATCAGTATTCCCTTGGTCTGGGAGCATCTCAGCACAGGAACCTCAGGTCCAAAGGTTGTGCTCTGCTCCCAGTGCTGCTTTCTTGGTGGTATGAGGTCTCCATGTCTTTCCGCTCACTTCTCTCTTTTATATCTCAAAAGAGATTGGCTTAAGGCACTAATCTTGTAGATCTCATCAATATAACTGCCACTAATCCATTTCATTACATCATAGTGATAGTATTTACTGCACAGAGGGAAATCACATCCGATGACAAAATGGTAGACAATCATACAATACTGGGAATCATGACCTACCCAAGTTGACAGATATTTTGGGGGGACACAATTCAATCCATGACAGCCAGCTAACCACTGAGGCTGAGTGCATATTCCTGGAGGGGAGCAGGGAGAACCTTAGAGAAATAAACTTAATCCCACCTCCTCTACTAGGCTATCCCAGAGCTCCCTACTACTACCTACTAAACACACACACACACACACACACACACATGCTTTGGAGTTCATTTCTCCCTCCCTGCTCTTTTCTGGGCCAGGGGGCAATGTGGTACAGTGATAAAGAGCATGGGTTTTAGATCAGTCCACTCCTGTTTGAATCCTAGCTCTGTCACTTGTTAAGCATATGATCTTGGTCATATTCCTTACTCTCTGTGTCCCAGTTTGCTCACCTACAAAGAGGGCTTGATGACGCTTACACCTCAAGGATGTTGGGAGGGTTGGGGTTGCTACATGCAAAGGCTGCAATGCCTATTTCTTAGCAGGTGATTAGTAAGGATTATAATTGAAGTACATGTATAGGAGTGGGTAATGAATTCAGCTTGGAGGATGTGGGAAGGGATTGCATGGCCAAATTTTTAATTCATGGCAATTTCTTCGTACCTCTAGTGGTTAAGAGCTGGGCTGCTACCCAAAAGGTCAGTAGTTTGAATCCACCAGCTGCTCCTTGGAAACCCTATGGGGAAGTTCTACTCTGTTCTATAGGGTTGCTGGGAGTCAGAATTGACTCTATGACAACAGGTTTGGTTTTTCGTTTTTATTTTTGGGTTTTAACTTAGGTACCTGGCAGAGTACTCTGGTCCTCTGGTCTTGTCCACAGAGTCATCAAAAGTTGCCAGATAATTGCAGGAAATTCTGAGGCATTGCTTAAACATTTGATGACTTACAATGGTGAACAGAACTAAGCACTAAGCAACAGAAGGGGTTGGGACTAGCTATGTGCTCTAGGAAATTAAGGGACTTGGGAGAGCTAGGAAAATACTAGTAAACATCCTGAAAATGTCTATCAGTAGCGTTGATAAACATAACCCGAGGAAATTCCTTGTCAGCAATAACAACAACATGCAGGGGAAGATGGAATTTTTTGAGAACACTTTTTTGCAAACAGCTTTCAAGCAAAAGAAGTGGTAGATGGACATGGTGGGGTAATGGGGAGAAATGCCAGGGTGATGACTGAAGAGACCAAACCATGCACATAAATAGCAATATTTCTTGTGCAATCAACCTCCGGAAATGCATCAGCAAACATGAGGCTGCTTTAACAGTCGAGAACCTACTAGAAGCTGCTCATTTCATTAAGTGACTGAGTTCTACCAAGGCCAATACAAGTGAACTCTGAGTCAACTCTGAGAGGTAGCCCAAAGTGAATGAAAACCTAGCCAGCTCCCCATCCAAAGGATGAGGTGGGCTAAGAGCCAGGGCACATTATTAGACTGGAATTTTTTTCAGGTCCTAAATTTAACTGGCTGAAGTTCTTTTTTTAAGTACCACTCTGCTCGAGCTTTTGAATTGAAGAATTTGCCACTTAATGGGATTTAATGATAGACAGAACACAATGTCCTTGGCTTGGCTCCTCCTTGTGTAGAGTGAGCTGTCCACCCAGCATCTCCCAGTTGTCTGCCCCAGCTAGAGGCATCTGCAGGGTAAGTCAGTGTGAAGGGCTGCAGGCAGACACACTCACAGAGCAAGGATTTGAATAGCTTTGACCTCACTTTGGGGCGGCAGTGCTAATGTCTTCGTAATCTCAGTGGGCCATGAGACAAAAAAGTGCTCAGAGTGGGAGACTGCCAATATCAGTTGCCATTGAGCCCACTTCGACTCATGGTGACCCCGTGTGTCAGGGTAGAACTGTGCTCTGTAGGGTTTTCTTTCTTTTTATTTCCTTGTAATTTAGATGAAGGTTTACAGAGCAAATGAGTTTCTCATTAAACAATTAATATACATATTGTTTCGTGACGTTGGTTGCCAACCCCATGACATGTCAACACTCTCCCCCTCTTGACCTTGGGTTCCCTGTTACCAGCTTTCCTGTCCCCTCCTGCCTTCTTGTTCCTGCCCCTGAGCTGTTGTGCCCAGTTAGTCTCATTTTGTTTTATGGGCCTGTCTAATCTTTGGCTGAAGGGTGAACCTCAGGAGTGACTTCAGTACTGAGTGAAAAGGGTGTCCAGGGGCCATACTCTCGGAGTTCCATCTAGTTTTCTATGGCTGATTATTCTGAAGTAGATCACTAGGACTTTCTTCCAAGATGCCTCTGAGTGGACTCAAACCATCAACTCTTCTGTTAGCTGCTGAGCACATTAACAATTTGTAGCCTTTAGGGATTTCAAAGTTGAGAGACAGAGGGAGAAAACAAAAATGAATGTGCGAGAATGTAAGGGAAAAGACATTTGTCATGGAACCACACCTAAAGAGTGATTTTAAATACACACCTACCTCCCTTTCTGGACAGGCACTTGCTGACACAAGCTTTAGTCAAGAACTCAAGTCATGTAAACACTATTATGCTTGGTTTCATTTTAATAAGAAAATTCTACTTCTTTTTTTGTTTTAATAAATAAAGATTGATGGAATCCAAAGTGGAAATCTGAAAGCTGAAAGACAAGCTAATATTATATACTATAATCTTATTTTAAGTATTTATAATAGGCCCACACACACATTACAAAGATCTACAAGGACTTATATGAAAGTGTTAGCAAAGGTAACCTCTAGGTGTAGAGTTAGAAATGCTTTAAATGCTCCTCCTTGCCCCTTATTTTTATTAAAGTACTTTTTTGTATGTGAACACAAATTGCTCTTGTAATTTGAAAAATATTTTTAATTTTGAAAACCCATGAGAAGCTGGTTTATGGAACTGATTGAAATATTTGCTGTCCCCAGTGTGTAAAAAGCAGGGCTGATTGATGCAGAAGGTGGAGGTTAAGGCAATGTATTCAGTAACCAAGAGAAGGAAGTGAAAAACCTTCTGGGAATGGTTTCTTTTAACTGCTTAGTGTGCTGATCCAATGTTTGACAATGTCACACCCTTAGTAGCCTTCCCCATGTAGAGATTTTCTGATGTATAAACCGAGTTTGACATAACATCAAACATAGATTGCCTGTGAAAGATTTTTTTTTTAATTAACCATTTAGTATTCATTATTCCTACCAAGTACTCAAAGCCATAATACCAGCTGTGGACAAACTGTGCTGAACATGTAGTACATGTTGAAAAAGGAATGAAGAAACCAAGACAATGTAAGACATAATCCTTGTCCTGAAGGAGTTCACCACTTAGGTGGAGACAGAATCTAGTGCATGAAACAACTGAAAGATAGAATGAAGAAGGATTAATAGAAGGATAAATGGAGAAGGGAATTAACATTTATTAAATGCCTAGTATGTGCACATTGTACAGCCCTCGTGTGCAGTGGTTAAGAGCTCAGTCTGCTAGGCAAAAGGTCAGCAGTTGCAATCCACCAGCCACTCCTTGGAAACCTAATGAGGCTGTTCTACTCTGTCCGACAGGGTTGCTATGAGTCAGAATCGATGTTTTTGGTATGCACACATTCCGCTAAATCTTTCTTATGTTGTTGTTGTTGTTGTTAAGTGCCCTTGAGTCAGTTCCAACTCATAGTGACCCTACACACAACAGAAGGAAACACTGCCTGGTCCTGAGCCATCCTTACAATCATTGTTATGCTTGAGCTTATTGTTGCAGCCACTGTGTCAATCCACCTCGTTGTGGGTCTTCCTTTTTTCTGCTGACCCTGTACTCTGCCAAGCATGATGTCCTCCTCCAGGGACTGATCCCTCCTGACAACATGTTCAAAATATGTAAGACGCAGTCTCAACATCTTGCCTCCAAGGAGCATTCTGGTTGTACTTCTTCCAAGACAGATTTGTTCATTCTTTTGGCAGTCCATGGTATATCCAATATTCTTCACCAACACCACAATTCAAAGGCATCAATTCTTCTTTGGTCTTCCTTATTCATTGTCCAGCTTTCACATGCATATGATGCAATTGAAAATACCATGGCTTGGGTCAGGTGCACCTTAGTCTTTAAGGTGATATCTTTGCTTTTGAAAACTTTAAAGAGGTCCTTTGCAGCAGATTTACCCAATGCAATGTGTCTTTTGATTTCTTGATTGCTGCTTCCATGGCTGTTGATTGTGGATCCAAGTAAAATGAAATCCTTGACAACTTCAATCTTTTCTCTGTTTTTCATGATGTTGCTCATTGGTCCACTTGTGAGGATTTTTGTTTTCTTTATGTTGAGATGCAATCCATGCTGAAGGCTGTGGTCTTTGATCTTCGTTAGTAAGTGCTTCAAATCCTCCTCACTTTCAGCAAGCAAGGTTGTGTCATCTGCATAGCGCAGGTTATTAATGAATCTTCCTCCAATCCTGATGCTCCATGCTTCTTCATATAGCCCAGCTTCTCGTATTATTTGCTCAGCATACAGATTGAATAGGTATGGTGAAGGAATACAACCCTGACAAACACCTTTCCTGACTTTAAACCAATCAGCATCCCCTTGTTCTGTCTGAACAACTGCCTCTTGATCTATGTAAAGGTTCCTCATGAGCACAATTAAGTGTTCTGGAATTCCCATTCTTCGCAATGTTATACATAATTTGTTATGATCCACACAGTCGAATCCCTTTGCATAGTCAATAAAACACAGGTAAACATCCTTCTGGTATTCTCTGCTTTCAGCCAGGATCCATCTGACATCAGCAATGATAACCCTGGTTCCACATCCTCTTCTGAAACCGGCCTGAATTTCTAGAAGTTCCCTGTAGATATACTACTGTAGCCGTTTTTGAATGATCTTCAGCAAAATCTTGCTTGCGTGTGATATTAATGATATTGTTCTATAATTTCCACATTTGGTTGGATTACCTTCCTTGGGAATAGGCATAAATACGGATCTCTTCCAGTCAGTTGGCCAGGAAGCTGTCTTCCATATTTCTTGGCATAGATGAGTGAGCACCTCCAGCGCTGCATCTGTTTTCTGAAACATCTGAATGGATATTCCATCAATTCCTGGAGCCTTGTTTTTCACTAATGCCTTCAGAGCAGCTTGGACTCCTTCCTTCAGTACCATCGGTTCCTGATCATATGCCACCCCTTGAAATGGTTGAACACCGACTAATTCTTTTTGGTGTAATGACTCTGTGTATTCCTTCTATCTTGTTTTGATGCTTCCTGTGTCATTTAATATTTTCCCCACAGAATCCTTCAGTACTGCAAATCGAGGCTTGAATTTTTTCTTTGGTTCTTTCAGCTTGAGAAATGCTGAGCATTTTCTTCCCTTTTGGTTTTCCACCTCCAGTTCTTTGCATATGTCATTATAATACTTTGTCTTCTTGAGCTGCCCTTTGAAATCTTCTGTTCAGTTCTTTTACTTCATCAATTCTTCCTTTTGTTTTAGCTGCTTGATGTTTGAGAGCAAGTTTTAAAGTCTCCTCTGACATCCATCTTGGTCTTTTCTTTCTTTCCTGTCTTTTCAATGACCTCTTGCTTTCTTCATGGATGATGTCCTTGATGTCATTCCACAACTCGTCTGGTCTTCAGTCACTAGTGTTCAATGTGTCAAATCTATTCTTCAGATGGTCTCTAAATCCAGGTGGGATATACTCAAGGTCATATTTTGGTTCTCATGGACTTGCTCTGATTTTCTTCAGTTTCAGCTTGAACTTGCATGTGAGCAATTGATGGTCTGTTCCACAGTCAGCCCCTGGCCTTGTTCTGACTGATGATATTGAGCTTTTCCATTGTCTCTCCACAGATGTAGTCAATTTGATTTCTGTGCATTCCATCTGGTGAGGTTCATGTGTATAGCCACCATTTATGTTGGTGAAAGAAGGTATTTGCAATGAAGAAGTCGTTGGTCTTGCAAAATTCTATCTTTCAGTCTCTGGCATTGTTTCCATCACCAAGGCCATATTTTCCAACTACTGATCCTTCTTCTTTGTTTCCAACTTTTGCATTCCAGTCGCCAGTAATTATCAATGCATCTTGATTGCATGTTTGATCAATTTGAGACTGTAACAGCTGCTAAAAATCTTCTCTTTCTTCATCTTTGGCCCTAGTGGTTGGTGTGTAGATTTGAATAATAGCCGTATTAACTGGTCTTCCTTGTAGGCATATGGATATTATCCTATCACTGATAGTATTGTACTTCAGGACAGATCTCGAGATGTTCCTTTTGGCGATGAAGGCAACACCATTCCTCTTCAAGCTGTCATTCCCAGCATAGTAGACTATGTGATTGTCTGATTCAAAATGGCCAATAGCAGTCCATTTCAGCTCACTAATGCCTAGGATATTGATGTTTATGCGTTCCATTTCATTTTTGATGATTTCCAATTTTCCTAGATTAATACTTCATACATTCCAGGTTCCGATTATTAATGGATGTTTGCAGCTATTTCTTCTCATTTTGAGTAGTGCCACATCAGTGAATGAAGGTACCAAAAGCTTTACTCCATCCATGTCATTAAGGTCGACTCTACTTTGAGGAGGCAGCTCTTCCCCAGTCATATTTTGAGTGCCTTCCATCCTGGGGGGCTCATCTTCCAGCATTATATCAGACAATGTTCTGATGCTATTCATAAGGTTTTCACTGGCTAATGCTTTTCAAAAGTAGACTGCTGGGTCCTTCTTCTTAGTCTGTCTTAGTCTGGAAGCTCAGCTGAAACCTATCCTCCATGGGTGACCCTGCTGGTATCTGAATACCGGTGGCATAGTTTCCAGTTTCATAGCAACACGCAAGCCCCCACAGTAGGACAAACTGACAGACAGGTGGGGGAAATACTTCTTACATGGTAACTTATTTAGTCCCTCAACTACCCTATGTGGTAGGTATGATTTTTTCCATTGACAACTGAAGAAACCTTGGGCCATTAGGCCCTGTCTCAGGCTGTGCTCTCTAGAAAGCAAAACCAATGAGGCGTCTATCTTCCTCTCTCTCTATGTAAATATATATAAACCAAAAAACCAAACCCAGTGCCATCAAGTCAATTCCGACTCGTAGCGCCCGCATAGGACAGAGTAGAACTGCCCCATTGAGTTTCCAAGGAGCACCTGATGGATTCAAACTGCTGACCCTGTGGTTAGCAGCTGTAGCACTTAACCACTATGCCACCAAGGTTTCCATATATATATATATATATATATATATATATATATATATATATATATATATCAAGGAAATGGCTCATGTGGTTGTAGAGGATGGAAAATTCCAAATCTGTGGGCCAGGCTGGAGGCTTCTTCCAACTCACATAGGTACAGGGGCTGGCAAACCCAAGATTCAGACCATGGAGACTGATGGTTGCCAAGATCTGCAGGAAGTTGGTAGCCCAAGTCCCAAGAACCAGAGGTCAGATGAACAGAAGCCAGCTGCAGAATCTAGAGTGAGCAAAAGCCAGCAAGCCTTGCTAGAAAGTCTACCTATGTTGGATGCAAGCCACACCTCCAAAGACACTGTCTTTCAACTGATTGGCCACTCACAGTAGATCTCATCATGGAAGTGATCATATTATATCAGATCTCATCATGGAAGTGATTGCATCATTATAGAACTGGGAAATTACATCACAACTGCCAAACCATTGAGAATCAGGCTGCAGTCAAGTTGACACACAACCTTAACCATCACAGGCCCCAAATCAGTATTAGGTCTGCTCTACCTCAACCCCTCCTTCATGCATGGTCTTGTGTAAGGGAGACCTTATGGTGAAGGTGTGCAGCATACAGTAAGCCCTGTATACTGCACAGGCCAATAAGGCATGGACTTAGCAGGGAAAGTTTTTGCATTGATAGGGCAGCCTGGCTCATTGGCTCTATCAGTCTCGCTTCCATATGCAGTTAATAACACGTGAATGTGGGTCCCAACCCACAGATTCTTCTCTGTCCTTATCCCAAACTATTCACCCCAACTCATTTTTGCCTCCTATCTCAACCTGTTCCAGACCCCTTGTGTCTCTGGCCCTGTAATTGCACCTTTCTCAGAAGGCTCCAGTTCACCCCTTTTATCTTTCAGCCCCATTTCTCCAGCTTCCACTTAAAGCTGCCATCCTGCTCCACAATTCAGCATCTGCCTCCTTGTGTGCTTCCTTGAATGGTTTCTTTTACTTACTGAGGACTGGAAAAGTATTTGATGACCACTCACAGGAGTGTACCTTGCCTCTTACCTATATGATTGGATTGGCTGCCATTCCCTAAGTGATTGTGACATTTGCATGGAGTCCACAGCTTCATGCATTTGTTGGAGACAGGCTGGTACTGTGAACTTTATAAAATCACTAGTTATTGGTGAATTTCTATATGCCTCCTTTGTACTTGTTTGTATTAAAATATATTTCCTTTATTGCCTGCAGAGAGGTGTCAGTTTCTAGAAACATAGCAGAAAAACTTTCCCTAGTAGTAGCTTTCCCCATGGAATTATGCATTTTTTTCCCACTAAGCAGGAATAACTAGACTCAAAGATGAAACAAAGGAAATAATGTACATTAACTCCTGCGCACAGTGTCTGGGACATGTGCCTTCAGTCAATGTTAGCATTTGTTATTGTGGGAGGTAATATCACTCAGTGGCTAAAGACTTGAGCGCTACAGCCACCTAGATTCAAATGTCTGCTCTATCATTTGACTAACCCCTCCCCTCTTTTACTTATTTATTTTTTTTAATTTTTACTAGCTGTTTGACCTTGGGCAAGTTACCAGATGTATCTTAGCCTCAGCTTCCTTATCTGGAAAATAGAGATAATGATACCCTTATAGAGTGGTTGGAAACCCTGGTGGTGTAGTGGTTAAGTGCTGTGGCTGCTAACCAAAAGGTTGTCAGTTCGAATCCACCAGGTGTTCCTTGGAAACTCTATGGGGCAGTTCTATTCTGTCGTATAGGGTCGCTATGAGTCAAAATTGGTTTGGTTATAGAGTGGGTGGGAAATTACATGAGAAGATACATGTGAAGCCCTTAGCACAATGCTAGCCATGGAGTAAAGGATTTGATAAAGATTATCATTGTTAGTGATACCAGGGGACCAGGCTGAAGCCAGGATCACATTCTTGCTTAACTCTCTTCCCCTGCCCTACCCTTCTTCTCTCACTTCCTCCTACCAAGAGCACTCCCTCAGTAATTGCTTTCGCAAGGTTCCCCATCTTAGGCTGTGCTTCTAGAGAACTTTCACTAGGACAGGTGCCCGACAGCTGAGGACAAAGTCCAGGGTCAAAGTGGGAGATACACTTTTAGGAAAATAATTTAATTGCGAGATGCCACAGGTAACACGGTACAAGAACTGTTTGGGGAGAGGTTTGTTAGCGCTTGGCCCTGACTTTTAACCACATGGCATCAAAAGCCACACTTAACCTGGCAAATACATGCTCAATGGCCAGCTTGAGCCCTGTGCTCAGTGGTTTCATGGTTTAGAGATGAGATTGGTTAAGTGAACTTTTTTCTTAAGAAAATTTGGACTGAATGAAAAGAAGAAAACAAATTATAAAGCAGTTCATAGATGCATTATCCAAAGCAAAACAAAACAAACTACTACAAGTGTTTTGTTGTATTTGTTTCAGCATTTTTACAGTATATAATTTTCATTACATTGCATGTACAATTTAGTGGTCTGATTTTTCTCTTACTTAAATGTAAACATTTTTACTAAGTTATTAAAATATCTCATGAGTCATTTTTTTGGTAGCTTCATTTTTTGAGTGTATCATAATTTACTTAAATATCACCCTTGTTGTGTCAATTCTGACTCATGGCAAACCGTATTTTCCTTTGTGATTTATTGCTATTATTTTTAAACTTAGAAATGAAGAATTCATTTTGGTTTTTAAAAGAATATAGACTCCATAGGGTTTCCAAAACTGTAAATCTCTATGGAAGCATAGAGATTTCTCCTAGAGAGCCACTGGTAGTTTCAAACTGTCAACCAGTTGATTGCTTTAACCACTGCACCACCAGGGCTCCTTACAAACACCAAAGTGTTAGTAGATGTTGATTTTCTCTAGATTAAAGAATGATGGCTAAATTTCATTTTCTTCTTTTATTTTTATTTTCTAAGTTTCTGTAATTAATTGTCTGTAGCAAGGAAAAACGTTAACATATTTCCCAAAATTTCTTCATTTTTTAACGTTAAGCTTATTTCAGGGGAGGTGAATTCTTGGAGTCCTCAAGGTATTGGCAATTTTTTAATTAGCAATTGCTACTGACAAATCACCTCAAAACTCAGTGGCATAAAACAACAGTCATTTATTGCTACAGCTCATGTGTCCATGGGTCGTCTGGGATTTGGCTGATGTTGGCTGGCCTCTTTCACACATTCACAGGAAGACTGGAGGGCTCAGCAGATCAAGGTTTGGCTGGAGCCACTAAGCTGGGAGAGCTGTGCTTCACATGTCTCTCATCTTCTTCCTGAAACCCATCAAACCCAGGCATGGTTCTCACCTGGTGATGGCAGAAGTTGAAGAGGGTAAACTTAAACACATAAGTCCTCTTGAGTCCCAAACTCAGAATGGGCACACCCTCACTTCTGCCTCATTCTTCTGGCCAGAACAAATCAGACGGAGCAGGGAACTATACTTCACCTTCATAGAAGGAACTCCAAAGTCACGTGAAGGAAGAATAAAGAATTGGGGCCAACAATAATGCAATCAATCTAGCACAGGTACTAATAGAGTTTCCTCTCTTTACTTTCATTTACAAAGAAATGTCAAAGTATGCTTGGTTTGGGTTATAAATAAAAAAAATATTATTATTATTATTTTAATTACAGACAGTCTACTACAAATTGATACAGGATCCTGCCTGAATATTTCATGAAGGGAAACATCCAGTTCCATACCAGTCACTTAAAGAAAAATTGAGTAAATAATAAACAAAGCTGTTTGTGGTTCAGAGATCAGACTTGGAGTAACTTGGAGGAGACGTGAGATGGAAGGGCAAGCTGGGGGTTTCAAGATGCCCCATTTATGCGTAAGCAGCCAGTGGGCCATTTCAGTGCAGACACAAACGGGCCCCAGGGAGAGGCTTTCTTCTGTGCCTTCAGACTACGAACAGCCATCAAGGAGAATTTGGGCTCTGATCACTGAAATAAATTGGAACAGGCAGGTGCAATGACAAAAGCAATTCCTATGAGAGGCTTATTTGCACTGATGTCAGACGTCTGAGACAGCAGGTGTGCAGAAACAAAAGAGAGCTACCCAGAAAGCTCTCAGCTGGGCCCCTCAGCCTGCCCCTATGGCCAGTGTCCTCCTTTGGGGCAGGTTTAACTGAGGCGCTGTCTCTCTCTGCCCTTGGGGACCCATTGGGCTAGGGCATATTTAGTAAGAGTGGTTAAGACGGCAATATTAATATTACTATCCATTCACGAAACATATTACCACTGCTTTAAAAGGTTTTCCATATACTTCGTTTCGTGTGAGTTGCACAATAAATAGTTGGATAAATAGTCATGATTATTACCTTTTATATAGAAGGAAATAGAAGCTCTGAACGGTAGTAGTTTAACTAGCATTGTTGTTGTTAGCTGCTGTAGAATTGGCCCCCTACTCACGGCCACCCCACGCACAATGAAATGAAATGCTGTTTGTTCCCGCGCCATCCCCACGATCAGTTGCAGATCAGACCGTTATGATTCAAAAAGTTTTCACTGACTGATTTTCAGAAGCAGGTGCAAGTAGATTGCCAGGTCTTTCTTCCCAGCCTATCTCAGTCTGGAAATACCACTGAAACCTTTTCAGCATCATAGCAACACTAAAGCCTCCCCTGACAGATGAGTGATGGCTGCACATGAGGTACGTTGGCTGGAAATCGAACCTGGGTCTCCCACATAAAAGTCGAGCTTTCTACCACTGAGTACCAATGCCTTATTTTAGGCCGGATTAAAAAATAGTCTGGGTTACAATAATTTAACCTCTTTGCAAGTTCTTTCAGTAGAGAAAAAGAAGCTTTTTTTTTTTTTTTCTCCAAGAATGATATCAAGCAAGTGCAATTTTCTCAAGAGACTATGAGCAGTTGACTTTGGGATATGATGTAGGATGAGGCCAGGGAGCAGAAGGAGGCTTCCAAGAGAACCCTGGGACCCTGTTTCTTTAGTCTTTATAGCATCGCTACCAGTAGGAATCAACTCGAGGGCTCTGGGGTTTTTAAGGGAGCAACTGGGGCCTGTACCCAGGGTTGGAGAATGAGCGGCACAGACTGACCGGGCTTCAAGGTCTGGCCATTCTCTTCTCTTCAAAGCACTCGTTCAGATCTGAGGTCAAAGGTCTAATAGTATTTCTTGCTCATCCTTTCAGAACACTAATGGACTATTTGAAGGGCTAGCTTGCTAAAAGCCCTACTGCTGTTGGAAAGAGGAGCTTTTAAAGAAAAGGGGTTTGTTAAGTGGACCACTCTGGAATTCTCCATTTATATGAAAAGGGTGTTTGATACTCGAGAGGGCATTTGTCATTTGGGGGAAAGGTTAAATCAATTATTTTGTCTGAAGATGAAAAAGATGAAGAGTCAGCTTAATAACAGGCTTCAGACCTATGAGTGGCTATTCTAGGGAAGATGGCAATCGCCTGTCCATCCTCTCTACAACAGAAGAAAAATTGGGTTTTTGTTGAGGAAACAAGATCTAAGTGAGGCAGATGGGAAAACTGTTGGACTGTAGAAGTATCTGTTCAGGCAGATTATCACTGGGATCTCCCTAGTAGAAGATCATTAGGAAGGGAGATTACAGCTGGATAATTGCTAGAAGCTTCCCTTCAGTTTTACATCTCTGTTGATTTGCTGCCGGGAGCTGGAAGAGTAAAACACAAGGAATGACAAGACCTAGGCATACATCCTCATTGTTGCTTACTTGTTGAGTAGAAGTGATTTAATTTCCCTGGACCTCAGTTTTCTCATCCGTATAATGGGATTAATGATCACCATGGGACTCTCCTATTGTAGTGCTCAGGCAACAGATTAAGATAATGTCTGTAAAAGTGCACTTAAAACTACATAGTGTTGAGAAAATGAAAGAAATTATTTTTCCTGGAATAAGTGCCAATTATTTTTCAAGTCTAATGTGCATTAAATTTTTTTCTTCCAGCTTTGGACAAAGTTGCCAGATTGCTTTGGACCCAACCTTAAAATAAAGTGCCAATAATTTTCTTTCAGCTCTTCGACCTCTTCTTGCTCATTCCTCCTTATACAAGTCCTCCTTTGCTCTTGCTACTGGCTTTTCACCGAACTGTGCCTTTTAGGGATGGAAGGAGCCTCAAAGAACATCTTCTAAACCAACTCCAAATTCACATTGGTTTCACTTCTATGAGGGTGATCTCACCTCTCCGAGAATGCCTCTGGTGATGGGAAACTCCCAATCTCATTTTTAAGGGAAATGGCATTAACAAATGCAAGGAGCTGTATAGATTCAAGATAAACTCAGGAAATAGTGGCCAATCCACATTGGGGGTGTATATTGGGGAAGGACAGGAATGATGGGAGATCAGACTGGAAAGGTAGGCTGGGCCCTACGGTGAAAGGTCTGTTGTATTAATTAGGAATGCTTTCAGCTGGAAGGTACAAAAAGCACAATGAAGGCATATAATTAGCTCTTGCAAGAAAACTTGAGATAGGCAACCTCAGAGTTGGTGCAGCAGCTTAATTATGGTCATCAAGGATTTCACGTCAATTTGCTTTGCCATATTCAGTGTCTCCAAGGGTAATCAGCTGTCTTGGTTAACTTGGGACTGAGGGGTTTCCCAGGATGTGGGACTTGCAGTGCTAAAAGTAAGAAAATCCCAGGCAAATGGGGATGAATTAGTCACCTTAATGTCTCCCCTCAGAGTCACTAGATGGTTGTCACAGCCCCAAACTTCACATCCCCACAGAAAGGAAGGGATAGGACAGAAAATGGGTCTTCTTTTCACACACCTATCTTATCAAGAAGAAAACAGTCTTTCCTTGAGGTCCCAGTGGATTTTCCTTATACCTCATTGTCCAGAGCTGGGTCACAGGCTCACCCTTACTCCAAATAGGAATGTGATTGCCATACTTGACTAAGAACAATCATACTTTATCCCATTGGGCACATTGTGGCCAGAATTTAAAATAAGTCCTGCTAGTATGGAAGAAGAGAAGAATGGCCTGTAGGTAAGTAACCCACAGTATATGCTGCAAATTCCATGTTTAAGATTTTGGACTTCATCCTGAAGGCCTACCAAACCAAACCCACTGCCGCCGAGTCGATTCCGACTCATAGTGACCCTATAGGACAGAGTAGAACTGCCCCATAGAGTTTCCAAGGAGAACCTGGCAGATTCAAACTGCTGACCTCGTGGTTAGCAGCCGTAGCACTTAACCACTACGCCACCAGGGTTTCCATCCTGAAGGCAGTGGGAGGTTATCCAACATATTTAAGCAGAAGCTGATAGACACTAATACTTGGAAGCCATATGAGAATTGGATTAGAAGGGACTTGGAGACAAGACTAAGAGAAAAGAAGAGAGATTCATTAGCAGATTACTGTAACAATCGAGACATGAGATAAGATTTGAACTAGGACTGTGGATACAGATGTGTAAATGAAGTAATGGATTTGAAAGAGATTTCAGTATGAGAAGGGATAGGGCATTTATTTCATTTGGTATGGATGAGACCTCTGCACAATGCAGAGCCCAGGTTGTGATCATTTCTGTTTGTGAATGAGGAAATAGCAGCACAGATAGTACAGATGACTTGTCCACGTTTCTCTCTGCTACCAAGTATTACCTGCCTCACAAAGCTAAGGTGACATTGGTGGTTCAGTGGTAGACTTCTTACCTTCCATGCAGGAGACCCGAGTTCAATTCCCTGCCAGCGCACTTTGTGCGCAGCCACCACTCATCTGTCAGTGAAGGCTTGCATGTTGCTGTGATGTTGTTGAACAAGTTTCAGTGATCCTTCCAAAGTAGGATGGATTCAGAAGAAAAATCAGCCAATGAAAACTACTTCGGAAAATCAGCCAGTGAAAACCCTGTGGATCATAACAGTCTCATCTGTTATGATGGTGGGGATGATACAGAACCAGGCAGTGTTTTGTTCCATTATGTGTGGGGTGTTCATGAGTAGGAGACCTACTTGATGGACGCTAACAACAACAACCACAAACATAGCTACACTCTAAGCAGTCCCATGCTACTGGAGTGGGATTTCTCTCATTACTTGGTTCTTCGACTCTTTCAACACCAGCTGACTTGCAGTCTTGGGGCCCTTGCATCTACCTGGCACCAGGTGAGTGTCAGACTGGGCAGAAAGTCCTCATTGTTTATAGTCAGACAGCTTTGGAGATGATGACCACAGGAGGACGTGTTGATTAATTAAATCTACCTTCAGCAAAGATGAGCAATAACTTGAGAGAAAGATCACATTGACAATATCAGTTCAAAGACTTGCCTCCAACTCCTGAGAATAGTCTTGCATTAATTTATGTAAAATTTGCAAGGAAAATGAGCCAATCTTCCAACGACTTTTGATACTGGAAAACTTACCTAGTGTGAAATTTAGTTTAGGATGATGTATTCTCTTTTGTAGGAGTCCCTGGGTGGCACAAACAGTTAAGTGTTTGACTACTAGCTGAAAGGTTGATGATTTTAACCCATTCAGGAGTGCCTCCAGTCCCTGGAGACAGATATCATGCTTGGTAAAGTAGAGGGTCAGTGAAAAAGAGGAAGACACACAAGGAGATGGGCTGACACAGTGGCTGCAACAGTGGGCTCAAGCATAATGGTTGTGAAGATGGCACAGGACCGGGCAGTGTTTCATTCTGTTGTACGTAGAGTCACTATGAGTCAGAACCAACTTGATGGCCCCTAACAACTAGCAATAATAGAGGTGCCTCTGAAGACAGACTTGAGGCCTGCTTCCAAAAGTTCACAGCCTTGAAAACTCTGTGGAGTAGTTCTACTCTGCACACATGGGGTCACCATGAGTCAGAATTGACTTGATGGCAACCAGCAACAACAACAATTCCTCTTGGTAGACAATGAAAGGGTTATGAGAAAGCCATTTGGTGTGTAGTGGCTTTGGAAGCATAGTGGCTTTGGTGACATGCTGAGTGAGTAAAGAAAAGTTTGGGCAGGAACTAGCATGTATTATATCTGTATCACAGCACCCTATTATTTTCCTTTGTAGGTCTTACCTCATGTGTAAATCACATATTCATAAATGTTATGATAAATCTTTTTATGGGGCAGTTCTACTCTGTCCTATAGGGTAGCTTTGAATTGGAATCAACTTTATGGCAACCAGCTTGGTTTTTGGTTTTACCCCGTAGGGGTAGGGGCAAGGTCTGTTTTGTTCATCACTCTATACCTGGACCTTAACACAGTACTTGGCATATAGTGTATGCTCAGAAAATATTTGTTGAATTCATTATTTTATTGAGTCACTACTCTCTGCCAGTGGCTTTTCCTCCATCTTCTATTTAAATCCTTCCCAAATCCCCTTACCATAGGTTTTGTTGTCTCTGTCTTAAAGGTTCAGAGCGGTATAGCGAGTTAACCAAGGTCATAGATTTAGTGAGAAGCAGAGCTGAGACTTGAACCCTAAAAGTCTTCATAGCCCATGCTCTCTTTTTTTCTAAACGCTCTTTGAATTTTCATTTCATGTAATGATATTCCTCAATACAAAGAATCTCACTGCTGGTGTAGTTCTGCTCCTCACTTTATACACAAGGGGCTGTAGGCTTAGAGAAGGCAAACGACTTGGACAAAGTCACACAGTAATTTTGTGGTCCAGATACATCTACCCCAGTGATTTTCCTATTGGATCTTGAAGTTCTTTTAAGATAAGGCAGCCACTATTTCAGAAAGAGCTGAGCTCTCCCAGGGTTGGATTTGACCTATCTCTACCGCATTGCTCGATGTCCGCATAGCAGAAAGATAGGAGCAATTTCATTCAATACAAGTTTCAAAAACTACACAATTGTTTTCTGTTCTCAGCTTTAACTGGCACAGCCTGCTTTTTGACTGAAGAGAAGGCAAGCCTGGGGTTTTTGGAAAGCTGCTACAAGTTTGCTGTTGAAAACTTCCAGGTTTGGATGTAATCTAGACTCTGGTAGAGTACTTAAGCTAATAAAGGGCTAACGCTTCCTCCAGACCCTTGTAAGCACCTCCCTGGCTCAGCACACACAAACCCACAGAGCACACTATGCCCATGGCTTGGAAAGCCTCATGCATGTGACTCTGGCTAGTGCCCTGCACCAAGGCCAGCACCCTTGGACTTACCTGCCCTCGGCCTGTATTGCTACTTTCCTTCCCAACATTCTACCCCAGTCTCTTCACTAACAATTTGATCCATATCTTCCCAAATTTCAGCCTGGGGAGTATATTACCTGCAGGGGGTTAAATTTGCAATTCAGCTACAATCATTGAGAAAGCCCCAGGCTCAGTTGCCACTGATTGGTTCATTCTCTCCTGCCTGGGCTGAACCCCTTCTCTGAGCCAATCCGTGCCAGGCAGGGACAGATACTGAGCAACATTCACCTCCTGTCCCTGAGGGCCTCACAGTTGAGTGGGGAGAGGGGTCATATCACAAGACCTGTGTAGTCTTGGGCCATTTGTCTGTGATTCTTTGGGCTCTACCCTCCTCCTGTGGCTGGAGGAAAGATGACTGCCTCCATCCACACATGACAGCTTCCAGGGGACAGCCTCCGGGGGACAAGAGAGCTTCTCTTACAGCAACTCTCCGGTAATTGCAAAAAGTTTTCTTTCCCAAAAGCCCTGACAAACTATCATGCCAAGTCTCATTGCCTTGATTTGAGATACATGTCCATTTTGGAACCAATCCCAGGGACCAGGGGATATAAACATGTTTGTGTGTGTATGTGTATTCATGTATATATGTGTGTGTGTTTTTCCTTGCAACTGAAAACACCTGAGCTTGCTGGTAAAAGCCGTTTTGTCTTTCCATTTTAGATTTCTGCCAGGGCATTGCTGTTTTATTATTATTTTTTTTTTTTCCCATTTTTTCATCATCACCATGAAGGAGAGAATAGTGGATCTAAGACAATTGAATGTGGCTTCCTTGCTGCTTGTGAATTTCTGAATTTCTCATTTCCACCCAGCTCTCCAATGACTCACAGTGGGTGAAATGTGACAGGAAGCCAAAGTAATTAAGACACCCTCATGGGCAATGGTCTAAATTCCCATGAGGCAGATTTTCTCGAGCGAGCCTGTTCCATTGGACATGTGGGCTGATCTAGGCTTTCCAAAGGTGACCCTAAGGTGCCCTTCCCTTGGGCAGTAGCCCTCTCTCTGTGCCAAGCAGCTACCTCCAATGTCACACTTGGTGGCTCACACAGTGTGATGGGGGTGACAGCCACGGGTCACTTCTCTATACCGAAAAGGAAAGGGAACACTTCTCTTTTATGCATTTCAGGGTTTGGGGGTTGATTTCGAGTAGTTAAGGTAGGATTTGACAACAATTGTCTTGGCTACAGAGGCAGTGAAGGGAATTCAGATCCTTGAGGAGAATCTCTCTATCTTAGCCTCACCCCACCCTTAGCCCCACTTGATTTGCATACTCTGAGGACATCCATCTGAGTGAGTTTTATGGATTAAAATAGATTTGTGGAAGTCCTAAACCGTGGGATCTGTGAATGAGAACTTGTTTGGAAACAAGGTCTTTGAATAGGCTATCAATTCAGTTAACATGAGGTCATACCAGAGTAGAATGGGTCCTTATCCAAATCTGAGTGGTATCCTTATAAAAGAGGAGAAGAGACACAGGAGGACATGCAAAGAGAAGACAGCCATGTGAAGAAGAAGGCAGATATGTATCTATGAGCCAAGAAATACCAAAAATCATCCTCGGCCAGCACCAGAGGCTAGGAGAGAGGCATGGAACGGATTCTCTCTCAGAACCCTCAGAAGGAATCAACATGGCCGATAGCCTGATTTTGGACTTCTAGCCTAAAAATTATGAAACAATAAATTTCTGCTCTTCTAAGCCACCTGTTTTGTGATATTTCGTACAGCAGCCCTAGGAAGCTAACACAGTGGGCTTATGAGCCCTGTACCTAGTCTCGCAAACATTCCTAATGAGAGGACTTGCCTGACTGTGTTTTCATGGCTAGGCCCACTGTTGGGATAAATTGAATTTTAACTGTTTATTTATTTTTAAATAATCATTCTAGAGATTAATATGAGATCCAGAGTAGCTCCTGGACAGGCTACTTGTTAAAATACTTGTTTCCTGACTTGTGGTGTAGGGCTTGGTGTCTGAAACCTTGGGTTTGAATATTGTTTTCCCGTCTCCCAAACTTACTGACTTTATGCGAGGCACATCTATGTTTGAGGCCTCATCTGTGAAATGAAAATACTACTACTTCCCGCTTCAGGAATTCAATGAAATAAAATGTCTAAAACTCCTATGGTTCACTATTTTTTTGCCTCACTTGTAAAATGGAAATAATAAGATCTGCCTTGGTTGTTATAAACAATAAAATAAGGAACGTGAAAGCCTTTTGTACACTGTTAAGCCTGATGCAGAGTCCCTAAGTGGCACAAACAGTTAAGTGTGTGGCTACTAACTGGAAGGTTGGCAGTTCGAATCCACCCAGAGACTCCTGGGAAGAAAGTCTGGCGATCTTCTTCCGAAAGATCACAGCCATTGAAAACCCTATGGAGCACAGTTCTACTCTGAAGCATGTGGGTAGCCATGAGTCAGAATTGACTTCATGACAACTAATTTGGTTATTATTATTATTATTTTGGCTTAAACCTGATACACACACAAGCACTTGGTTACCAGGAGGACACTCCACAGGGTCCGATCTAAAGCACAACCATAAGCAGTAGTGAATGCCACTTGCCGAATGGTAAGGAATGTGGAACATTCTCAAGGATCAGTCTTCCCAAGAAGCCAGATGTTCTCTTTCCTCCTAAAGCCAATTTTTACTTCAAAACAAAGTTTTGATGGCAATTGCCTTCTAGTTTTTATTCAGCTGCAGATGAGGGGACTTTACAAATGGCTCCCACATGATTCCTTCTCAATCAAGGATTTTTTTCAGCTTTAAAGTCCGCTGAGGAGCCTAGGCAGTGCAAGTGCTTGCAATTGATTCCTTACCTAAAGGTGGGCGGTTCAAACCAGGATTTCAAATCAGTTCATTCTGGTTCGACACCCTGCTGAGAATTTGCATTTCCACCCCAGGTATACTGAATCAGAATCTAGATTTTAACAAGATTCCAGGGTAATTCTTATGTATAATAAGAACCACTCTCAAAATGTATTATGTGTAAGAATCACCTTGGGGATCTTGTTAAAATGTAGATTCTGAGTCAGTATATCCAGGGTGGGAATGCGAATTCTCAGCAGAGTGTCGAAATGGAATGAAGTGGTTTGAAGCCCTGGTTCAAACCTACCCAGTGGTACTGTGGGAGAAAAGTCCCGGTGATCTGCTTCCATTAATATTACAGCCAAGAAAACCCTATGAAGCAGTTATATTCTGTAACACATGGGGTCACCATGAATTGGGGGCCAAACTGAGGACAGCTAATAACAACAACAAAGTCAGCTGAATGGTATTATCTTTCTTTCTAAAAGGAGCACAATTTTTAAAAAATTCAAGTCAAAGCTTCCCCTCCCCTCAAGACTTCCTGTCCATAACTAAAGCCATCTTCCTAAAATTAGCAAAGCATTCCTTTTACCACAAAACAACAGTCCCTTTTTTTTTTTAAAAAAAAAAAAAAAGGCTATTTCCTTTTTGGACAGGGATTTTTGAAAGAGAACTGAAAAGGAGAAAAAATATGAGACTCCATCTAACTTTAGCAATAGCTTCCCATTAGTCCAAACTCTGCCTGTTACTGGGATTAGGCTTCATTCACTTAAGGCAAGGGCTGCTTAGAGGAAAAAGCTTAGCTCAGTGGAAACCAGATGCTTTAATTCAGTGATTCACAAGCTTGAGTGGGCATCAGAATCACCTGGAGGCTTGTTAAGACACAGGTTGCTGGGCTTCACCCCTAGAGTTTCTGATTCAGCAGGTCTGAGTAGGGGCCAGAGAATTTGCATTTCTAACAGGTTCTCAGGTGATGCTGATGCTGCTGGTCCAGGGACCACATTTTTGGACCACAGCCCTAAGTTAACAATTTTCAGTTCACCAAGAACTTTTGAAAGAGGCAAATATTTTAGCCAGAGTCTCTGTGATTGGTGGTTGATCTCCAGTCTTCTGGCCTCCAGTGGCAGGGTGGCATCATCTGGGTATTTGCATCTGACCCTTGTTTGACCATTTCAGCCCACGCAGAGGATGCTGGGATCACTGCTCTGGCGGGCCTCCCTCCCTGTGTCTTTGCTCCATAGGATGCTATGACCTTTTTCTTTTCTCTTAAGAGGCTGAACAGGGATTGTGGGTGAAAACAACACAAATTGGGGTATCCAACAGGTGGACTTGGATACTTACCAGGTGTATGATCTTGAGCAAATAAAATAAGCTTTCTGCGTCTGTTGGCTTGCCATCAACTATGAATAATAATAATAACCTATTATAGTAGTTGGAAGGAGCCCTGGTGGTGCAGTGGATAAATGCTTGGCTGCTAACCAAAAGGTCAGTGGTTCAAACCCACCAGCTGCTCTGAAGGAGAAAGATGTGGCAGCCTGCTTTCATAAAGATTAAAGCCTTGGAATTCCTATGTGGCAATTCTAATATGTCCTATAGGGTCACTGTGAACCAGAATCAACTTGATGGCAACAGTTTTTGTTCTTTAACAGTAGCTGGAGTCCTTGGGCAGTGTAAGAAGTTAAGCATTCACATACTAAGTGAAAGGCTGTTGGTTCAATCCCACCCAGAGGCACCTCGCAGGATAGGCCTGGTGATTGGCTTCCAAAAGGTCACAGCCCTCGAAAACCCTATAGAGCAGTTCTACTCTGCACACATGGGGTCACTATGAGTCTAAATCAATTCGACAGCAACAACATTACAGTGACGTCTTATGCTGCACTCTCTAGAGAAGTAAAACCAGTAAAGCGTATAAATATATACACAGAGAGAGATTTATATCGAGGAAATGGCTCACACGATTGTAGAGGATTGTATCCATGGGTCAGGATAGAAGCTTCTCCTGATTCATGTAGCCACAAGGGGTGGCTAACCCAAGATCAGCAGGTCAGGCTGCAGGGCTCTTGCTCACAGGCTGCAAACATTGACAAATTCTAAGATTGGCAGGCAAGGCTTAGGTAAGCTGCTAGTTCAAGTCCCAAGACCTGGAGGTCAGATGAACAAGAGCCAGCTGTGGGATCCAGAGCGTGCAAAAGCCCGCGAACCTTGCCAAAATGTTCACTTATATTTGGTCCAGGTCACACGTCCAAGGAAACTCCTTTTCAACTGATTGGCTACTCACAGCAGATCCCATCATGGAGGTGATCACATTATATGAAATCTCATCATGGAAGTGATCACATCATCATACGACTGCCAAACTACATCATAACTGCCAAACCACCGAGAATCATGACCCAGACAAGTTGACACACAACCCTAATGATCTCAAGTGGTTTACAAACCTGGTTTCTCCCTCTCCCAAATCTATTTCTCCCTGAGGGTTCCCCTTCTGCGGTAAAGATACCTCCAGCCAACCAGCTGTTCAAAGACCTCTCGGAGGCATTTTTGTCACCTTCTCTCTCTTCCCAATTGCAACCAATCACCATGTCCTATCCATCTTATCCAAAATGCACCTTGGACTTGTACACCTCTCTCCATCTTTACTGCCCCTCCCCCTCCCAGACCAAACCACCATTAACCCTCAACACAACAACCAATGGGAACTTTTGACATATTTTACCAGTTCTGATTTTGTAGGATGAAACATAAAATTCTTAATGTGATCTACAATGGCCTACAAGGTCTCCTGGCCCTGCCTTTCACTAGATGAGCTCAGTCTCTCACTGTTCTTTGACTCTCTGAACTACACCAGAGGAGCCTTCCTGCATCCTCGAATGTGCCAAGCACTTTCAGGCCTCAGTGCCTTCATACGTATTGTTCCCACTGCCTTGTATGCTTTTCCTTCATTGTTTTTCCAAACATACTCTCACTTGAGGGCATTTGTACCTTCTGTTCTTCTGCCCGAATGCTTCTTTTTCCCAGATTTCCTGGTGGCTCCCTCCCTCACTTTGTTTAGTCTTCTGCTCACAGGTCACTTTTTCAGTGAGACTTTCTCTGACCACCCTATCTAAAATATCACCTGTCAACCGATCACTAAGAGCCCTGGTGGCTCAATGGTTAAGTGCTCAGCTCTAACCAATAGGTCAGTAGTTCTAACCCATCCATTACTTCATGGAAGAAAAGACTTGGTGATCTGCTTTCACAAAGATTACAGCCTTGGAAACCCTGTGGGGCAGTTCTACTCTGTCATATAGAGTTGCTAAGAATTGGAATTGACTGAATAGCACATAACAACAACAGCCCCATCACCCTCAACCCCCTCACTCCTCTTGGTTTTTTGCATAGTCATTGTCATTAACTGACAAATCATTCACATGTCTGTTCTTGTTTAGTTCCTCCGTTAAAAGGTAAGTTTTTCAGGTGGAAAGATTTTGTCCACCTTGCTAATTGGTAAACTCCCAGGACCTGTGATAGTACCTGGCACATGACTAGTACTCAAAAATATTCCGAATGCATGAATGGGTAGTTGGGTACATGTTTGCCCATGACAATGCTTGTTAGTGATAGAGCTGGTGAAAGGCATTTGAACAGGAATCCCTAATCTTGAAATGCTTTTTTTTTTTCCTGTTTTACTAAAAAAAAAAAATTTTTAAAAGCTGCCTATTTATATATTTTCATTTCTCTTTATTTTGTTGTTGTTGTTGAGAATGTACACAGCAAAATATACACCAACTCAACAGTTTCTACATGCACAATTCAATGACATTGATCACATTCTCAGAGTTGTGCAACCATTCTGAACCTCCTTTTCTGAGTTTTTCCTTTCCTACTAACATAAACTCACTGCCCCCTAAGGTTCACATCTAATCTTACAAGTTGCTGTTGTCAGTTTGCTAGGTCTTAAAAGAACATAATGCTCAAGACAGACGGTTTTTACTAGTTAAGCTAAACTATCGTTTGAATTTAAGAAGGCTTCAGGGGATATTTTTGGCTTAAGGTTTAAAGATGATCTCAGAGCAATAGTTTCAGGGGTTCATCTAGCCTGCATGGCTCCAGAAATTCTGGAGTTCATGAGCATTTGAAATTCTGTTCTACATTTCCCACCTTTGGATTCAGATACCTCTATAGAATCCTTGATTAAAACGTTCAGTAATGGTAACCAGGTACCATCCAATTCTTCTGGGCTCAAGGCAGAGACCTTCATGTGTCTGTCAGTTTGTCATACTGTAGGGGCTTGTGTGTTGCTGTGATACTGGAAGCTATACCACTGTATTCAAATACCAGCAGGGTCACCCATGGTGAACAGGTCTCAGCTGAGCTTCCAGACTAAGACAGACTAGGAAGAAGGACCTGGAGGTCTACTTCTGAAATAAATGAGCCAGTGAAAAATCTTATGAATAGCAGCAGAACGTTGTCTGATATAGTGCCAGAAGATGAGCCCCTCATTGGCTACTAGAAGGAACTCAAAATATGCCTGGGGAAGAGCTGCCTTCTCAATGTAGAGTCGACCCTAACGATGTGGATGGGGTCAAGCTCTCAGCACCTTTATTTGCTGGTGTGGCATGACTCAAAATGAGAAGAAACGGCTGCAAATATCCACTAATAATTGAAACATGAAATGTATGAAGTATGACTCAAAGAAAATGGGCAACTGTCAAAAATGAAATGGAATACATAAACATCGATATCCTAGGCATTAGTGAACTGAAATGGATTGGTATTTGCCATTTCAAATAGAACAATCATATGGTCTACTACAGCCTGGAATGACAACTTCAAGAGGCATGGCATTGCATTCATCATGAAAAAGAACATTTCAAGACCAATCCTGAAGTACAGTGCTGTCAGTTATGGGGTAATATCCATATGCCTACAAGGAAGACCAGTTAATACGACTACTACTCAAATTTATCCACCAAACACTAAGGAACTATTTTTAGTTTTTTGTTTTTTCTGGACAGCGGTACCATTTTGCACTCCCACCAGCAATGGATAAGTATTCCAATTTCCCTACAACCTCGCCAACATTTGTTGTTTTCTGTTTTTTAAATCTTAGCCATCCTAGTGGGTGTGAAATTGTATCTCATTGCAGTTTTGATTTGCACCTTTCTGATAGTTAATGATGCTGAGCATCTTTTCATGTGTTTGGTGGCCTTTAGAATGTCCTCTTTGGTGAAAAGTCTATTCAAGTCCTTTGCCTATTTTATGATTGGGTTATTTGTCTCTTTGTTGTTGTTGAAGTTTTACATGTATTTTGGTTATTAGATTCTTGTCAGATATATGGTTTCTGAAGATGTTCTCCTAGTTGGTAGCTGGAAAGCTTTCTTAGGCACCCGTTTCCACTGAATTCCTAGAGAAGAGATGTTCTAAGCATGCTTTGGTATTGACACTTGGGCATTATCCCTAAGCCCTGATCTGGACTCATCTTATCTGATGTAAGGGGCTGGACAATGTGAAACCTGTGAAGACTCGTCTTGCTTACATGGGACCTACATTTATGCTTGTCTCATGGCATGCTTGTGGCACTCAGTACACCTGGTTCCCAGTCGGCCTTCTTTCTTTTGGAGTAGGAAATTCCTCCAGGGGTTAGAGGAGTTCCTAGCCCTCTCTGAGCGTACATGCCAATTTGAGGATGACTTCCACAGCAAAGAAGTCATCCAAAGAGGCAAGTGTTTTCATATAGACTGCAAGTCATTTGGCTTTTAGCTCCATGGTCATTTTTAAGTCATGGATCCATGCAAGAATGTCTCCATTTCAAAGAAATATAGGGAAATACTAAACAATCATGTTGCATACCTCATTATCTAGGCTATGGCTTGCCCACTCAAAGGTAGCCATGACATAGACTCACCAGAAGCCCAGGAACAAAGTTGGCCAGTCAGATTCTCACTCTTGGGAATTTAAATTGGGATATACAGAGAACATTAGGTTGGCAGTAAAAGCAGAAGTTGAAGCAATAAATAGCTTCAATGAGGTAGACAAGAAAACATAAGGAATCCTAATCAAGCTGAATCTAAGAGGAATCAGATACTAGCTTTAAGCAGAAACCAAGAGGTAGAGGGAAGAGAACAGGAAGAGGTAGCTAGTTTGCCATGATGAAGTGAGACACACAAATAGAAGCAGAGGTGGTAAGTGTAGCTGAGTCACATCAGTTGATGAGCTCTAGGAGGAAGATCTAGAAATTCCTGCTACTGAGGTTCATCTCTAGCACTCTATTAGTCAGGAGAAACTAATAGACCTCCAAATCTCAATGGTTTAAACCCACAAAGGTTTGTTTTTCACTCTGTGTCTTCTGAGGGTCCAGGCTACTCTCCATGGAAGTTGTCCTCAAACTGAGCTTTCAGCATTGTACCACCATGTCACCAGACAAGTGTCTTAGGCTGGGTTCCTAGAAGCAGAGCCCGAGTTGTAGAGTCTTGTGAAAGAAATTTATTATGGGAGTTCTCTCTGGAGAAAGGGAATGAGGGAAGCAGAATATGGCAAGGAAAGAAAATTATGCAGGGATGTGGACTCTGCTAGAAACTAGCTTCAGCCTGGTCCCATGGGGACCAATGGAATATGAATCATACCACAGAATTGGTAGTTTACTGCTGGCTATTCCCTAGAGTGGGTAGATTGCATAATCCCTCTGGGAGAGGCATTTAAGGAAATTCTCTGGAGAGGGGGAATCTGCGAGTCATTAGCAATTGATACTTGTAGCATCTGGGGGAAGCTTCACCAAGTGGTGAAGGAGAACAGGAAAGGACATCAACAGTGTCAACTACACCATGGGAAGAGCATGCGGAGAATTATGCACTGGCCGTTAATACTTCCACATAGATGTGACATGCCACTTCCTCTCACATTTCATCGGCCAAAGCAGGTCACACGGTCATGCCTAACTGCAAGAAGGTGAAAGAGTACAAAAGCACAGTCTACCCCAAGTCCCCGAAAGGAGAAGAACCAAAAATATTCATGAGCAGCTCTAATCTCTACTGTAAGAGCTATTCTGGATCCTAGTCTAGTCTTTCCACATCCCAACCATACTGCGGTCACTGGTTTTTTGGATTCCCACCTGAACTTGATTCTGTTGTTAATTCTCATATTATTTGACCTCCTTGCAGTTAGAGAAACTTAAATAAGGCATAGAATGTTCATTTTTAAAGAAGATACCTAAAAAATTTAATAACAAAGTAAAATATATAAGGATATGCCCATAAATATAATATAATACAGACATTAAAAATCAAGTTTTGGAGAATATTTCTTGACACAGGGACATATAATTGAAAAAATAGAAAGGATACAGGACTGCATGTACATAAACTGCATATGTCCACCCTATGTATATGAAAATAAATAAGACTAGAAGGAAAAATTGAAAATGCTAACAGTGGTTGTCTCTTGGTAATAAGTTAAAGGTGATTTTTATATCATTTGTATATAATTTGTCTCCACTTTTTTTTTACAATTAATTTATTTACTATTATCTTAGGAAAAAAATAATAGATGTAAAAAATATATTCAAAAATGGATTTGAAAGTTACTCTTTAGAAAACTTGGCTAGACTCTTGACCCAAGGAGAAATAGAAGAGAAAATCTTTGACTTGTATTTCTAAGAAATTGTGGGGTGAAAAAGTTGATTCTGAGGTTAAGGTATGGTCAGTCGCTCTAAAATTTGATCTCAATTTCTCTCCTCAGCTCAATATTAAATTTGAATAGGATAGAACCACCATCTTTAGCCAAAGGCTGTAAGCTTCAAACATATATATCACCTCTGATCTCTCTTACTTCTACCCACTGAACAGCCTCTCCAAGACAACTGAAGTTGAGGCATCAGCCTTAGGTGACAAGGCCAACTCAACTGTTAGTTCGCCTTTTATACCTTCCCTTATCTTCTCTCCCCATCAACCTTCAACCTTCTCTCCTTTTTCATTTCCCTTGTTTCTTATATTTGTTCCATCCTTTCACCTCTTCTTGAGTCTTTCTTGCTTCCCTTTCTTTTCCTCCAGCAAACACTTGGTGACTACCTTCTGTGAGCCAGAAGAGAGCTAAGACCAACCTGCCAATAATGTCACCTCCCAATGTGTAGACTTGTTAAAATATCACATTTTATTTAATATTTTATACCTTCATCCTCTGCCTCCTTCCGGAGAAAATTGTAGTCCTGGGTACATTAAATACATGAGAAGGAGGTAAAAATCACTATGTGCCGGAATAACAATATATTTACTGAATATGTTGGTTTTGGCTATAGTTAGACAATAAAATAAGCTGTTTTACATTTAGTTAGTTTCATCTGTGATCCCTAATGGCTTACCATCACTCATACATAACGAGAAGGCATAAAATTGGTCAAAGCAAAAAAAAAAAAAAGGAAGAAAAGTTGGGGTAAGGAAATGAAAGGGAGCCAAGGCTGACATTGAACAAATGCATAACAAAAAGACCTTTCCATTGCTATGACTGGCTATGAACCCAGTTCTAATTTTTAGCAGCCAACGTAAAAAGGGTAATACTGACTATTACACAATTCACCAAGTATATGAACTAAAAACTGAAGAGCTTCCCAGAAGAAGTAGGACTATTCTTAATATTGAGATCATACAGGACCTCAACTCTGGGGTGTAATGAACAGGACCCTCCACAGCAGCCTCGTAGAGAATGACATAGGAAGTGTCATAAGCCTCTAGACTATTTCAACATAGGCTGATATCAACATAGCAAGGCATAGGTCCATAAAAGCCATTCTATGGGTGGTGCAAACAGGTAATGCACTTAGCTGCTAACCAAAAGGTTGAGAGTTCAAGTCTACCCAGAGACTCCTGGAAAGAAAGGCCTGGCTCTCTAGTTCTGAAAAATCAGCCTTTGAAAAACCCTAGGTTGCATAGTACTACTCTGACACACATGGAGTTGCCAGGAGTCAGAACTGACTCGATGGCAACTGGTTTGGTTTATGGGGCCCTAACTGGGTGAAGCCCAGGTCCCCAGCATCCTGCTAATCTGGCTTAACTTGTGACAGATTTCAGAGGAGAAACAAATAGCGTCCAAATATATCTCCCAGGTGATTTATGTTGCCTTAAGGACTGAAGAAGAGGCCCCGGGTGGTGCAAATGGTTAAGTGCTCAACTGCTAGCCGAAAGGTTGAGTGTTTGAACTGACTCACAGTTGCCTCAAAAGACAGGCCTGGTGATCTGCTTCTGAAAGGTCATAGCTTTGAAAACCCTGTGGAGCCAAGTTCTACTCTGTACATGTGGGGTCACCATGAGTCAGAATGGACTCAATGGCAACTAACAACAACAACTGAATTGTTTATTTATTTTTCATTAAAAAAAACTTGTTGAGCACCAACTATACAGCAGACATTGTGCTATGTTCTGTAGCAACCGAATCACTTTTTTTTTTTTGAGTCACTTCTTGATGATCAAGAATGTGAGAGTCAGTAGTGATTATGCAATGAAAGAGAGTGAGATCATTCGAGGCATTCATTTATGTATGCATCCAAACTTCTACCCAATCATTTATTCTCTCGGCAAATATTTATTGAGATGGTGCTATGTGCCAGAGTTAGTGCTGGGTTAGAAAGACGAATAGGACAAGGTTCTTGCCTTCAAAGAGTCACTGCCTAGTGAAGAAGAAAGACCATGTTTAGCTCTCTGCTATATTAAAATTATGGAGTAAGTACTACAGGTGCTCAGAGAGGAGAAAAATAGACACATAGTATTTATCCAGTAATCAACCCCTGAGGACGGAACTTCCTTGGACTGGCGAATTTACTTAAGTAGCATGTTAATGGTGGTGAAGGGAAAAGACAGAGGGTTTACAAATGAACACCTTTCTTATGGGGATATTGCAGGGATTAAATGAAATAATACACGTAAAGCACATACAGTAAACAAGAGTTAAAAGGCTGTTCTGTTTATCATATATATATATATGTATATGAAATGTTTGTAAAGTTTGGTACAGTGACTGATATGTTCAGGTGTTCAAAATAAGCAGTAGCTTTACCAGCAGTTAAGTGCTCTATATACCTATGCTTATGTCTGCATTTAGGAGCCTGGATGGCACAAATGATTTGCTATCAGCTGCTAAACGGAAGGTTGGTGATTTGAACCCGCCCAGAGTCTTTGCAGAAGACGGGCCTGGTGAATCTGCTTCTGTAAAGATTACAGCCAAGAAAACCCTATGGAGCAGTTCTACTCCATAACGCATGGGGTTGCCATGACTTGGGGGCCAATTTGAAAGCAGCAACAACAACGTGGAAAACCTGGTTGCATGGTGATAAGTACTACAGTTGCTAACCAAAAGGTCAACAGTTTGAATCCACCAGGTGCTCCTTGGAAACTCTATGGGGCAGTTCAACTCTGTCCTGTAGGGTTGCTATGAGACCGAATTGACCCGACGGCAATGAGTTTGGTTTTTTGGGTAACAACAACATATCTGTATTTATTCTTTAGCCATAGACACTATAGCATGGTGGTTAAGCAAATGGACTTGGGAGCTAGAGTTGCCTGATTAGCTCCAGGTCTGCCACTAATTCTATACATGAACTTGCCTGAGTTCACTCAGTGCCCTCATCTGCAGAATGGTGACAATAAAACCTACCTATCTGGTTGTTTGGAGCTACTGAGTGGTGCAAACAGTTCATATGTTCAACTGTTAATCTAAAGGTTGGTTGTTCAAGTCCACCCAAATTTGCCTTGGAAGAAAGCTCTGACAATCTACCTCTGAAAAATCAGCCATTGCAACCCTATGGAGCACAGCTCTACTGTGACATACATGGGGTTGTCATGCATAAAAACGGATATGATGGCAGCTGGTGATTCTGGGACGTGGTTGTTGGGATGACAAAACAAGTCAACATAGGTACAACTTTCAGGCCAACATTCAGCATGTAGGGAGCACTACGTTAAGTGTGTGTTGGTGTTTCTACCACAATCAGTGTTAGCCAAAGGTGTGAGAAACCAAACTTCTTTCAATCAGACAAAGCTTCAGTGACTAATGTAAGCAGGGGGTGAACTCGTTGATCTTGGCTGGTCTCACACGTGTTCAGACTCAAGGTTTGAGAAAGGAAGGTGTGTAGTTATGCTTCCAGTTGTACGAGCAGTGCCCAGTAAGGCATTGCAGTCTGGCCCTCTACCCCCACTGCCCCATGGGAAAGAGATGTGTCAGGCCAGCCATACAGGTCACTGGGCACAGATGTCCCCAGCCTTTGAAGACCTGAGCTGATGGGGATTGAAAGGACGGGTATCCCACTGGGCAACGGTTCAGCTGAAAGTTCACATTGCTGCACATTTTAGAACTTCCTGAGCAGCTGCCCCAGTGTCAAAGGGATCTCAACCCCTCCTTGTCTCCAGCGCTGACTTGGAATTGTGAGCAAATGCTAGAGTTCACAAAACAGCACGAGACATCAATGGGCTGATTATGTCAAGACATCTGAAGACAAAGCAAAATGGAACTTCAAAAGATTTAGGATGGCCCAGCATCCCCTTTCAGAAGTCAGCAAGTTCAGTTATTGCTAAAACTCCCATATTGGGCTCAATTTCAGCTTTGAAATTACAGCTCAGATGGCAAATGAGATTCATTAACGTATTTAAACTTTTGATACATCTTTTGATAAAATGGTTTCACTCTCTAACTTATGCTGAAAAATTATTTATCTTCTTCATGGAGAAGGTTCCCTTTGAACTTCTTTTCTATATTACGTTGTAGTATTCATATTACTTTCATAAATACATGCATGCAGACTTAAATACATGCATTTTTCTACACAAACACATATGTATTTATACATACATATTAAATATTTTTTTTATGTATTTATACATCTATTCCATCCTCTAAAATGGAAGAAGGGGTGGAGGATTGGAAGCCTTAATCCATCTTTTTTTTTTTTTCAATTATTAATTAATATAGAGGATAGCATGTTCCCTGGCCTTTGGAAAGGAAATACTTTTTAGCTATTTAGCTTGGCAAGCCTAGAAGAAATGTGCATAGGATTTTCTGAAAGGGTTTTTTAAGGAAAGAAAAGGTTTTGTGAAATGGATTTTAATAGAGGTACTTTGGGAAATATAACTCAATCTAAAATACGTGCTCAAGTCCTGCCTATTTATCTTTTAAAAAATTATATTACACAGTATTTCATTTTAACTCATGAATATATGTCATTCACTGTTTGGGGGAGAGGGTTAGAAGGCTATTCTGTTTACTGAAAAATAAAACACAAATTCAGAAAATCACACAAAACAAATATATAGCTTAATGAATTACAGAGCATCCAGGTATCCACCACTTATATAAATATATAGAAATTTGTCATTATATCCCATTTGTTGTTAGGTGCCCTAGAGTCAGTTCTGACTCATAGTGAGCCTATGTACAACAGAACAAAACACTGCCTGGTCCTGTGACATCCTTGCAACCTTGTTATGTTTGAGGCCTTTGTTGCAGCCACTGTGTCAATCCATCTCCTTGAGGGTCTAGCTTTTTTCTGGTGACCCTCTACTTTTCTAAGCATGATGTCCTTCTCCAGGGACTGTTCCCTACTGATAACATGTTCAAAGTACGTAAAGCGAGGTCTCGCCATCCTTACTTCAGAGGAGCATTCTGGCTGTATTTTTTCTAAGAAAGACTTGTTCATTCCTCTGGCAGTCCATGGTATATTCAATATTCTTCACCAACACCGTAATTCAAATGCATCAATTCTTCTTTGATCTCCCTTATTCATTGTCCAGCCTTCAAATGGACATGAGGTGATTGAAAATATCATGACTTGGGTCAGGTGCACCTTAGTTCTCAAAGTGAGATCTTTGCTTTTTAGTACTCTAAAGAGGTCTTTTGCAGCAGGTTAGCCCAAGTGTCCTTTAATTTCCTGACTGCTGCCTCCATGGACATTGATTGAGGATCCAAGTAAAATATAATCCTTAACAACTTCAATCTTTTCTTCATCATGGTGTTGCTAATTGGTCCAGTTGTGAGAATTTTTGTTTTCTTTATGTTGAGGTGTCATCCATACTGAAGGCTGTAGTCTTTGATCTTCATCAGTAAGTGCTTCAAGTTCTCTTCACTTTCAGCAAGTAAGGTTGTGTGATCTACATATTACAGGTTGTTAATTTAGTTTTCCAGCAATCCCGGTGCCCCATTCTTCTTCAAATAGTCCACCTTCTCAGATTATTTGCCTGGCATACAGATTGAATAAGTATGGTGAAAGAATACAACCCCGAAGCACACCCTTCTTGATTTTAAACCATGCAGTATCCTCTTGCTCTGTTGAGACCACTGTGTCTTAGTCTATATCGGGTTCCTTATGAGCACAATTAAGCGCTCTGGAATTTCTGTTGTTCATAATGTTGTCCATAATTCGTTATGGTCCACACAGTCAGATGCCTTTGCGTAGTCAACAAAACACAGGTAAACATCTTCCTGGCATTCTCTGCTCTCAGCCAAGATTCACCGGACATCAGCAGTGCTATCCCTGGTTCCAAGTCCTCCTCTGAATTTCTGGCCATTCCCTGTAGATATACTACTACTGCAACTGCTTTTGAAAGCTTTTCAGCAAAATTTTACTTGTATGTGGTATTAGTAATATTGTTTGATAGTTTCTGCATTCTGTTGGAATCACCTTTCTTTGGAATGGGCACAAATATGGGTCTCTTCCAGTTGGCTAGCCAAGTAGCTGTCTTCCAAATTTCTTGGCATAGACAAATGAGCACCTCCAGAGCTGCATCTCTTTGTTGAAACATCTCAGTTGGTATTTCATAAATTCCTAGAGCCTTGTTTTTCACCAATTCCTCCTGTGTAGCTTGGATGTCTTCCTTCAGTTCCATTGGTGCTTGATCATACACTACCTCCTGAAATGGTTGAATGTCGACCAATTCTATTTGGTACAGTGACTGTGTATTCCTTCCATCTGCTTTTGATGCTTCCTGCATCATTCAAAATTTTGCCTATAGAATCCTTCCAAATTGCAACTCAAGGCTTGAATTTTTTCTTCAGTTCTACAAGCTTGAGAAATGCCAAGTGTGTTCTTCCCTTTTGGGTTTCTAACTTCAGGGTCTTTGAAACATTTCATTATAATATTTTATTTTGCCTTCTCAAGCTGCCCTTTGAAATCTTCTGTTTAGTTCTCTTACTTCATCATTTCCTCCTCTGGCTTTAGCTACTCTATGTTCAAGAGCAAGTTTCAGCGTCTCTTCTGACATCCATTTTGGTCTTTTCTTTCTTTCCTCTCTTTTTAATGACCTTTTGGTTTCTTCATGGATGATGTCCTTGATGTCTTTCCACAACTCATTTGGTCGTAGGTCATTAGTGTTAATGCATTAAATCTACTCTTGAGATGGTCTCCAAATTCAGGTGGGATATAATCAAGGTTGTATTTTGGCTCTTGTGGACTTATTTTAATTTTCTTCAGCTTCAAATCCACCACAAATCTGTTAGCTTGTCATATTGTGGTGGCTTGCATGTTGCTGATGCTGGAAGCTTTGCCACCAGTATTTCAACTACCAGCAGGGTCACTCTTGGTGGACAGGTTTCAGAGGAGCTTCCAGACTAAGACAGATTAGGAAGAAGGATCTAGCAGTCTGCTTCTGAAAAAATTGATCAGTGAAAACCTTATGAATAGCAGCAGACCATTGTGTGATATAGTGCCAGAAGATAAGCCCCTCAGATTAGAAGGCACTGAAAATATGACTGGGGAAGCCTTGCCTCCTCAAAGTAGAGTCAACCTTAATGACATGAATGGAGAGCTTTGTAACTTTCATTTGCTGATGTGGCATGACTCAAAATGAGGAGAAACAGCTGCAAATATCAGTTAATAATCGGAACATAGAATGTACGTAGTATGAATCTAGGAAAATTGAAAGCCATCAAAAATGAAATGGAGCACATAAATATCGATACCCTAGGCATTATTGAGCTGAAATAGACTGGCGTTGGCCCCTTTGAGCCAGAGAATCATATGGTCTACTATGCTGGGAATGACAAATTGAACAGGAATGGCATCGTGTTCATCATCAAAAAGAACATTTCCAGATCCTAAAGTACAACACTGTCAGTGATAGGATAATATCCACATGCCTACAAAGAAGGCTGTTAATAGGACTATTATTCAAATTTATGCACCAAGCACTAAGGCAAAAGATGAGGAAATTGAAGGTTTTTACCAACTTCTGCAGTCTGAAATTGATCAAACATGCAATCAAGATGCATTGATAATTACTGGTGTTTGGAACGCAAAAGCTGGAGACGAAGAAGGATCAGCAGTTGGAAAATATGGCCTTGGTGATAGAAATGACATCAGAGATCGAGTGACAGAATTTTGCGAGACCAACGATTTATTCATTGCAAATACCTTTTTTTTCAACAACATAAACAGTAACTATACACATGGACCTCAGAGGATGGAAAACACAGGAATCAAATTGATTATGTCTATGGAAAGGGACAATGGAAAAACTCAGTATTATCTGTCAGAACAAGGCCAGGGGCCAACTTCAGAACAGACCATCAGTTGCTCATATGCAAGTTCAATGTGGAGCTGAAAAAAATTAAAACAAGTCCATAAAAGCCAAAATATGACCTTGAGTATATATATCCTATAAGTCCCTCACATGTGCCCCCTTCCTCCCTCCAAAATAAACCACTATCTTGACTTTTATAGTAATCATTTCCTTATGTTTATTTTTCATTACCCAAATATATACATCCTTAGGCACTAAGGTTTATTCTTATCTATTTCTTAAAATTTGACAAGTGTTTAATTCTCTCTTAATCTCTGTAATGATTAAGGTTTTGTGACAACTTGGCTGGGCCATGATTCTCAGTGGCTTGCCAGCTATGTAATGATGTAATCACCTCCATGATGAGATCTACTGTGAGCAGGCAATTAGTTGAAAGGGAGTTTCCATGGGGGCATGGGCTGCCTCCAATGTATGTGGACTTTCTAGCAAAGCTCTTGGGCTTTTGACCACTCTGGATCCTGCATCTGGCTTGCCATTTGAACTCTCGTTCTTCACACTTGAGCTAGCAGCTTACCAGCCAATCTTGGAATTGATCAGCCTCTGTGGCTTGTGAGCCAGAGACCTGCTGTATTACCTGCCGATCTTGGGATTCATCGGCATTCACAGGCTGTGAGTCAGAGGTCTGTCCTCTGAACTGCTCATCTTGGATTTGTCAACCCTGCAGCTACTTGTGTCAGGAGAAGCCTCCAGACTGACCCACAGACTCAGGACTTTCCAGCCTCTACAACTGTGTGATCCATTTCCTTGATATAAACCTCTCTCTGTATACATATCTACATGCTTCACTGTTTTTGCTTCTCTAGAGAATTCAGCCTAAGACATTTGGTACTGAGAGTGGTTCTAACCCATTGCCATCAAGTCAATTCTAACTCATAGCCACTCTACAGAGAAACAAAATTGTAAGGATGAGTTTTCTAAATTGGTTCTTAAGTCTGATTAGTTTTAAAGTGGCTGATGACTCTGCTTCCAGTAGTAAAGAGGGCACTGCTAGTACATGGTGTGAGGTGGCAATATATCACCACCAATAGATCAGGTATTGGTGACAGGTGAGGTTCTAGACAATTGGATGTTCCGTACCTTCCTACAATTTTGTCATAATAAGAAGTATAAGGAAGCTGGTTGGTTGGTTCTACTTTCACTAGACAGACTGGTGAAAGAAAGAGATGAGCTCAGGGCCTCAGAATCAAAGCTCAAGTTCTGCATAAACAACCTCAAAGTTTCCACTTGTGCCTTGAAAGAAACCCTTATTTCTTGTAGTAACAGAACTGATACTGCCAAAAACCAAACCCAGAGTCTTATCATAAGCGTGGCTGAATTACAATGCCAGTTGAATTCCCAACCTCTAGTGGTTTTTTTTTAGTGGTGTCTTAAGTTAAAGTGAGGGCATTGATTGGGAATAAATGGGATCCTGAAACTAGGTGTGGGAACATATGTGCAAATAATCAGGAAACTGGTGACACTGAGCCTCTAAATTCCATTGAATCCCTCATGCCAACAGAACCAGCCCTCTCCCATCTGAAGAAATTACTCCATCTTTGCCTGCTAAGCCACCTTACCCAGCAAAACCATTAGCCCATCCATCCCCATCTGATGAGATTAAATGAGCTGTCTGAAGAGCCTTTGTCTGAGTCATCCCCTGGGGAAGCATCTGAGGCACTGCCTGGGGTATCACTTGAGGCAGATGCCTTAAAAGAGGTTGCTAAATGTTCTCAGAACACTTTCACCACCCATTTTTGCTTCTAGACCTATAACTAGACTCAAGTCCTGGCGAGTCCCAATAGGTGAAGTACAAAGCATGACACTACACTCCAAAACAATTGCTTGAGGTTTCTAATACTTAAAAAAAAAAAAAAAAAAAAAAGCTGGAGAATATGTATGGGAATGAATATTAAGGGTGTGAGATAGTAGTGCAAGGAACATAAATTTGGGCTAATCTGAGTTTACTGATATGGGTCCACTAAGCACAGACTCTTCATTCAATGTTTTAGCTCGAGAAGTTAGGGAAGAACCTAATAGTTTATTTGGTTGGTCCACTGAAGCATGGATTACATGGTGGCCTACACTAAATCAAGTTGGAGTGTCAGACCTGCCTTGGTATACTGTAGAGGAAGGAATCCAAAGACTTAGAGAAATTGGCATGTTACAGTGGATTTCTCAGGTTAGACTCAAAGATCCACACATGGAGTGCCCAGAGGACACACTTTTTACAATGGTAAGAAACAAATTTGAGAAGGGAGCCCCAGCATCCTTGAAGACTGCCATGGTTGTTATTTTATTTAAGTCATATTTGACAGTGGAAACTGCCCTAACTGAATTAAGACACCTAACTACAATGGGGCTGATTGGACCCCTTGGTGGTAGGGATCAAATGACAGCATTCAGTCGACAAAGACGAGGTGAGTATGGTTACTGCAATGAACAGTGGAGTCAAAGCAGTAATCAGAATTGTCTAACTCATATGGACTTACGGTGTTGGCTACTTAGTCATGGTGTCCCTAGGAGTAAAATAGATGGGAAATCTACTAAATATGTACTTCATCTCTACAAGCAGGAGAATTCTAGGTCAAGTGAACAGCAGCCTAACTCATATTGCGAGAATAGAGAGTCAGGGCCCTTCAATCAATTCCCAGACTTGAGCCAGTTTACAGACCTACAACCCCTTGAATGAAGGGGAGGCCTCATCTCCTTGAGGAAGGACCCCACCACACTACCAAAAATTTATACTGTTAATATTTCTACCTGCCTTCCCCAAAGGGATCTATGGCCTTTTATGAGAGTGACTCCTTACTGGGGATAAGGAAATAATCAGACTTTTTGGGGATTACTGGATACTGGCTCTGAACTAACACTAATTCCAGGGGACTAAAAATGTCACTACATCACACCAGAGTGTGGGCATATGGAGGTCAGGTTATTAATGGAGTTTTAGCTCAGATTCAGCTCACAGTGGGGACACTGGGTCCCCAAGTCCATCTTGTAGTGATTTTCCTTGTTCCAGAACTCACAATTGGAATAGATATACTCAGAAACTGGCAGAACCCCTACACTGGATCCTTGACAAGTGGAATAAGGGCTGTTATGGTAGTTAAAAACCAAGTGGAATCCATTAGAACTGCCCCCACCTAGGAAAATAGTAAACCAGAAGCAATACTACATTCTTGGAGGGATTACAGAGATTATAGCCACCATCAAGCATAATTTATTTCACAGGGACCTTTATTGCCTTTCCATTCCAGAAGATGTCACATTGGTCCATTACTTGGATGACATTATACTGATTGGACTAAGTAAGGAAGAGGTGCCAATGACTCTGGACTTATTGGTAAAACATTTGTGTGCTGTTATGGTTAGGTGCAAAAAACAGTCGGTTCCAACTCACAGCAACCCTATGTACAACAGAATGAAACAGTGCCCAGTCTTGTGCCATCCTCATGATCCTTGTTATGCTTGAGCCCATTGCTGCAGCCACTGTGCCAATCCATCTCATTGAGGGTTTTCCTCTTTTTCACTGACCCTCCAGTTTACCAAGCATGATGTCCTTCTCCAGGGACTGGTCCCTCCAAGTAACATGTTCAAAGTATGTGAGACAAAGTCTCACCATCCTCGCCTTTAAGGAGCATTCTGGCTGTACTTCTTCCAAGACAGATTTGTTCGTTCTTCTGGTAGTCCATGGTATATTCAATATTCTTCACCAACACCACAACTCCAAGGCGTCAGTTCTTCATCAGTCTTCCTTATTCATTGTCCAGCTTTCACATGCATATCGGGTGACTGAAAACACCTGGATCAGGTCCACCTTTTTCTCAAGGTGACATCTTTGCTTTTGAACACTAAATAGACAGTAGATAAGTGGTAAATTAGGTAAAGGGTAAGACAGTATGCAATACTGAGGATTTTTGTTTTCTTAATGTTGAGGTTTAATCCATACTGAAGGCTGTGGTCTTTGATCATCAGTAAGTGCTTCAAGTTTTCTTCACTTTCAGCGAGGAGGTTTGTGTCATCTGCATATCACAGGTTGTTAATGAGTTTTTCTCTAATCCTGATGCCTTGTTCTTCTTCATATAGTCCAGTTTCTTACATTATTTGCTTAGCATACAGACTGATTAAGTATGGTGAAAGGATATAACCCTGACACACACCTTTCCTGACTTTAAATCACACAGTATCCCCTTGTTCTGTTCAAACACTGTCTCTCAATCTATGTACAGGTTCCTCATGAGCACAATTAAGTGTTTTGGAATTCTCGTTCTTTGCACTGTTATCCATAATTTGTTATGATCCACACAGTCAAATGCGTTTGTATAGTCAATAAAACACAGGTAAACATCTTTCTGGTATTCTCTGCTTTCAACCAGGATCCATCTGACATCAGCAAGGATATCCTCTGTTACATGTCTTCTTCTGAATCCAACTTGAATTCCTAGCAATTCCCTGTCAATGTTCTGCCATTCCTCTTCAATTTGTCATTCCCTGCATAGTAGATCATCTGATTGTCCAATTCAAAATGGCCAATACCAGTCTATTTCAGCTCCCTAATGCCTAGGATATTGATGTTTATGTGTTCCATTTCATTTTTGTTGATTTCCAATTTTCCTAGGTTCAAACTTCATTCCACGTTCGATTATTTATGGATGTTTGTGGCTGTTTCTTCTCATTTTGAGTCCTGTTGCCTCAGCAGATGAAGGTCCTGAAAGCGTGACTCCATCAATGTCATTAAGATTGACTCTACTTTGAGGAGGCAATCCTTCCCCATTCATATTTTGAATGCCTTCCAATCTGAGGGGCTCATCTTCCGGCACCATGTCAATGTACTGCTGTTATTCACAGTGTTTTCACTGGTTAATTTTTTTTTTTTTTTTTTTTTTCGGAAGTAGACCATCAAGTCCTTCTTCCTAGTCTGTCTTAGTCTGGAAACTCAGCTGAAACCTGTCTGCCATGGCTGACCCTGCTGGTATTTGAATACCAATGGCATAGCTTCCAGCATCACAGCAACATGCAAGCCCCTACAATACAGCAAGCTGACAGAAGCATGGGGGATTGGTGTGTTAGAGGGTGGAAAATTAATCCTACACAAATTCAGATGCCTTCTACCTCAGCGAAATTTCTAGGGATCCAGTGGTGTGGAGCATGTCAAGGTATTCCTTGCAAAGTGAAGAATAAGTTATTGCATCTGGCCCCTCCCACAACTAAAAAAGATGCCTGGTGGGCCTCTTTGGATTTTAGAGGCAACATATCCCTTATCTGGGTGTGCTACTACGGCCTATTTGTCAAGTGACTTGAAAAGCTTCTAGCTTTAAATGGGTCCCAGAACAAGAGAAGGCTCTGCAACAGGTTTAGGCTGCTGTGCAAGCCTCTCTGCCACTTGGGTCACGTGATCTGACTGATCCAATGGTACTTGAAGTGTCAGCAGCAGATAGAAATGCTTTTTGCCATTTTTGACAGGCTTCTGTTTGTGAACCACAGCACAGACCCTTAGAATTTTGGAGCAAAGCCTTGTCATCCCCCGCAGATAACTATTCTCCTTTTGAGAAACAGCTTTTGGCTTGTTACTGGGCCTTAGCAGAGACTGAATGCTTAACCATGGGCCACCAAGTCATCACGCGGCCTGAACTTCCCATCATGAACTGGGTTTGTCTGATCCACAGAGTCATAGATTTGGATGTGGACAGCAGCACTCCATCATCAAATGGAAGTTGTGTATATGAGATTGGGCCCAAGCAGGACCTGAAGGCTGAAGTTGCATGAGGAAGTTGCCCAAGTGCCCGTGGTCTCCATTTCTGTCACAATCCCTGCCCTCTCCCAGGCTGCACCTATGGCCTCATGGGGAGTTCCTTATGATCAGTTGACTGAAGAAGAGAAAACTCATGCCTGGTTTACAGATGGTTCTGCGAGATATGCAGGCACCACTTGAAGGTGGACAGCAGCAGCCCTACAGCCCCTTGCTGGGACCTCCCTGAAGGACAGTGGTGAAGAGAAATCCTCCCAATGGGCAGAACTTCAAGCAGTGCACCTGGTTGTTCACTTTGCTTGGAAGGAGAAATGGCCAGATGTGCAATTGTATACTGACTCATGGGCTGTGGCCAATGTTTTGGCTGGATGGTCAGAAACTTCGAAGGAACATGATAGGAAAATTGGTGACAAGGAAGTATGGGGAAGAGGTATGTGGATAGATCCCTCTGAATTGGCCATAGAAGTGGAGATATTTGTGTGTTTTATGAATGCTCACCAAAGGGTGACCTCGTCAGAGGAAGATTTTAACAATCAAGTGGATAGGATGATGAGTTCTGTAGAAACCAGTCATCCTCTTTCCTCAGCCACTCCTGCTATTGCCCAATGGGCTAATGAACAAAGTGGCCATAATGACAGGGATGGATATTATGCATGGGCTCAGCAACATGGACTTCTACTCATCAGAGCCTACTTGGTTACAGCCACTGCTGAGTGCCTAATCTGCCAGCAGCAGAGACCAACACTGAGTCCCAATATGACACCATTTCTCGAAGTGATCAGCCAGCGATCTGATGGCAGGTCGTTTACATTGGACTGGTTCCGTCATGGAAAAGGCAACATTTTGTTTTAACTTGAATAAACACTTAATCTGGACATGGATTTGCCTTCCCTGCATGAAATGCTTCTGCCAAAACTATTATCTATGGACTTACAGAATGCTTTGAACACCATCATGGCATCCCACACAGCACTGCTTTGGATAAAAAGACTCACTTCACAACAAATGAAATGTGGAAGTGGGCCCATGCTTATGGAATTCACTGGTTTTATCATGTCCCCTATCATCCTGAAACAGCTGGCTTGATAGAATGATGTAATGGCCTTCTAAAGACACATTTATGAAGTCAGCTGGGTGGCAATACCTTGCAGGGTTGGGGCAATGTTCTCTAGGAGGCTGTATATGCTCTAAACTTGCTTCCAATATATGGTGCTGTTTCTCCCATAGCCAGGATTCATGGCCCCAAGAATCAAAAGGTGGAAATGGGAGTGGCACCACTCACTAACTATATGAAGAAGAATGTGGCATCAGGAATGGAGGAAAATTCATTAACAACATATGATATGCAGATGACACGCCCTTGGTTGCTGAAAGCAAAGAGGACTTGAAACACTGATGAAAATCAAAGACTACAGCCTTCAGCATGGATTACACTTCAACATAAAGAAAACGAAAGTCCTCACAACCTGACCATTTAGCAACATATGATAAATGGAGAAAAGATTGAAGTTGTCCAGTGTTTCATTTTACTTGAACCTATAATCAACACTCCAACGTATGGAAACAGCATTAAGAAATCAAACAGCATATTCAACTGGGCAAATTTGCTGCAAAAGAGCCTTTCATTGGCCATGGGATATATATGCTGGTGTTACATTTTCTGCTTCTAGAGGTTTATAGGCAGGCATGTGAGCCACTTTAGTACTTTCTAGCATCGTGGTGGATACTGGTGCAACATCCTAAAAAACAAGGATCTTGATCTGCTCCACATCTGAGTGTCGAGACCCATTCGTACTCAAGGGATGCTTCCCAGAGGAATGATTTTGTGAAACTTTTGTGTGTTTTAGCTTCTGTACAGCGAGATAAGGATTGCAAGTATGTTTACTATTTCCTTAGTGTTTTTGGGAAAGTACAGTTACCAACACTTGGAAATATTCAGGTAAATGAGTTAATTTTTTTTCAATGTGCTTTAAGTGAAAGTTTACAATTCATGTCAGATTCTCATACAAAAACTTAATACACATTTTGTTTTGTGACCCTAGTTGCTCTTCCCAAAATGTGACAGCACACTCCTCCTCTCCACCCTATACTTCCTGTGTCCATTCAACCAGCTCCTGTTCCCCTCTGCCTTTTCATCTCACCTCCAGACAGAAGCTGCCCACTTAGTCTCATGTGCCTACACGAGCTAAGAAGCATACTCCACACCAGTATCATTTTATGTCTTATAGTCCAGTCTAATCTTTGTCTGAAGAGTTGGCTTCAGGAATGGTTTTAGTTTTGGATTAACAGAGAGTCGGGGGCCATGTCCCCTGGGGTCCCTCCAGCCTCAGTCAGACCATTAAGTCTGGCCTTTTTGCCAGAATTTGAGTTCTGCACCCCACTTTTGTCCTACTCCATCAGGGACTCTCTGTTGTGTTCCCTGTCAGGGCAGTAATTGGTGGTAGTCAGGCACCACCTAGTTCTTCTGGTTGCAGGCTGATGGAGTCTCTGGTTTATGTGGCTCTTTCTGTCTCTAGGGCTTATATTTTCCTTGTATTTTTCATGTCCTTCATCCTCTTCTGCTCTAGGTGGGTTGGGATCAACGATGTATCTTAGATGGACACTTCCTAGCTTTTAAAACCACAGATGCCACTCACAAAAGTGGGATGCAGAACATTTTCTTGGTAAACTTTGTTATGCCAACTGACCTAGATATCCCATGACACCATGATCCCCAAGCCTGTGCCCCTGCTACTCTGTCCCTTGAAGTGTTTGGTTGTATTCAGGAAACTTCTTAGCTTTTGGTTTAGTACAGTTGTGTTGACTTCCCCTATATTGTGTGTTGTCCTTCCCTTCACCTAAAATAATTCCTGCCTACTACCTAGCTGGATCCCCCACGTGTCTGTCAGTTTGTCATACTGTGGGGGCTTGCGTGTTGCTGTGAAGCTGGAAACTATGCCACCGGTATTCAGATACCAACAGGGTCACCCATGGAGGATAGGTTTCAGCTGAGCTTCCAGACTAAGACAGACTAGGAAGAAGGACCAGGCAGTCTACTTCTGAAAAGCATCAGCCAGTGAAAACCTTATGAATAGCAGTGGAGCACTGTCTGATATAGTGTTGGAAGATGACCCCCCCCCCCCCCCCAGGTTAGAAGGCACTTAAAAGATGACTGGGGAAGAGCTGCCTCCTCAAAGTAGAGTCGACCTTAATGACATGGATGGAGTAAAGCTTTCAGGACCTTCATTTGCTGATGTGGCATGACTCAAAATGAGAAGAAACAGCTGCAAACGTCCATTAATAATCGGAAACTGGAATGTATGAAGTGTGAATGTAGGAAAATTGGAAATCATCAAAAATGAAATGGAATGCATAAACATTGATATCCTAGGCATTAGTGAGCTGAAATGGAGTGGTATTGGCCATTTTGAAACAATCACACAGTCTACTATGCTGGGAATGACAACTTGAAGAGGAACGGTATTGCATTCATCGTCAAAAAGAACATCTCAAGATCTATCCTGAAGTACAATGCTGTCAGTGATAGGATAATAGCCATACACCTACAAGGAAGACCAGTTAATACGACTATTATTCAAATTTACGCACCAACCACTAGAGCCAAAGATGAAGAAATAGAAGATTTTTATCAGCTGCTACAGTCTGAAATTGATCGAACATGCAATCAAGATGCATTCATAATTACTGGCGATGGAATGCGAAAGTTGGAAACAAAGAAGAAGGATCAGTAGTTGGAAAATATGGCCTTGGTGATAGAGACAATGCCAGAGATCGAATGATAGAATTTTGCAAGACCAACGACTTCTTCATTGCAAATACCTTCTTTCACCAACATAAATGGCAACTATACACATGGGCCTCACCAGATGGAATGCACAGAAATCAAATTGACTACATCTGTGGAAAGAGACGATAGAAAAGCTCAATATCATCAGTCAGAAAGGCCAGGGGCTGACTGTGGAACAGACCATCAATTGCTCACATGCAAGTTCAAGCTGAAACTGAAGAAAATTAGAGCAAGTCCACGAGAGCCAAAATATGACCTTGAGTATATCCTACCCGAATTTAGAGACCATCTGAAGAACAGATTTGATGCATTGAACACTAGTGACCGCAGACCAGAGAGTTGTGGAATGACATCAAGGACATCATCCATGAAGAAAGCAAGAGGTCACTGAAAAGACAGGAAAGAAAGAAAAGACCTAGATGGATGTCAGAGGAGACTCTGAAACTTGCTTTCGAACGTCGAGCAGCTAAAGCAAAAGGAAGAATTGATGAAGTAAAAGAACTGAACAGAATGTTTCAAAGGGTGGCTTGAGAAGACAAAGTAAATTATTATAACGACATGTGCAAAGAGCTGGAGATGGAAAACCAAAAGTGAAGAACACGCTTGGCGTTTCTCAAGCTGAAAGAATTGAAGAAAAATTTCAAGCACCGAGTTGCAACAGTGAAGGATTCTATGGGGAAAATATTAAATGATGCAGGAAGCGTCAAAAGAAGATGGAAGGAATACAGAGAGTCCTTATACCAAAAAGAATTAGTCGATGTTCAACCATTTCAAGAGGTGGCATATGATCAGGAACTGATGGTACTGAAGGAAGAAGTCCAAGCTGCTCTGAAGGCATTGGCAAAAAACAAGGCTCCAGGAATTGATGGAATATCCGTTGAGACGTTTCAACAAACAGATGTAGTGCTGGAGGTGCTCACTTGTCTATGCCACGAAATATGGAAGACAGCTTCCAGGCCACCTGACTGGAAGAGATCCATATTTATGCCTATTCCCAAGAAAGGTGATCCAACCAAATGTGGAAATTATAGAACAATATCATTAAAAAACAATATCTTCAGCAAAATTTTGACAAAATTTTCATTCAAAAACGGCTACGGCAGTATATCAACAGGGAACTGCCAGAAATTCAGGCCGGTTTCAGAAGAGGACATGGAACCAGGGTTATCATTGCTGATGTCAGATGGATCCTGGCTGAAAGCAGAGAATACCAGAAGGATGTTTACCTGTGCTTTATTGACTGTGCAAAGGCATTCGACTGTGTGGATCATAACAAACTATGGATAACATTGCGAAGAATGGGAATTCCAGAACACTTAATTGTGCTCATGAAGAACCTTTACATAGATCAAGAGGTGGTTGTTTGTATAGAACAAGGGGATACTGATTGGTTTAAAGTCAGGAAAGGTGTGTGTCAGGGTTGTATTCTTTCACCATACCTATTCAATCTGTATGCTGAGCAAATAATCCGAGAAGCTGGACTATATGAAGAAGAACGGGGCATCAGGATTGGAGGAAGACTCACTAACAACCTGCATTAAGCAGATGACACAACCTTGCTTGCTGAAAGTGAAGAGGATTTGAAGCACTTACTAATGAAGATCAAAGACCACAGCCTTCAGTTTGGATTGCACCTCAATATAAGGAAAACAAAAATCCTCACAACTGGGCCAATGAGCAACATCATGATAAACGGAGAAAAGATTGAAGTCGTCAAGGATTTCATTTTACTTGGATCTACAATCAATAGCCATGGAAGCAGCAGCCAAGAAATCAAAAGACCCATTGCATTGGGTAAATCTGCTGCAAAGGACCTCTTTAAAGTTTTGAAAAGCAAAGATGTCACCTTGAAGAATAGGTGCACCTGACCCAAGCCGTGGTATTTTCAATCACATCATATGCATGTGAAAGCTGGACAATGAATAAGGAAGACCGAAGAAGAATAATGCCTTTGAATTGTGGTGTTGGCGAGGAATATTGAATATGCCGTGAACTGCCAAAAGAACGAACAAGTCTGTCTTAGAAGAGGTACAACCAGGATGCTCCTTAGAAGCAAGGATGGCGAGACTCCATCTTACATACTTTGGACATGTTGTCAGGAGGGATCAGTCCCTGGACAAGGTCCCAGGCTTGGCAGAGTACAGGGTCAGAGGAAAAGAGGAAGACCCTCGACGAGGTGGATTGACACAGTGGCTGCAACAATGAGCTCAAGCATAACAACGATTGTAAGGATGGCTCAGGACCAGGCAGTGTTTCATTCTGTTGTGCCTAGGGTCGCTATGAGTCAGAACTGACTCAACGGCACCTAACAACAACAACAACTATATAGTTAGTGAATACCCCTCTCCTTCTCTTCCCGCCATAGTCAACATCAAAGAATGTTTTCTTCTGCATTTAAATCTTTTCTTAAGTTCTTATTATAGTGGTCTTATGCAATATTTCTCCTTTTGTGACTGACTAATTTTACTCAGCATAATGCCTTCCAGGAAACCCTGGTGCCATAGTGGTTAAGAGCTACAGCTGTTAACCAAGAGGTCGGCAGTTCGAATCCACCAGGTGCTCCTTGGTAGCTCTGTGGTGCAGTTGTACTGTGTCCTATAGGGTTGCTATGAGTCGAAATTGACTTGACGGCAGTGGGTTTTTTTGGGAATGCCTTCCAGATTCATCCAGGTTATGAGATGTTTCACAGATTCACAATTGTTCTTTATTGTTGCATAGTATTCCATTGTGTGAATATACCATATTTTTTTTTATCTATTCATCCTTTGATGGGCTCCTTGGTTGTTTCCATCTTTTTGCTATTGTAAACAGTGCTGCAATGAACATGGGTATGCATATATGTATATATATTTGTGTGACAGCTCTTTCTCTCAGATATATTCCAGGGAGTGGGGTTGCTGGACTGTATTGTAGTTCTATTTCTAGCTTTTTAAAGAAGTGCCAAATCAATTTCCAAAAAGGTTGTACCATTTTAAATTCCCACCAACAGTGTATGTGTTCCAGTCTCTCCACAACGTCTCCAACATTTATTATTTTGTGTTTTTTGATAAATGCTCGCCTTGTTGGGGTGAGATGGTATCTCATTGTAGTTTTGATTTGCATTTCTCTACTGGTTAAAGATCATGAGCATTTCCTCATGTATCTGTTAGCCACCTGAATGTCTTCTTTGGTGAAGTGTCTGTTCATATGCTTTGCCCATTTTTAAACTGGGTTATTTGTCTTTTTGCTGTTGAGGTTTAGCAGTATCTTGTAGATTTATAGAGATTAGACACTGATTGGATTTGTCATAGCCAAAAATCTTATCGCAGTCTGTAGGTTGTCTTTTTACTCTTTTGGTGAAGCCTTTGGATGAGCATAAATGATTGACTTTTAGGAGCTCCCAGTTATCTGGTTTCTCTTCAGGTGTTTGTGCATTGTTAGTAGTGTTTGGTATACTGTTTATGCCATGTATTAGGGTTCCTAGCATTGTCTCTATTTTTTCATTCCATTGATTCTATCGTTTTAGATTTTGTATTTAGGTCTTTGATCCATTTTGAGTTTGTTTTTGTGCATGGTGTGAGGTATGGATCTTGTTTAATTTTTTTTTAATAATTTTTTATTGTGCTTTAAGTGAAAGTTTACAAATGAAGTCAGTCTGTCACACAAAAACCCATATACACATTGCTACGCACTCCCAATTACTCTCCCCCTAATGAGACAGCCTGCCCTCTCCCTCCACTCTCTCTTTTTGTGTCCTTTTTGCCAGCTTCTAACCCCCTCCACCCTCTCATCTCCCCTCCAGGCAGGAGATGCCAACCTAGTCTCAAGTGTTCACCTGATCCAAGAAGCTCACTCCTAACCAACATCCCTCTCCAACCCATTGTCCAGTCCAATCCATGTCTGAAGAGTTGGCTTTGGTTCCTGTCCTGGGCCAACAGAAGGTCTGGGGGCCATGACCACGGGAGTCCTTACAGTCTCAGTTAGACCATTAAGTCTGGTCTTATGAGAATTTGGGGTCTGCATCCCACTGCTCTCTTGCTCCCTCAGGGGTTCTCTGTTGTGTCCCCTCTCAGGGCAGTCATCGGTTGTAGCCGGGCACCATGTAGTTCTTCCGGTCTCAGGATGATGTAGTCACTGGTTCATGTGTCCCTTTCTGTCTCTTGGGCTCATAATCACCTTGTGTCCTTGGTGTTCTTCATTCTTCTTTGATCCAGGTGGGTTGAGACCAATTGATGCATCTTAGATGGCTGCTTGCTAGCGTTTAAGACCCCAGACACCACTCTTGAAAGTGGGATGCAGAATGTTTTCTTAATAGATTTTATTATGCCAATTGACTTAGATGTCCCCTGAAACCATGGTCCCTAGACCCCTGCCCCTGCTACGCTGGCCTTCAAAGCATTCAGTTTATTCAAGAAACTTCTTTGCTTTTGGTTTAGTCCAATTGTGCTGACCTCCCCTGTATTGTGTGCTGTCTTTCTCTTCACGTAAAGTAGTTCTTATCTACTATCTAATTAGTGAATACCCCTCTCCCACTCTCCCTCCCTCCCCCTTCTCATAACCACAAAAGAATGTTTTCTTCTCCATTTAAACTATTTCTCAAGTTCTTATAATAGTGGTCTTATACAATATTTGTCCTTTTGCAACTGACTGATTTCACTCAGCATAATGCCTTCCAGTTTCCTCCATGTTATAAAATGTTTCACAGATTCCTCACTGTTCTTTATCGATGCTTAGCGTTCCATTGTGTGAATATACCATAATTTATTTATCCATTCATCCTTGATGGGCACCTTGTTTGCTTCCATGTTTTTGCTGTTGTAAACAGTGCTGCAGTAAACTTGAGTGTGTTCGTGTAAAGGCTCTTATTTCTCTAGGATATATTCCGAGGAGTGGGATTGCTGGATTGTATGCTAGTTCTATTTCTAACTTTTTAAGGAAGTGCCAAATCAATTTCCAAAGTGGGTGTACCATTTTACATTCCCACCAGCAGTGTATAAGTGTTCCAATCTCTCCACAGCCTCTCCAACATTTATTATTTTGTGTTGTTTTGGATTAATGCCAGCCTTGTTGGAGTAAGATGAAATCTCCTTGAAGTTTTGATCTGCATTTTTCTAACGGCTAATGATCGTGAACATTTGTTCATATATCTGTTAGCTGCCTGAATGTCTTCTTTAGTGAAGTGTCTATTTATATCTTTTGCCCATTTTTTAATTGGGTTATTTGTCTTTTTGCAGTTGAGTTTTTGCAGTATCATGTAGATTTTAGAGATCAGGCGCTGATCAGAAATGTCATAGCTAAAAACTTTTTCCCAGTCTGTAGGTAGTCTTTTTACTCTTTTGGCGAAGTCTTTGGATGAGCATAAGTGGTTGATTTTTAGGAGCTCCCAGTTATCTAGTTTTTCTTCTACGTTCTTTACAATGTTTTCTATATTGTTTATGCCATGTATTACGGCTCCTAACATTGTCCCTATTTTTTCTTCCATGATCTTTATCATTTTAGATTTTATATTTAGGTGTTTGATCCATTTTGAGTTAGTTTTTGTGCGTAGAGTGAGGTATAGGTCTTGTTTCATTTTTTTGCAGATGGATATCCAGTTAGGCCAGCACCATTTGTTAAAGAGACTGTCTTTTCCCCGTTTAACAGTTCTGAGGCCTTTGTCAAATATCAACGGCTCATATGTGGATGGATTTATGTCTGGATTCTCAATTCTGTTCCATTGGTCCATGTATCTGTTGTTGTACCGATACCAGGCTGTTTTGACTACTGTGGTGGTATAATAGGTTCTAAAATCAGGTAAAGTAAGACCTCCCACTTTATTCTTCTTTTTCAGTAACACTTTATTTATCCAGGGCCTCTTTTCCTTCCATATGTAATTGGTGATTTGTTTCTCCATTTCATTAAAGAATGTCATTGGGATTTGGATCGGAATTGCATTAAATGAATAAATTGCTTTTGGTAGAACAGATATTTTTATAATGTGAAGTCTTCCTATCCATGAGCAAGGTATGTTCTTCCACTTATGTAAGTCTCTTGGTTTCTTGCAGAAGGGTACTGTAGTTTTCTTTGTATAAGTCTTTTACATCTCTGGTAAGATTTATTCCTAAGTATTTTACCTTCCTGGGGGCTACTGTAAATGGCATTTATTTGGTGATTTCCTCTTCGATGTTCTTTTTGTTGGTGTAGAGGAATCCAACTGATTTTTGTATGTTTATCTTGTATCCCGATACTCTGCTGAACTATTAGTTTCAGTAGTTTTCTGGAGGGTTCCTTAGGGTTTTCTGCGTATAAGATCATGTCATCTGCAAATAGAGATGCTTTGACTTCTTCCTTGCCAATCTGGATGCCCTTTATTTCTTTATCTAGCCTAATTACTCTGGCTAGGACTTCCAGCACAATGTTGAATAAGAGTGGTGATAAAGGGCATCCTTGTCTGGTTCCCGATCTCAGTGGGAATGTTTTCAGGCTCTTTCCATTTAGGGTGATGTTGGCTTTTGGCTTTGTATAAATGCCCTTTATTATGTTGAGAAATTTTCCTTCTATTCCTATTTTGCTGAGAGTTTTTATCATGAATTAGTGTTGAACTTTGTCAAATGCCTTTTCTGCATCAATTGATAAAATCATGTGATTTTTGTCTTTTGTTTTATTTATGTGGTGGATGTCATTAATTGTTTTCCTAATATTGAACCATCCCTGCATACCTGGTATGAATCCCACTTGGTCAGGGTGAATTATTTTTTTTATATGTTGTTGAAGTCTATTGGCTAAAATTTTGTTGAGGAATTTTGCATCTACATTGATGAGGGATATAGGTCTATAATTTTCTTTTCTTGTGGTGCCTTTACCTGGTTTTGGTATCAGGGATATGGTGGTTTCACAGAATGAGTTTGGTAGTATTCCATCCTTTTCTCTGCTCTGAAATACCTTTGGTAGTAGTGGTGTTAACTCTTCTCTGAAAGTTTTGTAGAACTCTGCAGTGAAGCTGTCTGGACCAGGGCTTTTTTTTGTTGGGAGTTTTTTGATGACCTTTTCAATCTCTTCTTTGTTATGGGTCTATTTAGTTGTTCTACCTCTGTTTGTGTTAGTTTAGGTAGGTAGTGTGTTTCTAGGAATTCATCCATTTCTTCTAGGTTTTTTAATTTGTTTGACTATAGTTTTTCATAGTAATCTGATATGATTCTTTTAATTTCAGTTGGGTCTGTTGTAATATCGCCCATCTCATTTCTTACTCAGGTTATTTCCTTCCTCTCCTGTTTTTTTTTTTTTTGTGAGTTTGACCAATGGTTTATCAATTTTGTTGAGTTTTTCCAAAAACCATCTTTTGGTCTTGTTAATTCTTCCAATTGTTTTTCTGTTTTCTATTTCATTTACTTCAGCTCTAATTTTTATTATTTGTTTTCTTCTGCTGTCTGTGGGTTTCTTTTGTTGCTCTCTATTTGTTCAAGTTGTAGGGATAGTTCTTTGATTTTGGCCCTGGCTTCTTTTTGGATGTGTGCATTTATTGATATAAATTGGCCTCTGAGCACCTCTTTTGCTGTGTCTCAAAGGTTCTGATAGGAAGTGTTTTCATTCTCATTGGATTCTCTGAATTTCTTTATTCCATCCTTAATGTCTTCTATAATCCCGTCTTTTTTGAGCAGGATATTGTTCAGTTTCCAAGTGTTTGATTTCTTTTCCCTGCTTTTCCTGTTATTGACTTCACTTTTATGGCCTCATGGTCAGAGAAGATGCTTTGTAATATTTCAATGTTTTGAATTCTGCTAAGGCTTGCTTTATGACCTAATATGTGGTCTATTCTAGAGAATGTTCCATGTGCACTAGAAAAGAAAGTATAGTTGGTTGCTGCTGGGTGGAGTGTTCTGTATATGTCTCTGAGGTCAAGTTGGTTGATTGTGGCATTTAGATCTTCCGTGTCTTTATTGAGCTTCTTTCTGGATGTGCTGTCCTTCACTGAAAGTGGTGTGTTGAAGTCTCCTACTATTATGTATTGTGGAGCTATCTGTCTCACTTTTCAATGCTGATAGAGTTTGTTTCATGTATCTTGCAGCCCTGTCATTGGGTGCATAAATATTTAATATGGTTATATCTTCTTGGTGTATTGTCCCTTTAATCATTATATAGTGTCCTTCCTTATCCTTTCTGATGGATTTAACTTTAAAGTCTATTTTATCAGAAATTAATATTGCCACTCATGCTCTTTTTTGATTGTTGTTACGACGGCACTGGGTCTGGGTTTGCCTGATATATTTTTTCCATCCTTTGAGTTTTAGTTTGTTTGTGTCTCTAAGTCTAAGGTGTGTCTCTTGTAGGCAGCATATAGACGGATCTTGTTTTTTAATCCGTTCTGCTACTCTCTGTCTCTTTACTGGTGCATTTAGTCCATTTACATTCAGGGTAATTATGGATAGGTATGAATTTAGTGCTATCATTTTGATGTCATTTTTTGTGTTTTGACAGCTTCTTTCTCCCACTTGATTTTATGTGCTGAGTAGATTTTCTTTATATTTTGTCCCTTCCTCATATTTGTTGCTGTTGATTTTGTTTCTGCTGACTCTGTATTTTTCCCTTGTATTTTATTTTGATGAGTAGGATAGTTGGTCTCCTTTGTGGTTACCTTATTATTTACCCCTATATTTCTAAATTTAGAACTAACTTTTATTTCTTTGTATCACCGTATCTTCCTCTCCATATGGAAGGTGTGGGATTACATTTCTTAGTCCCCATTTATTATTTTATTGTTATCTTCTTTTATATAATAACATTGCCGTTACCCTGTGTTGGGCTTTTTTTTAAATCTTTCTTTGTTTTTTTTTTTTTTTTTTTGGATTTCCGTGTCTGGGTTGACTTCTTGTTGCTCTGCCCAGTGTTCTAGTCTTGAGTCGATACCTGATATTATTGATTTTCTAACCAAAGAACTCCCTTTAGTATTTCTTGTAGTTTTGGTTTGGTTTTTAAGAATTCCTTCAACTTGTGTTTATCTGGAAATGTCTTAATTTCACCTTCATATTTAAGAGACAGTTCTGCTGGATATATGATTCTTGGCAGGCAATTTTTTTCCTTCAATTTTTTAAATATGTCATCCCATTGCCTTCTTGCCTGCATGGTTTCTGCTGAGTAGTCCGAGCTTATTCTTATTGGCTTTCCCTTGTAGGTGACTTTTCTTTTATCCCTTGCTGCTTTTATAATTGTCTCTTTATCTTTGGTTTTGGCAAGCTTGATTATAATATGTCTTGGTGACTTTCTTTTAAGATCTACCTTATGTGGAGTTCGATGAGCATCTTGGATAGATATCTTCTCATCTCTCACAATATTAGGGAGGTTTTCTGCCAACAAATCCTCAATAATTTTCCCTGTATTTTCTCTTATCCCTCCCTGTTCTGGTACTCCAATCACTCATTTCTCTTGATAGAGTCCCACATGATTCTTAAGGTTTCTTCATTTTTAAAAATTCTTTTATCTGATTTTTCTTCAAATATATTAGTGCCAAGTGATTTATCTTCGAGTCCAGAAATTCTAGCTTCTACTTGCTCAATTCTGCTCCTCTGACTTTCTATTGAGTTATCTAATTCTGTAATTTTATTGTTAATGTTCTGAATTTCTGATTGCTGTCTGTCTATGGATTTTTCCAGCTTACTAAACTTTTCATTATGTTCCTGAATAATTTTTCTGATTTCTTCAGTTGCTTTATCTGTGTGTTCCTTGGCTTGTTCTGCGTATTGCCTCATTTCCTTCCTGATGTCTTGAAGGGTTCTGTATATTAAACTTTTGTATTCTGCATCTGGTAATTCTAGGAATGCATTTTCATCTAAAAGATCCGTGGATTCGTTGTTCTGAGAGCCTGTTGAGGTGACCATGGCCTGTTTCTTTATGTGACTTGATATTGACTGTTGTCTCCGAGCCGTCTAGAAGTTATTGTTTTAGTTTATGCTTGCTTACTGTGTCGTAGCTTCTTGCTTTGTTTTGTTTTGGTATACCCCTATGGGTTGCTTGAGTGAGCTAGCTTGATTATTTTCACCTTTGGAGCTCTGGTGTCCTGTCCCCAGCTGGCTAGAGCTGTTATCAGGTATATCAGCCTAGGAGTCCATTCAGTTGTCTTGTGTGAATTCAGCTCAGGTTTCCAGGTAGCTGATATCAAGTGTGTGGTATAGGCTCTGTCCTACAGTCTTAGAGGGGCAGGGCTGATTGTCGTATATACCCGTATCCAATTGCAGCAGGGGATCATGCTCTGAACAAGGCTAGGGGCTGAGAACTGACCCCCAAGTGTCTCTGAGGAAAACGTGCCTCTGTTCCCTAGAGCACGCTGGTGGGTGGGCTCTGTAGAGGGACTATGGGCACCCAAATTTTTTGTTGTAAGGACTGGGAGGTACCAGTTATCCCTGGACCCCTGTCGAGGGTGGCTGGGCGGCTCAAGTGGAGCCACCAGTACTTAGGTCCCTGTTGTGGGTAGGTGAGGACCTTGTTTAACAGGCAAAGCAATGTCAAACATCAAACACCCACCTCTCCACCGCACAGCTGAAATGGTTGGAGTTTGCCAACTAGGGCATATTCTTCCAAAATAGGCCCACACAGATCCATGCAGATGGGAAAGGTGCTCAAGGTCCACGGACGGTTTATGCCTGGAGAGGAGCCACTTCTGTCCCAAGCTCCCCCAGTTAATGGAGCTAGCAAATTATCTTTTCCCCCCATTTGCAATTTTTTTCCTTCCCCAAGGCCAGGAGGACGGCTCCAGGTCCTCGCTAGGGCCTATCTCAGGCCTAGGGATTCACCCGCTGAAGCTGGCTTGGGGGTGGGGAGGGCGAGGTAAAATATACGCAGATACTTAGCTTTTGCTGAGGGCACCCTTCTCCTCAGGTTCCGGAGGTGTAAGCGGGCTGTGTGGCTGGCTGCTTCTCCCTGAGGAAACTGTGGCCCAACGCAAGGACCAGCCAGCTGCCGCTGCCGCAGCTGCTCCGAGAATGGTGCCTGAGGGCTCCCTGCAATTCAGGTCTGGCAACTCCTCTCCACTTGTGAACGGTCTCTTCCTTCCCCTGCCCCTCAGTTCATTGTCTAAGCTTGCCTTTGATGCTCAGGGCTCCCAGCTTGCCACAAATATACTTGTTTCACTTGTTTTTTCGGGTCTTTTTTGTAAAGAGGGCTCGACAGAAGCATCTGTCTATTCCGCCATCTTGGCTCCGCCTCCTCTCATTGTTTTTGTTTAATTTTTTTTGCAGATGGATATCCAGTTATGCCAGCACCATTTGTTAAAGAGACTGTCTTTTCCCCAACTAATGGACTTTGGGCCTTTGTCAAATATCAGCTGCTCATAAGTGGATGAATTTACTGCTGGATTCTCAATTCTATTCCATTTGTCTATGTATCTGTTGTCGTACCAGTACCAGACTGTTTTGACTACTGGAACCATAAAATAAGTTCTAAAATCAGGTAGTGTGAGGCCTACCACTTTATTCTTTTTCAGTAACGCTTTACTTATCTGGGCCCTCTTCCCTTTCCGTATGAAGTTGGTGACTTGTTTCTCCATCTCATTAAAAAATGCCATTGGAATTTGAATTGGAAGTGCATTGTATCTGTAGATCGCTTTGGGTAGAATAAACATTTTCACAATGCTGAGTCTTCCTATCCATGAGCAACGTACATTCTTCCACTTATATAGGCCTCTTTTGGTTCCTTGCAGTAGTGTCTTGTAGTTTTCTTTGTATAGGTCTTAAGTATTTTATCTTCTTGGGGGCTGTTGTAAATGGTATTGTTTTGATGATATCCTCTTTGACGTTCTATTTGTTGGTGTAGAGGAATCCAACTGATTTTTATATGTTTTATCTTGTATCCTGATACTTTGCTGAAATCTTCTGTTAGCTCCAGTAGTTTTTTTGTAGATTCTTCAGGGTTTTCTGCATATAAGATCGTATCATCTGCAAATAGAGATACTTTTACTTCTTTCTTTCCAATTTTGATGCCCTTTATTTCTTTTTCTAGCCTAATTGCTCTGCCTAGAACCTCCAGTGTTGACTAAGAGTGGTGATAAAGGGCATCCTTGTCTGGTTCCTGTTCTCAAGGGGAACACTTTCAGACTCTCTCCATGTAGGAATGATGTTGGCTGTTGGCTTTGTAGAAATGCCCCTTATTATGGTGAGAGTTTCTCTTCTTTTGCTATTTTGCTGAGAGTTTTTATCATGAATCAGTGTTGGACTTTGTCAAATGCCTTTTCTGCAATAGTTGATAAGATCATGTGGTTCTTGTCTTTTGTTTTATTTATGTGGTGGATTTCATTGATTGTTTTTCTAATGTTGAACCGTCTCTGCATACCTGGTATGAATCCCACTTAGTCATGGTGAATTATTTTTTTGATACTTTGCTGAATTCTATTGGCTAGAACTTTGTTGAGGATTTTTGCATCTATGTTCATGAGGGACATTGGTCTGTAATTTTCTTTTTTTATTTTTTTTGTGGTGTCTTTATCTGGTTTTGGTATCAGAGTTATGCTGGTTTCATAGAATGAGTTTGGGAGTATTCCATCCTTTTTTATGCTCTGAAATACCTTTAAAGTAGTCGTGTTAACTCTTCTCTGAAAGTTTGGTAGAATTCTCAGTGAAGCCTTCATGGCCAGGGCTGTTTATGGTTGGGAGTTTTTAAATTACCTTTTCAATTTCTTCTGTTGTTATAGGTTTGTTTAGTTGTTCTACCTCTGTTTTTGTTAGTTCAGGTAAGTAGTGTGTTTCTAGAAACTTGTCCGTTTCCTCTAGGGTTTCAAATTTGTTAGAGTACAATTTTTCTTAGTATTCTGCTATGATTCTTTTACTTTCAGTTGGGTCTGTTGTGATATAGCCCATCTCATTTCTTATTCAGGTTATTGGCTTCCTCTCCTGTTTTTCTTTTGTCAGTTTGGCCAATGGTTTATCAATTTTGTTAATCTTGTAAAAGAAACAGCTTTTGGTCTTGTTAACTCTTTCAATTGTTTTTCTATTCTCTATTTCATTTAATTCTGCTCTAATTTTTATTATTTGCTTTCTCCTGGTGCCTGAGGGCTTCTTTTGCTGTTCTCTTTGTATTTGTTCAAGTTGTAGGGTTAATTCTTTGATTTTGGCCCTTTCCTCTTTTTGGATGTCTGCATTTATTGCTATAAAATGACCCCTGAGCACTGCTTTTGCTTTGTCCTAAAGGTTTTGGTAGGAAGTGTTTTCATTCTCATTAGATTCTATGAATTTCCTTTTTCATCCTTAATTTCTTCTGTATCCCAGTAGTTTTTGAACAAGGTGTTGTTCAGTTTCCATGTGTTTGATTTTTTTTCTTCCCTTGCTTTTTCTGTTATTGATTTCGCTTTTCTAACTTTACAGTCAGAAAAGATGTTTTATAATATTTCAATGTTTTGGATTCTGTTACGGCTTGCTTTACAGCCGAATATGTGGTCTATTCTGGAGACTGCTCCATGCGTGTTGGAAAAGAAACTATACTTGCCTGCTTTTGGGTGGAGTGTTCTGTATATGTCTATGAGGTCAAGTTGGTTGATTGTGGCATTTAGATCTTCCGTGTCTTTATTGAGCTTCTTTCTGGATGTTCTGTCCTTCACCAAAAGTGGTGTGTTGAAGCTTTCTACTATTATTGTGGAGGTGTCTCTCTCTCTTTTCAATGCTATTAGAGTCTCTTTTATGTATTTTGGAGCCCTGTCGTTGGGTACATAAATATGTATTATGGTTATGTCTTCCTGGTGTATAGGCTCTTCAATCATTATATAGTGTCCTTCCTTATCCTTTGTGGTGGATTTTACTTCAAAGTTTATTTTATCAGAGATTGTTTGCTTGATATATTTTTTTCCATCCTTTGAGTTTTAGTTTGTGTCTTTAAGTCTAAAGTGTGTCTCTTGTAGGCAGCATATAGACAGGTCGTGTTTTTAATCCATTCTGCCACTCTCTGTCTCTTTATTGGTTCATCTAATCCATTTACATTCAGAGTAATTACTGATAGGTATATGAGTTTATGAGTTTAGTGCTGTCATTTTGATGTCTTTTTTTGTGTTGTTGACAATTTCTTTGTTCCACTTAATGTTCTGTGCTGAATTGTTTTTCTGTATATGTTTTATTTTTTTCATTGTTGTTGATTTTGTGTTTGCTGGCTTTTTATGTTTTCTTGTTTTTTATTTTGATGTGTAGGATTGTTGGTTTCCTTTGTGGTTACCTTAATATTTACCTCTATTTTTCTAAGTTTGATCCAATCTTTTATTTCTTTATATCATCTTGACTTCCTCTGCATATGAAAGATCTATGACGACATTTTTTAGTGCCTCTTTTTTGTTTGAATGTTGTCATCTGTTACATAATGACATCTCTGTTTCCCTGTTTTGAGCATTTTAACTTTGATTTGTTTTTGTGATTTCCCTATGTGGGTTGATATCTTGTTGCTCTGTCCTGTTTTCTAGTCTGATGTTGTCTGATGTTTTTGATTTTCTAACTGGAAGAATTCCTTTAGTATTGCTTGTAATTTGGGTTTGGTTTTTGCAAATTCCTTAAACTTCTGTTTATCTGGAAATGTCCTAATTTTGCCTTCATATTTGAGAGACAGTTATGCTGAATATATAATTCTTGGCTGGCAATTTCTTACCTTCAAGGCTTTATATATGTTATCCCATTGCCTTCTCGCTTGCAAGGTTTCTGCAGAGTAGTCCGAGTTTAGTCTTATTGACTGTCCTTTGTGGGTGACTTTTCATTTATCCCTAGCCATTCTTAAAATTCTCTCTTATCTTTGGTGTTGGCAAGTTTGATTACAATATGCCTTGGTGACTTTCTTTTGGAATCTACCTTGTGTGAGATTTGATGAGCATCTTGGGTAGATATCTTCTCATCTTTCATTATATCAGGGAAGTTTTCTGCCAACAAATCTTTAGCAAGTCTCTCTGTATTTTCTGTTATCCCCTCCCCGCTGCTACTGCCTCGTTCTGGTACTCCAATCACTTGTAGGTTGTTCCTCTTGATGGAGTCCCACATAATTCTTAGGGTCCCCTTTCTTTTAAAATTCTTTTACCTGATTTTTCCTCAAATATGTTGGTGTGAAATGCTTTATCTTCAATCTCACTAATTCTGACTTTCCTTGCCTCAATTTAGTTCTTATAACTTTCTATTGAGTTATCTAATTCTGAAATTTTATTGTTAATCTTCTGGATTTCTGTTTGTTGTCTCTTTATGGATTCTTGTCACCTATTAAATTTGTCATTATGTGCTTCTCTAATATTCTTAGATTCCTCTATTTCTTTGTCTGTGTGCTGCTTGGCTTGTTCTACGTTTTGCCTGATATCCTTCCTGATCTCTTGAAGAGCTCTGTATATTAATCTTTTGTATTCTACCTCCACTAATTCCAAGAAGGTCTCTTCATCCAGAAGATTTCTTCATTCTTTGTTTTGGGAGCTTGTTGAAACCATCATGGTCTGCCTTTTTATGTTATTTGATATTGAGTGTTGTCTCTAAGCCATCAATAATTTATTGTATTTATTTATTTTATGTTTGCTTACTGTGTCCTAGCTTCTTTTTTTGTTTTGTTTTGATATGCCCAAATAGGCTGCTCGAGTGAGCTAGTTTGATGACTGGTGCCTTTGAAGCTCTAATGTCTTGTTACCAGGTTGTTAGTGCTGTTACTAGGCATGCGATCCCAAAAGTCCATTCGCTTTTCTTGTATGGGCTCAGCTCGGGGGTCCATGTAGTTGGTCACCAAGTGTGTGGTACAGGCTCTCACCTACAGTCCTAGATGAGCAGGGGTGATTTGTTTAGGCACAGGTATCTGGCTGCAGTAGGGGGTCACACACTGAGCAAGGCAGAGGGCTACAACCACCTCTGAATGTCTGTGGGAAAGCATGTCCCTGTTCCGTAGAGTGTGTAGGTTGGTGGGTTCTGCAGCCAAACTATGGGCACCCAGTGCTCTTGGGTGTAAGGACTGGGAGGCACCACTTATTCTTGGACCCCTCTAGCAGGTGGTTAGGTGTCATAGGTAGAGCCACCAGTCCTCAGGCCCCTGACATGGGTAGGTGAGGACCCTGCTTAATAGGCACAACGATGTCAAATGTCACAAATCTGCTTCTCCATTATATAGCTGAAACAGTTGAAGTTACACTTTAGGTATATACCCTGTTGTGCTATGCTAATGAGGGCCTACACTGTTGAAATTGGCCCACACAGGTCTATGAAGGGGTGAAAGGCATTCAAAGTCTGTGGACCCCTTATGCCCGTGCCTAGGCAAAGGAGTTGTTTCTGCCCTGAGTTCGTGTCTTAGGGGAGTCAACATATTTATTTTTCCCTGTTTGTTAATCTGTTCCCTCTTCAAGGCTGGGAGAATGGCTCAGGACACGTGACGGGTCCTACTTCAGGCCCAGGGGATACAGCTAGCTGGGACCCAGTGCAGAGCAGAAAGGGAGCAGAAAAGTGGGAAAGAGGTTTATCCCAAAGGGATATTTTTAGATCTGCGCAATAGGTTAGACACAAGTACTCGTCTTTTGCTATTTGAGCTCTGCTTTTTGCTGATTCTGGAGGTGTGAGTAGACTCTCTGCCATTCATTCTGTCCCAATGTGGAAAACAAGTCCCAAAAACCACTGCTTGCCTCACCGTGGTTGCGCCAGTGCATCTGGCCTGTGGGGTGCCAGTTCTTGTCAGGCCAGGTCTGGCAAGTCCTTGCTGCTTCTGAACTGTCTCTCCCTCCCCCTGCTACTCAGTCCAATTCTTCAACTTTGCCTTTGATATTTCAGGGCTCTTAGACTGTCATATATAATCGATTCACTTGTTTTTCCGTGTCTTTGTTGTAAGAGGGACCACAGGAAGCATCTTACTACTCCACCATCTTGGCCCAGCCCCCTAAATGAGTTATTTTTGGTGTGAAAACAGTTTGTGATGCACTTTCTGGGCCATGGGACCTATATGTGCCACATGTGTGGTATGCTCCATGGAACATGGTACTGATATGACCCATTCCAAATCAAACTGATAATAATTATGTGCAGCAAGTGCAATATTTATTTAATATGTCATATGTATTTTTGTGTGTTTTGCTATGAGTTGGAATCAACTTGACAGCGCTGGGTGTATGTGTATACACACCCACATATATATAGATATATAAACTATAATAGGTGAAGAAATAAAGGTTCAAAGAGAAGTGTCTTGCCCTAGGCCATCTTTTTCAGCAAATGAGAGCCAAGACTCAACCTTCCATGAATCTGACTCCAAAGTTCTAGTTCTTTCCTCTGTAGTCAGATGTGTCTGTTGTTTTTTAGAGTTAGTTTACCCAGATTGTCAGTAGGCTTCATTCCAGGAAAGCTTTTATAAGACTTATGATGGTAGACACTAGTGATAGCTAACTCAACACCCACTCTCACCTCCTTCTGTCTTGTCTGCCTGAATTACAGAGGCTGGAATATGTAAAACCTCACTTATCTCATTTCCTTTACAGATGGGTGCCCCTGTGCCATGAGATGTAAGAAATCTGTTTAGGGCTTCTGGGAAATATTTCATTTCTGATAAAAAGGGCTTGTGTGGCTGGTTCTACCTTTTTACTCCTGGCTCCTCTATCAGATGCAGATCTGATACCTGGTGCCAAGGCAGTCATTTTACAACCATGAGAAAAGACCAAGGGAATCACAGAGATGCTGGACTTGAACCAATGTTTCTATTTGAGAAAATACAAAAAAACAGCTGAATACCCCTCCATTTGTTGAATCCACCACTAGTTAAGTGTACTGATATTTAGTGTTCCTAACAGGTACACTTGCCTTTGCTATAAATAAGACCATCATAGACTTTTAAACTTTCCTCATTTTAAGCAGTAGGAAGTGGTTGTCAGCATTATCTTAACTATAAAAAGAAATTCATTTATGTACAAAACTGGGGCAGTTTCAAATTTTGATTTGGAATGTAAATCAAACTTTGGCACCATCACTGTATAGGTTAGAACAATACCAGCCAAACCAAGGAAAAGATTTATAGGAGGTAAAATCTACTTTGGATCCCACTCTTCTACCTTATTCTTCTTCTTCTTTTTTCTGATTCAAGTATTTTCATGCTGCCCATAGTTCCCAATTTCTACCCAGCTCCATGCTCCACTTGCCCTTTTCCCTTCCCCTACTCAGGTTCCTCTATTCCAATACTTCCTAGAAGGCCCATCCTGATGTTTCAAGGTAAATGAATTGTTTCACAAGCCACGAAAAAGATGATCAAATGTTGTTGGCTTTTTGACTCTTGGATTTTTATGGGTAGAACTGGCAAGAACAACTATCAACAGCCAATGTATTAAAGCATAACAGAGAGCAGAGATTGTTGAAGGGGTATTTTTTTTTTCCTCTCATATATAAGGAATACATGTAATAATAATAATAACAGATACAATTGGAGCTGGAGCTCCATCTTTTTTTTTCTTTTTTTAATCCTGCAATGTTTACCTTTATATTGAGCCCTGCTGGAGGCAGACTAGAGACTACTGTATTTGAGGAGCCAATGTTCATGCAGTTTCTGTTTACCAAAGCATTAGCAGAAATGTATACTGAAATATATACTGCCATATAATAGATCCCAGATGTGTTATTATATTTTTTAAGGGGAAAAAAAAAGACATTTGGAGGAATGAGGAACCAAAGAGCATTTTCTGTCAATGTCATGGGGCTTGGTGGTAACTCATCAGAGCAAAAACAAACCAAACAGGGTTAAAATGCCGTGGGCTTAAGATCAGTTAGTCCTTCTCAGGGCCAGGCACAGTCACCTGTGTTATCTTGTCCCAGTAGCCCTATGCCTCTCTGGTTGTTATCCTAGTTTTGTTGTTGTTAGTTGCGCTATTGGACTCGTGGAGATCCCATGTATGCACAGTAGGACTGCTCCATAGGGTTTTGAAGGCTGTGACTTTTCAGAAGCAGATCATCAGGCCTGTCTTTCGAGGCACCTCTGGGTGCGTTGGAACCACTAGCTTTCAGCTAGTGGTCTAGCACTTAACTATTTGCATCAGCCAGGTGCCATATTTTAGCTTTAAATACAATTAAATGAAAGCTTCTGGACTGCAGGGACTCCAGATCAGAGGAGCAGAACCTGGATTCAATCCTGGTCTGTCTTGCTCCAAAGCTCTCATGACTGCTGCTTTCCAATATTTCTAAAGCAATTATGCTATGAGTCAGAATCGAGTCAATGGCAATGGGTTTACACAGAAGAAAAGAAAAAGCATTGTTATAAAAAAGCAAAGGCTGTCCTGTGAAATGGAGAAAGTTCCTTTCTGGATGCCTCCCGTTAATGGACACTACCAAAAGACAGGTTTTTACTCCAGTATCATCATCCAGCAAATCTCTGTTTTCTGCCAGCCATGTATTTGGCAACATGGTGGGTATGCCTCTGGATGAAATAAATAAAAATAAGATTCTTTTCTATCATGGAAAGAAAAAAAAAAAATCTCATTGGGGAAGTGGGACAGATACATATAAAATGATTGCTTGTTCTGCTACCCTGTTGGGGAATCCCTGGTTTTCTGCCATGTACTGAAAGATTGAGGTTGCCAGAAAGTCCATGTCTACCTACTTGAGTAAGGAGAGAGGTGAATGTCCAACCAGAGCTATTCCATCAACCCATCCCTCAAATCCTGCCAGAATAGCTTATGTAGATTTAAGAGGCATAAAAATATGCCTGAGGCACAGTCCCAACAAGAAGGTAACCTCAAGACCTGCTGTGGTGTTCTATGCACAAACCAGAAGCAGCTATAAAAAAAAAAAGCAGGCCTTATTCCTTGGATTCTTTAGATTTGGGGTGTTAGTGGTACCCTTCCTGTGGATTAGTTCCCGAGTCCTGTGAAAGGACTTGTTGAATACGTAGAATAATAGACATTCCAGGATCGTTATAAATGTAAAGCAAGAGAGTAAGTACTGGCAAATTCTCCAGAAGCTATAGTGTGGATACTGCTCAGAATCTAATCCTTGTTGATACTCTTCCCCACTCCACACCTGGAATGGCTAGATCCCACTGAGATGGAACCCAAGACAGCTAGAATTTTACTTATTTTACTCATCATGAAATATTTAAAACATCCTATAGCTCTCAGAAGCCTTGGAGCCTCTATTTAAAAGAAGGAGGGGATGGAATGTGACCATAAATTACTTTCACCTGGATGGGCTTGGGATCACACCAATCTACATTTTCAGCAACTTGGGGATGGAAGAGACTGAAAAAAAATTCCCTCTACAAATCCAGTGTGGTGTGGGGATACTAGCCACCTACTACAAAGATCAGTCTCTGGGAGGGTACTCAGGCCTTGAAGATATAATAGTTGTATCCCAATTCTGGGTGCTGTCAGTGTGGATATTGCCCAAGAAAAGGGTGAGATACAGAACTTGGAGAGATAGGACTCAAGGCTCTGGACTTGAAATTACACCGGAAGACACTTGCCAAGGTGGGGTCATCAGGGCAGAATCTAGTCTTCAAAGAAGGGGATAGAGAGGAAGCAGAGTGGATCCCACTGAGGCTGGCTAGGGCATCTGGAACACTAAGCAGCACAAAGGCTGAGAATTAAAGAGGGAATGTTGAGATAGAGGTGTCCCTAGGTGGTACAAAACATGGTTGGCTGCTAACCAAAAGTTGGTGGTTCGAATCCATCCAGAAGTGCGTCAGAAGAAAAGCCTAGAGTTTTACTTCTAAAAAAACCAGCCATTTAAAACTCTGTGGAGCACACTTCTGCTCTGCCACCCATGGTATCGCCATGAGTTAGAGTTGACTTGACGGCAACTTGTTGGTTGGTTTTGATAGGAGACAACCCTATGGCCTGGGCCCACTAGGGGACTGGGAAGACTAAGAATTGGATATTGTGCCTCTCCTCCAGCAGAGAAGTCCTTGGTCTACTCAGCAGCAAAGGAGAATCACAGGTCTACATGGGAGCAGAGAGCCCCCAATCAGAGACTGAGAGTCTGACTCAATTCCAAGCCCACAGTGGGAGAGATAGAGGCTATTGAGGCAGACTTTTACTACAGGAATTGGTTTATGAACTGTGGATCCTGCTCACTTCATTTAGGGTCCAGGTTAGTCTTCATCATGTAGAAATGGGCCTCTTCTACCTCCACATAATTTAATGCCTCGGTTCTGACCAACTTTCCTCAAGCTAGCTTGGGCTCCACATCTTCCTTTCCTCTGGCCTGCAGACTCATCTCCCAGCTGATGCCTCACCTCATCCTTCATGAAGAACCTTGATGCCAGGTTTCTCTTCTCTGTGTTGAGCTTTGCTTCCCTGGCCAGTACAGTCCACAATTACCACCTTCCTGCACTCCTTTTAATTGCCCCAGGGCAGGCACACCACCATCTTATTCAACTCTGTAAGTGTTGCAGTGATGTGAAGCTGAAGGTGTCAGAACCTGATGAGGTGGGTAGAATGAACTCTTCATGAAGTCACTTTGAATTGTCTTTTGAAAGAAGCTCTGGGAAGAGAGACTACCAGAGGCTTGGCTCTAGCCAGGTCTACATCTACAATTCTGGCGTGTTCCTATGGAAAGACAGGGGAAGGGGCACTGATGACAGAGCCTGTGCTGCTGCCCACACTGCCTCAGTGCTCCTACTAATGCCCTCCTCACCAAACTCCAGCCCCCGGGTTCTCCATAACAAGCCTTCCCCTGCATTGCTGGGACTAGCCTACAGGGTCTGCTTCCTGTCAACGACTGCAAGACCATCTGTTCAGATTGGTTTCTCTTTTTTCCTGACCCGTTGCTTCGTAGCTGGGTTCTACCTACCTCTATGCTGCTCCTTTCGAATTGGTGTTTTGCTTGAATCAAAGCCCTGGACATGTCCTTAGCTATGGCCCATTGGACAGTCTCACCCAAGCCCTACAACCCACCCTCCCTCAGTTTCCCACGTGATCAGAAGAATCTGGTTAGTGGTAAAATCTCTACTGACAGTTACAGCACTTAATGAGCCCAAGGCCATGTGTTCTGTAAGTATTACTTCATCTTATCCCATAACAACTCTGTGACATAAGCAGGGGTCATTATTCTCATTTTCAAATGAGGAAAAAAGGTTCACGTAACTTACCCAAGGCCATGTGGCTGTTAAGTGGCAACCAGAATTCAAACTCATGTTTTTTTTAAATATATATTGTTGTAAAAATATATGTAATACATAGTTGTCAATTCAACATTTTTCAGGTATGCAATTTTAGTGATATCAATTCCATTAATCATGTTGTAATTGATATTGTAACTATCACCCATAACCATTGCCAAATTTCCCATCACCATAAACAGAAATTCAGTTTTCTAAACAATGCCTTCTCCTTTCCCCCTCCCTCCCTCCCCTCATAGCCACTAACGAACTTTGGTCTCTATACATTTGCTTACTCTTGTTATTTCATATATGTGAAATCAAACAATATTTGTCCCTTCGAGAGTGACTTATTCCACTCAACATAATGATTTCAAGGTTTGTCCATGTTGTAGCATGGATCAGGACTTCCTCTTTAGGACTGAGTAGTATTCCATTGTACAATGTACCATCAAACGCATCTTTGCATTAGAAGCACAAAGCCACACTGCCTCCTAATGTGGAAAGCTGGTGAAAGCCACAGGTAAGGGTTTGGGAATGAGCTCCTCCAGGGAGGACAACCCTCTCCCATTTTATAAAGATTGATTTTCTCTTTCTGTTAATGACTGAAGACTTAAGGGAGAAAGACTGGCCTTCTCTTCTGGCTCTGTCAGAAAGTTAGTAAGGGATTTTGGGCATTCATTCTTCATCCTCTGCTTCCTAAGCCAAAGGAAATGAACGAACCTCCACCAGCTGGTGTTTTGGGGTCCTAGAGACTGTTTTGGCACAAGAACAAAGTTAGATCAAGGATGGAACAAAATGTTCTCGGCAAATGAGCTATCTCCCACCCGACCCCCATTCCCTAACACACACACCTCTTGACGCACTTGCTAATTACAACTGCACATCGGACATGAAAACTTGTCACCCCATGGAACACGGAAACAACCCAACTTCCTTCCTCAGCTACACGTGTGTGTCTGCTTGCGGAGTGTGGCGAGGAAGCTGTGGCCTTTCCCAGCTCGTCAACCCGCTCAGCCCCAGGCCTGCTTGTGCCAAGGTGAGCCAAGGAGCTCTCTCACAGATGATGGCCCTCAAGCACCCCCCGCCCTCCATGACCCACCGGCATTACCATAAGAGACCCCAGGGAAATGAAATTAGTGAGTCTCCGAGAACCCCCAGGCCCTCAGAATTCTGGGGCAGCCCCAAATGCAAGCAGTTCTAACCACAAAAATAGCTTAGGCCTGCAGCATATGTCTTCCAGCCTGGGAGTTGTACCAGGGGGTTATTTTTATAGCCTTCGATTTTGCCTTGGGGACCATGGCTTGAAACTAGCTTAAAGGACTTACGTGAAACAAATTTGCAAGTCTCAGCTGAAATCTCAGAGCAGGTGATCTAACATCTGGAGAACCTAACCACTACGATGAACTAAGTGCTTTCTCATCCTTTTTTTAAACCATGTAGTCAGAAAGAGGAAGAGGAAACCAAAAGGGTTTTGATAATGCTTACAAGACAGTTTCCTGCCTTCTTTCTCAAATAGCTCCTCTGAAACCTTAGGCAGCTAGTTTTAGAAGCTACACTGTAAATATGAACAGTAATAATATTGCTTGGTATTTACATTAGAGCTCCTCAGCAATGACAGCCAGGTGCTTTCCAAATTGTCTGATTTGTTCTCTGTGTGCTTGGGCTGGCCCAAAGCTCTTCTATACCACCAGTTGTTGTCAAGTTGACTCCCACTCATGGTGACCCTGTGTAGGTCAGAGTAGAATCATGCTCCATAAGATTGTCAGTGGCTGATTTTTCTGAAGTAGATTGCTAGACCTTTCTTCTGAGGTGCCTCTGGGTGGACTCGAACTGCCAACCTTTCTGTTAGCAGCTGAGCACTTTAGCCATTTGCCCCTCCCAGGGACTCCATGAATTCCTCTTCGTCATATCTAAACGGGAGCCACATGCTCTGAAAGTACTTTTTTGACTTTCTTCTTTTGTAGTCTTGCCTTTTTTTTTTTTTTTTTTTTAACCTTCTGCTCCCTCTGGGTTGCTCCCTCTTGCTCCCCGTTGCCTCCACCTGATAAAACCCAAGGTAGTGGACAGGCAGGTGTAGTATAGGAGTGTGGGAGTCGGTGTTGGAGGGAAGAAGATGTGATCAGGATAGTGAAGAAGAGGGCTTGCTACTTTGGTCCCCACCTGAAGCCCTAATTAAAAAAAAATAGCCTGCACAGTAATCGGATGTCCATTGTTTCATCTGTAAAATAAAGGGCTTGGACGAGGTTCTGAGCTCTGAAAATGACCATTCTGTGAGCGTTCCACGACTCACTTCTGGATCACCAAGATAAAAACCTATTGCATTTCCTTTGCCCCCGGTTTTTTTTCCTCTGGAACTTGCTATAAAATGAATCCTTCTCCCCCAAAATAGCTTTTTTTTTTTTTCTGTCATGAAAAGTAACAAAAAAGATAGCATTTAGAGGTAGCCTGGATTTGAACCCAGGCACTTGACCTTGGAGTTGGCACTTTTGAGGTACTATGGCAAGGGTGTGGATACAGCAACTACAACCATTTCTAACTGTGTGACCCCTTTGTCACTAGAAGCTCATATTTTGAAGCTCTTCCAATCTTAGTGCTACAGAGAAGCAGTGGCTCGCTTTTCTGCCATCCTAGCACCCACTAACAAGCTATATTTGAACCCTAGCAAACCATACAAAACCAAACCAGTTGATGTCAAGCTGATCCTGACTCATGGCGACCCCATGCATGTCAGAGTAGAACTGAGCTCCAAATGTTTGCAATGGTTATGAGCTTCTGCCATGATTCTACCCTGCTTTACACTAAAAATCTATAAAGATATTTTTGCTTTCACAGTAATTGGGGTTCTAGTGTCATTTAGATGGGAAAAGGTCTGGTATGGCATAAACTCTGCAATGTTTTCTTGCTGTAATCTTTACGGAAGCAGACCATCAGGCCTTTCTTCCGTGGTGCACTGGGAAGGTTAGAGCCACCAACCTTTATGTTAGCAGTCAAGTGTAAATTGTTTGCACCACCTAAGGTCCTTCCTTTTGACATTAGCCATGGTCAAATGGTTATTTGGTGGTCAGAAGCCAATGAAATATGATTGAAAGTGATGTGTATCGTTTCGGGGGGCAGACTTAAGAGCCAATGTGCAATTTCCTGTGTTCCTTCCTTACCACTGCTATGATCATGGATCCCCAGAGTGGGATGGTGCCTCTGGGTGACTGAGTGACCTGGATGAGTAGAGGCTCCTGGCTAAGCTCTCTCAAGCATGTAGAATCAAAGTTTTCCTAGGTAGACTGACAACATAAGAGGAGTAAGGAATAATCCATTGCTTTGTTGACCCACTGAGATTTAGGAGGTATTTGTTATCATGGAAGGAACTCTGGTGGTGCAGTGGTTAAGCACTTGGCTGCTAACCAGAAAGTCAGTGGTTCGAACCCACCAGTTGCTCTGCAGGAGAAAGATGTGATAGTTTGCTTCTGTAAAGATTACAGCCTTGGGGTTATAGGGTTGCTATGAGTCAGAATTGACACAAAAGCAATGGGTTTGGGTTTGGTTTCAGCATTATCATAGTGTTATGGATGGCATTGTGTCCACTAAAATATGTGTGACAATTCTAACCCTTGTAGCTGTCAATATGACCCTGTTGGAAATTACGGGTTTTCTTCTGTCTTATTAAAGAGATCATATCAGAGTAGGCTGGGTCCTAAACCTAATCACTTCTGAGTTATAAAAAAGAGCAGAATAACTCAGACACACACACAGGGGAAGATGCGAAATGAACACAGACACACAAGGCAGATGACAGACACACACAGCACAAGCCCAGGAGCTCCAAGGATTTCCAGCTATTAGAAGCTGAAACAGACAAGGAAGAACTGTCTCCAGAGCCTTGCCCCCAATTTGGACTTCTAGCCTCTTGAACTGTGAGAAAATGAATTTCTGTTCTTTGAAGCCACCCCCTTGTGGTATTTTTTTGTTACCACAGTACTAGGTAATTAAGACACATGGTAAAATTCTATTTATCCTGACTGCTATAGTCTAGTCTGGAATTTTTGAGGGAAATCAATAAAAAGTATCCACTTCCCTATCCAAAATCTGAACAAAATGAGAAAGAAGACAAAAAGAAAGAGAGAGGAAGGCCAAAACTATTAGTTTTATTATTAAATTCAGACAGCATGGGCTGCAGCAATCTTCTCCATGAAGTGTGAGTGGGAGGGACACCTGCTCAGCTAAGCTTTAGGGATTTATCTGGGCCTGGGCTCTGGCCCAGCTATAGTGGGTGTCTCAGTTGGCAATGGGATTCCAAAGGGCTGAGAGAGCATGCCCTGTACATTCTTTGCATTTACTATTCACATGTCACTCTCTCCAAATTGACTCATCAACTATCCTTCAACCTAATCAACGGCCAACAATTTCACATTGGTTAGACTCCTTTCCCACGGAGGAGATCTCAGGAGTGGGGTAGACATGTCCCCCAAAATGGTGACATCCGATTCACCCTGTACCCTCATCACCTGTATTTGTCAGGGTTCTCCAGAGAAATAGAACCTACAGGATACACACACATGCACTCACACACACATATCCTCTCTCTAGAGACAGAGAAAGAGAGGAGAAGAGAAAAAGATCTATTTTAATGAATTGGCTCACATGATAGTGGGGCTGGTAAATCCAAAATCCATAGGTCGAGTGGGCTGGAAATTCCATCAGTCTTGAGGCAGAATCATTCTCTTGGAAACCTGTTTTTGCTCTTAAGGCCTTCAACTGATTGGATCAGGCCCACCCACGTTATTGAGGTTAATCTTCCTTACTTAGAGTCAACTGATTGTAAATGCCATGTCAAAAAAATGCATTCACAGCATCATTTAGACTAGTGTTTGACCATACAACTTGGCACCACGGCCTAGCCAAGCCAACACATAAAAGTAACCATCACACCACCCAGTGCAGGATTTGGTTCATGGAAGGTATTCAGTAAGACAAAACAATTTATTTTGTGACATTCTTGCATTGGTTTATTTTGATGTCACTTTTGTGTCATGTTACTCTTTAGTCCACATGTCTAGTCAATATGACTATTTAGTCCAGTTGCCTATTTTCTGCCCACTCCACTCCAAAGGTCAGCTCTGCTAGGAGAAAGGATTTCCTGGTATATTTGACTACACTCAGCATTGTACCAGCTCACAGCAGCTGCCTAACAGGGTGGTAGCAAATAGAACTCTGGATTTATTTTTGGCTACTGAGTTTCTCACACTGCAAATGGGCCTGAAAACTAAGGATGCGGGAAAGCAGAGCAGTTAGACAAATGGTCAGGGCTGACAACCATCTCCCCAGGTAAAATCGAGTCACTGTGGTAACAGCCATTGGTCCCGGCAGTTCTAAGGGGGTAATGCGGGTGGCCCGCCAAGTCCCCCTGCCTTTGAGATGGAAAATGAATGTGAGGGAACTGGGCCAAATGTGCAGGGCTTTGCCATTAGAAGCCTAAGTGGCCTTTGGAAAGATGAATGGGGCATTTGGCTCTTGACTTCTCAACAAGGGAGAAGGGAAAACACTTTCTGAGAAATAGCAGCGGCATCTGGCAGAGATTCAGAGGAGGGGTAGAAGGCTGCAGGATGGACCTTTAGTACTTTTTTCCCAGTCTTTGCTTTCTTTTTTCCCACAGTCCCTCATCGTCCTGCTTCTCTTGCTTCCTCTACTCATTTCTTTGGTGTTTTTGCTTCCTGAAATGATTTCTGCCTTTTCTTTCATTTGCCCTGTCACCTGATCGTCTTCCTGTTCTTATTCATCAGGAGGGGAGGAACTTTATATGGTGGGAAGTTAGACTGTGAAATGCAGTTTGACCTTTAAGCTTAACTCTGCAACTTTCTAAAACACGTGTAGTGGACAGCGGTTGTGTTTGCCTCCTTCTTTTGGGAATTAAAAAAAGCCCAGTTGTTATAGAGTCGTTCTGACTTGTGGTAACCCTGAGTGTGTCAAACCCCATGTGTGTGCTTCATAGCGTTTTCAAGCCTGTGACCTTTTGGAGTAGATTGCCAGGCCTTTCTTCTGAGATGCCTCTGGATGGATTTGAACCACCAACCTTTAGGTTAGTAGTCTAGTGCTTAACCGTTTGCACTGCTCAGGAACTCCTTTTGCTCCCTGGAAACCCTATGGGGCAGTTCTGCTCTGTCCTATAGGGTCTCTAGGAGTCAGAATTGGCTAGACAGCAATGGGTTTACAAGATGGAAGGACTGTAGAGCCTGTGGCTACTGGGAGCCATCTTTCCTCCCCATGGAGAGAGGCTTCCAGGTGATGAAGCAACACAGAACACAGCAGAGCCAAAGACAGGGCACAGATGAGGCAACTGGATCCAGCAAAGAAGCCTGATCAACCTTTGCACCCTGTACTTTAGCATCACATGAGCCACTACAGGTCTTTATTTTCTTGAACTAGTTTGCAATTGGTTTCAGTCTTATAGCCAATAGGGCCTGTGATGGTTAATGTTATGTGTCAGCTTGGCTAGAATATGATTCTCAGTGGTTTGGCAGACACTGGACTAGGTGCTCTTCCATAATGTAATATAATGTAGTCATCTTCTACCATATGATCTGATGTGATCAGCCAATCAGTTGAAATAGGAGTTTCCTTGGGGCTATGGCCTGCCTCCAGTATACAAATGGATGTTCTGGCAAAGCTTATTCTCTCTTGACCTGCACTTTTTTTGTCACCTGACCTCCAATTCCTGGGACATAAGCCAGCATAGGTCTTTAGCCTTCTGCCTGACCTATGAATTTGGGACTTTTAAATGAGCCATTACATGAACCCCACAACTACATGAGCCATTCCCTTGAAGTAAATCTCTACAAAAGTTAAAGTCATTAGTCTCTCTCTCTCTGTATGTATGCGCACACACACACACACATATATAGGGAGCCCTGGTGGTGCAGTGGTTAAGAGCTTGGCTGCTAACCAAAAGGCCAATAGTTCGAATCCACCAGGCACTCCTTGGAAACCCTATGGGGCAGTTCTACTATGTCCTATAGGGTCGCTATGAGTTGGATTCAACTTCTTGATGGCAATGAGTTTGATTTTGGTATATATATATATATATATATATATATATATATATATATATATATATATATATATACACCATACCAAACCAAACCTAGTGTAATTGAGTCGATTCTGACTCATAGCAATCCTATAGGACAGAGTAGAACTGCCCCACAGAGTTTCCAAGGAGCGCCTGGCGGATTTGAACTGTCGACCCTTTGGTTAGCAGCTTTAGCACTTAACCACTACTCCACCAGGGTTTATATATATATATATATATATACACACACACATATATATATGACTCGATAGCACTAGGGGCGTAGGGATATATACACATATACATCTCTTACTGGTTGTGCTCCTCTACAGAATCTAGACTAAGACTGGGCCCTGATAAGCACTGTGATTTCAGGTAAGTTATTTAATTTCTTAGAAACTCAACTAAAAATGGGCTCCTTGAACTCCCTCCTGCTCCCAGTCTAAGTGGGTTGCTCCCATAACAAACAGCTGCCCTCTGCTATAGCACTCAGCATGTTAGTTGTTATTGGGTGCCATGGAGTTGGTTCTGACTCATAGTGACCCTATGTACAACAGAACAAAACACTGCACAGTCCCAGGCCGTTCTCCCAGTCGCCGCTATGTTTGAGCATACTTTCTCACAATTGTGTCTATACTAGACTTTTCTCCCACTTGACTGAGAGCTGAAGGATCATCTCTTACTCGTCTTAGTACAGTAAAACCTGTGAAAGCTGGAACCTGTATAAGGCAGATACCTGTCAGAGAAGGAAAACTCAAATATTTTCCACTAATAGAGAACGAGAGAAAAGAGGTAAGACTGCACCCTGTCAAAGGTGGAGAACTTCTGAGACCCAGAAAGACAAGCCAGTCCCATCAAGTTCCAGCTCTCACAGGTTCATTGTATTTTTAACACTTACCCTGGGATGCAGAAGAAGCTCGGTAATGGTTGTTTCACTTCCTTTTTCCCTTTCCTACTTCTTCCTTCAGGAATCTAATTACAGGCTCCTGCTTGGGCCTCTTACTTCTTCACTTCCATTTCCCTTCTTTCCTAGGCCAAGTTTCCAGCCATTTTCCCCTAGTCCTCTTGCAGGTAAGTTTGTTTGCCTAGATACTTTGTGCACGTGGAAAAATTATAGTCATTAGCAATTGTGTGCTCAAGTAGCCCTGTAAAGAAGGTCTGTTCCAGCTGTCCTTGCCAGGGAAGGGGCAAGTGACCAACTGTGCCCACAGTAGCTAGTTGCTGCAAATACTGCAGAATTTTATTGCCCAGAAATAATTGCTGGTGCAAGAACTAGGCCCAACCAAAGGGAATTTTAGCTTGGTGTTACACAACAATAACTCATAAAACTAGTCACGTGCAGAGCCCACCCACCCCCAGCCTGCCTGGTGCCATCTTCCTTAGGAAGGATGTTTTTGATATTCCAGTTACCCTGGGGCATTCCCCACACAAACTGGTGGTGATCCCAAGGTGAACATACCACAAAACAAACTCCTTTCTCCTCCTTCTCCCCCTAGCAGCTTCTTCTGGCTTTCTGGTGAGTAAATGGCACCACCATTCTTCTAGGCACAAGACTTCCAATCTGGTGGTCATGTTAAGCTGCTTTCACTTTGTCCCCAAGTCATGAATATTCTATCTCCAATCCACCTCTTCTTTTACTGCTATCACCCTAATTCCGAACCCTGTACTCTTCACCTGTATTATTCCAGGAGCCTTCTATCTGCTTCCTTCCCCTCTAGTATCTTACCCATTCAGTCTATCCCATCATGCCCTCGCTCAAACACTTCCAGCGGCTCCCCACTGCCAAGCGAGTCAGGTAAAAAACACTTCATTTCAACAGGAAGAGGAAATGGAATGTGTGGCTAATTGCCTCTGTGAACAACAGTCTCCTTTGCCATGAGACCAAAAGAATTGGATGATGCCTGGCTACTATTACTGAATGTTTTGATCAAAGATCCTATAGAAGAGTCCTGATCAAAAGGACAAAAATGGAGAACAGAATTTAAAATTCTCATAGAATCTAGACTTTCTGGAGCTATGGTGGATAGATGAATCCCTGAAACTACTATCCTGAGATAATCTTTAAACCTCAAACTTTAAACCAAAAATATCCTCTGACATCTTCTTCAAACCAAACAGTAGTTTAGCTTAACTAGTAAAGAATGTCTGCCTTGAGCATTTTGCTCTTTTAAGATCTACATGGGATCATCTCAATCAATGCAGAAAAGGCATTTGATAAAGTCCAATGCCATTCCTGATAAAAACTCTCAATAAAATAGGTATAGAAGGGAAATTCCTTAACATGATAAAAGGCATCTATACAAATCAATAGCCAACCTCATTCTTAACAGAGAGGGGCTGAAAACATTCCACCTGAGAACAGGAACAAGGATGCCCTCTATCACCACTTGTATTTAACATTGTGCTGGAAGTTCTACCTAGAGCAATAAGGCAAGAAAAATAAATAAAAGCATCCAAATTGGTAAGGAAGAAATAAAACAGTCCGTATTTGTGGATAATATGATACTATGCATAAATTTTTTTTAGAGAACCCAAAAAAAGACTGCCAAGAAAATTACTGAAACTAATAGATGCAGCAGGGTAGCAGGATACATGACAAACATACAAAAAATCAGTTAGATTCCTATACACCAATAAAGAGAACTATGAAAAGGAAATCAGGAAAGCAATACCATTTATAATAGACTCTATGGGGGGAAAAAAAAACTTAGGAATAAATCTAACCAGGAAAGTAAAGGACCTATACAAAAAAAACTACAAATCACTAATTCAAGAAACCAAAAGAGACCTACAAAAATGGAAAAACACAACCATGCTCATGGATAGATAGACTCAACATTGTGAAAATGTTAATTCTACCCAAAGCAATCTACAATGTTATCCCTACCCAAATATCAGCAGCATTCTTTAACGAGACGGAAAAACTAATCATTAACTATCATACAGGCCCTATTACATGGCATAGACATACGGGCCATAACTAACAATACACAAACACCAGAAAATAAGCTACATAGCTGGGATCTTCTAAAAATTAAACATTTATGTTCATTAAAAGAAAGGTAATACAACAGAATGCAGAAATTATTGAACATTATCACGAGCAAGTAAAATTTTGCCGAAGATCATTCAAAAGTGGTTGCAGCAGTATACTGACAAGGAGCTGCCGGAAATTCAGGCCAGATTCAGAAGAGGACGTGGAACCAAGGATATCATTGCTGATGCCAGATGGATCCTGGCTGAAAGACGGTTGTTGTTAGGTGCCGTCGAGTCGGTTCCGACTCATAGCAACCCTATGTACAAAAGAACAAAACACTGCCCGGTCCTGCGCCATCCTTACAATGGTTGTTGTGCTTGAGCTCATTGTTGCAGCCACTGTGTTAATCCACCTCGTTGAGGGTCTTCTTCTTTTCCACTGACCCTGTACTCTGCCAAGCATGATGTCCTTCTCCAGGGACTGATCTCTCCTGACAACATGTCCAAAGTATGTAAGACGCAGTCTCGCCATCCTTGCCTCTAAGGAGCATTCTGGCTGCACTTCTTCCAAGACAGATTTGTTCGTTCTTTTGGCAGTCCATGGTATATTCAATATTCTTCGCCAACACCACAATTCAAAGGCGTCAACTCTTCTTCGGCCTTCCTTATTCATTGTCCAGCTTTCACCACGCATATGATGTGATTGAAAATATCATGGCTTGGATCAGGCACACCTTAGTCTTCAGGGTGACATCTTTGCTCTTCAACACTTTGAAGAGGTCCTTTGCAGCAGATTTGCCCAATGCAATGCATCTTTTGATTTCTTGGCTGCTGCTTCCGTGGCTATTGATTGTGGATCCAAGTAAAATGAAATCCTCGACTACTTCAATCTTTTTTCCGTTTATCATGATGTTGCTCATTGGTCCACTTGTGAGAATTTTTGTTTTCTTTATGCCGAGGTGCAATCCATACTGAAGGCTGTGGTCTTTGATCTTCATTAGTAAGTGCTTCAAGTCCTCTTCACTTTCAGCAAGCAATGTTGTGTCATCTGCATAACGCAGGTTGTTAATGAGCCTTCCTCCAATCCTGATGCCCGTTCTTCTTCATATAGTCCAGCTTCTCGTATTATTTGCTCAGCATGCAGATTGAATAGGTATGGTGAAAGAATAGAACCCTGACAACACACCTTTCCTGACTTTAAGCCAATCAGTATCCCCTTGTTCCGTCCGAACAACTGCCTCTTGATCCATGTAAAGTTTCCTCATGAGCACAATTAAGTGTTCTGGGATTCCTATTCTTCGCAGTGTTATCCATAGTTTGTTATGATCCCCACAGTCGAATGCCTTTGCATAGTCCATAAAACACAGGTAAACATCCTTCTGGTATTCTCTGCTTTCAGCCAGGATCCATCTGACATAAGCAATGATATCCCTGGTTCCACATCCTCTTCTGAAACCGGCCTGAATTTCTGGCAGTTCTCTCTTGATATACTGCTGCAGCCGTTTTTGAATGATCTTCAGCAAAATTTTGCTTGCGTGTGATATTAATGATATTGTTCTATAATTTCCACATTTGGTTGGATCACCTTTCTTGGGAATAGGCATAAATATGAATCTCTTCCAGTCAGTTGGCCAGGAAGCTGTCTTCCATATTTCTTGGCATAGACGAGTGAGCACCTCCAGCGCTGCATCTGTTTGTTGAAACATCTGAATGGATATTCCATCAATTCCTGGAGCCTTGTTTTTCACCAATGCCTTCAGAGCAGCTTGGACTTCTTCCTTCAGTACCATCGGTTCCTGATCTTATGCCACCTCTTGAAATGGTTGAATATCAACTAATTCTTTTTGGTATAATGACTCTTTGTATTCCTTCCATCTTCTTTTGATGCTTCCTGCATCGTTTAATATTTTCCCCCATGGAACCCTTCACTATTGCAACTCAAGGCTTGAATTTTTTCTTCAATTCTTTCAGCTTGAGAAATGCCGAGCGTGTTCTTCCCTTTTGGTTTTCCATCTCCAGCTCTTTGCACATGTCATTATAACACGTGTCTGTCAGTTTGTCGTACTGTGGGGGCTTGTGTGTTGCTGTGATGCTGGAAGCTATGCCACTGGTATTCAGATACCAACAGGGTCACCCCTGGAGGACAGGTTTCAGCTGAGCTTCCAGAGTAAGACAGACTAGGAAGAAGAACCCGGCAGTCTACTTCTGAAAAGCATTAATCAGTGAAAACCTTATGAATAGCAGTGGAGAGATGGTTACCTGTATTTTATTGACTATGCAAAGGCACTCAACTGTGTGAATCATAACAAATTATGGATAACCTTGCAAAGAATGGGAATTCCAGAACACTTAACTGTGCTCATGAGGAACCTGTGCATAGATCAAGAAGCAGTCATTCAAGCAGAGCAAGGGGATACTGCGTGGTTTAAATTCAGGAAAGTTGTGCATCAGGGTTGTATCCTTTTACCATATTTACTCAGTCTGTATGCTGAGCAAATAATCTGAAAAGCTGGATTATATGAAGAAGAACGGGGCATTAGGATTGGAGGAAGACTCATTAACAACCTGCATTATGCAGGGATACAACATTGCTTGCTGAAAATGAAGAGGACTTGAAGCACTTACTGAGGAAGATCAAAGACTACAGCCTTCAGTATAGGTCACACCGTAACATAAAGAGAACAAAGATCTTCACAACTGGACCAATAAGCAACATTATGATAAACGGAGAAAAGACTGAAGTTGTCAAGGATTTCATTGTACTTGAATCCACAATCAACGCCCATGGAACCAGCAGTCAAGAAATCAAACAACACATTTCATTGGGCAAATCTGCTGCAAAAGACATCTTCAAAGTGTTGAAAAGCAAACATGTCACCTTGAAGACTAACTTGCACCTGACCCAAGCCATGGTGTTTTCAATCACTTCATTTGCATGAGAAAGCTATTAGAAGAAGTATGGCCAGAATGCTCCTTAGAAGCATGGATGGCGAGACTTCGTCTCACATAGTTTGGACGTGTTATCAGGAGTGATCACTCCCTCAAGAAGGACATCATGGTACGTAAAGTAGAGGGCCAGTGAAAAAGAGGAAGACCCTCAATGAGATGGATTAAAACAGTGGCTGCAACCATGGTCTCAGGCATAACAATAATTGTGAGGATGGCACGGGACTGGGCAGTGTTTCGTTCTCTTGTACATGGGGGTTGCTATGAGTTGGAGCCAATTCAATGGCACCTAACAACAACAGCAACAAGGGTCAAGATGAGTCAGAGTCATCTTGATGGCAATGAGTATGTGTATACATACGTATGCCAAAAAGGAGCCCTGGTGGTACAACAGTTAAGTGCTCAGCTGTTAACCTAAAGGTTGGCAGTTTGAACCCATGGAGCAGCTCTGAGGGAGAAAGACCTGGAGATCCGGTTCCATAAAGATTACATGCAAGAAAACCCTCTGGGGCAGTTCTCCTCCATCACCTGGGGTTGCCATGAGTCGGAATGGACTAGATGGCACACAACAACAACAACGAGGGTCAAAAAACAGAAAAAAGGAACCAACCCAGAATGAGACGACCTTTGTAGATAGTAGTATATTAGTCAGGATGCTGCTAGGTTATAATGTAATAACAAAAAAACTCCCAGATCTCAGTGGACTTTCACATGGAAGTTTATTTTGCTCACATAAAGTCAGTTGCAAGTCCAGTGGTTCTTCAAGGCAACTCCTAAGCAGTGATTCAGGAAACCAATATGCTTCTCTCCTGTAATTCCAACATCTCAACACATGGCTTCTAGGGTCACTGAATCAGGGAAAGACAGAGCCAAAGAGACACGAAGGAGCCTTACGTTACTGCAGCCTAGAAGTGATGCGTGTTATTTTGTTCGCAGTCCATTAAGCAGAAATTGTTACATGACTCTGTCCAATATGCAAGGTAACTGGGAAGAGTACAGAGCACACACACGCATGTTCAGTGAGCTATCAGTGTCTCTGTCATGAGGGCAGGCTCAGGTGGGATGAATTTACTTCCAATTCATTAGTAGGAAACCTTCCCCAAAATGGTATGAAATGTTCATTTTTATGCTCCTGTACTTTCTACTCTAGAAATTATAGCAGAAAAAGAAAAGAGAGAGAAGACAGGAGGGTAAGGGAGTACAGTGATTTACTCTCTGACTTAGCTTTAATCTCCTGGTCAGACAATTTGAAATTTACATTTGTATAATAGGGTCGATATGAGTTGAAAATCGACTCGATGGCAGTGGGTTGGGTTTGGTTTTATTTAGTTTTAGAGACTTTAATACTTTTTAAAAGACCGTCACAGAACAGTCTGACACCCTGCGTTCTAATCCCAATTATTTCATGATGTAGTCTGTGACCTTGAGTTCTAACTTCACTTCTCTGATTCTCAGTGTGCTCATCAGTACATTGGGGATGACAATACTCATCCTTCATTTTAAATAGTTAATATGCTCTGCTGCTAACCAAAAGGTTGGTGGTTCTAGTCCACCTGGAGACGCCTCAAAAAAAAAAGACCTGACGATCTACTTCTGAAAAATAAGCCATTGAAAACCCTCTGGAGCACAGTTCTACTCTGACACACATGGGGTCGCTATGAGTTACAGCAACTGGTGTTCTGACCCTTCATTGAGTTGTTGTGAAGCTCAAATTAGATGTCTAAAATGCTTAGCAAAATGCTTCGTTGGTGATTAAAAAAAAAAAAACCTTTGCTGTCAAGCTGATTCCAACTCATGGTGACCCCATGTGTTACAGAGTAGAACTGTTCTATAGGTTTTATTTTTGCTGTAAGTTTTACAGTAGCAGATCACCACGCCTTTCTTCCATGATGCCACTAGGTAGGTTCAAACTGCCAACCTTTAGATTAGTAGTCGAGTGCAAACCATTCCTGTTACCCAGTGACCACTTAGTTGATTCAAACCAAAACCAAACCCATTGCCACAGAGTTGAATTCTGACTCATAGCAACCCTATAGGATGGAGTAGAACTGTCCCATGGGGTTTCCGAAGCTGTAATCTTTTTTTTTTAAGATTTATCTTGCAGCTTCTCACAATTGTACTTATTTTTTCCAGTCATTTATCTACACAGCCAGTTGAAGAATCTCACTAAGTTGGCTGTGATAAAGTAGGATGGAATTTCTTTTGTGTGTGTGTGCTTTAGGTAAAAGTTTAAAGTTTATAGCTCAAGTTAATTTGTCATACAAAAATTTATGCACGTATTGTTATCTGACATCAGTTGCAATCCCTATAATGTGACAGCACACTCTCCTTTTCCACCTGGGTTTCTTGTGTCCTTTCAACCAGTTCCTATCCCATCCTGCCTCCGGACAGGAGCCACTCGTTTGGTCTGTGTATCTGATTAAACTAAGAAGTACATTCTTCATGAGATTGTTTTATGTTTTATAGTCCAGTCTAATCTTTGTCTGGAGAGTGGGCTTTGGAAATGGTTTTAGTTCTGAGTTAACAGAGCGTCCGGCAGCCATGCCTTTGGGGATTCCGCCATTCTCAGTCAGACCATTAATTCTGGTCTTTTTATGTGAATTTGAGTTCTGCTCTGCGCTTCTCTCCTGCTCCATCAGGGACTTTCTGTTGTGTTCCCTGTCAGGGCAGTCACTGATAGTAGCTGGACACCATCTAGTTCTTGGTCTCAGGAAAGGCTATAATCTTTACGGAAGTAGACTGACATCTCTTTCCCCTGTGGAGTGTTTGGTGGGTTCGCACTGCCGACCTTTCAATTAATAGCTGAGCACTTAACTGCTGTGCCACCAGGGCTCCTATTTAGTTGATCAAACCAAAATCCAAACCCACTGTGGTCAAGTTGGTTCTGACTCATAGCAACCCTATAGGACAGTGTAGAACTGCCTCGTAGGGTTTCCAAGGAGCGCCTGGGGGATCGAACTGCCGACCTGTTGTTTAGCAGCCATTAGTCTTAACAACTACACCACCAGGGTTTCCATTTAGTTAAAAAAAAAAAACAAAAAAACACTGCTGTGGAGTAAATTCCAATTCAAATTGACCCTGTAAGACAGAGTAAAGCTGCCCCATAGGGTTTCCAAGGAGCCCCTCGTGGATTCGAACTGCCGACCCTTTGGTTAGCAGCTGTAGCTCTTAATCGCTACACCACCAGGCTTTCCTCCATTTAATAAGTGCTAAATAGTTTTTAGAGTTTTTTTAAATAGTTTTTAGAGTCAATATCCGTGAGCAAATTAACTGCTTCCTAGTTAATCTCACAGAAACTGCTGAGCTAACACTGTGATATTAAACATAAATACAGGTAGTCCTCAACTTACGTGGGGTTATGACCTGATGACCCCGTAAATTGTTTTGATATAAGTTGGATACCTCTTTTTTTTTTTTTAAACTTTCATAGCCTGCTATATGGCAGTGTTTTGAACAATAAATCATAACATTGAACATCTGTGAGTGAACATCTGAGAATGGTAACATCAGCAAATTACGTGCTACATTATCTGTGGTACATATTAGTAACAATAAGATGCACCAAAACAACAGAATGTTGTAAGTGCAGTTCCACTAAACTCAAATAAGTTCTAAGTCTGGGGCTACCTTTAGAACAAAGGGCATAGGATCATCGTAGTCAATCAAAATGTCGTGGTTAGTTGACTCATTCGTGTGGTGAAATGTTCTGGAATGAGGGTGATTCTCATTCTCTTCCATTGTTGTGAAACTCAAATTAGATATTTGTAAAAAGGTTGTGTAAACTATAGAGGGCCATACAAATGGATAGTGTTGATATTAATAACACTGTGACCAGAGCAGACTTCACAGGCGGGTGATCTGTACAGCCAATACAGGATTCCGCACTTAGATGATGGTTGCCACCATCTTGAAACTCTTAATACTTTTTAACAAGGAACCTCACGTTTTTACTTTGCGTTGGTTCTGGGGAATTATGTAGCTGGTCCTGGTTATGACTCAAAATGTTGCTTTTTGAAAAAGAAGGGAAATTTTAGATGCTTTTTTTTGATCCCTTTCAGCCCCCAAATGATATGATTCTTAAAAAATATTCCAAAGGTTGTGCCATTTTTTTTTTTTAAAGCTCTCTCTACCGTTCTTCTATTTCTAATCAAGCATTTTGTAAAGTATCTGTTATTTCTCACAAGCTCTCAATCTTCCAGTTTCCACTCCCTGGAAGCTCTGGGAAAAGCTTTTATTTTCCCCACTAGAATCAGTCTACTTAGCTAAAATCCTTAGAGACAATCTCGACTTTGTAATTTTATGAGGGCTCTTTCAAAGTACGCCGTGCCGTTCACTTAATGGTCTGGATTGTAGACTGAAGACTTGTATAGAATAATGCGCTTTATGTTTTCGCAAAGGAACAGATTTTTTAAACATCTACACTGGAAAGAGAACTCTGGAGTTACAGTACTCTGCTTCCGAAGTAGAGCAGCTGTAATGCAGCGGAAAATGTAGAAGACTTGGCATTAGTAGCTTTTCGTTCGAGTTCATGTTCCATCATTTCTGGCTATGTGAGTCTGACCAAGTTGCTTAATTCTCTCTCAGTCTTAGTTTTCACATCTGTGAAGTGGGGTGGCAGGAGCAGAGGGCAAATAGTACCTACTTCATAAGGTTCTAGGGGAAGGAAGGAAAATAACTTTCTTGAAATTCCTTTGTAGGTGTGATGTTTTCATAAAAAAGTACTGGCATTCTATAGGGTTGTTTTTATTCTACACAATTTCATCCCATGAATGAATTAATCTACCATGATAACCTAAAGAGCTAAAAAAGACCCTGTATACCCTGCACTGTTTGTCTTTAATATCATGGGAGTGTGGTTGGCTCGGAAACCCTGGTGGCATAGCGGTTAAGTGCTACAGCTGCTAACCAAAAGGTCGGCAGTTCAAATCTGCCAGGTGGTCCTTGGGAATTCTATGGGGCAGTTCTACTCTGTCCTATAGGGTTGCTATGAGTCGGAACCGAATGGACAGCAACGGGTTTGGTTTTTGGTTTGGTGGTTGGCTCACCAGATACCACTGGGTTAGGTAGAAAACAAATTAATTCGTTCATGTATATTCATTTAACAAGTTACCTCTTGAGTACCCACTGTGAGCTGGGCACTTTGGTAAGCATACATGAAGAATTTGAACTTGAGGTCACAATCTAATATATCCTAAAAAACAAAACTACATAGTATTATACATTCCATCATTAAGCAAATAATTAATAGGCACCTACCACATAAAAAGCCTGAAACCAAACCCACTGCCATCTAGTCAATTCCGACTCATAGCAACCCTATAGGACAGAGTAGAACTGCCCCATAGGGCTTCCAAGGCTGTAATCTTTACAGGAGCAGATTGCAACCTCTGCCTCCCCTGGAGTAGCTGGTGGCTTCAAACTGCTGAATTTTCTGTTAGTAGCTGAGCACTTCAACCACTGCGCCACCAGGGCTTCTTACCTAAAAAGGACTAGGTTAGTCTCCCTGTTACAAACCCTATAGCACCTCCTCCCTGTCCTTTAAAAATCTTCATCTTATGAACCCTGCATATAATATGAGGATTTTTAAAAGAGAGGGAGGAGGTGCTATAGGGTTTGTAACAGGGAGACTTAGTCCATCCTTTTTTTTTTTTTTAAATAAATGGAGCAAGAAGGGAGAAGAAAGTGTTAAAAACTGGAAGAAGAAATCCTCAGGGAATTAATAGCAAAACACCATGATGGACCATTTCAGCTGAGGCAAGGGTAGGATGAATAAGAGGAAGGTGTAGGAAATACCATGTTCTGCAAAATAAAGTAAGAATCCTAAGTTTCTTCACAGAGGCCCAAAAGGGAGAGAATGAAGGATAGAATAGAAGCAATCTGGGGGAGACTAAAGGAGGGAAGGGATGGGGTGTGGAGAGCCAGCCACGGAGATGCAGGAAGGCTGGGCCCTAAGAAGGAGGCACAGCCGGGGAGAAGATCCCAGTGACAGGAACAGCAGCTGCTTCCAGTTGAGTCAATTGTGTGTTACACAACTCTAGAGAGAGATATCAACCTCCTGGTTTACATAGTTAACAAAATCATTTTTCGGCAGATGATAATAAAGGCTCTTGAGGAAGATGAGCTCTTAGCTAATTTGCACAAAGTTGTCATTTGGACTAATAGCAGGACTACATTAGTTAAGGGAATTTTGAGAAGAGCTATGTCTTATGATCACTTTCATGTTGTAACCCTGCCAGCGATCTAACCCAGCCACCCCATCACTCCTGGCCTCACCCCCAAATCCTCCCGTGAATTATACTCTACATAATTTCCTTATATGGGTGGGATTTGGGGAAACCCCAGGGAAAAGTTCTGTGCTCCCTGTTGGGTGGACGAAGGGTGGTAAGAAAGGAAGAGCTTACAGATGGCACAATGAGACAACTGTAAGAGACCTGGAATTCAGTAGAAGCAGCAAATCAGAGCCTGGAGTCACCAGGAAAACTGTAAATACCCAGAGAATCCACGGGGATATGGAGTGTGGGGAAAGGGACAGTGGGGTTTCTTTGTGTTCAGGCAGTTTTTATTTAAGTATCACAGGACAAGGCGACCCCAGCAGGAGAACTTGGGGTCTCTAGGAAGCCAACATGCATTATAGGTCCTAAATCTACCTGATGTGTCTTTCTAATGAAGTCACCTCCATCCCACAGATACTCCAGGAGCCCTGTTAATCCTTCATCCTTAAAGACCAAAACCAAACCTAACCCGTTGCCTTCAAGTTGATTCCGACTCATAGCAACCCTATAGGACAGAGTAAGCTGCCTCATAAGGATTTCCAAGGAATGACTGGCGAATTTGAACTGCTGACCTTTTGGTTAGCAGCTGAGCTCTTAACCACTGTGCCACCAGGGCTTCATCCTTAAAGGCACACATGAGATGGAGCTACTGATTTCTATTCTCCACTCACCAAAACCAAACCCATTGCCCTAAGGGCGGATGATCCAATAAGGAAGATAAGCATGGGCTTACTTGGGCTTCCTTACTAATCTGTAATCAACTGTTTTACATGGGTTTTACTTTGATGTGGCATGGTAAAACCCTTGTGAAATTGTCCACTACAGATTAGTAAGGAAGCCCGAGTAAGCCCGTGGCACGTGCTTACCTTGCTTACTGGGTCATCTGCCCCTGTCCAAAAAAAGAAACCAAACCCGTTGTTTGTAAATTTGAAAAGACGCTTTGATTCTGTAGGAAGGTGCTGTGGGGTTGGGAGAGGGACAGATGCCAGCCGCCCTAGAAGCAGAATCTTTGATGTGGTGGAAAAAAACGTGAAATTGTTCACTACAGGTCATCTAATAAGCAAGGTAAGAACCATGCTTACGTTGCTTATTGGATAATCTGCCCCTGCTTTGACATCAAGTCAATCCTGACTCATGGCAACCCCATGGGTTACAGAGTAGAACTGCTCCATAGGATTTTCTTGCCTGTAATGTTTACTAATGTAAAGCAGATTGTCAGGCCTTTCTTCCTTGGTGCTGCTGGGTAGGCTTGAAGTGCCAACCTTTAGCTTAGTAGCCGATTGCAAACCACTTGTGCCACTCAGGGATCTCATCTCCACCTACTAAAAAAAAAAAAAAAAAGGTATGGTCAAATGGTTAAATTTCCAGACAGTGTTGCCAAGATATTTGAAACCACCTTTCTCACATCCAAACTTGTTACTTGACTTTAGGAAAGAATCCCGTAACCTCCCTGGTGTTGTTAATTGCCCAGCTTTGACTCACAGCCACCCCGTGTATAATAGCAGGGGCAGATTATCCAATAAGTAAGGTAAGCATGAAGCTTACCCTGCTTACCAGATCATCTATAGTGAACAATTTCATATTTTTTCACCACATCAAAGATTCTGCCTCTAGGTATGGGTGGCATCTGTCTCTCTCCCAAACCCAGACCACCTTCCTACAAAATCAAAGCCTCTTTTCAAATTTGCGATCCCTGACAGGGGCGGATAACTCAGAAAGCAAGGTAAGCATGGGCTTACTTGTGCTTTTACTAATATGTAGCTAACAATTTCACATGGGTTTCACTACATCGAGCCACAATATTGGATAATCTGCCCCGTATAACAAAACGAAACATTGCCCAGTCCTGCTCCATCTTCATGATTCTTGGTAATCAGAAAATGTTCTGTTATGATCCATAAGATTTTCATTGGCTAATTTTTGGAAGCAGATTGCCAGGCCTTTCCTCCTAGTCTTAGACTGGAAGCTCCACTAAAACCTATCCACCATGGGTAACCCTGCTGGTATTTGAAATACTGGTGGCATAGCTTCCCAGTATTGTAGCAACAGGAAAACTCCATAGGCTTCAGGTAAAAATGCCAGCCTTACCTCTTCTATCAGTTGTGATTAAAACCAAACCAAACAAAAATGCAACAGGACCATAGAAATGGAGGAAATTACTCCTATAAAGGCACATTTTCTTGTCCCTGGACTATGCAGGACCACATTCAGAATTGCAAGGGACCCTGGGAGGGAAGACACAGCCCCCATCTAAGTGGTTCCAGCTGCTTGGAAGTAGTGCTAGGGGGTGGGGGGTGCCCAGGAAGTGTCCTAGGATTTCACAGCAAATGTTCTCATTTTATTTGAAAGCATGGATTTCTCCAGCCCCAGAATCTGTAATCTAGATTCTAAACCACAAGAAGTCATGCCGAACATTTTTTTCCCCTGAGATTGTCAAATTTTAGCAACTAATTATCAGTTGGAGTCAGTGTAACAAAACCTGTGGTTCTATGCTGGGTTTTACTAAAATGCCTCTCTTATCAGCCAGGGGCTGCAGTAAGTGTGCTGCTAGTACATGGAGTGGGGTTTTTCCTTTCCCTCTGAGGAAAGCCCCAGCAGGCTTTATAAATCAGTACTATTAACTGGAATGGCAGAGACTTACTGTAAGTAAGTGCCATCGCTTTCGCTTTTAAGAAACAACGAACCATTTCCTGGCTTTTCAATTAGGAAATTTTGGGGACTCTGAAGGAAAAATGCAGTATATAATAAGTACACTAAGGGGCAAGCATGATTAAAGGCAGATCAGAAGGGTCCTTTAAGCTGATGCCTTAGTGTGCACGAGCCAGCATTTCCTAGCTTCCTCTGAGAATCCAGCCTCCATGACCGCTATAATGAATGCTCAGAAATGCTGGAAAATGCAGAAAAACTCACTTTAACCCAGGAATTAGAACAGGTTTATTCGAGACCAAATCCCCGCTAAGAATTTGCATTTCTAATAAGTTCTAATAACCAAAGGGTCAGCAGTTCGAATCTGCCAGGCGTTCCTTGGAAACTCTATGGGGCGGTTCTACTCTGTCCTATAGGGTCGCTATGAGTCAGATGGGTTAATAAGTTCTCAGGCGATGCTAATGCTGCTGGTTAGGGACCAATTCCGAGAACCACTAGCAGAGCAGTGGTTCTCAAAAGTTATTATACATAAGAATCACCTGAGGATTTTGTTAAAATGAAGATTTTGATTCAGTATATCTGGTGTGGAAATGCAACTTCTCAGCAGGGGTTCAAACAAGAATGAACCGATTTGAAACCCTGTTTCAGACTGTATGGATTTGGCTCAAGACTGTAATCTTCCTTGAAAAATGCTGTGCAGCTGTGGGGAGCAGGTGTCAGTCTTGAGAGCACCTGTCAGGGGCTCAGCTTCCGCCCATAAGTAATTTTCTTGGGGGAGGGATGTTATGGATTGAATTTTGTCCCCCCAAAAGTTATATTAAAGTCCTAACTCCTGCACCTGTAAATTCAACCCTGTATGGAGGCTTTCCTTTGTTACGTTAATGAGGACGTACTGAAGTAGGGTGGGTCCTAAACCTAATTCCTCTTGAGAAACATAAAAAGAGCAGATTAGATACAGCACCACACACAGGGGAAGATGCCACAGATGCATCTATGAGCAGCAAAGGAACGCCAAGGACTGACAGCAGCCACCAGAAATTATTAGAAGGAACTGACACGGCCAAGACCCTTATTTGAACTTACAGCCTCCAGACTATGAGAAAATAAACATCTGTTCTTAAAAGCCACCCATTTTATGGTATATTGTTACGGCAGCGCTAGGTAACTGAGACAGAAGGAGAGGGAGGGAAGGAAAACGGCTGTGTTCTAGTATCTTCTTAGGACATCTGAGCCTTATCAATATACAAAACTCTAGAAGATGTCATCAGACTATCAGACCTGAACATATCCCCCAAATGACTCTCATCTTTACCCCCATTTTTCCTTCATCTCTGGCCATGGAGAAATAGGTTTTCTTTCTGTCTGAAGCTCACCTGTCCACTAGCTCTTGAGAAGCTATCCCTGCCTCATCTTTCCCAAAACATTGTTTCACCGTCTTCTCTGCTATATCACATCTTCATCCCTGCAGCTCCTTGCCTCTAAAGACTCACTTAAGTCTTCTCCTTCATCCTAAGGAAAATCAAAGGCTACTAAAAATCAATCTACTCCTTCTCATTTCTTTCCATCACAGCAAGATTTCAAGAAATGTGCTGTCTGCACCTTTACCTCCTTACCTTCTATTTGCTCTGTCATCCACTATAATCTCACTTCTTCTACCACTGCTTTCCTGAAACTTCCAAGTGTCTGCACATACCTCCTGTTGGCCACATTCACATTATTTTCAATAATGATTGTAATTTACCTTTCTGCTGCCTATAATCATTTCCACAGTGATGTTTCTTGACATCCTTTTATCTACCAGCTCTATAATATTGGTTTCTTCTTCTTCTCCTACTTTCAATGGCTCTTTTTCAGCTTCTGCTGTCAGCTCTTCTTTAATGGCCTTTTAAATGTAGGGTCATCACAGGATTCCATGAGTTTCTTCATCTGATGTTGTTGCTGGGAAGGTAAGATGGGGTAGCCACTTTAGAAAACAGCCTGGCAGTTCCTCAAAACGTTAAACATAAAGTTACCATTACCTAGTATTTCCATTCCTAGGATTATATACCTCTTAAAAATTTAAAAGATTAGTGTAAACCAATGTCATGAAACAATTTGTGTATAAAATTTTTGGATGAGAAACTAATGTGCACTATGAGCTTTCACTTAAAGTACATAAAAAGGAAATCCAAAAAAAAGATATGTGCATGCAAAAACTTGTACACAATTATTCATAGCAGCAATATTCATAATAACCAAAAGGTGGAAACAATACAAATGTCCATCAACTGATGAACAGATAAACAAAATGTGATATATTCATATAATGGAAGAGTATTCAGTTATAAAACGAAAGGAAGTCCTGATACATGTTACAACATAAATGAACCTTGAATATGTTATATGAAGTGAAAGAATCCAGTCACAAAAGACCATACGTTGTATGACTCCATTTATATTAAATGTCTAGAGTAGGAACATCTATACAGACAGAAAGAAGATTAGTGGTTGCCTAGGGCTGAGAAGAATGAGGGAATTAGGGAGTGACAGCTAAAGAGTATGGAGTTTCTTTTTGGGGTGATTAAATATTCCAAAATCGATGGTGGGTGATGGTTGTATAACTGTGAATGTTTTAAAAGCCAATGAATTGTATACTTTAAATGGGTAAATTTTATGGTATGTCAATTATATCTCAATAAAAACATGACAAAAAATGGGGGGGTTGATAATGCACCTACATCATCAAAGGCTTGGGGAAGATTGATGAGATGAACATGATACCTGTTAACACAGTAAGCAGCACAAAACAAGTGCTCGATAACTGCTAGAAATTGTTAACACCTTATGCACTAGTCCAAGTTCCTTTCAGCGTAAAAAACCTCCATAAATAGAAAAACCTCCATAAACACCTAGGCAAAGGGACATAGCACATACTGTTATGGCAGTCTTTGTTAGAATTTGAAATTATAGTTCAGTACTCTGGAGTGTAAAGGGTATGTGAGACAGAGAGAGAGAAGAGGTGCTTAGAAGATAACAGCTGGATTGGTATGTGGAGACCAGAGCAGGAAGGATCTTATATTCCATGCTAAAATGTTTAAGGCCCCCACTACCACCCCATAGGCAATGGGGGTCTATGGAAGACTTTTCATCAGGGGAACAGATAAACTGGATTCATGAGTTGCACAGTTGACTAACTCTACATCCTTTCTTTTTTTTTTTTTTTTGCCCCACACCATTCTTGTAGCATGACTGACACAATCCCTTAAAAAACAATTTACTCAACAAAACATTAGTGAGAAGTGTAGATTGTACTGAAGGTTTCATGTACAAGACTGAGGAAGGAGTCACATTTCAGAGTGCACAGCATCTCATTCCCCAAATCCCATTCCACAGTCCCTCCTTTTGGCTTCCACTTGGGTCTCTGCTTTTCTCTGGACTCTATCCTTTCATAGCTTTTGATTTCCTCTGATCTAAAATTTGAAGACTAAGATGCACCTGATTCAAGTCATGATATTTTCAACTGCCTCATATTCCTGGGAAAGCTGGACAATGAAATTAGGAATATCAAAGAAGAATTGATGCTTTTGAATTACGGTGTCAGTGAAAAATATTGAATATACCGTGGGCTGCCAGGAGAATGAACAAATCTGCCTTGGAAGAAGTACAGCCAGAACGTTCCTTAGAAGTGAGGATGGCAAGACTTCGTCTCACGTACCTTGGACATGTTATCAGGAGGGACCAATCCCTGGAGAAGGACACCATGTTTGGTAAAGTAGAGGGTCAACAGAAAAGAGGAAGATCCTCAATGAGATAGATTTACACAGTGACTGCAACGATGGGCTGAAACATAGCCATGTTTGTGAGGATGGCACAGAACTGGGCAACATTTTGTTCTGTTATCCATAAGGTTGCTATGAGTTGGAACTGACTCAGGGCACCAAACAACAAGAACAACAAAACCTCTAGGAGTATTCCCTCAGTGGCACAAATGGTTAAGCACTGGAGGTTCAAACTCACTAAGCAATGCCTGGGAAGACGATCCTGTCAATTTGCTTTGGAAAGGTCACAGCCTTGAAAACCCTGTGGAGCAGTTCTACTCTGCAAATGTGGGGTTGCCAAGAGTCAGAACGGACTTGATGGGCAATTAAAAACAACAACAACAAATCTCTCTCTAGGTTCTTATTAGGGAATCATTCTCTCCTGCTTTCCTCCACCCCATCTCACCATCTCTCTCCCTTTGTTATGCAGAACCAGTGAGCTCTGTTCTAGCACTTCCATTCCCAATACCTCACTTAGCAAAAAAAAAAAAAAAAGCCCGCCAATGGCAATATCTTCACATACCTTGAAAGGCAACAGGGAATATTAATTATATAAATAAATATTAATATATTTCTATTATTTACCTTTAAAATGTCACTTTGGAGCAGAATGGGTTGGGTTGGGGAGGGAGTGAGATTAAACAGAGAGAGACCAAGGAAAAAATTTCATTAGCATAGGAAAAATACCTTGAGAGCAGGGGCTGTTGAGATGTATGTGTAAGGAGAAGACGTGATAGTAATTAGGAAATAGAGTCAAGTGGAGATTCCCTGGGTGGTGCAAACAGTTTACAGTGCTGGGCTGCTAACCAAAAGTTTGGAGGTTTAAATCCATCCAGAAGTACCTTGGAAAAAAGGTCTGGCAGTCTACTTCTGTAAAATCAGCCATTGAAAACCCTGTGGAGGCCAATTCTCTTCTGACACACATGGGGTCATCACGAATTGGAATCAACTCAGTGGCAACTGGTTTAGAGTCAAGTGGATCTTGCCATTCATCCAGTCCATAACATTCATTAAAAAGTAGAAGTGTTGCTCCCTCAGGAAGGATAAGATTCATTAGTATTTGGAGTTATTCGCTGAGCAGTCCTGGGAAGAGAAGTAAGGTATGACAGGAAATTAAGCCATGTGCTGCTATGGTGCTCTTCTCAATTCCCTATGTCCTCCATATTGGAAGTATCAATTATGACCATAAATTATGAAACTGATTTTGGGAAAATACAAGATCTCACATACCCTAAGAGGTGTTGGTCTCTAAATCACCATGGGCAACTGTGACTTATTCCAACAACGCTGCCATTGTTGAAATCCTTTCTGAACTCCTCTTTGGTGTCTGTACTGGGAGCCAGGATATGAGACACCCAATAGTCTAGTCTTATTACCCGATGGTGACTTTTCATTTTTCCTCTGGATAACTTTAACCACCATGAACACCCAAATTGCTTTCCAGACACCAGGACCAAGACTTTAATTAGGAAAATGAATTGAGACAAAAGGGCTGCAGATGCTCAGCTGGGGCCCATGGTTGGAAAAATGACCGTGATCTATGGATGTAGACTTGTTATGAAGAGACAAGGGAGTCAGTCCTTCCCGCCTCTTCATTTCCAACACTCTGAGCCCCACACATCATCAGAATATGATCCAGCAACTTCTCCAGGTGCGACACATCATTCCTGGTATGTGAAAAGCAAAACGGAATTCAGAAAGAATAGGCAAGGGCACAGGAGCCTGGAAAACAAGTTCTTCTCAAAGTGCCACTGCTGGTTTTCAGTAGAATGAGACCGAAAACATGGTTTCCTTTAATGGCCTCATCGTTCAGCTGCAGGATCTGCTTGTACCAGGGAAAGGTGGGGATTTTGGAGCAGTCCAGGTTCCGGGAGACTCTGTATGGACTCAAGAGATAATTCTGTCATTAAAAAATGGGTGAAAAAAGAAGTATCAGGAACTCTGAGCTATTAAAGATGAAACAGATTAAATACATGTGAAGTGCTAGTACAATGCCAGACAAAATTTGCTGAATTAATATTAAATAAATATTCCAGAAAATAATGGGGATTTTAAATTTTTTAAATAAGGAGACTAGTTCAGATAGTACATGAACTACTACATACTGGCCACAGATGATACTGCTATCAGAAAACCCACTGCCATTAAGTCAGGTTTGATTCATGGCGGCCCCATGTGTTTCAGGATAGAACTGTGCTCCATAGGGTTTTCAATGGCTGTAATCTTACGGAAGTAGACAGCCAGGCTTTTCTTCCATGATGCCTCTGGGTAGATTCCAAAAACCAACCTTTCAGTTAGTAGTGAGAGCAAACCATTTGCGCCACTCAAGAACCTTAATGCTTCCATATAGACTGCTAATTTCAGATGATTGCCTTCTATTCATCTAACAGAGACGTATATAGTAGTTACCATATGCCAGGCACTGTTCTAAGCATCATACAAATACTAACTCATTTAATCCCGATAACAACCTAATGAGCTAGGTACCATTATTTTTATCTCCCAAGTCAAAGATGAGAAGACTGGGGCCCAGAGAGGTTAAGCAACTTGTCCAAAGTCACACAGCTAATAAATGACAGGGCCTATGGCAGTACCACTTGTCTGTCAGTTTGTCATACAGTGGTGGCTTGCGTGTTGCTGTGATGCAGGAAGCTATGCCACCTGTATTTCAAATACCAACAGGGTCACCCATGGTGGACAGGTTTCAGCAGAGATCCCAGACTAAAACACACTAGGAAGAAGGACCCAGCAATCTACTTCTAAAAAAACTGGTCAGTGAAAACCTTATGAATAGTGGTGGAATGTTGTCTGATACAGTGTCAGACAATAATGAGCAGATGAGCCTCTCAGGTTGGATGGCACTCAAAATAGAACTGTGAAGAGCTGCCTCCTCAAAGTGAAATTTGGAAGACAGCTACCTGGCCAATGACTGGAAGACAGCTACCTGGCCAATGACACTGCAAAGAAAGGTGATCCAACAGAATGTGGAAATTATATAACAATATCATTAACATCACACGTAAGTAAAATTTTGCTGAAGATCATTCAAATGGTTGCGGTAGTACATTGACAGGGAGCTGCCAGAAATTCCAGCCGAATTCAGAGGAGGATGTGGAATGAGAGATATCATCGGCAATGTCAGATGGATCTTGGCTGAAAGCAGACAATACCAGAAAGATGTTTACCTGTGGTTTATTGACATGCAAAGACATTCGACTGTGAGGATCATAGCAAATTATGGATAACATTGCAAAGAATGGGAATTCCAGAACACTTAATTGTGCTCGCACAGAACCTATACATAGACCAGAAGGCAGTCATTCACACAAAACAAGAGGATACTGCATGGTGTAAAATCAGAAAAGGTGTACCTTAGGGTTGTATCCTTTCACCATACCTATTCAATCTGTATGCTGAACAAATAATCTGAGAAGCTGGACTATACGAAGAAGAACGGGGCATCAGGATTGGAGGAAGACTCATTAACAACCTTCAACATGCAGATGACAGAACTTTGCTGAAAGTGAAGAGGATTTGAAGTACTTACTGAAGAAGATTGAAGACCACAGCTTTCAGTATGAATTATACCTCAACATAAAGGAAAAAAAATTCTCACAACTGGACCAATAATAAATGGAAAAAAGATTGAAGTTGTCAAGGATTTCATTCTACTTGGATCCACAATCAACACCCATGGAAGCAGCAGTCAAGAAATCAAAAGGCGCATTGCATTGGGTAAATCTGCTGCAAAAGACCACTTTAAAGTGTTAAAAAACAAAGGCGTCACCTTGAAGACTAAGGTGTGCCGAACCCAAGCTATGGTGTTTTCAGTAGCCTCATATGCACGCAAAAGCTGGACAATGAATAAGGAAGACAGAGGAAGAATCGATGTTTTTGAATCATGGTGTTGGTGAAGAATATTGAAAGTACCATTGGACTGCCAGAAGAATGAACAGATTTGTCTCAGAAGTAGAGCCGGAGTACTCCTTAGAAGTGAGGATGGAGAGACTTCCTCTCACATACTTTGGATATTTTATCAGGAGGAATCAGTCCCTGGAGAAGGACATCATGCTTGGAAAGGTAGAGGTCCAGCAAAAAGAGGAAGAGCCTCAACGAGATGGATTAACATAGTGGCTACAACAACAGGCTCAAACATAGCAGTGATTGTGAGGATGGTGCAAGACTGAGCAATGCTTCCTTCTGTCATACATAGGTTTGCTATGAGTCGGAACTGACTTGATGTCACCTAATAACAACAATGTGATCTTAAGCTCTATAATTTTCTGCCTTTTGAAATTTAACTTAGGCTGCATTTTCATCCCCATGTCACTCCCACCCTGCAATCTTTTCTCACCAGGTATTTTCTATTGGGGACCACGGAGAAGTTAGGCTTTTCCATGGTGATCATCTAGCTCAGGCATTCGCAAACATGTTTTTTCTTTTAATGAACTTTACTTGTTAGAACCATTTTAGATTTATGGTAATATTATAAAGACAGTAGAGTTTCTCCTTTTATTAACATCTTACATTAAAAAAAAAAACAAAAAAACCTGTTGCCGTTGATTCCGACTCATAGCAACCCTATAGGACAGAGTAGAACTGCCCCATAGAGTTTCCAAGGAGTGCCTGGTGAATTTGAACTGCCGACCTTTTGGTTAGCAGCCGTAGCACTTAACCACTACGCCATCAGGGTTTCCAACATCTTACATTAGCATGATATATTTGTTATAATTGTTGTTTGTTGTTGTTGTGTGCCGTCAAGCGGATTCCGATTCATAGTGACCCTATAGGATAGAGTAGAACTGCCCCATAGGATTTCCAAGGCTGTAATCTTTACAGGAGCAGATTGCCAGGTCTTTTCTCCCATGGAGCTGATGGTAGGTTCAGAACTCCTACCTTTTGGTTAGCAATCAAGCACTTAAGCATTGCACCATCAGGGCTGCTTTTGTTACCATTAATGAATCAGTATTCGTAAATCATTAGCAAAGTTCATGCTTGATTCAGATTTCCTAGTTTTTGCCTGTTGTCCTTTTTCTGTCTCAGGATCTTATCCAGCATACTACATTACATTTAATAGTCACGTCTGCTTAGTTTTTTCTTGGTTGTGAGCGTTACTCAGACTTTCCTTGTTTTTGATGACTGTTTCGGGGAGAACTGTTCAGGTACTTTGTAGAATGTCCCTCAGTATGAATATATATGATATTTTTCTCAGATTAGACTAGTGTATTTTGAAGGAGCCCTGGTGGCACAGCAGGTAAGCGCTTGGCTGCTTACTGAAAGATTGGTGGTTCGAACCCACCAGCCTCTCCTCAGGAGGAAAACATGGCAGTCTGCTTCCATACAAATTAGAAAGAAAATAATTATAGCCTTGGAAACCCTATGGGCAGTTCTATTCTGTCCTATAGGGTCGTTATGAGCCAGACTCAGTGGCAACAGTGTTTAACGTATCTTGAGGAGGAATAAATACCACAGAAGTGAAGTGTCTTTTTCATCAGATCTTATCAAGGGTACATACTATCAATATGGCTTATCACTGTTGATGTTGATCTTGATCACCTGGCTGATAATTCCAAAATCTGTATCATAATTGAGTCAGAGAGTAACTCAGGAACCCAAATGTGAATTACAGACCAAGGGTGTACTTGCTTCAAAAGGGATGTCAGCGTGCCCCCATTTCCATGCATTTCTCCAACTCTTTGTTAAAAATCTCACCTATGATAATGGTGTAGAGCCCCAGTGGCACAGTGGTTAAAAGCTTGGCACCTAACCAAAAGGTCGGCAGTTCGAATCCACTAGCCACTCCTTGGAAACCCTATGGAGCAGTTCTACTCTGTCCTGTAGGGTCACCAGGGGTCGGAACTGACTCAACGGCACATAACAACAACACATTAATGGCGCAGATTCCAGAAAAGTAACAGTTTGAACCTCACCTCTGGGCTCAGAGGAGGTGGCTCCTGCTTTCTGATGTCCCGGTGGGATGGCCTGGGTTCTCCAGTTTGAGACCAAGAGAAAAACTACATTTCTATCAGCATGCTTGCTCAAAGCAGCAGCCAACATTCCCCATTCAAACAGAATCACGTGCTGTTCCCATATGAAGACTTCCGGCTTCAGAGGTTAACCTGACTAAAGGAAAGAGGGGGCTGTAAGAATTTTGGAGGGAGTCCAGAGCTGCTGGGAAGCCAACTCAAATAATTCAGGCAAGCAAAACTTTGCTTGGGCCTGAGCTGGCTGTCTAGACAGTCATGATTGCACACAGGTAGCTATATAGCCTTGCACTTCATTTGGCCTGTGGTGAACTTGTTAAAAGACTGATGCCAATGGATGTTTTAGTTTGGGTTCCCCCAGAAATGAACCCTGAGTGAAGGATTTGAGTGTGAGTAATTTATTTAACAGGAGCCCTTGTGATGTAATGGTTAAGGACTTGGCTGTTAACCAAAAGGTTGGTAGTTCAAACCCACCCAGAGGCTCCGTGGGAGGAAGACAGCTTATGAAACACTATGGGGCAGTTCTACTCTGTCACATGGGGGCCCTATGAGGTGAAATTGACTTGATGACACCTAACAACAACAAGCTGTTTAAGAAGTGATCCTAGAACATACTGGTTGGGAAATGAGGAAACAAGATAGAGAAGGAAGAGAAACTAACAAAGGGAGTATTGTTGAGCTAGTGACCACTGTGGGCAACTGGAACTCAGTCCTGCTGAGGGACTCTTAGGTTCATTGTGGAAATGCCTCAGCATCACTGTAGCCAAACGACAAGGAAGCTGGGATGTTTATCAATCAACTCTCTTCTGTCATTTGTTGATGGCACGTTCAGCCTGCCCCAAGTACAGGCCAAGCTTGTGCCATTGCAGAGAGACAATGGCAGTTGAGTGCAATAAACAGCCTCCAGCATGTAGAGAAGAATGTCTGCGGCATGCGAGCAGGTCATCAACAATGTCTACTACAAAATAAACACAAAGCTCCGTAAGTCCAAATCCAGACCTTATCCTATGCCTCCTGGGGATTGTTGAATCATGGTCATAGAGATATAGAAACTAGGAAGCTGAGCAGATAATTTCTCCCTCTGCCAGGAATCCCTTCTAAATATTGACCACACCTATTGAGTGCTTACTATGTGTCAGGCCCTTAAATCATCTCATTTCATCCTTATAACAACACTAGGAGGTGAAACGTATTCATATTATCACTCACATTTCATGGATGAAGTAACTGAAGCTCAGGGAGTCCAGGAACATGCCTGAGATCACAAAGTCAATGAAGACCAAGCCAAGATTTGGACCCAGGCCATCTGACTTAAGAGGTCACACCCTCAACCTCTGTGCTCTCCTGATCCCCCTATAGGGTGGAGTCTGGGCTTCCTCAGACCCTGGATGGCTTATTTTGATGTTAGAATTGTTAACAAATATAATGGTCCTTATGTTGATAAGTGGTTTTTCCATTTGCATCTTGTTCCTTTCAGTCTGGCCTTTCAGAAGAAACATGGAAGGAACCTGGTATTCTGGAGCTGCTGTTGAGTATGTCCTACCTTGTTGGAAATAGGGTCTTTGAAGATGTAATCAGTTAACATGAGGTCCTACTGGAGTCGGGTAGATCCTAATCCAGTCAGGGTGTTGTTCTTACAAAACAGGAGAAGAAACACAGAGAGACACACATTGGGAAGATGGCCATGTGAAAATGCATTTAAGAGCCAAGGAATGCCTGGAGCTACCAGAAGCTGAAAGACACAAAGAGAGATGTTTCCCTAGGTGGACAGGGAAAGTATGGCATGGCCAATGTTCTGAATTCACACTCCTAGCCTTCAGAACTGTGAGATAATACATTTCTTTTCTTTAAAGTCTCCACTTTGTGGTTCTTTGTTACAGCAGTCCTAGCCAACTAATACCCTTGTCCTTCTGCAATGTCCAGAGTGGCTCTGTGAGGCTGTGGTCAGGATCCCCGTGTTATAGATGAAGAACTGAGAGAGGTTTGGAGGAATGGAGTGGCTTGCCTTGCCCCGGCACTCAGGAGACAATGGCACAAAGCAGAGGTGCATGGGCTGTAGGGTCAGCTGCCTTCAAACTTCAGGTCAAACCTCCTGTCTCCTGACCCTCTTCCCTTGCTTCCCAGGGTAGAAGGACCCTTCCCTTACTTCTGGTCCATAAACATGTTCTATCAAAGCACTTATGATTTTTTTTTTGTGTATCATTCGTTGACAAATAAGTGTTCTTCCATTGAGAGTCCTCTGAGGGCTTTTGAAACTCCAATTTGAATACAAATATGTGTTGAACATATGCATTCAATTGGTAAATGAGTATATAAACGAGCGCAACCTAGGTTCACGTCTTGGCACTGCAACTTTTCTATTAAGTGCTTTGAAGTCAAGGAAGCCTGGATTCATCTGCCCTAAGTTATGCCTCACCACCCTGGCAGTCAGGAGCCCCCAGGCTGGTTCTTGACTACCAGGACACCCCATGGCTCCTACCCTCCTCCCGCTCCTGACAGTCAGCTCTCCCTCCTCCTCCTACCACCGTTAAAGCTTACACTGCCCTTTGTCTCATTCCCTCAAGGTAAGAGAAGGGACTAAGGCTTCTCTGATAAATTTATTCTTTCTAAAGTGTTAATGGCTGCTAAAAGCTTGATGCACTACCTTTGCATGGGAATTCATATTTTAACAAGGAACTGCTAAACACTCAATGCCTTAGCTCGGCAGAATAATAAATATAATAACTAAGAATTAATTAGTTGACTTCTAGGCCAGGCACTATGTTAAGCACTTTCTAAGGAGTAAACCTCACACTTTACAATTCTATAAAGTAAGTTGTTAGAGTAGACTATTAAACTTCTGTCAGGCATATTCTGATGAGCCTATCACTGGTGTCTGAAATCACACAATCTTATGGACACTCTGTCAGTAAATCCTTGTCATGGTGCCCGGCACGTGGTAGGTGTTTGGCTTCCCCAGCAGTGAACTCTGAGACAAGGACTGGAGTGGAGATAATTCATTTTGAAGGTGCAGGGAACACTGGTAGATGATTGGGGAGGTGTCCAGGGAAGGAAATGCAGCCTATGAAAGGGCATGTTATCAGACACCAAGAGGCCACCAGAACTCAATCCCATGGAGAAACGCTAGGGAATGGCTTAGAACATGAGCCTCGGGGTTATCACATCCCAAGAGTCAGGGAACTGAGCTATTTATAAGTAAACTCTCATCAGTCATTGGTGGGGGCCACTCCCACATCTTCTGGCGGTAGGCACAGGCAGAGTGGCTTTGGAGAAACCTGTCAGGTAAAGAGATAGGTACTGTCTGTTGAAAGTTGGCTGGAGTACATCCAAATGGTAAGGGCCAAAGGGTATGAGCAGGCACCAATAGCTCTGCTACTACCAACCCCAGCAGTTGCTGTTGAGTTAGTTCCAACACCTCACGTGTATCAGAGTAGAACTGTGCCCCTTAGGGTTTTCATGGCTGATTTTTCAGAAGTAGATTGCTAGGCCTTTCTATATTTACTGAATGAATGAGATGGTGGTAGTTGTGAGAGGGAAAGAGACCCTGATTTCTATTGCTTCGGCCTGACCCTTAGGGTTTGCTATAATCTTAGTGATTTTCCATCTTTCAGGACAACTCCACCATAAAGCATCCAGGATGTCTGATCTTCTCAGTAGCAAGAGAAAGATGGAAACATGGAGAATCTTCTGATTTCAAATTGTTTAGCCCCCACGCTGCATTTCCTTTCATTCCTCTGAAGCTTTCATCACAGAATGCCAAGGCTTCTACAGTAGCTATTAGGAAAGTAAAAAGGCCTAAGAGGGCAGATGTCATCAATTTTTTTATGCTTTCTCACTAATAAACTCAGTCATAATTCTAACCTTGGTAACACAAGGCCAGTGGAAACTATGTGCAGCACACATGTTTGGATTAAATTCTCTGTTGATTTCTCTTGATTCGTAGGTGAAAACCCAGCCAATGAAAGTCTGTTCCCCACCCTACCAATTTCTTGAACTAAGTGTTCCATATTTTGTCAAAATATATTTTTTGTTTTTCTTAGCCTCAGAAAAATGATTAAAAAAAAAAAAAAACCCTTGGACAGGATTGGAGAATAGTTTTTCTATTTTTATTTCTAGAATTTTTTCACATTTCCGTATTAACACAGTGCCAGGCCCTGAGAATCACATGACCACAGTGCTCTTCAGCAGAGGTTTGTCATATTAATTTTTTCAGGATATGTCAAAGCAGAATATACAGCCTCAGAGCCACAAAGCCACACATGTGGTTGGTGATAGCTTTAGGGTCAAGGACAAGAAGCAACTGTGATATGAATCTTTCTGGAAAAAAAACTGCCTTTCTTGAGCAAGACAGCATGTTTCTTCTCCTCCTCCTTCATTTTTCCTCTTCCTCCTCCTCCTCCTTTTCTTTCTTTGGTTTCCAAGTGGAACATTGTATGTGTGTGTGTGTGTGCAAAAAACCTAACATGCATTGAATTCCAAGTTCATGTCTCAGAAAGAATTGAGAAGCTACTCGAAGGAGAGCCCAAGAAAACATCTGTAGCTTTGAGGAAACGTGAGCAGGTTTTGGGTGTTCTTGATAGAGATTATCCACCACGGGCAGACAATACCAAAAACCTGTTGCTGACTGCCCCCTGGTCTCTTGGAGGTCTTTATGCTAGCAAAACAATAGGCAAAGAAGAGAGTTACTGTACTGGCTGGGGAGATTGACCCTGACAATAAAGGGGAAATTGAGTTGCTACCATACAATGGGGAGAGGGAAGAGTATGTCTGGAATGCAGGCAATCCTTTGGATCATCTCTTAGTATTCCCAGGACCTGTGATAAAAGTTAGCGGAAAAGTACAACACGATGAAGGCAGAGCTGCTAATAGAATTAGGGTTTGACCATTCCACTAGAAAAGGAACTATAACCAATTGAGGGGTTTACTGAGGGCAAAGGGAACATAGAAAGGATAATAAAAGAAAACAAATTATAAATACCTGCTATGACCACATGATCTGTTGCAGAAATGATGATTATAATAGGTATGAGTATTTTTTCCTTGCTTTGATATGAATACTTTATATTATAAAACACGATGCATTTATATGTGTATATATGTATGTATTTATGGTGCTCTGATGGTGCGGTGGTTAAGAGCTCGGCAGCTAACCAAAAGGTCAGCAGTTCGAATCTACCAGCCACTCCTTGGAAACCCTGTGGAGGCAGTTCTACTCTATCCTATAGTGTTGCTATAAGTCAGAATCGACTCAACCACAATGGGTTTGTTTGTTTTTGTATATACACATACGCATACACATATATATACACATATACACATATATACACACACGTATATTCTTTTTCTTTTTTCTCTCTTCTACTGGCTTACTTTCTACTATAATATAATGCAGATGTGCTAAAAGCAATAAGCCTTATACCTTGGTATTTAAGTTACAGGCTTTTTAAAAGGTAGCATAATTCAGCTTACAGTGAAATGAGCATAAAGCAAAGGCAGACGAAATATATGTTTTTTAGAAGGTTAGCCCATTTCCATTTGTATGAGGAACAATTGAATCATGCTGGGTGAAAGCATGATTTTATCATTGTCTTTATTTGAAAGTTATATATGAAAAAAAAAAAAAAAGCTGTACCAGGTTGACAGGTGGCACACTGTTCTGAATTGTTCTATTGTCAACCTACTTAAGCTAGGCACCACATTTCCCAGAATTCCCTTCTTTTTCTCCTTCTAACTTTCATGGTCCCAGGTTAGAGTTGGCTAAAAGAGGAACTTGTTCAAGATTCTGAGTGGGAGTGAAAGAGTGGCCATTACTCTCATCGAGTCATCATCACAGTTGATACAGTGCTGGACAGAGACAGAAGTCCTCAGTGCGTCCTAGCTTGTCCTCACTCTCCTTCACTCTGCATCCAGCTCATCTTCTTGATTGCTGACCTGCTCACCAACCAGAAGGTCAGCTCTGGGCCCAGAGAAGCAGGAACCACATAGAGGCATCGTGTTCTAATAGGGCCATAGAAGAAGTCCCCTGTGCTCTCTACTCCAGAGACTGACGTCCTTGGCTTCTTAGAGTCCCCTACAGGTGCCATCATGTCCCCCTGCACCATGGTAAGTGCCTCTTTTTTTTGATCTTCTAGTTCCTCTTTCTATACCCTCAACTTCTCTTACACTAGTGAAAAGTATAATTCCTATAATAACCTCTCTTATTCCTATACCATTCATTGTGACTCTGCTTCTTTGATTGAACCTGAGTGATACAGTTTATAATCTGGCTGAGTTACAAAAAGTACCTCCATGTAACAGTCATCTTACAGTACCGGGAGAAGTGGTGAGGTTCCCCGGCTAGCAGTGCAAGATGGTAGGTGATAGCATTGCAAGTCCAGAAAAGAAGCACATTCAATTGGTGTTGGTAAGCCTAGGTAGAAACAGACTTGAACCTCTCAAGTCCTCCATTTAGAAATATCAATTCTCTTAAAATTATTATTGCCACTGAAGTTTTCCATTACTGCTTTTCTCCCACCTTCTCACTGGCATTTTTCAGTATATTAAAACATGCTGATCACGCCTAGCATATGCCAGGCAGAGACGTGATTTGGTTTCAGTAGACACCACAGGTGGGTGGCCATGGACTTTGAAGCTGGATAGCCTGGAACTGTACTCAAAGGACACATGGAAAGGGAAGGGGAACTCAAGTCTACTGGAATCGGAATCCCACAGCACGCCAGACAATCTCTCTTCCTTCTCCTCATTGTAGTCTTCCCAGTGTTTCAAGCTGGCACTCTGATTTCATCTTGGTCTACTTTGTGGTAGATTTTCATGTAGTTCCAGAGCTATAAGATTTTCCATCATTTCTGGCCATCTTTTAATTCTGTAATAAAGTGTTATCAACTTTTCTTATAGTATGTTCTAGAAATCACTGTCAAAGAACATGGGTTCCTACATGATAGAAATAAAAAGCCAACTTTTTTACCAAAAGACTTATAGGTTTGCAGATATTCCATTACTGTATTTATCTAGGAGCCCTGGTGGCACAATGGTTAAGCTCTCAGCTGCTATCGTGGATTGAATTGTATCCCCCCAAAATATGTGTCAACTTAGTTAGGCCATGATTCCCAGTATTGTGTGGTTGTCCTCCATTTTGTGATTGTAATTTTATGTTAAAAATGATTAGGGCGGGATTGTAACAGCCTTATCCAGGTCACATCCCTGAGCCAATGTAAAGGGAGTTTCCCTAGGGTGGGACCTACACCACCTTTTATCTCTCAAGAGATAAAAAGGAAAGGGAAGCGAGCAGAGAGGGAGGAACTCATACCACCAAGAAAGCAGTGTTCGGAGTAGAGCATATCATTTGGACCCAGGGTCCCTAGGCAGAGAAGCTCCTGGTCCAGGGGAAGATTGATGAGAAGGCCAACAGAAAGAGAAAACCTTCCCCTGGAGCTGATACCCTGAATTTGGACTTTTAGCCTACTTTACTGTGAAGAAATAAATTTCTCTTTGTTAAAGCCATCCACTTGTGGTATTTCTGTTATAGCAGCACTAGATGACTAAGACAGCTGCTAACCAAAAAGTCAGTGAGTGGTTCAAACCCACGAGAGGTTCTACGGGAAAAAAGACCTGATAATCTGCTCCTGTAAAGATTACAACCTAGAAAACTCTATGGGGCAGTTGTATTCTGTCACATGAGGTCTCTATGAGTCAGAACCAACTTAACAGCACCTAACAACAATATTTGTCATTTACTGCAAATTTTCAGGAGGTAAACATTGCAATAGTGACATTGGGAATACATTTTGCTGCTCTATTTTTAACATAAATAAAAAAATTATTTTTGGCTGGAAATGGTATTGAGCATATGATGTATAAATCTACTGCTGAGACTTAAATTAGCTTTGTAATTAATGTCACACTTGCAGATGGATGTAGAGATCAATGGGCAATTAATTGTTAGTAGCTTTTTTTTCTGAAATAGAAGCCTCCATCTGTATCTTACTGGTTGTTCCAACACACTGATGCCACACATTTCACTTCTGAGAACCATGGCTCATGGAATGGGGCTGTTACCCTCTACGATAGCTTCTAGGCAGGTGGGTTGGAGGTGGCAGACAGGCAGACACATCTTACCCACCCCACCCAGTGCCGTCTAGTCAATTCCGACTCATAGCTACCCTACAGGACACAGTAGAACCTCCCCACAGAGTTTCCAAGAAGAGCCTGGCAGATTCGAACTGCCCACCCTTTGTTTAGCAGCCATAGCACTTAACCGCTATGCCACCAGGGTTTCCAGACACATCCTAAGCATCTGAAATTGTATATGATTTCACTCATGCATTCTTTGAGGTTCTTTGATTGCAAGCAACAGAAACAAACTTCAGCCAACAAGACAGAAAGGAATTTGGAGGAAGCCTGGGGAGCAGTTCAGAAAATAAAAGCTAACGCTGACAAGTGGGATTCAGGGATCTGGAGAACAGACACTAATGGGCAGCATTTTCAGAGAGATATGTCTGCTTGATTGAACTGCAGCCTATTTCAGTCCTGTGAGTCACTCTGCTCAAGATTCAGATCCAGGGAGAAGAGAAGAAATTGGCCCAGCTTGAATTTCAGGACTACTCTTGGCCAGAGGCAAGTAGGGTCCTTAGATGCCTAAGACTGCACTCATTGGGAGAGAAATGGTTCCCCAAAGAGAAACCAGGATGCTTTTACCAAATAATGAGGCCACTATGTCATGAAAAGCTAAGTCTTCCGTGTCTACCCACTGATACTTTCTGCACAGATAATTTGAGAATGTCCAGTGCAAGAGATTGGGTGGCCATTCTCATCTCAATGTTATGCTTCTATCTCCTCTTTTCCTACTGCAAAAATGACGTGGCACAGTCTGAACTCATCTAACTTCACAAGGGGGAGGAGAGAGAATCAAGATCACTAGCCTAAAGCTTACCCCTGTGAGGTGGAGTTTAGACATACCCCTCTCTCCTCCCATTTTATCAATTCTGACACTACTCATCCCTCCCAAGGCACTCTTTACTTCTCTGCTGGATGCATAGTCCCATCCAATCATTTTGTGGGAGTCACAAGACTGTGAATGGTTAATTACATAGTAAGTAATTTACAGCACTGAGCCTACTCAGCCTTTTCAAGGATTATCCAGACCCAGATGGTATTTTGTATTTCGAAAAGGTCCAGAAATCCAAAGTCCAACATATGTCACATTAAGAAAGTCATGAAATGGAAGCCAAATAACAATTGCAACAAATTTTTCCAGACATCCCTCTATATCTAGACCCAGTTACATGGAGTCTCAAAAGTCTTCATTATCTAGGCAGAGAAATCATCCTAGGAAAGTTTTCTAAGGCTGTTTAATTTCTTTGCTTCTCAATAACTGTTCCAATCTCAATCCCAAATCCCTTCCCCTTAGTCAAATGCATCTTTTGGCCCAAATCTGGACCCTCACTTACATAGGTCCTAATATCTGGAATAGCCTCCATAGCCAAGCCAATGAGTCAGTTTTCTGAGTTTCTTCAAATCTCCAGAGATGTACTTCTAGAAGCTTCCAGAAATGCCCTTAGGGTATATAAATATGTCCGAACATCCAGTTAAGTGTATGCTTGTGGGAACATTTGTACGTAGATTCATGTATCTGCATTTGTTTTGTCTGCTTTTTAAATTAGAAGAGTCTCAAGGAGAAAGGTCACAACTGGTTTGTTCTGCCTCTCCCCATGGCATCTAGCAGACTGCACAGTTAATCAGTGTTGGTAACTAACTCTCCTAAATAGTGGAGTGAAGTAGGCAGGAAACCGGGTTCTAGTCCCAGTTTGACAACTTGCTAGCTGGGTGGCCATGGTCAAGCCATCAACCTCCTGAGCTTCATCAGTCCCCTCATCTTTGCAATGGCAACAAAAATCTATTTCCTATTTATGCTATGTTGTTAGCTTGTTGCTAGCTGCCATTGAGCCAGCCCCAACTCTTGGGGAAGCCATGAACAATGGAACAAAATGTTGCCCATTTCTGCACCATCCCCATGATTGTTGCATATCGGACCCTTGAGATCCATGGAGTTTTCATTGGTTGATTTGTGGAAGTAGGTCTCCAGGCCTTTCTTCCTAGTTCATCTTAGTCTAGAAGCTCCACTTGAACCTGTTCAGCATCATAGCAACATGCAGATCTCCACTGGCAGACAGGTTGCAGCTATGCATGTGGCGCTTTGAACCATCCCTGCCTCATGTATTTATGCCATAGCATTGTTGTAACGTTCAAATGAGAGACCCTATATTAAAGTGGTTTACGAACCCAGCTATAGACATGTCACATGGTTATTAGGTCACCCTGGTGTGCCAGACAATCTTCATGAAAACCAGAGAAGGTTCCATCACCTATGGCCATGCATGTGCTCTAGTTCTCCTATACAGTGTCTTGTGTTTATGCCTTCTGGTTATCATTTCAACTATGAGACCACAGAAGAGAGACCGTGCCATTTTATATTGAGCACAGCAATAAGCTCATTACAAGAAAGGCCTGCAGAACACCAGCCGCAATGAAATATTTTATCAGAGGATGAGAACAGGTCAGACTCTTCCTCTCTCAGCAGTGTTTCTCTAAAATCTCTTTTTCCATCTGTCCCTACCACGAAGACACTTGTTCACACTCAGCCTGCTTCCTGCCTGGTTCCTGCCACCTCCTACTGCCTGCCTTTTGCTCCTGCCTCCTGTCCTCACCTCAGTGCCAGACAGTACAGGACGTGCTCTGGCTCAACTCCACGTGGAACGGCTCCGGGGGCCCTGCACCACCTGCCCTTTCTGGTAGGGGCCATAGAGCTCTCCTTAAAATTTGCCTTTTATTTATATCCATCTTTTGTTTCCTTTCATCATTTCTTCCCCAATTTTGGATTTTTTTTTATTTTCCTTGCTTCCTGAAACTGCTTGCTAAAAGAAAAAGCCCAAAGTGTATTCTTTACCTCCCCCTTTTTTTTTTTTTTTTTTCTCTTTGGTAAATTCTGACATAAATCAATTTCTCTGTCTTTGCACTCTAAAAGCCACATATAGCCAAAACCCCAGGACAGCAAGTTCATTTTGAAGTTTTGGCAGAAAGTCCTAGAAGATTAACGTAAAAAGGGCTCCTGTCTTGCAAACCTTGTCTGGTGAACCCCAGCATCCAGTAATGCACCCCCAGTGTTGAGTGTTTTGATCTCTTGGTCAAAAACTGTGCAGGAGTTTTGCTCCCAGCTTTTCTCCTCCTAAACCTAGGCTGACATTCCTTTCGTTCTGACCATCTGGTCTCCTCATTTAACTTGGCCAAGCACAGTTTGACAACTCTCCCCCACTGTGAGGGCACAAAGGGAAGGGCAGGAGACCTGAAAGGAGCCTGATACAGTCTCAGGCTTCAATTCCATGCGACTTAAGGTGACATAAACCTTCAAAGTGATATATTAGGGAACACTGTGCAGCAAAGCAATGTTCGTTCCACACTAAAGGCGAGGAAAAATGGATTTAGAGTAAGTAGTTCTGGTGCTTTTTAAAGAAATGACTGAAACTTCTATCCCACTGTGCCTTACGTCCAAATAATAATGGCCAACAGAATGTGCGTGTCCTTCACAGTTAACAAGGTGCTTTTACAAGTGGGAGGACATCAAAGAGTCACATAATTATCATTTATACGTGAGTCTTTCTATTGTCAAAACCTTTTCAGATTGGATGCTTCATTTCATCCTCTCCCAAATTTTGGAAGATGGACAAAGTAGGAATTTATTCAACCAACCATGCGTTGATGCAGCCCCTGTTTATTGAATGCCCTCAGCGTGTTTGGCACTGCTCCAGGTCCTGGGGATACGGAGTGGTGAATAAAACAGATGAAGTCCTTAATCTCCTTGAGCTTACATCCTAACAGGAGAAGAAAGACCATAAGCAAATGTGAACAAATATAGACTATGTCAGGAGGGATAAGGTGAGGATAAATTCAGTGAGCAAAAATAAAGCAAGGTAAGGGGAGTAGAGGGAGCCCCAGTGACAATGGCTACAGGCTTGGATGTTAACCAAAAGGTCAGCAGTTCAAACCCATCAGCAGCTCCATGGGAAAAAAGACCTGGCAATCTGCTCCCATAAAGATTATAGCCTAGGAAACCCTATGGGGCAGTTCTACTCCATCTTACAGGGTCGCTGTGAGTCAGAGTCAACTTGGACAACAGAACAACAAAGGGAATAAAGGAGGCAGTGATGGTTTAGTGGTAGAATTTTCACTTTCCACGAGGAAGACCCAGGTTTGATTCCCCGCCAGTGCACCTCATATAGGGTCATCACCTGTCTGTCAGTGGTGGCTCACGTGTTGCTATGATGCCAAACAGGTTTCAGTGGAGCTTCCACACTAAGACAGCCTGGTGATCTACTTCCAAAGAATCAGCCAGTGAAAACTCTATGAATCACAACAGTCCGACCCACAAATGATCATAGCGAAAGCACAGGACTAGACAGCATTTTGTTCCTTTGTGTGGTCACCATGAGTCAGGGACTGACTTGCTGGCTGCTAGCAACTAACTATGAAACAAGGGAAGAGAGTCGCAGGGAGGGGTATACTGTTTTTTGTATAGGGTGGGTCTCTGACAGGGACATCTGAGCAGAGACATAAATGACCTGAGCTATGCAGGTGCCGGGGGGAAGAGCCCTCTAAGGACTTGTTAGTAAACCAGCTAGGAGGCCAGTGTGGCTGAAGTAGAGTAACCAAGGCAAAGAATGGCCAGAAGTGAGGTCAGAGCGAAACAGGAATAGGATATGTAAGGTCTTGTCAAAAAAAAAAAAAAACCAACCCCGCTGCCATTGAGTCAATTCCGACTCATAGCGACCCTATAGGACAGAGTAGAACTGCCCCACAGGGTTTCTAAGGAGCTGTTGGTGGGTTCAAACTGCCAACTTTTTGGCAGTAGCCGAGCTCTTAACCACAATGCCACCAGGACCCTGCAAAGGCTTTGCCTCTGTCCTGAGCGAGCAGGAAGGCTTCACCCAGTTTCAAGTAGAGTGACATGATCTGACTTACATTCCGAAAGCGTTCCTCTGGCAGAGACTGCGCGCTGTCCCGCAGTAGCCATTCTCTTCTTCTTGCATAATGATAGAAAACACGAATTTTTAGCTGGACACATGGTATCCCAGAATGAAGACTGTATTTCCCAGCCTCTCCTGAAGGTAGGTATAGCCACAGGACTAGCTCGGGCCACTGCAGTATAATTGGAAATGTGGCGTGGCAGCTTCAGAGAACCAGACCTTAAAACATGTGGCCTCCTCCTTTTGACCCTATTCTTTTTCATATTTTCCTTCATTCTCTGTGTGGAATACAGATGTAATAATGACTGGCACTCTAGGTGTCGCATTGGGCCAAATGGTATAATGGTGAGTTGAAAGAAGGTTGGGTCCCCAAGGACTATATAGAGCAAACAGGGTGCCTCCAGACATTTATTTTGTCTTTGTTTCTGGCAGCTCAGCTTAGTATGAACTGGTACCATCTTTCTGGCTGCTGTGTGGAGAACAGGCTATAGGGAGAAAAAATCGGTATAATCTCTGTTTCATGAATGAGAACACTAGGTCTTGGAGAATGAAGCACATTAAAGCTGTGGTTAAAAGCACTGGCTTTGAAATCAGCAAATCTGTCTGTGTTTAAATCCTGCCTCCGACACTTTCTAACCTTGTAACCTTGGGAAAATTCCGTAGCATTTCTAAGCCTTAATTTCCTCATCAGTAGAATGAAAATGATAGCAATACCAACCTCAGACTATTGTTGTGAATATTAAATAAAATAAACTGTGCCAACACTTAACCCAGGGCCTGGCACAGAGTTGGAAGGCCACACCGGTCAGTTCCGTTCCTACTCAGCATCTCCCTCTATCTTTCCTCGCCTCCTGCATATACTCAGGAAATAGCAATCATTCCAAGATTTGTGCACGTCACACACAATGAAGGAAAGGTGGGAGGGAAGGAAAGACGAAAGGAAGGAGGAAAGAAGCCTTAGCACATGAATGGACATGGTGGACTTTCAAATTCACCAGAGGTTTTGTGGTTAGAGGAGAAAAATGTCAGGAGCGAGTCTGGAAGAGACAAAAGATCTAACAAAATTTTCAATGCTCCCAGCCCTTCGCTTTCTGATCCTCTTCTTTTCTCTTCCTTTCTCTTGAGCCTCTTTGCTTTCCTCTTCCAGAATAAAAACAGAAATAGAGAAGAGCTTGGGAAATCTTCATGCTCTCAGGCTGCTGTTCCTCGGAGTGGCTGGGTTTTTCACTGGACTGGCAGGATGTTTGGAGAAGTGTGGAGAGGACTCCGCTGTGTGTTTTTATCTTAGTACTGGGCTTTGGAATGCAAGGCAGCACATGCATGTTTCCTTTTTGGTAGCAGATTCTCTTCCTAATGATGTTTTGCTCAGGCTAATATTAAAATGAATTGGCTTCCTCTGACAACAAGAAGTGTAAAAATAACAGGAAATGGTCCAGAATCACACAGTCATAAAAATAGAGCCGGGGGAAGCAACAGGACTCTTGAGAACATTTTGCTGATCTACTTCTCCATTCTGTCCCATTCCCTCCTGTCCCATTCCATTTATCCATTCATTCATTTGAAAAACATTGAATGCCAATTATGTTTATAACTAGTGAGATTCATAAAAAGCCTGAAAAATTAAACTTTTCTTCTTGTATCAGCAATTTGTGAAACACCAAATACCAAGAATTGAGATAATGCATGTCAGTTACTGTGTAAAGACTGGCCTTTGTTACCCCTAATAAAACTCTTCTGTAAGAAGGGTTGAGTCAAAATAGAACACTCTCACTATTTATATTACACATTAAAGGCTCTGATAGGTCCTGTAGAAAAGCAAATTAGCTAAATTTGTATAGCCTTGTGGTTGTTGTCCTGTGCCCTTGAGTCAATTCTGACTCATTGCGACTCATCCTGACCCTATGATACAGAGTAGGACTGCTCCATAGGGTTTTCTTGGCTATAATCTTTACCAAAGCAGATTGCCAGGCCTTTTCTTAATGAGGTCAAATTTTATTTGACCATGGAACTTTTTTATTGTTTTCATTGACTAGTTATAAACTTTGGAACTAAGATTAACCAAACCAACACCAAATCCATTGCCATCAAGTCAATTCTGATTCATGGCAACCCAATGTGTTATTAAGTAAAACTGCTCCATAGGGTTTTCTTGGCTGTAATCTTAATGGAAGCAAATTGCCATTCCTTTCTTCCTCTAGGTGGGTTCGAACCTCCAACCTTTAGTTTAGCTGCCAATGGCAAACTGGTTGTACCACCCAGGGACCCCTGGAGCTAAGATTACAGAATACAAACTTTTCAAGGTATTTTGTTGTCAAGGAAATGCTCTGCTTGTGCTCTGAATGCTGCTTCCCAGGCATTTAGCCTTATATGTTTTTGTTGTGTGCCATCGAGTGAATTCTGACTCATAACAACCCTACAGGATAGAGTAGAACTGCCCAATAGCATTTCCTAGGCTGTAATCTTTATGGGAACAGATTGTCAGGTCTTTTCTCCCACAGAGCAACTGATGGGTCAAACATCCAACCTTTTGGTTAGCAGCCAAGTGCTTAACCACTTTGCCACTAGGTCTCCTTTAGCTTTACATAATACACCTTATTTCTGTTAGCTGGTTGCACCAAACCAAACCCAACCCATTGCCATCAAGTCGATTTCAACTCATGGTGATACAAACGACAGAGTAGAGCTCCCCATAGGGTTTCCTGGGCTGTAAATTTTTATGGGAGCAGACCGCCATAGCTTTCTCCTATGGAGCAGCCCATGGGCTCAACTCGCCAACCTTTCGGTTAGCAGCCAAGTGCTTACCCACTGCACTACCAGGGCTCCTTGCTGGTTGCGTAGGCCTCCGTGAAGAAGCGAAGCTGTTAGTAATAGATTCTGTTCATCGTCATACTTAATTCAACCAGAAATTTGGAGGGTAAGATGCCTTTGCTTTTGCAAGCTGATAACCATCATCTTAACCTTACCTGAGAGACTGTGCATTCAGGAGGAGGGAAAGTCTTTATCTGTGTCCCCCAGAACTTTCCTCTCTGCCCTCTCAGGGCAGGAAGTCCTGGATCTCATTTCTACCACAGCATGGAACCCCAGGCCAGTTCACTTCACATTACACATACAGCCTTCTTTTTTAAAGAGAAAAAGAAAGACAAGAACCAGTAACAATCTCTTCAGTTACTCACCTCTGAGGGGGAATGAAAGATCTATATCCACCAGGCACACACAGGGTAAACCATGAGTGAAGAGTCTAGCTACAATAGCTAGTTGGGAACAATACCAGTGAAGCCCTTGATCCTAACCTGAACGTGTATGACATGGGGTAAAGGAGGACAAGGCCTAGGTCAGAGTTCAGAGAAGGCCAGTCTGAGCATGCTCTGTTAGCCCAGGTTTATCCCATATACTTGGTATCTGTAAGCAACAACCAAGGAGCACGTTTGATTAATCACAATTGCCAAAGGAGGTTGCACACAATACCAAAGCCCAGCTAAGCCAAGCAGGGGTCAGCTCATGGACACAAAGGCGTTTTATTAGGTGAAATATGTGCTCCCATCTCTGCTGCCATTTAGGTTGACATTAAGGTCCAGCCACACTAGCTGATGGTGCAGGGATGCCTTTGACAGGAGATTTTAATACCTTTATTGCTGCCAATCAGAACACCCAGTTGAGTCAATTCTTGGGCTCTGCAGTTTATGCAGAAGAACAGATGATCCTGCAATACCTATCTGAATCTCCTAAATATACAGAACAAGGAATCACACAGCCTAGATGATTCTACCTAAAACATAAGGTCTGATCACCTGAGCTTACAACGGTCTTTGGATCTCCCCAACTCCTTTAGAACATGGGATACCACCCTTTCATACAGTTCAAGCTAGCAATGCCTGGTGCTTGTGCCTAATGTTTGGAGCTGGGCCAGCAGCCTCTGTGTCTAACTTTCCTCCATTAGAGCTTATTCATGCTTCCTATCCAAGTTTTCAAAGCCTTCAGTCTTAATACAGTACTTCTCAGAAGCCATAGTTTGTGGTCTAAGCTACGTGTACCACACCCTGAGGTAAAACTTCCAGGCCACATTAAAACATGGGTGTACATAATTTCCAGAAATTTCTATGGGAAGTTGTTCCACCTGGGTATAGAAGTGGCATACAGTCTTTAATATTATAATTATAAGCTCTTTGAAGTCCTCACATTATGGAATAAAAAAAGACCAATGGAGGACCAGAGTCAGCTGGGTCACAATCATGATTGAACTTAATGAACATCATTCCACAGAAAACAGTTTCCAAACAAGAAGCAAGGATGAAGTGTGAAGCATAGAGGACGAATGACTCTGTGACTGATGAGGTTATTCATGCATTCAACAAATATTTATTCACAGTTTACTATGACCCCAGCACTGTTCTAGGCTCTGGGTGAGACAGAAATCACTGCCCACATGGAGATTAGAATCTACTTCCAAGAAAGCTTCCTGATAGAGGAGACATTTGAACTAGGAGGGAACTGTTGCGTATACCGCACAACGGGGGGCACCATTCACATCGAAGTCTATGTGAATGGCAACCTCTGGAGTTGTGAAGCAGTCCCTGCGTGATGCAATGAGTTAAGCACTTGACTATTAACCAAAAGGTCAGCAGTTTGAACGCACTCGGGTACCTCAGAAGAAAGTCCTGGCCATCTGCTTCCAAAAGGTCATCTTCTTGAAACCCTATAAAGTGCAGTTCTACTCTGCACATATGAAGTCGCCATCGGTTGGAATCAACTCAACAGCAGCTAGTCTGGTTGGGTTTGGAGATTTAAAATGCACAACCCATGTGGTCTTATGCGGTGACTCTGACTTGAGTCTTGAAGGAAGATAAAGATTTTAATAGGTCCAGATGTGGGAGGAAGGCAGTTCAGATAGAGGAGAGTAGTATGTGCAAAAATGCCAACAACCATTTATTTAGTGCTGCTATTTAAATGGCTCTGGGTCTACTGCGAGGTAAATTATTGTGAATTGGGTTACACAACCAGATCACTCCTTCAGTCACGGAATTCAAAAAATAATTATTGACCCCCCAACCATATCCCAGGCTCCACTATAAAAATGTACCAGTGAACAAATCTGAAATGATCCCTAACCTCATGCCATTCACAGTCCAGTGGAGATGACATGCCGAATAAATAATCCCGAGAGTGATGAGCATTTCAAAATAGAGTGCCAGCACTTGCTGTTGTTTTTAGTTGCCATTAAGTTGGCTCTGACTCATGGTCACCTTCTGTATAACAGAATGAAACTTTGCCCAGTCCTGCACCATCTTCATGGTTGTTGGCGTGTTTGAGTCCATTGTTGTGGTTAAAATGTTCATCCAGCTCATTGAGGGTTTCCCTCATTTTCACTGGCCCTCTACTTCACCATACCTGATGTCCTTTTCTAGCAACAGGTCTTTCTTGATGACATGTCCAGGAGTTGAATAAATCAAGTGAAAAATAAAGTCTTGCCATTCTCACTTCTAAGGAATATTCTGGCTGTACTTATTCCAAGACTGACTCTTCAGAGAGCTAATAACACGGAGAACATTATCTAGTCTAGGTACTTAGGAGACTTTCGTGATGGGAGAGGGAGGAAGGAATGGGATAAATACATCGGAGAAGGGCTGGATTTGGATTATTTAAGAAATCAAGTATCCACAGAAAAAACAAATCAGGAACATCTTAAAGGAAAGTGGGCAGCATGACTAAAAGACATTTGGTACACCAGCTTCTTGCTAATTCTGGATATGGGACCTCCGTTGGAATGTTTTAGGGGAAAGGGTAACCTTAGCATGCATCCCTCTAACTGACGGTGTGGGCATCAGTATAAGGATTGCCAAATAATAAGAGAACTGATTTGGGAATATTAACCATTCCTGAGAGTCTGTCTTGACTTTTCTTCTCTTGGAAACCTCCAGGCAGAGGAATCCCACAAACAACCTCTCTAAGGAGTAAATGAGGGGTCCACTGATAAACGAGAACTGGAGAGAGGATGTGATGTGCTAGTGCGTAAATTATGGACTGTGGCTGATTTCTGAGGTCAGACTTCGCTGAAGATGTCTAACATATGATCCAGAAGCCAGAAGAATACACCACATTTTATTTATGTAGGCAAATTAACCTCAAAGTACAGCATCTCCTAAGGAGGTTTGGGGAAGGCGTTCTATAGTAAACAGATGCAACAACAGGGCATCGGTTCAGAAGGAGAACCCCAAACACCTTAGAACAATGGTGCTCAAGCTTTAGCTTGTACCAGACCTCCTGGGAGGGGGAGCAGGGAGCTTGTAGAAATGCAGATTCTTGAGCCCCCCTCCCAGAGTTTCTGAGTCAGGAGGTTTGGGGCGGGGCCTAAGAGTTTGCATTTCTTCCAAGTTGCCTGGTGATACGGAGGCTGCTGGACCACATTTTCATAACCACTGTCCCTGCACGTATTTTGAGGTCTTCCAGGGTCTGGCCCCAAATCTGTTGTCTACACTTCTTTGGCATGGTTCAGTTCCCCATTATGCACCTGACCTTCCCAGCAAACTGAGATCTTTTTACATGCCCAGAACATGCCATTAATGAGACAACTGCTATATATTTGTGTACTCTGTTACCTCCACCTTTAACTCCTCATCACTGCCTCATGTAAGCCTCCAAAGACCAGCTTAAATACTGCCTTGTCCACTAAGGCTTCTCTGACCCCTTTATTCAGAATTCAGTTTTCAAATTCAACTATTCTTCTGTGCGCTTATCTCCCTTGGTAGATTATCATTTCTCTGAAGATAGGTACCTTGTCATTGAGGCATTCATTCAATAAAAATGTATGAGGTACCAATTACGTATATGGGTCTGGGCCTGGCTCACAGCTAAGGTTGTAATAAAAAAAGATAGAAGCTCTATAACTTCCAGAATCTTATCTCATGGGGAGAAAGACAAGTAAACTGGTAAATAGAATATAGAGTAATAAGTACTAAAAGTTGATTGTGGGAGCACACGGAAGGATATCTAACCCAAGGTTCGCTGGTCCAGGAAACACTTTCCAGAATAAATGATTCTTTTCAGACACGTGAACGGTAAATGGGATTTAATGGCAAAAGGCATAGGAAGAAAAAAGCAAGGAAAGGGAAACGGTGAACCAGGATAGAGGTGAGAAAGAAGGTAAAACTGAAGAATCAAATCTGAGGAGATAATGGATGAGAGATGAAGGTGGGAAGAGGGCTGGTTTTATCTTGTGGTGGTCCTGAAGCGCCATGTGTAGTAGTCTGAGTCCAATCAGGAGATAGAAACCACAGGGTAGGTTAAACAGGGGAAATTAGAGGCAATACACTGATAACTGACACACCACATCAGAAATTTAGACTTTATCCATGAGGATTTTGAGCAGGGAAGTGACAAGACCAATTGCAAATAGTAGATACTCAATAGATTTGAAGTGAACTCTTTCTTCTCACTACATGCTCAAGAAGGAAAAAAAAAATTGTTCTTTCAACAAATGATTACTCTCTGATTTTAATTTCCTAAACAATCTACTATACACACCACCACCACCAACAACAACAATGACAGCAATTTGTACCAAGTTTAGAACATACTTCCCACCTAAAGCTATATACCAGATTCAGGATTGGGCAAAGAGCAACTGGAAGTTTCTCAAGCCAAGCCTCAAGGAAGTTCATCCAACATTCCCAATTGCAATGAAACCCCAAATCTAAAAAAGGCAATTTGTGCAGTGCCCATTATGGTTTTATTATGGAAGTTTCTACACAGCTGTGGTTTGGGTCCTCCCAGTGCTCAAGAAGTGATGAGTCACAGAGAATGAGTGTGCATGCATTATTCCATAAGACTGACCATATAATATATTTATATGTGATACTTAATTAAGACCCTTTATCGTAAACATGTATTCAATTTAGATATATATATGTGTGTGTGTGTATTTTGTATACAGAAAGTTTTGTGGAATAGAGAATAACCCCTCTTTATGTATTTTAAAGGCTTAAAACAACTGAAATTCACTCTATTCTGCCCCTTTTAGGAGCCCTGGTGGTACAGTGGTTAAGCGTTCAGCTGCTAACCTAAAGGTCAGCCATTCACACCTACCAGCTGCTCCTCGGGAGAAAGATGTGGCAGTCTGCTTCCATAAAGATTTACAGCCTTGGAAACCCTATGGGGCAGTTCTACCCTGTCCTATAGGGTCGCTATGAGTCAGAATCAACACGACAGCAATGGGTTTGGTTTGGGGTTTTGGTTGCCCTTTTATAGTACTTGTTTTGCTTATACTAGGAATACAGTGGTAAGGAAATGTGGTGAGAGCCTTCACCAGAAGTTAGATTTCTTTATCTGGCTGAGAGGGGAAAATAGAAAACGGCTTAGAGTAGGAAAAAATCAATAATTTCTATGTTTGAGACCACTAAAAATTTTGTAGGGCCTTTGGATGTTTAAAAGATGACTTTCGACAACACTCCCTTTGGCACTTTTGATTCTCCTCCAGCCTCTAAATTGGTCTTCTCATTCTTCTTATCCTATTCTTACTCCCTAAATGTGCCATGTTCTAAGGTTTCAGTTTCATCCTCTTCTTTTATTGTTCAATACTCTCCCTTCTGTATGCTGTCAAACATGCCTATGGATTTAACCACCAAATACAAATTCCCAGCTTTTGAACTCCAGTTCCATATTTTCAACTGCCTATTTATGATAGGGAAACCCTGGTGGCGTAGTGGTTAAGAGCTATGTCTGCTAACCAAAAGGCCGGCAGTTCGAATCCACCAGGCACTCCTTGGAAACTCTATGGGGCAGTTCTACTTTGTCCTATAGAATCGCTAAGAATCAGAATCAACTCGACAGCAAAGGTTTTTTTTATTTATGATAGACTGAATTATTCTTCCCAATTCCTTACTCCTTCCCTGTTAAAGAATCCATGTCCTTTGCCACGTGGATTATGCAAGGCCTCCCGCTAGAATAGGTGGAGTATATTTCCCCATCATTTTGATGTTGGGCTGTGCCATGTGACTTATTCTGACCAATGGAATGTTAGTGATCATGAAACGAGAAGTCTTAAATGAGCTCGCACTACGTGGTGGTTTGGCCTAATGTACTTCTGCGATTGCTAGGAGAAGAATGTACCTTATGTAGCCACTAGTCCCAGAAGACTATTGAATATTAGCAAAGAATATTGACTATACCATGGACTGACAAAAGCATGAACAAATCAATCTTAGTAGAAATATAACCAGAATGTTCCTTAGAAGTGAGGATGGTGAGACTTTGGCTCACTTACTTTAGACACGTCATCAGGAAAGACCAATTGCTAGAAAAGGACATTATGTTTGGTAAAGGAGGGGGCCAATGAAAATGAGAGAACCCTCAGTGAGATGGATTGACACAATAATCACAACAGTGGACTCAAACATACCAATCATTATGAAGATGGTACAGGACCTGGCAATATTTTGTTCTGTTATATTTAAGGTCACCATGAGTCAGAGCTGACTTGAGAGTAATAACAACAGTCCCGGAATGAGACACCTGGCAAAGACCTTGTCTGCAGCCTGACCAGATTATACCAGCTAAGCTCTAGCTGATCCATAGATCATACGTGAGAAAAAGAAAAGTTTCTTGTTGTAAGCCATTAGTTTTCAGAATTGTTTGTGCTGTGGCATTATTAGAGTAGCAATAGCTGACTAGTGCCTAATTGGATCTCTCAATCTGGAGTTAATATAAGGATTTCAAATTCAACACTGAATTTGTGTCATTCCCTCCAATCTCGTGCTTCTTTCCTTTTCACTATACTTCATTTCTTTCTTCATTCACTAATTCACATAATAGTTACTAAGCTACAGATATAGCTGGAAAAGGGTAGGAAAAACAAGTCTGCTACTGAGTTCAAGCTCTAGCTAATCCTTTAAATAAGAAATCTGAAAAGCAGCCTAGTTTTTTTCCTTTTAACTCGTCTTCATTTCTCACATGCAGTCCCTCACTACTCTTGTCAATTACACTTATAACAAAGGGGAAAAAACATATCTATTGTTTATTTTTCAAGGGAAGCTAAATTTTGGCAGCTGGAGAGGCTTTTGTTTGCATTCTCAATGTAATGGCTTTCACATACTGAAGACCATTATTAAGTATTGAGTACAGATATGCAAGCTTAGAGATAGATGCCAGGAAAGAGTAGCTAAATTGTGTTGCTTAAAAATGGAAGAGATCAACAAATTTGAAAACTTGCACGAAATGGACAAATTCCTATAAATACAGTACCTACTCAAACTAATACAAAGAGAGGTAAAAAATTTAAACGGACCCATTACAAAAAAAGAGATTGAAGATGTCATCAAAAAACTGCCAAGCAAGGAAAGCCCAGGATTAGATGGCTATACTGGAGAATTCTACCAAACATTCAGAGAAGAGTTGACACCAATCCTACTCAATCTCTTCAAAAACATAGAAGAGGAAGGAATGCTACCGAATTCTTGCTATGAAGCCAGCATAACCCTGATACCTAAACCAGGCAAACAGATCACAAAAAAAGAAAATTACAGACCAATAAAATTTTTCAACAACATTCTAGCCAACAGACTTCAGCAAACATATCAAAAAAATCATACATCATGATTAAGTGAGATTCATACCAAGATTACAAGGGTGGTTCAACATTAGAAAGTCAATATAATCTACCACATAAATAAAGCAAAGAACCATATAATAGTATCAATTAATGCAGGTGAAATTCAATAACTTTTCCTGATAAAGAACTCTCAGAAAAATAGGAGTAGAAGGGAAATTTCTCAACATAATTAAAGGTATGTATTCAAAACCAATGGTCAACATTATACTCAATGGAAAAAGGCTGAGAGCCTTCCATCTGAGAATGGGAAGGAGGCAAGGATGTCCATTATCACCACTCTTACTCAACATTGTACTGGAAGTTCTAGCCAGAGCAATAAGACGAGTAAGAGAAATAAAAAGTATCCAAATCAGAAAGGAAGAAGTAAAACTATCTCTATTTGCAGATGACATGATCCTGTACATAGAAGACCCTAAAGATTCCTCAAGAAAACCATTGGAACTAATAGAAGAATTTAGCATTGTTGCAGAGTACAAAATCAACACACAAAAAGCACTTGGGTTCCTCTACACCAACAAAAACTACTCTGAAAAAGAAATCAAGAAAACAATACCATTTACAGTAACCCCCAATTGATGAAATACCTAGAAATTACCTAACCAGGGACATAAAAGACTTATACAAAGAAAATTATAAAACACTGCTACAAAAGACTAAAAGAGACCTACAAAAACAAAAGATATCTGTGTTCATGGATTGGAAGACTGAATATAGTGAAAATGTCAGTTCTACCTAAAGTGATCTACAGATACAATGCAATCCTGATAACTATTCCCAACAACGTTCTTTACTGAAATGGAAGAACTAATGACACACCTCATATAGAAAACAAAGAAACCTTGAATAGCCAAAGCAATATTGAAGAAAAAAACAAAACAGGAGGCCTCACACTCCCTGATATCAGAACACACTATACAGGCACTATAATCAAAACAACCTGGTATTGATTCAACAATAGAATCACAGACCAGTGGAATAGAATTGAGAACTCAGAATTAAACCCAGCCACCTATGAACAACTGATTTTCCACAGGAGGCCAAAGTCCGTTCAGTGAGACAGAAACAGGCTCTTTAATACATGGAGCTGGCAAAATTGGATATCTACCTACAGAAGAACGAAACAGGGTCCATACCTCACACCATACATTAAAAACTAACTCAAAATGGATCAAAGACCTAAATGTTAAACCTGAAACCATAAAATTCCCAGGAGAAAACCATGGGACTAATCTTTTGTAAAAATAGGATAACAAACATAACAAATGCACAAATATAAGAAGAAAAAATAGACAAATGGAACCTCATAAAAATTAAAAACTTATGCTCATCAAAAGACTTTATTAAAAGGTAAATAGACCACCTACAGACTTGGAAAAAAATCTTCTGAAATGACTTATCCTCTAAGTGTCTAATCTCTAAAATCTATAGCAAGCCGCAAGAACTTAACAACAAAAAGAAAAACAATCCAAACACAAAATGGGCAAAGGACATAAACAGAACCTTCACCAAAGAGAGCATCCAAGCAGCCAACAAACATGAAAACATGTTCACAATCATTAGTCATTAGAGAGGTGCAAATCAGAACTGCAGTGAGATAACCATCTTACCCTAGCTGAAATGGCACTTATTAAAACAAAAAAACAAATAACAACAGATGTTGTTGAGAATGTGGGGAGATTGGAACTCTTATCCATTGCTGGTGGGACTGTAAATTGGGACAATCACTATGGGAAACAGTATAGAGCTTTCTCAAAAAAACTAGAAATAGAAATACCCTATAGCCCAGCAATCCCACTCTTAGGTATATACCCTAACCCCGCAAACCCATTGCCACTGAGTTGACTCTGAGTCCTAGCGACCCTAAAGGACATAGTAGAGCTGCCTCCATAGGGTTTCCAAGGCTGTTAAGTCTTTATGGAAACAGACTGCCACATCTTTCTTCCACGGAGCATCTGGTAGGTTCGAACCACCGACCTTATGATTAGCAGCTGAGCACTTAATCACTGTGCCACCAGGGCTCCTTAGGTATATACGCTAGAAACCTAAAAATAATGACAAGAACAGACATATGCACACCTATGTTCATCGCTGCTTTGTTCACAATAGCAAATAAATGGAAACAACCGAAGTACCCATCAATGGATGAAGGATAAGCGAATTGTGGTACATACCTACAATGGAATACTACACAATCATAAAGAACAATGATGAGTCCCCGAAACATATTATGATATGGGTGGACCTGGAGGGCATAATGCTAAGTGAAATTAGTCACGTATATAAAGGCAAACAAAGTACAATCCCTCTTTTATAATAAGACAGTAGATTAATATAGAGAGGCCAATGTTCATTGGTGGTTGGGTGGAGGGCAGGGGAAAGTACCCTTTAGACCATAGAGACTTGTTATTTTTGATGATGGGAAAAGTGGCACCCAATGTGGATGTAGTGGGCACAGCACAACCAAAGTAAAAACGAGTGTTTGAGCACTTATGGATGGGTATGGACATATTGGTATACAGGTAGGTACAGGTGTATACATAGGTGAGAACAGATAGAAGTATCTGTAGGTATGTATAAATGCAAATATGTGGATGAAGATACATATATTCATTGAAGACACAAATCTGGATACTCCTAAAACAAAGTCAAATAACTTACAAGATTGGTTTTCTGGATTTGAAGGCTTAGGACCATAGTCTCATGGAACAACTCAGTCAATTGGCATAACATAGTTCACAAAAATCATGATCTGCATCCTAGTGAACTGAGTAGTGTCTGGAGTCTTAAAAGCTTGTGAGCAGCCATCTGAGACACAATTATGGGTATCTACTCACCAGAAGCAAAACGGTGAGAAGATGCCAATAAGCTCAAAGAAGATACAAGTCTATACCAGCCACAACCTCATCTACCCTGAGATCAGAACTAGATAGTGCTCGGCTACCACCACTGACCATTCTGACCAGGGTCATGATAGATGGATCTGGATAGAACTGGAGAAAAACATGGAGCAGAATTCAAATTCTTCTTAAAAAAACAAAACAGACAAACTGGAACAGTAGCAAACCGAAGACTCCCTGAAACCATCACCCTGAGACACTCTTTAAACCTAGAATCGATTACATTCTCTGAGATCACGTTATAGTGAAATAGCAGAGTGGCACACGAAATAAAGGATACTACCTGTAAGATCGGTGCCCTACTTAAAAAGCATCAGTATGAGACCAAAAGGTCAACAATTACCCAAAAGCTAAGATGAGAAGATAAGGAGGCAAGGAAATTAGAGTACTGAAAATGGAACAAATAGAAAGCAGAGAATGTTGACATATTGTGATAAATATAACTAATGTCACTGAATAATTTGTATGGAAATTGTGAAATGGAAGTCTAACTTACCATTTAAAATTTCACCAAAAACTCAATAAAATATTTTTTAAAAAAGAGGAGAGATAGAAAGGCCCCAGAGTACACAACAACATGATTGAATCACAAAATAATTACACTGAGCGAGCATATCCACACCTCCCCCAACAAAAAAGAGTGCACACTATGTGATTCTATTATATATGAATTTAAAAAATGCAAACTAACCTATGAAGATAGAAAACACATCTGTAGTTTCTGGAAGCAGGATGGGGCTGGAGGAAGCGATTACGTAGGAGCATGAGAACACTTTTGGCGGTGACAGATAATTCCAAAATGGTTGCAGAAGTACCTCGACAGGGAACTACCAGAAACCCAACCTGGATTCAGAAGAGGTTGTGGAATGAGGGATATCATTGCCGACATCAGATGGATCCTGACTGAAAGCAGAGAATACCAGAAAGATGTTTACCTGTATTTTATTGACTATGCAAAGGCATTCAACTGTGTAGATCATAGCAAATTATTAATAGCGTTGTGAAGAATAAGAATTTCAGACAACTTAATTGGGCTTATGTGGAACCTGTACATAGACAAAGAAGCAGTCATTTGTACAAAACAAGTAGATACTGCTTGTACCTAGTCTACCCTGAGATCAGAAGAACTAGATGGTTCCCAGCTACCACCACTCACCATTCAGACTAGAGTCACGATAGCTGGTCCCAGGTAGAATGTGGATCTACTTCTAAAAAACAAATTGGCCAGTGAAAACCTTATGACTAGCATTGGAACATTGTCTGATATAGTGCCAGAAGATGGGCCCCTCAGGTTGGAAGGTACCCAAAATATGACTGGGGAAGCGCTGCCTCCTGAAAGTAGAGTCGGCCTTAACGACGTGGACAGAGTTAAGATTTTGGAATCTTCATTTGCTGATGTGGCATGACTCAATATGAGAAGAAACAGCTGCAAACATCCATTAATAATCAGAACGTGGAATGTATGAAGTATGAATAGAGGGAAATTGGAAGTTGTCAAAAATGAAAAGGAACACTTGAAGAGAGATATTCTAGGTATTAGAGAGCTGAAATGGAGTGGAGAAAGGACTGTTGCCAATGCTGCATCTAGATTTCTCTCGGTGTCTAATTGTTATTAACTTGGGGGCAGTCTTATAATCTTCTCGGCCATAGTGTGATTAAGTATTGTTTTGTTTTAAGGAGAATGAATTTGGATGATGCTTCAGTAGCTTTGGTCTCTTCACTGCCTTAATTAATGCACCAATTTTGTACTGGAAAATAGTACTTTGTGCTTGTTCTGGAGACACTCAAGTTCTTAGCAGTTATGTCACTGGACTTTGTTTCAAAATGAAAACATTGTTGGATTTGTATTCAAATCTGAGAAGAGATAATATCCTGGATGTTAGAGAGTAATACAGTCTTGGCTTTCACATATTCACTCATTCAATTGTTTTTAAAGGATTATTTGGGTATTACTTGCTTATAGTAAAATGTATGCTCAGATACTCACTTTGCTTCTTCCTGTACATACATCTGGGGGGTGGGGGGAGTGCTCTTGAAAACATATACACATACCTGTTCCAGCACAAACATATTCACATTTACACTCGAGTTCTATCCCTCATTTATTTTTATAACAATATTTTGAGCTACAGGAGTTATACACCTATTTTTATCACTAACATTGTGCTTCGGTAAACCACTTTTGAGTCATTGATCTATTTAAGAGAATTGAAGCTATAAAGGGACATGAAGGATAATGACAAAAAACGAGGCTGCAACAAATGTAAACAGTGTTACATGAATGAGGTGAAAACACACTAGTCAAGTCTTGTCTCTGTGAAAACCATAATTATTTTTACATTTTAAATTTGTGAATAAATGTGGCTAAGTTTAGGTCATTTATTTTTCCCTTAGAAATCATCAAAATATTTCCAGCTTTCAAGGTGGCATTTCAAGAAAACACACTCCTTAAGTGTCTGCCATAATGTTGAATGAATGAATAAATGAACTGAATTGAATAATTTGGAAAAACAAGTTGCCAGACTAACTCATGCCATAATTTGGATGAATAAACATAATCTGCCTCTCCCCAGGGCCGAGACTTCCCTATCCAAATGGTAGAGGCCATTCCAAATTGCCAGACAGGGGAGCAGGTACCAGTAAAGGGTTACCAACAAGGATACAAATAAAGGACACAGGAAACTATTCTGAGTTTATCATTTCAGCAGGTTTTAAGACATTCTTCTGATCATTTTATAAGCAGTGTTAAGAAGCAAGAAGAATGGCGAGTTGATCAGGAATTTGTATGTACCTCTTACCTTCAATGGCTGGTGATGGTCTTTATGAATTCCCTTTGTCAGGCCACAAAATCTAGGTGAACTTTTGACCCATAACAGCAGGGTCTTTTCAAATGCATCAACATCCATATGGGGATTATCAGGTTTCTTCTACGTGAGTTTTTTTTGTTATTGTTGTTTGTTTTAATCTGACTGTGGTTTGCAAAGCACGGACGTACACTTTTTTTATTAGCAATATTCATGGCATGTGACTATTTGGTGGAGAAAATGAAAAATGTAGCTGTTTACATCTAATTTCACAATATATGACTCAGGATTTCAATGTCCCTACTCTGCAAAATTTGACCTCAACGCAAGTGAAATTCCTTTGTGCTTTTTCACCAAAAGCCTGTTTTTCCTGGTTTCCCTGAAGCATCTTCCTAGCCTCAGAGATCACGCAGGTCCTCAGCCTTAACTTTGGAAGATTTAGATCACTATCAGTCGGGAACAATTTCAGCTGCAAATGTAGAAAACTGGGTTCACTGTGATAGAAACAAATAGGGTCTCATTTCCCTGACTCGACAAAAAGTCCAAAGGTAGGTGGTGACTGAGGTTGTCCCAGTGGGTCCACAGAGCTAGGGCTGACTGCCTTGTGATTCTCTTGCGCCTTATCGTTACAAGATGGCTGCTGCATCCCTAGGCGAACATCATGTTCAAGAAAGAACGAAGGCTGGTGGGAAATGGGACAATGAGAGCAGCGTTGTCCCTTTTTTTTGAGGAAAGCAAGCGCTTTCTAGGTCCCTACTTATAGTCTCTCCCAGCTGACTTCCACTTCAACTATTTGCCCAGAATTGTGTCACATGGCCAGCTTTGATGCAAAGTATCTTGGTCATCTAGAGCTGCCATAACAGAAATGCCACAAGCGGATGGCTTTAACAAAGAGAAATTTATTTTCTCACAGTCTAGTAGGTTACAAGTCCAAATTCAGGGCATGGGCTCCAGCGGAAGGCTTTCTCTCTCTCTGTCAGCTCTGGAGGAAGGTCCTTGTCCTCAATCTTCCCCTGGTCGAGGTGCTTCTCAGGCACAGGGACCCCATGTCCAAAGGACACACTCTGCTCCTAGTGCTGCTTTCTTGGTGGTATGAGGTCCCCGACTCTCTGCTTGCTTCCCTTTCCTTTTATCTCCTGGGAAATAAAAGGTGGTGCAGGCCCCACCCCAGGGAAACTCCCTTTACATTGGATCAGGGAAGTGACGTGAGTAAGGGTGGTGTTAAAATCCTACCCTCATCCTCCTAACATAAAATTACAATCACAAAATGGAGGACAACCACACAATACTGGGAATCATGGCCTAACCAAGTAGACACATATTTTTGGCAGGGACATAATTTAATCCATGACACAAAGGATGCTAGGAAAGATAGTCCCTAACTTACAACGTACTCGAGTTATGACAAGCTGCACTTACGATCGTCATTGTATCTAGAACATTGCATCTTCCTGGGAGAAAGTTATGAGAAAATGCATGCAGAGGACATGAAAAAATTGCTGCTTTATGTGAACACACTCCAAGCGTTCCATTAGGACAATGTGATGGCAAGAACGCTGAGTTTAGAACTTGATATCGCTGTTGGGGAACAGCTCACACATCATGAAGAAGGGGAATTGACAGATCAGGACTTAATGGATTTGGAAGAGAAAAGAAATGCTGAAGAAGAGAGAAATAATGAGGAAGAGGAAAGAGAGAAGTTGTCAAAAATTTTACAGTGAAAGGATTAGCTGGAGTTTTTTCTAAACTAAATCAGGGCTTCAGTTGCTTAAAAACATGGACCCAAAAGCTGATTGCTTTGCTGAAGTTGACAGGTTGGGAAGCATTGAGATGTTACCTTGAAATATACGAAGAAAAAAAAAAAGGAAAAGGACCGTACAGACAACTCTCACTGATTTTCTCACCAGAAATGCTATCCCCATTCCCAGGGATAATCCATGTGATCCAGAACCTTCCGCAACCGACAAAATGCCAACATCATCCAACTCTTCTTCACCATAGGAGTAAATTTTTATGACTTGTGTATTTTTTATGTATGTACGTGTTAAAATAAACCTGTACGTTTGTATGTAATGTTTCCAACCCCCAAGGACACATAAAGAATGGGTTTATAAAGACACTGGTAATAAAAGGCAATAAAAATGAAAACTAGAGAAAAAAATGTTTGACTTAGGTCAGAACTGACTTACGACAGAGTTGTCAGAACTGGAACCTTGTCCTAAATCAGGGATGATTATGAGTCAGAATCTACTCAAAGGCAACAATTACCTGTACTGAGCTTTGCAGACTCAGGAGAGAACATGGAGAAGGCAGCTAGGAATGAATGTTTAGAGATTCAAACTACAATGGCTACCATGACGTCTGCTAGCATTATGCTGTCTTCATAAAGGAAAGAAGAAAGAAAAGGAAAAGCAAGAGTCTTTGCAAATGGGCTGAGGTTTAAACCCAGCTTCCTAGCTATAATGAGGAGAAGCCTGGATGGCACAGCAATTTACAATCAGCTGCTAACCCAAAGGCTGACAGTTCAAACCCAGCCAGCAGTTCTGAGGAAGAAAGGCTGCTGGTGGGTTTGAACTGCCATTGGCAAACTGTTTTCATAAAGATTAAAAACCGAAACCAAACCCATTGCCATCAAGTTGATTCTTACTCATAGTGCCCGTATAGACAGAGTTGAACTGCCCCATATGGTTTCTAAGGTTGTAACCATTACTAAAGCAGACTGCCACAACTTTCTCCCGCAGAGCAGCTGCTGGGTTCGAACCACTGACTTTTCGGTTAGCAGCCAAGTGCTTAACCACTGCACTACCGGAATGTCTCTATAAAGATTACAGCCAAGAAAACCCTCTGTAACACATGGGGTCGCCATGAGATGGGGGCCTACTTGATGGCAGCTAACAACAACAACAAAGCTATATGACCTTGGGCAAGTTATTTAATGTGTCTATGCCTCAGTTTTCTCACCTGTAAAATGGGGGTAATAATAATAACTACCCCATAGGGAAACTGTGAGAATAAAATATTATGATCCATGCAAAAAGCTAAGCCCAAAAACTTAGTATTCACTCAGGGCCACTACCACATCCCCCTTCCTACTAATATTACTCATACTACTACTACTACTACTGCTACGGATAATTTCATTATTACTACTACCTGTGAAAATATTTCTAAATTTTAGATAAGGCATTCTGAAAATGCTACAATGTATAGAATTCTACAAACGCCCTTCCTTCTTGGTCTCTTCCCTTTTGATCATTCGGATCAGGATATTATTGCAAATGTCTAAAGAATCATCTATAAACTTGGAGCCCTGGTGGTGCAGTGGTTAAGAGCTTGACTGCTACCCAAGGTTGGCAGTTCAAATCCACCAGCAGCTCCCTGGAGACCCTATGAGGCAGTTCTACTCTGTCCTATAGGGTTGCTATGAGTCTGAATCAACTCGATGGCAATGGGTTTTTTTTTTTGGTTTGGTTTTAACCTCGGGATTTCATCCATCCACTCAATCAACAAAGATTTATTGGACACCTGCTGTGTGCCAGGGCTGCTGCTAAATACTGAGGATACAGCGGTGACCAAAAATAGACAAAGTCCCTGTCTGCATAAACGGGACAATCTAACTGGTGGGACAGACACGAAACAGATAATCATGACCATAAAAGCATAATTAAAACTGTGCTCAATTTATAAAAACTGGGGTTTCCCTCTTTTACAAAAAAAGCAAAGCAATGCTTTTTAAAATTCCAGAAATTGGGTAATTTTTAGACATCTGTAAAAGTTATTTTGAAACTCTCAACTTGAAACTCTTTGCCTGCTTTTGCACTAAGGGAATTTGGAAAATTAATTCCTGTACCTTGTTAGGAATGTATTTCTTTTTGGAGCATATGAGAATGTATTTCCTGCAACTGAAAATTAATGTAAGATGTTGGCTGCCCTGGAATGGAGCAACCAACCGTATGAAATCATTTTGCGGTTTGATACTCCATTATTAGCCAGAGGAGTTTCCACCCCCCATCCCCCCCTCCCCGCCCCCCAACCTTATGCCACTGCAAATAGCAATTAGTTCAAGTAAAAAAGATTACAGCCAGGTGCACTGTTTGAAGTTTTTGTGCTTTTTTCTTTTAGTTGCGGTGGGGGTGAGAGGGTGCGTGGGCGGGTGTCAGGGAGGAGAAATCCCTTTTGTTAAGTATTTGCAGTCTGTGGGCATCCTGGTAATTCAACAGGCATCCGTGGAATCTTAGGGCATTGGGACCTTTTATGTTTAACCATCAAGCTCTAACCTCAAGGGCGTTTGCTGTGGAGAGCGATGGAAGCTGGGAGGCTTACTCACTGATGTGCAAAATGACATGATCCTCTTAAGAGCTGGAATTGAGTTTCATTAGATGAAAGGCAAGGGCCCGGTTGAGCTTAATATCTCATAAAAGAATCCAAGAGATGTTTAATAGAAATTGAATTACCTTTTCACAGATGCTTAAGATGTGTCAAATAAAGTATGTTTGCATGATGGCCCTTTTACATCCCCAAACAGCAGATGAACAAATATCTGTTACCTTCCCCTTTCCACTTTGTTTTATTATTTTGAGAGCTCTTTAAAATTCTTGGTGTACTACTTACAACAATCAACCAACTTGACCTCATTGACTTATACAGAACTCTCCACCCAACTGCTGCAAAATATACTTTTTTTTCTAGCGCACATGGAACATTCTCTAGAATAGACCACATATTAGGGCATAAAACAAATCTTTGCAGAATCCAAAACATCGAAATATTACAAAGCATCTTCTCAGACCACAAGGCAATGAAGCTAGAAATCAATAACAGAAAAACTAGGGAAAAGAAATCAAATACTTGGAAAATGAACAATACCCTCCTGAAAAAAGACTGGGTTATAGAAGACATCAAGGAGGGAATAAGGAAATTCTTAGAAAGCAATGAGAATGAAAATACTTCCTATCAAAACCTCTGGGACACAGCAAAAGCAGTGCTCAGAGGCCAATTTATATCGATAAATGCACACATACAAAAAGAAGAAAGAGCCAAAATCAGAGAACTGTCCCGACAACTTGAGCAAATAGAAAGTGAGCAACAAAAGAATCCATCAGGCACCCGAAGAAAACAAATAATAAAAATTAGAGCTGAACTAAATGAATTAGAGAACAGAAAAACAATTGAAAGAATTAACAAAGCCAAAAGCTGGTTCTTTGAAAAAATTAACAAAATTGATAAACCATTGGCTAGACTGACTAAAGAAAAACAGGAAAGGAAACAAATAACCCGAATAAGAAACGAGAAGGACCACATCACAACAGAACCAAATGAAATCAAAAGAATCATATCAGATTACTACATAAAATTGTACTCTAACAAATTTGAAAACCTAGAAGAAATGGATAAATTCTTGGAACAACACTACTTACCTAAACTAACACATACAGAAGTAGAACAACTAAATAGACCCATAACAAAAAAAGAGATTGAAATGGTAATCAAAAAACTCCCAACAAAAAAAAGTCCTGGCCCAGATGGCTTCACTGCAGAGTTCTACCAAACCTTCACAGAAGACTTAACACCATTACTATTGAAGGTATTTCAAAGTATAGAAAAAGACGGAATACTACCCAACTCATTCTATGAAGCTACCATCTCCCTGATACCAAAACCAGGTAAAGACATTACAAAAAAAGAAAATTTTAGACCTATATCCCTCATGAACATAGATGCAAAAATCCTTAATAAAATTCTAGCCAACAGAATCCAACAACACATCAAAAAAATAATTCACCCTGATCAAGTGGGATTTATACCAGGTATGCAAGGCTGGTTTAATATCAGAAAAACCATTAATGTAATCCATCACATAAATAAAACAAAAGACAAAAACCACATGATCTTATCAATTGATGCAGAAAAGGCATTTGACAAAGTTCAACACCCATTTATGATAAAAACTCTCACCAAAATAGGAATTGAAGGAAAATTCCTCAACATAATAAAGGGCATATATGCAAAGCCAACGGCCAATATCACTCTAAATGGAGAGAACCTGAAAGCATTTCCCTTGAGAACGGGAACCAGACAAGGATGCCCTTTATCACCGCTCTTATTCAACATCGTACTTGAAGTCCTAGCCAGGGCAATTAGGCTAGACAAAGAAATAAAGGGTATTCAGATTGGTAAGGAGGAAGTAAAGCTATCACTATTTGCAGATGACATGATCGTATACATGGAAAACCCTAAGAAATCCTCCAGAAAACTACTGAAACTAATAGAAGAGTTTGGAAGAGTCTCAGGATATAAAATAAACATACAAAAATCACTTGGATTCCTCTACATCAACAAAAAGAACACCGAAGAGGAAATAACCAAATCAATACCATTCACAGTAGCCCCCAAGAAGATGAAATACTTAGGAATAAATCTTACCAAGGATGTAAAAGACCTATACAAAGAAAACTACAAAGCTCTACTACAAGAAATTCAAGAGGACATACTTAAGTGGAAAAACATACCCTGCTCATGGATAGGAAGACTCAACATAGTAAAAATGTCTATTCTACCAAAAGCCATTTATACATACAACGCACTTCCAATCCAAATACCAATGTCATACTTTAAGGGAATAGAGAAACAAATCACTAATTTCATATGGAAAGGAAAGAATCCCCGGATAAGCAAAACATTACTGAAAAAGAAGAAGAAAGTGGGAGGCCTCACCCTACCTGATTTCAGAACCTATTATATAGCTACAGTAGTCAAAACAGCCTGGTACTGGTACAACAACAGGCACATAGACTAATGGAACAGAATTGAGAATCCAGATATAAATCCATCCACGTATGAGCAGCTGATATTTGACAAAGGACCAGTGTCAGTCAATTGGGGAAATAATAGTCTTTTTAACAAATGGTGCTGGCATACCTGGATATCCATTTGCAAAAGAATGAAACAGGACCCATACCTCACACCATGCACAAAAACTAACTCCAAGTGGATCAAAGACCTAAACATAAAGACTAAAACGATAAAAATCTTGGAAGAAAAAATAGGATCTACCCTAGGAGCCCTAATACAGGGCATAAACAGAATACAAAACATTACCAAAAATGATGAAGAGAAACCCGATAACTGGGAGCTCCTAAAAATCAAACACCTATGCTCATCTAAAGACTTCACCAAAAGAGTAAAAAGACCACCTACAGACTGGGAAAGAATATTCAGCTATGACATCTCAGACCAGCGCCTGATCTCTAAAATCTACATGATTCTGTCAAAACTCAACCACAAAAAGACAAACAACCCAATCAAGAAGTGGGCAAAGGATATGAACACACATTTCACTAAAGAAGATATTCAGGCAGCCAACAGATACATGAGAAAATGCTCTCGATCATTAGTCATTAGAGAAATGCAAATTAAAACTACGATGAGATTCCATCTGACACCAACTAGACTGGCATTAATTCAAAAATCACAAAATAATAAATGTTGGAGAGGCTGCGGAGAGACTGGAACTCTCATACACTGCTGGTGGGATTGTAAAATGGTACAACCACTGTGGAAATCCATCTGGCGTTATCTTAAACAGTTAGAAATAGAACTACCATACAAACCAGAAATCCCACTCCTCGGAATATACCCTAAAAATACAAGACCCTTCACACAAACAGATATATGCACACCCATGTTTATTGCAGCTCTGTTTACAATAGCAAAAAGCTGGAAGCAACCAAGACGTCCATCAACGGACGAATGGGTAAATAAATTGTGGTATATTCACACAATGGAATACTACGCATCGGTAAAGAACAGTGACGAATCTCTGAAACATTTCATAACATGGAGGAATCTGGAAGGCATTATGCTGAGCGAAATGAGTCAGATGCAAAAGGACAAATATTGTATAAGACCACTATTATAAGATCTTGAGGAATAGAAAAAACAGAAAAGAACACATACTTTTGTGGTTACAAAGGGGGGAGGGAGGGAGGGAGGGAGGGAGAGGGCTTTTTATTGATCAATCTGTAGATGGGAACTGCTTTGGGTGAAGGGAAAGACAACACTCAAAACAAGGAAGGTCAGCCTAATTGGACAGGATTAAAAGTAAAGAGGTTTCCGAGATAAAATGAAAGCTTCAAAGGATAGCGAAGCAGGGGCTGGGGTCTGGGGAACTTGGTTTGAGAGGACTTCTAAATCAATGGGCAAAACAATTCTATTATGAAAACACTCTGCATCTCACTTTGAATTGTGGCACCTGGGGTCCTAAATGCCAACAAGCAGCCATCTAAAATACATTAATTGGTCTCAACCCACCGGGAGCAAAGGCAAAGGAAGAACACCAAGGTCACACGACAACTAAGAACCCAAGAGACAGAAAGGGCCACTTGAACCAGAGACCTACAATATCCTGAGACCAGAAGAACAAGTTGGTGCCCGGCCACAATCGATGTCTGCCCTGTCAGGGAGCACAAGAGACAACTCCTGAGGGAGCAGGAGACCAATGGGATACAGACCCCAAATTCTCATTAAAAGACCACACCTAATGGTATGATTGCGACTAGAGGAATCCCAGAGACAATGCTCCCCAGAACTTCTGATGGCACAGGACAGGAACCAACCCCGAAGACAAATCATCAGGCATGAAAAGGACTGGTCAGTGGGGGGGAGAGAGATACTGATGAAGAGTGAGCTAATTAAATCAGGTGGACACGGGAGAGTGTGTTGGCAACTCTTGACTGGAGGGGGGATGGGAAGATAGAGAGAGAGGGAAGAAGGTAAAATTGGCACGAAACGAGAGACTGTAAGGGCTGACTCAATAGGGGGAGAGCAAGTGGGAGAAGGGAGTAAGATGTATGTAAACCTACATGTGACAGACTGATTGGAATGGTAAATGTTCACTTGAAGCTTAATAAAAATTAAAAAAAAAAAAAAAAATTCTTGGTGTAAAAATACACATAGGTTTTGAAAATTAGAATTGAATGAAAAGAAATAAACTGAGAAACAGATATTAGAGAGGCTCCTCCAAGGTCCTAACTGCTTCCAGGGTGTTGTTTTTTGCATTGGTCTCCACAACTCCCTCGGCAAGACCAAACCAGCTGGCCATAGAATAAGCTCTGACTCATGGCGACCCCATGTGTCTCAGAGCAGAAGGATGTGCTCCGAGGGGTTTCCTATGGCTGATTTCTCAGATGTAGATCACCAGGCCTTTCTTCCAAGGTGTCTCTGGGTAAACTCAAACCTTCAACCTTTTAAGTTAATGGTTTGAAACCCCCAGGGACTCCCCAGGAGGACAGGGCAACCTAAAGTCTTAGACCCTGGGTACAGAATGAGAAGTGGTCTGTAGTCTCAGACTGGCTCTACCCAGAGTTAATCCTGGGCATCTCAGTTTCCTGATTCATTAAATCACAGAAACATCAGCAGCCTGTCTTGCTCTCAGTATCATCATGAGGACCAAACAAGACACGGGAAGCATCAGTATTTCTCTGAAGCAGAACTTCAACTATACGATGCCAGGACAGTGATAGATTGCGTCCTCTTGTGACGACATGAGCTATATGTCATCAGGACTCTTTCTTTGTGCTAGAAACTTGAGGCACAAGGTCTTACTAGTTTCTGGTCCAATTGTAAATCCTAACCACATAAAAAATACATTAAAACAAGTTAAGAATAATCTAATCTATAGAGAAGTATAAGATCAACCACTTCCAAGTAGGTAAAGAAAACCAAAAACCAAACCCAGTGCTGTTGAGTCAATTCTCAAAGCGACCCTATAGGACAGAGTAGAACTGCCCCATAGAGTTTCCAAGGAGCACCCGGCAGATGTGAACTGACAACCCTTTGGTTAACAGCCACAGCACTTAACCACTATGCCACCAGGGTCTCCAGTATGTGAAGAAGCATGGATTAATTCAGAACAGAGGCTTACCCTCATGTAATAGCAAAATCTGGAGCCAGGCGGTAATGGTCTCAAACCCAACTCTTCCACCTCAGTTTCCTCATCTGTAAAATGGGGACAGTAATACCTAACTCACAAAGAAATTATGAAGGTTAATTCAAATATTCTCTATAAAACACTTCAACTCGTTATGAATAGCTACCTGTAACAGAAAATTCAAAATAATAACAGCTTAACCACAGTGGTTCAATTGCACAGGTAAAAGATGCATGCAGATAGCAGATGGCAGCTAATATGCTGGGTCCGTGAAGTCCCAGGGAGCCAGGGATCTGCTATCTTTCAGCTTTGGTGTCTTACAGCTAGACTGCGTCTTTATGATACCCATAAATGGCTTCATTGCAAGTGCCAGGAATAGAGAAAAGGGCTTTCTTCAAATGTCCGTCCACCTTTTAAAAAGCTCTTTTGAAAGTCCTTCCTAACATCTTTTGTTACGGTTATTGGCTAGAACTTGGTCACATGGCCACACACAGTTGTAAGGAAGCCTTTAGCCATCCAGTTAATTCCGACACATAGTGCCCCTATAGGACAGAGTAGAACTGCCCCATGAGGTTTCCATGGCTGTAATCATTGTGGAAGCAACTGCCACATCTTCCTCCCAGCACCTGGTGGGTTCCAACTGCCGACTTTTAGGTTAGCAGCCAAGCACTTTAAATACTGCACCACCAAGTCTCCTTCCAACTGCAAGAGAGACTGAGAAATGTAGACTTTTACATTGTGACCCTCAACAAAATGGAGTTTCTGTTAGTAACGAAGAAGGGGAACTTGAGCATTGGTAGGTAAACAGCAGTCCCTGCCATAGGGCCCAGCCCAACGCAAGTGCCCTGTTAATGGTAGTTGCTGTTGTTGTTACACTCTGTGTGACCAATGAAATAATATAACTGATTTCAGAAACTCAAATGCTTGAACTCATGTAGTTGTTTTTGTTAAGTGCTGTCAAGTCAGTTCTGACTCATAGTGACCCTATGTACACCAGAACAAAACACTGCCTAGTCCTATGCCATCCTCACAATCGTTGTTATGCTTGACCTGATTGATGCAGCCACTTTGTCAATCCATCTTGTCGAAGGTCTTCCTCTTTTTCAATGACCCTCTACTTTACCAAGCATGATGTCCTTCTCCAGGGACTGGTCCCTCCCGATAACATGTCCAAAGTATGTGAGATGAAGTCTCGCCATCCCCGCTTCTAAGAAGCATTCTGGCTGTACTTCTTCCAAGAGAGATTTGTTGATTCTTCTGGTAGTCCAGGGTATATCCAATATTCTTCTCCAACAACATAGTTCAAAGGCATCAATTCTTCTGTAGTCTTCCTTATTCATCATTCAGCTTTCATATGCATATGACTGAAAACACCATGGCTTGGGTCAGGGTCATCTTAGTCCTCAAAGTGACATTTTTTATTTTTAACACTTTAAAGAGGTCTTTTGTAGCAGATTTGCCCAGTGCAATACATTGTTTGATTTCTTGACTGCTTTTTCTGTGGGCGTTGATTATTGTCCAAGGAAAATGAAATCCTTGACAACTTTAATCTTTTCTCCATTTATCATGATGTTGCTTATTGGTCCAGTTATGAGGATTTTTGTTTTCTTTATGTTAAGGTGTAATCTATACTGAAGGCTGTAGTCTTTGATCTTCATCAGTAAGTGCTTCAAGTCCTCTTCACTTGCAGCAAGCAAGATTATGTCATCTGTATATTGCAGGTTGTTAGTAAATCTTCCCCTAATTCTGATGCTGTGTTCTTCTTCATTTAGTTCAGCTTCTCAGATTTTTTGCTCAGCATACAGATTTAATAAGTATGGTGAAAGGATACAGCCCTGACCCACACCTTTTCTGATTTTAAAGCACACAGTATACCCTTGTTCTGTTCGAAGAACTGCCTTCTGGTCTATGTATAAGTTCCTCATGAGCACAATTAAGTGTTCTGAAATTCCCATTCTTGGCAATGTTATCTATAATTTGTTATGATCCACATAGTTAAATGCCTTTGCATTGTCTATAAAGCACAGGTAAACATCTTTCTGGTATTCTCTGTTCTCAGCCAAGATCCGTCTAACATCAGCAGTGAGAACCCTGTTCCAGGTCCTCTTCTGAATCCAGCTTGAATTTGTCAGTTCCATGTCCACGTACTGCTCTAACTGCTTTTGAAATATCTTCAGCAAAATTTTACTTGTGGGTGCTAACACTGATATTGTTTGATAATTTCCATATTCTCTTGGATCACCTTCCTTTGGAATGGGCACAAATATGGATTTCTTCCAGTCAGTTGGCCAGATAGCTGTCTTCCAAATTTCTAGGCATAGAGAAGTGAACGGTTCCAGCATTGCATCTATGTGTTGAAACATCTCAATTAGTATTTTGTCAATTCTTGGAGCCTTGTTTTTCACCAGCGACTCAGTGCAGCTTGGACTTCTTCCTTCAATACCATTGGATCTTGATCATATGCTACCTCCTGAAATCATTGAATGTTGACCAATTCTTTTCAGTATAGCAACTCTGTGTATTCCTTCATCTTCTTTTAATGCTTCCTGCATCGTTCAGTATTTTGCCCATAGAATCCTTCAATATTGCAACTGAAGAGTTGAATTTTTTTCTTCAGTTCTTTCAGTTTGAGAAATGCCGAGAACTCATATATGCCTCCAAATGGGTGTTGCCCTGCTAAAGTTGTAACCAGCAGAGACTATAGATGAAATGCTGTGGTGCTGGTTTTTATTTAATTTCCATCCTTAGGGCTAACCCTATTCAATTGTTAAGGAAATTATTTTTTAGCTCTTAGGGCTAGTGAAACAAAGGCACAGGTCCGGATCCTCAAGGTGATCACAAACAAATGTTGGAGGCAGACAGTAGAGCATCACAATTCACTGTGAACAAAGGTAAACCCTAGGGTCCAGGAGTGCATGGGGGAAATAACTTGGCCTTTGAGGGGTGGGGAATTAATTCCAGGAGAAAAGATAACTGAGCTGATCCTGAAGGACATGTTGTGAAAATATAGGTAGAAGAGAAGAAGAGCCTCAGAGGTTGAGGAAGCAGCATTCCCAAAGGCCCAGACACTAGTGACAACACTTTAGAGGAAACTTCAGTACATGGATTCGATATGGCTTTAAGAGCCCGCAGCACATCATCTCACATATTCTCAGTGGAGAAAATTTTCATCCTTTGCGCATTGATTTGACTTTCTGAAGCAGCCAAAGTCTTTGGGAGCTAAGGGATGTCATCGAAGTGGGCAACTGAGATGGGTATTACTAATGTAAGGCAAAATTAAGATTGGGAACAAAAGCGATGGGACTAACATTCTTGTGTAATTCAAAGCATAATTAAAAAACAACTCCCCTCAAAAAGAGCAGAAAAGTTTGTATAAGCCCCCAAGGCGAGCCCTTGAGAGGGGACAGGTTAAGATGAATTGTCTGTTAAAGTGTTACATATTATTGTGGATATACTTGTGATACACAGAGTAGGAAAAAGAAAGCCCTGGTATAAATTTAAATTGTGGGCCAAATGTTAAAAAAAATCTTACCTTCATTTACTCTTTTAAAAAATATTGATTTTTCCACGGAGCTTTTTATTTTAATCATTCATTAAAATATGTTCATGAATATAGATTGGCCTTTTAAGGAAATGTGGAGTTTGCTGAGTTCTACCTCCCAGACTTCAGAATATTCAGAAAAGGGGACCATTTTAGTCTTCTCCTTCTGTTCTTAGATCTAATAAGTCACTTTGTTTTAATTAACTCTTAAATGTGTCCTCTCATCTCTATCCCCACTGCCATTGTCTTGGTTCAAGCATTTATAAACCCTGATCTAACTCAGCAATTAACTTTCCAACTGATTTTCCTATGTCTCTTCTCCTTCTTTCCCTAGTCTATTCCAAACACAGCCAGAGTGATCTTTCCAAAAGGAAAATGGACAGATTTTTCTCCTTTGCTTAAAGCTCCCCAAAGAATCCCTAGCATGGGTTTACTAAACATCTGCAATCCTTCCATTTGAAGAAGTCTTCAGCACGATGGCCTCCCCACATTCCCAACCTCATCTCTTCTTACCCCAACTTTTCCTTCACAGTTCCACTAACGGAGGCTTCTTTTTTTTTTTTTGGCTTTAACAAACAGAAGTTTATTCTAGTAGTCTAGTATTTCTAGACTACTCAAATTCAGGGCATCAGGCTTCCTCTGTTGGCTCTGAAGGAAGGTCCTTGTCATCAATCTTCCCCTGGACCAGGAGCTTCTCCGAGCAGGAACCACAGATCCAAAGGACGTGCTCTGCTCCCGGCGCTGCTTTCTCGGTGGTATGAGATCCTTGAAATGGAGGCTTCCTGACGTCTCTTTTTGCTCCTGAGCCCAACATTTAATCTTTCAGCAAACCCTGTCAACTCAGCTCAGAGCACCTCTTTGATCCATCCACTTGTGACTGCTTCCACTGCTGCCACCTTCATCTAAACCAAGGTCATCTCTAGCCTGAATGACTATGGTAATCTCTTAATTAGTCTTTCTGCTTCATCTTTCTCCCCCTACGGTCAAGATGTAAGGTAGTTGTAAATAAAAAAAATAGGATCACATAATTCCCCTATTTGTTGTTGTAATTAGTTGTCAAGTTGATTTGACTCGTAGTGAGCCCATGTGACAAAGTAGAACCGCCCCATAAGGTTTTCTGGACTATGATCTTTACAGGAGCCAATCGTCAGGTCTTTCTCCTTCAGAGAGGCTGAGTGAGTTTGAACCACCAACCTTTCAGTTACCTGTTGAGCTCTTAACCATTGAGCCACCAGGGCTCCTTCATTTCCCTGTTTAGAAACATGCATTCATTTCCCATCCTACTTACATTCCAAAGTAGAGGTGACAGGACCCCACATGACCTGTCCTCTGGTTGTCTAGTTCACTTCTCTACAGCCAGATTGGTGTCCTTGCTGTTCCTTTAACATGGCCAAAGAAGCTTTTCTTCACAGCCTTTGCACGTACTGTTCCCTCTGTTAGGAATGCTCTTTCTGCTCCCTCACTAAAATATAAGCATCATAAGGGCACTGATTCCTGCCTCTCCCACTAAAATAAAGTGTCATAAGGGCACTGATTTTGGTTCATCTCTGTATTCCCGATTCATAAAACAATCCTTGGTACACAGTAGGCACTCAATAAATATTTGAAAAACTAATGAATGAGTTGTATGTTTTGATGTTACAGTTTGATACTTATATTCTAGGCAATGTCGTATGAGACAGAAGGGGCAAGTCTTGTGAAGGAGCTTTCTAAAAAATCTGGGTGTTTGGCAGAAAAAGAGGCTTCTGCCAAAACCGCAGGCTGGACTCCATTTTTTGCTGTTTGCTCCTTATTCTGAGTTGACCTTCGAAAAAGTCAGCTAGCCAGCGTACCTCAGGAAGCCTTTGGGCTCCCCTCCCCACCGCTTCCTCTCACAGCATGCTCCCAGGAAGAACTTCCACTCAGGCTGGCCTGAGAAATATCCATAGATTAAGCTTCACCATTAGCAAAACCATGTTTAAGGGAGCTTGCAATTGCCTGGTGCCTGTTAAGTCATAAAATTGTAATGTCAACCAATTGGAATTTTTTCCTTGTCAGTTCCTAAATTATCTGTATTTAAACTCTGTGAACAATTCCTTTTCCTGGAGTACTTTGGTGAATCCCACAAAGTGCTGCCCGATCTAGATCTCTTTGTTTCCTTCAATAAACTCTTGACTTTAATTTTAACAGAAGCTCCAGTTTGCTCTTCGACATTTCAAATCCCAGTCTTCCATTAACTGGAAAACCTTGGGCAAGTAATCTTTGAGCCTACATCTCCATTTGTAAAATGAGGAATCTGCAAAATGCTTATAGAATGTTTACGAGGTTCAATAATGTGGTGTTAGTTTCATCCTCTAGGAAACCTGAATTTGTACAAAGATAGTCAAGTGGTTCTCATGGCAATGGTCTACAGTGTCTTGAATACAGAAACATGACTTCTTAGTTGGGCCAGACAGAAACTTCTCGTTGTTTAGTTGCTTCAAAAACATAAAATCAATTTTTTGTTGTTGTCGTTCTTTTAGGAATGAGGCGATTCATTTTTAAATAACTTTTTTTCTTCCAATTCACTGCTACTATGTAACGAAATATATAGGGTTGCTATGAGTAGGAATCAACTCAATAGCACTGGGTTTGGTTTTTGGTTTGGTTTATGTAACAAAAATGCATTACAAACAACTCACTGGTAGGAAAAAGTACATATTTTTACTCTTGTTTTTATCTGACCTTTGTCCATACCTCATGGGTCCCTTGCTGGGAAGGAAACCAGGCTTTGTTCCTCTGTCAAATGTATTTTTCTCATTTGCTGTTTAATGGTTCACTCACAATCAGAAGTTTCTGTAATGGTCAGGACTATGGTTGGAGTGACCCATATGTCCTGGCTCACACCTGTTGTCCCAGTGTAATTATTAATAGTTCCCCCTTTCACTCTCAAATGTGTTCCAGTTTGGATGATAAATTATATTGTCACCTTACTTACAGTCCATGTACAAAATTACATCTTTACAAGAATAGACTTCTGGGCCCATTACATTTCTTTCTTTCTTTCTTTTTTTCCTTACTGTCTTATTAGATATGACCACAGTCCTGAAATACTCTTTGTAACTGTTGTTGCTGTCCAGTGGGCACCAACTCCTGCGACCCCACATGCAGCAGAATGAAACGTTACCTGATCTTGTGCCATCTTCACGATTGTTGGTATGCTCCAGGCCATGGCTGCAGCCACTGTGTATCTTGAGTGCCTTTCAATCTAGAGGGCTCATCTTCCAGCACTAGAGCAAACAATATTCTGTTGTGACCCATAGGGTTTTCACTGGCTAATTATCAGAAATAGGTTACTAGGCCTTTCTTTCCAGTTTGTCTTAGTCTGGAAGTTCTGCTGAAACCTATCCACCATGAGTGAGCCTGCTGGTGTTTAAAATACTGGTAATATAGTCTACAGCACCATAGAAACTTTCAAGCCACCATAGCATTACAAACTGACAGATGTGTGGTGGCTTTATAACTTCTGCTTTGCTTATATTGCAAATTGAACCTAAGGGTTCTTTTATTCTTACAGTATATGCTACTCTCCCACCCTGCCTCCTTTTAAATCCTTTTCCCAGTGCAGAACATTTATCCAATTACCTCACTGCTCACCTGTAGCAATATCAGATAGAAATACACCCCGTGCAGACAAATGTGTGTTTTTGCGGAGAGAAGGGCTTACTCACCTGAGTTTTCCCACTCTGGACCACAGAATGTTCACTGTACTAGTCCAGTGTGGTCACCTGGGCCAAGACTTGACAAGACACAGAGAGGTTCTTTAATTGGACTTTGTAGAACTGATGAAAGAGGATGGCATGTCTGAAAGGCATAATGTACTGTGTTGATTTTAGTCATTAATATCTTTATTCCAATAACTATATGTAAAGTCGGCCTTAGAATGATAGACATACAGCCAAGCTCAAAGAAACAGAAGATCAGTGGGTCCCACCTCATCATCTTAAATATGGAGGGGGAAATGGCTACTTGAACACATACAATTATCCTTTGATGGGGGGCAGGGGGGCTCACAGTAGTTACAGAGTAGAGATGACCATTGGTATTGGCTGCTCAGGGTGATGTGTTTAAAAGAGTTATGAGCAGGGCTGGATTACCCCAACAAGCAAGGTATGCATGGGTCAGATTTTGCCTTTCCACCAATCTGCAGTGCACAATTTCTCCTGTCCCCTGCTACATCAAAGATGTGGTGAAACCCATGTGAGATTGCTCACCAGAGGTTAGCAAGTAAATATGATTAAGTCCTTGTGTGCCTTGCTCAATGCAAGCAGGTGTATACCATGCTTACTGGTTAATCTGCCTCTGGTTATGAGGCTGAGTCTGGGTTCAGGCAGAAAGCGCAATCTGATTGATTAGTGATAGCTGCCTTGGGCATAGGAGGAGAAAGCGGTTACATTGAGTTCCATGCATTGGCTAACCCTGTTCTAGGGAAAGGGTTTCAGCAGAAAGACAACAGCAATTACTTCATGCTAGATACCAAAACCCATTGTCATTGAGTTGATTCTGACTCACAGTGACCTTGTCAGACAGAATCCTATACATAGGGCTGCTGTGAGTTAGAACTGACTGGACAGCAACAAGTTTGGTTTGTTTGTTTTTTCAATAGGACAGAGTAGAACTGCCCCATAGTGTTTCCAAGCAGCGCTTGGTGGATTCAAACTGTTGACCTTTTGGTTAGAAGCCAAGCTCTTTACCACTGCGGCACCAGAGCTCTGGTGCTGGACAGGCAGATTCAATTTTCCATTTTACTGATGGAACAGCTGTGGCCCCCAAGGGGCAGTAACTCTCAGTTGCTTATTCAGCTCAGTTAATGACCCCAGGAGGGATGGTACAACGGTTAAACATTCGGTTGCTAACCTAAAGGTTGGCATTTCAAACCCACATAATGGCTCTGCTGGAAACAGAAGACCTAGCAATCTGTTCCAGTAGAGATTAAAACCCGTTGCTGTCAAGTTGATTCTAACTCATAGCAACCCCATAGGTCAGAATAGAACTGCCCTATAGGGTTTCCAAGGGGTGGCTGGTGGATTCTAACTGCCAACCTTTTGGTTAGCAGTCCAGCTCTTCACCACTGTGTCACCAGAAGACTCTACGGGGCAGCTCTACTCTGTCACATGAGCTCAGGTCCCTATGAGTCAAAATCAACTCAACAGCACCTAACAACAACATTCAGCTAGATCAGTTCATACTTTGGCCATTAGTGGCCAATGATCTGTTCTATTAGATGTTTGTACATTTAAAAGATGAAGCAAGGGACAAAGAGAAAGAATGGTGAAGACACATGTCCTGTTTCCTGACTTTCCTCCAGGTCGTCTCTAGATATAAGAAAGCAAATACAAAACAAGGCAAAGAAGCAAACAAACAAGCTACAGGTGAATGAGGCCTATTTCTAATGGGCCACGTAGACATTTCTATGTTCAAAAGCCTAGGCAATGAACAGTCCCACAAGGAAAGTTTAATTTAAAAGCAGTTTTTTTTTTTTTTTGCTAGCTTTGTCATTCATTGCAATCTTTTTTTTTTCCCCCCTCTAGGGATGAGCATCAGGACCGTTCCAGTCAGGCAGCATCCGGGGAATATGCCCTGTTTAGAATTTTCTGGGAGGGGCTGGAATGAACAGTAGCAGCTGTGAGAGTGGCTTTTAGAAAACTTCCTGCATTCCTCTGAGTTCAGTTGTATGACCTGAGTAATTGAATTTATGTTTTAAAAACAGCTTGATGCTAGCTTTGCCCTTGAATGCAATCAGCCTCATTCATGAGTTTATTTTTGCTGTGTCTCCTGCTTCTTGGAAATGAACCAGGTTGGGTTATGTGGGAGCAATGATGGCTGGGTGGTGATGAAGGAATGAATAGTCTCGCTGTCACTTCTGCCTCCCCTCAAGTCTGATATTTTCCAAAACCAGCCATGACAAACACAAGGTAGCTTAAGAAAGGGGCTCCCGTGATACAGTATCACACACACTGCTTGATTCACAGTGTAATGAGGCCCAGTCCACCGAGAGCCCATTTGAGGACCACACTCAATTGCAATAAGGGCTCATCTTCTACTAGGTCCAAACACTAACACAATTATTTTCTCTGTGTCAGAGATCCATGTTGCTTTAATCTCTAGCCCTCAAAACCAAAAAAAAAAAAAAAAACCCTGAACCTGTTCCCACCAAGTCGATTCTGACTCATAGTGACCCTATACGCCAGAGTAGAACTGCCTCATAGGATTTTCAAGGCGCGGCTGGTGAATTCGAACTGCTGACCTTTTGGTTAGCAGCTGAGCTCTTAACAACCGTGGCACCAGGGCTCCCTAGACCTCAGAGTGCCACTCAAATCTGAATATCCCTACTCCATGTGCTGTATCCAGAGGGATTATTCTTCAATGGTAGAATTTTGGAATCAATGAGATTTTCTTTTCTTGTTTCTTCCTGGTGACGTAGTGGGTAAGAGCTACGGCTGCTAACCAAAAGTTCGGCAGTTCGAATCCACCAGGTGCTCCTTGGAAACCGTATGGGGCAGTTCTACTCTGTCCTACAGGGTTGCTATGAGTTGGGATCGACTTGACAACAAGGGTTTGGTTTTTTTATTAAGGAACCCTGGTGGTACAAAGGTTAAGCACTCAGCTGCTAACCAAAAGGTTAGTCGTTCAAACCCACCCAGGAGGTATGAGGGAGAAAGACCTGGTAATCTGCATCTATAAAGATGACAGTCTAGAAAACCCCATGAGGGAGTTCTACTCTGTAACATGGGATCACTATGAGTCAAAATTGACTCGAAGGCACCTAACGACAACAATAACTATCTTATTAGTTATGGCCATAGTCTTGAAATCCTCTTTATGATTTTGCTTACATTGCAAACTGGACTTAAATGTCCTTTTATTCTTATAATATATGATACTTTCCTACCCTGCCTCCTTCCAAATCCTTTCCCCAATACAGAGCATTTGTTTGACTACCTCACTACTCACCTATAGGAACATCAGCTGGAGCTAAGTCTCATTCAGACAAATGTGTGTGTTTGTGAGTTTTTGATCACATCAGGTAACAAATGTTTATTCTGCCCTCATATAGGACAAATTGTTCTCATCTGTAAATTTGGGAAAAACTGGCTCCCCTCCCTTTGTTAGGCCATGATCTGGAATGTTATCTTAATTGGACTGCATTGGGACTTGCAAACTCAAAAACATACAGGGCCCAGAGGGTAAACAAAGAAGTGGGAATGGAAGAGTGTTAAGGCCATGGGGATTAATTGGGCCTGATGAACTGGAAAGTACCTGTCCTCTAATGACATTTAAATTCATCAAAACACTGATGATCAAACAAAATACCCCAATCTGAATCCCCTGAAATTCAAGATCCAGTAATACAAGCTACCAATTATTGGGCACTTCCTGAGAGCTCCACATACATTGAATCACTTAATTGTCACAAAGACCCTTGAAAGAGCTACTATTTTGCCTTGTTTTGCAGAAAATAAAACTGACCACATGGTCAGTAAGCAACAGAGCCAGTATGGCTCTAGAACCCATACTTTAAACCAAGAGCAAGAATCGAAATTGCCTCAACCATGATGTAGATGTAGAAGTCAGTGAGTGGTTTCAAGGAAAAGGGAGCTTCAGGAGAGATGTCCCCCCTCCCCCAAGCTGAACCTCAGGACACTAAGTGGCCTCAACAGATGAAGACGATACAATTCAATGTAATGATCCTTTGTAGGTGTCATCTGTGTCCTATGACAATAATATTAGATTTAAAAAGAGTCACATTCTCTTCACTTGCCTAAGCAGGCATCCACCTGTTGATAGTTAATATCAAACTAGAGCTCTATTTAAACACTGGAGATACCTTTTCAATTATTCAGGCAACATATGATGCCTCCCCTTTAACTAACCTGTCGTCTGAGTGGTTTGTTGCTATGGTGATGATGTGCCTGGCGCCAGACACGGCCACCAGGTGCTGCTTATTGTCTTTTTAAAGAAATACCAAACCCACTGCTGTCAAGTCTATTCCAACTCATAGTGACCAACTCATAGGACACTGGGGTAGAACTGCCCCATCTGGTTTCCAAGGCTGTACTCTTTCCAGAAGCAGACTGCCACATCTTTCTCCCACTGAGTGGCTGGTGGGTTCAAACCACTGACCTTTCCATCAGCAGCCAAGTGCTTTAACCACTGAGCCACCAGGGCTCCCTTTAAAGAAACACAGGAGTGCTATATTCTTGTAGGTCATCATCAAGTTCAGAGAACACACCAAGTGTCTTAGTTACCTAGTGCTGCTATAACAGAAATACCACAAGTGGATGGTTTTAACAAACAGAAATTTATTTTCTCACTGTTTAGGAGGCTAAAAGTCCAAAATCAGGGTACCAGCTCAAGGGGAAGGCTTTCTCTCTCTGCTGACTCTGGGGAAAGGTCCTCATCTCTTCAGCTTCTGTTTCCTGGTTCCTTGAAGATCTCCAGGCGTCTTGGTATCTATCTTACTGCATCTCTCTCAAAAGAGATTGACTCAAGATACATCCTACCTTAATCCTTAACATAACATAGACAACCCATTCCCAAATGGGATTAAAACCACAGGTATAGAGTTTAGGATTTACAACGCATATTTTGGGGGGATATAATTCAACCCATAATACTGAGTAACAGGTAGTTATAGGAACCCACATGTGTTCAACCCTGTAATTTTCCAGCCCTCTCATGCACATTTCTACCTAGATCCTCCACAGGTACCTAAAATTTAGTATGGTCAAAACTGAGATATTTATCTCTTTCCTCATGCCCAAACTTGCTCTTCCTGGATTATTTATTATGCTGGTTATCTATTCTGTCATTTTACAAGTCTTATAACTTGAAACATCTACTTCTCACTCTCAAGTTCCACATCCAATTAGTCACCCAGTCATGTTGATTCTTCCTCTGAAATACCTATCAAATTTACTCCCTTTCTCTTATGCCAGGAGCCCTGGTGGTGCAGTCGTTAAGCTCTTGACTACTAACTGGAAGGTCAGCGATTCAAATCCACTAGCCACTCCACAGGAGAAAGATGTGACAATCTGCTTCCATAAAGATTTACAGCCTTGGAAACCCTATGGGGGCAGTTCTATTCTTCGTGTAGGGTCACTATGAGTTGAAACTGACTTGATGGCAATGGGTTATGGGCTCTCTCCTATTACTGCCTCTGTGTAGGCCCCCATTTTTTTTTTCCCTATCTGAACTATTGTAGTTCCTTCTTCATAGGTCCCTAGCTCCTCTCTTGTTTTCTCTCGTCATTCCTCACTACAGTCTGAATGATCACCCTAACATGTAGGAATCATTTAAATATCTTCCACTGACTCTGATTCCTACAGTCCAATGCTCTTAGCAAGATTTTTCACCTGAACCTGCCACCCATTCCTTATCCATGCCCCATCATCCCAACCCAACAACATCCTAGAACCCTTATATACCTGCCACTTTGAGACTTTTTGCAGGTGCTGTTCCTTCTATTTGGGATGTTTCTACATCTGGAAGCCTCATACTGATCTTTCAACGCAATGCTCAAGTATCACATTCTCTGTGAAGTCTCCATGGATTTCTGGGCAGATTTAAGTGGTCTCTCTCCTCTGGATCTTAAGATCTATGGTCATTCCTCTATTACAACCTGAAGTTAAAAGTCTTCAAGACTGTTTTCCCTACTAGATGGTGAATATAGGAGTCTATAATATACATTCATATTCCCAGTATATTTAATGTTGTTAAATAATTATATTCAATATTCTTTCTCTCACAGAGTGGCTGGTTGGTTTGAACCACCGACCTTCAATAAACATTTATCAAATATTTGCTAATTGTCAGGCATTGGGCTACATGCTTGGGACATAATGGTGAGCAAAAACAGAAACAACCCCTTTTCTGATGAAGCATGCAGTCAATGGAAGAAATAGATATTAATTAAGTAGACTCAAACATACCTGGAAAATTAAAACTGCATTATGTGTTCTAAAGGAGAGATCCATGATGTTATGAGAATCAGTTTTGACCTAGTCAGGGAAATCAGAGAAGGATTTAAGCTGAGTTACTCATTATAAATAGCAGTCACTTGGGTGAAGAGGTAAGCAAAAATCAAGTAGAAGGAGTAGTGTATGCAAAGGCCCTGTGGCTGAAGGGAATCTGGAAAGTACAAGGAACTGAAAGAAGTCCATGTTGGCTGGAGCGGAGAGAATAAGGTGAGCTTGTTGAAGGATGAAGTTGGAGAAGTGGGCAGGTTCATACTAGGTAGGATCTTGTAATTCATGGTTGAATGTCTCATCTCTTTCTTAACAGAGTAATGGGAAACTATGAAGCATTTAGGTCAGGGGAAGACAATATCATTTTGTGTTTTAGAAGACCGCTTATTTATTAGGTGGGGAACAGATGGAAAGTGGGAGCACCAAGAAGAAAATTGGGGCAATCACCTCAGTGAGAGAAGATGGCAACTTGGACTAGTGAGATAAGTGGTGATAGAGACGTAGAAACGTGGATGGCTTTGTGAGATTTTTAGGAGTTGAAAGCAACAGCGTGTGTGATGGATTAGATATGCACAAAAAGAGAATTAAGAATCTAAGGCTGGATATGTTTGAGTTATTAATTGGGCATTACAAACTAAAGATTTTCAACACTATATTGTGGACTTGGAAACCATCAACATTTCTACTGCAGATCTTAGGAATGTGGGAAGAAGGAAGGGCAAGGGGAAATTAGGAGTCCAGCTCCAACCTCTAAGGTGGGGAAAAGGGGCAGTAAAGGCAATAATGATTTGCTTCACTTATGACAGGATCTGTTCAAAAGAGCTGATAGATGCAAGACTACTTGAAAGATCAGAAGGGAAGGTGAGAATAGTTGGGAAGGGCTTCCCATTGAGGTTTGAGCTGACGCTTCAGTAATGGGTAGGTTTCAGATAGGTATAGAGATGGAGAAAGCATCCCTGGCAGGAGGACATGGAACCTGGATGATGACACGTGAAGGAAAATCTGCTGTGGTCTCTTCTCTAATTCCTCTTCATTTCTGTTAAGCTAGGAAACAAGTTAAGCAAGCTTGTTTCAGATTCTGCTTTATTGTTGTTGTTTTTAGTTGTTGTCAAGTCGGCCCCAACTCATGGCAACCTTATGTATAATAGAATGAAACATTGCCCAGTCCTGTGCCATCTTCATAATCATTGCTATGTTTGAGTTCATTGTTGTGGCTATTGTGCCAACCCATCTCATTGAGGGTTTCCTTTGATTTCACTGACCCTCTATTTTACCACATGATGTCCTTTTCTAGCGGTTGGTCTTTCCTGACGACGTTTCCAAAGTAAGCGAGCTGAAATCAAGTCTTCCTCACGTCTAAGGAGCATCCTGGTTGTATTTCTTCTAAAGCTGCCTTGTTCACTCTTCTAATAATCCACAGAATAGTCAATATCCTTCACCAACACCAAAATTCGAATGCATCAACTCTTCTTTTGTCTTCCTTTTTCATTGTTCAGCTTTCACATGCTGATGAGGCAAATTAAAAGATCAAGGCTTGAGTCAGTCACATCTTAGTCATCAAAGTAACATCTTTGCTTCTTAAAACTTTAAACAACCAACCACTCTGACAGGGGTCACAATAGAGGATCCCGGACATAGCAGGGGGAAAATGTAGAACAAAATCCAAATTGACACACACACACACAAAAGACCACATTTACTGGTCTGACAGAGACTGGAGGAACCCCTAACACTATGGCCACCAGACACCCTGCTAACTCAGAACTGAATCCACTCCTGAAGTCCACTTTGCAGCCAATGATTAGATAGGCCTATAAAACAAAAAATAACACGTGAGGAACGTGCTTCTTAGTTTAATCAAATATACGAGACCAATTGGGCAATGCCTGCTGGAAAGCAAGATGAGAAGGCTGGAAGGGATAGGAAAACTGGACGAATGGACAAGGGGAACCCAGGGTGTAAAGGGAAAGTGGGAGAGTGCTGACACAATGCGGGAATTGCAATCAATGTCACAAAACAATTTGTGCATAGACTTTTGAATGTGAAACTAATTTGTGCCATAAACTTTCACCTAAACCAAAGCCAAATCAAACCCAGTGCCGTCGAGTCAATTTCGACTCATAGCGACCCTATAGGACAGAGTAGAACTGCCCCACAGAGTTTCCAAGGAGCACCTGGTGGATTCAAACTGCCGACTCTTTGGTTAGCAGCCGTAGCACTTAACCACTATGCCACCAGGGTTTCCAAAGCACAATTAAAAAAAAAAAACCTTAAAGAAGTCTTTTGCAGTAAATTTTCCCAATGCAATATGGTGTTCGATTTCTTGATTTCTCCAGAAGATTCTACTTAAATGATATTACAGTGTATGGTTCACAGCATGAATTAATACAAAGATATGCCATTGACCTCTTTGGGGTCAGACGATGTTTCCATTTTGTTTTTCAGAGTCTGAGGCTGTGCCTGGAAGGCTTGGTATTGCAGTTATTTTAAATCACAGTTGAACTTTTGGCTCAATGAATTTCAGTGAATATTTTTTGAGTGTCTGTTGCATTGCAAACAGTATATTAAGTACCAGAACTAGAAAGACTAATAAGACATGGCCTCTATCTAGTGGATCTTAAAAGCTATAAGATGCTATTAAATAAGTTCAGCCATAACATTAATAACATACATAAACCCTTGAATGTATAAAATAGTCAAAATTAAAAAAAAAAAAAAATTGAAGGCCCCAGATAAGCAAAGTACTACTGAAGAAAAAGAACACAGTCGGAGATCTCACACTACCCGATCTCAGAACCTTCTATACGGCCACGGTAGTCAAAACAGCCTGGTACTGGTTCAACAGACACATAGACCAATGGAACAGTATTGAGAACCCAGATGTAAATCTATCCACCTATGGGCGGCTGATCTTTGGCAAAGGACTAAAGTTCATTAAATGGGGAAAAGACAGTCTTTAAAAAATGGTGCTGACAAAACAGGATGTTCATCTGTAAAAAAATGAAACAAGACCCATACCTCACACCATACAAAACAACTAACTCAAATTGGATCTAAGATCTAAATATAAACCTAAAATGATAAAAATCATGGGAAAAAAAATGGGGACCCTAACACATGGCATAAATTCAATACAGACCATAGCTAACAAATCACAAACACCAGAAGATAAACTAGTTAACTGGGAGCTCCTAAAAATTAAACACTTATGCTCATCAAAAGACTTCACCAAAAGATTAAAAAGAGAATCTACAGACTGGGACAAAAAATTTGGCTACCACACATCCGACAAGTGACTAATCTCTAAAATCTACAGAATACGTCAATGCCTCAATAACAAAAAGACAAATAATCCAATTAAAAAATGGGCAAAGGATATGAACAGATCAAAGAAGACATTCAGGTGCCTACCAGACATATGAGGAAATGCTAGCAACCATTATCCATTAGAGAAATGCAAATCAAAGCTACCTTGAGATATCATCTCACCCCAACATTACTGGTTTGAATCAAAAACACAGAAAATAACAAATGTTGGAGAGGTTGCAGGGGGAGTGGAACTGTTATGCATAGCTTGTGAGAATGTAAAACGGTACAACCACTATGAAAAATGATACGGCACTTCCTCAAAAAGCTAGAAATAGAAATACCATATGATCTGCCAATTCCACTCCTAGGGATATATTCTAGAGAAATAAGAGCTGCCACATAAATAGACATATATACATCCATGTTCACTGCAGCAGTATTCACAATAGCAAAAAGATGGAAATAACCTAAATGCTCATCAATGGATAAATGATAAACAAATTACGGTACATACACACAATAAAACACTATCTAAAAATAAAGTACAATGATGAATCCAAGAAACATCTCACAACAAGGATGAATCTGAAGGGCATTATGCTAAGTGAAATAAGTCAATCACAATAGGTCAAATATTGTATGAGGCCACTATTATAAAAACCCAGTAAAAGGTTTGCACAGGGAAAAAAACAATCTTTTCTTGTTACAAGGGAAGGGCAGGGTGGGAAGGGGAAATCACTAACTAGATAACCGATAAGTGTTAACTTAAGTGAAAGGAGACAACAAATAGGGGAAGTCAGCACAACATGACCAAGGCAAAGATATAGAAACTTCCTAGACGCATCCAAACACCTCGAGGGACCGAGTTACTGAGGCTCAGGGCTGGGAACCATGGCCTCAGGGGACACCTAGGTCAATTGGCATAACATAGTTCCTAAAGATAATGTTCTACATCTTACTTTGGTGAGGATGTGAGCAGCCATCTAAGAAACATCTATTGATCCCATCACATTTGGAGCAAAGGAGAATGAAGAAAACTAAAGACCTAAGGAAAGTATCAGTCCAAAGGACTAACCGACCACATGAACCACAGCCTCCACCAGCCTGAGTCCAGGATTAGACGGTGCCCGGCTACTGCCACCAACTGCTCTGACAGGGGTCACGACAGAGGGTTCCGGACAGAGTGGGAGAAAAATGTAGAACAAAATTCAAATTCACGAAAGAAAGACCAGACTTACTGGTCTGACAGAGACTGTGGAACCCCCGAGACTGCAGCCCCCAGACACCCTGTTAACACAGAACTGAAGCCACTCTTGAAGTCCACGTTTCAACCAAAGATTATCCAGGCCTATAAAACAAACAATAACACACATGAGGAACGTGCTTCTTAGTTCAATCAAGTATACCAGATCAAATGGGCAACGCCTGCCCAAAAACAAGACTGGAAGGCAGGAAGGGTCAGGAACTGGAGGAATGGACAGAGGCAACCCAGGGTAGAAAGAGGGGGAGTGCTGACATATTTCAGAGATTGCGACCACTGTCATAAAATAATTTGTGTATAAATTTTTGAATGAAAAACTAATTTGTGCTATAAACTTTCACCTGAAACACAATAAAAAATTTTTTAAATTTATAGGTAGAATATAAACTGTTGCATAAGTAATAATCCATCACTTTGATGTCTATACATCTGCATTCTGCCAGTAATGTTCCAGTGGCCCAGCAGTCTCCAAGTACATACTTTTTATAACTAAAAAAAAATAATAAAAATTCTAAAAAAAATTCTAACTTGACAAAATTGAGGTTATTTTTTTGAATATATGTGGCATCAGTGTTTCTCAAAGCTTGATTTCCCTGGACTAAAGGCATATAAATCACCCTGGAGTGCCTGTAAAAATACAGATTTTTGTACCCAATCCAGACTGTGGAATCAAGGACACTAAGTGATAGGGCCTGGAAATCTGCATTTTAAACAAGTTCCCACAGTAAGTCTATAACCCATTGCTGTTGAGTCGATTCCAACTCATAACAACCCTATAGGACAAGGTAGAATTGCCCCACAGGGTTCCCAAAGAGCTGCTTGTGGATTTGAACTACTGACCTTTTTGGTCAACAGCCGAACTCTTAACCACTGCACCACCAGGGCTCCCCAGTGATTCTAATGCCCACTAAAAGTACTAAAAGTTGTATTAGACTAGGAGTGAATCTGTATATTAGAACATTAAAACCTGTTCTTTTGTTCTTTGGTCCTTTTTTGAAAATTGAATAAATATTATATGTGACCTAAACAAAAACCCTTGTGTATTCAGCTTCAAAGTCAGGATCTTAAGTAGTCAACAGAAAGGGAATTCCAAAGTTAAAATCATTTCCAGCCTCTCTTGTCTATTCATAAATCATTCCTGTTCTTGCCTGCCAATGCTAAGCATTGGACTTTATGTGTGATTATGTGATTATAAAATACAAGGCATCAATTATGCTATATAGAGCATCTTGTCATTTCCAACCTCAATGCGAAATCAATAATGAGTTTGCTCCTAAATGGCACCTGCACACAGAAAATCTGTAAGGAAATCTGGCACCTTTGGTTAAAAAGAGACATCAATGTAATTCTGCTTTGCTGTGCAGATTATGTCTTTATTGCTTTTCACTTTAACCACATTAAAAAAAAAAAAAAGAACACAAAAGCACTAAAAGTTAATCCATTTCACAAAGAAGGGCTCACCAAGTTTTATATGAGGCAAGTTCAAGTTCAACCTTGCTGAGAGATCTTTGTCCTGTGTAGCTTGTAAAATGGAGTGTGAATGAAAAAAACCAGAGATGGGCTCTAATATTGAAGCACAAAGAGGTCTAAAGAAGGCAGAAGAGAAAAAGAAGTCAAAAACCTGTGCTTATCTGCTCCAACTACCCTTTGTCTATAATATCTGTTGTGGGTTAATTCCTGGGAGGTAGGATGGAGGCTCACCTTGCATTAAAGAGAACCTTATGAAACATAAGTAAAATTCCAAACCAATTCCAAAGCAATGGACATGGAAAGAACAGAGACTTCTTACGATGTTTGAGCCTCAGAGAGGCCATGGACTCATAGAACCTTCGAGCTCAAAAGGTCCAGAGAGAGAGATCACCTACCTTCAGTGGTAGAATTCTCGCCTTCCGTGTGGGAGACCCAAGTTCAATTTCTGGCAACAGCCACCACTGGTCTGTTAGTGGAGGCTTGCATATTGCTATGATGCTGTACAGGCTTTAGTAGAGCTTTCAGACTAAGATGGACTAGAAAGAAAGGCCTGGCAATTGACTTCCAAAGCTCAGCCGATGAAAACTCTATGGATCATAATAGACAGATGTGCAAACTATCATGGGAATGGTGCAGGACGGAGCAATGTTTCATTGTTGTGAGTGAGGTCACCACGAGTCGGGGCCGACTTGATGGCTGCCAACACAGCAGCAGCTTAGAGAAAGCAACAACACAGAGAAAGAGCATAAAGACAGAACATGAACCCCAGAGCGGAAGTTCCTCTCCCAAACTCACACAGCAATTCAGTGGCAGAACTGGTGTAGAAACTTACCCCTAATTTTCCACCACCCACCTGTCACCAGCCCCAAGTTTAGGTGATTGCTCTACTACACTGTCCCAATGGAATCCTTTATGTGCTGTGTTTGAGGACCCAAAAAGGAAAGTCTCATCACTTCCCCCAAAATAACCTGGAGTCTTATCCTCGTGGAGCAACAACTTCATTACACTTTGGCATTTAATAAGTATAAAAACCAGGTAACCTTTTGGAATGACAACACATGCCATGAAGGAATTCCTTCAGCTGGCCTTTCACCGACTCAGGGCCTGACTTTGGGGCATGAGGGTTTGCACTGACTTGTGTGAGTTCAAGGGGCTGGGGGAAAACCAATCACGTGTACCTGGAACGCAGCTTTGATCCACATCTTTCACTGCCCAGTAAAACAACTTGTAACCACTAAGGCATCTGGAGCTCTGTCATCTGATACAGCAGCGATGGGTCCCTCTTTTCAGATGGCCAAATGCCTTCGCAATGAGACCACTGCACATGTCCGGAGGGGGAGGTCCCCTCATCATTCACCTGCTCTCACTCGTTCGGGGGCCCAAGACAGTCCAAGGGCTCTTAACAACAGGCTCTAATTGGGCCCTTCAGCCTCTTGAGTAGGCCTTCCCAAGTGAAAATGGGGCAAAATGTGGCTTTTCATTCATGTTTCTTATCATGGGCCTATAGAAAACAAAAAAACCAAACCCGTTGCCATAGTAACCCTATAGAACCAAGTAGAATTGTCCCATCAGGTTTCCAAGAAGCAGCTGGTAGATTTGAACTGCTGACCTTTTGGTTAGCAGCTGAGCTCTTAACCTCTTAATCATGGCGTCACCAGAGCCCCTGGGCCTATAGGGCAGGATTAAAAGGGCCCAACAGCCCATTAAAGGCTTGGATGAAGGTGGGGAGGGGGAAAGAGGAGAGAGAAAGCTGGGAAAGTGGGAAATAAAAATAACATCCAATATTTTATTCAACTGTTTTATAACAAGTCAAATCGGGCCTTTCTAGATCTGAATGGATCCTCCAGTCCTGTAATAAAATTGGGAAAAGGAAGCCGTCTCCTGCCTTTTGCTCCCTTTGATGGCTGTTATTTTTGTGACTAATGTGTAACTTGAGCGACTTTCACTGGGGTATGTGCTTGGCACAGGCAGCTGCTGGAGGGGGTGCGTGGTGTCCTGTTGTCTGATGGTGAGGACTGATGGGGAGACAGGGCTGGGTGGGCCGGGACGTGGTGGGACCCAGCAAAAGCAGACCCAAAGACAGCCTCCTGCACCGACAGGAGCCTTGTCTTTTTGCACTTTCCTCTGTTGGCTCCCTCTTGCATAAGCACTCTGTGGAACTGGTAGACTTTGGGGACATTTCAATGACAGTACAGGGAATTATCTTCCAGATGACAATGAAGGTGACTGCTGAAAGCTGATTAGCTTTCCCTGTCTTTGGTCCTTCATCAGCTTCAACTCCTCCCTACTCTCTACCCCTTCCATGTGTGTAAAACACACACACACACACACACACACACTTCTGGGTATGAGCTAGCACCCACTTGGAAGCCCTGCGGGTCCTTCAAGGCTAAGGGTACTCAGTTCAATTAAAAGATAAAATGTATTCATGAACATAATCTATACACACACAGAGAGACACACACAGTTACAGCAGAATTCACTATTGTTGATTCCCTACAGCACCCTCATGTGACTCTCTGTTGTAATACCACTTAAGGCTCTGATGGGATATGAGAAGAATATGTTCAAACACGGGGTCACCACAATTAAAAAATCACTTTTTTTCCACCTTTACTTCTTAGGGGCACCCATGAAGCTGGGAACTACTATGTGATATTTTGAGATAGCACAAGGCCTTTGTTGCCCCCCAAATGGATGTCTAGGTGAAGCCTGAGTCTCCACGTGACCCCAGGTTGGGCTCTGAATGCTCACTCCTTCAGCCACCCCTCAGATGATATCCCCCTGGCTCGAACTGGACAGAGAGCAAGGCGGAGGAGGAACAGCTGTGTGAAGTGGTCGGCGTAGGGTGAGCTGGCCTGTGGGCCACTAGTCTGACCAATTGATTAAAGCTGAAGAGGTAATATTAACACAGTGTTTGTCAGAGTGAGATTCAAAGAACACCAGCATCTGAATGACCCGAAATGTTTATTAGAATTACAGGTTTTCCAGGCCCCACTCTGTACCTGTTGAATCAGAATCTTTGGGACTGGGACTCAGACATTTGCATTTTAAAATAAGTTACAAGTTAATTTTTAGGCATAGTAGAGTTTGAGGCAGGAGTCCGGTGGCACAGCAGTTAAGCACTTGGCCGCTAACAGAAGGTCAGCAGTTCAAACCCACCAGCCACTCTACAGGAGAAAGATGTAGCAGCCTGCTTCCGTAAAGATTAAAAGTACAGCCTCGGAAATCCCATGGGGCAGTTCTACTCTGTCCTACAGGGTCCATGAGTCGGAATTAACTCAACGGCAACGGCTTTGGTTTGATTTTGGTAGAGTTTGAGCACCCACCCCCACCCCCCCCACCTATTCTTTATATACCCCTTCAGATTACAGATTTATACTTTAACAAAAGCCTTTAGTTCCATAAGTCAAGGGGCTGATTTAGACACAGTGGCGAGCAGTAGGGGAGATATTTTTAAGTAAGGGGGAGAAGCAAGGTTTCCATTCCCTGTCACTTTGGCCCGCAGTGGCAGCTGCATATTCTGCCAAAGAAAAAGGCCAGCCCTCAGCTGACCTACTCTGTTCTATTCCTATGAGTGTACCCCAGAACTAGAGTGCAAATTGTTGGGGGAGTGAGGGGCTGGGGGAAGGCAACTTCTGGGATAAAAAATTCTACCTAGAAACTTGGAATCCCTGGGTGGTGCAAATGGTTAAAAATCTCAGCTGCTAACTGAAAGGTTGGAGGTTTGAGTCCACTCAGAGGTGCCTTGGAAGAAAGGCCTGGCTGTCTACTTCCGAAAAAGCAGCTATTGAACATCCTATGGAGCACAGTTCTATTCTGACACATATGGGGTTGTGTGAGTCAGAATTGACTTGAAGGCAACTGGTATAGGGTCGCTGAGTCGGAATCAACTCGATGGCAGTGAGTTTGGTTTTTTGGTTTTGGGTACCTGTAAGCATGGAGCTGACATCCCAGTTGGGAGGGGAGTGGGAGTGCTCAGAGTGTCAACTCCCCTCTAGAGGGCACCAACCCAGGTACAAGTAGAGAATACTTCCTGTTTATGCCTCCTTACTTCTTAGCTGGGAAATCTTGTTCAAGTCGCCCCTGTACACCTCAGTTTTCTCTACCAGAAAATGGGACCTAATATTTGTGCGTGCCTTAATAAGTAAATGATTATTATTTTTAAGTTCAAAAGGTCCAGAGATTAGTGGGAAGACCTTGCTTTCAAAGATAGGTGTTGTGAATAGTGGATATGAAGTTACACAAAAAAATTTGCAGTTACACAAAAAATATCTCCCCTGCTGCTCTGCCAGGGCACCTAAATCAGCCCTTGGACTTATGAAAAAATTGGTTGGGTCTGCAACAAGGGAAAGGAAATACCTGGTGAACAGCGAAGAACTCTGCACCCCCGTGCTCCCCACCCCAGACTCCACTGTCCTCTTTCTCTGTTCCAGCCATATGAGGCTTCTTTCCTTACCTTGAACCCAACGAATATTTGTGGTCTTCGTGAGGAAACTGAGGTTAGGCTTTGGTGCTTCTGGATCAAGAATATTGTATGTAGGCCTCCTTCCTCTGCCTTAGGCCCATAGTATTGAGTGGCCATTCTTGTTCCCATCCTAGGCAAGTGGTAGGGGGCATGGGGCACATGCTGGCTGCCCCGAGCAGAGATTCGGGGAAGTAGGGAATAGAGAGAAAGAAGTTTTCCTCTCAGCAGGTACTCAAGAAGACCCAAGGTAAGGTCCTTGGATGGTGCTAATGGCTTGCTTGCACTCAGCTGGTAACCAAAATGTTGGTGGTTCAAACCCACCCAGCAGCACCACAGAAGAGACATGCCTGGTGGTCTGTTTCCCTAAAGATTGCCTCCAAGATAACCCTATGGAGCAGTTCTACTCTGTAACACATGGGGTCTCCTAAGTCACAAATCAACAACAACAAAAAAATCAACAACAAGACCCAAAGGAGGTGACGCAGTGGAGGGGACAGAGACTGGATTCTGGTTAGGCAGTACCAGTACCAGTTGTCTTCGAATTGAATCCAACTGATGGTGACTTTGTGTGTGTTAGCATAGAATTGTGCTCCACAGGATTTTCAATCACTGATTTTTCAGAAGTAGATTACCAGGCCTTTCTTCCAAGGTGCCTCTGGGAGGACTCAACCAACCTTTTGGGTAGCAGCCAAGTGTACTTGCCATTTACACCACACAGGGACTCCTCTGGCTAGACAGACAGGGCTTATATCCACCTCTGCCACTTACTAGCTGTGGGACCTCGGTTCAGACTCTTAAACTCTCGAAGCTTCAGTTTCCTCATCTGTTAAATGACTAAATAATAAACACCTACCTCATAGCGTTGTTATGAGGATTAACAGAGACAAGGCATGTAAAACAATTACTCTGTGTCCAGTATATGGAGGTGCTCTATTCATATTAACTGTTGTGATTTGATGTTTGGGGGCCACACTCCTTAATTTACGGTACTAAGGTCTGTGTAAGTCCTCTCTCTTGTTTTGTTTTATATTTTCTCATTTATTCTCTATTCTCCCTCCTACTCCCCCCACTCCTCTCTGGGATCTCATATTCATTATTAGATTTCTGTGTATCTTTGGAAAACATAGAGCTTTGTTTTATATGTATATTAAAGTTTAATACCCTTGTTCTATAAATCATTTTCCACCTTTTTCACTCAACACTGGAACTTTTAGAACTACCCATATAGTTGTTTATTAGTGGTTCTCAACTTGACTACATAAAAGAATCACCTAGAGAGCTTTTGAAAAATACCAATACCTGGACTCATATAATTTGTGGCTCATATAATTTGTCTAAGGTGCGGGCCAAGCCTCAGGAGATTTTATAGTACAGCCAGAATTGAGAACCACTGCAGTATATAAATCTAGCTCACTGGCCAGGTTTTCTCAGGCAGAGAGAGCCCCAGGGCCCCCCCTGTTTCCAGCCTCACCAAGTTCCTGCACCAAAATCAGGGAATGGTGCCCCATAGGGCAATGGTACGTCATCATTCGTCTGTACTGTGATGGCTCAGATATCGCTGTGATCCTGGAAACTATGCCATCAGTATTTTAAATACCAACAGTGTCACCCATGGTGGACAGGTTTTAGTGACGTTTCCAGACTAAGACAGACTAGGAAGAAAGGCCTGGTGATCTACATCCAAAAATCAGTCAATGAGAATCTCATGGAACACAACAGAACATTGTCCGGCTTGCGTGCTTTGGACGCATCATCATGAGGGATCTACCACTAGAGGAGGGCATCATGTCTGGTGCAGTAGAGGGCCAAGAAGAGCATGGGGGATCCTCAGTGAGATGGACTGGCAGGATAGCTGCAATGATGGGCTTGAACATGCTGGCGATTATGAGAATGATACAGGACTGAGCAAAGTTTTGTTCTGTTGTACATAAAGTCATCATCAGTCGGAGTCGACTCAATGGCGGCTGTCAACAACAACAACGGTCTGTACCAAGAGAAAAAGAAGAAAGGCAGAAATCATACCTACCACTCTGTCCCAGTTGCAGGAGTCACAGATCAATACGATTCATCTGCTTGTCCATTTAATCACCCCGTATTTATTGAGCATCTCTGTGTGCCAGGCACTCTGCCAAGTGCAAAGGAGACAGCAGTGAACAGGGCAACCATGGTCTCAGCACTGAATGGCTTTCAAGCCTGTTAAAATGCAGCTTCTTGAGCCCATCCCCAGAGCTTCTGATTGAGTAAGTTCAGGGCATAGCTCAGGAATCTGCATTTTGAACAAGCACAACAGGCGATACTGATGCCCACTGTCCTGGGCATCATTTAAGGAAAATTGGTTGAGCCAATTTATGAGCATCAGATCTATTAAGCATCTTTGGCAAATTTACCCCCATTTCCCTCATCTAGAATTTTCTGAGAAAGCAAAACCCCAATTTCCTATATGCTCTGAGCATAGTTACAGATTTGGCTGTTGAATTAAAACTCTCTTCCTCTTGCCAAGCACCCCTACATATAACACCATCAACAATTAATTCATGTGTTGTGCATCTGCATTAAACACGTCCCTGGGTGGCACAAACGGTTTGCACTCGACTTCTAACCTGAAGGTTGGCGGTTGAGTGGTGCTGGAGAAGAAAGGTTTGGTGGTCTGCTTCTGTAAAGGTTACAGCCAAGAAAGCCCTATGGAGCAGTTGTACTTTGTAACACATGGGGTCACCATGAGTCAAAATCAACTCTACGGCAATGGGTTTGGTTTTTGATTCACGAAGCAAAATACATTGTGACATAATTGTCACATTTAACCCCTACAAAAACTCTACACCGTACATCTTTTTAACTAATATCCCTATTTTATAGGAGAAAATTGAAGCTCATGTTGGCTAAGTGACTTTCTTAGGGTCACACACTTCCAGGATTTAACCCCATGTCCCTCTTCTACAAAGCTGGGCTTCTCACCATCATGTTTGTTGCATACGACCTCCTAGAAGGCCAGGACAATCTTCTCTCATCCTGTTATCTCTTGGAGGGCTCAGCAGAATTGCTTTGCTCTAACAGATGGTGATTTCAATCATAGTCTCTGAGTCAGTTGTTAGCAAGGTGCTACATTCTTTCCATACACAAAGCATCCAGAAGATGCCCTTGTATCTGGTATGTTGGCACTCATAGTTGGTTGGGTCTTTGAAAAGTGGTGGTAAAGCTGGGAATCATTAAAAGATGATCTATACATACATTAAACATTTTATTTTAACCTAAAACATGATAAATGTACATTCATGAATAAGACTTTTGATGTAGAGCCAAGATATTTTCTTTGAGCTTAAGTTCTCTAATTGGAGCTCCAGTATTTGCTCTAATATAAACCACACCCATAACATATATTCTAGGATTTCTATTTAAAGTGGAATAGAAGTTAATTCCCCTTTTGAAGCAGCCTAGATGCAAAATTCCATTCTTAATGGAATTTGTTTTTTAAAAAAATTCTAAACGTACAGACAAGTTGAAAGAATGGCATAATAAACACCAAAATATCCTCTTCATAAATTAAGCACCTGATATTTTGATGTATTTGCCTTATTTTTTTACTATATGTATAGACCAACATCTATATCCATCCATGTATCACTTATCTACCGATGCACTTATACTTTTTTATTAGACTATATGAAAGTAAGGTGCAGACATTATGATACTTCACCTCTAAATACATTACCATGTACTTCCAGAGAATAGGGATATGCCTCTGTATCATTTTCACACCATGAAAAATAGAGATAACTTCATAATATCATCTGATAGACAACCTTCAATTTTCCCTACTGTCACAAGGTTGTCTTTTACAGGTTGTTTCTGTTTTTGTTTTTTCAACCAAAATCTAGTCTGGATTCATGCATTATATTTGATGATTTACCCTTCTATTTCTTTGGTTCATCTGGTTGTTTGCTGTCTGTTTTCTCATGGTATCATGGTTACTTTTTACCCTGCATCTACTGTAAGCTGTAAGTTAGGTTTAAAAGCTTGAATAAATTCAGGTTAAACATTTTTGGCAGAATTCTTCACTGGCAATGCTGTATACTGCTTATGGCATCACATATTTGTATTACATATTTGTGAGCATGTGTGTGTGTGTGTGTGAACAAATGTAAGCATTCATCTTGTATACAAACCTGGAAGTAGAAGTGCTGGTCCATAGGGTATGCAAATAAGCAGGGTATATGAGCGTTCCAGTGGCTCTACATCCTTACCAACATTTGAAATTGTCATTCTGGTGGGATTGTAGTCATTATTGAATTGTGATGTTAGTTTGCCATTCCCTGTTGACCTTGAGCACCTTTTTTTGTGCTCATTGAGTATTTTTATTTGCAACATGTTTGTTTAATTCTTTTCTCCATTTTTAGGTTGGCTTGTCTGTCTGTTTTTTTTTTAAGGATTAGTAGTCCTTTGTTGGTTATTCGTATTTAATACTACTCCCACTCTGTGATTTACTTTTTCCCTCTCTGAAGGTGTCATTTGACAAAGACAAGTTCTTTATTTTAATATATTCAGGTTTATCAACCCATTCCTTGATGTTTACTGTTTTTATATCCTGTTGCAGCAATCTTTGCTATCCCAAGGTCATTAAGATGTTCTCTGCGTTATCCTCTAAAAGTGCTATTGTTTCTTCTTTCACGATCAGATCCACAACCCACCTGCAATTATTTAATGTGAAACAGGAGCCAATGTCATTTGTCCACTTGACCAGAACCTTTTATTGAAAAGATAATCTTCTCTCCATTGCTATTGCTATGCTCCCACTGTCATAAAGCAGCATTCACATATGTGTGGCTCTCTGTGGACTTCATGTTGCTCCATTGGTTCATTTGTCTTTGCTAATATTTCATCATTAAATATAAGTTTTGCTGTAGGATTTTACAGATATTGTTTATCAAATTAAGGAAGTTCCTCTCTATTCCTAGTTTGCTTATGAGTTTTATTTTTAATCATGAATGGATATTGAATTGTACCAAATTTTTTTACTAATATGATTATTTGAGTTCTCTTTTCCATTAATGTAATGAATTATATAGGTGATTTTGTAATGTTAAACCAGCTGTGAAATCTTGAGGGGTGGGGAACGCTGACTTTGTCATAATGTGTATCTTTTCGTATAACTAAAAAAAAAAGAAATTTTTTTTACTTATTTTCTTTAAATTATTATCATGTATATTTATGAGAAAGATTGGATTCTTATAAATATTCTTGTCAGGTTTTGGCATCAAGGTTCACTAGCCTATTAAAAGTTAAGAAATATTCCTTCTTTTTCCATTCTTTGAGAAAGTTTAAGATTATTGTTACTTCTTCCTTAAATGCTTAAAATAATTCATCAGTGAAACCATCTGGGCCTAAATTTTTCTTCATAGGAATATTTAAATTATGACTAGATATAGAATTGTTTAGATGTTTATGTCTACTTGTGTTTTTCTAGGAATTTACCCACATTACCTTGGTTGTTAAATATATTCATGAAAACTTGTTTATAACAAACTAATATTACTTTTTTAATGTCTATCCCTTGTTTATACTTGAATTTATACAGGAACTGACAGAATACCAATTAAGACATTCCAATAAATGGATGCAGCGCTGGGGGTGCTCATCTGTCTATGTCAAGAAATTTGGGCTTCCTGGCCCACCAACTGAAAGAGATCCATATTTGTGCCCATTCCTTAGAAAGGTGATACAACAGAATGTGGAAATTACCAAACAATATCATTAATATCACGCACAAGTAAAATTTTGCTACAGATCATTCAAAAGAGGTTGCAGCAGTACATTGACAGGGAACTTTCAGAAGTTCAAGCCGAATTCAGAAGAGGACGTGAAATGAGAGATATCATGGCTGGTATCAGATGGATCTTGATTGAAAGCAGAGAATACCAGAAAAGATGTTTCCTGTGTTTTATTGACTGTGGGAAGGCATTCGATGGTGTGGATCATAACAAATTATATATAACATTGCAAAAATGGGAATTCCGGAACACATAATTGGACTTGTGTGGAACCTGTACATAGACCAAGAGACAGTTGTTTGAACAGAACAAAGGGATACTTCGTGGTTTAAAATCTGGAAAGTTGTGGTCAGTGTTGTATCTTTTCACCATACTTAATCTGTATGCTGAGAAAATAATCCAAGAAGCTGGACTATATGAAGAAGAAAAAGGCATCAAGATTGGAGAAAGACTCATTAACAACCTGCATTATGCAGATGACACCACCTTGCTTGCTGAAAGTGAAAAGGACTTGAAGCACTTGCTGATGAAGATCAAAGACTATACAGTCTTCAGTATGGATTGCACCTCTACATAAAGAAAAGTAACATCATGATAAATGGAGAAAATATTGAAGTTGCCAAGGATGTCATTTTACTTGGATCCACAATCAACACCCATGGAAGCAGCAGTCAAGAAATCAGACGACATATTTCACTGGGCAAATCTGCTGCAACAGATCTCTTTAAAATGTTGAAAACCAAGGATGTCGCTTTGAGGACTAAGGTGTTTCTGACTCAAGCCATAGTGTTTTCAATTGCCTCATATGCATGTGAAAGCTCGACAATGAATAAGGAAGACTGAAGAAATGACTCCTTTGAATTATGGTGCTGGTGAAGAATATTGAACATACCATGGACTGCCAAATAAATAAATAAATAAATAATCTGTGTTGGCAGAAGTACAGCCAGAATGCTCCTAGAAGCAAGGGTAGCAAGACTTCGTCTTACCTACTTGGGACATGTTATCAGGAGGGACCAGTTCCTGGAGAAGGACATCATTCTTGGTAATGTGGAGGGTCAGCAAAAAAGAGGACGACCTCAAGGAGATGCCACACAGTGGCTGCAACAATGGGCTCAAGTATAATAACGATTGTGAGGATGGCACAGGACCCGGCAGTGTTGCCTTCTGTTGTACATAGGGTCCCTATGAGTCAGAACCAACTCAAAGGCACCTAAGAACAGTGTCTGTCCCCTTGTTTATACTTGACATTGGTTATTTAAGCTTTCACTTTTTTTTTTTTTTTTTAGTATTTTCTGGGGATTATCAATTTAATTAGTCTTTTCAAGGAAACAAATTTTGGTTTTATTGATTATTTTCTTTCCAACATCTATTTTCTTATCTTTATCATTGCCTTCCTTCTGCTTTCTTTGGGTTTAGTTTGCTGTTTTTACTAACCTTTTTGATAGATATTTAACCATGGTTTTTTTACTTTTCTTCTTTTATATCCACCTATCCATTTCTCTCTCTCTCTCTATATATATGTATATGCATACATATACATGTATGCATATGCATAATTATCTGTTCTTTTACTGTTCTTTTAGTGATTACTTAGTGATTAACAAAAACACTGATCTCAAATGCATTATGCTAAGTGGAAAAAAAGCCAGTCTCAAAAGGCCACGTACTGTATGGCTCCATGTAGATAATATTCATGAAATGACCAAATTATAGAGATAGAAAAACATATTAGTGGTTGCCAGGGTTAGGGATGATGGGGGTGGGGGTGGCGAAGGGGCTGAGTGCAAATGTAAAGTATGAAGAAGAACTTTATGTTGATGGAATAATGATTGCAACTATGGTTAGACAAATCTGCACATGTGATAAAGTGACATAAAACTGCACACACATTGTACCAATGTCAAATTCCTGGCTTTGATATTGTACTATAATTATGTAAGATACAAACATTGGGGAAAACTGGGTGAAGGTTATGCAGGACCTCTCTGTACTCTCTTTGCAACTTCCTTTGAACCTACAATTATTTCAAAATATAAGTTACCAAGATTTATAATAGAAATATAGTTGACAAAGCTTAACTTACTGGATTTAGAGTAATTGTAGACACAACTTAGAATGCTTTGCAATTAATGAATCAACTCTGCTACACTGAATGACGCAGCCTCAACCAAGCTCCCTCCAACACCCCCCCCCTCAAAAAAATGGATCACCTTGGGATATGGACTAGAAATGGATGCTAAAACAGATCAGTAGATAATTCAGGTAAAGGATGAAGAATGATGAAGAGGACCCAGATAAGGCTAAATTAGGTATCTTTTTGTTGCTATGACCAAAAATTCATTAGTTCCTTAGTACAGAGGTTGACATTAAGAAATAGAAAAGAAAAGGAAAAAGAATACGAGAAGGGAGGGCAGAGGGGAGGGGAAGAGAGGAGAAGAGAAAAGAGAAGGAGGGGAGGGAAGGAAAAAAGTAAAAGGAAACACAGGAAAAGTATCTTGGTCATTTAGTGCTGCTATAACAGAAATACCACAAGTGGATGGCTTTAACAAAGAGAAATTTATTCTCTCACAGTCTAGTAGGCTACACGTCCAAATTCAGGGTGTCAGCTCCAGGGGAAGGCTTTCTCTGCCAGCTCTGATGGAAGGTCCATGTCTTCAATCTTCCCTCGTCCTAGGAGCTTCCCCATGCAGGAACCTCAGGTCTGAAGGACGCGCTTTGTTCCCATCCCTGCTTCCTTGGTGGTATGAGGTCCCCGTGTCTCTGCTGGCTTCTCTCTTTTATATCCCAAAAGAGATTGGCTTAAGACACTATCTAATCTTGTAGATCTCATCAATATAACTGCCACTAATCCATCTCATTGGAAACCCTGGTGGCATAGTGGTTAAGCACTATGGCTGCTAACAAAAAGGTGGGCAGGTCAAATCCACCAGGCATTCCTTGGAAACTCTATGGGGCAGTTCTACTCTGTCCTATAGGTTCGCTATGAGTTGGAATCAACTCAACAGCAATGGGTTTGGTTTTTTTGGTTTAATCCACCTCATTACATCATAGTGATACAATTTACAACATATAGGAAAACCATGTCAGATGACAAAATGGTGGACAGTCACACAATACTGGGAATCATGGTCTAACCAAGTTCACGGACATTTTGGGGGGACACAATTCAATCCATGACAAAAGGTAAGAAAAAGAAGAGGAGAGGAAAGGAAAGGAGAGAGGAAAGGGAAGTCAGGAAAAGAAAGGGAAGGGAAAGGAAGAGAAGGGAAAGAAAGGGGAAAAAAAGAGATTGCTTTGAAATTGCACTATCACATTTTCCTTTTAAGGAACCAAAGTGAGAGTAAGATTTTGGCTAGAAAAATGGAGGCTAAGATTCCATTCAGTTTCTGAAACATAAGCAGAGACATGTACAAACATTCCTGTCCCTAAATTTCTGCCTGGAATGCAGGGTCCTGGGAGGAACTGGGTCCACAGAGGACTCTCTAGATGAATCATTTACATGCAAGTCCTTTAGAAGCTAGCTTTGTGAAAACTAGTTCAGAAGGTTTTGGGGAGAAAGTAAACGTAGTCTACAGTTAGCCTTTTTGTAGTAACCTACTCTGCCTTTTTCTCTGTAAATATCAGTTGCCATATTTACACATTTGTAATTAAGTTGCATTTTCATCTTAAATTTACTCACGGCACAGGAACTATTTAAACTACTTTTTCACAGAGAACAAGTGTCCACCAGAATGTATAAGTGGCTTTGAGGGAGAGGCAGGAGTGGGGGCAGAGAAAAGCCAGGATGGATAGCATGGAGCAAGGAATGGAAGATTGTGGCAGGGCCTATTGCAACCCCAGCTTTGAGATTTTCCTCCCTCCCTCCCTTCCTTCCTTTCTTCTTTCCTTCCGGTTAAAAAATTATTTATTCAGCATCTGTTATATGACAGTCACAGGAGATATAAAGGTGATATTGTATAAGACATTGCTTATGAAACAAAAGTGAAACCTTCTCAATTAACTATCACCTGCTCTAAAAATTTTTAGACCCCTATGCTCAAGGATAATAGTCATCAGTTAGTAGCTGCTCACTCTATGCCAGGCAGAGTATTGGGCTTTCATTTGATTCTGCAGTAGTGCATGCTAGGGAAAAATTATTCTCCCTTCTTTACCCAAGAAGAAATGGCAATTCAGGAATGCAAAGTAGCCTACCCAATATTTGAAACCCAGAATTGCTTGATGCAAAATGTTATGGATTGAATTGTGTCCCCCGTTATGATAATGAGGCCACACCTCATTACCTAATCACTTTTGAGTTACAAAAAGAACAGAATAGACATAGAGACACACACAGGGGAGGACAGATGCCATGTAAGGATGGCTACAAGCCGAGGAATGCCAAGGAACCAAGGAACACCCAAGGCTATCAACAAGGAAGGCATCAACACCTTCGGGACCCCGATTTGGAATTTTAGCCTCCAGAGCTGTGAGAAAATAAATTTCTGTTCTTTAAAGCCACCCACTTGTCGTATTTGCACCGTAGCAGCACTAGGTAATTAAGACACAAGCCCATCCAAGGGATCTTGTCTTGAACATTTCTACATACCCCTTAGTGCTTAGCACAAGAATGTTACACAGAACTATGTTGTTGTTAGGTGCTGTAAAGTTGCTTCTGACTCAGAGCAACCCTATGTACAACAGAACAAATCAATGCCCAATCCTGTGCCACCCCCACAATCACTGTTATGCTTGAGCCCATTGTTGCAGTCACTGTGTCAATCCATCACGTTGAGGATCTTCCTGTTTTTCATTGACCTTCTACTTTACCAAGCATGATGTCTTTCTCCAGGAACTGGTCCCTCCTGATAACATGTCCAAAGTATGTGAGACCTAGAACTATAGAGGCCTCATAAAATCCTGTCGTTGTTTGATGCCGTCAAGTCGATTTTCGACTCATAACAACCCCATGTGACAGAGTAGAATTGCCCTGTAGGGTTTTCTAGGCTTCAGTCTTTACAGGAGTAGATCAACAGGTCTTTCTTTCCATAAAACCCTACTCTAGTGAAATCCTCCAAATTTCCCAAATTACTAGGTTTTCCGGGTGATGGCTACTTATTGAGGCTCTGATCTGAAAAGGAAAATGCAAAGGACAACAGAGGGCGAGAGAAAGTCAAAATGAGAGTGAAGAAAGCCACCAGGTTGGCCACCTCCTGGCTATTCTCTATGAACCACAATACCCCTCATAATGGGCTGCATCAGTGCACTCAATCCTTCCAGCAGTGCTAGGGGTAGATGCTTCTATCTTCATTTTCCAGCCAAGAGAACCAAGGCCCAGAGACCTTAACTCACTTACCTGATAAAAAAAAAAAAAAAAGAGGTCACTCAAATAGTTAAAATCAGATCCTGGACTTAGCGACATTTGGACTAGGGCTTAAGCTCTTAACCTTCATGTTAACACTTGCTTCACATTTAACCGTGTACTGGAGTACCTAGTAAAGTCCTCCACAGGCATTATCTCATTTAATCTTGAAATTAAAACATTGGTACTGTGTTCCATTCATTTTACAGTAGAAAACTAAGGCTCAAGAAGGTGCAGAGATGGATTGGTGGTCCCAAGCCAACAAGTGGCAGAAACCAGGTCTGTCACCTGAGCCAGGCATTTGAACCACTCTAATATCCTGCTTGCTCCTGCACAGAGATTTTCCTGAAGCCAGAATGTCACCAAAGTGTCTGAGATCCAGTTAATTCACAAGGAGCCAGAGGTCATGGGACCATCTTTGATATATAGTTTGTTTTGTTCATTTATTTGGATCCTTGTATGGGGTGCTAGTGTTCCCAGCACTTAGGGAAGGGGGCCTCTTGTTTAGCTCAGTATACCATTATGTTGCACATGGATATATTTAAGACTTATACCTTCTCCCATTAAGCCTGAAAGGCAATGTGGGTTAATGAAAAGTACACAGTATATGGAGCCAGCCAACATGATTCTTGAACTATGGTCTCAACCCTTATTAACAGTGTGATCTTGGGCAAGTTGTTCAGTTGAAAACTAGAAATTAAGAACAAAGCCACATTTCTTTTGCTCGCTGTGGATGAACTCTTAAGACTGTAGAACCAGCCCTCCTAGGCTCAAATCCCACTCACTACTTAATCCCTCTGCCACTTTGCCTTTCTATGACTCTTCATCTGTAAAGAAGCAGATGATGAACTACTTGACAACAAAAAGACAAACAACCCAATTAAAAAATGAGCAAAGGACTTGAATAGACATTTTACCAAAGAAGATATACAAATGTCCAATAAGCACACCAAAAGATATTCAACATCATTTGTTGTTATTGCTGTTAGTCGCCATTGAGTTGGCTCTGACTCATGGCGACCCCATGTACAATGGAATAAAATGTTGCCTTGTCTTGCACCATCTTCATGATCATTGGTATACTCAAGTCCATTGGTTTTGGCCACTGTGTATTTCAAATGCCTTCTAACCCAGGGGCTCAATTTCCAGCACTATGTCATTGTTGGCTGCTGTAAAGTCCACTCCTTGACTCATGTGATGCCATGCACAATGAAATGAGCCACTGCCTGGTCCTACACCATCCCCATGATCAGCTGTGAATTGGTCCTTTGTGACCCATAGAGTTTTCCTTGGCCAATTTTTAGAAATAGACTGCCAGGTCTTTCTTCCCAACCAGTGCTATGTTGGGCAATATTCTTTTGTAATGCATAGGGTTATCACTGGCTAATTTTCAGGAGTAGATCCTCAGGCCTTTCTTCCCAGTCTGTCTTAGTCTGGAAGCTCTGCTGAAACCTGTTCACCATGGGTGACCCTGCTGGAATTTGCATACCGGCGGCATAATTTCCAGCCTCACAGAAACACACAAACCACTACAGTATGACAATCTGTCAGATGGGTAGTGGCATTAGTCATTAGAGAATTACAAAATCAAAATCACCATGAGATAGTCATTTAACCCCCACTGGGATGGTTATTATCAGAAAAATCGATGATGACAACTGTTGGGGAAGATGTGGAAAAACTGGAACTCTTCTTCATTATCGGTAGGGTTGTAAAATAGTGCAGGCACTGTAGAAAAGAGTTGGCTGCTCATCAAAAACTTAAACAGAGAACTACCATATAACCTAGCAATTCCACTCTAGGTTATACCCAGAAGAAGTGAAAGCAGGAACCCAAACAGACACTCATATACCGATCTTTATTGCAATATTATTCAAAATAGCCAAAAGGTGGAAACAACTTAAATGTCCATCAGTAGATGAATGGATAAACAAAATGTTGTTCATACATACAATGGTATATTACTCAGCCATAAAGAGAAATAAAGTCCTGATACATCTACTCTATGGATGAACCTCGAAAACATCATGACGAGGGAAATAAGTCAGACACAAAAGAACAAATACTGTATGATCCCATTTACATGAAATATCTAGAATAGGCAAATGCATAGATACCAAAGTTGATGAGTGGTTACCGGGGAAAAAGGACGGTTATTGCTTAGGGGGCACTGAGTTTCTGTGAAGGATAATAGAAAAATTTGGAAAAGGATGTACAACGTCCATTGGTGATGGTTGTGCAACATGGTGAATGTAGCTAACAGCACTGAGTTGTTCGCATGAGAATGGTTGAAGTGGCAAATGGTTTGTTATATAAAAAATATATTAAATAAATTAAAAAGTGAATGATGATAATAGCAAGCTTATCTCTTAGAGTGGTTGTGAAGATGTAAGGAAACCATGAGTGTAAAGCCTTTAGAACAGTCCTGTCCCAGTGGAAGTGTTGGCCTTGACTTACAAAGTGCCTGGAAAGCCATACTTGCCCAATACGTACCTACCTTCTGCAACTGGCTTTTGAGAATTATCTCAATTAACAGATATAAAAGCACGAGTGCCCTACCTGGCACATAGTTGGTGCCCAATGAGCACTAATTTACTCCCTCATGATACAGGGTCGCTATAAGTCAGAATCGACTCAATGGCACTGGGTTTGGTTTTTTTTTTTTTTTTTTGGTTTTATGATATGAGCCTTGGCTTACCTTTCAGCAAAATGGGTAGACTCATGAAGACTCCCTGGTATAATCATGTATGTCAAAATGCTGGGTAAGAATTGGAATGCTATACAAACATAAATTAGTATCACCACTCCTAATCCCTACCCCTTTCACTAACACTGTTCCCCTTCCCGTGGGCTTCCTCAGCCTCTAATCACTCCCCTTCTCCCTTTCCAGTTGGAAGTTTCCCTCCTATTTTCCTCTGCTTCCTGGCTTCTCCCACCCCTGCCACTTCCCAGCTGCCTGACCCTCTGCCCCTCCCCAGGGCAGATCAGCTCCTTGCACACATCTACCCCACCCACCGGGCCCAGGGCGGCCTTCCTGCTCCTCTTCCCTTGCCCACTGGGCTGCTGGCAGGAAGCCCTCCCCTCCTCCCGCCCCACCCTGTTCCCTTCGGTAACACCCTGTACACATGGGGATTATTTCTCTTGGCAACAGGTGTCCAGCTGTCAGGGAGACTGATGGGTCTTGGCCAGGAGGAAGTGGGGAGGCAGGCGAGGAAATGAGACCCAAGTGAAAAGGGCCTCCCCACTCAGGAACTCTGAGAAGTGAGGAGGGTGTGAATAAAAGCAGGAGAAAGCAGGAACGGTGTGAGAAAGCAAACCACACATCTTTATCTGAGGATCTAGACTCTCTGGCCTGTCACTTTTCACCCAGACAAGCACCATCAAGCCCCTCAAACACAAACAGGACAAAACACTACAGGTGAAAGGTCACTTACTCTGAAGATTTATTTCCATTTCTTTTTACATTTGCATTCACCACCTTTAAAGTATAGCACAGACAGGTTAAGAGAGGAGATGGCCTAAGGTTGACACTTGGCTCTTTTACTATGTACTGTGCAACCTCTGGAAAGTTACTTGACCTCTCTGTGTCTCACCTGTAAAATGGAAATATAATAGTACTTACCTCATAAGAATGTCACAATGATTAAATTAATGAATGTAAAGCACTAGAATAGTGCCTGGCACCTAGCAAGCACTGTGGAAGTTTAGTTAATTGTACTGTTTTATCAGTAATACCCACTGCCATCGAGTCAATTCCGACTCATAGTGATCCTGTAGGACGGAGTAGAGCTGTCCCATAGGGTTTCTAAGGCTATAATCTTTCTGGAAGCATACTGCCACATATTCTTCCTGCAGAGTCACTGGGTGGGTTTGACCTTTTGGTTGGCAGCCTGATTGTGCAGTGGTTAGACACTCAGTTACTAACCGAAAGGTCAGTAGTTGGAAACCACCAGCCTCTCTGTAGGAGAAAGACGTGGCAATCTCTTTCATAACAATTTGTTGTTGTTGTTGTTAGGTGCTGTCAAGTCTGTCCCAACTCATAGCAACCCTATGTACAATAGAACAAAACACTGCCCAGTCCTGTGTCATCCTCACAATCATTGTTATGCTGGAGCCCATCGTTGCAGCCACTGTGTCAATCCATCTTATTGAGGGTCTTCCTCTTTTTCTCTGAACTTCTACTTTACCAAGCATGATAATGATTGACAGCCTTGGAAACCCTATGGGAAGTTCTACTCTGTCCTATATGTTCGCTACAAGTAGAAATTGACTTGATGGCAACAGGTTTGGGTTTTTTGATTTATCATCAACAATGACAACAATGCATCCGAAGCCCCAGGAATAGAGATTATGAACTTTGAAGTCAGAGATTTGGTCTCAAACCCCATCCCAGCCACTTGCTGGTTGTGAGACCTTGGCCCAAGGACAACTGCTTTGAGCCTCAGCAACCTAATTACAGCAATACTACCTTCCCGGGCTTGACTGAGTTGGCTCCGGAGAGCTATCTCCTTTCTCCTTGCTTTTGTTTTTGCTAGTTGCCACCAAGTTGGCCCCTAACTCATGGCAAATTCATGTACAACAGGATTGGACCACTGTGATCCACACAGATTTCATTGGTTGATTTTTGGAAGTAGATCACCAAGTCTTTCTTCCTAGTCTGTCTTTAGTCTGGAAGCTCCAGTGAAACCTGTTCAGCATCATAACAGCATGAGGCTCAGCTGACAAATGGCTGGTGGCTGGGCATGAAAAACTTTAGCTCAGAATTGAAGCCAGGTCTCCCCCATGGGAGGTGAGAATTATACCACTGAACCTCCACTGCCCTCTCTTCATTTCTAAGTCCAGGAAATAAAGCTAGAGCAGTGAACAGGCTGTATCACCTCCTACAGTGATCTCCCTTCCTACTATTCAGAGTTTGTGAGAGCCTAGGCTAGCTTCCGGGGCATCGGCCGTCTTTCCCTAGCACAGGGGAGAGAAGAGAAAGAAGATGCAGTGGGTGTCAAGTGTTGCCTCTGGTTTCTGGAAAAGAATACAGGCTTTGAAGTTAGGATATCTAGTTCCAGCCAGCTCTGCCATTGACCACTTGAGTAACTTTGGAAAAAGTATTTAATCACCTCAAATATGAGCATTTTAGAGGAAATCAAATGAGGAAGCACATATAATCCTGGAGATTTAGTTAAGGCTCTTCTGTTTGCGAGGGACAGAAACAAACTCAAACTGGTTAAACAGAAGGAAGGACTGCATTGGCCCAGGCAAGACACCACAGGAGCTGAGTTCCCAAAACAAGGGCTTTCCCCGCCCACTAAACTACCCCTTTTCTCTCTAACTTATTTCTTCCCCTACTCCCTTGAGTTCCTTCTCCTTTGCCCACTTTTTCCATTTTAATCCTTAATTGTTGCCTTCACAGAGTTTATTCAACTTCCTTTCACCTAAACTCTGTTGGATTTTGAGGATGCATGTTTTCCTTTCATCTCCCATCATCACCCCCCTCCCACACCCCATACACATACACTTGGCACCATGCAAGAGACGAACCACCAAAATACAAACCCTCGTAAACTCTTCGGTCAGTACTTTGCAAACTTGCTTAGAGGTTTCAAACTCCAACCTCCGGTCATTTCCAAAGTTTATTCATCCAGGAGGTCAAGCTACATACAGTGGATGTGATTTTGAGTCCAAATTCTTGAGGGCACCCTTCAGTGACTAATATTTAAACACTCTTCTCTTGGGAAATTTCTAGATTCTACTTTTGAAACATGGCCTCAGTTTCCCTCTCCATCATTTTGCACTTTTACTTCCTATTCCATGCCTGACCCCACCCACACCTACAAACACACACTCATGCAAATAACCCCCAAGTTTCCAGCTACACAGAGCTATTTTGTGTTCCCCAAAACATCCAAGCACTCTCACCTCTTTCCCAGTAGAAAACTATGACTCATCTTTCAAGTTCTGGCTCAAGTAAAGGTTATCTGGCATGTCCCTGAGGAAATTTGTCCCTTTTCTGTGGCCTCATGACTCTTTGTACTTAATATATCATACTGTGGTAATTTGTTTAATTGCCTTCTTTCCTTTCTATTATGGACCTTTCAAGGTCAGAAAATATCTTAGTCACCTATTCTACCAGCACCTAGTAGAGTACCTGGCACACAGTAGGTATTCACTAAATGTGCAGAAAACGAAATGGTGGAATATTTGAAAAGTTATTAGATGTGAATGAACCTCATACCTCATTTAAGACTTGCTGGTCAGGCCTTGTTCCACTGATCTATTGCTGCATAACAAAATTCCCCAAAATGTAGTAGCTCAAAACAACAATTTTTTATTATCTCTCATACTGTCTGTCTACCATGTGTCTGTCAGTTTGTCATACTGTGGTGACTTGTGTATTGCTGTGATACTGGAAGCTTTGCCACCTGTATTTCAAATACCAGCAGTGTCACCCTTAATAGACAGGTTCAGTGGAGCTTCCAGATTAAGACAGACTAGGAGGAAGACTCTGGGAGTCTAATTCTGAAAAATATTGGCCAATGAAAACCTTATGAATAGCAACGGAACATTGTCTGATATAGCACATGGCCAAGAACCATTGGTACTGAAGGAAGAGGTCCAAGCTGCACTGAAGGCACTTGTGAAAAACCAGGTTCCAGGAATAGACAGAATACCAACTGAGATGTTTCAACAAACAAATACAGTGCTGGAAGTGCTCACTCGTCTATGCCAGGAAATTCGGGAGACAGATGCCTGGCCAACTGACTGGAAGAGATCCATATTTGTACCCATTTCAAAGAAAGGTGGTCCAACAGAATATGTAAATTATTGAACAATATCATTAATATCACACACAAGTGAATTTTGCTGAAGATCATTCAAAAGAGGTTGCAGCAATACATTGACAGGGAACTGCCAGAAATTCTAGCTGGATCCAGAAGAGGGCATGGAACTAGGGATATCATAGCTGATGTCAGATGGATCTTGGCTGAAAGCAGAGAATACCAGAAAGATGTTTACCTGTGCTTTATTGACTACGCAAAGGCATTCAACTGTGTGGATCATAACAAATTATGGATAACATTGTGAAGAATAGGAATTCCAGGACACTTAATTGTGCTCGTGAGGAACCTGTACATAGACCAAGAGGAAGTCTTTTGAACAGAACAAGGGGATACTGTGTGGTTTAAAGTCAGGAAAAGTCAGGGTTGCACCCTTTCACCATATTTCAATCTGTATGCTGAGCAAATAAACTGAGAAGCTGGACTATATGAAGAAGAAGAAGAATGCAGCATCTGAATTGCTGGAAAACTCATTAACAACCTGCATTATGCACATGACACAACCTTGCTTGCTGAAAGTGGGAGGACTTGAAGCACTTACTGATGAAGATCAAAGACTACAGCCTTCAGTATGGATTACAACTTAACATAAAGAATACAAAAATTCTCACAACTGGACCAATAAGCAACATCATGAGAAACGGAGAAAAGACTGAAGTTTTCAAGCATTTCATTTTACTTGGATCCACAATCAATGCCCATGGAACCTGTAGTCAGGAAATCAAACAACGCCTCGGGCAGGGACTGGAAGGTAGGAGGGTAACAGGAAAGCTGGTAATAGGGAAGCCAGGGTTGAGAAGGGAGAGTGTTGACATGTTGTGGGGCTGTTAACCAATGTCATACAACAATGTGTGCACTGTATGATGAGAAACTAGTTTGTTCTGTAAATCTTCATCTGAAGTTCTATAAAACAAAAAAAAAAGAAATCAAATGGTGAATTGCACTGGGCAAATTGGCCGCAAAAGACCTCTTTAAAGTGTTAAAAAGCAAAGATGTCACTTTAGAGACTAAGGTGCGCCTAAGCCATGGTGTTTTCAGTTGCCTCATATGCATGTGAAAGCTGGATAATTAACAAGGAAGACTGAAGAAGAGTTGATGCCTTCGAATTATGGTGTTGGGGAAAAATATTGAACATGCCATGGACTGCCAGAAGAGCAAACAAATCTGTCTTGGAAGAAGTACACTTAGAATGCTCATTAGAACCAAGAATGGCAAGACGTCGTCTCATATACTTTGGACAGTTTATCAGGAGGAACCAGTCCCTGGAGAAGAACATCACGCTTGGTAAAGTATGAGGTCAGTGAAACAGAGGAAGACCTTCGCCCAGACGGATTGACACAGTGGCTGCAACAATAGGCTCAAGAATAACAAGGGCTGTGAAGATGGCACAGGACTGGACAGTGTTTGGTTCTGTTGTACGTAGTGTGGCTAAGAGTTGGAGCCAACTCTGTGGCATCTAACAACAACGCCAGCAACAGTGCCTGTAGGTCAGAAATTCAAGAAAGGCTTGGCTGAGCAGTTCTGGCTCAAGGTCTCTCACTTGGTTGCAGTTAGACAGTGGCTGGAACAGCTCAGGGTTAGAGAAGCAGGAGGGAGGCTGGGCATTTCTCTTCCCGTAGTCTCAGGGCCTCTCCATGTGGTCCCTCTGCGTGAGCTGGTTTGGGCTTCCTCATTGCGTGGTCGCCTCAGGGCAGTTGAACCGGTTACATAGAGGTTTCAAAAGTGAGTGTTCTGCAGAATGCCAAATTCTCGTGGAATCCAGACTTTATGGAGCCATTGAAGCTGGATGAACCCCCGAAACTGTAGCCCTGAGATAATCTTTAAACCTTAAACCCCCCCAACCCAAAAAATTCCTTGAATTCTTCTTTAAACTAAACAATAAATTAGTTAATTTACTAAGAATGTTTGCCTTGAACACTGTGCTCTTTTAAAGAACTGTTTATATGGGATCAAATTGTCAACAGCTATGCAAAAGATCAGATAGGAACCTTAGGGGCAGTGAGATCATGATAATGGTGGAAGAATAATTTGGAAAAAGAGGGCGAATATGCTTGCACACCTTGAAGAATGTAATCAATGTCACTGAATTGTACATGCAGAAATTGTTGAGGTGGTCTATGTTTTGCTGTGTATACTTTCAACAACAATTTAAAAAAAAATTGTTGTCAGCATTCCAGTGAGCAAGGCAGACACGGCGTCATCATTTATGGCCTAGACTCTGAAGTCCCATTATGTTACATAGTGTCTAGTGTACAATAGCGACTGTACACTGTTGGCCAAAACAGCTGCCAAGACCTGACCAATTACAAGGCAAGATAACATAGAGCCCACTCTTTCTGGAAGGAGCACCAAAGAATTCGCAAACACATTTAAAACCACTACTCTTAAATGCAAGGAGCCCTGGCGGGGCAGTGCTTAAGTGCTCAGCTGCTAACCCAAAGTTCCATGGTTCAAACCTACCAGCTACTTCACTAGAAACAGATGTGGTAGTTTGCTTCCGTAAAGATTATGGCATTGGAAACCCTATGGGGCATTTCTACTCTGTCCTATAGGGTCACTATGAGTCAGAATTGACTTGATGGTAATGGGTTTGGTTTCAACAGGCTACTCTTAAATGCAATGTGAACAGAAAAAGGACATTAGTGGAAACACTGGTGAAATCCACATGAGTCTAGAGGTGAATTAATAGTAGTGGGTCAATGTTAATTTCTTAGTTTTTACAAATGTGCCATGGCACTGGGAGATATTAAAACCAAAAAAAAAAAAAAAAAAAAAACCCAAACCCGTTCCTTCAAGTCGATTCTGACTCCTAGTGACCCTATAGGACAGAAAAGAACTGTCCCATAGAGTTTCCAAAGAGGGCCTGGTAGATTCAAACTGCCAACCTTTTGGTTAGCAGCCATAGCTCTTAACCACTGCGCCACCATGGATGATGCGTACATGGGACTCTCTGTGCTATCTTTGTGACTTTTCTACAAATCTAAAATCATTCCAAAATAAAATGTTTATTTTTTAAAAATGCCGCATGCCTCCTTCTCCCCACTCTAGGTACTGCTAGAGATTAACCAGGCTTCAACAAAGGCCCATGTGCATGCGGTAACAGAAACCGATTCCAGTAACACTCTCTGTTCTGGTCACGCAGAATTTGCCACACCCTCCTTTCTGCCAGCATTGCCCCTTGTTGTTGTTAGGTGCCGTCGAGTCAGTTCCAACTCATAGCGACCCTGTGCACAACAGAAGGAAACACTGCCTGGTCCTAAGCCATCCTCACAATCTTTGTTATGCTTGAGCTCATTGTTGCAGCCACTGTGTCAACCCACCTCGTTGAGGGTCTTCGTCTTTTCTGCTGACCCTGTACTCTGCCAAGCATGATGTCCTTCTCCAGGGACTGATCCCTCCTGACAACATGTCCAAAGTATGTAAGATGCAGTCTCGCCATCCTTGCCTCTAAGGAGCATTCTGGTTGTACTTCTTCCAAGACAGATTTGTTCGTTCTTTTGGCAGTCCATGGTATATTCAATATTCTTCGCCAACACCACAATTCAAAAATGTCAATACTTCTTCGGTCTTCCTTATTCATTGTCCAGCTTTCACATGCATATGATGCGATGGAAAATACCATGGCTTGGGTCAGGCACACCTTAGTCTTCAAGGTGACATCTTTGCTCTTCAACACTTTAAAGAGGTCCTTTGCAGCAGATTTACCCAATGCAATGTGTCTTTTGATTTCTTGACTGCTGCTTCCATGGCTGTTGATTGTGGATCCAAGTAAAATGAAATCCTTGACAACTTCAATCTTTTCTCCGTTTGTGATGATGGTGCTCATTGGTCCACTTGTGAGGATTTTTGTTTTCTCTATGTTGAGGTGCAATCCACACTGAAGGCTGTGGTCTTTGATCTTCATTAGTGAGTGCTTCAAGTCCTCTTCACTTTCAGCAAGCAAGGTTGTGTCGTCTGTATAACGCAGGTTGTCAATGGGTCTTCCTCCAATCCTGATACCCAGTTCTTCTTCATATAGTCCAGCTTCTCGGATTTTTTTTTTTTTTTTAGGTATGGTGAAAGAATACAACCCTGACGGACACCTTTTCTGACTTTAAACCAATCAGTATCCCCTCATTCTGTCCGAACAACTGCCTCTTGATCTATGTAAAGCTTCCTCATGAGCACAATTAAGTGCTCTGGAATTCCCATTCTTCATAATGTTATCCATAATTTGTTATGATCCACACAGTCGAATCCCTTTGCATAATCAATAAAACACAGGTAAACACCCTTCTGGTATTCTCTGCTTTCAGCCAGGATCCATCTGACATCAGCAATGATATCCCTGGTTCCACGTCCTCTTCTGAAACTGGCCTGAATTTCTGGCAGTTCCCTGTCAATACACTGCTGCAACCTCTTTCGATGATCTTCAGCAAAATTTACTTGTGTGTGATATTAATGATATTGTTTGATAATTTCCACATTCAGTTGGATCACCTTTCTTGGGAATAGGCATAAATATGGATCTCTTCCAGTCAGTTGGTCAGGAAGCTGTCTTCCATATTTCTTGGCACAGACGAGTGAGCACCTCCAGCACTGCATCTGTTTGTTGAAACGTCTCAATTGATATTCCATCAATTCCTGGAGCCTTGTTTTTTGCCAATGCCTTCAGAGCAGCTTGGACTTCTTCCTTCGGTACCATCAGTTCCTGATCATATGCCAACTCTTGAAATGGTTGAACATCGACTAATTATTTTTGGTATAATGACTCTGTGTATTCCTTCCATCTTCTTTTGATGCTTCCTACATCATTTAATATTTTCCCCATAGAATCCTTCACTACTGCAACTCGAGGCTTGAATTTTTTCTTTAGCTCTTTCAGCTTGAGAAACATCGAGCGTGTTCTTCCCTTTTGGTTTTCCATCTCCAGTTCTTTGCACATGTCATTATAATACTTTGCTTTGTCTTCTCGAGACACCCTTTGAAATCTTCTGTTTGGTTCTTTTACTTCATCAATTCTTCCTTTCGCTTTAGTTGCTTGACATTCGAGAGCAAGTTTCAGAGTCTCCTCTGACATCCATCTTGGTCTTTTCTTTCTTTCCTGTCTTTTCAATGACCTCTTGCTTTCTTCATGTGTGATGTTCTTGATGTCATTCCACAACTCGTCTGATCTTCAGTCACTAGTGTTCAATGCGTCAAATCTACTCTTCAGAAGGTCTCTAAATTCAGGTGGGATATACTCAAGGTCATATTTTGGCTCTCATGGACTTTCTCTGTTTTTCTTTAGTTCCAGCTTGAGCTTGCATATAAGCAATTGATGGTCTGTTCCACAATCAGCCCCGGCCTTGTTCTCACTGATGATATTGAGCTTTTCCATTGTCTCTTTCCACAGATGTAGCCAATTTGATTTCTGTGTGTTCCATCTGGCAAGCTCCATGTATATAGTTGCAGTTTATGTTGGTGAAAGAACGTATTTGCAATGAAGACGTTGTTGGTCTTGCAAAACTCTATCATTCAATCTCCAGCATTGTTTCTATCACCAAGGCCATATTTTCCAACTACAGATCCTTCTTCTTTGTTTCCAACTTTCGCATTCTAGTCACCAGTAATTATCAATGCATCTTGATAGCATGTTCTATCAATTTCAGAGTGCAGCAGCTGATAAAAATGTTCTAGTTCTTCATCTTTGGCCCTAGTGGTTGGTGCGTAAATTTGAATAATAGTCATATTAACTGGTCTTCCTTGTTGACATATGGATATTATACTATCACCGACAGCATTGTACTTCAGGATAGATCTGAATAGATGGGTGTTTATGCGTCCCATTTCATTTTTGACGATTTCCAATTTTCCTAGATTCATACTTCGTACATTCCAGGTTCTAATTATTAATGGATGTTTGCAGCTGTTTCTTCTCATTTTGAGTTGCGCCACCTCAGCAAATGAAGGTCCGGAAAGTTTTACTCCATCCATGTGATTAAGGTCGACTCTACTTTGAGGAGGCAGGTCTTCCCCAGTCATCTTTTGAGTGCCTTCCAACCTGGGGGGCTCATCTTCCAGCACTATATCAGACAATGTTCTGTTGCTATTCATAAGGTTTTCACTGGCTAATGCTTTTCAGAAGTAGACTGCTGGGTCCTTCTTCCTAGTCTGTCTTAATCTGGAAGCTCAGCTGAAACCTGTCCTCCATGGGTGACCCTGCCGTTATCTGAATACCAGTGGCATAGCTTCCAGCATCACAGCAACAAGCAAGCCCCCACAGTATGACAAACTGACAGACACATGGGGGTTGTCCCTTGTATATACCACTACTGTCGTTGTTAGGTGCTGTCAAATTGATTCCAACTCATGGCAGCGCCACAGCTGTGACTTTTCAGAAGCTGATGGTAAGGACTGTTTTCCGAGGCACCTCTTGGTAGGTTTGAATTGCCAATCTTTTGACTAGTAGTCCAGCACTTACTTCAATGTCTACACAATTCACAATGTGCTATAATAATCCAGTTAAATGCCCATCTCCTCTATTGGATGCATTGTTCCCTAAAGGACTTTTTCTTCCTAATTTTTCCCACCTAGTGCCCAGCACAATGTTAAAATACTATAGTAGGTTGAACTATGTGAAAATGTAGGTCAAAAACAGTCAAATAGTGCAAATTCACTTATAAACAGAACTGAATGGAATGGATTTTAGTTATATTTTCCCACGCTTTTGCTCAAAGGGACTAACAGAATCCAGCATTCTTGAAGGAAGAACTCTTTCAGAAAAATTAGCATTAACCCACTTTTTTCACTGGGAGCTCCACAAAGCCCTTGGGATTCCTTACCCACTGGTTTCTGGAGTCCTCTCTAACCTCTTTGTCTCCAGTTTGGGCCCAGCAGGAGCCAAGGCTTTTGTTGGACTCAGAAGGTCTGCCTTGCTCTAGTAGGCCACCAACCAGCAGCCGCAGGGTTTCCAGACACAGATACAAACGTGCAGGGTGGGGTTCAAGATAGCCCATATCCAGATCCAGCTGGAAGACAGCCATGGGCGCTGCTGGAGCAGGAGGCTGCAGGAAGTAAAGGAAGGAGGAAGTCATCTTGTTGGCCAGCGCCACCCCTCCTCCGTTTCCCAGGGGGTCAGACAGATGTTATCAGATGCATTTTTCCAAACTTGAATGAAGGCTGTAATAGGATTCTAAAAGGAGACAGTGGGGGTCATGTTTGTGCCACTTTCTTCCCTTTTCTCTTTTTAAACCCAAACTTGAGGATCAATAGCAGCTGTCCTATGATGGTCTCAGGTTGTTTATTGCTCTGCAAGGCCTACATAAACAAGAAACAGTCAACAAAAGGACCAAGGCAATTTGACAAACAGTTTGAAACATGCCACATGACTTCTTCCAGGATGGGATTGAGACATGGTTTCAGGCACATTTGAGGGGAGTAATTGGGGAGTGGAGCTTGGTGGTCAGAGGACTTCTGCCAGAGTGCTGGTCTCCAACTACTAGCCAAGCCAGATCCCAAAATATGTTGCCTGTTTCATTGTTTATGAATTATCCTTCCCTGAACAGAACAGCTGGGGCATTTTGTTTTCCATTCTTTAAACACGGCTGAGTTTAGGGCTTTCCAATTTCTTGTTCTCCATAGCTTAACACACAACAATAAAATACAGAACCATTTTCTGTGGTATTTAGTTAATGATGCAGTATCTGGCAGCCTCTCCTGCTTCACCAAAGCCATCCTTGGGAAAAGTTCTCATTCAAATATTCTGGAAGTTGTTTTTAACCAGTGAGTCTCAGGACTTAGACATTTTCTAGAAATCTGGTTCTTATTTTAACTGAAACGAATTTATTCTCCTTAAAACAAAGGAATGCCAACAATTCAGCAATGGTCCTTCATACTGCTACATCACCAGCCAGGGCCATCTTGGGCTCTGGGAAACAGTGTGGTATGGCTTTAGGAGATTAGAAATCAAGAGAACTCCTGATAGCTATTCAAGGCATCCATTGTTAATTAGCTTCAATCTTCATTCTCTGAGACAATGCAGCCAGGGGTATGCTGGGATCCAAAGTACATCTCTACCGAGAGCTTTGGGGGCCAGATGTGATCACAGAGGTATGAGCCAAATGCCATCGGGAACCTGGAAGTGGTCGATACAGAGATAACAGGAGGAAGGGATTTTTGACTAAAGACCAGGAACACACTACTAGCTTAAGGGCCAGGAAACAAAAGAATCTTCTTGAAGAGCATTCGTTCAGTCCATATTTCTCAGGAGACCACAGGCACCAAGAGGGATTGGTAGTACCACACTCAGGGGTCTACCTGATGTCCACCTCAAAAAAACAGCAGGATGCCCCAGGAACCCTGGATCCCATTACAAACTCAGTGCACCTGCCCTTTGGAACTATAGCCCAATCTTTGGAAAGTATTTTTCTAGATCCAAGAATGTTGATTGTTTTAGGCCATCTTTCTAGAGAACTATTAACAATTATTTTAGTTTGCCTCATTCTCTCTCCAATTTTTTTTCCTTCCACCCTCTTTCCACCCTTCCTTTTTTCTTTCCTTCATTCAGTTGATCAAGATACATTTACTGAGTGTTTAACTATGTGCTCGACTATCCTGGCCATCAGAGAATAAAGCAATGTATCTGTATATGCTATATTATGTTGCAATAACAAACAATCCTAATAGCTTAGTGTCTTCAGACCAAAAGGTTTATTCTCCTCATGCTTATTATCCATTGATTGGTGGAGTTCTTTGATTGCTAGAATCTTCAGGAAGGAGACCAAGCTGATGGGGCCTCCAGAATCCAAAACGATGGCTACCATGGCAGGCAGGGAGATTTCAATTGTCTGAAGTGCCAAGAGGATATTAAAGGAAGGTAGAGAGTGACTGGCGAGTGGTTACTGTAATTGGCTGGTCAGGGTAACATCTCTGAGGAGGTTACTCTTGAGCAGAGACATGGAGCACAAGAAGGAGGTAGCCTTGGGAGAATCTGGTGGCACAGCATTCCAGGAAAAGGGACAAGCAGTATCAACACCCTGTGATAGGAACTGGAAGCAACTGGGAGAGGGCTAATATAGGGGGACCAGGGTAAGTGAGACATAAAGTGGTGAAGAATGGGGTCTGCAAGGTACCAGGGGCCAGAATTACTGGGCCTAATACACCAGGGAAGAAAGTTTGAGTTGTATTCAAACTCTTTATTTTATCTTTATGTTTATCTTAGCAAACAAAGCTCACTTTGGTGTCTAGAGATGTCAAGCCCTTACAGAGCTGTACCCTCTGCTGAGATGCCCTCCCTCATCCTTCCCCATTCAACTCACTCCAGGGTCCCCTCCTCCAGGGAATCTTCTCTAACACCCCAGTCTGATTTAAATGCCTCCACTCGCAAGTATTACCAATTACACATTTGCTTTGCCATTCCTTTTGCTACTAGGATACAAAATGCTTGAGGATAGGGATTAAAGTCCCTAATATGATGCTAACACACAGTAGATCCTGAATTGAGGAGTTTGAATTAATTAATTAATATACCCCTCATGCCTCATGACCAAATGTATGTGACCAAACCCAACCCAACCCAACCCATTGCTATTGAGCTGATTCTGACTCATGGTGACCCCGTGTGCTACAGAGTAGAACTGCTTCATAGAGTTTTCTTGGCTGTAATCTTTTTGGAAGCATATCCCCAGGTCTTTCTCCTGTGGCACCGCCTGGGTGTATTCAAACCACCAACCTTTCGGTTAATAGCCAAGCTCAAATCATTTGTACCACCCGGACAGAGTTTGGTAAAATGTTTCATGCATATTACCATCACCACATATTTTCCACATAACCTAGACCAGTATTTACCATAAAGTAAGTGCTTGGTGAAAACCCCCTCAGAGAAACAAACCCGTTGCAGTCGAATTGATTCTAACTCATAGCGACCCTATAGGACAGAATAGAACTGTCCCATAGGGTTTCCAAGGCTGTAAATCTTTATGGAAGCAGGCTAACACATCTTTATCCCACAGACTAGCTAATGGATTCAAACCAGTGACTTTTCAGTTAGCAGCTTAACCACTGTACCACCAGGGATCCTAGTGCTTAGTGAAGACCCTCTGAATTCATTTAAAAGAGGCCTAGCTTTCTCCAAGAAAACAACAAAGAAGATCAAAAGTCAGAAAATAAAGAGGATTTATGAATCATATCCTGTATACCAATAGAGTATAAGTTGCTCTGCCCACAGTATCTCATTTAATTTTCACAACAGCTCTAGAAAGTGGGTAACTGAGACTCAGAGAAAAATGAGTAACTTACCTTGCTGAAACCTATAACTTAGTTGTTGCTCTATAAACATTAGCTGCCATTATTATCATTGTTGCTATCATCATTACCATTATTGTTATTGAAAATGGGGGCAGAGGGTGGGGCAGCATATCCACACAGGGGCAACAGCATGCTCAAAGCAGGAAACAGTGCCCAAGTTTGAAGTGCTCCAAAAATAGGGGGGAGACCCCCTAAGGCAGAGGGCCTTCAACTCTTAGAAGATCTGGGACCCCTTTGGGACCCTGATGAATGCTGTGGATACTTTCCCCAACAATGTCTACACACCCAAAAAGTATGTCCAGAATTACAAATTTATGGATATACTGAAGCCCATCTATGGATTCTAGAATGTGCCAGAATGTGTCTAAACACGTCACACAAATTATTTCATTTACCCCTTGGAACTAAAAAAAGGGTAACTAATTATTATTCCCACTTTTACAGACATGAAAACTGAAATTGAGAAGTTAAGTAACTTGTCAAAGGTCAAAGGTCACACAAAGGCCTGAGAGTAAATGGCAGTACCGGGATTTGAACCAAGCTGTCTCTAGAGTAGGTACACTCACCCACCTCACCCCACTGTCTCTTAAGAACCCACCCCATGGAACGGTACTGAGATCCCCTCTTGTATCCAAAGGAGATGCTGGGTCTTTCAATAGCAGCCAACCAAAGAAGACATGGATCACTTGTTCCTCTCACCTGGATCCTATGACTTTAACAGTGTTTATTTTGGATACCCACTTAATTTCCATATTCCATATATACAGGCTTCAGAAATATAGAAGCCCTTTCCCAGTATGACCCTGAGAAGTAAAAATCATTTGATTCTACCATCATCCTGGTTGAGAAATAATCAGATCCAGAAGTGTTACTGAAAACCATGCAAACCCTTTGAAATAATGAGCAGCCTCACTCCCAAGAAACTTCTTCCCCACCAGTCTCTTCATCCCCTCTCCAGAGAAGGGTACAAAAACCTCTTTTCCACCCAATGGTATCAGATGTATCCACAGTTCAAACTCTCACCCACACCGCACCTTTGGTTACGTTACCAATCCTTCTACATTAAACCCAGCATTGTAACAGTGTAAAGGGGAGGAAAAGCTGAGAACTCTGTGAAGGTCTCACACCAGCAGAGACAGGTAGCCCGCCCACAATTAATTATACACATTTACTGGAGAGCTGGTAAGCAAATCAATGTCATCAATGATTTATTCCCTAATTTGCTTTGAGTACACACCTCATAAATCAATAATAGAAAATGGCATTAAAGCATTGGTGTTAACTGTCAGCAGAAGGCAGTGTATCAATTATTTTAATTAAAAGAATGTGTTTGGTGAATATAGCCATGTGTTATATTAGATATGGTACACTTTAAAATTGCTTGTTCACATCAAAAGAAAGCCTAGGAATTTGGAAGAGGACGAAGAACTGTAAATTCACAGTAAGCGGCAAGAGTCCTGGCATTCCTGGGTAATGCATGGTAATCTGATGGGCGGCCTCATCCAAGAGCATTCTGGGAATAGAGAGAAAGTTCTCTGGTTCCAGGGCAGGCTAAATGAGTAAGGGCAGATCTCCCGCCGGAAAGACACAGAAACAAGATTGGCATCATATCCTTTTGGATACCAGATAAAATTGATTCTAGATTTCCCAAGCAAGTACATATGGAATATGGAAATGAAGTGGTCACCCAAAATAAAGACCATTAAAGTTAGCAATGCCTTCCTCCCTCCTTCAATGGTCTGAGGATCCCATATGGCTTTTAGATAAGAAATCAACAAATATTAATCTTAAAAATGATCACACTATTGATCTGGGTAAAGAAAAGAAGTCATTGCCTATAGCATGAATTTCCATTTCAGTCTTTCCTGAAAACGCCAGCAGCATTGTTCAAAGAGATGGCACATGGCAGAAATACACTTTTAAAAGAGGAGGCTTGTTACTCATGTGTAGGGACATGCATGTCTCAAGGAAAATAGAGGACGGATAACCAATCAGTGGTTCTAACCTAAAAAGGATCACGCTTCCACTCAGGAGAAATTGTAAATAGGAGGCACCTTAGCAAAATGGTTACAAATGCAGGCTTTGAGTTGGATCAAATCCAGAACCAAACTTGTTGACATGGAGTCAATTCAGACTCATAGCAACCCTATAGAACAGAGTAGTACTGTCCCATAATGTTTCCAAGGCTGTAATCTTTACAGAAGCAGACTGCCTTCTCTTTCTCCCACACTGCACCTGGTGGGGTCAAACCACTGACCTTTCAGTTCTCAGCCAAGTGCTTTAACCACTGTGCCACCAGAGCTCCTGGGTCAGATAGACATGGTTAAAATCCTGGCTCAACTACATAACAGCTGTGTAAGCTGGAACAAAGCAAGTTAATCTCCCAGCGACTCAGTATCTGAATCTGTGAAAAGGGCATAAGAATGTATACAATTTTCAGAATGGTTGTAGATTTCAAAAGATGATGTGTATAAATCAATTAGCAGAGTGCCTTGGCCCGTGATGAAAAAACAAACAACAGCAACAAAAAACTTGTTGCCATCAAGTCATTTCTAACACATGGTGACTCCAAGTGTTACAGAATAAAACTATTCACAGGGTTTTCTTGGCTGTAATCTTCACGGAAGCAGGCAGCCAGGCCTTTCTTCCATGGTGCCAATGAAGGGGTTGCAACTGCCAACCTTTTGATTAGGAGGTGAGCACAAACCATTTGCACCACCCGGGGACCTTGGCCCATGGTAATGCTCAATAAATGGTAAAAGACAAAACAAAATACAGCAAAACAAACATAAAAAAGCAAAGATGGGGGTGGGAAAAACAGATGCATATTACAAAGCCACACCATGGAGATCATGAATCTGTGTGTGTGCTTGAGGGTAAAGAAATTTATCGGAGCTATTGAGTTGGAAGAAGAGTTCAGGGAAGTGGATGTAGGAAGCAGACGCTAAGGGAAAGAGACTGGGGAGAGAATAAAGTCCCAGAATAAACGATCATGTGTCTTTGGAGGGTTCGCCTCCTATCTTGAGCCTCAGTTCCTAGGCAGGAAAATGGGAGCATTAGGCTGATCTCTGGGCCTCTTCCAACTCTAGGTCCAGGAGTCTGTTAGCCAGAGGTATAGTGGGCTGAGGAATCATGGGCTTCCCAGATATAACAGGTATGTTCTGTCCCTACTTTAGACCAGTGTTAAGCCTCTGTTTCTTAAACTTTGTTTTCCAAAGTCTCATTCCTCAAAGCAGGACTAGGAAGAGCCAGTAGAAACACACTGTTCCCACACTGGGGTAGATGTTGTATTTGGTTTCTTTACTGCTCCAGACACCTGAGACCCATGAGTGTGTGTGTGTGTGTGTGTTGTGCATGTGTGTGTATGCGTGTGTGCATTATGGGTGTGTGTGTGTATGTGGTATTTACGTACAGTGTGTGGTATGTGTTTGTGGCGTGATGTGTGGTGTGGTGTGTGTGTATTGTGGGTATGTTGGTGAGTGTGGGTTTATGTGTGTGAGGTATGGTGTGTGTGTGTGGTGTGATGCATGTGGTATATGTGTGTGGCACGTGTATATGTGGTGTGATACGCAGGCTGTATATGGTGTGTATGTGTGGTGTGTATGTACGTGTGTGTGTGGTGTGTGATGTGGTACGAGTGATGAGTGTGCGTGGTATAGTATGTATGCTGCGTGTGGTGTGGTGTGTGTGCGTGGTGGGCGAGGTGAAAACCCAGAGTGAATCTGAGAGTAATGCCCCATTTCTCTCAGAGCTGCAGATGTAATATTTCAGACTTCAAAGTCAGATAGCCCTGCTAGGTGGATGACCTTGGATAAGTCGCATAACCCTTAGGAGTCTGTTTCCTCATCTGTAGAATGAGGTTACTCATACCTTCTTTATAAGTTTGGGGAATACCGTTGAGGATTATCTCTTGCTGAATCTGACCAGTGCCCCCTTTTATGGGACCTTCATCCCCCACATGTCATCTACCTGGTTACCATTAGAACCACTAGGTTAGGGCAACATTACCCTGCTGCCTAGCAATTCATTTGTTCAGTAGTGGTTACCTGACCCAAATTGGGCCGATCACACCTCTTCCCCTGGCATTTTGAAATGCAAACTGTGATATGCAAACCCTGAGGGCTGTAAGCTGTTAATTTCTGGCAATATGGCTTAGAGAAGCAAAAGAAACAAAACTGCAGAGAATACAACAGATAACTGGGCATGCAGAGGAGACGAGATAGGAGAGATGGCTTTAAGTCTTTAACGCTGGTCATCCTTGAGGTTCACAGTCTTCCTCTTCTGGGTTTCGTGAGTTATCCAATACATAAAAATAAATGTCCTTTTTTTTATATTAGTTAAAAATGGAGATCTGTCACTTCTAACCAAATAGCCCTTATTAGTGAGTTATCGAATAGATGAAAATAAATGTCCTTTTATGTTAGCTCAAAATGGAGATTTGTCACTTCTAACCAAATAGCCCTTATTCTGAGGATTAAATGAAGTAACATGGGAAAGCACTAAGTATATAGTAGGGGCTCCATTTTTGATAGTTCCTTTCTCTTTCTCTCTTTCAGTTACTTTCTAGGTGTGTTGTAGAAATGGGAGCCCCTAAATACAGCCAGAATTCACCTTAGAAGCAAGGATGGCAAGACTTCATCTTGTTTACTTTGTACATGTCATCAGGAAAGATCAATTACTAGAAGAGGACATCGAGTTTGGCAGAGAGTCAACGAAAGCTAGGAAAACTCTCAATGTGATGGCTTGGCACAGTAGCTGCAAAAATGGGCTCTAACATGCCAACAACTTGTGAGGATGGTGCAGGATCAGAAAACGTTTCGTTCTGTAATACATAAAAAAAGGTCACCGTAAATTGGAGCCGACTTTATGGTGACTAACAACAACAAAATGAATATTCAACAAGACTGGCTATAATTACGTGTGTGTGTGTGTACACCTGCAGGTGCACATGGACCACCAAGGTGGGGCAGAAGAAACAGGCAAGAAGGAGAGGAAGATGGCAAGGTCCTCTCTAGCAATCACTTTTGTGTCTCTTAAGGCCTTTGTTCACCCTCTTCTCTCTGCTGAAATGCCCTTTTACCTCTGATCTGCCTCTGCCTGTGGAAACCCTTCATCTTTCTTTCAGGGTCTGAAGGAAACCCTCCCCAGGAAGTTATTTCTGTTTCTTTCAGATAGCTGTTGCCCCTCCCTGGTATCCCCTCATGGTACCCCTGTACTTCTCTGCTGGAACTTACAGCTTTCTAGTTGTGTTACAGCCCCAGCCCCAATGCTTCCTCTAGGATGCAGGACAACACAAGCTCTGCTGAGGCAGAGACCACATCTGCATTGTTCACTGCTTTATTCAAAAAAAAAAAAAATTTTTTTTTTTTTTTATTCCGGGTTTCTAGGACTTGGTTTAATGAATGAAGGAATGAACACGGGCAGGAATAAATTACATACTCATCGTATTCCACTACTAAATGGTTGTCTCCTTGAGGACAGCATTGCATCCCTCCCATTTTCATATCCCTCACAGTGCCTAGCAAATGGAATCTGTGTTGAACATTAAATAGAATTGAGCTGAAGGGCCAATTCTACGGAGGGGTAGGTAGGATGGACTCTGGGGAGCAGTGAGAACTCTCCTCATAAATTCTTGGTGGCCTTCAGAAGTAGACCAGCCATCTTCCTGCTGTTTTTTATCTCAGTTTCTCCACCTGTGAAAGCAGAATAATTGGCCCATGACATGCCAAAACTACATCGCCAGACCTCAGGCTGTCAGATCAGAACCCAGGGACAACCTTGTCCAGTTCCCATGACCTCACCGAGCAAAATAATGGGTAGGGTGGACCCCACCCTCACTTTAATTCACTGGTACAAACACACAGCAGATATCAGGGCTTGTACCACTCCTATTCAGTGAAGTTGCAGACTCAGCTATACGCACAGGGGTTTATAAAAGATATTGGTGTTAACTTATAGATCATTGCTTTGCATAATCCCACCCAAGGCATACTGAATCTGAGGACCTGGATTTACTTACAGTACGTGGATTTTAAAATTTGCGTTCTTTTCAAAACTTTAAATAAGCCAGTTTTGGAAGTAAGTTGGCATGCTGAACCTCAAACATGCAAAAAGTCTAAAAGTTGGCCATACAAAGATATAAATATATGGTTACAGACACATTTTCATTGAAATATGCATTTATCATCTACTCTATACAAACATGGTATGTGTGTCTCAAGGAGTACAAATACAAATGTAAATAAGTAACAGACTCAATTCTCAATGATCTTACTGATAAGCAAGAGAAATAATATCATAATAATTGTTGTTAGGGACCGACAAGTAGGTTCTGACTCATAATGACCTTATCTATAACAGAATGAAATGCTGCCCATTCCTGTGCTATCCCGAAAACCGTTGCTATGTATGAGACAATTGTTACAGCCACTGTGTCAGTCCATCTCTTTGAAGGTCTTCCTCTATTTCGCTGGCCCTCTACCAAGCATGACATCCTTCTCCAGAGACTGGTCCCTCCTGATAACACGTCCAAAGTATGTGAGACTAAGTCACGCCATCTTCACTTCTAAGGAAGCTTCTGGCTATACTTCTTCCAAGAAAATTTTGTTGGTTCTTCTGGAAGTTCATGGTATATTCAACATTCTTCACCAACACCATAATTCAAAGGCATAAATTCTTCTTCGGTCTTCCTTATTCATTGTCTATCTTCAAATGCATACAAGGTGATTGAAAAGAACCATGGCTTGGGTCAGGCACACCTTAATCCTCAAATTGACATTTGCCTTTTAACACTTCAAAGAGGTCTTTTGCAGCAGATTTGCCCAATGTAATACATCATTTGATTTCTTGACTGCTGCTTCCATGGGCATTGTTTGTGGGTCCAAGTGAAATGAAATCCTTGACAACTTCAGTCTTTTCTCCGTTTATCATGATGTTGCTTATTGGTCCAGTGGGGAAGATTTTTTTCTTCATGTTGAGATGTAATCCATGCTGAAAGCTGAAGTTTTTGATCTTTATCAGTAAGTGCTTCAAATCCTCCTCACTTTCAGCAAACAAGGTTGTGTCATCTGCATATTGCAGGCTGTTAATGAGTCTTCTTCCAATCCCAATGCCACATTCTTCTTCATATAGTCCAGCTTCTTGGATAATTTTCTCAGCATACAGATTGAGTAAGTATGGTGAGAGGCTACGACCATAATGCACACCTTTCCTGATTTTAAACCACACAATATCCCCTTGTTCTTTTTGAACAACTGCCTCTTAGTCTATGTACAGTTTTCACGTGAGCACAATTAAGTGTTCTGGAAGTCCCATTCTTTGAAATGTTAACTATAATTTGTTATGATCCACACAATCAACTACATAAATTGAAAAACACGCTTTGCTCATGGATAGAATGATTTAACATTGTGAAGATGTCAATTCTACCCAAAGCAATCTACAAATACAACGGAATTCCGATCCAAATACTAACAGCATTCTTTAAAGAGATGGAAGAACTAATCATTAAATTTATATGGAAAAGGAAGAGGCCTGCAAGAAGTAAAGCACTATTGAAGAAGAAGAATAAAGAAGGAAGACTTGCACTACCTGACCTCAGAACCTACTATATGGTTACCGAAGTCAAAAGAGCCTGGTACCAGTATAAGGACAGAAACATTGATGAATGAAACAGAATTGAAGACTCAGATGTAAATCCATCCACTTACAGTCACCTGATCTTCAACAAGGGCCCAAAGTTCATCAAATGGGGAAAAGACAGCCTGCAAAAAAATGAAACAGGACCCATACCTCACACCATATACAAAAACTAATTCAAAACATATCAAAGAACTAAATATAAAGTCAAAAACTATAAAGATCATAAAAGAAAAAATTGGATCAACACTAGAGATTCTAATACACAGCATTAACAGGATACAAATGCTAACTAACAACACACAAACTCCAAAAGATAAGCTAGATAACTTGGATCTTCTAAAAATTAAACACTTATGCTCATCAAAAGAATTCACCAGCAGAGTGAAAAGAGAACCTGCAGACTGGAAAAAAATTTTTGGCTATGACATATCTAATAAAGTTCTAATATCTAAAATCTACAGGAAAATCCAACACCTCTACAACAAAAAGACAAATAATCCAATTTAAAAATGGGCAAAGGATATGAACAGACACTTCACCAAAGAAGGTGTTCAAGTGGCTGACAGAAACATGAGGAAATGCTTTCAATTACTAACCGTTAGAGAAATGCAAATCAAAATCACAATGAGATACCATCTCACCCTGACATTACTGGCACAAATAAAAAAAAAAAAAACAGAAAATAACAAATGTTGAAGAGGCTGTGGGGAGATTGGGACTCTCGTGCAATGCTGGTAGGAATGCAAAATGGTACAACCATTTTGGAAAACGATTTGGTGCTTCCTTAAAAAGCTAGAAATAGAATTACCATATGATCTAGCAATGCCACTCCTAGGAATATATCCTACAGAAATAAAAACCATCACACAAATAGACATATGCACACCCACATTTGTTGCAGCATTGTTCACAATAGCAAAAATATGGAAACAACCTAGGTGCCCATCAACAGATGAATGGATAAACAAATTATGGTACATACACACAACGGAATACTACTCAATGTTAAAGAACGATGATGAATCCACAAAGCATTTCACAACATGGATGAATCTGGGGGGCATTATGCTAAGCAAAAGAGTCAGTCACATAAATATTGTATGAGACCACTACTATAAAAACTCATGAAAAGGTTGACAAACAAAAAGGAAAAAATCTTTGACGGTTACTAGGGAAGAGGGGGTGGGGATGCAAAAACACTAATTAGACAATAAATAAGTGGTAACATTGGTGAAGGGTAAGACAGCACACAATACTGGGAAAGCCAGCACAACTTGTTCAAGGCAAGGTCATGGAAGCGCCATAGACACGTCCAAACTCCCTAAGGGACCAAATTACTGGGCTGAGGGCTGTGAGGACCATGGTCACAGGGAACATCTAGCTCAATTGGCATAACATAGTTTTATAAAGAAAATGTTCTACATTCTACTTTGGTAAGTAGCATCTGGGGTCTTCAAAGTTTGAGAGTGACCATCTAAGATACTCCACTGGTCTCACCTGGTCTGGAGTAATGTGGAATGAAGAAACCAAGGATACAAGGGAAACAGTCCAAAGGACTTATGGACCACAAGTACTACAGCCTCCACCAGACTGAGTCCAGCACAACCGGATGGTGTCTGGCTACCACCACCTACTGCTCTGACAGAGATCACAATAGAGGGTAGAGACGGAGAAAAATGCAGAACAAGATTCTAACTCACAAAAAAAGAGACCAGGCTTACTGGTCTGACAGAGACTGGAGAAGCCCAGGGAGTATGGCCCCCAGACACAATTTTAGCTCAGTAAAGAAGTCACTCCTGAGGTTCACCCTTCCGCCAAAGATAAGACAAGCCCATAAAAGTAAACCAGACTAAATGGAAACACCAGCCCAGGGGCATGGACTAAAAGACAGAAGGAGACAGGAAAGCTGGAACCCAAGGTCGAGAAGGGAGAATGTTGATGACCAATGTCAAACAATGTGTGTACTAATTGTTTAATGAAAATCTATTTTGTTCTGTATACCTTCATCTAAAGTACAATAAAAAGTAAATACAATAATTTACAACCAAATACATATATATATGAAATTCCTGATCTAAAGAAAAAAAAAAAAAGAAGTGAGATTGTCTAGAGATGAGGTTAAATAAGTGACCAGTGTGGCTGAAGTGAACTTGGGAGGAGAGGAGGGAGGGAAGGGTGAGGTCAGGCACAGATCCCAGGACCTAGTGGACTGGAGGAGTTATCCACTGCTCTATGGCAACAGGACCCAAAACTAGGCTCACAACAACACACAAGGATGATCTCACGGTGTCTGTGGACCAGGACTCTGGGCACAGCTTAGTTGGTGCCTCTGCCTCAAAGTGTCTCAGGAGACTGGGCTGTGGTCTCAACGGAGGCTCAGTGGGGGAGGATCCCCTTCCAAGATCACTCCCATGTTATTAGCAGGAGTCAGTTTCTTGTGAGCTGTTACTCTCAGGGCCTCAGTCCCTGTCTGTCTGTTGATCAGGGCCCTCCTTTGGTTCTTTCTGACATGGCCCTCTCCATAGGGCAGGTCATACATGTTTTCACAAGGGAGAGAGAGAGAGAGAATTTAAGAGAGGCAAGTTTTTAAGATGATTTCGCCCTATCTTATTCCTTAGAAGTGAGTCCATCCCACACTAAGGGGAGGGGATGATACAGCATGTGTAGACCAGGAGGCAAGATCACTGGGAGCCATTGTGCAGACATCCCACCCCTTAGTCTAGGACAAGGCACTTGGATTAGATTCCAAATATAAGGGGAAGTAATTGGAGGGTTTATACCAGAGGGTGATGATACTTGAATTTCACTTCATTCCATTCTCCTCATGGTGCAGACTGGAGTCAAGACCAAGAGGGAAGTGACTTTGTTAAAGATCACACCACCACAGCCCAGCCCTGTTTTGAGTTGTACTACAGGCTGCTTCCCACTTTTTCTTGAAATTCTTTAACCGCTAAATTTGTGCATGAGCTACACGTGTCACCTTCCCACTGGTTTTACAGGTTTTTTTGCACCTAGAATGAGACCCATTTTGCAGGTGAGGAGGCTGAGGAGGGCCTGAGAGGCACATGACTTGTTCAGGGCCACATACTGGCTAAGAAGGAGGAGCAAGGTATGAACCCAGCTCTGTCTTCTCAAATATGGAGCCTTGGATACCCACAGGCCCTCCCTGGGTTCTGTGGGATGAACTGTGGTGGTGCCACTATGTACAATTATAAAGATTGCATGAAAGAAAGGTGAGCATTCAGAAGCCCATAAGGGCCATTGAGAAGGTGTCATCTGAGGAGGGGGCCTAAGCAAGGGGACCAGGATGTGATCTCACTTCCTTGGCAACGAAGCACAACAGAACATGGGACTCTGGTAACCAAGCCCCCACATTCTAGACACAGCCCCCTACCCACCTCACTTGAATGCAGACACTCGAAACACTAACATGTTTTCTTGTCATCATGGGAAATCCAGGAGTTCGACTCTTTGGCAAAGGTTCAGACGACGGTTTAGCCCTCACCTCTGAAAGGGTCTGGCTGCCATTTGCCAAAAAGAAATCAAAGGTAACACAGAATGGCCCAGGCATGCCGGTTCAGGTCAGGCCAACACTGTGATCCCACCTGGGCAACCCAACATTCCTCCCCAGGCCATTCCAGTCCTCAGGCCATGACAGCCCTTGTCCTCATGGGAACCCAGCTTGGGCGCAGGGAAGAAAGGAGAACAGAACTGATGAGACTGAAAATCACTGGGATGAAACAGGGTTCATTTGGAGAGAGAGGTGGGGGGGGTCAGGAAAGGAGGGGTCATTTCATCTGGGAAGACTTGGAAGGGTAGAGGTCATGACGAATGTATTGATAATGGTGCTGCTTCAAAACTAGCACTTACTGAGGGCTCTCACAGGCTCCGTCCCCATATGTCTCACCTTCACTGGGTTCCCTGAGGCTGGGTCTGACCAGAAGTTTGGGTGTGGATGGGCCTAGTCAGTCTGGGTACTTTGGGGCTCGGGGGAAAGGATGGGACATGTAGGGACCAGGCTCACATCCCTGACACCATCTCCCTGATCATATAAAACTCTGGGACCTAAGTCTTTAGCCAGAGGTTCCAGTTTAGACCCAGGGCTTTATGGAAGGGACTATCAGCGGGTTACAGGCCTAGTTGGCCCCCTCACCTGGGTCTTCTCTGAACTGCACACTCACCCTGTGTTTGGTAGCCACCCTGCAGTCCTAAGGGCATCATTGACAGGGCCACTGATGACCCCATGCTGGTCTAGCCCTTCCTAGACCGTCCTGCAGGTCTCAGATATCTATACCCCTGCTCCCCTGCTCCTGAGCCCTCTTTTCTCTGCTGCAAGCTCTCCTTTTCCCTAGACAGTGGGAGGTGGGAGAGGGGCCTATAAAGCCTGGACAGCAGTGGCTAGTGGACTTGTCCAGGGCTTGGTGGTTCAGCCTCAGGCTGCCCAGCAGGAGGACTTATTGCCTATTTAGCAAGGGCCTTTCCTTTCTGGCCTCGGATGGAGAAACCAGAGGAACCCTCATTCCTGTCTTAGCCAAGGCCACATGATTTTGCCCTCTGTGGACCCCCAGCCATCAGCCCACTTTCCAGTACTGTAATGTTTCATACCCGCCTCCACCACATGGTAACAGACAAGGAACTGGGAGCTCCTCTGTTACCCAGACTGGCACCAGGCCTGAAGGAGAAGAGAGGGAAAGAAGCAGCCTTGGAGATAGGCCCTTGATACATCCTGGGCTAACCACTGGGCACTGTCTTGGCAGAGCTCCATGTAGGAGACTGGCAAGGAGCAGGGTGACACTATCAGCTACTCCTCCCCTGAGAAAGGAGCCAGGAAGGGCTTGCACAGGATCAGGGTGAGTGCAGATGGGGTGGGGTCTTCACACCCAAGTCCCAGAGATGGCCAGAGGGGGTCCCAGGGACCAGATATTGCCCTAGAGACTCCCCTGAGCTCCCTCCCAGGGCTTTTCCCCTGGAAGGCCTCCAGTTACTTCCCAAAGGAATCTCACCACAACCCCTTCCCTCCTCCCCCACCCCACTGCTCAACCCCAGCCTTGGCTCAATGCAAAGTCACTTTTCCCATATGCATAGGAAAATCAGAAAGAAGCCTTTTGTACTGCTTTCTTTTCTTGTAGATGTGACTACTTTTGCATTTTGTTACTGTTTTTAATATTTTTACTCCTAACCCCAGGTGTCCTGTGGAGCTATCCTGTCCTTCCATACCTCCCAGCCTCACACATCTTCAAGCTCAGTAGGATTCTTTTTACCCAAAAAGGGCAGGGCTCATGCTATGACATACCTTTTTCTGCAACTTGCAATCTTATGGAACACAACACCGTGACCGCCTCCAGGTCAGGAACTGTGTCCTGACTCAGCTGCTGATTATTCTAGAATGGAGACCAGTTATCAAAGTGAGTGAGCCTGTCAGTGCTGGTGGACCTGGACATGATTCCTTTCTGCTGCCCTTTCAGCAGTGCTGCAGTGAACATCTTAGTGTGTCCTAATCTATGGATCCCCACCCAGGAGAGACTCCCGGGAACAGCATCGATGGGTTGAAAGATATGCACATTTAAAGCTAAGATTTCTAGAGCCAGATTTCTTTCAAAAACAGCTGTGTCAGTTACATGGCCATCAGCAGTCTAGGACGGTGACTGTGTCCCTGCATGGAACCTGGCCCCTGGATGTAATCGATCTCTTTAATTCCTGCCAATCTAGTGTCAGGGTGGCCAATGGAATCGCTGTGTTACCTGATTAACAATCGCCCTGCAAGAAGCTGAGCCCCTTTTCAGCTGCTTGTGGCCATTTGGATTTGCTCTCCCTGAGTCATCTGTACAGATGGGTCTTTCTCCCAACCAAGGATCTCCAGACATTTACCCAAGACTGGATCTGCGACCACCACAGCTTCAGGTCCTCAAAAACCCTTTTAACTCAAAGAAGAAGAAGAAAAATATATATATATATACCTTTCATTGCCATGAAAGGGGATGTCAAGTGGTATTTCTTCTTTGTGCACTGTCTCCAAACTGGGGAGGAAATGAGTTTGCACCAGACCCTCCCTCTCCATGGCCGGAGCAGACCAAGCCTCACACAGCACAGATGGAACATCACACAGCCCTGGTGGTGGAGGGTTCTGGGCTATACCCATGTGCTTTGAGCAGCCACTTGACGTGGCTAAGCCTCTATTTTCTTGTCTCTAGAATGAGGATGTCTTGTGAGGACTCACTGGGAGGACTATGTTCTTAATACAGAGTGATACCATGATTACTTAGTCAACAAAATGAGTTGAGGTTCCTATGTTTTTAATCATATCCCATCTCAAATTCTGCTTTGCAAGCTGAGAACCACTTTCTGCTGGAGGGACTCCAGTCTCACCTCCTGCCACAAATCACTGAGAGCCTGGGTGTTTCTAGTCTGAAGTCTGATCCCTGGCCTTCCTGGGGCTGCACAACACTCCTGGTGCTGCTTCTGACTGTGTATCCCTCCATTTTCCCACCTCCAGTGTGACCATGAGTCAGCCCTGGACCTGGGTGAGACCTGCGACATGTGGACCATCAAGGCAGGCACACTGGAGAAGCTGGTGGAGCACCTGGTGCCCACCTTCCGGGAGGGTGACCTCTGCTACATCTGTACCTTCCTGAGCAACTACGTACTATTCACCACCATCCAGCAGGTTCTGGATCTGTTCTTCCTCAGGTGAGTGCCCTGCCTCTCCATATCCCAGTGGCAACAATGTCACCTACTAGCTATGTGTCTTGGGAATACCACGTCACCTCTCTGAGCCTCTATTTGTTCCTCTGAAAAGTGGAGTGGTAAGAGGATCTGCTCCTACGGGTATTGTGAGGACTCCCTGGGAAAAGTCACGGACAGTGCTAACCCGGAGTTTGGCTCTGCAGAAGTGGCTCCTGAAGGGCCTGGGGATGTTCACATCCATCACTAAACCCATTGAAGTCTGTTGTTATCGAGTAGATTCCAACTCTTAGGAACCCTATAGGACAGAGTATAACTGCCCCATAGCATTTCCAAGGAGAGGCAGGTAGATTCAAACTGGTGGCCTTTTAGTTAGTAGCCAAGCTCTTAACCACTGCACTACCAGGGCTCCGCATTGATCATTTCCTCTCCCCAGTGAAGAAGCTCTCAGCCTCATCTCTCAATGACCCCATGACCTAGAGCAAATTGATTTTTCCCATTTGTAAAGAGAGTTTCAGGTTCTATCTAGTGGATTCCTGTCCTTGGTGTAGCCAGAAGAGGGATCCCTGGGGCTGGGAGAGGGGCCCCAGGCCACTCAGGCATTGGGGGAGGTGCTAGTAGAATTCATTCATCCAACAAATATATATTGTTGTTGTTAGGTATCTTCGAGTGAATTTCGACTTCTAGCGACCCTATACAATGGAGCAGAACTGCCCCATAGAGTTTCCTTTCCCGTAATCTTTATGGGAGCAGATCACCAGGTCTTTCTGCCATGGAGCTTCTGGGTTGATTGGGACTGTCAACCTTTCCAATATCAGCCAAGAGATTAACCATTGCACTATCAGGACTCCTTAGCAAATATATGTGTGTATATATACACACAGATATACACATATACATAATCCATTGCCGTAGAGTCAATTCAGACTCATAGTGAACCTATAGGACGGAGTAGAACTGCCCTATATGGTTTGCAAAGAGCAGTTGGTGGATTCGAACTGCAGGGCAGATACTTTTCCAGGCACTTAGTATTATCAACAAACACAGCAGACAAGAAGAGTCCATGCCCTTCTGGGCCTCCATTCTAGTTGGAGACTCAGACAGGAACAGCAGACATGGGAAGCAGGTAGCAGTGTCCACAGTGCATTAGATGTGATGCCCTCATGCCTCCTCTAGGTATGGATGCATCCTTCCCTAGTCTAACGGGGACAGTGGGCCTCAGGACCAGCTGAAAGAGTGAGTGGACTTTGGCCTGAGAAGGAGGGGCTCCTGCCTCCACAGAAGGGTGGGAAGCTGTGGGAGGAAGTGCTATGTTTGGGGAGGGGCTGGGTAGAGCTCTGGGTTCCACCACTGCACCACTAGGACTCCCCCTAGAGGAATGATTTCAGGGGCTTCCCCCTGCAGAAGGGAGGAAGACACAGAGAGCTGGGGATGGAGCCCCGGTGTCATGGGGAACAGAGGGGTAGCTGAGGTCAGAGCTGGTCTCTGAGAGAACCCATCCCCACCCTCTCCCAGCTCTGCTTGACCTCCTCCCCAATCTGAGATCCCCAATCTCCTGAACCCCAGTTGTGGGTGCTCGGCTGCATGTGAGGCTGGGGCAGCTGGGCCCTGCCCTTCTGGAGAACAGTGTCAGCAGGAAGAAGAGACCCACATGCACACAGAAAATAAGGCAGCAGCTTGGGGCACAAGCTCCAGGTTGAGGAGGCATGAGGGCCCTGGGTAGGCTGGGGTGGGTGGAAGGACACAGTTTTTCACAGAGCGCCTACTGTGTCCAGGTCCTGCAGTAAACACACAGACACAATCTCCCTGCTCTCAGTGAATTTTCTTTCCAATGTGAAGGGGTCAGGGAAGACAGACAGCGAAGTATGTCGGGTTTCCTGATAATGCAAAGAGTTGATCAGACCATTAAAGGTGAGTTCTTGGGATCAAGGCTCTTGTCTTTGGTACACCCCTGCTGGGTGACCTGGTCTGCCACTGCCAGGACAGCCTGAATGGGGTGGATCAATGGGGTGATGCTGGCTTCCAGAAGGTCAGAGGCAGGCACAGAGGTCCAGTCCCTGCAGGGCTGCTGTGAGAGTGCAGTGTGGAAGGAAAGCCAGGCCTCTGACTCTGCTGTTCTCCTGCCACCCTCAGTGCCATCTTCTTCATCCTGGGCACCTTCCTGGAACAGTATTCAGATGTTTTCAATCAGCCTCCAAACTTCCTCCCCCTCAAGATGCTGAAGGCCTACATTCAGCTGAACATGGCAGTTTCAGTCCTAGGGTGCCGTGCCAACTTGCTCCTTGCCCAACTGGAGCACCCAGAGCCTGCTGAGACAGAGCAAGAGGGTGAGAAGGATGGAGGTTGGTACATGTGAGCATGTGTGCAAGGGCTCAGGGCTGGGCTACACAGGAAGGGATCTCCAGAGGCTGGTGTTGGGCCAGAGCTCAGAGTAAACTCTGACTCCTCATCTGGAGTACTGAAGTCTGGGAAAACTTCCCGGAGAGGAGTTCTTGGAATTAAGCTTTTCTTAATGGCAGTGAAAAGTTTGGAAAGGCACAAGGAAGGGGCATCAGGTTGGTGAACTTTTTCTCTTCTTGCATCTCCAGCACAAATGTCACTTCTGGGACTTGCTCAAGATCCACCTAGAGTAACCCCTCCAGAACCTGCTCCAGATACAAGTGAAGTGTTGCCACTGGAAGATGCTCCAGATCCACATGAATGTATACCTCTGGAACCTGCTCCAGATCTGCCTTGAGTATCCCCTCCAGAGCCTGCTCCAGGTCCATATCCAGTGTCACCTCTGGAACACCCTCTGGAACCACATGAATGTTCACTTCCAGAACCCATTCCAGGTCCACCTCGAGCATCCTCTCTGGAACCCACTCCAGATTCAGATCAATTTTCGCCTTTGGAAGATGCTCTAGTTCCATGTCGTGCTTCACCTCTGGAACACACACCAGATCCACATGAAGATTCAACTCCAGGACCTGCTCCAGATCCATGTCAAGCATTGCTTCCAGTACATAATTCAGGTCCATGTCAAGCATCGCCTCTGGAAAATGCTCAAGATCCACATCCAACATCACCTCAGGGTCCTGTATGAGATTCATATCTAGATTCACCTCCGGAACCCACTGCAGACCCATGTCAAGTGGTGCCTCCGGAATCCACTCCAGAGCCACATGAAAATTCACCTTCACAGCCCACTTCAAATCCACAGGAATATTCACATCTGGAACCTGCTCCAAATCCACCTCGAGAATTGTTTTCCAAAATTGCTTTTGATCCATATGAAGATTCACCTCCAGAAATCCCTCCGGATCCACATTGAACATCATCTCTGAAACCCACTCAAGATCCATGTCTAGCATTGCCTCTGGAACACTCTCCAGATTCACATGAGTATTCACCTCTGGAACTCACTCCAGGTCCACATCAAGCATCCTCTTTGGAACCAGCTGTAGATCCACATCAAGCTTTGACTCCAGAGCCTGCTTGAGATCCACATTGAGCATTGCCTCTGCAACATTCTCCAGGTCAATGTGGAGTGTTGGCTCCAGAAAATGCTCCTGATCCATTTCAAGTGTCAGCTCTGGAACAAGCTCCAGATGCACATGAAGATTCAGCTGTGGAACCTGCTTCAGATTCACCTCAAGCATCCCCTCCAGAATCTGCTTCAGGTCCATGTCAAATGTCAACTTTGGAAGATGCTCCAGATTGATGTCAAGTGTGGCCTCTGGAAAATGCTCCAGATTCATTTCAAGAGAAACCTCCAGAGAGCAGCATCTGGGGTCTTAAATGCTAGCCATCTAAGATCCATCAATTGGTCTCAAACCACCTGGAGCAAAAGAGAATGAAGAACACCAAGGACAGAAGGTAATTACAAGCCCAAGAGACAGAAAGGGCCACATAAACCAGAGACTACATCAGCCTGAGATTAGAAGAACTAGATAGTGCCCGGCTACAACCCATGACAGCCCTAACAGGGAACACAACAGAGAACCCCTGAGGGAGCAGGAGAGCAGCGAGATGCAGACCCCAAATTCTCGTAAAAAGACCAGACTTAATGGTCTGACTGAAACTAGAAGGACCCTGGTGGTCATGCCCCCCAAACCTTCTGTTAGCCAAGGACAGGAACCATTCCCAAAGCCAACTCTTCAGACAGGGATTGGACTGGACAAAGGGATAGAAAACGTGCTGGTGAAGAATGAGCTTATTGGATCAAGTAAACACTTGAGATTATGTTGGCATCTATCTGGAGGGGAGAAGAGAGGGCAGAGGGAGTGAGAAGCTGGTGGAATGGCCAGGAAAAGAGAGAGTGGACGGAAGGATTGGGCTGTCCCATTAGGGGGAGAGCAATTAGGAGTATATAGCAAGGTGTATATAAAGTTTTGTATGAGAGACTGACTTAATTTGTAAACTTTCACTTAAAGCACAATAAAAATTAAAAAAAAAAAAAAAAGAGAGAGAAACCTCCAGGAAGAGCTGCAGGTTCACAGGAAGATTCACCTCTGGGACCTACTCCAAATCTGCCTCAAGCATCACATCTGAAATCCACTCCAGATCAGTATGAAGATTCACCTCTGGAGACTGCTCCAGATCCACATGAAGATTCACCTCTGGAACCCACTTGAAATCCATGTCAAGTGTCACCTCCAGAACTTGCTACATATCCACATGAAAATTCACCTCCGGAACAAGCTCCAAATCAACCTCAAGCATTGCATCCAGAACCCACTCCTGATCCACAGGAAGATTCACCTGAGGAGCCAACTTCAGATCCACGTGAACATTCCACCTCTGAAACCTGCTCCAGGTTTATGTCAAGCTTTGCCTCTGGAACTGGCTCCAGATCCACATCAAGCTTCACCTCCAGAACTCACTCCAAATCCACATGAAGATTCACCTCCGGAACCCACTCCAGATCCACATCGAGTATCCTATCTAGAAGCTGATCCAGATCCACATGAAAATTTACCTGCACAACCCACTCCAAGTACACATGAAGATTCAACTCTGAAACCAGCTCCAGAACCTGTTCCATATCCACATCAAGATTCACCTCTGGAACTCCCTACTGATCCACATCAAGCATTGCCTCTGGAACCCACTCCAGGTCCATGTCAAGCATTGCCTCTGGAACACGCTCCAGATCCACAGAAAGATTCACCACTGGAACCTGATCAAGAGCCACATGAAGCATCGCCTCCAGAACCCATTTCAGCTCTACCTCACACACCTGCTTCTGAACTAGCTCCAGGTCTACTTTGACTGGCAACTCCAAAAATTGCTCCAGATCCATGTGGAGCATCATCTCCAGAACACACTCCAGATCCACATGAAGATTTACCTCTAGAACGTGTTCCAGAGTCACATCAAGTGTAGCCACTGAAACATACTCCAGATCCACCTGGAGCATCCCCTTTGGAACCAGCTCCAGATCCAAGTCAAATGTGACCTCCAGAACTTGCTCCAGATCCATGTCAAGTGCCGCCTTCAGAGCACTCTCCAGATCCACATGAAAATTCACCTCTGAAACCATTCCAGATCCACCTCGAACACTGCATCCAGAACCCACTCCAAAACCACGTGAAGATTCACATGAGAAACTCACTTCAGAACTACATGAAGATTCACCTCCGAAACCCATTCTAGATCCACAATGAGCATTGTTTCCAGAACCCAATCCAGATCCATACTGAGCCTTGCCTCTGGAACTGGCTCTGGATCCACATCAAGACTCACCTCCAAAACCTACTCCAGATCCACCTCAAGCATCACCTCCAGAAACCACTCCAGATCCACATGAAGATTGATCTTGGAACCCTCTGCAGATCCTCCTCAAGCATTGCCTCTGGAACCTGCTATTGAGGCAGAGCCAGACTCAATACATCCCCCAGCATCAGGTTCAGAGCCAAAGCTGACATTTACTCTGGCCCAGAAACTTCCCACCCCTTACCTAAGAGGGCATCTCTTCTATTTTTTTGGTAACTGGTTTTTCTTGTTCAACATTTACTTTATCATTTAATTAATTTCAAGTTTTAGGTTTGACCAAAAATAAAGTTTCACATTTCGAGCATTTTAAACTATATAATTCAGTGACTTTATATGCTTTCACAAGGCTGCTCAACCATCACTACTATCTGGTTCCAGAGCATTTTCACCACCCCAAACAGAAACCCTATAACCATGAGGCAGTCACTCCCCAGTACCACCCCCTCCTAGCCCTAAGAATTCACAAAATTGCTTTCTGTGTCTATGGATTTTCATACTATGGATTTTTACAACTAAATGGAATCATGCAATACTTTGCCTTTTGTTCCCAATGAGGTTCATCCAAGTTGTACCTTGTGTCAGTATCTAATTCCTTTTTATGGCTGAATGTTATTCCATTGTATGGATTTACCACATTTTGTTTATCCATTTATTTGTTCACTGGCTTTTGGGTTGTTTCCACCTTTTGACTAATGTAAGTAACGTGTTGTGAGCATCATGTACATGTATTTGCTTGAGTGCCTGACTTTATGATTAATGGCAGGGGTGGATAAAGCAGAGGAGGGAAGGGTGAAGAGACAACTCAGATGTGGGGAGTGAGAGTTTGGAGAGATCAAGAGACAGGCAAGTTATGGGAGATAAGGACATGAGGGAGGCCTAGAGAACTCCCAGATGTGTGATGACTGAGGAGGTGCGAGGAATAGGCAGGCAGACCTTGTATAAGAACAGAGAAGATGGGAGGGGCCCGAACAACAGCACCAGGTGTAAGTAATGATAAGGTGGGAAGGGCCAGGGCTGAGCCAGTCATGGTAACTGAGGAAGGCATAGGGACTGAGGAGGAGAGACAGACCACAAGAAGGCACAAGTGTGGGTGGATATAGAAGGGATAGGGTCAGTGAATGCACAAGTGTGGCCAAAGAGGAGGTGTGAAGGACCAGGAAGCCACAGCAGTGTTGAAAGTAAGGCAGTAGATAGGAACAGTAGAAGGCAGAGGTGCAATCCATGGTATGTACAATATTCTTTGCCAACACCACAATTCAAAGGCATTATTCTTCTTCAGTCTTCCCTATTCATTGCCCAGCTTTCACATGCATATGATGTGATTGAAAATACCATGACTTGGGTCAGGTGCACCTTAGCCTGCAAAGCGACGTCTTTGCTTTTCAACACTTTACAGAGGTCTTTTGCAGCAGATTTGCCCAATGCAATGCGTCTTTTGATTTCTGGACTGCTGTTTCCATGGATGTTGATTGTGGATCCAAGTTAAATGAAATCCTTGACAACTTCAATCTTTTCTCCATTTATCATGATGTTGCTCGTCCAGTTGTGAGGATTTTTGTTTTCTTCATGTTGAAGTGTAATCCATACTGAAGGCTGTGGTCTTTGATCTTCGTCAGTAAGTGCTTCAAGTTCTCTTCACTTTCCGCAAGCAAGGTTGTGTCATCTGCATAACACAGGTTGTTAATGAGTCTTCCTCCAATTCTGATGCCCCATTCTTCTTCATACAGTCCAGCTTCTTGGATTATTTGCTCAGCATACAGATAGAATAAGTATGGTGAAAGGATACAATCCCGCCACACACCTTTCCTGATTTTAAACCACGCAGTATCCCCTTGTTCTGTTTGAACAACTGCCTCTTGATCTGTGCAAAGATTCCTCATGAGCACAATTAAGTGTTCTGGAATTCCCATTCCTCTTAATGTTGTCCATAATTTGTTATGATCTACACAGTCGAGTGCCTTCGCACAGTCAATAAAACACAGGTAAACATCCTTCTGGTGTTCTCTGGTTTTAGCCAGGGTCCATCTGACATCAGCAATGATATCCCTGGTTCCACGTCCTCTTCCGAATCCGGCCTGCATTTTGGCAGTTCCCTGTCGATGTACTGCTGCAGGTGCTTTTGAATGATCTTCAGCAAAATTTTGCTTGTGTGTGACATTAATGATATTGTTCAATAATTTCCACATTTGTTTGGATCACCTGACTTGAATAGGGATAAATATGAATTTCTTCCAGTCGGTTGACCAGGTAGCTGTCTTCCAAATTTCTTGGCATAGACCAGTGATCACTTCCAGCACTGCATCCGTTTGCTGAAACAACTGAATTATATTCCGTGTTGATTCCTGAAGCCTTGTTTTTCACCAGTACTTTCAGTGCAGCTTGGACTTCTTCCTTCAGTACCATGGGTTCCTGATCATATGCTGCCTCTTGAAATGGTTGAATATCAACCACCTCTTCTTGGAATAATTACTCTGCGTATTCCTTCCAACTTCTTTTGATGCTTCCTGCATTGTTTAATATTTTGTCCTTAGAATCCTTCCCTATTGCAACTTGAAGCTTGAATTTTTCTTCAGTTCTTTCCGCTTGAGAAATGCTGAGAGTGTTCTTCCCTTTTGGTTTTCTATCACCAGCTCTTTGTGCATGTTTTATAATACTTTACTTTGGCTTCTTGAGCCTCCATTCGAAATCTTCTACTCAGCTCCTTTCCTTTTGCTTTAGCTACTCGACGTTCAAAAGCAAGTTTTAAAGCCTCTTCTGACATCTATTTAGGTCTTTTCTTTCTTTCCTGTCTTTTTAATGACCTCTTGCTTTCTTTATAGATGATGTCTTTGATGTCATTCCACAACTCATCTGGTCTTTGGTCTTTAGTGTTCAATATGTCAAATTTATTCTTGAGATTGTCTCTAAATTCAGGAAGGATGTACTCAAGATTCTACTTTGGCTCTCATGGACTTGTTCTAATTTTCTTCAGTTTTGACTTGAACGTGCATGTGAGTAGTTGATGGTCTGATCTGTAGTCAGTCCCTGGCCTTGTTCTGACTGATGATACTGAGCTGTTCCATCACCTCTTTCCACAGATGTAGTCAATTTTGATTCCTTTATATTCCATCTGGTGAGGTCCATGTGTACAGTCACTGTTTACGTTGGTGAAAAAAAGGTATCTGCAATGAAGAAGTCATTGGTCTTGCAAAATTCAATAATGGGATCTCTGGCATCGTTTGTATCACCAAGGCCATATTTTCCAATTACTGAGCCTTCGTTTCCAACTTTTGCATTCCAATCAGCAGTAATTATCAGTGCATCCTGATTGCATGTTCGATCAATTTCAGACTGCAAAAGCTCGTAAAAATCTTCAATTTCTTCAACTTTGGACTTCTAGCCTACTAAACTGTGAGAAAATAAATTTCTGTTTAAAGCCATCCACTGGTGGCATTTCTGTTGTAGTAGCACTGAATAACTACACAGGGGCTAGCTCGATGACACTTGACAACAACAACATAGGGCACTGCGCATCATTCTTTCAGCACCTCAAGCATTTGGGGCGTCTGTTCCTTTGTTCATGCTGCTACCTCTTCCCAGAATGCTTTATCCACCCACCCTGCCTTGTGAATATCAACGCCCATTGTGATATTCTGCTGAAGTATCACCTTCTTGATCAAGCCTTGGCTGATCACCAATCCCCTGCCCCCTTCCCTGGTATAACCAACTCCTTTCTTGCTGCCCCCATCAGGTCTTCTTCCCTTTATCATTTAAATGTATCTATCAATGTGTATACATGTGTCACTTGTAGAGACAGCAGGCCCTGGAATATGGTGAACTTATCCAGCTGCCCCCAAAGCTTAGCAAGTAAGCTTGCAATTGTTATTCTTAGGTGCATGAATAGCTAAAAGAATAAATGGAAACATAGAAAAGTACATATGCACATGTCATTTGGAAGAGTTAGATTAAAAGCCCTTGTTGTTGTTGTTAGAGGCCGTGGAGACAGTTCCAACTCACAGCGACCCTATGTACAATAGAGCCAAACATTGCCTGGTCTTGCACCACCTTCACAATCTTTGCTACATTTGAGCCCACCGTTGCAGTTGCCGTGTCAACTCATCTCATTGAGGGTTTTCATCTTATTCACTGACCCTCCACTTTACTAAGCATGACTTCCTTCTCCAAGAACTAGTCCCTTCTGATAACGTGTCCAAAGTATGTGAGATGAAGTCTTGTCATCCTCACTCTTAAGGAGCATCCTGAATGTACTTCTTCCCAGACAGATCTGTTCATTCTTTTGGCAGTCCATGGTACATTCAATATTCTTTGCCAACACCACAATTCAAAGGTGTCAATTCTCCTTCAGTCTTACTTATTCCTTGTCCAGCTTTCACATGCATGTGAGGCAACTGAAAACACCATGGCTTGGAGGAGGTGCACCTTAGGCCTCAAAGTGACATCTTTGCTTTTTAATACTTTTGCAGCAGATTTGCCCAATGCAATGTGTCCTTTGATTTCTTGACTTCTGCTTCCATGGGTGTTGACTGTGGATCCAAGTAAAGTGAAATCCTTGACAACTTCAATCTTTTCTCTGTTTATCATGATGTTGCTTATTGGTCCAGTTATAAGAATTTTTGGTTTCTTTATGTTGCAGTGCCATCCATACTGAAGGCTGTGGGCTTTGATCTCCATCAGTAAGTGCTTCAAGTCCTCTTCAGTTTCAGCAAGCAAGGTTGTGCCATCTGCATAACACAGGTTGTTAATGAGTCTTCCTCCAATTCTGATGCCCCATTCTTCTTCATACAGTTCAGCATCTTGGTTTATTTGCTCAGCATACAGATTGAATAAGTATGGTGAAAGGATACAACACTGATGCACACCTTTCCTGAATTTAAACCATGCGGTATCCCCTTGTTCCATTTGCAAACGATTGCCTCTTGATCTATGTATAGTTCCGCACAATCACCATTAAATATTCTGGAATTCCCTTTCTTCACAATGTTATCCAAAATTTGTTATGATCCACACAGTCAAATGTGTTTCCATAGTCAATAAAGCACAGGTAAATATCTTTCTCGTATTACTCGCTTTCAGCCAGAATCCATCTGACATCAGCAACGATATCCCTTGTTATACGTCGTCTTCCATATTCTGTTGGATAACCTTTCTTTTCAATTGGGTACAAATATGGATCTCTTCCAGTCGGTTGGCCAGGTAGCTGTCCTCCAAATTTCTTGGCATAGACGAGTGAGCACTTCCAGCGCTGCATCCATTTGTTGAAACATCTCAGTTGGTATCCTGTCAGTTCCAGGAGCCTTGTTTTTCACCAATGCCTTCAGTACAGCTTGTAATTCTTCCTTCAGTAACAGCACCTCTTAATCATATGCTACCTCCTTAAATGGTTAAACTTCGATCAGTTTTTTTGATACTGTGACTCTGTGTATTCCTTCCATCTTCTTTAGATGATTCCTGCGTTGTTCAATATTTTGCCCATAAAACCAAAAAACCAAACCCATTGCCATTGAGTGGATTCCAACTCATAGTGACCCTATAGGACAAAGTAGAACTGCCCCATAGGCTTTCCAAGGAGTAGCTGGTGGATTCGAACTGCTGACCTTTTGGTTAGCAGCCAAGCTCTTAACCTCTGCACTACCAGGACCCCATTTTGCCCATAGAATCCTTTGATATCTCAACTCTAGACATGAATTTTTCCTTCAGTTCATTCAGTTTGGGAAACGCTGAGCATGTTTTTTCATTTTGGTTTTCTAACTCTAGGTCTTTGCACATTTCATTATAATGCTTTACTTTGTCTTCTGGAGCCCCTCTTTGAAATCTTCTGTTCAGCTCTTTTGTGAGATCATTTCTTCCTTTTGCTTTAGCTAATCTACGTTCAAGACCAAATTTCAAAGTGTTTTCTGATGTCCATTCTGGTCTTTTCTTTCTTTCCTTGAGAGAAGTCTTTGATGTCATTCCACAACTCATCTGGTTTTTGGTCATTAGTGTTCAATACATCAAATCTATTCTTGAGATAGTCTCCAAGTTCAGGTGGGATATTCTCAAGGTCGTAGTTTGGCTCTCTCGGACTTGTTTTAACTTTCTTTAGCTTCAACTTGAATTTATATGAGCAATTGATGGTCTGTTCTGCAGCCAACCCCTGGCTTTGTTCTGACTGATGATATTGACCTTTTCCATCATCTCTTCCCCCAGACATAATCTATTTGATTTCTGTATTTTCCATCAAGTCAGCCACATGTATTGTCACTGTTTACATTGATGAAAAAAGGTATCTGCAATGAATAAGTCATTGGTCTTACAAAATTGTATCATGTGATCTCAGGCATCATTTCTAACACCAAGGCCATATTTTCCAACTACAAATCCTTCTTTGTTTCCAACTTTCACATTCCAATCATCAATAATTATCAATGCATCTTGATTACATGTTTGATCAATTTCAAACTGCAGAAGTTGGTAAAAATCTTCAATTTTCTCGTCCTTGGCCTTAGTGGTTGGTGTGTAAATTTGAATAATAGTCTTATTAACTGGTCTTCCTGTAGACATATGGATATTATCCTATCACTGACAGCATTGTACTTCAGAATATAACTTGAAATGTTCTTTTTGACAACGAACACGACGCCATTCTTCAATTTGTCATTCCTGGCATAGTAGACCATATGATTGCCTGATTCAAAATGGCCAGTAACAGTCCATTTCTGCTTACTAATGCCTACAATGTTGATTTTTATGTGTTCCATTTCCTTTTTGACGACTTCCAATTTTCCTAGACTCATACTTCGTACATTCTATGTTCTAATTATTAATGGATGCCTGTAGGTGTTTCTTCTCATTTTGAGTCATGCCACAACAGCAAATAAAGGTCCTGAAAGCCCATTTTTTTTTAGAAGTACATTGCCAGGTCCTTCTTGGTAGTCTGTCTTAGCATGCAAGCTCTGCTGAAGCCTGTCCAACATAGGTGACACTGCTGGTATTTGAATACTGGTGGCATAGCTTCCAGCATCATAGCAACATGCAAGCCACTGAGTACAACAAACTGACAGGTGAGTGGTGGATTGTATGTGTATCCCACTTTTTTTTTTTATCCATTCTTCTGTTGATGGACATTTAGGTTGTTTCCACCTTTTTGCTTTGTGAAATGTGCTGCAATGAACATTGATGTAAGAGTTTCTACTTGTGTTCCTGTTTTCATTTCTTCCGGGTGTATGCCTAGGATTGGCACTGCTGGGTCATATGGTAGTTCTATGTTCAATTTTTTGAGGCACTGCCAAACCATTCTCCACAGTGGCTGTACCATTTTACATTCTCACCAGCAATGAACAAGGATTCCAGTTCCTCCACAACCTGGCCAACATCTGTTGTTTTCCATGTTTTTTGTTTGTTTGTTTCAATCATTGTCATTCCTATGGGGGTGAGGTAGTATCTCATTGAGGTTTTAATTTGCATTTCTCTAATGGCTAATGATGTTGAGCATCTTTTCATGTGTCAAATACAAATCTCATCACAATACTCTCCAGGTGAGTATTCTCAGTGGCCTACCAGATAAAATCCAAATTCTCTTTGCCAACACGTTTAACCTCAGCCCCCATCAATTCTGCAATGCTGGATGTGGTCCTTAATTCAAGGGTTCCCAGAACAAAGCATTCCCTCTGAACCTCCAAACACTTCTGCTTCCACTTTTCCTAGATTCATACTTTGTACATTCTATATTCAGATTAATTAATGGATGTTTGCAGCTGTTTCTTCTCATTTTGAGTTGTGCCACATCAGCAACTCAAGCTTGACTCCCTCCACAGCAGTAAGGTCAACTGGATTTTGAAGAGAAAACTCCTTCTCAGTCTTATTTTGAGTGCTTTCCAACCTGAAGTTCTCGTCTTCCAGCACTGTATCAGACAATGTTCCTCTGCCATCCACAAAGTTTTCACTGGTCAATTTTTTCAGAAGTAGAATGACAGGTCCTTCTTTCTAGTTTATCTTAGTTTGGAAGCTTTACTGGAACCTGTCCACCATGGGTGACCCTGCTAGTATTTGAAATGCCAGCTGCATAGCTTCCAGCATCACAGCTACATGCAAGCCACCACAGTAGGACAAACTGAGAGAAAAGTGATAGATCATAATAATAATGTTATAATAATCATAATAATAACGCATGTCAATTAAAGCATCTTTGGATGTAACTAACAAAATGGTAAGTCACACTGGCTTAAACAATTTGAAAATATATCACGAAGTCCAAAGTTTGGATAGGTTTCAAGGTTGGGTGATTTTGTTGCTGATGATTTCAAGAATCAAGACCCTGTCAATTTCTCTACTGTGCATCTTCAGTGTTAGCTTCTTCAGTCTAAAGCATTACTTAATTCCTCTGTGCCATTTCCATATGTAATACCTGGACGTGGCAATTTCCAGAGCAAAGAATGAGGCCATACCCTCTGTTGTCTCCTTTGAAGAAAGAAAACATTTTTCAAAAGCCCCCTAGCAGATCATCTCCCCCATGTCACGGGTCTAGATGTGGGTCACTTTCCCATCCCTGCACCAATTATTGGCAAATTGGGTATGGAACCACTATGGTCAGGATTCATTCAGTGGATGTCATCTATGTTCCTAGAAAGGTAGATACCAAAACATAACTGAGGCTCTGGAAGTCAGGAAAGGGGAGATAGGATAGATGGCAAAAGGACAATCAGCAATATCTCCTGGAATATTTAATTCTAATTTGGCATTTGAAGGTTCTCAAATCGTCATAGATGTTATCACTTGAGTATAAGCTCCATGTTGTTGTTGTTGTCAGTTGCCTTCAAGTCATCTTTGACTCATGGTGACCTTATGTATAACAGGATGAAACATTGCCTAGTCCTGAGCCATCTTCATGATCCTTGTTATATAAGCTCCATGAGCTCAGAGATCGTTGTACGTTTTATTCTGCAATGTATCCCAAGTACATAGAAAATGCCAGGCACATAGTACATACTCAAGAAATACCAGTTGAGGGAATGAAATGCTAAAAGCGTTATGGTGCCCTCATTTTACAGATTTGAAAAAAAAGTCGGAAGCCATTACGTGGATTGTCCATTCATTCATCTAGCTATTAGGTGTCAAAAGAAGGATCTGAACTTGTATTTGCCAGACTTCAAATCCAGTGCTTATTTTAATCACTTTGACCTAACTGCCTTATTTACTGTTGTTGTTGCTGCTAGCTGCCATTGAGTCAGTTTCAACTCATAGAGATCCCATGTGATAGAGTAGAACTGCCCCATAGGGTTTTCTAGGCTGTAACCTTTATAGGAGCAGATCACCAAGTATTTTCTCCTGTGGAGCCTTTGTGTGGGTGTGAACCACCAACTTTTCAGTTAGGAGCCTAGCACTTAACCTTTGTGAAGTATTAATTTTGACTAGCAAAGTTAGGAAACTCCGTAGAGGAAGCACATATAATCTCTATGTGGAGTTATAAATACTCACATTCATACATATAATAACAAATAGCTCTAGGTGGGATCAAGTTTGAACTTCTAACTTTTCCTGTAATGGTTACAAGGAAATCATCTACATATGAGCATAACAATTTTTTTTTCTTATTTGTCTTTTAAAATCTTTGTGCTGTTTTTGGCTACCGTATTTAAGCAATGCACTGGATTTCATCAGTGTCTACCTTGATATGTCAACATTTACCTTAGGTTATAATGTGAGATTGACTTCATAATCTGGAGTGGTAAGCCTGGACCATTTCATTCACTGATACAGTCATTCAGCAACTATGTACTAAGCACATGTCATGGGTTGTGCACTGTTCCAGACGCCAAGGACAGAGCAGCTAGCAACACTGACCAAGCAACTGCTTGTTCACTCTGCCAGATAGAAGTGGGAGCTATGAAGAGGAATGAGGCAGTGAGAAGGGTTAGAGAGGCCTAGGGTGGGGGAGGGAAGGGGTTTTTTTTCCTATACAACAGTTAGAGACAGACTTTCTGCTGAGGTGGCATTGGATAAGATCTAAACAAAGTGAGGGAACGACCCTAGCATTTACTAGGTGAAGAACATTCCAGACTGAGAGAACAGGAAGCACAAAGTCCCTGAGACAGGGGAATGCTTGATGTGTTTGAGGAACAGTGAGGAGGTCGGTGTGGTGAGAATGGAAGGAGCAAGAGGGTAGAATGATGGTAGGAGGTGAGATTGAAAGCACATTGATGAAGGTTCTTTCAAAGGCTCTTCAGGCGGGTCCTGTGGCAGGCGTGGCTGGTCGGGTATGCACGCTCCCTCAAGCTGATACCAGGGAATTCGCTCTGGGACATATCATATAATGCCCCCACGCACAAGCGAAATTACCCTCAGCTCAGCATTTGTAAGAAGCCAGGTGACATGGCAGCTATGAGGCTGGACTTGGGGGTCAGAAAGGCCTGCAAGAGAATTCAGTCTCTGTCACAAACTTATTGTCACATGCTTTGACCCAGGGCAAATGACGTAACCTCTCTGAGCCTCAGTTTGTTCATCTGTAAAACGTCAGTTGTCATACCTACCTCATATTGTTGTGAGGAGTCAGTGAAATAATGCATGCAATGCACTTAAAACAGTGCCTGGCACATAGTAGGTGCTCGATAAAAGCTCACTGTTACTATTACTGGGGGGAGTCCTTGGGAGATACAAATGGTTAAGTGCTCAGCTACTAACCAAAAGGTCAGCGGTCAAATCCACCTAGAGGCACTTGGAAAAAAAGCCTGGTGATTTACTTCTGAAAGATCACAACCTTTGAAAATCCGAAGGAGCACAGTTGTGCTCTGACACACTTGGGGTTACCATGAATTGGAATTGACTCGTAGCAACTGTTATTGCTATATCATTATTATTGGCGTTATTAATTAGCGCTATTTATACAGCATGACAGACAGATTCACTAGGTTAGGCTCTTTCTAAGCCAAGCCAAATATTTAAAACTAAAAGGAGTCTTCCCAGAAACATAAACCATTTGCACCCGCAGAAACAGCCGTGATGTCCTCTGGTGAAAGTCTGGCAGCTGCTCATGGCAGCTGAGAAGCTGGCACCCTCTGTGGCAATGAGCAGAGGACAGCCGTCCAAGCAGGAGTGGAGCGGGAAGAAGAACAAAGCCCCCTCTTAGCCCGAAGATGCAGACTGGAACTCCACACCTAAGAAGCTCTTTCTTGGCTGGCTCTCAGCATTCCGACAGCAGACTGTTCCCCTGCTGGTTCTCCCTCTGAGGAGCCAAATATGACTCAGCCAGACAGCACACCTGGGCCTGTGGTTTAGACCGCAGTGGAGGGCAAAGAAGGTAGGAGCTTCTGGAAGGCTGAGATAAGGGCAGGCCACACACCACACTTGAGGTGGCTGTGGGAGACCTTCGTCAGTGTCAAGGGACAAAGCAGCCCAAGGCTGGCTGACTCCAAAGCCCTCCTGCCTCCATACCACACTATCCCAGTAGGATGAACTGGTTGCCGTAGCATTGACTCCGACTCACGAAGACCCCATGTGTGTCAGAGTAAAACATTTTCAATGGCTAATTGTTTGGAAGCAGATCACCAAGCCTTTCTTCCAAGCCACCTTCTGGCTAGACTCAAACCTCCAACCTTTCGGTTAACAGCTGAGCATGTTAACTATTTTTATCACCCTGGGGCTTCAGTAAGGACGAAGACGGAGACACTTGTCTTTCTTAAACTGAGGACAAGGAGTTGCACGTAGCGGGGAGAGTGACTGTGTACCTGAGCAATTGGGGTGTCAGGTGAGAGGGAAGGGAGGCTGGCGCAGGCACCGAAGATACTGGAGGGGCCGAGCTCTGAAACGTTTGTATTTGGCTACATGTTGGAAAAGCATGGAGACAGAGAAAGACACCTAATTTTACTTCTTGGCCCCAGCCCTTTCCTTTTGGACTGAAGCAAATGAAAGCACCATCTTTTATTTCTGTAGCACTTTACAGTTTAAAAGGACATTTCTTGGACAGATCTTTATTAAAACCTTCCTATGCACTGGACCCTCATATAACTCCCCTGTACTCTGTCCCCAGCCAAGCCAGGGCTACTGTTCCTGCTATAGAAGGGCTTGGCCCTCCCCTGGTCCCAAGCCAATCCTAACTTCTGATGGTTTCCTTTTAATGTGTTTTAACAAATATCTGAGACCTCCTGTGATATGCAGGCACAGGGCCAGGCAGCAGGGATTCAAAGGTACAGAAAATCGAATCTCTACTTTCAAATATGTCAACAGTCTTGCCTCACCCCTCACAGCTGGCCCTGCCTCATACCCCTCCACCCCACACACACGCCCTCTTGGTACAATGAGGTTTCTAATTAAGCCCTGAGTTCAATCTCAGCAGGAGTCCTTGGGCAGTGCAGTTAATACAATTGGCTGCTAACTGAAAGTTTGGAGGTATGAGTGCACCCAGAGGTGTCTGGGAAGAAAAGTCTGGCAATCTACTTGCAAAAAATCAGCCATTGAAAACCCTATAGAGCACAGTTCTACCCTGACGCACATGGCATTGCTGTGAGTAGGAAATGACTCCACAACAACTGGTTTTCAACCTGAGCATTACCACTTAGCAGCTGTGTGGCCTTTGGCAGGAAATTTATTCTCTCAGAAGCTGTTTTCTCATCTGCGAAATGGCTACAATTATCTGTCCTGTTTACCTCAAAGGTCCCTGAGTGGCGCAAACACTTTGTGCGAGACTACTTACATAAAGGTTGGTGATTCAAACCCACCCAGGGAACCGTGGAAGAAAGGCCTGGTGATCTGCCTTTCAACACTAAATTACAACCCAGAAAACCCTATGGTGTAGATCTACTCTCTAACACACGGGATCGCCATGAGTTGGAGTTGACCTGAGGGCAACAGGTTTGGTTTGGTCTGCCTCAACACGGCTGTTGTGGATCCCCTGAGACCACAAACACAGAAGACTTCTGAAGAAATTAAACGTGTAAACACAGCTGCCAAAAAAGGGTTTAAAGCAGAAGGAATAACAAATATGTGGAGCCTTTAGGCACGATGGGATGGCCCCCAGAAGGCATCAACGGTAGGCTCTAGAAGCCTGCGGGGACCTTCTCAGCTTTATTGCAAAGTGTTGATAAAATTGTTTGGCCACATTTAAGGGACAAAAGACCATCCAGAACTGAGCACCCAAGCAAGTAGCCCCAAAGGCCCACATGACTTCCTTCCCGTCTCTCCTCAAGTAACTTGTTTTTACTGGAACCTAGTTTCCTCTTCCTGCCTGGAAAACTCTGTTTACAAGAATGAGATCTTAAAGGAAAGCCAAAAAGGAACCTCTCTCCACTAACCACCCTTGGAATTTCACCAGGTTACACTTTTAACCTTCACCAAAATAGGGCCATGACTCACCATTTGTGTTGGGGGGTTCTAATTCCCCATTTTTTTTCCCAGGAGATCACATCCTGAGTGGTTATCGGTGAAAAGCAAGCTGCAGGGATGCCCCCCTGAGAACAAAATAAGGAAATGTTCATTTTGAGAAACTCCATCCCCGTGACACTTACAATCTCTGAGCTCCTCCTCCAACTGTTCAAAACCATCTTATCCAAGTCTAGCCCTTTGGTTCTCTCGCCCCGCCTCTGCTCATCCAAATCAAGTTTTTCTTTATCCCAAGCTCACCACTTCTTAGCTGTTCGACCCTGAAAACAGCTCTCCAAGCTTTGGTTTCCTGACCTATAACATGGGGATAGTAATGATGATAATAGCTTATACTGACTGAGCATTTTCCATTTGCCACATATGAATATACTTCAAACTTGGAAAAGGCCTGTTGGAGGGGGCAGGGGTATTACTATCTTCATTTTACAAGTCAGGAAACTAAATCACATGGAAGTTAAGTAATTTCTGCAAGGTAACACAGAAGGGGACGAATCAGGATTAAAACCTGGGCAGTCTGGCCACAGAATCCGTGGTTTTAACTGGTACACTAACTGCTCCTATAAAGATTACAGCCAAGGCAATTCTACTCTGCCCTATGGGGTCACAACAACAGCAACAACACAGTCTCCTACCCAACTCATAGCGTTGTTGTGATGGTTATAATGATAACTGGCACATAAAAAGCATTTAATAAATATTATTATATTATTGTGAGAAAATAATGTGTCAAAGTACCAGGAGCCCTGGTGGCGCAGTGGTTAAGAGCTTGGCTGCTAACCAAGATTGGCACTTGAAATTCACCAGTGGCTCCTTGTAAACCCTGTGGGGCAGTTCTACCCCATCCTACAGGGTCGCTATGAGTCTGCATTGACTCAATGGCAATTGGTCTGCTTTAATAGATAGCAGGCCTCAAACTGTGTTAGCTTCCTTTCCTTCTTCCATCTCCCCAAGGCAACCCCCTCCTAACCGATATCTTCCCCTAAGGTACTGGAGAATGTGCTGCTCGAAGGTTACTCTTGAGAGAGTCAAGATGTGCAATAAAATTTCCCTGGAACTAGAGCCTTCTGAGTAATGTGAAGTATTCGAGTGGGGTCTGCCATTTCCCAGATGGCAGTTCGTAGGGACACATGAGTTTCATAGGCTTCAAATATGGGCACAAGTACTACCAGTGAAACATAGGGTTTCTATAGCATTTTCTAAGAAGCCATGGTTCTTGGTGTGAAATCATTGTTGTTAGTTTCCATGAGGGGACTCCCAAGAGAGTAATACCGCTGCCCTCGGCCACCACCTTCCCTCCTTCACTTCTCATGGGGGAAGGAGGAAAGGCTGACCTAACTGTGAGATTGGGAGAAGAAACTGGGCATGCTAACATCAGCCTCTTTAGATCCTCTCTTTTCCAACCTACCTATAGGGAAAATACATTCTGGTCCTCTTGCAACCCGGGGATAGAAGGCTGTAGTTGTTCAGCTATCCCAGTGATTAGGAGGATGAGTCTCTAATTCTGGGAGGGAGCATTCAAAGACTCAGGAGTTCTGGTTGTACGATGGTAAAGCACTTGGCAACTAACCAAAAGGTCAGAGGTTCACACCTACCAGTGGCTCCACGGGAGAAAAGACCTGGTGGCCTGCTTCTGTCGAAAGTACAGCCTAGGGAATCCTATGGGGCAGTTCTACTCTGTCCTATAGAGTTGCTGTGAGTCGGAATGGACTCGATGGTACACAACAACATTCAAAGACTGCTGTGTCTGCATACCTAAGCAGAGCCAGCCCAAGTTTTATCAGTAATAAAAGTGACATGTTAGTCTCTGTGGTGGTCGTGGGTGCTGTTCAATAAGTACTTCCTGTTTTCCTCCTTCTGGACAAAGGCATGGAGGATACTTTATGGACCTCTTGTGGTAGGTAGGGCGATGTGACTGGTTGCAGCCAATATTTTGGAAGTGAAAGTGACATGGGTCAATTGTGAGATAAACATTGAAAAGTCAATGCAAAATTTTCTAGAACTTTCTTTATCTCTGGCAGGGCAACTAGCAATGTTTGTGATGGTGATTTTTCTGTTAGCCTGGATTCCTAAGTGATGTTAATGAGCAGAGCAAAGAAATTACATTCTAGTGTTTTAAGCCAGTTTGGAAAGAGTTTGGCAGTTTCTTAAAAAGTTAAACATACGCCTAGCATATGATCCAGCCATTTCACTCACATGCATATGTCCATGCAAAGATTTGTATGTGAATCTTCACAATTGTTTTATAATATCCCCAAACTGGAAACAACCCAAAATATCCATCATCTGGTGAACGGATAAACATATCTTGGTATGGACATACAATGGAATATTACTAAGCAATAAAAATGAATGAATTATTGATACATGTACCAATATGAATGAAATATCCTGAGTGAAATGACAGATCCTAAAGAGTATGTAATGTATGATTCCATTTATGTAAAATTCTAAACAATGTAAACTAATCTATAGTGACAGAAAGCAGATCAGTGATTGCCTGGGGAGGGGAAAAGTACGGGAAGGAGGGATCACAACAGGGCACAAGGAAATTGTGGAGGGTGATGGATATGTTCATTATCTTGCTTGTGGCGATGGTTTCACAAGTATGCACATATGTCACAGCTTACTAAATTGCACACTTTAAAGATGCACAATTTATAGTATGTCAGTTACACAGCACTGAGAGGAAGAAATAGCACAGAATTTCAGATAATGTGGGTTTGAGTTTATGGCCTTATCTTCAGAAAGTTTTCACATCCATTGTACTTTCTAGATTCCCCTCACTATTAGCCACCACATCTGTGGCGATTTCCTGCTGTCATAACCCAAATCCCCATTCCCAAGGGTCCTGACCTGCTGCTCACCATGACTTTCTCAGGCCCGACTTGTACCTATCATTTGCTATCAGAACTGGCCACATAATTTGCAGGGCCCAGTGCAAAATGACAATGAGGGTCCTTGTTCAAAAATTATTAAAAATTTCCAGATACTAAGAGCAGAGCATTAAACCAAGCACTGGGCCCTTTTAAGTGTGGGGTCCTGTACAACTTCACAGGTCACACGCCCACAAAGCCAGGTCTGTTTAGTTAAGATTGGACAAAAGAGTACTAAGAGGCACTCAAGTCGGTCCCCGGAGTTCCCCATGTATTCCTTCCCTCCTCCATTGTTTAACAGTAGCCCTGCCTTCTCCTGATGAGCAGGGTCAACTGCCCCACAAGACAGTGGCTTCCTTTTTTTTGCCTGCTGGACCCTAAACACAAGCTGCCCAAAGTGCTCAGGTGGAAGCCATAGCTTATAATTCAGTGGGCCTCCTGTGTGTCCCTTACAAAAGGTCCACTCTGTTTGAGACCAGAATCTCAGCGTATAGACTTAGTCCTTGCTGCTAACATATCAATAAAACTAGACATATGGCCTATTTTATTCATCCCAAAACATACTTCTTGCATAAACTCAGGTCTCCTACATAAACCAGCCCTTGGGGAGTGTGCATATATGTGTGTGGTGTAAATGTACACGTACATGCTGGGATTGGGAATGAGTGGCAAAAATATCAAAGAAAAAATTTCCACACTGCCTACCACTTTGTATCCTATTTTATGATACATGCCAAATGACTTAAAATGCATTATGATTTTAATCTTCACAATTACCCTAGAAAATAAACATGAGGGATCTTGGTTGTGCAGTGGTTAAGTGTTTGGCTGCAAAACAAAAGGTCAGCAGTTAAAATACACCGTTGCTCCTGGGAAACCCTATGGGGCAGTTTTATTTTTTTATAGGGTGGCTATGAGTCAGAATTGACTCAACTGCAACAGGTATAATTCTTATGTTCATTATATAGATAAGGAAATGGAGCTCAAGGGCAAGTTCCTCCAGGTCACACAAGGGATCTGTGATGAAGCCAAGTTTTCGAACAGGTATCCGTCTCTCCTGTCCTCAAAAGCCTCATGCACTTAACCACTATGCTTTTCTGGCTTTAAAAATTTTGCTTCCTGTATGGCCTAGAAGAGTTGTAAACACATAGCCAAGCCTCAGTAAGCGCTTCTGCATTCACCGAATGCCTAAGACTGATAACTGTCAAAAATATTTTTGAAATACCGTTGTGACCTTGACACTGAACTTAATCACAATGCCTGTTGTTGTTTTCGTTAGGTGCTGTAGAGTTGGCTCTGACTCATTGTGACTCTATGTAAAACACAAACACTGCCCAGTTCTGTACCTTCCTCACAATAATTGCTGTGTTTGAGCCCACTGTTGCAGCTACTGTGTCAATCCATGTCGTTGAGGGTCTTCCTCTCTTTCGCTGGCCCGCTACTTTATCAAGCATGATGTGACCCAAGCATGATGGTCCCTCCTGATAATATGTTCTAAGTAAGGGGGACAAAGGCTTACAATTCTCACTTTTAATGAGCATTCTGGCTGTACTTCTTCCACGACAAATTTGTTCTTTCTTCTGGCAACCCATGGTATATTCAATATTCTTTGTCTGTGCCATAATTTGAAGGCATTAACTCTTTTCTTCAGACTTCCTTTCTCACTGTCAAGCTTTAGCATGCATATAAGGCAATTGAAAATACCATGGCTTGTGTTAGATGCATCTTAGCCCTCAACTTGACATCTTTGCTTTTTAACAGTTTAAAAAGGTCTTTTGCAGCAGATTTTTCTAACACAACGAGTCATCTGATTTCTTGACTGCTGCTTCCATGGGTGTTATTTGTGGATCCAAGTAAAATGAAATCCTTAACTACTTCAATCTTTTCTCCGTTTATGCTGATGTTGCTTATTGGTCCAGTTTTGAGGATTTTTGTTTTCCTTATGTTGAGGTGTAATCCACACTGAAGGCTGTGGCCTTTGATCTTCATTGATAAGTGCTTCAAGTCCTCTTCACATTCAGCAAGCGTGATGGTGTCATCTGCATGTTGCAGGCTGTTAATGTGTCTTCCACCAATCCTGATGCCACATTCCTTTTCATATAGTTCAGCTTCTTGGATTATTTACTCAGCATACATTGAATAAGTATGGTGAAAGAATGCAACCCTGACACATACCTTTGCTGCTTTTAAATTGCTCAATATCCACTTGTTCTGTCCTACTGACTGCCACTTGGTCTATGTACAGGTTCCTCATGAGCACAAGTAAGTGTTCTAAAATTCCTATTCTTCACAATGTTCTCCAGAATTTGTTATGATCCACAAAGTAGAGTGCCTTTACATAGTCAATAAAACACAGGTAAATATCTTTCTGGTATTCTCTGCTTTCAGCCAAGATCCATCTGACATCAGCAATGATATTCCTTATCCCACATCCTCTTCTAAATCTGGCTTGAATTTCTGGTAGTTCTCTGTCCATGTACTGCTGCAAATGCTTTTGAATGATCTTCAGCAAAATTTTACTTGCATGTGATATTAATGATGTTCTATAATTTCACATTCTGTTGGATTACCTTTCTTTGGAATGGGCACAAAGACGAATCTCTTCCAGTCACTTGGCCTCGTAAGCTGTCTTCCAAATTTCTTGGCATAGACATGCAAGTGCTTCCAGTTTGAATCTGTTTGTTGAAACATCTCAATTGGCATTCTGTTAACTTCTAGAGCCTTGTTTTTGGCCAATGCCTTCAGTGTAGCTTGGACATCTTCTTTTAATACCGTTGGTTCTTGATCATATGCTACCTCCTGAAATGGTTGAATGTCAACCCATTCTTTCTGATACAGTGATTCTGTGTACTCCTTCCATCTTCTTTTGATACTTCCTGTGTCATTCAATATTTTGCCCAAAGAATCCCTCAATATTGCAACTTGAGGCTTAAATTTTTTCTTCAGTTCTTTCAGCTTGAGAAATACTGAGCATGTTCTTCCTTTTTGGTTTCCTAACTCCAGGTCTTTACACTTTCATTATAATACTTTACTTTGTCTTCTTGAGCCACCCTTTGAAATCTTCTGTTCAGCTCTTTTACTTCATATTTCTTTCTTTCATTTTAGCTACTCTACATTCAAGAGCCAGTATCAGAGTCTCTACTGACAACCATTTTGGTCTTTTCTGTCTTTCCTGTCTTTTTAATGACCTCACAACGCTTAGCACATAGTAAATGTTTAGTAAATAAGTATTTGTTTTTAAGGTGCAGTCAAAATGGCAGAGTAGTCAGAGGCTTCCTGTGGTCCTTCTTACTACAAAGACCAATAAATAAATAAACAAATGGATTACATATGACAATCTAGGAGCCCTGGACATCAAAGACAAAGTTGAGGAATCAAACTGAATGGCAGGAGGAGGGAGAGACAGTTCAGAAGAGGTGAGGAGTTGCCAGATTTGACCCAATGACAACCGGCACCCTGAAGGCTGGAACACCTGGCATCAGTGGTGGGGCAAGCAATGACACTCAGGACATGTTTTCTACATCAGGAGAGATCGAGTGACAGTCTACTCAAGCCTCCAAACCTGTGAAAAGCAGTGCTCAATTGACAGAAGTACATGTGTCTAACCTACTGCATGGATTAAAAAACACCTCTTTGGGAAAAATCTGTCTCCCATTTAGCTGCTCACTCCCCACTCTGCACTGCTCTGGGCTGGTTTTAGCGATTGCCGCATCTGAGCCAGAAATAGTACCCATCAAATGCCCTGAGCCACTCTTCCAGCCTTGGAGTGGGAACAAATTAACAAACAGGAAAAAATAATCCGCCAGCTGCCCTAAGCCAGGAAATCAAGGCAGGCGTAGATCCTTTGCCTATGCACAGGCATAAGGGATCCACAGACTTGGAATTCCTTTCACCCCTGTGTAGACCTGTGTGGGTCCATTTCAAAAGCATAGGCCCTCATTAGCACAGTACAACAGGGTACATACTGGAAGCCTAACTTCACTGTATCGGCTATGTTGTGGAGTGTCAGGTTCGTAACATTTGACACCACTCTGCCTATTAAGCAGGGTTCTTACCTACCCACAACATGGGCCTGAGGACTGGTGGCCCCACCCATACCACCTAGCCACCCACGACAAGGGTCCAAGAATAAGTGACGCTTCCCATTTCTTACAGCCAACAACATTGGGTACACATTCTAGCTACAAAACCCACTTTCTTACATGCTTTAGGAAACAGGGACACGCTTTCCTCCCAGACAGTCAGGGGCAGCTGTCAGCCCCCTACCTTGCTCACCACATGACCCCCTATTGCAGCCAGATACTTGTGCCTAGCCCAATCACCCCTGCACATCTAGGACTATATGTGAGAGGCTGCTCCACACACTTGGTGACCAACTATCTGGACACCTGAACTAAACCCATACAAGAAATGTAAAGAGACTCCTGGGCTCACATACCTACCTAATAACAGATCTAACCACCTGGTGACAGGACTTTACAGCTTTGAAGACTCCAATAATCAAACTAGCTCACTCGGGCAGCCTACTTGGACATACCAAAACAAAACAAGAAGCTGGGACACAGTAACCAAACATAAAATAAATATAATAACTTATTGATGGCTTGGTGACAACAAAAAATATCAAATCACATAAAAAGGAAAACCACGATGGCTTAAGAAGCTCCCAAAGTAAAGTATCAAGAAATCTTCCAGAGGAAGAGAATTTCCTGGAATCACTGAAGATAGAATGAAAAAGATTAATATACAGAACTCTTTAAGAGATCAGATAGAAGATCAGGCAAAACACAGAACAAGCCAAAGAACACACAGATAAAGCAATAGAGAAACCTAAGAAGATTATAGAAGAGCATAATGACAAATTTAACAGGCTGCAAGAATCCATAGAGAGACAACAAAGAGAAATCCAGAAAATTAACAATAAAATTTCAGAATTAGACAACTCAGTAGAAAGTCATAGGACCAGATGAGGCAATGGAAGTCAGAATTAGTGAGATTGAAGATAAAGCACTTGACATTAACTTATTTGAGGAAAAACCAGATTAAAAAAAAAAAATTTTTTTTTAATTAAGAAACCCTAAGAATTATGTTAAGTGCTATGGCTGCTAACCAAGAGGTTGGCAGTTCAAATCCACCAGGCGCTCCTTGGAAACTCTATGGGGTAGTTCTACTCTGTCCTATAGGGTCACTATGAGTCAGAATTGACTCGATGGCAGTGGGTTTAAGAATTATGTGGTACTCTATTAAGAGGAATAACCTATGAGTAATTGGAGTACCAGAAAAAGAGGGGATAACAGAAAGTACAGAAAGACTTCTTGAAGATTTGTTGGAAGAAAACATTCCTGATATTGTGAAAGATCAGATGATATCTATCCAAAATACTCATCTAACTCCACACAAGGTAGATCCCAAAAGAAAGTCACCAAAACATCATAATCAAACTTGCCAAAACTAAAGATAAAGAGAGAATTTTAAGAGCAGCTAGGGATAAATGAAAAGTCATCTACAAAGGAGAGTCAATAAGCCTAAGCTCTGACTACTCAGCAGAAATCATGCAGGCAAGAAGGCAATGGAATGACATATATAAAGCCTTGAAGGAAAAAAAAATCCAACCAAGATTTATATACCCAGCAAAACTGTCTCTCAAATATGATGGTGAAATTAGGGCATTTCCCGATAAACAGAAATTTAGGGAATTTGCAAAAACCAAACCAAAATTACAAGAAATACTAAAGGGACTTTTTCAGTTAGAAAATCCATAACATCAGAAAACTACCCAAGACTAGAACGCAGGACAGAGCACAACCAGATATCAATCCAGACAGGGAAGTCACAAAAATAAGTCAACATTAAAACACTGAAAATAGGGAAACAGAGAAGTCAATATGAAAAAGATGATGACAATAAAACAAAAAAGGGGGATCAAAAAAACGTAGTCATAGACCTTTCGTAAGAGAGGAAGTCAAGGTGATATAAAGAAATAAAAGAATGGTATAAAATTAGAAAAATAGGGGTAAATACTAAGGTAACCAGAAAGGAAACACATCAAAATAAAAAATGAGAAAAACATAAAGACTCAGCAAATACAAAATCAACAACAACGAAAAAGATGAAAAGAAAATATATAAAGAAACATGACTCAGCAAAGAGAACTAAGTAGAACAAAGTAGCCGTCAACAACACCAAAAAAGTAGACATTCAAATGGCAGCACTAAACTCATACCTATTGTTAATTACACTGAATGTTAATGGACTAAATGCACCAATAAAGAGACAGAGTGGCAGAATGGATTAAAAAAACACGATACGTCTATATGCTGCCTGCAAGAGACACATCTTAGACTTAAAGACACAAACTAAAACTTAAAGGACAGAAAAAAATATGTCAAGAAAACAACAATCAAAAAAGAGCAGAAGTGGCAATATTAATCTCTAACAAAATAGACTTTAAAGTAAAATCCACCACAATGGGTAAGGAAGGGCACACTATAATGATTAAAGGTTCAATACACCAGGAGGACGTAACCATTATAAATATTTACAGTCCCAGTGACAGGGTGCCAAAATACATAAAACAAACCAGCTCCGCAATAATAGTAGGCGAATTCAACACACCAATTTCGGTGAAGGACAGAACATCCAGAAAGAAGCTCAATAAAGACCTGAAGATCTAAATGCCATAACCAACCAACTTGATCTCACAGACATATACAGAACACTCCACCCAACAGCAGCCAATATACTTTCTTTTCCAAACCACATGGAACGTTCTCCAGAATAGACCCCTGTTAGGCCAAAAAAGCAAGCCTTAACAGAATCCAAAGCATCAAAATACTACAAAGCATCTTTTCTGATGATAAAACCATAAAAGTAGAAATCAAAAACAGAAAAAGCAAGGAAAAAAAATTAAACACATGGAAACTGAACAACACCTTGCTCAAAAACGACTGGGTTAGGGAAGAAATTGAGGATGGGATAAAGAAATTCACAGAATCAAATGAAAATGAAAACACATCCTACCACAACCTTTGCGTCACAGCAAAAGCAGTGCTCAGAGGTCAATTTATAGCAATAAATGCACACATCCAAAAAGAAGAAAGGGCCAAAATCAAAACATTAACCATACAACTCACGCAAATACAAAGAGAGTAGCAAAAGAAGCCTTTGGGCACCAGATGAAACCAAGTAATAAAACTTAGAGCAGAATTAAATGAATAGATAATAGAAAAACAACGAAAGATTTACCAAGAAGAAAAACTGCTTCATTGAAAAAATCAACAAAATCAAAAAACTATTGGTCAAACTGACAAAAGAAAAACAGGAGAGGAAGCAAATAGCCCAAATAAGAAATGAGATGGGTGATATCACAATAGACCCAACTGAAACTAAAAGAATAACAGAATATCATGAAAAATTGTACTCTAACAAATTTGAAAACCTAGAAGAAATGGACAAATTTCTACAAACTCACTACCTACCTAAACTAACACAAACAGAGGTTGCTCTTGTTAGGTGCCCTTGAATCATTCCCCACTCATAGCGACCCTATGTACCACAGAATGAAATACCGCAGTCCTGCGCCATCATTACAATAATTGTTATGCTTGAGCCCACTGCTGCAGCCATTGTGTCAATCTGCCTTTTTGAAGCATGATGTCCTTCTCCAGGGATTGATCCCTCCTGACAACATGTCCAGAGTATGTAAGACTCAGTCTCACCATCCTTGCTCCTAAGGAGCATTCTGGTTGTACTTCTTCCAAGATAGATTTGGTCGTTCTTTTGAAAGTCTATGGTATATTTAATATTCTTCGTCAACACAATTCAAAGGCATCAATTCTTTTTCCATCTTCTTTATTCATTGTCCAGCTTTCACATGCATATGATGCCATTGGAAGTAACCTGGCTTGGGTCAGGCACACTTTAGTCTTCAAGGTGACATTTTTGCTTTTCAACACTTTAAAGAGGTCCTTTGCAGCAGATTTACCCAGTGAAATGTGTAGTTTGATTTCTTGACTGCTGCTTCCATGAGTGTTGATTGTGGATCCAAGTAAAGTGAAATGCTTGACAACTTCAATCTTTTCTCCTTTTATCATTATGTGGCTTATTGGTCCAGTTGTGACGATTTTTGTTTTCTTTATGTTGAGGTGTAATCCATACTGAAGGCTGTGGTCTTTGATCTTCATCAGTAAGTGCTTCAAGTCCTCTTCACCTTCAGCAAGCAAGGTTGTGTCATCTGCATAATTCAGGTTGTTAATGAGTCTTCCTCCAACGCTGATGCCCCATTCTTCATACAGTCCAGCTTCTCGGATTATTAGCTCAGTATACAGATTGAATAGGAATGGTGAAAGGATACAACCATGACCCACACCTTTCTGACTTGAAACCACACAGTATCGCCTTGTTCTGTTCAAACAACTGCCTCTTCATCTATGTACAGGTTTATCATGAGCACGATTAAGTGTACTGGAATTCCCATTCTTGCCAATGTTATCCATAATTTGTTACGATCCACACAGTCGAATGCCTTTGCATAGTCAATAAAGCACAGGTAAACATCCTTCTGAAATTCTCTGCTTTCAGCCAGGATCCATCTGACATCAGCAATGATATCCCTGGTTCCACATCCTCTTCTGAATCCAGCCTGAATTTCTGGCAGTTCACTGTCAATATACTGCTGCAGCCACTTTTGAATGATCTTTAGCAAAATTTTGCTTGCGTGTGATATTAATGACACTGTTTGACAATTTCTGCATTCTGTTGGATCACATTTCTTGGGACTAGGCATAAATATGGATCTCTTCCAGTCAGTTGCCAGGTAGCTCTCTTCCAAATTTCTTGACATAGATGAGTGAGCACTTTCAGCACTGCATCCTTTTGTTGAAGCATGTCAGTTGATAATCTGTCGCTTCCTGGAGCCTTGTTTTTTTGCCAGAGCCTTCAGTGCAGTTTGGACTTCTTCCTTCAGTACCATCGGTTCCTGATCATATGCCACCTCTTGAAATGGTTGAACATCGACTAATTCTTTTTGGTATGATGACTCTGTGTATTCCTTCCATCTTCTTTTGATGCTTCCTGGGTCATTTAATATTTTCCCCATAGAATCCTTCACTATTGCAACTTAAGGCTTGAATTTTTTTTTTCAGTTCCTTCAGCTTGAGGAACACATGTTCTTCCGTTTTGATTTTCTATCTCCAGCTCTTTGCACATGTCATTATCATACTTTACTTTTTTGTCTCAAGCTGCGCCTTGCAATCTTCTGTTCAAACAGAGGTAGAACAACTAAATAAACCTATAGCAAAAGAAGAGGTTTAAAAAGTAATTAAAAACTCCCAACAACAACAACAAAAAGCCCAGGCTGTGATGACTTCACCAGAGAATTCTACTAAACTTTCAAGGAAAAGTTAACACCATTACTAATAAGGTATTTCAGAGCATAGAAAAGGGTAGAATACTTCCAAACTCATTCTATGAAGCCAGCATAACCCTGATAGCAAAACAAGGCAAAGATGTCACAGGAAATGAAAATTACAGACTAATATCCCTTATGAACATAGAAGCAAAAATCCTCAACAAAATTCTAGCCAATAGAATTCAACAGCATATCAAAAAAATAATTCACCATGACTAAGTGGAATTTATACCAGGTAGGTAGGGAGGGTTCAACATTAGAAAAACAATCAAGGTAATCCATCACATAAACAAAACAAAAGACAAGATCCACATGATCTTATAGATTGATGGAGAAAAGGCATTTGACAAAGTCCAGCACCCATTCATGATAAAAGCTCTCAGCAAAAAAGCAATAGAAGGGAAATTCCTCAGTATAATAAAAGGCATTTATACAAAGACAATGGCCAACATCATTCTAAATGGAAAGAGTCTGAAAGCATTCCCCTTGAGAACAGGAACCAAAGAAGGATGCCCTTTATCACCACTCTTATTAAACATTGAGCTGGAGGTCCTAGCCAGAGCAAGTAGGCTAGAAAAATAAATAAAGGGCATCCAAAATGGCAATGAAGAAGTAAAAGTATCTCTATTTGCAGATGACATGATCTTATACACAGAAAACCCTAAAGAAACCTCAAGAAAACTACTGAAACTAAGAGTTTAGCAGAGTATCAAGATACAAGATACACATACAAAAATCAGTTGGATTCCTCTACACCAACAAAGAGAACGTCAAGGAAGAAATCACCAAATCAATACCACTTACAGTAGCCCCTAAGAAGATAAAATACTTAGGAATAAATCTAACAGAGACGTAAAAGACCTATACAAAGAAGACTATAAGACACTACTGCAAGAAACCAAAAGAGACCTCCATAAGTGGAAAAAGATACTTTGCTCATGGATGGGAAGATTCAACATTGTGAAAATGTCTATTCTATTGCACAGATATGATGCTACCTGGATCCAAATTCCAATGGCATTTTTTAATGAGATGGAGAAAGAAATCACCAAGTTCATGTGGAAAGGGAAGAAGCCCTGGATATGTAAAGCACTACTGAAGAAGAACAAAGAGGGAGGCCTCACACTACCTGATTTTAGAACCTATTATACCACCGTGTTAGTCAAAACAGCCTGATACTTGTACAACAACAGATACGTAGACCACTGGAACAGAATTGAGAATCTAGACATAAATTCATCCATCAATCAGCAGAATTGGGGAAAAGATAGTCTTTTAACAAATGGCACTGGCATAACTGGATATCCATCTGAAAAAAAAAGAAACAAGACACACACCTCACACCATGCACAAAAACTAACTCAAAATAGATCAAAGACCTAAATATAAAATCTAAAAAGAATAAAGATTATGGAAGAAAAAATAGAGACAATGATAGGAGCCCTAATACATTGCATAAACAGTACGCAGAACATTACTAACAATGCACAAACACCAGAAAAGAATCTAGATAACTAAAACCAATCAAACCAAACCCAGTGCCATCGAGTCGATTCCAACTCTTAGCGACCCTATAGGACAGAGTAGACCTGCCCCATAGTTTCCGAGAAGCGCCTGGCAGATTTGAACTGCCGACCCTTTGGTTAGCAGCCGTAGCACTTAACCACTACGCTACCAGCGTTTCCCTAGATAACTAGGAGCTCCTAAAAATCAAACACTTACGACCATCCAAAGACTTCACCAAAAGAGCAAATGACAACCTACAGACTGGGAAAAAAATTTTTTTGGCTACGACAAATCCAATTAGCATCTAATCTCTAAAAAAATCTACAAGGCACTGCAAAACCTCAACAACAAAAAGACAAATAATCCAATTAAAAAATGGGCAAAGGAAGTGAACAGGCACTTCACCAAAGAAGACATTCAAGTGGCTACAGATACATGAGGAAATGTTCATGATCATTAGTCATTACAGAAATGCAAACCAAAAGTACAATGAGATAACATATCACCCCAACAAGGCTGACATTAATCCAATGTTGGAGAGGTTGTGGAGAGACTGGAACACTTATACACTGCTGGTGGGAATGTAAAATGGTAAAACAGCTTTGGAAATTGATTTGGCGCTTCCTTAAAAAGCTAGAAATAGAAGTACCATGTGGTTGTTAGGTGCTCTCTAGTCAGTTGCGACTCATAGCAACCCTACGTACAACAGAGAGAAACACTGCCCAGTTCTGCTCCATGCCCACAATCATTGTTATATTTGAGCCTATTGTTGCAGCCACTGTGTCAACCAGCAGATTGAAACAGTGGAGTTCTGCTGCAATTCATAAGGTTTCCGCTGGCTAATTCTTTTCAGAAGTAGATTGCAGAGTCCTTCTTCCTAGTCTGGAAGCTCAGTGAAACCTGTGGGCCATTGGTGACCCTGTTGGTATCTGAATACCAGTGGCCTATCTTCCAGCATCACAACTATGTGCAAACCCCCACAGTAAAACAAACTGACAGATACATGAGGGAGAAGAATCATATGATCCAGAAATCCCACTCCTTGGAATAGATCCTTGAGAAATAAGAGTCATCACACAAATAGATATATGCACACCCATGTTCATTGCAGCACTGTTCACAATAGCAAAAAGATGGAAACAACCTAGGTGCCCATCAATGGGTGAATGGACAAACAAATTATAGTGTATTCACACCATGGAATACTACTCAACAATAAAGAACAATGATGAGTCTGCAAAACACCTCATAACATGGATGAATCTGGAAGGGATTATGCTTAGTAAAATTTGTCAGTCACAAAAGGACAAATATTTTTATGAGAATACCATTATCAGAACTCAAGAAAAGATTTAAACATAGAAGAAAGGATCCTTTGATGGTTATGAGGGTGGGGAGGAAGGGAGAGAGGTATTCACTAACTAGACAGTAGACAAGGATTACCTTAGGTGAAGGGAATGACAACACACAATACAGGGGAAGTCAGCACAACTGGACTAAACCAAAAGCTAAGAAGTTTCCTGAATACAACCAAACACTTTGAGGGACAGAGTAGCAGGGGTGGGGGTCTGGGGACCATGGTTTCAGGGGACATCTAGGTCAACTGGCATAACAAAGTTTATTAAGAAAATGTTCTGCATCCCACTTTGGTGGTGGCGTCTGGGGTTTAAAAGCTAGCAAGTGGCCATCTAAGATGCATCAGTTGGTCCCAACCCACCTGGAGCAAAGGAGAATGAAGATCACCAAAGACACTGGGAAAATATGAGCCCAAGAGACAGAAAGGGCCACATATACCAGAGACTGAGACCGGAAGAACTAGATGGTGCCTGGTTACGATGAATGACGGCCCTAAGAGGGAATACAACAGAGTCCCTGATGGAGCAGGAGAAAAGTGGGGTGCAGAACTCAAATTCTAGTAAAAAGACCAGACTTAATGGTCTGACTGCGACTGGAGGGACCCCAGAAGACATGGACCTGGAATCTCTGTTAGCCCAAAACTAAAACCATTCCCGAAGCCAGCTCTTCAGACAAAGTTTAGTCTGGACTATAAGACATAAAATGATACTTGTGGAGAGTGTACTTTTTGGCTCAAGTAAATAAATGAGGCCAAATGGGCAGTCCTGTCTGGAGGTGAGATGAGAAGGCAGAGAGGGACAGGGGTCAGTTGAATGGACACAGGAAATACAGGGTTGAAAAGAGGAGTGTGGGGTCACATTATAGGGAGAGCAACTAGGGTCACATAACAATGCTTGCATGTAAATTTCTGTATGAGAAACTACCTTGAGCTATAAACTTTCACTTAAAGCACAACAAAAGAAATAAAAAATAAATATTTGTTTTAAAATGTAATATAGCAGCTCTCTAAACTGGGTATATTACTATAGATTAATATGACTTGACTCAAGTTTGATGATTGGGAGCATTTTGTGCGTCTTTTACATCATTTGGCTATTTAAAAAATAAAAAAAAAGAAGAAAAGATGAATCATAGATAAGTTATAAAGAATACTTCTTTTGAACAAGTCTTTCTTCTTAATGATGGAAGTAGAGTTATTCAGTCCCCCTTACACAGATTGAAGTTAAAGATAACCTTGAGAGAATAAATGATCTCCTAACAAACCTAGAGCAAGGAGATGTCCCTGGGTGATGCAGAAGGTTTGTGCTCAGCTGGTGTTGTGGACTGAATTGTGTCCCTCAAAAATGTGTGTCATCTTGGCTAGCTAGGCCATGATTCTCAGTATTGCATGATTGTCCACCACTTTGTCATCTGACTATGTGTTGTAAATCCTACCTCTATGATGTTAATGAAGCAGGATTAGAGGCAGTTATGTTAATGAGGCAGGACTCAATCTACAAGGTTAAGTTATATCTTGAGTTAATCTCTTTTGCTAACGCCATCCACTTGTGGTATTTCTGTTATAGCAGCACTAGATAACTAAGACTGCTGGTAACCAAAATGTTGGTGGTTTGAATCTACACAGAAACACAGTGGAAGAAAAGGCCTGGTGATCTGCTTCCATAAGGATTATAGCCAAGAAAGCCCTACGGGGCAGTTCTATTCTGTAACTCATGGGGTTGCAAACTTGAACGCAAAAGAGAACAACAAGAGCAAGGAGAAAGGAGGTAAATTAAATCTTGTTTTTGTTACACAGTGTCATTCACTATTTTCCTGTCAAGAGTATCCTGATTTATCTATGGCAAACTAGTTTTCTCCCACTCTCAGTCCATACGTTTCTGGATGTCTCACCCCGTTCTCTCTCACTAAGAAAACCCATTCTCTCTCACTACCACCTGCAAGCTCCAAGAGTGAGCATACAACCTCACCCTGATATTTTGTCCATTCTATAACTTGACCATATTCCAGGCACCCGATTTGTTCTGTTTTGTATTTTATCAACGGAGTCCCTGAGTGACACAAATGGTTAACATGCTGTTAACTGAAAGGTTGGTGGTTCAAGTCCACTGAAAGTCACCTCGGAAGAAAAGCCTAGTGATCTACTTCAAAAAAACCAACCATTAAAAACCATATGGAGGCCAGGGGCCAAGATGGAGGACTAGGTGGACGCTACCACGGATCCCTCTTGCAACAAAGACTCGGAAAAACAAGTGAATCGATCACATACGTAACAATCTACAAACTCTGAACAACAAACACAGATTTAGAGACAGAGAACAAACAAATATGGGGAGACAGCGATTGTTTTCAGAGCCAGGAGCCAGCGTACCAGTCAGGTGACCTTCGGAGCCCGATTTGGGGCAGAGCCCAGGGGGGAGATGGCACAGACAAGGGGCCCAGCCCTAGCCCCCGAACTCATCCCAGGAGGGAGCCCAGCTGCTTCGCGCGGGCGGCCTGGCAGAGCAGCCGGTGGGAGAAGTCCCCGGGAGGCAGTGACGGTCTTGGAGCGGGGAGAGCAGCTTCCCAGCCAGGGAGATGTCCCGCCGGGATTTGGGCGGGGAGCGGGCGTGGTGCGAACGCGGGGAGCAGCTACATTCACCTGAATTGACCCCGGGGGGCGCCTAGCCGTTCCAGCGGGTGGAATCCAGCCGGTTCGCGCGAGCAGCACGATGCGCCAGTGGGAGAAGTCCCTGGGAGGCAGTGACTGGTCTTGGAGCGGGGAGAGCAGCGTCCCAGCTGGGGAGCCGTCCTGTCGGGATTTTGGCAGGAAGCGGGCGTAGCGTGAGCACGGGGAGCAGCTACACTCCCCTGAGTTGACCCCGGGGGGAGGCCCAGCCGTTCGCGTGGGTGGCGCCCACCCGGTTCGCGCGAGTGGCGCGGAGGCGCAGCCGGTGGGAGAAGTCCCTGGAAGGCAATGACTGGTCTTGGAGTGGGGAGAGCAGCGTCCCAGCCGGGGAGCCGTCCCGCTGGGATTTTGGCAGGCGTGGGCGGGGCGTGAGCGTGGAGTGCAGCTCCATCCCCCTGAATTGACCCCGGGGCAGTCCCACCCGGTTTGCGCGGGCGGTGTGGTGGCGCAGCCGGTGGAAGAAGTCCCCAGGAGGCAGTGGCTGGTCTTGGAGTGGGGAGAGCGGTGTCCCAGCCGGGACGCGCAGTCGCGGCGCAGGCGCGGGGAGCTGCTCTGCTCTCCTGAGCTGACCCCGGGGGAGGGAGCCAACCCGGTTCGGGGGGGTGGCGCAAGACCCGGCTGGCGGGTCGGGGAGTCCCCAGGACGCAGTGACTGATTTTGGAGTCGGAAGTGCACCGTCCCAGTAGGGGAGCCTTAACCTTGGGGGTGGGGCTGACAGTGGAGGATCTGACCGTGACGCCAGTGGGCCAGACCCCCCGGGGGGCAATCTCCACACAGCCAGTACATATAGGCGACCCACCCTGCGGAAATCTCAGATATAATAGTCACTCCAAGTAAGACAAGCAACTCGGGCTATATTCTGAGGTGCTACTTTTTTTTTTTACTCTCCCAGCTCTCTGATCCCTCCCCCACCCTGCCCAGGCGGCTCCATTAACATCCAAATAGCCTCAGACAGAGGGAGAACTCTGATAGGGATCTGACTGCATTTTTTTTTTAGCGGATTTTCTGGAAAAACTAGTTTCCCAGTGATGGCTCGGAGACAGCAGTCCATATCAAACCACATAAAGAAGCAGACCATGACAGCTTCTCCAACCCCCCAAACAAAAGAATCAAAATCTTTCCCAAATGAAGATACAATCCTGGAATTATCAGATACAGAATATAAAAAACTAATTTACAGAATGCTTAAAGACATCACAAATGAAATTAGGCTAACTAACTGCAGAAAAAGCCAAGGAACACACTGATAAAACTGTTGAAGAAGTCAAAAAGATTATTCAAGAACACAGTGGAAAAATTAATAAGTTGCAAGAATCCATAGAGAGAGAGCATGTAGAAATCCAAAAGATTAACAATAAAATTACAGAATTAGACAACGCAATAGGAAGTCAGAGGAGCAGACTCAAGCAATTAGAATGTAGACTGGGACTTCTGGAGGACCAGGGAATCAACACCAACATAGCTGAAAAAAAATCAGATAAAAGAATTTAAAAAAATGAAGAAACCCTAAGAATCATGTGGGACTCTATCAAGAAGGATAACCTGCGAGTGATTGGAGTCCCAGAACAGGGAGGGGGGACAGAAAACACAGAGAAAATAGTTGAAGAACTCCTGACACAAAACTTCCCTGACATCATGAAAGACGAAAGGATATCTATCCAGGATGCTCATCGAACCCCATTTAAGATTGATCCAAAAAGAAAAACACCAAGACATATTATCATCAAACTTGCCAAAACCAAAGATAAACAGAAAATTTTAAAAGCAGCCAGGGAGAAAAGAAAGGTTTCCTTCAAGGGAGAATCAATAAGAATAAGTTCAGACTACTCAGCAGAAACCATGCAGGCAAGAAGGGAATGTGACGACGTATTCAGAGCACTGAAGGAGAAAAACTGCCAACCAAGGATCATATATCCAGCAAAACTCTCTCTGAAATATGAAGGCGAAATAAAGATATTTACAGATAAACACAAGTTTAGAGAATTTGCAAAAACCAAACCAAGGCTACAAGAAATGCTAAAGGAGATTGTTTGGTCAGATGACCAATAATATCAGGTACCAGCACAATACAAGGTCACAAAACAGAACGTCCTGATATTAACTCAAATAGGGAAAGCACAAAAACAAACAAATTAAGATTAATTCTAAAAAATAAATTAATAAATAAAATAATACACATAACAGGGAATCATGGAAGTCAATAGGTAAAAGATCACAATAATCAAAAAGAGGGACTAAATACAGGAGGCATTGAACTGCCAGATGGAGAGCGATACAAGGCGATATAGAACGATACAAGTTAGGTTTTTACTTAGAAAAATAGGGGTCAATAATAAGGTAACCACGAAAAGGAATATCAACTCCATAGCTCAAGATAAAAGCCAAGAAAAACGTAACGACTCAACTAACATAAAGTTAAACATTATGAAAATGAGGATCTCACAATTTACTAAGAAAAACGTCTCAGCACAAAAAAGTATGTGGAAAAATGAAATGGCCAACAACACACATGAGAAGGCATCAAAATGACAGCACTAAAAACTTATTTATCTATAATTACACTGAATGTAAATGGACTAAATGCACCAATAAAGAGACAGTCTCAGACTGGATAAAGAAACACGATCTGTCTATATGCTGCCTACAAGAGACACACCTTAGACTTAGAGACACAAACAAACTAAAACTCAAAGGATGGAAAAAAAAATATCAAGCAAACAAGAAGCAAAAAAAGAAGAGGAGTAGCAATATTAATTTCTGACAAAATAGACTTTAGACTTAAATCCACCACAAAGGATAAAGAAGGACACTATATAATGATAAAAGGGACAATTGATCAGGAAGACATAACCATATTAAATATTTATGCACCCAATGACAGGGCTGCAAGATACATAAATCAAATTTTAACAGAATTGAAAAGTGAGATAGACACCTCCACATTTATAGTAGGAGACTTCAACACACCACTTTCGGAGAAGGACAGGACATCCAGTAAGAAGCTCAATAGAGACACGGAAGACCTAATTACAACAATCAACCAACTTGACCTCATTGACTTATACAGAACTCTCCACCCAACTGCTGCAAAGTATACTTTTTTTTCTAGCGCACATGGAACATTCTCTAGAATAGACCACATATTAGGTCATAAAACAAACCTTTGCAGAGTCCAAAACATCGAAATATTACAAAGCGTCTTCTCAGACCACAAGGCAATGAAACTTGAAATCAATAACAGAAAAACTAGGCAAAAGAAATCAAATTCTTGGAAAATGAACAATACCCTCCAGCAAAAAGAGTGGGTTATAGAAGACATCAAGGAGGGAATAAGGAAATTCTTAGAAAGCAACGAGAATGAAAATACTTCCTATCAAAACCTCTGGGACACAGCAAAAGCAGTGCTCAGAGGCCAATTTATATTGATAAATGCACACATACAAAAAGAAGAAAGAGCCAAAATCAGAGAACTGTCCCGACAACTTGAACAAATAGAAAGTGAGCAACAAAAGAACCCATCAGGCACCAGAAGAAAACAAATAATAAAAATTAGAGCTGAACTAAATGAATTAGAGAACAGAAAAACAATTGAAAGAATTAACAAAGCCAAAAGTTGGTTCTTCGAAAAAATTAACCAAATTGATAAGCCATTGGCTAGACTGACTAAAGAAATACAGGAAAGGAAACAAATAACCCGAATAAGAAACAAGAAGGACCACATCACAACAGAACCAAATGAAATGAAAAGGATCATTTCAGATTACTACGAAAAATTGTACTCTAACAAATTTGCAAACCTAGAAGAAATGGATGAATTCTTGGAAAAACACTACCTACCTAAACTAACACATTCAGAAGTAGAACAACTAAATAGACCCATAACAAAAAAAAGAGATTGAAACGGTAATCAAAAAACTTCCAACAAAAAAAATCCTGGCCCGGACGGCTTCACTGCAGAGTTCTACCAAACCTTCAGAGAAGACTTAACACCACTACTACTGAAGGTATTTCAAAGCATAGAAAAAGACGGAATACTACCCAACTCATTCTATGAAGCTACCATCTCCCTGATACCAAAACCAGGTAAAGACATTACAAAAAAAGAAAATTTTAGACCTATATCCCTCATGAACATAGATGCAAAAATCCTCAACAAAATTCTAGCCAATAGAATCCAACAACACATCAAAAAAATAATTCACCCTGACCAAGTGGGATTTATACCAGGTATGCAAGGCTGGTTTAATATCAGAAAAACCATTAATGTAATCCATCACATAAATAAAACAAAAGATAAAAACCACATGATCTTATCAATTGATGCAGAAAAGGCATTTGACAAAGTTCAACACCCATTTATGATAAAAACTCTTACCAAAATGGGAATTGAAGGAAAATTCCTCAACATAATAAAGGGCATCTATGCAAAGCCAACAGCCAATATCACTCTAAATGGAGAGAACGTGAAAGCATTTCCCTTGAGAACGGGAACCAGACAAGGATGCCCTTTATCACCGCTCTTATTCTACATCGTACTTGAAGTCCTAGCCAGGTCAATTAGGCTAGACAAAGAAATAAAGGGTATCCGGATTGGCAAGGAGGAAGTAAAAAAGCTATCACTATTTGCAGATGACATGAAATACACAGAAAACCCTAACGAATCCTCCAGAAAACTACTGAAACTAACAGAAGAGTTTGGCAGAGTCTCAGGTTATAAAATAAACATACAAAAATCACTTGGATTCCTCTACATCAACAAAAAGAACACCGAAGAGGAAATAACCAAATCAATACCATTCACAGTAGCCCCCAAGAAGATGAAATACTTAGGAATAAATCTTACCAAGGATGTAAAAGACCTATACAAAGAAAACTACAAAGCTCTACTACAAGAAATTCAAGAGGACATACTTAAGTGGAAAAACATACCCTGCTCATGGATAGGAAGACTTAACATAGTAAAAATGTCTATTCTACCAAAAGCCATCTATACATATAACGCACTTCCGATCCAAATTGCAATGTCGTATTTTAAGGGGATAGAGAAACAAATCACCAATTTCATATGGAAGGGAAAGAAGCCCCGGATAAGCAAAGCATTACTGAAAAAGAAGAAGAAAGTGGGAGGCCTCACTCTACCTGATTTCAGAACCTATTATACAGCCACAGTAGTCAAAACAGCCTGGTACTGGTACAACAACAGGCACATAGACCAATGGAACAGAATGGAGAATCCAGATATAAATCCATCCAGGTATGAGCAGCTGATATTTGACAAAGGACCAGTGTCAGTTAATTGGGGAAAAGATAGTCTTTTTAACAAATGGTGCTGGCATAACTGGATATCCATTTGCAAAAAAATGAAACAGGACCCATACCTCACACCATGCACAAAAACTAACTCCAAGTGGATCAAAGACCTAAACATAAAGACTAAAACGATAAAGATCATGGAAGAAAAAATAGGGACAACCCTAGGAGCCCTAATACAGGGCATAAACAGAATACAAAACATTACCAAAAATGATGAAGAGAAACCAGATAACTGGGAGCTCCTAAAAATCAAACACCTATGCTCATCTAAAGACTTCACCAAAAGAGTAAAAAGACCACCTACAGACTGGGAAAGAATATTCAGCTATGACATCTCAGACCAGCGCCTGATCTCTAAAATCTACATGATTCTGTCAAAACTCAACCACAAAAAGACAAACAACCCAATCAAGAAGTGGGCAAAGGATATGAACACACATTTCACTAAAGAAGATATTCAGGCAGCCAACAGATACATGAGAAAATGCTCCTGATCATTAGCCATTAGAGAAATGCAAATTAAAACTACGATGAGATTCTATCTCACACCAACTAGACTGGCATTAATCCAAAAAACACAAAATAATAAATGTTGGAGAGGCTGCAGAGAGATTGGAACTCTCATACACTGCTGGTGGGAATGTAAAATGGTACAACCACTTTGGAAATCTATCTGGCGTTATCTTAAACAGTTAGAAATAGAACTACCATACAACCCAGAAATCCCACTCCTCGGAATATACCCTAGAGATACAAGAGCCTTCACACAAACAGATATGTGCACACCCATGTTTATTGCAGCTCTGTTTACAATAGCAAAAAGCTGGAAGCAGCCAAGGTGTCCGTCAACGGATGAATGGGTAAATAAATTATGGTATATTCACACAATGGAATACTACGCATCGATAAAGAACAGTGACGAATCTCTGAAACATTTCATAACGTGGAGGAATCTGGAAGGCATTATGCTGAGCGAAATGAGTCAGAGGCAAAAGGACAAATATTGTATAAGACCACTATTATAAGATCTTGAGAAATAGTAAAAACTGAGAAGAACACATACTTTTGTGGTTACGAAGAGGGGAGGGAGGGAGGTAGAGGGTTTTTTATTGATCAATCAGTAGGTAAGAACTGCTTTGGGTGAAGGGAAAGACAACACTCAATACATGGAAGGTCAGCCCAGTTGGACTGGACTAAAAGCAAAGAGGTTTCCGGGATAAAATGAATGCTTCAAAGGTCAGCGGAGCAGGGGCGGGGGTCTGGGGAACATGGTTTGAGGGGACTTCTCAGTCAATTGGCAAAATAATTCTATTATGAAAACATTCTGCATCCCACTTTGAAATGTGGCGTCTGGGGTCCTAAATGCTAACAAGCGGCCATCTAAGATGCAGCAATTGATCTCAACCCACCTGGAGCAAAGGAAAATGAAGAACACCAAGGTCACACGACAACTAAGAGCCCAAGAGACAGAAAGGGCCACATGAACCAGAGACCTACATCATCCTGAGACCAGAAGAACTAGTTGGTGCCCGGCCACAATCGATGACTGCCCTGTCAGGGAGCACAACAGAGAACTCCTGAGGGAGCAGGAGATCAGTGGGATGCAGACCCCAGATTCTCATAAAAAGACCATACTTAATGGTCTGACTGTGACTAGAGGAATTCCGGCGGCAATGCTCCCCAGACCTTCTGTTGGCACAGGACAGGAACCATCCCCGAAGACAACTCATCAGACATGAAAGGGACTGGTCAGCGGGGGGGAGAGAGATGCTGATGAAGAGTGAGCTAATTAAATCAGGTGGACAAGGGAGAATGTGTTGGCAACTCTTGACTGGAGGGGGGATGGGAAGATAGAGAGAGAGGGAAGCTGTCAAAATTGTCACGAAACGAGAGACTGAAAGGGCTGACTCAATAGGGGGAGAGCAAGTGGGAGAAGGGAGTAAGATGTATGTAAACTTACATGTGACAGACTGATTGGAATTGTAAATGTTCACTTGAAGCTTAATTAAAGTTAATTAAAAAAAAAAAAAAAAAAAGAAGGGAAAAAAAAAAAAAACCCTGTGGAGCATAGTTCCACTCTGACACACATGTGGTCACCATGAGTTGGGGTCGACTTGATGGCAAATGGTAATGTTTTATCAGAGCTAACCCAGGTAAAGACACCACAAAAAAAGAAAATTACAGACCAATATCCCCTGTGAACACAGAAGCAAAAATCCTCAATTCAAGCCAATAGAATTGAACAGCATATCAAAAAAATAATTCATCATGACCATGTGGGATTCACTGCAGGTATGCAGGGATGGTTTAACATTAGAAAATCAATGTAATCCATCACATAAATAAAACAAAAGATAAGAACCACGTGATCTTATCAACTGATGCAGAAAAGGCATTTGATAAAGTCCAATACCCATTCCTGATAAAAACTCTCATCAAAATAGCAATAGAAGGGAAATTCCTCAACATAAAGGGCATTAATACAAAGCCACAACCAACAGCACTCTAAACAGAGAGAGACTAAAAGCATTCCCCTTGAGAACAGGAATCAGACAAGGATGCCCTTTATCACTACTATTATTCAACATTGTGCTGGAGCAGAACTCAAATTCATGTAAAAATACCAGACTTATGGTCTGACAGAGACTGGAGGAACCCCCAAAACTATGGCCTCCGGATGCTCTGTTAACTCAGAACTGAAACCATTCCTGAAGCCCACTCTTCAAGCAAAGATAAGACAGGACTATAAAACAAAAAATAATACACGTGAGGAGTGTGCTTCTTAGTTCAATCAGATACAGGAGACCAAATGGGCAGCTCCTGTCTGAAAGCAAGATGAGAAGGCAGGAAGGGACAGGAACTGGCTGAATGGACACAGGGAACCCAGAGTGGAAAGGTGGAGTGTGCTGGCAAATTGTGGCAATTGCAACTAATGTCATAAAACAATATGTGTGTAAATTTTTGTGTGAGAAACTAACTTGAGCTGTAAATTTTCACCTAAAGCACAATTAAAAAAAAAAAAAAAGTACGCATTAGCTGCTAACCAAAAGATCAGCAGTTCAAATCCACCAGTCATTCCTTGGAAACTCTCTGGGGCAGTTCTACTCTGTCCCACAGGGTCACTGTCTTTAGTTATCTAGTCCAATAGGCTACAAGTCCAAATTCAGGGTGTCAGCTTCAGGAGAAGACTTTCTCTCTCTGTTGGCTTTGGAAGAAAGTCCTCATCATCAATCTTTCCCTGGACTAGGAGCTTCTCAGCGCAGAAACCCTGGGTCCAAAGGAGCCCTCGTCTCCTGGCACTACTTTTTTGGTGGTATGAGGTCCCCATATCTCTCTGCTCTATTTTCTCTTTTATATCTCAAAAGAGATTGGCTTAAGACACTATCTAATCCTGTAGATTGAGTCTTCCCTGATTAACGTAACTGCCGCAAATCCCATCTCATTAGCTTTATAGAGATAGGATTTAAAACAAATGGGAAAATCACATCAGATGACAGAATGGTGGACAATCACACAATACTGGGAATCATGGCCTAGCCAAGTTGACAGATATTTGAGGGGGGAACGATTCAATCCATAATATTCACTGTGTGGAATCAACTCAATGGCAAGGGGTTTTCTTTTGTTTGTTTGTTCTTTTGGTTTAGGTACACACAACTAGAAAGTAGTTGAACACAGACTCAACGCTATGTCTCTTTGGCTGCAAAACCTAGGTCCTTTACACTACTGAATACGGGGTGATCAAATCTCTGAGCACTCACCCTTTTCAGTGGCGTGTGTGGAAAACACACTAAATGAGGAAGTAGGATTCCTAGTTCTTTTTTTTTTTTCTTGTCTTGTTTTCAAACCATAGATTTCAGTGTGACCTTGAGCACTTTTCCTGTCTGACTCTCAAGGGTTTTTTTTATCTATAAAATAACAGGGTTCAGATTAAATGTTCATGATCCAAATTCTTTCCAGCCCTAAAAATGTAGAATGTAAATTCTTGACTTTTTCTAGAAATTCCCAAGTTAGGTACTGGAAGAACCAGACTTTGAAGGAAGCTAATAGGCAAAAAGTTTCCTCAGCAAACCTTTTCTCCTAATTTGGGCAAATGGATGAGGTATATGTAATTAAAACTGCAAAAATAACAAGCTTCCGGCCAAGTTCTACCCTCATTTAACCATACTCTTGGGGGCTGATGTCAGGGGGAGTGGCAAATGTCTAACCCAGGGTGGAATTTGGCCTGATATGTGGATTCCTATAACTTCTAAATGATGTCAGTGCACTTATTTGACAGACTGAGAAAGTGCTGAGTTTAGTCTATTCGCCTCCATAAAGAAAAACTGGAAACCACTGGGATAAGGCCTGTGTCGGCCAGTGTTATAAAGCCAAGAACACTTTGGGCAGGGCAAAGCTTTTTGGGGACAATCATGCCCAATTCATGTCAATGTATGGTTGTGGCCTTTCTTTCATCTTCTGTTGATTCCCAAACCACTGTGAGGATATAGAAATTGCAACAATAAATATGAGGGGTCAAAGAGTTAAGTCCTTTTTCAGAAGGGTGTCAGGGAGCTACTGAAAAAATTATCTAGATAATGCAACTTGAAATATAATTTTGGCTCAAATTAACCAGGTAATAACTTTACATTCCTGTGTCCTTTTGCCTTTGAGAGTTGGCCTCTGTTAGGGGTTCTAGCCAGAGTTTTGATGATATAAAGATGGTATTGATCCAGCCATCCTCTCCCCAGGCAGTTCCTAAGGTGATAAAGTGTAAAAAAGTATAGAAAGCAAGAATAGAGTGAGCTCTAGAGTCAGGGAGCTTAGGTTCAAATCCTTTCTCCATCACTCACCAGAAGATAACCTCAGGTAGTTTTTTCATCTGGAACCTTATCACAGGGTTGTTATGAAGATTGTTGTTGTTAGCTGCCATCGAGTCGATTCCTACTATTGTGACCCCATGTATGCAGAGTAGAACTGATCCATGACGTTTTCAAGGCTGTGACCTTTCCAAAGCAGATCTTCAAGCCTGTCTTGCAAGGTGCCTCTGAATGGGTTCAAAGTGCCAACCTTTCAGCTAGTAGTCAAACACTTAACAATTTGTGCCACCCAGGGACTCCATTATGAATAATTATGAAGATTAAATGAATTAATTGCTGCAAAACACTCACTTTTTGGCATATAGTATGCACTCCATAAATGCTAGCTATTAATCCTGAAGATGCTATATGTACAGGAAACAAGATCAAATGTAAACACAGTACAGCTTCATTTTTATCGGGACCAGTTCTTGGTATATCCAATGTGGAACCCTGGTGCAACTAAGGACAGTTTGAAAACTGATCTGCTGCCTACAAAGGCCCCTACCTCCCAAGTGCAAATCTAGAGGTCCTATTACCTTCTGACCAATCCAGAGACCTGGATCCAGAAGACCCAGATCCAGAACACCCATGTTTTCATGACTATATTTAGAAAAGCATGCAAAGATAACAAAAGACCAAGGCAAAGTGGTCAGACTCTGAGGGGACTTGACTCAGCATAATGATGCCACATCACACTGGCAGCAAGAAGCAGAAAAAATGAGGAGAAATACAAATATTTGACATTTTAAAACATAATGACTATGTTGTTGTATGTCATTGAGTCAATTCCAGCTCATAGCAATCCCATGTGACAGAGTAGAACTTTCCAATAGGGTTTCCTAGGCTGTAATCTTTATGGGAGCAGATTGCCAGGTCTTTTCTTCCCCAGAGGCACCTGTGGGCTTGAACCAACAATCCTTCTGTTAGCAACCAAGTATTGAACTTTTGCACCACCCAAACAAACAAACACACACAAAAAAACATTGTTGTTGAGTCTATTCCAACTCATAGAGACCCTACAGGACAAAGCAGAACTGCCCCATAGAGTTTCCAAGGAACAGCTGGTGGATTCGAACTGTCGACCTTTTGATTAGCAGCTGAGCTCTTAACCACTATACCACCAGGATATGACCATAAAACCAAAAACTAAACCTGCTGATGTCAAGCCAATTCTGACTTAGAGGAACCCTATAGGACAGAGTAGAACTGCCCATAGGGTTTCCAAGGCTTTAAATCTTTATGGAAACACTGCCACATCTTTCTCCCACAGAGCAGCTGGTGAGTTCAAATCGACAACATTTGCAGCCCAGCACTTAACCACCAGGGCTCCTTTATAATGACCATACTCATTAGCAAATATAGCCTGCTCTGTGTCCCAGAGTCTGGCCAATCAGATAAGCAACTCCTCATCTACAGGAGATGTTAGGGGCAGGAGAGGAAGCAGAAAGGGATTTTAGAGATTCTTTCTCCTTTCTGAACTTCAGTTATTCTCATAATGTGGTGGATGAACCATTTACGTCAGACTCACCTGACACATTTGTTAAAAAGTAGATTCCTGGACTCAGAAAACATACTGAAACTGAACCTTTGGGGGCCCAAGAATCTGGATTTTTCAAGTTTTCCAGCTAAACAGAAATTTGAGAATCATTGATCTAAGTCACTATGAAGTCAATGAGGACTGGAGGTGGTATTGTAGAGTGCTTTTAAAGAGTCATATTTGGACGAAGGGAAGCCTTAAAATGAGAGAGGAACTCAAGGCCACACAGCCACTTGCTACACAGGGTGAAAATAGCCCTGGTCCAGCTGCTTTGGGCCCTCTGGCCTCCATCATGGCTCGGCCATTCAAGGATCAGGACACATGCGAGAACTCGCTTGCATCTATATTTCCTCCTTTGTGAATACAGGAAGGGAGCTCTCCCTTGCTTTCTTTGTATGGTTTTTGGAACATTAAATGAGCTGATATGTGAAAAAGCTTTTAAAACTTACATAACCCAAGGAATTATTTATTCCTATGAACTCAGGATAATCGCCCTTCTCTAATTCCCCTGTAGTTATGGGGAATCAGAGGTTTGTGTTTTCACCTCAACAGACTGTCCACAAAAATCAAATTCACCAGATAATTGTAGATTTCTTTTTATTCAACTTGTGGATTTAGTCACAGGATGGTGCCCACAACTAATGGTAAAGTACCCCGCCTGCTCAGGCAAAAACTGAGGAAAAAATCTTTTTTCTCCATTATAGTTGTTGTTGTTAGGTGCTGTTGAGTCGATTCCAACTCATAGTGACCCTATGTACAACAGAACAAAACACTGCCCAGTCCTGTACCATCCTCACGATCACTGCTATATTAGAGTCCATTTTGCAGCCACAGTATCAACCCAACTTGTTGAAGGTCTTCCTCTTTTTCTCTGACTCCTTACTTTACCAAGCATGATGTCCTTCTCCGGGGACTGGTCTCTCCTGTTAACATGTCCAAAGTACATGAGATGAAGTCTTGTCATCCTCACTTCTAATGAGTACACTGTCTCTAATTCTTCTGAGACAAACTTATTCATTCCTCTGGCAGTCCATGATATGTTCAATATTCTTCACCAGCACCATAATTAAAAGGCATCAATTCTTCTTCATACTTCTCTCATTAATGTCATTAACTGGTCACTGCATTTTAATTCTACGAACCTCCCTCCTGAGTTCCAGTCCTGGACTTCCAGTTGCTCCATAATCATCTTCACCTGGATTTGCCTCTGCCCAACCCCAGAACCTCTGCAAGTCCCAAACAGAACTTATTCTCCATACTGAATGACTTGCCTTCCTCCTCTTGACTTCTTCAAGAACCCAGAGTCAACTTGGGCCCCTCCACATTCAATCAGTTGCTAAATCTGCCAGTCTCCTTCCAGAGAGAGTTTCTCTCTCACATATTCTTTCTTCTCTATCCTGACCACCACTGCCCTCATTCTGGCCACCATCCATCACCACTTTTGCTCTGGTATATGGCTGTGCGGTTCTAAAAATGTTATAAAAATAAGATCCGGAAGGTCGGCTCAGAGCTGAGTCATTCTCAAAGAAGTGAGCATAACAATACAACTTCATTTGTGTTAATGCATATGTGCTTGCCAGTTGACAAGACCCAGGAGAGGATTTAGGAAGTCTTTCCTTTATGGACGCTCTGCTTTGGAACACACTTAGGGAAAAAAAAGAAGCTTCTAGCTAAAACTGAGAGCAGCATCTCTCCTGGGAAACTTGAGATACACCATGGTTCTGGTTGTTTTCTTCATCAACATTGCATCTTTTCTGAAAATAACATAAAAATAAATCACATATATCTTTGAGATTGTGATTGTGTCCCATTACAAGCCCCTCAGGAGCCAGAGCAGGAAGCTATAGGAGGAACTGGGCTACGATGAAAACTGTGAACCAATACACTGGCCCTGGCCTGCCTCCCACTGGACTTCTGGTGGTGTAAGACAAATAATTCCCTTATTTTAAGCCATCACTGGTCAACATTGCTGTTGCTGGTGACTAAATGCAGCCTTGGCTGAGAGAGAAAAGATGGAGCTAGAACTCAAGCCCATATCTGAGTTCTATATTCTCAGAGTACTTATTCTGTCAACTACCGCTCGATGCTGTGTCTCATCTGAGGCAATAGCTGAGCAGATGCAGAAGAGATGAGATGTCCTGATGTGGTCAGAGAAGTCTTGCCTAGCTGATAGCCTGCAGCCCCTGCTTCCAGGTTTCTAACTCAGGCAGCCACTCTATAAGACACTATACACAGCCAGCCAACCCCAACTTTGATACAATTTTAAGCCTTCTGTTGACACAAACATTGTGCACTTGACTGTTATTATGCATTGAATTATGTCCCCCAAAAATATGTGTTATAAATCCTAACCCCTATACCTGTGGTTATAATCCCATTTGGGAATAGGTTTTGTTATGTTAATCAGACAGGATTAGAATAAAGTGTGCCTTAAGTGAATCTCTTTTGAGATATAAAAGAGATTAAACAAGCAAGCAAGAAAAGAAAAGATGAGAGAAGAGAGACATCAAGCTCCATGAAGATTGCCCAGAAGCAGAAGCTCAAAACAGACAAGGATCTTCCTCCACAGCAGAGAGAGAGAAAGCCTTTCCCTACAGCTGGTACCGTGAATTCAGACTTCTAGCCTCCTAAACTGTGATTGATATCCCAGGCATTAGTGAGCTGAAATGGACTGGTTTTGGCCATTTTGAATCAGACATTCACATGGTCCACTATTCAGGGAATGAAAAAATGAAGAAGCATGATATCACATTCATGGTCGAAAAGAGCAGTTCAAGATCACAGCACTGTTAGTGACAGGATAATATCAATACACCTACAAGGAAGACCACTATTACACAATGCAACTATTATTCAAACTTACACACCAACCACTAATGCCAAAGATAAAGAAATTGAAGATTTTTACCAACTTCTGCATTCTGAAATTGATCAAACATGAATTCAATATGCATTGATAATTATTGGTGATTGGAATGTGAAAGTTGGAAACAAAGAAGAAGGACTGGTAGTTGGAAAACATGGCCTCGGTTATAGAAACAAAGCTGGAGTTTACATGATAGAATTTTGCAAGACCAATGACTTTCATTGTGAATATGTATTTTTTCAACAACATAAACGGCAAGTATACACGTGAACCTCACTGGGTGGAATACATAGGAATCAAATTGACTACATCTGTGGAAAAAGACTATAGAGAAGCTCAATAACATCAGTCAGAACAAGCTCAGGGGCCTACTGTGAAACAGACCATCAATTGCTCATATGCAAGTTCAAGTTGAAGCTGAAGAAAATTAAAATAAGTCCACAAGAGCCACATTATGACCTTAAGTATATCCCACCTGAATTTAGAAACCATTTCAAGAATAGTTTTGAGGCATTGAACACTAATGATCAAAGACCAGACGAGTTGTGGAATGACACGAAGGACATCATATATGAAGAAAGCAAAAGGCCATTAAAAAGACAGAAATGCAAGTAAAGACTAAAATGGATGTCAGAAGAGATTCTGATACTGGCTCTTGAACGTACAGTAGCTAAAGCAAAAGGAAGAAGTGATGAAGTAAAACAGCTGAACAGAAGATTTAAAAGAGTGACCCAAGAAGACAAAGTGCTACAATGAAATGTGCAAAGACTTGGAATTAGAAAACCAAAAGGGAAGAATACACTTGGCATTTCTCAAGTTGAAAAAACTGAAGAAAAAATTCAAGCTGCAATATTGAAGGATTCTATGGGCAAATATTGAATGACGCAGGAAGCATCAAAAGAAGATGGAAGGAATATACAGTGTCACTGTACCAAAAAGAATTTGTCAACATTCAACCATTTCAAGGTAGCATACAATCAAAAAGTGTTGTTACTGAAGGAAGAAGTCCAAACTGCACTAAAGGCAATGCCAAAAAACAAAGCTCCAGGAATGGACAGAATACCAATTGAGATGTTTAAACAAATGAATGGAATGTTAGAAGTGCTCGTTCATTCATGCCAAGAAAATTGGAAGACCACTGATCCACATGGGGTCAATTGTACTGTGTAGAGTGGGAAGAAATAGTTTTTCAGGACTATGCTTCCTGTGCCAGAGACTTTATGTTCGTGGTGGCAAAGAATATATTTGAAACTGGGTTCTGTCAGATGAAGAGTTCTACCAATCTTTATTTCAGCTGCGGTGCCACAGATTTCAAGCTGATAAATAGTGGCTTGTGTTTGTGTGTTTTAAATCCAGACTAAAGAGATAGGGCAAAGACAGCAGAATAGTCAGACTCCTCATGTTGTGCCTCTTACAACAAAGATGTGAAAAAACAAGTGAATCAAATACATATGACAATCTAGGAATGCTAATCACCAAAGACAAAGATGAAGAATCAAACTGAGCAGCAGGTGGGAGGGGAGGCAATTCAAAAACAGTGGAAATGGGGAACTATGGGCCACAGGATCACTGGCATCCTGCTAGCTGAATCTGTATAGTGCACACAAGCTAAGGCAAGCAGCAACAACCCAAGTCAAAATCCACCCCACCTGGTGCAGCCAAGAAGCAGCAAATCTGCACACACCTCCAGAACAAAACAGGGTGACACCAGACCTGCAAAAATTAAGTACAAGCTCCCCACTCACAGCACTCTGGTACCATAACCCGTTTCCCCATTACAGCTCCAAGGCTGAAGAGCATGCCATTCCCCTCACCCATCCCCCACCCTGCTCCTATACCAGTTCCATGGCATTCAACAATGACACTCCCCTAAGCCAGGAACAAATGGCAGGTCCAGAGGTACCTGCCCCTTCACACAGTCACTGGTATAGGGGGTCTAAGGACTTGCAGCACCCTTCATCCCCACACTTGCCCCCACCCTAGTGCCTTGTGAGCTAATCCAACACCCAGAAAGCAAACCCACTGCCTTCAAGTAGATTCTGACTCATAGCGACCCTATAGGACAGAGTAGAACTGCCCTGTAGAGTTTTCAAGGACAGCCTGATGGATTCAAACTGCCAGCCTTTTGGTCAGCAGCCATAGCACTTAACCACTACACCACCAGGGTTTCCAGTCCAATACACACACCCTTATTAGGACAAAATGGGCAAGGCATTTACCTGAAACCCATTTTTACCTGCAGCAGCCAAGTGGGAGCTGCAAATCTGTGATATTCAACACTGCCCTGTCCCCTAAGAAGAGGCCTCACTCACCCACACCAGGGGCCTGAAGGCCGGCAGTACCACCCACTCCATCTAGCCATACACGACAGGGGCCTAAGAATTAGTGGTGCCTTCCAATCCCTCCAGCCAACAGCTCTGGGCACCCAAGGACCAACTACACTACTCCCCCAACTACATGCTGTAGCAGACAGGGATATGTCCTCCATACATGCAGCCAGGGGCAACTGACTGCCCCCCGCCTTGCCCTACACATCACTCCCCCACTGCAACCAGAGACCTGTGTCTGCTCCAAACACCCACATGCAGCCTTGCCAACCTAGGACTGTGTCACCTACAGTCTCCACACCACACACTCGATGGCTGATGACAAGGACACATGCACCCCAGAACAACCACACCCCCCCATAAGAACAGTGAACAGACTCCTGGGCTAACACACATAGTAGCTGCTCTGATCACCTGGAGACAGAAGGTGTGAGCTTCAACAACACCAACAACTGGGGTAGTGCACACACAAAGACTACTAGCCATATCAAAACAACACAAAGCAAAAATGTAGGACACAGTCAACAAAAATACAATAAATAAATATAATAATTTATCGATGCCTCAGAGACAACAATCAATATCAAATCACATAAAGAAGCAGGATAACATGGCTTCTGCAAGTGACCAAAATAAAGAACCAGAAAACTGTTCAGAGAAAGATAAGGCAATGGAACTACCTGATAAAGAATTCAAAAGACTAACATACAGGAGCTTTCCAAGAGATCAGGAAGTAGAGCAGGTAAAACTCAGACCAAACCAAGGAACACACAGACAAAGAAATAGAAGAATTTAGAAAAGAAATACAAGAACAAAATGACAGAATAAACAGACTGCTGGAAATCATACAGAAACAGTAACCAGAAATCCAAAAGACTAACAACAAAATTTCAGAATTACACAACCTAACAGGAGGTCTTAAGAGCAAAATTAAGGCAATGTAAGTCAGAATTAGTGACATTGAAGATAAATCCCTTGACCAATTTGTTAGAGGAGAAATCAGAAAAAAAGGAATGAAAAAAATGAAGAAAACCTAAGAATTATGTATGATACTATCAAGAGGAAAAACCTATCAGTGATCAGAGTACCAAAGTGGGGGTGAGAGGAAGATAACATAAAACACAGAGACAATTGTTGCAGATTTGCAGGCAGAAAACTTCCCTCATATCATGAAAGATGGGAAGATATCTATCCAAGAAGTTCAATGAACACCATACAGATTAAACCCCAAAAGAAAGTCACCAAGATAAGATATATCATAATCAAATTTGCCGAAATGAAAGATAAAGAATTCTGAGAGCAGCTAGGGATAAAGGAAAAACCACCTGCAAAGGAGAACCAATATGGTTAAGCTCAGCTCAGGTTACTCAGCAGGAACCATGCAGGCACAAAGGCAATGGGATGGCATATATAAAGCCTTGAAGGAAAATTTTGCCAGCCAAGAATTATATAACCAGCAAAATTATCTCTCAAAATCAATGGTGAAATTAAGTCATTTCCAGATAAACAGAAATTAAGGGAATTTGTAAAAACCAGACCAAAATTACCAGAAATATTAAAGGAAGTCCTTCGATTAAAGAACTAACAACATCAGACATCAATCTAAGACTAGGACACAGGACAGATCAACCACATATCAACCCAGAGAAGGAATTCACAAAAACGAATCAAAGCTAAAAGACTGAAAATAAGGAACCAGAGGGGTCAACATGTAAACAATGACAGCAAAATAATAAATGAGGTACTAAATGGTGTAGTCATAGAGCTTTCATATGGAAAGGAAGTCAAGACAAAATCAAGAAATAAAAGACTGGTTTAAACTTAGAAAAATAAAGGTAAATTTCAAGGTAACCACAAAGAAGCTAACAAACTTACCCATCAAAATGAAAAAGAAGAAAAACATAGACTCGGAAAACACAAAATCAACAATAATGAAAGAAGTAGAAAAAGAAAAAAACCCATAACGAAAGAAGAGATTGAAGAGGTAAAAAAAAAAAAAAAAAAAAAACTCCCAACAGAAAAAGAGCCCTGGTCCAGATGGCTTCACTGGAGAATTCCACCAAACTGTTAGAGCAAAACTAACACCAATAGTACTCAAGCTATTTTAGAGCTTAGAAAAGGAAGGAATACTCCCCAGCTCACTTTATGAAGCCCAGGATAACCCTGATACCAAACACGGGAAAAAAAAAGACACCACAAAAAAAGAAAACTACAGACCAATATCACTCATGAACATAGATGCAAAATTCTCAACAAAATTCTAGCCAATAGAATTCAACCTCAGAAAAATAATATATCTTGACCAAGCATAATTCATACTAGTTTTTTTATGCAGGTATGGTTCGAAATTAGAAAATCAATCAACATAATCCACCACATAAATAAAACAAAAGAGAAGGACCACATGTTCTTATCAAGTGACACAAAAAAGGCATTTGACGAAGTCCAACGCTCATTTCTGGTAAAAACTCTCAGCAAAATAGGAATAGAAGGGAAATTCCTCAACATAATAAAGGGCATTTATACAAAGTCAACAGCCAACATCATTCTAAACAGAGAGAGACTGAAACCATTCCCCTTGAGAATGGGAACCAGACAAGGATACCCTTTAACACCACTTTTATTCAACATTGTGCTGGAGCAATAAGGCAAGAAAAAGAAATAAAGAGCATACAAACTAATAAAGAAGAGTTAGAACTATACCTATTCACAGATGATGTGATCTCATACACAGAAAACCCCTAGGAATCCATAAGAAAGCTGCTGGAACTAACAGAAGACTTCAGCAAAGTAGCAGGATACAAGATTAACAAACACGAATTAGTTGGATTCCTCTATACCGACAAAGAGAACTTCGAAAAGGAAACCAGCAAATCAATAACATTTACAATAGTGACTAAAAACATAAAATACTTAGGAATAAATATAACCAGGGACATAAAAGAGCTATACAAAGAAAACTACAAAACACTACTGCAAGAAACGAAGAGAGACCTACATAGGTGGAAAAACATACCTTGCTTATGGATAAAAAACCCATACCCAGTGCCGTTGAGTCGATTCCGACTCAGCTGATGGATTAGAAGACTCAACAATGTGAAAATGTCCATTCTACCCAAAGTTATCTACAGATACAATGCAATCCTGGCACAAATTCCAACAGCATTCTTAAACGAGATGGCGAAACATATCACCAACTTTATATGGAAAGGGAAGACTCCCCAGATAAGTAAAGCATTACTGAATAAGAAGGACAAAGTGGGAGGCATCACACTACCTGATTTTAGAACCTATTATACAGCCACAGTAGTCAAAACAGGCTGGTACTGGTACAACAACAGACAAGGAGATTAGTGGAATAGAATTGAGAATCCAGATGTAAATCCATTCGTCTATGAGCAGCTGATATTTGACAAAGGGCCAAAGTCTGTTAAATGGGGAAAAGACAGTCTCTTTAATAAATGATGATGGCATAACTGGATGTCCATCTGTAAAAAAAAATGGAACAGGATCCATAACTCACACCATACGCAAAAACTAACTCAAAATGTGTTAAAGACCTAAATATAAAATCTAAAATGATGTCTTGGTTACCTAGTGCTGCTGTAACAGAAATACCACAAGTAGATAGCTTCAACAAACAGATGTTTATTCTCTCACAATCTAGTAAGCTAGAAGGCCAGCTCCAGGGGAAGGCTTTCTCTCTCTGTTGGCTCTTGAGGAAGGTCCTGTCATCAATCTTTCTGTAGTCTAGGAGCTTCTCTAAGCAGGTACCTTGGGTCCGAAGGATGCACTCTGCTCCCAGTGTTACTTTCTTGGTAGTACGAGGTCCCCCTGTCTCTCTGCTCATTTCTCTCTTTTATATCTCAAAACAGATTGGCTCAAGACATAATGCAATCTTGTAGATTGAGTCCTGCCTCATTAACATAACTGCTGTCTCTTACACCTCACTAACATCATAGAGGTAGGGTTTACAACACATAGGAAAATCCCATCAGATGACAAAATGGTGGACAATCATAAATACTGGGAATTATGGCTTAGCCAAATTGATACACATATTTTTGGGGAACACAATTCAATCCATGACGAATGATAAAGATCATGGAAGAAAAAATAAGGACAATGCTAGGGGCCCTAATATATGGCACAAATAGGATACAAACCATAACTAACAATGCACAAACACCAGAAGAGAAACTAGATTCTTGGGAGCCCCTAAAAATTAAATGCTTGTGCTCATCAAAAGACTTCACCAAAAAAGTAAAAAGTGAATCTACAGACTGGGGAAAAAATTTTGGCTATGACGTATACAACAAGGGTATAATTTTTGAAACCTATAGGATACTGCAACACCTCAAAAACAAAAAGACAAATAATCCAATTAAAAAATGGGCCAAGAATGTGAACAGACACTTCACCAAAGAAGACATTCAGGCAGTTAACAGACACATGAGGAAATGTTCACTGTCTTTAGCCATTAGCCATTAGGGAAATGCAAATCAAAACTACAATGAGATACCATCTCACCCACACAATATTGGCACTAAAACAAACAAACACACACACACAAAATAACAAATGCTAGAGAGGCTGTAGGGAGATTCTAACCCTTCTGCACTGCTGGTGGGAGTGTGAAATGGTACAACCACTCTGGAAAACCATATGATGCTTCCTTAAAAAGCTAGAAATAGAATCCCATACGATCCAGCAATCCCACTCCTAGGAATATATCCAAGAGAAATAAGAGCCACCACACAAATAGACGTATGCACACCCATGTTCACTGCAGCACTATTCACAATAATGAAAAGATGGAAACAACGTAAACGTCCATCAACAAGTGAATGGGTAAACAAATCATGCTGCATAAACACAATGGAATATTATGCAACAATTAAGAACAATTATGAATCTGTGAAACATCTCACAGCATGGATGAATCTGGAAGGCATTATGCTGAGTGAAATAAGCCAGTCACGAAAGGACAAATATTGTGTGAGACCAGTATTACAAAAACTCTAGAAAAGGTTTACACACAGAAGAAAGCATTCTTTGATGTTTGCAAGGAGTAGAGGGGAGTCCCTAACTAAATGGTAGAGAAGTGACAAATTCAGTGAAAGGAAGGACAACACACAATATAGGGGAAGTCAGCACAAATGGACCAAAGCAAAAGCATAGAAGTTTCCTAGACGTGTCCAAACACTTTGAGGAACTGAGGAACTGGAGCTGGGATTACAGCCATTGAAAATCCTGTGGAGCTCATTTCTACTCTGAGACGCATGGGGTCACCATGAGCCGACTCAAAGCAACAACAACGGGTAGGAACTCTTTCAGCCCTGGCTCTGGGAGTAGGGGGTTTTGGAGTAAAACACTTACTTGATTTTCAAAATTTGCCAGGGGTTATTCCTTTCCCTTGACTGCCCCCCACACCTTCAAACCTCCACCTCTGCCTTAGGGAATTTTATGAAACCAGGACCTCGATAATTGAAGGCACGACCTCCATCAACATTTGAACCAGATGGTCCTTCCACTTTGGGTGACAGAAAGGAATCCTCTTTGCCTTGTGTCCTAGGAAACAAACAGCCCTCATCTAATTTGATCTGGGTCTGTACCCTGTGGCCTGGCACCAAACTCGAAACATGAACAAAAATAAAAACATAAGGTGGGCAGTTTCCTGCTAATGAGAACCTTGCTTCCAGAGCATGCTAAGGGGTCAGAATGAAAGAAAATATCACAGCAGAAAAAAAAGGGGGTGTTAGGGGGAGCTGGAGAGAGAGAGCAGCCATCTGACTAACAGCAAAGGAATGCACCATCAGCTTTTATCAGGTTTGACATGGCATCCGTCCGTCTGCGGCAGGTCCTGATTCTCCAGTGTTTACATTTGTCACATCTCTTTTCCTTCCAAACAAAAGATGCTCGACAGTCTGAATGGATAATTTGTAAGGTGCCAGGGTTTTTCAGCCATCCGTGCATATACATTTTCAGATGGGGAGAGGGCAAGTGGAGGGCAGCAGCTATATTTTGGAGGCAATAATACCCCCCTAAAGTATGCCCAGTGCAAATATAACAGATTGGGAGTGATTATCTCCATCTTGCAAAATTCAATTAAAGACTCAATCACCCACTGCCAAGGCCCATGTGCTACAGAATCCAGGACTTCCAGAATGAGGCTTAACACGTATGTGCAGGAAAATTGAGTGATTTTGACTTTCTGCCCAAACTAATAAACTTCATGTTTGCAAAATTCCCGTTTCAGTTTCAATTGTTCTGGCCTTGTCTATTGGGTGAAAAAACAGTTTGCCTTTCTCCCCTCAGGTGTTTGCCGCAGTTAGGGATTTGCCTCTGTTTTTGTACTAGAACTGAGAGGGTTATGTGTGTGTGTGCACGCACGAACCTTCATGAGTGAGCTTTGTTAAAGGAACACAGGTTATGAGGCTACTACGAACCTCGCGTTTTTTGTTAGAGCTTTGGCCACAATAGCTGAGCCTGAGGGGATAGTGGTCATTCAGTGATAGAATTCTTGTCTTCCACGCAGGAGACCTGGGTTTGATTCACCAACAACACACCTCACGCACAGCCACGACCTGTCTGTTATGTTAGTGGAGGCTTGTGTGTTGCTATGACACTGAACGGGTTTCAGCAGGGCTTCCAGACTAGGATGAACTAAGAAGAAACTCTTGGCAATCTATTTCTGAAAAACAGCCAATGAAAACGCTATGGGTAACAACGGTCCGATTCACAACCAGTCGTGAGGATGGCACAGAACCAAGCAGCATTTTGTTGTGTTGTGCATGGGGTCACCATGAGTCAGGGGCCGATTTAACAGCAGCTAACAACAACAACAGCTGGTCCTGATCCAGTTTATTTCAGTTTTGCAAATAATTTCAAAGTGTTGATCAGCTAATTGTTTGCACCAAATCTCCTTAGTTCAACCAATCAGCATATATATTGGAAACTGTCTTTGTTCTGTGTAGACACAAGTCATAGCTAAGACAAACTCTAGGCCTTTAAGGGATGACGCTAGAGGACAAACAGTATAAGGCAGGGAGTCTTCACTAGGCCTCCACAGACTGTTGGGATAGACAGAAAAGAATAAGGGGGGTTATAAACCCCTAAAATTGAAAAGCTGTTTGATGTACAAGTGCATGTGTAAATTTTTCTTGGAAATCACTCTTAAATTTGCGCCAGATTCACAAAGGGATCTGGGACCCAGTAAAATATTTAGAGAGTGTAGGCTCTGGAGTTAGCTTGGACACTTGCGCAAAGGATTGAATCTTGCTTCTTCCTTGTTTGAATCTGTTTCCTTACTGTTAAAAAGAAATGACAACATGCAGTTGGTGTGTGGAGTAAATAAAGTTATGCATGAAATAAATAATGTGGTCAATAAAATAATAGTGCCTGGTACATACTAGGCCATCAATACATGTTAGCTGTCATGAGGAAGGAGTCCTGGTGGTGCAATGGTTAAGTGTTTGGCTGCTAACCAAAAGCCGGGCAGTTCAAATTCACCGGCTGTTCCTTGGAAATCCTATGGGGTAGTTCTACTCTGCCCTATGGGGTCTCGCTATGAGAAGGAATCGACTCGTCGGCAGCAGGCTTTTTTTCTTGTCGTTGTTTTTCTTTTTCTGGGGCGGGGGGGGGGTGCTGTGATCATGAGGAAGAAGGAAGCAGAGAAGCTGAAGAACTAGAAAAGAAGGCATTGTCATAGTGAATTTTCTTAGCAAGTACCACACTTCGTGAGCCCTACGTGCTCTGGAGTTGGAGAAATCAAAGAAGGCTGTTTGGAGGAAGGATTTGGCCCTTGAAGAACAAAGAGGATTCAGATTGTCAGGATGGGTGACTGTTAGTGTTAGGGTTAGGGTGGGATAAAGGTTAATGATAAGGATAGGATTGGGGGATCAGTGGTGGTTCAGTGGTGGAATTCTCACCTTCCATGGGAGAGACCTGAGTTCAATTCCCCACCAATGCACCTCATGCATAGCCAACACCCATCTGTCAGTGAAGGCTTACATGTTGCTATAATGTTGAACAAGCTTTAACAGAGCGTCCAGACAGCTATGGACTAGGAAGAAGGCCCTGGTGATCTACTTCAAAAAGTCAACCAGTGCAAACTCTGAGGATCACAATGGTCCAGTGCATAACTGACCATGGTATTGTCCGGGACTGAGCAGTGTTTAGCTTAGTTGTGCATGGGGTTGCCATGAGTCAGGGGTTGAGTGGACGGCAGCTGATAACAACAATAACAAGGTTCAGTCTTAAGGTCAGAGATTCTAACAGTAATATTACAGCACAGAGAACTGAGAGGGTCCAGTCCAGTAAATGGCAGCAAGGAGAACAGGTTAGGGCCAATGGCCCTTGCTCCTTAAAAGTGAGTGACAAGTTAGACAGAGTCTGGAAGCAAAGCAAGCAATTTCTCCAGAATGTTGAGATACATCAGCCTCTATCAGCCCACCTGACTTTGCCATGTGTTAGTCAATGACAGGGGCCATGCTTTATTCATATCAGTCTCCCCAGTTCCCAGCCCAGTGTTCAACACATAGCAGATGCTAAATAAATACTTGCCCAAAGTCCAAGCTAAAGAAAAAAAAAAAGCCTCCGAGAAATATGAAAGGGAAAAAAATGTCACTTTACAGCAAGAGCCCCTCCAGATCTCTTGCATTTATTACCATTCTGCTCTCGTCTCCAAGATCCTATTCTTCATCTCCCCCGACATTGTTGTTGTGTGCCATCGAGTTGATTCCAACCCATGGAGACCCAATGTGACAGAGTAGTACTGCACTTAGGGTATTCTAGGCTGTAATTTTATGCAAACAGATTTTCAGGTCTTTTCTCCAGAGTTGCTGCTTGTGGGCTCAAACCACCTACTTTTTGGTTAGCAGCTGAACGCTTAACCATTACTTCACCAGGGCTCCTTCCCCTAACATTACCATACAATACTTTCACACAGGGGAAGGAAGAGAGGACAATAGTGTACATTCTCTTCTAAACAGTCTGCTTCCCCTTTTAAAAACCACTTTTGAAATACAGGCTGATGTCGTTGAAGGAATAAGGAAATGATGACCTTTCAAATGCAAGGTCTGTTACCTCTACATGAGTGACCTTGGATAGGTCTTTTAACCTTTCTCTGCCATGTTTCCTTATGTGTAAGTTTAAGTGTTAATGATCACTTCATAGGGCTGCTGTAAATGTAAAATATTTACCATTACTGGTGATTTTCATTCATTCTTAAAGATCTGAGTATCCCTTTCCTTTTCTTTCTGGAAGAACTTCATTTAGCATTTCTTGTAGTGCAGGCTTGGTGACAGTGAAATACTTAATTATCTGAAAATTTCTTTATTCTTTCTATATTTTTTCTAGATAGAGAATCCCGAATTAACAGACTAGGTTTTTTTGTTTGTTTGTTTTTTTTGGCACTTAAAAAAAGTTCCAATGTCTTCTGGTTTTCATAGTTTCTGATAAGAAGTCATCAGACAAATGAAACATTTTCTCCTGTATGTAATACGTCATCTTTCTTGTCCCATTTTGGTTGCCATGATGGTTAAGATTGTGTGTCAACCTTGGCTGGGCCATGATTCTCAGCGCTTATATGTGATCACTCCCATGATGGAATCTGCTGTGAGTAGCCAATCAGTTGAAAGGGAGTTTCCTTGGGGGTGTGGCCTTTATCCAAACATAAGCAGATGTCCTGGCTTTTTGCTTGCCCTGGCCTGTGGCTGCCTCCTTTTCATCTGACCTCTGATTCTTGGGACTTGAGCTATCAGCTTATCTGATGATCTTGGAATTCATCAATCTTCACAGCTTGTGAGCAGAGCCCTGCTCTCCAACCTGTGATTTTGGGTTCACCAGTACTTGCACCTACATGAATCAGGAGAAGCCTTGTAGTTTTGCCTGCAAATCTTGGGACTTATCAATCTTCACAGCCTGTGAGCAAGAGCCCTGCTTTCCAATCTGCCAATCTTGGGTTTGCCAGCCCCTGCAGCTATGTGAGCTGGGAGAAGCCTCTATTCTAATGCACAGACTTGGGACATTCCAGTCTCTACAATCTCGTGAGTCATTTCTTTGACATAAATCTCTCTCTCTCTTTCTCTACAGAACCCAGCCTAAGACATTTGGTACCAAGGGTCATTCTAGAGAAACAAAATTGTAAGGATGAGTTTTCTAAATTGGTTCTCAAGTCTGGATAGTCTTCAAGATGTTGATGCCTCTGCTTTCAGCAGTGAAGAGGGCCCTGCTAATTCATGGCATGAGGTGGCAATACAATTATGCAAAATATCACCATCAGTACATCAGGTATTGGTGAAAGGCGAGGCTCTGGGTGAACACATGTGTGATGTCTTTCTACAGTTTTGTCAGAATAAGAAGTATAAGGAAGCTGATTGGTTGGTCCTACTTTCACTAGACAAACTGGTGAAAGAAAGAGATGCACTCAGGGCTTCAGAGTCAAAGCTCAAGTGCCACATAAATTACCTCAAGGCTTCCACTTGTGCTTTGAAAGAAAGCCTTATTTCTTATAGTAACAGAGCTGAAATTGCTGAAAAGCTAACCCAGAGTCTTATTGTAAGAGTGGCTGAATTACAACGTCAGCTCAACTGCCAACCTCGAGAGGTGTCTGAAGTTAAAGGGCATTAATTGTGAAGAAATGAGATCCTGAAACTTGGGATGGGGATATATGGGCAGATAATCAGGAAGCTAGAGACACTAAGCCCCTAAATTCCCTTGAATCACTCCTGCCAGCAGAACTACTCCCATCTGAAGAGATTACTTCATGTTTGTTTGCTAAACCACCCTGCCCAGAAAATCTATTAGCCCCACTATGCCATCTAATGAGATTAGCCCTAGCCTAGCTGCCTCTAAAGAGCCCTTGCCTGAGTCATTGCCTGAGGCATCACTTGAGGCAGATGCTTTACAAGACAATGCTGAATGTTCTCAAAACAATCCCACACTACTGATTCTGGCTTCTAGACCTATAACTAGACTGAAGTCCCAGCAAGCCCCAAAAGGTGAAGTACAAAGTGTGACCCAGGAGGAGGTACACTACACTCCAAAACAACTGCTCGAGTTTTCTACTATGTAAAAACAAAAAGCTGGGGAATATGTGTAGGAATGGATATTAAGGGTGTGGGATAATGGTGCAAGAAACATAAAGATGGATCAGTCTGAGTTCATTGATATAGGTCCACTAAGCACAGATTCTTCATTCAATGTTTCAACTTGAGATGTTAGGAAAGGATCTAATAGTTTACTTGCTTGGGTTACTAAAGCATGGATTATGCAGTGGCCTACACTAAATCAAGTTGAAGTACCAGACCTGCCTTGGTATACTGTAGAAGAAGGTATACAAAGGGTTAGGGAAATTGACATGCTAGAGTGAATTTATCAGGTTAGACCCACAGACCCACACATGGAGTGCTCAGAGGACACACCTTTTACCACAACTGTGAAGAACAAATCTGTGAAGGGAGCTCCCACATCCTTGAAGACTGCAGTGATTGCTACTTTAGGTGTATCAGATTTGGCAGTGGGAACTGCTCTAACTGAATTAAGACACCTAACTACAAAGGGGCTGATTGGATCCCATGGTAGTAGGGTCCAAGTGGCGGCACTCAATGGACAAAGACAAGGTGGGTGTGGTTACAGTAATGGATAGTGAAGTCAAAGCAGTAATCAGAATAGTCTGACTTGTATGGACTTATGGCATTGGCTATTTAGTTGTGGTGTCCCTAGGAGTGAAATACATAAGAAATCTACTAAATATTTACTTGATCTGTACAAATGGATGAATTCTAGGTCAGGCAAACAGCAGTCTAATTAGAACCACCAGAATAAAGAGTCACAGTCCCTCAATCAATTCCCAGATTTGAGCGAGTTTAAAGACCCACAACCCCTTGAGTGAAGGGGAGGCTGGGTCCCCTTGAGGAAGGACTCCAACACACTGCCAAATTTTTTTATTCTTAATCCCTTTCCTAGCCTTCCCCAAAGGGATCTACGGCCTTTTACGAGAGGGGCTGTTCACTGGGGAAAAGGAAATAGACTTTTGGGGGATTCCTGGATACTGACTCTGAATTGACACTAATTCCAGGAGACCCAAAATGTCACTGTGACCCACCATCCAGAGTGCGGGCATATGGAGGTCAGGTTACAAATGGAGTCTTGGCTCATGTCTATCTCACAGTAGGACCAGTGGGTCCCCAAACCCATCCTGTAGTGATTTTCCCAGTTCCAGAATGCATAATTGGAATAGATATACTCAGCAATTAGCAGAACGCCCACATTGTACCCCTGATAAATACAGTAAGGACTATTATGGTAGGAAAAGCCAAGTGGAAGCCATTACAACTGCCCCTATCTAGGAAAATAGTAAACCAAAAGCATCACTGCATTCCTGGAGGGATTACGGAGATTACTGCCACCATCAGGCAATTGAAGGATGCAGGGGTGGTGATTCCCATTACAACCCCCTTCAACTCACCTATCTGGCCTGTGCAAAAAACAGATGTATCTCGGAGAATGACAATAGATTATCCAAAACTTAACCAGGTGGTGACTCCAATTGCAGCTGCTGTTCCAGATGTAGTTTCATTGCTTGAGCAAATTAATACATCTCCTGGTATCTGCTGTGCAACTGTCGATCTACCTAATCCCTTTTTCTCCATATCTTTTTTGCAGGACCATCAGAAGCAGTTTGCCTTCAGTTGACAAGGCCAGCAATACACCTTCACTTGCATACCTCAGAGCTACATCAACTCTTCAGCCCTATGTCATAATTTAGTCCACAGGGACCTTGATCACATTTCCCTTCCACAAGAAGTCACACTAGTCCATTACATTGATGGCATTGTTCTGATTGGACCTAGTAAGGAAGAAGTGTCAATGACTGTGGACTTATTGGTAAAACATTTGCATGCGAGAGGGTGGAAAATTAAACCCACAAAAATTCACACACCTTCCACCTCAGAGAAATTTCTAGGGGTCCAGTGGTATGGGGCACATCAAGATATTCCTTCTAAAGTGAAGGACAAGTTATTGCATCTGGGTGCTCCCACAACTAAAAAGGAGGTACAGTGCCTAGTGGGTGAATCACAGTGCAGACCCTTAGAATTCTGGAGCAAAGCCCTCCATCTTCTAAAGATAACTACTCTCCTTTTGAGAAATAGATTTTGGCTTGTTACTGGGCTTTAGGAGAGACTAAACGCTTAACCATGGGACACAAAGTCACCTTGTGGTCTGAGCTACCCCTCATGAACTGGATGTTGTCTGACCCACAGAGTCATAAAGCTGTACATGCACAGCAGCACTCCATCATTAAATGGAAGTGGTATATACAATATTGAGCCCAAGCAGGACCTGAAGACACAAGTAATTTGCATGAGGAAGTGGCCCAAATGCCTATGGCCTGCAATCCTGTCACATTACCTTCCATCTCCCAGTCTGCGCCCATGGCCTCATGGGGAGTTCCTTATGATCAGCTAACTAAAGAAGAGAAAAACAGTGCCTGGTTTACAGATAGTTCCACGGAATATGCAGGCACCACTTGAAAGTGCACAGTGGCAGCACTACAGTCCCTTTCTGGGACCTCCTTGAAGGACAGTGATGAAGGGAAATCCTCTCAATGGGCAGAATTTTGAGCAGTGCACCTGGTTGTTCATTTTGCCTGGAAGGAGAAATGGCCAGATGTGTGACTATATACTGATTCATGGGCTGTGGCCAATGTTTTGGCTGGCTGGTCAGGGACTTGGAAGGAACATGATTAGAAAATTGGAGACAAAGATTTATGGGGAAGAGGTATGTGAATAGACCTCTCTGAATGGACCAAAGAAGTGAAGATATTTGTGTCTCATGTGAATGCTTACCAAAGGGTGACTTCAGCAGAGGATGATTTTAACAATCAGGTGGATGGGATGACTCGTTCTATGGAAACCAATCATCCTCTTCCCCAGCTACTCCCATCATTGCTCAATGGGCTCATGAACAATGTGGCCATGGTGGGAGGGATGGAGGTTATGTATGGGCCCAGCAACATGGACTTCCACTCACCAAGGATGACTTGGCTACAGCCACTGCTAAACACCCAGTCTGCAGGCAGCAGAGACCGACACTGAGTCCCCAATACAGCACCATCCCTTGAGGTGATCAGCCAGCAACCTGGTGGCAAGCTGATTACATTGGACGACTTCCATCATGGAAAGGGCAGTGTTTTGTGCTTACCAGAATAGACACTTACTCTGGATATGGATTTGCCTTTCCTGCATGCAATGCCTCTGCCAAAACTACCATCCATGGACTTACAGAATGCCTTATCCACCATCATGTTATCCCACACAGCCTTGCCTCAGATCAAGGGACTCACTTCACAGCCAATGAAGGGCAGCAATGGGCCCAAGCTCATGAAATTCACTGGTCTTACCATGTTCCCCATCATCCTGAAGCAGCTGGCTTCAGAGAATGATAAAATGGCCTTGTAAAGACACAATTATTGTGCCAGCTAGGTGGCAATACCTTGCAAGACTGGGGCAATGTTCTCCAGGAGGCTGTATATGCTTTAAACCAGCATCCAATATAGGGTGCTGTTTCTCCCATAGCCAGGATTCATGGGTCCAGGAATTAAGGGGTAGAAATGGGAGTGGCACCACTCACTATTACCCCTAGTGACCCACTTGAAAGATTTTTGATTCCTGACCCTGCACTTTATGCTGCGCAGGTCTAGAGTTCTTAGTTCCAAAGGGAGGAATTCTCCCACCTGGAGACACATCACTGATTCCATTGAACTGGAAACTAAGAATGCCACCTGTCCACTTCGTGTTCCTTACGCCTCTAGATCAACAAGCAAAGAAGGGAGTTACCATACTGGCTGGTGTGATTGATTCAGATTACCAAGAGGAAATTGGATTGATACTACATAAAGTGGGAAAGAAGAGTGTGTCTGGAATGCAGGAGATACTTTAGGGCATTTCTTAGTACTACCCTTCCCTGTGATATCAATGGAAAACTACAGCAACTCAATTCTGACATGACTACTAATGACCCAGACCCTTCAGCAATGAAGGCTTGGGTCATCCCACCAGGCAAAGAACCACGGCCAACTGAGGTGCTTGCAGAGGGCAAAGGGAATATGGAATGGGTAGTGGATGAAGATAGTTCTAAATACCAGTTACGGCCACATGACCAGTTGCAGAAACGAGGACTATAATTGTTATGAGTATTTCTGCTTTGTATGTGTGCATCAAATACTTTTGTTTTCTTCACTTATAAAATATAAGATGTAAACAGGGTTAGTGCGTTTTTGGTTGTACACATGTTAGTTGTATCATGTTAGGTGCAATTATGACTTTATGGTTGTCTTTATTCAGAGATTATGCATGGTTTAAGGAGATGTGTACATGTGCCAAGTTGACAAAGGGTGGACTGTGATGGTTAAAATTGTGTGTCAACTTGGCTGGGCCATGATTCTCAGTATTTATATGTGATCACTCTCATGATGGAATCTGCTGTAAGTAGCCAATCAGTTGAAAGAGGGTTTCCTTGGGGGTGTGGCCTCCATCCAAATATAAGTAGACATTCTGGCTTTTTGCTTGTTCTTGCCTATGCCTGCCTATGCTTGCCTATGCCTGCCTTCTGTTCATCTGACCTTTGGTTCTTGGGACTTGAGCTATCAGTTTATCTGCTGATCTTGGAATTTGTTGATCTTCACAGCCTGTGAGTGGAGCCCTGCCTCTCCAACCTGCTAATCTTGGGCTCACCAGCCCCTGCAGCTACATGAATCAGGAGAAGCCTATATCCTAATCCATGGACTTGGGACGTTCCAGCCTGTAAAATCTTGTGCATTGTTTCTTTGATATAAATCTATATATACTTATATGCTTTACTGGTTTTCTTCTCTAGAGAACCCAGCCTAGACAGTTACTTTCAAAAATTTTTTTTATTTTTGGTTTTCTATACTTTGACTATGATGTACCTATGTGCTGTTTCATTATACTTATCCTCTTTGGGTTTGCTGAGCTTCTTGGGTCTGTAAATTTATGCCTTTAACCAAATTTGGAAGTTTTCAGCCATTATTTCTTCATATATTGTTTTCTGTCCCAACGTCCTTCTTCTTGTCTTCTGAGATTCCAGTCATACACGTTAGACCTTTTAATATGGTCCTACAAGTCTCTGAGTTTCTTTTTTTTATTTTCGTCTTCTTCAAAGTAGATAATTTCTATTTATGTATCTTCAAGATCACTCTTTCCTTTGTTGTTGCTATTTTCCTCTTAAGCCCATCCAGTAAATATTTTTATTTCAGATATCTCATTTTTTTAGCTCTAAAATTTCCGTTTTGATTATTTTTTATTTTTCTATTTCTATTTCTCTGTTAAGTTTTCCTATCTTTTCATTTATTTCAAGTGTGTTTTCCTTTACTTCATTAGGTATAGTCATAAAAGCTGCTTTAATGACTTTGTTTGATAATTCCAATATCTGGATCATCTTGAGGTTAGTATCTGTTGATTTTCTGTCCTTTTAAGAATGCGTTACATTTTCCTGACCCATTAAATATTGTCCAGGCATGGACCGGTAATGTGAAACTTGCCTCCAAAAATGGAGGATACCAAGAGACCAAAGAAAGAGGCAGGAAACTCCAGGGTGGCAGCAAAGGATTTTATTAGAAAGACTTAGAGATGAGGCAAGTCTTGGGTGGCCAAAGAACGAAAACAGATCTCTGCATCCTGCCATGGGAGGGCAGAGGATTTATAGCGGTGGTGGACAATGCTGGCTACATGTCAGGGACTTACATAAAAATGCAAACTGTAGTGAACTAGCAGAGCACATGAGGGTATTCATCTTCAGCCTCACAAAGCCTGTTTCCCCTTCAGTCCACCCTCAAGGGCAGCTTTTACAATTTGGCACACTCCCTTTCTTGTGTCATAGCACAAGAGACTCCATTTCCTCCTTGCCAGGAGCAGATATAGAAGTGGGGTTGGCCAGGTACCACAGTGCCTGCACATGTGCAAGAGACAGAGAAAGCTTCTCTGTGCCCAGAACAGGGGAACAGCTTCTCTGGTAAGGAGAAGGAACCGGAACAGACAAGGTGACTCAATTCTCAGCCCCCTTAGCAGAGAACGTTCTGGGCTTGAGGTCTTTACTTAGGCAACTTGGATGGAAGGCATAAAAGTAGAACAATTCCCGCAACAAATGCTGAGAAATTTTTGGATTGTATCTTGGTCTTTTGGAACATTATGGTGTGAAGAATCTGGATTCTGTTATATTTCCTAAAGAGTGCTGGTATTTTTGTTTTAGCAGGCAGTTAAATTGGTTAGACACAGGCTTCAAACTCTATTAGATCTCAGTTCAGACTGTTTTCATTCTTTCCTATTCATGCAAGGATTAGTCAGAGACAGGGATGGATTAACCAGTAAGCAAAGTATGTGTGTACTTACTTGTGTTTACTTACTAATTTGTAGTGAACAATTTCAAAAAAAAAAAAAAACAGGTAAAATCAAGCACTACAGATTAGTAAGTAAGCACAAGATAAGCCCATGCATACCTTGCTTATTGGGTCATCTGTGCCTGGTTGGAGACTTGGTCAGAGTTTATACATAGAAATGAGATTCTTCTCTGACTCTCTTCCAGCATTCTTGCCTCACCTCACTTTCCAGCACCTTTCTTGTTTCTCTGCCCATGAATATGGCAAACTTTTTGTTGGAGTTTTAGCTGCCTTGCATCATGACTGTCCTCAGCGCAAAGCAGAAAAAAAAATGGGTAACTCATACTGGTGTTTCCACCCAGTTTTTCATTCCCCCTGAAAATACGCCTGCTTTTGTTCACTCTGCAGAGTCCTTTCATAATTTTTTAAATTTTTCCCAGAGCTTATAGTTGTTATCTGTGGGAGATTCAGTTTTAGATACGTTTGCTCCTCCATACATAAAGTGAAACTCTGAGAGATAGGACTTGGGTCCATGTCTGTCTGAATACTCAGGCAATGTTCTTGCCCCTGTATCTTTGCAAAATGGCTTAGGGTGTGATTGTCAAGTTTATCATTAATTCTCTAAAAATTAAGAGATAATTCAAGCTTTTTTCAAGGAGCTATGGGCAATTATTGGGGGACCTTAAGCAAGAAAGCAACAATATCAGATTTACCAATTAGAAGGTTCCATCTTATATGAATTTTTAAGATTATATTAGTATAAGAGTATACCAAACCAGAGACAAAGAAACCATGAGAGGGCAGCATGGTAATTAAGGCAATAAGAAAGGAAGACCTTAGCGAAGCAATATCAGTGCCAATGTGGAGGAAGGCATGGATTCGAGAGATAGTTGAGATAGTGGAATCTACTGATTAGGTATTAGAGATGGGTTTATGTGGGGAGTCAAGCAGGTGCTCCTCTTTTCTGGCCTGCATAACTGGGTTGCTTTGCCATTATCTAAGACAAAAAATGCTAAAGAAGGATCAGGCTGAAGAGAGAAAGGATAACTTTGGTTTGAGACCCAGTAAGTTTGAAGTGTGAGGGAAAAGCTGAGAGCCATGGAGCAAGGCTTCATTTCCCAGGCTTTACTGCAGTTAGTGTGGCCATATGACTGATTTCTAACTAATAAAATGTGAGTGGAAGTAATGTGCAACACTTCCAGGAAAAGTTTCCACATACTGTCTCCCATGTTCTTTCCAATCCACCTGCTGAAGATGGCAGAGCTTCTGGCAGCCTGGATGCATACAGACTGTGCTGAACAGAGCTCTCCAACCCTAACGATCACCCCTGCCAATCCTGGACCTGCCACAGGCTGTTTATGAGTGAAAAACAAACTTCTATTCTGCTAATCCACTGAGAATTGAGGTTTGTTTGTTAGAGAAGTTATTCTACTGCAACTAATAAAAGGTCCTGAAGAACCTCTAACGGAAAAAACTGAGATTGTGGTTAGAAACAGATTTTTTTTTATGCCATCCATATGCAAGTAGTGCGTAAAACAAAACAAAACAAAACAAAAATCCGTTGCCATCGAGTGTCCCCATGTGTTACAGAGTAGAACTGCTCTGTAGGGTTTTCTTGGCTGTGACCTTTACAGAAAGCAGATTGCCAAGTCTTTCTTCCATGGGATCCCTGGGTGGGTTCAAACTGCCAACAGTTAGGTTAGTAGTCTGGCTCAAACCATTTGCACCACCCAGGGATCCTAAGCAGTGGGTAGAGCAGTTGATATAGGTAAAGCCTCCTAAGGAAGTTGTACAAAGTAAGAAGGGCAGAGGGTTGAGGTTAGAGCCCCAAAACACACTGATTTTTAAGAGTTGAGGGGCAAGAGAGGCCACACCAAAAAATTAAAAAAAAAAAAAGAGACAGAAAATAGTCAGTTAGGTGAGAGAAAAATGAGCAAGATGGGGTCAGCTAAGCCTAGTACAAAAGTGGCTTAAGTCAGAATATTCATTCATGGAAAAATCAGAGAGACACTAAGTATGCTACGAACCAAAATGGTCCATTAGCTATAGCACTATGGAAGTCATTGATGATCTTGGTGATAATAGCTTCAATAGTGTGGTGGAGACAAAAATTAGACTGCAATGAATTGAAGAATATTTTTCTTTTAGAATTAAATACAGCAAGTGTAGACTAATTATTTGGAATGTTGGCAGTGAAAATAAGGAAGGAGAAGGAATGTGAGATCAATCGTTTCTAAATCTTTGAAGTTTCCCAAATGCACTCATATGCATTGTCTGATTTGGTCAAAGTTTTTGTGAGGAGTGTATGATATCTATTATTAGTAAATCTACTTCTTACAGTTAAAGACATTAACGCTTGAGGAAGCTGTTATTAATAAGTAGAAGAGCTAGGATTTAGACTCAGATCCTTTAAATCTAAATCCTATTTCCTTAGGGCAAACCAGGCTGTTTGAAGCAGTTGTACATACCAAAACCAAAAAAACCAAACCCATTGCTGTCAAGTCGATTCCGACTCATAGCGACCCTATAGGACAGAGTAGAACTGCCCCATAGAGTTTCCAAGGAGTGCCTGGCGGATTTGAACTGCCAACCTCTTGGTTAGCAGCTGTAGCACTTAACCACTACGCCACCAGAGTTTCCAGTTGTACATACAGATAAGGTAAAATATTTGCTATATCTAAGACTGAAGGGAGTGATTTGGGTATAGGGAGCAGTGCTATTGGATATCCAACATAAGGTGAGATTGAATTTATTGGGAATATATGTGTGTGTGCATATGCTGTCTATGCATATGCACACACACATATATATTTGTGTACATGTTCTTACACACACACAGGTGAAGAGCTGAGTGGGAGACCTTTGAGAGAAGAACCAGAGAGCAGAAATGAGAAACTGTTCTGTTGCCTGTTGCCACTCAGTCCACTCAAGAGGGGTGTAAAGGGTCTGGCCCTCAAACCACCCTTATCATCACACCCATGAGTGACCTCACTCACTGAACTTGGATACGACCACAGAATCCCTCTCAACACTAAGTTCCAAGCAGCCATTGCCAAGAGATCAGAGACAGCGCCTGAAAAGCCTATGCCAACACTGCCTTGGGATGTAGTCATGAACTTTACTCTCAGCAGTATTTTTAAAAAATTGAACTCAGTGGACCACAAGGACCTCCATTTAGATTCTTTCATTGAATCAATCCATGGGCATTGATTGTGGATCCAAGTACAATAAAATCTTGATAACTTCAATATTTTTTCCATTTATCGGGATGCTGCTTATTGGTCCAGTTGTGAGGATTTTTGTATTCTTTATGTTGAGCTGTAATCCATACTGAAGGCTGTAGTCTTTGATCTTCATTGGTAAGTGCTTCAAGTCCTCTTCACCTTCAGCAAGCAAGGTTGTGTCATCTGCGTAATGCAGGTTGTTAATGAGTCTTCCTCCAATCCTGATGCCCTGTTCTTTTTCACATAGGCCAGCTTCTCGGATTATTTGCTCAGCATAAAGATTGAATAAGTATGATGAAAGAGTACAACCCTGACACACTACTTTCCTGACTTTAAACCACTCAGTATCCCCTTGTTCTGTTCTAACAACTGCCTCTTAATCTATGTACAGGTTCCTCATGAGCACAATTAAGTGTTCTGGAATTCCCATTGTTTTCAATGTTATCCATAATTTATGATCCACACAATCAAATGCCTTTGCATAATCAATAAAACACAGGTAAACATCTTTCTGGTATTCCCTGCTTTCAGCCAAGACCCATCTCACATCAGCAATGATATCTCTTGCTCTACATCTTCTTCTGAATCTGGCTTGAATTTCTGGCAGTTTCCTCTCGATGTACTGCTGCAACTATTTCTAATTATCTACTGGAAATTTTACTTGTATGAGATATCAGTGATATTGTTCAATAATTTCCACATTTGGCTGGATCAACTTTCTTTGGGATGGACACAAATAGGCATATCTTTCAGAGGGTTGTCCAGATAGCTGTCTTCCAAATTTTTTTGGCAAAGATGAGTCAGCACCTCCAGTGCTGCATCCATTTGTTGAAACATCTCAGTTGGTATTCCATTAACTCCTTGAGCCTTGTTTTTCACCAATGCCTTCAGCGCTGCTTGGACTTCTTCCTTTAATATCATTGGTTATTGATCATATGCTACCCCCAAAATGGTTGGGTGTTGACCAATTCTTTTTGGTACAGTGACTCTGTGTATTCCTTCCATCTTCTTTTGATGCTTTCTGTGTTGTTCAACATTTTGCCCATAGAACCCTTCAAAATTGCAACTCGAGGCTTGAATTTTCTCTACATTTCTTTCAGCTTGAGAAATGCCGAGTGTGTTCTTCTCTTTTGGTTTTCCAGTTCCAGGTCTTTGCACATGTCATTATAATAATTTGTCAGGCTGCCCTTTGAAATCTTCTGGTGTGTTCTTTTATTTCATCATTTCATCTTTTTGCTTTAGCTATTGGATGTCCAAGAGCAACTTTCAGAGTCTCTTCTGACATCCATTTTGGTCTTTTCTTTCTTTCCTGTTTTTTTTTGTTTTTTTTTAATGACCTTTTACTTTTTTCAGGTATGATGTTCTTCATGTCATCCCACAACTCATCTGGTCTTTGGTCATTAGGTTCAATGCTTCAAACCTGTTCTTGAGATGGTCTCCAAATTCAGATGGAATATACTCAAGGTTGGATTTTGGCTTTCATGGGCTTGTTTTAATTTTCTTCAGTTTGCATATGAGCAATCCACAGTCAGCCCCTCACCTTTTTCTGACTGATGATACTGAGCCTTTCCATCTTATCTTTCCACAGATGTAGTTGATTTGATTCCTGTGTTTTTCACCCAGTGAGGTCCACATGTATAGTCATTGTTAGTGTTGAAAAAAGGTCTTTGCAATGAAGTCACTGCTCTTGCAGATTCTAATACGATCTCCAGCATCATTTCTATTACCAATGCCATACTTTCCAAATACCTATCCTTCTGTGTTTCCAACTTCCAAATTCCAATCAACAGTAATTATCAATGCATCTTGATTGCATGTTTGATCAATTTCAGACTGCGGAAGTTGATAAAATCCTTCAGTTTCTTCATTTTTGGCATTAGTGGTTGGTGCATGAAATTGAATAGTAGCTAACTGATCTTCCTTGTAAGAGCATAGATATTATCCTATTATTGTACTTCAGGACAGATCATGAAATGTTCTTTTTGGCAATGAATGTGACGCCATTCCTCTTCAATTTTTCATTCCCTGCATAGTAAACCACATGATTGTCCAATTTAAAATGGCCAATACCAGTCCATTTTAGCTTACTAATACCTAGGATGTTGATCTTTATGTATTCCATTTCATTTTTGATGACTTCCAATTTTCTTAGATTCATACTTTGTACCTTCCACTGGCCCAACTATTAGTGGATGTTTGCAGCTGTTTCTTCTTATTTTGAGTCATGCCTCGTAAGTAAATGAACGTCCCAAAAGCTTTACTCCATGCACGTCATTAAAGTCTACCCTACTTCAAGGAGGCAACACTTCCCCAGTTGTATTTTGAGTGCCCTCCAAACCGAGAGGGTCCTCTTTCAGCACTCTATCAGACGATGTTCTGCTGTTATTCATAAGATTTTGCTGGCTAATTTTTCCAGAAGTAGACTGCCAAGGCTTAACTTCCAGCATCACAGCAACATGTAAGCCACCACAGTAAGTACAACAAACTGACAGACGTGTGGTGGATACTAATGGTATTGTTCTATAATTTCCACATTCCATTGGGTCACTTTTCACTGGACTGGGCATGAATACAGGTCCATATGTGTGGACGTTAAAAATTAGGTAAAAAAAAAAAAACTCTTGTCAAAAGTTGGTAAAAATTGAGGGGTGGGGCCAAGATGGTGAAATAGCCAGATGCTTCTGGTGATCCCTCTTACAACAAAGACCAAAAAAAATCAAGTGAAATGATTATATTTATGACAAGCTAGGAGTTCTGAACATCAAAGGCGAAGTTAGAAAACTGATTGAGTGGCATGGGGAGAGAGAGAAGGTTCAGAAGTGGAGAGGAGTTGCAGGACCTGAATCACTGGGAATCTTCAGGTACCATTCCTAGGAGTGGCGATGGTGGGCTGGTACTAGTGTTTGGCTGCAGTTTCCTCAGGGAGAAGCAGCCAGCTGCACAGCCTACTCATACCTCCAGAACCAGAGAAAAATGGAGCTCTTGGCAGAAGCTAAGTACTTGCATATATTTTACCCCCCGCTCCCAGCCCCCAAGCCAGCTTCAGGGCTGTTGATTTCCCTGGGCCTGAGATAGGCCCATTTCAGTGCCCTGAGCCATGCTCCTGGAATTGGAGAAGGAATAAATTCACAACCGGGGAAAAACATAATTTGCCAGCTCCACTAACTGGGGGATCTCAGGCCAGAAGTGGCTCCTGTCCAGGCATAAGCGGTCCATGGACTTTGAATGCCTTTCCGCCCCACGTGGAACTGTGTGAGCCTATTTCAAGAGAATCGGCCCTTGCTGGCAGGCTGCAACTGTTTAAGCTGTGCAGTGGAGAGGTGGTTGTTTGCTATTTGACACTGCTTTGCCTATTAAACAGGGTGCTCACCTACCCACATCAGAGGCCTAAGGACTGGTGGCTCCACTCAGGCTACCCAGCCACCCATGACAGGGGTCCAAGGATAATGAGTACCTCCCAGTCCTTACAACCAAAAGCATTGGGCGTTCATGGTTCATCTGCAGAATCCACCCACCTGTATGCTTTAGGGAAGAGGGACGCACTTTCCTTAGAAACACCCAGGAGATTGTTCTCAGGGCCCCACCTTGTTCAGAATGTGACCCCCTGCTGCAACCAGATACTGGTACCTACACCAAACACCCCTGCCCCTCTAAGACTGTAAGTCAGAGCCTGTACCACACTCGATGACCACCACCTGGACACCTGAGCTGAATCTACACAAAAAAATTGAATGGGCTCATAAGCTCATATATCTGATAATAGCTCTAGCCATCTGGTGAAAGGACGTCAGAGCTCCAAAGGTGAAAATAATCAAGCTAGCTCACTCAAGCAACCCACATGGGCATATCAAAACAAAACAAAGCATGACACTGTAAGCAAACACAAAATAAACTAATACAATAACTTACAGGTGGCTTGAAGACAAGAGTTAATATTAAACCACATAAAGGAACAGACCATGATCATTTCAACAAGCTCTCAAAACAGAGAATCAAAGGATCTTCTGGATGAAGGTGACTTCCTGTAATTACCAGATGCAGAATACAAAGGATTAATATACAGAACTCTTCAAGACATCAGGAAGGAGATCAAGCAATACGCAGAACAAGCCAAGAAACATACAGATAAAACAATTGAAGAAATTAAAAAGGTTATTCAAGAACATAATGAAAAATTTAATAAGCTGGAAAAAATCCATAGAGAGACAACAATCAGAAATTCAGAAAAATACCAATAAAATTACAGAATTAGACAACTCAATAGAAAGTCAGAAGAGCAGAATCAAGCAAGTGGAAGGCAGAATTGGTGACCTTGAAGATAAGCACTTGGCACCAATACATTAGAAAAAAAATCAGATAAAAGAACTTAAAAAAATGAAGAAATCTTAAGAATTATGTGGGACTCTATCAAGAGGAATAACCTACGAGTGATTGGAGTACCAGAACAGGGAGTGATAACAGAAAATACAGAGAAAATTATTGAAGATTTGTTTGCAGAAAAGTTCTGTGATATTGTGAAAGATGAGAAGATATCTATCCAAGATGCTCATCGAACTCCACATAAAGTAGATTTTAAAAGAAAGTCACCAAGATATATTATAATCGAACTTGGCAAAAACAGAGTTAAATAGAATTTTAAGAGCAGCTAGGGATAAACAAAAAGTCACCTACAAAGGAGTCAATAAGATAAGCTCAGACTACTCAGTAGAAACCATGCAGGCAAGAAGGCAACAGAATGACTTATATAAACCAATGAGGGGAAAAAAAATTGCCAGCCAAGACTCATATATCCAGCAAAACTGTCTCTCAAATATGAAGGTGAAATTAGGACATTTCCGGATAAACAGAAGTTTACAGAATTCGTATAAACCAAAACAAAACTACAAGAAATACTAAAGGGAGTTCTTTGGTTAGAAAATCAATAAAATCAGGTATCAACCCAAGACTAGAACACTGGGCAGAGCAATCAGATGTTAACCCAGACAGGGAAATCACAAAAATAAATCAAGATAAAAGAAATGCTCAAAACAGGGAAACAGCAATGTCATTATGTAAAAGAAGACAACAAAAACAATAGAGACTAAGAAATGTAGCCATAGATCTTTCATATGGAGAGGAAGACAAGGCGATATAAAGAAATAAAAGGTAGGTTTAAACTTAGAAAAATAGGGGTAAATATTAAGGTAACCACCAAGGAGACTAGCTATGCTACTCACCAAAATAAAATACAAGAAAAAAAGAGACTCAGCAGAAACAAAAGCAAGAACAACAAAGAAGAGGAAAAGGCAATATATAAAGATAAACTACTCGGCACAAAAAATTAAGTGGGAAGAAGAAACTGTCAACAACACATGAAAAAAGACATCGAAATGACAGCATTAAACTCATACCTACCCATAATTGCGCTGAATGTAAATGGACTAAATGCACCGATAAAGAGACAGAGAGTGGCAGAATGGATAAAAAAATCCAATCTGTCAATATGCTGCCTACAAGAGACATATCTTAGAGACACAAACTAAAACTCAAAGGATGGAAAAAACACATCAAGCAAACAACAATCAAAAAAGAGCAGAAGTGGCAATATTAACTTCTGACAAAATAGACTTTAAAGTTAAATTGACCACAAAGGATCAGGAAGGACACTAGATAATGATTAAAGGGCAATATACCAGGTGGATATAACCATATTAAATATTTATGCACCCAATGGCAGGGCTGCAAGATACATAAAACAAACTCTAACAGCATTGAAAAGTGAGATAGACACCTCCACAATAATAGTAGGAGACTTCAACACACCACTTTCAGTGAAGAACAGAACATCCAGAAAGAAGCTCAATAAAGACATGGAAGATCTAAATGCCACAATCAACCAACTTGACCTTACAGACATATACAGAACACTCCACCCAACAGCAACCAAGTATACTTTCTTTTCTAGTGCACATGGAACATTCTCTAGAATAGACCACATATTAGGTCATAAAGCAAGCCTTAGCAGAATCCAAAACATTGAAATATTACAAAGCATCTTCTCTGACCATAAGGCCATAAAAGTGGAAATCAATAACAGAAAAAGCAGGGAAAAGAAATCAAACATTTGGAAACTGAACAATACTCTGCTCAAAAAAGACTGGATTATAGAAGACATTAAGGATGGAATAAAGAAATTCAGAGAATCCAATGAGAATGAAAACACTTCCTATCAGAACCTTTGGGACACAGCAAAAGCAGTGCTCAGAGGTCAATTTATATCAATAAATGCACACATCCGAAAAGAAGCCAGGGCCAAAATCAAAGAATTATCCCTACCACTTGAACAAATAGAAAGAGAGAAACAAAAGAAACCCTCAGTTACTAGAAGAAAGAAAATAATAAAAATTGGAGCAGAACTACATGAAATAGAAAACAGAAAAACAATTGAAAGAGTTAACAAGACCAAAAGCTGGTTCTATGAAAAAATTAACAAAATTGATAAACCACTGGCCAAACTGACAAAAGAAAAATAGGACAGGAAGCAAATAACCCAAATAAGAAATGAGATGGGCGATGTTACAACAGACCCAACTGAAATTAAAAGAATCATATCAGATTACTATGAAAAATTGTACTTTAACAAATTTGAAAAACTAGAAGGAATGGATGAATTCCTAGAAACAATACCTATCTAAACTAACACAAACAGAGATAGAACAACTAAATAGACCCATAACAAAAGAAAAGATTGAAAAGGTAATCAAAAAACTCCCAACAAAAAAAAAGCTCTGGGGGCTTCACGGCAGAGTTTTACCAAATTTTAAAGGAAGAGTTAACACCACTGTTACTAAAGGTATTTCAGAGCATAGAAAAGGACGGAATACTCCCAAATTCATTCGATGAAGCCAGCATATCCATGTTAACAAAACCAGGTAAAGACACTGCAAAAAAGAAAATTACAGACCTATATCCCTCATGAGCTTAGATGCAAAAATCCTCAACAAAATTCTAGCCAATAGAATTCAACAACATATCAAAAAAAATAATTCACCATGACCAAGTGGGGTTCATACCAGGTATGCAGGGATGGTTCAACATTAGAAAAACAATTAATATAATCCATCATATAAATAAAACAAAAGAATCACATGATTTTATCAATCGATGCAGAAAAGGAATTTGACAAAGCTCAACACCCATTCATGACAAAAACTCTCAGCAAAATAGGAATAGAAGGAAAATTCCTCAACATAATAAAGGGCGTTTATACAAAGCCAATAGCCAACATCATCCTAAATGGAGAGAGTCTGAAAGCATTCTCCCTGAAATCAGGAACTAGACAAGGATGCCCTTTATCACCACTCTTATTCAACATTGTGCTGGAGGTCCTAGCCAGAGCAATTAGGCTAGATAAAGAAATAATGGGCATCCAGATTTGTAAAGAAGAAGTAAAAGTATCTCTGTTTACAGATGACACGATCTTATACACAGAAAACCCTAAAGAATCCTCAAGAAAACTACCGAAACTAATAAAAGAGTTCAGCAGAGTCTCAGGATACAAGATAAACATACAAAAATCGGTTGGATTCCTCTACACCAACAAAAAGAACATCGAGGAGGAGATCACCAAATCAATACCATTTACAGTAGTCCACAAGAAGATAAAATACTTAGGAATAAATCTTACCAGAGATGTAAAAGACCTACACAAAGAAAGCTACAAGACACTACTGCAAGAAACCAAAAGAGATCTACATAAGTGTAAGAACATACCTTGCTCATGGATAGAAAGATTTAAAAAAAAAAACCGCTGCCGTCGAGTCAATTCCGACTCATAGCGACACTATAGGAGAGAGTAGAACTGCCCCATAGAGTTTCCAAGGAGCACCTGGCAGATTCGAACTGCTGACCTTTTTTGGTTAGCAGCTGTAGCACTTAATCACCATGCCACCAGGGTTTCCAGGAAGACTTAGCATTGTAAAAATGTCTATTCTACCCAAAGTGATCTATAGATACAATGCAATTCCGATCCAAATTCCTCATTTTTTAATGAGATAGAGAAACAAATCACCAACTTCATATGGAAGGGAAAGAGGCCCTGGGTAAGTAAAGCATTACTGAAAAAGAAAAACAAAGTGGGAGGCCTCACACTACCTGATTTTAGAAACTATTTTACCACCACAGTAGTCAAAACAGCCTGATACTGGTACAACAAGTGATACATAGACCATTGGAACAGAATTGAGAATCCAGACATAAATCCATCCACATATGAGCAGCTGATACTTGACAAAGGCCCAAAGTCTGTTAAATGGCGAAAAGACAGTCTTTTTTTTTAACAAATGCTGCTGGCATAAACGGATATCTGTTTGCAAAAAATTAAACAAAGACCCATACCTCACACCATGCACAAAAACCGACTCAGAATGGATAAGACCTAAACATAAAATCTAAAACGGTAAAGATCATGGAAGAAAAAATAGGTACAATGCTAAGAGCCCTAATTCATGGCATAAACAGTACACAAAACATTACTAACAATGCAGAAGAAAAAGCAGATAACTGGGAGCTCCTAAAAATCAAACATCTATGCTCATCCAAAGACTTCACCAAAAGAGTAAAAAGATTACCTACGGACTGGGAAAAAGTTTTTAGCTATGACATTTCCCATCAGTGTCTGATCTCCAAAATCTACACGATACTGCATAAACTCAACTACAAAAAGACAAATAACCCAATTAAAAATGTGCAAAGGATATGAACAGACATTTCACTAAGGAAGACATTCAGGTAGCTAACAGATACACGAGGAAATGCTCACTCACAATCATCAGCCATTAGAAAAATGCAAATCCAAACTACAATGAGATTCCATCTCAGTCCAACAGGGCTGGCATTAATCCAAAAAACACAAAATAATCAATGTTGGAGAGGTTGTGGAGACACTGGAACACTTATGGTGTCAAATGGTATAACCACTTTGGAAATCGATTTGGCGCTTCCTTAAAAAATTAGAAATAGAACTACCATACGATCCAGCAATCCCACTCCTTGGAATATATCCTAGAGAAATAAGAGCCTTTACACGAACAGATATATGCACACCCATGTTTACTGCAGCATTGTTCACAATAGCAAAAAGATGGAAGCAAGCAAGGTGCCCATCAACGGATGAATGGATAAATAATTTATGGTATATTCACACAATGGAATATAGTGCATCAATAAAGAACAATGATGAATCCGTGAAACATCTCATAACATGGAGGAATCTGGAAGGCATTATGCTGAGGAAATTAGTCACAAAACAACAAATATGGTATAAGACCATTATTATAAGAACTCGAGAAATTGTTTAAACAGAGAAGAGAATATTCTTTGATGGTTATGAGAAGGGGAGGGAGGGAGGGAGGGAGGGTGGTACAGGGGTATTCACTAGTTAGGTAGTAGATAAGAACTACTTTAGGTGAAGGGAAAGACAACACACAATACAGGAGAGGTCAACATAACTGGACTAAACCAAAAGCAAAGAATTTTCCTGAATAAACTGAATGCTTCCAAGGCCAGCTTAGCAGGGGCAGGGGTTTGGGGACCATGGTTTCAGAGGACAACTAAGTCAATTGGCATAATAAAATATCTATTCAGAAAACATTCTGCATCCCACTTTGGAGAGTGGCGTCCGGGGTCTTAAACACTAGCAAGTGGCCATCTAAGATGCATCAATTGGTCTCAACCCACCTGGAGCAAAGGAGAATGAAGAACATCAAAGACACAAGGTAATTATGAGCCCAAGAGACAGAAAGGACCACATAAACCTGAGACCAGAAGAACTAGATGGTTGTTTACTGAAAGGTTTGCAATTGGAACCTATCCAGTGAACCTGCAGGATAAAAACCTGGTGATCTGCTTCTGCAAAGTTTACAGCCTAGGAAACCCAAGGGGCAGTTCTACTCTGCCACATGGGGTTGCTACGGGTCAAAATTGTCTCAATAGCATCTAACAACAACAATCATAACAGAAGCAGATCGCCAGGCCTTTCTTCTGTGCTACTGCTGTATGTATTCGAATAGCCAACATTGGTTAACAGTCAAGCACAAGCTGTTTGCACCACCCAGGGAGTAGTGGTCTGCAATGCAAAGAAGGAAGAAAGATTATTCAAGTTTAAAGGTAAACTCAACATGATAGCATGAGGGTGAATCTGTGCTCGTGTGATTCTGAAACAAGAAAGACATGAGTGGTGAGGCTTAGTAGCCAGCAATGAGGCAACTAAGGCTAGAAGAGGCCACACCAAGAAAGATTTGCTTCTTCTGTCCATTCTTGCCCAGCTCCCACTTATCCTCCACTCTGTCTGGCCAAGAATGTTGTTCATTTTTACAACAAATTTGCTGCTCTTTCATAGACATTTCTAGGTCCAGAAATGGAATAAGATTATCTTTGTGTTTATTTTAGTCTCACTTTAAGGATCTTATCTCTAGCAAATCCCCCATTATGGTTCACCATGGCAGGACACAATAGGAAGAGCCACTTTAAAAAAAGAAAAAGACAATTACTTACCCCAACCCCATTAAACTGTCATGAAGCTATTCCTTATTTACAAATGTAGATTCATTGCTTACAGTCCACAGGCCCCCAGCAAGGAGGGCAGAGATAAAATCCTGAGGTGCAAAATAGTTCTGTTGTCTGCACTTTGTGGAAAATTTGTCAGAGTTTTATGAATAATTAGCTCTCATACTAAACTTTATTATATTCTATCACTGAATTCTTTCACCTTTGGAAAGGACCTTTTAGCCATTAAGGCTGGAAAATAGCCCATGTAGGATTAATTCCAAAAGAAAAGGAGTAGAGGATCCAGAATCCTCTGAGTACAGACACGTAAGTCTCATTAAATGTGTATAGATGCTCACAACAAAGCCCGACTCAATTATGTCCCAAGAAAGGCACTTGGAGAGACGGGGGGTGAGGCCTGGTCTGGGTTCTTATAGGCATACACAAAGAAAACTGTGTTGAGAAAGCAAACACCACTCTCCCTCATGAAAATTTTCTTTGGCCAATTATAAAGGGAAAATAACTTAGAAATGCCAATTAGCCTCATTTTTTTTTTGGTCCATTTTATTCCTTTCCCTTTATCAAATCAAGATCTATAATGGCTTAATCCAAACTCAGACTCTGGGTCAAATATTTAGAGGCTAAAAGTGGTGAAGGAAAAGGCTGACTGAAACCTGAGCCTGGAACCAAATGAGAGGACTGACTTACCTTGATGAAATAATTGTGTTAAGTGCTCAGCTGCACCTGAAAAGTTCGTGTTTCAAAACAACCCAGCTGCTCCGTGGGAGAAAGACCTGGCAATATTCTCCTGTAAAGATTACAACCAATTGGGCAGGGCCAATATGGTGCTATAGACCAAAGCATCATGCCATCCCTCTATAGCAAAGACCTGAAAAACTAAGTAAAACAGATACAAACATCAATCCTGGAACCCTAAGCACCAAATGAAGAGATAAAGACCTTGATCAAGCACCAAATGGAGCAAGAAACTGACAAAGAACAGGGAACAAGGAGAGCTACAGTGCAGAGGTCCCCTACTAGCTAACGCAGCACGGATTCACCATCTTGGACCTCCTCCACCAAGAATGTAGGACAGGGAGTACAGGAAGGCAACTTCACAGAGCTCCCAACAGGAGACAGAGCACCTGGTGTCTTAGTTATCTAGTGCTGCTATAACAGAAATACCACAAGTGGAAGGCTTTAATGAAGAGAAATTTATTTTCTCACAGTCAAGTAGGCTAGAAGTCCAAATTCATGGCATTGGCTCCAGGGGGAAGGTTTTCTTTCTCCATCAGCTCCGGAGGAAGGTCCTTCTCATCAATCTTCCCCTGAACTAGGAGCTTCTATGTGCAGGTACCCCAGGTCCAAAGGAAACACATTGCTCCCGGAGCTGCTTTCTTGGTGGTATGAGCTCCCCTCTTCTCTGCTCACTTCCCTTTCCTTTTATCTCTCATAAGATAAAAGGTGGTACAGGCCACATCCCAGGGAAACTCCCTTTATGCTGTATCATGGAAGTGACCTGAGCAAGGGTGTTACATCCCACTCTAGTCCTCTTTAACATAATCTAATCTTGCCTCACTAACAACAGGCAGAGATTAGAATTTACAACACATAGGAAAATTATATTAATCACAAGGTGGAGGACAACCATGCAATGCTGGAAATCATGGACTAATCAAGTTGACACATATTTTGAGGGGACACAATTCAATCCATGACACCTGGTAACTAGGGATATATGCTTTCCCACCCCTTACCCTTCTTCCCTCTACACGGCCTCTGCCACTTTCCAATGGGCCACAGTCCCTCAGCTGGAGAGACACCAGCTCACTGCACCTGGGTCCACCCCGCCCCCACCAGCTGGATCCTTCAGCACCATTTTGTAGTTGTTGTTATTGTTTTTTGGTTCTTCTCACTCTCTCCCTTCCTGCCTTTCCTTTCTCCCAGCCAGCTAGCCCTGTGTGCCATCCCTGCCCCTTCTTGACAGGCTGTGCACACCACTCGGCTTGTGAGCTGCACATGTCCTCCCTGGGTCTGCACTGCACCCACCAGTAGGCTCCTTCACTGACGTTTTTTGATTGTTGTTTTTTTGTTTTTTTATTTTTGTTGTGGTTTCTTCTTTCTCCCTCCCTTTCTTTCTTCAACACACCTAGCCCCACGTGCCCCCTCTTCCTCCCTTCTCAATGGGCTATGCTAGAGAATTTCTGACACATGGCCTCCACAGATCTGTGCCACTCCACAGGCCAGCTTGCTCAGTACCATATTTTTTCTTTGTCTTTATCTTTCCCCTTCTCCCTTCTCCTTCTCCCTCCCATCCAGACCCTGCGCTGCTTCTGCCCCTTCTTGACAAGCCATACCATGCAGTCTGGCGAGAGAGACATTAGCTCACCATCACCCCAATTCCTCCCCACCCCAATAGCTGGCTCCCCCAACAGGATATTTATTTATCATTGTCGTTTTTTGTTTGCTTTGTTTTTGTTTTTTGCTGTTACTTCTCTTTCTTTTTCCTTTCTTTTCTCCTATCTACCTTGCCCCATGCACCCCCCATGCCCCTTCTCGACAGGCCAAGACACACCACATGGCTAGAGAACCACCGGCAGACAGCCTTGCCAGGCCTGCCCCACCCCCACACACTGAATCCTACCACACTGCCATTTTATTTACTTTTTTCCTTCATTATTTGCTTCTGATTTTCTTTTTTCTTTCTCTTATTTCTCTAACCCACTTAGCTCCACACATCACATCCTTCCCCTTCCCTCATGCCTATCCTCACCATGTGCTGAGCACCATGCCTCTGGGCAGCACTGACTCAGACCACTGGACCCTACGCAGCACACCCCCTTGGCCCCAGCCTGTCTGCCCCAGTATGTGCCACAAATGACCCATCACCACCACCATAAACTATACAAATTCATTTTCATTAATTCTAGAACAGGAAAAACTAATCTACGGTTGAAAATGATCAGAACAACGGTTGCCTCTGGTAGTGTGGGAGCAGATAATGATTGGCGAGAGGTATAGCGAATTCCTTAGGGTGATGAAGTTCTGTATGTTGATAGGGCGTTGGATTACACATTCATCTGAACTCACTGAATGATACACGTAAGATGTGTGCATTTTGTGGCACATAAATTTTATGTACCTTTGAACTCTAGTGAATGACATGCATCCAAAAGATTTATAGGGAAAAGTGTAGTGATGTCTGTAACTTACCATGAAATTAATTAAAAAAATGAATTCATGGATGGAAAGAAAGACAGATAAATGCTAAAACAACTATAGTAAATTGTCAATTTTAGAATCTAGTGGTAGGTACTGTAAATTCTTTAAACTTTTCTGCATGTTTGAAATTTTTCTTAATAAAATATGGATTTAAAAAAAAAGTGAAAGATCAGAATGTGCCTAACCAAGGGGAGGAAAACAACAAGAACAACATTTTAGGTTGACTCCAAGATCCAATCTCTCAACTTTTATGTGTTATTTCTTCCTTATGAATTAAATGAAGATGAGCTACACTTGCCCTCCCATCAACCCCACATTTTCTCACCCCCTTAGTGCATACTGTTTCCCCCACCTGTAAAACTCATTCCCTCTAATTTTTCATGACAAAATTTTAACAAATTTATTAGCAGAAAATCCATTATCTTCCTTTCAGGGAATCCCCCTCCTTTACATTGTCCAAGAACTGTAGGGACATATATAGTCCAGAAAGGTGTCAGTCCAGTTTCTCCACCCAAGTTAGGCAGAGGAACTAAGAAAGAAAAAAAATAAATCTACCACTGTGGCTTCTTGCTGTACCACTATGTTGCCACTGAAGACTGGTCTTGTGGGTGTTGAGTTTGGCTGCTATGGCAACTTGGTGGTCAAGACCCTTGCACAGACCACTGTGGTTTTTTGGAGCAGGATGATTCTAGTCAGAAGTAAGTCCTGATATGCTTAGGTTTCCAAAATGCAAGCTCTTAGGCTCAGTTATTTGAAACCCAAATCCTCTCAGAAGCACTGAGTCAGGATGGCTTACGACATCTGCCAGCTCTCGGACCCAGAACTACTGTCTTTTTTCCCTCAGGGATCAGGAAGCTTTTCTTTATACTCCCAGAATACAATGAATCTGATTATACCGTTTTCCCTAAAATGCAGAGCTATACACCATTCTCCTAAGGAGCAATAATAATCACGATGCTACTATTATTAATGATAATAATAGTTCTTGGTGACCTCGAAGGAATGTATTCTTTCAAAACAAGCTCTCCAAGTGATTTTAAGATCTCGTGATCACCAGAGCAGAGGGAGATGGAAGGAGGAGGGAAACGTGCAGCGTACCGCCGTTGATGATTCTAAAAGCAATATTCTGACAACTCTCTCACTAAAAACAATGTTTAAACCTACACGATTTTAGTCTTTGATGGAATATTCTATTATATATGTACGAGTATTTTCAACTGTATGTTCACCTTATGGTAATGAATAAAATACAAATTAATTTAAACACAAAAATAACCTGTTGCTGTCAAGTTGATTCTGACACACAACAACCCTATAGGACAGAGTAGAACTACCCCATAGGGTTTCCAAGGAGCAGCTGGTGGATTTGAACTGCTGACCTTCAATTAGCAGCTGTAGCTCTAAACCTCTGCACCACCAGATCTCCAATTAATTTTAAAAAAAAAAAATAATTCATAGTAACTTTTATCATTCACTATTTCTGAATACCATCACATGTCTGTCAGTTTGTCATATTGTGGTGGCTTGTGTGTTGCTGTGACACTGGAAGGTTTGCCACAGGTATTTCAAATACCAGCAGGGCTACCCTTGGTAAGCAGGTTTCAGTAGAGCTTCCAGATTAAGACAGACTAGGAAGAAGGACCTGGCAGTCCACTTCTGAAAAAAGTGGCAAGTTAAAACCTTATAAATAGTAGCAGAACATTGTCTGATCAGTCCCAGAAGATGAGCCCCTCAGATTGGAATGCACTCAAAATATGACTAGGGAAGAGCTGCCTCCTCAAAGTAGAGTTGACCTTAATGACATGAATGAAGTAACGCTTTAGGGACCTTGGTTGGTGATGTGGCTTGAATCAAAATGAGAAGACACAGCTGCAAACATCCCTTAATAACTGGAACATGAAATGTACAAACTATAAATCTAGGAAAATTGGAAGTTGTCAAAAATGAAATGGAACACCTAAACTTCAATATCCTAGGCATTAGTGAGCTGAAATGGACTGATATTGGCCATTTTGAATCAGGCAATCATACGAGCTACTATACCAAAAATGACAAATTGAAGAGGAATGGCATTGCATTTATTGTCTAAAAGAACACTTCAAGATCTATCCTGAAGTACAACACAGTCAATGATAGGACAATATCCATACGCCTTTTTTTAGTTTTACAAGGAAGATCATTTAATACAATTATTATTTAAATTCACACACTAACTACCAATGCCAAAGATGAAGAAATTGAAGATGTTTGCCAAGGTCTGCAGTCTGAAATTGATCAAACATCCAATCAGGACGCATTAATGATTACTGGTGATTGGAATTTGAAAGCTGGAAACAAAGAAGAAGGATTGGTAGTTGGAAAATACGGCCTTGGTAATAGAAACGGCACTGAAGATCCCATAAGAGAAATTTGCAAGACCAACGACTTCTTCACTGCAAATTAGAACAAGTACCCTAGAGCCAAAGCACCATCTTGAGTATATCCCACCTTAATTTAGAGACCATCTCAAGAGTAGATTTGATGCATTGAACACTAATGACTGAAGACCAGAGGAGTTGTGGAATGACACTAAGAACATCATATATGATGAAAGCGAGAGGTCATTAAAATGACAGGAAAGGAAGAAAAGACCAAAATGGATGTCAGAAGAGACTTTGAAACTTGCTCTTGAATGTCGAGTAGCTAAAGCGAAAGGAAGAAATGATGAAGTAGTAGAGCTGAACAGAAGATTTCAAAGGGCTGGGATCAGGTTTGCATCCTTTCACCATACTTATTCAATCTGTATGCTGAGCAAATAATCTGAGAAGCTGGACTATATGCAGAAGAACGGGGCATCAGGATTGGAGGAAGACTCATTAACAACCTGCGATATGCAGATGACACAACCTTGCTAGCTGAATGTGAAGAGGACTTGAAGCACTTACTGATGAAGATCAAAGACCACAGCCTTCAGTATGGATTACACCTCAACATAAAGAAAATAAAACTCTTCACAACTGGAACAATAAGCACCATCATGATAAATGGAGGAAATATTGAAGTTGTGAAGGATTTCATTTTACAAGGAATCCACAATCAACAGCCATGGAAGCTGCAGTCAAGAAATCAAACAATTCACTGCATTGAGCAAATCCACTGCAAAGATCTTTTTAATGTGTTAAAAAGCAAAAATGTCACTTTGAGGACGAAAGTGTGCCTGACCCAAGCCTTAGTGTTTTCAACTGCTTCATATGCATGTGAAATCTGGGCAATGAATAAAGAAGACCAAAGAAGAATTGATGCCTTTGAATTACGGTTTTGGCAAAGAATATGGACTATACCATGGACTGCCAGAAGAACGAACAAATCTGTCATGAAGACGTATAGCCAGAAAGCTCATTAGAAGCAAGGATGGCAAGACTTTATCTCACATAATTTGGACATGTGATCAGGAAAGACCATTCCCTGGAGAAAGACATCTTGTTTGGTAAAGTAGAGGGTAATTGAAAAAGAGGAAGACCCTCAATGATATGGATTGACACAGCGAGTTTAACAATGGACTCAAACATAACAATGATTGAGAGGATAGCGCAGGACCGGGCAGTGTTTTGCTCTGTTGTTCATAGGGTCACTATGAGTCTGAACTCAATGGCACCTAAAAACATAACAACATTTCTCAATAAATGGATACCAAAAGTCCAGCAACTCTCATGTCCCTGTGCGTGTGTGGTGGTGGGGGCAGGGTGAGTAATACCAATGCAATGCAAATATTAGGATACTAAGATAGGGTGTTTATACTCAAAAGCTTGTGCCATTTATTTAATATAATTCTCCTCGATTCATCTCATATCTTTATTTTTTTATTATAATTTAAGCCTCTCACATGTGCCAGGCAGTGTACTTAGATGCTGCATAGAGAAAAATAGCACTATCCCTGGCTTCATGGAAGCCCACAGTCCAGCTAGGGAGAGTGTGAATTATGGTATCACGATATGAGTGATAAGTACTACTGTAAGGTAATACAGAGTACTTAGGGAGGGGCCCACCATACCCCTTCTCTCAGTTTGTCATTCTGTGGTGGCTTGCATGTTGCTATAATGCTAGAAGCTATGCCACTAGTATTCTAAATACCAGCAGGGTCACCCATGGTGCGCAGGTTTCATGAGAGCTTCCAGACTAAGACAGACTAGGAAGAAAGGCCTGGAGATCTGAAAATTAACCAATGAAAGTCCTAGGTTCACAACAGAATATTGTCTGATGCAGTTCTGGAAAATGAGTCCCTAGGTTAGAAGGGGGGCCCTGGTGCCATGGTGGTTAAAAGCTTGGCTGCTAACCAAAAGGTCAGAAGTTCAAACCTACCAGCCACTCCTTGGGAACTCCACAAGGCAGTTCTACCCTACCTATAGTGTTGCAATGAGTCGGAATCGACTCAATAACAACGGGTTTTGTTTTAGGTTAGAAAACATCTCAGTTATCTAGCTCAGCTATAACAGATACACCACAAGGGAAAGGCTTTAATAAAAAGAAATTTATTCTCTCACAGTCTAGGAGGATAGGAGTCCAAAATCAGGGCCCTACCTCCAGGGGAAAGGCTTTCTCTCCCTCTTGGCTCTGGGAGAATGTCCTTGTCATCAACCTTCCCCTGGTCTAGAAGCTTCTCAGCACAGGGACCCTGGGTCCAAAGGATGGGCCCCACTCTTGGCTCTGCTTTCTTGATGGTAGGAGGTTCCCATCCTCTATGCTTGCTTCTGTCTTTTATATCTCAAAAGAAGTTGACTCAAGACACAATTCAATCTTTAGATTGAGTCCTGCCTCATTAACAAAACTGCCCCTAATCCTGCCTCATTAACATCATAGAGGTTAGGATTTACAACACACAGGATAATCACATCAGATCACAAAACGTTAGACAGTCACACAATACTGGGAATCAAGTCCTAGCCAAGTTGATACACATTTTTGAGGAACACTATTCAATCCATAACAGAAGGCATTCAAAATACACAGTGGCCACAATAATGGACTGGAGCATACCAACGATTGTGAAGATGGAGCAGGATCAGGCAAAATTTCGTTCTGTTGTGTGGAGTCACCATGAGTGGGAGCCAACTCTATGGCAACTAACAACAACAGGGAGGAGTTATCAGGGGGACAGAAATAACCTGAGGATGGTCCAGAAAGACTTTGCAAAGAGAATTATGTTTAAACTGAGGTTTAAAGGATATGCAGCAATTAGTCAAGTGAAGAGGAGAGGAACGCATATTCAGGAATAGACTGAAGGAAGAACTTGCCTAATAGAGGCAAATGGCAGAATGGACAGTTGAAAGAACTGAGAGAAGCTCTGAGGCTGGGATGTAGTTTGCTAGGAGGGAGGAAGGAGAGATGAAGTTAGAGAGGTTGACATGGGCCCAATAATGAGGGGACTTACAAGCCATGTTAAGTTTGAGAAAACTGAACTCAGGGGCCACCAAGAAACTGGCTCAAGGTTACAGAGCACATTAGGCCTGGAGCCAGCCTGGATTCCTGCATCTCCAGGTTTAAGACCAAAAGATGCCCTTTGACATTTCTGCAGAATGAAGATGACATGTGGGAGACCTGAGTCCATGCCTGTGCCACTGACGAAGCACAAACAGTAGGAGAGAATCCGTTGGTGCTTATCACCCACCTGGGACTGTCAAGGATAATTAATCACGACGACAGCTCCCTGAATGCAGGTCAGAAGGATTTTATTTTTCCTAAATGCTGCTAGTTTAACCTGCTGGAGGCAAGACTTCACTTTACAACACCAGGATGAAGCCTTGATGAAAATGATGAATGCCTTTTGGAAAAGAATAACATTTTGATAAAGCCCCTTCCAATCAGCCTCCAGGTTAAAATAGAATGGTTTTCTTTGCATGCTTTCACAGTCCTCTTAGAAGAGAGCCAGCTTTATCTCTGGGCTTTGAATCAACTAACCTAAGAGGCCTTTTGTGATTAAAAATCAAATAAATAACCTGCCGTTTTTTTGTCTCTAGCTTTTCATGAGTTAACTATGGCTGGGGATGCCACTTGGGTTTGAACTTTCTTCCAAAAGCCTGTGTGTATCTAATTATTCCTGTTGCTGACTCCCCTGACAGCCCCTGGAGATCACACATGGTTTGGGTTGAAGCTACAAGCAGGGCCTCTCCGCTGCCCAGAGAACAGATGTTGAAAGGGCCTTTGCCGGCTATTTGTTGCACATTGTCATTTTATCCCTGTTTTTTGACATGAGATTTGAACTTTTTCTCATTCATGTAATTCTCCATTTTCTTATTTGAAAAATGGTTTAGTGTGAAGAGGAAGAAGAAGAAAGAGATACAGGGAGGAAGAAAGAAAAGTGACTTCTGGAAAACATTTGGAAACCTACTCATGGGAAGGAGAGAAATTTCCCTTTTTGTTGCATGAACTGGTGGAGGTGCTCTCCATCCCAGATTTGTGATCTTCTGTGGACCCTCATTACCCTAAATTCTCTTTGGTGGGAGAATAAAGAAGAGGGACCAGGAGGAAGTCCAGCTGGGTGGGTCCTATAGAGCCTAGGCTGCCAGAGAGAGACTCTGACCGCAAGTTGTATGGGATCCAAACTCCAAGGGTCGTAACTGGCCTGATAACTCCAGTGGTCATCACTGGAAATGCAGATTCCAAGGTAAGGGAATAAAAATACATGTCAGAAGCCAGGGTATGGGTTAGACCCAAACCCAAACCAAACTTGTTGCAATCGAGTCAACTCCAACTCATAGCGACCCCATAGGACAGAGTAGAACTGCCCCACAGGGTTTCCAAGGCTATAATCTTTAGGGAAGCAGACTCCTGCGAGTGGCCAGTGGGTTTGAACCACTGACCTTTCAGTTAGCAGCCAAGCACTTAACCAATGCACCATCAGGGCTCCTAAGTATGGGCTAAACAAACAAACAAAAAAACAAACCCACTGCCATTGAGTCAATTCGGACTCATAGTGACCCTATAGGACAGAGTAGAACTGCCCCATAGAGTTTCCAAGGATGGTTTCAAACTGCTGACCTTTTGGTTAGCAGCCATAGCACTTAACCACTACTCCACCAAGTTTTCCAATGTATAATAGAAACAAATATAACCTAAATATCAAACAATACAGGATTGGTTATATCATGGTATACCCTAACAATCAATCTCATGGGGCTGTTAAAATTGTGTTGTTACCTATGCTCATCCAAAGACTTCACCAAAAGAGTAAAAAGACTACCTACAGACTGGGGAAAAGTTTTTAGCTATGACATTTCTGGTCAGCGCCTGATCTCTAAAATCTACATGATACTGCAAAAACTCAACTACAAAAAGACAAATAACCCAATTAAAAAATGGGGAAAAGATATGAATAGACACTTCCCTAAAGAAGACATTCGGGTAGCTAACAGATATATGAGGAAATGTTCACGATCATTAACCATTAGAGAAATGCAGATCAAAACTACAATGAGATTTCATCTCACTCCAACAAGGCTGGCATTAATCCAAAAAACAAAATAATAAATGTTGGAGAGGCTGTGGAGAGATTGGAACACTTATACACTGCTGGTGGGAATGTCAAATGGTACAACCACTTTGGAAATCGATTTGGCACTTCCTTAAAAAGCTAGAAATAGAACTACCATACGATCCAGTAATCCCACTCCTTGGAATATATCCTAGAGAAATAAAAGCCTTTACACGAACAGATATGCGCACACCCATGTTTATTGCAGCATTCTTTACAATAGCAAAAAGATGGAAGCAACCAAGGTGCCCATCGACGGATGAATGGAGAAATTATGGTATATTCACACAATGGAATACTACCCATCGATAAAGAACAGTGATGAATCTGTGAAACATTTCATAACATGGAGGAACCTGGAAGGCATTAAGCTGAGTGAAATTAGTCAGCTGCAAAAGGACAAATATTGCATAAGACCACTATTATAAGAACTTGAGAAATAGTTTAAACTGAGAAGAAAACATTCTTTTGTGGTTACGAGAGGGGGGAGGGAGGGACGGTGGGAGAGGGGCATTCACTAATTAGATAGTAGATAAGAATTACTTTAGGTGAAGGGAAAGACAGCACACAATACAGGGGAGGTCAACACAATTGGACTAAACCAAAAGCAAAGAAGTTTCCTGAATAAACTGAATGCTTTGAAGGCCAGTGTAGCAGGGGCAGGGGTCTGGGGACCATGGCTTCAGGGGACATCTAAGTCAATTGGCATAATAAAATCTATTAAGAAAACATTCTGCATTCCACTTTGAAGAGTGGCATCTGGGGTCTTAAACGCCAGCAAGGAGCCATCTAAGATGCATCAATTGGTCTCAACCCACCTGGATCAAAGGAGAATGAAGAACACCAAGGACACAAGGCGATTATGAGCCCAAGAGACAGAAAGGGCCATGTGAACCAGGGACTACATCATCCCGAGACCAGAAGAACTAGATGGTGCCCAGCTACAGCTGATGACTGCCCTGACAGGGAACACAACAGAGAATCCCTGAGGGAGCAGGAGAGCAGTGGGATGCAGACCCCCAATTCTCGTAAGACCAGACTTAATGGTCTGACTGAGACTAGAAGGACCCCTGTGGTCAGGGCCCCCAGACCTTCTGTTGCCCCAGGACAGGAACCATTCCCGAAGTCAACTCTTCAGACATGGATTGGACTGGACAATGGGTTGGAGAGGGATGCTGGTGAGGAGTGAGTTTCTTGGATCAGGTGGACACTTGAGACTACGTTGGCATCTCCTGCATGAAGAGGAGATGAGAGGGTGGAGGGGGTTAGAAGCTGACGAAATGGACATGAAAAGAGAGAGTGGAGGGAGAGAGCAGACTGTCTCATTGTGGGGAGAGTAATTGAGAGTGTGTAGCAGGGTGTATGTGGGTTTTTGTGTGAGAGGTGACTTGATTTGTGGACTTTCACTTAAAGCACAGTAAAAATTATATTTAAAAAATTGTGTTGTTGAGAAGTATTCATCCATTTAAGCAGTCAAGAAGGATTTATTTGGTGCCAACAATGTGTGAAATGTTTATGATAAAGTGGAAAAACCCAGCAGCCAATGAAATTCTAGTTATAATATGCTTGCATTTTTCTTAAAAATTTATAAATATGTATATAAAAAGGTCTGAAAGATAGACACCAAAATGTTGGCAATGTTAGATATGTGGGTCTATAGGTTAAGTTAATGTCTTGATTTTATGCATAATGAATATACATTAATTATGTAATCATAAAGAGCATTACCATTTTTTTAATTCAAAGCCAAATGTTTTGTTTACCCATATGCAATGGATCTTATTTTGATGCGTGCACATCACTATTTTAATAATAAAAAAAATTTTTTTAAACAGTTGCCATCTAGTCAACTCTGATTCGTGGCAACACCATGCGTGTCAGAGTAGAACTGTGCTCCACAGTGTTTTCAGTGGCTGATTTTTCAGAAGTAGACCGCAGACTTTTCTTTTGAGGTACCTTTGGGTAGACTTGAACCACCTTTCGGTTAGCAGCCTAAGAAATTAACCAGGTGCACCACCTAAGGATTCCTTCCCAGTTACTCCTTAAGTATTATTTACATGTTTCAAACTCTCTCCTAGCCTGGAGGGAGATTGCTCCTGGGCTTTGTTGCAAAACTCCTCAAAATGTCATCAAGATGTATTAATAGTACGTGCAGTGGGTACAAGCCTGGCCTCTGAGTTGAATAGTCCAGAGTTTGAATTCAGACTCTTGTACTTACTCACTGTATGACCTTGGATAAGTTACTCAACCTCAGTTTACTCTCTGCAAAATGTGGACATGTGTATATCTCATGGATCAACAGGATTAAAAGTGACATAATACAAATCACTTGGCCTGGATTAGGAATTCATTGTAGTAAGAACTCCCTGAATAGTCTTCTTATTCACAGTAGCTCTTAAGCCTTTCTCTAGAGGGTAACTTGGCTAACAGCTTTAGGCCTTCTACCACTATTTCTCACTTCCCACTGTTTAACTCTTATATTCTCCTCTAAAATGGCCTCTCCCAGATTATCAAACCAAAAACCAAACCAGTAGCCATGGAGTCGACCCTGACTCATTACAACCCTGTATGTGTCAGATTAGAACTATGCTCCATAGGGATTTCAACAGATAGGATCTTCCAAGGTGGCTCTGGGTGGATTTGAATCACCACCGTAAAGTTAGTAGCCAAGCACTTAACCATTTGCTCCATGCAGGGGTTCCTCCAGATTATGAGTGACCTCTGAACCCTCGGTCTTCTTTCTTCTGGGGCCATTGATACTAACCTACCTGCTTCTTGAATCACCAGCTGTCCTGTGCTGACCCTCCTTGTGCCTTTTTAACTTCTCTAGATCTCTTTCATCTTCAGTGTGTGGAGCTCACAGCCTTTCATGTGAGAGAGCTATAAATTCAAATCCTTGACAGCACTTCGGCCATATTAATTCATTTAAAAAATATCGAGGACCTGCCATGTGTTAAAGGAGCATGTTAAGGAGCCCTGGTGGCGCAGTGGTTAAAAGCTCCACTGCTAACCAAAAGGTTGGCAGTTTGAATGCACCAGCCACCTCTTAGAAAGCCTGTAGGATAGTTCTACTCTGCCCTGTAGGGTTGCTATGAGTCAAAAAGGTTGGCAGTTCCAACATACCCAGTGGTTCCACAGGAGAAAGACCTGGCAATCTGCTTCCATAAATATTACAACCCAGAAAACCCTATAGGGTGGTTCTACTTTGTCACATGGGGCTGTTATGAATTAAAAATGATACAATGGCACCCAACAACAACAACTGTGTGTTAGAATGATAGGGGCACAACAATTAAACAAAACTGGAAAAAAAAAATCTGCCTCCCTGGAGCTGGCATTTTTAGCAGGCAGAAACAGCCTTAAATAATAAATTGTTGGAATATACAGTATATCAGATGCTGAAAATGCTCTGGCCAAAAGAAGAAAGGGAAGGACACGGAGAGTGTCATGGAGGTGGGTTACAATTCTAAATAGAGGGATCAAGAAAGGCCTCATTGAGAAGATGAAACTTGAGCAAAGGCCCTGAGCAATTTCCTTAAACTTTACAGGCTTCTGTTTCCTCATTTACAAAAGAGAGGTGATAATATTACTCCTCGTAGGTTGACAGCATTAGGTAGGATAATATGTGTAAAGTACCCGCACAATACTCTGCACTGGAAGAGAACCAGCAAATGTTAGTCCCTAATCTTTCTTTTCTTTCTCCCTTTTGATCCCAAAGTATACTTCCTTTTTTCCCACAAATTCTTCTTTGATAACTTCATCCCCTTCCACAGCTTTAGCTTTTTTTTCTTCCTGTCTGTGTAAAAACGACAACAACAAAAAACAGTTGCCATTGAGTTGACTCAAACTCAAGGCGACCCCATGTGTGTCACAGTAGAACTGTGCTCCATTGGATTTTCAACGACTGAGTTTTTAGAAGTAGATCACCAGGACTTTTCTGCCAAGAAAGGAACACTTGAACTGGGTAGACTTGGACTTTCAACCTTTTGGTTAGTTGCCAAGCACTTAACTATTTGTATCACCAACAAACTCCTCTATGAATGATCCTCAAATTGCCATCTCCGGGATCTTCCTTTCGTGATTGCCTCGATGGTGGCTGTCCTCCTATTGTACTATAATTGCCGTTTGTTTATTGGTCTCCCCCTCCAGGTTTGAACTCCTTGCAGGCAGAGATGATATTTTGCATCTCTGCAATCCGTATGTAGAGTTAGTCTATTTTTCACTTCCCTCTTATTCTTTTTTTTCTTATTCTTCATATCCCACCCATTTTGTTGACGGGTATTAAAAGAGTACTTTAGTATTATCTCTAGGATTTTCTTCCAGCCCAGCCATTGACGTCCATTCTGAATTCTAATACTGGCACTTTTGAGATTTGCCCATGAGCAGGCAATGACAGCTATGTTGTGACAACAGCCAGGTTTACAGCAATTATAAGACGCTATCACGTGTCAGATGCTTATAGAAATGTTAAATTTGTTAAAATGTTAATCTTAGACATCTAGGGAATACGGTGTGCTATAAATATTTGCCATGTCATTTAATTGTCTCCTACATAATCAGTTTAATGACTAGTACATAGTAACCCCACCACCCATCTATCAGTTTGTCATACTGTGGTGGCTTGTATGTTGCTATGCCACTGGTATCTCATGTACTAGCAGGGTCAACCATGGTGGACAGGTTTCAGTGGAGCTTCCAAACTAATACAGATGAGGAAGAAAGGCCTGGTAATCTACTGCTGAAAATTAGCCAACAAAAACCCTATGGATCACAAAACAGTGTGCAAGACTTCAACTTGCTTACTTTGGACATGTCATCAAGAAAGACCAATGTCTAGTAAAGGTCACAATGGTTGCAAAAATGGACTCAACCATACCAACGATCATGAAGATGGTGCAGAATTGAGCAACGTTTTGATCTGTTATACATAGGATTGCCATTAGTCAGAGCTGACTCCCTGGCAACTAACAATAACAACAACACAGTTACCACTTATAAGCAGATAGTGTACATTGAAATCAGGTGCTTACTATGTGCCAGGCTTTGTTCTATGTACTCCACATGGACTATGGCATCTACTTCTCACAACACTATCATCGAAGCACTATTGTTATACTCTCAAGATGAGAAAATTGAAATACAGAGAGGTTAGGTCACTTGTCCAGAAGACTCAACTAGTAAACAGCAAATCTAGAAGGTAAATCCAGGGTCTCTGAATCGAAAACTCAGAGTAAACCAATGCTACTCAGCCAATCTATAATTACATAAATCATCATTTACTAAATCAATCACCAATTTATGGCAATTATTGATATTTCCATAACACAGAACGAAGCAATGGTCATTCTTGCAGATAGATATTTGCCAACATCTATGACTATTTATTTAGGATAACTTCCCAGATAGGTAACTGCTGAGTCACAGATACGAAAACCTGTGAAACTTTTGATAATTAATGTCAGAGTGTCTTTTAGACAGGTCATCCCAAATATTCTCCCATGCGCAGCGTATCCTGTTACTGTTGAGTCGATTCTGACTCAGAGACCCTATAGGGTTTCCAAGGCTGTAAATCTTCATGGAAACAGACTGCCACTTCTTTCTCCTGCAGAGCAGCTAGTGGGTTCAAATCACCAACATTTTGGTTAGCAGCCAGGCATTTTAATCACTGCAGTGTATGCGAGGGCCCAATTTCCTATACCCCTGTTGTTATTGCTGTTCTTAGGTGTTGTCTAGTTGATTCCAACTCATAGTGACCCTATGTACAACAGAACAAAACACTGCCCAGCCCTGCACCATTCACAATCGTTGCAATATTTGAGCCCATTGTTGCAGCCACTGTGTCAATCCATCTTGTTCAGGATCTTCCCCTCTTTCACTGACCCTCTACATTACCAGGCATGATATCCTTCTCCAGGGACTGGTCCCTCCTGATAACATGTCCAAAGTGTGTAAGACAAGATCTTGCCATCCTGGCTTCTAAGGAACATTCTGGCCATACATCTTCCAAAACAGATTAGTTCATTCTTCTGGCAGTCCACAGTATATTCGATACTCTTCACCAACACCATAATTCAAAGGTATCAATTCTTCTTCGATCTTCCTTATTCATGGTCCAGCTTTCACAAGCATATTGTGGTAATTGAAAACACCTTGGCTTGGGTCAGGCACATCTTAGTCCTCAAAGTGACAACTTTGCTTTTTAACTCTTTAAAGAGGTCTTTTGTAGAAGGTTTGCCCAATGCAATATGTCACTTGATTTCTTGACTGCTGCTTCCATGGGGATTGACTGTGGATCCAAGTAGAATGAAATCCTTGACAACTTCAATCTTTTTTTCCTTTTATCATGATGTTGCTTAGTGTTCCAGTTGGGAGGATTTTTTGTTTTCTTTAGGTGGAGATGTAATCCATACTGTAGGCTGTGGTCTTTGATCTTCATCGATAAGTGCTTCAAGTCCTTTTTGTTTTCAGCAAGTAAGTTTGTGTCATCTGCATAAGGCAGGTTGTTAAGGAGTTTCGCTCCAATTCTGATGCCCCATTTTTCTTCATATAGTCCAGCTTCTCAGATTATTTGCTCAGTATACAGATTGAATAAGTATGGTGAAAGGATACAACCTGACGCACAACTTTCCTGAATTTAAACCGCACAGTAGCCCCTTTTTCTGTTTGAATGACTGCCTCTTGGTCTACATATAGTTTCCTCATGAGCACAGTTAAGTGTTCTGGAATTCCCATTCTTGGCAGTGTTATCCATAATAGGTATTATTGTTTTTTAACAAAATCTATACCAATTTGATGGGAAGCAAATGAATAGTCACCCTAGTTTTTAAACTGCCCTTCTTTGATTTCCAGTAAGATTGCTTGTGAAAGGATCCCTGGCAGCATGACAGTTAAGCACTCAGTTGCTAACTGAAAGGTTGACAGTTTGAATCCATGGGGTTGCCATGAGTTGAAAATCGATGGACCGTAACATCAATATTGAATGTGATCGAATATGTTTTCCTACGACTAAGCAGCCATATATGGTTTTTTAATGAACAAGTCTACTATTTAAGATTACAAATACTTCAATGTAAAACATTTATTAATGACATACTTGATATAATCTTTTTTATATTAAGTCTTTGAAATGCAGTACATCTTTTAAACTTATAGCATATCTCAATTCAGACATTATATTTGCAATGGTGAAAGTGAAATGTAGTCCTAACAAAACAACAAAGTTGTGTTTAATGGGGGAAAAACAAAAATTACAAAATCTTCATCTAAATTAGGGCTGGGTTTGTTTCATTTTTGCTTTTTTTAATTAAATAATATTTTGTTGTGTTTTAGGAGAAAGTTTACACAACAGATTATGTTCCCGTTTAACAATTTCTACACAAATTATTCAATGATGTTGGTTACATTTTTCACAATGCATCAGCACCCTCATGCACTGCATTCTGGTTGTACCATTTCCAACACTCTAGTTTCCCTGTCCCCTTACCTTCTCATCTTTGCTTTAGAGTAATTTTTGGCCATTTGGTCTCATAAATGATTTTTTAAAGGAGCTCATTACCCTGGTAGCATAGCTGTTAAGAGCTACGGCTGCTAACCAAAATGTCAGCAGTTGAATCCACCAGGCACTCCTTGGAAACCATATAGGGCAGTTCTACTCTGTCCTATACGGTCGCTATGAGTAGGAATCCACTCGATGGCACTGGGTTCATTACTTACGGGCAATAGTCTTTACTGTATGAGCCAATCTGTTATTTAGCTAATAGGGCTGGTTTTATGCTCACATTCTCATCTCAACAGCTAAGCGTATGCAGCTAGCCTTCAAGTCCTCCCTCCCAGCTTCCTCCAGCCTTCAGACCAGTGGTCTGAACCTTGGCTGCACCGTGCAATTTTCTGGGGAGCTTTAAAAATGTTAAGGCCTGGATCTCAGCTCTGAAGACTCTGATTTAATTAGTCTGGGTTAAAGTTGCGCATCAGGCTTTTTTTTTTTTTTTTTTTTAATTCTCCAGGTGATTCTAATGTGCCACTAAGGCTGAAAGCCACTGACTGCTCCAGAGAGAAGACCTGCTAATAGGGTCTAAGGAGCATCCAGAGAGCCAGGAGAATTGCCTCCATCAGCACCTTCACCTACTGAGGGCAGGAAGATGAGGGGTGCATATGAGAGATAGCGATGGGGAGGGCAACTAATAGGATTCATCTCCAGTGCCATCTCATTCATTCAACTTATTGACTTAATAAATATTTGAGCATTGTCTTAGTTTCGTAGTGTTGCTTTAACAGAAAAACCACAAGTGGGTAGCTTTAAAGGACAGAAATTTATTTTCTCACAGTTCAAGAGACTAGAAGTCCAAATTCAGGGCACCAGCTCTAGGGGAAGGTCCTTATCTCTTTTAGCTTCTGAAGCCCTGGTGTTCCTCAGTCCTTGGATATCTTCATGTGGCATCTATCTGCCTCTATCTGTACTTCTTCGTGTCTAATCTGCTATTTTTGTAACTTAGGACATAACCTACAATGATATGGCCTCATGAAAATAAAAAAGAAAACCCTATTTCCCAACAGGATTATATCCATATGTATAGGGATTAGAACTAAAACAAATATTCCATAACGAGCATCTACTATGATAATAATTGTTGTTGCTATTGTTAGGTGCTCTCATTTCCACTCATAGAGACTGCACGTACCATAGAACAAAACACTGCCTGGTCCTGCGCCATGCTACTGTCATTGTTATGCTTGAGCCCATTGTTGCAGCCACTGTGTCAATCCATCTCATTGAGGGTCTTCTTCTTTTCCGCTGACCCTGTACTTTACCAAGCATGATGTCCTTCTCCAGGGACTGATCCCTCCTGACAACATGTCCAAAGTATGTAAGGTACAGTCTCACCATCCCTGCTTCTAAGGAGAGTTCTGGTTGTACTTCTTCCAAGACAGATTTGTTCTTTTGGCAGTCCATGGTATATTCAATATTCTTCACCAACACCACAATTCAAAGGCATCAATTCTTCTTCGGTCTTCCTAATTCAATGTCCAGCTTTTGCGTGCATATGATTCAATTGAAAATACCATGGCTTGGGTCAGGCACACCTTAATCTTCAAGGTGACATCTTTTCTCTTCAACACTTTAAAGAGGTTTCCTTTGTAGCAGATTTGCCCAATGCGATGCGTCTTTTGATTTCTTGATTGCTGCTTCCATGGGTGTTGATTGTTGATCCAAGTAAAATGAAATCTTTCATAACTTCAGTCTTTTCTCCTTTTATGATGACGTTGCTTATTGGTCCAGTCATGAGGATTTTTGTTTTCTTTATGTTGAGGTGTCATCCATGCTGAAGACTGTGGTCTTTGATCTTCAGAAATAAGTGCTTCAAGTTCTCTTCACTTTCAGCAAGCAAGGTCGTGTCATCTCCATAATGTGGGTTGTTAATGAGTCTTCCTCCAATCTTGATGCCCTGTTCTTCATATAGTTCAGCTTCTCTGGATTATTTGCTCAGCATACAGATTGAGTGGGGATGGTGAAAGAATACAACCCTGACGCACTTTTCCTGACTTTAAACCATGCAGTATCCCCTTGCTCTGTTCAGACAACTGCCTCTTGATCTGTACATGTTCCTCATGAGCACAATTTAGTGTTCTGGAATTCCCATTCTTCACAATGTTATCCATAATTCGTTATGATCTACACAGTACAATGCCTTAGAACAGTCAATAAAACACAGGTAAACATCCTTCTGGTAGTCTCTGCTTTCAGCCAGGATCCATCTGACATCAGCAATAATATCCCTGGTTGCGCATCCTCTTCTGAAATCAGCCTGAATTTCTGGCAGTTTCCTGTCGATATACTGCTGCAGCCACTTTTGAATGATCTTCAGCAAAATTTTGCTTGTGTGTGATATAAATTATATTGTTTGATAATTTCCGCATTCCACTGGATCACCTTTCTTGGAAATAGGCACAAATATGGATCTCTTCCAGTCAGTTGGCCAAGTAGCTGTCTTCCAAATTTCTTGGCACAGACAAGTGAGCACTACCAGTGCTGCTCCGCTTGCTGAAACATCTCAATTGATATTCTGTCAATTCCTGGAGGCTTGTTTTTCACCAATGCCTTCAGTGCAGCTTGGAATTTTTCCTTTAGTACCATTGGTTCCTGATCAAATGCTACCTCTTGAAATGGTTGCACATTGACCAGTTCTTTTTGGTATAATAACTCTGTGTATTCCTTTCATTTTCTTTTGATGCTAACTGCATCGTTTAGTATTTTCCCCATAGAATCCTTCACTATTGCAACTCGAGGCTTAAATTTTTTCTTCAGTTCTTTCAGCTTGAGAAACACCAGGCATATTCTTCCCTTTTTGGTTTTTTATCTCCAACTCTTTGCACATGTCATCGTAATACTTAGTCTTCTTGAGCTGCCCTTTGAAATCTTTGCTTCAGTTCTTTTGCTTCATCATTTCTTCCTTTTGCTTTAGCTCTGCTTGACATTCAAGAGCAAGTTTCAGAGTTTCTTCTGACATCCATTTTGGTCTTTTCTTTCTTTCCTGTCTTTTCAATGACCTCTTGCTTTCTTCATGTATGATGTCCTTGATGTCATTCCACAGCTCATCTGGTCTTGGGTCATCAGGGTTCGACGCATCAGATCTGTTCTTGAGATGGTCTCTAAATTCAAGTGGGGTATACTCAAAGTTGTACTTTGGCTCTTGTCGACTTGTTCTGATTTTCTTCATTTTCAACTTGAAATTGCATATAAGCATTGATGGTCTGTTCCACAGTTGGCCCCTGGCCTGGTTCTGACTGATGATACTGAGCTTTTCCATCATCTCTTTCCACAGATGTAGTCAATTTGACTCCTGCGTATTCCATCTGGTCAGGTCCATGTGTATAGTCACCATTTATGTTGGTAAAAAAATGGTATTTGCAATGAAGAAGTTGTAGATCTTGCAAAATTCTATCATGCAATCTCTGGCATCATTTCTATCACCAAGGCGGTATTTTCCAACTACTGATCCCTCTTCTTTGTTTCCAACTTATGAATTCCACTCACCAATAATTATCAATGCATCCTGATTGCATGTTTGATCAATTTCGGACTGCAGAATCTGGTAAAAATCTCCAGTTTCTCCATCTTTGGCGTTAGTGGTTGGTGCATAAATTTGAATAATAGTCGTATTAACTGGTCTTCCTTGCAGGCATGTGGATATTATCCTATCACCACCAACAACAGCGTTGTACCTCAGGACAGATCTTGAAACGTTCCTTTTGACGATGAATGCAACATCATTCCTCTTCAAGTTGTCATTCCTGACATAGTAGACTATATAATTGTCTTGTTCAAAATGGCCAGTACCAGTCCATTTCAGCTCACTAATGCCTAGGATATCAAGTTTATGCATTCCATTTCTTTTTTTGACCACTTACAATTTTCCTAGATTCATACTTCACGCATTCCATGTTCCAATTATTAATGGATATTTGCAGCTATTTCATCTCATTTTGAGTCATGCCACATCAGCAAATGAAGGTCCTGAAAGCTTGACTCCACCCACATCATTAAGATCAACTCTACTTTGAGGAGACAGCTCTTCCCCAGTCGTACTTTGAGTGCCTTCCAACCTGAGGGGCTAATCTTCTGGTGCTATATCAGACAATGTTCAGCTGCTATTCATAAGTTTTTCACCAATTAATTCTTTTCAGAAGTACACTGCCAGGTTCTTCTTCCTAGTCTGGTTTAGTCTGGAAGCTCAGCTGAAACCTGTCTGCCATAGGTGACCTTGCTGGTACCTGAATACTGGTGGCATAGCTTCCAGCACCATAGCATCACAGAAGCTCCCACAGTACAACAAACTGACAGACATGTGAGGGTGATAAAAATAATGGACCACATTTATTGAACATTACTACAGGTCAGGCACTCCTCTGAGCCCTTTGTATGTATTCCTTCCAATAACCATAAAAAAATAACCATAGCAGGGAAATATTATCTTTATCCCATTTTATAAGTGAAGAAACTGAGACACAGAGAGGTTAAGTCATTTGCCCACGTCACACAGCTATTAAGCGGTAGAGGCAGGATTTGAACAAAAGCAGGCTGACTCCAGAGTCCCTGTCATAACATTGCATACCAGACACTGTGGGAGGCAATCTATGTATCATAGTGAACAAAATAGATCCCTGCTCTCACGTAGCTTAAAGTTTACCAGAGGATTAAAAGAGTAAACAGATAAATGCACAAGGTCTGAAGGAAAAGTACAGAGTGCTATAAAAGAGTAGATCGAGGGGCCCTAAATAAGATTGAAGAGAGTAGGGGAAGCCCTACTGATGAGGTGACATTTAAACTGAGGATCAGCAGGTCAGTCAGGGGAGAAGTAGACCAAAGAAACCAAACCAGTAGCCATAGAGTTGATCCCAACTCTTGGCAACCCCATGTGTGCCAGAGTAGAAATGCGCTCCATAGAGTTTTCAAGGCTGTGATCTTTTGGAAGCAGATCACCAGGTCTTTCTTCCACAGCACCTCTTGGGTTTGAACTGCCAAACTTTCTATTAGTTGTTGAGCCCTTAACCATTTGCACCACCCAGGGACTCCAAGTGAGGAGTAGGGAGAACCTAGGCCAAGCAGAGGGAACAGCATGTGCAAGAGCCCTGAGACAGCAAGAACATGGGGGAAGGCCTAGTGAATGAAGGGAGTGTGGTATAAGATGAGGCCTCAAAGGGCTTCAAAGGCCCCAACATGAAGCTTGGAATTTATTCTAAATGCTTTGGAAGCCACTGATAGATATTAAATAGGATCGTGACAAGATTTGCTATATGTTTTTTAAAGTTTCATCTATCTACCCTGGGAGAGTGGCTTGGAGGAGGGACAGAATAGAAACCAAGAGTTAGAAAGCGATCACCACAGTCTAAGTATAGATGGTGTTACATTAAAGCTGAGAAAACAGAGTTTCAGAGAGGTTAAATAATTCGCCCAGGGTCACACAGCACACAGTTCTCAAAACTCGCAGCCAAGGTCTCCAACTCCAAAGTCTGCATCTCTTATAAAAAGAAAGAAGGAAGGAAGGAGTTAGAATATACAGGAGAAGAGATGCCTCATAGTTCGTACCTCTTGAAAGAAAGAAGTGCCGCTGTTCCTCCACAGATGTTTTGTATTTATAGATCTGAAACCAAATAATTTGACCATTAAAAGGGGTGGAGGAGGGAGAAGACAGGGGAAGATGGAGAGACAGAAAATGAGAGAAAGAAAAAGGGAAAAAATGAGAGAATGGCGCATACCCAGGGATTCTGAACTGACTTACTCCTCTGGCGGGAGGCCTTCCTGAGCCAGACAGCCGCACCCTTTCCTCAGCGCCTGAGGTGCAATTAGCCAGTTAAGAATCAAGGGGCCGAAGGCCAGAGGGTGGCCAAGTAGCAATTTGAGGCTGTGTGCGTGCTGCAGCAAACTGACTCCGCAGGAGTCCTGAGGCCGGCTGGCACGCTTCTCTGCAGAACGGCAAGCACCAGGGTGAGATTCTAAAACTTGGGGAGCCCTTGGGGTGCTGTGGCTCTGCTAATTGCTTGGCAGATGGGAATGGGAATAACAAAAGGGATTAATGAGTGCATCTCTCAAAAAGTAAGAAAAATCTCTGGCAGCATGTATGGTGTCCCCTTCTCCCAAATTCAGTCATGTTTACTGATTGATACACACAAACACTGAGCAAAACCTCAATTAACTGTAGCCCAGTCAGCCAGAAGCCTTCAATTACTGAGTTCACACAAAACCCTCTACAGGGAGGAGAAAAGGCAAATTCTTTAAAAATAATAATAATTTGTGTGAGAGATTTATCAAAAACATAATTTCCAGGGGCTCAAAGATTGCATTCAGCTAAAGGTACAACATAGAATCAGCCAGGATTACAACTGAAAGGATCCTAGAGATTTTTCTTGTACGACCACTTCGTTTTTAAGGCAAGGAACTGCAGTACTGGGAAAAGAAGTGACTTGTCCAAGATCACACAATTTCTTACCGGACAAAGGGAGAATAGAATCCAGGCCTCCTTATTTACAGCCCAGTGTTCCTTCCAAATACACTCCCTGTACTACTCCACTCCCACCTCCTGTCTGTCAGTCTGTCACATTGTAGTAGCTTGCATGTTGCTATGATGCTGGAAGCTATGTCACTGGTATTTCAAATACCAGTAGGGTCACCCATGGTGGATAGGTTTTAGTGGAACGTCCAGACTAAGACAGAGTAGGAAAAAAGGTCTGGAGATTTACTTCTGAAAATTAGCCAGTGAAAACCCTACGGGTCACAGAATATTGTACTAGACTTTGACTTGCTTACTTTGGAGGCATCATCAGGGGGGACCAATCGCTGCAGAAGGATACCATGTTTGGTAAAATGGAGGGCCAGTGAAGACAAGGGAAAACCTCAATGAGATGGATTGACACAATGGCTGCAACCATGGACTCAGATATATCAACGATCGTGAAGATGGCGCAGGACTGGGAGACATTCCATTCTGTTATATATAAATTTGAGCCAACTGTAAGGTAACTAACAACTACCATCACTCCACTCATGTCTGTATTTGACCCGTGTTGTTGTTGTTGTTGTTGTTGCTGGGTGCCTTTGAGTTGATTTTGACTCATAGCTACCCCACGTGACAGAGTAGAACTGCCCCATAGGGTTTTCTTGGCTGTAATCTTTAAGGGAGCAGACCACCAGGTCTCTGGGTGGGTTTGAACTGCTAAGTTTTTGGTTAGCAGCCAAGCATTTATCATCGTGCCTCCAGGGCTCTTTATTTGACCCACAGTCCTGTAAAACAATAAAAACTGACATCCATGCAGCTTCACACTGCACAAAGTGCTTTACTCTTATACGTTACCTCTGTTGATTTTCTCAGTTCTCCTGAGAGGTAGAGGGGGCCTCATAGAACAGAATTTTGTCCTCATTTGTCTTGGTGAGTGTTCTCTCTCCAGGGCCTAACATGTAGCCAGCCCTAGTAAATGGAAGTTGAATTAATAAAAAGCAGCAGACTTTGTTCAATTTTGTTCAGTACTAACTCTGTGACCGACACTGGAGCTGAGGGCTTGATGTGTGCGGTTTTCTCATTACTCCTCATCTAAACCTTTGAGGTGGGCCCTGTTATCCTCCTTTCACAGATGTCAAAACTAAGGCTTAGAGAAATTCTGTGATCTGCTGGGGTCACAGCTCTTCTCACAAGTGCCTGGTCAGGATTTAAACTCATACAGTCAGGCTCCAAAATCTATATTCTTTTTTTTTTTTTTTTTTTTGATAACTTATTATCTTATTTTGTTTTTGCTGTTGTTGGAAATACACACAGAACATAAGCCAATTCAACAATTTCGACATGTACAGTTCAGTGACATTGATTACATTCTTTAAGCTGTCCAACCATACTCACCCTCCTTTTCTGAATTGCTCCTCCCCCATTAACATGAACACACTGCCTCCTAAGCTTCTTATCTAATCTTTCAATTTGCTGTGGTCATTTTGAACCCACAAAAATAGCTCTTTCAGAGAGCACAATGCCTAGGGCAGGTATTCTTTACTAAGTCAGCTAAACTATCATTTGGTTTAAAGAAGACTTCAGGGAATATTTTTGGTTTAAAGTTTGAAGGTGACCTCAGGGCAATAGTTTCGGAGGGTTCATTCAGCCTCAATGGCTCCAGAAAGTCTGGATTCCATGTGAATTTGAAATTCTAGTCCCTGTTTTCTCCCTTTTGGTCAGAATTTTTCTATCGAGTCTTTGATCGAAACGATTAGCAATGGTAGCTGGGCACCATCCAGTTCCTCTGGTCTCATGGCAAACGAGGTGGTTGTTCATTGAGGCAATTAGCCACACATTTCGATTCCACCTCCTATTCCTGACTCTCCTTCTTTCTCTGTTTCTCCAGGCAAATAGAGACCAACTATGGTACCTTGGATGGCCACTTGCAAGCTTTTAAGACCACATAGGATCTACTTTCTTAATATTATACTATACTCTCTCCCTTTTGGACATATGAACAAGTGCCCATTTGACAAATGAGAACTAGAGAGCTGGAGGCACTTACCCAAGGTCACACAGCACGTAAGGCTTAATAAAAGTGAGGCCCCTGATTCTTCTCCAGCTCCAAGTCTAGTGTCCTTCCCTCTGTGCCAGGAAATCTACAAAATCTTAGCTTCTCAGTGAAGGAATTGGCCAAATTGCATACCATACAGTTGTTAAGGTAGGAGCACAGAATAATCTACTTTAGAAATGGGGATGGTAAATGCAATTTAAGGAGCACAGGTTCTGGAGTAGGACATGCCTGACTGAATCCTGGATACTTTGTATGGGTCTGGTTGACGTAGAGTTATTTAACCTCCCTACACTTCAGTTGGAAACCCTGGTGGCGTAGTGGTTAAGTGCTATAGCTGCTAACCCCAGGGTTGGCAGTTTGAATCCTCCAGGCACTCCTTGGAAACTCTATGGGGTCATTCTACTCTGTCCTACAGGGTCACTGTGAGTCGGAATCAACTCTACAGCACTGGGTTTGGTTTTGGTTTTTGGACACTTCAGTTATTCCATTAATATAGTGGGACAGTACTACCCCTCTCAAAGAATTGTGGAATAACTGGGCATTTGCTGGCTGCTACTCATATAGCTAATGTAGCCCCCGCACAGACACACATACATACACACACCACACAGAAACACATGCAGACACTCACCATTATCTGAGACTCAGTATAGCATGGTGTTTATCAGCATTAACATGGCACTACCACTTTCCAGGTGGGTGGCCCTGAGCATTTACTTAAGGTCTTTGTACTTTAAATTTTCTTCTCTATAATTTGTTTTTATTAATTGCTGCTAACTCCAACTAATGGTGACCTCATGTACAACAGAATGAAACATTGTCCAGTCCTAAGGTATCTTCACAATCATTGGCATGCTAAAGTCTGTTGTTGTGGCCACTGTGTATTTTTTTTTTTTATTAACTTTTATTGAGCTTCAAGTGAACGTTTACAAATCAAGTCAGACTGTCACATATAAGTTTATATACACCTTACTCCGTACTCCCACTTGCTCTCCCCCTAATGAGTCAGCCCTTCCAGTCTCTCCTTTCGTGACAATTTTGCCAGCTTCCAACTCTCTCTATCTTCCCATCCCCCCTCCAGACAGGAGATGCCAACACAGTCTCAAGTGTCCACCTGATATAATTAGCTCGCTCTTCATCAGCATCTCTCTCCTACCCACTGTCCAGTCCCTTTCATGTCTGATGAGTTGTCTTCAGGGATGGTTCCTGTCCTGTGCCAACAGAAGGTTTGGGGACCATCACCGCCGGGATTCCTCTAGTCTCAGTCAGACCATTAAGTATGGTCTTTATATGAGAATTTGGAGTCTGCATCCCACTGATCTCCTGCTCCCTCAGGGGTTCTCTGTTGTGCTCCCTGTCAGGGCAGTCATCGATTGTGGCTGGGCACCAACTAGTTCTTCTGGTCTCAGGATGATGTAGGTCTCTGGTTCATGTGGCCCTTTCTGTCTCTTGGGCTCATAGTTATCGTGTGACCTTGGTGTTCTTCATTCTCCTTTGATCCAGGTGGGTTGAGACCAACTGATGCATCTTAGATGGCCGCTTGTTAGCATTTAAGACCCCAGACCACTGTGTATTTTGAATGCCTTTCACCTAGGGGACTCATCTTCCAGCATAACATCAGACAATATTCTGTGATCCATAAAGTTTTCGTTGGCTAATTTTCCTAAGTAGATCACCAGACCTTGCTTCCTAGTCTGTCTTAGTCTGGAAGCTTTGCTGAAGCCTATCTACCAGGGGTGGCCCTGTTGGTATTTGAAATACTGGTGGCATAGCTTCCAGTGTCATAGAACATGTAAGCCATCACACTACGACAAACTGACAGACAGGTGGTGGTGTCTATAAGTAGGGATAACAATAAAACCTGCCTGCTGCTACTGTTGTGAGGTCTAAATGAGTTGTTAAATGTGAAGCACTTAGAACAGTGACTGACACATGTTAGAAATCTACATTAGAATATTCCGTTCATGTAGATAGAAGCTTTGGTTTGATACCTAGGGAAGAAAAGGGAAGCTTCTTGGAAGTGTTGGGGATGGGGACGAGAACAGAGGAGAATATGGAGAAGCTAGAAGATGTCCTTCACACTCCAGGACTGTTGGTCTGGCTGGGTACCCAGTGGGAAGAAGAAATGGAGGTAGAAGCTGATAAAGACTTAGTGAGATGCTGGGCCAAGTGGAGCAGCTTTGGGGGTCCAGCAGCGAAGTGTAGTATAGAGTTGTGCAGAAGGTCCTGGCCCCTGGCTCTGCAAAAATAACCAAGCTGTCTTCCGGGAACAGGCGGAAGAAGACCTGACACAAAGGTGACAATACCAGTAAAAAGGAGGGAGGAATTTCCTAAGAGCTGAGAAGGCACTGACCAAGGAAAAGGGGAGGTGGAGCAGAAGAGAGGTTATAGGTAATGCTTCCTGGTGACGGTACCCAGTGGCCTAGGCTGGAAGCTTCCAGAGTTGATTTGGAACTCAAGGTGGGGAGCTGCTCCTGAAGCTGCGGGCAGAGAGGGTATTGAGGTGTTAGATATTTGGGCTGTGGTTGTGAAAACTGAGAAAATGCACATAAAAGTGATTATCTGTGTGCCTGACAGAGCATGTTGTTGTTGTTGCTGTCGTTGTTGTTATTGCCAGTTGCCACTGAGTCAGCTCCAACTCATGGTGACCTTCTGTATGATAGATCGAAACATTGCCCAGTCTTGTGCCGTCTTCACGATCATTGCTATGTTTGAGTCCATTGTTGTGGTTATTGTGTCAGTTCATCTCATGAGGTTTCCCTAGTTTGCACTGACCGTCTGCTTTATCAAATATGATGTCCTTTTCCAGTGCTCCATAAATTACAGGAAAACCAGAAATTTTCTCCAAGGAGGAATGAAAGAATTTCAGATTAACCTGAATTATGCAAAAAAGTTAGTCATTTACTCTGGGTAACTGAGGTTGTCCTATAAATATGAGAGAGAGGTTTTCATTCATTTGGGGGGAAATCAAGGAAGATATAACATTATTTTCTGTAGCCTGAGTTGACACACTGAACATTTTCAAGCACGAGAAAAGCTAGAATTCAGCAAGGGCATTTTGACAGCACTGAAATTTATGTCTGGCTGGGATGAGATAGTACCCCACATTTTTAAACAGTTTTGGTCAGAGGAGAAAAATGTACAATTGGTCCCTAGCTAATGAGGCCTGATCTTCCTTTTATGGCACTCTAGTATGCAATTAAGGTTGGTTTCGTGTAAACTGCCAGCACACTCAGACTTTTAACAGCCTTATGTATGTCAGAATGGAAAATAAATAGTCTCCTGTTTGGGCTTTATACGGGGAAATTATTGAGATAAACAGCTTGGCCCTGACAGGTGTGACTTTTTCAGGCTTAATGTGATGGATTTGCCAATGGCAGCTGAAGCTGATAGCACCAAACTGTTGATGGAAGAAAAACATGGTGAAGGTTCTGACAGTTGTATAAATGCCAGGGCCAGGCAGGGCCTGACTTTTGACTGTGAGCTATTCAGATTTTCAATGTTTGGGAGTATGGAAGGAACTAGAACAGAGAGAACAAGAAGAAACTTGTTCTGGAGAGTGAACAGGATCATAGAGTTCCATAGGAATTTAGAGATGGTGACAGTGGGGCCTAGAAAGGTTTAGTGGCTACCTAACCCTTCATAATTGGAGCCCAGGTCTCCTGACCCTGTGCTATTTCCACCATCCCAAGCTGCTTCTAAGTACTCAGCTGAATCATAACCTGTTGGATTCAGGCTTGGAGACATGGGCTGGGTCCTGGTTTTGCCACTATCTTCCTGCGTCCAGTTCCCCTCCTTCAGTTACCTCCCCTGTAATCCATATTCTTCACCATTACAGAGTTTCCTAAAGTGCAGGTCTGAGCACGTATCACAGCCTAAGCCCCACTTACAAGCCTTCAAGGACTCCCCCTGTAATCAGGATAATTTTCTTAACATGGCTTATAGCACCTCCTCCAGCTTCCTAATCCCCAGTTCCCTCCCACCCGAACTTTATACCCCAGTCATTCTGACCTATTTGCTGTTTCCCTAAGTATAAGTTAGGAGCACTGGTGGTACAGTGGTTAAGCACTCAGCTTAACCCACCAGCCACTCTGCAGAAGAAAGATGTGACAGTCTGCTTCCTTCAATATTACAGCCTTAGAAACCTCATGGGACAGTTCTACTCTGTCCTATACGGTCGCTATGAGTCATAATTGGCCCAACAGCAATGGGTAAATGTAATTTGCCTGAAAAAATATGAGAGGTCCAGTCAAATGTAAATTTCAGGTGCCATTGCCGCAGAGTCAATTTTAATTCATAGCGACTCTGTAGGACAGAGTAGAGCTGTCCCATAGGGTTTCCAAGGCTGTAGTCTTTACGGAAGCAGATGGCCACATCTTTCTCCCACAGAGTAGCCGGTAGGTTTGAGCCACTGGCCTTTCAGTTAGCAGCCGAGTACTTAAACACTGCGCCAACACAGCTCCTTAAATTTTGGATAATGAATTTTTTTTTTTTTTTTTTGAAGTATATGTATATCCCATGCAATATTTGGGGCATGTTGTTTTTGTTAGCTGCCACTGAGTTAGCCCCCGACTCAGGACAACCCCATCACAACGGAACAAAATGCTGCCTGGTCCTGTGCCATTCTCATGATGGGTTGTGGACTGGACCACTGTGATTCATACGGCTTTCACTGGATTTTTGAAAGTAGATTTCCAGGCCTGTCTTCCTAATCTGTCTTTGTCTGGAAGCTCCGCTGAAACCTGTTCAGCATCACAGCAGCACACAAGCCTCCACTGACCGGTGGGTGCTGGCTGTGCGTGAGGTGTAGTTCACGGGGAACCCAACCCAGGTCCTCTGCACGGAAGGTGCGAATTCTACCACTGAACCACCACTGCCTCATCTGGGACACAAAAATCCCACCAAACCCATTGCTGTCGAGTCGATTCCGACTCATAGCAACCCTATAGGACAGGGTAGAACTGCCCTATAGAATTTCCAAGGAGCACCTGGTGGATTCAAACTCCCAACCTTTTGGTTAGCAGCCACAGCACTTAACCACTGTGCCACCAGGGTACTTATCCTAGAATATTATTATTTGTTTACCTGAAATTTGAATTTAACTGGAAGTTCTGTATTTTTTTACGTGCTAAAAACCCTACTTAAATGGGCACTTCTTTACCTCATGGAAACTCTGGTAGCATAGTGGTTAAGTGCTACGGCTGCTAACCAAAGGGTCAGCAGTTCAAATCCACCAGGTGCTCCTTGGAAACTCTATGGGGCAGTTCTTCTCTGTCCTATAGGGCCACTATGAGTCAGAATCAACTCGATGGCACTGGGTTTGGTTTTTTGGCTTTTCCTCACCTCTAAGCCTTCTAAACATGTGCCATCCTGTGGCTGGAATGCCTAGGCTTTTCTCCGTCATTGATTGGCTAACTCATTGAGTCAGGGATAGCTAGCAATCTACCATAGCTTCATGCTAACCCTCTATAGTGTAAAGTTATTCCTGGGACATGCCAGTGACTATATCCCCAAGCCCATCTTTCATCCAGGTCAGGCCATGTAACTAGATCTTACCAATAGAAGGTAAACAGAAGTGATGAGTTTCCCTTCTGGAACAACATGGTTTAAATCAGTTATACCCTTTTGTCATGGATTGAATTATGTTCTCCCCAAAATGTGTATATTAGCTTGGTTAGGCCATGATTCCCAGTATTGTGTGGTCATCCTCCAGATTGTGATTGTAATTTTACGTTGAGAGGATTAGGGTGGGATTGTAACACCACCCTTACTCAGGTCACCTCCTGATCCAAGGCAAAGGGAGCTTCCCTGGGGTGTGGCCTGCACAAGGGAAGCAACCAGAGAGTTGGGGACCTCATACTACCAAGAAAGCAGCACCAGGAGCACAGCACGTCTTTGGACATGGGATCCCTGTGCCTGAGAAGCTCCTTGACCAGGGGTAGATTGAAGATAAGGACCTTCCTCCAAAGCCAACAGAGAGAGAAAAGCCCTCCCCTGGAGCTGATGCCCTGAATTTGGACTTGTAGCCTACTAGGCTGTGAGAAAATGAATTTCTCTTTGTTAAAGCCATCCACTTGTGGTATTACTGTTATGGTAGCACTAGATGACTAAGACACCTCTCCCCTCTATTTGTCTTCTGCCAACTGAAGGTAAAGAACTCCAAAATCCTAGGGAATGATGGAGATACAAGATGGAATGAGTCTAGGTCCCTATATCACTACATGGAAGACCACCCACGGACCATTCACATTGGCTGTGTTGTGAATAAGAAGTAAACTTCTATCACATTTTCACGGAAACATGGTCGTCTGTTTGTTACAGCAGCTAGCATTACCTTAGCTACAACACCCGTTCTTCAGGTCTTAGCTTTGCTATCCCCTTCTTAGGGAGGGTTCCCCAAATTGGGTCAGCACTCCCTCTTATGTGCTCCTATAACATCTCCATTTTTACTCTTTCAAAAGATCTATCATACTGTATTGTAATTGATGCTTTGCTTTTCCATATCTTCTTTCCTACTGGATAAAATGTATTTTGAAGATAGGGAATATGACTGCCTTATCCACAGTTACACCTGCAAAGCATAGCATTTGCTGAATGAATGAATGAGTGGAGTCTCTTTGATTCTTTGAATCTGTATCCTTTATTTAAAATTAAGGCATTATGAGTTTTAAGACCCTTCCAAATCTATCATCTAAATTCAGAAGTCTATGACTATATAACTAAAGTAGAAACCTGTTGTTTTTGTCTTCCCAGAATCACCTTTTCCTTTGGGAAATTTGCCTATTCCTTCCATTCCATGTGGTTCTGATGGATTGGCAATCACAGAGATTCATGCCACCCCATCCACTATCACCACCACTGGAGTGGGCAGGAGACCTAGGCTGGACTACAGTTCTCCACCCTCCTAACAACAGTGATTGGTCTGGAACAGAAACAAGACCTAATCCAAATTGTTCACCGAATTTATATATGTATGTTGAAAAAGAGAAATCCATTTTATACATTGGGGTTCCTGTTCTACAAGAATGCAAATATGGACCTCTTAGTGTTAATCTGACTTATTATTAGAGAGGAAGAATGTCCACAAAATAAAGCTAACATGCAAAGGAAATCCGAGTCAAGAGGTGAAGAGAAAATAGATCCCAAATAAAATTTTCTAAGTTCCTGGATGTAGCAATGCCTGATGCCGGCCTCCTTGGAACATCCCAGATATATGAGCCTATAAAGCTAAATTTTGGTTTCTTCAGCTTATATCCAAAAAAGTCCCAATTAATGCAAAAACAGTAGGCTTTGCAAGTTTAAAATAAAGTATGCTCAGAGCTACATACTGCCTTGCATGTGTTGTGATTGTTATTAAAAAAAAAAAAAAATTTTTTTTTTTGTTATTAGATGTCATCAATTCCAACTCATGGCGACCCCAAGTGTGCAAAGTAAAACTGCCCCACAGGGTTTTCTAGATCTCCAGGTCTTTCTCCTGTGGAGCCACTGGGTGAGCTTGAACCACCAACTTCTCAGAAGCCAAGTGCTTAATGGTTGCATGTAATAACTTTATTCATTTAAGATGTGATAAAAATAGGTAAAATGGGTGTCTTAATATTTAACACAAAACATGTGCCCAGACTATTGTCTATAAAAGTAAATGAACTTAGAAATATCTTTCAAATTCAGTTTTGTTTCACAAGAGCAAACCTAGAGGACAGTTAAGTAATACGCTTTTAAAGATCGAGAGAGCCCTTGTCAGTAGGCGCTTGCCCTTTTCTTATTTTTACACAGTATAGCTAGCAAGATGGCATTTTTAAACAAAAGTTTACTTATGATTTGCTGTAGGAAAACCAAGGTGGGGTGGCTTCCAGGCTTATGAAAATGCTTCCACTGCCAACTATGTGCTACCCCCTGCCCCTGGCATAGCCAACTGAGCCAGGAGTAGAAATATCTTAACCCAAACTGGGACAGTCTGTGTATCTGGAGTCTGAACCTTGAACAGAGTGACACAGCCTGGAAATCAGGTCACTGGGTCACAGTAAAACCAGGAGATTTTGTGGCACAATGGTTAAGAGCTCAGCTGCTAACCAAAAAAGTCAGCAGCTGGAACCTGCCAGTGGCTCCACAGTAGAAATATGTGGCAGTCTGCTTGCACAAAGATTACAGTCTTGGAAACCCTATGGAGCAGCTCTACTCTGTCCTATAGGGTCCGTGTGAGTCAAAATCAACTCAACATCAACGGGTTTGATTGGTTTGGGGTCACAGTAAAAGCCTACCCTAGGGAGAAGGGCTGTAAACCTCTGCTCTGCATTTCTGGGGGTATGCTGGTTTCTGCCTTTCTCACCCTTGATTGTCTATTTATTCCTCCCAAGGTATTTTTCCAGGTTGTTTTTCTTCAGTTAGACAGCATCAGGGTTTTTTTGCTGACAGTTAAAGAACTTTCACTAATTCACATGGGATGAAAGAAGAGCCTATCTGACTTAGTTACCTAGTGCTAAACCAAATCGAAACCATTGCTGTTGAGTCAATTCTGACTCATAGTGACCCTATAGGACAGAGTAGAACCGCCCTATAGGACTTCCAAGGAGCAGCTGTGAATTGGAACTGCCAACCTTTTGATCAGCAGCCTGTTAACCACTGCACCACCAGGGCATCTAGTGCTACTATAGCTCAAATACCACAAGTAGGTGGCTATAAAGAATAGAAGTACATTTCCTCACAGTTCTGGGGGCTAGAAGTCTTAATTCAGAGCATGGGCTCTGGGAAAGGTCCTTCTTTGTCTCTTTCACCTTCTGGTAACTGTCAGCAATCCTTGGCATTTCTGGGTTTATAGATTCATCTGCCTCCATCTTCACATGGTGTCCCCCCGTTTGTGTCTCTGTGTCTATTCTGCCCTTTTTATAAGACACCATTCAGAAGTGATTAGGTTTAAGACCCACCCTGCTCCATCATGACCTCATTAACATCACAAAAGAAAGCCACTATTTCTAAACCAAAACCCAAAACCCACTGCCGTCGAGTCAATTTTGACTCATAGCGACACTACAGGACAGAGTAGAACTGCCCCATAGGGTTTCCAAGGAGCGCCTGGTGGATTTGAACTGCCCACCTTTTGATTAGCAGCCGTAGCGCTTAACCACTACGCCACCAGGGTTTCCACTATTTCTAAACAAGGTCCTATTTATAGGTGCAGGGGTTAGGACTTCAACATAGCTTTTTGGGGCATGCAAATCAACCTATAACAATATCAGATATCACTGCTTCTGGGGTCCACCAGGCCCACCTCCTAGTATTCTCCCACCTGGTGTGCTCCCCTCTGCCCTCCAGCCATGTTAAGGGTCAGCCCACTTTCCACCATCATCAGTGTCCTGAAGTCCAAGCTCCTGACTCCCCTTAAAAATCTCAAGAGTTGCAACTATTTTACATTGTCATGCAGAATAGTCCCGCTATTCTGCTGAGCTTCTCCCTGTCTCAGATTTCTCCACTTTAGAACAGAATTTTGACTTGACCTTTGCCTATCCCCACATTTTGTGTTCTTGGAAAAATAAAATGACAGCCTTACTCCAAAGATGAATTGTGCTTCTATCCTTACATGGAAAATAGCCATTAGCAACTTTAAGATATAAGTATGTTTCTGCTTCTAGTCTAAAAGATTTCAGAAACATTGGTAATCAGACTCACAGTACCCCTTTGCATGGAAAAATCCACTTGTACCCCTTTTTTTGAACACTGGGTTGCAGAGAGAGAGGCACATGTGGGCTTCTGGATTCCTAATTTTCTTGCAAAGTTGTTTGCCCCCTTGAGCATTTGGAACCTCCTTTGATATTTCCGGCTTCTTCCACAGGCCGCATGACACTACACATCACCGTGATCTTCTACGTCTTTCTAAACTGCGCCTGTAATTCGGAGCCAAAGAGAATAATCCGGAGTGGAAATGCTTCTCTCTGTCTCCAGACTCCTTCTAGGCATCTGGTGTTCCTCACGGAGCTGAGGTGGACAGGCCGCGTGGCGACAGGCAAATACGAAACAGGCCTCCATTCGGGTGGTCTTACGCTGTTCTTTGTCCGTTGTAGGCCGAGGAGCAAAACAGCAAGCAATAACAGCTGTCCAGCCAGGAGGCCAGAACATCTCCAGTAGAGAGCGTGACAATGCAGTCTTCGCTGAGGGCTGCCAGCACGCCAAGCTTCTTCCCACAGCATCACCCAAGGAGGAAGGACTGTCTTTCTTCACTGAGTAGGTCACATTGAGTTGGCCAACAAAAACCACTTGAAGACTGTATCCACTCTTGATGGATAGTCATCCCAGCTAAAGGCCTAATCAATCTGCAAATGGGGAATCTCTCTTCAGTGTTCTGGGGTTTGGAAAAGAAAATGAAGGACAAACTGGCTGTCAGGGTACACCATAGAGCCAGAGTGTATAAGAGGTAGAAGTGAAAGCTTCTCTGCTTTACTGTTTGGCAATCACTTCATCTTTTGGGTCACTTTCCTCAACTTTTAATTGAGGGGGTTGAGCTAGATCCTGAAATCATAGAATATTGTGAGAAATGAGTGGGCATCTAATCTGATCCTCTTGTACCACAGATGAACAAACCAAGGCTGATCCACTTATTTGACATACATTTACACTACACTCTGGTGGTGTAGCAGTTAAGTGCCACTGCTGCTAACCAAAAGGTAGGCAGTTGAAATCCACCAGGTGCTCCTTGGAAATTCTATGGGGCAGTTCTACTCTGTCCTACAGGGTCACTATGAGTCGGAATTGCCTCAATGGCAACAGGTTTGGTTTTTTGGTTTTTGGTATGTCCAGCAGGAAGTCTCCTGGGTGCCAAATGGTTAAGCGCTCAACCACTAATCAAAGGTGCCTGGAAAGAAAGGCTTGGCAATCTGCTTCCAAAAGGTCACAGCCTTGAAACCCCTATGGAGAGCAGCTGTACTCTGCAATAAATGGGACTTCCATGAATTGAATCAATTCGTCTGCATCTGGCTTGGTTTTTTTTTTTTTTTTTTTGATAGGTCAGGCAAAACGCTAGGCGCTAGGGGTAAAATGACAAGCAATAGCATATACAGCCCCTTACCTCAAGGAGCTTACAGTGCAGTGGGACAGAGGGAGAGACACTGAGTGAAAAACCACAAGTCTGAATATTTAATGCAAACTAATCTTTAATCAGCTAAAAAAAAAAAATTTTTTTTTTTTAATCAGCTAAGTGAAGACATGGATACAGTGTACTAAGAACATTTTTCAGGAAGGCCTGACCTAGTCAAGGCAGCTCTGTAGGGAAGTCATCTCAGAGTTAAGACCTGAAGGAAAGGTGGGCTTTCACTAGATGAAGGGGGCTGGTAAGTGGGGAGAGGCAGGAAGAAAGAGAAACATACGCGAAGGCTCTGAGGCAGGAGAGAGCAGGGGGCTTTTTGTGGTTCTGGTGGTGGGGGATTGATCACAGAGAGAGGAAAACAGACGGAGATATGTAGACAGTAAAAAGAAAGAAAACCCTCAGGACTCTTATCATTTAGAGATATATACTGAAATATTTACTTCAAAAAAATACAAAAGGCCAGGTGGGAGTATAGATTAAACAAGATTTGTCATGTTTTAATAATTGTTCAGGCTAAGTATATCAGGTTTATTATTCTGTTTTTTGTGTATATAAATATATATATATATATTTTTAGGTAAAATGTGCACACAGTGAAATACAGATCTTAAGAGTATTTTGACAAAAACACATGCCCATACCCCGTTTCACATAGAACATATCCATCTCCCCAGAATGTTTTCTCTTTGCCCTTCCTAACCAACACCAGTCCCCCAGCCCCCATCAGGGCAACTATTGTTGTGATTTCCATCATCATATATTAGTGTTTGCCTATTCAAAAATGTCATACAGATGGAATCATACAGCCTGTTCTCTTCTGTGTCACTCTCCTTTCACTCAGTGTAATGACTTCGAGATTCACCTATGCTGTTACATCTATCAGTAATTCATTCCTTATTATTGTCGAGCAGTACTCCATTGTGTGACTATACTAACCCCCCCCCCCAAAAAACGGGGTTAGTATATTCACATGTTTAATTATTCTCCTATTGATAGACAAACATATGGGTTTTCCACTCTATTTTAGCTATTATGAATAAAGCTGCTATGGAATATACTGTACAAGTTTTTCAAGTACATATGTTTTAATTTCTCTCAGTTGGAATTTCTGGGTAATAGAGGTGTATTTAATTTTATAAGAAACTGCCAAACAGTTTTCCAAAGTGGAGATGCATTTTCACACACTCACCAGCAGTACATGAGAGTTCCGGTTGCTCTACATGCTCACCAACATTTTTGTATGTGTGTTTCCTGTCTTTTTTGTGTGCTTGTTTCTTTTTTGTTTTGTTTTGTTTCTGATTTTTGAGGGGAGAAGGAATTTAGTCAGGTTTTTTGATGTTAGATATTCATTTGCCTGGTGACTAATAATGTTGAACACCTTTCCATATGCCTGTTGACTATATATGAGACTGGCACAAGACCAGGCAGTATTTTGTTCTGTTGTACATAGGGTAGCTATGAGTTGGAACCAACTCAATGACACCTAATAACAAGGCAACAACATTGGCCATATAAGGAGCCCTGGTGGTGCAGTGGTTAAATCACTCAGCTGCTAACCAAAAAGTAAATTGTTCAAACACACCAGCCATTCTGTGGGAGAAAGATGTGGCAGTCTGATGCAGTAAAGATTACGGCCTTGGAAACCCTATGGGACTGTTCTACTCTGTCCTATAAGGTTGCTATGATTGGGAATCGACTCAATGGCAATGGATGGGAATTAAGATGAGAGTGGTCTGGGCATATTTAAGTGACAGTGGAAATGATCCAGTGAGGAAGGAGAGATTGAATACGCAGGTGATCCACAATGTACAGTTCCTGAGGATGGTGGAAGGGTGGGGATGCAGGACACAGGTGGAAGGGGTGGCCTCTAGCGTAACAGGAGAAAGGCAGAGAATGTGAGGGCTTTCTCTTGTCATGGCCTCTACTGTTGTAGTTAAATAGATACTGACGTTGTCTGGGGAGAGTAAAAGGAGAAATGGGCATGAGGAGCCGCCAAAAGGTTCAGGAGAGTGAAGAAAATAAAAAAAAATAAAAAAAAAAATGGATGAGCCGATGTATTAGGATTACTAGGGGAAGTGTAGAGACACGTTTGTGGTTATCTGCCATGAATTCACAGTAATGCCATCCTGCCTTGTGTGTGTGTGTGGTTTGTTTTTTTTTTTTGAGCTTTGCACACAGTCACTTAAATTCTGGCATAAAGAAACCACATGTTTGGGTTCATTCAGGGTCTGGGTGAGATAGATATATGGGTGAGATGAAAAGCAGAGGGGCAAAAATGTTACATAAACAATGAGCTAAAGCTTGGGTTGTGTATTAAAAAGGAATTCCATTTGGCTGTGAGTAAAAGAAGCCAGAAACAATGGGGTTAAGCAAGCGAGATGGGAACAGTGATGGTTCAGTGGTAGGATTCTTGCCTTCCATGCAGGAAATTCAGGTTCAATTCCCAGCCAGTGTACTCCATTCACAGCCATCACTTGTCGCTATGATGCTGTACAGGTATCAGCTGAGCTTCCACACTAAGACAAACTGGAAAGAAAGACCTGCCGATCTACTTCCAAAAGATCAGCCACTGAAAACCCTATGGAGCACAGTTCTATTCTGACACATGGCGCTGCCATGAGTCGGAGCCGACTCCACTGTAACTGGTTTGTACTAGTAGCTGACTCAAGAGGCTTTCCAAAAATGCTCCTCTAAACAACCCTAACTCTACCCTGGTTCCCTCACTCAACCCTTTACAGATTTCCCTAACAGCCCCTGAAGACTTGTTGCAATCCTCCTTTCTTTATTATAGGTCATTCGCTTTAGACCTGTGTGTCCAATACGGTAGTGACTAGCCACATTGTTGTTAGTCGCCACTGAACTGATGCTGACTCATGGCGACCCTACGTGTGCAGAGTAGAACTGCTTCATAGGGTTTTCAAGGCTCTGAACTTTCGGAGGCAGATCACCAAGCCTGTCTTTCGGGGCAACTCTGGGTGAGTTCAAACCTTCAATCTTCAGGCTAGTAGTCAAGCGCTTAACCGTTCGTGCCACCCAGGGGGTCCACTAGCCACCTGGGATTAATTAAATTACCGTTTTAAAAAATAGAGTAAATTAAAAATACAGTTCTTCTGTTGCTCTAGCCACTTTTCAAATAATAGCTCCTCATAGGTAGTAGCTACTATATTGGACAGCGAGAATATAGAATATTTCCATTATCATAGAAAGTTCTGAGCTATGAGAGGCCAGGGATGCGACCCTGTTCACAATTGTGAGTATCTGATAGCCAGCAGGCTCTCGTTGAACAAGTGAGGGATTAATGATTCAATCCATTAAACCTAAGCAAATTGAGGTTAAGTTGGAAAGGCTTTTAGCAGGAGCTGACTTTTCAGCCAACTCCCAAAGGTAATTATGTAAATGGGTGGGTCAAGAGAAGGGGAGAACATTCCGGATGGGAAAAAGACATTGATTTAGTGAGAAATGTGAAGGAAATTGGCACCATCAAGCCATTGTTCTCAAGTTCTTTTTCACAGCTAATTAAAAATCATCCTAGGCAGCATTTTCTTATCACACTTCCTCCACCGTGCGGGCACCCTGATTTGGTATTGTAAGATTTGCTGTGACTAATTGGACTCTTGGCCTATCAAGTCAGGCAATTTTTAATTTACTTTATTTCATTTTGCTTCCTTATTAATTTTTGATTGGAGATGAAAGTATACATCCCAAAGAAATACAAGAAGTTTTCCAAGACACTTTCAACCCAAATGCCCACTAATTCAAATGTTCATATAATCATCACCAAAATGGGAGTGTCCTAAATGGCCTGGGGGTTGTGGGGAGGGGACAGCTCAACTCTGCACAGGAACTTTCGTCAATCCCCAGCAAGAGAGTCCCAGGCAGTTACTAAAAAAGAATACATTGCTGTGGAGTCGATTCCGACTCATAGCAACCGTAGAGGACAGAGCAGAACTGCCCCATAGAGTTTCCAAGGAGCAGCTGATAGATTCTAACTGTCAACCTTTTAGTTAGCTGCTGAGCTCCTAACCAGTGCGCCACCAGGCATTACTACCGGAGGCTTAAAAACACAAAGATTTGGTCACAAATGAGTTCCAAGAATCATCTTTTGTTTCTCAAGCTTAAAATTAACCCAGACTACATGGAATCGAATCCCAGCTCCACCACTTACTATGTGACCTTGGACAAGTTTTTTGACATTTCTGAACCTCAGTTTCCTCTTCTATAAAATGTGGACAATAGAGATGTTAGGAATATTAAACTAATGTATGTAAGGAGTCCCTGGGTGGCACAAACAGTTATGCACTCAACTGCTAACCAAAAGGTTGGCAATTCAAATTCACTCAGAGGCACCTTGGAAGAAAGGCCTGGTGATGTACTTCCAAAAAATCAGCCATTAAAAACCCTATGGAGCAGAGTTCTACTCTGATTCACATGGGGTCACCATGAGTCAGAATCAATGGCAATTTGTTTCATTTTAATGTATATAAAGTGCTGAGTGCAGTGTCAAGTATATAAAAACAAAACCCATTGTCACCAAGTTCCAACTCATAGTGACCCTATAGGACAGAGTACAACTGCCCTATAAAATCTCTAAGGCTATACTCTTTACTAAAGCAGGCTGCCTAATCCTTTTCCCACAGAGCAACTGGTGTGTTCAAACCTCTGACCTTTTGGCTAAGAGTCAAGCTCTTAACCACTGCACCATCAGGGCTCCTTGTCAGATACATAGTAAGCACTATATAAAACCAAAAAAACCAAACCCAGTGCCATCGAGTTGATTCCAACTCCTAGTGACCCTGTAGGACAGAGTAGAACTGCCCCATAGAGTTTCCAAGGAGCGCCTGGCGGATTTGAACTGCCGACCTTTTGGTTAGCAGCCGTAGCACTTAACCACTATGCCACCAGGGTTTCCAAGCACTATATAGGAGTTTATTAAATACATTAACAATAAATAACGATATTTCCAAATACATTTATGTAATTAACTAGTGTTATTAAGGATGAAAGTAATAACTATAATATTTATTAAAATAACTATCATTTATTGTGTGCCTACTTAATACCAATCATTACTACAACCAAGAAGTACCCCCATTACCCAAATCTTCACTTTACTACCACCCTAGTTTAAACCACCATAACTCCATGCCTGGACTAGTGCAGTAGTCTCTCATCTGGGTCCCTGGTGTTCTCTCTGACCTCCCTGTGATTCATTCTCCACACAGTATCCAGGGGTTTCTTTTTAAATGGTAAATCAGATCCCTTCATCTACCTGTCCAAAACCCTTCCGTGCCCCCATCTAACAGAGTGGCAGAGCAGGGATTCAAATTTGGCATCGGTAGGAATTTCTTAGATGTTCACTGTAGCCAAAGTGCCCTGCATCTTGTGCTTCCATTGTCCCTTCAACAGGGTGCTGACATTGTGCCACCCAAAGACTAAATCTGTCCCTCAGGTCGGTGGTGGATCTGGGCTATGAGCTACATCTGTCTGAATCCACACCCAGGCTCCTAATCACAGCGATGCATGGCCTGTAATCACTGTACATAGTGATATAGGGTGTGAAGACCTCACAGCACAGGTACCCTCACAGCACAGGTGCCCTCAGCCCATTCCCAGACGGTGAAGCCTTGCACGGGTCAATGTTAATCTCTTAGTTGTCTTGCCCCTTCAACATACCTTTCACAGAGAGAAGAAAGCAGGCAGGGTGTTCTTTCCTGGTCACCGTCCTGTTCCTCAGAGTGGCAATGAGGTTCAGTTCCCATAGAGCTCTTCTGCTGGCTGTTCTGCCCACCCCTTGCCCCCAGTCCTGTTCTTGTTTCACATTCTCACTGCCTTGCCTTGGTACTCCTCCCTCAGAGCGTTCTTCACCTCAGCACTAAGGAAATGCCGCGCCATGCTGACACCTATCTGAGATATCTAACATTCTGTGTTTAGCAACATACCAGGAGGAACTCTGAGATATGGACACACACTGATTCTGTGTTTATACTGTCCTTGCACACAGACCAACTTGAGAATTAAACCATTCCAACTGCCAGGGCACATTTTCAGCCGTCTTGATATTCACCGAACATTAAACGGTAATCAACTTCTCAGGCTGATATTCTGTACTCTTCATTCCTGAATAATACCAATAACTTAATTCCACTATACATATGGTGACACATGTATTTAATTTTATATTTAAATATTTTTAGATGCATATATAGTTCTATAACATTGTGTATATCATGTCTACATGTCTACGCCCCTAGCTTCAGTTACTAGCTAAATGCTGACAACTCCCACATTTATATCTCTATTCCAGACATCTGCCCTAAGTTCCAGACCCATATATCCAGCAGCCCACTCAACAGCCCCATTTTCATGTCTCAAGACACACAAACTCCACAAGTCCAGAGCTAACTCATGCTTTCTCTTCTGGAGCCTGCTCATCCTCCCACGCTTCCTATCGCAGTAAACGACAGTGACGTCCAACCAGTCGTTCAAGTCAAAAACCTACAAGTCAAGACAGATATTGCCCCTTGCCTCTCAGAGCTCATAGCCATAAACCACACCAGTGCAGAGGTGAAACAAGGGGTGGTTAGAGAAGGGCATTTGCACCCAGGCACAAGTCCAAGGGGGCCCCAGAAGAGGCTGCCCAGCAAAGAATCGCCCTCCCCTTTTGACAAGGCTGGCTGGGGTAGGGAGTGGCACAAACTTAGAGATTGCTCCGGGCACTCATTACCTTCGATAGGCCTCTGCACCAGAGCATCTTATTAAATGAGTGAATAATATAATGCATGTATATACTTTTATAGGAGTCCCTGGGTGGCACAAATAGTTAAGTGCTCGGCTACTAATCAAAAGGTCGGCAGCTTGAATCCACCCAAAGCTCCTTGGAAGAAGGCCTGGCGATCTATTTTCAAAAGGTCAGCCATTGAAAACCCTACAAAGCACAGTTCTACTCTGAAACACATGGGGTTGCCATGAGTCAGAATCGACTCAATGACAGTGTGCCTGTTTGTTTTTTAATATAGTTTTATACTACATAAGACTTTACATAATTTCATTAATGTGCAATTACATATTTGGTGCTAGATCTTGTCTAGAATGATCTATATAAAGTGTAGTGGCTAAGAACTCGGACTTTAAAATCACTCAGAAAGAATCATATAGCCAATCAGTTGATAAACACTTATTATATACCTACTCTGTGACAGGCACTGTTCTAGGCATTGGGGATTCAGCCAAGAACAGATGAAGTCTCTGCACTCATGGAACTCTGAATTCCAGCAGTCTGTAATATAACTCTTGGTTTATTTATCATTATTTTAGGCATCCCCAACATCTTAGACTATTTCCTTGTGGTTGGGGAATTCTCCATCTTGATGGGAGAAAGAAACTTTTATCCTCTATAGAAGCCATATTATACTCACTTTCTGGACTCCCTTGAAGGTGACTTGCAGACATGTAATCTGGATGTGGCCTTCAGAAGTCTCTGTAAGCTGGAAGCTACTAGATGCAAGGAAGGTGGCACCAAGAGGAATCTGTTTAAGCAAGAGTAGCTGCAGCTACATCCAGTTGCCAGAGGCAGCAGTGAAAGAGGGTCTAGCATGAGTGACTTGGTGGTGACATTATCAGTATGGTGTTGTCATTGTTGTCAGGTGCCATCGAGTCAGGTCTGACTCATAGAGACCCTATGCACAACAGAACGAAAAGCTGCCCAGCCCTGCGCCATCCTCACAGACATTGCTATGTTTGAGCCACTGTGTCAATTCATCTCGTCAAGGGTTTCCCTCTTTTTCTCTGACTCTCTACCTTACCAAGCATGATGTCCTTCTCCAGGGGCTGGTCTCTCCTGATAACATGTCCAAAATATGGGAGAAGAGGTCTTGCCATCCTTGCTTCCAAAGAGCATCCTGGTTGTACTTCTTCTAAGACAGACCTGTTCATTCTTCTGTTAGTCCATGGTGTATTCAATATTCTTCACAAACACCATAATCCAAAGGCATCAATTGTTCTTCAGTCTTCCTTATTCATCACCCACCTTTCACATGCATATGAAGCAACTGGAAGTATGACAGCTTGGGTCAGGTGCACCATAGTCCTCGAGGTGACATCTTTGCCTTTTTAATGCCTTAAAGAGGTCTTTTGCAGGAGATTTGCCCAATGCAATACTTCGTTTAATTTCTTGACTGCTGCTTCTATGGATGTTGATTGTGGATCCAAGTAAAATGAAATCCTTGACAACGTCAATCTTTTCTCCATTTATCATAATGTTGCTTATTGGTCCAGTTGTGAGGGTTTTTGTTTTGTTTTGTTTTGTTTTGTTTTTACATTGAGGTGTAATACATACTGATGTCTGTAGTCTGACCTTCATCCGTATTAGCAATATAAGCTGATGAATTTATTCAGTGATGTGATCATTTTCCATGCCTGGTTCTCCAGGGTCACCCAAACATCTTTAATTAAATTATTCATTTATTTAAACTAACCAATATTGGATTCTGTTGTTTGCAAATAAGAATCCAGGCTGATAGTGCCTGGGTTGAGTCTCAGGCCTTGAATATATTGGGCTGGTGTCACTGGGCAAGTTACTTAACTTCTTTTAGCTTTGGTTTCCTCACCTGCAAAATGAAAACCATTCAGTGCAATAGCTCACAGGTTTTTTGGGGAGATTAGTTGTGGTTATCATTAAAGCCTTATAGCTTTGGTATCTCAATGTGCTCTTACAGAATAATCATCATTCAAAGAATGAGTTTCTATTTCTCCCTCTTCTATGTTTCCACCTCCTTCTTGGGCAGAAGGCTCCTTCCTGAGCTTCCAGTCAACTCATCCAATTTAGGGAATTAGAACGGAGCCTCCCATATAGATGACAGAACTCAGCTATGGATAGACCTGGGCATAAATCATGACTCTGCCTCTTACAAGCTATTTGGTCTCAGATGAATCACTCTACATTTCACATTCCTGAGACTGGACACCCTCACTGCAGAATGAGGCTTTTCACGTACCTGCACATGTCACCACAAGCAGACAACGAATACCCCACATTTTAGATGTTGTTATTTGCCAGTGGTTTCTCAGACTGTAGGGGGATATATTCACACCACCTACACCTTTGATGTAGCATTGAACACTTTGCTATGTTTTTGTATTATTGTATTTGATCTTCACAGCAACCTTTACAGACGTATTATTCAGGAGAGTTATTTTAATTAAAATAGAAGAAGAAACTGAGGGTCAGAGAAGTTGAGTCCAAGTCAGTGTTTTTTCTGCTGTACCAAACTTTTAGGGATCATCAAGGCATTTCAATTATATATTTTGTCTACTGGACCAAAAGTTGTATTTAAAAAAAAAAAGCTAAATTTTATTTGTCTTGTTTTCTAGTGTAGTAGACATTAATCTTTCCAACACCTTCCTATTGTGCAAATTTTGAAGGGAAAAAGATCTCTGCTCCCAGTATGAAAGCCAAAAAAGACATATACCTATGCTTCCTGCTTTGTGTTAGGTAGCTGGAGCCCAGGCATGTGACCTAAGATTAGTCAATGGGAATTTCCCACCCAGGTGTATGACCTAGGATCAGTCAATGGGATATTCCAACTCCAGCCTATGAATATTAAGCAAGCAATCTAAGGCCACAGGAACTACTGAGGGTTTATACCCAGTGGCAGCAAGGTTCAGTGTTAGAAGCCTGTGTCCAGTGGTGACAGCAGTGGGGCTGCTGGTAGCAGCATCCTAGCAGACTGTCTTCAGCTGTGATCGAACCTCACTGGGACTCACCCATTTCCTACACTCGGATCTCCAGACTTCCATCAATTTTGGAAGATATTCAACATCTTTTCAATACATACATTCGCCGTTAAAACCTGTTGCTTGCCTCCAATAACCCCGAATGATACTCCTAGACAAAAATCCATATGATGGACTGAGAAGTTCTCTCTAGCACGCTTGGCCTCAAAGTAGGATTTACAGGTAGGCTGGTCTGGCTTGGGCTCCATCCAAGCTCCAAGGTCCAGAAGGACAAAGGAGCTTTGAGTCTCCTAGAGGGTAGGCCCATAACAAAAACCACAAGGACTGCGGGCCAGCTGGGCGCCTGTGTCCTGTGGACTTGTGTTCACACTGTAAATTCCATGGCTACATATACGCAACCTCAGCGCACAAACAATTCATTGCCAACGAGAGCCAGGAATGCCTGAAAAAGTCGCGGCAAGGGAGTATTTACAAAATGTCGTTAATGAACAGTTACTACTGAGAAAGAAATGGACACAGGCTCAGAGCAAAAGAAAAGCTAATTCATTAGAAAGTCTAATGAAGACTGTTTAAGAAGAACATCTTTATGCAGAGCTAATGCTTCATGATGTCCGCAATTTCAGAGTCCTCCGATAAGTCCTGCTGTTCATCAAAAGGAACTAAAAACCAAAAAACCCATTGCCATCGAGGCGATTCCGACTCAGAGCGACCCTATAGGACAGAACAAAAATGCTCCACAGGGTTTCCAAGGAGCACCTTGTGGATTCAAACTGCTGACCTTTTGGTTAGCAGCCGTAGCTCTTAACCACACATAAAACTCCACAATTAGGCTATGATGGAATCCTTCCGGAATATTAAAACCTATCTACATGTGTCTCAAGGTTCCTAGGTGGCACAAACGGTTCGCACTCAACTGCTAACCTAAAGGTTGGTGGTTCAAACCCACCCACTGCCACTGTGAAATAAAGGCCTGGCCATCTGCTTCCTTTAAGATAACAGCCAAGAAAACCCTATGGAGCAATTCTACTCTGCACGCATGGGGTCATCATGAGTCAGAATCAACTCAATGACAACTGACAACAACAAGAAGCACGTGTCTTGCGAGCACGTTTCATGCATTGAAGTGTGTACCTTTTAAAACAGTTCTGTAAGATTGCTATTATTCATCATTGTTTTGTTTATTTTGCAGATGAGGAAGCTGAAACTCAGAGGTTAAGTGACTTGTCCAGGGTCACACAGGCACTAAGCGGCAGAGCTAGGAGTTGAGCCCAGGTCTGTCTGGCTCTGAAAACCACATTCTTTCCACTAACCCATGGTGCTGTTTCCTTCTCAAGGCAATTGTCAAGAGCCTTTGCCAAGAAGCGCTAACAGCTAATGTCTCTGACAGCAGAATGAACGGGAAGTCTCTCAGTGGCCCAGGTGACATGTGGGGGTGGCTGCTCATGAGATATGGGCTCAGAGGGATGGGCCAGGCTGTCAGAGAGGTGGCGTGATTTCTGACTTGGTTTTTTTTCTCAGGAAGTCCGGGTGGGGTTATTAACTTACGAGGGGCAGGGAAGAGAGATGGGGGAGAGGGGAAGGCTTTGCCCTCATCCTATCCTCATTCCTGCCCTGAATGGAGTTCACAGGCCCCAAATCCAAGACAGCAGCTCCTCGGGAGAGCAGCTGGTACCCCTTTAACAAACCCCTCATGGCACCAGGTATCTCCCCCCACCTCAGAGGCTTTGCTGCAGGATTCTGTCCTGGCAGGTCCCCTTCATCACTCTGGTTTCTCTAATGGAAAAGAACCTCTTTGGTGCTATATTAGGCAACATAGCTAGACATAATTTAGGGTGGCGAGTGGGAAATGCAATAAATTTTCAGGTTTGAACAGAGCGTCCTTGGAGATGATTTATTTAACATATGATTTCAGGGCCTTCTGACGGCAAAGTCTTCGCTGCCCACGAGCAGCCCAAGGAAGGAACAGAGCTTGTATGGGAAGAGCAGTCTCTGAAGATAGAGCAGAGCTGTCCTGACAAAGGACTGATCTCCCCAGAGGGGACAGCCACCCCCCACATAGACTATGGGTTGAATTTGACAAAAGCATGAGGAATATTTTAGAGAGACAAGTTTTCCCTGTGTTCACTTTGATGAAGAAAGATTTCCCCTGAACATACCTGGCCTCTTGCCTCACCTCTTATTCCTACCCACAGAGGTTGGGTGAGTTACCTGGTTGGTGAACAAGAGCCAATGGTCTATGTTTCTTGAATGGGTAGTGTTAATCTATCAAAGATTATGAGGAGGAGGATCTGGTCTCTCTTTTCCTTCCTGCCTTCACTATCTGGATGAGTGTGTTGCTTTGCAGACTCCAATTTGCCCTCAGGTCTAGCCTGGAGACTGGGAGACTATAAACCCATTTGTGTCTACTTGGATGTAAGCATCTGCATCTGTCCGTGCCCATGTCTCTGACAACGCTAGTGTATCTCAATTTCCAACTAAAGATTAACTGTCAGCTCCTTGTGAATTAGCAAAGAATTAGGGGAAGTGATAATCACGGAATGTCTATTGATAAGGTACTTGTGGGACAATCGGATGATGGGTAGGGGCTTGAGGAGGACCTGCTTCATAACATTTTGCATAACATTAAGGAAAATTTGATTGTACAAAGACCATGGAGTGCTGATGAAAATTATAAGGGTACCTAAAACTGCCCAGGGTCACATTGTCCTTGGTATTCCCACAGTCTGAAGGAGACTTTTCCACGACAATTACGTGCTGTTACTCATAAAGTTTGCCTGTATAAATGCACAACTACCATTATTCTCCTCTGCTTCTCTTAATCTGGTATCTAAATTTCTTCTTTTCTCAACTCCTAACATTTTATTGGAGTCATCCCTATAGAATTTAGGGGCTGGGGTGTTTTACAAGGGCAGGGATTGGGTCTTAGTCACCTCTGTTGCCCAGGACCTGGCAGGGTACGGCTCAGAGTAGATCCTCAGGAAATGTTTGTCATAGCAGTAAAGCATTTTGCTATCTGGAGTGTGCAGATCCTCTCTTAATCAACAACGTATCATTTCTGACTCCCTAGTGGCTCCACTATGAATCAACGGCTATATAGCTCCCATCAAAAGCCTGGGTGAACTCCTGATGCTCCAGAGAGGAAAAAAATATACATATATTACCAAAGCTTCTCCAACATTTCCACTCTAGCTGAAAGAGAAGCACCATTGTGTTCTATATGGGAGCTTTCAGACATAGCCTAAAGCAGCCTCTACTCCACCACCTCATGGAATCGCCATCTAAAGAGCTGACTTATCGTTTCACTCTTGGCTTTGTTGAGAGCCAGTAAAACAACCGATAATACATGGAATGTCTCCATATTAAAAGAAATTATTGCTATTGTGGATATCATCCGTTCTGGTGTCCAGTGTCCCTTTTCTTTTGCTTTAGGCAAAATTATAAAGAGGAAAAGTGAATCCCACATCATCTTGTGTGGGAAGAGTTTCCCCCATGCTTAGCCTAGCAAATGTCAAGGAGGCCCCTGATGATGACAGGGGTCACTCTTGAAGCCAGGAAGAATGCAAATGAACAGGCAATGACAATATATGATAGGAAAGCTAAGAACATAAAGGTTGCATAGGAGTTAGTGTAAAAGGAATGGGTAGGGCAAAAGGACAGGAGGAAAAGCATGGAAAAAGGCAAGAAAGAGTAGAATACATGTGGGAAAAGGAAAGTGGTTCAGTATATTTGGAATACAGAATATAAGGGGGAGGTGATACAGAAATAGACTGCAGGTCTAATTGTCTCCATGGACTACCACCTCTCTTGCCATGAGACTATAAGAAATGGATGGTGCCCCGTTACCACTACTGAACATTTTGATCAGGGACTCAATAGGTGGATCTTGATCAAAAGGAGGAAACTTGTAGAAAGAAACTTCGAATTCTTATTGGAAGCCAGACTTACTGGACACATTTAGACTGGAGGTACCCCTGAATCTATTCCCTGGAAACAACTTTTTTGAACCTTGAGCTGACACTATCCCTTGAAGTCATCTTTAAACTAAACAACAATTTAGCTCAATAAATAATGTCAGTCTTGAACATTGCATCCTATTAATGAATTACCTACTTATATGAGATTGAAATGACAACAGTAACTCCAAAGCACAGATGAGAACTTTAAGGTGCAGAAAGCCTAAATTAATGGTGGTCAAACAATATTGGCAGAAATAGTGAGAATGGCGACACAATGTGAAGAATGTAACCACTGTCAATGAACTGTACAAGTGAACGTTGCCGAATGGGTTTTTTTTTTTTAATGTTTTATTGTGTATATTTTCACCAAAAATAAAAAATACATATTTTTTTTTTTTTAAAGAATATAAGGGGGAGGTGAACAGTGACATTGAAAGTATAAGCAGGGGTTCTCAGGACAATCTTAAACCTTGAAAAAGTTTTTATCTAAAAACAAGAGGATGATCTTGAAGGGCTTTCAGGTAGGGGAATTGCTTAAGCAGATATATATTTTCAAGATATTTCTCTGGCAGCAATATGGATAATGGAGAGGGAGTGGAGTGGAGGGGATTCTGGAGAGATATAAAAAGATGCAATTGCTGTACTGCAGGTGAGATTGTAGTTACTTAGACTAGGATGGTGGTGGAAGGAATGAAGAGATACAAATGGATTCAAAATACATTTTAGAGGTAGAATTGACAGGATTTACTGAATGGTTTGGTGTGGGATTGAAAGAAAAAAAGATCAAGGACAACTCCAAGTTTGCAATACTAGGGAGACATGGCACCCTCCAATAAGGCAGAGGACATGGAGAAGAAGCAGATTTAGCGATTCCGGCTCAGGGAAACTTTACGGTCTCTATGAAGGTTAAGACTGTACATCAACTCTCACTGTTTATATGTAATCACTCCGATGATGGGATCTGCTGTGAGCGGCCAGTCAGTTGAAAGGGAGTTTCCTTTGGTGTGTGCCCTGCATCCAAATGTGAGCAGACATTCTGGTTTTTGACTGCTCTGGATTCTACGCCTGGCTCCTGCTCATCTGACCTCTGGTTTTTGGGACTTGAGCTAGCAGCTTACCTGGCAATCTTGGGATTCATCAATCTTCACAGCCTGTGAGCAAGAGCCCAGCTCTCTGACCTGCTGATCTTGGGTTCACCAGCCCATGTGGCTGCATGAATCAGGAGAAGCCTGTATCTTGACCAATGGACTTGGGACATTCTAGCCTCTACAACTGCGTTTGCTGTTTCCTTGATATAAATCTCTCTATATATATATATTTATACCCTTTACTGGTTTTGTTTCTCTAAAGAAGCCAGCCTAAGACAGTCACCCAGTCCAACCTTCTCACAGTGAACAAGAGCCCTGAGGCCAGAAGCAGCTAAGGGTCAGTCTCAGGCACCACAGAGGTGTCCTCAGACCCCAGGCTTTTGCCCCCAGCAGTGCTTCTCCTGGACCACAGCCTGGACCTATCTATTCTCCATCATGGTTGAGGACCATGCATGGGACAAAGAGGGCAAGTGGCAGAATAGAGAGATTGGGCATCGGTGCTTCCAGAGTTGGTCCTGGGGTGTAATGGATCCAGGCTGTCACTGTTTTAATCATTAGCTTTCAGGCCTGCTCTCTGTGAAGCTGGACAGCCAGCCAGGCAGGGGCCAGAAAGAATATGGAAAAGAAGAAGCCTGAGTGGTGCTAAAAATACTTGAGATAATATAGCTATATTCATGCTTTCAATAACCTGTTTGACCACAGGTTAAATTCACCTACATGGCTAAGCAATCACTTCATACCAGGCACCTATATTTTGTTATTTAAATATCAGAATGGTCCTATGATGTGCTTCTTATCCTCCCCATTTTACAGATAATGAAAATGAGGCTTAGAGGTCACTTGTTCAAGGTCACATGGCTATAAACCATCAGATTTGGCTGTGGCTTCTTTTCACTACATTTTCAAAGCAGATTCCCAGTAAGTAAATTTTTTTGAGTGTGCACAATCTAAGAAAATAGGAATGAGATTGTTTTTCCCTCATTATATCTCTCAAGCTACCACTATCAAAATCATCAGCAGCATCATCAGTGTCATAAAATAATATTCAAACTAACAACACCTAGCCCTGAGAGTTTTATTATATGCTAGAAATTATGTTAAGCATTTCATTTGTCTGATCATTCCATTTAAATCTTTACAACCACTCAACAAGGTAGGTATAATTATTTCTCTATTTTACATATGATAATACTGAGATTTAAATCAAGTAGCTTACCCAAGGAGTCCCTGGGTGATGCAAATGGCTAATACTCTCTGCTGCTAACCAAAAGGTTAGAGGTTCAGGTCTACTCAGAAGTACTGCAGAAGAAAGGTCTGGTGATTGCCTTCAAAATATCAGTCTTTGAAAACCCTATGGAGTACAGTTCTACTCTGACACACATGGGATTCCCGTGAGTCAGAATTGACTGAACAGCAGCTGGTCCTTTTAACCTACCCAAGGTCATATTACAAGGAAACAGTGGCGGAGTAGCCACTCAAATCGAGATAAATCAGGCTGCAGAGCACATACATGTAAACCCTGAGCTCTGATGTCCTTTGTGTTCATTTTGTGACATTTGATCTGGATAAAAACAGATGAGAGGCTGTAGGAAAAGCATGCAGAATTATGTACCCTAGCCAGACATTCCTTCCAGACCTCCACAGATCCCCCAAGGAGAGCACTTGTCCACTCGTCCCCAACTTTAAGCCCTCACTCTTTACAATAAAACCTGCCCACCCTATAACCCAACCAGGCCACAGTTGTTATGGTTTGTTAGGTTGGATGTTTCAAGAAGATGACCTTGCCCTACTCTCTACCAATAAATACCAGTTGCTACTGAGTCACCGGTGACTCCACGTGTCCCAGAGTAGAACTGTGCTCCACGGAGTTTTCAATGGATAATTTTTTGGAAGTAGATGCCAGGTCTTTCTTTTGAGATGCCTCTGGGTGGACTCAAATCTCCAATATTCAGTTAACTGCCAAGCATGTCAACCGTTTGCACCACCAAGATGAGCTCTTTCTTTTATCTCCCAGCTTCCCTGTCAAGGAACATACAAATTGTTGTTTACAGCCACTGACACTCAGAACTTGCCCTGGGAAGCAAAAAAGCAGTCTCCTAACCAAATCCCCTCTGAATAAGCACTGCTCAGTTTTAAAGGTGGAGATGCTGCTAGAATTTCTGCTACCAGACCCAGGATCAACCACAGTGAGAACAGAATATGCTTAAGTTGATCTTAAGCTGTCCTTTCACCTGCCCCTGCTTGGCTTAGTGCAACCACTGAGAGAGAAAGGGGATGGTAGAAGAAGGAAGACTGGTTTAGGAGACCAACACTGTGTTGCACGACACTTATTGTCTACGTTAACGGTACACTTCAAGTTTGTGCGATGTTGGCAGCCCAGCTTGGGAGTCAAGAAACCAGGGTTCCATATCTGAATGTTTGACTTGTCTGCATTGCCACCCCACTCTACTCTCCATACTCCACATACACACACTATAAAACCTCAAGTCTTGCATCCATGAGTCCAGGGCATTGGACCTTTTCACGGTCCCCTGCACCACTAACACCTCATGCCTAAAACACAACAGTATTTCCCAAGGCTTGAATTCACATCACTTATTTGTAATGAAAGGAAAACAAAATAAGTATCAAAACTAAACAGCCCCAGCTTGACAAAGGAGCTAGAGAAAACCAGCCCAATACTGAGGAGAAGGTTTCTTGGGACACAAAAGGCTCTTCTCCCTACATTTGGTCGTAAACACTGCCAGACCCAGAGCTTGGATGAATCACCCCACCCCTCCCCTAGTTAATGAATGTGTCCTCTGCTGAGCCTGCCAGCACTCCACCCAACTCCCCAACTCTCCCTCCCACCAGAGCTCTTTAATGACAAGCCTGTACATCCCCAGGTCCCTTTCCAGCCAGAGGGCTGCATTGTTAACATTTATCCCTAGGCCACTCAATGACATGATTATAGGAGAAACAAAGCAAGTAAATTTGTAATAAATCCTCAACCAAAAAAGAGAAGTCATTAAAATGTAAGGTCTACTGCCAGTGAACTCAGAAGAATGAAGCATAGAGGAGGTGTTTGCTCACTGGTTTTAAGCATCTTTTAATTTTTTACCTACTGTTTCTCCCCAACTCAGTCTGCTGGCCCATGGCCTGAAGATTGCAACCTATTCTTGAGGCCCCTAAAAATTCCCCCTTACACAGCCACTATCTGCAGGACTCTGTTGTTGTTGTTGTTATTGTAAGGTGTGGTCAAGTCAGCTCCGAGTCATAGCAATCTTATGCATAACACAACAAAACATTGCCCGATTCTGCACCATCCTCACAATAGCGGGTAAGTTTGAGCCCATTGTTGCAGCCACTGTGTTAACCCGCCTTGATGAGGATCTTTCTCTTTTTCACTGACCCTCTACTTTACCAAGCATGATGTTCTTCTCCAGCGATTGGTCCCTTCTGATAACATGTCCAAAGCAAGTGAGATGAAGTCTCCCCATCCTTGCTTCTAAGGAGCATTCTGACTGTACTTCTGAGACAGATGTGTTCATTCTTTTGGTAGACCATGGTATACTCAATGTTCTTCCCAACACCATACTTCAAACGCATCAATTCTCCTTTGGTCTTTCTTTTTCATTGTCCAGCTTTCACATAAATATGAGGCAATTGAAAATATCATGGCTTAGATCAGGCACACCTTAGTCACCAAAGTGACATCTTTGCTTTTTAAGATTTTTAAAGAGGTCTTTTGCAGCAGATTTGTCCAATGCAATGTGTCATTTGTTTTCTTGATTGCTGCTTCCATTGACGTTGATTGTGGATCCAAGTAAAATGAAATCCTTGACAATTTCAATATTTTCTCCATTTATCATGATGTTGCTTATTGGTCCAATTGTGAGGATTTGGGTTTTCTTTGTGTTGAGGCGTAATCCATACTGAAGGCTTCAAGTCCTCCTTACTTTCAGCAAGCATGGTTGTGTCATCTGCATATCACAGGTTTTTAATTAATTTTCTTCCAATCCTGATGCTGCATCCTTCTTTACATAGTCTAGTTTTTTGGATTATTTGCTCAGCAAGACTCTGAGGCAATAGAATTTTGAAGCAAGTTGCAGGAAATTAAATATTGAAAACAATCCAAAAGGAAAAGCTGGAATGAAGATAACGAATAACTTCTAGATGGTACTGGGGCTGAGCACCAATAGACATCTCCCCAGCAGAATGTTCATTCTGAGAGAGCAAGGATGGGTCACTGTCTCCTTTCCTGCAGAAACTTCAGTTCCCAGACCAGTGTTGGGCACATAATGACTACTCAGTAACTATTTGTTGAATGGATGAGTATAAGTGAATTAATCTCTTTTAGTTTGTAAGGCAATTTGTTGGGAATTATCATACAGATTTGACAGATGGAAAAACTGACTCTTTAAGAAGTCAAATGAACTATCCCAGGCACAAAGTTATTGAACCAGACCTTGAAATCATATCTGACACTGTAGACACATAGAGAGAATGCAAATAGTTATCAGTATAATTCCAGAGACTGGAGCAATCAAGTAGAAAACATGTCTAAAATGAACAGTTTGGGCTTGCTTTGTCTACATTATTCTTTGAATATCTACTCCATTATATTTACAGCAACACGAATCTATCACTCCCTTCTTTGTCCCACAATTGCACATGAAATAAAGTACAATTATGGCATTTATTACATCTTTATCGCAATTATTTTCTAACATCACATTAGATCGCAAACTCCTTGAAGTCATCTTGTTTACATCCTCATCTCCAGCATGTCATAAAGTGTCATGGATTGAATTATGTCCCCCTAAAAATATGTTTATCAATTTGGCTATGCCATGATTTCCAGTATTGTGTGGTTGTCCTCCATTTTGTGATTATAATTTTATGTTAAAGAGGATTAGGGTGGGATTATAACACCCTTACCCAGGTCACATTCCTGATCCAATGTAAAGAGAGTTTCCCCGGGGTGTGGCCTGCACCATCTTTTATCTCTCAAGAGATAAAAAGGAAAGGAAAGCAAGCAGAGAGTTTGGAACCTCACACCACCAAGAAAGCAGTACCAGGAGCACAGCACATCCTTTGGACCCAGGGTTCCTGCACAGAGAAGCTCCTAGTCCAGGGAAAGATTGATGAGAAGGCCGACAGAGAGAGAAAGCATTCCCCTGGAGTTGACACCCTGAATTTGGGTGTTTAGCTTACTTTGCTGTGAGAAAACAAACTTGTCTTCGTTAAAACCATTCACTTGTGGTATTTCTGTTTCAGCAGCACTAGATGACTAAGACATAAAGTCTCTACCAATGTTTGTTGCGTAAATGGACAGATGGACGAATGAATTTATGTGACACCTTGCATTTCAAAATAGTTTACATTATCTCATGAAATCTTCATATGACTTGGTGAATTGTTATTATTAACATATGGTACAAAAATTCCACTTGGCGAGGTAACAGTTTCTCCGTGGAAAAATACCTTGATAAATTATTTAGGGCATGTGAAAAATCACAGGGGCAGGGATATTGAGCAAGACCACAGAGAAGGGAGAAGCATTGCTACTTTGGGGAAGAGACGAGGGAATAAATTTGCTGAGACCACTGAAGAGAAAAGGAGAAAGAGGATAGAGTGAGAGGACTCACAAAGATAAATTAGGACTCTGACTAAGTGAAGTGAGGAGCCCATGAAATAAATCAATGATGGGGTAGCCGAAGGACACTTTACAGGTAGTAACGGCACTGGTGGTTCGGTGGTAAAATTCTTGATTTCCGTGCCGGAGTACCTGGGTTTGATTCCCAGCCCGTGCTTCTCAAGCACAGCCACCAAATCTGTCAGCGGAGGCTAGAGTGTTCCTTTGTTGCTGAACAGGCATCAGCGGAGTTTCCAGACTAAGACAGACTAGGAAATCAGCCAGTGAAAATCATATGGATCACAACAGCCTGATCTGCAGCTGATCATGGGGATGGTATGGGAGTGGGCAGTGTTTCGTTCCATGGTGTGTGAGTCAAGGGCCAACTCCACAGCAGCTAACAACAGCAACGGCTAACATTCTTTTGAAGTTGATCAAATTTCTGCCATGTAAACTTCTTATTTCTGTTTCTCCTGCTAAAACGAAAACCAATATAAAAGCAAAAATGAAAACACAACACTTCACTACTAATCTCACTCTTGCTATTTTGTAAGCGGGCTTTTTTTTTTTTTTTTTTTTAAGTCTCAGAAGGGACTGGGCATCAGGATGGGTTGATGTGGTACAGAACAAAAACTGTGTGTGAGGAAGATGGAGCCCAGAATTCAGACATTACGGGGATTGTTATGGACTGTGGAAGGAGAGGGGAAGTTCAAGCCTCCTTTTCCTAGCTCTCACTGACAAAGAGGGCCTCAATTTGATCTCTGCTATACTCAGTGAATAAACTGAGGACCAGAGACATTAAATGCCTTGCCCAAGGTCACACAAGTAGCAAGTGGTAGAAATAGAACATAAACAAATTCAGGATATCAGAAACCAACCCAACTGCCCTTGAGTCAGTTCAATTCCAACTCATGGTGACCTAAGGTTTACAGGGTAAAACTGTTCCATAGGGTTTTCACGGCTGTGACCTTTCAGAAGCAGATCTTCAAGACCGTCTTCCAAGGCACCACTGGGTGGCTTCAAACTACTAACCTTGGGATTAGTAGTTGAACGCTTAACCCTTTGCCCCACTTAGGGATCCTTCACTCCCTAGGAATCTGGATGCTACTCCACAAAGATTACTATCACCATTGACAAGTGGGGAGATGGGCTGCAGCTATTTTCAGGAGCTTGTCTTTTTGGATGACAGGAACAAGTTCACCACATCAGTTCCCTGTTCCTCCTCGCCGTGGCAGATACAGTCACAGCTCGCCTGACTATTATCTCCAGAATCTGGAGGACAGCAGGAAAATTCCAAATCCATAGTCCCTTCAGGACATGGGTATGTCTCCCCAAAGCCTCCTAATGCTAGCTCTAACCTCAAAGAAATGGGAATACCAGGAGACATGAGAGTTTCTCCTATGGCTTTGTGGACAACGTCCCCAGGAGGGACCACAGCACACCTAGCAAGCGGAGACCCCTTTACATCTGTCGAAGGCCCCCTCACACATGCAGGATTTATTAGGAACCAGCCGGGATGAAAGCAGGCCTAACAGCCTGATGAAGTATCTGCCTGCCTGTCCATCAGTCCTCTCAACACCCTGTCTGTCTACCATTTGACCTCACACCAGGGCAGGGCACAGGCTACGTCTCAAGCAGTGGCCAAACCACCGCACACTTGCCACTTGCCTTCTGCCTGGACCAGTTTGGGATGGAAACTATCAGGCCAGCTAGACCTCAAGCGTCGTGAACAGTTGAAATTCTGCCCAGATGTCAATAGGGTCTTCGAAATGCCACTCTGGCACCGATGGAGCACATAGCAGATGTGTTGCTCAGCAATTTCTTTGAAAAACTGTTGAATGAATGAATCATTCCAGCCTCAACATGAAGGGATTGAGGAATTCTGATTCCTCCCATCCAATCTTCTACCTCCAGCAGGTGCCTGAAATGCTATGAATACTTGCTAAACTTAAATATCACCTTTTAATGGGCAAACACTAAAAAAAAAAAAAAAATTATTAATACCTTCTTAGCATTGTTGTTGTTGTAAGGTGCCCTCATGTCAGTTCCAACTCACGGCCACCATATATACAACAGAACAAAACACTGTCCAGTCCTGCGCCATCCTCATGATCATCGTTATGCTTAAGCCCATTGTTGCCACCGCTGTATCAAATCACCTCGTGGAGAATCTTCCTCTTTCTCGCTGACCCTCTGCTTTACATAGCATGAAGTCCTTCTCCAGGGACTGATCCCTCCTGACAACAGGTCCAAAGTATATGAGATGAAGCCTAGCCATCCTCCCTTCTAAGGAGCATTCTAGCTGTACTTCTTCCAAGACAGATTTGTTCATTCTTTTGGCAGTCCATGGTATATTCAATATCCTTCGCCAATACCACAATTCAAAGGCATCAGTTCTTCTTCAGTCTTCCTTATTCATTGTCCAGTTTTTGCATGCATATAAGGCAATTGAAAACACCATGACTTGGATCAGGTGCAGCTTAATCCTTAAAGTGACATTTTTGCTTTTTAACACTTTAAAGAATTTTTTCGCAAGATTTTCCCAAAGAAATGCATCTTTTGATTTCTTGACTGCCGCTTCCATGGCTTTTGATTGTAGATCCAAGTAAAATGAAATCTTCGACAACTTCAATCTTTTCCCCCGTATCATGCTGTTGCTTATAGGTCCGTTCGTGAGGATTTTTGTTTTCTTTATATTGAGGCGTAATTCATACTGAAAGCTGTAGTATTTGATCTTTGTCAGTAAGGGCTTCAAGTCCTCTTCACTTTCGGCAAGCAAGGTTGTGTCATCTGCATAATGCAGGTTGTTAATGAGTCTTCCTCCAATCCTGATGCCCTGTTCTTCTTCATACGGTCCAGCTTCTTGGATTATTTGAAGGGATACAACCCTGATGCACACCTTTCCTGACATTAAACCACGCAATTTCCCCTTGTTCTCTTCCAAGGACCGCCTTTTAATCCATGTACAGATTCCTCATGAGCACAATTAAGTGTTCTGGAATTCCCATTCTTTGCAATGTTATCCATAATTTTTTATGATCCACATAGTCAAATGTCTTTCCATAGTCAATAAAACACAGGTAAACATCCTTCTGGTATTCTTTGCATTCAGCCAGGATCCATCTGACATCAGCAATGATATCCCTGGGTCCAGGTCCTCTTCTGAATCCAGCCTGAATTTCTGGCAATTCCCTGTCGAGACACTGCTGCAGCCACTTTTGAAGGACTTTCAGCAAAATTTTACTTGCATGCGGTATTAATGATATTGTTCTGTAATTTCCACATTCAACTGGATCACTTTTCTTGGGAATAGGCATAAATATGAATCTCTTCCAGTCAGTTGGCCAGGTAGCTGTCTTCCAAAGGTCTTGGCATAGATGAGTGAACACTTGCAGTTCTGCATCCATTTGTTGAAACATCTCAATTGATATTCCATGACAACCCCATGACATGTCAACACCACCCTTCTCAACCCTAGGTTCCCTATTACCAGGTTTCCTGTTCCTTCCTGCCTTTTCAGTCCCTGCCCCAGGGCTGGTGCACCCCTTTAGTATTGTTTTTTCCATGAGCCTGTTCAATCATTGGCTGAAGGGTCAATCTCAAGAGTGGCCTCATTACTGAGCTGAAAGGGTGTCTGCGGGCCATACTCTCAGGGTTTCTCCAGTCTCTGTCAGGCCAGCAAGTCTGGTCTTTCTTTTCGAGTTAGAATTTTGTTCTACATTTTTCTCCAGCTCTGTCTACCACCCTCTATTGTGATCCATGTCAGAGCAGTCAGTGGTGGTAGCCGGGCACCATCTCGTTGTACTGGACTCAGTCTGGTAGACGCCATGGTTGATGTGGTCCATTAGTCCTTTAGACTAATCTTTCCCTTAGGTCTTTAGTTTTCTTCATTCTTCCTTGCTCCTGAAGGTGTGAGACCAGAGGAATATCCTAGATGACTGCTCACAGGCTTTTAAGACCCCAGACACTACTCACCAAAGTAGAATGTAAAACTTTTTTTTTATAAACTCTGTTATGTAAATTGAGCTAGATGTTCCCTGAGGCCGTGGTCCCCACAGCCCTCAGCCCAGCAATTCAGTCCCTCAGGGGGCTTGGATGTGTCTATGGAGCTACCATGGCCTTGCCTTGCACAAGTTGTGCTGGCTTCTCCAGTATTGTGTAATGTCTTACCCTTCACCAAAATTACCTCTTATCTTTTGTCTATTAAGCGTTTTTCCATCCCCACCTCTCCCATCCCTTGTAACCATCAAATATTGTTTCTTTTTGTATGTAAACCTTTTCATGAGTTTTTATAGTGGTGATCTCACACAATATTCACCCTTTTGTGATTGACTTACTTCACTCAACCTAATGTCCTGTGCTGGGTTCCTTTTGTTTGTGGATTTCTTTTGCTTTCTTAGATTTTGTTTTTATTGAGACTTTATGTATTTCTTCTTTATTTTGATGAGTAGGTTTGTTAACTTTCTTAGTGGTTACCTTGAAATTTACCCTTATCTTCCTAGGTTTGAACCAGTCTATTATTACTTGATATCGCCTTGCCTTCCTTTCCATTAGAGAGTTCTATACCTATACCGTTTATTCTCTCTTTTATTGTTCTGACATTGTTGTTATTTACAGATTAACCTCTCTGGTTCCCTGTTGCAATTGTTTTGGTTTTGAATAGTCCTCGAGAGTTCATTTCCTAGGTTGGCATCTGGCTAGTACAATCTTGCCTCCTAGATTCAGGCTGTGGTCTGATGTTCGTTCTCAGACTAAAGGACTCCCTTTAATAATTCTTGTAAGCTTGGTTTGGTTTTTAATTTCTATTTATCTAGAAATGTCCTGATTTCACCATCATATTTGAATGGAAATTTTGCAGGATATATTATTTGTGGTTGGCAATTTTTTTTCTTTCAAGGTTTTATATATGTCATCCCATTGCCTTCTTGCCTGCATGATTTCTGCCAAATAATTGGAGCTTAGCCTTATTGTTTCTCCTCTATATGTGACTTTTTGTTTTTCTTGAGCTGCTTACAGGGTTTTTTCTTTGTCTTTGGTTTTAGCAAGTGTAATTATGATATGCTTCTTTTGGGGTCTATCCTATATGGGGTTCATCGAGCTTCTTGGATGGTCATCTTTGCATCATTCATGATATTAGGGAAGTTTTCTGTCAGCAATTCTTCAATGATCCTCTCTGTGTTTTCCATTTTCTCTCCCTGTTCTGGAACTCCGATCACTCACAGATTTTTGCATTTGATTGTATTCCACATACTTCTCAGGGTTTCTTCTTTTTTCTTCATTCTTTTTTTCTGATTTCTCCTCAAACAGAGTTGTATCCAAGTGTTTGTCTCCAATTTTTCACTGATTCTGCCTTCCATCATTTCAGACCTGCTCCTCAGTCCTTCTGTGACACTGCCCGTTTCTGAAATCTTGTCGTTTATCATTTGGATTTCTAATTGTTGTTTTTATATGATTTCTAGTTGTGAATTTATTTTGGCATTTTGTTTCTGTGTTACTTTCCTGAATTGTTCCTTTTTCTTGTCTGTATTTTCCATGAATTTGTCTGCCTTTTCCAAATATTTGCCAATTTTTTCCTCATTCTTGTCTGCTTTTTGCTTCAACTCTTGGATTGCTCTGAATATTAAAGATTTGAATTCCCTGTCAGGTAGTTCTTGTGCCTTTTCCTCTAGTGGAAAGTCATCTGATGTTTTATTTTGGATGCCTACTGGACCCATTCTGTCCTGTTTTTTTTATATGTTTTGATATTGTCTGCTGTCTTCGGGGCATTCAGTAGTTATTTTCTTCATTTCTTGATTGTAGATTTATTTGTTTTGTCCTGCCTTTTTGTTTTGTTTGGTTATGTCTAGCAGGCGGTCCTGTGCGTTCTTTGTTGTTTACTAGTCTGTGGTCACAATACCTTCACCTCCTTGTCCAATGAGCAGGGCCAATCATTCAGCTATGGTGCAGCAGGGTAGGCCCAGCTGAGGGGGAGGGGCTGGGATGGTTTGTTTGAGGCACATACTAGGGCCAACAGGGCAGGCCAGGAATCAGTGCTGGGCAGCTTCCAGTAGGCCGTGCCTGTGCTGCTCGGTGGTGTGATGTTCTGTGCATGGTGCAGGTAGGCAGAAAAGAGGGGGGAGCTTGTGATGTGTGGAGCAGGTGTTCTGTCTTCTGCTGGGAACTTCTTGAAGCTGCTTTCCCATACTCCCTTCTGCTGATCTTCATCGTGGGTGGGGCAAGTCCAAGCAGCACAGACACTTCATTTCTCAGCTGGCTGAGCCTCCACCGCCAACCAGGAAGCTTGGAGGTGGAGCAGAGGGGAGAGGATGGGGGGTAGGAAAGTGTGTATCACTGGTTACCAGGTGCTCTGTCTCCTGCTGGGAGTTCCATGAAGCTGCTTTTCCATGCTCCCTGTCTGCTGACCCCCGACTGGAGTCCAAGATGGAGGCCTCCACATGTATCTCTCCTCACTCTCCATCCTTTGTCAGTTTCTTACTCCAGTCGGTGTTTGGCTGAGTTCTCTAGCTCTTCATTTGGCACTTCAGGTTCTAGGAATGACGTTTGTCTCTGTCTTATTTAGTTTTTTGGGTCTTTGCTGTGGAGGAACAGCATGGTGCTTCTGTCTATAGTGCCATGTTGGCTGGAAGTCCCTGACATTCCTTTTGGCCTTTTCTTTCTTTCCTGTCTTCTTAATGACCTCTTGCTTTCTTCTTGTGTGATGTCATTCATGTTATTCCACAACTTGTCTGGTCTTTGGCCATTAGTGTTCGATGCCTCAAATCTATCCTTGAGATGGTCTCAAAATTCAAGTGGGATCCATATGAATTTAGAGACCATCTCAAGAATAGATTTGACGCATTGAACATTAATGACCGAAAACCAGACAAGTTCAACTTGAACTGGCATCTGAGCAATTGATAGTCTGCTCCCCTGTTCCCCAGTAGGCCCCTGGCCTTCTTCTAACTGATGATATTGAGCTTTTCCATCGTCTCTTTCCACAGATGTAGTCGATTTGATTTCTGTGGGTTCCATCTGGCAAGGCCCACGTGTATAGTCCCCATTTACGTTGTCAAAAAAAAAGGTATATGCAATGAAGAAGTAGTTGGTTTTGCAAAATTCTATCATGGGATCTCTGGCACCATTTCTATTCCCAAGGCCATATTTTCCAACTACCTACCCTTCTTCGTTATTTCTGACTTTTGCATTCCAATCACCAGTAATTATCAATGCATCCTGACTGCATGTTTGATCAATTCCAGACTGCAGAAGTTGGTAAAAATCTTCAATTTCTTCATCTTTGGCCTTAGAGGTTGGTGTGTAAACTTGAATAATAGTCATATTAACTGGTCTTCCTTGTAAAGGCATATGGATATTATCCTGTCACTGACAGTGTCGTATTTCAAGATAGATCTTCAAATGTTCTTTTTGATGATGAATGCAGTGCCATTCCTCTTCAAGCTGTCATTCCTGGCATAGTAGACCATATGATTTTCCAATTCAAAATGTCCAATACCAGTCCATTTCAGCAACACTACCGCCTAGAATGCTGATGTTTATGCATTCCATTTCATTTTTGACAATTTCCAATTTTCCTAGATTCATACTTTGTACATTCGAAGTTCTGATTATTAATGGATGTTCGCAGCTGTTTTTTCTCATTTTGAGTCATGCCACATCAGCAAATAAAGGTCTCAAAAGCTTGACTCCATCTGTCATTATGGTCGACTCTACTTTGAGGAGGTAGCTTTTACCCAGTCAGCTTTTGACTGCCTTCCAACCCGAGGGGCTCATCTTCTGGCACTATATCAGACAATGTTTCACTGTTATTCATAAGGTTTTCACTGGCTAATTTTTTTCTAAAGTAGACTGCCAGGTCCTTCTTCCTAGTCTGTGTTAGTCTGAAAGTTCAGCTGAAGCCTGTTTTCCACAGGTGACCCTGCTGGTATCTGAATACCAGTGGCATAGCTTCCAGCATCATAGCAACATTCAAGCCCCCCCAGTGTGACAAACTGACAGATGCATGGAGGAAATAGAATTCATGACCCTAGTAAAGTCTGTAGCTTGTGCCCTGAGTGCAACCTGAACTACCCTGGTGCCCAAGGCTTGATCCTCTAGGGTCCAGTGACAAATATTTTTTTATTATTATATTTATTTAGGAAGCCCTGGTATGTAGCGGTTAAGAATTTGGCTGCTAAGCAGAAGGTCGCCAACTCAAACCCACCAGGCACTCCTTGTAAACCCTATGGGGCAGTTCTATTCTCTCCTATAGGGTCACTATGAGTCAGAATCAACTCAACTAAAAAGGGTTGATTGCTTGGTATACTTATTTAACACGAGGTTTTTTAGGATGTGTGCATTTATTGCTATAAATTGACCTCTGAGCACTGCTTTAGCTATGTCCCAAAGGTTCTGATAGGAAGTGTTTTCATTCTCATTGGATTCTATGAATTTCTTTATTCTGTCCTTAAGCTCTTCTATAACCCAGTGGTTTTTGAGCAATGCATTGTTCAGCTTCCATATGCTTGATTTCTTTTCCCTGCTTTTTCTGTTATTGATTTCTACTTTTATGGCCTTATGATCAGAGAAGATGCTTTGCAATATTTTGATATTTTGGATTCTGTTAAGTCTTGCTTTAAGACCTTATATGCGGTCTATTCTGGAGAATGTTCCGTGTGTGTTAGAGAAGAAAGCGTACTTGGCTGCAGTTGGGTAGAGTGTTCTGCATATGTTTATGAGGTCAGGTTGGTTGATGGTGGCATTTAGATCTTCCATGTGTTTATTGAGCTTCTTTCTGGATGTTCTGTCCTTCAGAACATTATTGTGGTGCCGTCGACTATTATTGTGGAGCTGTCTATCTCACTTTTCAATGCTGTTAGAGTTTGTTTTATGTATCTTGAAACCCTGTCATTGGTTGCATAAATATTTATTATGGTTATGTCCTCCTGGTATATTGACCCTTTAATCATTGTATCGTGTCTTTCCTTATCCTTGATGGTAGATTTAAAGTCTATTTTGTCAGACATTAATATTGCCACTCCTGCTCTTTTTTGATTGTTGTTTGCTTGATATCTTTTTTTCCATCCTTTGAATTTTAGTTTGTTTGTGTCTTTAAGTCTGAGATGTGTCTCTTGTAGGCAGCATATAGAAGAGTCATGTTTTTTTAATCCATTCTGCCACCCTCTTTATTAGTGTATTTAATCCATTAACATGCAGTATAATTATGGATAGGTATGAGTTCAGTGCAGTCATTTTGATGTCTTTTTGTGTGTATTGTTGACAGTTTCTTTGTTCCACTTAATTTTTTGTGCTGACTAGTTTTTCTTTATATATTGTCTTTTCTTCTTTTTCATTGTTTTTGATTTTGTTTTTGCTGAGACTATATTTTTCTTGTATTTTATTTTGATGTGTAGGATTTTTAGTCTCCTTTGTGATTACCTTACTACTTACCCCTATTTTTCTAAGTTTAAACCAAACTTTTATCTCTTCATATCATTTTGATTTCCTCTCCATATGAAAGACCTATGTCTACTTTTTTAGTCCCTCTTTATTAACTTAGTGTTGTCATCTTTTACATAATGACATCGCTGTTTCTGTGTTTTGAGCATTTTTTACCTTAATTTATGTTTGTGATTTCCCTCTCTAGGTTGATATCCGGTTGCTCTGTCCTGTGTTCTAGTCTTGGGTTTTTATCTGATGTTATTGATTTTCCAACCAGAGGACTCCCTTTAGGATTTCTTGTAGTTTTGGTTTGCTTTTTGCAAATTCCCTAAACTTCTGTTTATCTGGAAATGTCCTAATTTCCCCTTCATATTTGAGAGACAGTTTTGCTGGATATATGATTCTTGGCTGGCAATTTTTTTCCTTCAAGGCTTTGTATATGTCATCCCATTGCCTTCTTGCCTGCATGGTTTCTGCTGAGTAGTCCGAGTTTATTCTTACTGACTTTCCTTTGTAGGTGATTTTTCATTTATCCCTAGCCACTCTTAAAATTCTCTCTTTATCTTTAGTTTTGGCAAGTTTGATTATAGTATGGCTTGGTGAATTTCTTTTGGAATCTATTTTATGTGCAGTTCGATGAGCATCTTGGATAGATATCTTCTCGTCTTTCACGATATCAGGGAAGCTTTCTGCCAACAAATCTTCAACAATTGTCTCTGTATTTTCTGTTGTCCCTCCCTGTTCTGGTACTCCAGTCATTCACAGGTTATTTCTCTTGATAGAGTCCCACATGATTCTTAGGGTTTCTTTTTTTTTTTTTTAATTCTTTTATATGATTTTTCTTTGAATATATTGGTGCCAAGGGTTTTATCTTCAATCTCACTAACTCTGACTTCCATTTCCTCAATTCTGCTCCTCTGACTTTCTATTAAGTTGTCTAATTCTGAAATTTTATTGTTAGTCTTCAGAGTTTTTGTTTGCCATCTCTCTATGGTTTCTTGCAGCCTATTAAATTTGTCATTATGGTCTTGAATAACCTTAATTTCCTTGACTGCTTTATCTGTATGTTCCTTGGCTTGTTCTGTGTTTTGCCTCATCTCTTTCCCGAGCTCTTGAAGAGCTCTGCATATTAATCTTTTGTATCTACCTCTGGTAATTCCAAGAATATCTCTCCTAGTGGAAGGTTCCTTGATTCTTTGTTTTGGGAGTTTGTTGAAGCAATCATGGTCTGCTTCTTTATGTGATTTATAGTAACCATTGTCTCTGAGCCATCTATAAGTTATTGTATTAATTTATTTTGTTTGCTTACTGTGTCCTAGCTTATTGCTTTGCTTTGTTTTGATATGTCCCAAATAGGCTGCTTGAGTGAGCTAGTTTGATTATTGGTACCTCTGAAACTCTAACTTCCTGTCATCAGATGCCTAGAGCTGTTACCAAGTATTTAAGCCCAGAGTCCATTTACTTTTCTTGTATGGATTCAGCTCAGATGTCCAGATAGTTGGTCTCTAAGTGTGTGGTGCAGGCTCTCACCTACAGTCCTTAGTGAAGCAGGGGTGATTGGTGTAGGTACAGGTTCTGGCTGCAGCAGGAGGTTATGTTCTGAGCAAGGCAGAGGGCTGACAACCATTCCCCGAGTGTCTGTTAAGAAACTGCATCCTGTTCCCTAGAGCACACAGCTGGGTGGGCTCTGAAGCCGGGCCATGGGCTCTCAATGCTTTTGGATGTAAGGACTGGGAGGCACCACTTATTCTTGGACCTCTGTTGTGGGTAGCTAGGTGGTGTGGATGGAGACACCAGTCCTCAGGCCCCTGATGTGGTAGGTGAAGACCCTGTTTAATAGGTAGTGTCAAACGTCCCAAAACCCACCTCTCTACCACACGGCTGAAATAGTTGAAGACAGACCTCAGTCACATACACCCTTGCACTGAGCCAGTGAGGGCCTAAGCTGCTGAAATGGGTCCATGCAGGTCCATTCAGGGGTGAAAGGTATTCAAAGTTCGTGGACTGCTTGTTTTTGTCCCAGGCAAAGTAGCCACCTCTGCCCTGAGTTCCCAGCTTAGGGGACCCAACAGATTATTTTTTGCCCGTTTGTTAATTTGTCCCTTCTCCAAGGCTGGGAGAATGGTTCAGGACACTCAGCTGGACCTATCTCAGGCCCAGGGAAAACGACTGCCACTGAAGCTGGCGTGGGAGCTGGGGCATTGAGAGGAGGGATCAGATAAATGGGAGAGAGTTCTTTCAACTATTTCAGCTGTGTGGTAGAGAGGTTTTTTAAAATCTTTCTCTGTCATTTATTTTCTTTTTTAAAAAAAGAAATTTATTGTGCTTTAGGTGAAGGTTTACAGAGCAAATTAGTTTCCCAATCAATAATTTATAGACAAATTGTTCCGTGACTATCCTGGCAATGTGTCAGCACTCTCGTTACCACCCTGAGTTCTCCATTTCCATTTGTCTGGTTTTCCTGTACCTTCCTGCCTTCTCATCTCTGCTTTTGGCCAGATGTTGCCCTTTTGGTGTCATGTTCTATGAAACGCTTTCCTCTGGGTATCATTGCCTATTTTATAGGCCTGTCTATTCTTTGGGTAAAAGATTATCTCAGAGGTCCCTCCAGTCTCTATCAGTCTAATAAGTCTAGCCTTTTTTACAACTTTGAGTTTTGTTCTACATGTTTTTCCCACTCTAACCAGAACCTTCTATTGTGATCCCAGTCAAAGTGGTCGGTAGTGGTAGCTGGGCACCATCTAGTTCTTCTGGTCTCAGGCTAGTGGCCCATTAGTCCTTTGGACTAATCGCCTCCTTGAGTCTTTTGTTTTCTTCACTCTCCTTTGCTGTGGACGGAAAGAGACCAATAGTTGTATCTTAGATGGCTGCTCAAAAGCTTTTAAGATCTCAGGTGCTATTCACCAAAGTAGGATGTAGTACACTATCTTTATGAACTATGTTATGCCAGTTGACCTAGACTATGGTCCCTAGTCTTCAGGCCCAGTAATTCAGTGCCATGAGGTATTTGGTTATGTCTAGGAAGTTTCCATAACTGTGCCCTCTGTGTGCTCTCTTATATACATGAATATACATGCAGTACAAATATATATGTAGAAATATCCATAGCCAAACTTATATATGCAAGTGGATTGCAGGATTGTGTATGTTATAGTACTTACCGTAGTTGCCTTTAATTCTTGGAAACGTCTCAGTGTCTTCCCTTGCCTTGGTCATGTTGCGCTGACTTTCCTCTTATTGTGTACTGCCTTTCCCGTTACTAAAGTTAACACTTATCTACTATCTAGTTAGTGATTTTTCTCCCCTTTCCCTTCCCATTCCTGGTAATAGTCAAAGAATTCTTTTTTCTGTGTGAACCTTTTCTTGACTTTTTATAATAGTGGTCTCATATAATATTTGTCCTTTTGTGATTGGCTTATTTCACTTAACATAATGTCCTCCAGATTTGCTCATGTTGTGAAATGTTTTGCGGATTCATCATTGTTCTTTATTATTACATAGTATTCCACTGTGTGTATGTTCCACAGTCAGTTTACCCATTCATCCACTGGTGGGCATTTAGGTTGTTTTTCCATCTTTTTGCTATCATGAATAATACTGCAAGGAACATGGGTGTGCATGTGTCTATTCACGTCACAGCTCTTATTTCTCTAGGATATATACCTAGGAGTGGGATTGCTGGATCATATGGTATTTTTATTTCTAGCTTTTTAAGAAAGTGCCATGCCAATATCCATAGTGCTTGCACCATTTTACATTTCCACCAGCAGTATATAAGAGTCCGAATCTCCCCACAACCTCGCCAGCATTTGCTGTTTTCTAGTTTTTTCGACTGGGGCCTTCTTGCTATGGTGAGATGGTATCTCATTGTAGTTTTAATTTGCATCTCTCTAACACTAATGATCAGGAGGATCTCTTCATGTGTTCCTTAGCCACCTGAATGTCTTCTTTGATGAAGTATCTATTCATGTCCTTTGCCCATTTTTTAATTGGATCTTTTGTCTTTTTGTTGTTGAGGTGTTGAAGTTTTCTATAAATTTTAGAGATTAGATTATTGTTGGATATGTTGTAGGCAAAAATTTTTTCCCAGCCCGTAGGTTCTCTTTTTACTCTTTTGGCAAAGCCTTTGGATAAGCATAAGTGTTTAATTTTTAGGAGGTTCCATTTATCTAGTTTATCTTCTGCTGTCTGTGCATTTTTAGATATGTTTGATATTCTATTTACGCCATGTATTATGGACCCTACATTGTCCCTGGAGCCCTGGTGGCACGGTGGTTAAGAGATACAGCTGCTAAAAAAAGTTCAGCAGTTTGAAATACAACAGCCACTCCTTGGAAACCCTATAGGGCTATGAGTTGAAATTGACTTGATGGCAATGGGTTTGGTTTTTTGTTTTTGTAGCATTGTCCCTATTTTTTCTCCTATGAACTTTATAGTTTCAGGTTTTATATTTAGGTCTTTGATGCATTTTGAGTTAGTTTTCGTGTACAGTGTGAGGTATGAATCTTGTTTCATTTCTCAGCAAATGGATATTCAGTTGTGCCAGCACTATTTATTAAAGAGATTTTCTCTTCCCTATTTAATGGACTTTGATCCTTTGTTGAAGATCAGCTGTCCATAGGTGGATGGATTTACTTCTGGCTTCTAAATTCTGTTCCATTGGTCTACCTGTCTATCACTGTACCAGTAATAGGCTATTTTGACTACTGCTGCTATATAGTAGGTTCTGAGATCAGGGAGTGTGAAGCCTCTTACTTTGTTCTTCTTCAGTAATGCTTTGCTTATCTGGGGCCTCTTTTCTTTCCATATGAAGTTGGTGATTAGTTTTTCCAACTTATTAAAGAAGGTTGCTGGAATTTGAATTGGGATTGCATCGTATTTGTAGATCACTTTGGGTAGTACTGACATTTTCACAATTTTCGTCTTTTTATCCACGAGCATGGTATGTTTTTCCATTTATGTAGGTCTCTTTTGGTTTCTTGCAGTAGCATTTTGTCGTTTTTTGCTTTTGTTTTGTATAAGTTTTTTATATCCCTAGTTAGATTTACTCCTAAATATTTTATCTTTTGGTGGGCTATGGTAAATGGTATTGTTTTCCTTTTTGGAGCTCTCTTTGTTATTGTGTTGTTGTTGTTAGACGTCATCAAGTCTGTTCCAACTCATAGCTACCCTTTGCACAACAGAACGAAACACTGCCCAGTCCTGTGCCATCCTCATAATCATTGCTATGTTTGAACCTATTGTTGCAGCCACTGTGTCAATCCATCTCATTGAGGGTCTTTCTCTTTCTCACTGACCCTCTACCAAGTATGACGTCCTTCTCCAGGGACCTCCTTATAACATGTCCAAAGTTCATGAGATGAAGTCTTACCATACTCACTTCTAAGGAGCATTCTGGCTGTACCTCTTCCAATACAGATTTGTTTGCTCTTCTAGCAGCCCATGGTATATTCAATATTCTTTGCCAATACCATAATTCAAGGGCATCAATACTTCTTCAATCTTCCTTATTCATTTTCAAGCTTTCACATGCATATGAGGTATTTGAAAATACCATGGCTTGGGTTCAGTGCACCTTAGTATAGAGGAATTCAACTGATTTTTGTATGTTTATCTTGTACCCTGCCACTTTGCTAAACTTTCTATTAGTTCTAATAACTTTCTTGTAGAATCTCTGGGATTTTCTATGTACGTGATCATATCATCTGCGAATAGGGATAGTTTTACTTCTTTCTTACCAATCTGTATGCCCTTTCTTGCCTTATTGCTCTAGCTTGGACTTCCAGTACAATATTGAATAAGAGTGGTGATAACAGGCATCCTTGTCTGGTTCCTATTCTCAACGGGAATGCTTTCAGTTTCTCTCTGTTGATAATAATGTTGGCTGTTAGTTTTATATAAATGCCCTTAACTCTGTTGAGGAATTTCCCTTCCATTACTCTATTGCTGAAAGTTTTTATTAGGAATCAGTGTTGCACTTTATCAAATGCCTTTTTTGTATCAATTGAGATGATATGTGATTCCTGTCCTTTTATTTATGTGGTGGATTACATTGATTTTCTAATGTTGAACCATTCTTGTGTAACTAGTATGAATCCCACCTGGTCATGAATTATTATTTTTTTGATATGCTGTTGTATTCTATTGGCAAGAATTTTTTGAGAATTTTTGCATCTATATCCATGAGGGATAATTGTTATTTTCTTTTTTACTGCTGTCGTTGAGTAGCTTCAGTAACATGGCTATTCTGGTTTCATAGAATGAATTTGAGAGTATTCCTTCCTTTTCTATGCTCTGAAATAGTTTGATTAGTATTGTTATCAACTCTTCTCTGATTGTTTGGTAGAATTCTCCAGTGAAGCCATTTGGGCAGGATTTTTTTGTTAGGAGATTTTATGACTTCTTCAATTTCTTCTTTTCTTTATAGATCTGTTCGGATTTTCTTCCTCACTTTATGTTACCTTGGGTAGGGAGTGTGTTTCTAGAAATTTGTTCATTTTTTATAGGTAGACAAATTTGTTTAAGCATAATTTTTCATAATATTCTGTCATGATCCTTTTTATTTCAGTTTGATCTGTTGTAATGTCACCCATCTCATTTCTTATTTGGGTTATTTCCTTCTTTTCTCATGTTAAATTGGCCAGTGGTTTGTTGATTTCCTTTTTTTCAAAGAACCAACTTCTTTACATTCGTTTTGAGGATTTCCAGTGACCCAATGCAGACCGTAATGGAATAGAATCCTGCCTCTTCAATATTTTCACATCTGGCTCAAGTGAACCTATCATGCAAGATGGTGAGTAGAGCAACTAAAAGGACAAAGCTGGACTTCATCGAGCTTTCCCAGCTGGTGGTGTGTGCCTGTTTGTTTTTTCTTGGAATAAATGTTTGTATATGCAACAAGAAAAAAAAATTTTTAATCAACTATTTACAACTTGGAATTAAAAAATAAGTTGCTATCAAGTCGACCCCAACTCATGGTGATCCCATGTGTGCCAGAGTAGAACTGTACTCCATAGAGTTTTTAATGCCTGATTTTTCAGAAGTAGATCATCAGGCCTTTCTTCTGAGGTGCCTCTGAATGAACTTAAATGTATAACCCTTTGGTTAGCAGTTGAACGTGTTAACCATTTGTACCACCCAGGGGCTCCACAACTTGGAATAAATGAAATTTAATTTTTATTAACCACCTACTGTGTGCCAAATAAGTTATCTACACCATCTTTAATCCTCGCTACAGCCCTACAAAGTGGGTATTATAAATGGGGCCACCAAGGTTCAAAGAATTAAAATCATACAGCTAATAATTGAGGAGGGAGGTATTTGAATCCATAGAACTCCTGGCTCCAAAACCCATGCTTGGTTCACCAAACTATATAGCCTCTAAGGGGAGATTTTAATGTGAGTTGAGAGGAGAGGAAGAAGCTGAGTTTGCTGCGAGCTCTTTGGGTGGTGCGCCACCCAGAAGTGAAAAAGATGAAGAGCTAGTTTCTAGTAGTTCACAGACCCCTGGAACTTGAGGTCCACAGAATTTCAAGCAATCTGTAGACAGAGATCAAGGGAGCTATGCACTTGGGGGGAAATTACATCTTTGCTTTTACTAAGTCTAACTGAAATTAATTCAATTATGAATGCATACCACAAACCACAGTAATATAAGCAGCTTCCACAACTTTGCATGAATAGAAATCAGAGATATTTTCTTATCACTTTGTAGTTGTTACAGCATCTCAAAATAATTTTTGGGCTTATCACCACTTTGAAATTACCGTAGTTTTTAGATCCATTGCTAATTCTTATTATGTAATATATAAATTAATATGAAATATATTAACCACTTATAATATCCAAATCAAAATTTTGGCTTTTTTTATATTCTGATTGCTGTATTTCAATATAAAATTGGATTCTTTATAATCCTGTGTATTTTATTTTATGCATTTAAAAGCATATTCTGTTCTGCGAAGGGTCTATAGATTTCCACATATTGCCAAAGGATCCATGGTACAAAAAATTAAGAAGCTTTGATCTGTAAACTCGAAGGTATGTTTTGCCTACTTTACAATTGTACATGCCCCACATCCCCTCTAAAATGAGCACTGGTGGCACAATGGTTAAGCACTCAGCTGCTAACTGAATGGTTGATGGTTTGAACCCACCCACCACCTCTATGGGAGAAAGACCTGGGAATCTGCTTCTGTAAAGGTTACAGCCTAGAAAACTCTATGGGGCAGCTCTATTTTGTCACATGGGGTTGCTATGAGTTGAAATCGACTTGACTTCATGTAACAACAACATCCCCCTCAAATGTGTTTCATTAAATGCAGTCTTTGGCCCTTCTATTAACTACCTAGTTTGTTAAAAATGCAGATTCCTAGGACCCACATTCAAATTACAAAAATAGAATCTCACATCATAAGCTGGGAATCTTTGCTCCAATCCATGCCCCAGTAAAGGAACCAGCAGCTGTCTACAAACACTTGGTAGACAATGTGCTAGACATCGGGGCTGCAGCCCTGTTCCAGTCATGGCCTCTACCCACTGGGAGCTTACAATCTAATAGTCAGATGATAGGCACATAAGTCTCAATAACTGATGCAGACTAGTTGAAGCATATGTAATTGTCAGTTACCATTTTTGCCCAATGAAATTGGCAGTTTCACATGGTTCATCCTAAACAAAGCACAGGGGGTTTCCAGATTCAGAAGCAGTTTCTACACGTCCACAAAATCTCCCAGGAGATGTGTTCACACTGAGACTGAAAAAATGGCTTGACCACGACCAGATGAACAAATGGGAGGGAAGGAAAGTCCAGACAAGGGAACCATGGATACAAACCTGTGGAGGTATGAGAGAACGGGTGTCTCCCAAGTGTACCTGGTTGTCCACAGATGACATGTGGGTGTCCCCAGAGAGGTGTAAGTGTCCCCTGAGGGCTGAGGACTGCAGGACAATGGCCCCTACAGGCTCCACAAAATCCAAGCCCGTCACTCCCTGGCTCATGCCCTGCCATAGGCCACTCCACTGTCACGTCAGTCTCAACTAAGTACAGCAGCCTCTCAATACCAGATACCAAGAAATTCAGGCCCCTAAGCACGTTCCAGAGCCCTGATGGCACAGTGGTTAAGAACCCAGCTGTTAACCAAAAGATTGGCAGTTTGAATCCACCAGCTGCTCCTTGGAAAGCCTATAGGGCAGTTCCATAGGGTCGCTAATTAGTCAGAATCGACTTGAGGGCAACTGGGAGCACGTTTCAGCTGAACCTTTAGTGTCTCCTCTTAATCCATGAGAACAGGGCATTGTGCTAGGGCTCGCCACTCTTTTGTTGTTGTTCTTGTTGTTCTTGTTGCTGTTAAGTGCCGTTGAATCGGTTTTCAACTCATAGTGACCTCATGTGACAAAGTAGAACTGCTCCATAGGGTTTTCTAGGCTATAATTTTTATAGAGCAGATCACCAGGCCTTTCCCCCATGGAGTGATTGGTGGGTTAGAACCTCCAACCTTTCGGTTAGCAGCCGAGCACTTAACTATTGTGCCACCAGGGCTGTTTACCATAGTTTTAGGGGCTCACAAAAACGAACTCTTTGGGTTGAATAAAATGCTTTCATTTTGTCTCATATCAGGAAAAAATAGATAAATAAACAAATGAAATTTTTAGGGCCCACACAAATCCATTAAACATTTGCATATGTTTTTAAAGAGGATGGAGTCCAGAAAAGCAAAAGGGCCTCGGGCTCACAGAAGTCATGATGTGGCCCTGAATGAGAAAGCCTCCAAATAGTTCTACTCTGACACAGATGGGGTTGCCACAAGTCAGAATCGACTCAATAGCAACTTGGTAGCAGGTATAGGAGGCCCCATGAAGCTCCTTCTTCCAGAGATTTCCTGTATGTCCCAGCCCAACCTCTCCCAAGGGTCCACGAGTCCCATTGGGAATGGAAGAAGCAAATATCAAAGAAGAAAGGTGGAAATAGGAGCAGAGGAGAGGATTTTCAGAAACCTTGGGGGCTTTACAGAAGCAGAGCCAGCCACCAGCAGCTTGAGAAGTGGAAGGGGATGCACCGGTAAGTTCTATAGACCAGGGCTTGAGTCTCAGCTCTGCTTCATAAGAGCTGTGTCACCTTAGGCAAGCTACTCGACCCCCTACCCCCCGCCCAAGGCTCAGATTCTTCCTCTGTGAAACACTGAGACTTCTCTGTTCTCACAGAGTACCCTTTACTATGTGCTAAATAAAACTAACTCATTAGGTTTATTGTGAGGATTAAATAAGGTATCGGTAAAGCACCTACCTCAAGGCCTAGCACACAGTGTTGTTGTTGTGGTTGTTAGTTGCCATCCTCATAGTGACCTCATTTACAACAGAACGAAAAATTTCCCAGTTCTGCATCATCTTCACAATCGTTGATACGTTTAAGACCATTGTTGCAGCTCTTGCGTAATGCTTTCCAAGCTAGAGCCATTATATTCCTTATGATCCATAGGGTTTTCCTTGGCTAATTTTTGGAAGTAGATCTCCAGGACTTTCTTCTTAGTCTATCTTAGTCTGGAAACTCCTCTGAAACCTGTCCACCATGGGTGACCCTCCTGGTATTTGAAATGCCATTGGCACAGCTTCCAGCATCGTAGCAACATACAAGCCACCACAGTACAACAAACTGACAGGTGGGTAATGCAGCACATAGTGCACAGAAAGAGTTAATTCCCACTCCTGCTTAAACTTAGATCCATGGAAAGGTAGTCGGGCTGCCTCTCTCTTTTTAATTCGGGGTGCAAGAAGTCCCCTGAGCCTAAAGGTCTTCTTACCAAGTACCGCTCTGCCTGACACTCTGCCTTCAGAGATTGATCTCAGGAAGTAAGCACTGCCCTCTCCCCAGCACTCTTTCAATATGTATAAGCTTTGAAGGGACAATTTCATCAGCTATCTTTCCTCACTTATCATGAACAACATGGGATAGGCTCTCAGTAAGTACCAGCTCCCTTTTCCCTGCCATCCTCTGCTCCCACCATTGCAAGGTGATTTCAAGCATCCTTCGAGATCGCAAATCACATCTGCCTCCAGTGTTTTCTGATGCCTCTGGAGCTAATGTTTTTAGGCCTCTGTGATCCAGAAAACTTCATCTACTTCTGTGACTTTGAAGATTATAAATTAGACCATGTTACTCACACGCGTACACACCATTTTAAACCCTCCAATTTCTTCCCATTACATAGCATTAAATTCAAACATTCTCCAGTCTACAAGGCCTGACTTAATTTGACCTTGCTTATCTTCTGCCCTCATCCCCACCTCTCTCACCTAACTCACTGCACTGCAGCCATATTGGCCATCGATTATTCAGCCTTCCCTCAGAGCTCTGCTTGTGCTGTGAGGAATGCGCTTGCCACAGCTCCCCGTCCAATCATTTGGGTCTTTGCTCAACTGTTATTTCCTGAGACAGGTCTTTAATATATGTAATGAATGAAGATATATTTGTGTGATTGCAGAGTCAAATTAACCAGGACCAGTTGTTGTCCAGTCAACTCCAACTAAAACCCCCATGTTTGTCAGAGTAGAACTGTGTTCCATAGGGTTTTCAAGTGGCTGGTTTTTCAGAAGTGGATCACCAGGCCTTTCTCCCAAGGTGCCTCTGGGTGAACTTGAACCTCCAGCCTTTCAGCCACAGCCAAGCACATTAACCGTTTGCACCACCCAGGGACTTCAGAGTTGTATTGTTGTTATTTGCTGTCAAGTCAATTCTGACTCATGTCAACCCCATATGTGCAGAGTTGAACTGCTCCATAGGGTTTTCAAGGCTGCGACCTTTCAGAAGCAGATCACTAGGTCTGTCCTTCGAGGTGCCTCTGGGTGAGTTCAAACCACCAACTTTTTAGCTAGTAGTTGAGTGTTTGATTATTTGCACCACTCAGGGACTCCAGCATCATATTAACCTAAATATGAGTGTGCTGTGACAGCTCTGTCCTCCATCATTCACTGTGTACTAAATAAGCGTTGTAAAGTACAGGTAAACCAGTAAAAAAAAAATGCTGTTGCCTCAACTCCAACTCATAGTGGCCCCATGTGTTTCACAGTGGAACTGCACTTCATAGGGTTTTCAAAGCCCTGGTGTCACAGTGGTTAAGAGCTCAGGCTGCTAACCAAAAGGTCAGCAATTCGAATCCACCAGCCACTCTTTGGATAACCCTATGGGGCAGTTCTGCAACGGCAATGGGTTTGGTTTGTTTTTTTGACCTCTCAGAAGCAGACAGCCAGGCCTTTCTTTTGATGCACTTCTGGGTGGTTTTGAACCACCACCCTTTTGGTTAGTAGTCGAGTGCTTAACCGCTTGCTCCACCTAGAGACTGCTCTTTTAACAGTAGGTCAGCTCAGTCCTTCTTACAAATCCTCTGTCATCTTCATAAAGTTCCAAGTTAAAATACCTCCTCAGAATATATCTCTATATTCTGTTGAGATATACACACCAAGAAAATACATTAAAAACTCATCTTGGCCCTGGTCTTTTTTAGTCTGAAGCATTGCATGGCCTTGAAAAGAGGTGGAATTGTTAAAGCAAAAAACAGCCTTGTGTTTGGCTTTTCAATTTCCAAAACAGACTCTTCAGATTCAAAAAGGAAGAACTGAGGGAAGAAGAGTGCAGAGTTTAAGCTATAAAAATAAAACTGGAAAGAAAATAGAAGAAAAAGCAGGCCAATCCTTACATGAGTATCACTTGGGCTGGCAGGAGTCTAAGTAGGTGGGGAGCACAGAAATGAAAAGGATCAAAGCTGGGTCAAGTAGGGAAAAGGGGGAAGGCAGTGGGAGTCTGCAAGCCAGTGCCTGCAAGAAGCCAGCTGGGGCTTGAAGACCATGGGCCACCATTGAGTGAGCAGCCCAGTTAGTGGGGCAAAAGAATCACCTTAGCTCTTTGTCTCTGCATGGTGCCTACACTTTGTTCATTGATCATCTAGAAGGAAGTCACCTGCCTGTGACCTGAGACTTATCTGAGCTTCCTCCTAGCTTTCCCTTGTAGCATACCCCCATTTTTTCAGTGACCCGGAACACTTGTAAACCTCACTGAAAGCAAGGTTTGTAGGTTGGGAGAGAAAGAGTCAGCAATGGGCCTTGGGAGAGGTTGGTTAACAGGAAAACATACACACCTGTTACAAATAGTATATGCCCCAAATGAGTACAGCCTCCGCATTTATTGCAGTCAACATTTGGGTGCCCAGAGTGAGCAAGACCAAATGTGCAGTCCGCCTTGCTGACTATGTCTTGACATCAGTGTGTCACATGTTGCATAGGCCATAACCCAACCCAAATAGGCCAAAGTACGTAGCATGTATGTACTATGGACATGCAACATGAAGGCAAGCCAATCTGGGTTGGAAAAGTTAAGCTTGGTCCTCTCAGCCCTCCTAAACCCTTGCCTTTTACAACTATTCAGTTTACTACACATTTTTGGATGCCTACTAGGTAGAGGGAAACCCTGGTGGTGTAATGGTTAAGAGCTATGGCTGCTAACCAAAAGGTTGGCGGTTAGAATCCACCAGGTGCTCCCTGGAAACTCTGTGCGGCAGTTCTACTCTGTCTTATAGGGTTGCTATGAGCTGGAATCAACTTGATGGCAACGGGTTTGATTTTTGGATTTGGTACTGGGTAGAGGTACTGGACCAGTTGCTGAGGGTTTTGAGATAAACAAAATATAACCTTTGTTCTCAAAGATATTTTGAGGAAGTGATAAGCACCTCCACAGAGCTCAGAGTCTTCCATCAACAGCCTGCTTTGAGATCCAGCTCCAAGCCAAGCTCTATGCTAAGTGCTAAGTGCTTGACAGTGGTTTGAAAGCCCCTGAGGGTGAAGACCTGTGCCCACTTACCTGCAGCACCTGGATGAAGGAATGACTGAGGAGTAGTAGCAGGGAAGACACAAGGCCAGTGCCATCAGAGCCTCTGCCAAGACCCCCTGGCTAGGCTTGGAATGGAGGAAGATATGAGGCCTCCCTCCATCAAAATGGCCTTTACAGATCACAAGCAAGGGTTTCTCCATAGTGGACCCCAAACCAGAAACTTGACCCTAAATCTTGCTGAATTACCTAGTTTCAGGGGCCTATGTACCCAAAGAAGGGAGGAAGACCCCTCAGCACCACCAAACCAAAAAAACCAAACTTGCTGCAGTAGGAGTCAGTTTCGACTCACAGCGATCGCATGTGTTACAGAGCAGAACTGCTCCTTACGGTGATCTTTACAGAAGCAGATGGCCCGGTCTTTCTTCTGAGGTCTTGCTGGATAGGTTCAGTAGCTTTGACCACCAAGCTTCAGCTTAGCCAATGAGTGAAAACCAGTTGAGCTACCCAGGAAGTTTTTCCTTCACCACCACCACCACCATTACTGCCACCACTATCACAACCAAAAAGACATAGCTGAGAATGGATTTCCTGCCAAGTCTGGCAGGAGGAGAACCAAGTCAGATTTATTTGCAATGGAAAAGTAAAGAAAACGTGAAGCTGCTCACACCGTGTCTCTGAGCAAATCCCAACCGGTTCCAGCTGGTGAGCAGTGATGCTGGGAATTGAACCTGCCCCATCCTCCCTCCATCCTCCCTCCGTGGCTCTGCCTCAAAAGAGCACATCTGCTGTGAGCTGGAGAAGGGGCTTCCAGGGCCTTGGCCCCCTTAGAGAACTGATTCTTCCCCCGCTAACTCCATCGCTTCTGGCTGGGTGGTGGGAGTCACAACGCAGCTGGTGAACGTGCGGTAATTAACTCGAGTGCACCTAGAAGACGATGACAATAATTTATATTTCTCTGCCTCTCTCCATCCCCCCACGAGCCTTCTAGATTTTATGACCATGACTCACCTCCGCTACTGCTGTGGGTAGCTCTGAGGGAGCGGGCAGCCGCCACACACCACATTTTAGGCAGAACATAAAGAAAAACATGCCGGCTAATTACAAGTGAGCCTCTCCCCGTCACGCGCAGCCCAGCTGACTTCATGCCTGGGCGGAAGAAACGCGATAAAACTCCCAAGTTGGTCCTTAGATTTTTTAAAGTCAGATCACTCAGCCATGATCTCACAGCCGTGTGCCCCAGCCAGTGGCCCTGAGCCAGGCTTTGAAATATGACCTGAGGGGGGCTGATGACGGAGTGGCCATTTCTGGCATGCTTCAACCTCAAGTCCTCTTTCCTATGAAGTCTTATCCTTCTCGGGCTACCTGGGAAGGTCAAGGGCACCTTCCCCACCCTCCCAGCCAGCATCTCCTTGGTTGAACCAATAGGAGGCCACCTGAGAGCTGGGAGCAGCACCAGTACTTCAGCAAAAACGGAGGATTGCTTGCCCTTGGCCTCTGCAAACCACTCTTCTCTCAGCTCCTCCAACAAACACTTCTATCTGTACTAGCCCCTTGGCACTTAGCCACACTCCGTCCTGTATGGCTATCTGACCACACTTGATCAGCAAATGTCTACCTGGAGGCACTTATAGCATAGTGGCTGAGAACACTGTGTTTGGATTAAGAAATAGCATGGGTTTGTATCCCAGATTTCTGCATTACTAGCTGCATGAACTTGGGCAAGTAATTTAATCTGAGCCTCATTTCTTCATTTTTTTGTGGTTGTTAGGTGCCATCGGGTAGGCTTTGACTCATAGAGACCATATGTATAATAGATTGAAATGTCGCCGGTCCTGCACCATCCTCACAATCATTTTTATGTTTGAGCCCATTGTTGTACCCACTGTGTCAATCCATCTCGCGGAGGGTCTCCCGCTTTTTTGCTCACCCTCTACCAAGCATGTCCCTCTGCAATGCTTGGTCCCTTCTGATGATGTGTCCAAAGCAAGCAAGGCAACGTCTTAACCATCCTCACTTCTAAGGAGCATTCTGGTTGTACTTCCTCCAAGACTGATTTGTAAAGAGGAAATGACATGGACTCCTTTTGGAGGCTGATGGAGGAGGGATCAATGCCTAACACATGGTAGTGAAAGCAACATATCATAGAGCAACTTCAGTCATCCCCTTGTGTTCTGTCAAGTGTTCCACCTGCCTCAGCCCTTGTGGGCTTACCATCTGCAAAGAACTCACCAAGGCGTGTTCTCAACAAGCATGGGTTTTGCCCTATAAGGATTCTCACACCAGAATCTAAGAGAATACAACCTCCTAAGTAGTATCATAAAAGAGCACAAATCCCTTTAGCAGCAACAACCATCTTCTGAGTGGGTGGACATCCATATAAGAATCCTTCAGATTTCAAAGGCACTGGAGTGCTCCGGCTCCGTGATCCAGGTGACTGAAGGTTTCTGATGTAATCAGGAACCAAGTCGTAGAGGCTTTGGAATCCTGGAATTACTTTGAAAGCCATTGTGGTGACCCTCAATTGTCTCTGCAAATGACCAAAATTCTTCATGGAGATAACGTCAGAAAGAGGAGAGTCCTGGCACCTCATACTCTCAAACTATGTCATTTTCCTTCAGGAATTAATACAGAGAGCTCTGTAACCTGGATTCTCCCAATCCAGTTTGACTTGAAGAGTTATGCAAGAGCACCAGGGTGTGTGGTGTGGAAGATGGACCAAGCACTGACCTTGGAGTCAGGTGCTCTGAGTTCAAGTCCCAGCTCTGCCACTTTCTAGCTGTGTGATCTTCAGGAAGTCACTCACCCACTTTGGGTCCCCATATCCATACTGGTCTAGAAGTTTATCAAAGTCTGTCTTCCATGGGTGATGTGAGAGTTAAATGTAAAAATGGAAGAAATAATACATTGTATAATCAAAAGAGAAATAAAATAGCCAGTAGAATGCACTCCCCTACAAAGAAATCATCACTTACCTTTGAGTATCTCAATTTAAATCAACAATTACTATGCCAGGCATTGAAATAGATGCTAGAGATACAACAAGGAAGGATTTCAGGGCTCTGAATAGGAGCCTGGATAAGAAACCTACCCCAGATGCTACCTGAGAACACCAAGCCTACCCCTCAAAAATGGCATTGAACTAGACAGAAACTCACACTCTCAGCCTTTCATGCAGGCAAAATCTTCCCCACAATCCCTGTAGGTTGCTGACAGGTGAGCTCTTCTTGCTTCTTCAGCCCACCCATGCCTGGGCCACCTGTGATGCCACAGATCCACAAGCCCAGGCTCTTTCCTGGCTCCACAAAAATGTCACTTGCTTCAAGACTTTCAAGAGTTTGGGAACTATACTGAGGATTCGGAGAAAGCCAGTGTCTTAGTCATCTAGTGCTGCTATAACAGAAATATCAGAAGTAGATGGCTTTAACAAAGAGAAGTTTATTCTCTCACAGTCCAGTAGGCTAGAAGTCCGAATTCAGGGGGCCAGCTCCAGGGGAAGGCTTTCTCTCTCTGTCGGCTCTGGGGGAAGGTCTTTGTCATCAGACTTCCCATAGTCTAGGAGCATATCAGCGCAGGAACCTCAGGTCCAAAGGACTTGCTCTGCTACTGGCACTGCTTTCTTGGTGGTATGAGGTCCCCATGTCTCTCTCCTCACTTCTCTCTTTCATATCTCAAAAGAGGTTGGCTTAAGACACTACCTAATCTTATAGACCTCATCAATATAACTGCTGCTAATCCATCTTATTACATCATAGTGATAGGATCTACAATATATAGGGAAATCACATCAGAAGATAAAATGGTAGACAATCATATAATCATACAAAGGAATCATGACCTAGCCAAGTTGACAGATATTTTTGGGTGACACAATTCAATCCATGACACCCAGAAAGGGAAATATCATGCTGGACAGATAGTCTTCTACCATCTTCCTGATTACCCCTCCTTTATCCCACTCTTCTCCCCTGTACACCTTCAGTCATGTCCTTATGTCCTGTCAAATGTTCCACCTACCTCAGCCCTCGTGGGCTCAGCATCTGCCACTGATGGGAACTCACCAAGGCATGTTCTGGACCAGCATGAGTTTTACCTTATAAGGGTTCTCACACCAGAATCTAAGAGAATAAAACTCCTCAGCAGCATCATTGAAGTGCACGAATCCCTATAGCAGCAAGTAGGATGTATGTGTTGTGGGAAAGGGACAAGATATGAGCATGCAGAGATGAGAACAAGTTCCCAGCCAGTCGTGGCACCAGGGGATACGGCTGACCTGGGACTTGAAGAACAGATTGAATGTGGCATTCTTAGCCGTGGGAACAGCGTGAGCAAAAGCTCAGAGGCAGGACAATACGAGACATGTTCAGGTAGCAGTGGATGGGCGAGTGGCTGCAGTAGTGAGGAAGGAAGGTGGGAAAGTAGAGGATCACACAGCAGAGAGCTCCCAGTACCAGCGTGAAGCATGTGAACTATTTTTCTTTTGGGAAACTGGATCTCAAAGTATGGACCAGATGGACTGTAATGAGGAGAAACAGGAGACAGAGATAGCGACAAGACACTTATATCAACCACTCAGAGTCAAAAGGAGGACTTGGGACTGGGAGCAGGACAAGTGCAAAGGAAATTAAATGGGGAAATTAAAAAAAAAAAAAAAAGTATGGACCAGATGGACTGTAATGAGGAGAAACAGGAAACAGAGATAGCGACAAGACACTTATATCAACCACTCAGAGTCAAAAGGAGGACTTGGGACTGGGAGCAGGACAAGTGCAAAGGAAATTAAATGGGGAAATTAAAAAAAAAAAAAAAAGTATGGACCAGATGGACTGTAATGAGGAGAAACAGGAAACAGAGATAGCGACAAGACACTTATATCAACCACTCAGAGTCAAAATGAGGACCTGGGACTGGGAGCAGGACAAGTGCAAAGGAAATTACATGGGGAAATTAGAGAAAACAAAACACAGAACAGAGAGGGACATGGATACTGAGTGGAGGAGCAGGATAAGTGAAAAGGAAAAACCAAGATGAATGTGGGGTTAAGCCTAACTAAGGAGAGAAATGGGGACATCAGGAGGGTATCGGTTTGAGGAATGAAAAGATGAACTCGAGATCTAGGGCAGTAGAAAGGCTGGGAGAGAAAGCCCTTCTATTGGTACTTGCTTTTGTTGGCTCCTAAAGGGATGGGAAAGGTGGACAATGGAAAAGGAAGACAAAAAGAATTGATGCGTCTAAATTGTGGTGTTGGCAAAGAATACTGAATATACGTGGGCTTCCAGAAGAACAAACAGATGGCTCTTAGAAGTACAACCAGAATGCTCCTTAGAAGCGAGGATGGCAAGACCACAGTCCTTACTTTCAAGTAGAGGGTCATAAAAAAGGAGGGAAGTCTTCAGTGAGATGGATTGACAAAACAGCCAAAATGATGGACTCAAACATATCAAAGATCATGGAGATGACACAGGACTGGGCAGTGTTTCATTCTGTTATATATGAGGTTGCCATAAGTTAGAGCTGACTTGATGGCAACTAACAACTACAAAGGCCTTTGTTCCTGACCTCATAAGCCCAGGCTACCTTGAAGCTAATGAGATTCTGAATCCTCCTAAAGTTGGTCACGCCTCTGGTGCTAAATGAATACTTGACCCATCATCCAATATCCTTGAGGAGAACTTCAGGCAGATTGTCTCATTCTGCCCTCATAACCCTCATAACCATCCCTGTCTAGCACAGGAGAGAACTGAGGTTATGAAACTTGAGACTTGCTGTAAGTCACACACATCAACAAGCAGCATGAGGCTCACGCTCAGGCCCTCGAGACCACATCCACTCCACTGCACACAAATCACTCAGTGGATAAAATTCAACAGCAAAAGGATGGAAACCTAAAGTTAGTCCAGATTTAGAAAGCCCCAGTGTAACTGTTGCCCAGAAATCAACAAATTCGTGTTGACTTCTTACGATGGGTGAGACAGTCCACGCTCCATGGAGGAAGCAAAGAAGTGTCAACTGAGATCTCTGCCTTCAAAGCACTTGCTACCTCATGGTGCAGATGAGCCTCGCAGTACAAATAGCGAACACTAACAGGTATCAAAAAAACCATTGCCATGGAGTCGGTTCCATGTCATGGTGACTTCATGTATGCATACAGAGTAGAACTACTCCACAGAGTTTTCTTGGCTGTAATCTTTGTAGAAGTAGTTTGCCACACCTTTCTTTCATGGAGCCACTGAGTGAGTTCGAACTGCCAACCTTTAGGTTAACATCCGACCCAACTCATTATACTCTATTTTCTTTCTTTCATAGCACTTACCACTAGCTGGACGTATCTGATTTAGTTGTTAGCATGTGTGGCTGGGCATATATAATATATATAATACACTTATATATGTATATATGTGTTATACATATACATATATATGTATATATATGTGCGTGTGTGTGTGTGTGTATGTATATATCCAGCCTAAGCATGTTTATCATATATCTTTTCCAACTGGCGACAAATGACGGCAGCTATTTGCTAGTAAAACCCCAATGTCAAGAAAAGTGTCTGACACTTAATCAGTCAGTATTTGTTGAACAAAGGCCAAGAATTTGCGCCAAGTGGGAAAGTGTGAAAGAAGCTTGAGAAGCAAGGTAGCTGTGAGCTAAGACTCCACAGTGAGCATGTAGGATTTGAAGTACAAGAAGAGAAGAGCACAGCATCTCTTCACCTTTTCTCTGTTGTTGTTGTTAGGTGCCATCAAGTCAGTTCTGACTCACAGTGACCCTATGAACAACAGAACCAAACACTGCCTGGTCCTGCGCCACCCTCACAACTGTTGTTATGCTTGAGCCCATTGTTGCAGTCACTGTGTCAATCCATCTCCTTGAGGGTTTTCCTTTTTGCTGACCCTCTACTTTACCAAGCATAACGTCCTTCTCCAGGGACTGGTCCCTCCTGATAACATGTCCAAAGTACATAAAATGAAGTCTCCCCATCCTTGCTTCTAAGGAGCATTCTGGCCGTACTTCTTCCAAAACAGATTTGTTTGTCCTTCTGGCAGTCCATGGTATATTTAATATTCTTCGCCAACAATGCTATAATTCAAAGGCATCAATTCTCGTTTGGTCTTCTTTATTCATTGTCCAGCTTTCCTATGCATATGAGGTGATTTAAAACACCATGGCCTTTTCTCTACCCCTTCCCTAACACATGTAACCCCTCAATTACTTCTCATCCACCCCAACTCCACTCCTAAAGGAGAAAAATGCTTATGATACATCAGCCATAAGTGACATTCTACTGGACAATCCTAGTGGGTGATCTCTTCTGGGTCTCTCTTGCTTCCATAGTTTGTAGTTCCAGCAGGGATCTAACGCTCACGTGCACTGTCTCTAAACTGTTGGTTCCTACTAGGAGCCTGGAGCCCAATCCTCTCCAGAGAAGATTATCTTCATTTCTCCTTGACACATCCATCTCATTTTGGTACACTTTCTCTCTCAGATCTTCCAGTGGGTGATGATTCAGGCCTGAGACTCCTCTGTCACAGTTCCAACAAGCCTGAGTAGAGTAGTCTTAGACCAGTTCTACTCTAGCACTGGGATTAGCATCCATTACTGCAGTCTCCCCTGCTTCTCTCAATGTGTGTGGTTTCTCCTCATCCTGAAGTGGTAAGACCCAAGGTTCACGTCTGGATTTTGATAGGACAGATCCTTCAGCTGATTTGGCTTTGGAGTCTATCTTAGGTCTGTTTCCCTAAACGCAGAGCCTGAGGCAGGGAAGTGGGTGCAGCTGACTTATTAAGAAAGTGAGGGAAGCAGGATAGGGCAGGAGAAGAAACCAAACCAAGATGTGATCTCTGCTGAAGTGTAGCTTAAGCCTGATCCTACTGGGAACTCTGGAGCGTGAAGTATACCTCAGAGTTGATCCCACTTTGAAACAAGGGGCTGCCCTTTTGTATCCTCATGTTGACTAGTCATTGGATGCAGGCCGTGGGAGAAACTGGTGGAGCTCATACCCTCCCCAGTGAAGTGGCTCCTGTGGCAGAAGGCAAGTCTCTAGAGAAGGAGGAGGCTGTGAGTCCCTAACAGGCAGGACTCACAGAAGCTGGGGATGGGTGCACTAGTTTGGTAAAGGTGATCAGGGCAAGGACATCAACAATATTCACTATAGATTCCTTCAGGGCACCTTAACTTAAGAAAAGGACATCTCCATGGGGGTAGAGCCTCAGGATACTGAGGTTTGCAGTAAGATCTGGAGTTAAGGTCTCAGCTAGTAATTAAAAGTTGCTTTGTCTTTCTTTGTTCCATGAACATTTACTTCCATACAGAACTTCCCATGAGGGGTTCAGGTATATATGGCCCCTTGGCCTAACACCATCTTAGCCTTGCCTCTTCCTCTGGTACTGTCAGAAGCACCTCATTCCGACATCACTTCTCTGAGAAAGAATCCTAAAGAAGACAAAAGAACAGCATGTTCTCCACACCCCATGAAATCAGTTTGCATAAAGGCTTGAGTAGAAGTGGTACATACTAACCAGTTGGCATCGAGTCGAGTAGACCTATGCTTCATAGGGTTTTCCATGGCTGATTTGTAGGAAGTAGATCACCAGGCCTTTCTCTGAGGCACCTGTGCATAGACTCAAACCTACAACCTTTCGGTTAGCAGTTGAGCATGTTAACCGCTTGCACCACCCAGGGACTCCAGTATATACTAGTCAGGCACTTCTCAGGAAGCCCTTTCCAGAATATTCTCCTATGCATGGGGCATGAGGAGACCTGGGCTATAATGAAAAAAATATCCAAATTTCCATTTGGTTAGGTTGATAAACTTTAAGTGGAAAATTCTTAATCTTCCAGCTAAACTACATAACTTGATTGCAAATGCCCCATTCCCAAAAAAAAAAAACCTGTGGAGAACCAGTGCATATTTTTATCCCCAATATGCTGCTCCAGCCATCCCGTCAGGTCACATGTGACCAAATAAGGAGAAGAAGAAATACAACATCTTTGAAAAGAAAGCTGAGAAGGCGAAGGAGGTCTGGGAAAAAGGCTGAGGAAAAGGGAGGAAACAGGGAAAAATTGGACGTGACAGGAGTTTCCAAAGACAGAGATTAAGATAACAAGTAAATGCAGGAGCCTTTGGGAGAAGGAATGCGTGAAGAAACTGAGGTGGCAAAGCTGATGACTATGACACAGATACCTGGAGGATGGACGGGAGTCTCTCCAGGAGAGAGGAAAAGGCAGGTAAAGATAACTATGGCTGCTCCGAGGATTAAAAAACAAACCTCAAGGTGTGAAGAACAAGTGAGGAAAATGAGGTATTGGAAGCTCTGCTTTTTGTTTAATACCCAGTGCTGAGAGGAATGTCTGAAAATGTGGTGGCCAGATGCACAGGAGACTGAGAAATTCCCACAACGAGAGAGGGAAGTTGAACGTCAGCCACAGGCGGCCGCCCTCTTCCCTAATCTGTGAGTCACATTTCTAGCTCAGGCAGAGGATGAGTTTATCCTCTCCTTTGGGGGGTAGAGATGACCCTGGGTGGCAAAAGCAATTTGTGCTCGACCACTGACCTGAAATGTGGAGGTTCAGCACCAGTGGTACCATGGAATAAAGGCCTTCAGATCTGTTTCTGTAAAGATTACAGCCAAGAAAACGCTATGGAGCAGTTCTACTCTGCAGCACGTGGGGTCACCATGAGTTGGAATCAACACAATGGCAGTGGGTTTGTTCGGGGTATTTGGTTTTTTTGGGGGGTGGGGGAGTGTCCAAGGTGCCCCTCTAGCCAGGTTGTGTTTAGCCCACCAATAAATCTAGAATACAAATCAGCGATGAAGCAAAGGAGTAGAGGTTAAGGGGGTGGTTGTGGCCGAGGGGACAAACAGATACCTAGGTCTCTCGCCTCTGGCACACCCTGGCTCAGGGCAACTTGGGCAGCAAGACCAGCTCCAGAGCCACCTGCTGGGGACTTCTCACCTGAACTTCCAAGGCAAGACATCCAGGTGAAATGTCCTCAGGGCCAGCCACTAAGCTGGGGGAAAGATGAGGCTAACCCTAACCCTAACCGCACACCACTGCACACGAGATTCTTCAATCCATTCTCATTCATGTCTTCATTCATTCACTTCATTCATTCAACAAATAGAGTAAAGCCTGCTTCATAACTCGGCTCTGGAGCTGGGCAAAGCTGGGTTTGCACTACAGATCTCCCATTTCCTAGCTGTGTGTCCTTGGATGAGTTACAAACTTCTCTCAGTCTCAGTTTTCTGATCTGTTGCAGAAAGATAATAAGATTATCTCAACTGTTTTTTGTGACAATTAAATGAGACGGTATTCGGCCCAGAGCCTGAACCAGAATAAATGTTTAGTAAATAACAACTTTGGTCTTTAACATTATTATTATCATTACTGTTGCTATTATTATTATCATTAATTTCAGAATTGTTATTGTGGGGGTGTTCTTCCTCACTTATGATGTCCCTTCCACGTAGAGAGAAGGTCCACTTCACTCCTGGTTTCTCTCTGCCCCCTCATTCCCTCTTCTGCAGAAGAGGAAGAGTGATTTTCCCCCCCCAAAAAAATAAGTTTGGAAAGAGAAATTGGGCCTTGGCAGCCTAAGACCTTTCTTTCCTCTTTGCCTTGGGAGGGAGCCTGCCTGCATTCTGCTCTCTCCCCTCCATACATTACATCTCACAAGGGCCTGCCCAGAGCTGCTGGGACTGGTGGGGAGGTCTTCTGTGTGTTTGGGGATTCAGTATTAGGAAATCTACCAGTCTACAAGGAGCTCTGGTGGCTCAGTTGTTAAGCACGCAGCTGCTAACCGAAAGGCTGGCAGTTCCTACCCACCAGCCGTTCTGTGGGAGAAAGATGTGGCAATCTGCTTCTGTAAAGATTTCAGCCTTGGACTAACAATGCACAAATGCCAGAAGAGAAAGTAGATAACTTGGAGCTCCTAAAAATCAAACACTTATGCTCATCAAAAGACTTCACCAAAAGAGTAAAAAGACAACCTACAGACTGGGAAAAAAATTTTGGTTATGACATATCAGATCAGGGTCTAATCTCTAAAATCTATAAGATACTGCAAAATTTCAACAACAAAAAGACAAATAGCCCAGTTAAAAAATGGGCAAAGCATATGAACAGGCACTTCACCAAAGACATTCAGGCAGCTAACAGATATATGAGGAAATGCTAGTGATCATTAGCCATTAGAGAAATGCAAATAAAAAGTACAATAAGATACCATCTCACCCCAGTGAGGCTGGCACTAATCCAAAAAACACAAAATAATAAATGTTGGCGAGGTTGTGGAGAGACTAGAACACTTATACACTGCTGGTGGGAATATAAAATGGCACAACCACTTTGAAAATCGATTTGGCACTTCCTTAAAAAGCTAGAAATAGAAGTATCATCTGATTCAGCAATCCCACTCCTTGGAATATATCCTAGAAAAATAAGAGCCCTCACATGAATAGATATATGCATACCCATGTTCATTGCAGCACTGTTCACAATAGCAAAAAGATCAAAACAACCATGGTGCCCATCAACAGATAAAAGGATAAACAAATCATGGTACATACGCACAATGGAATACTACACAACAATAAAGAACAATGATGAATCCTGGAAACATCTCACAACATGGATGAATCTGGAAGGCATACTGAGTGAAATCAGTCAGTCGCAAAAGGACAGCTATTGTATGAGAACACTATTATAGAACTCAAGAAAAGTTTGAAACACAAAATAAAGCATTCTTTGATGTTTATGAGGGAGGGAAAGGGGAATCCACTAACTAGATAAGAGAAAAGAATCATCTTAGGTGAAGGGAAGGACAACACACAATAGAGGGGAATCAGCACAACTGGACTAAACCAAAAGCTAAGAAGTTTCCTGAACACAACCAAACACTTCGAGGGATCAGTGGCTGGGGTCTGGGGACCATGTTTTCAAGGGCTATCTAGGTCAATTGGCATAACAAAGTTTATTAAGAAAACGTTCTGCATCCCACTTTGGTGAGTGGCGTCTGGGGTCTTAAAAGCTTGCGAGTGGCCATCTAAGATACGTTAATTTGTCCCAACCCATTTGGAGCAAAGGAAAATGAAGAACACCAAAAACTCAAGGAAAATATTAGCCCAAGAGACAGAAACGGCCACATAAACCAGAGGCTCCATCAGCCTAGACCAGAAGAACTAGATGGTGCCCAGCTACCACCAATGACCACGCTGACAGGGAACACAACAGAGAGTCCCTGAAGGAACAGGAGAAAAGTGTGGAGCAGAACTCAAATTCACGTAAAAAGACAAGACTTAATGGTCTGACTGAGACTAGAGGAACCCTCGAAGCCATGGCCCCCTGATGCTCTGTTAATCCAGAACTAAAACCATTCCCTAAGCCCACTCTTCAGACAAAGATTAGATTGGACTAAAAAACACAAAATAATACTTGTGAAGAGTGTGCTTCCTAGTTCAAGCAGATACACAAGACCAGATGGGCAGCTCCTGGTCAGAGGCAGGAGGAGAAGGCAGGAAGGGACAGGAGCTGATTGGACAGACATGGGAAACCCAAATTGGAAAGGAGGAGTGTGTTGTCACATTATAGGGATTGCAACTAGTGTTACATAACAATATATATATAAATTTTTATATGAGAAACTGGCTTGAACTATAAACTTTCACCTAAAGCACAATAAAAAAAAAAAATGAATGAATGTAATTGTAAAACAACTGTATTAACAAATTAAAAGAAAAATAATGTATAACCAATTTATATTAAAAAAAAAAAAGATTTCAGCCTTGAAAATCCCACAGGCCAGTTCTACCCTGTCCTATAAGGTCACTATGATTTGGAATTGACTTGATGGCAAGGGGTTTGTTTTTGTTTTTTTACCAGGCCACAGTTATAAGCCACATTTTCCAACATCCACTTTCTCAATAATAAAGATGATACTGCATCTCAGTCTCCACATGGGAGTCTATTTTACTTCTCCACCAATTCAGAACTTGGGTGAAAAAGAGAGGTGCTATTTATTGGGTGTCCCCTCCAATCCCTCCAATTATAAGTGATTATTTGCATGCACATAGCTGAGATTTGACTACCATCAAAAGTTTAAAGGGAAACTTGCATTCAAATCCACAACTTTTTCTTCCCTTGAATCCCACTGGCATCTCCATCAACATTCCAAACACTTGATGATCCTGTAATTTCTACCAGAAATTCACAGTTTCATTCTATAAAAAGACAAAAATAGGGCTCCTTGCCCATTTATTCTTCTTAACCCATATCCCCCCTGGAGCCTAGGTTAGCAGTTTTCGTTACCACTGCTTACTTTTGTTTAGATCAGCCTTCCCTGCTGAATTCCAGATCCTTATCCAGGCCCTGGTACAGCAAAGGACCTCTTTTATGTGGTTTTTCTTTATGGGCTTCTAGGGCTGAGCTACCTTTGCTAAACTAAGAGCGTCTTTGGCTCCCTGGTGACCACAAGGGTTTCATTTGTGTAGGCTGACTCTTGTTTGGAAACGGTGATTGCATGTAGCAGAGAGATGCTGAGATTAGAGGGACAAGAGCATTCCAGCTCAATAAATCAATCCGCTTTTAATTGGGTCCCTGTCAGTCAGCATTCTTCCAGAGACAGGAGGGCAAGAAGCTTGTTAGCGGAGCAGTTCCTCACTCTCCTTTGTGTACCGATCTAATTATGAATTAGATTAAGTCACAGCCACAGCAAGGAGAGGCTGTGCAGGGGCTACCGGGTCTGTCCTCCTCACAAGAAAGAAGCAAAATGAATCTTCAATATGCTTGGCTCTAATTTTGGAGGTTCCGAGAAATTTCAACCCGGGTTTTAATCTCTTTGTAGACAACCAAGGTCCAATTGCATTTGGAGGTCAGTTTCTGTATAGCTCACTTGACATATTTCTAATCCCTTTACATGTTTTTGTTAGCTGCCATGGAGTCTGCCCCTGACTCATGGAACCCCATGGACAACAGAATAAAAGTCTGCCTCGTCCTGCATCATCACCACGACCAGTTGAGGATCAGATTCATAGGACTGTGATTCATAGGAATTTAAATGGGCTGATTTTCAAAAGTAGATAGTCAGGCCTTTCTTCCTAGTATCTCTTAGGATGGACACTCTGCTGAAGCCTGTTCAGTGTCATGACAACAGGCAAGCTTCCACTGACAGACGGGTGCTGGCCGCACATGAAGTGCATTGGCCAGGAATTGAACCCAGGTCTCCCACATGGAAGCTGAGAATTCTACCATTGAACCATCTCTGCTCCATTAGGGCATTGGCTACATTTTCTGAGTAGCCTCCAAAAGCTTTTAGACAATAAAGCTTCTATTTGCCATCTAAGCTTACCCTTCCTCCTAGGTATTCCTACTCCTCTTGTTTCTTCTAGCAATATACTGACAGTAGATCAACACCCACAAGATATAAGAAAAACTTAACCGTGTTATTCAAAAAAGCCAAAAAAAGTCTGGATATTGAGCAGTGTTTGTTTGTGAACCTAAATGACATAGAGTCTCTCATTTGCTTCTCAAATTGTAATGTGCATGAGAATCACTTGGGAGTCTAGTTAAAATTCAGATTCTGCATTTTGATCCAAAATGCTATAGGAAAATTCTGATCAAAAGGGGGAAAATATAGAACAGAATTTCAAAAATTCATGGAATCCATACTTTTTGGAGACATTGAGGCTGGGCGAACCCTCAAAACTACTGCCTTGAGATTATCTTTAAACCTTAAGCCAAAACATCCCCTGAAGTCTTCTTTAAACCAAACAATAGTTTAGTTTAATTAGTAAAGAACATCTGCCTTGAGCATTGTACTCTTTTAAGAACTATCTATATGGGATCAAATTGACGACAGCAACTTGGAAGATTAGATAGGAAGCTTAGGGGGCACTGAATTTACATTAATGGGGGAGGAACAATTCAGAAAAAGAGGATGAGAATGGTTGCACAACTTGAATGTAATCATTGTCACTGAATTGTGCAGGTAGAAATTGTTGGATTAATGTGTATGTTTGGCTGTGTATATTCTCAACAACAACAAAAAATAAAATAAAATAAACCACTGCCTACAAAATTCAGATTCTAATTCAGGAGGTACAGGGATAGGACCCAAGAGCTTGAATTTCTAGCAAGTTCTCAGGCAATGCCAAAGCTGCTAGTCAATGGACCAGACTTTGTGGCAAGGATCTAGAATCAACTTATACTTGTACCTGGAAAATGCTCGAAATCCTTAACATAGTCTCCTTAGTCTGATCTGTAGTCCCACAAACCTGGGAATCAAATCTTGATGCTCCCCTTGCTAACTGTGTGACTCTGAACAAGTTATTTAAACCTGATGAAACTACTTTCTTCATCGTTAACTCATAAGATAATGCATGAAAATACTTAGAACAGTATCTAGCACAGAGTATACATTTATGATCATGTATGATCAGCAAACTACAGCCCACAAGCAAAGCCATCCTCCCGCTTGTTTTCACAAATAGTTTTATCAGAATACATTTATTTAATTGTTGTCCATGGCAGCTTTTGCACTACAATTGCCAAGTTGAGTAGTTACAACAGAGACCATACAGCCTGCAAAGCTGACCCTTTACAGAAAAACGTTGCCAACTCCTAATCTATGTCATATATTCAACAGTAAATTTTTTTTGAATACCTGTTGTGTACCAGGAGCCCTGGTAATGCAGTGGTTAAGAGTTACAGCTGCTAACAAAAAGATTGGCAGTTTGAATCCACCACGTGCTGCTTGGAAACCATGTGCAGCAGCTCTACTCTGTCCTATAGGATCTCTATGAGTCAGAATCAACTTGAAGGCAACAGGTTTGGTTTTTGGTTTTTATCGCATACCAGGTAGTGTCACAGAAGACCATGAGGTCTATGGGAAGGAGTATGGATTTTTTTTTTTTTCCAAGTGTAACGAAAAGCCATTTGAGGGTTTAAAATAGGGGAGGGAGATGATCTGATTGTACTTTTACAGCCATCACTTTGGTCACTGTGTAGGAATGGTCTGGAAGGGGCAGAATAGAAGCCAGTTAGGGATGCCATGTAAGAGTATACTGCTGCTGCATAGATGAAAGGAGATGGTGGTATGGACAGGGGTAGGTGCAGTGGCAGTAGAGAGAAGCAGACAGATTTGGGATGTATTTTAGAAGTCCAGTTAACCTGCCTAGTTAGAAGAGATTAAAGAAAAAATAAGAAGGATTTGGAATCAGCAGCGGGTCCTAATGCTTACACCAATCTGCCATTTGGTCAGGACTCTGATCTGATCCATTACAGGGTCTGTTAACTCTGATCTTGACCCTTCTTTGAGTTGAGAGCATTCAAAATGCCAACTTTAAATGTTCAGTGGTCATGTCAAGCAGGAGTGGTCTAGAATGGGAAGTACTTCTGGAAATATCTGTATACACTAAGCCAAACCAAACCAAACCCATTGTCACTGAGTCAATTCCGACTCATAGCAACACTATAGGACAGAGTGGAACTGCCCCATAGAGTTTCTAAGGAGCACCCAGTGGATCTGAACTGCCAACATTTTGGTTAGCAGCCATAGCTCTTAACCACTACACCACCAGGGTTTCTAGCAAACCCAAAATGCCTGGGTACCACAAAAGAGAGGTGCTAGTCAAGTCTCCTGGTCATATCTCCAGCCTGGGAAGACCCTCCTCTTTCCAGGCAGCACAGTGGCATAGAAAGAGCATGGGGTTTGTCACAGATTGAATTGTGTCCCCCCAAAAATGTGTATAATCAATTTGGCTGGGCCATGATTCCTGGCAATGTGTGATTTTCCACCATTTCGTCAACTGATTTGATTTTCCTATGCTTTATAAATCCTGCCTCTATGATGTTAATGAGTAGGGATTGGCAGCAGTTGTGTTGATGAGGCAAACTCAATCTATGGGATTGGATTGTGTCTCGAGCCAGTTTCTTTTGGGATATAAAAAAGAGAAGCAAGCAGAGAGATAGGGACCTCATGCCACCAAGAAAGCAGTGCTGGGAGCAGAGCACATCCTTTGGACCCAGGTTTCCTGAACAGGGAAGCTCCTAGACCTGGGGAAGATTGATGAGAAGGACCTTCCTCCAGAGCTGACAGAGAGAGAAAGCCTTCCACTAGAGCTGATGCCCTAAATTTGGACTTCTAGCTTACTTTCCTGTGAGGAAATAAATTTCTTTTTGTTAAAACCATCCACTTGTGGTATTTGTATTATAGCAGCACTAGTAATTAAGACAGGGTTGGAACCCACAGGGACCCATGTTTTAACCTGTGAGCTCCCCACTAACAAGCTGCAGGATCTTGGTCCAGTTACTCTATCTCACTGAGCGTCAGGTTCCCATCTGTGAGGCAAGGACTTACAGAGATAATGAATGTATCCCATCTAACACATAGCTCAGCAAACTCTGTCTAACATCATTGTCCTGAATAACCAGTGATTTGATTAGCATTCCTGAATTTTTTCAGAGCCAATACACCCTGAGGCAGGTTTCAGAGTAATATAAAAGGGTCCTAGGCACTACACCTGTCCTACTTTACTTGCTGTGTTAGTCTGGGTCCTCTAAGGAGCCTTCAGACATCAAGACAAGACTAAATGTGCCGAGACTATATTAGGGATAGATTGTATTAGTGATGGTCTGACTCCGAGTGAAGGAGAGAAGGAAGGAAAGCAGTTTGTGTGAAAGCATTTTTGACTCAGTTCAAGTTCAACAAGGCCATCATGGAAAAAGTGGATCATCAGAGGGGTCCTGAGTCTCCCAGAAATAGGCCTATCTTAGTATCCCTGCCACACTCAGTCCCTGGATGGGAACTGCCAGTAGGAAGAATGATGCAAATACCGCAGTGGATTTCAGAACTCAGCGCTGGGCCTTCCGTCAATTATGCTCCCTGTGGTCAGAAATCTGTGAGAAGCATGCTCACAGCCACCATACTTGTTCTGTCCAAAACCAAGGGCTTAGGTGCTTTTCTTTTTAAAGGTTTTACTGGTAAAAAATACAGGAAATCATGCAGTAGACAACCAATGTAGGAAGCTACAAAACCCCAGAAATCTTACTGCTAACGATTGAATTGTGTCCCTCAAAAGTTATGTTGATGTCCTGACTAATGGCACTTGTAAATGTGACTTTGTTTAGAAATAGGGTCTTTGAAGATGTTGTCGGTTAACATGAGGTCATACTGGATTAAGGTGGGTCTTAATGCATTATAAGCGGTGTCCTTAATTTGGTTTTAGGGTAGCTTGGAAACCCTGGTGGTGTAGTGGTTAAGACCTATGGCTGCTAACCAAAAGGTCAGCAGTTCAAATCCATCAGGCACTCCTTGGAAACTCTTTGGGGGAGTTTTACTCTGTTCTATATGGTCGCTATGAGTTGGGATTGACTCAATGGCAATGGGTTTGGTTTTTCTGGGTTTTAGGGTTGCTTATCTCATTGGTCACTATGAGTCGGAATTGACTCGATGGCACTGGGTTTGGTTTTTGGTTTGGTATCTCATTGGTGAGCTGGGAGAAGCCTTTCATTCATTGGGCCATCTTAACCAGGAATGGGTCACCGCACCAAAAGGCAGGCAGGAGGCTTACAAGCCTCCATCTCTGCAATTGGTGAGGTATGTGGCTGGGCAGTGATCCTCCATGATGATGATTACGAGATAAGTTTGTCTCTGTAGACTGGATTCACCCCATAGATATGCACTAGATTGAAGAGAGAAGAAGTAGAAAGCCCAGTTTTAGCCTCAGTTCTAAGCCATATTCTCCAATTCAGCTTTGGATAATAAACTAATATGGTATCCAAATCCTTATTTATCCTCTTGTCTTTTTCTCAGATTGGTTAGAACCCATTTGAATGGCATGATTAATTAGCACCTCAAACCTCCAGCAATGCTGAGATGCTTGGATTATTGACCAAGGATGATTTCTGTTGACACCACAGTTTGTGTGGTGGGATCTATAGATGCTTCTATAGTCTCTTCTGTACCCGTGTTTTTATGCAAATAACGTGCACCTTCTGAGTTTGTCTGCCAGCAACACCTTCCCCAGACAAGGTCAGTGTGCTATGCAAATTTTTTACAACAACATGTGAAAGAGGATTGGCATGGTGGAATTTATGAGAGTGACTTTCAGGGGTGGAGGGGTCACAGCCAGCAAACAAATGAAGAAGGTGCAAGTTATTTGCTTAAAAATAAGGCAATTTCAATGCCAAGTTGCCTTTTAAAGAATCTGTACTATCTGTGTTCCATGATTAGCCTCGTGGGCATGCAGCCTTTTGCACTACTTTGCAGTCATTTGCCTCACCCTCTTCTGGTAGGCCTGGAGCCTGGGGGATGTTGATGTGGGCCAGGCAAACTGGTAAGAGAAAGAATCCAACATATCTCCTTTCTCTTCTTCTCAGCCACAAGCAGCTTCCTCACCACAGAACAGTCATTCACATCCAGAGCTGTAGTTAATAGTTTGTAAAGTTTCCACTCCAGCAAGGTGATCATCTACCACCCCTCTGGTAACTCCCCTTCATTCATGGAACACTTTGGCATGTGGTGCTTTGTCCTTCCTCCCCTCCAAGTCCTGCCATCATCTTGGGTGACTCTCACTTGCACATGGATGACCTTCCATTGTACTCCTACTCCAATCATGCAGTCCTGTAGCCACACCTGGACCTCAACTTCACCTCTTTCTGCCTGAAGCTTCATATTTCAGAATTTATTCAAAGGAAGTGCACAGATCCCTTGAATGCGAATGCCCTGGGGTGTTTGTTAAATATGCAGATCCCAGAACTCACCTCAGACCTACTGATTTAGAATCACAAGAGAGCTGCCCAGAAATCTGCATTTCTAACAAGCACTCTAGCTGATGCTTATCCATGCTTAGTTCTTGAACTCACTACCTGTCAGCTAGCCCTCACATTCCTCTCAGCGCACCTGTTCTTAAAATCCACAGAGCCCTCTGGTCTCTGATTCCTCCACTTCCTCTGTACCAATATCCTCCTCTCTTCATTTCCTTCTTGTCTAGCATAGATCCCATGGTCCACCACTTCAACCCTCTTGGAAGTTTCAATTCCCTTGCCCAAATGGGCTAGCTTTGTCCAGCAAAACCATGACACCAGAGCCATCAAACTACCCACCTTTCCCATTGGAGCTCATTGATTCATCTATTTTTTTCAGTAGAATTTTGTTCAATGCCCAAAATAGTACAGTCACTACATAAATTAATGGAGATTAAAAAAAAAAAAAAAATCCATCATTGCTTGCCCTTGAGGAACTCATAATTGAGTAGAGGAGAGACATAAAATGATCATTTTGATATATTGTGGTAAGTTCAGTGATAGAAATAAGCAAAAAGTATGAAGGATACATGGAGGAGAAATCCCCAATCCAGTCTGGGGTGGAGCAAGATCAGGAAAAGCTGCCTGGAGGAGATGTCTCAGATGAACCTTAAAGAACGAGGAGGAGGAGATAGATAAAGGGGAGGAGTAGGCATTCCAGGCTGTGAGGTCAGCATAAGCAAAGGTGGGGAAGTGAGAACAGCAGAGCAGGTGTGGGATGTGAAAAGCAAGTTAATGCTGCTGAAGCGTGAAATTCATGGCATGGAGAGGTGATAATATTTTCCAAACGAAAACTCAGGATATATGGCCCCAATGAGGTGGAATGGTCCAGATCAGGAATGTCTCAGAAAATATCAGAGGTGATGTCACCAACGTACTGGGTAGTTAGGGCGCAATCTGCAGCCTCTATTACTTACTTCTGCCCCTGCATGCCCCTCAATTCCCTACTCAAATACATAAGAAAATAAAGCTTACCTTCGAGATTCTGGGACATTCCTCTCGCATCAAAATCTAGTATTATTTATAAGAGCTAAAAAGAGATCAGCAAAAGATTGATTAAATCAGTTGTAGTATATTCAAATATACTATGCCACCATGTTCACTGAATAACAATAACATGAGAAAATGCTCACAACATAAATTTATTTTAAATAAAGCAAGGAAAAATAAATTTGGAGTGATTTTTATTTTGAAAAATTAAGTGTCCATGTAATGTGATATAATATCATCATGTTGTTGTTGTTAGGTGCTATCTAGTCAGTTCCATGTCATAGTGGCCCTGTGAACAACAGAATGAAACACTGCCCGGTCCTGTGCCATCCTCACAATCATCGCTATGCTTGAGCCCATCATTGCAGCCACTGTATCAATCCATCTCATTCAGGGTCTTCCTCTTTTTCAGTGACCTTCTACTTTATTAAGCATGATGTCCTTCTCCAGGGACTGTTGCCTCCTGATAACGTGTCCAAAGTATATGAGACGTAGTCTCACCATCCTTGCTTCTAAGGAGCATTCTGGTTGTACTTCCTCCAAGTCAGGTTTGTTTGTTCTTTTGGCAGTCCATAGTATATTCAATATTCTTTGCCAACACCACAATTCAAAGGCGTCAATTCTTCTTTGGTCTTCTTTATTCATCATCCAGCTTTCAGATGCATATGAGGTGAATGAAAACACCACGGCTTGGGTCAGACACACCTTAGTCTTCAAGGTAACATCTTTGCTTTTTAACACTTTAAAGAGGTCTTTTGCAGCAGATTTGCCCAGTGCAATGGGTCTTTTGATTTTTTGACTGCTGCTTCCATGGGTGTTGATTGTGGATCCAAGTAAAATGAAATCCTTGACAGCTTCAATCTTGTCATCATAGAACAAATAAATAGAAAAAATAGTTGATGTCGTTATTGTTGGGTACCATTGAGTTGATTCCGACTCATAGCGAACCCATATTAGGCTCCCATTTTTTCTGGTCCACTCGGATCTATTCGCCATACCATTGTCAGATTGATACTTCTATAATGCAGATATGATCCTGCCTAAAACTCTTCAAATTTGACTGTCCAAACTCCTTTATTATGGAGCTTTTCCTTCCCCCACCCCTGCTTGCCATCTCTTACCTGTGAGCCTTTGCAAACGCTGTTTCTTCTGCTTGAAATGACCTTTCCGAACCCCACCATGACTACTGCACTAACTCTGCTCATCCTTCATGAGGTAACTTAGACGTTACTGACTTCAGGAAGCCTCCCCTTACCACATCCACCCTCAGCCATATCTGGCCCCCTCCCTCCTAATAATACATAGCACTCTGTACTTTCTCCGTCCAGGACTTTTCACACTGTATCATAGCTGTCAGTTTGCTCATTTCTATGCTCTCCTGGAATTTAACTTTCACGGGGGCAGAAGCCATATCTGTCTTGTGTTGTTGTTGTTGTTGTTGTTAGGTGCCGTCAAGTCAGCTCCGACTCATAGCGACCCTAGGCACAACACAGTGAAACACTGCCCGGTCCTAAGCCATCCTTACAATCGTTAAGCTTGAGCTCATTGTTGCAGCCCAGCCACTGTGTCAGTCCACCTCGTTGAGGATCCTCCTCTTTTCCACTGACCCTGTACTCTGCCAAGCATGATGTCCTTCTCCAGGGACTGATCCCTCCTGACAACATGTCCAAAGTATGTAAAATGCAGTCTCGCCATCCTTGCCTCTAAGGAGCATTCTGGTTGTACTTCCTCTAAGACAGATTTGTTCGTTCTTTTGGCAGTCCATGGTATATTTAATATTCTTCACCAACACCACAATTCAAAGGTGTCAACTGTTCTTCGGTCTTCCTTATTCATTGTCCAGCTTTCACATGCATATGGTGCGATTGAAAATACCATGGCTTGGGTCAGGCGCACCTTAGTCTTCAGGGTGACATCTTTGCTCTCAACACTTTGAAGAGGTCCTTTGCAGTAGATTTGCCCAATGCAATGCGTCTTTTGATTTCTTGACTGCTGCTTCCATGGTTGTTGATTGTGGATCCAAATAAAATGAAATCCTTGACAACTTCAATCTCTTCTCCATTTATCATGATGTTGCTCATTGGTCCAGTTGTGAGGATTTTTGTTTTCTTTATGTTGAGGTGTAATCCATACTGAAGGCTGTGGTCTTTGATCTTCATTAGTAAGTGATTCAAGTCCTCTTCATTTTCAGCAACCAAGGTTGTGTCATCTGCATAATGCAGGTTGTTAATGAGTCTTCCTCCAATCTTGATGCCCCATTCTTCTTCATATAGTCCAGCTTCTCAGATTATTTGTTCAGCATACTGATTAAACACGTATGGTGAAAGAATACAACCCTGACCCACACCTTTCCTGACTTTAAACCAATCAGTATCCCCTTTTTCTGTCCGAACAACTGCCTCTTGATCTATGTAAAGGTTCCTCATGAGCACAATTAAGTGTTCTGGAATTCCCATTCTTCACAGAGTTATCCATAGTTTGTTATGATCCACACAGTCAAGTGCCTTTGCATAATCAATAAAACACAGGTAAATATCCTTCTGGTATTCTCTGCTTTCAGCCAGGATCCATCTGACATCAGCAATGATAACCCTGGTTCCATGTCCTCTTCTGAAACCGGCCTAAATTTCTGGCAGTTCCCTGTCGATATACTGCTGCAGCCGTGTTTGAATGATCTTCACCAGAATTTTTCTTGCGTGTGATATTAATGATATTGTTCTATAATTTCCACATTCAGTTGGATCACCTTTCTTGGGAATAGGCCTAAATATGGATCTCTTCCAGTCAGTTGGCCAGGAAGCTGTCTTCCATATTTCTTGGCATAGATGAGTGAGCACCTCCAGCGCTGCATCTGTTTGTTGAAATATCTCAATTGATACCCCATCAATTCCTGTAGTCTTGTTTTTCACCAATGCCTTCAGAGCAGCTTGGGCTTCTTCCTTCAGTACCATCGGTTCCTGATCATATGCCACCTCTTGAAATGGTTGAATATCGACTAATTCTTTTTGGTATAATGACTCTGTGTATTCCTTCCAACTTCTTTTGATGCTTCCTGCATCATTTAATATTTTCCCCATGGAATCCTTCACTACTGCAACTCGGTGCTTGAAATTTTTCTTCAATTCTTTCAGCTTGAGAAACGCCAAGCGTGTTCTTCCCTTTTGGTTTTCCATCTCCAGCTCTTTGCACATGTCATTATAATACTTTACTTTGTCTTCTCGAGAGACCCTTTGAAATCTTCTCTTCAGTTCTTTTACTTCATCAGTTCTTCCTTTTGCTTTAGCTGCTCGACACTCAAGAGCGAGTTTCAGAGTCTCCTCTGACATCCACCTTGGTCTTTTCTTTCTTTCCTGTCTTTTCAGTGACCTTTGGTTTTCTTCACGGATGGTGTCCTTGATGTCATTCCACAACTCGTCTGGTCTTCGGTCACTAGTGTTCAATGAGTCAAATCTATTCTTGAGATGGTCTCTAAATTCAGGTGGGATAGACTCAAGGTCATATTTTGGCTCTCGTGGACTTGCTTTGATTTTCTTCAGTTTCAGCTTGAACTTGCATATGAGCAATTGACCGTCTGTTCCACAATCAGCCCCTGGCCTTGTTCTGACTGATGATATTGAGCTTTTCCATCATCTCTTTCCACAGATGTAGTCAATTTGATTTCTGTGTGCTCCATCTGGTGAGGTACATGTGTATAAACCAAAACCCACTGCCGTCGAGTCGATTCCAACTCATGTGTATAGTTGCCATTTATGTTGGTTAAAGACGGTATTTGCAATGAAGAAGTCATTGGTTTTGCAAAATTCTCTCATTCAATCTCTGGCATTGTTTCTATCACCAAGGCCATATTTTCCAGCTACTGATTCTTCTTCTTTGTTTCCAACTTTCGCATTCCAACGCATCTTGATGGCATGTTTGATCAATTTCAGACTGCAGCAGCTGATAAAAATCTTCTATTTCTTCATCTTTGGCCCTAATGGTTGGTGCGTAAATTTGAATAATAGTCGTATTAACTGGTCTTCCTCATAGGCGTATGGATATTATCCTGTCACTGACAGCGTTGTACCTCAGGATAGATCTTGAAAGGTTCTTTTTGACGATGAATGCAAAACCATTCCTCTTTGAGTTGTCATTCCCAGCATAGTAGATTATATCATTGTCCAATTCAAAATGGCCAATAGCAGTCCATTTCAGCTCACTAATGCCTAGGATATCGATATTTATGCATTCCATTTCATTTTTGATGATTTCCAATTTTCCTAGATTCGTACTTCGTACATTCCAGGTTCTGATTATTAATGGATGTTTCAGCTGTTTCTTCTCCTTTTGAGTCATGCCACATCAGCAAATGAAGGTCCCAAAAGCTTTACTCCATCCATATCATTAAGGTCGACTCTACTTTGAGAAGGCAGCTCTTCCCCAGTCATCTTTTGAATGCCTTCCAACTTGGGGGGCTCATCTTCCAGCACTATATCAGACAATGTTCAGCTGTTATTCATAAGGTTTTCACTGGCTAATGCTTTTCAGAAGTAGACTGCCGGGTCCTTCTTCCTCGTCTGTCTTAGTCTGGAAGCTCAGCTGAAAGCTGTCCTCCATGCATGACCCTGCTGGTATCTGAATACCGGTGGCATAGCTTCCAGCATCACAGCAACACACAAGGCCCCACAGTATGACAAACTGACAGACACGTGAGGGATCTGTCTTGTATAAAGAAATCTACACTAGTTATCTATTGCTATATAATGAGTTACCCCAAAACTCAATGGCTTAAAACAACAAGCAAGTCGATGGTTCAAACCCACGAGTGGCTCTGTGGGAGCAAAGACCTGGTGATCTGCTCCCGTAAAGATCATAGCCTAGGAAGCCCTATGGGGCAGTTCTACTCTGTTCTATAGGGTAGCTATGAGTCAGAATCGATCAGCGGCACACAACAACAGCAACATACTGTGTGCCAAGCACAGTACTAGTCACTCTAGGAGACATTTCATTCGTGTACATGACTACAGCCCATATTGCCCTCAAAGAATATCCCAAGATTTGAGGATGCCCATTGCTTGGAAGGGGAAGGCAGCCAAAGTCCTTCGGCCTTGAGAACTGGCCTCGTGATCCAGTTCCATGGCAAGGGTCAGGTTTCTCTGGGGAGACCACTTGAGCCATGCTACCTACGGCCTCTTGGGCCAGCAAACCCAGCATCACTGCAGCTAACTAAAGCAGCCTTGTCACCCCTCAGCACCTCTACCCCAGGAGATGGGCATGGGATCTGGGCATGCAGGATGAGGCTGACAGCTGTAGTCTGGTCTGGACCCAATGACTTCAGTGACTTCACTGGAGAATCATTCCACAGCTGGCCTTCACCAGGTTGCAAGAAACCCTGGAGGAAGACAGCCCAGCAGTGAAATTACCAGTGAGGCACCAGGCACAATGGCACCTCTGTAGGACTTAGCTTGTGATCTCATGTGTCCAGAAATAAAACCCACACCAAAATTCCTGCCCCAGCCCAGCCCCACCCAGGTACAGCCCAGTGCAGCCTGCAACATACCTGAGCTGGTATTAATCCTCAGCTCCAAACCAAGGCTTGGAATAAACAAGAAGAAATCAGCAATATTCTCTGTGGGAGAATTTTTTCAGCCCTCTCCTCAGGTTTAAAGTCATTAGAGGAGAATTTAAAAGTTCTTCCACTGAATTACTATGTGTCCTAATGGAGGCTATTCGCATTTCAATGTACCACATATAATATAGGACAATTCTTTAATCATTTATAAAATGTTTCCCCACCTTATTACAAAGAAGATTTAGGATTTACAAAGATGAATACAATGCAGAAGGGTCACATGGATCTTAAGTCAAGAGAAAGAAGAGAAATCAGCTAGAAAATATAAATGAAGCAAGGAGCAAGGCAAATACAGAAAATGCATATGGTGGCATCCTTAACGTTTGGTATGGGTGGGCTATACCTTGGCTCTGAGCTTCTTAGAAGTCAAAGTAAAGAAGAAATCCTAATCAGATATAAAAATCACTGTTCAGCAATTTTTTTACCAGTGCATTTACATCAATAAAGAGTTTTTAAAAGTCGTAGTTTCATGAGACTAAAAGCAGTCAGTTGCTCAAGAGAAACACAATCACCATGAAGAAATTTATCCCGAGATTTATCATAAAGAGGAGGTTAAATCAGCAACTGAAAAGGTTAGATAGAAAGTGTAAGGGGCAGCGAGTTTATGTTAATGGGGAGGGACAATTCAGAAAAGGAAGGTGAAAATGGTTGCACAACTTGAAAGTAGTCAATGTCACTGAATTCTACATGTAAAAATTGTGGAATTGATATAGGTTCTGCTGTATTTTCAACAACAAAAAAAATAATAATTTTTTAAAAAATAATGTTAAATGAGGTAGTGAATAAGATCCTTATAAGAATCTCTTGGTGTGCACCAACAGTATTAGTCTAAAAATTAGAAATTGGCAAACTACAGCCCATGAGACAAATCTGGCCCTTAGCCTGTGTTTGTGAATAAAGTTTTATTGGAACATAGCTATGCTCATTTGTTTACTTATTGTCTATGGCTGCTTTTGCACTACAAAGACAAAATCGAGTAGTTGCAACACATCTTATGTAGCAGACGCACCCTAAGTTGATCCTCCATGAGTCATACTCTTGTATATTCCCTTCCCCTTTAGTGCAGATAGAACCTGTGACATGCTTCCAATAAACAGAATATGACAAAGGCAATGGGATGTCACTCCCATGGTTACATTTCATTATATGAGATTGTCTTAGCAGACTAGAGAAAGAGGCACTCCTGTTGACCTTGAAGAAGCAAGTGGTCCTGATAGGAACTGCCTATGGAGAGGGCCATGTGGCAGGGAACTGTGGGTGGCCTCTAGGAGCTGAGGGTCTCAGTCCTACAACTGCAAGGAACTGAATTCTGCCACTAACCACATGTACTTGGAAATGGATTCCTTCCAAGTTGTCCCTCCAACTGAGAATGCAGCCTAGCCACCCCCTTTGTCATAGCCTTTTGAGACCCTGACCAGAGGACGTAAATAAGCCTTACCCAGGCCCTAACCTACAGCTGCTAAGTTTGCAATAACTTGTTATGCAGCATAGAAAATCAATACACTTTGTAGTTCACAAAGTCTAAAATAATTTACTATCTGGTCTTTTGCCGAAAAAGAGTTACCATCCTTGCATTAAAGCACAATTCAGAAAAAAGTGATTCTTGGGTAGTCATGGGGCTTTCAAAATACACACAGAGAGAAGGAATAAGAGTATTTTGAGGCCTGGTTCTGGGCCATCATTGTCAGAGCCACTGTTGTTGACATATGGGAATGTACAACCCAGATGAGTAGGGCCACAAAGGCAACCGAACCAATTAGAGCTGTTTGGTGGCATACAACAGAAGCTGACTTTGACTAGTTGACACAGGAAAGGAATATATTTGAAGTTTATCAGATAGCCTACAGAATCAAATTAAAGATGGGGGTGATTTATTCTCAGAAAAGGACAGATCAGAACAGTTCTGGGGCATACAGGGCAGAGCTGACTCGCAGGCTCAGCAAGACTCTGTCTCTGGAATGGATGCACTCCAACTGTTGGGTTATATTATTTTGCATTACCAGATTCAAAATTCAAAGTCCTGAAAAGGTGGGGGAGAGGGTGGCTGATTGCTAAGAAGGCCCAGCCACTTTGATTTAACCCACTAGGACTGTACAAGAGACAGGAGAGATCATTCCCCTATAGAGAAGCAGGATGCTAGAGCTGGAGATGGGCGAAAGGATGCTGAGCAGCCACAGAGCCCAGGTTTGATCCTCTGCATCCTTCACATCCCCTGCACTCACTCTCCATGCCTCCTGTGAAGGTTCTCACCACTGTTGTCATTACTCAGAGATGTCTGCCTGCCTAGAGCGTAAGCTTCATGAGGACAGAGTCAACGTCCATCTTGTTCACCATTATAACCACACGTTCCCAGCACAGAGTAGGTGCCCAAGAAAGATATGTCAAGTGAGTGAATGAATGAATGAGTGAATGATTGCTCAGACAGACTAAATCTGAAGCACTCCACCAAATTTCATCTGGGCAGACCCATGTCATTTCCTGTCCGCACCCACTCTTTCCCCACGCCCTTCCCTCCCCTCCGCAAAAAAGTGCGAGTGCCTAATTTCTCTCTCTTCCTCAAGTTGGTAGGCCCACCTTTCCGCCCAGCTGCAGAGAGGCCCAGCAGATTAGCCCTTTCTACAACTGGCCCCTGGTAAGAGGCGTTAGGAAAATAAATACCCATGGCACAGATGTTGCTGTGTTGTTCCCCTCCTTGTAAAATGGTTTGGGAAATGCTATAAACATCGCTGCAATAGTTTCTCCTGCCCCAAGTAGAAGATACCCTAAGCTGGGTTCTAGAAGGGTGGAGGAGGAGGAGAGGAGCTGTTACAAGGAGGCCCCAGGCTGGATGCTTCCTGAGTTTCCAGAAAGTCGGGCCTTGCACCAGTCAACAGCTCTCAGGGAAGTCGTCCCAAACTCAGCTTCATATTCATTCATTTATTCATCATGTATTTATGCACCACTTTGTATTTCTCATGCACAATTTTAAGGCGCTACCAATACAACAAGGACCCCTGGTGACACAATGGTTAAGCACTCAGCTGCTAACCGAAAAGTTGGTGGTTTAAACTCCCAGTGATTCCAAGGGAGGAAAGACCTGGTAATCTGCTTCCCTAAAGATTACAGCCTAGAAAACTACAGGGCAGCTCTGCTCTGTTACATGAGGTCACTGTGAGTCAGAATCTACTCAATAGCACCTAACAACAACAGAGATACAACAATGAAAGCAGCCAGTTATGGTCTCTGTTGTCAGAGGAGCTTATAGGCTAACGCTATCTAAAGATGGCAGATAGACAGCTACAGTCCAGTGAGTTAAAAGCTAGAGTAGGGGGTGCCCGCGCTGCTACAGGAGCACAGAACTGGGATTTCATTGGATTCAGGTCATGAAGAAAGGCTTCCTGGAAGATATGACACAGAAGTTTAGACTTACAGGAAGAGTGCAAGTGTCTCAGTTTTTTAGTGTTGCTGTAACAGAAATACCACAAGTGGGTAGTTTTAAAGAACAGAAATTTATTTTCTCACAGTTCTGGGAGCTAAAAATTCAAATCATGATCTCAGCCATGTCAGTAGTCCTTCCTTGTCAGTAGTCCTGGGCATTCCTTGGTTCCTTTGTTCCTTGATGACCCTCAAATGGTGTCACGGATTGAATTATGCCCCCCAAAAAATGTGTGTATCAACTTGATCAGGGCATGATTCTCAGTATTGTGTGGTGTCCTCCATTTTGTGACTGTAATTTTATGTTAAGAAGATTAGGGTGGGATTGTAACACCACCCTTACTCAGGTCACCTCCTTGATCCAAGGTAAAGGGAGTTTCCCTGGGGCATGGCCTGGACTCTTAAGAGATAAAAGGAAAGACAAGCAAGCAGAGAGTTGGGGACCTCATACCACTAAGAAAGCAGTGCCAGGAGCAGAGCGCATCCTTTGGACCTGGAGTCTCTGCATGGAGAAGCTTCAAGTCCAGAGGAAAATAGATGAGAAGGCTGACAGAGAGAGAAAGTCTTCCCCTGGAGCTGACACCCTGAATTTGGACTTTTAGCTTACTTTACTGTGAAGAAATAAGTTTCTCTTTGTTAAGGCCATCCACTTGTGGTATTTCTGTTAGAGCAGCACTAGATAACTAAGACACATGGCATCTGCCTTTCCCTGTGGGTACTTGTGCTTCTGTGTCTAATCTGCTTATCTTATAACCCAGAAGTGATTAGGTTTAGGACACACACCCCACACTGGTATGCCCGTATTAACATAACACAGCAATCTCTATTTCTGATCAGTATTACACCCACAGGAATAAGGGTTAGAATTCCAACACATGTTTTGGGGGGACATATTTCAATCCATAATAATGAGTAAGCACGGACATTCCATATCTCACAATAAACTAACATAGTGTAGGGTAACAATGGCAAACACACATGCCATCCATAGTGCCACCCTCGATTCCAGCCCCCATGGAAAACATAGTGAGTGAATCAATCATAGCACTCATCCGTGGTAGACATAGTGAATCAATTACAGCAATCTTTGCCACTGAGCCAAGGCACAGACTCAGAAACCTTCTTAACACAGAACACCAGGCAGCCACTACCAATCATTCAGAAATGGCATGGAAGATCCAACCACTAAGCCTTCACTGGTGTAGGAGAGAGAAGGTTGGACCTAGAGTCAAAGCACCAGGACTGTATGTGACCCTGGAGGAGCTGCCTCCTTGACAGCTACACCAAGGGATCTCCTGTTGATCCAGGAAAGGCAAAGGCAAGGAGGATGAGGAATGCTGCTGCCAGGCAAGGAGCATTCAATGTCAGGCGTCCACAGATAAGCACAGGCCAGGGGATGAGTAGCAAAGCCAGCTGATTGTCAGGATGGTAGGCTGTTCACAGTGGCTCAAGCCTAAGGCCATGATTAATTGAGAACCAAAAAAACCCCAAACCCATTGCCGTTGAGTCAATTCTGACTCATGGCAACCCTACAGAAAGAGTAGAACTGCCCCATAGAGTTTCAATGGAGCACCTGGTGGATTCGAACTGCTGACCTTTTGAGAGGCCCTTGTTATTGTTGGTGGGTGCTGTGTCACATGGCCATCTTTTGGTTAGCAGTCGTAGTGCTTAACCACTACACCACCAGGGTTTGCAACTGAGAGGCCCTTGTTATTGTTGGTGGCCGCTGTGTCACAAAGTGACACCATGTGACAGAGTAGAATTGCCCCGAAGAGTTTTCTAGGCTGTAATCTTCATAGGAGTAGAACAACAGGTCTTTCACCTGCAGAGCAGTTGGGTGGTTCAAACTGCCAGACTTCCGATTAGCAGCAGAGCACTTAACCATTGCATTATCCTCGCTTCTAAGGAGCGTTCTGGTTGTACTTCTTCCAAGACAGGTGTCTTCATTCTTCTGGCAGTCCATGGTATACTCACTATTCTTTGCCAACGCCATAATTCAAAGGCATCAATTCTTTTTCGGTCTTCTTATTCACTGTCAAGCTTTTGCATGCATACACGGTGATTGAAAATACCATGTTTTGGGGTGAGGTGACATTTTTGCTTTTCAACACTTGACAGAGGTCTTTTGCAACAGGTTTGCCCAGTGCAATATGTCATTTGATTTCTTGACTGCTGCTTCCATGGGAAACCCTGGTGACGTAGTGGTTAAGTGCTACAGCTCCTAACCAAGAGGTCGGCAGTTCGAATCCCCTAGGCACTCCTTGGAAACTCTATCTGGCAGTTCTACCCTGTCCTATAGGGTCACTATGAGTTGGAATCGACTTGACGGCAGTGGGTTTGGTTTTTGGTTTTGGCTTCCATAGACACCGATTGTGGATCCAAGTGAAATGAAATCCTTGACGATGTCAATTTTTTCTCCATTTATAACGATGCTGCTTATCAGCCCAGTTGAGAGGATTTTTGTTTTCTTTATGTTGAGGTGTAATCCGTACTGAAAGCTGTGGTTTTTTTTTTTTTTTTTATTGTGCTTTAAGTGAAAGTGTACAAATCAAGTCAGTCTGTCATACAAAAATTTATGTACACCCTGCTATATACTCCTAATTGCTCTCCCCTTAAATATTATTAGTTTTTTTTAATGAGACAGCCTGCTCCTTCCCTCTACTCTCTGTTTTCGTGTCCATTCCACTAGCTTCTAAACCCCTCTGCCCTCTCATCTCTCCGCCAGATAGGAGACGCCAACATAGTCTCAAGTGTCTATTGATCCAAGAAGCTCATTCTTCACCAGCATCTTTTTCCATCCCATTGTCCAGTCCAATCCCTGTCTGAAGAGTTGGCTTTGGGAATGGTTCCTGTCCTGGCCAACAAAAGGTCTGGGGGCCATGACCACCGGGGTCCTTCTAGCCTCAGTCAGACCATTAAGTCTGGTCTTTTTATGAGAATTTGGGGTCTGCATCCCACTGCTCTCCTACTCCCTCAGGGGTTCTCTGTTGTGTTCCCTGTCAGGGCAGTCATCAGTTGTAGCCAGGCACCATCCAGTTCTTCTGATCTCAGGCTGATGTAGTTTCTGGTTTATGTGGCCTTTTCTGTCTCTTGGGCTCATAATTACCTTGTGTCTTTGGTGTTCTTCATTCTCCTTTGCTCCAGGTGGGTTGAGACCAGTTGATGCATCTTAGATGGCCGCTTGCTGGTGTTTAAGACCGCAGACGCTACTCTCCAAAGTGGGATGCAGAACGTTTCCTTAATAGATTTTTTTATGCCAGTTGACTTAGATGTCCCCTGAAACCATGGTCCCCAAACCCTCAGTCCTGCTACGCTGGCCTTCAAAGCATTCAGTTTGTTTAGGAAACTTCCTTGGTTTTGGTTTAGTCCAGTTGTGCTGACCTCGCCTGTATTGTGTGTTGTCTTTCCCTTCACCTAAAGTAGTTTTTATCTACTATCTAACTAGTGAATACACTTCTTCCTCCCTCCCTCCCTCCCTCCCCCTTCTCATAACCATCAAAGAATATTTTATTCTGTGTTTAAACTGTTCTCGAGTTCTTATAATAGTGGTCTTATACAACATTTGTCCTTTTGCAACTAATTTCACTCAGCATAATGCCTTCCAGATTCCTCCATGTTATCAAATGTTTCACAGATTCATCACTGTTCTTTATTGATGCATAGTATTCCATTGTGTGAATAGATACCATAATTTATTTATCCATTCATCCATTGATGGGCACCTTGGTTGCTTCCAGCTTTTTGCTATTGTAAACAGTGCTGCAATGAACATGGGTGTGCATATATCTGTTCGTGTAAAGGCTCTTATTTCTCTAGGATACACTCCAAGGAGTGGGATTGCTGGATAGTATGGCAGTTCTATTTCTAGGTTTTTGAGGAAGCGCCAAATAGATTTCCAAAGTGGTTGTACCATTTTACATTCCCACCAGCAGTGTATAAGTGTTCCCGTCTCTCCACAACCTCTCCAATATTTATTATTTTGTGTTTTTTTGGATTAATGCCAGCAAAGCTGTGGTCTTTGATCTTCATCATTAAGTGCTTCAAGTCCTCTTCACTTTCAGCAAGCAAGGTTGTGTCCTCTGCATAATGCAGGTTGTTAATGAGTCTTCCTCCAATCCTGATGCTCTGTTCTTCTTCATATAGTCCAGCTTCTCAGATTATTTGCTCAGCATACAGATTGAATAGGTATGGTAAAAGGATACATCTCTGATGCACACCTTAGCTGACTTTAAACCACGCCATTTTTCTTTGTTCTGTTCGAACAACTGCCTCTTGATCTGTGTACAGGTTCCTCACGAGCACAATTAAGTGTTCTGGAATTCCCATTCTTGCAATGTAATCCATAATTTGTTATGATCCATACAGTCGAATGCCTTTCCATAGTCAATAACATAGGTAAACATCTTTCATCTTTCTATTATTATCTCCATTTTTACAAATAAGAAAACCGAGACTCAAAGCGTGCCTACAGATGGTAAGCGACAAAACCAGGGTTTGAATTCAATTCTGCCAGGGTCCAAAGACCATGGCCTTACTCCCACGCTGTCCTGCCTGTAGGCAAGTCACTTCACGTCACCTTTCTTGGAGGATAGTTATGAAAGGAGCAAAGAGGTTTCTGGGAAGTCACTAGATGGTGAGCTCCTCAAGTGCAGGGCCTGTGCCATCTGCATTGTATCAGTTACCACTTGCTGTGTAACAAATCACTCCAAAACTCACAAGCTTAAAAACTAGGTTTATTGTTGCTCACGTGTCTATGCGTGAGCTGGGAGGTCCTTCAGGTCCTGGTTGGACATAGTCATGTGTCTGTGATCAGCTGTGATTAGAGTAGGCAGTTCCGCTGGTCCAGGCTATGCTCACACATGTTGGCCCACAGCTGGCTTTGGCTGGTCTAGGATAGCTTCACCTTGGACAAATGAGCTCTTCTCCACTTGGACTCTCATCCTCATCCTCTAGCAGACTCAGCCAAGCTTGGTCCAATGGCAGAGATAGGGTTCTAGAAAGCAAGAAGAAACGCACAAAGTCTCTTGAGGCCTGGGCTCATAATTGGCGCAGCCTAGCCTCTGCAACCTTCTATTGGCCAGAGCAAGTCAAAAGGCCAATCTAGACTCAAGGGCAGGAAAATAGGCTCCACTTCTTCACGGAAGGGGTTGCAAAGTCATTTTCTAAGAGCATGGACAATGAGAAGCCGTTATTTGAGGCCAATGAAGTAATCAATCAGTCATGGACATCTTGGAGCCCCTCACAGAGCTTCCCACAGGGCCTTGTGCTGGACAAGTGTCCACTCCAGGAAGACAGAGACCTAGTAGATCTTGTTCACTGCTCTCCTTCTAGCACCTAGCACAGAGTTCTTATTGTTACCTGCCTTCCAGTCTGCCCCTGACTCATGGTTGGCCCATGCATAATGGAAATAACCACTGCCTGGTCTTGTGCCATCCCAATGATCAATTGTAGATCGACCACTGTGATCCACAGGGTTTTCATTGGCTGATTTTTAAAAGCAGATCACCAGGCCTTTCTTCCTAGTCTGTCTTAGTGTAGAAACTCTGCTGAAATCTGCTCAGCATCATAGTAACATGCAAGCCTCCACCGACAAATGGTAGTGACTGCGCGTGAGGTGCATTGGCTGGAAATCAAACCCGGGTCTTCCACATGGCAGGGAGGATTCTACCACTGACCACTGAACCACCAATGTCCTCAGTAGCACATAATATTGTTGTTGTTAATTGCCCTCAAGCAATTCTGATTCATGGAAACCCCATGTGTGCAGAGTAGAACTGCTTCATAGGGTCTTTCAAGATTGTGATCTTTCAGAAGCAGATCACCAGGCCTGTCTTCTGAGGTACCTCTGGGTAGGTTCGAACTGCCAACCTGTTGGCTAGTAGAAAAGCACTTAACTGTTTGCACCACCCAGGGACTCTTTTCACCTGCCTGGGTACAAACGGTTAACGCACTCAGCTGGTAACTACAAGGTCATGGTTTGAGTCCACCCAGAGACACCTCAGAAGAAAAGCCTGGCAATCTAATTCTGAAAAATCAACCTGAAAACCCTATGGAGCACAGTTCTACTCTGACACACATGAGGTTGCCGTGAGTCACCATCGACTCAACCGCAACTGGTTTTAGCACATAGTAGGGGCTCAGTGTTTTCAGGTGTTGATTAACTAAAGCAAACAGCTATGGGAAAGAAAATGTGTTCACATCTCCTCTAGTGCATGAGTTCATAAAACCACAACCTGCAAGTCCTTCTCCTGATACAAAGTCTCCACAAGGACCATGTGCAGAAGGGTGTTTCCCAGATGCTTCTGCGTGATGATGATTAGAAAAACTCCTCAGACAATATCTCCACAGAGTCCAGGATCTGAAAGAATCTCCCCACCCTCCAAAAGAAGAAAGAAAATCTATCGCCACTGCCCCCTCTTTTGTTGCCTGAGTGGTAATGTTTGGGGAGAGCAGACCAGACGGAGCACTTCACCTTTCTTTCCATGACATAACACGTCTAAGAATGTGGGGTTGCTCCAGCCGGGGGTGACGGCGTGTGAGCATGGGGCCGGGATGTCAGCCCCCAGCACATGCTGCTCCACAGAGCTCGAGCACGGGCTTGTTGGCAAAGCAGCAGAGGGAGGGCTCGTGCACGTGCAAAGAGGCTCCTGGTTGGCCAGGCTCCAAGCCTCCCTGCTTGGCTGAGGATGTGTATCAGCAAAGACGTCTTGAAATGGACGAATGTCTAGCCACAGTCTCCCACGACAGACACGCACGCACACACACATGCACGCTCTGAAATCAGCAAGTCTCCAGTGCCACCAAGACGTCCCCCTTTTTGCCCTCCTTCTGGACCCTTGCCCATATTCCTTCCATCAAGTGACAATTTCTGACACTCTAAGACTGGCAGGGGTCCAGCCCCCAAACCCCACTGGACTCCATCTTGAATGCTGAGTCCCTGCATCCTGATTTCTGTCTTTACTTCCAGTTTATCCCCTGGGTTTGATGCTTCTCCCCACTCTCCCCACCCTCTGGCTCCCGTCTGGACCCACGTCTCAGCCTCCTGACCCTCGAACCAGCCAGGGTTGAGTGTGAGATAGCAGGGTTGCTCTGGAAAGGACCCTGCTTAACCAAAGGGGAGAAAGGTCATGGTGGAGGTTCTCCACAACACCCCAAAGGGGGAGAAAAGTTTGAACAGAGAGACCTTGCTATCCTGAGTAAGCCAGTCTTGATCCCTAGTCCTCAACCATATGTAGCAAACGGCCCCCTTGCAAATGAGTCTATCATCTTCCAAACTGTTGACTCAAGTACAGTAGGGGTCCAGGGAGAACCTTCAGTCCTAGGAGGCTAATGACTGATATGTTTGCAGACTTATCCCTGGAACCTAGTCCCTCCAGAAAGCACGAAAGAGTGCAAAGGTGCCAGGCCAAGAAGAAGAAGGAGAGAGAGTGGTGGGGAAGAGCAGGCTGAACAAGACCCCAGCATGGAAGACCGACCCTTCACAGCTGAGATCAGCTCTTCTCACCGGGCACCATCGGGAAAGAGTTTTTACATCTGGAGTCCCCTCTCTGTGTGAACTCTTTCCTTGCTTCATGACAGCCAGTTTATATCCATTTAAAGAAGGTCCCTGGGTGGCTCAAAGAGTTTGTTCTTGGCTACCTAACCCAAAAGTTGGTAGTCTGAACACATCCACCAGTGCTGTAGAAGAAAGGCCTGGCAATATGCTTCCATAAAGATGACAGCTAAGAAAACCCTATGGAGCAGTTTTACTCGGTAACACATGAGGTCTCCACGAGTCAGAATTGCCTCAACGGCAACTGGTTTGGTTGTTTGTTTATTTGCTCGTTTTTTATCTTTGGGAAGTTCTGTAGTCCATAAACCCTTCATGGAAGGGAGACTAAGGTAAGGTCTAAGGCTCTGGCAAAATCTTCATCAGAAATAAAGGGAAGAACTCTTTCTGCATGACATTAATTCTTTTTTTTTTTTTTTATTGTGCCTTAGGTGAAAGTTTACAGCTCAAGTTAATATCTCATTCAAAAATTTATACACATATTGTTTTGTGACATTGGTTGCATTTCCCACAACGTGACGGCACACTCCCCTTTTCCGTCTGGGGTTCCCTGTGTCCATTCAGTCAGTTCCTGTCCCTTCCTGCCTTCTCATCTTACTTTTGGACAGGAGTTGTCTGTTTGGTCTCGCATATTTGATTGAACTAAGAAGCACATTCCTCACGTGTGTTATTTTTTTGTTTTATAGGCCTGTCTAATCTTTATCTGAAAAATGAGCTTTGGGAATGGTTTCAGTTCTCAGCTAACAGAGTGTCCGGGAGCCATAGTCTTGGAGGATTAATTCTTAATTTTTTTTTGCTTTAATAGTAAAGCAAAAAGAAAGGTTTTATTCAGCATATGTTCAAAGAGGTAAAAGTGGGAAATGGACAAGCATGCTGCCAGAGCCATGTCTGCCCGAGTCCAAGAAATGTTACAGAATCATCAGTATATATTAACATCACAAATGAGTAAAATCATCTAAAGCTTCACCCTTTCACAGATTGGCTAAAAACTGCCAAATTGTTGTGATTCTACATTTTGCATTGTCTTTCTTTCTTTTTTTTTTTCCCCAGCATATTTTTTTTTTTTGGTGTTGTAAGTGAAAGTTCACAAAAAAATATGGAAAGCTTCACAAATTTGGGTGTCATCCTTTCGCTGGGGCCATGCTAATTTTTTCTGTATCATTCCAATTTTTGCATATATGCTGCCGAAGCGAGCACTAATTCTTAAATTTTTTAAAAAATGTGGCAACTACTTATTTGACAGAAGATACGTTGCAGCTATTTCAGCAATTGTGCCCCTGGTTACACTCCCATGAGAAATGAGTGCCTATGTCTGCCAGAGGACATGCGAAAGAATATTCACAGCAGTATCGTGTCTTGAAGCTCAAAACTGAAAACTCCACTGCTGTTAAGAGTACAACGGACAAATAAAGAGAGGCATATTCATGCAATAGGCTACAATACATCAACGGAAAAAAGCTAACTACCAGGACATGCGTGACATAGATATATCTCACATACAAAATGTTGAGCCAAAGAAGCCAGACATAGAGTACCTGCTTACACTTCCATTTATATAAAGTTCAAAAGCAGGCAAAATTCATCTCTAGTGATAAAATTCAGACTAGTGGTGGCAGAAAGATCTCTCTTTGAGGTGCAACTACAAGGGACACGAGAGATTTCTGGATGCTGGTAATGTTCTGTTGGATGATTTGGGTGCTGGTAACATGGAAGCATTTATTTGTAAAAATTTATCAAGCTATACCCTGTAAGTTTATGTATTTTATTTTATGTATATTATGTTTTAATAAGAAATATATATGATAAACCTATTTTTATGTCTATGGGCCAATAAACAATATCATGATGAATGGAGAAACTACTGAAGTTATCACATATTTCATCATACTTGGATCAACAATCAGTATCCTCGGAAGAAACAATCAAGAAATCAAATGGGTTTTTTGATGCTTCTCCCCACTCTCCCCACCCTCAGGCTCCCGTCTGGACCCAGATCTCAGCCTCCTGACCCTCGAACCAGCCAGGGTTGAGTGTGAGATAGCAGGGTTGCTCTGGAAAGGACCCTGCTTAACCAAAGGGGAGAAAGGTCATGGTGGAGGTTCTCCACAACACCCCAAAGGGGGAGAAAAGTTTGAACAGAGAGACCTTGCTATCCTGAGTAAGCCAGTCTTGATCCCTAGTCCTCAACCATATGTAGCAAATGGCCCCCTTGCAAATGAGTCTATCATCTTCCAAACTGTTGACTCAAGTACAGTAGGGGTCCGGGGAAAACCTACAGCAAAAGACCTCTCTAAAGTTTTTTAAAAAGCAAAGATGTCACTTTGATGACTAAGGTACACCTGACCCAAGCCATGGTCTTTTCAATCACCTCATAGGTATGCAAAAGATGGACAATGAAAAAGGAAGACAGGAGAAGAATTGATGCATTCAAATTGTGTTGGCAAAGGATACTGAATACACCATGGACTGCCAGAAGAATGAACAAAGTGGTCTTAGCAGAAAAACAACTAGAATGCTCCTCAAAAGTGAAGATGGCAAGACTTTCACTCACTCACTCTGAACACATTATCAGGAAGAACAGTCACTAGAAAAGGACATCATGTATGGTAAAGTAGAGAGTCGGTGAAAATGACGGAAACCCTCAATGAGATGAACTGACACAGTAGCTACAACGATGGACTCAAACATCAATCGTGAAGATGGCCAGGACTGGTCTAAGTTTCATTCCGTTATACATCAGGTCATCTAGGGTTGGAGCCAACTCAATGGCAACTAACAACATATATATATATATACACATATACACACATATACACACATATACACACATATATACATAGTTGCTGTTGTCATTAGGTCAGTTCTGACTCCTAGTCACCCCATGTGTGCAGAGTAGAACTGCTCCATAGAGTGTTCGAGGCTGTGATCTTTCGGAAGCAGATCCCTAGGCCTGTCTTCTGAGGCACCTGTGGGTGAGTTCAAACCACCAACCTTTTGTCTAGTAGTCGAGTGCTTAACCATTTGCACCACCCAGGCACTAGATAGATAGATAGACAGACAGGCAGACAGATAGATCAATCGATCGATAGATCAATAGATAAGATCAATAGATAGATAGGAAGGTAGGTAGGTAGATAGATAAACTATTTTATGCCAGGTTCCCCATGCCAGGCACTAAGGGATTTAACACTTAAAAAAATACGCACAATCTTTGCCCTTGTGGAACTTATGAGCTAGTGGAGGGAAAGACATTAAACATATAGTCATCCAAAGGAATAAAGAATAACTGTAGGAAGTGCTATAAAAGGGAAAGTGGGAAAGAACGTAACAAGAGGTCTGATTCAGACCTAGAATGGGGGAAAGGAGCTTCTCCAAGGAAGTGACACTTCCGCTAAAATCTGCAAGGTGGGTAGGAGTTCAACAGGTGAACCTTCAGGTGCAGGGAGGAGAACAGCAAAGATTCTGAGCACAATGGGTTGGCACTTGGGAGGGACTGACAGGACAGCGTAGGGGACCACAAGTGAGGAGGCCTGAGCACAATGAGGCCTGAAAAGGCGGACATATCGGGGGAGAGTTGATGGAACTTGTTGAGGATTTTAAACTTTATTCTGAGGGCAGCGGGGAGCCACTGAAGGCTTTTCAGCAGAGAGCAACACAATCCAATCGGTCATTTGTGTGTAGCAAAGATTGCAAAAATGCAAAGATATACACACGTGGGGAGACCAGCTACAAGGCAACTGCAATAACCCAGGCATGAGATGATAATGGTGGCTGGGACTTCAGGGCTGGTGACTGAAAGTGGTTTAGAGATTTCAATTACTGAAAATGTAATTTAACACCAGCTTTGGTAAATGAAAGAAAAACTACAAGAAACAGGAACACTACATTAAGTGTAAGCAAAAAACAAAAATATCTTTACTGGCTGAACACAACACACATTTATCCACATTCTTAAATATCACTTGCTTCATCAATATGGCATTAAAATTAGCTCCTAGGACCTCTTTAAATTCAGAATCTAAATGCTTTTCTGAATCATTTTTGGCCACAGGCAGTTAGTCATAACATCAGGGACAATGTGCTGCCTGTCCTCATAGCTAACATTTGTTGAGCATTTGCCATTTGCCACACATTCTTCTAAGTGTTATGCATGGACCTCATTTAATCCTCATGACAGCCCTATTAGGTAGGTGCCATTATCCACACAGTTGAGGCCATCAAAGCAGAGAGAACTGTGCATGATTCCCTAGCTAAACCAGTTGCGGTCAGGTCAGTTCCAACTCATAGCAACCCCATGTGTGTCAAAGTAAAATTGGGCTCCATAGTTTTCAATGGCTGTGATTTTTCAGAAGTAGATTGCCAGGCCTTTCTTCTGAGGCACCTCTGGGTGCACTCAAACCTCTAACCTTTTGGTTAGCAGCCGAGCAGATTAATCATTTGCACCACCCAGGGACTCCTATTCCCTAGCTAACCCAGAAAAAAAAAAACCCTAGCTAGAGAAAAGCAAAGCGAAGTTTTAAACCCAAGTGATATGGTGCTGGAATCTGCATTCTAATCACAAGGCTAGAGTTCTTTTCATGATGGAAGCTTTGATCTTGACCTTTTTAGAACCTTTGACTGAGTAACTTCCAGGCATATCAAAGAATACTGGAGTTTGTTTGAGTTTCCGATTTGGTTACATTAATTGTTCTGTTTTTTCCTTAATTGCATTGTATATTCCTGGAAGTTAAATAGCTTTGTTTGAAAGTCATCCAGAAGCTTTTGACAGCTAGACATTAGGTGTTTGAGTGATATCCTTCAGGACACATGAATCACTCCTACCAACCTCCGTTGGCTTTGAAAAGTCTGTGCTGAATTCCAAAATATTTGGCAATTTCAATTGCATTAAGTGTCATTTCCTGGTATATGATGGAAAACCTGTGGGTTCAACAAGTTATTTTTCAGTGCTTAATCCTACTGTAATTGTTTTTTGAAGTGGCAATATTTAAATTACAGCCAACCATGTAAAGTGTTATCGAATCAGATAACAGCAGAGTCCATCACATGAATACAGGAGGGTAGCACAAGTGTTGGTCATTACAGCTCTGTTATGGCTTACTCCAATGTTGGGCAGTGACCAGTCTCTTTTGACATCTATTGTAAGATTCATCCTCTTTTCAAAAACATAAACATATGAAATAATGAATTTCAGATTTGGGGAAATAGGGTATTTTGGGACTAGAATCTCCCTTTTCTCTAGGCAAGAAGTCAACCTTCCACTTGGCAGGAATCTTCTCCTTCCTATCTCTAGTCTGGCTTTGCTACATTCATTCTAGATTTCCAATATCCCCTTCCCCAATTAGCCCTTCATGTTCCGCTAACTCAAAGACATCAGCTGTATAGGTAAAACGCATCCTAAATGTCTTTTGAAGACAACGTATCAGGTGGTCTCATGATCATTCATTAACCTTGTGAATATTGGCAGTTACTCTGACTTCAGTTTCTCATCTAAAAAAAAATTGGTTAATAGTATCTACTTCTAAGGTTCTTTAAAAAAAAAAAAAAAAGCTGTTGTCGTTGAGTAGATTCCAACTCATGGTGACCCCATGTGTTACAGAGCAGAACTGGGCTTCATAGGATTTTCTTGGCTTTAATTTTTTTTTTTTTTAATCTTTATGGAAGCAGATCGCCAGGGCTTTCTTCCATGGCATCACCTGGTGGGTTCGAACCACCAACTTTTCAGTTAGCAGCCAAGCACAAACTGTTCGTGCCGCTCAATCCAGAATACATTAAAAAAGAAAAATATTTACCCATTTATAAGGAAAAAATGTAAATATTCCAATAGAAAAATAGCCAGATGACCTGCATAGACTTCATTAAAAAGAATTTTCGAGTGGCCAATAAATATTTGTAAAGGTGCTCATCTTCACTGGAAATGAAAATTAAAGCCACAATGAGAAACCAACCACCCAGGTCTTTGTTTCTAAATACTATTCTCCAATAAAAGGAGACAGGGCTTCTTAGAGAAATGGTTTATACTAAGGTTGGGGCAGGGAACTTGCAATATGATCCTGTAGTATCTTGTGGTGCCAGAAAGTAAGGAAGTACTCAAAAAACCAAAAGATGGAGGGCATGTTAAGGGGAGATAGGAGCCACCCTGAAAGAGCTTCCAATTGCCAAAGCTAGAAAGTTTTGAACAACAAAATAAATAATACAGTATTGGATTATAACCTAAAGCATAAAATAAATGCACATAAGTCCACGCTGACATGAATGAATGAATGAGTGGGGGAGAAGAGACAAATCTTCCTTGAGAAAAATTCCAAATAATATGTACATATTTCTCCCTCCAGAAGGTGGAACTTAATCCCCTCCCTTTGAGGGTGGGCTATACTCAGTGACTCAACTCCAAACATAAAGAAGAAAAAGGGAGAAACAGTGACTTTACAGTGCAGAAACATGGCAAATACTACCTTAACTAAGTCAGTGAAGGTTAACATCATCAGTGATGTCATGTGGATGCCTTAATTATGATGTAATATTAAGAAGAGCATTTCACTGCCGTGGTGTGCTTTCCAAAAACCCGTCTCCCCATTCTAATCCTGAAAAAAAACTCAGACAAACCCAGATTAGGGGACATTCTAGGGGATACCTGGTCAGCATTTCTCAAGACCATGAAGGTCAAAAAGAAAAGGAAGACTAGGAAACTGTCGTAAGCCAGAGGAGACTGGGGAGAAATGACAACGAATTATAATGTGATGCCGTGGAATGATCTTGAGACAGAAAGAGGAAAATAATTGAAATGCTGGTGAGGCCCAAAAAAATTCTGAAATTTACTTAATAGTAACGTACCAATGTCAGTTTCTTAGCTTTGACGAATATATTATGGTAATGTAAGATGTTAACGATGGGGAAAACTGGGTGAGGGATATATAGGAAATCTCTGTACTATTTTTGCAACTTTTCTTTAAACCTAAAATTATTTCAAAATAAAACTTTAATTAAAAAAAAATAGAGCCTACTACACCTCCACAAGAACAGCTAAAATTAAAAGTAACACAACAAAATTGACAGTATCAAACATTGGCAAATATGTTGGAAACACTAGAACTCCAATAGTCTCCAAGTGGAAGTGCAAACTGACACAACCACTTTGGAAAACTCTTTGGCAGTATACTAAAGACTAGTAGATGTACCACTTCGGACCCAGCAATTTTCTTCTTAGATACATACCCAAAAGAAACGCATGTATATTTCATCAAAAGACCTGTGTAAAAATGTTCATAGCAGCGCTATTCATAATAGCCAGACATTAGAAACAACATATATATCCTCCAATAGTAGAACTGGTAAACAAATTGGGTTACTCACCACTTCCAAAGCACCATTTGAACTCAGATAATGGATGGTTGACCAGATAACTTACTTTTCTAGTTGTCACTTATATCTTTTTGATTACCATTGTGCTTACTATGTATCTCTAGACAGCTCACAGCATACCGTACAACAATGAGAGTAATTAAATTATTGCTACCTTCAATGACATTGATGACTTTCACAAACATAATGCCAGCAAAAGAAAATCAAGCCAAAACAAAACAAAAAAAAGCATTCTGCCTGATTTAATTTATATAATATGCAAAAGTAATTGATGCTGATAGGCGTCTGAATGGTAGCTACACTTGAGGTGGGAGTATGGAATGGTTGGGACAGGCATCAGGAAATATTTTTAGGGTACCGGCAAAGTCCTGCTTCTTGATCTTGTTCCCAGTCATGCTGGGTATTCACTTTGTAAAAATACATCCCATGATACTCTTACATCTGTGCACTTTTCTCTCTGAATGCTATACTTCAATAAAAACTTTAAGTTAAAAAATGATACATACATACTTCAAACCTGTTTAATTTTAACTTAAAGCATATAAATGCGCATTCATTCGCCACTCTTTTGATGTGGGGCCAAGGCTTTTCTTTGAGAATGGGTCTGTGGACTAGAGAGCTCCTTGTCATCTTTCTTACATAAACCACACCCATAATGCATCACCAGCAATTTCCAGCATCAGTTTCTTTGAAGTAGAGAGAGACCTTAAAGACCCTTGTAAAGCCATCTGAGTGCAGAATCTTTCTCGAATTTTATGATTTCCCCAATCCATTCATTGTCTCACCCGCATCCAATTTCCTAGCATTTTTTTTTTTAGCAATCCTCCTTTGTAAGTCTTTTCAAAGCTTTCAACTCAGCCTTCATAGAAACAACTTCTCTCCTTTTTACGCACATATTTCATTGATCTGGTTAATATTTCATTAAGTAATGAATACCTAAGACAGACAAGATAGGTTTAAAACCAAACACAAATTATCCTTGAGGAGCATACAATTCTGCTGAGACGTGCCTGTGTGTCCTGGAGAAGGGCCCATGTTTGCAGGAACTTCCCACGAAGTGGGCATTAATCAATGTGCTTGGCAAAGGAAATGAAGAGCTTCAGCTAATCCCCTGTTTGTCAAGTGTAGGTGTCGCTCATGTTGTTATGCATGTCCCTAAACCCTTAGCTGCTACCACTGGTCATTCTTGGGTCATCTTTCAACTGTGCCACTGTGGAGATCACTTCGTCGTCTTCGACACAGTCACCATTTTTTTTTTCTAAAATACAAATCATGCACATATTTCCCTCTTAAAACACTTTAAATGTAGAGTGCCTGGCGTATAGTGGGTGCTCAATAAATATTTGCTGACGGAACAAATGACTAAACGCATGGACACATGATCTTTCTGTTTCTACAAGACAAAGCTCCAGCTCTTTGGTCTGTTCTATGAGGCTCTTCGTGGTCAGGTCGTGCTCACCTTTCAGGCCATCTCATCTCACATCCCCTCCCTTCTACAGCCCCGCTGAGCCCCTCATGAGTGCTGACCCCCACTCAACTTTTCGAGGCTTCACTCTCATCCACACGCTGTTCCTCTGCTTGAAGTGTTCCTTTTTCTTCCCTTCCAGATGGGCACCTAGAAAAGACTCAACCATTCCCTTCTCTTCAAAGCTGTCCTGACACATCTCCATAGAGTTCCTTGGAAGCTCTGACCTCCTGCTTTATAAATCCTGCTGTTATAATTCACTGTCATCTGATGACCATTATCTTTATGGCTGTCTCTCCCATAGTGCAACAAAGAGTCTTAACAGCTGGAATTCAGCCCTTTTATTTGGCTTCAAAGTCCTAATGTCTAGCTCAGCATTGGCACGTAGTTGGTGCTCAACACAGGCATAGAGGCAGGAGTCAGCTGGCCTGAGTTCAAATCCTGGCTCTGTCACTTGATAACTGTGGGACCTTCTCCAACACTCAATTTCCTGGAAAATAGGAGCAACGATACATACCTCATAGTGTTCCTGTGAAGACTGAATGAGATCTCCTATGTGAAGCGCCTGGCACACAAAAAGCACTCAATAAAAGAACCTAAAAACATGTAGGAGTGTTCACTCGCCAAGTACGGCAAGGTCTAGACAACTGTCCAAAGGCGCACTGATGGTCCAGTGGTTAAGCACTCAGCTGCTAACCCAAAGGCTGTTAAGCCAGAGGTCGGCAGTTTGAACCCACTAGCCACTTCACAAGAGAAAAGATCTGGCAATCTGCTCCCATAAAGATTACAGCCTAGGAGACCATATGGGGCAATTGTACTCTGACCCATGAGGTTGCTGTGAATCAGAATCGACTTGCCAGCAAACAACCACAGACAACTGTCTACCATCGCAATTCAAATGGAAGGCTGGATGCCACGAGAACTCCAGCATCTGCACATAGTAGACAGTCAATATTTGTTGAACTAATGGATGATAATTTCCTGCCCCTCTTCCCCTTCCTTTGTCCTGCTCTTCTTTCTGCCCTTACCACGTTCCAGGCCCCAGCTCCATGGGTAATTTGAAATTAAAATCCCAAAGTTATTTTTCATAAGTGAGAACAATCACTCTTGAGTCTGCTGGCACAGCATCCTGACAGGGGGCTGGCAACAGCCAGTTCACAATGAGCCCTACCAGGGGGGCTATGCACATGCTTCTAAGAATAACTCAGTGTCCAAGAATTCCGCCTGTTCTATTGCAAGCTGGGGCCAGCCTGCAGCTGGTTTGCATTAGCATGGAGGGTGACGGTATTCTACTTTACTACAGTGAGACTGATGAACCTCCTTCCCTTCCTCTGCTCCTGCTCTGGGCTGCCATTTAGCCAGCAGTCTTCCTTTAACAATCTTGAAAGCACCAGGAAGGGGTCTGGTTAGAGCTAAACTGGAGAGTAGGTAAAGTTTGTCTTCTGGGTCCTTCCATCTCATGTCTGGGTCCTACACCCCACCATTCCATTTGGGCATCAACCTGGGTCCCCAGTGATCTCAGTACCCTAAGGCCACAGGAATATCCATCCAAACTCACCCTCACAAGACCAGTCTATGCCTGGGATCATTTCTGACTTTCTCTCATCTATCAATTCATTCATTCATTTCTACACAGAGTTATTGCATCTTAAAACTAAAGGGGGCCTAGGAGATCACTTAGGCAGGCCGATTGGTCTAGATTAGTGGTTCTCAGAATGCATGGGACTCCTAGGGACATTTGGAAATGTCTGAGAGCATTTATTTTTGGGGTGTCACAAAGAGAAGGACCATTAAAAAAAATTATTTTTTTTTATAATGGGCAGTAACTAAGGATACAAAAATATCCTGCAATGCATGGAACATTTCCATATGAGGAAGAATTGTCCATCCAAAAAACGTCAGTAATGTTTCTCTTCAGAAACACTCCTGGAGTGAAGCGTGTCACCCTGTTCCCGTCCATTCCCCTCCTACTCCATAGCATATTGGTTGTGAGCATAGACTTCCTCATTCCTGACCTCTATATATCTTGTTGTCTTCAAATATTTGAAATAGACTTATCTTGTGGTTAAGTGAGAGAAAAAGGCCATGGGCCATAGAATCAGATCAGGGAAAATGTTCTGTTTCTACCATTCCGGGTGTGGAAACTTCAGAGTTAATGCTTCCAGGAACCCCAGTCTTCCCATCTGTGCAACAGTGCACACAAGATGGTAATGTGTACGGCCGCCATATTGCACAATTCCTGGAATTGAGTAACATGGCCTAGTGGTAAGAATTAAATAAGAGGAAATTGCATAGAGTACTGAAAGCATAGTGGTCATTGAAGTTACTATAGCTGTGACACGTAAAGTGCCTTGTAACCTGGCACGTACTAGAGACTCTACAGATGTTAATCCCATTCCCTCCCTCCCTCATTCCACAGATGTCATATGGCTTGCTGAAGGTCACTCAGGAATCAGTGAATAAGAGCTACATGCCTAGCTCTGTGCTGGATGGTTGAAGAGATGGCATGGAAAGTGCTCATAAAAAAAGGAATGTCCCCTACTTTTAAATAATTTAAAAACTGGAGGTTCTGATAAGACCTATAGGCATTATATGTATGTGTATATATTAAATATATATTACAATACATGTTAAACTATCAAGATTTGAAGTCTAGCTCCTCCATACCCTGTTTCCCGCTACCCCAGGAGAAATGCTATTTGGATCATTTGGTCCATTATCAGGTCTTTGTTGTGCTAACCTTGAGAGAGACAGAGAGAATAAACAGAAGGATGGTCAAAGCCAAATTACTCTAAATAAGGCAGGGCGAGTTATGAGAAAGGAGGGAGAAGAAAGAACACATCTCAGAAATTGAGAGAGAATGAGAGGTAGAAAACCAGGAGCAGTTTCCAGAAGGAGTGGCACCTGGGGCAAGAGCTCCTATGAAGTAGTTTAGGGATTACTGAGTTGTTGGGGTACATCATAATGTAGAAACTGTACTCAGGGTAGCCCTGTTATGAGCCCCTGATACATTGTTATGATTGGCTAGAATGCCCAAAAGATTCTTTTCAAAGGTTTCCACAAAATCTTGGTGTAGCCACGAAGTCCAGGTTCTTTCTTACTTTGACCTATGCTTTCAGCTTCATGCCATGTCAACCTAGACATAAAACCCAGCTCTTTCATCAGTTTCTTCCAAAACCTGCTCACTCACAGATCTTGTAAGGGTGTCAGACGTTCCTAAAACTGTGGGGGGAAGCAGAGGAAAAGGGATGACATCAACAGCACAAACAACTTCACAAAGAGTATCAGACATTCCTCTTTTTAAACCACAGGGAAGCTGCTCTTCACTGCTCAGAGCCCCACCTTGGATGATCTCACTGGCTTCTCCCTCTCTTCCCCATCCTTTCTCAATCTTCTCTTCCCCTCCGTCTCAGAAGCAGAAAACAAAGGCTCCTCTTTTGTCTCAGGCAGAGCAACTGGGCCATTTCTCTTTGTGCCTGTGAACCACCAACACCCATGCCTCCGACTCTTGCCTATCCACTTGACAGACCATGGACCAGTCAAGGTGTTTTCACAAACAACTGTTCCTTCCCTAAAAGAATGGAATTTGGTGATAGACTTTTCATCTCATTATTCCTATCTACAACTTAAATAACAATTTCAAATTGTTGAGAGAAATATGCAATACGGAAGTCTAATGGGCTAGTCTGGAAGGATTTCCTGGACAAGATTGACTTAAAATAGGCCCTTGAAGGATAGGTGGGATTTGATGAGAATGGGACAGGGAATCCTTTAATAGCACACCATAAATTAAAAAAAAAGTGGAAGCTGAATAGACACAATATGTGAGGGAGACTGAAGAATTCATTCTAGCTGAAGCCAACAACACATTGGCTAGCAGTGGAAGACGAAAATATGAGAGTTAAGTAGGGTCATGCATGGAGGACTCTGAATGTGTCAGGTTAAGAATCTGACCAAAACCTGATCTCATCTTTGGGATACCAACCAAACCCATTGCCATCAAGGCAATCCTGACTCGTGGTGAACCCAGGCATTTCAGAGTAGAACTGATCTCCATAGGGTTTTCAACAACTGTAATCTTACACAAGTAGATCATCAGGCCTTTCTTCCAAGGTGCCACTGGGTGGATTCGAACTGCCAACCTTTCCGTTAGTAGCCAAGAGCAAGCTGTTCGCACCATCCAAAGACCTCACCTTTGGGGTAGATCGGTCTATTTTTGAGGCTTTTTCTTTCTTTTATTTATTTTGTTTTTTTGAGAAAACCACACCAATGAGTCTTTTAGATATGCACGCACCAAGCAAGAACATCTTGGGAGACAACAGGAATCTAGTAGATTAGCCTAAGTATATCTAATTTAGGCAAAATAGCCTGTTTGATTATGCTCAGAGCTTCCAAAATTATGCAGTGGTTAAGAGCTTGGCTGTTCAAATCTACCAGCTGCTCCTTGGAAACCCTATGGGGCAGTTCTACTGTGTCCTATAGGGTGGCTACGAGTCAGAATTGACTCGACAGCAACAGGGGATGAATGCTATTGCTTTTGTGGGGTAGAAAAGTTTCTTTTCTGTGTGGATTTAGACTACTCATAGCTGAACATCTTTTATTCTTTTGGAGTAGGACATGTTTTCCTTCATACAAGTGCAGACTCCAAGGATATTTTTATCAAGTATAATTTCTATGAGGCATCCTCAAATATCAAAATGAATGAATACAAACAGTATTTCCTTAGACGAATTTATTTCATTAGTTCCATATTATTACATCAACCAGTGTGAAATCAGGCTGTGATAACAATGAAGCTATTTTGATGAACCTCAAAACTATAAATTGCAGTGATAAACAACCATCATCTCCTTCTCTCTGAGGGGAGAGAATGTGCCAGAATTCACCCGTGTGAGGTCATCCTTCCTTTGAATTACTGGCCACAGTGACTCAAGTTCCTGCAGGTTCCCCTTCTCAGGTGAGTCTGGGCATCCACACAGCATCCTAGTTTGTTGCTTATCACCTCCATGACAACTCCTTTCTTCTTCCCAGAAGCCAGTGCTTGTGGCTGGTTACCTTTTCAGCTGGCTCCGGAAAAGGTACCCCTGAAGCTGCTGCTTTCTCACCTATACGAAAGTGGATACCGAACCTTCTCTCAGTTTCCAACAGTCAGGGTGAATATTTTTCCATACCCAGCATCCATTCCTCTGACTCTGGAAATAGCACTCCAGTTTTCCCTGGGAAGCCACCCTCTTGATTTAGATGGGAATGTTCTCCCACCCTCATGCTACAGGAGTAACCAATGACAATATTATCAGTCAGGGTGAGTCATTTGCTGGCCACAGCGACTGGTGGCCAGTTCTTACCACCCAATCTGAAGTAGCAACCAATCACTTTTGGCCATATTTCCCTATTTTAATTTTCTGCATAGCACTTATCATTATCTGATGTTTTATCTAATTATTTATTCATTTCTCTGTGTGTGTGTGTGTCCCACTTCTGGAATGAAAGCAGGGACTTTGTATATCCTTCTAATACTATATCCCCAGTAACTTAAAATTTTGCTGGAACATGAAAAGCAATCAATGCATTTTGGTTGGATGGTTTAACTAATAAATAATAATAAGTAATGGAAATGTGACACAAGTGGGTCCAAAAAGAGCTAATCCTAGAAATTTTGCTGGAGCGGTCAAGAAAGAATCATTCAGCTGGGAGAATAAACTTAGAGCTGCAAGAAACCCCTCAAGAATAGAGTCCCCCACCTTAAAAATGGAGTCTGTGACAAGGGAGGCAAAGCCAGAGATAGAGAGTGACAGCTGCCTGATGAAATCCTATGAATACCTGGATCCAACTATGCCTGCAGTCAGTAACCCTAGACATTTTACCGTTAAGTGTGTATCCTTGGGACTCCTAGTTGTCAGGCTACAATCGTGCTTGCTGGTTTCTGCAACGTAGCCAGGATCACTTCTACAAAGCACTACAGGCTTGAGCCCTGGGATGTATTCTCTCTCTAGGAAGGATGGTATCTGCATTATACTCTTCCCATACATTTTCCTGAAAAGATGGCAGGAAACATTAGCATACACGTTATTTCCTGGGGACTGAGGGAACAGCTCAAACCTTGTGGAACAAGTACAGAGACAACAGACACGATGGCCCTGTGCCCACAAGCCACCTCATCTCCCACCACAGGAAAACTGCTTAAAGAAAGAAAATAGACATTGCCTTTTCATGTACAGCACTTCTTCAGGATTTCTCTCTCAAAACCCAGCATGGCATAAGAAGAAAGAGCACTGATCATATTGCCAAAAGATCTGGGTCCTAGCTTCTGCTCTGCCTGTTCTGTCTGTGGACTTGGGCCACCAAGTTTTCATTTGCTCAACCAACATTTACTGTGCATGGTCCACGTGCCAGGCACTGTGAGGACTATGTTTCTGTGACTCTCCTTCTTGAAAAAAAAATCAAAATTCAGATGAACTAGCGTCAGTCAAAAGTGAGACACAGGAGCCCTGGTAGCACAGTGGTTAAAGTGATTGATTGCAAACCTAAAGGTCAGAAGTTGGAAACCACCAGAGGCTCTTTGGAAGAAAGACATGGCAGTCTGCTTCCATAGAGATTTACAGCCTTGGAAACCCTATGGGTCACTAATGAGATGGAATTGACTTGATGGCAGTGGTTTGGGGAATGTTAGGAAAATTTTCAGCTAAGTCCAAATTGCATATACACAAAAGACTGGATTAGTGGGAGGGAGGCCCACATTAATTTCCAAGAATATGAGCAGCTTTAGGGACTAAGGGTTCTCTATGTACAGCTTAGGAAGCATGGGTGGCTAAGTAGTAGAATTCTCACCTTCCATACAGAAGACCTGGGTTTGATTCCTGGCTAATGCGCCTCATGTGCGGCCATCACCAGCTGTTGCTGGAGGCTTGCATGTAACTGTGCTGTTGAACAGGTTTCAGCAGAGCTTCTAGACAAAGACATACTAGGAAGAAAAGCTTGGAAATATACTTCCAAAAGTCAGTCAGTGAAAACCCTTTGGATCACAATGGTCTGATCTGCGACTGATAGTGGGGATGGTGCAGGACTGGGCAGCGTCTTGTTCCTTTGTGCCTGGGGTCACCATGAGTCAGGGGCTGACTCCATGGCCACTAACAATAACAATAACAACAACTTCAAGAGAGGAATCATTCTTCATATGACAGTATGTCTACATGCACCCTATCACCCAACTCTCCCTTCTGGGTCCTGGATTCCATTGTCTCTGCAGACTGCATTGATAAGGAAGAGCAGAGAGCCTTGTTTGAACATAACATAGCTCAGGAAATTTTGCCCAGCCTACTACGGGAAATATGTTTACAGACAATAGTCATTTATTCAACAATATTTATTAAGTACATAGTATTACAAGGCCCTATACTAAAGAAACAATAATAAATAATACACAGTCCCTGATCTCAAGAATACTGACATTTAATAGGACAGTTGCAAGATGAATGTTTATATTCATCTGGAACAGCACTGTCCAATAAAAATATAATGTAAGCCACAATGGAAGCTTAGATTTTCTAGTCGCCACATTACAGAAATTAAAAGGAACAGGTGAATTTCCTTTTAACACTATATTTAATTTAACTCAATATATTCAAAACTTTATTTCAACATGTAACTTATATAAATTAAAATCATTTTTGCTTCAAAGAATACCATCAAAAAGTGAAAAAACAAACCATATTCACAGATCATATATCTAATAAGAGACTTGTATCCAAATTATATAAGGAATTATTTTAAACTGACAATAAAGGAAAAATAACCTAAGTTAAAAAAAAAAATGAACAAAAGATTACTCCAAGAAAGATACAGAAATGGCCAATAAGCACATGAAAAGATGCTCAACATCATTAGTCATTAAAAACCCATAAAAAAATGCAAATCAAAATCATGAAATACTACTTCACACCCGCTAGGATGGCTACGAGGAAAAATAGCCAGCAGACAATCACAAGTGTTGATGAAGATGTGAAGAAATTGGAACCCTCAAACCTTGCTGGTAAGGATGCAAAATGGTAAAGCCACTCTGGAAAAGAGTTTGGCAGATCCTCAAAAAGTAAGACATGAAGCAATTACACTCTCAGATATATATTCCAAAACAATTAAAAACATAAGTCCACACAAAAACTTGTATACAAACGTTGACAGCAGCATTATTTATAGTACCCAAAAAGTGGAAACTATTCAAAACGTCCATCAACGGATGAATGGATAAACAAATTGTGGTACATACATACAATGGAATATTATTCAGCCACAAAAAAAAAGAATGAGGTACTGATACTTGCTACAACTTGGATGAATTGTGAAAACATTACGCTACGTGAAAGAAGCCGGACATAAGAAGCCACATGTTGTATGATTCCATTGATACAAGATGTCCAGAGGTGATTTAAAAAAAAAAAAAAAAAGTTCAGGGATCTAAGGAGGGTTTCCTAGAAGAAAAAAAAAAAAAGAAGAAGAGGGTACCCTAAAACTTAACTTAAAGGGAAAAAAGTTTATTATAATCAACCAACACACATCTAGGAAGGAATTTCCATTGTAAGTTTACAAAGCACTAAAATTAAGTATTATAGAAATCTCAAAAATGAGTCTATACATCATCTAGAAGCTTATAGTCTAGCTGGGGACACACTGACAGAAAATAAAAAAATAGATAGGTTACTCAGTATTTGCTAAATTCCTACCATATCAGGTTTTTTTTTTTTAAACTTATATGTTTCATTTTCACTTAAATCTCACAACATCCTCTTTTTTGCAGAATATGAAACTCAGAAAGGTTCGTTGAATTTCCAAAGGCCATTCAGCTCCAAGGTGGAACATCTAGGATTTGAACCAGGGTCTGTCATAACACATAGCCACATGAATAGTGTCAGGTCTCTAAGTCTTAGGTGGAATCAACTTTATAATTTATCTGACTTTGGCCTGCACCTAATAACTGCCCTGCTACACCTTTCCTTCTCATGAGATATCTGATAGACCATGCACCAGCAGACCATACGTGGACCCTCAATAAAAACAGCCCATCCAGTTCCAGAACGTAATGTACCAAACCCTTTCATCCCTACACATGGATATACTTGGCCCCACCCTGTACAAATGACTTCTTTCTTAAATATAATTGTGTGCTCTCGTATTGCTACGACCTCAGTGTTTCCAGCAGAGACAGCATGTCTTTCGGATTCTGATCCCATTTCAGTTGTGAGTCAAGGGATTCTGGTTGCTGCTCAGTATGCTAAACAGTAACCAAAATAAATATCCTGGAAGCCAGAATCCTAAGGTCTTCTCCCACTCAGGAGGTTGTGAGGTTTCCGTTGTCCGTGTATGTTTCCCTTTGGAGACAAGGCGGGCTATGTATGTGCTAAGTAGGAATGTTACATGATCCACCCACCCCCACTGGTGCTAAAAGGAAAATACAGGTCGAATATAAGACAGAAAAGTGGTGCCAGAAAGAAAGAAGAGCCAAACTAAATTTGGCATTTCACCTTTCATTTCCCCCCAAATGCTGTCTACCCACAACCCCAACTCGGTGTCAGATGTTTAAAATGTTTTCATTGTTCCTTCCCGCCACCCCAGCTCCAAATCCCAGAAAGAACGGGGGAAGAAATCAATGCCATACAGATGTGTTTATCCCCTCTTGCTTGAATAAAAGTCTTCTTTTAAGTACCATGCATATCTTCCGGGCCAAATTTCTCCACGCCTAGGAATTCTCCATGGCAGTCATCAGGCCTGCTCCTTTGCTGTCCTTTTCACGTCAAACCCGAGCTTTTGTTCTCTGATGCTAAGGTTGACAGGTTTGTTCTTGGGCTGCCAGCACACTGAAAACATGTGGCATGCTGAAGCCCCAGAACTCCTTGGCCAAAGCACGGCCAATGGCACTGGGGAGACAGGTCAACAATTTTCCAAGAGGCTCCAGGGTCCCATCGGGTGGGTATAGGGTGGGGTGAGGATGATATATAGGGGGAACCATGCTCAGGAAAGCCAAAAGAAAGAAGGAAGTGTGGTGAGCTGTCACTTTCTTCAAGGGCCTGAGAATGTTGCCATTAGATCTGGTCTCTTTTCAGAGTCCTGGATTTTGATATTAAGTTTTAGAAAAAGCTTGGCACACTTTGTGATCCTCAACTCTCTGTTTCTTGTGTGCACACGCATCTCTCTCTCTTCCTTCCCTCCTTCCTTCCTTTCATTCTTTCTTCCTTCCTTCCTTCCTTGCATCTTACTTCTTTCTGTCTTTCCTGCCTTCCATCCTTCTTGCCTTCCAACCTTCTTGCTTTCCCTCCTTTCTTCCTCCCCTCTGTTTCTTTCCTTCCCTCTTGCCTCCATTTCTTTCTTTCTTTTTTCTCTCTTTCTCATTCTTTCTTTCCTTCCTTCTTCCTTTCTCTCCTTTCTCACTCTCTTCCTTCTTTTTCCCTCCCTTCTCTCTTTCTTTCTGTCTTTTCTCTCCTCTCTCTCAAGCACCCTCTTTCTTTCCTCCCTTATATTTTCCTCTGTCATCCTCACTTTCTTATCTTTACCTCTCCTCTCCTTCCCACATCTCCAGCCCTCCCCCTTCACATCTTTCTCTCAGATTTCCTCATCATGTATAGTGGAGATCTGTTGCTTTTACCTGCCCACTACCTAATTCAACTTCTTTTGGTAACAGCACCAAAAACGTCAACCTTGCCTTTTTCTTACTCTTGAAACGAATTAAATCCCACCTCCATGCTCTACAGAAAAAATATAAAGTACGGTCTTGCCCTCAAGGAGAACACAGTGCTATTTTCTCACTATTAGAGTTGAGGTATTTATAGATCACTTTTTTTTAAGGGGTAGGAAAAGAAAAAGGGAGAAGAAAGCCAACTTTTGTTTGTTTGTTTCTGAGTGTCTACTACATGCCTGGGTGGTATAAGTAAACATGCTCAGCTGCTAACTAAAAAGTTGGAGGTTCAAGTCCATCCAGTGGTGCCTTGGAAGAAAGGCCTGGCAATCTCCTTCTGAAAAATCAGCCACTGAAAATCCTATGGAGTTCTACTCTGACACACACGGAGTCACCATGAGTCGAAATCGACTTGATGGCAACTGGTTTGGTTTTTTTACTACATGTCAGACAATGTATTAGCTGTTTTACTCCCATCATGAATGAAAATCTCACAAAGCCCCTGCAGGGAGGGTTTTATTATCCCTATATTACAAATCAGGAAGCTAAAGCTCAGAGAAATACAGCGTCTTGCAGAAGACAGAGCCAAGATTCGAAAGCTGGTCCAAAGGCTCCAAAGGCCATGTGACCCCATGCTGAACATTAGCCTCCTAAATGAGATCAGGGTTCTAATCTCAAAGCCAATGCCCAATTCTAAGGAGCAAGATGCTGAAAGAAAAGATAATAATTTCTTCCAGCTCTTAATTGTATATGTCATCCTAGAATCACTGACTCTCTTGACTGGAAGGTACCTTAGAGAATAACTAGACCAGCAGAGTCATCATACAGTTGAGGAATTTGAATCACGGAGAAGTGATGCTCTTACCAATTGCCCCACAGCATATAGAGCAGAGCCATCATCAAACTCAAGGTCCTGACTCCTCCACTGTATCAACCTGCTGTTTCTATTTTGGGAGGAGTCTGGTAGGCCCCTAGGTGGTGCAAATGGTTTGCAATCAACTACTAACCTAAAGGTTGACAGTTCAAATCCACCCAGCAGTACCATGAAAGAAAGGCCTGGCAACCTGCTTCTATTAAGATCACAGCCAAGAAAACCCTATGGAGCAGTTCTACTCTGTAACACTTGGAGTTGCCATGAGTTGAAATCAACTTAACGGCAATGGTTTGGTTTTTGCTTTTTTTCTACATGAAGTAGTAGTTCAACCTGTGAGCTCTGGAATCAGACAGTCTTGGGTTCAGATCTTGGCCATGCTACAGTTAAGACATGAGACATTACATGGTGTTCTCAACCTACCTATACTTCATTTTCCTTATGCACACTCATGTCCCTGTTATGAGATAATGCACGTAAAGTGATTAGTATGGTGCCTAGCACACAGCAACTCCCCTGGTAAACACCCCCAGCTGTCTCTATCATCTATCATTATCATCCAAGCACGAACCAATCACCTCTTAACAAACACGTCCTAACAGATGGATACCGGGGCAACAGGGGAAAGGGATAATGTCAAAGCATCATACAAACACAAGCCTTTCCCCTTCCCACACTCCATCGTGAGCTGACAGCGATAAATAGAACCTGGAGATCATATCGTATCTCAGAGAAATAATTTTAAACAAGGAGACAAGGGGCACAGCGCTCAGAGTTTCCCACCTCCTTGGCTCCCTCTCTTATCTGCCAAGGCATCATTTAGCATGTTCCATCATACCTCACCCAGAAGGGAAATCATCAGCTTCCAGCCTTCTCTGCTAAGTGAGAAATTCCTCATTCCCCAAGTGTTAGGATTTCCAGGGATTAATGTGAAAGGCAGTTAAACATCTAAATCCCTCAGAATGGAGAGATGGTAAAGTCCCACTCACGGCCCCCACCCAGGCCTTCTTTCCCCCTGTTGCAGCACCTCACCCTCCCACTTGCCCAGCCCTGAGCCTTCTCCAGTGAGGGGCAGGGAAAGGAGCATGTATGAGGACACAGGCTGTTAATCCCACCAAAGCAGGGATAAGTACCTGTGTATCTCCTACCCAAGCTTGAAAACAAATCCTAAGCACCTCCAACTTTTCAAGATTTTAGATTTATTGCAATATATATGTAAGCTGGCTGTTGTTGTTGTTGTCGTGTGCCATCAAGTCGATTCTGACTCATAGCGACCCTATGTGACAGAGTAGAACTGCCCCACAGGGTTATTTTAGCTGTAATCTTTATGGAAGCTGATAGCCAGGTCTTTCTGCCAAAGAGCTGCTGGATGGGTTCAAACTGCCAATCTTTAGGTTAGCAGCTGAGAATTTAACCCTTGCAAACCCACAGCTCCTTGTAAACTGGCCAGGAACATCCATTTTTTAAAATAGAGTGTAACCCAGTAAAACCCAATGCCAAATAGAGTGTAGGGTAATGCTATTCAGCTATATGCATTCCCTCCTAATGGAGTCAGCTTTGCTCTTCCCCGAAGCATGCTGGGGATGAATTCAGGATGGACTCAGGTTAAGGTACAAGGCCAGGAGTGCTGTGACTGGGCCAGTGGCCAAAGCACACCTTAGCAACAAGAAGAAAAACATCTGGGCCTAGATGTGAAGTCCCTGAGAACACTGACTGCCCAAGGACGTGAGAAAAAAACAGTGAGCCTTTGTCCCAGCTGGAATGGTATATAAGTTTGTGTCCCTTGCTAGGTGGTTGAGGAGTGCTAAACTGGTCCAGCCACTACCCTGGGCCACGGTCCTGTAAGTAAGCTTCCCAATAAACCATATGTCATGATCCCTGGTTCTGGAGTCTTTCTTCAGTCTCTTGGAGATACGGCAGACCCTGGGTTCAGGTGCTGCTGGGTTGTTACACAACAGGAGTTTAAACTAGCACCATTTTACCCCATCTGTAAAATCTGTTGCCTTTACAGATGAAGAAACAGGAGCACCAGGTGGTGAAACAAGCACAGGGGTTGCAGTCAGAGGGGCTTTGGGTTCAAACGTGGCTCCCCACTTGCTGGGAAGGTGATGTTCAGGAGACATGTCTACATGACTTCTAATCAGGGATGGATTACACAATAAGCGAGGTACACATAGGCTTGCTTGTGCTTACTTACTAAACTGTAGTGCACAATTTCACCTGTTTTTCACCAAGTCAAAGAGCGATGAAACCCATGTGAAATTGTTCACTATAGATTAGTAAGTAAACACAATTAAACCCGTGCATACCTTGTTTACTGTAAACCCATGCCATACTTTACTTACTGGTTAATCAGCCCCTGCTTTTGATCCAGCAAACAGCCGGTAGGTTCATCCCCTTAGGAATCCAAGTGGTGTAACTAACCAGGTTTTTCTTTTCAAAATGGCTGTTAGAAAGTTAAGTGCTTAATTTGTGGCCCCTGAAAACACAAGATGGTCATTAGTTATGCTGCTCTCTTCAGCTTTTTTGTTCGCTCCATTTTAGTATACATTCTTGCACGCGTGTGTGTTTTAATCTAATTTTTTAATTGATATCATTTTATGTATTTTAGATACTCATAAACTTGTAAATCTTTTCTGAATTAAGGCCAGAATAAGTAAATAATACAAAACAATGCTTGTAGGATTGTTATTCTAACTGTTAGTAATGTATGTGAACTTTCCAATATTATCACTGAGGAGATGCTAAACAATCAGTGGCTTTTATTGTTATTCCTGTGGTCTTTCACACACATTATTGGATTTGGTCTGTGCAATCATGCTGAAGTGGCTGAGGCCAGACTGAACATAAAGAAACAGACTCTGAGATGTTAAACAAAAAGGAAGATCCCCATGCATATTCTCCCAAAGTTGCAGCTCTCCAATAATTTTTTAAGTAATGTGGAACACAATTGACTGCAATTAAAGGCATAGCTGATAACAACAAATGAGTGTTGTTGAGAGTATAATTTAAAAAAAAAATTAATACAGTGTGGAAGCAAGGCCACGAAATTCATAGCAAAAGTAGATAAAGGTTGAAGTTTGTTCCCCAGTAACCAATGATGCAGACGTACCACCACCACCGCTATCCAACCTCAGTCATTACCAACATCACTACCAGCACCATCACTGCCTTCACCACCTCCACCACTTCCACCATCTCCACCTCCACTACCACCATCACCACTACCGCCACCACCTCCACCATCTCCACCTCCACTACCACCATCACCACCACCTCCACCATCTCCACCTCCACTACCACCACCACCACCACCACCTCTACGTCCACTACCACCATCACCACTACTACCACCACCTCCACTGCCACCATCACCACCACCACCTCCTCCACTACCACCATCACCACCACCACCACCTCCTCCACCATCTCTACTTCCACTACCACTATCACCACCACCACCACCTCCACCATCTCCACCTTCACTACCACCATCACCACTACCGCCACCACCTCCACCATCTCTACCTCCACTACCACCACCACCACCTCCACCATCTCCACCTCCACTACCACCACCACCACCTCCACCACCTCCACTACCACCATCACCACTACCGCCACCACCTCCACCATCTCCACCTCCACTACCACCACCACCACCTCCACCATCTCCACCTCCACTACCACCACCACCACCTCCACCATCTCCACCTCCACTACCACCATCACCACCACCTCCACCACCTCCACTACCACCATCACCACCACCTCCACTACCACCATCACCACCACCTCCACCACCTCCACTACCACCATCACCACCACCTCCACTACCACCATCACCACCACCTCCACCACCTCCACTACCACCATCACCACCACCTCCACTACCACCATCACCACCACCTCCACCACCTCCACTACCACCATCACCACCACCTCCACTACCACCATCACCACCACCTCCACTATCTCCACCTTCACTACCACCATCACCACTACCGCCACCACCTCCACCATCTCTACCTCCACTACCACCACCACCACCTCCACCATCTCCACCTCCACTACCACCACCACCACCTCCACCACCTCCACTACCACCATCACCACTACCGCCACCACCTCCACCATCTCCACCTCCACTACCACCACCACCACCTCCACCATCTCCACCTCCACTACCACCACCACCACCTCCACCATCTCCACCTCCACTACCACCATCACCACCACCTCCACCACCTCCACTACCACCATCACCACCACCTCCACCACCTCCACTACCACCATCACCACCACCTCCACTACCACCATCACCACCACCTCCACCACCTCCACTACCACCATCACCACCACCTCCACTACCACCATCACCACCACCTCCACTATCTCCACCTCCAACTACCACCATCACCACCACCTCCACCATCTTTACCTCCACTACTACCATCACCACCACCACCACCACCTCCACCATCTCCACTAGCACCATCACCACCACCTCCACTATCTCCACCTCCAACTACCACCATCACCACCACCTCCACCATCTCTACCTCCACTACCACCATCATCACCACCACTACCACCACCATAAAAAGCCCTGGTGGCACAATGGTTAAGCACTCAGCTGCTAATTGGAAGGTTGGTGGTTCCAAGCTACCTAGTGGCTCCATGGGAGAAAGACCTGGCAATCAGCTTCTGTAAAGATTCCAGTCTAGAAATCTCTATGGGACAGTTCTACTCTGCCACATGAAGTCGCTATGAGTCAAAAATTAATTCGATTGCACCTAGCAACACCACCATAGAGTACCTGCGTGGCACAAATGGTTATGTGCTCCATTACTAACCAAACGGTTGGCAGTTCCAACCCACCCAGAGGTGCTTCAGAAGAAAGGCCTGGCTGTTTCTGAAAGATCACAGCCTTAAAACCCCATGGAGTACAGTTCTACTCTGCAACACAGGGTTGCCATGAGTCAGAAATGGATTTGGTGGTAGCTGGTTTGGGTTTTTTTTTTGTTTTTACCACCGCCATCACCACCTCCACTACTGCCACTACCACCATCACCATCACCTCTATCACCATTACCACTACCCACCATTACCACCACTACCATTATTACTACCATTGCCACCACCATGACCTTTACCTCCACTATCATCACTGACACCACCTCCACCACCACTATCATCAGCAGCAGCACTGCCACCACCATCACCATCACCACCACCTCTCTCACCATTACCACTACCTACCATTACCACCACCTCTATCACCATTACCATCATCACCAGCACTGCCACCACCATGACCTCCACCACCACTATTACCACTGACACTGCATCTACCACCATCATCATCACCAGCACTGCCACCACCATCACCAACATCACCACCACCACCACTCTAGCCTGCCCCAATACCCACACACACACTCACTCTCATGGTGTTAAACCCTACCTGTGCCTTAACTACAGACAAAATAAAAAGAGAACTTTTGGTAAAGCAGAGGAAGAGCCAGGAACTCTTTTAGAATGCACTAGTATAAATGATATGAACGCCTGGCAAATGCTCTGTCTGTGAATCTAAAGGCAGGGGAAAAGGAGGGAGGGGTTAAAGAGAAGAGTGAGCCAAAGAAAAAGAAATTTTCGTCTTCTAATTACCATGAAAGGGGAAGCCAACTGGGTAGGTGAGATGAAGAGCTCCACACCCAAAAGAACTGGAGGATGAGTTAAAATAGAGGTGGAACCACTTCCAAACCCTCCCAATCTACACAGACTGTGTAAATGCTGGAAGATGGAATTTGAACTTAAAGCAGTCTTTCGTGCAGTATACTGGGCTCTCTGAGTCTTCTTGGCTGACTAACATTAAGAGAAGTTAACAAACTCTTCCAGATCCACCCTCCATCAGTAAGGTTGTAGACTGGGAATATATTTGGGGGATCTGTCTAGGGGAAAAAGTTCTTTTGATTTTGTAGGTGGGGCATTTTCCAGAAAAGCAGACTTTTCACACTACCAAGATGGGGCTCATAAGTACCTTGCCTAGGATTTTATATCTGTTTCAACTTTGAGTCCCATTACCATCAAACAGTCCCTTTTCTTATCCTAGTTCCCAAAAGGGCAGTGAACTCCCATCTCATACTGAACATAGTCTCACAACTAGCTCCAGCTCACAGGTTCACCATATGCCATACCCAAGGCGCTCGGAAGAGCTCAGAACGTTTTTAGTCTTGGACAAGCTGTGTCACTGATGAGCTGTGTAATCCTGAGCAAGCAACTCAATCTGTCTCAGACTCCTGATCATCTGTAAAATTACAGAATTAGCCCAAATCATCGGGAAAGCCTTCTCCAGCTTTGTTTTTCTCACTGAATGCTTCCTACTATACACTCTCTCTAGCCCTGTCCTGCTGTCAACTTGCTTGGGCAAGTCACTTTCTTCCTCTTGGTTTTCTCATTTCAGATCAGCAGCCTGGATGGAATTACTATCATATCAAGCACTGGAGATACAAAGATTAATGTGGTAGATGGCATTTTTGGTCCCAATTCTCCACAGGCCCAAGGATGAGGATGAGAGGCACATGGAGCAAGGTAGGGCCATCTGACAGAGGCCAGCCTCCACCAGCAGGCCCTAAGCTGACCCCTAGCTGTGGGAACTAAATGAATGCTTAGTGTTGTGTGTCACTGAAGTTGTATGGTTGTTTGTTATGCAGCATGATTGTGGCAATAACTGACTGATAGAGGAAATAAGGTCTAGTCCCTCACTCAACAGAGACGGACTAATTAATACATCAGTGCAATCCAGTATGATAGACTTGAGGTACCTGCTGATAGAATGTCTCTGAGTACTCTAGGAACTCCGAAGAAATATCCATAATTCACCCCAGAGCGTGCCAGAGGAGGCTTCCCCACAGGTAAATGAGGAAAGATACTGCCTTACTCTTCCGTTTCCCTAGTGCCAAGCAAAAGGTCTGGTATTTTCTGGGTATTTGTGTCGGTGATTCCACATTTTCCTCTACTCCCCAGGTCTCTTCTATCTTCTTACTCCTGTGGGCTGCCTCCCTGGGGCTCCCTTGTCAACTGATTTAGGACCATGGAGATCAGGGAGTGGAAGGAGAGAGAGCCTGGGGTATTTCTTCTCCTTTCTCTCCCTAATTCAACAATGCAGATCTCCCAAAGGTCACTTCATTCAAATCATCTGAGAGGAATTCTGTTCCCTGCCACCGCCCCACTGGTTCAGTGCTTAATATACATTTGTTGAGTAATACCCTCAACTAACATTTAATGAGCATCTACTATGTGCCAGGCATTTTTCTAAATACTTGATATAGCTGTGAGCAACACAAATGAAATCCCTGCCCTCTCAGAGTTTAAATTCTATTGGGAAGAGACAGACGATAACACAAATTACGTAAGATAACGCAGGCGTATAGGGCATTGATGGTTCAGTGGTAGAATTCTCACCTTCCATATGGGAGACCCAGATTCAATTACCAGCCAACGCACCTCATGCGTGGCTACCACCCATCTGTCAGTGGAGGCTTGCATGTTGCTATGGTGATGAACAGGTTTCAGCAGAGCTTCCAGACTAAGACAAACTAGGAAGAAAGGCCTGGCAATCTACTTTCAAAAATCAGCCAATGAAAACCCTATGGATCACAACGGTCCTATACACAACCAATCATGGGGATGGTGCAGGACTAGGTAGCTTTTCATTCTGTTGTGCACAGGGTCACCAGAGTTGGAAGACCAGCTCAACAGCAGCTAACAACACCAGCAACAATGCAGGTATAGAGAAGTAATGTGAAGAAAACAGAGATAAAGGATTAGGAAATTGCAGGGGGCTCCATTTTTGACAAGAAGCTGGGGAAGTGGCATCTGGACAGGGATCTGGGTGATATGAGGGCATCTGAACAGGGATCTGGGTGATATGAGGGTATGAGCCATGAGCCGTGAGCCAGGAACCTGGAGAAAGAGTACTTCTGGCAGAGGGAAATTGGGGACCCATAGAGCAACAGGGCCAGTGTGGCTGAAAGCAATGACTGGGAGAACATGTATGAGATGGCACCAGAGAGCTCGTCAGGGGCTCCCGTAGGGGGGATTGCAGACCATGGGAAGGACCTTAGATTTTATTCTAAGAGTGACCTCAGGTCTCAACAGGCTCCCTCTGGCTACTGCATGGAGAAGCAAGTGTAGACAGCAGGTTGGGAGTGAGCAGCAAGTCAGGAGGCTGGTGCAGTGGCCCTGCAGGAGTTGACGGTGGCTGCTGAGGAGGGGATGCATGAATGAATCAAAGAGCATTTGAAATGAGCCTCCACGGACAGGTAGGAAGAAGCCAGACCAGGCCAGGAGGCTTTTCAGGCAGAAGGAACAGAAAGAGCAAAGGCATGAAGGCTCAAGAGAAGCGGCATGGCTGGGGAATGAAAAGGTGTCCCGTGCCAAAGGGTGCCTGTCGGGGAGGCCCGGGAGTTGAATGGCTTTGTTAATTGGTTAACTCTGACAGGCCCTTCCAGCTGTGCAATTCTACTTTCTATGATTCTGCTGGCTTCACTCAGGATGGCATGCAGCTTCTTACACTTTCATCATCAAGCCTTTAATTTCATTTTGCTTATCATAGAGGCAGGCAGCTGCTTCTCTGTGTGGCCTTGCCTGCGGCACCAAATCCTGTCCAGGAGACTGCTTGCTCCTTTTCCTCTGTAATACTTCCAGTCTGTCCAGTTGGCTCCCTGGATTGGGGGAGGAGGGTGTGGTGGAAAGGCGATGGCGAATAATACACGGAGACTCTTTCTCTCTCATCTGTTTAGGCAGCAAGCCACCTGGGGAGAGTTTCTTTTGTCAGGGGAGGACAGATCCTGCAGCTGGATGGCCTGAGGTCGAGTCCCAGCTCACCTACTTACTAGCTGTGTGATCTTGGGCAAGTTATTTAATCCTTAGAAGCAAGGATAGCGAGACTACGTCTCACACACTTTGGACATGGTATCAGGAGGGATCAGTCCCTGGAGAAGGACATCATGCTTGGTAAAGTAGAGGGTCAGTGGAAAAAGAAGACCCTCAATGAGATGGATTAACACCGTGGCTGCAACAATTGGCTCAAGCATAACAACTATTATGAGGATGGCACAGGACGAGCCAGTGCTTTGTTCTGTTGTACATACATAGGTTTGCTATAAGCCGGAACCAACTCGATGGCACCTAACAACGTGCCTTATAAGGAGCCCCGGTGGCACAGTGGTTAAGTGCTCGATTGCTAACCAAAAGGTTGGTTGTTTGAACCCACCAGCTGCTCTGCAGGAGAAAGATGTGGCAGTCAGCTTCCATAAACATTGGAAGCCTTGGATACCCTACGGGGCAGTTCTACTCTGTCCTATAGGATTGCTGTAAGTTGGAATTGGACTTGACAGCAGTGGTTTGTTTGTGTGTTGTTTTGGTGCCTCAGTTTCCTCATGTGTAAATAGAGGTAGTATTGGTACCTACTTCGTAGGATTGTTGTACTTCACAGGATTGTTGTGAAGATTTAATGAAGTCATATTAGTTAAGTGCCCAGGCTAATTCCTGGTACTCTTCTCTGAGCTGTTCCCTGTTTTCTCTCTCTTTCTCCTCCTTTGACATTTAAAATAGATTTCTCATAGACAACATACAGTTGGTTCTTGTGAGTGCTTTATTTATTTATTTATCTTTTAATCCACTCTGACAGTCTCTTTTAACTAGTATATTTAGACCATTCACATTTAAAGTGATTATGGATTGTTTTTAGTTGCCTTCAAGTCCATTTTGACTCATGATGACCCCAGGTGTGCAGGGTTGAACTACTTTATAGGGTTTTCTATGGCTGATTTTTCAGAAGTAGGTTGCCAGGTCTTTCTTCTGAGGTGCCTGGATGGACTCCAACCTTTGACTTTTCGGTTAGTCTCCAGACACATTAGCTGTTTGCACCACTCAGGGACTCCTTAGATAAGGCTACCTACGGGAAACGTCCCCTGCTTTTCAGGCCATGTCAGGTATCCTTGGCACCTTACACCTGCCTCATCTCTCTATTTTTTAGTTGCCAGTTTCCTTATTTATCTTCTCCCACTAAACTTCAGCCCCTTGGTCGTAGGGACCAGGTCCGTCTAGTTCACTTTTGGAATTGAAGCACCCAGCATAGTTCCTGAACAGTAAAAAGAACTCAATATACATTTGTTGAAATGAACTGCGTGAGTCTGAATCTCCCACCAAGAGCCAATTCTGATTAGATCTGGGCTCTCAGAATTAACTAGCCTGCTCCTTCAATACACCAAAACTCAGTTTTCCTTCTTAAATATTATTAAAATAATATAATTTTTAATATAAATTTTGGCAGTGGTAGCTTCCTAGGTGAAAGAATACAATATCTTTATAAAGAAATCCACGGATGGCCAGTGACCTGAGGCAGGACTTTCACCTGTGTTGAAGAAGAAGAAAGCGTCATTGAGTCCCCTCCAATTCATGGCGACCCCATGTGTATGAGAGTCGACAGAGAGAGAGAGGCTTCCCCTAGAGCAGGTGCCCTGAATTTGGACTTCTAGCCTCCTAAACTGTGAGAAACGGAGCCCTGGTAACGCGATGGTTAAAGAGCTTGGCTCCTAACCGAAAGGTTGGCAGTTTGAACCCACCAGCTGTTTCGCAGGAGAAAGATGTGGCAGTCTGCTTCCATAAAGATTATAGCCTCGGAAACTCTATGGGCCAGTTCTACTCTGTCCGATAGGGTTGCTATGAGTCAGAATTGACTTGACCGCAATGGGGAAACCGTGAGAAAATAGATTTCTGTTCTTTAAAACCACCCACTTGAGGTATTTCTGTTACAGCGGCACTAGATAACTACAACACAGGCCCAAACCCCTGGCTTCCTGTTACATGTCTCCATCTTTGGGCAAATGGCACCGTGTTCCCAAGATACCCTTTGCCTGGAAAAGCAAAGCCTTGGTGGGATAACATCCCAATCGTCTGGACCTGTAAGGCAATTTTCAGCTGATTCCACTGAATAGTTTCTTTAAAGAAAGGGAAGAAAGCACACAGCAAACTGGAGCACAGCGGGGGCCTGAAAAGTCACATTTCTGCCATTCCTGATTTGGGGTTTGAGAAATCCCTGGCGACTTGTAGCAGAGCCCATGCATTCCAGGGAGTGTGTAATGAAACAGCGTGGCCTCTATATGGGGGTCTACACCAGTGCGGGGCTCTCCCAAAAATCAAGAGTTATGTTATTTCTCAGCCCCTCAGAGAAAGTCAAATCAGGCTGCCTCCCAAGGAAGCCAGGGCCCACAGTGGAGGGTACCTTTTCTTTGGGCCAGATTCCCTTCCCACAAAACTCCATGTGAGATGCCCTTGGGAACCATTCATTGTTTGGAATTTAAACATCTCATACTTTTCCTAGACGCAAAGAAAGTATTTTTTAGGTATGCCAAGAATCAACCAGCAAGGGCACCCATTTAATTATATTTGAAACAGAAGCTAATGTTGTTAGCACGCTGGCCACGTTTGCCAATAGCATGAAGCGAAGAATGGCAGGGATACAGAATTATAAAAATGTGAGAATAGAACCAGCTTCACAAGGGACAAAACGCTACAACAGCCATCAGTATGCTGCATTCATCTTTTCGGGAAGAAAGCGAACTTTCTGTCTCAATTCATTGTGTTGTTGGGACATCTTTGATCTCCCAAATCAGCAAGAATCCCAAAGGGAATCTAGCAGTGTTTTTGATTATTATCTTTAAAGTCTAAAAATTCCTTAGGTGAAATTCAGTATGAAATGCATCCATGTTATGGGGAAGGTGAGTGACTGTGTGAACATCTGGGCCTGATTAAGGCCCAGCTATTTTCACTAGGCAGTGAACTGGAGAGACCAAATTCCTTGATAAAGCTCGAAATTTCCAGGAACTGCCTGTAAAAGGCATTTCTTCTGTCTGGTTATTTTGCATAACACACAGCACTGTGAGTTCCTGTTCAGCCAGGCCAGGGATAAAAGGCATTATCTGTTTGTGGAATTGTCTCTATGGCTTTAATGCTCTGGTTCACTGTTTGCCTTTGACCTTTGTAGAACACTGTGCCGTTTACGATGCCTTTCCACATACCTCCGCCTTTTGATCTCCATGGCAGCCCTGAGAGGGAGCAGACGCACGCACTATGCTCACTTTACAGTTTGAGAAACTGAGGCTTGGAGAGATCCTATGATTTGTGGAATGCCCGTAAGACAGAGCATTGCAACTTCAGTGAGCACTCCAGTCATCTAGGGATCAAAATAAAATGAAAATTCTCATTCAGTAGGTCTGGGGTTGGGCTGGAATACCTGGGTGGTGCAAGCAGTTACTGTGTTCCATTGCTAATCAAAAGGTTGGAGGGTCAAGTCCACCCAGAGGTGCCTCAGAAGAAAGGTCTGGCTATCTACTTCCAAAAAATTGGCCACTGAAAACCATAACTAACAATGCACAAATGCCAGAAGATAAACTAGATAACTGTGAGTACCTAAAAATTAGACACTTATGCTCATCAAAAGACTTCACCAAAGGAGTAAAAGGAGAGCCTACAGACTGGGGGAAAAAAAAATTGGCTATGACATATCCGACAAAGATCTAATCTCTAAAATACTTCAATACCTCAAAAACAAAAAGACAAACAACCCAACTAAAAAATGGACAAAGGATATAAACAGACACTTCACCAAAGAAGACATTCAGGCAGCTAACAGACACATGAGGAAATGCTCACAATCATTAGCCATTTTTGTTGTTGTTAGGTGTCGTTGAGCAAGTTCCAGCTCCTAGCGACCCTATGTACAACAGAAGGAAACACTGCTCCGTCCTGCCACATTCTCACAATAGTAGGTATGCTGGAGCCCAATGTTACGGCCACTGTGTCAATCCATGTCCACGAGGGTCTTCCTCTTTTTCACCGACCCTCTACCAAGCATGATGTTCTTCTCCAGGGACTGATCCCTCTTGATAACACATCCAAAGTACGTGAGACAAAGTCTCACCATCCTTGCTTATAAGGAGCATTGTGGCTGTACTTCTTCCAAGAAAGATTTGTTTGTTCTTCTGGAAGTCTACAGTATATTAAGTATTCTTCACCAGCACCATAATTCAAAGGCAACAATTCTTCTCACTTCTTCCTTATTCATTGTCCACCCTTTGCATGCATATGAGGCAACTGAAAATACCATGGCTTGGGTCAGAAGCACCTTAGTCCTCAAAGTGACATTGTTGCTTTTTAACACTTTCGAGAGGTCTTCTGCAACAGATTTACCCAACGCAACACGTTGTTTGATTTCTTGACTGCTACTTCCATGAGTTTTTTTTTTTTTTTTTACTTCCATGAGCGTTGATTGTGGATCCAAGTAAAATGAAGTCCTTGACAAATGCAATGTTTTATCCATCTATCATGGTGTTGCTCATTGGTCCAGTTGTGAGGATTTCTGTTTCTTTACGCTGAGGTGCAATCCATACTGAAGTCTGTGGTCTTTGATCTTCCTCAGTAAGTGCTTCAAGTCCTCTTCACTTTCAGCAAGCACGGTTGCATCATCTGCATAATGTGGGTTGTTAATGAGTCTTCTTTTAATCCTGATGCCACATTCTTCTTCATATAGTCCCGCTTCTCAGATATGTGCTCGGCATACAGATTGAATAAGTATGGTGAAAAAATACAATCTTGAAGCACACATTTCCTGACTTTAAACCATGCAGTATCCCCTTCTTCTATTCAAATGACTGCCTCTTAGTCTAAGTTCAGTTTACTCATAAGCACAATCAGGTGTTCTGGAATTCCCATTCTTCTCCATGTTAATATCCATAATTGATTAGGATCCACACAGTCAAATATCTTTGCATAGTCAATAAAAGACAGGTAAACATCTTTCTGGTATTCTCTGCTTTCAGCCAAGATCCATCTGACATCAGCAATGATATCTCTCATTCTATGTCCTCTTCGGAATTCAGCTTAAACTTCTGGCAGTTCCCTGTCTATGTACTGCTGCAACCACTTTTGGATTATCTTCTACTAAATTTTACTTGCATGTGATATTAATGATATTGTTAGATAATTTCCACATTTTGTTGGATCACCTTTCTTTGAAATGGGCACAAATATGGATCTCATCCTGTCAGTTGGTTGGGAAGTTACCTTCCAAATTTCTTGACATAGACGAGTGAGCACCTCCAGCACTACATTCGTTTGTTCAAACACCTCAGTTGGTATTCCACTGATTACTGGAGCTTGGTTTTTCGCCATTCCTTTCAGTGCAGCTTGGACTTCTTTGTTTAGTACCATTGGTTCTTGATCATACGCTACCTCCTGAAATTGTTCGGTACAGTGATTCTGTGTATTCCTTTCATCTTCTTTTGATGCTTCCTGTATCGTTCAATATTTTCCCCATCGAGTCCATCAATATTGCAACTCAAAGCTTGAATTTTTTTCTTCAGTTCTTGCAGCTTAAGAAATGCTGAAGTGTGTTCCTCCCTTTTGGTTTTCTAATTCCAGGTCCTTGCACATTTCATTATAATACTTTACTTTGTCTTCTCAAGCCCCCCTTTGAAATCTTCTGTTCAGCTCTTTTACTTCATTATTTCTTCTGTTTGCTTTAGCTAATTGAGGGTTCAAGAGCAAGTTTCAGAGTCTCTTCTGACATCCATTTTGGTCCTTTTTTTTTTTCTTTACTGTCTTTTTAATGACCTTTTGCATTCTTTGTATATGAATGTCTTTGATGTCATCCCCCAACTGGTCTGGTCTTTGGTCATTAGTGTTCAATGCATCAAATCTATTTTTGAGATTGTCTCTAAATTCAGGCTGGATATACTCAAGATTGTATTTCAGCTCATGTGGACTTGCTCTAATTTTCTTCAACTTCAACTTGAACTTGCTTATGAGCAATTGATGACCTGTTCAGCAGTTGATCCCTGGCCTTGTTCTGACTGATGATATTGAGCTTCTCCATCATCTCTTCCCACAGATGTAGTCAATTTGATTCCTACGTTTTCCACGTGTATAGTCACCATCTATGTTTTTGAAAAAAGGTATTTGCAATGAAGAATTCATAGGTCTTGCAAAATTCTATCATGTGATCTCTGGCATCATTTCTATCACCAAGGCCATACTTTTCAACTACCAATCCTTCTTCTTTGTTTCCAGCTTTTGCATTCCAATCACCAGTAATTATCAATGCATCTTGACTGCATGTTTGGTCAATTTCAGACTGCAGAAATTGGTAAAAATCTTCAGTTTCCTCATCTTTAGCTTTAGTGGTTGGTGCATGAATTTGAAAATAATCATATTAACTGATCTTCAATGTACATGTATGGATATTTTCCTATCACTGACAGAGTTGTACTTCAGAATATCTTGAAATGTTCTTTTTGACGATGGATGCAACATCGTTCCTCTTCAGTTTGTCATTCCCAGCATAGTAAACCATATGATTGTCCGATTCAAAATGGCTAATACCAGTCCATTTCAGCTCACTAATGCCTAGGATATTGATCCAATTTCTTCTCATTTTGAGTCATTCCATCTCAGCAAATGAAGGTCCCAAAAGCTTAATTCCACACATGTCATTAAGGCTGACTCTACTTTGAGGTGGCAGCTCTTCCCCAGTCGTATTTTGAGTTCCTTCCAACCTGAGGGGCTCACCTTCTGACACTATACCAGATAATGCTCCGCTGCTATTTACAAGGTCTTCACTGACCAATTTTTTCAGAAGTAGACTGCCAGGTCATTCTTCCTAGTCTGGCTTAGTCTGGAGGCTCCCTGAAATCTGTTCTCCGTGGGTGACCCTGTTGGTATTTGAAATACTGGTGACATAGCTTCCAGCATCTCGGCAACACGAAAGCCACCACAGTATGACAAACTGACAGACATGAGGGCAGATTAGCCCTTTGTAAAACAAGGAGGACTACTAAACCAGTATGTGGCTATTTGAGATCTAGATTCTGATGCATTGCAAATCTGACATTCAAACACATATTTGGGTCTTGGCATAAGACAAGAGATCCTGCTCTATAGACAGCATTAACCACTTGTTCTATCAGAGGGCTAGAAGTAACTTGATTCATGCACTCATTCATTTGACAATACCTAACTGAGCACTGAAGTCTCTGGGTGACACAAAAGGTCAAGCACCTGACCACTAGCTGAAAGATTGATGGTTTTTTAACTCACCTAGAGGTGCCTCGGAAGACAGTTCTGGTGATCTGCTTCGGAAAGTTCACAGCTTTAAAAACCCTATAGAGCACAATTTTACTCTGACACACATTGGGTCACCATGGGTTGGAATTGACTTGACAGCAACCAACAACAATCAATCGCTGTGCTAGACAAACAAGCAGATTTGTTGCCTGAATTCCAGGACTTAGAGTCTGTGGGAGATATATAATTAGGCAATTACAACATACTGTCTAAGTGCAGTGATAGGGAAGAACGAAGGTGCTTAACCAGTGTGATATACCTTATATGCATTTAACAAAACAGCCTCAAAATATATAGATCAGAAGTTGATAGAACTACAGGGAAGAACTGACAAATTTACCATCTCAATAATTTACTGATCAAGCAAACAAAAAAGTAAAAGATACAGAAGATCTGAACAACCCCTTGGACATATTTAAAATTCTGCTTCCAACAATTAGGAAATACACATTCTTCTCAAACACAGAAATATATTTTTAAATTACCATGCAGTATGTTACAAAATCAGGAGCCCTGGTGGTACAATGGTTAAGTGCTTGGCTACTAATCAAAAGCTTGGCAGTTCAGACTTTCCCAGTAGCTTTGTGGGAGAAAGACCTGGAGATCTGCTTCCATAAAGATTACAGGCAAAAAAAAAAACCCTGTGGAGCAGTTCTACTGTGTTACATGGGGTCATTTTGAGTAAGAATTAACTCGACAACATCCAACAACAATTTATAAAATAAGACTCAACATATTTCAAAATGAAAAAGTATCATATAAAAGATGTATTCTCTAATTAAAAGACAAAGTAGAAATCAGTAACAAAAACATATTGGGAATTTTAATTAAATAACATGATTTATTTTAAACTAAATAATTCATGAAGAAATAACTCGTAGGAAAAGAAGAAAATAAAATGGAAATGTAAAAATACATAGAAGTCAATCGTAACAATAACACTACATAGCAAAACTTGTGAAATGCAGTGAAAGCAATAGTTCAAGGGAAATTTACGGTCTTAGATGCTTGTATTAGAAAAAGAAGGCTTAAAATTAATGAGCTGAGCAACCAATCGAAAATTTTATAAAGAGGGCAGAAGAATAATTTCAACATAATATAAAAGAAAAACATAATAGAATCAACAAAGCTAAGAAGTGAGATGAAAGGAGGCTACGTTCCTGTATGGTTGCCTGGAGCAGGGCTCCCCCGGCCCAGCCCTGCTCCTGGTCAGTCAGATTGGTGGGACATGAGATAGGAACATACTAAGCCTGTTAAGCTACTGAAATTTCAGGACTTTTTTTACTGCAGCATAGCTTCATCTAACTTAACTAATAATATACTTACAAATACCTTACCCACTGCCATCAAGTAGATTCCAACTCATAAGAACCCCAGAGGGTTTACAGAAGCAGAGCACCACATCCTTCTCCCGTGGAGCAGCTGGTGGATTCAAACTGCCGACCTTTTGGTTAGCAGATGAACACATTAATCACTGTGCCACTAGGGGCTCCTTAGCCCTTACAAATAACTTACTTAGTCATATATTCTTTTGCATATATGAAAGAGTTGTTGTTAGTTGCTGTTGTATCAGCTCCAATTCACGGCAACCCCATATACAACTGAACAAAACATTGCTTTATGGCCCTGTGCCATCTTCACAACCATTGGCATGCCTGAGTCCATTGTTGTGGCAAATGTGTAGTGCCTTCCAACCTGGGGGCTCATCTCTCAGCACCATACCAGACATCAATCTGTTGTGATCCATAATGTTTCCAGTGGCTAATTTTCAGAAGTAGATCATCAGGCCTTTCTTCCTAACCTGTCTTAGTCTGGAAACACACACACACACACACACAACCCAATGCCATTGAGTCGATTCTGACTCACAGTGACCCTATAGAACAGAACAGAACTGTCCCATAGAGTTTCCAATGAGCAGCTGGTAGATTCGAATTGCCAACCCTTTGGTTAGAGGCCGTCCTCTTAACCACTGCGCCACCAGGAAGGTCTGCTGAAATCTGTGCACCATGGGAGACCCTGCTGGCATATGAAATTCTGGTGGCGTATCTTCCAGCATCATAGCAATACACAAGCCACCACAGTACTACAAGCTGGCAGATGGGTGGTAGATATGAAATAGTACACGATAAAATATTTAAAAAAATATATAGTAAAGAACAAATGGGAGGTAGGGAAGTAAAGGTAGCAAGTAGAGGTCTGTTCAAAGAAATAGATCTATAAAACGGATAAGAGAAATGGCGTAGTAGCTAAAGAGGGAGTGAAGGGTAAAGAGAGTATTTTTTTTAAGCTGGGAGATAGAAGAATATGTTGGATTTTAATGGAAATGATGAGAGAGAAAAACAGAAAGAGACAGAGAATGAATGAGAATGTATGAAACAAGGTACCTGAAAAAGGGAGAGCACTACAGTGAGGAAGTAGTCTTTAACAGGAACTGGGATGACTCTTAGCACACCTATTACACACCAGGCACTGTGCTAGGAAATTTATATGGGAATCACTCCTCCATCCTCAGAGCAACCTTGCTGGGGAAGGTGGAGCCCTATATAGGCCTCTGGGTAGTACAATGGCATATCTCCATTCAGTGGGAGGCCCCAGTGCTGGACCTTTACACTTTCTGGTTTCAGGCTCAAGTTCAGTGCAACAATTTCTTTGTCAATAATGGCGAGAAAGCACCTATCACAATGCAAGAATTAACACATAGCAGAAGGAGCCCTGGTGGTGCAAGGGTTAAGTGCTTGACTACTAACAAAAAGGTTGGTGGTTCAAATTGACTTGGCAGCTCCATGGGAGAAAAGACCTGGTGATCTGCTCCCATAAAGGTTACAGCCTAAAAAAAAAACCTGTGGAGTAGTTCTGATCTGTCTTATAGGGTCTCTATGAGTCAGAATCGATTTGAGGGCACACAACAACAACAATACATATTAAAACCAAATTCATTGTTGTTGAGTAGATTCTGACTCATAGCAACCCTACAGGACAGAGTAGAACTGCCCCCTAGGGTTTCCAAGGCTGTAATCTTTACAGAAGCATGCTACCACATCTTCCTCCTATGGAGTGGCTGGTGGGTTCAACTCGCCAATCCTTAGGTTAGCAACTGAGCTAACCACTAAACACAATACATATTTGTTGCTTTTGTTAGAGGCCCTCGAGTCGGTTCCCACTCATAGTGACCCTATGTACAACAGAATGAGATACTGCCCAGTCCTACGCCATCCTCATAATCTTTGTAATGCTTGAGCCCATTGCTGCAGCAACTGCATCAATCCATCTCGTTAAGGGTCTTCCTCTTTTTTGCTGATGCTCTACTTTATCAAGCATGATGTCCTTCTACAGGGACTGATCCCTCCTAATAACATGCCCAAAGTATGTGAGACGTAGTCTTGCCATCCTTGCTCCTAATGAGCATTCTGGTTGTACTTCTTCCAAGACAGATTTGTTCATTCTTTTGGCAGTCCGTGGTATATTCAACATTCTTCGACATTTCACCATGCTTATTCAATCTATACGCCGAGCAAATAATCTGAGAAGCTGGACTATATGAAGAAGAATGTGACATCAGGATTGGAGGAAGACTCATTAACAACCTGCGTTATCCAGATGACACAACCTTGCTTGCTGAAAGTGGAAAGGACTTGAAGCACTTACTGATGAAGATCAAAGACCACAGCCTTCAGTATGGATTGCACCTCAACATAAAGAAAAAAAAATCCTTACAACTGGACCAATAAGCAACATCATGATAAACAGAGAAAAGATTGAAGTTGTCAAGGATTTCATTTTACTTGGATCCACAATCAACACCCGTGGAGCAGCAGTCAAGAAATCAAAAGACGCATTGCATGGAGCAAATCTGATGCAAAAGACCTCTTTCAAGTCTTGAAAAGCAAAGGTATCATCTGCATATGGCAGGTAGTTAATGAGTTTTCCTCCAATCCTGATGCAGCCTTCTTCTTCATATAGACCAGCTTCTCTAATTAGTGGCTCAGCATATAGATTGAATAAGTATGGTGAAAGGATACAACCCTGACACACACCTTTCCTGATTTTAAGCTACACTCTGCATTTCTCAACCTAAAAGAACTGAAGAAAAAAATCAAGCCTTGAGTTGCAATGCTGAAGGATTCTATGGGCAAAATATTGAACGATGCAGGAAGCATCCAAAGAAGATGGAAGGAATACACAGTCACTTTACCAAAAAGAACTGATTGACATTCAACCATTTCAGGAGCCGATGATACTGAAGGAAGAGGTCCAAGCTGCACTGAAGGCATTGGCGAAAAACAAGTCTCCAAGAATTGATGGAATACCAATTGAGATGTTTCAACAAATGGATGCAGCGTTGGAAGCACTCACTCATCTATGCCAAGAAATTTGGAAGATGGCTACCTGGCCCACTGACTGGAAGAAATTCATATTTGTGCCCATTTCAAAGAAAGGCGATCCAAGAGAATGAGGAAATTATCAAACAATATCATTAATATCACATGCAAGTAAAATTTTGCTGAAGATAATTCAAAAACTATTGAGCAGTACATGGACAGAAAACAACCAGAAATTCAAACTGTATTCAGAAGAGCATCTGGAATGAGGGATATCATTGCTGATGTCAGATGGATCTTGGCTGAAAGCAGACAATGTCTGAAAGATATTTCCCTGTGTTTTATTGACTCTGCAAAGACATTCGACTGTGTGGAGCATAACAAATTTGGATAACAACATTGAGAAGAACAGGAATTCCAGAACGCATAATTGTGCACATAAGCAACCTGTACATAGACCAAGAGACAGTTATTTGAACAGAACAAGGGGATACCTGGAGGTTTAAAATCAAGAAAGGTATGCATCAGGATTGTTTCCTTTCACAACACATATTAGGTATCCAATAAATGCTAGTCCCTTCCCTCTTTATACCTGTTCCCCTAACTGAGCTATTTCCAAAAGTCTGAAGGATAAACCATAATAAACAATAAAAGGAGTTGTGATGCTGGAATATAGACAGCAGGCGAGACATTTAAGAATACATCTTGTCATATCCTGCAACTCAGAAAATCCACCTTCTCTGCCTCCACCTAATGTAGCCCCTGGGTTGGAGAGCAAGGCACAGGAGGGAGAACACAGAAAGTTTCTTCTCATAGCTCTCTCAGTACTCTGCACAGGGATGTTAGACTCAGAGATGCCCCATGTCTTAGATTCTCTAGACTGAGTTGCATTTATAGAATCATAATAGTTATCATTTATCAATCAGCAGCTAGATGGAGACCCTTTGTGAGCAAATGGTTAAGCTCTCAGCTACTAACTGAAAGGTTGGTGGTTCGAACATACCCAGAGGTGCCTTGGGAGAAAGGTCAGGTGATTTGCTTCTGAAAGGTCACAACCATACCATAAAGAACCCTATGGAACAGTTCTACTCTGCAACGCATGGGGTCACCATGAGTCGGCTTTTTTTTTTTTTATAGTTTGTTCAGTTAGAGGGCAGACACTGGGGCTGCTCTTTACATGTGTTATTTCATTTCATTCTCACAACAGCCTCTACAAGGTAGGTATTGTTATTATCCCTATTAAAAAAAAAAGAAACTGAAGTTGGAAAACCTAAGTAAATTGAACTTGAAGATAGAGCAATAGAAAGAACTCAACCTAAAGAACTGAGTAAGAAAATAGGCTGGAAAAAAAAGTGAACAGAACCTCAGGAACTTATGAGAATATAACAAAAGATCTAATATACCTACGATACTATCAGAGTCCAAGAAAGGGAAGAGTTAGAGGGTGGGGCTGAAAAAGTATTCAAAGTAGTAATGGCTGCAAATTTTACAAATATGGCAGAAGACAACAACCTATAGACTCAAAAAGCTGAGCAAATCCCAATCAGAATAAACCTAAAGAAATGCATGCCAAAACACATCATAATCAAACTTCAGATAACTAAAGACAAATAAGAAATCATAAAAGCAACGAGAGAGAAAAGACACCTTATCTATAAGAGAAGAGCAATTTAAATAACAGTAGAATTCTCATCAGAACTCATGAAGGCCAGAAGGAAGTGACAAACATTTTTCAAGTGCTGAAAGAAAAGTCAATCAGAATTCTGGTTAAAGATTATCTAGTTAAATTCTATAACTGGTTAAAGATTACATGATCTTTCAGGAATAAAGGGGAAGTAAAGACGTTGTAAAATGAAGGAAAACTAACGGCATTTTTCACCAGCAGACCTGACCCAAAAAGAATGACTAAAAAAAGTTCTTGGAATAGAAAAGAAATAATAAAAGGAATCTTGGAACATCAGGAAGGGAGGAAGAACAACAGACTGAGCAAGAATATGGAAATATTCTTCCAGACCAAATTTGCAATGCTGAAGAAGATGGTGATTTAACTCTTGAACATCTTCATCTCGAAAAGAATGCTAAATATGCAAGATATATCATCCTATGCATTTTTATCCTATGCATTAAATAGGATCATATTCAAGTATTGTTCTGAAACCACGAGATGTCAAGTAATTCAAAGTTTTCCTTTGTCATTAATAAAAGGTATTCATAGATTTGTAGTAGCATTTGTCACTAAGAGAGACACAATTCTCATGTTGCTCTCCAACAGGTCTAATTGGCAAGGACTGTGACTTTCTATTCATCATTATATCCTCAGCCCTAAGAACATCTAAGGCAATTAAGGTACTCATCCTTCAAGACTCAGCTGAAGTGTTTCATCTAGTAGGAAATCTTTCCTGAAGAACCCCTTTACCTCCACCACTACCACCACCACCATCACACTGTGACCAGGATCAGCACCATCATTATTACCATCCTCATGACATTTTTTTTTCATGACACATCATTACCACCACCACCATCACCATGATTACCAAACTCACTATCATCACAACCACCATATCATTACTACCATCCTTACTACAGTTGTTACTACCTCTACCATCATCACCATCATGGCCAGCACCACCATCATACCATTATTATCATTCTTACTACAATTTTTACTCTGACTACCACCACTACTACCACTATCAGTCACCATCATCTATCTGAACCATCTCCACTAACATCTTTTCTGTCTTAGTTATCTAGTGCTGCTATAACAGAAATAACACAAGTGGATTGCTTTAACAAACAGAAATTTATTCTTTCACAGTCTAGGAGGCTAGAAGTCCAAATTCAGGATGCCAGCTACAGGGAAATGCTTTCTCTCTCTCTCAGCTCCGGGGGAAGGTCCTTGTCATCAATTTTCCCAAGTCTAGGTGCTTCTCAGTATAGGAAGCCTGGGTCCAAAGGACACACTCTGCTCCCAGCGCTTCTTTCTTGGTGATACAAGGTCCCTTTCCTCTCTGCTTGATTCTCTCTTTTATATCTTAAAAGAGATTGACTCAAGATACAACCTAATCCTGTAGATTGAGTCCTGCCTTATTAACATCATAGAGGTTAGTACTTACAAAACATAGGATAATCACATCAGACCACAAAATGGTAGACAACCATACAATACTTGGAATCAGGGCCTAGCCAAGTTGACACACATTTTGGGGGACATAATTCAACCCATAACATTTACTAAAAGTGTTACTACCACCTTCAACACCATCATATTATTACTACCATCCTTATTCCAACTGTCACTACCATCATCACCACCAGCAGCAGCAGTACCATCATTACTACCATCCTCATAGAAAACCATTACCACCACCAACACCACCATGATCACTGTCCTAGTTATTCAGTGCTGCTATAAGAGAAATAGCACAACTGGATGGCTTTAACAAAGAGAAATTTATTCTCTCATAGTCTAGTAGGTTACAAGTCCAAATTCAGGGTATCAGCTCCAGGGGAAGGCTTTCTCTCTCTATCAGCTCTGGAGGAAGGTCCTTGTCATCTATTTTCCGTTGGTCTAGGAGCATCTCAGCACAAGAACCTCAGGTCCAAAGGATGTGCTCTGCCCCCAGCGCTGCTTTCTTGGTGGTATGAGGTCCCCATGTTGCTCTGCTTCTCTTTTTTATATCTCGAAAGAGGTTGGCTTAGCCACTATCTAGTCTTGTAGATCTCATTAATATAACTGCAGGTAATCCATCTCATAACATCATAGTTATAGGATTTACAACACATAGGGAGATTATATTAGATGGCAAAATGGTAGACAATCACACAATACTGGGACTCATGACCTAGCAAAGTTGACAGATATTTTGGGGGGACACAATTCAACCCATGGCAATCACCATGATCACCAGTCTATCATCATCATTACCATAATCATATCATCACCACCATCCTTACTACAATCATTACTACCACTACCACCACCACCATCACACCATCACCATCATCAGCACCATCATTACCATTCTTACAAGCAACTCATTACCACCACCACCATCACTAACATCATCATTATCACCATCGTTGTAACTACCATTCTTAATACACTTGTACTTCCACTACCACCCCCATTACCACTACCATCACCAACATCCCATCATCACCATCACTACTACCACATTTACTACCACCCAACTAGCATCACTACCATCACCCAGAATTTGTGTTCCTCTATTTTACTCCCAAATCCTGCTACACTCATTTTCATGTCTGTGTACAAATTTGTCTCTCCCACTGAGTGGTGAATAACTCAAGAGTAGGAACAAGGGCTCATTCATTTATGTATCACCTGCACCTCACATGTTGTTACTGTAGTTAGGTTCCATCAAGTAAATTCCAATACACAGCAACTCAATGTGACAGAGTAGAACTGTCCCATAGGGGTTTTTCTAGGCTGTAATCTTTCTGGGAGCAGATCACCAGGTCTTTCCCCCACAGAGCTTCTGGGCAGGTTTGAACTTAGGTTAGTAGCCGTGTGCTTAGCCATTGCATCACCATAAATCAAAAACCAAACCCAATATAGTCAAGTTGATTCCTACTGATACCAATCCTATAGGACAGAGTAGAACTGTCCCACAGGATTTCCAAGGCTATAATCTTTTTTTTTTTTTTTCCTAGTACAGAGTAGAACTGCCCTATTTTAAAAAAAGAAAAAAACCCTGCTCTATCCAGTAAATTCTGACTTACAGCAACCCTATGGGACAGAGTAGAACTCCTAGGGTTTCCAAGGGGCAGCTGGTGGATTCCACCTGCTGATCTTTTGGTTAGTAGCCAAGTTCCAAACCACTGTGTAACCAGGACACCAACTGCCCCACAGGATTTTCTAAACTGTAATCTTTTGTGTGTGTGTGTATGCATTAGACGAAAGTTTACAGTGCAAATTAATTTTTCGTTCAAAAGTTTTATACACAAATTGTTTTGTGACATTAGCTGCAATCCCCTCAATGTGTCAGCACTCTCCCCCTTTCCCTTTCCACCCTGGGTTCTCAGTGTCTATTCATCCAGTTTTCCTGTCCCTTCCTGCCTTCTCATCTTTGCTTTTGGGCAGGTGTTGCCCATTTGGTCTCATATACTTGATTTAACTAAGAAGCATGTTTCTCATATGTGTTATTGTTTTATAGACCTGTCTAATCTTTGGCTAAAAGGTGGACTTCCGAAATGGCTTCAGTTCTGAGTTAGCAGAGTGTCCGGAGGCCATAGTCTCGGGGCTTCCTCCAGTCATCATCAGACCAATAAGTCTGGCCTTTTCTTGTGAATTTTAATTTTGTTTTATATTTTTCTCTCTTTCTGCCTGGGATCCTCTATTGTGATCCCTCGTCAGAGCAGTTGGTGGTGGTAGCTGAAGAAAGCTGAGCACCATCTAATTCTTCTAGGCTCAGGCTAGTGGAGGCTGTGGTTCATGTGGTCCATTAGACCTTTGGACTAATATTTTTCTTGTCTTTGGTTTTCTTCATTCTCCTTTGCTCTGATCCTGCTGGGACCAATAGATGTATCTTAGACGGCTTGGCTACTCGCAAGCTTTTACAGCCCCAGACGCTACTCACCAAAGTAGGACGTAGAACATTTTCTCTATGAACTGTGTTATGCCAATTGGCCTGGATATCCCCCTGAGACCGTGGTCCCCAGCCCTCAGCCCCAGTAACTCAGTCCCTCAGGGTGTTTGAATGTGTCTAGGAAGCTTGTATGACTTTGCCTTGGTGAAGTTGTGCTGACTTCCCCTATATTTTGTGTTGTCTTTCCTTTCACCAAAGTTGACACTTGTCTACTACCTAGTTAGTGATTTCTCCTCCCCAACCCTCCCCTCCTTCGTAAGTATCAAAAATTGTTTTTGTTTTTTTTTCTGTGTGCAAACCTTTTCCTGGGTTTTTATGATAGTGGTCTCATACAATATTTGCCCTTTCGTGATTGGCTTATTTCACTCAGCATAATGTCCTCCAGATTCATCCACGGATTCATCCATGTTGTAAGATGTTTCGTAGATTCATCATTGTTCTTTATCTTTGCATAGTATTCCATTCTTTGTACATACCATAATTTGTCCATTCTTCTATTGAAGGACACTTAGGTTGTTTCCATCTTTTTGCTATTGTGAATAATGCTTCAATGAACATGGGTGTGCACGTGTCTATTTGTGTGATGGCTCTTATTTCTCTAGGTTATTCCTAGGACTGAGATTGCTGGATAGTATATTTTTATTTCTAGCATTTTAAGGAGGCTCCATATCGTTTTTCACAGTAATTGTATCATTTTATATTCCCACCAGCAGAGCATAAGAGTTCCAATCTCCCCACAGCCTCTCCAACACTTTTTTTCTGTTTTTTTTTTTTTGATTCGTGCCAGTAATGTTGGGGTGAGGTGGTATCTCATTGTAGTTTCAATTTGTATTTCTCTAATGGCTAATGATCGAAGGCATTTCCTCATTTGTCTGTTAGCCACCCAAATGTCTAGTATCTGAAGTATCTGTTCATATGCTTTGCACGTTTTTTAATTGGGTTATTTGTCTTTTGTTGTTGAGGTGTTGAAGTGTTCTGTAAATTTTAGAGCTTAGACCCTTGTCGGATATGCCATAGCCAAAATTTTTTTCCCAGTCTGTAGGTTCTCTTTTTATTCTTTTGGCGAAGTCTTTTAATAAGTATAAGTGTTTAAATTTAGGAGCTCCCAGTTATCTAATTTATCTTCTGATGTTTGTGCCTTGTTAGTTATGGTTTGTATTGTAGTGTTGTCCCTATTTTATCTTCCATGATTTTTATCACTTCAGGTTTTATATGTAGGTCTTTGATCCATTTTGAGTTGGTTTTCGTGTATGGTGTGAGGCATGGGTCCTGTTTCTTTTTTTTTTACGGAAAGATGTTTACCTGTGTTTTATTGGCTATGCAAAGTCAGAAAAGGTGTGCATCAGGATTGTATCCTTTCACCAGACTTATTCAAACTGTGTACTGAGCAAATAATCTGAGAAGCTGGACTATATGAAAAAGAACGTGACATCAGGATTAGAGGAAGATTCATTAACAACCTGCGATATGCAGATAATACAACTTTGCTTGCTGAAAGGGAAGAGGACTTGAAACACTTACTGATGAAGATCAAAGACTACAGCCTTCAGTATGGATTATACTTCAAAATAAAGAAAACAAAAATCCTCACAACTGTACCAGTAAGCTACATCATGACAAATGAAGAAAATATTGAAGTTTTAAAGAATTTCATTTTTTACATGGATCCACAATCAATGTCCGTGGAAGCAGCAGTCAAGAAATAAAAGGACACGCTGCACTGGGCAAATCTGCTGCAAAAGGCCTCTTTAAACTGTTAAAAAGCAAAGATGTCCCGTTGAAGGCTAAAGTACACCTGAACCAATCACCTCATATGCATGCAAAAGCTGGACGATGAATAAGGAAGACCAAAGAAGAACTGATGCCTTTAAATTGTGGTGTTGATGAAGTACATTAACTATACCACGGACTGCCAAAAGAACAAAGAAATCTGTCTAGGAAGAAGTACAGCCAGAATGCTCCTTAGAGCAAGGGTGGCGAGACTTCCGGTCACATGCTTTGGATATGGTATCACAAGGGACCAGTCCCTGGAAAGGACATCATGCTTGGTAAAGCAGACGGTTAGTGAAAAAGAGGAAGACCCTCAATAAGATGAACTGACACAGTGGTTACAACAGTTGGCTCAAGCATAACAACGATTGTGAGGATAGCGCAGGACTGGGCAGTGTTTCATCCTGTTGTACATGGGGTCGCTATGAGTCGGAACTGACTCGATGGCACCCAACAACAACAACATTTATGTGGTGGATTAAGATGCTTGATTTCTAATGTTGAACCATCCTTGCATACGTGATATAAATCCCACTTGGTCGTGCTGTATTATTTTTTCTTTTTATATGATGCTGAATTCTATTGGCTAGAATTTTTTTGAGGATTTTTGCATCTATATTCATGAGAGATATTGGCCTATAATTTTCTTTTTTTGTGGTGTCTTTGCCTGGCTTTGGTTTCAGGGTTCTGCTGGCTTCATAGAATGAATTCGAAAGTATTCTTTTTCTATGCTCTGTAATAGTTTGAGTAGTACTCCAAGGCTGTAATCTTTACAGAAGCAGATTGCCACACCATTTTCCTGCAGGGTAGCTGATGAGTTCTAATTGTCAACGTTTCAATTAGCAGCCAAGTGGTTAACCATTGCGCCACCAGGGCTCTTTGTGCCAACATGTTGTTGGGTGCTGTTGAGTCAGTCCAGACTCATAGTGACCCTCTGTACAACAGAACGAAACACTGCCCAGTCCTGTGCCATCCTCACAATTGTTGTTATGCTTGAGCCCATTGTTGCAGCCATTTTGTCAATCCATCTCATTGAAGGTCTTCCTCTTTTTCACTGACCCTCTACTTTACCAAGCATGATGTCCTTCTCCAGGAACTGATCCCTCCTGATAACACATCCAAAGTATGTGACAGGAAGTCTTGCTACCCTTGCTTCTAAGGCGCATCCCGGCTGTACTTCTTCCTAGACAGATTTGTTTGTTCTTTTGGCAGTCCATGGTATATTCAATATTTTTCGCCAACACCATAATTCAAAAGCATCCATTCCTCTTTGGTCTTCCTTATTCATTGGCCAGCTTTTGCATGCATATGAGGTGACTGAAAAACACCATGGCTTGGGTCAGGCACACCCTAGTCTTCAAGGTGACATTTTTGCTTTTTAACACAGTGAAGAGGTCTTTTGCAGCTGATTTTGTCAAAAAGGCACCTGGCAAAAAAAAGTTCTGAATCACTATCAGGTGAGTGAATTAATGCTACTATAAATAATAATAGCTAACACCTGACCACGAACCATGCATTATGTACATAAACCCTCACAATAATCCTACGAAGAAGATATTTTTGGTATCCCTATCTTAAAGATGAGAAATCTGAGGTTAATGAAGTTGCCCAAGGCCACATGGTTAGCAAGTAGCTGAACCAGAATGGGAGGCCATGTCCTCAGACTCCAGGGCCAGTGTAATTAATGACTGTATTATACTTTACCCTAGTTTTTCCTCATAGTTATATCTCTGAGATGGGATCACAGAGGGAAAGCATTCACCTTGCAGTGCTCTTGAAGTCCTCGGGATGTAAAGTGCCTATCTTAGCATCAGCCCAGCTTTACCTCAGACCCGACTTGCCATGCTGAACTACTCTGCGGAGCTGGGCTGCACCTCTGAACACGCCCTTTTAAAAAATATCTCTGGTTCTCAGGGGACATTTTAAACTCTGGGTGAAAGCTTGATTGTGCTTGTTTCTAATGAGCTTCCTATCTTGGAAGAGGAAAACAAAGACTATCTAATAAACACAGTTGATTCGCAAGGCCTGAAATATTCCAAACTCTTAAGAGAGGAAAGCTGATTGTGTGTGAGGGTGTGCAAACTCACATAGGGCAGTATAATTGAAGGAAGCTCTCAAGGAGCCGGAGAATTTCAGAGGAATGCATCATTTGTTGCTGCAAAGCTGGGTTCCTAGCATGTGTATCCCTTGCATTTGCCTGGTGCTGGGCTTGTTTTAGCTGGTAGAAACACACTGCACCGGGACAATATGTGGTAATCAGTGGTGACACATGGCTGAGGAGAAGCTGTCCTGATGAACGAGCTGTATCCTGAGTGTTCCTCAACCTGTTACTTCCCTAATAAATCCCATAATTGCAAGTATCGTCTGTGAGTTCTGTGTGGCTATCGCAATGAATTATAGAACCCAGCAGAGAAGTAGAGAGTTCCATGGGGGGAATAGTTGGTGTCAGAATTGGTAAAGACAGTAGAGAGTGGAGACATGCCTGACCTCCACCTCATAGGAATAAGCCTTGCACTGTTGACCTTGATTCTCCTTCCCCCTTATGAAGTTAGAGGTCAGACACCACCTCCGTGCCATTTTTACAGCCCAGACACTTGTTAGAGAAAGGCCTGGTGATCTGCTTTGGTAAAGATTACAGCCAGGAAAACATTGTGGAGCAGTTCTATTCTGACACACGTGGGTTGCTTTTTTTTTTTTCTTTATGGAAGCAGATTGCCACGACTTTCTTCCATAGTGCCATTGGGTGGATTCAACGCACCAACCTTTAGGTTAGTAGCCAAGTGCAAACCATTTGCACCACCCACGGACCACCTGGCTTATTAAGAAATTCCTACTTCTTCAAGTTAAGATACACTACCAAGGCCCCACAATGAGCTGGCCCACCTGCCCATCTTTGCTTCCTGAGCAGAACTCTTGGAAGCCATGCTCCTTGGTGCTCTCCTCACTAGAAACTGTACTGCTGCTCACAGGTTATATAAGCCACAGACAACAGCATCTTTTTTATTTGTTAGCATTTATGATTTATTGTCTGCCACACACAATGCTAAGTATTTTCCCACATTGTCTCAGCTGATACCCATGACTATCCAATCCCTATTTTATAGACATGGAAACAAAGGCTAGAGAACTGAAGACTCCCCACGGGTCGTATGTCATTAAAGGTGAAGCCCAGATTTCAACCCAGGCCTTCAGACTCCAGAGACTATGATCTTATCCATTATGCTATACTGCCTCCCCCAAAGCCCTAATTATAGGGCCTTTCAAAGGGAGACGAGCCCTGGTATCGAAGTGGTTAACTGCTCAGCTGCTAACCAAAAGGTCAGTAGTTCAAATTCACCAGCGGCTCCTTGAAAACCCTAGGGGGCAATTCTACTCTGTCCTCTAGGGTCACTGTCAGTCGGAATCGACTGGATGGCAATGGGTTTAGTTTTATGGGTTTTTCAAGGGAAAAATCCAGGTACACGTCAAAGGTGAATTTTTGGAGGCTTCTGTGTTCTGGTTTGGGCAGGAAAACACACATACATTAAATAGAAGTGCAAACTTTACGAGTAGCGCCTATGTTTGTTAAAGCTTCCTGTGTGTGGCATTTTTCCTCAGTGGGTTATGTTGTTGTTGGGTGCCTTTGAGTCGATTCCAACTCATAGCGACCATACAGGACAAAGTACAACTGCCCCATAGGGTTTTCTTCGCTGTAATCTTTATGGGAGCAGATCATCAAGTCTTTCCCCAAAGGAGCCACTGTGTGGGCTCAAACTGCTAACCTTTAGGTTAGCAGCAGAGTGCTTAACCATCGCTCCACCAGGGCTCCTTCAGTAGCTTGTAAGCTCCTTAAAAGCAGAAACTGTGTACAATATTTATTGTGTTTCTCATACCTAGCAAAGTGCCTGGTATATAGCAGGTGATCTAGAAATGTGTTTTAAAGAAGACACTGTTGATAATGGTAATGAAAATGACAGTGCTGTACTCTGGGCCCAGTTAAGTCCCGATGCCCACAATACTCCTTCAGGCAGTCTACGCTCCAGGCAAGCTGACCTTCTCTACTAGTCCCAGACATGCCCATACTTTCACGCCTCTGTGCCTTTGCCCGCAATGCGGCCTCCCTCTGGAATGTTTTCCTCCCCTCTTCTATGCTTTCTTCAAGTCCCATCTGCAATGCCACTTTCTCTACAAGGTCTCCTTGGGTACCTCCTCAGCTGGAAATAATCTCCCCTCTCTTGGAACTCTCCTCCCCCCTCCCCTCCATCTCAAAGGATTATTGTGATGTGAAGGGAGATAGTGTTCCAGAAAGTACTTCGTATGCCAGGAGGCACTCTCCAAACCTGTGGGGTTTTAAGGGCTTATAGCTCAACTAAGGCGTAAGAGAGTCAATGGTGTCAGGTTTGACATCGCTCAGCCCAGGACCTCGCATACCCAAGACACAAGGAGCATTTGCTGAAAGCCTGTTCCCAACATCTCTCCCTCTTCTTCAGAGCCAGGTTTTAGCCCTTCAGAATCAGGCTGAAGGACAAACCACTTAGGTGACTTCCCATCAGGTCAAAGTAAAGTCTTGTTAGGAATAAACTAGAAAACCACAAGAAAGGAAAAAATGGAAATATCTGCTGAACATTGCCTCCAAAGGACTTTTACATACCACAATGATTCTCAGTTGTCTCAGATCCAATGTCCTTTTTTAATAACATTTTTGTAATTTTGAAATTATTCTGAAGTATTTTGTAATTTTCCCTTTACTATCCTGATACAAAATTCATAGATAATGTATGCGGCAGTGATTGGCTAAGTGCTCATCAAGCCCATTTCTTCGTCTTCCTTAGTATACTAAACAAGATTTCCCAGCAACCCTTGCAGTCAAGTGTTGCCATGTGACTGAGTTTTAGCCAATGGATTGTGAGCACTACTTCCAGGCCTGAGCTCATGAAAACTTCCCTTTAGCAAAATCTAGGTCTTTCCAGATGACCTTGGAAGTCATATTTTAAAAATAACAACCTCACAGTGTGGAGCAGTCAGACAACTACAGAAAGGACTTTACATGAGAAAGAAGTCAGCTTCTATTGTTTAAGCCACTGAGATTGGGCAATTTATTTCCATCAGAATCGATTTGACGGCAAGGGGTTTGGCTTTTTTCGGTTTTGTCAAATAGCATTGCCCTAACAAATACAATGTAACATACTTTCACATATCTATAGCTCCTGATCCTGAACAGCAGTAAAGGAGCCCTGATGGCACAGTGATTAAGCATTAAGCTACTAACTGTAAAGTCAGTGGTTCGAACCACCACCTGCTCCACAGGAAAAAGATGTGACAGTTTGCTTCCTTAAAGATTACAGCCTTGGAAACACTATAGGGCAGTTCTATTCTGTCACTCAGGGTCACTATGGGTCAAAATTGACTTGACAGCACCTAACAACAACAACGAAGAGGTCCCTGGCTGGCATGAATGGCTTACACTTGATTACTAACCCAAGGTTGGTGGTTTGAACCCACCCAGTTGTGCAATGGAGGAAAGGCCTGACAATCTGCTTCCACTGAGATTATAGCCCAAGAAAACCCTATGGAGCACAGTCGGAACAATCAACTCAACAGCAGCGGGTTGGGTTTTTGGTTTGGTGATTCAGTGGAAAAGTTCACACCTTCTACACTAAGGCCCAGGTTCAATTCCTGCCCAGTGTACCTCATGTGCAGACACCACCTGTTTGTCAGTGGAGGGCTGCATGTTGCTATGATGCTGAACAGGTTTCAGCAGAAATTCCAGACTAAGACAGACTAGGAAGAAAAGCCTTCTGAAATTTATCTAATGAAAATCTTGTGGACCACAACAGCCTGATTCATAACCAACCATGGGGATGGCACAGGAGTAGGCTGTATTTCATTCCACTGTGGATAGAGTTGCCATGAGTCGGGGCTGGCTTGACAGAGGCCAACAACAACAACAAAGAGGATTTGAGTCAAAAGAAGGCTGGGCCTGGAATCAAAAGAATTGGATTCTAGCCTGGGCTCGGCCCCTAAATAACTGGGTGATGTGAGTCTTGCTCATTCCCCCTGGACCTCCGTTTCCACCGTTGTAAAATAAAAGGCTAGAAGAAACTATCATTAAGGTCCCATGGAGCTCTAGTATTCTGGGGCTCCACTGCCATGTGTGCCTTGTCTCCACTATCTGCCCAGCATCAAATAAAGGGTCTGGAGCATACAGGTGCTCAGAAACCACTTCTTGAATGACAGCATAATTTTATAATCTATGCAACTCATGACTTTACACCTACTTATATTTGCCGATGGTGCTGTAGAGGTTAAGAGTTTAGCTGCTAACCAAAAGGTCAGCACGTTGAATCCACCAGGCGCTCCTTAGAAGCCGTATGAAGCAGTTCTACTCTGTCCTATAGGGTCACTATGAGTCGGAATCAACTCAATAGCAATGTGTTTTTTTGTTTTTTTGTTTTTTTACAATTGCCAGTATCAATAGGTCTGTAAACTATCAAATTTCCTCTTCTTGTACAACAGAGCATTGGCAGTATCCTCTTGGAACTTTTTACTACCTCCTTCTGCCTCCTTCTCCCTACCCCGCATCTCTGCCTCCCACCTGCACACAGCGGTACACACCCATCTCATTCAACAGACCCCGGGCCCTAGGGTCTTCCTGTTTTTCTGCCTTTGCCCCATTCTGCTCCTGTGCCCTCCAGTCCCTCCCGTCCCTCCCTGTCAGTCCTGAACCTCTGCACCTCCTCCAGCTCCTCCACAAGTCATTCCTCTCTCCAAGTACTAGAATGCCAAGTATTTATTTTAAGATGGCAGAAAATTAAAGCCTGTAATTAGCACTTTTCTCCAACTCATTGCTTAAACCACTGCTATGTAGTAGAGCCAAAAACAAGTGCTAGTAAAGGTAATACAGTTTATTAAACAGGAGAACCATCCAGAGCTGAGCTAATACAGAAACCACACATATAGGCCTCTTCCTTCCTGAAGCTCCACTGAATAGATTTTTAAAATTCACCTTGAATGGCCCACCCCTCCAAAAGCCAAACTGGTGTGCTGCATAGTCAGCCATACATGGAAGTCTCTCTTAACACTCCTTCCCCGCCCCTACCAGCCTGCCCCGCAATTTGATTTGGATCTGCCTTCTCAGAGATTCTAACCACTTTACCTCCTTCACAGACCACAGGCGCTAAACTATAAGACTCATCTACTTCCCCTCCACCTCACACCCTACCCACTGTATAGTCAACTCCATGAAGGCAGGGGCCATGTCTCAAAATCCACTGTTATTCAGAGCACCTGACACAGTGCCTGGGCTATACCACGTGTACAGTAAATGTCTGTTGGAAGAGTTAGTGATTTAGAATACTTGATTTGAATAGGAACTCAGCCTTGGAGTCTCTGGGTAGTGCAAAGAGTTAACGCGCTCAGCAGCTAACTGAAAGGTTGAAGGTTCAAGTCCACCCAGAAGCACTTCAGCACAACAGCCTGGCAATCTACTTCCCAAAAATCAGCCATTGAAAACCCTAGGGAGCGCAGTTCTACTCTGACACACATGGGGTCACCATGAGTCAGAATCAACTCAACGGCAGCTGGTTGGTTTCTGAAACTTGGCAAGCCCTACTCCCTTAGTTATATCACCATTTTGTGAACAATCATCCCTGGACCCCTGTGCAGCTCTCTAAGGACACGAGGGCTGGAAAGACCAGCACTTGACAGCTCTTTAACCCTCTCTCTGAAGCTGCCCCACTGACCAAGTGACACCACTGGTCGGCTGATACCTGATCTGCTCTGCTGCTCCCCTCTGCCAGTGGTTCCAGATTTAAAAGGTGACTGGACCTGTATAAATTTTTGAATGAGAAATTAACTTGAGCTGTACAGTTTCACCTAAAGCATAATACAAATAAATAAATAAAGGTGACTAGAAACAGAGAGGGATCTTGGGCTGAAAGAAAAGCCAACTACTGAATTCTTATCTCTAACACTGACCACTACCAACTGCCCTGGGACTTTTCGAAATGCCTACTTGGAGTATTTGTTTCTTTCTCCCTAAAAAAAGAGATCGCCTGGTTATTTTTCCAGAAAACTAAAAGGTATCGTGGGCTGGAGTAAACGACCTCATCTCCAGCAGGATTCCTTTCTACGCTATTACATCATTTCTGACTTGAGACCCTATTTAATGAAATATCCCCTTTGTCAGGTCCCAGAGAAAGAGGATTGTTTAAAGCTGGCCCTCCTGGCCTTCCACAGCCAGCCATTTTCCCAAGACATTACTCCCAGGCCTTTTTCCCTCCCAAAAATATCTGCCCTCCCCATCTCACTGGGAAATTCAGACCGACTGGTGATTTCTAGCTCCTTTATCTGCTGCGATAATGAGTATCCCAGCATGCTGTGGGACCTGACTCTGTCTGCTCCCAGGCTGCAATGCCAAGTGTAATAATAAAGAGTTGCCCGTTGCCAGGTGGGGCTGTCCCGACACCCACAAAAAGGAAGAACAAACACAATGGCTGACCAACGATGTTCATGTGCCTTGACTTGAGAGTTCTCATTCCCAGGCCAGGCTCCCAGATACACACAATTCCCACTCATTTCAATGGAGGTGACGTTAGGGGAATGGTCTCTCAGGCCAGGACTTTCATTGTTTCTTTGATATCAGTATTTTATTTTTATAGTTCTGATGAATCTGGTGTCAACTTATTGTGATAGGGGACCCAGGAGCTAGACAATAAAGAGCAGGAATTTAGAATAGGAAGGATATGGGGCTAAATCTCTTTCTCCATTCTTATTAGTTGGGGAACTTTAGCCACGGTGCCTTAACATTTCTGAACTTCAGTTTTCTCATTATAAGATAGGACCAATCATACATACCACAAGCCTATTGTAGGGGTTAAAGTGGAAAACTCATGAAGGGTACTTAGTAAAATGTTCCTTTCTGTAACGTTCTCTGACTTGATAAATGTCAGAAGTATCAGGGCCTAGATAGTGTTCCAAAACCTAACAACACCAATAATAGAGTTGAACTGAGAAAGTAAAAAGACAACACATGAAATGGGAGAAAATATTTGCAAATCCTCATAAGGGATTAGTATCCAGAGCACATAAAGCATTCTTACAACTCAACAATAAAAAAGACAAATAGTTCAATTTAAAAGTAGGCAAAATTTTGAAGAGACATTTCGCCAAAGATGATATATAAATAACCAATAAAAACATGAAAAGACGCAAAACATAATGAATCATTAGTGAAACGCAAATCAAAATCATAAGACATCACTTCATACTCACTGTTTTTGTTAGGTGCCACTAGGTTGGCTATAATCAAAAAGGCAGTGATAGAGGGAGCAGGGCCAAAGTGGTGGAGTAGTCAGATGCTTTCTGTGGTCCCTCTTACAACAAAGACATGAAAAAACAAGTAAATTGATTACATATGACAACCTAGTAGCCCTAAACAAAAAAGGCAAAGTTGAGGAATCAGACTGAGCAGCAGCGGGAGGGAGAGATGGTTCAGAAGCAGCAAGGAGTTGCCAGACCTGACCCGTTAGGAACCGGCACCCTGTAGGCTGCACTGGCTGTGCATGGTGAGGCAAGCAGTGGCACTCGAGATGCATTTTCCACATCAGGAGGGACCGAGCAGTGGATAGTCTCTTCACACCTCCAGAACCAGTGAAAAGTAGCACTCAATTGGCAAAAGATAAGTACATACGTCTAACCTAACGCACGGATCAAAAAAATCCCTCTGGAAAAAACTCTCTCCCGTTTACTTGACCCCTCCCCGCTCTGCACCAGTCCCGAGCCAGGTTCGTGATAGCCGTGTTCCCTGGGCCGGAAGTAGGACCCATCGCAAGTCCTGAGCCATTCTTCCAGCTTTGGAGAGGGAACAAATTAACAAGCAAGAAAAAATAATCTGCCAGCTCTCTAAGCCAGGAACTCAGGGCAGGCACAGGCATAATGGGTCCATGGACTTTAAATGCATTTCACCTCTGTGTAGACCTGTGTGGGCCCATTTCAAGAGCATAGGCCCTCATTAGCACAGTACAAAAGGGTATATACCTGAAGCCCAACTTCAACTGTATCACCTATATGATGGAGAGGCAGGTTCGTGTCATTTAACACCGCTCTGCCTATTAAGCAGGGTCCTCACCTACCCACATCAGTGGCCTGAGGACTGGTGACTCCCCCCACGAATGCAGCCACCCAAGAAAGGAGTCCAAGAATAAGTGGTGGTACCTCCCAGTCCAACAGCATTGTGCCCATAGTCTGGCTGCAAAACCCACCCATCTACATGCTCTTGGGAACATGGACATGCTTTCCTCCCAGACACTCAGGGGCTGCTGTCAGTCCCCTGCCTTATTCAGCATAGGACCGCTTACTGCAGCCAAATACCTGTGCCTCCATCAATCACCCCTGGCCATCTAGGACTGTAGGTGAGAGCCTGCACCACACACTTGGTGACCAACAACCTGGACACCTGAGCTGAATCCATACAAGAAAAGTAAAAGGACTGCTGGACTCACATACCTAGTAATAGATGTAACCACCAGGTAACAGGATGTTAGAGCTTCAAAGGCACCAAAAACCGAACTAGCCCACACAAGAAGCCTTTTGGGCATGTCAAAACAAAGCAAAACAAAAAGCTAAGACAGTAAGTGAACATAAAATAAATAAATATAATAACTTATTGATGGCTTAGAGACAACAGTCAATATCAAATCACATAAAGAGTGTCATGGATTGAATTGTGTCCCCCCAAAAATATGTGTCAACTTGGTTAGGCCATGATTTCCAGTATCATGCGGTTGTCTTCCATTTTGTGATTGTAATTTTATGTTAAGAGGATTAGGGTGGAATTGTAACACTGCCCTTACTCAGGTCACCTCCCTGATCCAATGTAAAGGGAGTTTCCCTAGGGTGTGGCCTGCACCACCTTTTATCTCTCAAGAGATAAAAGGAAAGCGAAGCAAGCAGAGAGCTGGGGACCTCATACCACCAAGAAAACAGCACCAGGAGGAGAATACGTCCTCTGGACCCAAGGTCCCTGTGCCTGAGAAGCTCCTCAACCAGAGGAAGATTGAGGACAAAGACCTTTCTCCAGAGCCGACCAAGAGAGAAAGATTTCCTCTGGAGCTGAGTCCCTGAATTTGGACTTGTAGCCTACTCGATTGTAAGAAAATAAATTTCTCCTTGTTAAAGCCATCCACTTGTGGTATTTCTGTTATAGCAGCACTAGATGACTAAGATAAGAGGCAGACAATGATGGCTTCAGCAAATGCCCAAAGAATCAAGAAATCTTCCAGATGAAGAGAATTTCCTGGAATTATCAGAGGTAGAATACAAAAGATTAATATACAGAACTCTTCAAGAGATCAGGAAGGAGACCAGGCAAAACACAGAACAAGCCAAGGAACACACATACAAAGCAATAGAGGAACTTAAGAAGAATACAGAAGAGCATAACGACAAACTTAAGAGGTTGCAAGAATCCATAGAAAGACAGCAAACAGAAATCTAAAAAATTAACAATAAAATTTCAGAATTAGACAACTCAATAGAAAGCAATAGGAACAAAATTGAGGCAATTGAAGTCAGAATCAGTGAGAATGAAGATAAAGCTCTTGACATCAACTTATTTGAGGAAAAATCAGATAAAAGAATTTTAAAAAATGAAGAAACCCTAAGAATTATGTGGGAATAAATCAAGAGGAAAACCTACGAATGATTGGAGTATCAGAATGGGGGGATAACAGAAAATACAGAGTGAATTGTTGAAGATTTGTTGACAGAAAATTTCCCTAATATCATGAAAGATGAGAATATATCTATCCAAGGTGCTCATCGAACCCCACACAAGGTAGATCCCAAAAGAAAGTCACCAAGACATATTATAATCAAACTTGCCAAAATCAAAGATAAAGAGAGAATTTAAGAGTGGCTAAGGATAAACGAAAAGTCATCCACAAAGGAGAGTCAATGAGACTAAGCTTGGACTACTCAGCAGAAATCATGCATGCAAGAAGGCAACGGAATGACATATATAAAGCTTTGAAGGAAAAATGGCCAACCAAGAATTACATATCCAGCAAAACTGTCTCTCAAATATGATGGCAAAATTAGGGCATTTCCATGTAAACAGAAGTTGGGAATTTGCAAAAAAACAAACCAAAATTACAGGAAAAACTAAAAGGAGTCATTTGATTAAAAAATCAGTAACATCAGATAAAAACCCAAGACTAAAACACAGGACAGAGCAACCAGATATCAACCCAGATAGGGAAATCACAAAAATAAATCAAAGCTAAAACACCGAAAATAGGGAAACAGAGACGTCAATATGTAAAAGATGACAACATTAAAACAAAAAAGAGGGATGAAAAATGTAGTCATAGGTCTTTCTTATGGAGAGGAATTCAAGGCGATATAAAGAAATAAAAGATTGGTTTAAACTTAGAAAAATAGGGGTAAGTATTAAGGTAACCACAAAGGAAACTAACAATCCTACACATCAAAATAAAAAACAAGAAAAACATAAAGACTCAGCAAATACAAAATCAACAATGATGAAAAACATGAAAAGAAAATACATAAAGAAAAACGACTCAGCACAGAAAATTAATTGGAACAAAGAAACTGTTAACAACACACACACAAAAAAAAACACATCAAAATGACATCACCAAACTCATGCCTATCAATAATTAGACTGAATGTATATCAACTAAATGCACTAATAAAGAGACAGAGAGTGGCAGAACAAATTAAAAAATGACCCGTCTATATGCTGCCTACAAGAGACATACCTTAGACTTAAAGATGCAAAAAAAACTAAAATTCAAAGGATGGAAAAAAATATATCAAGCAAACAACAATCAAACAAAGCAGGAGTGGCAATATTAATTTCTGACAAAATAGACTGTAAAGTAAAATCCACCACAAAGGATAAGGAAGGATACTGTATAATGATTAAAGACTCAATACACCAGGAGGACATAACCATATTAAATATTTATGCACCCAATGACAGGGCTCCAAAATACATAAAACAAACTCTAACAGCATTGAAAAGTGAGATAGACACCTCCACAATAATAGTAGGAGACTTCAACACACCACTTTCAGTGAAGAACAGAACATCCAGAAAGAAGCTCAATAAAGACATGGAAGATCTAAATGCCACAATCAACCAACTTGACCTCATAGACATATATAGAATACTCCACCCAACAGCAGCCAAGTAGTCTTTCTTTTCCAACATACATGAAACATTCTCCAGAATAGACCACATATTAGGCCATAAGGTAAGACTTAACAGAATCCAAAGCATCAAAATATTACAAAGCATCTTTTCTGACCATAGAGTCGTAAAAGTAGAAATTAATAACAGAAAAAGCAAGGGAAAAAAATCAAACACATGGAAACTGAACAACACCTTGCTCAAAAACTACTGTGTTACAGAAGAAATTAAGGACAGAATAAAGAAATTCACAAAATCAAATGAGAATGAAAACACATCCTACCAGAACCTTTGGGACACAGCAAAAGCAGTGCTCAGAGGTCAATTTATAGCAATAAATGCACATGCTTAAAAAGAAGAATGGGCCAAAATCAAAACATTAACCATACAACTCAAAAGAATAGAAAGGGAGCAGCAAAAGAAGCCCTTGGGCGACAAAAGAAAGCAAATAATAAAAACTAGAGCAGAATTCAGTGAAATAGAGACTAGAAAAAGAGTTAACAAGACCAAAAGCTGGTTGTTTGAAAAGATGAACAAAATCAATAAACCACTGGCCAAACTGACAAAAGAAAAACAGGACAGGAGGCAAATAACCTGAATAAGAAATGAGATGGGTGAAATCACAACAGACCCAACTGATACTAAAATAATCATAACAGAATACCATGAAAACTGTACTCTAACAAATTTGAAAACCTAGAAGAAATGGACAAATTTCTAGAAACACACTACCTACCTAAACTTACCCAAGCAGAGGTAGAACAACTAAAAAAACCTATATAAAAGAAGAGATTGAAAAGGTAATTAAAAAATTCCTAACAACAACAACAAAAAGCCCTGGCCCTGATGGCTTCACTGGAGAATTATAACAAACTTTTAGAGAAGAATTAACACCACTGCTAAAAACCAAAAAAACCAAAGCTGTTGCCATTGAGTCGATTCCGACTCATAGCAACCTTATAGGACAGAGTAGAACTGCCCTATAGAGTTTCCAAGGACCACCTGGTGGATTTGAACTGCCAAGCTTTTGGTTAGCAGATGTTGCTCTTAACCACTACACCACCAGGGTTTCCAAACACCAATACTACTACTAAAGGTATTTCAGAGCATAGAAAAGAATGGAATGCTCCCAAACTCATTCTATGAAGCCAGCATAACTCTGATATGAAAACCAGGTAAAGACGCGCCCCCCCCCCAAAAAAAAGAAAATTACAGACCTATATCTCTCATGAACACAGACGCAAAAATCCTCAACAAACTTCTAGCCAATAGAATTCAACAACATATCAAAAAAATAATTCACCATGACCAAGTGGGATTCATACCAGCTATGCAGGGATGGTTCAATGTTAGGAAAACAATCAATGTGATCCACCACATAAATAAAACAAAAGACAAGAACCACATGATCTTACCAATTGATGCAGAAAAGGCATTTGACAAAGTTCAATACTCATTCATGATAAAAACTCTCAGCAAAATAGGAATAGAAGGAAAATTCCTCAACATAATAAAAAACATTTATACAAAGCCAACAGCCAACATCATCTTAAATGGAGAGAGTCTGAAAGCATTCCCCTTAAGAACGGGAACCAGACAAGAATGCCCTTTATCACTACTCTTATTCAGCATTGTACTGGAGGTCCTAGCCAGAGCAATTAGACTAGAAGAAGAAATAAAGTGTATCCAAATTGGTAAGGAAAAAGTAAGAGTATCTCTACTTGCAGATGATATGATCTTATACACAGAAAGCCCCAAAGAATCCACAAGAAAACTACTGGAACTAATAGAAGATTTCAGCAAAGTGTCAGGATACAAGATAAACATACAAAAACAGTTGGATTTCTCTACACCAACAAAGAGAACTTCGAAGAGGAAATCACTAAATCAGTACCATTTATAGTAGCCCCCAAGAAGATAAAATACTTAGGAATAAATCTGACCAGAGACGTAAAAGACCTATACAAAGAAAACTACAAGACTACTGCAAGAAACCAAAAGAGACCTTCATAAGTGGAAAAACATACCTTGCTCATGGATAGGAAGACTCAACATTGTGAAATGTCTATTCTACCCAATGCGTTCTACAGATATAATGCACTCCCTATCCAAATTCCAATGGCATTTTTTAATGAGGTGGAGAAACAAATCACCAACTTCATATGGAAAGGGAAGAGGACCCAGATAAGTAAAGCATTACTGAAGAAGAACAAAGTGGGAGGCCTTATACTACTTGATTTTAGAACCTATTATACCACCACGGTAGTCCAAACAGCCTGGTACTGGTACAACAACAGATACATAGACCAATGGAACAGAATTGAGAATTTGTATGTAAATTCATCCACCTACGAGCAGCTGATATTTAATAAAGGCCCAAGGTCTGTTAATTGGGGGAAAAGACAGTCTCTTAAACAAATGGTGCTGGCATAACTATATCCATCTGCAAAAAAATGAAAGAAGACCCATACCCCACACCATACATAAAAACTAATTCAAAATGGATCAAAGACCTAAATATAAAATCTAAAACGAGAAAGATCATGGAAGAAAAAATAGCGACAATGCTAGGAGCCCTAATACATGGCATAAACAGAATACAAAACATTACTAACTATGCACAAACACCAGAAAAGAAAAACTAGATAACTGGGAGCTCCTAAAAACCAAACACTTAAATGCTCATCCAAAGACTTCGCCAAAAGAGTTAAAAGACTACCTACAGACTGGGAAAGAATTTTTAACTATGACATATCCTATCAGGGACTAATCTCTAAAATCTATAAGATACTGCAAAACTTCAACAACAAAAAGACAAACAACCCAATTAAAAAATGTGCAAAGGATATGAACAGGCAATTCACTAAAGAAGACATTCAGGTGGCTAACAGACACATAAGGAAATGCTCACAATCATTAGCCACTAGAGAAATGAGAATCAAAATTACAATGAGATACCATCTCACAGTATCACAAAATAATAAATGTTGGAGAGGTTGTGGAGAGACTGGAACACTTACACACTTCTGGTAGGAAGGTAAAATGGTACAACCACTTGGGAAATCGATTTGATGCTTCCTTAAAAAGCTAGAAATAGAAGTACCATATGATCCAGCAATCCCACATCTTAGAAATAGAAGTACCATATGATCCAGCAATCCCACACCTTGGAATATATCCTACAGAAATAAGAGCCCTCACACAAATAGATATGTGCATACCCATGTTCATTGCAGCACGGTTCACAATTGCAAAAAAGTGAAAACAACCTAGGTGCCCATCAATGAAGAAAGGATAAACGAATTATGGATTCACACAACGAAATACTACACAATGATAAAGAACAACGATGAATCCACAAAACACCTCATAACATGGATGAATCTGGAAGGCATTGTGCTGAGTGAAATTAGTCAGTCGAAAAAGGACAAATATTGTATGAGACCACTATTATAAGAACTCAAGAGAAGCCTAAAACACAGAACAAAACATTCTTTGATGTTTATGAGGGTGGGAAGGGAGATAGGGGTATTCCCTAACTAACTAGATAAAAAAAAAATAGTAGGCAAGAATTATCTTAGGTGAAGGGAAGGACAACACACAATACAGGGGAAGTCAACACAACTGAGCTAAACCAAAATTTAAGAGGTTTCCTAAATACAACCAAACACTTTGAGGGACAGAGTAGCAGGGGTAGGGGTCTGGGGACCATAGGTTTCAGGGGACATCTAGGTCAACTGGCATTAACAAAGTTTATTAAGAAAATGTTCTCCACCCCACTTTGGTTAGTGGTGCCTGGGGTCTTAAAAGCTAGCAAGCGGCTATCTAAGATGCATCAATTGGTCCCAGCCCACCTGGAGCGAAGGAGAATGAAGAACAGCAAAGACACAAGGAAAATATGAGTCCAAGAGACAGAAAAGTCCACAAAAGCCAGAGACTCCATCAGCCTGAGACTACAACTAGATGGTGCCCAGTTACCACCAATGACCGCCCTGACAGGGAGCTTAACAGAGAATTCCTGACAGAGCAGAAGAAAAGTGAGATGCAGAACTCAAATTCTAATAAAAAGACCAGACTTAATGGTCTGACTGAGACTGGAGGGACCTCAAAAGACATAGTCCCTGGACCCTCTGTTAGCCCAAAACTGAAACCATTCCCAAAGCCAACTCTTCGGACAAAGATTAGACTGGACTAAACCCGCTGCAGTCGAGTCGATTCCAACTCATAGCAACCCTATAGGACAGAATAGAACTGCCCCATATGGTTTCCAAGGAGCTCCTGGTGGATTCGAACCACAGACCTTTTGGTTAGCAGCCGTAGCTATTAACCACTATGCTACCAGGGTTTCCGAGTCTGGACTATAAGACATAAAATGATACTTGGGAAGAGTGGGCTTCTTAGCGTAAGTAGATACATGAGATTAAATGGGCAGCTCCTGTCCGGAGGTGAGGTGAGCAGGCAGAAAGGGACAGGAGCTGATTGAAGGGACACAGGAAATACAGGATGGAAAGGAGTGTGCTGTCACATTGTAGGGAGAGCAACTAAGGTCACATAACAATGTGTATATAAATTTTTGTATGAGAAACTAATTGAGCTGTAAACTTTCACTTAAAGCACAATAAAAAAAAAAAAGGGAGCCAGCCATGAGGTGACGCAGGGAAGAGCATTCCAGGCAGAAGGACAGCAGGTCCTGTCAATTTATACATTATGATTTCTTCCCCACTTATCTAAGCATCCTTTTCATAGTAACACTTGTTCTCTGTAATGACCGCAACCTCCTGGAAGGTCTCCTGGACTCCAGCATTTTGTTCCTCAAATCCATATTCCACTCTGCTACTAGGTCCCAAAAATAGGCTTCATCATGTTACCCCTCAGCTCAAAATTCTCTACAGTACGTAGAATTCTAAGATGGCCACCAAACTATTAGTCTATATAGTCCCCTCCCTTTAAGTAAGGCCAAAACCGATAAATATGATGGAATATCACTTCTATGATTATATTACTAATCAGCTGAAGAGGACAGATTATCCCAGGTGAGCCTGACAGAATCAGTTGATCCATTAAAAGGGATTGGGCCCTTCCTGAAATCAGAAAGATTCAAACCATAGAAAATTCCCCTGCTGGCTTTTAAGGCAAAAACTGCCCGGCTATGGAGAGGGCCATGTGGCAGGGAATGGCAAGAGGTCTCTAGGAGCTGAGAACGGCTCCCTGTTGATAGCCAGCAAGAAAGTAGGGGGCTTAGTGCTACAGTTGTAAGGAACTAAATTCTGCCAAGTACCTCAATGAGTTTGGAAGAGGACCTCAAACTTATTCTACACCTTGAGTTCAGCTTTGTGAGACCCTAAGCAGAGAACCCACTTACACTGTGCATGGAGTTCTGACTTACAGAACTCTTGATGTTGTTTTTTTGTTTTTTTTTTTAATAATTTTTATTGTGCTTTAAGGGAAAGTTTACAAATCAAGTCAGTCTCTCACACAAAAACCCATATACACCTTGCATCTCACACAAAAACCCATATACACCTTGCTACACACTCCCAGTTACTCTCCCCCGATGAGACAGCCTGCTCTCTCCCTCCACTCTCTCTTTTCATGTCCATTTCATCACCTCCTAACCCCTCCACCCTCTCATTTCCCCTCCAGGCAGGAGATGCCAACATAGTCTCAAGTGTCCACCTGATCCAAGAAGCTCACTCCTCACCAGCGTCCCTCTCCAACCTATTGTCCAGTCCAATCCATGTCTGAAGAGTTGGCTTCAGGAATGGTTCCTGTCCTGGGGCAACAGAAGGTCTGGCAGCCATGACCACCGGGGTCCTTCTAGCCTCAGTCAGACCATTAAGTCTGGTCTTTTTATGAGAATTTGGGGTCTGCATCCCACTGCTCTCCTACTCCCTCAGGGGTTCTCTGTTGTGCTCCCTGTCAGGGCTGTCATCGGTTGTAGGCTGGCACCATCTAGTTCTTCTGGTCTCAGGATGATGTAGTCACTGGTCCACGTGGCCCTGTCTCTTGGGCTCATAGTTACCTTGTGTCCTTGGTGTTCTTTATTCTCCTTTGAGCCAGGTGGGTTGAGACCAACTGATGCATCTTAGATGGCTGCTTGCTAGTGTTTAAGACCCCAGACACCACTCTTCAAAGTGGGACGCGGAATGTTTTCTAAATAGATTTTATTATGCCATTTGACTTAGATGTCCCCTGAAACCATGGTCCCCAGACCCCTGCCCCTGCTATGCTGGCCTTCAAAGCATTCAGTTTATTCAGGAAACTTCCTTGCTTTTGGTTTAGTCCAATTGTGTTGACCTCCCCTGTATTGTGTGCTGTCTTTCCCTTCACCTAAAGTAGTTCTTATCTACTATCTAATTAGTGAACACCCCTCTCCCACCCTCCCTCCCTCCCCCTTCTCGTAACCACAAAAGAGTGTTTTCTTCTCAGTTTAAACTATTTCTCAAGTTCTTATAATAGTGGTCTTATACAACATTTGTCCTTTTGCAACTGACTGATTTCACTCAGCATAATGCCTTCCAGGTTCCTCCATGTTATGAAATGTTTCACAGATTCCTCACTGTTCTTTATCGATGCATAGTATTCCATTGTGTGAATATACCATAATTTATTTATCCATTCATCCGTTGATGGGCACCTTGGTTGCTTCCATCTTTTTGCTACTGTAAACAGTGCTGCAATAAACATGCGTATGCATACATCTGTTCGTGTAAAGGCTCTTATTTCTCTAGAATGTATTCCAAGGAATGGGATTGCTGGACCATATGGTAGTTCTATTTCTAGCTTTTTAAGGAAGCGCCAAATCAATTTCCAAAGTGATTGTACCATTTGACATTCCCACCAGCAGTGTATAAGCGTTCCAATCTCTCCACAGCCTCTCCAACATTTATTATTTTGTGTTTTTTGGATTAATGCCAGCCTTGTTGGAGTGAGATGAAATCTCATTATAGTTTTGATCTGCATTTCTCTGATGGCTAATGATCGTGAACATTTCCTCACATATCTGTTAGCTACCTGAATGTCTTCTTTAGTGAAGCGTCTATTCATATCTTTTGCCCATTTTTTAATTGGGTTATTTGTCTTTTTGCAGTTGAGTTTTTGCAGTATCATGTAGATTTTAGAGATCAGGCGCTGATCAGAAATGTCATAGGTAAAACCTTTTTCCCAGTCTGTAGGTAGTCTTTTTACTCTTTCAGTGAAGTCTTCGGATGAGCCTGGGCGTTTGATTTTTAGGATCTCCCAGTTATCTAGTTTTTTTTCTACATTCTTTATAATGTTTTGTATACTGTTTATGCCATGTATTAGGGCTCCTAACATTGTCCCTATTTTTTCTTCCATGATATTTACCATTTTAGATTTTATATTTAGGTCTTTGATCCATTTTGAGTTAGTTTTTGTGCATGGAGTGAGGTATGGGTCTTGTTTCATTTTTTTTTTTTGCAGATGGATATCCAGTTGTGCCAGCACCATGTTAAAAAGACTGTCTTTTCACCAGTTAACTGTTTTTGGGGCCTTTGTCAAATATCAACTGCTCATATGTGGATGGGTTTATGTCTGGATTCTCAATTCTGTTCCACTGGTCCATATATATGTTGTTGTACCAGTACCAGGCTGTTTTGACTACTGTGCCGGTGCCAGTATAATAGGTTCTAAAATCAGGTAAAGTAAGGCTTCCCACTTTGTTCTTTTTCAGTAATGCCTTATTTATCTGGGGCCTCTTTCCCTTCCATATGAAATTGGTGATTTGTTTCTCCATCTCCTTAAAGAATATCCTTGGGATTTTGATCGGAATTGCATTAAATGTATAGATCGCTTTTGGTACAATAGACATTTTTATAGTGTTAAGTCTTCCTATCCATGAGCAAGGTATGTTCTTCCACTTATGTAAGTCTCTTCTGGTTTCTTACAGAAGTATACTGTAGTTTTCTTTGTATAAGTCTTTTACATCTCTGGTAAGATTCATTCCTAAGTATTTTATCTTCTTGGGTGCTACTGTAAATGGCATTGATTTGGTGATTTCCTCTTCGATGTACTTTTTGTTGGTGTAGAGGAATCCAACTGATTTTTGTATGTTTACCTTGTATCCCGATATTGTGCTGAACTCTTCTATTAGATTCAGTAGTTTTCTTGAGGATTCCTTAGGGTTTTCTGTGTATTAGATCATGTCATCTGCAAATAGAGATACTTTGACTTCTTCCTTGCCAATCTGGATGACCTGTATTTCTTTATCCAGCGTAACTGCTCCGGCTAGGACTTCCAGCACAATGTTGAATAAGAGTGGTGTTAAAGGGCATCCTTGTCTGGTTCCCGATCTCAGTGGCAATGTTTTCAGGCTCTCTCCATTTAGGGTGATGCTGGCTGTTGGCTTTGTATAGATGCCCTTTCTTGAGAAATTTTCCTCCTATTCCTATTTTGCTGAGAGTTTTTATCATGAATGAGTATTGAACTTTGTCAAATGCCTTTTCTGCATCAATTGATAAAATCATGTGATTCTTGTCTTTTGTTTTATTTATGTGGTGGATTACATTAATTGTTTTTCTAATGCTGAACCATCCCTGCATACCTGGTATGAATCCCACTTGGTCATGGTGAATTATTTTTTTGATATGTTTTTGAATTCTATTCGCTAGAATTTTGTTGAGGATTTTTGCATCTACATTCATGAGGGATATAGGTCTTTTCTTGTGGTGTCTTTACCTGATTTTGGTATCAGGGATATGGTGGCTTCATAGAATGAGTTTGGTAGTATTCCATCCTTTTCTATGCTCTGAAATACCTTTAGTAGTAATGGTGTTAATTGTTCTCTGAAAATTTGGTAGAACTCTGCAGTGAAGCTGTCTGGACCAGGGCTTTTCTTTGTTGGGAGTTTTTTGATTACCTTTTCAATGTCTTCTTTTGTTATGGGTCTATTTAGTTGTTCTACCTCTGTTTGTGTTAGTTTAGGTAGGTAATGTGTTTCTAGGAATTCATCCATTTCTTCTAGGTTTTCAAATTTGAGTATAGTTTTTCATAATAATCTGATATGATTCTTTTAATTTCAGTTGGGTCTGTTGTAATAGCGCCTATCTCATTTCTTATTTGGGTTATTTGCTTCCTCTCCTATTTTTCTTTTGTCAATTTGGCCAGTGGTTTATCAATTTTGTTGATTTTTTCAAAAAAACAGCTTTTGGTCTGGTTAATTCTTTCAATTGTTTTTCTGTTTTCTATTTCATTTAGTTCTGCTCTAATTTTTATTATTTCTTTTCTTCTGATGCCTGAGGGTTTCTTTTGTTGCTCTCTATTTGTTCAAGTTGTAGGGATAATTCTTTGATTTTGGCCCTTTCTTCTTTTTGGATGTGTGCATTTATTGGAATAAATTGGCCTCTGAACACCCCTTTTGCTGTGTCCCAAAGATTCTGATAGGAAGTTTTCTCATTCTCATTGGATTCTATGAATTTCTTTATTCCATCCTTAATGTCTTCTATAATCCAGTCTTTTTTGAGCAGGATATTGTTCAGTTTCCAAGTGTTTGATTTCTTTTCCCTGATTTTTCTGTTATTGATTTCCACTTTTATGGTCTTACGGTCAGAGAAGATGCTTTGTAATATTTTAATGTTTTGGATTCTGCTAAGGCTTCTTTATGACCTAATATGTGGTCTATTCTAGAGAATGTTCCATATGCACTAGAAAAGAAAGTGTACTTGATTGCTGTTGGGTGGAGTGTTCTGTATGTGTCTATGAGGTCAGGTTGGTTGATTGTGGCATTTAGATCTTCCGTGTCTTTATTGAGCTTCTTTCTGGATGTGCTGTCCTTCACTGAAAGTGGTGTGTTGAAGTCCCCAACTATTATATACTGTGGAGCTGTCTGTCTCACTTTTCAATGCTGATAGAGTTTGTTTTATGTATCTTGCAGCCCTGTCATTGGGTGCATAAATATTTAATATGGTTATATCTTCTTGGTGTATTGTCCCTTTAATCATTATATAGTGTCCTTCCTTATCCTTTCTGATGGATTTAACTTTAAAGTCTATTTTGTCAGAAATTAATATTGCCACTCCTGCTCTTTTTCGATTGTTGTTTGCTTGATATATTTTTTTCCATCCTTTGAGTTTTAGTTTGTTTGTGTCTCTAAGTCTAAGGTGTGTCTCTTGTAGGCAGCATATAGATGGATCTTGTTTTTTAATCCATTCTGCCACTCTCTGTCTCTTTATTGGTGCATTTAGTCCATTTACATTCAGGGTAATTATGGATAGGTATGAATTTAGTGGTATCATTTTGATGTCTTTTTTTGTGTGTTGACAGTTTCTTTTTCCCACTTGATTTTACGTGCTGAGTGGATTTTCTTTATACATTGTCCTTTTCTCATATTTGTTGTTGTTGTTTTGTGTCTGCTGAGTCTATATTTTTCCCTTGTATTTTATTTTGATGAGTAGGATAGTTTGTCTCCTTTGTGGTTACCTTATTATTTACCCCTATTTTTCTAAATTTAAAACTTTTATTTCTTTGTATCGCCATATCTTCCTCTCTATATAGAAGGTGTATGATTATATTTCTTAGTCCCTCTTTATTATTTTAATGTTGCCTTCTTTTATGTAATAACATCTCCGTTACCCTGTGTTGGGCTGTTTTTTTTGTTTTGTTTTGTTTTTTAAATCTTGCTTTGTTTTTTTGGATTTCCCTGTCTAGGTTGACTTCTGTCCAGTGTTCTAGTCTTGGGTTGATACCTGATATTATTGGTTTTCTAACCAAAGAACTCCCTTTAGTATTGCTTGTAGTTTTGGTTTGGTTTTTACGAATTCCCCCAACTTGTGTTTATCTGGAAATGTCTTAATTTCACCTTCATATTTAAGAGACAGTTCTGCTGGATATATGATTCTTGGCAGGCAATTTTTTTCCTTCAATTTTTTAAATATGTCATCCCACTGCCTTCTTGCCTGCATGGTTTCTGCCAAGTAGTCAGAGCTTATTCTTATTGGCGCTCCCTTGTAGGTGACTTTTCTTTTATCCCTCGCTGCTCTTATAATTGTCTCTTTGTCTTTGGTTTTGGCAAGCTTGATTATAATATGTCTTGGTGACTTTCTTTTAAGATCTACCTTATTTGGAGTTCGATGAGCATCTTGGATAGATATCTTGTCATCTTTCACAATATCAGGGAAGTTTTCAGCCAACAAATCTTCAACAATTTTCTCTGTATTTTCTGTTATCCCTCCCTGTTCTGGTACTTCAATCACTCGTAGGTTATTTCTCTTGATAGAGTCCCACATGATTCTTAAGGTTTCTTCATTTTTTTTTTAATTCTTTTATCTGATTTTTCTTCAAATATATTAGTGCCAAGAGATTTATCTTCGAGTTCAGAAATTCTAGCTTCTACTTGCTCAATTCCGGTCCTCTGATTTTCTATTGAGTTATCTAATTCTGTAATTTTATTGTTAATCCTCTGAATTTCTGATCGCTGTCTATGGATTTTTCCAGCTTATTAAACTTTTCATTATGTTTCTCAATAATCTTTCTAATTTCTTCAGTTGCTTTATCTGTGTGTTCCTTGGCTTGTTCTGCATATTGCCTCATTTCCTTCCTGATGTCTTGAAGGGTTCTGTATATTAAGGTTTGTATTTTGCATCTGGTAATTCTAGGAATGCACTTTCATCTAGAAGATCCCTGTTTTGAGAGCCTATTGAGGTGATCATGGTCTGTTTCTTTATGTGACTTGATATTGACTGTTAACTCCAAGCCATCTATAAGTTATTGTATTAGTTTATGCTTGCTTACTGTGTCATAGCTGCTTGCTTTGTTTTGTTTTGGTATACCCCTGTGGGTTGCTTGAGTGAGCTAGCTTGTTTATTTTCACCTTTGGAGCTCTGGTGTCCTGTCCCCAGCTGGCTAGAGCTGTTATCAGGTGTATCAGTCTAGGAGTCTATTCAGTTTTCTTGTATGAATTCAGCTCAGGTTTCCAGGTAGCAGATCATCAAGTGTGTGGTATAGGCTCTGTCCTACAGTCTAAGAGGGGCAGGAGTGATTGGCATATATACCAGTATCTGATTGCAGCAGGGGGTTATGCTCTGACAACAGGGGGCTGAGAACCGACCCCCAAGTGTCTCTGAGGAAAACGTGTCTCTGTTCCCTACAGTGTGCTGGTGGATGGGTTCTGCAGTGGGACCATGGCACCCAAAGTTTTTGGTTTTAAGGACTTGGAGGTACCAGTTATCTTTGGACCCCTGTCGTGGGTGGCTGGGTGACCCGAGTGGAGCTACCAGTCCTTAGATCCCTGATGTGGGTAGGTGAGGACCTTGTTTAATAGGCAAAGCAATGTCAAATGTCAAACACCCACCTCTCCACCGCACAGCTGAAATGGCTGGAGTTTTCCAACAAGGGCCTATTCTCCCGAAATAGGCCCACACAGGTCCATGCAGAAGGGAAAGGTGCTCAAGGTCCACGGACGGTTTATGCCTGGACAGGAGCTGCTTCTGTCCTGAGCTCCCCCGCTTCATGGAGAAGCAAATTATCTTTTCCCCCCCGGTTGCAAATTTTTTCCTTCGTCAAGGCAGGGAGGATGGCTCTAGGTGTTCACCAGGGTGTATCTCAGGCCCAAGGATTCAGCTGCTGAAGCCGGCTTGGGGGTGAGGGGGTGCGGTAAAGTATACACAAGTACTTAGCTTTGGCCAAGAGCGCCCTTCTCCTCAGGTTCCGGAGGTGTGAGTGGGCTGTGTGGCTGGCTGCTTCTTTCTGAGGAAACTGTGGCCGAACGCTAGAACCAGCCCGCCACCTCCGCTGCCGCTCCAGGAATGGTGCCTGAGGGCTCCCCACGATTCAGTTTCGGCAACTCCTCTCCACTTCTGAACGGTCTCTTCCTTCCCCTGCCCCACAGTTTGTTGTCTAAGCTTGCCTTTGATGCTTAGGGCTCCCAGCTTGTCACAAACATACTCCTTTCATTTGTGTTTTGGGGTCTTTGTTGTAAAGAGGGCTCAACAGAAGTGTCTATTCTGCCATGTTGGCTCCACCTCCCAGAGCTATTGTTGTTTTAAGTCAGAAAAAAAAAAAAAAAGGCAGTGATAGCAAGTGTTGGTGAGGATGTGGAGAAACTGGAACCCTCATGTATTGCTGGTGGGAGTATAAGACTCTGCAGCTGTTGTGGAAAACATTTGGCCGTTCCTCAAAATGTTAAACATAGAGTTACCATATGACCTAGAAATTTCACTCCTAGATACATACCCAAAAGAAATGAAAACATATATTCACTCAAAAACATGCACGCAAATGTTTATACCAGCATTATTCATAATAGCCAAAAAGTAGAAACAACCCAAATGTCTATCAACTGATAAATGATTTTTTTTTTAATGCGGTATATGCGGTATATTCATAGAATATTATTTGTCCATAAAAAGGGATGAAGTACTGATACACGCTACAACACGGATGAACCTTGAAAACATTATGCTAAGTGAAAGAAGTCAGACACAAAAAGTCACAGATTATATGTTTCCATGTATATGAAATGTCCAGTATAGGCAAATGTATAGAGATGGAATATAGATTATTGCTTGCCTACGGCTAAAGTGGAAGGGTGGAGGGGATAGATAGTGACTGCTAATAGGTACCAGATCTCTATCTGGGGTAATGAAATTGTTCTGAAATTAGATAGTGGTGATGGATGCACAACTCTATGAATATACTAAAACTTACCAAAATGTACACTTGAAACAGATGAATCTTATAGTATGCAAATTGTATCTCAGTAAAGCTGTTGAGAAAAAAAAAAGAACAGCCTCAGTGGGACCAGGACTTGGTTCTCCACAGCAGGGAGATAAGAACCAGTGTCAAAAAAAAAAAAAAAAAATGCAGTTCTTGAAGTCTAGGAGAGTAAACATTGTTCCCTCTATGTTGGACTCAATGGGGAAACCAGGCTCTGGACCCAGCCTACATTGTGAAGAGGAGAGGAGTCTACAAAACATAGAAGATAAAGGACAAGAATGTATCAGGCAGCATATTCTCACTTGAGTCATTCATACATGCTCCTGAGCAGCACAAGGCCAATGTGGAGCCAAAACTGCTGACTCTGTGGGATTCTCAACCACCACACTAGTTACAGGGAAATACAATTACACTCCAATATAATCATGGCAAAGCCTTACCTAGCAGCCCTCACTGGGTGCCAGGGACAGTTCTGGTTATCTTATTTAATCTTTACAATATCTCTATGAGGTAGATGCTACTATATCTCCATTTTAAGATGGGGAAACCAAAGAGCAGAGAGACTATATAACTTGTCTAGGGTCTCATACACTGTGCTGTGCATCAAAACTCATCTGATTTGTAGCATTTGCCAATTTCCATGGTTTATATGCCCTCACCAAGGAAATGCCCTAACTATGGCCATTTTCTGGGCCCTGGTAGCAGAGTGGTTAAATGCTTGAGTGCTAAACAAAAGGTCAGTGGTTCAAACCCACCATCCCACTCCACAGAAGAAAGATGTGGCAGTCTGCTTTTGTAAAGATTTACAACCTTAGAACCCTATGGGGCAGTCCTACTCTGTCCTATAAGGTCACTATGAGTGGAAATAGGCTTGACAGCAATGTGTTTTTCATGGCCATTTTCAACGTACCATTTCAGGAAGCAGCACATGCTCAAGACCCTATGGTACTGAAGGAAGAAGCCGAAGTGGCACTGAAGGCATTGGCGAAAAATAAGGCTCCAGGAATTGACAGAATACCAACTGAGATGTTTCAATAAACAGATGTGATGCTGGAAGCACTCACTCATCTATGCCAAGAAATTTGGAAGACAGCTACCTGGAAAACCCACTGGAAGAGATCCATATATGTGCTCATTCCAAAGAAAGGTGATTCAACAGAATGTGGATATTACTGAACAATATCATTAATATCACCTACAAGTAAAATTTTGCTGAAGACAATTCAAAAACAGTTGCAGCAGTACATAGACAGAAAATCACCAGAAATTCAAGTCGAATTCAGAAGAGGACATGGAATGAGGGTTATCATTGCTGATGTCAGATGGATCTTGGCTGAAAGCAGAGAATACCAGAAAGATTTTTACCTGTGTTTTATTGACAAAGGCATTCAACTCTGTGGATCGTAACAAATTATGGATAACATTGCAAAGAATGGAAATTCCAGAGCACTTAATTGTGCTAATGAGGAACCTGTACATAGGCCAAGAGGCAGTCATTTGAACAGAACAACAGAATACTGCATGGTTTAACATCAGGAAAGGTGTGTATCAGGGTTGTACCCTTTCACCATACTTAATCAATCTGTATACTGAACAAATAATCCGAGAATCTGGACTATATGAAGAAGAACAGGGCAACAGGATTGGAGGAAGACTCATTAGCAACCTGTGATATGCAGATGACACAACCTTGCTTGCTGAAAGTGGACTGGAAACACTTACTGATGAAGATCAAAGACTACACCTTTCAGTACAGATTACACCTCAACATAAAGAAAACAAAAATCCTCCCCACTGGACAAATAAGCAACATCATGATAAACAGAGAAAAGACTGAAGTTGTAAATATTTCATTTTCCTTGGATTCGCAATCAATGCCAATGGAAGCAGCAGTCAAGAAATCAAAAGACATATTGCATTGGGCAAATGTGCTGCAAAAGTCTTCTTTAAAGTGTTCAAAAGGAAAGATGTCACTTTGAGGACTAAGGTGCATCTGACCCAAGCCATGGTATTTTCAGTTGTGTCACATGCATGCAAAAGTTGGACAGTGAATGAGACCAAAGAAGAATTGATGCCTTTGGTTTATGGCGTTGGCAAAGAACATTGAATATACAACGGACTGCCAGAAGAAAGAACAAATCTGTCTTGGAAGAAGTACAGCCAGAATGAAGGGAAGATGGTGAGACTTCATCTCACGTACTTTGGACATGTTATCAGGAGGGATCAGTCCCTGGAGAAGGACATCATGCTCAGTAAAGTGGGAAAAAAAAAAAAAAAAAACCAAGGTCAGCAAAAAAAAAGAAAGACCCTCAATGAGATGGATTGACCCAGTGGCTACAACAATGGGCTCAAGCATTGTGAGGATGGCACAGGACCGGGCAGTGTTTCATTCTGTTGTACCCAGGGTCGCTATGAGTCAGGACTGACTCAATGGCACCTAACAACAACAACTTCAAGCTACCAATGTGATGTCACTGAACACACAATTGGGAAGAGATGAACACAAATGTGTTGCTATTATAAGCCAGCTTCAGCACAGAACAAGTAAAGGATTTTAAGCCTGGCTGACTTTTCCTAGAATCTCTTCTCCTAACCACTGAACTAAATTGCCTCCCTGTTCTATGATGCCCTGAACCTTAATTTGGGGCGCACCAGTGGGCTATATCCTTCTCCGTAGTGAGCTCTCCAAGAACAGGTACTGGATCTTTTGCAGTTCTGACTCTGCCCCAGTGCTTAGCACAGTCATAAATAAATGGATGAATGAATGAGAAAATGAATGAATAAACAATTGAAACCCCAGTACTGTAAAATGTCTTCACCAGAAAACAGAAAACCACCTAGTTGCTGGGATAATAACAGTCTGCTTGTCATTTTTCGGGTCCATTTTCTTTCTTTTCTCTCTTTTATTTCATCATCCAAATCTCCTTCCTTCTCTTTCTCCAAGGCTCTCTCCATCTGGTGTGTGGTTAAATTCCACTGCTTCTTTAGTTGCATGTTTGATGGAACTGATTTCAGCCTCAATTAAAAGGCTTCTTCTCCTTGTGTTCACCCATCTCCAACCTCCAGCAGCTCATTCAATTACAGTAGTCCCTAGGTTACAAATGCCGGATTTATGGACAACTTGTACTTGCCCTTCAATGTTATGTAATTTTGCCCTCATTTTGAAATGACTGAATCAACCCCTACTCACAATAAATTCTTCATCACAGCTGCACATGCAGCTTTCAAATCATTGAAAAGGTTTCGAGCCGTTTCCTGCGCTAAACTGAGGCTAAATGAGAACCCTATGCACATGTTCCGACTTACCTACGAATTCGACTTAAAGACATGCTTAGGAACGGATCTCATTCATAACCCAGGGACTGCCTGTAATCTAATGCTCAACTCAGTTCAAAACTTGCAGGTGATTAAACATGGAGTCCAAGGCTCTAAATGCAGAACTTTAGAACTGGAATGTACAAAGTCTAACTTCCTCATTTTAGAGATGAGAAAACTGAGATCCGCGGAGGAGATACGACTGGTTAAAAACAGAGGCAGGACTTGGACTTGAGTCTCCCGACTCCCTAGCAGTAGCAGTACTCCTAGGAAAATACTTTGGAAATCATAAATGATTTGGAAAAAATAAAACACACTTATTTGTAGCCTAACAAAAGTATCACTTGATAACCTTTATAGAACATTTTTCTAGCATGTATATAGTAGACTTAATTATTCTTCAAAAATATTAATTATCTCCCTGCCAGCTCCATAGGAAGAATGTTCTTCCCTGATCCTTGACTTTGAACTTGGTCATGTGACTTGCCTTGGTCTATGGAATCTTAGTGGATGTAACCCAAGCAAAAGCCTTGCAACATGCTCGTACAGTTGGGCTCTGTTGGGGGATCGGTCTGCCTCTATTCTTCGCATCCAGGCTGCCAAAGTAAAGGCGTTGGGCCCAGAATATTCTCTGATAAGGAGGTTGAGAATTGGGTTGCTCTCTCTCTCCCAGTGCCTTCTTCTTATCAGATAAGACTTCCCCCTGTTCTGGGCACACAGTAACTTTCTCTGTCTCTTGCACATGTGCAGGCACCATATGGCACCTGGTGAGCCCCAATTCTATATCTGTTCCTGGTGGGGAGGAATGGGGTCTCTCGACTACAGTGTGAGAGGTGAACATAGAACATCTGCCCTGACTGGCCATATATAGGGTGATCCTGTTGGCCGTGGGAGACCAGTGCCACTAGTGAAGCTAATCTTGCTCTGTCTCCCCTCTGAGTAAGTAAAGCATTTACCCATGCCCTAATAGTGTTTGTGGTCTGTGCCTTTTGTTGGTGACCTCAAACCCTGGTAGACAGACTTGCCTTTTTTCTCTGCTGCTGTCAGCACGTGAAAAGCCTCACCAAGTTTGTCAGGTAGGGAAAAAAAATCTGTTGCCGTTGAGTCGACTCCAACTCATGGTGACCCAATGTACAACAGAACAAAATGTTAGTCGCTTTATGGTCCTGCACCATCCTCACAGTTGTTGGTATGCTCAAGTCCATTGTTGTTGCCACTGTGTATTCTGAGTACCATCCAACCTAGCAAGGAGCCCTGGTGGCACAGTGGTTCTAGTGCTCTGCTGTTAACCAAAAGTCTGGCGGTTCAAACCCATCAGCAGATCCGCAGGAGAAAGATGTGGCAGTCTGCTTCTGTAAAGATTTACAGCCATGGAAACCCTATACCCATTGCCGTTGAGTCAATTCTGACTCACAGTGACCCTATAGGGCAGTCCTACTCTGTCCTATAGGGTAGCTATGTGATGATATTGATGGCAGAATGTTTGGTTTGTTTTTTTGTTTTCCAACCTAGGGGTTCATCTTCCAGCACTATACAGACATATTCTATTGTGATCCATAGGGTTTTTATTGGTTAGTTTTCAGAAGTAGATTGCCAGGCCTTTCTTCCTAGTCTGTCTTGGTCTGGAGGCTCCACTGAAACCTGTCCACCATGGGTGACCCTGCTTGTATTTGAAATACCAGTGGCATAGTTTCTAGCATCATAGCAACACACAAGCCACCACGGTATGACAAATTGACAAACAGGTGGTGGAAAACCACACTAAACCTACTCTAACCTAATTCTTAAGATCTGGCAGAGAAAATTGTATCTTCACTTCCTCTGAACTCCTCTTAGCAGGTTGTAACTTCTCCACATTTTGATTATGTTTGTATTTATCATCTATTCTGCCTGATTTTAAATTTCTGGAGAATAGGATTTGGTCTTCTTCCCCCCACTCCATTTTCCAGCCACTAAGAGCTCCTGGTTGACATAGGTGCTCCATCAGCTGCTGACTGTGTGAGCAACTGTGCAGGCAGCAGGCCCTCAAGGAAGGCACATGGAGTAGCGGAGCAAGCCTGGTAGTAAACCCTCCAAGGATCTTTCCTATGGAGCCTCTGCTTTTCTTTTCTGACTCTTCTTCTTTTTCTCTGCTTTAGCTCTGGACGTTCCTACCCATTTCCTGGCTCTCTAGCAAAGTGGGGAGTTGCTGGCTGAGAACCCAATTTCTCAGCCTTAGGCTGTGTCAACCCTGCTGAGAGGCTGCTGCTTTAAATAAATGCATCTGGGCATTTCAGACTTGCAGTTCAGACCCACCTCAATCCTTCCTACAGTTTCAGATCATTTGAACTGGCTCAAGAGGACCGACAAAGGCCCAGACTCCCACAGAGAGGCAGATAATATGCTGAAGAAGAGAGAGAAGGCCTAACTGGATGGGGGGCGAAGACACAAAAATCAATTTCAAATGGATTTGGACATAGAGTCCTGCCAGGACATTCCAGCGGTGTCTAAATACCAGCAGCAGACAAGGAGACTATGTGTTGTTCTGCAGGATCACCCCGGGCTGCCAGGACTGCCAGGGAACCTGATATCTCCAGCTCAGCCCACCCAGCACCAGCCTCTAACAATCTTCCTCCTCCACTGAGACTCTCTGGCTGCCTAAGTCACTGTAAAAAAAAAAAAAAAAAAGATTGCCATCAAGTCAATTCTGACTCAGGGCAACCCCATGTGTGTCAGAGTAGAACTGTCCTCCACAGGGTTTTCAATGGCTGACTTTTTAGAAGTAGATTGCCAGGCCTTTCTTCCAAGGTGTCCTTGGGTAGATTTGAACCTCCAATCTTTCAGGTATTTGCACCACCTAGGGATTCCTGAGTAACTGCAATGCATTACTTATTCCTCCCCAAGGAGCAAGTCTACTGCTTCCTTAAGGGGAAGTGGTTTCTTGCACTTCTTGTTTTCTGTTCATCAGGGAAAGTGAATGGAGATGCCACATTCAGGCTCAGTGCAAGTAAAACTTTCATTCATAAAGCTAAATCCATGTGAAATCTTTTTTCTCCCTCCCCAGATTTCATGCCTTGCTAGCTGCAGGCAGCTGAAAGACTGTCCCTGCTTCCATACTCCTGCATGGATGACCAAAGCATCACTGTGAGCAAGACAGCAGATGTGTTTGCTCTCCAGTGCAAACTCCAATAAATTGATAATGCCTACTGGGGCACTGCCTTAGCCAAGGCTCCATAGAAAACCACAACTGATTAGTGATGTCTGCCATGTCCCCTGAAAACAAGAATTGCAGAAAGTTGACTTTGTTTTTGTCAACTTCTAGGGGAAGATCAAGTCTCTCCACGAAAAAAATTAAAAAGGGGAAGGAATTCTTATATGGATGGGACACAGGATGGTCAACATCGAACTGCTAGAGTAGGCAGTGTAGCTTTGGTGGGAGGCTGAAGCAGAGGCAGCTTTCTTCCTGGAAATGAGTTCTTCCTCTCTTTCCTCCCTAGTAGCTAAGGAAATGAGATAACCCTCTTAGTCAGAGGATCCTGCATCTCTGAAGATGAAGAAGAACTAGGAGGAAGAAAACAAGGAATGGGTGGCTCTGGGAAAATGTGCCACGGAGATCCTCCAGGCTCATGTCCCAGCTGTCTGGTCAGAGGGAAGCCAGAGAAGAACAAGGAATAGAGCTCTGGCTAGAAATAACTTGCATTTTTAGACTTATCCAGACTTTCCCAGAATCCTAAGCAGGATGAGGTGAGGGTAGACTGGATCAGGGTTCAGAAGTTGTGGCCCCTGTCATCTCTCCTCTGTCATAACCCTGTCAATGAGGAAGGCTCTTAGTAAAAAGAAGGAGATGGACAGAAACGGGCACCTTATCTGCATTGTTAGGATGGGGGGGCAGTATTTTTAACACATCTTTCTTGTTTATGCCAATCATCCAGAAAAGCATGGTGTACAACATACAAATGAGGGAAAACTTTGTTATGTAACCAGGAATAAACTTCAGAGCCACAGTGAGTGATCAGTTGGACCTGAATTTGCAAAGGAGCTTCTGCTGTGTTTGTTGGTTGGCTTGTTCTTTGCTCTCTTAAAACAAAACAATAACAAGAAGGCTGAACTGCAGTAACTTTGATGCTATCGAATAGCTCTGACCCTGCTCCCGCAACCTCCCTGCTTGTCTGTGTGTGAGTCAAATAAAATACAAATACATTATCTGGGGTAAGGAGAAACGGAGGCATTCTCATTATCACATTAGCAGATTAGCTAGACTCCAAGACAGGCCCTCAGAAAACAGAGACAGGATGTCCACATTTCAGCAGAGAGGGAAGAGGGTCAGAAAGGTCCTGACAGGGAGGAAAGAGGGTTGGGCCACTCAGTATGGGGCCTTTTGAACAAAGGAGCCAGCAAGGAGACAATGGAAGGTGGGCTTGGTGAGGAAGGGACGAAACGGCCAAGAGTCCTGAAAGCAAAAGTCCAGACATGCCAGAGTCAGAAGGCACCTATGCCTTCATCTTCTCTAGAATCTCCAGTAACCCAAGTCCCCAGCTTCTGTCTACCACGTCCCCATGAAACTCATTGCTATTAAAATTAACCACTCTCAAGTGGCAGGAGCCCTGGTGGTGCAGTGGTTAAGAGCTATAGCTGTTTACCAAAAGGTCACCAGTTCAAATCCACCAGCACCTCCTTGAAAACCCTATGGGGCAGTTCTACTCCATCCTATAGGGTCGTTATGAGTTGGAATCGACTTAAGGGCAAGGGGGTTGGTTTTTTGGTAAGAACATGTTAGCTTGCTGTTTCTTCATCCTTATTCCAAAAATAAAAACAGTTGCAATTGAGCCTATCCGGGCTCATGGCAACCCCATGTGTGTCAGAGTTGGACTGTGCTCCGTGGGGTTTTCAGTGGCTGATTTTTTAGAAGTAGATCCCCAGGCCTTTCTTCCAAGGCACCTCTATCTATATGTACACACACACACACATGAGGAGAATCTGACACAGTGAGATCCCATAAGAAGGCCTATTGGAGTAGCTAGTTTCAACCTGGGGCATTTAGGCTTGGATAAACTCCCAGGAGTTCTGATGGGAACTTTGCTGAGAATTGTCTTAAGGTTTTGACAGGATTTTATTTTCCTTCCACAAGGTATTTCCTACCTTATGAAGGGAAAAAATCCTTAGCTTCTGTACTGAGAAACTTAACACCAAAAAAGCAAGGCCTTTCACATGTCAAAGACGGTAAAATCCAGCAGTCCTTACTCAGGAGGTATCTCAGCTCTCTGGTCAGTCAGTCAGCAGGGTTTATTGACCGAGGCTCTCGCTCCACACCATGCTGAGCAAGGCATGTACACAGAAGCAGAAGGCTTAGACCTCAAGGGCGACAAGTCAATTCCCTTCATTCAACCAAAATGCATTGAATCCTTTCTATAATTAAGCCCATTGTGCTTTTCTAAGGGAAATGAGAAGCTGTATTAGAAGAGAGCCCTGTTTTCAGGAATATACACACAATGTTGTTGTTGTTAAGTGACATAGAGCCTATTTCGACTCAGCGGTCCCATGTAACAGAATAGAACTGCCCCGTATGGTTTTCTAGGCTCTAATCTTTATGGGAAAGCCACCGGCAGGCTCCAATAGCCCATATTTCGGTTAGCAACTCAGTACTTAACCATTGTACCATCAGGGCTCCTATACACACAATAAACTATAAGAAATGGAAGAAAGTGGCTGGAATTATAAGAAAGAATTAGAGAGTGCCGGGCTATGAGTAAAAGGGGAACAAACGTCTAGCTGAAGTAACCAAAAGACTCCATGGAGGAGACGGCAGTTGAGACAGGTATGGAAGAAGTGACTCCTAGGAGTGGGGTCCTCTCAGAAAATGAGGCAGTAAGGTGAAATGGTTACTTACATGAGCTGTGGAGCCAGGATGCCCAGGTTCCAATCCTCCAGTCTCTATCACATAACAGCTATATGAGATCCTTGAAAAAGTTACTTGTGTTTCTAACTCCTGGTTTTCTCATCTGCGAATTGTGGCCAATGGTAATATCTGTCTCTCAGGGATAGCTGAAAGGATTAAAGGACATAGTCAGTGCAAATCTCTTGGCAGAGGGCCTGGCACATAGAAAGTACTCAAATGTTTACTCCATAATTAGTGTTAGGAAAGATGAAGATTTGTGGCTATTGGGTACACCAGGCTGGTAAAGGGGGTAAATAAGATCTACGCAAGTAGGAAGGGTAATCCAGGCAGAAGAAACAGCATGAGCAAAGGCCATCCTAGTCACACAAGGTGTGTGTGGGTTGGGAGGTAGTATAAGTGATCCTCAGTGGATTTACAGAGTGTGAGACAGAGAAAGGGGGGAGATAAGGCAGGAAGAATAGACAAAACTGAGATCACTGAGGGCTTTCTCTGCCATGCGATGGAGTTCAGAGTCCATAACAATAATTACAATATTGACATGAACAATAATAGTCTAATATTTATTTTATGATTTATATGTGCCAGTGTCTAAGCGCTTTACATTCATTTTCTTTTTAATCCTTGTGACATCTCTATGAGGCAGGTAGTACGCTTAGTCCCACTTTACAGATGAGGAAACTGAGGGTCAATAAGTTATGTAACTTGTCCAACCCAAACCAAACCAAACCCATTGCCGTCAATTCCAACTCACAGTAACTCTATAGGACAGAGTAGAACTGCCCCATAGCGTTTCCAACGAGAGACTGGTGGATTTGGACTGCTTACCTTTCGGTTAGCAGCCAAGCTCTTAACCACTGCACCACCAGGGCTCCAACTTGTCCAAGAACATATAAATATTAGAACCGGGAAGAGGACTCACTGTGTGTCTGACCCTGTGCTGGTCCCACTGTAACAAGTTTCAAACAAGGGAGTGACATGGCCAGATTTGTCTTTTAAATATTGCACCGGGGCTGCCCCCACCCTCTCCTACCTACTACTCTGGCCATCTGGATCCAGTGGCATCACTAGCGGGGTGTGGGGGGCATGGACTGTACCCTCTGACCCTGTCAGAGGGAGTGATACCAAAATGACACCCATGGCCTGTGGCAGTGGCGTTGGGTGAACCCACACTGCTAGGTGAGGGGCCACCAAGGCAGTGGCGTCACTAAGGTTGGTGTCACCCATCACCCAGTGAGGTAACTCATCGCTATCCCTACCCCCTCACCCCCATCCCCCACTCCCCACCCCTGAAGAGGCAGGCCCCTGAGGAAACAGTATACAAGGGCAACAGCTCTAGTTGTCTGATGTCAGAAATTCACAAACGGAGCAGCCTATGAGTATACACTCCGGAGCAACAGCCAAAATAGTTCCAATGGTAGGAATGTTACAGATTAAACTGCGTCCCCCCAAAATATGTTTTGGAATAGTAACTCCCATCAAACCCAAACCCATTGCTGTCTATTCCGACTCCTATTGACCCTATAGGACATAGCAGACTTGCTTCACAGGGTTACCAAGCCTATAACTCTTTACAGAAGCAGGCTGCCACATCTTTCTCCTGAAGCGTGGCTGATGGGTTTCAACCGTGAATCTTTCAATTAGCAGCCTTGCACTTAACCACTGCCCTCTGGATATAATCCTGTTTAGAGATAGGGATCTTTGTTATGTTAATTTGATCACACCTGAGTGGTGTTGCTGCTGTTGTTAGTTGCCTTCCAGCCGACTACAACTCTCAGCAACCCCATGTGTTGCAGGGTAGAACTGTGCTCCATGGGGGTTTTCAAGAAGACAAAGTAAAGTATAATAATGAACTGTGCAAAGACCTGGAGTTAGAAAACCAAAAGTTAAGAACATACTTGGGATTTCTCAAGCTGAAAGAACTGAAGAAAAAATTCAGGCCTCGAGGTGTAATTTTGAAGGATTCTATGGGCAAAATATTAAACAATACAGGAAGCTTCAAAAGAAGATGGAAGGAATACACAGAGTCACTGTACCAAAATGACTAGGTCAATGTTTAACCTCTTCAGAAGGTAGCATATGATCAAGAACCGATGGTACTGAAGGAAGAAGTCCAAGCTGCGCTGAAGGAATTAGCGAAAAACCAGGCTCCAGAAACTGAAGGAACACCAATTGAGATGTTTCAACAAATGGATGCAATGCTGGAAGCACTCATTCATCTATGACAAAAAATTTGGAAGACAGCTACTTGGCCAACTGACTGGAAAAGAACCATATATGTGCCCATTCCAAAGAAAGGTGATTCAATAGAAAGCAGAAACTATCAAACAATATCATTAATATCACACGCAAGTAAAATTCTGCCGAATTCAGAAACAGTTACAGCAGTACATTGACAAAGAACTGTCAGAAATTCAAACCAAATTCAGAAGAGGGCTTGGAATGAGGAATATCATTGCTGATGTCAGATGGATCTTGGCTGAAAGCAGAGAAGACCAAAAAAACATTTACCTGTGTTTCATTGAATATGCAAAGGCATTCAACTGTATGGATCATAACAAATCATGAATAACATTGACAACAATGGGAATTTCAGAACACTTAATTTGTGCTCATGAGGAACGTGTACCTAGGCCAAGAGGCAGTCGTTCAAACAGAACAAGGGGATACTGCATGGTTTAAAATCAAGAAAGGTGTCTGTCAGGGCTGTATCCTTTCACCATACTTATTCAATCTGTATGACGAGAAAATAATCCAAGAAGCTAAACTACATGAAGAAGAATGTGGCATCAAGATTGGAGGAAGATTCATTAACAACCTGCAATACGCAGATGACACAACCTTGCTTGCTAAAAGCTAAAAGAGCTTGAAGCACTTACTGATGAATATCAAAGACCACAGCCTTCAGTATGGATTATATACCTCAACACACACACACACAAAAAAAAATCCTCACAATTGGACCAATAAGCAACATTATGATAAACAGAGAAAATGTGAAGTTGTCAAGGATTTCATTTTCCTTGGATCCACAATGGAAGCAGCAGTCAAGAAATCAAACGACATATTGCATTGGGCAAATCTGCTGCAAAAAGCTTCTTTAAAGCGTCCAAAAGCAATATTGTCACTTTGAGGACTAAGGTGTGCCTGATCTAAACCATGCATGGTATTTTTAGTCAACTCATATGCTTGGGAAAGCTGGACAATGAATAAGGAAAACCAAAGAATTGATGCCTTTGAATTATGGTGTTGGTGAAGAATATTGAATATACCACGGACGCCAGAAGAACAAAAATTCTGTATTGGAAGATACAGCCAGAAAGCTCCTTAGAAGCAAGGATGGCGAGACTTTGTCTCACATACTTTGGACATGTTATCAGGAGTGACCAGTCCTTAGAGAAGGACATCATGCTTAGTAAAGCAGAGGTTCAGTGAAAAAGAGGAAGACCCTCAATGAGATGGGTTGACACAGTGGCTGCAACAATGGGCTCAAACATAATGATTGTGAGGATGGCACAGCAACGGGCAGTGTTTCATTCAGTTGCATCACCAGGGCTTGTTCTCCCTCTGTATGTGTATGTGTGTGTATGTGTCTGTGCGCGTCTGTGTGTGTCTGTGTCTGTGCATACGGAGCCCTTGTGGTGCAGTGGCTAAGACCTATGGCTCTTACATAGATTTTATATATATTTATTTATATGTATGTGTATATATATACACACATATACACATACACAATGTATATATATGTACACACACACATATACATAGAAAGAGAGGGAGCGAGCTTCTCAAATGCTCTTTGTGTAGGTTTCCACATATTACTGGTTCTCTAATTAACTGATGGAAGCTCCTGGGTGGTGCAAATGGTTAACATGCTCAGCTGCTAACCAAAATGTTGGAGGTTCAAGTTCACTCAGAAGACCCTTGGAAGAAAGGCCTGGCAATCTACATCTGATAAATCAGCCATTGAAAAACTTATGGAGTATACATGTGGTCACCATGAGTCAAGTCAGAATTCACTTGATGGCAACTAGTTAATTAATGCGCTGAATAAAATCTTTGGCCTGTTATTTTTGTACTTCCATGAGTTTTTGTTTTTTTTTTTAAGAAACATGTTTTTTTAACTTTTCAAAATGGTGCTTTAACACCATGCCCAGGGAAAAGGCTTTCTCCAGGTGAGCTACCCAGACCTCTAAGGAAGTCAGGTTAGTGATTCCTGGCTGAACAACAACATCCCAGCAATACCTTCTGAACTTGAGTTGGCCACTGAGCAGCCCTAGACTTGGCGTCCTGCCTCTGGCACAGCCAGCCTCAGGTGCTTTGGTACTTCACTCCATAGATAGGGATGCAGAGCCACTGAGGAGCTTTCCTTCTCTGCCTACAAATGAAAGCCCATGTCAAAAACGAAGCTGGGCCAGCCCCCTGGGGCTTAGCAATTATTTGGCAAAGTGCAGAGATACCATTCTGTGCAAATCTCCTCACATTGTTCTACAGGGATCCAAATGGTCCCAGATGGGATATTCCAGAGATAAGAGATGGGAAAAGGACAGAGTACCTGGGGTGCCACCTCTCCCACCACCTAAATCCCAGTCATTCCCACTCCCCAACTCCCAGCCACTCAGAACAAATGTGCCTCATCTCACCTTCTCATTCTTCTCCTTCCTGGCAAAAGCTAGAATTACAATTTTGTCTTTCTCCCTCCTTCAGAATCCTGGTGGAAATCCCCTCTTTCTGGCGTCAGGATAAAACCTTAGTGCTCCCAGTAGAGCTTCTGGTAATAAGCTGTCTTTGAGTGCTACCATTGTACCAACCAGAGGTAGGAGCCCTGGTGGTGCAACGGTGAAGAGCTTGGTTGGTGAACTGCTTCTGCGAAGATCGTTGTTGTTGTTTTTAGGTGCCATCGAGTTGGTTCTGACTCACAGCAACCCCGTGGACACCTAAATGAAACACTGTTCAGTCCTGCTATCCTCACAATCATTGCTATGTTTGACCCATTGTCGCAGCCACAGCGTCAGTCCATCTCGTTGAGGGTCTTCCTCTTTTTCGCTAACCCTCTCTTCTAAGGAGCATTCTGGCTGAACCTCTTCCAAGATGGATTTTTTCATTCCTCTGGCGGTCCATGGTATATTTGATACTCTTCGCCAACACCATAATTCAAATGCATCTCTTCTTCTTTGATCTTCCTTAGGAAACCCTGTGGGGCAGTTCTACTCTGTCACTTAGGGTCACTATGAGTTAAAATCTACTCAACAGCACCTGACAACACCACCCAGTGGTAATGATTAAAGGGGAATCCCAGCCTTCAATCTACTTCTAACCAGTGTCTCCTACTTCCCCTCTCTTGCTTCCACCCTCTCCCCAGACTCCTTCTTGATTAAGGGATGTCTTAGTCATCTAGGGCTGCTATAACAGAAATACCAAATGTGAATGGCTTTAACAAAGAGAAATTTATTTTCCCTCAGTAAAGGAAGCTAAAAGTCCAAATTCAGGGCTTCAGCCCCAGGGGAAAGGTATTCTCTCTCTTTTGGCCTTCTCATCAATGTTCTCCCGGAATAGGAGCTTCTGTGCTCAGAAACCCTGGGTCTAAAGACACACTCTGCTCCCAGTGCTGTTTTCGTGGAGGTATGAGGTCCCCCTGTCTCTCTGCTCCCTTCTCTCTTTTATATCTCAAGAGATTGCTTCAAGACACAGTCCAATCTTGTAGGTTGAGTCCTGCCTTACTAATACAACTGCCGCCCATCCTCCCTCATTAACGTCATAGAGGCAGGATTTACCACATACAGGAAAATCACACTATAGCGGGAATCACGGCCCAGCCCAATTGATAGACACATTTTGGGGGGGAACATAATTTAATCCATGACAAAAGAGAAAATGTTTGATCAACCTAAAAGATAAAAAGAGCCATCTTACCTTCCCAAAAACCCACTGCCATCACATCTTACCTTAGCCTTAATAAATAAATTCATTCATTCAACATATTTATTGAGGATCCATTTATCTTTTGCACACATCACAGGCTACAAGCGCCATAGTTCAGAGTCACCATGGGTCGTTTTTACATTTATACAGTTAGCTCATGTTTCACCAAGTTTTCCTCTCAGGGTCCTGGTGGTTTACTTATTTACAAAACACACCACCTTGTGCATTACAGCCAGTGAGATCAGCCTCTTCAGAGAGTGTAATATCATTTATTTTGCTTTAATTGATTGTTGCTGTCTTGACTGTTTTGTTTGGGTTTTTTTTGTACTAAAATTTGAATTATTTAAAAATGTAGTTTCATAATTTTTAATGAGAAAACAGAGTCTTATTTGTGCTTTGTGTATTAGATTAATGAGCAGGCTAGGTTTACAATTAAAGTAACTGTGTCCATCTTAATGAGATTTTGTGGAGTTTTTTGTTGTTGTTGCTGTTGTTTTTTATTCAGCAAACCAAAAACCAAACCCACTGCTATCAAGTCGATTCTGACTCACAGTGACCCTATAAGGAAGAGTAGAATTGTCCCATAGGGTTTCCAAGGCTGTAAATCTTTATGGAAGCTGACTGTCACATCTTTCTCCCTTGGAGCAGTTGGTGGTTTCCAACCACGGACCTTTCAGTTAGCAGCCAAATGTTTTTACCACAGTGCCATCAAGGCTCTTTTATTCAGCAGAATGGGGGTTAGTTTGAGGGCTTGAGATGTAAAAGATTTTCCTCCTGAAATTAATAATATGTTTCAATTTAGGAGGATTTTCTCTATCATAAGGGATTTTCAGCCAGAATGCTCGGATTCAAGGATAGAGAGACTTCATCTCACAGTACTTTGGACATGTTATCAGGAGGGACCAGTCCCTGGAGAATGACATCATGCTTGATAAAGCAGATGGTCATCAAAAAATAGGAAAACCCTCAACAAGGTGGATTGACACAGTGGCTGCAACAATGGGCTCAAACATAGCAACAATTGTGAGGATGGCGCAGGACCAGACGGTGTTTCATTCTATTGTACACAAGGTCACTATGAGTGAGAACTGACTTGATAAGACCTAACAACAACAAGGAATTTTCAAGGAAACCTGGTGGCAAAATAGTTAAGCACTCGGCTACTAACTGAAAGGCTGGCAGTTCTAACCCGCTGACCCCTTCTGCAGGAGTAAGACCAGGCAATCTGCTTCTGTAAAGATTATAACCTAGGAAACCCTATGAGGAAGTTCTACCCTGTCGCATGGGGTCACTATGAATAGGAATTGACTCAGCAGAGCCCAACAACCATAACAAGGGATTTTCAGGAAAGTATTACCTTTATAAGGTGGAGAACTATATGGCCTGCCAGAAGGTCTCAGTAAGGGCAGCATCAGGTCAGGTCCACTGAGGTCTGTCCCACCATTACGGGCAGGGTTAAGACCAACTGTTCTCCCCACTTCACACTGAAGATGCCAAGTTAAATCTCAAAATTTGAGGCATGAATTTGTGCCTTGTCAGCCATGACTCCATCTCTCTCACTAGGCTCCCAGGAGCAAGAATAGGGCCTATTACACTGGATCTTTCCAAGCACTTTACACAATGTCAGTAAATGCCTCTATTTTCCTTCAAAAGAAGGAGAGAAGAAGTTACAGCTATGGATGCAAATGTAGATAAGAATGACACAAATATTTATGAAAGGAAAAAAGACTAAAGGAATCAAATCAAAATATTGGCAACGGGTTTCTCTGTGTAAGAGGACTGCACATGATTTTTTTTTTTCACTTTCAGTGTTTTTATTTTTTTTTGCTTTTCAATATTTTCTACATTGAACATTCATTCATACATGTTTTTGCACACTTACCACATACAATGGTACAAGTACCTATGGGACAAGTACAAAGACAAATTGCCCTGTACAACCTCAAGGTCATGGTCCCATCATGTGCATCAGACTTATATATTTGGTCTGACAGTTTCCCTGCAGATGGAAGCATAGTGTCTTAAAAAGGGGATGCCTTTTTTAAATTCACACAAACCCATCAAATGGGGTAGCAGTGGCCTTGAACAATTACCATACAATGTGATGAGTGCATTAATGAGGAGACGCAAGGTATTATGTGTACACACCTGAGGGCAGTCTCTAAGAGTAATGGAAGGCTTTCCATAGGAAGTGATATCTAAACCAAACCCAAAAGGCAAGAATAGCTATTGCTTTTGTAACCAGGATAAAACAAGGGCTTAAGAAATTAGTACCACTCCACTGGTCTCACACCTTTGGGAGCAAGGGAGAATGAAGAAAAATAAAGATACAAGGTAAAGATTAGTCCAAAGGACTAAAGGACCACAACTACCATAGCCTCTACCAGGCTGAGTCCAATACAACTAGATGGTACCCAGCTACCACCACCGACTGCTCTAACAGGGATCATGATAGAGGGCCCTAGATAGAGCTGGAGAAAAATGTAGGAAAAAATCCTAACTTACAAAAAAAAAAAAGGCCAGACTTACTGGCCTGACAGAGACTGCAGAAACCCCAAGAGTATGGGCCCCAGACACTCTTTTAGCTCAGTAATGAAGTCACTCCTGAGTGACACCCTTCATCCAAAGATTAGGCAGGCCCATAAAACAAAACAAGACTAAAGGGGCACACCAGCCCAGGGACAAGGACTAGAAGGCAGGAGGGGACAGGAAAGCTGGTATCAGGGAACCCAAGGTCGAGAATGGAGAGTGTTGACATGTCGTGGGGTTGTTAACCAATGTCATAAAACAATATGTGTACTAACTGTTTAATGAGAAGCTAGTTTGTTCTGTTAACTTTCATCTAAAGTACCAAAAAAAATTAGTATCAGCTGTTATTGGATGATCAGCTATTGAATGCTGAATGAATGAATATATGAACAAATGAATAGAAGATTATTTAAAAAGGCAGAAAGAAAGATCAAAAGATAGGCCTAGTCTATCACCAATTCAGGGACGAATCACAAGTGGAAAAAAAATTACCTGACTCTCAGCCCAGAGCTTGTTTCTTTAGGAACAAGCAGCATCAGCACCAATCAACATCACCTGGAAACCTGTTAGAAATGCGGAATCTCAAGTCCCACACCAGACCCACTGAATCAGAATCAGCATTTTAACCAAAACTAGTATGTTAACACAGACGAGTTTTGTGGATATTGAAATTTGAGAAGTGGAGCCTTGGTGGCATAGTGGTTAACCAGAAAGTCACAGTTAAAATCCACCAACTGCTCTTTGGAAACCCTATGGGGCAGTTCTACTCTGTCCTATAAGGTCACTATGAATTGGAATAGACTCAATGGCAACAGGTTTTGGCTTTTGTTTTTGGGCTTTAGGCCTGTGATTCACAATCTCAATGCAAAATAGAATCACCTGGGAGCTTTCAAGGGGTTGAAACTCATCCCTGAGTTTTCAAGGGGTTAGGACTATATAGGAAGAGAAGATTAAGCCAAGATCTGAAGGGAAAGTTGGACATAAAATGTGTGCAGGTGAAGAGAAGGGAATGGACAACGGTTTAGGGCAGAAGGAACAATTGTGTGAACACCCCGAGGTGGGAGGGAACAAGGCAAGTTTGAGGAACAGAAGCAAAATCAGTGTGGCTGGCACAGCGCTCCTGAGGGAAAGTGCACCAAAAGTGGGGGGGGCAAAACATGCTGGGTTCTTCACACCTTGCTCAGAGTTTGGAATTCAATCAAAGGCCACACTAAAAATACTAAAAGGTTTTAAGCCAAGGGTTGGGAAAATATAGCCCTCAATCCAAATTCAGCCAGCCACCTACTTTTATAAATAAAGTTTTATTGGAACACAACAACATCCATTCACTTATGTTATATATTATCTGTGGCTTCTTTCATGCTACAATGGCAAAGTTGAGTAGCTGTGACAGAGACTCCATGGCCTGCAACGTCTAAAATACTCTCTGACCCTTTACAGGAAAAGTTGCCAGCCTCTGTTTTAAGCTAATGGGTTACATGATCAGACTTGCATTCTACCCAGTTTCCTCCTGCTAGTCGAGGATGTGCTGATGTAGGGACAAGATCCATTGCCCTTTTTCCCTTCCTTTCCACACCACTAGAGCTACGGAACAGGTAAATCAGATCCTACAGGGGCTGTGTTTACCATTTTAATTAATAATAAAGGGCACTTGGGGGAATAAAATGAAACATAAACATGGTTTTTTGTTTTGTTTGTTCTTTCTTTGGTCTATCAGAAAAAGTGGTGGCAATTACAGGATTAGTAGTTAAAAGACGAAAAATAAAACAATAAAAAAGAAAACCACTCCTCCAGACCTGACATCTGAGTGTACTGCGACCTTCTCCCCACAGAAGATCTATGGGGTAGCACAAAACAGAAGACGTTCTTACGTGATCAATAGGAAGGAAGTCATGAAGATGTGTAAAGACTACAACTGGTCCCAAAATACAGTTGCTTAGGTCCTTTTTGGGTTTACGTAGGGGTGGTATTTGTTAAGAAAACAGTTTTTATTCCCTAAGTTTGGTTGGGGGCAGGGAGGGTGAGAGAGAAAACGTGAAGCCAAAGGGAGTTGTTTCTTCAGGACACATGGCAGAGACCCAAAGAACAAAGTTGTCTACAAACTCTCAAATCAGTGTGAGACTTGAAAGAGAACTATGTGCTGGCAACATGGACTGGCCCGCCTTGCCAGAGCAGAATTGAAACCATACCTCTACCTCATGCAGACATCACCCACTGGAAGGATGTTCTTATAAACCCCAGCCTTGAAGCCTATCTCCCCTGCAACCCCCTCCCTGATCCCCTTCGCTTTCACTCCCCAAACCAGAGGAACTTAATAAAAACAGAAGGAACGCAGCTCTCCAGAGCTTCCCTGAGCTGAAAGAAGGGGGGAAAACAAAAACACCCACAGGCTCCAGGGGACTTTGCCATTGTGGCCCATTTAATCCAGGCCACACTGCGTGATGTGAAGGTTGAGGATGTTGGGGGTAGACCCCACAGGGCTTGCAGCAGCAGGAGACCCCAGATCGAGCTGCTCTTTACCTGAGCTACTTTTCCCAGTTCCTAGCCAAGGAATTCCAGGTTGATTTATGAAAATCTGACCTCAATCCAGAGAAACTCCCAAATTAGCCCAGAGGGAACACAAATAACTACTTCTGCATTGCATTGGAAACCAAGGATGAATCACAGCTACAGAAGTAGAGAATGGAGTTTTCTGTTTTGGGACAGATACCACTGTCTCCATTGGGAGGTTTTGAACTTGATATTCAAGGTCCTCCAGATTTTGACCCAACCCTCCCAACTTTCTGCCCTACCACTCCCTACATGAACCCTCTGACCCCGTAAGACAGATCTAGATTTTGCCTTCACACATGCCATGTCTACCTCGGCTCCCAGCATTGCTCCAGCCAGAATGTTCTTCACCCTCCTCTGCTCCCTCCACATCCAGGAAAACACTACAGTAAAAGGTAGGAAATGTCGAATGGACTTCTAAAGAGGAAGAGTCCTTTGGCTAAGACAGAACAATTTTCAAGCCACCGGGTGACAAGTAATTTCATTTGGTAAATGCAGCAGGGTGGTATTTTTCCAAAGAATTTTTGCCTGTATGTTATCTCAAAAGGAACGTGCTGTTAAGTCTTTTTCTGAGTCCACTGATATTGGTACAGATTAGTGGTTCGTTTTTATTGTTTTTATTTTTATATATTCTAAACTTATCTTCTTACTTGTAATAAATATCATTCTGCCACAAAGACACTAAAAGAAGAGGGTTATTCCTAAAATGTAGCTATGAAGTCAAGATTGAGGACTATATTTTGTTCACTCTAGGGTTAAAGGATAAATTAACTTACTACATGAAAATTAAATGTTAGCTGGGAAGATTCAAGTGATTAAGCTATTTGGATTCTTTCCATCAAAAAAAGGAAAATGAGTCCAAAAAATTGCTCTGCCAACTAAATATATATTTGTCTGACTGAACTGTCTATAAAGTTAGCATTCAGCCTGGAGTTCTGCTTCAAGTTCAGTTGAGGAAAACTAAAATAAATTTATAATATTAGCCTTAAATCAGCAATAATTAATATTACTTTGAGTCTAACACTTCTTTAGTAATTTGTAGGCATTGCTCCCTCCATCTTGAAATGTGCTCTTCTATTGGCTTCCATTGGACCACATTCTCCTGGTATTCCTTCTACCACTCTGGCCTCTTCTTCTCATTCTACTTTGTAGGCTCATCCACCTCTGCCTAGCCATTAAATGGTAGAGTCCTTCAAGACTTTGCCCTTAACCCTCTTTCCTTCTCCCTCTATATTCTCTCTTGAGGCAATCACATCTATGCTCCAGGGTTTGGTGACATCTCTAAATTGATAGGACCCAAATGTGTATCTAAGCTCTATGGCCTCTCTCTGAGTTCCAGACAAGTACCTACAACTGACAATGTTACATCTCAGAAGCACCTAAACTCAACAGATCCCTGACTGAATTCAACATCTTATCCTCTCAAACCTACCTGCCCCCTACCCACCCACCCCCCCACCAACGTCTTGTGTCTCCAACTCGGTGGACAGTACCAGTATCCATCCAGTTCCATACACTAACTGCCTGGATATCATCAATGACAACTCCCTCTACTTTGCCCCCATAATCAATCACTCACCAAATCCAGGCAAGTTTATATCCTAAATATCTCAAGTCCATCTATTTATTTCTATTTTTCCTGCCACCACCTTAGTCCAAGCTGCCCTCAGCTCTCACCTGTACTATTGCAGTAGCCTCCTAACCAATTTCCCTGGTGCAAGTCTTGCCCTCTACAGTGTATTCTCAGCCCAGCTGCTACAGTGATTTTCTTTAAATATAATCAAGAAACATCATGGCCTTGCTAAAACCCTTCACTCTCCTCACATGGCCCAGCTCTCGTCTTGGCTTATAAGACTCTCCCATCACCTGGCCCCCACGTACTTTTTCAGCCTTATCTTATACCATTCTGCCCCTAGATCTTGAGCTCAGCCACAGTGTTGTTTTTCAGAAATCCCTGTAATGTAACAGTGAAGATCAGGACCTCTGAAGTCAAACACCTGCATTTGAATCCTGGTTTGGTGTGTGTGACTTTGAGCAATTTACTTAATCTGTATGTATGTGTGTGGGGAAGGGGGGGTATATTTGTGTCCATTTCCTCATCTGGAAAATGGTAATAATAATTCACACTTTACAGAACTATTGTAAGTATTAAATGACCTGATTAAATCGTTTAGCATAGCATCAGGCATATTCCCAAATAGCAACATCATCTTCTTCTTCGAACAACCTTGCCCTCTCCCATCACAAGAAATTGTTCACGCTAGCCCTCTATCCACACCCTTCACTTGATTCATTCCTCTTCATCCTTCAGACATTATCTCCAATTCCTTCAGGGAAGCCTACCCTAGTCATCAGCCTAGCTTATGGGCTCCTATTAGAGAATTGCAGGGTCCCCTTCATTCCTAGCTCTAACCAGTCTGTGAGTATCTGAAGCAATCCCTTATCCAATAGTGAAACATCCAAACACTGGAATTCCTTCTAATGGATTTTGTTTTCATATAATGATCCTGCATTCTTTAATGCTACTGATAAACACTTGGAGAAAAATGTTCAAAGTGCATGACACCTTGGAATGGAATGGAGTGATTTGCTAGGCAAATTGGTGATGTTGTATCAACTCACTCCCTATAATGTGAACAGATGGTGTGGGTCATAACTGACAGATCAAAAATGACACTGTCAGAAGTATTTCACCATGACAATTTCACAATGGACTACAGATAATTACTAATGAAAGAGAGACACTACAGATGTGCTGGGTGAAACAGAAACTTGGACAATGCAGGGCAAAAGCAAATAGATTATATTGTATGGTTCAGAGACTACCTCCCAGGATCCAGGGACAATGGCCAGACCTCTCTGTAGGCTGAGATCAAATTCTTTATTATATGCGATGGTTTTTATTTCTGTATCCCCAACGTTTAGTTTATGGCCTGGCTCATAGAAACTTCTCAACGAATATTTATTGATAGAATGAATAGATGTTTTTAGATACCAATGAACAATACAGCTGTTTCACAGACAGAGTCCTCCAGAAGTACTGCCACTTGACAAGGGTTTTGAACAAGAGGGCTTTGATCAACATGGCCTATGTGATGTTTTGAGCTGTCCAGCTGCCAAGTCCCCCACTTTTCCTCTGGGCAGCCTCCCCTCCCCCACTCTCACTCTTTGTGCTTTGGGAGACACAGAAGTAGATATCCACCTCTGCCAACAATATTAGACATGTGACCAAAGCCTGGCCAACCAAAACATCATATCCTCCTGGGCATGGTGATTAGTTCAGTGAGGGGTCTATTAATTCCACCCAGTAATAGGTAATCCTGAGACTTCTGTTGGAACAATCAGAAACAAGGCACTCTGTTTTCCAGTGGTCTTGGGGAAGAAATGTTGAGAGCAGGAGCAGCCTGAGGCCCAAGGGGAGAAGGCCTCTTAGAACAGAGTAGACGCAGAGGAAGCAGAACCAGAAGGAGGAGAAAGATCAGGTCTTGATGACATTTTTTTGAAGTCCCTGAGTCTAGCTATAACCAGACTCAACCTGTCACTGGACTTTTGTCATGTGAACTAATTAATAAAGTCTGTTATTCCTTAAACTAGTGTGAGTTGAGTTTTCTATCACCTGCAGGCAAGAGGGTCCTAATACTCTATCTTTTAAATACATCGGAGTTGTTTGATGCTTTGAACCTGATAATTCCAACTTCAATATACTCTACTGAGTAATTAATGGTACAAGCCTCAGAATACTGAAGTAGGAGTTACAAGCTCAAAAGGACCCAAGGGACACATGCGAGGATCTAGATGGCTTTATGAGAACTATAGTGACATTTGTAAAACTTCCAAGGACTCAAATGGTTAAAGTTAATTGTATCTGAAATTCAAATATCTCTGGAGATAAGTCACATTTAACTGGAGGTAGAATGTATGCAGCTAACCCTGTTTCCATTGTAACACCAAATTAGTTCCCATTAATTGGCTCCTATTTATTTTCTATCGCTTGTTGCTGTTAGGTATTTGTGCTGGCATCTTAGTCAGGAAGATGTTTGCTAGGCCTAATTGCTCAGACTCTATTTAACAGACAGCCTGTGCAATGAGGTAGCTCTAGAAAGCAAACAACAGAAGGCTTAACATGCAACTCTAGGAATGTCAGGTATGTAGTCATAAAATCTAATAATTCCAGAGTAGAGAGAGTCTTAGATGAGCCACTAATCTTCTCCTTTGTGGCCTAAAACATTAAGTGGCCGCAGAGCTACTAAATGAAAGACTAAGCCATTTCTTCTGTTAAAAGATATTTTTTAAGGAGTAAAATCATGACTCTCATATAAACATAAAATGAACACCTATCAAAGATTGTATTTAGTTCATCAGTTAATGAGAGAACTCTACAGTGTTAAACTGGTTCAAAGGAAAATTCAAAGAGCAGACACATAAGTAGGCAATCAGAAATTCTCAGCAATGCTAAAATGAATTTGGTAATAGATGCAAAACTGGCTTCCTCCACCAAACAAAATTCACTTGCATGACTGTAGACAAGAACCCTTTCCATGACTACCAGTTGTCTTCAACTTATGGAGTTGTCAAATAGCTCAAAGACAATGAAAAGTGCTGACCAGTATAAAATCGAAGAACTCAAAAGTGTGCACTGGATAACACCCAGTATTCCATACAATAACCATAATATCTTCTTCTCTTTGAAATTTCTAAGATTTGCACAATTTTTCCTCTCAGTATATGTTTTCACTAACCAAATATATGTTACACATGCTACTTAAACATTTGTGTGGTTTTTGAAAAACCTCAGTGAGTCTTCGTTTCCAAATTTCAACAAAAGGAAGTTGTGATATTCATTTGCATGATATGGTAAAGACAAAATGCAATAATGTTTGGGAAATACCATGGATCTGCAGTAAACACCCTACACCTAGTAGTTCAGGAAAAATCTTGTGTCTCAATGGGATACTATGCATTGTCTAGAGCACACCCTTCTACATCATCTGATTCTGGTTCTGTGGGCTTTGAAACTTCCATTGCCTTTGAGGACTTTTACAACCTATACATTGTACCTTAACTAATAGCAGTGCAAGTAATTTTTGTCTATACACATGCAAATAAATTCTGTCTGGTGGAGGGATGACCTCCCCTTCCCCCCCAAAAATGCCAGTTTTGCAGTCATCTGCAAATTCATTTCAGTATTTCTAATCTATGAAAGTCTCTGCTTTTATAAACCAGTTTTAACATCTGTCAAAAGCTGGCTCCTCAAATATCCCCAACACAACCTCTGGATAAGACAAAGCTGAGTTCCTCACTTACTGCAGTAAGGGAAAACACCACCTCACAAAGCTTTAGCAGTGTCTTGGAGGAGAGAAGGTAAAGTCAGAATTTACTGAGAACTGGAAGTTTGATTTACAGCAGGTCTTCCAAATCAAGGGCTTGATTAGGATTGGGTAAGGATCACAGTCCACCACCCATCTGTCTGTCATTTTTGGCAGCTTGTATGTTGCCATAATGCTGGAAGCTATGCCACCAGTATTTCAAATACCAGCAGGATCACCCAGAGTGAACATATTTCAGCAGAGCTTCCTGACTAAGACAGAATAGGAAAAAGGCCTAGCAATCTACTTCTGAAAATTAGCCAATGAAAACCCTATAAAAAAAAAAGTAGATCACAACAAAATATTGTCTGAGATAGTGCCAAAAGATGAGCCTATAAGTTGGAAGGCACTCAAAATACATAGTGGCCACAACAATAGACTCAAGCATACCAGTGACTGTGACAATGGTGCAGGACCAGGTGATGTTTCATTCTTGTGCATAAGGTTGCCATAAATCAAAGCAGACTTGATGGCCATTGACAACAACAAGGATCACGGTACAATAATCCAGGATTTGTAGAAACAGCAAGATGAGGATTTCAAGGTGAAGGATTCAAAGAATATTCAGGAAGTTCCTATAATGAACCAATGAACAATCAAATCATCTGCTGGGCAGAAGACTCCTGGAAGAAAAAAGTTACACTAATGAAGACAGAGGAACAGTAAAATCCTGCTAATGAAGACAGGAGTATCATAAAATCATGTTAAAGAAGAGTGTAATTTGTGGTTTTGGTTCTCACTGTCCATGCTGAGTGCGAGGGTGGACAATTTCCATTCTCAGCTCCCCTGGTGGTCATCCTCAGCCTGAGCTGAAGGACAGACCTTAATATCTGTGTAATCAATCTAGATCTTCACCTCTGTTTGAGGAATGATAGCCTCACATCAAGTTTCCATCAATGCAGCTAAAGCAAAGTCCAAATTCAAGAACGAAGTAGGAAGACTCACACTTCCTGATTTTAAAACATTCTATACAGCTACAGTAGTCAAAACAGCCTGTTACTGGTACAACAATAGACACACAAACCAATGGAATAGAATTGTGAGTCCAGAAAAAAAAAAACCCACACATTTATGGTTAGCTGATTTTTGACAAGGGTACTAAGTCCATTCGATGGGGAAAAAAGAGTCTCTTCAATAAATGGTGTTGGGAAAATTGGATTTCCACATGCAGAAAAACGAAACAAGACCCATGGCTCACACCATGCACAAAAAGTAATTCAAAATGGATTAAGGACCTAAATGTGAAAATTAAACCATAAAATTCTCAGAAGAAAATGCAGGGACAACGCTGTCAGGCCCAGCTTTTAACAATGGGTTATCTAATAACAAAAGCACAAACAGCAAATGACAAAATAAATAAGTGGGACCTTCATAAAAATTAAAAACTTTTGTTCATCAAAAGACTACAAAAAAAGCAAAAAGACAAGCTACTGACTGGGAGAATATCTTCAGAAACCATATATCTGATAAAAATCTAATAACAAAATTATATATAAAATATTAACAACTTAACAACAAAATGGGCAAATGGCTTGAATAGAGATTTTACCAAAGAGGACATTGGAATGGCCACCAAACGCATGAAAAGATGTTCAGTGTCATCAGCCATTAAAGAGACGCAAACCAAAACCACAAGGAAATACCATTTTACTTCCACTGGGATAGCTGTCTTAGTTATCTAGTGTTGCTATAACAGACATACCACAGGTGGATGGCTTCAACAAACCGAAGTTTATTCTTTCACAGTTAATGAGGCTAGAAATCTAAATTCAGGGCGCCAGCTCCAGGGGAAGTCTTTCTCTCTCTGTTGGCTCTGGATGAAGGTCCTTGTCATCAATCTTTCTCTAGTCTAGGAGCTTCTCAGCACAGGGACCTTGGTCCAAGTGATGTGTACTCCTGGCACTACTTTCTTGGTGGTATGAGGTCCCCCTGTCTCTCTGCTTGCTTCTTTCTTTCGTATCTCAAAAGAGATTGATATAAAACATAACCTAATCTTATAGATTGAGTCCTGCCTCATTAACATAACCGCTTTTAATTCTGCTTCGTTAACATTATAGAGGTAGAATTTACCACACATAGGAAAGTCACATCAGAAAACAAAATGGTGGAAAGCCACACAATACTGGGAATCATGGCCTAGCCAAGTTGACACACATTTTTTTTTAGTATATTTCTTTTTTTTTAATTTGTGTTGTGCTTTAAGTGAAAGTTAAAAATATGGTACCCTTCATGAATTTAAGTGTCATCCTTGTGCAGGGGCCATGATGATCTTCTCTGTATGGTTCCAATTTTAGTATATGTGCTGCCGAAGCGAGCACTTGACACATATTTTGGGGCAACACAATTCAATCCATAACAATGGCTAAGATAAAAAAAAAAAAAAAAAACAGAAAATACAAACTTTGACAAAGATATGGAGAAATTGGAACACTTATTCATTGCTGGTGTGAAAAACAGTGTGGCAGTTCCTCAAAAAACTAAAAATAGAATTACCATAGGACCCAGTAATTCCACTCCTAGGTATATACCCAAAAGACTTGAAAGCAGAGACTCAAAAAGAGACTTATACACCAATGTTTATTACAGCACTATTCACAATAGCCAAAAGGTGGAAACAACATAAATGCTCATGAAGATAAGTAGATAAAAAAAATGTGGTACATACATACCATGTAATACTACTCAGACAGTAGGAGAAAGGAAGTCTTAATATATGGATGGAGCTTGAAGACATTATGCTGAGTGAAATAAGCCAATCACAAAAGGACAAATATTGTATGACCTCTCTTATATAAAAAGACAAGAAAAGGCAAATGTACAGAGACCAAAGTTTATATTAATGGTTACAAGGATTCTGAGGGAAGGGGAAATGGGAAGTTAAAGGTGATGGAAAAATCACACTGATTAAGGGTAGGGTTGCACAGCCAATTATTGCAATTGTTAATAATAAGTCGTAGACTTCTAAAAAGCTTTATTGGCAAAAGTTGTGGGTTGGATATTTTTATAACAATGACAAAAAAAGAGTAACTTCTGAGGCTGCTTACGTACAACTAAACACCTTATGGGATTAGATTCCTTGGTTTGGAGGATTAGGGTTAGGGTTTCATGAGACATCCCAGTTAATTGGCCTAATAACATGTTTAGTGCATCTGTTATATCTCCTAGTTTGTTTCATAGTGCCTAGGGCCTTAAAACCTTGCAAGTAGCCGTTCAAGGCACAACAGTTGGTTTCTACTCACCTGGAGCAACAGAGGAAGGAGAGTCAGGAACAGGAAGAGGACATGGACTGTGTGGCTTATTGTCTCCATGAACAGCTGCTCCTTTGCAATGTGACCATAAGAACTGGATGGTGCCCCACTACCAATACTGAATATTTTGATCAAAGATTCCATGGAAGAACCCTGATCAAAAAGGGGAAAATAGAGAATATAATTTAAAATTCTCATGAACTCCAGACTTTGAGGATCCATGGAGGGTAGATGAAACTATTGTCCTGAGATAATCTTTAAATCTTAAACCAGATATAACCCCTGAAATCATCTTAAAACTGAGTAATAGTTTAGCTTAATTAGTTAAAAAAAAAAAAAAAGGCCTGTCTTGAGCATTATGCTCTTTTAAGAACTATGTATATGAGATCAAATTGACAACAGAAATACAAAAGATTAGGTAAGGAGCCTTAGGGTGCAGTGAGTTTATGTTAATGAGGAAGGAACAACTCAGAAAAGGAGGGTGAGAATGGTTGCACAACTCGAAGAACGTAATCAATGTCACTAAATTGTACATGTTGAATTGGTATATGTTTTGCTATGCGTATATTCTCAACAACGACAACAAAATAAATAAAATTTAGGAAAAAAAAGTTTTCATCAATGGTTCTGTCCTAGTTTCCAGCAGTAGTTGTTTCGGATTCTGTATGTGTCAGATTTTCTAGTTCTTTCAGCTGAATGACTATTTGTTGGATCATTTGATGTGTTAGCAGTTGCTCAACAGCATTTATGACTTTGGAGATTAAACATCTGAACTGCAACACAGACAAATACTAAAAGAAGTATTTTGATCAGAGTTGGTGGTCTACTTCTCAGCCAGGAGCCAAGAGTACCCAGATTAAACCAAGAGAAGAGATCCCCTCCCCAACCTGAAGAGTTCACAGAACTAGGTATGTAGTCACTAGCCAAATTACCTAATTTTCTGATTTCTTACATTTCCTGCCCATTTCTTTTTGGTAATATTAACGATCTAAGAGATGCCTACAGTGGTGTGTTACGTTCTTTCCCTAAAACAGCACACGATTGTCCTCAAGAGACCAACATTCTATCTAAATCAGCTCTGTTCTGAACCACCTGTCCAATTTCATGATCCTCTTAAGTGAGAAGTTCTGTAGCCTTAGCGGTATTGTCTAAATCATCTGTATACTTTCAACCGTAGCATGTAGCATTCACCCAACTTTTAGGAGCTCTTGTAAAGTATGAAATGAAGAGGTCTAAGGAGAGAAGAAAGAAATCCAGAATTCCGCTGGAGTAGTTACACATCTACTGACCTCTTTTTCCTAGGGGACAATTGATAGGCCAAAAGGGACCCTGAGTATGTCAGAGAAGTCATTATCCCGTTTTCAGGTAGTAGTTTCGTAGAATTTTGTGCCAAGAACAAATACCAGTCATTGGGGGCTACCCAGTGATCTGTTTTTGGCCAAAATATTCAGTTGAAATTGCTAAATAATAATGTACTGTTTTGGTGCTACAGCCAAGAATAGTTTGGCTCCAGGCAGTGAATTTTGTGGTATCAAGATCATTGCTGTTGCTGTTGTTGTTCTTAGGTGCCATCCAGTCAGCTTCCAACTCCTAGCAACCCTATGTACAACAGAACAAAATACTGCCAGGTCCTACGCCAACCTCAGAATTGTTGCTACGCTTGAGCCATTTGCGTAGCCACTGTGTCAATCCATATTATTGAGAGTCGTCTTCTTTTTCGCTGACCCCCTAATTTACAAGCATGATGTCCTTCTCCAGGGACTACCCCCACCTGATAACATGTCCAAAGTATGTGAGACGAAATCTTGCCATCCCTGCTTCTAAGGAGCATTTTGGCTGTACTTCCTCCAAGGCAGATTTGTTCATTCTTCATATGCAGTTCATGGTACATTCAATATTCTTCACCAATATCATAATTCAAAGGTGTCAATTCTTCTCCAGTCTTTCTTACTCAGTGTACAGCTTTCTCATGCATATGAGGTGACTGAAAATATCATGGCTTGGGTCAGGCTTATCTTAATCTTTAAAATGACATTTTTGCTTTGAAACACTTTAATAAGGTCTTTTGCCATAGATTTGCCCAATGCAATATGTCATTTGAGTTCTTGAGTGCTGCTTCCATGGGTGTTGATATGGATCCAACAAAACAAAATTCCTGGCAACTTCAATATTTTCTCCATTTATAATGATGGTGCTTATTGGTCCAATTGTGAGGATTTTTGTTTCTTTGTGTTGCGGTGTAATCCATACTGAAGGCTGTAGTCTGATCTTCATCAGTAAGTGCTTCAAGTCCTCTTCACTTTCAGCAAGCAAGGTTGTGTCATCTGCATAATGCAGGTTGTTAATAAGTCTTCCTCCAATCCTGATGCCCTGTCCTTTTTCACATAGTCCAGCTTCTTGGATTATCTGCTCAGCATACAGATTGAATAAGTATGGTGAAAGGATACAACCTTGATGCACACCTTTCCTGATTTTAAACCATGCAGTATCCCCTTATTCTCTCTGAATGACCAGCTCTTGGACTATATAAAGGTTCCTCATGAGCACAATTAAGTGTCCTGGAATTTCCATTCTTCATAATGTTATCCATAATATGTTATGATCTACATAGTCAAATGCCTTTGCATAGTCAATAAAACACAGGTAAACATCTTTCTGGTATTCTCTGCTTTTCGTCTGACATCAGCGATGATATCCCTCGTTCCACGTTCTCTTCTGAATTTGGCTTGAATTTCTGGAAGTTCCCTGTCTATGTAATGCTGCAACGGCTTTTGAATAATCTTCAGCAAAAGTTTACTTGTGTGTGATATTAATAATACTTTTCAATAATTTCAGCATTCTGCTGGATCACCTTTCTTCGAAAGGGGCACAAACGTAGATCTCTTCCGGTCAGTTGGCCAGGTGGCTGTCTTCCAAATTTCTTAGCATAGATGAGTGAACACTTTCAGCACTCCAGCACAACAACCATTTCTTGAAACGTCTCAGTTGGTATTCTGTCAGTTCCTGGAGCCTTGTTTTTCGCCAGTGCTTTCAGTGCAGCTTGAACTTCTTTCTTCAGTTCCATTGGTCCTTGATCCTATGCTACCTCCTGAAATGGCTGAACACCAACCAATTGTTTTTGATATAGTGATTCTGTGTATTCCTTCCATCTTCTTTGATGCTTCCTGTGTCGTTTAATATTTTTCCTGTAGAATACTTCAATTTTGCATTTTGAGGCTTCGATCTTTTCTTCAGTTCTGTCAGCTTGATAAATGCTGAGTGTGTCCTTCCCTTTTGGTTTTCCAACTCTAGGTCTTTGCACATTTCATTACAATACTTTGTCTTCTCAAGACCCCCTCTGAAATCTTTCCAGCTCTTTTATGTAATTGTCTTAGTCATCTAGTGCTGCTATAACAGAAATACCACAAGTTTAACAAAGAGAAATTTATTCTCTCAGTCTCGTAGGTTACAAGTCTAAATTCAGGGCGTCAGCTCCAGAGGAAGCCTTTCTCTCTCTGTCAGCTCTGAAGGAAGGTCCTTGTCCTCAATCTTCTCCTGGTCAAGGAGCTTCTCAGGCGCAGGGACCCTGTGTCCAAAGGACGCACTCTGCTCCTGGTACTGCTTTCTTGGTGGTATGAGGTCCTCAACTCTCTCCATGCTTCCCTTTCCTTTTATCTCTTGAGAGATGAAAGGTGATGCAGGCCACACCCCAGGGAAGAGTAAGGGTGATGTTACGATCCCACCCTAATCCTCTCAACATAAAATTACAACCACAAAATGGAGTACAGCCACACAATACTGGGAATCATGGCCTAACCAAGTTGATATACACACTTTTGGGGGGACATAATTCAATCAATGACAGTCATCATTTCTTCCCTTAGCTTCAGCTACTCCAACAGCAAGTTTCAGAGTCTTTTCTGACATTCATTTTGGTCTTTTCTTTCTTTACTGTCTTTCCAATGACCTCTTGCTTTCTTCATGTATGATGTTCTTGATGCCATTCCACAACTGGCCTGGTCTTAGGTCATTAGTGTTCAATGAGTCAAATCTATTCTTGAGATGGTCTCTAAAACCAGGTAGAATAAAATCAAGATCATTAGGTAGGCTTAAAAAACAAAAACTAATATTTTTTGCCTGTAAGATCTGTGAAAGCAGTTAGTCTCCAAATATGCCTCACCTGTCCCCAGCCCCCTTCCAAGTTCTATTTTGGTGAAAGTCTGGCTACAAAGACTAGCTCCCACAAAAGGTTCTCAGGTACTTGCCTACAGGTAGTATTTCACTGTAGGCACTGTAGGCAAGTACCTCCTTTCATAAGTACAAGGTGATGGGGGTTTTAGATTTCTGGTTGCCTGGCCTGTTGTAGTGTTTGCCCTCTAAAAAAATCACCCAATAGTTGAGTCCAGTACCCATAAAAAGGAACTGGATCCAAAGGGAGCTGGGTGGCTCTCAAAGGAAAATGTGTACAAATCTAGTCAGTTTGGTTGTATAGTCAGTTGGTGAGTAAATTTTAACTAGGTATTGAACTCATACCAAGGAGTGACTAAGGATGCAAAAAGCGATATTAGAAATAGAAAATTTGTAAGTAAGGTAGTCAAAGAAAGAAGCCTAAATCAACAAGAAGATAGAAGACAGGTGAAATAGAGAACAAAAATGCAGATTAAAGAGTGACAATCTGTGGTCTTTCTTCTTCTGTGGATCTTTGGGGGAAGTGATCCATATCTAAAGACTTTCTGCTTCAAGCAGGCTCCTAAGAACCCTCAACTTGAGGTCTCCAATAAAGATGGTCTTTCAGTGATTCAAGGGTAGTTTATGTCTCTTTAGTCCAGGGACACACATTCAAGGACCAACCCCTTAAGAGTCTGACTACTCTTCTAGTTGTTATTAGTACCTGATAGTTAACAGTACTTGATAAGAGCCCTTTTAATCTGGGTTCTGAGACAGTCCTTTGTTGATGACAAAAACTCTGACTGAGGCTTAAGGGAGGCCTCAGAGTGAAACTGTATCTGTAGATGACAGACTTAAAATGGTTGTGGTTGAGTTACTGATAATTTCTAAAAATGAAAGAGCTCATGAAATTTTATTAAAATAATTCAACTGGCAAGGAAATTTGGTTATTTCCATAGCAGGCAAAACAAACACAAAAGGCAATCTAATGTGTTTATGGACAAAAACACAAAATGTCTATAATTATCAGGCATGTTTGCATAGACAATGAGCATTACATCTGCTTTGTAAGTGCCTGACCCAAGCTATGGTACTTTCCATTACCTCATATGCATGTGAAAGCTGGACAATGAAAAAGGAAGGCCAAAGAAGAATTGACACATTCGAATAATGGTGTTGGTGAAGAATATCGACTATATCGTGGACTATCAGAACGATCAAATCCTTGGAGGAAGTACAGCCAGAATGCTCCTTAGAAGCAGGGATGGCAAGACTTCATCTCATGTACTTTGGACATCTCATCAAGAGGGACCAATCACTGAAGAAAGACATCATGCTTAGGAAAATAGAGGGTCAGTGAAAAAGAGAGAGACTCTCAGTGAAATGGATTGACACAGTGGCTGAAATAATGGGCTCAAACTTAGCAACGATTGTGAGGATGTTTTGCATTAGGGCACTATGAGTCAGAACCAACTCGATGGCACATAAGCACAACAGCAAACATAATTTTTACAGAGGAAAATGTCTTGAGAGATAACATAATTATCCAGATACATGATGTACATAACACTCTAAGAACATACCAAGATAAAATAAGAATATACCAATATACCAAGAATGTCAAATAAAGAGATTCAGTGAGTTGGGAGCGGGTCCTAAAAATCTGTATTTTAATAAAATTCCATACGTAACTTTGAAGTACATTCCAAATTGAAAAACACTGACCTGGATGATGCTAGATTCAAACTAAAGAAGATTGTCACCAAGTAAAAATGTTAAATGATAACTGAAATGATGACTGGTAACTGTAATGTTGTTACCTGACATGATGCGAAGCACCACTAGAACTCCGATAGCTAGAAACACTTCATGGACCACAAGGACGCTGACAAATCTCTAAGAACTCCCTACACAGAATACAATTTCTGAAATATTTAAACATTTACCTTGACAAATTTATCCTAGAGAAGGTTGAACATATCTTTCCAATTTGGCAACTCTTCCCATGAAACACTTCAATAGTGATATCAAACAATACTACTTCTTCCTGGCACCTCTTTGTAAGGCAATATAACAAGTTTTTGTGATTTTCCAGGGACTGTTTCTTTCCCTTAGCAAAAACACATTGCTTTATATACAAACTTCTATCTCTCTGTCAAGAGACTTTGGGATTCTGGAAAATCCCCAAAAAGAGTTTGAGGTACAAACGATATCCCGAAAGTTATTTTACTTCATTTTATATGTAGAATTCAATCTTAGGAAGAAAAAAGTGATCTAAAGTTGTCAAGAGATTTGAATATTTAAGATAGGTTGTGGGTGCCTGAGAAATAATATTTGGTTACTCATTTGAAAAGTGACAATAAAACATTTAAAAATTAATACAGAAAGTAACATAATTAACAAGAACCTAAGTGAAGAAGCTTTGTTTTCTTAAATAACCGAGAACATAATAAAGCCAAAACTATACACAGAAAATTATTCTGGCAAGACATACAACTTTCTGTATCTAGGCAGATTACACATTACAAAAAAACCTTATATTGTTTATTTACAATAAACAGTAAACCAAGGAAACAAGACCATCAAAATTGAGCAACCTTTGCTAAAATTTTAACATATTTCATAGATTTTTAGACTAATTTTATAACATCTTTATTGAGATACGATTCATATCATACAATTCACTCATTTCAAATGTATAATTCAATGAGGTTTAGTATATTTGGAGTTGTACAAACATCACCACTACAAATTTTAGAATATTTTCATCATTCCCCCCAAAAAACTTCCTATACCCATTAGCAGTCACTTCCCTTCTCCCTTCCCTAAGTTCTCCCCTAGCCCTAGGCAACCAGTAATCTAATAATGTATGTCCCTATAGATTTTCCCATTCTGGATATTTCATATAAATGAAATCATACAATACGCAGTATTTCGTGATTGGTTTCTTTCAGTAGGCATAATGTTTTTAAGATTCATCCATGTTATACCATGTATTGGTGCTTCGTTCCTTTTTATGGTTGAATAATATCCCATTGTATGAATATACTACATTTTATTATCCATTCATTAGTTGACAGACATTTGGGTTGCTTCCACTTTGGGCTGTTACGAATAACGCTGCTATGAAAATTCATGTATGTTTTTGTGTGTGCATACGTTTTCAACTCTCTTGAGTCTTTAACCTAGACATGCAATTGCTGAATCAAATGGGAACTTGGTGTTTAACCTCTTAAGAAACTGCTGAACTGTTTTCCAAAGCAATGTACCATTTTAGATTTCCACCAGCAGTATATGAGGGTTCCACCTTCTCTATATCCTCAGCAACACTTAAAATTATCTGTCTTCTTTATTATCTGTCATCCTAGTGTTTGCCAGTCCTGGGGGTGCAGTGATTATGAGCTTGAGCGCTAACCAAAAGGTTGACAGTTTGAATCTACCAGCTGCTCCTTGGAAGTCCTGTGGGATAGTTACACTCTGCCCTATAGGGTTGCTAGGAGTCAGAATCGACTCTAGGACAGTGGGTTTGCTTTTTTTAGTGGTTGCAAAGTGATATCTCATTGTGGTTTTGATTTGCATTGCCCTGATGGCTACTGATGTTAAGTATCTTTTCATGTGCTCATTGGCCACTTTCAAATATTCTCTGGTTCATTTTTTGCACATTCTATAATCCATGTGTTGCCGTGATGCTGAAAGCTATGCTGCGGGTGTTCAGATACCAGCAGGGTCACCCATGGCGGACACGTTTCAACTGAGCTTCCAGACTAAGACAGACTAGGAAGAAGGACCCAGCAGTCTACTTCTGAAAAGAATTAGCTGGTGAAAATCTTATGAATAGCAGTGGAACACTGTCTCATCCAGTGCTGGAAGATGACCCCCTCAGGTTGGAAGGCACTCAAAAGACAACTAGGGAAGAGCTGCCTCCTCAAAATAGAGTCAATTTTAATGACATGGATGGAATCAAGCTTTCGGGACCTTCGTTTGCTGGCACAACTCAAAATGAGAAGAAACAGCTGCAAATATTCATTAGTAAGCAGAACATGAAATGTACAAAGTATGAATCCAGGAAAATTCGAAACTGTCAAAAATGAAATGGAACACATAAACATCGATGCCCTAGGCATTAGTGAGCTGAAATGGACTGGGATTGGCCATTTTAAATCAGACAATCATATGGTCTACTATTCTGGGAATGACAAATTGAAGAGGAATGGCATTGCTTTCATCCTCAAAAAAAACATTTCAAGGTCTATCCTGAAGTACAATGCTGTCAGTGATAGGATAATATCCATATGCCTACAAGGAAGACCAGTTAATACGACTATCATTCAAATTTATGCACCAACCACTAAAGCCAAAGATGAAAAAATTGAAGACTTTTACCAACATCTGCAGTCTGAAATTGATCAAACATGCGATCAGGATGCATTGATAACTACTGGTGATTGGAATGTGAAAGCTGGAAACAGAAGGATCAGTAGTTGGAAAGTATGGCCTTGGTGACAGAAACAATTTGGAAATTCAATGACAGAATTTTGCAAGACCGATGACTTCATTGCAAATACCTTTTTGCAATAACGTAAATGGCAACTATACACGTGGACCTCGCCAGATGGAATACACAGGAAAAAAATCAACTACATCTGTGGAAAGAGATAATGGAAAAGCTCAGTATTATCAGTCAGAAAAAGACCAGGAGCTGACTGTGGAACAGACCATCAATTGCACATATGCAAGTTCAAGTTGAAACTGAAGGAAATTAGAATAAGTCCACAAGAGCCAAAGTATGGCCTTGAGTATGTCCCACCTGAATTTAGAGACACCTCAGAATAGATTTAACATGTTGAACACTAATGACCAATGACCAGACAGGTTGTGGAATGACATCAAGGACATCATACATGAAGAAAGCAAGGGATGATTGAAAAGACAAGAAAGAAAGAAAAGACAAAAATGGATGTCAGAAGAGGCTCTGAAACTTACTCTTGAACATCGAGTAGTTAAAGCAAAAGGAAGAAATGATGAAGTAAAAGAGCTGAACAGAAGATTTCAAAGAGAGGCTCCAGAAGACGAAGTGAAGTATTATAATGACTTGTGCAAACACCTGAAGATAGAAAACCAAAAGGGAAGAACAGACTCAACATTTCTCAAGGTGAAAGAACTGAAGGAAAAATTCAAGCCTGAGTTGCAATAGCAAAGGATTCTACGGGGAAAATACAAAAGGACGCAGAAAGCATCAAAAGAAGATGGAAGGAATACACAGTCACTATACCAAAAAGAATTGGTTGACATTTAACCAGTTCAGCAGGTAGCATATGATCAGGAACTGATGGTACTGAAGAAAGTAGTCCAATCTTCACTGAAGGGAATGTTGAAAAATAAGGCTCCAGAATTGATGGAATGCCAATTGAGATGTTTCAACAAACAGATACAGCGCTGGAAGTGCTCACTTGTCTATGCCAAGAAATTTGGAAGACAGCTACCTGGCCAACTGACCGGAAGAGATCCATATTTAAGCCTATTCCCAAGAAAGGTGATCCAATCAAATGCAGAAATTATTGAACAGTATCATTAATATCACATGCAAGTAAAATTTTGCTGATGATCATTCAAAAGTGGCTGCAGCAGTACATTGACAGAAAGCTGCCAGAAATTCAGGCAGGATTCAGAAGAGGACATGGAACGAGGGATATTATCGCTGATGTTAGATGGATCCTGGCTGAAAGCAGAGAATACCAGAAAGATGTTTACCCATGTTTTATTGACTATGCAAAGGCATCTGACTGTGTGGATCATAACAAATTGTGGATAACATTGCGAAGAATGGCAATTCCAGGATACTTAATTGTACTTATGAGGAACCTGTACATAGATCAAGAGGCAGTCATTCTCATTCTAACAGAACAAGGGGATACTGCGTGGTTTAAAATCAGGAAAGGTGTGGGTCAGAGTTGTATCCTTTCACCATACCTAATCAATCTGTATGCTGAACAAATAATCCGAGAAGCTGGATGATATGAAGAAGAATGGGACATCGGGATTGGAGGAAGACTCATTAACAACCTTTGATATGCAGATGACACAACCTCGTTTCCTGAAAGCGGGGAGGACTTGAAGCACTTATTGATGAAGATGCAGACCACAGCTTTCAGTATGGATTACACCTCAACATAAAGAAAACAAAAATCCTCATAACTGGACCAATAAGCAACATCATGGCAAATGAAGGAACGACTGAAGTTGTCAAGGATTTCATTTTACTTGGATCCACAATCAACACCCATGAAAGCAGCAGTCAAGAAATCAAAAGACACATTGCATTGGGCAAATTTGCTGCAAAGGACATCTCTAAAGGGTTGAAAGGCAAAGATGTCACCTTGAAGACTGAGGTGTGCCTGACCCAAGCCATGGTGTTTTCAATCATCTCATATGCATGTGAAATCTGGACGATGAATAAAGAAGACTGAAGAAGAATTGACGCCTCTGAATTGTGGTATCGGCAAAGTATATTGAATATACCATGGACTGTGTCTTAGTCATCTAGTGCTGTTATAACAGAAATACCACATGTGGATAGTTTTAACAAAGAGAAGTTTATTTTCTCACAGTAAAGTAGGCTAAACGTCCAAATACAGGGTGTCAGCTCCATGGGAAAGCTTTCTCTCTCTGTCAGCTCTGGGGGAAGGTCTTTCTCATCAATCTTCCCCTGGACTAGAAGCTTCTCTGCCCAGGAACCCCAAGTCTAAAAGACGTGCTCTGCTTCTTGTGCTTCTTTGTTGGTGGTATGAAGTCCCCAACTCTCTGCTTGCTTCCCTTTCATCTCTTGAGAGATAAAAGGTGGTATAGGCCACACCCCAAGGAAACTCCGTTTACCTTGGATCAAGGAGGTGACCTGAGTAAGGGTGGTGTTAAAATCCCACCCTAATCCTCTTAATGTAAAATTACAATAACAAAATGGAGGACAACCACACAATACTGGGAATCATGGCCTAACCAAGTTGATACACACATTTTTGGGGGGACATAATTCAATCTATGACAGATTGCCAAAAGAAAGAACAAATCTGTCTTGGAAGAAGTACAACCAGAATGCTCCCTGGAAGCAAGGATGGCAAGAGTATGTCTCATATACCTTGGACACGTTGTCAGGAGGGTCCAGTCCCTGGAGAAGGATGCTTGATAAAGTGAAGGGTGAGCAAAAAAGAGGAAGACTCTCAATGACATGGATTGACACAGTGGCTGCAACAAAGGGCTCAAGCATGACAAGGATTGTGAAGATGACACAGGACCCAGCAGTGTTTCATTCTGTTCTGCATAAGGTTGCTATGAGTTGGAACCCACTCAACGGCACCTAAGAACAACAAGGATTAGAACTTCTAAGTATATTTTGTGGGTGGGACACAATTCAGTCCATAATACCATCCAATGAATATTCATTAATTATATCCAATTTAATATCAGTCTTAAAGATCTTGGAAATTAATCTTCTAGTTGACATACAGGCAGGCTAGAACAAGCAACCCCGCAGCATCTGGCTACGTCCAAACTGTTTCCTGGAACAATCGGGAAAAAAAGCTCCATAAAAGGCTGTCAGAGTTTCAGATTACCTAAGATACAGTTCCCTAAAATTGTTTTTCAGAAGCAGCCAGATGGAACCAGTTCTAGAGACATGCGCAGAACATCCACCTGCAACGGTTATATGACCTTCCACCAGAGGCAGTAAGGAGATGCCGCACAGTTGGGAATCGAACTCGGGGGAACAAGCGGCTGCGCAGGCACGACACCCCATGATAAGTGCTGCGAACCTTCCCAGAAGCCTTTTTCACGGGCTCCATTTTACCGGCAGTGTGCCCGTGCAGATAAGAAACTAACGAGTCATGTAGGACCGCTTATACCAAAAAAGAAATTACCTGAAATCCTAGCTGCTGATTCGTTATTATCCTACTTCCGTATCTTGGCGAACAATAAAAGCTGGAGGCAAAGACTTGTGCGAGGGAGTAGCCTGCGAGAGTGCTATACGCTAGGCTGCTGCCCCACTGCGCAGTGGTTTCATTTTCTAATAAAGGCTTTGCTTTAAAAAGTCAGCCAAGTCTCCACAAATAATTCTTCTCTCATGGGCAAGAGAAAGACTCACTTTTTGAGGTCCATGGGTCCCAGACTGTAACAGTACTATAAAACATAATTACTGTTGAAATACAATTTTCAGAATGCATCAATTTGGTTTAACACAAATCCACATTTTTCACCTTAGACATTTAAGTAATGCTACTTTATTTCATTAGTGAAACTGTATAAATTTAAGAACATATCTAAGTAGAATAAAGATGTAAGCATGTATTATACTTAACCAAAAAACCCGTGGCCGTCGAGTTCATTTTGACTCATAGTGACCCTATAGGACAGAGTAGAACTGCCCATAGGGTTTCCAAGGCACAGCCGGTGGATTCAAACTGCCAAGCTCTTAACCACTGTGCCACCAGAGCGCCATTTTATATTTAACCCTGATAAATTAGAGAATAGCAGTTTTTTTTTTTTATTGAACCAAAAATAATAAACTATCCTCAATTGCAAAATTTTACCTAAAGTATGTGAATGTGGATTCAAAACATTTAAGTTTCTATAGATACTTTTTTTTAACATATCAAAAGTCTTAGTTCAATTTCTTTAATGTCTGCATTTTGTTGTAATATTCACTTTATATAAGCACTTCTTTATGTCTATAAGCCAATGAGAAGAGTTCCTTTAACATTTAGAGAAACTTCTTGAGGGTTCCCTCTGAGTACCTCATCGATCATTTTATTTTTTACGTATTTTCTGTTTTCTTAGACAGGACACAGCGATTCTTTTTTCGGTGTTCTTTCTGTTTACAGTATCTACAGCTATGTGATCAAGAAACTTCCTCCTTGGGGGGTTTAGTGCTCGAAGTCACAGGATCTAAGTTGTTTTATCGATAAGGCCATAAATTTATTCTGTTTTCTACTTTGTTTTCATTCTAAGGTGTTTTCAAAATGTTCAGCAAGGTGCTGGAATTCTGGCAAAGGGATTTTCTTCCATCCTAATCCATGTTTATGTGTTAAATTTCTGGCTTAGCAACATTTACAAAAAGTGAGGAGAGAGCTGGGGCCACATCTGCTTCCAGATTTACTCCCGAATACTGTCTGTATTCATTTCCTAGGGCTGCCATAAGAAATTACCACAATCTATGTGACTTAAAACAACAGGAATTTATGGTCTCACAGTTCTGGAAGCTGGAAGTCTGAATTCAGGTTGTCAGCTTTCTCTGAAAGCTCTAGGGGAAGATCCTTTCTTGTCTCTTCCAGCCTCTGGTAGCTCCAGGCATTCCTTGGCTTGTAGCAGCATCTTTCTAATCTCTGCCTCCATCTTCACGTGGCCATCTGCCCTCTGTGATGTCTGTGTCTCTTCTCTTTTTAAACGGACACCATCAAGTCAGATTAGGATCCACCCTATTCCAGCATACTTCATGTTAACTAATTACATCTGCAAAGACTTTATTTCCAAATAAGGTCACATTCAGAGGAACTATCTTTTGGGGGGACACAAATCAAGCCATGATACTCTCTGAAGTATAAAGAGCCTATCCCTGAAGTCTCCAATGACCTTATCTTTCCTTTGCTTGCAGGACCGAATTAGAGTCTATTTTCACAGGGAGACTTGGGGGATGTCTCAAAAGACTTTTCCAGCCTTTACAGCTTTTCTAAACCCCTCTGACTTCCTGTGAAATTTGCGGTCCTTTAAATCATCCTGAGGACTTTCCATTCTGCTTTGCTCATTCAATCCTTAGCATCAGAGGTTCCCACCAACACACGAACTAATTGGTGTAGATCAGGAGCCCTGCATTACACATTCATAAAATTATTCTAAATTCCCCTGAAAATTTCTCCTTATCCTGTCTGGGCTTTGGAAAGTCTTTGAGAATGGTTTTCAACTAGAGTGAGACTAGGCTCAGAGAATATACACTTGCAATTTGTACATTTCTTTACATGTAAATTTTCTTCAAGAGAAAAATAAAACATATGCCGTTATTAAAAAAAAATGAGACTAGGACTTAAAATCAACAGAAAGGGGTTCTTGTCTGTTCTGAGGAAAGCTTAACTTTAAGAAACAATCGAGCTTAAAGAGATTCTAGTCGTCAAGCAGGGAAGAGGAGCAAATCAGAGGCAGAGACAGAGGCAGAAGGGAATGGAAGAGTATAAGATGCAGGAAGAAGAGTGGGATAAAGGCTATCCTAGATTCAAATTACTTTGGACATATTGTCAGGAGGAATCAGTCCCTGGAGAAGGACATCATGCTTGGTAAAGTAGATGGTCAGTGGAAAAGAGGAAGAACCTCAATGAGATGGAGTGACACAGTGGCTGCAACAATGGGCTCAAGCCTAACAATGATTGTGAGCATGGCACAGGATCGGGCAGTGTTTTGTTCTGTGGTACATACGGTCGCTATGAGTTGGAACCATCTCGATGGCACCTAACAACAAAAAACAACAGATTCAAATTACTAATGAAGACAGAAGAATAGTCCAAAGTCATGTTAATGTAGACAGAAAGCTGTGACTTTGGTTCTCGTGACGTTTCCAGTTCTCTCATTAAATTAATGAGTTCAATAAAGTCTTTGAAATGTGTCTATTTTATACCTGCATGCAAGTCATAAATTTACCTTTTTTGAAAATTATCTTTAACAGTAAATACTAACTGTACTTGGAATTCTCAATGTTATTTTCTACGAAGCTTATAGAAATAAGTGACAACAAATCACTTCCCCACTTTGCCCGTACAGTCCCAACAGATGTTCACATATGGGGGGTGTTCTTACTCTTATAAACCTCCCAATTGGTTGGGCATTAAAAACTTTATATTGTTCCACATTCCACGTCCTTTTCAACTTCCAAACCAACTGTTACACCCTTAGTCTGTCATGCCCTCTGTGGCAGGGGTTCTGAACCTTTTTCATACCACGGTTCCCTTGGACAGTCTGATAAGGCCTACTGATCCCTTCTCAAAATAATCCTTTTAAATACTTGAAAGAAAATGTATAGGATTCCAAAGAAAACCAATTAGATGGAAATAGTTATCAAAAATATTTGATAAAAGCAAATTTGCAATATAGTAATATGTGTGCTTCTTCATTAACAAGTTAAGTAGCAAACTCTAGTAGCAGATCTGACAACTACAGTGATTTCAAAGTGCTGATGGGCATGAAATCCTTTATGTAAGTACAAACACTCTAATATGATATGATATAAAATTTTATATCCTGTGATTCAGGTTGGTGTCAAAGTCTTGCTAGTTTTTGCTAATACTGCTATGGATTGTTGCCTATACTCTTAAATAACCAAAAAAACCCACTGCCATCGAGTCAATTCTGACTCATAACAACCCTATAGGACAGAGGAGAACTGCCCCATAGGGTTTCCAGGGAGTGCCTGAGGAATTCCAACTGCTGACCTTTCGGTTAGCAGCCGCAGGTCTTAACACTACGCCAGCAGGGTTTACACTCTTAAATAAAGAACACACTAAATTTCAGTGAGAGGTGAGCGATAATATATAATTTTTCCCATCCAAGTTCCTGGACTTTCTGAATTCTACCCATAAACTCTTAGGGGTCCACGATCCCCAAGCTAAAAACATCTACTCTATAGTCAGAGACGTTAATGGGAAATTTCAGCAAAAAAAAATTTTAATTACTTGAATTTTCAAAAAACCAAACCCATTGCCATCAAGTTAATTCTGACACATAGCGACGCTATAGAACTGAGTAGAACTGCCTCATAGGGTTTGCAAGGAGCACCTGGTGGATTCGAACTGCCAACTATGGTTAGCAGCCGTAGTTTTAAACTACTGTGCCACCAGGACTCCAATTGAATATTAGTCAATTTAAAAGCATATTTCAGAGTAATGCATACAATATGATCTCACTGCTGTAAACAATGAAATCAAAATGTGTTATCTGTTTATGTGAGCCAAGGAAAGGTGTGGATAGATACGTACCAACCGGTCACCAGGCTGGACAGGCAGAAGTGGAAGAGGACAATTTATATTTTATTATAGTTCAATATTGTTTAACACTTTGCAAGCGTATTCCCTTGTAGTTTAAAAAATACATAATTTTTTTTAAGAAAGTCTATTTAAAACCCTCAATGAGATAGATTGGCACAGTGACTGCAACAATGACCTCAAGCATAACAAAGATTGTGAGGATGGTACAGGACCAGGTATTATTTCATTCTGTTGTATATAGGATCCCTATGAGTAGGAACTGACTCTACTACACCTAATAACAACAACATTTACCACACAAATCCAGAATATCAATTTACAATTAAAATGATTATGCTTTGTGGCTAGGTTAGCTTTGGCATCATAAGAGAAAGCTTCCAGAAGTCTAGCCTAGAAGAGCCATTGCCCCCCACCAGCCCTAGCCCCATGCCCCATGTCAAAGTCAGATTTAACAAAGCTGCCTGACACCTCAACAACTGGGGTTCTCAGCAAGACTCTGACTGGTATTTCCCAGCCCTGCCTTCCCATCAGCAGTTCCTGAACTTTGTTAACTGTGTCATAATCATTCCAAAAGCAGCAGTCTGCTTTTCCCAGCAAAGAGAATAGTGCAAAAACCTAGAGATTTGCCCAAGAATTTCAAAAAGCCAAGAATCTATTGTGTGGTACCATTGAAACTCTGGGTGGTCCCTCCTTGCCATCCAACTCCTGGCTTTCTGGCCCTAAGTACTCTTGACTGAAGATATCTTGAAGATCACCAGAAACAGTCTTGCAGATCATGCATGAAGTCTTATCTTTTCCTGGTAATGCTTTTATTTCAGAGGTCACCCATTCACAGCGCCCTGGAGGTTCACCGCATTAACGAGTCCCTTGCTGAATTTACAGTAGCAGCTCTCAGCCCACACATTAGTGCCACTTAGACAGAGATCAGATTTCCTTCCTAAGCCAAAACTTCAATAGCTTACAGATCAGAGAGCTGAATTTTCTTTCTGACTTACACTTTGGAAAGTGGGGGGTCTCATGGTGCAGAAAATAAAAACCAAACGCCAACACAATCCCATTTTTTAAAATTTCCCTAAGCTTGTTTGCAAAATCATTTCTATTTGCCCTCTGAAGAAATGGGAGCTCTTTGTTCTAGGTTAAACAAGGAATGCTTCTTAGGGAGAGTTGTAAAATTTGCAACGAAACTATCACTTACCAGCTGAGTAAGCTTACAGGTCCATTTCTTTGAACATCAGTTTCTTCTTCTATAAAATGGGAACAAAAGCACATGATCTGGCTACCTCCCAGGATTGTTGTAAAGACCAAATGAAATAATAATGTATGTGAACGTGCTGTTGTTTAGACTGAGATAAACTGTTTTGTTAAGTGACCATTTTAATAAGTTTTGGGAATCACGTTAGGTTAATAATGGCAGTACATGAGCCCAAAACACCTAACCACCTAATAAGAGTAGTACGTGATTATTTAAATCAGATTAGCACAGAGGTAATAAAGGTGGACGGACACAATTATTGAGGGGGAAGCACTTGCTAGACTGGTCTTGCTACCAGCAATCTGGACTAGCACAGCAGCTGAACCTGATGTTCCTCCCCAAGGTGGAAAAGTTTGGGTAAAAACAAATGACAAATAGAAGGAAGGAGAACCAATAGCTGAAGGTAAAGGACTGAATGCAGTGGGGGAAACCTAACATTATGCTGATACCTTGAGAGAGACTCAGAGCAAGGGAATAATCTTCTCTCAGTTGAATTTTGTCAGAGGCCAGAAAAGGTGAAGATGAGGTGACTTTTGGAGAACACGACTGGATCAGGTGGAAACCCGCAGCTGACCCGAATGGCTGATACTTGAGTAAACTCACCCTTTGGACTCTTTGCCCTATTGAAGGACTAATTGTTAACGACTGTTTTGGACTGGCAAAATGATTGGGAGGGGGAAGTTATCCTCCAAATATGAAAGAACCATGGCTAGAAAAGCCAGGGGGTGGCCTGCGGTGGATTAATTACTTTTGTGTGTGGCCTTTCTAGCCTTGGTCTTGTAACTCCCACCCAGGTGATTGTGTGATAGGGTAATTGTGGCCCACCAAGGGTATTAGTCAGTTTTGCCTTAAAAGAGAGCCAATTCCAGAGCAAAGAGGAGGGGCCCACCACCACCAAGGAAGGAGAGGCCAGCAGGAGACTGTGTGGTGGGCTTCCTGGCCCACAAAGAGAGAAAAGTCGAGTGCCTTTGGGCAGAGACTGAGGGGCCAGCGAAAGGCTTGCCTGTGAGTATGGCTGGGGAGAGGCTATCCTGAGGGAAGAACTGTATTCTGAGTGCTCTTGAGTCTGAATTGTAACTGCTACTTCCCTAATAAACCCCATAACTGTGAGTATGGTCTGTGAGTTCTGCGTGGTCATCGCAATGAATTATTGAACCCAGAAGACAGTGCTGTGGGAGGGACAGTTGGTGTCAGAATTGGTAGAGATGGCTGAGAGAGCGGGCTTGTCTGGCCTCCACCTCATGGGAGTCAGCCTGTGCTGTTGATCTTGGTTCTCCTTCCCTCTTCTGGGGTTGGAGGAGGTCAGACACTGCCTCCAAGCCATTTTTGCAATTACATAGTTGGAGAAATGAACCCAGTCAGCTTCCTTTTCCAGAGAGTGAGTGGGTGGAAATGGAGAGGAAAATGGCCCTGAAGAATGTAATTGGGCCCTTGTTAATGGTAATTCCAAAGCTTCCCCTGGGTCTTTGTGAAGCTCAGGGATGGGCTCTTTCTTACTCCCAGTAAACTGGAGGGAGCGTGATTCAAAAGCAAGTCAAGGGAGGTAGACAGGAACTCCACCATGAGAGCTGCTTTACACTCGTAAGGGTTTCAACTATACTATTGTTCAGAACTCACACTGGTACTTGGAAGGGGTGTTGGGATGGGGGGAGGAGTCATGGTGGGTTTTCCAACATTTACTAGCTGGACAATTAGAAGAATGAAAGAGGCAAGGCTACAACTCATACAAGTGTGTAGACTTCCAGCAATACCTCACTTGGATGCCCATGATCGTGACCGTGGACTTTTTCATGGGAATTAGAGTATCAAGGCTTAGCCAGCCCTACCACATTCCATCCTTCCAAAAAAAAAAAAAAAAAAAAAAAACCAGTTGACCAGTTGCTATTGAGTTGATTGTAACTCACGGTGACCCCATACGTGTCACAGTAGAACATAGGGTTTTCAATGGCTGCTTTTAATGTGATCTAATGGAAGTAAATCACCAGGCCTTTCTTCCCAGGCACCTCTGGGTAGACTCAAATCTCCAACTTTTGGTAAACAGCCAAGCACACTAACCATCTGCACCACCCAGGGTCTCTTTCTTCCCAGGCTAAAAACACACTGCTAAAGGGCAACTCTACCACATGTCTGTCAGTTTGTCATACTGTGGGAGCTTGTTGTTGCTGCGATGCTGGAAGCTCTGCCACCGGTATTCAAACACCGGCGGGATCATGCATGGCAGACAGGTTTCAGCTGAGCTTCCAGACTAAGACAGACTAGAAAGAAGGAATGTGGTGGTCTACTTCCCAAAAAAATCAGCCAGTGAAAATCTTATGAATAGCAGCAGAACATTGTCTAATATAGTGCTGGAAGATGAGCCTCTCAGGTTGGAAGGCACTCAAAATACTACTGGGGAAGAGCTGCCTCCTCAAAGTAGAGTTGATATCATGCTTGGTAAAGTAAAGGGTCAGCGAAAAAGAGGAAGACCCTCAATGAGATGAATTGACATAGTGGTTGCAACAATGGGCTCAAGCATAACAACGATTGTGAGGATGGTGCAGGACTGGGCAGTGTTTTGTTCTGTTGTGCATAGGGTCACTACAAGTCGGAACCGACTCAACAGCACCTAACAACAACAATGAAGGGCAACTGTGGACTGGCCTCTGCAGCAATGCTCAGGGCAGTCTGTCTCAATTACTCAGGCTTAGGAACCACTCACTGCAGAGGAGGGGTAGATCCTGTGAGCAGGAAGGGGTTTTCTGAAAGTTGGACATAGAACACACAATAAAGGAAGAATGGACTCATGAAGATGCCTTGATCTGGGACAAAGGACTGATGTTAGGGAAAGGGGATTCCCACAACAGGCCCACATAATGTGAAAAGTTTTAACTCCCTAGGTATTTTTCCCTAGGATGGGAGATATTAATAATTAACACACAACTTTAAAACATCTTCCTTTTAGTTACTCTAATCCTTCCAATGAATGGTCAGGTTTTGCAGAATAAAGAGGAGGGCAGGGACAGGATGCATGGCTTGCCCCTCTCAACCTCTCTGCTGTCAGTGGCAAGACCAATGTAACATTCTAGCAAAGGCTCTGTGTCCTGTTGCTCCAGGCAGGGACCCACATGGGAGTAAATGGCTCCCATAGCAAGGCCAGGATTGGCGGATGAATACTGGGTGTTAGCTGACAACTCCAGGTAAGAGACAGCCTACCCGCACCCCCAATTTCCACTCCATCTTCTTTCTCAAAAACTCTTGAATGAGATAAACTTTAAGGGAAAGGGAAAGCTAGGGCTTGGTTTACAAACTATTTGAAAAACCTTTAGGAACTTCTGAGACCATATGTGGCTTTAACACTGTTTGGTCTAATAAATGGCTCAGTTGGATGCGATAAGCAAACATAAGCAATGGTCTGGGTTCATCTCATCCATTTGGAGATCCTGTTGTCTTTTTCTTTATAACATTACTGATGGCTATCCACCTTCTATTTATTCCCACCTCTATACCCCCCTCCCCAGTTAAGGCTTCGTCAACCCACACCTGAACTATTGCAATATTCTCCTAATGAACTGCCTTCAGCCTCTCCCTATCCCAATCCATCCTACATCTCAATTCCAGAATTCCTTAAAGTGTCACTCTACACACGCCCATCCAGCCACCCCACCCCACCCCCCACACACAGAGGCACACATGAACACATGCATTAGGGTAATCAACTTGTCCGTGTTTGTCTGGGACTTTCTTGGTTTTAGCACTGAAAGTCCCAGGTTCCATAAAACCCCTCAGTCTCAGGAAAACCAAGACAGTTAGTCAGCCTAACACACATACAAGCAATCATGTCCACACACACATGCACACACATGCACGCACACACATTCTTCCAATACCTTGCCATTGTCTGCATTGCTTGGTATGTTGTGGCAATTAATATGGATTGGGGGATGGATGAATGGATGGGTGGGTGGGTGGCTGGGTGGGTGGGTGGGGGGACAGAAAAAGTGGGCTAATTCAGGACAAAACTCAAACTCATCCCTCCGTAGTGTTACAGAATATAACTGCAGGGGTTGGTTGGTTGGTTTTAGCATTGTTTGATTTACAAAGCAATTTTGCCACATTAGTTATCATGATACTCCTACAATATTGTCATATATATGTTCCTCACCTTACAGATGAGGAAACTGATCCTTGGAGAGGCTTCATAACTTGCCCAAGAACACACAGCTAACAAGGGAAAGAGGTTCCAGGCCCTTTCTATCCCTATTCCATTCTATTTTGTTCACTCCTCTACTTTATTTAATTTGATCTCTCTTCATTCTCTAAACAGACAACAAATAACCTACACTATTCTCATTTACACATCTTTGCTCATGTCATTTTGTCATCCAAGAATGCCCTCACAACATTTCTCCACTTAGTAGTAATCGTAGTCGTAACCACTATCATTTACGGAGCACTTACTATGTGTTTGTTTTTTTTTTTTTTTTTACTATGTGTTGAAGGAGGAAAGCGTGGAGAGGGTACGCAGTCTCTTAAATGCTTGGCCTGGAAGTAACACGTATCACTGTCACTCACATCTCATTGGCTAGAACTGATCCATGGCCACCTGAGTGCAAAAGGGCTGGAAGGCAAAGTTATCCCAAGTTCCCAGGAAGGAGAGCAGAGCCAGACAAGGGTGAGCACTAGAAGTCTCTATCAACAGACCAAACCAAATGTGAATGATCTGGGTAGAAGGAAAAAGGAACATGGAGATCCAGAAACACAAGGGTAGGGATTCCACAGCCAAAACAGGCAGGCCAGAGGGTGAGATATGATCAGGTGACTAACGCAACAGACCAAGGGTCAGCAATGGATACCCCATCAGGACAGGTGACTTGGGTTATGAGACAGAAGATCCTAAGTCATTACTGAGGCACTGCTTCTTTGGGTCACCCTAGTAGTGAATGTGATTTTTAAATTCCTGGGCTTCCTCATAAAATGTTATCTATGCAGTCACCCAGGATAACAGCATTGTGTGACACCAACTCAGGAAGACACCAAGCTTGAGTCCTGGGAGAAGTGTATCTCTCCATCACTAATGTATACACATACACCACCCCCTCACCACCAGACAACAGAAGCCAGGGGTCTTTGCCATGCAGAGGATACCTACAGCCTATCTTTAGTTCTCTGCCCAGACAACTCAATCTAGGGACCACTGCAAGAAATTTCGCCTCTTAGGAAGTCAAATGCTCAGACCAGTCTGTGTGATTTAATAACTTTTTAAAACAAGCTAAATACAATCTGCTTCCAAGGTAAGGATTATTCCTGTATGTTGGCCAGGTAGTATTTTGGGTGAGAATTGCCAGCATCCATAATAGACTCCAATAATACTTGTTGACAGTGCTGTTAGTGGTGGTGACCTTGATCACGATACCTCTGACCTTGTCAGTTTGATCCCATATAGATAGATCGTAAAAGAGTACAATGCTGTAGGCAGACATTCTTTACTAGTTAAGCTAAGCTAATGTTTGGTTTTAAGAAGACTTTAGGGGATATTTTTGGTTTATGGTTTAAAGATTATCTCAAGGCAATAGTTTTGGGAGTTCATCTAGCTTCCATGATTTTAGAGAGTCTGAATTCCACAGGAGTTTAAAATTCTGTTCTGTATCTTCTCCCTTTTGATCAGGATTCTTCTATAGAATCTTTGATCAAAACCTTCAGTAATGGTAGCCTGGCACCATCCAGGTCTTCTGGTCTCATAGCAAAGGCGGCAGCTGTTCATGGAGGTAATTAGCCACACATTTCATTTCTTCCTCCTATTCCTGACTCTCTTCCAGGCAAATAGAGACCTACTGTTGTACTTTGGATGGTGACTTGCAAGCTTTTAAGACCCCGGCCACTATGCAAAAAACTAGGAGACAGAACAGAAGCACTAAAGATAATATCAGGCTAATTAACTGGGATGTCCCATGAAGCAATGACCCTAAACCTCCGAACGAAGTAACCAAAACCCATGAGGTGTTTGGTTGTATAAAAGCAGCCTCAGCAGCTTCTAGTTTTTGTTTGTTTGTTTTTGTTTTGTGCTGTTGTTGTAAATGTATGCATCATACAACTTTTGCCAATTCAACTTTTAAGGTATACAACTTACTGACAGCAATTACATTGATCAGCTGTGCAATTAATCAATTCAATTTTTTCATCACCATAAACAGAAACTCAGTGGTCCATTGGTAATAACCTCCCTTTTTCCCCTCCCTCCCACTCCTGGTAACCACCACTAAACTTTGATCTCTATATGTTTGCCTGTTCTTGTTTATTCATATTTGTGAGGTCATACAATACTTACCCTTTTGTGATTGACTTATTTAACTCAGCATAATGTCTTCAAGCTCCATCCATGTTGTAGCATTTATCAAGACTTCATTTCTCTCTCTGGTTGAGTAGTATTCCATTGTATGTATGTACTACATTTTGTTCATCCATTCATTCATTGATGGGCATTTAATTTCCACCTTTGACTATTGTGAATAATGCTGCAGTGAACATTGGTGTACGTATGTCTGTTCACATCACTGCTTTCAAGTCTTTGGGTATATACCTAAATGTAAAATTGCTGGATCATATGGTAGTTCCATTTTCAGTTTTTTATGAAACGGCCACACTGTTTTCCACAATAGCTGTACCATTTTGCATTCCCACCAGCAATGAACAAGGGTTTGGATTTCCCCACATCCTCGCTAACAGTTGTTATTTTCTGGGTTCTTTTTTTCTTTTTTTATATTAGCCATCCTAAACCCACTGCCACTGAGTGGATTCCGACTCATAGCAACCCTATAGGACAGAGTAGAACTGCCCCATAGAGTTTCCAAGGCTGTAATCTTTACAGAAGCAGACTGCCACATCTTTCTTCTGTGGAGCAGCTGGTAGGTTTGAACTGCCAACCTTTTGTTTAGCAGCCAAGTGCTTAACCACGGCACCACCAGGGCTCCTTAGCCATCCTAGTGGGAATGAAATGTCATCTCATTGTGGTTTTGATTTGTATCTCTTTGATGGCTAATGACACTGAGTATCTTTTCATGTGTTTGGTGGCCGTCTGAATGTCCTCTTTGGTGAAATGTTTATTCAGGTCCTCTGCCCATTTTTTTGATTGGGTTATTTGTCTTTTTGTTGTTAAGTTGTTGAAGTTTTAATATATACTTTGGTTATTAAATTTATTGGATATATGGTTTCCAAAGATATTCTCCCAGTCAGTAGCTTGTCTTTTCACTTTTTTTTGGTAAAGTCATTTGATGAACATAAGTTTTTTAATTTTATGAGGTCCCATTTATTTATTTTGTCTTTTGCTGTTTCTGCTTTTGTTATTATGTTAGGTAACCTATTGTTAAAAGCAAGGCCTAATAACCTTACCCCTGCAATTTCTTCTAAGAATTTTATGTTTTTAGTTTTCACATTTAGTTCCTTAATCTATTTTGAATTTTTATGTATGGTGTGGAGCAGAACTATTCACTAGAAACTTCTGGAATGATGGAAACGTTCTACGTCTGAGCTTCCCATTATGGGAGCCACTAGCTACATGTAGTTACTGAATACCGGAAATATGGCTAGGAAAACCAAGGAACTGAAATTTTAATTTTAATTAATCTTAGTTTAAATAGCCACATTGCTGTGGTTAGTGGCTATCACACTGGACAGTGCAGGTGTAGGGCATGCTGTAACCACAGAGTGTTCTTTTCTGTCTGCCCCCATCCATTACTCCACCTACAATATCTCACAGAACTCAGGAACTGAACTTACAGTTAAGTGGTTTATTAGGGAAGCAACCAGGTACAACTCAGGATTAGGATTAATTTAGAAGTAACAGGAACAACAACTCAGGATATAGTTCTTTTATCAGGACAGCTTTTTCTTGCCCTCTGCCGCCAGGCCCTGCTGGGGATGTTACTGCCTCCAGGCCCTGCTGGGGGTCTCGCTACCTCTGGGCCCTGCTGGGTGCCTTTTCAGGCAAGTGTTACAACTTAGCTCTGTAGGTCAACAAGCCCCACCACAGCCATCTCACATTGGTCTCCTGATTCCTGCCATCCCACATCACCATCTCTCACTGTCTTCCGTGTTACACCTCCTCTCTCTCTCCCTCTCCGTGTCTCCCTTCAAGCCTAGTGGGATAGCAAAACTACCAATCCCTCATTAGAGTTCTATATACCTTATTTGCATAACCCACCCCCACAAGGGTGTTATACACCTTGTTTACATTATTAGGAAGTTATCCAAGCCATCTGGTGGGACACAAGCACTTCATTTGCATAGTCCCACCGAGTTATTTGGTGGGAGTTACAAAGACTACGGCTAGAGGGCCATATTAAGAAATTCACTGCACAGCACCTCTGCACTGAGAAATCCACCTCCCAGGTAACAATCCTTTCAGGGGTCACTGGAAGGTGAGGAGGAAGCAGACAAGCCATCCAGGAGTGGGGCTGTGGCAGCCAGAGCTGAGAAGGGGTGTATATAATTACATCCCTGAGCCGGAGAGGATTACAAGTGCTACAGAAGTGAATGTCAGGCAATGTGATATTCCACAGGTGTGAAAGTAGCATTTCTATAGGGCTGGCCAACACTCTGTAAATCAAAATATCTGCTGCCGGGGGAAAAAAAAAAAAACTTTTTAAATGAGAGTGAAATGAAGCATCAACTGAAGTAAAATGGGATTGGAGACACTGTACAGAGTGCATGGTCCAGCAGATCCTACCTACAAACCTGACTGCCCACATACCGCTCTGAAGCCTAGATCCTTTGTCAAAGGAATGTGTGATTTAAACTGATTAAAAAAAAAAAAGCCATTGAGTCAATTTCAACTCATGGTAACCCTGTGTGTACTAGAATAGCACTGAAAATCCTGCTGGCATCGTGATTAAGAGCTATGGCTGCTAACCAAAACGTCTGTAGTTCGAATCCACCAGCTGCTCCTTGGAAACTCTATCTGGCAGTTGTACTCTGTCCTATAGGGTTGCTGTAAGTTAGAATCGATTTGACAGCAATGAGTTTAGGGGTTTTTTTTTGTTGTTTTTTGGTGCACCATAGTGTGCACTGTAGTGTTTTTAATGGCTGATTTTTTGGAAGTAGATCAACAGGCTTTGCCTCTGGTGAGATTGGAACCCCCAACCTTTTGGTTAGCAGCTGAGTATGTTAACCATTTAGGCCACCCAGGGACTCCCCACCAATACTAGAATTCTTAAATTAATTCTGGCATATCCATACAAATGGCCTAAAAGATGTGGCCTCAGTCTAGGCTCCCATCAGTATGCCAGCAGAGTTTGTGGTAAAGGGACTCAGAAACCAGTTGGCCAACGATGGAACAATTCGATCATGAATACAGAGAATAAATGAAATGGATGGAAACATATCAAATATATTTAAATCTATCAGTTTTTTCTTTTTTTTTTTTAATTTTTATTGTGCTTTAAGTGAAAGTTTACAAATCAAGTCAGTCTCTCACACAAAAACTTGTATACATCTTTGCTACACACTCCCAGTTGCTCTTCCCCTAATGAGGCAGCCCGCTCCCTCCCTCCAGTCTCTCTTTTTGTGTCCATTTCGCCAGCTTCTAACCCCCTTCACCCTCTCATCTCCCCTCTAGGTAGGAGATGCCAACATGGTCTCAAGTGTCCACCGGATCCAAGAAGCTCACTCCTCACCAGCATCCCTCTCCAACCCATTGTCCAGTTAAATCTATCGGTTTTAATGATACTTTTCAAAAGCCCTGCTGGTGGATGTTATGAAAACCAGTTGCTTTTGAGTCAATTCCAACTCATGGCAACCCTATTGTGTCAGAGTGAAACTGTGCTCCATAGGGTTTCCAATGGCTGTTTTTTTAGAAGTAGATCACCAGACCTTTTTTCTGAGGCACCTCTGGTAGATTTGAACAGACAACCTTTCAGTTATCAGCCAAGAGCATAACCTTCTGTACCACCCAGGGACTCCAAATTGATAATAAACCCATTGTCATCGAGTTGACTTCAACTCATAGTGACCCTATAGGACAGAATAGAACTACCCCATAGGGTTTCCAAGGAGTGCCTGGTGGATTCGAACTGCTGGCTTTTTGGTTAGCAGCTGTAGCTCTTGACCACTATACCACCAGGGTTTCTGACAATGAAAAAAAAAAAAAAAACAGATTTTACAGATGCAGAAACTGAGGCAAAGAAAGGTTAAGTCATTTACTTAAGTTCATGCAGCTTATAAGATTCATAACAGGCAGTGGGGTCCCAGAGCCTCATTCTCAGTGACCTGGAGTCACAATAAGAGGGTGAGGCTGACGACAGTTGAAGAGGTCATTTTAATAACCTAAGCATCAAAGGAGAATGGAAGGTTAATAGGGAATCAATGCAATTTTAGTACCTGGTGGGATATATGGTAGCCAAAGGCAGAAGTGAGGAACCCAGGAAAGGGATCTGGTTTCGGGATCAAGACGAATTGTTGTGTTTTGTAGACTGCAATGAGATAACAAAGTGAAAATGTTCCAAAGTCAGTTGGAGGCACAGGACAAAACTATGGAGAGAGGTTGGGGCTGGAGATGTAAATTGAGGAATTGTTATAAAGTGGGCAAAACCTCAAAAGAATGGAGTATAGAGAAAAAGCAGTAATAGCCAAAGAATTTCCAGAGAGGAGACACTGACAGGAAGCTGGCATGAACTGGCTAGCATGTGTCACTTTGCTAGGTAGTCGTAAGTTCATTACTTCACCTCATTACCCACCCCACAGACTTGTTGGAGAAGTGATATGAGAAGGAACATTTGTCTTTTGCCTTCCAACATTTATTCTGTTTTTCTAACAACATCCAGTTTTGGCTTAGGGATACTCTCCCCACCCCCTAGCCTCCATCCCCTACCCTCAGTCTATACCCACCCAATGGACCTCTACTCCTAGTGCAGAGATAGGTCATATGACCTAGCCTAAGCCAATCAACAGCTCCCATTCCCCTAGTCATGATAATTGGTTCAGGGATAGGCACAGACCTAATCAGCTTCTGTGAGACCCAGTGAGATTTTTTTTCTTCTTCTTCTGGGGATGCTGGGACAAAGGCAAACACCTTTCCTTCGGGATTCAGATCTGAGGGGTGTAGGGATGGTGCAGCTACAACTACCTTGCTACTCCTTAAAATCTAAAAATGGAGTCAAATCTGAAGAATCTAAATGGAGAGAAAAAACTGGATCCTAGGACATCCTTTGAGTCCTGAATCAAGATAAACCTAAAATGAGAACTCACCCAAAACCAGTAAATTCTATTTGGGATGGTTTTCCTAGCATCTGAAACTGAAGGATTCCTGCCTAATACAGAAATGATTCCCAGTTTCCTGCTGAGGTAAACAAGGCTCCAAGAGGTGAGCTAACCTGCCTAAGTTCATATATTTATTAAGTAACCAAGCCAAGATTTGAAGTCATTTCTTTATTTTACCTTGCCAAAAGGAATTGGTGTGGGGAGACCAAAAAGATTTTTAAATGATTTCAATGTGAAAAACATATGTGAAAAAATAAAGACACAACTCAAAGGCACGAGAGAAGGAAGGACAAAGAGTGAAAGGCAATGTAAATGGGATACAAGGGTCAAGGGTTTCTGGTTTCTGAAGAGCAGGTTCCTCTGAGAAGATATTCCTTGTGGACCCATCTCTCTCAGTGGCTGGGCAAGATAGAAGACCATGGATGATTTTGATTGTCTGGTTGACTATTTTTAACTCCATTTATCTATAGGACACTAATTAAAAATTACTTTTAGAGTTGGATTGACACAGTGGCCGTAACAATGGGCTCAAGCATAACAACAACCGTGAGGATGACCCAGGACTGGGCAGTGTTTCGTTGTATTATACATAGGGTCACTATAAGTTGGAACCAACTCAATGGTACCAAACAACAACAACAATTAGAAATTGTTGCAATGCATAAAGTTTGTTCATCTATCTGCTGAAATACTGATATTTGCTATCGATAACAGCAATTTGCATTCTATTGCTAGGAACAATTGTTAGTATCAGGAAACCATTGAAAACAAATCTAGACCCACAGAGACCCTCAGAATTATTCTAACCCAGTGATTCCCAACTTCTCCCACCAGAATAATCCAAAGTGGGCACACACTCCCAGAGGGTCAGAGTACCTGGTCTACAGCAGTCCTCAACAGGTATTCAATTTTTGAAGCTCTATGTTTTCAACTTCATGTCAGTTTTGCATTCTTCTCCATAATACATCTATTTGTCTGCACATAAAAATGTTAAATATTTACCAATTAAATCACTTAACCTTCTTCCACAAAACTTACTCCTGAAATTAATTCTCTGGTTTGATGTAGCACAAGTATCTTGCAATTTCTCATGCATTTAGCTCACCCCCTAACACCCAAGGCATTACAGATCAGAGAAGCTGGTATACTAGTGACACAAATACCTATCACTGCTGGCTAATTGCCAGGCACCTGTTCCAGGGCTTTAATGTAACTCACTTCATTGTAAGAAACCACCTATGAATTAGGTAATAGTCATATTCCCATTTACCCTTGAGAAAACGGAGGAGTCATAAGAACTTAAATGACGCCCCCAAGGTCACTAAATAGTGAGGGCTAGAGTTAGGATTTGAAACCAGTGCCTGGCTCTTGACCACTAGGCTATACTGCCTCTCGAGTCCATCAGTTGGCCTGTGATGTAGAACCCTACATGTCACTTGAAAATCACAGTGAAGTGCGTAGTAGAAAGAGACAGGAATGTAAATTGAAACAGCCTTTGGGGGAAATTCGGAGGTATCTGCCAAAATTTAGCATGCTTATCCACTGGAAGCTGGCAATGCCATTTTTAGGTATCCATCCTAGTGAAACACTTGTGGATATGGACACAAGGTACACACTGGCCACTCTTGCAAGGCTGCTTCTGAAAGGGGGAAAAAAGTCCAATGTCCATCAAGACTTAAAAAAAACAAAAACAGTTGCCAGCTAGTAGATTCCTACTCATGGCAACCCCACATGTGTCAGAGTAGAACTGCACTCCATAGGATTTTCAAGGATGTGACTTACAGGAAGCAGATCGCTAGGCCTTTCTTCTAAGGTGCCTCTGGGTGGGTTCCAGCTGACAACCTACAAAACTAATAGAGGTGTTTAACTATTTGTGCCATCCAGGGGCTCCTCATCAATACTAAAATTCTTAAATTAATTCTGGCACATCCATACAGTGGATCACCAGGAGGCCATTAAAAATAACGAAGTCAATTATGATGTGTGGCATAGAATATTCTGTAAGTATAGGGTTAAGTGAAAAGGGCAAGTTGCAGAATGATATATAGAGAATGAGGCACAGATTTAAGCATTTAAGTTTGAAAACAACACAAAACTCTATTTGTACGTGAATGTAAATGCATGGGGAAAGATCTGGAAGAATTTTTCCTGAATTGTTCGCAGTGATTGCTTCTAAAAGGAAGGGGATGAGACTGGGGAGGCTGAGAGGTGGGGCTGAAGGGGAAAGGTCAATTTTTACTCATACTTCTGTATTATTTTAATTTTACAACAAAAATATATCTAGGTGTTTTGTCATTAAAATTTCATGTTGTTAACAAGTGGCCATCTAAGATGCATCAACTGGTCTCAACCCACCTGGATCAAAGGAGAATGAAGAACACCAAGGTCACACGATAACTATGAGCCCAAGAGACCGAAAGGGCCACATGAACCAGAGACTTACATTATCCTAAGACCAGAAGAACTAGTTGGTGCCCGGCCACAACTGATGACTGCCCTGACAGGGAGCACAAGAGAGAACCCCTGAGGGAGCAGGAGATTAGTGGGATACAGACCCAAAATTCTCACAAAAAGACCATACTTAATGGTCTGACTGAGACTAGAGGAATCCCGGCGGTCATGGTCCCCAAACCTTCTGTTGGCCCGGGACAGGAACCATTCCCGAAGACAACTTATCAGACATGGAAGGGACTGGACAATGGGTTGGAGAGAGATGCTGATGAAGAGTGAGCTATTTGTATCAGGTGGACTCTTGAGACTGTGTTGGCATCTCCTGTCTGGAGGGGGGATGGGAGGATAGAGAGAGTTGGAAGCTGGCAAAATTGTCACGAAAGGAGAGACTGGAAGGGCTGACTCATTGGGGGACAGCAAGTGGGAGTATGGAGTAAGGTGTATATAAACTTATACGTGACAGTCTGACTTGATTTGTAAACGTTCACTTGAAGCTCAATAAAAGTTAAAAAAAATTCATGTTGTTAAAGGCATTGAATTTCAGTTTTTAAAAAACTGAATTTAAGGACTTAGAAGTTTCTGAGCCCAAACAGCCCCACCTGTGATTGCACAGAAGTCCACACCAACCTTCAGAGTATGTCCAGTGGTCTGTCTTCAGTCAGGCATCACCCACCACACTGGCCCAGGGCAGAATAAGTTTTCCCAGAATCCTCTTCTGTGTATGGGTCCAGTCAGAGTTCGCCAATAAGAGGACTCCCTTGCGATCTGGAACACGGTAGAAGGAAGAGGACTCCCCTTCTTCTGGGGAAGTGGGGAGGGTTAGACACTGTGGTCTCGCAGACCTCTCCTTGAGCATTCACTTCTCAGTTGGGCTGAGTGGATGGAGCCCCCTGCCAGGTCCAGTTTCTCCACATGCATGCTGGCACTCCAGGCTGCTTCTTCATTGTGGACATCTCTGACCTTGACGTCTGCTTACAACAGTCAGGTAAGCCTGCTTTTCTGACCCAGCCCTAACTGATATTCCGGGTAATTTTCATCCTTCTCAATTCCCTACCGCAGGGATCATGCCACATCTCAAACTAGGAAAACCTTTGTAAAGTTTTATTTTTGTTTATTTGTTTTTTGGTTTTTTTTTTTTTTTACTTTGCTTTGCTCAAAGTGGGCAAAGAAAGTAAAATATGATTTGAGCACAATAACTAGGTGATCAACTTGTCCCAGTTTGCCTGGACTTTCCCAGTTTTAGCACTGAAAGCCCTGTATCCTGGAATTCCCTCAGGTCTGGGAAAACCAGGCAGCTTGATCACCCTAACAGTAACCCACTCAGGAGTTAGGAAGAGGTGGTAGAAAAGAGGGAAGGAAGATACTGTTTGTTTTATAAGTGCTTGAGCCTGAAGCCAGATCTGTGAGCTTAGTTTTCCTTCCCCCTCTTGGCCATACCTCACCTCCTCCTGCAGGGGGCAGGAATACTCTCCCCCTACTAGAAGTAAGTGAATGGAGCTGAATAGATGGCAACCCGGGCCTATGGCTTGAGGAGAAAAAGTGGTGGACCCCAGGAGGAGTCAGGGAAGCAAAGGGGTTAGAGCACTTTGGAGGGTGGCAAGAAGAGTCACGATGAGAGGGTACCTAGAAGAGAGGTTCCCCAATGGACTGGGAAAAAGAGGGCTACATGGAGGTCCTGGAGTCCAAAAAGAAAGTGCAAGTTTTGCCCACAAGCCATGGGTAGAATGAGTTGAATGGTCCACAGCCCTTTCTCACCCAAGAAAGATAAGGATCGCCAAAGATGACTTGAGTGCATGGCAAAATCTGAGCCTGCTCTCACTTGGCTAGCAATATCTGTACCTGACCAAACCACTCTAGAAGTCCTTCTTCTGCCCAGTCCAGTCTTTCCAATGGTATCAGAAAAGTTTCCAGAGACTGACTGTGAGGATCCAATGAGATAATATATTTGAAGGTGTCTTCTTAGAAAAGACAACCAAACCATTGTGGTCAAGTCTATTCCAATTCATAGTGACCCTATAGGACAGAATAGAACTGACCCATACAGAGTTTCCAAGGAGCGGATGGTAGGTTCCAACTGCCGACCTTTCAGTTGGCAGCTGAGCTCCTAACCACTGCACCACCAGGGTTCAAAACAAAGACAAAGTGCTATTCAAATGTTAATGTTATTAAACAAGAATAAAAACAACTCCTGGGTTATCTGGAATCAGCTCCTTCCTTTGGCTCCCGCTCCCCACAACAAACAAAAACAATCTGCTTCCTGTATCTTTCTCAATGAAGAGCATCACCACCTACCCAGTTTATAAACCATATGAAGCAGGCCCTATGGCAAGGAGCAGTAGAGATTTATATGTTTATTGACAGTTGATGATGGTCTCCAGAGACCCCTAAGAGGCCAAGAGAGTAGACATTATAATTAGTCACCTAGGAGCCAAAAGAATGGCAGGCGTGCTGGGGGTACAGGAGAATGTTCCCTTTTACTCAAGATGCTTGTTGTTGTCGTCGGGGGCCCTTCAGTCGATTTCAACTCATAGTGACCCCATGTGACCCCACAGGGTTTTCTAGGCTGTAATTTTTACGGGAGCAGATCACCAAGTCTTTCTCTTGCAGAGCCACTGGGTGGGTTCTAACAGCCAACCGTTCGGTTAACAGCCAAGCACTTAACCTTTGCACCACCAGGACTGCTTCCAAGATCTAGAGAAACTCAAAGAATGGCCTGCAGGATAACATGGGAAAAATCAAGAAGGACTTGGGGAACGTGGCATGGAATATAGAATAACGATTCTCCTCAACCCTGGTCCTTGGCTTTGAACTTTTCAAAAGGTCCTCAGCTTACTAAAAGCTGATGTATCTGAATCCCACAGAGGAATGACCTGCATGGCTGAAAGTCACCCAGCTAGTTTAGAACTATGCTGGCATTAGACCCCAGATGTTCTGACTGTTGGGTCCAAAGCTGTCCCACTCTTTGCTCACCTCATTCAACTCTAGGTTGTTGATTTCTTTAAGTTGCATTCCAAGTGTTTTCTAAAGAGTTCCTTGATCTCTGACACAATTTGTACAAATAAACTAGGGCACAGACTCCAGGGGCCCCCAAGACATACCCAAATAGAACAGGTGTGTTGTTTTCAAAAAAGAAGCCTTCATTTGGCATTCTCACCTTAAGTTATATGTGGGCTTTTTATTTCAATTCTCTGTTTCATTGCTGTCATTCACCAATGAAGATTGTTTTTAAAAATTCTTCCCATTTTCCTGTGCTTTCCATCCACATCTCCTCTGACACATTCTGTCATTTGGTCAATCTTATACCTCGCTTTATTCTTCCCTAAACTCAGCTGGACGGCAATGGGAGATGGGTAAACTTAGAAGGCCTAGTTGCAGTAGCCCAGAGGAGAGTCAGATTACTGGGGCAATGCTGCCCTCTTTAGGCCAATGCTATGCATGGCCCTTTAAGATCCAGGCCTGAAAAAGGACAAATATTGCAGGATCTCACTTTTATAAAATGACAAGAACAGCTATATACACAGACCAACGTTATTGGTGGTTATTGGGATGGGGAGGGGAGAGGGAGATTCATTCTACAGACAGTACTGACTTTTTACTTACGGCGATGGAGAAGGTAGCACCGAATATGGGAGAAGTGCGCACAGCACAACCAAGATAGCTGATGCCACTAGGTTGTCTGCACACACACACAAAGATGTTTAGGTAAACTCTGTTACATATAATTTTGCAACAACAACCAAAATACACATGCTTGTTTATATATATACATATATGTATATACATTTTGTTTGTTTAGAAACTAATGCTTCTTAGACATAACCTCATGGGATTAGTTTTCTTGGTTTTAAAACTTAGGGGTCATAGTCTCGTGGGACAACTCAGTCAATTGGCATAATATATTCATAAAATTTATGTTCTACTTTCTAGTCTGATGAGTAGTATCTGGGGTCTTAAAAGTTTTCGAGCAGCCTCTAAGATACAACTATTTGTCTCTGCTTATCTGCTTTCAATTGCCTCATATGTATGCAAAAGCTAGACAATGAGTAAGGAAGACTGAAGAAGAATTGATGCCTTTGAATTGTTGTGCTGGTGAAGAATATTGACTATACCATGAACTGCCAAAAGAACAGACAAACCTGTCTTGGAAGTAGTACAACCAGAATGTTCCTTAGAAGCAAGGATGGTGAGGCTACGTCTCATATACTTTGGACATGTTATCAGGAGAGATCAGTCCCTGGAGGAGGACATCATGCTTAGTAAAGTAGAAGGTCAGCCAAAAAGAGGAAGGCCTTCAATGAGATGGATTGGCACAGTGGCTGCAACAATGGGTTCAAGGATAACAACCACTGTGACACAGGACCGAGCAGTATTTTGTTTTGTTGTACATAAGGTTGCTATGAGTCAGAACCAACTCAACGGCACCTAACAACAGCAACAACACCTGTAGCAAAAGAGAAAGATGGAAACTCAAGGCTCAGAGAATGAACCAGTAAACAGGATTAACTGTCTACCTGAGCCATAGCCTCCTCTAGTCTGAGACAGGAAGAACTAGATGATGCCTGGCCACCACTACTTAATGTTTTGATCAGGACCACAATAGATAAATCCTAATAGAAAGGGAAAAATCATGCAGCAGAACTTCAAATCTTCAAAACATTCAGCCTTAATGGGCCCACTGAGATAGGAAGACTCCCCAAGACTACTACCCTGAGATATTCTTTAAGCCTTGAACTGAAACTATCTCCTCAAGTCACCTTTCAGCTAAATAGCAGGTTAGCTCATAAAGTAATGGATATCATCCTCAAGTACTGCGTTGTTTTTTTTTTAAATATCTATATGAGTCCAAATGGTCAGCAAATACTCTAAAGCATAGATGAGAAGGTCGGGAGGCTGTGAGACTAGGTCAATGGGAACAGAACAACTAGAATGGTAATAATGAGAATGTTAATATAATGTAAAGAATGTAACCAATACCACTGAACAATATGTGTAGAAATTGTTGAATGGAAATTGTTGAACCTGTTTTGCTGTGTACACCAAAAAAAAAAAGAAAAAAAAACACTTCCACCAAAAATACAATATTTTTTTTTAAAAAAGATACAAGCCTGACTCCAGAATATAGGAGAATAATAATGGCTGATATGTTCTGACTACTTTACATGGATTATCTAAGTCTTGTAACAACTCCATGAGATAAGAACGGTTATTATCTCTATTTTTTCAGGAAAAAACTCTGAGTCCCAGACAGGTTAGGTAACTCGTCCAAGATCACATAGCTAACAAGCAGCAGAGCCTGGATTTGAACCCAAGCCTTTGGTCTCCAGTATCTGCCCTCCTAACTGCTATATTATCCTGCCTTCCAGAAGGGAAGGTAACTAACGAAGTTTTAGCACCTGTATTATGGCAGGTATCACCTCATTTAATCTAGCCATTTAATCTAATGAGCTAATGTACTTACCTGTGGTCACATGGCCAGCAAGTGATATCTTTCTGGGCCCAAGGCATTTGCTCAGTCCCTGTAGCACTCAGGCAGGTGCACTGCCCAGATCTCCCATCAGACCATTGGCAGAAAGCACAGTTGACTGACAGCCTCCAGCTGCTGCACCTTGGAATCGAATCTGCAGTCTCATTGAGAACATGCTCCTCATGCCCACCTCCACAAGAGGGAGCACTAGAGCAGGAATGCCCAGTGCCCGATGGCAACTTTGGCTCGGAAACTCCCCATCAGCCTGGCAGAGGCTTCCTTAGAGCTTTGTGCAGCCTGAAGCTCTTCCTTCCCAGTCCTCCCTCCTTCCTGCCCTCACCTCACAGGTGTCAGATCTGCACCACGGCCTGAGGCTCTGCTACCCACTCCTGCTCCCTTGTCCTTCATCCTTCACAGCTGTTGCCCCCAGTAAATTTCTTGCACAATTAATTCCATCTGGGCCTCTGTTTCTCAGAAGACCCAAACTGACACATTCCGCAACTCCGATCATCCAAGTGCATTTTTTTTTTCCAGTGTGGCCATTAGTACTGGTAATTATTAATTCCCATACGCTCTGAAAGAACACAGGATCAAGAAGAGAAAATGTCGAAATTCAACACAAATGCTGGATCCCTCCGTGTATATTCCAGGAGCTCGTCAGAGGCCCATGAAACACCCCATGACGGTGAGTGGGTTGGCCACTATCTGTGCAGGTCCCAGGCTTATAGCCCAGATTCTGAAAAAGCTCTGGAGCCTTGCCCCACCTCCCACTACCCTAGATGGCACCAGTCCTAGCAAAAGTATAAAGAGAGCAGAGTTTGCTTCCACACTGCCTCACTTTCCCTGGTCCCTCTGGCTCACAGTTCCCAATTGTGGAATCCCAGGTGGATCTGTCCACGTGGTGCCCTAATTCTCACCTCCCTCCCCACCACCCTTCCCATCAGTAGACCTTATTTTTCCTTTTACCTACTCATCTAATACAGAGCAGATAGCCCCAATGGGCAGGCGTTGGTTTTGGCAACTTCGGGGTCCACCTAGGTGAATCAAATATTTGACTCCAAGGCAGGATAGGCAGTCATGAGAAGCAGCAGTGTAGATGGAGGGGTCTGGGATTTGTAACCAAACGATCTGTACCAAAGTCCTGCATCTGCTGTCTTGGGGAAGTTACTTAACCTCATCCAGCCTGTTTACCCATCTGTTAATGGAGGCCAACAGAGCACCGTGTCCACCCACAGGCCATGTGCTGAAGAGGTTAAGAAGGTTTTGAAGTCAGGCAGACCTGAGTTTAACTCTTGGTTGGCTAAACTTGAGCAAGGAATTTAGCATCTCTGCTACTTCAGTTTCTTCATCTGTATGATGGGCATAGGTACCTGGGTGCGCAAAGCATTTGCACTCCACTAACCGCAAGGTTAGCAGTTTAAACCCACCCAGCAGCACCAGAGAAGAAAGGTCTGGCAATCTGCTTTCATAAACATTACAGACAAGAAAATCCTAGGGAGCAGTTCTACTCTGTAACACGTAGGGTCGCAATGTGTTGGAATCAACTCAACGGCAGTGGGTTTGGTTTTTGGTATCATAATGGGCATACTAAGGCACATCTCAAAGCGTTGCTGTGACAATTAAAAGCGATAACATGTGTAAAGAATCGTTTCATAGTAAATATGAACTACAAAGCAGTTATTCAAAAATTCTTCAGGTGATATCATACATGTGAAAGTGCTTTGTAAGGTGTACTAGCCAGGCAGAGGTTAGTTAATGCCATATTATAAATGCCAGGAGAGGGAATGGTTGAGATGAACCAGGGAGAAAGGAGTCAGCCTTGGACAGGTGTGGGGGGAAGTGAGGGCAGTCCTGGTGGGGACCAGCAAGGGCAAGAAAGCAGGGCCTGCTTGGGAACCTGTGTGGAGCCCCATTCCCTTGGGGCCAGCTGGGTGAGGACACAAGAATCTGATAAGGGCACCCAGTATGATGTGTTAATGAGAGGAATGTGGGGAGGAGGTGGGAGTCAGGCATTAACAAGGAGTTTATATTCACACTGGGAGACAAGACACTGGAACACAGTTAAATAGCATCCCAGACACCATGGCCAGGGGGCTACGATGGTAATGTGGCTCCCGGAGCTGCAAGAGCCCAGGGATTGGGAATAAGGAGCAGATTCTGTTAGACAAGAGGGAGAAGGGAAGTGACCCAGGCAGAGGAGAGCCAAAGACAGGGAAGTGGGCAGAGTCCAGGCCAAGAGGACTTTATATATGCATCCCACTTTTCAAAGAACATTCGTACACATTTGCCTGGCTAGTCTACCCTTGAGGTAGCACTAGAGTGACGGAGACCCTTCAGCTGGCTCTCCCCACCACGCGCCTGGCACCATCCTGAGTGGAGCTGATAGTAACTGTGCAGCCGGATGGAATTTAAGAGTAACACATTCTGTGACACAGGTGTTCCCATTTGGGAGCTACAGGGAAAGGCAGCTTTATGCTAAGCCCACATTCAGCATTTTTTCTCACCTCCCTTCCCCTTTCAACATTCCTGATTGCTCATGTGCACGCACACACACACATACATAACCACTTCTCTACCTCTTTGGTGAACATGTCTGGCTCTTTCCTTAGACTGTACGCTCCTTAAAGCAAGCTTTGCACTTGGGAGCTATTTACGTGTGGGATAAATATGTAAATAAACCTATAAAGGAATGTAAATCATCACTACTTCTAGTGGCTCAGATGAGTTACATTACTTTACAAGCAAACCCTGTGCTCCTGTGCACTGGTTTCTAAGAGGGACATAAAACCAAAAAACCCCAGACTTGTTGCCATCAAGTCGATTCTGACTCATAGTGATCCTATAGGACAGAGGAGAACTGCTCCATAGGGTTTCCAAGAAGCAGCTGGTGGATTTGAACTGTTGACCTTTTGGTCAGCAACCTGAGTGCTTAACCACTGTGCCACCTCCAAGAAGGGCAAATTACAAAGTAAATGGCTAGAAAAAAAATTACTGAGGGGTCAATTCTGACTCATGGAGACACCACGGTTTTCTTCCGAGGCATCTCTGTGTGGGGGCATCTGTGTGTGGACTTGAATCTCTAACCTTTGGGTTAGTAGCTGGGTGCATTAACCTTTTTCACTACCCAGGGACTCCCATTATTCTTTGTGGTTGTTGTTATGTGCCATCAAGTGTACTCTGACTTGTGACCTTATAGGATAGAAAAGAACTGCTCCATAGGGTTTCCTAGGCTGAAATCTTTAAAGAAGCAGATTGCCAGGTCTTTTCTCTGGTGGGTTTGAGCCGCCAATCTTTCAGTTAGCAGCCAAGTGCTTAACTATTTGCACATCAGGGCTCCTTCATTATTCTTTAGTGGGATAGAATCTCTCCATCCCAGTGAGATGGAGGATGGGGACAAGATGGAGGGTGGGGGGTGGAGACAAGATGGAGGATGAAGGATAGATACAAGAGAGGATAAAGATAAGATGGAGGGCGGACACAAGCTTGAGGGTATGAGTGGAGAAAACACAGAGGGTGGATACAAGATGGAAGGTGAAGACAAGATAGAGGATGGATGGTGGAGACAAGCCAGAGGATGGACACCTTCTCAAACCTCCAATCTTCCAGTTAGCAGCCAAGCACACTAACCATTTGCATTATCCAGGGACTTAAAAACCCCCTTCATTTATTAGCTGTGTGACCATGGTCAAGATATTTAGCCAAGTAGAGCTAAAAATGTCTACCTCCCAAGGTTGACATGAGGATTAAATTAGATAATGTATGTAAACTTCAAACCATCCCCAACCCCAAGTCTTGAGAAAATTCTTCTGAAATTCAACAAAATGTTCGGTGTGAGTGGATTTCTTGTGAAAAGCGGTGAGGGGGCTGTTTTTAGCTTCCTAGAGGTGACAAGAGGTAAAACAGAGACAGCAAACTTGGACACAAACTACAAGAGCCTAATGTCCTCAAAACTGGCAGAAACCTTGGTAACAGCTTCCTATTTTCATAGATTAAGGATATTGCTGGGGGTTGGGGTGGCCAATTAAACTGTAGTCTCTGAACGGCCAGGGGACCCAAGCTGCCTCAGACACAGCTTTCAGGAAAGGCTTATCTCCACTGGCCCCTTAGATTCCCCAACCTGACCTAGAAAAACCAGTGCAAATGATCCAGAACCCCAAAGTCCTGGGAGAAAAAGGAACTGAGACCCTGGAGCTCCACTCCAGTCAACTAGCAAACCCTGTCTTCCACTGGCTCAGCTGCAGGCATGAGGACAAAAGGACCTGTTCTCTGAGGAAATGGTAGGCAAATGTTGAGGGCCTTTCGGTTCTAGTGTGGCAGAGGACTGGCAAGTATCCCCAGAAAAATGCAAAGAGCCCAGAAACAAGGATGGTCACCGCCTTTCTGCCAGTAAGATCCTCAGACCTAGGTGGTCAGTGGCACTAGAGAGAGGGTTCTGGTGCCACACTGAACCAGGGAGAAGCCAAGAGTGCCTTCTGGCAGGGGCGCTTCAATGGGGAAATCTCTTCCCAGGGCCTTGGAAGGACAGTGCTCTGATGGCTGGTTTACTAAGGAAGGACATGAGTCCAAAAGTAAGCCAGGGAATGTTCTTGGTCTTTTGACAAGTGGAGCAGACCCCAAGTTCCCCACTCCTGCTCTGGGGCTGGACCCATCTCTTGTCTGACTTCCCATGTTTCTAAGGTAATTATTAGCATTTCAGATATGAGGCAAGTAGAACAGGAGGTCCTGGAGACTGAAACTGAGAATACTGAACCCACACTGGGATTGGCCTCATTTCAGAGATAAGGAAACTGGCATTTGTAAATGATTTGTCCTAAATCACACATCTTATGGACGGTAGAACAATACTCTAAACCTCAGTCCTCCTTCCACAAAATGCCTTGCTCTTTTTACTGTACATCTGAGCCATCCAGCTGTCTCTTTGTTTCACTCTCTCCTTCCAAAGCATAGAGTCCCTGAGTGGCACAAATGGCTAACATGCTTAGCTGCATGTTAACTGTTTAGAGGTTGGAGGTTCAAGTCCACCCAGAGGTACCTCAAAAGACAGTCCTGGTGGGTCTACTTCTGAAAAAAAAAAAAAAAAACAAAACAGCCATTGAAAACCCTGTGGTGCACAGTTCTACTCTGACACACATGGGGTCTCCATCAGTCACAACTGACTCGACAGCAACTGGATTGGTTTTCCAAAGCATGTCCTTGGGGCATCACTTGAGATCTTACTTCCCAGCAGAACACCTTGGCACAGATGTCTTCCCTCCACAGAAAGTTGATGCCAGCCTCTCTATAGCATGTTCCCTCCCCTCCCCCTGTTAATGGCTTGTGAACACTCCAGTGCCCAACCTCAAAAACCATAAACCACCTTTTCTTTTCATCTTCTTCTCACTCCCCACATCTAGTCACTAAAGTTTTAGATAGTCTCGAAAGTGTCTCGCACTCCCGTCTTCCTTTTATCCTTGCCCACTGAGGCTACCATGCTCATGTCACCAGTCTTTCTTCCTCAGAATGTGGACACAAGGGTGAGGCAGTGCCTGTGGGCTGGACACAGAAAACAGATTTTAAGAGCAGTTGCGCTTCTCTGGCATGTAAGAAACAAGTGGGGAAAACACCATGTGCTGGTTTCTGTGACTAAGACCTTGGACGCCTCGGACATTTTAAAATGCACATACCCTTTGCTCCAAAAATTCCAATTCTTACTGTTGAGCAACCAAAAATCACTCATCTACCTCATTTAAGATACTAGGTAGGCTTGCTAGAGGAGCAATTCTAAATGGGGGCCGTATCTCACCCCCATGCAGAGCCATGGTGGCACAGTTGTTAAGCATTTGGCTGCTAATGGAAAGGTCTCGGCAGTTTGAAACCACCAGTCTGCTCCTTGGAAACCCTATGAGATAGTTCTACTCTGTCCTATGTTGTTGTTGTTGTTAGATGCCGTCGAGTTGGTTCCAACTCATAGCGACCCTATGCACAACAGAACGAAACACTGCCCGGTCCTGAGCCATCCTCACAATCAATGTTATGCTTGAGCTCATTGTTGCAGCCACTGTGTCAATCCACCTCATTGAGGGTCTTCCTCTTTTCCACTGACCCTGTACTCTGCCAAGCATGATGTCCTTCTCCAGGGACTGATCCCTCCTGACAACATGTCCAACAAGGTCAGTATGAGATGGAATCGAATGGACAGCAACAGGTATCTCACCAGGGGACATTTGGGGAATGTAGGGGCTTTTTTTTTTTCGTGAAAGTATACACAGCCAAAGATACACCATTTCAACAATTTCTACATGTACAATTTAGTGACACAAGTTACATTCTTCAAGTTCTGCTACCATTCTCACTATCCTTTTCCACATTATTCCACCACCATTATCTTCATTTGTTGCAATATTGGGAGGTACTGCTGGGAATGAGAAACAGGGCACAGGCTGGTCCTGCACAAACACAAATTATCCTGCTGCCACATGACTTTCAAATGTCCTGCCAGAAATTTATGAAGATGAAAAACCAGTTGTGTTAGTCATCTAGTGCTGCTGTAACAGAAATTCACAAGTGGATGGCTTTAACAAAAAGAAATTTTTTTCTCACAGTCTAGTAGGCTAGAAGTCCAAACTCAGGGCATTAGCTCCAGGGGAAGGCTTTCTCTCTCTGTCAGCTCTGGAGGAAGGTCCTTCTCATCAGTCTTTCCCCGGGCTAGGAGCTTCTCCGCACAGGAACCCTGGGTCCAAAGGACACGCTCTGCTCTTGGTGCTTCTTTCTTGGTGGTATGAGGTCCCCCGTCTCCCTGCTCTCTTCTCTCTTTCATATCTCAAGAGATTGCCTCAAAACACAACCTAATTTCTTAGATTGAGTCCTCCCTCACTAACAAAACTGCAGCCCATCCTCCCTGATTAACATCATAGAGGCAGGATTTACAACATACAGGAAATTCACACAATACCAGGAATCATGGCCCAGACAAATTGATACACGCAGTCTTGGGGGGACATAATTCAATCCATGATGTAAGTTTATAGTTTTCTGATTATAATTTTCTATCTCACATATAAATTCAAAGTATCTTTTGCATATTTTTAATATACATTCAAGTTTCAGGAATGTAGCAAGTCAAAGGCAGACATCACTGTGTTTAATTCTGAACTTCACCAAAAGTCATTCATCGTTTCAAAAAATTGCTGATTGCAACGCACTTACAGGACAGTGCCGGCTGCATTTGTGGCACTGGGGCAGACACGCAACCATTGCGTTATGTCTCTGTGTAGTCCAGCCCCAGAAGTTACATTCTGAAACACTACATACACTGTGGAGTGTCAGAAGAAAGAACAAATCCATCTTGAAGGAAGTACAGCCAGAATGGTCCTTAGAAGCAAGGATGGCAAGACCTTAGCTGACTTACTTTGGACACATCCTCAAGAAAGACCAATCGATAGAAAAGGACATTGTGTTTCATAAAGCAAAGGGTCAGTGAAAATGAGGGAAATGCTCTGTGAAATGGATTGACACAGTGGCTGCAACAAGGGGCTCAAACATGGCACAGTACCCAGCAATGTACAGTCGCCATGAGTTGGAGCCAACTCGACAGCAACTAACATATTATTTAATTGTGAATTACTTTCCTGTGTTCTCCTTTATAAAACAAGTATGCATTTTATTGGTTTTTATGTGTGTATCAGCAGGATAGTAAAGAGGGCATTTCAAAATATTTGTTTTAAAAAGGAAACGTTACATGGGGAACGTGTCTAGAGTTTTATGCCCTTAGTGTTTTACGGCGTATTTTATTTTGTCTGGAGACTTTCTGGCACCCCTTGAAATGTGTGGAGACACCTGAGGAATCACTAATGAAGGGTCAGGGGTCTTTGGGGTACAGAATGGTAAGACCCCAGGGGACTAAGAAAATATATATTTGTGCTTATGAAGATTGGGGCTATGGGGAGAGCTCCCCAAGAGTTGATTTAACTTGGATCTGAGCTAGCAAGTCTGGTTCTACAAACACTATTTATGGAACTTCTTACAGTTTATAATGCAAAAGCACTCTACATGTATGGTCCGTGAACAGGAGGCAGCGAAGACAGAGCAGACGGGGAACAAACTTGGAGTCACATCTGACTGAGCCACTTAAGAACTGTCTGTGTGATTTAGGGCAAATGTCTTAACTTCTTTGAGTCCCATTTGCCTCAATCTGTAATACGTGAATATTTACCCACCTTATTAAGAATGTCGTTGTTGTTAGTTATCTTTAGTTGCCACTGAGTCAGCTCCAACTCACGGTGACCCCATATATACACAACCAAACGTTGCCCAGTCCTGCAACTTTCACAATCATTGACATGTTTGAGTCCATTATTGTGGCCATTGTGTACAGCCTTCCAAACTAGGAGGCCCACCTCCCAGCACTATATTGGACAATATTCTGTGATCCAAAGGGTTTTCATTGGCTGATTCCTGGAAGTAGGTCACCATACCTTTCTTCCTAGTCTCTCTCAGTCTGGAAGTTTCACTGAAATCTGTCCACCATGGGCGACTTTGCTGGTATGTGAAATACTGGTGACATAGCTTCCAGCATTATAACAACATGCAAGCCACCGCAGTACACCAAATTGACAGACAGGTATAGTTACTATGAACACCTGCTATTTATTGGATACCTACTAGGGGCCAAGCACTTGGCACACATGATCTCATTTAATCTTCACCATTGCGCTGTGAGATGGGCAACATCCATATTACACAAATGAGGAAACCAAAAGCAGATGTCATTGGCCCCCCAGGCATTTCCTCCTGGCCCACCTCAGAATTCATTTACATGGCTTCCTGTATCTCTCTGCCTCATGGCATTCTGGCTGCTGGAGGGTGCTCTATCCACATATAGGCAGGTTGGAAGGGCAGGGAGTTAAAGCCCCTAGGAACAACCCTCAGTCAAGGAGGGAGGGAGGTGGTAGATAAAACCCCAGCATCCTTGCCCTACAGTGCAACAACCTTGGGACGTGTCCCACGCAGTCTCTCAGAGGCCCCCCAGGGACTGAGACCTAGATGCCCACACATTCATGCACCCTCCATTGGCTTTCCTCCCTTCTCTGCTTCACTCCCCACTATCTCTTCATCCTTCCGGGGACCAGCTGCCAAATACACTGTTGTCATTGTTGTTATGGTTGTTGTTGTGTGCCACTGAGTCGATTCTGACTCCTAAAGACCCCATGAGACAGAGTAGAACTGCCCCATAGGGTTTCCTAGGCTATAATCTTCCAGAAGCGGGTCACCAGGTCCTTCTCCCACTCATTCGATTCCAAAGTGCCTGTTCTTGCCTCTCTGCCTTGTACCTTACCTGGTTGTGGGGAATTCATTTTGACTGTAATATGAAATGATTATAATGCTTTCCTTTGATCTTCATTATAAACCCTGCAAGCTGGACAAGCAGGTTAGTTCTATGTCCACTTTGAAGGAAACTGAGGCTCAGAGCCTTGCACAAAGTGACCAGCTAATAAGTGACAAATGGCAAGATGATTCTGTTTGTTCCTCCAGGTCTATGCTGCATTTTTCTGTGCTCTGCTCTGTGCCCAGGACGCTGGCACCACTGGACTTCACCACCCTCTGGCTTCTATTCAGTGTCAACCAACAGAAGGCACAGGCAGGAAGAGTGTGAAAAGGGCACTTATGCTTCTGCTTCCTCTCTGAGGGGGTGGTCTTGGCAGTAGCTGCATTCCTCCACGTTGGCCATAGCTCCTGTCCAACCATTTTTTAAAAAAAGAGAAAAAAAAAAAAAAAACGTGGATTTGGCTAGGTCTTATTGTTGTTGTTAGGTGCCATCAAGTTGGTCCCCACTCATAGCAACCCTGTGTACAACAGAACAAAACACTGCCTGGTCCTGCACCATCCTCACAATCATTGCTATGTTTGAGCCTATTGTTGCAGCCATTGTGTCGATCGATCTCGTTGAGGGTCTTCCTCTTTTTCACTGACCCTCTATTTTACCAAACATGATGTCCTACTCCAGGGACTGGTCCCTCCTGATAACATGTCCAAAGTGAGACGAAGTCTAGCCATTCTTGCTTCCAAGGAGCATTCTGGCTGTACTTCTTCCAAGACAGATTCGTTTGTTCTTCTGGCAGTCCATGGTATATTCAATATAGAAATCTAGAATCTTGGAAAGAGGAGAGGAAATGATCTAAGTTTGCCATGACCCCAAAATACTTTTCCCATTTGGTCAGACCAACTGCCAGCCTGCCCTGACCGCTGTTCCATGGCCACAGCTCTGGCAGGTACCGGTAGGAGCACCCTCTTGTTTTACCCTTTCGGTGGGTGCTTACAGCTTCCTGCTGGTGCTGGTCCCAAGGTAATTCCCATCCCCTGCCCAAAACCACAAAAACAAAACCAGTTGCAGTCTAGTCGATTCTGACTCATGGTGACCCTATGTATTTCAGAGTACAGCTGTCTTCCACAGGGTTTTCAATGGCTGTAATCTTTCAGAAGCAGATTGGCCTTTCTTCCAAGGTGTCTCTGGCTGTACTTGAACCACCAACCTTTCGCTTAGTAGCCAAGTGCTTAATCATTTGCACCACCAGGGACTTCTATCCCCTGCCCATACCTCTGTAAATCATCGCTTCATTACACTCTTTAGTCTGATGCTTTGAGACGCCATCCTCCTTCCTTTCTGCAACCCTGACTGACCCAGAGGGCTTGGCAATCAATAAGAGGGAGGGAAAAAAATACTTATGGAGCTAATACCTTTTTTCCAGGCCCTGTGCTAAGCTCTTTCCATCCGTGATCTGCACGATAATGCTAGAAGATTGAAATTATTATTATCCCCATCTCAGAGATAAACAAACTGAGGCTCAGAAGTGGCACATGGCCCAGAATCCAGGTCAGTCAAAATTGATAGTCCATGCTCTTACCCCTCCATCACAAATCTCAAGCTGTTCTCTAGCCTGACTTGCCTTTATGGTAGATAATTGTTGGCCCCAGAGCCCTCCAACCTCGCCCTGGGCATGGGAGGAAACCCGAGAACATCCTGCCTGTGGTGAGGGTGTAGCAGCTTGGTGGCAAATGAGCTTTCCATGAATGGAAACAGCCTTTCCCTTCTGTGAGGTGAGGTGGGATTTCATGCAAACGTGTGATGACTGGCGGGGAGCCAAGAATAAGAGAAGGAAATGGGACCGAGGGAGAGAACTGCCTCGAACATCCAGGGGAGGGGCAGGATAAACAGAGGAGTTTCAATTTTGCAAAGCATTTGAGGGCTCCTTGGATTAAGGACAGCCCTTGGGGAAAGCCGGGATATGAGGAAAAGGGGGAGACGGCCTTGGCAGGCAGCAGAGACCAAGTGCTGGTGGAGCAATTAAAGGGTGGAGTAAATGGGTAGGAAACTACAGAATAATGCAAACCCAAAAGCAGGCACTGAAATGTGCAAAAAAAAACAAATTACAGCAGACCAGAGTTTGTGTGCTTAGTAGCTGAAAATATTCAAAACAACATTTTGGAATGAGAAACATACAGAATAAGAGGCAGCTGCCATTCCCTTTAACAGCTTCAGAAATGTGACTTGTCCCCAGGGGGCTTGAGGAAGGGAACAGTCAGAAAGAAATAGTTCAGAATTCTAAATGAAGATGTGGAACTGAATAGGCATACTGGACAATTATGAATAAAATCAGAAATACTGAATTTCACGAGATCCATTAGAATAGTATAAATTTTATTCTTTGCACTCTGCACCAATCTACAACTTACCCATTATAAATTAATAGTAATTTCACCAGAGCAAGGTGGCGAAAACAGGTAAGCACTCAGCTACTAACCAAAAGGTTGGTTGTTCAAATCCACCTAGAGGCACCTTGGAAGAAAGGCCTGGTGATCTACTTCTGAAAAATCACCAAAAAACCAAAACCAAACCCAGTGCTGTCAAGTCGATTCTGACTCATAGCGACCCTATAGGACAGAGTAGAACTGCCCCATAGAGTTTCCGAGGAGTGCCTGGCAGATTAGAACTGCTGACCCTTTGGTTAGCAGCCGTAGCACTTAACCACTACGCCACCAGGGTTTCCACAGCCACTGAAACACATGGGGTTACCATGAGTCAGAATTAATTTAACGGCAACTGGTATATATAGTAAAACCTAAACCTAACCCATTGCCAACTATTTGATTCCAACTCATGGCAACCAATGGTTTGTGCTTGACTACTCACCTAAAGGTTGGTGGTTCAAACCCACCCAGTGGTGCTGTGGAAGAAAGACCTGGAGATCTGCTCCCGTAAAGATTACAGCCAAGAAAACCCTATGGAGCAGTTCTACTCTGTAACACATTACATAGGGTTGCCATGAGTATATATAGTATATACCAGCTATTCAGCACCTCCCCCATGTGTCTGTCAGTTTGTTGTACTGTGGAGGCTTATGTGTTGCTGTGATGCTGGAAGCTATGCCACGGGCATTCAGATACCAGCAGGGTCACCCATGGAGGACAGGTTTCAGCTGAGCTTCCAGACTAAGACAGACTAGGAAGAAGGACCCAGCAGTCTACTTCTGAAAAGCATCAGCCAGTGAAAACTTCATGAATAGCAGCGGAACACTGTCTGATACAGTGCTGGAAGATGAGCCCCCCAGGTTGGAAGGCACTAAAAAGATTACTGGGGAAGAGCTGCCTCCTCAAAGTCAAGTCAACCTTAATGATGTGGATGGAGTAAAGCTTTTGGGACCTTCATTTGCTGCTGTGGCACAACTCAAAATGAGAAGAAACAGCTGCAAACATCCATTAATAATTGGAACCTGGAATGTACGAAGTATGAATCTAGGAAAATTGGAAATCATCAAAAATGAAATGAAATGCATAAATATCGATATCCTAGGCATTAGTGAGCTGAAATGGACTGGTATTGGCCATTTTGAATTAGACAATCATATAGTCTACTATGCTGGGAATGACAACTCGAAGAGGAATGGTGTTGCACTCATCGTCAAAAAGAACGTTTCAAGATCTATCCTGAAGTACAATGCTGTCTGTGATAGAATAATATCCATACGTCTACAAGGAAGACTAGTTAATACGACTATTATTCAAATTTACACACCAACCATTAGGGCCAAAGATGAAGAAATAGAAGATTTTTATCAGCTGTTACAGTCTGAAATTGATCAAACATGCAATCAAGATGCATTGATAATTACTGGCGATTGGAATGCGAAAGTTGGAAACAAAGAAGAAGGATCAGTAGTTGGAAAATATGGCCTTGGTGATAGAAACAATGCTGGAGATAGAATGACAGAATTTTGCAAGACTAACGACTTCTTCATTGCAAATACCTTCTTTCACCAACATAAACGGGGACTATACACATGGACCTTGCCAGATGGAACACACAGAAATCAAATTGACTACATCTGTGGGAAGAGACAATGGAAAAACTCAATATCATCAGTCAGAACAAGGCCAGGGGCTGATTGTGGAACAGACCATCAGTTGCTCATATGCAAGTTCAAGCTGAAACTGAAGAAAATCAGAGCAAGTCCATGAGAGACAAAATATGACCTTGAGTATATCCCACCTGAATTTAGAGACCATCTCAAGAATAGATTTGACGCATTGAACACTAGTGACCGCAGACCAGACGAGTTGTGGACTGACATCAAGGACATCATCCATGAAGAAAGCAAGAGGTCACTGAAAAGACAGGAAAGAAAGAAAAGACCAAGATGGATGTCAGAGGAGACTCTGAAACTTGCTCTTGAGTGTCAAGCAGCTAAAGCAAAATGAAGAATTGATGAAGTGAAAGAACTGAATAGAAGATTTCAAAGGGTCTCTCGAGAAGACAAAGTAAAGTATTATAATGACATATACAAAGAGCTAGAGACGGAAAACCAAAAGGGAAGAACACGTTCGGCATTTCTCAAGCCGAAAGAACTGAAGAAAAAATTCAAGCCTCGAGTTGCAATAGTGAAGGATTCCATGGGGAAAATATTAAACGATGCAGGAAGCAACAAAAGAAGATGGAAGGAATACACAGAGTCATTATACCAAAACGAATTAGTCGATATTCAACCATTTCAAGAGGTGGCATATGATCAGGAACCGATGGTACTGAAGGAAGAATTCCAAGCTGCTCTGAAGGCATTGGTGAAAAACAAGGCTCCAGGAATTGATGGAATATCAATTGCGGTGTTTCAACAAACAGATGCAGTGCTGGAGGTGCTCACTCGTCTATGCCAAGAAATATGGAAGACAGCTTCCTGGCCAACTGACTGGAAGAGATCCATATTTATGCCTATTCCCAAGAAAGGTGATCCAACCAAATGTGGAAATTATAGAACAATATCATTAATATCACACGCAAGCAAAATTTTGTTGAAGATCATTCAAAAACGGCTGCAGCAGTATGTCAACAGGTAGCTGCCCGAAATTCAGGCCGGTTTCAGAAGAGGACATGGAACCAGGGATATCATTGCTGATGTCAGATGGATCCTGGCTGAAAGCAGAGAATACCAGAAGGATGTTTACCTGTGTTTTATTGACTATGCAAAGGCATTCGACTGTGCGGATCATAACAAATTATGAATAACAACATTGCAAAGAATGGGAATTCCAGAACATTTAATTGTGCTCATGAGGAACCTTTACATAGATCAAGAGGCAGTTGTTTGGACAGAACAAGGGGATACTGATTGGTTTAAAGTCAGGAAAGGTGTGCGTCAGGGTTGTATTCCTTCACCATACCTATTTAATCTGTATGCTGAACAAATAATCTGAGAAGCTGAACTATATGAAGAAGAACGGGGCATCAGGATTGGAGGAAGACTCATTAACAGCTTGCATTATGCCGAGGACACAACCTTGCTTGCTGAAAGTGAAGAGGACTTGAAGCACTTACTAATGAAGAGCAAAGACCACAGCCTTCAGTATGGGTTACGCCTCAACATAAAGAAAACAAAAATCCTCACACCTGGACCAATGAGCAACATCATGATAAATGGAGAAAAGATCGAAGTTGTCAAGGATTTCATTTTACTTGGATCCACAATCAACAGCCATGGAAGCAGCAGTCAAGAAATCAAAAGATGCATTGCACTGGGTAAATCTGCTGCAAAGGACCTCTTCAAAGTGTTGAAGAGCAAAGATGTCACCCTGAAGGCTAAGGTGCGCCTGACCCAAGCCATGGTGTTTTCAACCACGTCACATGCATGTGAAAGCCGGACAATGAATAAGGAAGACCGAAGAAGAGTTGACGCCTTTGAATTGTGGTGTTGGTGAAGAATATTGAATATACCATGGACTGCCAAAAGAACGAACAAATCTGTCTTGGAGGAAGTACAACCAGAATGCTCCTTAGAGGCAAGGATGGCAAGACTGCGTCTTACACACTTTGGACATGTTGTCAGGAGGGATCAGTCCCTGGAGAAGGACATCATGCTTGGCAGAGTACAGGGCAGTGGAAAAGAGGAAGACCTCCAACGAGGTGGATTGACACAGTGGCTGCAACGAGCTCAAGCGTAACAATGGTTGTAAGGATGGCACAGGACTGGGCAGTGTTTCGTTCTGTTGCGCGTAGGGTCGCTATGAGTCGGAACCGACTCGCTGGCACCTAACAACAACAACATTCAGTACCTACGTCCCAAGCACTTTACATATACTAACCAAAACCAAACCCAGCACCGTCGCGTCGATTCCGACTATAGGACAGAGTGGAACTGCACCATACAGGTTCCAAGTAGCACCTGGCAGATTCGAACTGCTGACCTTTTGGTTAGCAGCCGTAGCACTTAACCACTATGCCACCAGGGTTTCCACTTTACATATATCACCCTTAATTTTCCATTATACATATTTGGAAATTGAGGCACAGAGAGTTTAAGTGTCTTACCCAAGGACACACACGCATAGAGCTAGTGAGAGGTCAAGCAAGGATAGAAGCCTCAATCACCCTGTCTCCAGCAATCCTGAACATTCCATTACCCCATGATAAATCCCAAAACCTGGGGTTTCATGATGGTCCAAACATCTCGTTTTCAGAAGAGAAAACTGAGGCACAGAGGGAGGAAAGGCATGCCTACATAAATGATGGCCTTAAAACCTGAGTGGAGGTCTGTGCAGCTGGGAAGAGAAATTTTTTAAGTTACTGAATCCAACGCTTCTATATTGACACCACTTTGATGTTTCCATGACCTCGAAGCTTGGGCAGCAGGGTAGCACGTTTCTCAGGCACAGGACCACATATCCCTACTATTCATGTATGGATTCGTACATCCAACATTGATCAGAGTCCCTACTCTGTGCCAAGAACTATGTAGTATGAAAATATTTTTTCACTAAACAACTAGAAGGTGCTTGATTTGCCTTGTCCTTTGTTTTGCTTTTGCTTTTTCATTTTGGCATACTTCCACTTAATTTGCTGCTTCAGGTCCTTAAATACTCCTCCAAAAATCCAGTTCAGCTAATCATCAACATACTGCTATCTTTAGAACATTTATCATCAAGTAACAGTCATTGTTTTGCTCTGGCAGTAATGGTGTTCTCTGTTCAGTCACAGTGGAAGCTCTGAAAGCACGTATTTTCTTCAGCAAATATGAACGGCACAGGCCTCTACGTTCCCTTTTCTGAACCAAAGATGGTAAGTGAAAGGGTGCTTTGTAAAAGGCTCTGAGAAAAAAAAAAAAAAAAAACTTGGCTTTGGCCAGAGTTTTATTAAAAACTTAGAAATCTGGGGAGGGGGAATAAAACCATGTAAGTTTGCCAAATCCTAAAACATTTTCCCCATCTGATCAGACCAAACACGAGGCTCATGCTGACCTACTCTCTCAATAAGCTCTTTCTGTGTAAAAGACAATCCCTAAAATTTAGTGGGAGTCCCTCAGTGGTGAAAACGGTTAACACGCTCAGCTGCTAACCAAAAGGTTGAAGGTTCGAGTTCACCCAGAGGCACCTGGGAAGATCGGCCTGGTGATCTACTTCTGAAAAATCAGCCAGTACAAACCTCATGGAGCACAGTTTTACTCTGATATGCATGGGGTCACCATGAGTCGAGGGTGAAGCAAGGGGAACTGGCAACAAAACTTGCTGAAAACAAACACATATTGTTTCCCATGATTCTGTGGGGTGACTGAGTGGTTCTTCTGGTTTGGCCCCTTCAGCTGGACTTGGATGGTCTAGGGTGGTACATTCACATGTCTGGGGCCTTAACAGGGATGGCTGGGGCCTCTCTGAGCTTCTTCACCTGGTGGTGGAAGAATTCTCAATGGCAAGAGAGGGCAAGCCTCAACGCACAAGGACTTTTCAAGACTCTCCTTGTATCACTTTTGTGCCCGGTCCCATTGGCCAAAGTGAGTCATATAGCCTAGCCCAGATTCAAGGGGTGGGAAAAACAGACTCCATTTCTTGATGGGTGGAGCTACAGAATATTGTGGCCACCTTTTTCTTATTCCTTCAGCCGCTGGGAGTTTTGTCAGTTGACAACCTTCAACTGTCAGCCCTCTCCAGAAATCACTGGCTTTTTCCTGAAGAAAGCCACCTCACTCAAGAACACTGACCCCTTCCCAGGGCAGCCTGCATCCAGTAACTGGTCAATATAGGGACAGAAAGGCCAAAGGGTCATCCTAGCTTCTAAGCTTCCCCAAAGAGTCAACTGAGACCTTTGTTGAAACAGAATTACAGTCTAACTCCTCCCTCTGCTCTTTCTTGCATCCTTCCTTCCACGACAAGTGTTGATCCTGAACATCCCCAGTAGGCTTATATTTTATTTTTACATTATTTATTAGTTGCTGTCAAGTCAGTTCCAACTCATGGCGACCATGCCAACAACAGACAAAACGTTTACTGGTCCTGTGCTCGCTTCATAATCATTGGTATGTTTCAGTCCATTGTTGGGGCTATTTTGTCATCCCATCTCATTGAGGTTTCCCCTCATCTTCACTGACCTTCACTGTACCTAACATGATGTCCTTTTCTAGCAATTGGTCTTTCCTGATGACGTGTCCAAAGTAAGTGAGTCAAAGTCTCACCATCTCTGTTTCTAAGGAGCATTCTGGTTGTATTTCTTCTAAGACTGATATGTTCATTGTTTTGGCAGTCCACAGTATATTCAATATCCTTCGCCAACACCACAGTTCGAATGCATCAATTCTTCTTTTTATCTTCCTGCACTCTAAACTCTGTCCCAGCGTCTGCTTCCTGGGGTAACCCACCTAACAGATGGTGCTGGAAGGAGTCTGAGGAAGCAGACACTAAGATGGCATCTGGGGCTGGATCACCTGTCAGCAGGCTGGCAGTGAGAACGCCATGGCTGTTGGTACCCGAGAGTCTGTATGGCTTCTAACACAAGATGGCAGTGAAATTGGTTAAGCTTCCATCTACGGTGAAATGCGATGGTAAACTGATGGAGGGCGAAGCACTAGGGGGTGCAATGTACCAGGCATCAGGTGTTTCAGAAATATGGGGAACATAGTCATTATAAGGGCAATGGAATAAAATAGTGGGAATTTATGCTTTGGAAAAAGATTTCAAAAGATTGAGGATGACTAAGAGTCAATTTGCATACTAAGGGTAAAAGCCTAAGCGTGCAGCCAAAGAAGGTTAAATTCTCAACCAAGGTCAACTTGCTATGTTAAGGTCAGGACCCTGATTGGGAAAGCATGGGACCCTGAGATATGAGGTGGACATTTGGATCAATGCATGTGAAAAAGTACGATGCTCCAGATTTCTCCGAACGTCTGAGCCTGAAAAAGTGGTCCGCTCTTCCTGTTAAGCACTATTATGGTTTCCTTCCTTGAAGGTGGTGCATAGGTGTCTCCCACATAAAAGAAAACACATGTCCTCAGAATCTGCCCACACCACCCACCCCCCCAGCCTCTACTGGTTACCAGTTGCTGTCAAATCAACTCCAACTCATGGCAACCCCATGTGTCAGAGAAGAACTGCGCTCCATAGGGTTTTAAACAGCTGATTTTTAGAAGTGGATGACCAGACTTTTCTTCTGAGGTGCCTCTGGTTGAGGGGCTTTAAATGGCTGATTTTTTGGAAGTAGACAGAGTTTTCTTCTGAGGTGACTCTCGTTGAACTCGAACCACCAACCTCTCAGTTGCCAAACAAGTGTGTTAACTCTGGCCTCTAAATCAGGCCAATTAAGTCTTTCATCTCTTTAAAAAATGAGACACATTTTAAGACTTGATTTTGAACTATTTTATGTTCTGAGGCCCTGACAGAACCACCCAGTTCCTGTGAGAGAGACCCCAGGCTTCAGCTGCTGAAGAAACCCAAACTCCTTTCAGTCATCAAGAACCTTCTCATTGATGCTGAACACAACGAGGCCTTGGGGAGGGCCGATCTTGAACTTAACATTCTTCTTTCACTTTGGGGTTTTAATGTCTCTTTCTTTTTTTAAAGAATTTGGTTTTTTTTTTTTCTTTGCACATTAACTTGTGCGTTAACAAAAACAAATAATCTCGAATTTTGGATTTCAATTTTTCCTAGGGAACTTCACATGAGAGGGCATTTATATTCACAGCTGAGGCCTTTCCATATTCCTGGATTTTAATCATTGGAGTGTCTTAATATTTCACTAAAACTCATTGCAAAGATCTCTAATAGACTATGTTGCTGGTTATTGGGAGTGGGCATAATTTGAATGAGAAATAGAATAGGGTATGAATAGAGCCAATATACCCCTGGAGTTGATTTAACTAATACACAGATCTGACTTATTTCAGAGCCTTCTGGTGCAGCGCTGGGACTGGGAGGAGCTAAGCAAGGCACCTAGGGTGCAAAATTTAAGGAAGTACATACTCTTAGGTTCATGCAACTGCAGGGTTGACACTTGCACGGACCTGACGGTGAGTGTCTCCTTAAATGCTGCTCCTCAGCCACCTACCTTGCCTTACCCTAGTCCTGGCTCTGTTCTGGGGGCAAAATACAAACTGTCCACATGTGGACCCAGGAGAATCCACAAAGAAGTAATAGATATTGGTTGGTACTTGGGGGAGGGACAACCTCACAGAGGTGGTCAGGAGACATTCCGGACAGACTACTGATCTGCCCCTGAGGGGACAGCCACACCTGTTAACTAAGTGGGCTAAAAGAACAAAAGCCTGGGGAATATGCTCAACAAGAACCCATATACGGTGGATTGGATTATTGCTTGGCAAATATTCACTTTCCCTCCCTTTTTGGAAGAAGTATACTTCCTAATTTGTCAGGGATAGTCCCTCAGGGCACAGATAATACCTGTGTCCCACCTTGGAACTCGCCCAGTAATTCCTGGATATTCTACAGTGATCTTCCCAGTCTTCCCTCTTGCAGATCTGTCCAGATGTGTCTAAGTCTTTAATGAGTTTCCCTGGTTGCTCTTCCTCTCGCCTTTTCTTCTCTGGCTGTAAGAGGGTATTTCTCAATATTTCCCCATGTCCAGACTGCCTTTGGGGGAATTATCACAGTCCACTCTCTGGGGTCTTTGCCTTTCACATTTTTTATTAAATTGGATCCCATTTCTATTCCTGACCAATGCCAACCAGACATCTTTACCTTTTCTGCAGTGGTGGTTCAGTGGTTTTTTCTGCAGTGGTGGTTCAGTGCTAAAGTTCTGACCTTCTATCTGGGAGACCTGGGTTTGATTCCTGGCCAATGCATCTCATGTGCTGCCACCACCCGTCTGTCCGCAGTGGAGGCTTGTATGTTGCTATGATGCCGGACAAGTTTCAGCAGAGCTTACAGGCTACGACAGACTAAGAAGAAAAGGCCTGGCAATCTACTTTCAAAAATCAGCCAATGAAAATCTTGTGGATCACAATGGTCCAATCTGTTGTGCATGGGGGTCACCATGAGTTGGGGGCCGCCTCAGTGGGAGCTAACAGCAGATATGGGTATCCCTCCTTAGCCTTTCATATCTGTCCTGGACTTCAAGGCTGTATTTCACATTTCATATACATCAGTCAGTGCCCTAAAATCTCACCCTTCCTGCTGCTGTTGTTAGGTGCCATCAAGTCGGTTCCAACTCATAGCAACCCTATAGGACAGGGTAGAGCTGCCCCATAGGGTTTCCAAGGAGCAGCTGGTAGATCTGAACTGCTGACCTCCCTTCCTGCTAAGAACATTCATTTTGCCTTCCTCTTGCAGGCTCAACCTCCCTTTATTTTTGTTTTCTTCTACTGCTCCTGTCCTGATGACAGGACAAGCACACTCTTCAAGTCATTCTAGCTTCTCCTTGACTCGCTGAGCAAATCTCATTCTAAAAGCAAATCTGATGTAAAAAAAAGCAGATGCTTTCCTGAACTTGGGGTCTAATAATTTCATTGATAGCTTTCTCTTCTTGAACCCAAGAAGAAGGCAAGATTTTTTAATAACAAGGGCATATATTTCTTTTTAAAATTATTATTTGATAATAGCTACCACCCTTCAAGGGCAATGCCCCATTTTGGTTTTGGGATCTAAAGCAGGGGTGAGAAGTGACCCTCAAGAGTCTGTGGAAACGCTGCATGAGTCCAAGGTATTGCCCTTCCGTAGTCTTCCTTCTTCCCTGGATGTTTTGGCAGAGATTGCTGTCCCCTGGTAGCCACTCTAGCTTTCTTCCACAGGGTAGAATTTGCAACCGAGAACACTTACTTCCCTTAAGCTCTGGCCAATAGGGTGTTGGCAGAAGGAAGGACAACACCCCATGTGAACAAGGGCAATACCCCGTGGATCAGGGAGTAAAACATAGAAGAGCTGGGACCCCTGATAGCTTTGTGAAGCAGAGCCACCATGTCAGCTCAGACTTTTACACAAGAGAGAAATTTCTCCCTTATGTAATACATGTTATTTGGGGTCTATTTCACATCTAGTCCAAGTGATACAACCAATCAGCCCTCAGCTCACTTCAAAATAATCTAAAAGGAATAGATTGGGGACAGCTGGCCAGTGTGCGGCACCAATCATTTCAGGCTTTGCTTGCACAGGCTAGTGCCAGGAGGCACTCACATGCACCCACCTGCAGACCTGGCCGCAAAGCACAGTGGAAGCTGCACAAATAAGCTTCAGTTTTCCAGGTGTCTAAAAGGTTTATAAATGGAAAGACTCTTTTTGCCCCGTTAGCAGAATTGTTGCCTCAGCCACACCTGTTTAAGAGCCCTGCTAGACAGCTGGCTAGTTAAGCTTCATACCTCACAGCTATTCTTCTAGGTAACACCTGCATTCTAGCAGAGCCTTCTGTATAACCTGGGCAGGGTTTGCCAGCAGCGGTGATGGGACCTCATCAATGGCTGGTGAGAAAAGGAGGGCAGCTGGTGGCGATTCTAAGGTGTGATTTATCATCCTCCTTCTTCCTACACATGACAAGCTAGTTGAGAGACAGAGAGGAGAATCAGATAAGGACCAACATATCAGCTTACCCTTGCTACAGCTGGATTAGAGAACATGGCTTGGATATGAAGCCAAAAGCAGGACTCCACTTCTTCCCCAATGAATGAAGCTTGCCCACAAGTCCCAGACATAACTGCAGATCTCGCTGGTCCTCCTACCCGCTCCAGATGCTGAGCCTGCCCTGGGCTTCATACCCCACGGAAGAGGCAGGTGCAAATGGAACACACACAGCTTGTGGACAAAGCCCATTCTTGAGAAAGAAGAGTCCAGAAAGGGCTGGTCTTAATATCCCAATGAGTTGTATCCCTCCTCCCCCTGGGAGAGAACTTAGTAAGATGAGTGGAGCTAAAGACATAGATGTGTGGAAAGAGAGAGGAATGGAGCATCCTCCCTTTAGAAGTCAGGCTGGGTAGGGCAGGTATTAAAGATACCCAGTTAACGGTACTGGCCCTGGGTGAGTGGATGGGGGTTGGGTAAAATTTCTATGAATAACCATAACAATCACAGCTACCTTTTGTTAAATACTCACTATGTGCCAGACCCCGCCCCCCAAAAAAATCAAACCCATTGCCATCAAGTCAATTCCAACTCACAGTGACCCTGTAAGACAGGATAGGACTGCCCCATAGTGTTTCCAAGGCGCAGACTACCATCTTCCTCCCATAGAGCAACTGGTGGGTTTGAACCACTGACTTTTCATTTCATAGCTAAGCTCTCAACCACTGCACCACTAGGGCTCCTTGCAAAACAAACAAATGGCCTGAAAGACTTGAGCTCAATCTAGGCTCCCATCAATATTTCAAGGAAGATTGCATTAAGAGAACTCAGAAGCTGATTCAAAAAGGCTTCCATTGGCCAAGGATGGAAAAATTTGATCATGAATACAGAGAATAACTGATATGAATTGAGCCATATCAAATATACTTAAATCTATCAGTTTCAATGATACCCATGGCCGTCGAGTTGATTCTGACTCGTAGCGACCTGATAAGTCTCAAAAACCCTAATCTGTCAATGCTGGTTGATGCTATGAAAACCAGTTGCTTTTGAGTTGATTCTAACTCATGGCAAGCCCATGTATGACAGCACAGAACTGTGCTCCACAGGGTCTTCAGTGGCTAAGTAGATCACCAGGCCTTTCCTCTGAGATACCTCAGAGTGGACTCCATCTCCAGCCTTTGGTTTGCAGCCGAGCACCTTAACCATCTATACCACCCAGGGACTCCAGATGCTATGAACTAACTCATTATTCAGAAAGCTGGTAAATAAAGAGAAAGAATCCAGCATTTATTTTGCTTTTTCTGTATAAGCTATATACCTAAATAACAAAATGGTAGATGAGATGAAGTTTCTTTTTATAAAAGCATTCCCCCCAATAAATGAAGGAATCATAGAATTCAATATAACCACTTTGCAAGCTCTAATATATTAATAATTTTCAACATTGCACATCAACAGCTACAAAACTCCCAAAAAGAGATGCAACAAACCCCTGAGGGAGCAGAACAGTGGGATGCAGACCCCATATTCTCATAAAAAATACCAGACTTAATGGTCTGACTGAGACTAGAAGGACCCCAGTGGTCATGGTCCCCAAACCTTCTGTTGGCCCAGGACAGGAACCATTCCCAAAGCCAACTCGTCAGACATGGATTGGACTGGACAATGGGTTGGAGATGCTGATGAGGAGTGAGCTACTTGCACCATGTGGACACTTGAGACCATGTTGGCATCTCCTGTCTGGAGGGGAGATGGGAGGGAGGGTAGAGGGGGTTAGAAACTGGCAAAATGGTCATGAAAGGAGAGACTGGAAGGAGGGAGCGGGCTGACTCATTAGGGGGAGAGCAAATGGGAGTATGTAATAAGGTGTATAGAAATTGATACGTGAGAGACTGACTTGATTTGTAAACTTTCACTTAAAGCACAGTAAAAATTATTTAAAAAAAAAGAGATGCAACAAGACATTTTGTATCTCTGGTGAAAGAACACAGAACCACCTATGAAGTGGTCTTGCCAAAAGAAATCAATTCTAAATATGATCAAACCTTTATATCCAACTGCTCATTTGCACAAGGATGTCCCATTAGCAAGTCCAGACTGGGGAACTCAACAGGACAAACATCCCAATTTCTTCTTGAAATAAATCATAAGAAAAAAAAAAAAAAAAAGAGAGATGGAGGCAAAAACCTAGAGATTAAAAGAGACTTAAAAACATATCAACAAATCACAACTCACAGACCTTATTTGGATGCTGTTTAAAAAAAATTTTTTTAAACATTTATGAGACAACTGGAAATTTGAACATTGGCTGGGCATTTGATGACCTTAAGGAATCATTGTTAATTTATTTAGGTGTAATTACGGTTATGCTAAAAACAAACAGTCCTAGTATTTTAGAAATGCACACTGCAATATTTACAGATGCAACGATATAATGTCTGGAAGCTGCTTCAAAATAATGTTTGAGGAGATTAGGGGGAAGTAAGGAATCCCGGGGTGGCACAAATTGTTAAGCACTTGGCTACTAGCACAAAGGTTGGTGGTTCGAACCAACTCAGAGGATCCTCTGAAGAAAAGCCTGGTGATCTGCTTCTGAAAGGTCACAGCCATGAAAACCCTATGGAGCACAGTTCTACTCCCACACATCTGGGTCGCCATGACTTGGATTGACCAACGGCAACTGGTTGGTTAGGCAGAAGCATAGATAAAATAACTTTGGCTATGGTTTGCTCAGTGTTGAACCTGGGTGATGGGTACATGAGGATTTATCATATGATCCTGTATATTTTCATGTATGTTTGAAATTTCCCATAATAAAAGGTTTTTTTTTTTAATATATGCAAAATGGCCTGATTTGATGGATGGGTAGATTGTGGTAGAAAGAGTTCTGCCTGGAGCACATTTGTGTTTCATGGACTTATGTTTGGATTAGAGCAGGACCTCAGCTAGTGGTTGGGGCCACAGGAAGTAGGGAAGAAGAGAAAGTGCTGGCAGATAGTTAGACTCATTGAAGGGGTCTAACAACAGTGTTAGAACCAAAGTACAATTCCAAGAACCAGGCAGAAACATCCTCAGAAAGAACTAGCAAAAGATAGGGGTAGACAGGCATAGTGGCCACATAGATACTTGCTGCTGACGCTACCAGACCAATTTCCAGACCCCACCCATTGGCAGACACAGGGCACTCAGTGTACTGCCAACCTTGGGAAGATTGATTCCAGAAGTGGGCAGGGTTGAGCTTGCCAGTAAACGTCTCCCATGCCCACAGCTGAGCTTGGCAGGAGAAAGGCAGGCACTAATACCTCTAGTGCCTTATCCCTATGGAGAGAACTCCAAGGCAATTTCAGAATTTAACAGGTATTAAAGATATCCAGTTACAGTACTGGCCATGGTTGGTTGGATGGGGGAGGGTAAGAGTTCTGTGAATAACCATAAAAATCATAGCTACCATTTGTTAAATACTTACTATGTGCCAGGCACTGTGCAAAACATGCAAATGATCTAAAAGACTTGGGCTCAATCTAGGCACCCATCAATATGCCAAGGGAGGTTGCCATATTCCTGTTCTGCTCATTACCTCCTTTCTGGGCGATGCTCTCAGTCCCTATTTGGCTTTGACTGCCATGTTGATATCTGTTATGGATTGAACTGTGTCCCCAAAATTATGTGTTAGTTTGGCTAGGCCATGATTCCCAGTATTGTGTGGTTGTCCTCCATTTTGTGATGTGCTATAAATCCTAACCTCTATATACTAGGATAAGACGATAGGTCACACCCTCGTTTCAGTCACACCTTTTATCTTACAAGAGATGAAAGGAGAGAGAAGCAAGCAGAGAGGAAAGGGACTTCACCACCACCAAGAAACAAGAACCAGGAGCAGAGTGCATCCTTTGAACCCAGGATCCCTGTGCTGAGAACCTCCTAGGCCCAGGGGAAGACTGATGCCAAGACACAAGATCTCCAAGGAATACCAGGTCCATAAATCTTAAAAGGTTCCATTCTGTTTGTACATAGGGTCGCTAGGAGTCGGAACTGACTCAAAGGAACCTAACTACAACAACAAACTTTGAGAGAATAAATTTCTGTTTGTTGAAGCCATCAACATGTGGTATTTGTTATAGCAGCACAGATAACTAACAAACTACCCCAGAGCCCCACCACTCTGGCCATAGCTGACTGATTCAAGGTTGCACACCTAACCCAGTGGGAGAAAATCCATAGGCTGATCTTAGTCTATCGCATTCTTTCTCAAGAACTTGAACCAAGCAACTAAGAAACCAAGATGAAGAACTGCAAACCACAGAACCAGGTAGTGGTGGCACTGGCCTTATAAAATCATGTATTACCACAGTATGTATTTGAGTCAGACAGATGTGGGTTTGGCTCCAGTTTACCTATATGACTTTGAGCAAGTTACTTGTTCTCCTTGAGCCTCAGTTTCCTTATTTCTAATATCAGAATGACAAAGGTAACTATTTCAAAGTGATTTTATGAGGATAAAATGAAATAAACCAATTGCCACAGAGTTGACGCAAAATCATGGTCACCCCATGTGTGTCAGGGTAGAACTGTGCTACATGGAGTGTTCAATGGCTGATCTTTTGGAATTACCAGGCCCTTCTTCCAAGGTGCCTTTCAGTGACCTCAGACCTCCAACCTTTCGGTTAGCAGCCATGTGGATTAACCATTTGTACCACCCAGGGGCTTCAAAATGAAACAGGGTTGATAAGATACTTATATTGTAATAGCTCAATAGCTATCAACTATTCTTATTATTATCAGTAGTGTTGATACTACCTTTTGCTACAGCTATGTTTAGTCACATGAAAACAAAGAAAGCCAGTCACAGGAGACAACAATACTAACGTGGATTGATCACTGACTAGCACTAGGCACTGTGCTAAGTATTTGACAGCCACTTAAACTTCACAACAAGGAGACCTGGTGGTGCAATAGTTAAGCTCTCAGCTGCTAACAGAAAGGTTGGTGGTTCAAACCCACCAGCAACTCTGCAGGAGAAAAGACCTGGCAACCTGCTCCCATTAAAGATTACAGCCTAGGAAACCCTATGGGGCAGTTCCACTCTGTCCTATAGGGTTGCTATGAGTCGGAATTCACTCTATGACACACAACAACAACAACAAACCTCACAATGACCCCAGGGTCTGGTAATGCTCATCTCACTGATGAGAAAACTGAGGTACAAACTGATTGAGTAATTTGCCAACGTTTAGGAGCTGGTGATGCTGAGAATGAACGTTGACACTCTGCTTTGGAGCCTGTTCTCTTAACCATTCTGGGACTGTTTCACTACCCAGATTAAGAAACCGGGGCTTGAAGAAGACCGTACTGCCCTGGAGAAGTGGTCAGAGAAGAGCGTTCCCGCAGTGCCTGAGAGCCAGACCGCAACTTGTTCCCCTAAAGGCCAACCCCAGTTCCTGTGAGGCCCAGAGCGCCTTTGTTCTCCTATGAGATTACCTGTTGTAGCCTGTGAAATCAGCCCCCCTCATCTGAGCCAATCTGAGAAATTTTCAGTTCTTGGTTCTGATTAAAACAAGAGGAATCTTGATGTGCTTCAGTCACCCACACTAGAATCCTGTGTGCTAACCCTCTGCTGAAGTGGTTTTGGGGCCAGGAGAATGTCATGTGATGGGGATCACATCTCAAATGTCTGCTACTCTATGGACACCTATTCCACACCTGCCTCATCTAATGGTTGCTTCTATATGGCATCCTTGTCAACCAGAATAAACCCTCAGCCTCTCTGCACAAAGAAGGCCTTGACAGAGAGGGTGGTCAACATGTGGCCAGAATAAGATGCAGCCTGGACAATTCTCTTTTGAGAAAACATCTCTTCAGCCAATGGTCACAAAATAAACAGAGACAGGGCAAAACCACTAACAAGAGAAAAAACTGGAAAGCTAAAATTTTAAGGACAGAGCTTATTAAATGAGACCAGACTAGAAAATACAGACTTTCTCCTTTGCCCTGCCTGCTTTTCCACATATTACTTCCACCCTCAAATAAAAAAGCCATTAAAAAGAAAAAGCTATAAACATTCCCACCCGAGATAAAAGTTGTTAAATGGAAAGAGAAAATGTAGTGGAGAAAACTAATTATGAGCTTTCTGAAACTAACTGGTAGACCTCAGACATGTCTAGTGCCATCCAAAGAGAAACCACCACCCACACCTACCCCCAAGAACAAAAACTGGAAAATGACATAAACCAGTTGCCTTCTAGTCAACTCTGACTCATGGTGATCCATGTGTGTCAGAGTAGAACTGTGTTCTATAAGGTTTCCAAAGCTTGATTTTTCAGCAGTATATTGCCAAGTCTTTTTCCAAGGTGCCTCTGGGTAGACTTGAACCTCTAACTTTTCAGTTAGCAGCCAAGTGCTTTAACATTTTCATCACCCACGGAAAGTATATAATTGCCCATAAAACTTGAAAAGCCAAAACGGTTTAAAAAAAAAAAAGGTGATCTTTTTTTTTTTAAATAGACCAACAGCCAAGAATAATGAAGGTGTGCTGTCTGAGTTTACAAAGGGAAGCACTGTAACTCCAAAACCAGAAAGCTCTGGCATCTATCTAGGCACTGCCACTTAGCAGCTTGTGTGATCATGAGCAAGTGACTTAGCCTCTCTGTGCCTCAGTTTCTCCACCTGTATGGTGAAGGTGATAAAAACGGAACCTACCTCAGAAGATTGCTGTGAAAATTCATGCACGGTAGCACACTGGACACACTTGCTATATATTTGTTATTATTACTCTTTATAATAAATGTAATTATATCATTAGTATTGTGATTATTACTACATGTCTCTGTTTCTTTAGATAAGGAAAAGCTAAGTTGTCCTCAAAGCTTAAGCAGCATATGTGACCCTGGGTACTATGGAAACCTAGAAAAGAAAATGGGAGCAATTTCCAGGTCCCCAAATTCCAGGAAGTGTGGATTTTGGAGAAGGAGGAGTGAGTTTTATGCTGCAGTTTCCTCGGGTTTTGTCAGAGTACACTCCAAGGCAAGGTCACTGAATGGAAGAAGAGAGTGAAGGAGAACTAGAGGGAGCATAGAGTGGGTTTCACACATACACACACACATGCACACGCACACACACACAAGCACACAATCTCATTTGATTCTCGTGTTGACTCCACAAAGTATTAGTATCATTCCCATTTTACAGATAAGGAAATCAAGACTTCGAGACATTTTGCAGCTTGTTCAAGGTCACATTGTAACTGATGGAACTGGATTTGAACCCAGGAGCCCTGGTGGCGCAGTGGTTAGGAGGAGCTCAGTGGCTAACCAAAAGGTCAGCAGTTCAAATCTACCAGCTGCTCCTTGGAAGTCCTAGACATTTCTAGTCTGCCCTATAGGGTCACTATGAGTCAGAATCAACTCTACAGCAACAGGTTTTTGGTTAACCTTCATGTTTGGAGGAGCCCTGGCACCAAAATGGTTAAGCACTCGGCTGCCAACCAAAAGGTCAGTGATTTGAACCCATCAACTACTGCGTGGAAGAAAGATGTGGCAGTCTGCTCCCATAAAGACTTCAGCCTTGGAAGTCCTATGTGGCAGTTCTACTCTGTCCTATACGGTCGCTATGAGATGGATTTGACTCGATGGCAATCAGTTTTGTTGGGTTGGGAGCCTTCATGCTTACACTGAACTGTCTTCTGATAAACACCCCTTCTGCGGGTCTCAGTTTCCTTATCTGTAAAATAGGGTTTTCCCTAAAGTTCTTTGTAGCAGTCACATTCCATGGTTCTAAATATTGTGAAAATGTCTTTCTGCCAGAATCACCATCTTCCAGACAAGGGAAAGGAGACAGGCCTGGTACATGTTTCCTGGACCCTTGCATAAGTGTGGTTTTGTCTCCTGGACAAAAAGTTAAGTTAAACTGAAAGGAGGATGATAATTGCAGTCAGCACAACATGAGTGCCCCACAAAAGCATCATGTTCACATCGCACACTAGGCGTTGTAAACAGAGCGGCAAGGGACAAAAGCCTCACCAGGATGTGGATGCTGATATTGGGCATATTGAGTCTTCTAAATGCTGACATAGGAAAAGGAGAAGACCAAGAAGGGCAGCACTTAAGTTCACCTGAAGCACCAGCCTGTCCATCCAAAGAAGGACATGCTATGAGAACTAAGAGCCCTAAAGTACCTGAGCTGCTAGAACATAGTCCCTCTGACTTCAGGGCACAATGAGGATGAAGAGAATAAGATGCTTAGATTAAGGAAAAAACAAAAAGGTTCCAGTTTTCTAGATACTATCTACTAGTGCTTACCACCGCCCATCAGTTTGTTGTACTGTGGTCACTTGTGTGTTGCTGTGATGTTAGAATCTATGCCACCAATATTTCAAATACCAGCAGGGTGGTGGACAGGTTTCAGAGGAGGCTGCAGACTAAGACAGACTCATAAGAAAGGCTGGTGATCTACTTCTCGAAACAAGCCAGTGAAAATCCCATGGATCACAGAATATTGTCCAAGACTTTAACTCACTTACTTTAGACTCATTAGGAGGGACCAGCCACTGGAGAAGAATACCATGTTTGGTAAAGCAGAGGACCAGCAAGGATGAGGGAAACCGTCTATGAGTTGGATTGATTGCAAAAATGGACTCGAACATACCAACAATCATGAAGATGGTGTAGGACCTGACAACATTTTGTTCTGTTATACATGGGGTCACCACAAATTGAAGCTGACTCAACGGCAACTAACAAGAACTTAAATACATCATATCAGTTACTCTTCCCTGGCAACAATGAGATAGGTATCATGGGCTACATTTCACAGATGGGGAGGCTGATGTCCATAGAGGTTGACTAGAATTTCCAAAAACACACAGTGAGCAGGGGTAAAGCCAGGAGAGCAACCGAGGGCAACCTGATTCCATAGCCCCACAATGAAGCACCACACAACTCTGTGTCTGCAAGAGGGGAGTTCACTCTAAAAAGAGTAGGCAACTGCTAGAGGAGCTCAGTTGGGCATCGATCTAGGGGACTTCCTCAAAGCAGTAAGAGAGAATGTCCTGTGAGGCAGAGTGAGAGCTAAAGAATTGACAACATCCAGTGGAAGTGGGTGATTTATCCAGATAGCAGGGCACAAGTGCAGATGGAAAGACCACCAGGACTATTGTGCTCAGGACGCCAGGAGCAAGGCAGGGAGAACAGGAGAGCTAGCTGGGATATTTAAGGAAGGGCTCATATATGCACACTCACAGCCAGACACACACACACATAGTTGACACACCTTAAGAAAATGGAGTGTAACGAGCCTGCTTATTACGAACATCCCTGGAGAAGTGTAGAATTTGTCGAATGATCTGTGCTATCGTTGTCGTTGTCATCATGGTTGTAGTGAGTACTGCTTCAAGTTCTTCCAGGTGAGAAGGCAATGTTTGGCATTCCAATAACCCTAGTTGGGGGCTTGAACCAGTTCTGGAATGCCACTGGCCTGAGGTCCGTCCTCCCTCCATTCGCTGACTAACTGCGTGTTGTTGTTGTTAGGTGCCATTGAGTCGGTTCCAACTCATAACAACTGTATGTATAACAGAACAAAACACTGCCCGATCCTGCACCATCTTCACAATTGTTGTTATACTTAAGCCCACTGTTGTAGCCACTGTGTCAATCCATCTCGTTGAGGGTCTTCCACTTTCTACCAAGCATGATGTACTTCTCCAGGGACTGATCCCTCCTGATAACATGCCCAAAGTATGTAAGACGAAGTCTCATCATCCTCGCTTCTAAGGAACATCCTGACTGTACTTCTTCCAAGGCAGATTTGTTTGTTCTTTTGGCAGTCCACAGTATAGCTAATATTCTTCACCAACACCATAATCCAAAGGCGTCAATTCTTCTTTGGCCTTCCTTATTTATTGTCCAGCTTTCACAAGCATATGAGGCAATTAAAAATGTCAGGGCTTCGGTCAGGTGTGCCTTAGCCTTCAAGGTGACATCTTAGCTTTTTAGCACTTTAAAGATGTCTTTTGCAACAGATTTGCCCAATGCAATGCGCCATTTGACTTCTTGCTTGCTGTTTCCATGGGTGTTAATTATGGACCCAAGTAAAATGAAATCCTTGACAACTTCAATCTTTTCTCCATTTATCATGATGTTGCTTATTTGTTCAGTTGTGAGGAATTCTATTTTCTTTATGTTGAGGTGTAATCCACACTGAAGGCTGCATGGCCTTGGACAAATCACTTAAACTGTCAGAGCCTCAGCTTCCCCATTGACAAGATGGCAATAATGATCCTCACCACACAGGTTTGCAGAGGATTCAATGAGATAATGCAGGTACGTCACTTAGCATAGTGCCTGACCCAGAGTAAACACGAAGTAAAGTGAAGCTCTTATTTTCAGTGGAAAATGTCAGAGCATGTTAGCACAAAAAACAGTCAACATCACAGCTCAAAAAACAAAAACATCAAAAGCAGAGACTGAAAGATCACTTGGATTAGAACCTACACTCTCCTCGCATTAAAAAATTTCCACACATTGAGGCTAGTGTAGGACAGAAACGCTGATCCTGATGAACATAATATTCCCAACCATCACAAGCGAACTTAGGTGAACATTTCTGGGTGTTCATTAGAGCTCAGTAGAGCACTTCTGAAATTCAGGAGGAAGGACGTAAGTTCATAGGAGTGCCGCAAGTCTGCCAAAGCCTTTTTCCAACAGCTTGTCACTTAACCGCACGTCCTTGGCTGAAAGTACACCATTTAAAAAGCCATCTGAGAAGGCACTGGGCAGGAAAAGGAAGTCACTTTCCATGGATCAGCAAAGAAGAATCCATTCCTACAGCCAAAGCCACCCCACTGCTCCTTTCTCCCAATTAGCAAAAGTACAACCTTGATCTCAAAGCCAAAATAAACTGCTTCCATTCATGTTGCTTTCACAGATGATTGACCAAGACCAGCACCTGAACACCTTCAGGTATGCTCTCCCAATGGACAAACTCCACGGCCACATTTAACACTGTAAATTAAACTTCCTGTCAAGTATTTTCCACCACCCACCTGTCAGTTTGTCATAGTATGGTGGCTTGCATGTTGCTGTCATCCTGAAAGCTGTGCCACTGGTATGTCAAATACCAGTAGGGTCACCCATGGTGGACAGGTTTCAACACAGCTTCTAGACTAAGACAGACTATGAAGAAAGGACTGGTGACCTACTCCCAAAAATTAGCCAGTGAAAAGCACCTGATATAGTACTGGAAGATAAGCTCCCTACATAGGAAGGCAATACACAAAAGACTCAATGAGAGACTCAAACAAACCAGTGATCGTGAAGATGGTGCAAGACAGGGTGACATTTCATTCAAGGTCTCCATAAGTTGGAGACAATTCGACAGCAACTAATAATGACATAATAGAACAGATCCAGAAGCCTGAGAGAGTGTAGGAATTTGGTCCAAAGATGAATCACTAACACTAACCAGTGTTCACATTCCTTAATTATTAAGTGTTGACTTAGGAGGGAGTTGAAGAATAAGTTCCTCAGCCAATTTAAATGTTCTTTTGCAAAAAAAAAAAAAAAAAAAAAACTTTTTAAACATTCAACATTTTTAATTATTGTTGTTAGCTGCCATTGAATTGGTTCCAACTCACATTGATCCCATGTACAAAAGAATGAAACTGTCTGGTCCTGCACCAACCTCACAATCCTTGCTATGCTTGAGTCCCTCATTGCAGCCACTGTGTCAATCCATCTCACTAAGGGTCTTCCACTGTTTTCTTGGCCCTCTACTTTACCAGGCATGATGTTCTTCTCCAGGGACTGCTCTCTCCTGATAACATGTCCAAAGTATGTGAGACTGAGTCTTGCCATCCTCATGTCCAAGGACCACTCTGGCTGTATTTCTTCCAAGACAGACTTGTTCGTTCTTCTGGCAGTCCATGATATATTCAATATTCTTGGCCAACACCACAATTCAAAGGCCTCAATTCTTCTTCGGCCTTCCTTATTCATTGTCCTGCTTTCACATGCACATGAGGCGACTGAAAATATCATGGCTTGGGTCAGGTGCACTTTAGTCCTCAAAGTGACAGCTTTGCTTTTGAACACTTTAAAGAGGTCTTCTGCAGATTTGCCAATGCAATGCATCACTTGATTTCTTGACTGCTACTTCCATGGGCATTAACTGTAGATTCAAGTAAAATGAAATCCTCGACAATTTCAATATTTTCTCCATTTATCATGATATTGATTATTGGTCCAGTTCTGAGAAGTTCTGTTTTCTTTATGTTGAAGTGTAAGCTTTACTGAAGGCCATGGTCTTTGATCTTCATCAGTAAGTGCTTCGAGTCCTTTTTACTTTCAGCAAGCAAGGCTGTGTCACCTACATATTGCAGATTGTTAATGAGTCTTCCTCCAATCCTGATCCTGTGTTCTTCTTCATATAGTCCAGCTTCTCAGCTTATTTGCTCAACATACAAATTGCATAAGTATGGTGAAAGGATACAACCCTGACACATACCTTTCCTGATTTTAGACCATGCAGTGTCCCCTTGTTCTGTTCAAATGACTGCCTCTTGATCTATGTACAGGTTCCTCACGAGCACAATTGTTCTGGAATTCCCATTCATCGCAGTATTAACCATAATTTGTTATGAGCCACACAGTTGGATACCTTTACACAGTTAATAAAACACAGGTAAATATCTTTCTAGTATTCTCTGCTTTCAGCCAAGATCCATCTGACATCAGTAGTTGATATCCCTTGTTCCACATACTCTTCTGAATGTAACATTTGTCTGTCAGTGTGATGATTAAAGCTGTTGTGTCAACTTAGCTAGGCCATGATATTCAACGGTTTGTCAGTTATGATGTAGTTTGGCAGCTAAGTAATGATGTAATCACCTCCATAATGAGATCTGATATAATGTAATCACCTCCATGATGAAATCTGCTATGAGCAGCCAATCTGAAAAGGAATTTCCTTGGGGGTGTGGTCTGCATCTAATATATGTATACTTTTTGGCAACACTCACTGGTTTTTGTTCACCGTGGACTGTGCTCCTGACCTCTAGTTCTTGGCACTTGAACTAGCAACTTACCTGCCAATCTTGGGATCTGTTGGCCTCCACAGTCTGTGAGCCAGCAGCCTGCTGTCTTACCTGCCAATCTTGGGAATCATCAGTGTCCCCAACCTGTGAGCCAGAGGCTTGCCACCTGACCTGCCAATCTTAAGTTTGTCAGCCCTGCTGCTACGTGAGTCAGGAGACAGCTCCAGTGTGACCTGCAGACTTGGGACTTTGCAGCCTCTACAATTGCATGAGCCATTTCCTAGATACAAATCTCCTTCTCTCACCATACACATACACTTCACTAGTTTTGCTTCCCTTGAGAACCCAGCCTAAGACATTTCCTATTGAGAGTCATTCTAGAGAAACAAAATTATAAGGATGAGTCTTCTAAATTGGTTCTCAAGTCTGGTTTGTCTTAAAGACATTGACAATTCTGCTTCCAGTAGTAAGAGGGCACTGCTAATCCAAGGCATGAGGTGGCAATAGAAGTATGCAAAATATCACAATTGATCAGCTATTTGTGAAAGGTCAGACTCTAAGTGACTGCATATTTGATACCTTTCTACAATTCTGTCTGAGTGAAAGTATAAGGAACCTAGCTGGTTGAACCTACTTTCACTAGACAAAGAGGTGAAAGAAAGAGATGAGCTCAGGGCTTTGGAGTCACAGATCAATCACCACATAAATCACCTCAAAGTTGCCACTTGTGCCCTGAAAGAAAGGCTTATTTCTTGTAGTAACAGAGCTGATATTGCTAAAAACCAAATCCAGAGTCTTATTGTAAGAGTGGCTGAATCAAAACACCAATTGAATTCCCAACCTCTAATGAGACTGAAGTTAAAGTGAGGGCACTGATTGGGAAGAAATGGGATCCTGAAACATGGAATGGGGATGTATGGGCAGATAATCAGGAAGCTAGGGACACTGAGCCCCTAAATTTCATTGAACCACTCCTGCCAACAGAATCAGACCTCTTACTCCCACTTGAAGAGATTACTCCATCTTTGTTTGCTAAGCCACCCACCCCAGTAAAACCATCCTCCACCATCTGATGAGATTAATCCAGCTGTGTCTGAAGAGCCTTTGTCTGAGTCGTCCCCTGGGGAGGCATCTGAGTCATTGCCTAAGGCATTGCCTGAGGCAGATACCTTACAACACATTGCTGAATGGTCTCAGAACACATCCCTACCCCCTCCCCTTTTTGCTTCTAAACTGTAACTAGACTTAAGTCCCAGAGAGCCCCAAAAGGTAAAGAACAAATTGTGACCCAGTAGGAGGTACACTACACTTTGAAAGAACTGCTTGAGTTTTTTTAATATGTACAAACAGAAACCTGGGGATATGTGAGGGAATGACTGTTAAGAGTGTGGGATAATGGGACAATGAGCATAGAGTTGGATCAGTCTGAGTTTACTGATATGGGCCCACTAAGCACAGGTTCTTCATTCAATGTTTCAGTTTGAGAGATTAAGAAAGGATCTAATGGTTTATTTTGTTGATTCGCTGAAGCAGGGATTACATGGTGGCCTACGCTAAATCAAGTTGAAGTAACATACCTGCCTTGGTATACTATAGAAGAAGGAATCTAAAGGCTTAGGGAAATTGGCATGTTAGAGTGGATTTATCAGGTTAGACCAGAAACCCACATATAGAGTGCCCAGAAGACAACACTTTTTACCACAACTGTGAGGAACAAATTTGGGAAGGGAGCCCCAGCATCCTCGAAGGCTGCTGTGATTACTATTTTATGTAAGCCAGATTTGATGTTGTAACTGCCCCAACTGAATTAATACACCTAACTACAATGGGGTTGATTGGACCCCATGGTGGCAGGCACTAAGCGGTGGCATTCAATCAACAAAGACAAGGTGCATGGTTATCAGAATAGGCAGCAGGGTCAAAGCAATACTTAGAATGCTCTGATTTGTATAGACTTATGGCATAAGTGTCATGGCATCCCTAGGAGTGAACTAGATGGGAAATATATTAAATATTTACTTGATCTGCACAAGGGGAAGAACTCTAGGTCAAGTGAACAGTAGTCTAAGTCGAATTGCCAGAATAGACAGTCACAGCCCCTCAATCAATTCCCAGATGTGAGGCAGCTTACAGACCCACAACCCCTTGAACAAAGGGGAGGTGAGGGCCCCTTGAGGAAGGACCCTATTACAATGCGAAAAATTTATACCATTAATTTTTCTCCTAGCTTTCCCCAAAGGGATCTACAGACTTATACAAGAGTGACTGTTCACTGGAGAAAAGGACATATTTAGATTTTGGGGGGATTGCTGGATATTGGCTCTCAACTGACACTAATTCTAGGAGACCCAAAACGTCACTGTGGCACATCAGTCAGAATGCGGGTGTATGGAGGAGGTCAAGTTATTAATGGAGTCTTAGCTCAGGTTTGGCTCATGGTGGGTCCAGTGGGTCTCAGAACCCATCCTGTAGTGATTTCCCCAGTTTCAGAATGTATAATAGGAATAGATATATTCAACAACTGGCAGAACCCCCACATTGGATCCCTGAGAAGTGGAGTAAGGGCTATTGTGGTAGGAAAAGCCAAGTGGATGCCGTTAGAACCGCCCCTACATAGGAAAATAGTAAATCAAAAGCAATACCACATTCCTGGAGAGATTAAAAAGATTACTGCCACCATCAAAGAATTGAAGGATGCAGTGGTGATGGTTCCCACCACATTCCCATTCCACTTGCCTATATGGCCTGTGCAATAAAATAGATGGATCTTGGAGAATGACACTGGATTACTGAAAACTTAGCTAGGTGGTGACTCCAATTGCAGCCCCTGTTCTAGATGTGGTTTCACCGCTTCAGCAAGTTAATACATCTCCTGGTACTTAGTATGCAACTATAAAAACCCTATAGATCTGGTTAATGCCTTTTTCTCCATATTTGTTTCAAAGGACCACCAGAAGCAGTTTGCCTTTAGTTGGCAAGGCCAGCAATACACCTTCACTGTGTCACCTCAAACATTTATCTACTCTCTAAGTTTATGTTGTAATTTAGTCCACAGAGAACTTGATCACCTTTCCCATCCACACGACATCACACTGGTCCGTTACATTGATTACATTATGCCAACTGGACCTAGTAAGGAAGAAGTGTCAATGAATCTGGACTTACTGGTAAAATATTTGTATGCTGTTATTGTTGTTAGGTGTAGTCAAGTCAATTCTGACTCATAGAGACACTATGTACAACAGAATGAAACACCGCCCGGTCCTGTGTCATCCCCACAACTGTTGCTATGTTCCCCCTTGATAAATGGACAAAAGATTGAAGTTGTCAAGGATTTCATTTTACTCAGATCCACAATCAATGCCCATGAAAGCAGCAGTCAAGAAATAAAATGGCGCATTGTGTTGGGCAAATCTGCTGCAAAAGACCTCTTTAAAGTGTTAAAAAGTAAAGATGTCACTTTAAGGGCTAAGGTGTGCCTGACCCAAGCCATGGTGTTTTCAGTCACCTCGTATGCATGCAAAGCTGGACAACAAATAAAGAAGACTGAAGAATTGATGCCTTTGAATTGTGGTGTTGGCAAAGAATATTGACTATACCATGGACTGCCAAAAGAACAAACAAATCTGTCTTGGAAGAAGTATAGCCAGAATGTTCCTTAGAAGCAAGGATGGCAAAACTTCATCTCCCATACTTTGGACATGATATCGGGAGGGAGCAGTCCCTGGAGAAGGACATCATTCTTGGTAAAGTGGAGGGTCAGCAAAAAAGAGAAAGGTCCTCAACAAGATGAGATTGACACAGAGGGTACAACAATGGGCTCAAGCGGAGCAATGGTTGTGAGGATGGCAAAGGGTGGTGTTTCGTTCTGTTGTACAGTGTCACTACGAGTCAGCACCAACTCGATGGCACCTAACAACAACAACCATGTTTCCGATTACTCTGAAGGAACTGGCTTGACAGCAATGGAATGGCACCAGTTGGGTGGCAATATGTTACAGGATTCGGGCAATGTTCTCCAGGAGGCTGTATATGCTCTAAATGAGCATCCAATATATGGTGCTGTTTCTCCCATAGCCAGGGTTCATGGGTAAAAGAAATCAAGGGGTAGAAATGGGAGTGGAACCACTATTACTCCTAGTGACTCACTTGTAAAATTTGTTTCCTGTCCCCGTGACCCTATGTTCTACGGGTTTGAAAATGGAGGTATGCTCCCACCAGGCAACACATCACTGATTCCACTGAACTGGAAGTTAAGAATGCCACCCAGCCACTTTGGGTTCCTCATGCCTCCGGATCAACAGAAGAAGAGAGGAGTTACTGTATTGGCTGGTGTGATCCATCCTGATTACCAAGAGGAAACCAGATTGATATTACATAATGGGGGTAAAGAAGAGTATGTCTAGAATACAGGAGATCCCTTAGAACATCTCTTAGTACTACCATGCCCTGTGATTAAAGTCAATGGAAAACTCCAGCAACCCAATTCTGACATGTTTTCTAATGGCCCAGACCCTTGAAGAGTGAAGGTTTGGGTCACGCCACCAGACAACCATGGCCAGCTGAGGTGCCTGCTAAAGGTAAAAGGAATATGTAAAGGCTGGTGGAAGAAGTTAGTTCTAAATACCAGCTATGACCAAGTGAACAGTTGCAGAAACAAGGACTGTAATTGTTGTATTTCTTCCTTGTATGTGTGCATCAAATATTTTTGTCTTCTCTACTTACAAAATATAAGATGTAAACAGGGCTAGTACATTTTCGGTTGTATGTGTGTTAGTTGTATCATGTTAGGCACAAGTTTGACTCTTTAATTTTCTTCACTTAGACACTGTGTATGGTTTAGGGAGATGTGTACGGGTGCCAAGTTGACAAGGGGTGGACTATGATGGTTGAGGTAGTGTGTCAACTTGGCTGGGCCACAATTCTCAGTGGTTTGGTAGTTATGATGTAGTTTTTCAGCTATGTAATGATGTAATCATCTCCATAATGAGATCTGACATAATCTAATCACCTCCATGATGAGATCTGCTCTGATCAGCCAATAAGTTCAAAGGGATTTTCCTTGGGCGTGTGGCCTACATCCAATATATGTGGACTTTTCAGCAAATCTCACTGACTTCTTCTCACTCTACATCCTGCATCTGATGTCAGGTTCTTGGGACTTGAACTGTCAGCTTACCTGTCAATCTTGGGATTCATCAATCTCCAAGCTGTGAGCCAGAGGCTTGCTGTTGAACCTGCTGACATTGGGTTTGTCAGCCCTGCAGCTATGTGAGTCAAGAGAGGCCTCCAGTCTCACCAAAGGCTTGGGATTTGCCAGCTTCTACACCCATGTGAGCCATTTCCTTGAGATATATATATATACATATATATACATATACCATGTATATATGTTCATATACACTTTGCTGGTTTTGCTTCTCTAGAGAACTCAGCCTAAGACAGTCAGTTTGTCGACTGTGGTGGCTTGCATGTTCCTGTGATGCTGGAAGCTATGCTACCAGTATTTCAAATACCTGCAGGGTCACCCATGGTGAACAGGTTTCAGTGGAGCTTCTAGACGAACAGACAGACTAAGAAGGACCTGGCAGTCTACTTCTGAAAAAACTGGCAAGTGAAAACGTTATTAATAGCAGCAGAACATTGTCTCATATAGTGCTGGAAGATGAGCCCCCCAGGTTGGAAGGCACTCAAAAAAGGACTGGGGAAGAGCTGCTTCCTCAAAGTAGAGTCAACCTTAATAATCTGGATGGAGTTAAGCTTTTGGGACCTTTACCTGCTGATATGGCATGACTCAAAATGAGAAGAAACAACTGCAAACATCCACTAATAATCGTAACCTGGAATGTTCTAAAAATGAATTCAGAAAATTGGAAGTGGTCCAAAATGTAATGAAACTCATGAAAATGGGTATCCTAGGCATTAGTGGGCTAAAATGAACTGGTATTGGCCATTCTGAATTGGACAATCATGTGATCTACTTTGCTGGGAATTACAAATTGAAGAGGAATGGCGTCACATTCATTGTTAAAAAGAACATTTCAAGATATATCCTGAAGTACAGCTTTGTCAGTGATAGACTAATATCCATCTGCCTACAAGAAAGACCAGTTAAATTTACACACCAGCCACTAAAGCCAAAGATAAAGAAACTGAAGATTTTTACCAACTTCTGCAGTCTCAAATCGATCAAACATGAAATGGACATGCATTGATAATTACTGGTGACTGGACTGTGAAAGTTGGAAACAAAGAAGAAGCATTAGTAATTGGAAACTATGGTCTTGGCAATAGAAACAATGTCAGTGACCGCCTGACAGAATTTTGCAAGGCAAATGATTTATTCATTGCAAACACCTTTTTTCAACAACATATAATGGTGACTTTTTTTTTATATACTTAGGCCTTACCACATGGAATACACAGGAATCAAATGGACTACGTCTGTGGAAAGAGATGATGGAAAACTCAATATCATCAGTCAGAACACGGCCAGGGGCCGACTATGGAACAGACCATCAATTGCTCATATGCAAGTTCAAGCTGAAGCTGAAGAAATTTAAAACAAGTCCACTACAGCCAAAACACAACTTTAGTATATCCCATCTGAATTTAGAAACCATCTCAAGTGTAGATATGATGCACTGAACATTAATGACCAAAGACCAGAACAGTTGTGGGGTGACATCAAGGACATCATACATGAAGAAAGCAAAAGGTCATTAAAAAGACAGGAAAACTTCTGATGGCACAGGACAGGAACCATCCCCGAAGACAAATCATCAGGCATGAAAAGGACTGGTCAGTGGCGGGGAAAGAGATGCTGATGAAGAGTGAGCTAATTAAATCAGGTGGACACTGGAGAGTGTGTTAGCAACTCTTGACTGGAGGGGGGATGGGAAGATAGAGAGAGAGGGAAGATGGCAAAATTGGCACGAAACGAGAGACTGAAAGGGCTGACTCAATAGGGGGAGAGCAAGTGGGAGAAGGGAGTAAGATGTATGTAAACCTACATGTGACAGACTGATTGGAATGGTAAATATTCACTTGAAGCTTAATAAAAATTAATTTAAAAAAAAAAGACAGGAAAGAAAGAAAAGACAAAAATGGACATCAGAAGAGACTCTGAAACTTGCTCTTGAATGTAGAGTAGCTAAAGCTAATGGAAGAAATGAAGTAAAAGAGCTGAATGGAAGATTTCAAAGGGCAGCTTTAGAAAACAAAGTATTATAATGAAATGTGCAAAGCCTCAGAGAGCCAAAAGGGAAGAACACGCTCAGCATTTCTCAAGCTGAAAAAAAACTGAAGAAAAATTTAAGCCTTGAATTGCAATATTGAAGAATTCTATGGGCAAAATATTGAACAACTAAGGAAGGAAACATCAAAAGATGATGGAAGGAATACACAGAGTCATTGTACAAAAAAGAATTGGTCATGCATCAATTGGTCTCAACCCACCTGGATCAAAGGAGAATGAAGAACACCAAGGTCACACGATAACTAAGAGCCCAAGAGACAGAAAGGGCCACATGAATCAGAGACCTACATCATCCTGAGACCAGAAGAACTAGTTGGTGCCCGGCCACAATCGATGACTGCCCTGACGGAGCACAACAGAGAACCCCTGAGGGAGCAGGAGATCAGTGGGATGCAGACTCCAAATTCTTACAAAAAGACCATACTTAATGGTCTGACTGAGACTAGAGGAATCCTGGCGGTCATGGTCCCCAAACCTTCTGTTGGCCCAGGACAGGAACCATTCCCGAAGACAACTCATCAGACATGGAAGGGACTGGACAATGGGTAGGAGAGAGATGATGATGAAGGGTGAGCTACTTGTATCAGGTGGACACTTGAGACTGTGTTGGCATCTCCTGTCTGGAGGGGGGATGGGAGGATAGAGAGAGTTGGAAGCTGGCAAAATTGTCACGAAAGGAGAGACTGGAAGGGCTGACTCATTAGGGGGAGAGCAAGTGGGAGTACGGAGTAAGGTGTATATAAACTTATATGTGACAGTCTGACTTGATTTGTAAACGTTCACTTGAAGCTCAATAAAAGTTAATAAAAAAAAAAAAAGAAGAAGAATTGGTCGATGTTCAGCCATTTCGGAAGGGAGCATATGTTTCAGAACCAATGGAATTGCAGGAAGAAGTCCAAGCTGCACTGAAGGCATTCGTGAAAAAAAGGCTCCAAAAAATTGATGGAATCCCAATTGACATACTGCAACAAACAGATGGAGGTGCTCACTTGCCTATGCCAAGAAATTTGGAAGATAGCTACCTGGCCAGCTGACTAGAAGAGATCCATATTTATACCTATTCCAAAGAAAGGTGATCCAACAGAATACAGAAATTATCAAACAATGTCACGAATATCACACACAAGTAAAATGCTGCTGAAGACAATTCAAAAGCGGTTGCAGCAGTACATTGACAGGGCTCTGCCAGAAATTCAAGCCAGATTCAGAAGAGGATATGGAATGAGGGATATTATTGCATTTTACTTATCAGAAATCTCAATTCCCGACTGTCAGATATTCACAAAATACTTTAAAACTTTCTAATTCATTTTATTTTGAAAGCTGAATCTGAAATTTAAACTTTTGATTACTTTAGCTGCTCTTGTGGGCTTGGCTATCTTGTGAGCCCCACACTGCTATATCAAAACTATTCTGTTTACTAAAGTGAGAATTGTATCAAAAATTAAAATACAGAAATGATCTATGACATCACATTGTCACAACTTCACATGTTTTTATGATCTCCTGTTTCTCCACAACTGTTCTGTCAAACCATGACAATGCCTCACGCAGCCTGTAATTGAGAATGGTCTGCACATGTATTATAGGAATTTATTCACTTGCAGTTTTGGACAAGTAAACGGGTGCAGGCCTAACTTGTTTCTAAAGATTAGTGTCTTCACACCGTAGCCCCACAAGTCAATGAAACTTACACACAAAAAAGTTGAACATATGCAGAGGTATCATTAGGAGCTCTGGCCCAAAGCTTGCATAAATCATACTAACACATCTTAAAAAACGAAATAGTTGTGGTCCCCATTTGGTACGTTTTGGTATATACAGATTTCCCCCACCATCTGAAAGTACAGCATTCCTATCAAACCTTTCGTAAGCCAAAATGGTGTAAAGTGAAGAAGTAATTACCATTAATTTATATATAAGAAATTTTTTTTAGTGTTCCCAGATCCAAAAAATAACCTACCAAATGATACTAAATAACACGTTGTTGTTAGCTGTCGTTGAGCAGGTTCAGACTAAGAGCAACCCTACGTACAACAGACTGAAACACTGCGAGGTCCTACGCCATCTTCATGATCATTATGCTTGAGCCCATTGTTGCAGCCACTGAGTCAATCCATCTTGTTGAGGGTCTTCCTCTTTTTTGTTGACACTCTAGTTTACCAAGCATGCCAGGGAATGATCCCTCCTGATAACATGTCCAAAGTATGTGAGACGAAGTCTCACCATTCTTGCTTCTAAGGAGCATTCTGGCTGTACTTCTCCCATGACAGATTTGTTTGTTCTTCTGGCAGTCCGCGGTATATTCAATATTCTTCGCCAACACCATAATTCAAAGGCACCGATTCTTCTTCGGCCTTCTTTATTCATTGTCCAGCTTTCACATATGTATGAGGTGATTGAAAACATCATGGCTTGGGTCAGTTTTACCTTAGTCTTCAAGGGGACATCTTTGCTTTTCAATACTTTAAAGACATCTTTTAACATATTTGCCCAATGCAAATGCATCGTTTGATTTCTGGACTGCTGATTCCACAGGCATTGATACCTAAAATAACACTAACATATAGTAAAAGCAGGAATGCTATGATAAATACACAGCCTATATAAGGTAGAAATAATGTATGTATGGTGTAGTTTCACTTACCAGGATCGGGAAGAGAGCAAGCACACTGGAAGACTGAGAGGTAGTGGTACGGATGATGGTAACCCTGGTAGCCTAACTGGCAATGGCACATGGGGCTGGCTCGGAGGGCTGGGGCTCAAATCTCACAGAAAAGAGGGATTTATATTAACTGTGGGTGCCTACGGTGAGAGAAATGCATAGCGGGCAGTGAGGATAGGATCTCGAGATGCATGCTGAGTTTATACATCACCAGGTATTTGATTGGATGTGGCTGGGTTGTTCAACAAGGATGGAGAAGTTTGAAAGGAGGAGTTTGTCAAGCTACTAGGTAAAACAGGCAGCAAATGAGTTGACGTAGACACTTTACTGAGCTTTTCACTTTCTTGGGAGGAGTGAGAACGGGTGTGGCTCCCCTGCTGAATGCAATTTTTGATTTTCACCTTTTTTTCTTAAAAGCAAAAATCCTCTTCAGATTTCTTTTGGTTAGCGAAACAGGTGCTACTGTAGGTCTTTCGTATAAGTGCAGTGGCATAAAGCGAACTTTCGAAAGGGAATACCTATAATACATTTGAGTATGTGTTGTTTCTATACTTCTTTTTAATCAATTTTATTAAGGTATAATTTACATGGAATAAAATGTACCTATTTTAAGAGTATATATCAGTGAGTTTTCTAAATAACTTAAATTAATTTTTTAAATGATATTCTAGATCTTCAGCATTTACATTTGATCCGATCTTTCCCATCTTAGCAATATCCTCCTTGAGGATTAACATCAGGTATTTTTAAATATTATAAAGTTTAAATGATTAAAGCCTTTTAGCACTGGTACGTGAGTAGACAAATGGAGCAGAATTTACCAGAAGTTGGCTAGAATACCAAAAAAAAAAAAAAGGATGCGATAAGCATGGCATTTCAAAACAATGGAGAAAAGATGGATTATTTGATGCACAGTGTTTGAACAACAAAGTAGCCATTTGGAAAGAAGATCTAAGGTGTTATCAATACTTCACGTCATGTACCTGATCACTTTCCAGTACCTGATTCCAGTTCCCGGGGAAGACTGCCTATTATCGGATTTTAAGGGAGACTCTGGTATTCTTCCAAATAAATTCACTTTGTTGCAAGCACTGGATTGAGTTGGTGTCTGTAGCTCATGATCATTTCAAACGCTGATGGCCTCCTAATGGTGCATTCCTTCTCACAGTAAGGGGTTTACATGTTCTTAGAACAACTTTCCCCCATCACCCTGTCTCCATTTCAATTCTATCTGGTTTCCTGCCTCTACCTGGAAGTAGGCTACTTGAAGCAATTGGTTCCTTCTGCACCTCCCAGGGGAGATCATCTGTCAGGGCAGAAGCCGTCCTGTGAGAGCCACTAGGAAGTCTGCAAAGCCAGCTAAGACCAAAGCTATTTTAAAATCCAGACATCAAAGTGTTTGGATGAGATCCAGAGTTTCCTGCCTCCCTGAGACTCCTTCCAGAAAAGAATCAAATTGTGGGGAGGGAAATCCACCTTCATGGAGCCTCTAATTCCCAAAACTGCTATTGGGCTCCTTCCTACAGAAGCTGGTTTATGATACTATTTTTCTGAAAATTGAAGAGACAGAGGGCAGCACTAAAACCAGGCACAACATACTTCAGGTCAGAGGCTACAGTCTCTTCCAGGTTTCCTCTCACGCTGCTCTACTTTGCTTTTCAGACGATAACAACAGTGTTAACAACAAGTACACAGCCTCTGCTTCTGAGACTGGGCGATACAAATGATTAAGGTGCTCGGCTGCTAACTCAAAGTTTGGAAGTTCAAGTCTGCCCAAAGGTACCTTGGAAAAAAGTCCTGGCCATGTGTTTCAAAAAAATCAGCCATTGAAAGCCCTACGGAATACAGGTCTACACTGACAGATATGTGGTCACCATGAGTAGGAATCAACTTGACAGCAACCAGCAACTGAGTTGAACACTCACATGTCTGCATGTCCCCAAAAGAACTCACGCTGATTATTTAATTCTCACAACAACCCCATACAGTAGGTTCTATTATTATTCTCATTTTACAAATGGGGAAACTGAGGCTTAGGGAGGTTAAGTACATTGCCCAAGGCCACTCATTTAGGAAGACTTTGAGCTCAATTTGAACCCAGTGCTTGTCTCAGTCCAGAGTCTATGCCCTTATCCACTACTCTGGAAGTCCCAAATCAAAGTCTTAAGGCACCAGGTGAGAAGAGAGATGTGTGGCGCAGACCAGATGTAAGACACCGGGGCGGTAGGGAGAATGGCAAAGCTGGAGACCCAAACCCATTATGAAAAAGGTACCCACTTTATAACAATCATAGTTCTGTGGGAATGCGGGCCTATTGTGACCAGATTATCCATTTTTCAAGAGACACTTGAAATCTGGATTTACATGAAACCTAGCTCAAAAGCTGGGTTTTCTTGTTTTTTTTGAAACAAAAAACATCTTCCAGGCCCAAAAGCAGGCATTTGCAGCCCACTGTTAGTCAGTGTCTTAGTTATCTAGTGCTGCTAGAATAAAAGTACCACAAGTGAGTGGCTTTAACAAACAGAAATTTATTTTCTCACAGTTCAGGAAGCTAGAAGTCCAAATTCAGGGTGCCACCTAGGGGGAAGGCTTTCTCTCTGTGTTGGCTCTAGAGGAAGGTCCTTGTCTCTTTTCAGCTTCTGCTCCTAGGTGACCTTCATGTGGCTCGGTATCTCTCTTCCCCTATCTCTGCTTGCTTCTCTCTTGCTTGTTTAATATCTTTTCTATAACTCAAAAGAGACTGATTCAAAATATAAAAAAATACATACTCTACACTAATTCTGTCTCATTAACGTAACAAAGAATATCCATTCCCAAATGAGATTGTAACCACAAACCTGCTGTTATTGTTGTTAGGTGCCATAGAGTCAGTTCCAACTCATAGCGACCCTATGTATAACAAAAGAAAACACTGCCCGATCCTGTGCCATCCTCACAATCCAAGTAGAAGGAAATCCTTGACAACTTCAGTCTTTTCTCCATTTATCATGATGTTGCTTATTGTTCTAGTCATGAGGGTTTTTGTTTTCTTTATGTTGAGGTGTAAGCCATACTGAAGGCTGTGGTCTTTGATCTTCATTAGTAAGTGCTTCAAGTCCTCTTCACTTTCTGCAAGCAAGGTTGTGTCATCTGAGTCTTATGAGTCATATGACACTTTCCCCAATCCTGATGCCCTGTTCTTCTTCACATAGTTCAGGCTCTCAGATTATTTGCTCAGCACAAAGACTGAATAAACAACAACAACAAAATGATTGAATAGGTATGGTGAAAGGATACAACCCTGACATACACTTTTCCTGACTTTAAACCTCGCAGAATCCTCTTGTTCTGTTCAAACGACTGCCTCCTGATCTATATACAGGTGCCTCATGAGCACAATTAAGTGTTCTGGAATTCCCATTCTTCTCAATGTTATCCATAATTTGTTACGATCCACTCAGTCAAATGCCTTTGCATAGTCAATAAAGCACAGGTACACACCTTTCCGGTATTCTCTGCTTTCAGCCAGGACCATCTGACATCAGCAATGATATCCCTGGTTCCACATCCTCTTCTGAATCCAGCTTGAATTTCTGGCAGTTCCCTGTCGATATACTGCTGCAGCCGCTTTTGAATGATCTTCAGCAAAATTTTACTTGCGTGTGATATTAATGATTTTGTTGGATAATTCCTGCATTTGGTTGGATCACCTTTCTTGGGAATAGGCATAAATATGGACCTCTTCCAGTCAGCTGGCCAGGTAGCTGTCTTCCAAATTTCTTGGCATAGACGAGTGAGCACTTCCAGTGCTGCATCAGTTTGTGGAAACATCTCAACTGGTGTTCCATCAATTCCTGGAGCCTTGTTTTTTGCCAATGCCTTCAGCGCAGCTTGGACTTCTTCCTTCAGTACCATTGGCTACCTCCGGAAATGGTTCAACGTCGACCAATTCTTTTTGGTATAGTGACTCTGTGTATTCCTTCCATCTTCTTTTGATGCTTGCCACATTGTTTAACATTTTTCCTGTAGAATCCTACAATATTGCAACTCGAGGCTTGGGTTTTTTCTTCAGTTCTTTCAACTTGGGAAATGCCAAGTGTGTTCTTTTCTTTTGGATTTCTATCTCCAGGTCTTTGCACATGTCATTTTGATACTTTGTCTTCTCGATCCGCCCTTCAAAATCTTCTGTTCAGCTCTTTTACTTCATCAGTTTTCCCTTTTGCTTAAGCCACTTCATGTTCAAGAGCAAGTTTCAGATCTCTTCTGACATCCATTTAGGTCTTTTCTTTCTTTCCTGTCTTTTTAAAGACCTCTTGCTTTCTTCATGTATGATGTCTGGTCTTCAGCCATTAGTGTTCAATGCATCAAATCTATTCTTGAGACCGTCTCTAAATGAAGGTGGGATATACTCAAGGTCATACTTTGGCTCTCTTGGACTTGTTCTAATTTTCTTCAGCTTCAACATGAACCTGCATATGAGTAACTGATGGTATGTTTCACAGTCAGCCCCTAGCCTTGTTCTGACTGATGATTGTGAGCTTTTCCATCGTCTCTTTCCACAGACGTAGTCGATTTGATTCTTGTGTATTCCATCTGGCGAGGTCCATGTGTATAGTTGCTGTTTATGTTGGTGAAAAAAGGTATTTGGAATGATGAGTTGTTGGTCTTGGAAAATTCAACCATGGAATCTCCAGCATTGTTTCTATCACCAAGGCCAAATTTTCCAGCTACCGACCCTTCTTTGTTTTCAACTTTCACTTTCCAATCACTAGTAATTATCAGTGCATACTGACTGCATGTTCCATCAATTTCAGACTGCAGAAGTTGGTAAAAATCTTCAGTTTTTTCATCTTTGGCCTTAGTGGTTGGTGCCACTTGAATAACAGTCAGATTAACTGGTCTTCCTTGTAGACGTATGGATATTATTCTACCGCTGACAGCACTGCACTTCTGGATAGATCTTGAAATGTTCTTTTTGATGATGACTGCAACACCATTCCTCTTCAAGTTGTTATTCCTGGTATAGTAGACCACATGATTGTCTAATTCAAAATGCCCAATACCAGTCCATTTCAGCTCACTAATGCCTAGAATACTGATCTTTATGCATTCCATTTCATTTTTGACAATTTCCAATTTTTCTAGGTTAATACTACATTCCACATTCTGATTATTAATGGATGTTTGCAGTTGTTTCTTCTCATTTTGAGTTCTGCCACATCAGCAGATGAAGGTCCCAAAAGCTGGACTCCATCCACGTCAGTAAGGTCGACTCCACTTTGAGGAGGCAGCTCTTCCCCAGTTATCTTTCGAGTGCCTTCCAACATGAGGGGCTCATCTTTCGGCACTATATCAGGCAATGTTCTGCTGCTATTCACACGGTTTTCACCCGCTAATTCTTTTCAGAAGTAGTCTGTCTTAGTCTGGAAGCTCAGCTAAAACCTGTCTGCCATGGGCAACCCTGCTGGTATTTGAATACCGGTGGCATAGCTTCCAGCATCACAGCAACACGCAAGCCCCCATAGTACAACAAACTGACAGATGCGTGGGGGAACCACAGGCATAGAGGCTAGAATTTACAACAAATATTTTGGGGGGACACAATTCATTCCATAACAGTCTAAGTCCCTACTCTTCATGCTTCCTGTGGGAAGAATTTTAGCTAGACTACCCCACCAATGGAGGCAGCAATCAAGAAATCAAACGATATATACTGCAAAAGTCTTTTTTTAAAGTTTTTTAGAGCAAAGGTGTCATTTTTTCAGAGATGTCATTTTGACTAAAATGTGCCTGACCCAAGCCATGGTCTTTTTTTTTTTCATATGCATGTAAAAGCTAGACAAGGAAAAAGGAAGACAGAAGGAGAATCGATGCATTTGAATTGTGGCGTTGGTAAAGAGTATTGAATATACCATGGACTACCAGGTTTGACCAGGAGAAGGAACAAATCAGTCTTAGAAGAAATACAACCAGGATGTTCTTTAGAAGTGAAGATGGGTAGACTTTGGGCTTGTCATCAGGAAAGACCAATTACTGGAAAAGAATATCATGTTTGGTAAAGTAGAGGGTCAGTGAAAAAGAGGAAAACCCTCAATGAGATGGATTAACACAATAGCCACAACAATGGACTCAAGACATATTAATGATCACGAAGATGGTGCAGGACTGGGCAGCGTTTAGCTCTGTTAAACATAAGGTCCATGAGTTGGAGCCTACCCCATGGCAGCTAACAACAGCAACATCTCCCACTCCCATCTTTGTCCTGATTGGTGAATTTCAGAAAAGGAACTGGGCATGTTCAATGTCTCTCCCTCCACGGGAGTCAGACTGCCCCTGCTTTGGAGGCTGGATGGGAAAATCAATCCAGAAATGAGGCATTCACAAACCCACTTCCCTGCAAACAGAAAGCTATGTTCTCCAAACAGCTTTAGCAGTGTATTAGTTTCCTACAGCTACCATAACAAAGTGCTACAAATTGGGCAGCTTTAAATAATAAAAATTTATTCTCTTACAGGTCTAGAGCCTAGAAGTCCAAAATCAAGGTGTCACCAGGGCCATAGTCCCTGTGAAGGCTCTTGGGAAAGATTTTTCCTTGGCCCTTCCTAGCTTCTGGTGTTTCCTGGCAATCTTTGGTGTTCCATGGCTTGCAGGTGCATCAACCAATGTCTGCCTCCATCTTCTCTTGACTGTCTTCCCTCTGTGTCTGCCTGTCTCTGAGTGTTCTCTCTTCTTCTTACAGGAACACCAGACATAGGAGATTTAGGGCCCACCCTATTCCAGTAGGACCTCATCTTAATTATACCTGCTCCTGTTGATTTTTTGTTGTTGTTGATGCCATTAGTGACATCAAGCTGATTTCCGACTCACGACAACAACGTAAGACAGAGTAGAACTGCCCCATAAGGCTTTCTAGGCTATAATCGTCACGGAAGCAGATAGTCAAGTCCTTTTCCTGCAGAGCAGCTGGGAGGGTTCAAACCACCAACCTTTCCATTAGAAGGCAAGCACTTAACTGTTGCACCACTAGGGGAGCCTGACCCAAGCCATCGTGTTTTCCATCGCCTCATATGCATGGGAAAACTGGACAATGAATAAGGAAGAGCAAAGAAGAATTGATGACTTTGAATTACGGTGCTGGCAAAGAATATTGAATATACCATGGACTGCCAAAAGAACGAAAAAATCTATATTGGTAGAAGTGCAGCCAGGATGCTCCTTAGAAGCAAGAATGGCAAGACTACGTCTCACATACTTTGTTATTAGAAGGGATCAGTCCCTGGAGAAGGACATCATGCTTGGTAAAGTAGGGGGTCAGCGAAAAAGAGGAAGACCTTCAACGAGATGGACTGACACAGTGGCTGCAACAATGGGCTCAAGCACAGCAACAATTGTGAGCCTGGCGCAGGACCAGGTAGTGTTCCATTCTGTTGTGCATAGGGTCGCCAGGAGTCAGAACTGACTTGACAGCACCTAACAACAACAACAACAGACTTAATAGAAAAGACGTCTCACATTGAAATAAGTGGTTCTGTAAGATCAGAGTCAAGGAAATAGGACAGTCGTTTGGCAAATTGTTCTGGGTGTGAAAAGAATCCACAATTATGAAAATCGACCCAGTCGCTGTTGAGTCGATTCCGACTCATGGTGACCCCATGCATATCAGAGTAGAACTGCACTCTACGCGGTTTTCAACGGCTGTGATCTTTTGGAAGTAGATCACCAGGCTTTCTTCCAAGGTACCTCTGGGTGGATTCAAAGTGCCAGCATTTCAGTTAGTAACTGAGCACTTAACCATCTGCACCACCCCAGGACTCTGAACTCACAATAGTTCACCATAACAAAGAACAGCCCTAGAGGCCTCCCAAGCCAAATCCTACACCAGGGATTACTCCTGCCACCCAAGGCCCCTCCTTTGGGGCTCCCTTCTCATCAGTGGCTTTTTTTCATTGCCTGCCTCACTCTCCCTGACTGCCACACACAGGCCCCAGCCTTGTGGTTCTCCAGCTGTAACACTTCTGGCTGCGCTTCTGTTGAGCACTTGATACTCTCCTGAAAAACAATTTGACTGTTAAACACAAACGTGTATGTTGCTCTCAAATGAAATCCTGGGTTATTCTGAAAAGTGATTCTTCTCCTTTGAGGCATGAACAGAAGTAAATGGAAAAAATTGCAGACCCAGGTCCTGTGAGAAGACCAAGGGGAAGAGTGTGAGGGTGAACCCTGGAGGAAGTTTCCTGTTTGTGGACAGTCGCTGTGTGTCTCTGTGATGATTCCAACCATGTTGATGAGTGCCACAATGGAGTAAACACAGGGAAGTGAGGCAGGAGGGGGTGGGCAATATTCTTGTGGGTCAAGGAAGGCTTCCCAGGGGAGGTGACAGCTGGGCTTGGTTCTGAAGGACGCCTCAGAGCAAACCAGAAAAAGGAGTGGTAGTTGAGGCAAGCCAAGCATCCCAGGCAAAGGGAGAGACTGCTTAACAGCTTGGTGACAAAAAGATGCACGGATTGCAAGCAGCTCACAGTAATTCCCTGTACAGTAAAGAGTGAAATACGGCAACCTCACATCAACCCTTAAAGAAATGAGGAGTTATATTCTCACTTAAGTAAAGTGTCTAGAAAAACATATATAAATAAACACAGCTTATTAGAAAGTTTGGCTCTTGACTAAAACTTACATGTGATTTTCCCGGCCTGACCAGAGGCAATTACAAAGGCTTTACCTGGCAGGCCACAGGGGGAAATTGCCCTCGCCGACCACACTGGGTGCACAGCCGATGCATTTCGGTCTCTGGGGAGAGTCAGCCACAGACTCAGCACCCGCCAGCCCTCCGGCCACCAGGGTATCGGCATTCCCAGCCCAGTCACCTGCATGTGAAAGCCTCTTTATCACGGGCCTTCGGCAGAGGCCTTCCTTGGGCTCCTCTGCTGAAGCTTCCTTATCAGAGGAAGTGGGAGGAGAACCCTGAAGACACTTTCCCCACTGGCTCCCAACTCAGTACCTTTCTGCCACTAGTTCAAATCCACCAGGCGCTACTTGGAACCTCTATGGGGCAGTTCTACTCTGTCCTATAGAGTCACTATGAGTTGAAATCGACTTGAAGGCAATGGGTTTGAATTCTTTTTTAGTCCTCCCCCTCCCCCCAAGGTCTATTAACTGCAGGAGCCTTTTGTTCAGCACTCCCTCAGCAGTGAATGACCCCCCCCACCATTGGCGCTAACCCACCTGGCCCTGGCCCGCCATTCCTGGGGAAATACGGAACAGGGGGAACTAGGCGCCATTCTCCAGGTTTGCCCTCTTACTTATACTGTTGCAGTAAAAGATCAAAGGCTAGGCTGTTGCTTTTATTTTGGCTTGTCTTAATCGGCTGCTCAGATATCTGGCAGCTCACATGTTATTTGATTCAGTGTACGGTTCATTACGGGGTCCCTGGGTGGTGCAGTTAACATGCTCGCTGCTAAACAAAAGGTTGGAAGTTAGAATCCACCCAGAGGCACCTTACAAGAAAGGCCTGGCAATCTACTTCTGAAAAACCCGCCACTAAAAACCCTATGGAGCATCATTCTACTCTGAGATGCGTGGGGTCACCAAGAGTCAGAATCGATTTGATGGCAACTAGTTATGTTTCATTATGCAAGTGACTAACGTGTTAAAAATGAGAGTAAGTTGAATATAAGTAAGGATCTATGTGGTAAACAGCAATGTTTTGTAAAAGAACCAACCCTCTAATACTACTAATGGTGATGGTTGAGCACTTACTCCATGCCAGACACTCTTCCAATCACTTAACATCTATGAGCTCATTTAATCTCACAATCCTGAGAAGAAGGACTATTATTCTCTGGGTCTTTGGTTTCCTTATTTGTAAAATGGAAATAATATTGCTACCAATCTCATGGGGTTGTTACAGAGAGTCAATGAGTTAATACATGTTAAGTACCTTATCAGCTTTTAATGTTGTTATTGTCATTGTCTCCATTTTACAGATTAGAAAACTAAGGCACAGAAAAACCCATTGCCATCAAGTCAATTCCGACTCATAGTAACCCTACAGGAAAGCACAAGAACTGCCCCATATGGTTTCTGCGGGGTGGCTGGTGGATTAGAACTACCAACCTTCTGGTTAGCAGCCTTAGCAAATAACCACTGTGCCACCAGAGCTCGAAGCTAAGCAAAATGACCAAGACACATCTCTAGTAACTGAAAAGCCAGGATATAAACTCCCTGCTATTATTAACTGGACCAATAAACACATCATGATAAAAACAGAAAAGACTAAAGTTGTTGAAGACTTCATTTTACTTGGATCCACAATCAACAGCCATGGAAGCAGCAGTCAAGAAATCAAAAGATCCATTTCACTGGGAAAATCTAACACAAAAGACCTCTTTAAAGTGTTAAAAAGCAAAGATGTCACTTTGAGGATGATGGTGCACCTGACCCAAGCTACGGTATTTTCAGTCACATCATATGCAAGTGAAAGCTGGACAGTGAATGAGGAAGACCAAAGAAGAATTGATGTCTTTGAATTACGGTGTTGGCAAAGAATATCAAATATACTATGGACTGCCAAAAGGACAAACAAATCTGTACTGGAAGAAGTACAGCCGGAATGCTCCTTGGAAGCGAGGCTGGTGAGACTTTGCCTCACATACTTTTGACATATTATCCGCAGGGATCAGTTCCTGGTGAAGGACATCATGCTTGGTAAAGTAGAGGGTCAGCACAAAAGAAGATCCTCATCGAAATGTATTGACACAGTGGCTGCGACAATGGGCTCAAGTTTAACTGTGAGGATGGCACAGGACCAGGTAGTGTTTCATTCTGTTGTACATATGGTCGCTATGAGTCAGAACCCCAACTTGACAGCAACTAACAACAACAACAACAATTAAGAAACTCCTGAATCCTGGAACCCATGAGTATATTAAGGAAAGGTATGATGACTCCTATCAGCAACGAGAGGGAAAAAAATCAAGGTGCTACTAGAAGTTGAGTCCACCAGAGGGCAGTATATGCATGAATTACATAGCATGATGCTCCAAAAAAAAAAAAAAAAAACCCAGTGCCGTCGAGTCAATTCCGACTCATAGCAACCCTATAGGATAGAATAGAACCGACCCATAGAGTTTCCGAGGAGCGCCTGGCGGATCTGAACTGCCGACCCTTTGGTTAGCAGCCGTAGCACCTTAACCACTGGGCTTCCAGCATGATGCTAGCCCATGAATTTTTTTTTTTTTAATGCTGTTAAACTTCCAAAGTTTTATCATGAATTTTATGCCAATTACTAAGGGAAAAAGTTGTTTCAAACTATTTTCCTATGTTCCTATTACCTTAAAGTGTAGAAGATTGCTACACTTGCATCCCCCCAAAGTATGTATACCAATATGGCTAGGCCATGGTTCCCAGTATTGTGCGATTGTTCACCATTTTGTCATCTGATGTGATTTTTCTATGTGCTGTAAATCCTACTCTATGATATTAATGAGGTGGGATAGGCATCAGTTATGTTAATGAGGCAGGAGTCAATCTACAAGATTGGATCGTGTCTTGAGCTAATCTCTTTTGAGATATAAAAGAGGAAGCGAGCAGAGAGACAGGTGGGCCTCATACCACCGAGAAAGCAGCTTAGGGAACAGAGCGCATCCATTGGACTGGAGGTTCCTGAGCTGAGAAGCTCCCAAACCAAGGGAAGATTGATGACAAGGACCTTCCTCCAGAGCCGACAGAGAGAGAGAAAGCCTTTCCCTGGAGCTGACACCCTGAATTTCAGCTTCTAGCTTCCTAGACTGTAAAAGAATAAACTCCTGTTTGTTGAAGCCATCCACTTGTGGTATTTCTGTTATAGCATCAATAGATGACTACAACAGTATACAAGTGTCTGGTAATCCATCAGGCAAATGAAAGGGCTTCAACAAACATTCAATAAATCATTGTTCTTCATCCTTATGAGCTGGACACTGTGCTAGCGTTGGGGATCGGGAAGCATCAGGCAAAAAGCTCACCCAACAGTCAAAGACAAAGACCACACCACATACCGCTCCCCACTCACCTTTACTGAGGCCACCATGCTGAACTTTCTAGTTTCTTTAAATCCCCATCTTTCACTTCTCCACTGACCACATGCTGTTCCTTCATCCTTTGAGTTTCAGTTAAGAAGCAGAGCCCCACGAGAACCCTCTCTGATGCCCCCCCTCCATCTCCCAACCTGGGACAGGTACCCCTCCGTGGCCCCATGTCTCTGTTCTCTCCATAATCCTTGTCATAACCCGTTAGAATTTCACTTACCTATTTGTGACCCCATAAATTTAAAAAAAATTTTTTTTTTTTATTTGTGAACCCCATCAGCTTTAAGAAGGAGGGCTTGATGGCTGCACTCGTGGGGCGTACATTCCAGTAGTGTGAGGTAGACCAGAGGTAAGTAGCCACACAGGATGCTTTCAGAGTTTTACAGATTAAGCCTTACGTACCATTCATACAAACCTCTTTCCCAATCTCAGGTCATATAAATACTCACCAATATTTTCCATTGTTTCATGGTTTCATCATTTATATTATGCTCAAATTCACTTAAATACATTTATAGGATATTAGGTGATGTTTGCCTTTTCTCCCGCCAAAATTAGTGAACTGTTTTTAGTACCATTAAAATAATTTTTAAAAAATACTCTTCCTTTATTCTCTAATTTATAACGATATTCATCATATACTAAATTTATATTTACATTTATGTGTTTTTTGTTCTGTCAATCCATCTATCCCTATACAAGTCCCATTGTGGCTACTGTGGCTCTGTGGGAGCTTTGATATCCAGTAAAGTGCTTTCCGCTCGCCGCTACCACTCTTCCAGATTACATGTTGTTATGACTGTAACTGCACTAAAGCCACAAGTAAACATAGAAGACAATTACCCTGTTCTTAAAGGACAAAGCCCCCTTAGATCACTCCCTCCTAAAATATGCCCCTTCTGCAGGGAGTCAGGAAATCCAGGGTTATTCAGGACCATCAGATTCCAAAGAGAATCTACAGAAGTTGTAAAGTATGCCGAAGCCAAACATTACAGCACGCCTAAATAAGGGTGTTTTTTTGTTGTTGTTCTGCTTTTTTTTTTAAGATAGACCATCTGCCTAAAACAAAATTGATATCCCCAGCCTCTCTTTTCTTTACCTTCCGGCTTTGTTTCTACGGGAATCTTTGCTTGTGAGAGTATGATTATCCTAACCATTTACTACCATCCAAAAACCCATTGCCATCGAATCCATTCCGATTCATAGTAACCCTATAGGACAGAATAGAATTGCCTCATATAGGATTTCCAAGGAGCAGATGGTGGATTCAAACTGCCGATCTTTTGGTTAGCAGCCTTAGCTCTTAACCACTGCGTCACCAGGGATCCTTTACTACTATAATAAAAAAGAAATTTTTTTTTTTTTTTTTTTATACGGCACTCCAAATACAGTTACCTCATTCCCTGCTGTCTTGGTGTAATAATGTCCATGATACTCAGCTCTCCTAGTGTTCCTCTCTCTCTCTGGCTACTCCTTCTGGCTCTCCTTTGCTGTCCCTCTTCGTCTTCCAAACTACACACACTGAGAGGACCAGGACTCAGTCCCTCAATCTCTTCTTTCTCTGCTCACTCTGCCAGTAATCCTATTCAGCCCTAAGGTTTTTTTTTTTTATATATATATAACTTTTATTGTGCTTTAAGTGAAAGTTTAAAAATCAAGTCAGTCTCTCACACAAAAACTTATATACACCTTGCTACATACTCCCAATTACTCTTCCCCTAATGACACAGACCACTCCCTCTCTCCACTCTCTCTTTTGCTGTCCATTTCACCAGCTTCTAATCCCCTCTACCTTCTCATCTCCCCTCCAGGCAGGAGATGCCAACATAGTCTCAAGCATCCACCTGATCCAAGAAGCACACTCCTCACCAACAGGCCTCTCCAACCCACTGTCCAGTCCAATCCATGTCTGAAGAGTTGGTTTCGGGAATGGTTCCTGTCCTGGGCCAACAGAAGGTCTGGGGACCATGATCACCAGGGTCCTTCCAGTCTGTCAGTCCATTAAGTCTGGTCTTTTTATGAGAATTTGGGGTCTGCATCCCACTGCTCTCCTGCTCCGTCAAGGGTCCTCTGTTGTGTTCCCTGTCAGGACAGTCATCACTTAAAGCCAGGCACCATCTAGTTCTTCTGCTCTCAGGCTGATGTAGTTTCTGGTTCATGTGGCCCTTTCTGTCTCTTGGGCTCGTAATTACCTTGTGTTCTTGGTGTTCTTCATTCTCCTTTGATCCAGGTGGGTTGCGACTCATTGATACATCTTAGATGGCCGCTTGCTAGTGCTTAAGACCCCAGATGCCACTCTTCAAAGTGGGATGCAGAATGTTTTCTTAATAGATTTTATTATGCCAATTGACTTAGATGTCCCCTGAAATCATGGTCCCCAAACCCCTGCCCCTGCTGCACTGGCCTTTGAAGCATTGTTTATTCAGGAAACTTTGTTTCTGATTTAGTCCAGTTGTGCTGACCTCCCCCATATTGTGTGTTGTCTTTCCCTTCAACTAAAGGAGCTCTTATTTACTATCTAATTAGTGAATACCCCTCTCGCACCCTCCCTCACTACCCCCTCTCTTAACCACAAAAGAGTGTTTTCTTCTCAGTTTAAACTATTTCTCAATTCTTATAATAGTGGTCTTATACAATATTTGCCCTTTTGTAATTGACTAATTTTACTCAGCATAACGCCTTTCAGGTTCCTCCATGTTATGAAATGTTTCACAGATTCCTCACCGTTCTTTATCGATGCATAGTATTCCATTGTGTGAATATACCATAATTTATTTATCCATTCATCCGTTGATGGGCACCTTGGTTGCTTCCACCTTTTTGTTATTGTAAAAAGTGCTGCAATAAACATGGGTGTGCATATATGTGTAAAGGCTCTTATCTCTCCAGGATATATTCCAAGGAGTGGGATTGCTGCATTGTATTGTAGTTCTATTTCTAGCTTTTTAAGGAAGTGCCAAATCGATTGCCAAAGTGGTTGTACCATTTTACATTCCCACCAGCAGTGTATAAGTGTTCCAATCTCTGCACAGCTTCTCCAACATTTATTATTTTGTGTTTTTTGGATTAATGCCAGCCTTGTTGAAGTGAGATGAAATCTCATTGGTGTTTTGGTTTGCATTTCTCTAATGGCTAATGATTGTGAGCATTTCCTCATGTATCTGTTAGCTACCTGAATGTCTTCTTTAGTGAAGTGTCTAATCATATCTTTTGCCCATTTTTTAATTGGGTTATTTGTCTTTTTGCAGTTGAGTTTTTGCAGTATCACGTAGCTTTGAGAGATCAGGCACTGATCGGAAATGTCATAGCTAAAAACTTTTTCCCAGTCTGTAGGTAATCTTTTTACTCTTTTGGCGAAGTCTTTAGATGAGCATAGGTGTTTGATATTTAGGATCTCCCAGTTATCTAGTTTTTCTTCTGCATTCTTAATAATGTTTTGTATACTGTTTATGGCATGTATTAGGGCTAATAACATTGTCCCTATTTTTTCTTCTATGCTTTTTATCATTTTAGATTTTATATTTAGGTCTTTGATCCATTTTGAGTTTGTTTTTGTGCATGGAGTGAGGTATGGGTCTTGTTTCATTTTTTTGCAGATGAATATCCAGTTTTGCCAGCACCATTTGTTAAAAAGACTTTTTCCCCCATTTAACTGATTTGAGGCCTTTGTCAAATATCAACTGCTCATATGTGGATGGACTTATGTCTGCATTCTCAATTCTGTTCCATTGGTCTATGTATCTGTTGTTGTACCAGTACCAGGCTGTTTTGACTACCGTGGCCATATAATAGGTTCTAAAATCAGGTAAAGTAAGGCCTCCACTTTGTTCGTTTTCAGTAATGCCTTATTTATCCGGGGCCTCTCTTCCTTCCATATGAAGTTGGTGATTTGTTTCTCCATCTCATTAAAGAATGTCGTTGGAATTTGGATCAGGATTGCATTAAATGTGTACATCGCTTTTGGTAGAACAGACATTTTTATAATATTAAGTCTTCCTATCCATGAGCAAGGTATGTTTTGCTGCTTATGTAGGTCTCTTTTGGTTTCTTGCAGAAGTGTACTGTAGTTTTCTTTGTATAAGTCTTTTATATCTCTGGTAAGATTCATTCCTAAGTATTTTATCTTCTTGGGGGCTACTGTAAATGGCATTGATTTGGTGATTTCCTCCTCGATGTTCTTTTTGTTGGTGTAGAGGAATCCAAATGATTTTTGTATGTTTATCTTGTATCCCGATACTCTGCTGAACTCTTTTATTAGTTTCAGTAGTTTTCTTGAGGATTCCTTAGGGTTTTCTGTGTATAAGATCATGTCTCTGCAAATAGAGATAATTTTCCTTCTTCATTGCCAATCTGGATGCCCTTTTATCTCTTTATCTAGCCTAATTGCTCTGGCTAGGACCTCTAACACAATGTTGAATAAGAGCGGTGATAAAGGGCATCCTTGTCTGGTTCCCAATTTCAACGGGAACGCTTTCAGGCTCTCTCTATGTAGGATGATGTTGGCTGTTGGCTTTGTATAAATCTGCTGTATTATGTTGAGGAATTTTCCTTTTATTCCTAATTTGCTGAGAGTTTTTATCATGAATGGGTGTTGAAGTTTTTCAAACACCTTTTCTGCATCAATTGATAAGATCATGTGCTTCTTGTCTTTTGTTTTATGTGTATGATCGATTACATTGTTTTTCTAATGTGAACCATCCCTGCATACCTGTTATGAATCCCACTTGGTCATGGGGAATTATTTTTTTGATATGTTGTTGAATTCTATTGGCTAGAATTTTGTTGAGGATTTTTGCATCTAAGTTCACGAGGGATATAGGTCTATACTTTTGTTTTTTTGTGGTGTCTTTACCTGGTTTTGGTATCAGGGGTATGGTGGCTTCATAGAATGAGTTTGGTAGTATTCCATCCTTTTCTATGCTCTGAAATACCTTTAGTAGTAGTGGTGTTAACTCTTCTTTGAAAGTTTTGTAGAACTCTGCAGTGAAGCCGTCAGGGCCAGGGCTTTTTTTGTTGGGAGTTTTCTGATTACCTTTTCTATCTCTTGTTATGGGTCTATTTAGTTGTTCTACCTCTGTTTGTCAATAAAACAGGTAAATATCCTTCTGGTATTCTCTGCTTTCAGCCAGGGTCCACCTGACATCAGCAATGATATCCCTGGTTCCAAGTCCTCTTCTGAAACCGGCCTGAATTTCTGGCAGTTCCCTGTCGATATGCTGCTGTAGCTGTTTTTGAATGATCTTCAGCAAAATTTTGCTTGTGTGTGATATTAATGATATTGTTCTATAATTTCCACATTCGGTTGGATCACCTTTCTTGGGAATAGGCATAAATATGGATCTCTTCCAGTCAGTTGGCCAGAAAGCTGTCTTCCATATTTCTTGGCATAGACGAGCGAGCACCTCCAGCACTGCATCTGTTTGTTGAAACATCTTAATTGATATTCCATCAATTCCTGGAGCCTTGTTTTTAGCCAATGCCTTCAGAGCAGCTTGGACTTCTTCCTTCAGTACCATCGGTTCCTGATCATATGCCACCTCTTGAAATGGTTGAATATAGACTACTTCTTTTTGGTATAATGACCCTGTGTATTCCTTCCATCTTCTTTTGATGCTTCCTGCATCATTTAATATTTTCCCCATGGAATCCTTCACTATTGCAACTTGAGGCTTGAATTTTTTCTTCAGTTCTTTCAGCTTGAGAAACGTCGAGCGTGTTCTTCCCTTTTGGTTTTCCATCTCCAGTTCTTTGCACATGTCATTGTAATACTTTGTCTTCTCGAGAGGCCCTTTGTGTTTTATTGACTATGCAAAGGCATTCGACTGTGTGGATCATAACAAACTATGGATAACATTGCGAAGAATGGGAATTCCAGAACACTTAATTGTGCTCATGAGGAAACTTTACATGGATCAAAAGGCAGTTGTTCGGACAGAACAAGGGGATACTGATTGGTTTAAAGTCAGGAAAGGCGTGCGTCAGGGTTGTATTCTTTCAACATACCTATTCAATCTGTATGCTGAACAAATAATACGAGAAGCTGGACTATATGAAGAAGAACGGGGCATCAGGATTGGAGGAAGACTTATTAACAACCTGCGTTATGTAGATGACACAACCTTGCTTGCTGAAAGTGAAGAGGACTTGAAGCACTTACTAATGAAGATCAAAGACCATAGCCTTCAGTATGCATTACACCTCAACATAAAGAAAACAAAAATCCTCACAACTGGACCAATGAGCAACATCATGATATACGGAGAGAAGAATGAAGTTGTCAAGGATTTCATTTTACTTGGATCCACAATCAACAGCCATGGAAGCAGCAGTCAAGAAATCAAAAGACGCATTGCATTGGGCAAATCTGCTGCAAAGGACCTCTTCAAAGTGTTGAAGAGCAAAGATGTCACCCTGAGGACTAAGGTGTGTCTGACCCAAGCCATGGTATTTTCAATCCCATCATATGCATGTAAAAGCTGGACAATGAATAAGGAGACCAAAGAAGAGTTGGCGCCTTTGAATTGTGGTGTTGGGGAAGAATATTGACTATACCATGGACTGCCAAAAGAACAAATCTGCCTTGGAAGAAATGCAGCCAGAATGCTCCTAAGAGGCAAGGATGGTGAGACTGCGTCTTACATACTGTGGACATGTTGTCAGGAGGGATCAGTCACTGGAGAAGGACATCATGCTTGGCAGAGTACAGGGTCAGCGGAAAAGAGGAAGACCCTCAATGAGATGGATTGACACGGTGGCTGCAACAATGAGCTCAAGCATGAAGATTGTGAGGATTGCACAGGACCGTGCAGTGTTTCGTTCTGTTGTGCATAGGGTCACTATGAGTTGAAACAGACTCAACGGCACCTAACAACAACAACCTGTTTGTGTTAGTTTAGGTAGGTAGTGTGTTTCTAGGAATTCATCCATTTCTAGGTCTTCAAATTTGTTACAGTACAATTTTTCATAGTAATCTGATATGATTAATTTCAGTTGGGTCTGTTGTAATATCACCCATCTCATTTCTTATTTGGGGTATTTGCTTCCTCTCCTATTTTTCCTTTGTCAGTTTGGCCAGTGGTTTATCAATTCTGTTGATTTTTTCAAAAAAACAGCTTTTGGTCTGGTTAATTCTTTCAATTGTTTTTCTGTTTTCTATTTCATTTAGTTCTGCTCGAATTTTTATTTGTTTTCTTCTGATGTCTGAGGGTTTCTTTTGTTGCTCTCTTTCTATTTGTTCAAGTTGTAGGGATAACTCTTTGATTTTGGCCCTTTTTTCTTTTTGGATGTGTGCATTTATTGATCTAAATTGGCCTCTTACCACTGCTTTTGCTGTGTTCCAAAGGTTCTGCCTAGGAAGTGTTTTCATTCTTGTTGGATTCTCTGAATTTCTTTATTCCATCCTTAATGTCTTCTATAATCCAGTCTTTTTTGAGCAGGGTATTGTTCAGTTTCCAATGTTTGATTTCTTTTCCCTGCGTTTTCTGTTACTGATTTCCACTTTTATGGCCTCATGGTCAGAGAAGATGCTTTGTGAATATTTCAATGTTTTGGATTCTGCTAAGGCTTGCTTTATGACCTAATATGTGGTCTATTCTAGACAATGTTCCATGTGCACTAGAAAAGAAACTGTATTTGGTGCTGTTGGGTGTTCTGTATATGTCTATGAGGTCAAGTTGGTTGATTGTGGCATTTAGATCTTCTGTGTCTTTATTGAGCTTCTTTCTGGATGTCCTGTCCTTCACCGAAAGTGGTGTGTTGAAGTCTCCTATTATTATATATTGTAGAGCTGTCTATCTCACTTTTCAATGCTCATAGGGTTTGTTTTATGTACCTTGCAGCCCTGTCATTGGGGGGCATAAAGATTTAATATGGTTATATCTTCTTGGTATATTGTCCCTTTAATCATTATATAGTGTCCTCCCTTTTCTGTTTTGAGGGATTTAAAGTCTGTTTTCTCAGAAATTAATATTGCTACTCCTGCTCTTTTTTGATTGTTTGCTTGATACATTTTTTTCCATCCTGAGTTTTAGTTTGTTTGTGTCTCTAAGGTGTGTCTCTTGTAGGCAGCATATAGATGGATCTTGTTTTTTTAATCCATTCTGCCACTCTCAGTGTCTTTATTGGTGCATTTAGTCTATTTACATTCAGGGTAATTATGGATAGGTATGAATTTAGTGCTATCATTTTGATGTCTTTTTTTATGTGTTGTTGACAGTTTCTACTTCCCACTTTTTATTTGCTGAGTAGATTATCTTGATATATTGTCCTTTCCTCATATTTGTTGCTGTTGATTTTGTTTCTGCTGAGTCTCTTTTTTTCTTATATTTTATTTTCATGAGTAGGATAGTTTGTTTCCTTTAATGGTTACCTTATTATTTACCCCTATTTTTCTAAATTTAAACCTTACTTTTATTTCTTTGTATCACCGTACCTTCCTCTCCATATGGAAGGTCTATGATTACGTTTCTTAGTCCCTCTTTATTGTTTTAATGTTGTCTTATATAATAACATCGCTGCTACCCTGTTTTGAGCTTTTTCTTTTATATATAATCTTGCTTTCTTTTTTTGATTTCCCTGTCTGGGTTGACTTCTGATTGCTCTGCCCAGTGTTCTCGTCTTGGGTTGATACCTCATATTATTGATTTTCTAACCAAAGAACTCCCTTTAGTATTTCTTATAGTTTTGGTTTGGTTTTTATGAATTCCCTAAACTTGCGTTTATCTGGAAATGTCTTTAATTTCACCTTCATATTTAAGAGACAGTTTTGCTGGATATACGATTCTTGGCAAGCAATTTTTTTCCTTAAATTTTTTAAATATGTCATCCCATTGCCTTCTTGCCTGCATGGTTTCTGCCAAGTAGTCCCAGCTAATTCTTATTGGCTCTCCTTCGTAGGCGACTTTTCATTTATCCATAGCTGCTCTTAAAATTCTCTCCTTATCTTTGGTTTTCGCAAGTTCGATTATAATATGTCTTGGTGACTTTCTTTTGGAATCTACCTTGTGTGGGATTCGATGAGCATCTTGGATAGATATCTTCTCATCTCTTACAGTATCAGGGAAGTTTTCAGCCAACAAATCTTCAACAATTCTCTCTGTATTTTCTGTTATCTCTCCCTGTTCTGGTACTCAAATCACTCATAGGTTATTTCTCTTGACAGAGCTCCACATGATCCTTAAGGTTTCTTCATTTTTTTTTAATTCTTTTATCTTATTTTTCTTCAAATATATTAGTGCCAAGTGATTTACCTTTGAGTTCAGAAATTCTACTTGCTCATTTCTACTCCTCTGACCTTCTATTGAGTTTTCTACTTCTGTAATTTTATTGTTAATCTTCTGAATTTCTGATTGCTGTCTATGGATTTTTCCAGCTTATTAAATTTTTCATTATGTTCCTGAATAATCTAATTTCTTCAATTGCTTTATCTGTGTGTTCCTTGGCTTGTTCTGCATATTGCCTCATTTCCTTCCGGATGTCTTGAAGGGTTCCGTATATTAATCTTTTGTATTCTGCCTCTGGTAATTCCAGGAATGCACTTTCACCTAGAAGATCCCTGGATTCTTTGTTTTGAAAGCTTGTTGAGGTGATCAAGGACTATTTCTTTGTGACTTGATATTGACTGCTGTCTCCGAGCCATCTATAATTATCGTATTAGTATATGCTTGCTTACTGTGTCACAGATTCTTCCTTTGTTTTGATATACCCTGGGTTGCTTGAGTGAGCTAGCTTATTTTCGCCTTTGGAGCGTTGACATCCTGTCCCCAGATGGCTAGAGCTATTATCAGGTATATCAGTCTAGGAGTCCATTCAGTTTTCTTGTATGAATTCAGCTCAGGTGTCCATGTTGCTGATCAAGTGTGTGGTTCAGGCTCTGTCCTACAGTCTTAGAGGGGCAGGGGTCATTGGTGTATGTACCGGTATCTGATTGAAATAGAGGGTCACACTCTGAAGAAGGCAGAGGGCTGAGAACTGACCCCCAAGTGTCTCTGAGGAAAGCACGTGCCTGTTCTCTAGAGCATGCAGGTGGGTGGGTTCTGCAGACAGACCAGGGGCCCCTAAAGTTTATGGTTGTAAGGACTGGGAAGTACCAGTTATCCTTGGACCCCATCATGTGTGGCTAGGTGACCTGAGTGGAGCTATCAGTCCTTAGGCCCCTGATGTGGGTAGGTGAGGACCTTGTTTAATAGGCAATGTCAAACATCAAACACCCACCTTTCCACCGCACAGCTGAAATGGTTGGATTCTGCCAACAAGAGCCTATTCTCCTGAAATAGGCCCACACAGGTCCATGCAGAAGGGAAAGCTGCTCCAAGTCCATGGACTGTTTATGCCTGGACAGGAGCCACTTCTGCCCTGAGCTCCCCCCGGTTAGTGGTGTTGGCAAATTATGTTTTCCACCAATTGCAAATTTTTTCCTTCTCCAAGGCCGGGAGGATGGCTCTAGGTGCTCAACAGGGCTTATCTCAGGCCCAGGGAATTCAGCCACTGAAGCTGGCTTGGTGATTTGGGGGGTGGGGGGGTAATGGTAAAATATACGCAATTACTTAGCTTTTGCCAGGAGCGCCATTCTTCTCAGGTTCCGGAGGTATGAGTAGGCTGTGTGGTTGGCTGCTTCTCCCTGAGGAAACTGCGGCCGAATGCTAGTACCAGCCAACTGCCGCCGCTCCAGGAATGGTGCCTAAGGGCTCCCCGCGATTCAGGTCCAGTAACTGCTCTCCACTTCTGACGGTGTCTTCCTCCCCCTGCCCCTCAGTTTGTTTTCTAAGCTTGCCTTTGAAGCGCAGGGCTCCCAGCTTGTCACAAATATACTCGTTTCACTTGTTTTTTCGGGTCTTTGTTGTAAAGAGGGCTTGCCGGAAGAGTTTGTCTATTCTGCTGTCTTGGCTCCCTGCTCCAGCCCTAAGGTTTTAAATGTCATCTGTACCCCAGACTGATATCCAAATACAGACACCAAATTTCTATCTCCAGCTCTGAGCTATCCCAAGATATCTGAGGCGAGCTCTTGCCTACCGTGATGATTAAGATTGTGTGCCTACTTGGCTGCACCATGACGCTGTGTTTTGGCAGTTTTATAATGTGATCACTTCCCTGGTGAAATCTGATATGTGATTACCCCCATGATGGAATCTGCTGAGTGGTACCCATGGAGGCAGAGCCCGTGGTGGCTCCCACCCCCTCAGCCTTCATTTCTCCACCCTTCCCTGCCTAGTTCCTTCCTCCTTGCCTTGCCGGGGCTTTTGCTCATTCTAGATCCTACAGCTGGCTCCTGTTCATCTGACCTCTGGTTCTTGGGACTTCAGCTAGCAGCTTGCCTGGTGATCTTGAGATCTGTCAATCTTCACAGCTACTACAACCCTGCTCTCCAGCCTGCCAATCTTAGGTTCGCTGGCCCCTGCAACTATGTGAATCAGCAGAAGTCTGTAACAGCCCTGCTTTCTGGCCACCCATCTTGGGTTCACCAGCCCCTGCAATGTGAATCAGGGCCCAAAGACTTGGAACGTACAGCCTCTAAAAACTGCCTGAGCCTTTTCCTTGATATCGATCTAATCTATCTTATCTATATATACTAGTTTTGCTTCTCTGGAGAACCCAGCCTAGACACCTATCTTGTCTCCACTTTAAAGTAAAAAAAAGCATCCCAAAATCAACATGCTAAAATCACCACCACTCCCCTGATCAACCCCCAAACCTGTCCCTCCCAACGTCTTCCTCATCTCAGCAAATGACAACTCTATTCTCCTAGTTGATCAGCCAGAATCCTTGCAGTATTCCTTAATTCTTCTACTATCGTATTCCACATTCAATGCATTAGCAAATCCTGTCCACTTCTCTTCAAAATATATCCAGAATCTGACCATTTTCAATGCTCTCACCCTGTTCCAACCACTTACCACCTGTCTCCTGGACTACCGCAACAACCTCCCAAAGGATTCCCCTGCTTCCATCCTCACCTCATTCAACACAGCAGGTACTAATCACTCCTCAGCTCCAAGCCAACAGACTACAAGGTCCAACCTAACCTGCATCCCAAATCGCCCTCCCCAGCAGCCCTCTGACATTCTCTTCTACGACCCTCCTGTTTCATCTCTTTTCCTGGCCACACTGAATTCTCTGCTCTTCTTCAAATATGCAGACATACTCCTGCGTGCGAACTTGTCCTATCCTTAGAATGTTCTTCTCTCGGATACCCACATGGATAGCTACTTCTCCTTCAGGTCTTTGCCTTCAAATATCATCTTTTCAATGAGTAATTCCCTGATCACCCTACACAAAATTTTGATTAAAATTGTAATGCCCAGTTTTCCACTTGGCTCTCTATTCTCTCTTTTCTGGTTTAGTTTTTCCCATTGAACTTATTATTCTGACAACTACATACCAATACTCATTGCCATCAGGTTGACTACAACTTACAGCAACCCCATGTATATCAGAATAGAACTGTGCTCGATAAGGTTTTTGATGGCTGATTTTTCAGAAGTAGATCACCAGGCCTTACTTCCAAGGTGGCTCTGGGTGGACTCAAACCACCATCCTTTCGGTTAGCATGTCAACTGTTTGCACCACGCAGGGACTTCAGATCATGGAGAATAGTTATTTATTTGCTTGATGTGTCTCTCCTCTCTAGAATATAAGCCTCATGATGGTGTGGGCTTTGGTCTAATTTGTTTGCTGCTGTCTCCCCAATGCCTAAAGCAATGTCACAGAGAAGACACTGAAGAAATAATTGTGGGAGGAATGGGTCAATGAATAAATGAACTCTGCTAACAATCCTAGGAGAGAATTAGAATATATTTTACCTCATTGATTTAAAGTATCCAAGGTACAAAAGAGTCAAAAGGCTTAACTAAGGCCTTAAAAACTGTCCCAAAGATACTACTGTTTAAAAACAGAAAAGACACCCCAGATGCCCCAGAAGCCTCTTCCTGTTTGGCAGACAGACACACACTGTTTTGCTTTCACACCAACCCAAGGCTATTTCTTCTTAGCGTTTCCCTGGGGCTCAACTCTTTGAAGAATGGAAAAAAACAAACAAACAAGGCCCCTATGTTCTAGCAGTCTGCAGTACTTTAGTTAAGATTTATGTCAAATATGTAGAGGATAAAGAATATAACTGAGTGCTAAGTTATCTAAAGGAAACAGATACCAATGATGGATAAAGAAGTATGACTTTATTAAATGGGATGGTTTTGTGTAGAATGAAAAGGGAGAAACGTGAAACAACCGAAGACCCCAACATTATCCCAAATGTAATAATAAGCACCTGGTTACACCCAGTGCTGGGAATGGCATGACCTTGTGATAGAGGAAGATTCTTGACACATTCACTGCCTCACTACATCTATACTCATGTCTGAAAACTATAAACATTTTGTATTGTAGACTAAATGGGAAAGCCCCAGCTTCATAAAACAGAACTGTTAAGTATTAGTCATGTCTCCTACAGAGAGAGACCCTCAAACCAAAGTTGGAAAAGACAGTAAGACTAAAGCTTGTGATGCCCCCAAATGAGGTTAAAGGGAGGACCCAGCAACTAAATTCTGTGTTTCACTTCCCAATGGCTTCCCGTAAACTTGGGGAGAAGTTTAAGCATGGCCGCCAAGGCTTCTTAAAGCTCATCTTGCCCACTTCTCCCATCCCACTTTTCCTCACCTACCAACCAACCAGGCTGAACTCCTAACGTTCTCAGCATCTGTCAAGGGACACCAGGCTCCGTGCCTTTGCACATACAGTTCTCTGCCTAAAGCTTCTTTCTCCTCCTACCCAAACCCAGCTAACTTGTACTCTCCCTTTGTATCTCTGCACAGGGTCTGCTCTCTGGGGAATCTTTCCTAACCTACCAGTCTGACTTAGGTGTTCCCACTCTGTGCTCTCAAGTAATCTATGCCAACCTTGACCACTGCTCTGTTATGTTCCTCACAGGTTACCCAGTGCATCCCCACTATTCTAAAGAGCCTTGAATGCCAAGATTGGGTCTTTTAGCTGGACCCTAGTAAATAATGCACATCTCGGGCATGGCAAGAACTCAGCTGGTGATGGTAGATAAATGACTGAAAATCAGAATTGGCTGTTAGGGTACAAACTACAGAAAAGAACCATTTGTGTTATCATGAGCATTACAATAGTAATAAACCTTCCTGAGAATGATTTCCTTACATAACTTTTTCACTCCTGAAATTCTACACAACGCCAGGCATGGATACAATAGTACAACTACACATGGTTCCCATTTGCAAGACTGAGCCTGTTTTCTCTTCATCCTTACCAAGTCAAAAACCCAGAAAGCCAACTTTCCCGTTACAGTAACGTACCACCTTCTATTACTCTGCTTCTGGGCCCAAAGCTGAGTGCAGATCACTCTGGAAAACTCAGTTCATCATTTTCACTAAATCTTTCACTCAAGATTCTTGCAGTATTTAACAAAAATTATAAGCATTAGCCTTAAGGCACAGTTACAAGGGTGGTATTATTAGCATGTAAGAATCAAAAGGTTCTAAATTTAAATGATGTCTAGTTGAAGGAAAATGTTAAGACCTGTCATAATATAGAAAACACTTCATTTATAAGGAAATTTGATGGCATTTTAGGGAATGTGTTTTAACTAAGTTTTGAATTAGATTTTCATTTTATAGGATTTCTTGCTATTAAAAGTCAATCTTAAAAATAAAAAGGATGAGACACATCAGAAGCCAGCCTGAAAAAACTCATGGACCAAAGCTGGAACAATGTGAGCAACAAAATAATGACAGTTTTAGATAATAACCTAAAGAACAAAATAAGTATCAATGAGCCCATACTGATATAAATAAGTAAGTGGGGAAGAAGGGACAAACATTCCTTACAGAAGAATTCCAAATAGCACATACACAAGGAATGAGGGAAATAGAAACTAACCATTAGAACACCACACTGCTGCTGGCAAGATCCAAGGATGAAGGCTAAAATTAGTGAGCAAAACTTTAAGAAACAGGATATTTGCATAGCCACAATGTACCTCCTCCCAAACATTTATGAATTACTGTGGTACTTTTTTTTTTTTTTTGTGGTACTTTTAACAAATGCCCCCAAAAGTCCTTGATACTCTTTCCTCAAGGCGATGGAGCTTAATTCCCTCTTCTTGAGTGGGGGCTAGTCTTAGTGACTCATTTCTAATGAGCAGAAACTTGGAGTGGAGAAACCTGGCAGACATCACCTTAACCATTAACACCACCAGTGATAAGTCATGCTGGTATCATGAGATATCATGATATGATGTGATAAGAAGAACACTTCACCTCTGTGGTTTTCTAAAATCAATTGCTTCAATCTGAACATGAAGTTGTCAATGCTTTCGTTCTACTTGGATCAACAAAGCCCATGGGAGCAGCAGTCAAGAAATCAAACGTATTGGGCAAGTCTGCTGCAAAAGACCTCTTTAAAGTTTCCAAAAGCAAAGATGTCACTTTGATGACTAAGGTACATCTGACCCAAGCCATGGTCTTTCCAATCTCCTCATATGCATGCAAAAGTTGGACAGCTGAAACAAAAGACAGAGGAAGAACTGATGCCTTCAAACTGTGGTGCTGAAGAAGAATATTGACTATACCATGGACTGCCAAAAGAATGAACAAATCCATCTTAAAAGAAATACAACCAGAATGCTCTTTAGAAACGAGGATGGTGAGGCTTTAAATTGCTTTTTTTGGACACGTCATCAGGAAAAACCAATCACTAGAAAAGGACATCACGTTTGGTAAAGCAAACAGCCACTAAAAATAAGGGAAACCCTCAATGAGATGTATTCAAACAAACCCTCAATCATGAAGATGGCACAGGACTAGGCAATGGTTTGTCACCCCGAATTGGAGCTGATTCAATGGCAACTACCAACATCATCAGAAAACATCAAATTCAAATTGAAGGCCATTTTACAAAATGTCTGACCACTACATTTCAGAAGAGTCAAGGTCGTGGAAAACAAAAACAGAGTGAAAAACTGTCAGGAAGAGAAGACTATGGAGACATGATGATCAAATGCAACGAAATCTTGAATAGGATCTCAGAATAGAAAAAGGGCATGAGTCAAAAAACTGATGAAATCCAATTAAAGTCTGTAGTTTAGCTAATGTACCATTGTGTAATTTCTTTGATTTGTCAAATGTACTACAGATATGTAAAATGTTAACATTAGGAGAGCTGAGTGTATATAGGAATTCTCTGTATAATCTTTACAACTTCCTCGAAATCTAAATTTATTTCAAAATAACAAGTTTTCAAAAAGTCAATCTCTCCTCTCTGTTATCCCTAATGGAATAAACTGATGGTGACGTGTGGTTACAGACACAATTACGTGTGTCATAATCATTTCTTAATGATTCTTACCTTTAATATCTTTTATCAATTTGATGTTCCTGTGGTTATCATATAAGACAAAATAGATAACGCCCCTCTCCTTTGAAGATTTTTGGTTTTTCATAGTACTTTATTTATAAATTAAGTACCAACATGTCATATCTACATATCACAATGGCATCTGTGACTGCTTTTGATCTGTTTATCTTAAAATATATTAAGAAATCCAGGTAAAGAGGGATAAAAATGTTTTAATTGTTGAAATACATTGGCAAACTGAGTAATTTACATTGCAATACTAAATAAAGACACATGGTCGTTATCAAATTAAGAACGTTCCCAATATCCCACTAACCATCTATGACAAGTCCTTGAAAACAGTACAGACTGAACATGATGCGATGCCATGACTACACAAAGGTAGAGTGGGAAACCCAATAGCTGTGAAGTATTTGTAATTACATATTCCTTGGAGTAAAGAAAATAGGAGTTTAATCAAAATCTTCACATGGCATGCAAATTTAAGTCGTTTGTTTTCCAGTACTGCAATGGATCACACTGTTCCTAATAAAGGAAATTCTCTGACATTTCAATAAAGCTGAAAACCAAATAGTAAAAAAGGGAAAAAGGTAACAACACGAATCGAGTGAGCAGTGTTACAGCTAAAAATCAATGTGAAGTAGAAAGAGTGGAAGGTAACAGACGAATATATTACTTTAGGTAGTTCATTATAAGCCTTATTGTTCTAAGTTATAAATAGGATACAGATTTTGTTATATAAAAACTGTCAAAAAAGTATCAGTGAAAGATATAATCTTCACGAACCGTGTTGAACGGCCAGGGTGAAAATGCTGCCAGGGCACAGCCAACCAGACTGGGCAATAAAAGTTTCTATGACAGTTTGTTAATTTGTCTTTCACTGGTCACCCACAGAAAGTTCCATAAATTACTATACTGTCTAATCAATTTCCCTCTATTACCACAGAATTCAGCATGTACCTATGGTTTTAACTACACATTAAGATTTTGGGGGCGGGGACAGGGGTATGACTATTTAGAATTTACTTAGAAATGTCTGTGCACAATACAATGTCCTGCAGAGTCAAATTCCTTCTGAATCTTGATTTGCAAGCTATGAAGACAACAAACAAAAAAAAAAGAAAAAAGAGTTAGCAAGCTTGGAAAGACACGACTTAGATACAAATATATCAGTCCCTGGGTGGCAAAAATGGTCAAGTGCTTAACTATTAGCTGAAAGGTTGGCAGTTCAAACCCACCCAGAGGGATCTTGGGCCTGGCGATTTGCTTCCAAAAGGTCACAGCTACTTAGACAAACATGGCGTCGCCATGAGTCGAAATTGACTCCATGGCAACTAACAGCAACAAAAAGTCTACAATTATTTACTGATTTTAAGTAAAACACATGCAGCATTTACTCAATACTTATTTATTTAAGATTTAATATGTACCCAGCACAGTGCTAAGCACTGAATATTTTTACATACAAAGTCAGGTGGGGAAAGAGACTTACAGACTTACAATTAAAATACAACATGATAAACAATGGCCAAACCTAGCTGCAAGTCAACATCACCCACATTAAAAATACAGGCTATTCAGCCACAACCCCAGCCTTCCTCTACTTGGTTAGAACCTCCTAGGAGGGTCTACTGTGTGCTGTCAAGTCAGTTCTGATTCATGGCGCCCCAATGTGACAGAGTAGCTGGGTTTCCTAGGCATCACAGAGAGCCCCGGCATGCAGTAGTTAAGCATTCGGCCGCTAACCAAAAGGTCTGTGATTCGAACCCACCAGTCACTCCATGGGAGAAAGATGCGCAGTCTGCTTCTATAAAGATTACAGCCTTAGAAACCCTATGGGGCAGTTCTACTCTGTCCTGTAGGGTTGCTATGAGTTGGAACTGACTCGATGGCAAAGGGTTTGGTTTAGTAGGGTAAAGAGTAATATGTGCTTGTTTTCAACTAGATTATTTTTTCTATTTGATGTAAACAATAAAATAACTTCTGCAGAGGGGAAAACAGGCATCTCTATGAAATCTCTATGAAGGGTTAAAACACTTTTAAAAATACTGGAAACAGAAAACCTCTGGCAAATTCCCAAAGGAACACCCTGAAGCCCTGGTGACACAGCGGTTAAGAGGTTGGCTGCTAACCAAAAGGCTGGCAGTTTGAATCCATCAGCCACTCCTTGGAAACCCTATGGGGAAGTTCTACTCTGTCCTATGTGGTCGCTATGAGTCAGAATCGACTGGACAGCATATTTTTTTTTTTTAACTAGGGAATAAATCTCCATAACGCAGTTGCCTTGATGAGAAAGTTTTAGACGAAGGAAATGGCTACCCAAAGATCTTTATAGTTCTCGTCAGGAAGAAAGTGTTTACAGCTTCGGTGTGCCCTCCCTCCAGCAATGAAAGTTTATTTGCCTACTCTTGTGAGCTTATTCTGCACCTCCACCCCACCCCAAACACCAACACCAGTACTGGCCCTATGTAAGAAGTTGGCTCAATATTAAACAGTCTTGCTTCTGGTCTGTCAATGGCTGGATTCTGGTCACAAAAAAAAGTAACAGTATGAGGATGGTGATAATGAGGATGACTACACTGATGGCAGAAGCTACCATCTATTTCTTATTTAACCTAACAACAATCCTTCAAGGTAAGCATTAGCTCCATTTTACAGATTATGAAGCTGAGGCTACAAAGGGTAGCTGGTAAGTAGAAGAGCCAAAAGAGAGTGGGTGGGTGACCTCAGGAGACAGGCGTTCCTGATCACTGGATGTTTTTGAGGTTGGATGTCATTCAGCAAGACTGAAATACAGTGAGGGTCCAGATATCAAATATCAAAAACCAGATGACCAGAGGCTCTTTGCTTCTACTAAAATGCTGCTCAATACATTGTAGAGACAGGTACACGGAGGGTAGGTAAGAAATGAAAGCTATTTTTCTCTTGTCCTTGTTCTTATTTGTCTTATTCTAATTCTAACCCCAAGATCCTCACCAAGATCCCAGGTCCACAAGCCTCATCTTTTAGACAATGATTTCTTCTGTTCATATTGAACATGTTTTACACTATCCAACCTGTAAACTCAGTCTATGATTCTTACTATACCTTCCTGCATAACCGCATCTCTGTACACTGGCGACTGCTCATCTCCATTGGATTTCTGGTACTGATACATTCCCTCTCTGAATATTAACTAAGTCCTGGCTACTGCCACACAACATTCATCCTAATCTAATATCATGTCCTACCCTCTCTCTAGTCTCTTCCTATATGTCATTGCTCAAGCCCTAGTCCCTCAAAGCTTTAGGCAATGAAGAAGTGTGAACTCTCAGTGTTCTAGGTGGACCAGTTTTGTCTGCTCTTATTAAGCAAACTGAGCCACAATTCAAAACAAATGAAATGAAAAAAAAAGGAATTGCAAAGACAATTGATCTACTGATCTGATCATTAAAGAATCTTTTAAAATAAAACATGCTCAATTCCATGTATTTAGCCATAAGGTGAGACTAATCCTTCTAATCTTGAAGTTTAGGATTTCTTAGAAACACACAGCAATCTACAATTCACTCATCATCAATATACACAATTATTGAGAAAAATATACAATACCTCTTGATTACTGACTTATGATATCATTTTCTTCTAATCTTAAAGAGAAAATTAAGAAAAGTTAAATGTTCAGATTATACAGAACATAGACTCCTATAAAACTATGAACAGTAGTAACATGTATATATCCCCTAGTCTAAATGATAAAGTAGCAAAATAGCAAAGAGAAACACAAATACAAAAGGTTAAAAAAAAAAAAAAAGCAATGCAGTACAGCCTTGGTGCAAACTAAACATACTAGAAGTTCTTTAAAACTATACGTAAGACAACTGTATAGTGATTAATAAATTACTATTCTCTACCAGGGGCCTCGCTTAAAATTTTACTTAAGCAAGAAGCTATCTACAACATTACAGTCATACCTATTATTTAAAAGGACCTCATTAGTGCCGCAAGTAGACACTCATTTCATTTAATTATATAGTAGGCAGTTATTTTCCCCTTAATCACCAGGCTGTTTATCACTGTCATCTTTATATTACAGCAATTTATACTTATTTTCTACAAAGACTCCATAAAATTATTAAAGCATTAGCTTGGACTTTCAGACTGATCATCACTGATATTAACTAGAAATTAAAAACATCCATGGAGCACAGCCACAAACAGAAGCTAGATTTTGCTCTGGAACTACTGTAGCATGTGGGTGGTAATTAAAACAAATGAATTACAACAATGAGATTGTCTTTATATATGGTTCACTACAACTAAGCAACTGCAAAGCTTGAGTCCAGCAAGTTGAAACATAAATTTCGTATTTTTATACAAAACACAAAAATAAACATTTAGACAGAATAAATGCCACATGATTTTACTCACTTTTTCGCACAGTCTTTGTTTGACTGGACACCATATTGACAGCTTCAGATGGAAGGCCAACATATACCCCTCCATAGTTTCTTATTGAAAAGAAGCAGATACAGAAAAATCAGACCAATTTAAATGATTCTAGGTATTTATGGAAAGCAAGAGTAGTATGGAATGCTTCAAACAACTGCAGAATTATTGAAATAATTCATGATTTTTCAAAAAAGCAGAATTCAGGATATTATTGCCCTTGGGAATACAATTGTTTTTTCTAAGCTAAAAAGAAACTATACCAAAAAAAAAAAAAAAAAAAAAAACCCAGAGAGAGCTGTATTTATTTAGCAAAATGTTTGGATATTTTACTTGCTGTGAGAAAGAAGAAAACTGTGAATACTATAATTTAGTAGAGTAATAAATGTCAGTGGAGTGGTATGTTATAGTTAGTCGACATTTATCAAGAATTCAAAGTGGTGAAAATGGTATTATGTGCTATGGAGACACAAAAACATGTTACCTATAGATATAAAATGAGGCGTAATGAAAGTAGAATGCAGTTAATCAGAGGATAAGGTAGAAGAAGAGAAAAGGCTGAGAGAACGAAGTGAAGTCATCGAAACAGAACACCACAAAAGCCAAATGATAGAAATAAGCACAGCTTCAGTGCACAGGGCAAAAACCAAGCTGGCTTGAAAGAAGCAAAGATCATGATTCCTGGGCATGTTCTCTTTCAGATCACATGCTCCTACCTGTATCCTCTGTGCCAAAAGTTTTCCTGGTAGAATTTGTATTATTGGAAATGTGCTACAGTGTGTTAAATCCATGAAGTATAGCCAAAATTATTCAAATTAAAGCCAGTTGCAATATCAAACGTACCTCCTTTTGTCATCTTCTGTTACTGATTCTTCTGTTCTAGAAGGTCAAAAACATTTGCTATGAGCCATTTGATTACACAGCCAAAGATGACATTTTTGTTATGGGGGAAAAAGGACAAACTGAATTAGAAGTCGAGTTAAGTCAATTTTATTTCAAGTGTTTCCACTGAATATGGGTGGATCATAACAAATTATGGATAACGTTGCAAAGAATGGGAATCCCAGATCACTTAATCGTGCTTATGAGGAACCTGTACACAGGCCAAGAAGCAATCGTTCAAACAGAACAAGGGGATATTGCATCGTTTAAAATCAGGAAAGATGTGCATCACAGATGTATCCTTTCACCATATTTAATCAACCCGTATGCTGAGCAAATAACCTGAGAAGCTAGGCTATATGAACCAGACCACAGCACCAGGATCTGAAGGAGACTCCTTAACAACCTGAGTTATGCACATGACACACCTTGCTTGCTGGAAGTGAAGAGGCCTTGAAGCACTTACTGATGAAGATCAAAGACCACAGCCTTCAGTGTGGGTTACACCTCAACATAAAGGAAACAAAAATCCTCACAACTGGACCAATAAGCAACATCAGGATAAACGGAGAAAATACTGAAGTTGTCAAGGATTTCATTTTACTTGGCTCTACAATTAACACCACAGAAGCAGCAGTAAAGAAAGCAAAAGACACACTGCACTGGGCAAACCTGCTGCAAAAGACCTCTTTAAAGTGTTAAAAAGCAAAGATGTCACCTTGAAGACTAAGGTGCGCCTGACCCAAGCCTGGTATTTTCAATCACCTCATATGCATGTGAAAGCTGGACAATGAATAAGCAAGACCGAAGAATGGATGTGTGTGAATTGTGGCGTTGGCGAAGAACACTGAATATACACCATGGACTGCCAGAAGAAAGAACAAATCTGTCTTGGAAGAGGTACAGTCAGCATGGTCCTTAGAAGCAAGGATCTTGAGACTTTGTCTCACGTATGTTGGACACATTATCAGGACGGACCAGTCCGTGGAGAAGGACATCATGCTTGGTAAAGCAGAGTGTCACCGAAAGAGACAAAGACCCTCAATGAGACAGACTGACACAGTGGCTGCAACGACAGGCTTAAACACAGCAATGATTGTGAGGATGGTGCAGGACCAGGCAGTATTGTACACGTGGTCACTATGAGTCAGAATCAATTCAACAGCACCTAACAACAACATATCTGTAACACAGTATTTTGTCTTCACTTTAATCCTTCATACTCTACAAAAATCAGTAATTATCTACTTACCAAGTGTGCAAATACAGCAAACACCAAAAAGCTCAACTGTCAAACAAAATGAAACACCAGGCAGCAGAGACTGGAAAGAGCACATAAATTAAGAGTCGGGAAGCCTTGGCTGTTGTCTAGGCTATGCCACCCGCTGCCTTTGTGATGGACAGATTGGGCAAGCTGCCTGCCTGTGCCTCGTCTGTAAATTAAGAGGGTCAACCAGATGGTCCCTGAGGGCCCTTCCAGTCTGAACACACTGACTTTGCATAACCTGCACCAACGCAGTGGCGCAACCATGCGTAGTAAAAGATTCCTTCAGTGCAAAAACAGATTAAAGCAAATTTGACTTCTTTTTATCTAAAAAAACCAACCATTTTCCACATGATTTACTGCAAACAGAGGGAAGAGATGTTTAAAAGGAAGTTTTTAGAGGGAATCATTACTTTAAAATGTACAGTTACTTTCCTTGCACAAGAGGAATCCATAATCTATTCAATGTTCCTTAGCATATTTCTTAAGAGGACTGAGAAGCCTTCCTTGAAATACCAGTAAGCAGAAAAACTTTGTCATGCCTAAACTACTTCCCTGAAAGAAAGAAAAACAACAAGATTCAAATGTATCTGGCTGAACTCCACATGTAATCTTAAGGGGCTTTAGTCACAAAGAAAGCAGACTGAAAATACATAAATCTTCTAATTGAAGACTGAGTCTTCTAATTTTCTGATTCTAGGGATTTTCTAAGTGTGGCTTCACCCATTTAAAAGTTGTGAGTATATCACATGGAACTGCATATGCACACGAGATCTGGCTTCACTGAAACAGCTAGTAACTCTAACGTTTATAAAGAAGGGTAGAGATCTGGTAGTTATCTGGTGAAGGCTGGCCATGCTCCAACGTTTATAAAGAAGAAGGGTAGAGATCTGGTAGTTATCTGGTGAAGGCCGGCCATGCTCCAATGTTTATAAAGAAGAAGGGCAGAGATCTGGTAGTTATCTGGTGAAGGCTGGCCATGCTCCAACGTTTATAAAGAAGAAGGGTAGAGATCTGGTAGTTATCTGGTGAAGGCTGGCCATGCTCCAATGTTTATAAAGAAGAAGGGCAGAGATCTGGTAGTTATCTGGTGAAGGCTGGCCATGCTCCAATGTTTATAAAGAAGAAGGGTAGAGATCTGGTAGTTATCTGGTGAAGGCTGGCCATGCTCCAATGTTTATAAAGAAGAAGGGCAGAGATCTGGTAGTTATCTGGTGAAGGCTGGCCATGCTCCAACGTTTATAAAGAAGAAGGGTAGAGATCTGGTAGTTATCTGGTGAAGGCTGGCCATGCTCCAATGTTTATAAAGAAGAAGGGCAGAGATCTGGTAGTTATCTGGTGAAGGCTGGCCATGCTCCAACGTTTATAAAGAAGAAGGGTAGAGATCTGGTAGTTATCTGGTGAAGGCTGGCCATGCTCCAATGTTTATAAAGAAGAAGGGCAGAGATCTGGTAGTTATCTGGTGAAGGCTGGCCATGCTCCAACGTTTATAAAGAAGAAGGGTAGAGATCTGGTAGTTATCTGGTGAAGGCTGGCCATGCTCCAATGTTTATAAAGAAGAAGGGTAGAGATCTGGTAGTTATCTGGTGAAGGCTGGCCATGCCAATAGCTAATACTCAAACAGGGTGCAAAAAATCCACCTTGAGATCTAATTTATCTAAACTGGGCATATAACCTAAAATTGTGAGATAATTATCACCTTCATTCACTTCATGCTATGTAATAAAGCTGGTCTAAAACAACGTGGATCGTTTTTCAATCCAAAGGTGTCAAAATCATATTATATCAGAAAATGGTGTTATGATTATTGATGTAGTCTAACAAAGTGTTGTTTACTACTTTTTAATTAAAATGGATTTTTAAGCCTTTAGTATGGATAACTGGAAAATGATAGTGACAAACTTTTTCAAGATTATCACAACTGTTTACTTTGGTCCTGAGTTACTAAAGTTATCATGAAATCATTTTTGAAGCTATATATTACTGGGAGATTTGGATATATATACAACATCTCATATTTTCTGCCAAAGCTACTTTTTTCACATCCAATTACATACCCCTTTGAATTCTTTTTCCCTTTGCCTAATTCTGCTTGAACATTCAAAGTTTTAAAATATATTTTAACTTCCTCAAATTTAAGAAAGTAACTTATTTTTAATCTATTATCACTTATTAATCATCCAATACTCTAAAACCCAGTATGTGTTCCCCATTATAAAATTAATCAACAACCTTATACATATAACTGACAGAAAATGATAATGTAGCTGTCATATTTATTGAAAATCAGCTTAAAATATAAAAATACAAAATATTTAAAAATACCATTTATAAAGGTTTATGTTTATAAAATGCCCATCCCCTTAAACTTTCAAATAAGTTACAAAGTCGATTATTGTGTATATGCTCCCATGTATGAGGCTACTGCTTCATCCATTCATTCAACAAACAAGTATTCCACAATACTAAGACTGGAGACTCAAAGACTACCTAGGCAAAAATGGTATCGTTAATGAGTGTCCCTGTGTGTTAGGTACAAAGTGGGGAATTCCACATACATCAACACTATCCTGCATAACTCTAAGAGTTTGTTGTTAGGTGGCGTTGAGTTGATTTCGACTCAGAGAGACCCAATGTGACAGAGCAGAGCTGCCCCACAGGGTTTCCTAGGCTGTAATCTTTACAGGAACAGATCACCAGGTCTTTCTCCTGTGGAGCTGCTGGGTGAGTTTGAACTGCCAACCTTTTGGTTAGCAGTTGAGCACTTAGTCACTGCATCACCAGGGCTCCTTCTAAGAGTTTAAACCTGAAGAAATAGGTTCAGAAGATTCTTGTAATTAGTGAACAGCAAAGCCAACATTTAAGCCCCCTCTATTTCACACCAAAGGCCATGCTCCACATTCTAATTCACCACACCACCTCTCAAAAGGAGAGTAAAAACCACTTCCAGTGCCAAACCAACATGGTGGCTTCTCTCACAGTGGGAGCTTCCTCCACACCACTCGGGCACAGGCTTTGGACCTCCCTCCTGTCTCACAACCTGCTTGCATAACCAGGAGTACCAGGTACTTTGCTGGTGCTAATATATCATTTCCTTTAATCCTCATCACAGCCCTGTAAGGCAGATATTGGCCACATTTTACAGGTAAAAAAACTGAGGCTCTGAAAAGTTGAGTAGTGCAACCAAGGTTATACAACTAGGTAACATAGCCAGGATTCAAACCTAGATTTATCTGATTCCATCTCCTGTGTTATAAACCGTGGACATGTGCTAATCTGCATTAGAGAACCCCCTCTCTCTCAAGTTGGATTTCACCAATTTTTGTCAACCCACTTAAACAAAGCAGGATCCAAGACGAGAGAAGAGTCTTACTCTACATTTCGTTAGCATTAGAAGGAACCTGTAACATCTTCCAGAGACATCTTTGCAGAATGTATCCAATTGCTATGCAACTCATTTTTATCCAGGTACATGGGCTGTCCTGTTCAGCAGTTACATTAGAAACCATTCATCTGGATAACTAGGTCCACACTGAGGTGAAATCAGAAAAAGGTGGCTGGGCTACACTTGATCTCCTACAGGTCCAAGCCATTGTGTTTAGTGCCTGCAGAGAACCACATGCTGCCCAAAGAGCATCCCACCAGCTGGGGAGCCATCATCCTGCCCCTGCTCTAGCACAAAACTCAAAAACCCAGTGTCGTTGAGTCAATTCCAACTGATAGCGACCCTATAGGACAGAATAGAACTGCCCCATGGAGTTTCCAAGGAGCGCCTCGCGGATGTGAACTGCTGACTCTTTGGTTAGCAGCCACAGCACTTAGCCACTACGCCACCAGGGTATCCGCTCTAGCAATAAGGAAGAAGAAATTGTTCTGCAGGAAGCCATAAAGGTTCCTGGCAAAAGGAATTCCCAGATATGTTAAGCCAAAGGACCTGATGAGCTGCTGGAATTGCCTAACGGCTACGAGTCTCTGAAGACAGACGTCTTCAAAAAATGCATCTTCAGTGGGAGGGATTAACTTCCCTGACAAGTCATTTCTTGTTGATGAGAAGTGGACACTGTCCTGGGGTAGTTTGAAACTGGGGCATTAAACTTATCTTAAAAAAGAAAAAAAGTTTTTTTTCTTTTTTTTTTTTTACTGCTAAGCAACTTGGCAAGAAACTGAAGTATTTGGGAGTCTAATCCTTGGGGAAATCCTGAAGTTTTGCATAATGCCTTGACTGTCCAAACATCTGGGCTGCGCTATCTGTGAGCATCTTTTTAAGGAATCATTGTAGTTTCTTCCTCACAAGACCCCAAATTTTGAAAGATTTTCTTATCAACCTGCCTTAATAATTTTCTTAGACATTTAAGTGCCAAAGAAAGCTTCTGATAACCAATGTTCCCAAGGGGAGTTTATGTAATTTGAATCAATGGCAAATGCAATTTACATTTTGGTAAGCCTGGATGGCCTCACTGTAGGCACATACAGATGTTAGGTTCCTAAGTGATGAAAACGGTTTGTGGTCCATCTTCAACCTCGAAGATCTAGAATGTCAGGCTGGGGACCACTGCTCAGGCCAGAGTACCCACAAAAATGCAGCAAAGTCATCCAGTCTCCCAAAGCCTTGGTTTTCCCTCTTCTCAAAATGGAGACCATGACAATCACGGGCATAGAGACCAAATGTGATAGAGCAGAGCTGCCCTCAAGTCAGAACCAACTCATGCCAATCCATGTGTGCTGGAATTAAACTGTGCTCTACAGGGTTTTCACTAATTTTTTTTTTTAATTGTGCTTTAGGTGAAAGTTTATAGCTCAAGTTAATTTCTCATTTCAAAATTTATACACATATTGTTTTTTTTTAATTAATTTTTATTAAGCTTCAAGTGAACATTTACCATTCCAATCAGTCTGTCACATGTAGGTTTACATACATCTTACTCCCTTCTCCCACTTGCTCTCCCCCTATTGAGTCAGCCCTTTCAGTCTCTCGTTTCATGCCAATTTTGCCATCTTCCCTCTCTCTCTATCTTCCCATCCCCCCTCCAGTCAAGAGTTGCCTACACACTCTCCAGTGTCCACCTGATTTAATTAGCTCACTCTTCATCAGCATCTCTCTCTCCCGCACTGACCAGTCCTTTTCATGCCTGATGAGTTGTCTTCGGGGATGGTTCCTGTCCTGTGCCATCAGAAGTTCTGGGGAGCATTGTCTCTGGGATTCCTCTAGTCGCAGTCATACCATTAGGTATGGTCTTTTTATGGGAATTTGGGGTCTGTATCCCATTGGTCTCCTGCTCCCTCAGGAGTTGTCTGCTGTGCTCCCTGACAGGGCAGACATCGATTGTGGCTGGGTACCAACTAGTTCTTCTGGTCTCAGGATAATGTAGGTCTCTGGTTCATGTGGCCCTTTCTGTCTCTTGAGTTCTTAGTTGTCGTGCGACCTTGGTGCTCTTCCTTTGCCTTTGCTCCAGGTAGGTTGAGACCAATTGATGTATCTTAGATGGCCGCTTGCTGGCATTTAGGACCCCAGGCGCCACAATTCAAAGAGGGATGCAGAATGTTTTCATAATAGAATTATTTTGCCCATTGACTTAGAAGTCCCCTCAAACCAAGTTCCCCAGACCCTAGCCCCTGCTCCGCTGACCTTTGAAGCTTTCATTTTATCCTGGAAACCTCTTTGCTTTTAGTCCAGTCCAATTAGGCGGACCTTCCTTGTACTGAGTGTTGTCTTTCCCTTCACCCAAAGCAGTTCTTATCTACTGATTGATCAATAAAAAGCCCTCTCCCTCCCTCCCTCCCCTCTTTGTAACCACAAAAGTATGTGTTCTTCTCAGTTTTTTCTATTTCTCAAGATCTTATAATAGTGGTCTTATACAATATTTGTCCTTTTGCCTCTGACTCATTTCATTCAGCATAATGCCTTCCAGATTCCTCCATGTTATGAAATGTTTCAGGGATTCGTCACTGTTCTTCATCGATGCGTAGTATTCCATTGTGTGAATATACCACAATTTATTTACCCATTCATCCATTGACGGACATCTTGGTTGCTTCCAGCTTTTTGCTATTGTAAACAGAGCTGCAATAAACATGGGTGTGCATATATCTGTTTGTGTGAAGGGTCTTGTATCTCTAGGGTATATTCCGAGGAGTGGGATTTCTGGGTTGTATGATAGTTCTATTTCTAACTGTTTAAGATAACGCCAGATGGATTTCCAAAGTGGTTGTACCATTCTACAATCCCACCAGCAGTGCATGAGAGTTCCAATCTCTCTGCAGCCTCTCCAACATTTATTATTTTGTGTTTTTTGGATTAATGCCAGTCTAGTTGGTGTGAGATGGAATCTCATCGTAGTTTTAATTTGCATTTCTCTAATGGCTAATGATCGGGAGCATTTTCTCATGTGTCTGTTGGCTGCCTGAATATCTTCTTTAGTGAAATGTGTGTTCATATCCTTTGCCCACTTCTTGATTGGGTTGTTTGTCTTTTTGTGGTTGAGTTTTGACAGAATCATGTAGATTTTAGAGATCAGGCGCTGGTCTGAGATGTCATAGCTGAATATTCTTTCCCAGTCTGTAGGTGGTCTTTTTACTCTTTTGGTGAAGTCTTTAGATGAGCATAGGTGTTTGATTTTTAGGAGCTCCCAGTTATCGGGTTTCTCTTCATCATTTTTGGTAATGTTTTGTATTCTGTTTATGCCCTGTATTAGGGCTCCTAGGGTTGTCCCTATTTTTTCTTCCATGATCTTTATCATTTTAGTCTTTATGTTTAGGTCTTTGATCCACTTGGAGTTAGTTTTTGTGCATGGTGTGAGGTATGGGTCCTGTTTCATTCTTTTGCAAATGGATATCCAGTTATGCCAGCACCATTTGTTAAAAAGACTATCATTTCCCCAATTGACTGACACTGGTCCTTTGTCAAATATCAGCTGCTCATACGTGGATGGATTTATATCTGGGTTCTCCATTCTGTTCCATTGGTCTATGTGCCTGTTGTTGTACCAGTACCAGGCTGTTTTGACTACTGTAGCTGTATAATAGGTTCTGAAATCAGGTAGAGTGCGGCCTCCCACTTTCCTCTTCTTTTTCAGTAATGCTTTGCTTATCCGGGGGTTCTTTCCCTTCCATATGAAATTAGTGATTTGTTTCTCTATCCACTTAAAATATGACATTGGTATTTGGATTGGAAGTGCGTTATATGTATAGATGGCTTTTGGTAGAATAGACATTTTTACTATGTTAAGTCTTCCTATCCATGAGCAAGGTATGTTTTTCCACTTAAGTATGTCCTTTTGAATTTCTTGTAGCAGAGTTTTATAGTTTTCTTTGTATAGGTCTTTTACATCTTTGGTAAGATTTATTCCTAAGTATTTTATCTTCTTGGGGGCTAATGTGAATGGTATTGATTTGGTTATTTCCTCTTCGGTGTTCTTTTTGTTGATGTACAGGAATCCCAGTGATTTTTGTATGTTTATTTTATAACCTGAGACTCTGCCAAACTCTTCTATTAGTTTCAGTAGTTTTCTGGAGGATTCCTTAGGGTTTTCCATGTATACGATCATGTCATCTGCCAATAGTGGTAGCTTTACTTCCTCCTTGCCAATCTGGATACCCTTTATTTCTTTGTCTAGCCTAATTGCCCTGGCTAGGACTTCAAGTACGATGTTGAATAAGAGCGGTGATAAAGGGCATCGTTGTCTGGTTCCCGTTCTCAAGGGAAATGCTTTCAGGTTCTCTCCATTTAGAGTGATATTGGCTGTTGGCTTTGCATAGATGCCCTTTATTATGTTGAGGAATTTTCCTTCAATTCCTATTTTGGTAAGAGTTTTTATCATAAATGGGTGTTGGACTTTGTCAAATGCCTTTTCTGCATCTATTGATAAGATCATGTTGTTTTTATCTTTTGTTTTATTTATGTGATGGATTATATTAATGGTTTTTCTGATATTAAACCAGCCTTGCATACCTGGTATAAATCCCACTTGATCAGGGTGAATTATTTTTTTGATGTGTTGTTGGATTCTGTTGGCTAGAATTTTGTTGAGAATTTTTGCATCTATGTTCATGAGGGATATATGTCTAAAATTTTTTTTTTTATGTCTTTACCTGGTTTTGGTATCAGGGAGATGGAAGCTTCATAGAATGAGTTGGGTAGTATTCCGTCTTTTTCTAGGCTTTGAAATACCTTCAGTAGTAATGGTGTTAAGTCTTCTGCGAAGGTTTGGTAGAACTCTGCAGTGAAGCCGTCTGGGCCAGGACTTTTTTTTGTTGGAAGTTTTTTGATTACCGTTTCAATCTCTTTTTTTGTTATGGGTCTATTTAGTTGTTCTACTTCTGCATGTGTTAGTTTAGGTAGGTAGTATTTTTCCAAGAATTTATCCATTTCTTCTAGGTTTTCAAATTTGTTAGAGTACAATTTTACATAGTAATCTGAAATGATTCTTTTAATTTCATTTGGCTCTGTTGTGATGTGGTCCTTCTCGTTTCTTATTCGGGTTATTTGTTTCCTTTCCTGTATTTCTTTAGTCAGTCTAGCCAATGGTTTATCAATTTTGTTAATTTTTTCAAAGAACCAGCTTTTGGCTTTGTTAATTCTTTCAATTGTTTTTCTGTCCTCTAATTCATTTAGTTCAGCTCTAATTTTTATTATTTGTTTTCTTCTGGTGCCTGATGGGTTCTTTTGTTGCTCACTTTCTATTTGTTCAAGTTGTCGGGACAGTTCTCTGATTTTGGCTCTTTCTTCTTTTTGTAAGTGTGCATTTATCGATATAAATTGGCCTCTGAGCACTGCTTTTGCTGTGTCCCAGAGGTTTTGATAGGAAGTATTTTCATTCTCGTTGCTTTCTAAGAATTTCCTTATTCCCTCCTTGATGTCTTCTATAACCCAGTCTTTTTTCAGGAGGGTATTGTTCATTTTCCAAGTATTTGATTTCTTGTCCCTAGTTTTTCTGTTATTGATTTCTAGCTTCATTGCCTTGTGGTCTGAGAAGATGCTTTGTAATATTTCGATGTTTTGGATTCTGCAAAGATTTGTTTTATGACCTAATATGTGGTCTATTCTAGAGAATGTTCCATGTGCTCTAGAAAAAAAAGTATATTTTGCAGCAGTTGGGTGGAGAGTTCTGTATAAGTCAAAGAGGTCAAGTTGGTTGATTGTTGTAAGTAGGTCTTCCGTGTCTCTATTGAGCTTCTTACTGGATGTCCTGTCCTTCTCCGAAAGTGGTGTGTTGAAGTCTCCTACTATAATTCTGGAGGTATCTATCTCACTTTTCAATTCTGTTAAAATTTGATTTATGTATCTTGCAGCCCTGTCATTGGGTGCATAAATATTTAATATGGTTATGTCTTCCTGATCAATTGTCCCTTTTATCATTATATAGTGTCCTTCTTTATCCTTTGTGGCGAATTTAAGTCTAAAGTCTATTTTGTCAGAAATTAATATTGCTACTCCTCTTCTTTTTTGCTTATTGTTTGCTTGATATATTTTTTCCATCCTTTGAGTTTTACTTTGTTTGTGTCTCTAAGTCTAAGGTGTGTCTCTTGTAGGCAGCATACAGATGGATCGTGTTTCTTTATCCAGTCCGTGACTCTCTGTCTCTTTATTGGTGCATTTAGTCCATTTACATTCAGCGTAATTACAGATAAGTTTTTAGTGCTGTCATTTTGATGCCTTTTCATGTGTGTTGTTGGCCATTTCATTTTTCCACATGCTTTTTTATGCTGAGACGTTTTTCTTAGGAGCTTGTGAGATCCTCATTTTCATAATGTTTAACTTTATGTTTGTTGAGTCGTTATGTTTTTCTTGGCTTTTTTCTTGAGTTATGAAATTGATATTCCTTTTTGTGGTTACCTTATTATTTACCCCTATTTCTCTAAGTAAAAACCTAACTTGTATCATTCTATATCGCCTTGTATCACTCTCCATCTGGCAGTTCAATGCCTCCTATATTTAGTCCCTCTTTTTGATTATTGTGATCGTTTATCTATTGATTTCCATGATTTCCTGTTATGTGAATTATTTTGTTTATTTATTTATTTTTTAGAATTAATCTTAATTTGTTTGTTTTTGTGATTTCCCTATTTGAGTTGTGTTGATATCAGGACGGTCTGTTTTGTGACCTTGTATTGTGCTGGTACCTGATATTATTGGTCATCAGGCCAAACAATCTCCTTTAGCATTTCTTGCAGTCTTGATTTAGTTTTTGCAAATTATCTAAACTTGTGTTTATCTGTAAATATCTTAATTTCTCCTTCATATTTCAGAGAGAGTTTTGCTGGATATATGATCCTTGGTTGGCAGTTTTTCTCCTTCAGTGCTCTGTATACGTCGTCCCATTCCCTTCTTGCCTACATGGTTTCTGCTGAGTAGTCTGAACTTATTCTTATTGATTCTCCCTTGAAGGAAACCTTTCTTTTCTCCCTGGCTGTTTTTAAAATTTTCTGTTTGGTTTTGGCAAGTTTGATGATAATATGTCTTGGTGTTTTTCTTTTTGGATCAATCTTAAGTGGGGTTCGATGAGCATCTTGGATAGATATCCTTTCATCTTTCATGATGTCAGGGAAGTTTTGTGTCAGGAGTTCTTCAACTATTTTCTCTGTGTTTTCTGTCCCCCCTCCCTGTTCTGGGACTCCCATCACTCGCAAGTTATCCTTCTTGATAGAGTCCCACATGACTCTTAGGGTTTCTTCATTTTTTTAATTCTTTTATCTGATTTTTTTTCAGCTATGTTGGTGTTGATTCCCTGGTCCTCCAGAAGTCCCAGTCTACATTCTAATTGCTCGAGTCTGCTCCTCTGACTTTCTATTGCGTTGTCTAATTCTGTAATTTTACTGCTAATCTTTTGGATTTCTACATGCTGTCTCTCTATGGATTCTTGCAACTTATTAATTTTTCTACTATGTTCTTGAACAATCTTTTTGAGTTCTTCAACAGTTTTATCAGTGTGTTCCTTGGCTTTTTCTGCAGTTATCCTGATTTCATTTGTGATATCTTTAAGCATTCTGTAAATTAGTTTTTTATATTCTGTATCTGATAATTCCAGGATTGTATCTTCATTTGGGAAAGATTTTGATTCTTTTGTTTGGGGGGTTGGAGAAGGTGTCATGGTCTGTTTCTTTATGTGGTTTGATATGGACTGCTGTCTCCGAGCCATCACTGGGAAACTAGATTTTCCAGGTAATCAGCTAAAAAAAAAAATGCAGTCAGATCCCTATCTGAATTCTCCCTCTGGCTCAGGGTATTCGGATGTTAATGGAGCCACCTGGGCAGGGTGGGGGAGGGATCAGAGAGCTAGGAGTGTAGCACCACAGAATATAGAGCTGATCCCCGCGTTCACGCTCCGCCCCTGTCCACCAAAATCCCGGCGAGACAACTCCCTGGCTGAGACACTACTCTCCCCACTCCGAGACCAGTCACTTCCTCCCGGGGACTTCTCCCTCCGGTGCGCTGCACCGCTCGCATGAACTGGGTGGGCGTCTCCCGCACGAACGGGTGGGCCCGCCCCCAGGGTCTATTCAGGAGAATATAATTGGACCCCGTGCTCACGCCCCGCCCGCGCGCGCCCAAATTCCAGTGGGACGGCTCCCCGGCTAGGATGCTGCTTTCCCTGCTCCAAGACCAGTCACTTCCTCCCGGGGACTTCTCCCTCCAGTGCACCGCACCGCTCACACAAACTGGGTGGGCGTCACCCGCACAACCAGGTGGGCCCATCCCCTGGGTTAATTCAGGGGAATATAACTGGACCCCGCGCTCACGCCCCGCCCGCTTTAGCCAAAATCCCAGAGGGACGGCTCCCCGGCTGGGATGCTGCTCTCCCCGTTCCAAGACCAGTCACTTCCTCCCGGGAACTTCTCCCTCCGGTGCGTTGTGCCGCTCACACGAACTGGGTGGGCGTTTCCCGCACGAACGGGTGGGCCCGCCCCCAGGGTCTGTTCAGGGGAATATAATTGGACCCCGCGCTCACGCCCCGCCCGCGCGCACCCAAATTCCAGCGGGACGGCTCCCCGGCTGGGACGCTGCTTTCCCTGCTCTGAGACCAGTCACTTTCTCCTGGGGACTTCTCCCTCCAGTGCGCCGCACCGCTCACACAAACTGGGTGGGCGTCACCCGCACGACCAGGTGGGCCCGCCCCCTGGGTTAATTCAACGGAATATAACTGGACCCCGCGCTCACGCCCCGCCCGCTTTAGCCAAAATCCCAGCGGGACGGCTCCCCAGCTGGGACGCTGCTCTCCCCGTCCAAGACCAGTCACTTCCTCTCGGGGACTTCTCCCTCTGGTGCGCCGCGCCGTATGCGCGAGCTGGGTGGGCGTCCCCCGGACGAACGTGTGGGCCCCGCCCCGGGGTCGCTTTAGGGAAATATAGCTGATCCCCCCGCTCGCGTCTCGCCCACTTCCTGCCAAACTCCTGGCGGGACGGCTTCCCGTCTGGGATGCTGCTCTTCCCGCTCCAAGATCAGTCACTGCCTCCCGGGTGCTTCTCCCACCGACTGCGCTGCTACGCCGCCCGCGCCAACCAGCTAGACTTCCTCCCGGGATGGGCTCGGGGGGGTAGGGCTGGGCCCCTTGTCTGTGCCGTCTGCCCCCCTGGGCTCTGCCCCAGATCGGGCTCTGAAGGTCACCTGCCTGGTACGCTGGCTCCTAGTTCTGAAAACGGTCACTGTCTGCCCGTATTTGTTCGTTTTCCGTCTCTAAGTCTGTGTTTGTTGTTCAGAGTTCGTAGATTGTTATGTATGTGATCGATTCACTTGTTTTTCCGAGTCTTTGTTGCAAGAGGGATCCGCGGTAGCGAACACCTAGTCCACCATCTTGGCCCCGCCTCAAAATTTATACACATATTGTTTTGTGACATTGGTTGAATCCCCACAATGTGAAAGCACACTCCTTCTTTCCACCCCAGGTTCCCTGTGTCCATTTGTCCAATTCCTGTCCCTCCCTGACTTCTTGACTTGTTCTTAGACTAGAGATGCCAATTTGGTCTCGTATATTTGATTGAACTAAATAAGAAGCATGTTTCTCACTTGTGTTATCGTTTGCTTTACAGGTCTGTCTGATCTTTGTCTGAAAAGTGGGCTTCAGGAATGGTTTCCATTCTGGATCAGTAGAGTGTCTGGGGGCCATAGTTTCGGGGGTTCCTCCAGTCTCTGTTAGGCCAATAAAAGTCTGGTCTTTTTTCAGGAATTTGAATTCTGCACTACATTTTTCTCCCCCTCTGTCCGGTACTCTCTGTTGTGATCCCTATTAGAGCGGTCATTGGTAGTAACCGGGCAGCGTCTAGTTCTTCTGATCTCAGGTTGGTGGAGTTGCTGGTTAATGTAGTCCTTTAGTCCTTGGGGCCAACATATTCCTTGTGTCTTTGGTTGTCTTCATTCTCCTTTGCTCTGGATGGAGTGAGACCAATAGATGCATCTTAGATGTCCACTCGCAAACTTTTAAGACTTCAGACACTATTCACCAAATTGGGATTTAGAACATTTTCTTTATGAACTATGTTATGCCAATTGACCTAGATGTCCCCCTTGACCATGGCCACCAGGCCCAATTACTCTGTCCCTCAAAGTGTTTGGATGTGTCTAGGAAACTTCTATGCTTTTGCTTTGGTAGAGTTGTGCTGACTTTCCCTATATTGTATGTTGTTCTTCCTTCACCAAAGTTGACACTTGTCTATCTAGTTGTTTTATGTTGAGGTGTAATCTGTATTGAAGGCTGTGGTCTTTGATCTTCATCAGGGAGTGCTTCAAGTCCTCTTCACTTACAGCAAGAAGGCTGTGTCATCTGCATATCACAGGTCATTAAAAAGTCTTCATCCAATCCTGATGCTGTGTTCTTCTTCATATAGTCCAGATTCTCAGATTAGTTGCTCAGCATACAGATTGAATAAATATGGTGAAAGAATACAACCCTGATGCACACTTTTTCTGACTTTAAACCATGCAGTATCCCCTTGTGCTGTTCAAATGACTGCCTCTTGGTCTATGTACAGGTTCCTCATGAGCACAATTAAGTTTTCTGGAATTCTCGTTCTTCTCAATGTTATCCATAATTTGTTATGATCCACACAGGTGAACACCTTTGCATAGCCAATAAAAAACACAGGTAAACATCTTTCTGGTATTCTCTGTTTTCAGTCATGATCTATCTGACATTAGCAATGATATCCATTGTTCCACATGCCCTTCTGAATCCAGCTTGAATTTCTGGCAGCTCCCTGTCGATGTACTGCTGCAACCACTTTTGAAGGTTATGTCCTTAGTTCCCAAATTTATAACTGGAAAAGACATATTTGACAACTGGCAAAATCACCACTGTGGCCCTATGACTTGTGAAGTAAGAGCTATCATGGTAGGAAAAACCAAGTGGAAGCCTGTGAAATTTCCCCTCCTTACCAGGATAACAAACCAATTATTGCCACCTGGGGGAGTTGAAGAGCTTAGTGCTACCAGCAACACTTGAAAGATTCAGCTGCCATTCAAAATGTAGTATCTTTATTGAAATAAATCATATTTATTTATTTATAGCTGCTGGCTCCTGGTATACAACCTTTGGTGTGGCAAATACTCTTAACTCTGTACCATTATGCAAGGATTACCAGAAGCACTTTGCTTTTACCTGGCATTGCCAACAGTATACCATCACAGTCTTGCCTCTGTGTTACACAGATCCTGCTGCTTTCTGTCATCATCTATTCTGCAATATCTTGATCCTACTGATGCTGCACAGCACATCACATTGGTTCAGTACATTGATGACAGCATACTGTTTGGATCTGATAAACAGGAAGTGACAAGTATTTTAGATGAGTAAGTCATGGTCAAGCCAGGGAGTGGTAGATAAATTCCATTCTTGCTCCCAAGTAATGTATCAGTCACTGTCCAGCCAGGGAAAAGGAAACCACATTAGGTATTTTAACAGAGAGAATTTAATATCAGGGATTAGTTAAACAGGTCTTCAAGGATATAAGAAAAGAAGACTGAGATAACAGATAGTGACAGCAGGAAGTGGTTACTACCCCTTGGACTGAAGTAACAAAGGAAAAAGGAGGGATCCTAGGGACTGGGACTCAGACTCTGAGTAGAGATTATTGCCTCACTGCTGCCATATCTCAAGATCTTAGAGGAGGGGCCCCATGCAGCTGGAACCCAGACCTCCAAAGAGAGGGCGCTACTAGACTGGTGCCACCCTATCTAAATTTTATAGTTGTGGTGCAGTGAATTACTTAACATGGCACTTCTAGCCATAATCTTTGTGACTCCCACACAAAAACTGGGTGGAACTATGCAAATAAGGTACCTGTGGCCCATCAACGGGACTGGACAGCTTGCTGCTAATGGAAATAAGGTGTATGAAACCCACGATGGTTAAGGTTATGCTTTAATTTGGTTGGGCCATGATTTCCAGTGGTTTGGTAGCTATGTAATGATGTAATTTGGCAGTTATATAATGATGTAATCACCCTCCATTTTGTAGTCTGATGTGATTGTTTTCCATTTTGTGATTTGATGTAATTATCTTCCATTTTGTGATGTTATAAATCCTAGCCTCTATGCCTGAGGTTATGGTCCCATTTGGGAGTGAACTGTCCATTATGTTAATGAGCCAGGATTTTGGGATGTATCCTGAGTCACCACCTTACTAGAGGGTGTAACTCAAATCACCACCCTTACCCCAGTCACCGCCTTTGTTACCCTTAGCCAAGTCATGCTCTTACCTGAGTCACATCTTTTATGTTACATGAAATAAAAGGAAAAGAAGCAAGCAGAGGGGAGGGATCCATCACCACCAAGAAGAAGAGCTAGGAGTACAGTGTGGCCTTTGGAACCAGGATCCCTGCGCTGAGAACCTACCACACCCAGGAGACAGAGAGCTGTAACACTAGAAATGGTGCAAGATGGAGAGAACCAGTGCCAAGTATGGCAGAGAACAGGCAGCAGCAGAACCAGGAGACCGGTGTGAGATGGCATGGTGGGCTTCCCAGCCCACGGAGCAAGGCAGCTACAGCGGGTGTGCTGACCCAGAAAGCAAAATAGCTGAGTGCCTTTGGGCAGGAGGCTTCCTGGCAGAGTGGGGCATCCCTGAGCATATGTCATAAAGGTAGGCTTGCTGGCCCACAAAAGAAAAAGCTGAGTGCCTTCAGGTCCAGGCTAACCGCAGAGTGGGGTGTCCCTGGGCACTTACTGGCAAAGCTAAGGAGATTTGTAACACCTGCCCAAGCAGGGAAGAGGCCAGTCAAAGGGCTGAGGGCTAGAGAGAGAGGCTTGCCTGTGGGCATGGCCAAGAAGAGGCTGTCCTAATCGAAGAACCATACCCTGAGTCATTTCTGACCCTGAATTGTAACCTGCTACCTCCCTAATAAACCCCATAATCCTGAATATTGTCTGTGAGTTCTGGATGGTCATTGCAATGAATTACTGAACCCAGCAGAGAAGTAAAGAGTGCCATGGAAGGAATGGCTGGTGTCAAAACTGGTAAAACGGCTGGAGAGAGGTGATATATCCAACCTCCACCTCATAGGAATCAGCCTTGGACTGATGCTGATGATGATTCTCTCTCCCCCTCCTGAAGTTAAAGGTGGTCAGACACTGCTGCTGTGCCATTTTTATAGTAGTTCATCAGCAATCACAGCTGCACGCCTCACAATAGCCACTGCCCTCCTACTTAAGCTGTTATTGTTGTTGTTAGCTGCTGCAGAGATAGTTCTAATTCATGGCAACTACAAGTAAAACCGAATGAAATCTTGCCCAGTCCCGTTCCAGCTTCATAACTAATGATGTGCTCAAGTTCATTGTTGCGGCCACTGTGTATTTTGACTGTCTTTCAACCTATGGGCTCATAGTCCAGCATTATATCAAACAATATTCTGTTGTGGTCCATTGGGTTTTTAATGATTGGTTTTCCAAAGTTGAATGCCAGGCCTTTCTTCCTAGTCTTAGTCAGGAAGCTTCTCTGAAGCCTGTCCACCATGGGTGACCCTGCTGGTACTTGAAATGCCAGTGGCATGGCTTCCAGCATCATATCAACATGCAGGCCACCACAGTATGACAAACTGACAAATGGGTGGGGGTCTTAAGCTGTAGTGACCCAAAAGGAAGTGTTATAATCCCATCCTGAAAGTGCTGAAAGAAGGCTGGACGTTGAACAAACTGCTGTTGTGATACTGACAAGAAAGCAGGAAAGAGCAAGTCCCTTCTCCTTTTGCCTTTTATTCTCTCTCTAGCACCCCCTATTGGTAGAACCTAACAGAGCGCCTGGTGGCAAAGGAGAGTGTAGTTTTCAGAGTCCTAGCACCACCATCACAGAGTGTGGAAGGGTTGGTTTGGAGTTGAGACACCGTACCTTAATATCCCGCACAGGTTCCCTCAGCAAGAGCAGATTTTGTCTTGATGTGGCACACAGTTGTTTCCAGATCATCCTTATCCCTCTGGTAATTTGCGCTAATTTCTCTTCTCCTTTATTGTCCCTGACCCCTGGCTCCGTGACAGTTAAATTGGAGAGGTCCTGATAAGCCCCAGTTCTTGGATTTGTCCAGAACTCTAGGCAGTAGCCGGAGGCCAAGGCAGAGGTAAGGGGGAAGGGGGAGAGAAACTGGTAAAATTTAACTTTTTGTTTGATTCAATTTATAGCACCTTGGCCCTTACCTCCTGTAACTCTATATTTTGATTCTTTTAATATAAGCCTTATTCCCAAAGTTTCTTCATCATTTATGGTAGATGAAGGGGTACTCTGGTTGTCCCTGAATCCCTTCTTTTCCAGTTTTCAGTGCCTCTTATCATCCTGGTCTTCCTCTCCCAACACATCTTCACCCTTACCCAGCCCTGGAGATAATCCTCACTTGTTTCAATGTGCTTAAGGGTGTCTGGGCATTAACTCCTGAACTGTGCCCCACTTCAATGTCCCCACCCAAGGAGGCTATTACCTGTTGTTGTTGTTAGGGGCCATCAATTTGGTTCCAACTTACAGCGACCCTATGTGCCACAGAATGAAACACTGCCCGGTCCTGTGCCATCCTAACAACCGTTGTTATGCTTGAGCCCACTGTCACAGCCGCTGTGTCAATCCATCTCACTGAAGGTCCTCCTCTTTTATTTGTTGTTGTTAGATGCCGTCGAGTTGGTTCCGACTCATAGCAACCCTATGCACAACAGAACGAAACACCACCCAGTCCTGAGCCATCTTTACAATTGTTGTTATGGTTGAGCTCATTGTTGCAGCCACTGTGTCGATCCAGCTCGTTGAGGGTTTTCCTCTTTCCACTGACCTTGTACTCTGCCAAGCGTGATGTCCTCCTCCAGGGACTAATCCCTCCTGACAACATGTCCAAAATATGTAAGACGCACTCTCGCCATCCTTGCTTCTAAGGCAAGTTTCAGAGTCTCCTCTGACATCCATCTTGGTCTTTTCTTTCTTTCCTGTCTTTTCAATGACCTCTTGCTTTCTTCGTGGATGATGTCCTTAATGTCATTCCACAACTTGTCTGGTCTTCCATCACTAGTGTTCAGTGAGTCAAATCTATTCTTCAGATGGTCTCTAAATTCAGGTGGGATATATTCAAGGTCATATTTGGCTCTCGTGGACTTGCTCTGATTTTCTTCAGTTTCAGCTTGAATCTGCACATGAACAACTGATGGTCTGTTCCACAATCGGCCCCTGGCCTGGTTCTGACTGATGATATTGAGCTTTTCTATCATCTCTTTCCACAGATGTAGTCAACTTGATTTCTATGTGTTCCATCTGGCAAGGTCCATGTGTATAGTCGCCGTTTATGTTGGTGAAAGAAGGTATTTGCAACGAAGAACTCGTTGGTCTTGCAAAATTCTATCATTCGATCTCCAGCATTGTTTCTATCGCCAAGGCCATATTTTCCAATTACTGATCCTTCTTCTTTGTTCCCAACCTTCGCATTCCAATCGCCAGTAATTATCAATGCATCTTGACTGCATGTTTGATCAATTTCAGACTGCAGCAGCTGATAAAAATCTATTTCTTCATCTTTGGCCCTAGTGGTTGGTGTGTAAATTTGAATAATAGTCGTATTAACTGGTCTTCCTTGTAGGCATATGGATATTATCCTATCACTGACACCACTGTACTTCAGGATACATCTTGAAACATTCTTTTTGACAATGAATGCAACACCATTTCTCTTTGAGTTGTCATTCCCAGCATAGTAGACTATATATGATTGTCCGATTCAAAATGGCCAACACCAGTCCATTTCAGCTGACTAATGCCTAGGATATCGATGTTTATATGTTCCATTTCATTTTTGACGATTTCCAATTTTCCTAGATTCACACTTCGTACATTCCAGGTTCTGATTATTAATGGATGTTTGCAGCTGTTTCTTCTCATTTTGAGTCATGCCACATCAGCAAATGAAGGTCCTGAAAGCTCTACTCCATCCACATCATTAAGGTCAGCTCTACTTCGAGGAGGCAGCTCTTCCCCAGTCATCTTTTGAATGCCTTCCAACCTGGGGGGCTCATCCTCCAGCACTATATCAGACAATGTTCTGCTGCTATTCACAAGGTTTTCACTGGCTAATGCTTTTCAGAAGTAGACCGCCAGGTCCTTCTGCCTAGTCTGTCTTAGTCTGGAAGCTCAGCTGAAACCTGTCCTCCACGGGTGACCCTGCTTGTATCTGAATACCAGTGGCATAGCTTCCAGCATCACAGCAACATGCAAGGCCCCACAGTATGACAAACTGACAGACACGTGGGTGGGGGCCTCTTTTATTTAGAAGGGGATTACTGCTGCAAGGGATTTATCCTGGTTAATGTATGTCCACGTGCCTTTTTTTTACCCTCCCCCCGCAAAGAAGCAAGCTTATGGGCAAGCAAGTTTGCAGAGCTATTTGTACCAATTACTCCCCAGAGCGTTATCAAGTACAGCTTGGCCTCTTTTCCAGGCTATTCCCTGTGAATTGGCCTCATTTTCACTTTGTTTGTCTTTTCCAGCATGGAATAATTCAGTGTCCACGCTCTTCTCTCTGAGGGAAGGTCCTAGGCAGTGAAGTCATCTCATTCTTTGCCCTCACTGATCTGTTTCAGTACTGGCAGAAAACAGGGCCATGCTTCATATTTCTAGGACCTTTTAGAATCTGTATCAGGGGCTTTGTTCTCACAACACTGGGAGCAGGTATGGTTCTTGTCCTATCCCCTGCTCTCCTTACTGGGGTTTGGGCCAAATTCTGCAGTCCATAAGCAATCACAGCTGTAGACCATTTGATAGCCACTTGAGCTGTAAACAAAAACCCACTGCTGCCAAATCAGTTCCAACTAATAGTGACCCTTTAGGACAGAGAACTGCCCTATAGGGTTTCCAAGGCTGTAAGCCTTATGGAAGCAGACTGCCACATTTTTCTCCTGCAGAGTAGCTGGTGGGTTCAAACCACCAACCTTTTGGTTAGCAGTTGAGTGCTTAACCAATGCACCACCAGCACTCCTCTACTTGAGCTATAGTGACCAGAGGAAAAAAAAAAAAGCTAAGTCCTCAATGAGGAACAGAATGGTTTATCTAAGACTTTTTTAGAAATCTTAATCTCAGTGGATGGGTGTTTCCCTGCTAACCCAGCAATTCCTCTTTCCTGTCTTTTGGAACTACTTATCTGCCTTGGAGGCTACAACAATGGGCTCAAGCATAAGGATTGTAAGGATGGTGCAGGACTGAGCAGTGTTTTGTTCTGTGGTATACAGGGTCACTATGAGTCAGAACCGACTCAGGGCACCTAACAACAATAACACCTGACAACAACCACCTACTGTGGAAATGCTTGTCATTTAATAGGACGATAGAATAGGATAGGGTTATCTAACTCTTGAATAAAGGCCAAGTCTCCCTGAAGCTAACTCTTTTGACCAATAATTTCCTAAGGGGATCAAAATAACAGACTCCTTGAGCCACTGCCCCGTGCCTGTTATTTTTGTGGAAGGTAAATTAGAACTACGCTATTCTCTTTTCCTTTATGTTTTAGATAAAATTCTGTATGTGTTAAATTCTTATTTAAGGAAAGAGCCACTCTAATGAAAACCCTCTTCTGACTTTCCTTTAATAGGCCATTATTTTGCTCTCTCAAAAAAAGGTATCTCCCTACCGATGCTACTTTGCCCAGAAATAACAGTAATGGAGTTACAGTGTAACCACGGAAAAAATATGGACTTTGGAGGCAGCCTGACCCAGTTTCAAATCCCAGCTCTGACATTTACTAGGCTTTTAACTTCATTTCTTTGAATGAAACTCAGTTTTCTAATTTGCAAAGTAGACATAACAAGGCCTTGTGAAGATCCGAAAAAAAAAAAAATTCTGTAAAGAGTTTAGCACAGACCCTAGCATTCAGTAAGGATCCAGTCAACAGTAGCTACTAAGTAGTTTATATAAGGTGTTTCCATTTTTACTGTACTTTCACATATGGCATTTGATTTATTCCTCCATTATGGGTTGAATTGTGCCCCCTTAAAATATATAAATCCTAAACCCCTATTCCTGTAATCCCATTTGGGAATAGGTCTTTCTTTGTTACGTTAATGAGATCAGATCAATGTAAGGGTGTGTTTTAAACCAATCACCCTTGAGATATACAAAGAGCAGATTCGACACTGAGAAGGAATCACAAATGGAGGAAGGTTGATGCCACGTGGAGATCACTAAGAACCAAGGAAGAGAAGCTGAAAGAGACAAGGATTTTCCCCCAGAGCAGACAGAGATAGCTTCCCCGAGAGCCAGCACTCTGTACTCAGATTTCGAGTCTCCTATTTTGGGTAAACAAGATGTGGAAATTACTGAACAGTATCATTAATATCGCACACAAGTCAAATTTTGCTGAAGATAATTCAAAAACGGTTGCAGCAGTACACCAACAGGGAACTGCCAGAAATTCAAGCTGGATTCAGAAGAGCATGTGGAACAATGGATATCACTGCTGATGTCAGATGGGTCCTGGCTGAAAGCAGAGAATACCAGAAAGGTGTTTGACTATGCAAAGGCATCCGACTGTGTGGATCATAACAAATTATAGACAACATTGGGAAGAATGGGAATTCCAGAACACTTAATTGTGCTCATGAGGAACCTGTACATAGACCAACAGGCAGTTGTTCGAACAGAACAAGGGGATACTGAGTGGTTTAAAGTCAGGAAAGGTGTGCATCAGGATTGTATCCTTTCACCATACTCATTCAAACTGTATGCTGAGCAAATAAGCCAAAAAGCTGGACTATACGAAGAAGAACGTGGCATCCGGATTGGAAGATGACTCATTAACAATCTGCATTATGCGGATGACACAACCTTGCCTCCTAAAAGGGAAGAGGACATGAAGCACTTACTGATGAAGATCAAAGACCACAGCTTTCAGTGTGGATTACACCTCAACATAAAACAAAAATTCTCACTACTGGACCAGTAAGCAACATCATGATAAATGGAGAAGAGACTGAAGTTGTCAAGGATTTCATTTTACTTGGATCCATAATCAACATCCAGGAAGCAGCAGTCAAGAAAGCAAATGACGTAATGCATTGGGCAAATCTGCTGCAAAAGACCTCTTTAAAGTGTTGAGAAGCAAAGATGTCACTTTAAGGACTAAGATGCACCTGACCCAAGCCATGATGTTTTCAATCACCTCATATGCATGCGAAAGCTAGACAATGAATACGGAAGACAGAAGAACTGACAACTTTGAATTATGAGGCTGATGAAGAATATTGAATATACCATGGACTGCCAGAAGAATGAACAAATCTGTCTTAGAGGAAGTACAGCCAGAATGCTCCTTAGAAACAAGGATGGCGAGACTATGTCTCACATACTTTGGACACGTTATCAGGAGAGATCAGTCCCTGGAGAAGGATATTATGCTTGGTAAAGTAGAGGTCAGGGTAAAAGAGAAAGTCCCTCAACAAGATGGACTAACACCTTGGCTGCAACAACGGGCTCAAGCATAACAATGATTGTGATGATGGTGTAGGACCGGGCAGTGTTTTGTTCTGTTGCACATAGGGTTGCTATGAATCGGAACTGACTTGACAGCACCTAACAACAAGTTCCCAGGTCATGCTAATGCTGTCTAAGGGACAAATTCTGAGAACCATTCGTAAAGCAACGTTTCTAAAAATTTATTATACGTAAGAATCACCTGGAGATCTTGTTAAACTGTAGATCCTGATTCAATACACCTGGAGTGGAAATGCAAATTCTTCAAACTGGTTCATTCTGGAATGAACAAGTACCTTTGGGGAAGACTAGGAGGACGGTCTAGAGCACACACTTGCGGCAGTGCTGAAGGTTCTGTCAATGAAGGAACTCTGAGCCTGACATGGATCTGGAAACTGGGTTCTGAGGCCATGCCTTTCCATTATGGTAACTCAAGTCAGGTTTCTAACCACAGACTTGTTATACAGAAAATTAACAGAAGCCTGTCCTAATTTATTCCTAGAAGTACTGTGATCAACTAAAGATCCCTCTAAATAAAACATTTTAATTACCACTTCATCTCTGCTGTTCATTTTGGTAAGTATGCCCACCTTGTCTTTGTTGCATTGGTTCTACTACCTTTGGCCTCTGTTCCTCTGGGACCCCATAATGCTCAATGAAATCAAAGAGCCTATCTCAAAGGCAGCATCTTCCACTGTCATAGTCATCTTAGAGAGGACAGTATCTTAGAGCTTTGCATGGATACTCCCTTCACTAGTGTATTTCTCTATTTTCTCAATGCCTTAGTGAAGAAGATATCCTCTGTGGTAGGGAACAGGTCATACTTGAGAAATTCACACCTACATCCCTATTTCCTTAGCCTTTGCATTCCTTCCTCTACACAACACAAGAGGAAGTTCTCGCATCTTGACCTCACTGAGTCCAAATTCCATCAGCCAAGTAAACTAAACTATCAGAGTTCCAGTCATGTAGCTAAAATATTAAATGCAAAACCTCTGATAATATAATAACATCAATAAATTCAGCCTAATTTCATATATGGAGCCCCTGGTTGTGCAAATGGTTAATGCGCTCAGCTGCTAAATGAAAAGTTGTGGTTGAAGTCCACCCAGGGGCGCATAAAAGCTTGGTGGTTCAAGTCTACCCAGAGGCATACACACATACATACATATACACACACACACATACTCCTCCTTGGTCTCATACCCTTAGAATCTAGGTTTATAGTAACATAATTACAAAATCCTGCAATTTTTTTGTAATATAGGTTCTTTCCTCACAGGCCACAGAATACTTGTCCCTTTGGAGCACTCTGTGATCTGACTCTGTTTATGGGTCTAGATGCAATAAGGGGTGGCTGAAGTAGGGCTTTATGTGGATAACGACCCAGGGGAACTCATTTCCATCCTCCCCACTTCAACTGCCTAACTCTTTCTCAAAGGCCCTGTCAGGGACTTCAGAAAATAGAAGTATCTGGCTGTTGAAGAAGGCCTAAGAAAGTTGGCTCTTCATCATCAGCTTCACCTCAATTCTAACTTAAGCCAATTAGAACAGCTGTCTCTAATCTACCTAGGGATTCAAGGGCTACAAAATACTCCCTGCAATTGAAGTTGAATCTAAAACAGGTAACAGAAAAAGCTCTCCCATCTAACACAGTTTTCATGCCTAATATCCTGATGACGTACAAGACAAGAAAAGCATGGCCACCTTGATTTCTGGTAAAATCAAATTAAAGTAAAAGCAGTGAAGAAGAGCTGTGAAGAGGCAAGTTGGCTGGCTTGTTTTATTCAGTGGTGTAACCAACCACCTATTCTGAATAATTTCAGGTGTCTGGAATGGCTGAGGTTTAAGTATAATTTTACCTGTTGGCTAAAGTTACAAATTCACGTTACCTACTATCAATCATGTATATCTCAGGGAATGAAATCGCAGAGTAGGGAGAGAAGGGCAGACTCAAGAGAAAAGACTAGAACTAATTGGTGAGGCTCATGTATAAACGCTGTCTGATTTCCAGTTGTGCCCGAGACCAATCTTAGAAGGAAGACTTGCTTCTGTAGTCATATGAGTGATGGAGTAAAGCAGTACTATAAGACATACATTAACATTAATGAGCAGCTATTCCATTTTCTAAATGCACGTGAGTCACTAGTATAGAGAGTAAACCTGAGTGATGAATTTGTTTTTTCCATGGGGAGCATGACTAAATGCCTATTGGTACGTTACTATCTCTGATATCAAGAAAATATTTCTGATCATATACATCACTTGAAAATTTGTGGAAAGTAATATTTGAAAAAATGTAATAGTGAAATATCTTTTAATCAATCTCACATACCATTTCATGAAGAAAACTTTTTGAACCACATTTCCTAAGAACCACAGAACATGTATTAACCGTTTTATGCCAGTTTTAAAAAATTATACTGGAAATTTTATTAAAATTGGGTCTCTTTTTATTGGTAAAGGTTTAGCATCTATTATTAAAGTGCAGGTGTTCCAAGGAGAAAGAATGCTTCAAGGTTAAAGTCAGCCATTTTGAGTATCACCATAATCTCCTAAACTAAGACCACAGGCTTAGTAACTCTGACAGAGATTTTTGGTCACGATAGCAATAAAAATGTTCACAGAGACAAGTGTTACTGGCAGCAAACCACCAGCCACTAATATTTCCCCCACTTTCAACATCTTTTGAGATTATTGAAAAGATAAATTCTCACTTGATACTTTAAACACGGCTCACTCTTGCAGAGGAAGATACTGTTTAGCGGGGTCAATCTTACCAAAGTTGGCCCTTCTACAGCCATGTTAGGGGAGAGAACACAAAGGATACAACTGGCCAAGAACCACTACAACTGAGGCTGTGGTTGAATAACATCAAGTGATAATGTAAGAAGGTTTTTTTTTTTTATCAAAACTTCTTACATTATCTCAGAGTTGCCATTGCATACTTCTAGCCTACTTCCTGTGAACTTGCTAATACCAGCAAGGTGCTCTTCTTACCCTTCTCAGATTAAGATTCTCTACATAATTACGCATGCCTCTGTAGGAAAAAAAAAAAAAAAAAATTTTTTTTTTTCAGACCTTTCATAAATAAACCATACAGACTGGATCTCTTTAGCCATACATAATACCTGATTTCCTTTAAATCAGGGGTCCAGAAGATAGGCTGCCTCAAAAGCTGCTATTGGGGCAATGGTTGCTCTTTAAGGCAGCCTGGCTTTCTTCTGCCTTTCCTTTTTTAATTAATGTATTTTTTCCATGACTATTTAAAACCAAATATCTGTATGAAACATCTAAAACTTTCAATTGATTTACACTATGTTGATGTTCACCTCATCAATATCTATCACTTGAATAAAGAGAAACCTTATTCAGAATTATTATATCAAATATAAATCTCAACATTCTTCTTCCTTAATAATATATGATAAAACGAACACTTTGCCATCGAGTCGATTCTGACTCATAGCGACCCTATAGGACAGAACAGAACTGCCCCATAGGGCTTCCAGGGAGCAGCTGGTAGATCTGAACTGCTGACCCTTTGATTAGCAGCCAAGCTCTTAACTATTGCACCACCAGGGCTCCTATGACTATCCAAATACTAAGGCCATGGATGAAAAAATTGAAGATTTTTACTGACGTCTGCAGTCTGAAACGGATCGAACATGCCATCAGAATGCATTGATAATTACTGGTGACTGGATTACAAATATTGAAAACAAAGAAGGATCGGTGGTTGGAAAATATGGCCTTGGTAACAGAAATGATGCAAGAAATTGCATGACAGAAGTTTGTAATACCAACAAAATCTTCATTGCAAATACCTTTTTTCACCAGCACAAACAGCGACTATACACGTGAACCTTGCCAGATGGAATACACAAAAATCAAATCGACTGTATCTGTGGGAAGAGACAAAGGAAAAGCTCAATATCATCAGTCAGAACAAGGCCAGGGGCTGGCTGGAGAACAGACCATCAGTTGCTCATATGCAATTTCAAGATGAAGCTGAAGAAAATTACAAGTCCACAAGAGCCAAAGTATGACATAGAATATATCCCACCTGAATATAGAGACCATCTCAAGAACAGATTTGTCACATTGAACACTAATGACAGAAGACCAGATGAGTTGTTGAATCACATCAAGGATATCATACATGAAGAAAGCAAGAGGTCATTAAAAAGACAGGAAAGAAAGAAAAGACCAAAGGGTGTCAGAAGAGACTGTGGAACTTATTCTTGAACATCAAGTAGCTAAAGTAAGTAGAAGAAAGGACGTGAAAGAGCTGAAAAGAATATTTCAAAGGGTGGTTTCGAGGAGACAAAATAAAGTATTATAATGACATGTACAAAGAGCTGGAGATAGAAAACCAAAAGGGAAGAACACACTTGGCATTTCTCAAGTGGAAAGAACTGAAGAAAAACTTCAAGCCCCAAGTTGCAATACTGAAGGATTTAGACTGGAAGAGATCCATATTTATGCCTACTCCCAAGAAAGATGATCCAAGAGAATGCAGAAATTATCCAACAATATCATTAATATCACACACAAGTAAAATTCTGCTGAAGATCATTCAAAAGCGGCTGCAGCAGTACATCGACAGAACTTCCAGAAATTCAAGCTGGATTCAGAAGAGGATGTGGAACCAGGAATACAACTGCCGTTGTCAGATGGATTCTGGCCGAAAGCAGAGAATATCAGAAAGATGTCTGCCTCTCTTTTATTGACTGTGTGGAGCATAACAAATTATGGATGACATTTCTAAGAATCGGAATTCCAGAACACTTAATTGTGCTCATGAGGAACCTGTACATAGATCAAGAGGCAGTCATTCAACAGAACAAGGGGACACTGTGTGGCTTAAAGTCAGGAAAGGTGTGCATCATGGTTGTATCCTTTCATCATACTTATTCAGTCTGTATGCTGAGCAAATAATCTGAGAAGCTGGACTGTTTGAAAAAGAACACGGTATCAGGACTGGAGGAAGACTCATTAACAACCTGCCATATGCAGATGACACAACCTTGCTTGCTGAAAATGAAGAGGACTTGAAGCACTTACTGATGAAGATCAAAGACCACAGTTTTTGGTATGGATGACATCTCAACATAAAGAAAACAAAAATCCTCACAACTGGACCAAGAAGCGACATCATGATAAATGGAGAAGAGACTGAAGTTGTCAAGGATTTCATTTTACTTGGATCCACAATCAACACCACAGAAGCAGCAGTCAAGAAAGCAAAAGACCCATTCCGTTGGGCAAATCTGCTGCAAAAGGCCTCTTTAAAGTGTTAAAAAGCAAAGATGTCACCTTGAAGACTAAGGTGCACCTGTCCCAAGCCATGGTGTTTTCAATCACCTCCTATGCATGAGAAAGCTGGACGATGAATAAGGTAGACCAAAGAAGAACTGATGCCTCTGAATTATAGTGTTGGCAAAGAATATTGAATATACCACGGACTGCCAAAAGAATGAACAAATCTGTCTTGGAAGAAGTACAGCCAGGACGCTCCTTAGAAGCAAGGATAGCGAGACCACGTCTCACATACTTTGGACATGTCATTAGAAGGGATCAGTCCCTGGAGAAGAACATCATGCTTGGTAAAGTAGAGGATAAAGAGGAAGACCCTCAATGAGATGGACTGACACAATGGCTGCAACAATGGGCTCAAACGTAACAACTGTGAGGATGGCACAGGACTGGGCAGTGTTTCTGTTGTACATAGGCTCGCTGTGAGTCACAAGCAACTTGATGGTACATAGCAACCATATATGATAGCTAAAATGTTTCCATCACTGCATTTGCTTAGTTTCTGGGTTTTATAAAATAGTTATCCTAAGTGGCCTAAACAAAGATTCGAAGGTAATATAAAAAAACATATTATATATATATGCACTCTCAAAGAAAAGACACGTGATGCATATTAGACAGCAGTCAGCTGCCCCAGTTAGCATCTCCTAACTCATCGTGTTTACAGTTTGCCTTAAAATCCTGAAAGTTCTTATTTCCCTTAGATTTCCAGAACTAACAGTTATGTGGCAAAAGGAAGATTTATTTTTTACTTACTCTTGAAGAAAAATGTGCTAAATATGGAGCTATTTTTATTAGTGATGATCCAGGAAACAGAAAAACAGCCTGTTGTATTTTTCCATATTTGCAGTGCCACAGAAGAGGCCAAACTGATTCAGATTTGTAAACACTACAGATTTAAAACAAAAGCCTCTGGAGAAAATACATGCTGCTGTAATGACCTATTTTTAGTCACCATTCATGATAATCTTTTGGAATAGGTGTATTAATTGATGATGTTTACTTCCATTTACATGGGTTTTATGGACTGCTCTGGCCTGTTTAATCTTATACATTTCTTCATAATTCCCAAACTTCTTTGGACCCATAAAAAACCCATTGCTACCAAGTTGATTCCAACTCATAGCGACCCTAAAGGACAGAATAGAACTGTCCCATAGGGTTTCCAGGAGGAACTGGTGGATTTGAACTGCTGACCTTTTGGTTAACTGCCAAACTCTTTAATCACTGTGCCACCAGGGCTCCAGTTGCCCTTAAATCTCTCTCCTTGCACGAGACCCTTAGTTAAAATTGGTCCCTGTCTTTCTTCCAGAATGTATTACTGAAAAGCATTAGAATGTTCACTTCAGAGAGATGCTGTCTAGTTCTTTTTGTAAGGGGCAATGAATCAAGAGGTAAATTAGAATTTCCCTACTCCTTTACTAAGTGGCCATGGTGGAGCAATGGTTAAGCACTCAGCTGCTAACTGAAAGATAAGTGTTTTGAACCCACCAGCAGCTCCACAGGAGAAAAGACCTGGCAATGTACTCCCAGGAAGATTACAGCCTTGGAAACCCTATGGGGCAGTTCTACTCTGTCCTATAGGGTCACTATGAGTCAGAATCGACTTGACAGCACACAAGCCCTTTACTGCACTCCTTTTACCTGTACTCTTTTTAAGGAGCAAGTGGTGCTGGAGGATGATTTCGGCATTGACTGTACCTCTTTACCTTAAGAAATCCTGCTGTGCCCCAGTTGTATCACTTTTCTCAAAACCTCGAGAATATGCAGCTTGCTTTCCAGGTCCCAGTATCTCCAAACTGGAGATGGAGCTGGCATGCTCCTAACCTCTCCACTGAGATCTTTCAAACAGGGATGATTTCAATTTTACTAAAAAATTCCTCCTTTTTGGACTCTCAACCCTGCTATAACAGCCCTGCATGCACTAAAGATTTTGGCCCTTGACCTAAAGTTTTTCCTCATAACTCATCATTTTCTTGGATAGTTTTTAAATCCGTGAAACATCCACCCAGCTTCTACCCTCACATTTTGCTGACTTTTTATCTCGACAATTTTTATTGCTATTCTGGTAACTTACTCTCATGACTGCTCCATGGAGCTTAGCTCTTGGAACTACTTCACCTTTGACATTTTAGAGTAGAAAATTCTACTCCCTGGGGAGCGATCTTCCTTTTGACTCTTCCACCATTCCCGTTCAGCCTACTTTCTCACTGAACCGTTGCCTCCAGCCCATCCACCCCTCAACACTCTCCCCACTCAAGAGCCCCTCAGGCCTTCCCTTCCCCTCTCCCTAGCCTGTGCCTAAGCCAAACGCCAGTGCCATCGAGTCGATTCCCCTAGCAGTCAATTATTTCAGCAGCACTTGCTAGTCACTGCCTCATCGCTCTCCATCTCTGGATGAACCTATCCATCTGCTTTCTTTCTTCCTGCTTCTATCCACTGGGTCCTACCTAAGGAAAACAGAACTGTGTATACTGATGGGCAACCAATGGGAACGCATGATTTCTAAGCAGGGAAATGAACCAGTTTGCTCTGATTCAAGCCCCTGTTGATAATTTGCCTTTCCACCCCAGATATATTGAATCATATTTATTTTTACATAAGAATCACGTGGGGATCTTGTTAATAAAATATAGATACATAAAAAAATGTAGATTCTGATGATATGAGAAAGATGATTACCCTGTACAGCTATTATTGTTATCCCCACATTACTGATGAGAATACTAAGACACAATATCACATGGCTAGTAAACGGTGGTGGGGAGTTTAAAACACAGGTCTCTCTGCTTCCAAAGTTCATGTTTTTCAATGTTACTCAAACCCCATCCCTTTCATACTCAGAGAGAGGAGGTAAAGAATCCATCGGATACTTTCAGGCTTGTAACTGCTAGGAATGCAGAGGGCCTAGCTGACAAAGGTCCATCAGATATGGGACATTTCTAAACAGTTCCAAGGAAATTCAAGATTAGAGATTCATAATTTCATTTTTTAAAAAACACAGACCTCCAATGTGTTTATGTTCACTCCCAAGATAATCTATGTTCCATAACAATAAAACAGCTTGGCCAAGAAAGGAATATTAATGAAATGGTACTTTACAAGCCTTAACAGAAACATGTATTTGAATTACCTTATTTAAATTGAATTGCTACGATCTTTTACTTTTCAATTAAAAAAAAAAATTTTTTTTTTTTTTAGCGACATTAAATTCGAATCAACCTTTTTAATACTTTTTTTTTATTATTGTGGTAAAATACATATAACAAAATCTGCTATTTTAACCATTTTTTATTTATTTTATTGTGGTAAAATATATATAACACTTGCTATTTCAACCATTTTTATGTGTACAATTCGGTGACATTAATTACATTCACTATGTTATAGAACCATTGCGACTGTCTATTTCCAAAACTTCTTCATCATCCCGAACTGAAATGCAGTACCCATTAGGCAATAACTCCCCATTCCTTCTTTCCCCAGCCCCTGGTACCACTAACCTACTTTGGTCTTTATGCATGTATTTCATATAAGTAGGATCATACAATATTTATCTTTTTGTGTCTGACTTACTGAACTTCGCATAGTGTCCATGTCATCATGTATCAGGTCTTCATTTCTCTTTATGACTGAATAAAATTCTACTGTACGTGTATACCACATTTTGTTTACCATTCATGTGTTGATAAACAGTTGGGCTGTTTTATCTTTTGGCTATTGCGGATAATGCTGCAAATGAACACTGGTGTACGGTCATCTCTTTGAGTCCCTGCTTTTGAGTCCCTGCTTTCACTTCTTTTGGGTATACACCTAGGAGTATGTTTCTTATATAAGACATTTTTGTAATATTCTCATAAATACTGCTTAAAATATAAGCCAAGCCTTTTTTTGGTTGAAACAACAGGTCTTTGGAATCAATTACACTTTAAAAATAATTTTTAAAAAACTTATCATTCTTAAGCTGAAAGGAAACCCTGGTGGCATAGTGGTTAAGTGCTACGGCTGCTAACCAAGAAGTCGGCAGTTCGAATCCGCCAGGCGCTCCCTGGAAACTCTATGGGGCAGCTCTACTCTGTCCTATACGGTCGCTATGAGTCGGAATCGACTTGACGGCAGTGGGTTTGGTTTTTAGTGGGTTCTAAGCTGAAATATTCTTCAACAGATAATTCTTAAACGGATTGCTATATCTGAGGTACATACATACAAAATATACATTTCCCAAAAAATAAAAAGAAAATTGACTTACACAGAGAACATGTTTTGTTTCTGCCTGCCCAGTTACAATGCCCGATTTTCCTTCAGGAACTACCACTCTCCCTCTTTTTGGCCATATAGCTAATGATACTCACCTGCTCCAGTGGTAGGCATAAGACCATGTCCTGGCCACGGAGAGCCCCACACTCCGCTGGACCAGCTGACTGATTCAGAGAAAGCACATGAGCCCAAGTGGCCAGTGAGAGACTAGCCCTAGGACTCTGCTCAAACTACTAGGAAAGAGAAGCTTTTTTCCACAGGGATTATTAAACTGCTAATAGTAAGAGGCTCATCCCTGTCACCACTTGGGGAAAGCTGCCCAAGGATGAAGCCAAAAAGGCAAACAGAGATGAGGAGAGTTTGATTTGATTACCTGGATCCAGCTGTGACTACAGCCAACCCCCTGGAGCTTTTCCATGACACATGCCAATACATTCCTTTTGTTTGTTTTTTTAGACCAGTTCAAGCCTGGCTTCTGCCATTTCCAACCAAAAACATCCCAGCACAACCTATTTGTGTCAAATAGCTCAGACAATTTCCTAAAATGAAACAAAAGCATGGTTGATTTTTACGGGTTTGTTAAAGTAGCCAAGTGCCGTCACACTGAATTCACTTCTATTCTGTTCCATAAGGCAGTGAGTGCACTGTGATTTGATTTTGGAGAGACAGAGGTAGAGGAAAAAAAAAAACAAAGGTGCACTCCCTGATTAGTACATGGACCTAACTTATAATGATTGTATTTCTGTATATCTTCACCCATGCTTTCCTTCATTTTCAAGTTTCTAAGGTTAATCCTTCTACCTGGGGTTCTAATCCCTCTTGCCTATTCTAGGGTAAACCAAAAAAAAAAAAAAAAATCTATGGGGTGGGTATATATTCTAGGGTATACCTCATTAATTATTCTCTCCCTCACCACAGATTACCCCTTCTCAAACCATCCTCACAGTTTTTCTTATTCTATTGGCTCCTGCCTCTTAGCCTGTAGGCACATCGAGTCTCCTCCATGCAAAAAATAAATAAAAACAGATTTCACTATATAAAATCATACAAACACACAATTAGGTAGAAATAACAACAACAAAAATCTGGTAGAAAATAGTATAAGATGTTAATGGTGGTTGTATCTTGTTATTGTTAGGTGCCCTCAATTTGATTCCAACTCATAGTGACTCTAAGTACTTTACAACAAAACACTGCCTGGTCCTGTACCATCCTCACAATCATTGTTATGCTTGAGCCCACTGTTGCAATCATTGTGTCAAGCCATCTCATTAAGGATCTTCTTCTTTTGCACTGACCTTCTACCAACCATGATGTCCTTCTCCAGGCTCCCTCCTAATGATGCAGTTTTGCCATCCTAGCTTCTAAGGGGCATTCTGGCTTATGCTTCTTCCAAGACAGATTTTTTTCATTCTGGCAATCCATGGTATGTTCAATATTCTTTGCCAAGACCATAATTCAAAGGCATCAATTTTTTTTCAGTCTTTCTTATTCACTGTCCAGCTTTCCCATGCACATGAGGAAACTAAAAATATCATGGCTTGGGTCAGGCTTACTTTAGTCCTCAAAGTGACATCTTTGCTTTTCAACACTTCAAAGAGGTCCTTTGCAGCAGATTTGCCCAATGCAACACGTCCTTTGATTTCCTCCTGACTGCTGCTCCCATGGACATTGAGTGTAGATCCAAGTAAAATGAAATTCTTGACAACTTCAATCCTTTCTGTTTATCATGATGTTGCTTATAGGGCCAGCTGTGAAAATTTCTGTCTTCTTTATGTTGAGGAGCATCCATACTGAAGGTTGTAGTCTTTAATCTTCATCAGCAAGTGCTTCAAGTCCTCTTCACTTTCAACAAGCAAGATGTGTCATCTGCACAACACACGTTGTTAATGAGTCTTCCTCCAATCCTGATGCCACTTCCCTCTTCATATACTCCAGCTTCTTGAATTATTTGCTCAGCATACAGACTAAGTATGGAGAAAGGATACTACCCTGACGCACACCATTCCTGACTTTAAACCACGCAGTATCCCCTTGCTCGGTTTGAACAACTGCCTCTTGGTCTCTATGTAAAGGTTCCTCATGAGCACAATTAAGTGTTCTGGACTTTCCATTCTTTGTAATGTTAACCATAATTTGTTATGATCCACAGAGTCAAATGCCTTTGCATAGTTAATAAAACACAGGTAAGCATCTTTCTGGTATTTTCTGCTTTCATCCAAGATTCATCTGACATCAGCAATGATATGCCTCACTTCATGTCCTCTTCTGAATCCAACTTGAAACTCTGGCAGCTCCCTGTCAATAAACTGCTGCAACAACTTCTGAATGACCTTCAGCAAAATTTTACTTGTATGTGATATTAATAATATTGTTCAATGATTTTCGCATTCTGTTGGATCACCTTTCTTTGGAATAAGCACAAATATGGATCTCTTCCAGTCAGTCAGCCAGGAAGCTGTCTTCCAAATTTCTTGGCAGAGAGGCGTGAGCACCTCCAGCACTGCATCACTTAGTTGAAGCATCTCAACGAGTATTCTGTCAATTCCTGGATCCTTGTTTATTGCCATTCCCTTCAGTGCAGTTTGGACTCTTCCTTCAGTACCATCGCTTCTTGATCATATGCTACCTCCTGAAATGACTCAACATCAACCAATTCTTTTTGGTACAGTTACTCTGTGTATTCCCTCCATCTTTCAATATTTTCCCTGTAGAATCCTTCAATGTTGCAACTTGAGGCTTGAATTTTTTTTCTTCAGTTCTTTCAGCTTGAGAAATGCTGAATGCTGAATGTGTTCTACCTTTTTGGTTTTCTATCTCCAGGTCTTTGTACATTTCATTATAATACTTTACTTTGTCTTCTTGAGCCATCCTTTGAAATCTTCTGGTTAGCTCTTTTACTTCATCATTTCTTCCTCTCTAAGCTACTAACATCTTTCCGTTCCTTCTTGCCAAACATCGCCAAATAAAATCCATGCACCATTCTCTGCACTTCCTCACTCCTCTCCACTTCCACTTTGACTTGGTTTTCTTTACTACAACTATAGTCCCCAAGGTGACCAATGTGGCCCTCGCGCAACATCTACTGGCCTCTCTTCCCCCTTCAGTTCATTTGGCCTCTTTGGATTATCAGTTGTCCCTTCCTTTACCTTGTTTTGAAATTTCAGAGCTATCCTAAGATTTTCTTTTCCTTTCCTTTCCCATTCAGTCATTCAGCAAGTCTTTTCAATCACATTTTTGAAATGTGCCTTTAATTTATTACCTCTTCTCCTTTCTCACTGTCTCCTATCTGACCTTCATAAGATCTCCCCTCCATTACTCCTCTGTGTCTCCACCTTTCCCCCATGCCATGTGTCACACAACTTTGGGAGTTATCACCCTAAAATTCAAACATAATTATATACTCCTCCACTTTAAAATCTCTAACGGCTCTTCGATGCCTACACAATCAAGTACAATTATTGCTCTGGCATCAAAGACCCTACACAATCTGGCCCCAGCCCATCAGAGTCATCTTCTACCTCTCAAGCCTGAGGCACAGGCTCCACTAGAAAGAAATGGGCTGGTTTTCCCTTGAAGAGCTACTGCCTCTTGCATCAGTGTGCCCTTTTTCGTGCTCTTTCCTCTCCCTGGGTTGCCATTCTTTGCCTTCTTCTACATAAACACTTGCTTACCCTTCAAGACTCAGACCAGCATTAAACTGCAACTACTTCAATAATAATTAGCACTTATCACATTTCATTTTGATCCCCAGTAGATAATGACCTACTTAAGGGCAGGAACAGCATTTTGTTTGTGATTAAATCCTGGCTTCCTGCCTACAGAAAATAGGCAAATAAGAAAAGGGAGAAAAAGCAAAAATTGCAGACCTTTTTTACTCACATATGTTAAAGAAATAATTATAGTATTTCTAACTTCCAAAAATAAATATAATTCCCAAAAGTAGTCTTATGTGAACTGTATAATACGGTTGTTGCAGTCTGTCATACTGCGGAGGCCTGTGTATTGCTATGATGCTGGAAACTATGCCACCGGTATTCAAATACCAGCAGGGCCACCCGTTGCAGACAGAGTCCAGCTGAGCTTCCAGGCTAAGAAGGACTAGAAAGAAGGACCCAGTAGTCTACTTCTGAAAAGAATTAGCCAGTGAAAACATTATGAATAGCAGCAGAACACTGTCTGATATAGTGCCAGAAGATGAACCCTCAGGTTGGAAGGCACTTAAAAGACAACTGGGGAAGAGCTGTCTCCTCAAAGTAGAGTCAACCTTAATGACATGGATGGAGTCAAGTGTTCAGAATCTTCATTTGCTCATGTGGCACGACTCAAGATGAAAAGAAAAAAGCTGCAAACATCCATTAATAATCAGAACCTGGAATGTATGAAGTATGAATCTAGGAAAATTGGAAATTGTCAAAAATGAAACAGAACGCACAGACATCAATATCCTAGGCATCGGTTAGCTGAAATGAACTGGTACCGGCCATTCTGAATCGAACAATCATATGGTCTACTATGTCTGGAATGACAAATTGAAGAGGAATGGCATTACATTCATCGTCAAAAAGAACATTTCAAGATCTATCCTGAAGTACAAAGCTGTCAGTGATAGGATAATATCCATACACCTACAAGGAAGATGAGTTAATACAACTATTATTCAAATTTATGCACCAACCACTAAGGCCACAAATGAAGAAACTGAAGATTTTCATCAACTTCTGCAGTCTGAAATTGACCGAACATGCAATCAGAATTCATTGATAATTACCAGTGATTGGAATGTGAAAGTCGGAGACAAATAAGAATGACTGGTAGTTGGAAAATACAGCCTTGACACAAAATGGTAAATGTTGGAGAAGTTGTGGAGAGACTGAAACACTCATACACTGCTGGTGGGAACGTAAAATGGTACAACCACTTTGGAAATCGATTTGGCTCTTCCTTAAAAGCTAGAAATACAAGTACCATACAATCCAGTAATCCTACACCTTGGAATATATCCTAGAGAAACCAAAACCAAAAGCTAATAAGTTTCCTGAACACAACCAAACTTTTCAAGGGACAGAGTGTCAGGGGCAGGGGCCTGGGGACCATGGTTTCAGGGGAAATCTAGGTCAACTGGCATAACAAAATTTACTAAAAAATGTTCTGCATCCCACTTTGGTGAACGGCACCTGGGGTCTTAAAAGCTAGCAAGTGGCCTTTTAAGATGCATCAATTGGTCCCAACCCACCTGGAGCAAAGGACAATGAAAAACACCAAAGACACAAGGAAAATATTAGCCCAAGAAACAGAAAGGGCCACATAAACCAGAAACTCCATCAGCCTGAGATCAGAAGAACTAGAGTGAGCCTGGCTACCGCCAATGATCACCCTGACAGGGAACACAACAAACAGTGCCTGATGGAGCAGGAGAAAAGTGGGGTACAGAACTCAAATCCTAGTAAAAAGACCAGACTTAATGGTCTGACTGAGACTGGAGGAACCCTGGAAGACATGGCCCCAGACTCTGTAAACCTAGAACTAAAACCATTCCTGAAGCCAACTCTTTTGACAAAGATTAGGTTGGACTGTAAGACATAAAATGATACTTGTGAAGCGTGTGCTTCTTAGTTCAAGTAGATATATGAGACTAGATGGGCAGCTACTATCTGGAGTTGAGATAAGAAGGGATAAAGGGACAGGAGCTGGCTGAATGGACATGGAAAACCTGGGGTGGAAAGGAGGAGTGTGCTGTCACATTATAGAAAGAGCAACTACAGTCACATAACAATGTGTGTATAAATTTTTGTATGAGAAACTAACTTGAGCTGTAAACTTCCATTTAAAGCACAATTAAAAAAAGATAATAAACTGTGAAAAAACCAGAAAACATGGCCTTGGTGACAGAAACAATGCCAGGGAACGCAAGAAAGAATTTTGCAAGACCAGTGACTTCTTCATTGCAAATACCTTTTTTCACCAACAAACAGCGACTATACACATGGACCTTGCCAGATGGAATACACAGGAATCGAATGGACTATATATGTGGAAAGAGACGACGGAAAAGCTCAATATCATCAGCCAGAACAAGACCAGGGGCCAACTGTGGAACAGACCATCAATTGCTCATATGCAAATTCAAGTCCAGACTAAAGAAAATCAGAACAAGTCCACAAAAGCCAAAGTACAACTTTGAGCATATCCCACTTGAATTTGGAGACCGTCTCAAGAATAGATTTTGGACACTGAACACAAAAAAAGCAAGAGGTCGTTAAAAAGACAGGAAAGAAAGAAAAGACCAAAATGGATGTCAGAAGAGACTCTGAAACTTGCTCTTGAATGTTGAGCAGCTAAAGCAAAAGGAGGAAATGATGAAATAAAAGAGCTGAATAGAAGATTTCAAAGGGCAGCTCCAGAAGACAAAGTATTACAGTAATGTGCAAAGACCTGGAGACAGAAAACCAAAAGGGAAGAACATGCTCAGCATTTCTCAAGCTCAAAGAATTGAAGAAAAAAATTCAAGGCTCGAGTTGCAATACGGAGGGATTCTATGGGAAAAATATTAAACAATGTAGGAAATATTAACAGAAGATGAAAGGAATACACAGAGTCACTACACCAAAAAGAACTGGTTGACGTTCAACCATTTCATGAGATAGCATATGATCAGGAAACGATGGTACTGCAGGAAGAATTCCAAGCTGCACTGAAGGCACTGGCAAAAAACAACCCAGGAATTGATGGAATATCAACTGAGATGTTTCAACAAATGCAGACAGTGCTGGAAACACTCACTCATCTATGCCAAGAAATTTGGAAGACAGCTACCTGACCAACTGACTGGAAGAGACCCATTCACGTCTATTCCCAAGAAAGGGATCCAAATGAATGCGGCAATTATCAAACAATATCATTAATATCACACCCAAGTAAAATTTTGCAGAAGATCATTCAAAAACGACTGCAGCAGTTTATCAACAGGGAACTGCCAGAAGTTCAAGCCAGATTCAGAAGAGCACATGGAACCAGGGATATCATCGTTGATGTCAGATGGATCCTGGCTGAAAGCAGAGAATGCCAGAAAGATGTTGACCTGTGTTTTATTGACTATGCAAAGGTATTCAACTGTGTGGACCATAAAAAATTACGGATAACACTGAGAAGAATAGGAATTTCAGAACACTTAATTGTGCTCATGGGGAACCTGTACCTAGATCAAGAGACAGTCGTTCGAACAGAACAAGGGGATACTGTGTGGCTTAAAGTCAGGAAAGGTGTGCATTCGGGTTGTATCCTTTCACCATACCTATTCAATCTGTACGCTGAGCAAATAATACGAGAAGCTGGACTATATGAAAAAGAACACAGCATCAAGATTGGAGGAAGACTCATTAACAGCCTGCCATATGCAGATGACACAACCTTGCTTGCCGAAAGTCAAGAGGACTTGAAGCACTTACTGATGAAGAAAGACCACAGCCTTCAACGTGGATTACACCTTAACATAAAGAAAACAAACATCTTCACAAATGGACCAATATGCAACATGATGATAAACAGAGAAGATGACGGAAGTTGTCAAGGATTTCATTTTACTTGGATCCAAAATCAACACCCATGGAAGCAGAGGTCAAGAAATCAAAAGACACACTGCATTGGGCCAATCTGCTACAAAAGATTTCTTTAAAGTGTTGAAAAGCAAAGATGTCACCTTGAAGACTAAGGTGCGCCTGACCCAACCCAGGGTGTTTTCGATTACCTCATATGCATGCAAAAGCTGGACGACAAATAAAGAAGACCAAAAAATTGACGCCTTTGAATTATGGTGTTGGTGAAGAATATTGACTATACCATGGACTGCCAAAAGAACAAAAAAAAAAAAAAAAAACTATTTTGGAAGAAGTACAACCGGAATGTTCCCTAGAAGCAAGGATGGCAAGCCTACATCTCATATACTTTGGATATGTGATCAGGAGGGATTAGTCCCTGGAGAAAGACATCAGGCTTGGTAAAGTAGATGGCCAGTAAAAAAGAGGAAGACCGTCAACAAGATAGACTGACACAGTGGCTACAACAACAGGCTCAAGCATAACAAAGATTGTGAGGATGGCGCAGGACTGGGCAATGTTTTGCTCTGTTGTACATAGTGTCGCTAAGAGTTGGAACTGAACAGCACCTAACGACAACTCTCAGCACCCATTATGTGATTCGGACCACTTCTTTTGGTCTGAGATCAATCTGTTTAGAATTTAAAAAAAAAAAAAACACCTTCATAAGTTTAAATATCTTAATTTCTTAGCTCTTCTTTCATTCATGGCATCTCATCTAGTGTTATGATCAAAATTTATATATATACAGCTGCTTTAAAAAAGTAGAATGTGCTTCAATACACCTTTGTGTAAGGGAAAATAATGCTATATCTTTTAACTTTTTCCAACTGAATTTACTATGCTTACCTTAAAAAGCATCATTTAATTAATTAAATTACATCTTTTTTTTTTAGGATGTACAATAAGGTACAGGCACAGAAAAGTTAAATCTGGATAATTCCAGATTTTCAAAAATAATTACAAATGGCATCTCACATCCTGGAATGTTTAATTTTTTGTGGACAAAATGTCTACAAAGCCATCACTAAATTTCATTACAAATTTTCATGCCTCTAAAATAAAGAGGAAGTTATGAAATTACCTTCTCCTTGAAGGGAAATGATAGAATTCATCTATTTATGAAGCTGCTCAAAGTGCAGCCCTGATAGTACAGTGGTTAAGAGCTCAGCTGCTAACCAAAAGGTCAGCAGTTCAAACTCACAGGCCATTCCTTGGAAACCCTACAGGGCACTTTTACTCTGTCCTCTAGGGTCGCTATGAGTTGGAATCAATTCGACAGCAATGGTTTTTCTGGGTTTTTTTTTAATGATCAAAGCGTGATACTAATAACTGTACGGGACATTAAGATGGATAAGACATTTCATCTCCCTTAATTCCCTAGGGGAAATGACAAGAACATAAGTAACTGTAAGTCCAATGTGATGTATCACTAGAAAGGTCCAAAATGCTGTAACAGTTCAGAAGAGAAAGATCCTATAAACTGAGTTGCAAAAAGTAAGATATAAGCCCTGAAGAACAGAGAGAATTTTTAAAAACAGAAGTCCCGAAGACCTGATAGAATTAAAAAAAAAAGATTTGGGGAAAAGGTCATTCCAGGCTGTGGCAACAGCAAAGACAAGGAACCAAGACAGAAAACACAAGTCAGTTTGGGCACGGAAGGGGGTTTCGTTTAGCAGATCTTCAGTTTCCCACTCTGTCCTCAGCTTTGCTCACTCCCTGGTTTCAGGGCTTCCTTCCGTCTCAGCCAGAGTCTGACAGCTTAAGGCTAAAACGTAAATGCCCTTCCTATTCCCAAGGGATTCTGGGCTCTATTCAGTGGGCAATGGAGAATAACCGAACATTTCTGAGCAAGGCAGTACTTGAGAAAAATTAATCTGGCAACAACAGAAAGAACTGGAAAGGAGAGAAGATGATACCGCAATAACACAAGAAAGGCAAGGATACAGAACTCACTGTTGCTAAAAGCTTTTGGTAATAAACATTGCAATCAAGAGTTCTGAAGCAATCTATACAGCTTCCTTTGTATTTAAAATCCCATATAAAATGCATACGTAATTCCCAGAAAACTTCACAATCCCATTCTAATCTTCTCAGGATTCCTCTTTGTAATAAAAAGTCTGACTCTATTTTTGATGTGACAGACTTCAAGGCCCACCACTCCTCCTGTGCTTTTTGTCCCACATTCGTGCAAGACACAAGACAGCCCAGACACTCCTTTCCTTGGAGCCAGCAGAAAATATCAAACCACACAAACCTCGGCCTGTGCAAAAGAGCCCTCACCTCAGCCCCACTCTCCAACCACAATAAAAACCAAAGCTACTCACCCTTTCCTCCTCTCAAGCTGAATGGACCAGCATGGGGCCTGTCCTGCTTTCCCAGGAAAGCCTCATTATGTGAGTAATAAATCTTTTCATATCCTCTTATTATGTGTGCAGTGTCATCAGTCTTGATTATCCAAACAAATTTTGGGTTGGGGGGGGTTTATCCGACCCTCCATGGGGCAGCCATATGACACTCTTAAACAGTGAGCCACTGTAATGACCTTACTATACCTAGACTGGAGATAGGAAAATACAGAGAAGGGGCATGGTGGAAATACTGAAGGGCTTCCTGAATCCCAGAACCCTCTCACAGGGAGATGCCTCTTTATTAAATGTCCTATGGCCTAAAGTTCAGCTCAGTGTTGACTATGTTGAATGGTCACATATATCACTCAAATATCCAGGTATCAACTTTAAAACTATTCACTTTATATTTAGTAAATGCTTGGCTCAAGCCTCTTCTCAATGGCTAACTCTAAGACACTGCGCATTAACAGGGATTATGTGCTTAACTATCCCATCATCACTTGCTTTAAACTAAAAGAGACTGCTACCCAATTTGGAGTAGGAACACAGTTAAAGATTTCCATTTTCTTAGAGTTTTGAACTAAAATGTCAGGTCAACTGAAAGACTAAAATAAAAGTCATGAAATACAAACATTCTTCAAATAGCACTTTAGTTATAAGCCAAATGATAATCTTGGTACATGCATAGTACAGAAAGTATTTTCATGTCTTTTCAACCATACCTACAGACATTTAAAGGTCATAATCATGTGAGTTTAGAGACTCATAATATCAAGTACTTACACATCTTTAGCTGCTCCTGCAGGGCCTGGGGGAGGAAAAAGATAACTCTGTATTAGTGTGACAGTCCTGCTACAAAAATTTTAAGCCTGACACCCAACTAAAATAACATCCTAAAAGGGACCAGCTGAGGATACGGCTTTTTAAAATATCATCTCAGAAAGGAAAAAGCAGAGCAAGAAAATCATAAAGTTCAAGTCTTAAGCAAATTATCATTTTTAACAATTCCTATGAATTACAAGTTATTGGTTCTGAAAGGGACATTAAAAAAACAACAACCAAACTTGTTGCCATCATGTCAATTCCGACTCAGAGCGACCCTACAGGACAGAGTAGAACTGCCCCATAGGGTTTCCAAGGAGCAGCTGGTGGATTCAAACTGCCAACCTTTTGGTCAGCAGCCAAATTCTTAACCACTGTGTCCCTGGGACTACCCACTCACCTAATCCAATCTTCTCATTTTTCATATAAGGAAACAGGTAGTTTTTTTTGTTTGTTCGTTTTTTATTGTGTTTTAAGTGAAAGTTTACAGTTCAAGTTAGTTTCTCATGCAAAAATGTATACATACATCGTTATGTGACCCTAGTTGCTCTCCCTATAATGTGACAGCACTCTCCTCCTTTCCACCCTGTATTTCCCGCGTCCATTCAACCAGCTCCTGTCCCTTTCTGCCTTCTCATCTCACCTCTAGACAGGAGCTGCCCATTTAGTCTCATGTATCTACTTGAGCTAAGAAGCACACTCTCCACAAGCATCATCTTAAGTCTTAAAAAATCAAAGCAAACCCGTTGTGGTTGAGTAGATTCCGACTCATAGCGACCCTATAGGACAGAGTAGAACTGCCCCATAGAGTTTCCAAGGAGCACCTGGTGGATTTGAACTATGATGCTAAATAGGCATCAGGAGAGCTTCCAGACTAGGACAGACTAGGAATAAGGCCTGGCAATCTACTTCCAAAAATCAGCCAATGAAAACCTTATAGATGATAATGGTCCAATCTATAATCTATCATGGGGATGGTACAGAACTAAGAGAAAGTTTATTCCATTGTGCATGGGGTTAACATGAGTCAGGGGCCAACTCAATAGTAGCTAATAACAACAACATGCACTAAACACAAAATCGAAGTAAATTCATGGGACAAAATGGAGATGTTCTAAATAAATTAGGAAGTCCCGAGGAGACCAGCCTAGCTCCAAAGAAGTTACACACTTTTCTAGCTCTGCTCCTAGTTGCTACTGAACCTTCTCATTTCTGCTTTCCACCCACATGCCAAAAGCCACCCATCTTTTTTGTACTCCATTCACATCACTTAACACAGATTCTCTGCTCACAACAAAATTCCAACTCCACACCTCCCCACTCCAATATACTTAGTTAGATGACAAAGATTTTGGCTCCAAGAGTATCATCTCCAAGATTACTGAGAAGATTAAATTGTGAAATGGAAATTAAAATAATTTCTGTGCAAGTAATTGAGATGTGAAAATACAGCAAAGATAGGCTATAAAGTAAGTATATATGTAAGTCTGCAGGAAAAGTTATTGCTAAAGATGCAAGAACTATATATGCCAGTAATGCTAATTTTGGTCCTGTAATATTGCAAATTAAAAGCAGATCATGAACATACGCAAGACTCTGTCTCAAACAAACTCTTCTAACCTAAATTTTCACCTTTAATTTTAACCACTTAACCTTTCATTTTAAACCTAAATAGCGTCTTTGAAATAAACTTAGTTGCTTTCATGTCTGTGCCACAACTATCATTAAAAACAAAACAAAACAAAAAAACCCATTTCCGTTAGTTGATTCCGACTCATAGTGACCCTATAGGACAGAGTGGAACTGCCCCATAGGGTATCCAAGGAGCGGCTGGTGGATTCTAACTGAGGACTTTTTGGTTAGCAGCCTGAGCTCTTATCCACTGTGCCACCAGGGCTCCCAGCAATCATTATAATTATGTAAATAAAAACTGCTTTGGAGTCTAAAGGTCACAAAACCAAAAAATCATTAAAAAATTTTTTTTAATCTTACCATAAGGAAAATTTCCAATAGTGGAGTAGTTAGTATTTGAAGGAAAAAATAAGTAAAAGAATTAGTGACACCATAAAACCATGAAAACAAATATTTTGTTTCACCGTCAAAACAAGCAGGAGAAAGTCTAGAATCTAATATCCTGGTTTTCTTATTTTTTTATTTTATTTTCCTATAAAAGGGTAAGGAATGTTTTTGGTTTGCGTTGTGGTCAGGGGAGAGGGTAGCCAGAGTTTTAAGTACCTGACTCTGCCAACGCTTACACAGAGAAGAAAACGGCAATCCTGACATAGACGTTGAGTCCTTAGCATTCTGAGATGAGGGGCCATAGGTACAATCCACAGGGAGAGTGGGGCGGACAGAAGCCATCACCACCACATCTCAGGGATGCAGGAGGATGGTGGGGCAAGAGAAGCATGGAACTGGAAAGCAGAAGACCCCGATGCAAGTCCCTGCTCCAATATTTGTCTACCGATCACTAAACCATTCTGCTTCAGTTTCTAATGAATAAGGATCTACTGGGCCTACAAAGGCAGCTAAGACAACCAAGCACAACAATAAATGGCAATGTGTTGTCCAATCAGTACCTATTTTAATTAGCCATCAAAACCCCCCATGCACTTCACCTTGATTGCACCTTTTATGGGGCACAGTCAGGGCCTGCAGGGCTCACCATTTAACACCCCCAGCAGGCCCAAGGAGATGTGTGGCATCACCTTCTAACATGAAGTCAATAAATCATTTCCTCTGCTCTAAAATTCCCTTCAGTGTAAAAGGAACCATCTATTTAATAACTGTAATGGTGAGGGCGGGGTGAAGACCTCAGGAACACTATACTAAACATAAGTGTACGACTGCAAAAAGCACTGGATTTTAAAAAAGGGAAGAAAATATGCATCTTAGAAGCAAGGTAATGTGGTAGTTGATGATAAGCTTATGACAAGTATAGGGAGAATATGACTTTCCAACATACAACTATCCAAATAACAAAACAGATTTTAATTGTCGGAAACCCTTGGCAAAAACTATCAGAGTACCTAAAAAAAATGACACCAAACCCAGTGCCATCGAGTCGCTTCCAACTCACTGCGACCCTACAGGACAGAACAGAACTGCCCCATAGAGTTTCCAAGGAGCACCTGGTACACTCGAACTGCTGACCTCTTGGTTAGTAGCCACAGCTCTTAAACACCACGCGGCTAGGGTTTCCAACTAACCAGACAGAAATCTGTAATCTAGATTATTTATGCAAAAGATACTTCGACTAAAACTATTTAGATAGTGGAAAAATCCCATTTGCTTTAAATTGTGTTTGTAGCTTACAGGATTTACCATTTTTTAAACAAATCTTGGACTATATGAAGAAGAATGGGGCATCAGGATTGCAGAGAGACTCATTAACAACCTGTGTTATGCAGATGACACAACCTTGCTTGCTGTAAGTGAAGAGGACTTGAAGCACTTACTGATGAAGATCAAAGACCACAGCCTTCAATGTGGATTACACCTCAACATAAAGAAAACAAAAATCTTCACAACTGGACCAATAAGCAACATCATAATAAACGGAGAAAAGGTTGAAGTTGTCAAGGGTTTCATTTTACTTGGATCCACAATCAACACCCATGGAAACAGCAGTGAAGAAATCAAAAGATGCACTGCATTGAGCAAAGGACCTCTTTAAAGTGTTGAAAGGCAAAGACGTCACCTTGGAGACTAAGGTGCACCTGACCCAAGCCATGGTATTTTCAATCACATCACATGCATGCCAAAGTTGGACAACGAATAAGGAAGATAGAAGAAGAATTGACACCTTTGAATTGTGGTGCTGGTGAAGAATATTGACTATACCATGGACTGCCAAAAGAACCAACAAATCTGTCTTGGAAGAGTACAACCAGAATGCTCCTTAGAAGCAAGGATTGCGAAATTATGTCTCACATACTTTGGACACGTTATCAGGAGGGATCAGTCTCTGAAGAAGGACATCATGCTTGGTAAAGTACAGGGTCAGCAAAAAGAGGAAGACCCTCAACAAGATGGACTGACACAGTGGCTGCAACAATGGGCTCAAGCATAACAACGATTGTGAGCATGGCACAGGACCGGGCAGTGTTTCATTCTGTAGTACACTGGGTCGCTATGAGTTGGAGCTGACTAAACAGCACCTAACAACAACAACAAACAAATCTTGATGGTGGCATATCTACTTCTTTCTAGTTTCCAGGGATACAGCACTCATTCCTTTAATACCACTTCATTTCCTGCCAAACTGGCTCTTTACTGTTTAAACATAGCCTTGGTGCATTAATACAACAGTCTTAGGAAGAAAAGGGACAGAGTGAAGGTAACGATGATTCTTGTGGAATAAAATCATGATGAAATTTGTGGGCCAAAAGACTGGAAAACTACTTTTCAAAACTGCATAAATGATAAGCATAATTTAAATATGTTCCTTAAAAATGGGGTAGGGAGAGGTTTGTTCTTTAAAAAAGGTTTGTATGCTGTTCCACTGACAAAAAGTATTTGTAAATGTTTGGGGTACATAAAAACATTTCCTTCTGAAAGCAATTGTTTCTTTAATGGTTAAGCATTGTTGGCTGTTTGCAGTTATCACCTCATTTCACCATGATGGTGTATGCCTTTTACTTCACACATTTTGAAAGATTTAATATTCTATTTTTGAGTCCCAAAGTTAAAAGTCTCAACTACTTAAAAATACATAGCAAAGTCCAATTTCCTGGAACATTCAGCATCTTAAATAATCTGATATTTTTTATGTTTTATATAAAAATGTGGTGTCCTGGGAACACAACAGAGAATCCCTGACGGAGCTGGAGAGCAGTGGGATGCAGACCTCAGATTCTCGTAAAAAGGCCAGACTTAATGGTCTGACTGAGACTAGAAGGACCCCAGAGGTCACGGTCCTCAGACCCTCTGTTAACCCAAGACAGGAACCATTCCCAAAGCCAACTCTTCAGACAAGGATTAGACTGGACTATGGGGTAGAAAATGATACTGGTAAAGAGTGAGCTTCTTGGATCAAGAAGACACATGAGCCTATGTGGGCAGTTCCTGTCTGGAAGGGAGGCGAGAAGACAGAGGGGGTCAGACGCTGGCTGAATGGACATGAAAAGAGAGCGTGGAGGAAAGGAGTGTGCTGTCTCATTAAAGGGAGAGCAACTAGGAGTATACAGCAAGGTGTATATAAATTTTTGTTTCAGAGACTGACTTGATTGTAAACTTTCACATAAAGCACAATTTAAAAAAAAAAGTTGATGTCCTAATAATAATGAGGGTCTGAACAACTCTGAAGTGCTTTATGAATCATGCTGAGATTACACTGTGCTGCATCTACTTCAATAAATGATTTACACTCTATGTGTAGAGTTTTTTTTTAATTTTCTTGTATTTGAATTTTGACCAATTCCCAAATAACCACAGAAAAACCGTCTGTATTAATTTTCTGTGGATGCTGTAACAAACTACCACAAACTGGGTGGCTTAAAACAGCAGAAATTTATGCTCTCACAGTTCTGGAGGCTAGAAGTCTGAAATCAAGGTGTCAACTAGCAGAGGATCCATTCTGTGCCGTCCTAGCTCTGGTAGCAGGAGGCAGCCCTTGGCTTGTGGCTACATTAACTCCCTGCTCTGCCTCCATCTTCATGTTCTGTTCTCTGTGTGTGTCTTCTCTTCTGTCTCTTGTAAGGGCCCTTGCTATCGGATTTAGGGCCCATCCAGATAATTCAGGATGATCTCTTCATCTCAAAATCCTCAGCATCTGCAAAGGCCCCTTCTCGAAATAAGATAACATTTGCACATTCTGGGGATTAAGATGTGGATGTATTTTTAGGGGGCTACCATTCAACCTCTCCTCACACACACAAAATATATATATATATACATATATATATATATATATAATAAAATTAATATTGGGGAAATTAAATTTTATATAGCATATCTTACATTTCAAAAACACAAATTTTTATTCCTAGGGAATTATAAAACAAGCCAGCTGCTACACACTGCATCAGTTCAGTAATTTTATGTAGATACATGTATGTAACATCTTGGTTCCTACACACGCATTCCTTTATGATCTAATGGTCTGTACTGTAAGTTAACGAGAACAGTCTTATTGCCCAACATGTATTCAGTACTGTACAGATTCATATATTTATTGATATGAGAGTTTCTTAACCATACCAAATGTGCTAGGCCATTGGCTAGGCCATGATTCTCAGTGGTTTGGCAGATATTATGTAGTCATCCTCGATTTTGTGATCTGATACGAGTAGCCAGTTAAAAGGCCAATCAGTTGAAAGCCAACCCATTAAAAGCCAATCAGTTTTCTTGGGGGTATGGCCTGTATCCAATATATATGGATATTCTGGCAAACCTCACCCTCTCTGGATCCTGCATCTAATTCGTCATCCTCTGACCTCCAGTTCTTGGGACGTGAGCCAGCAGCCTGCCATCTGACCTGTGTATCTTGGGATTCACCAGCTCCTGCAACCTCATGAGCCAGCAGCCTTCCATCTGACCTGCCAATTTTGGGTTCGTCAGCTCCTGTAGCCACATGAGCCAGAAGAAGCCTCCAGCCTGATGCCTGACTCATGGATTTGGGACTTGTCAGCCTTCACAACTGCATGAGCCATTTCTGTGAAACAAATCTCTCTCTATATTTATATATATATATATATATATTTATATATATTTATTTATATATATAAATATATATATGCTTCGCTGGTTTTGTTCCTCTAGAGAACCCAGCCTAAGACACCAAATGATAATATTAAGAAAATATTTCTCTCTTTTGAGAGAGGAGGTCATATACATTTTTACAACTGACAAAAGTCTTTTTATCACTATATATACTTTACTGAGTTTATGCAATTTAGTGTAAAGATTCACAGGTAAATGAATTACTATATTATATATTAAATCATATTTCATTCTTCAAACTGAGTGATGGTAAATTATACTCACACACCCTAAAAATAAAATTAGGTACATGAAGAATTTCTAAAAAATACTAAAAATTTATATGTCACTCTCTTTCAGCTTAAATGATTACAAACATTAATGATAATGGCTCTTACGGAGAAACAATAAAAACACGCAGGAATGTTTTACTGTTTATTTGCTTTTTAAAAGAAAAAGTCCCTCTGAGAGCTATATAAACATAACTACAGAAGAGTAAACAAGATTTTCTTTAATTCTGACAGCCTGTTATGGTTCCTCTGACTCATAATAGTTCTAAAACTATGTCATCATCTCGGTTTGGCCAAAAGAAGTAAAACAGTCCGTTAGTTCATCTAAAGCAATGTTTAGTTTTCAAGCCAATAAAAGATACAGATTCATAAATCATTTTTCGAATAATGGAGAGAAAAGTCCAGATCTATGTGTCCTAAAAACAGAAAATTATGTTAATGACTATAGAAGCTCTTACAGAAAATCTCTTTGTTTACAGGTTGTCCTTGTTAAGTAGTTACACTTTAGGTAAGTAAAAATTAATAAATAAAGGCAGCCACATAGGAAATATAGACACTGACATTTAGATGCTTTAGTATAATACAGGGAGCCCTAGTGGCGCCGTGGAAACCCTGGCGGCATAGTGGTTAAATGCTACAGCTGCTAACCAAAAGGCTGGCAGTTCGAATCCACCAGGTATTCCTTGGAAACTCTACGGGGCAGTTCTACTCTGTCCTATAGGGTCACAATGAGTCATATTCGACTCAACAGCAATGGGGTTTGGGTTTGGTGGCACAGTGGTTTAAGAGCTCAACTGCTAACCAAAATGTCAACAGTTTGAATTCACCAGGCACTCGTTAGAAACTCTATGGAGCAATTCTACTCTGTCGTCCAGGGTCACTATGAGTAGGAATCGACTCGACGGCAATGGGTTTGGGTTTGGTGATACAGTGGTTAAAGGGCTCAGCTGCTAACCAAAAAGGTCGGCAGTTCAAATCCACCAGCTGCTCCTTAGAAACTCTGTCCTATAGGGTGGCTATAGGTCAGAATTAACTCGACAGCAACGGGTTTGGGTTTTTTCGTATAACTGAGAGCAGCCCTAGTGGCATAGTGGTTAAGTACTGGGCTACGGACCAAAAGGAGATGGTTCAAACCCCCCAGCCACTCAGCAGGAGAAACATGTGGCTGTCTACTTTCATAAAGACTACAGCCTCAGAAACCCTAAGGAGCAGTTCTACTGTCCTATAGGGTCACTATGAGTCGGAATGGACTCAATGGCAACGGGTGGGGTGGCTCAAGCACTTTGCGATTGGCTACTAACCTAAAGGTTGACAGTTCAAACCCACCAGCAGCACCACAGAAAAAAGGCTGGACATTCTGCTTCCATAAAGATTATCGCCAAGAAAACCCTATAGAGCATAGTTCTACTGTTTAACACATGGGGTCGCCATGAGTCGAAATCAACTCACCAGCAACAAGCTGATTTTTTGGTTTTAGCATGATTCAGGCCATGTCTATATTGAGCTAAAAGTGGCTTTTGGCAAAGCTGGATAATTCACTGAGGCCACTGTCATGGATTGAAAACTATGCCCCCCACCAAAATGTGTGTATCAACTTGGGCAGGCCATGATTCCCGGTATTATGTGGCTGTCCTCCATTTTGTGATTGTAATTTTATGTTGAGAGGATTAGGGTTGGATTGTAACACCACCCTTACTCAGGTCACCTCCCTGATCCAAGGTAAAGGGAGCTTCCCTGGGGTATGGCCTGCACCACATTTTATCTCTCAAGACATAAAAGGAAAGGGAAGCAGAGAGTGGGGGACCTCATACCACCAAGAAAGCAGTGCCAGGAACAGAGCGTGTCTTTTGGACCCAGGGTCCCTGCACCTGAGAAGCTCCTCAACCAGGTGAAGATTGAGGATAAGGACCTTCTTCCAGAGCCAACAGAGAGAGAGAGCCTTCCCCTGGAGCTGATACCCGGGATTTGGCCTTTTATCCTACTTTACTGTGAGGAAATAAATTTCTCTTTTTTAAAGCCGTCCCCTTATGGGGTATTTCTGCTATAGCAGTACTAGATGACTAAGAGAGCCGCCTTACAAACCAATCACAAATGTTTTTTGAGACACTAAAAAAAACATTAAAAGTTTGGATGTTGGTCTAGAGGATGTAGAGGCCTACACACTGGGGGAAGGGGGGCAAAAGGGACAACAAACAAACGAATGTCAGTTCTGGGGAGCTGGAACAAGTGAGCGATGAGCTGAACTTCCTGATCCTGTGGCCCCAGTGCTACCTGCCCGAGCACTGGTCCAGTGCCCCGTCCCTCTTCCCTCACCATCACATAAACGCAGCATACCCAAAAGTCAACTGCTCACCTGCCTTTCCTATGTTACCTTTAGGGTCAGCAGCAGCATCCTTCCAGTGACCCGGGCTTTAACAGGTTTAGTTATTTTTTTTACTCCTCCCTTCTCCTCCACATCTCACATGCAGCCCATCCTCAGGTCCCACCATCTTCCACATGTCTCTCACATCAAGGCCTCCACAGCCTTGGTCCAGGCACCTCATGACTTCACTGACTCCAGGCCTCAGCTTTAAATTATGCCACTTCTTTATGCACAGTGGTTAAGTACTCGGCTGCCAACCAAAAGATTGACAGTTCAAACTCACCAGCTGCTCCACAGGAGAAAGATATGGCAGTCAGCTTTTTGTAAAGATTTACAGACAGTTCTACTATGTCCTACAGGGTGGCTATGAGTTGGTATCGGCTCGAGGACAACAGGTAGGTAGGTAGGCAGGTATATGCACACGCCTTCAACAGCTTACTTTTTCCTTCTATATCAACTGACAAGTCTTTCCCTATATTTCAAGGCACTCTACGTCAATAATAAATAGTATATAGAGCACTTGCAATACTCTACTCTAAGAACTTTATGTATATTAACTCATTTAACCTGAGTTCTTACTACTCCTTCATTTTACAGTTGAGGAAACTGAGGTACAAACAGATTAAACCAGTTGCCCAGGGCCAAACAGCTAACAAATGGGAGAAATAGGATTCAAACTGGGCCTCTTGTCTCTAGAGCCCTCACTATCAACTCTGAGGCTTTACTGCCTCTGTACCGCCCACTCCTCTATCCTAAACCAGTTGTACTCCCCACCACTCTGAGAGCCACGTGACATACTAAAACCAGTCAGGCCAGACTTCTTACCTCCCTGAAATGCACCAAGCCCGTTTCTGTCTCTTTGACTTCATACAGCACTGAAAATGGCCTCCCTTCTATCTTCTGCTCACCCAAATCTTACCCATCCTTCACAGCCAAAATCAAGTCCCACTTCTCCCAGGTAGGCTTCCCAGAGTACTTAAGGTTTTATTTCCTTCTTTCAATTGCTACATCAGCCACAGTATACCACACAATTTAGAACTTAATCATATAGCTCCTCTGTTTCCCAAATATACTCAACATTCAACAAATTCATTCAGCGAACATTTTTTTAAAACAAAACAAAAATTCATTAAAAATTTGGATGTGGGTCTACAGGCTGAGAGTATGGCCATTAACAAGACGGATGAGGCTCTCATGGGGCCTGTATTTTGGGGAAGGAGGCACAAAAGCAACAATAAACAAAGAAAATATCAGCTCTGCAGAGAATTAAAATGGTGATGGGACAGAGTGACCAGAGGGCTACTTTAGAACGGCTATTCAGAGACAGCTACTCTGAGAAAGAGACATTTGAGCTGAGACCTAAATGACAAGGAGCCGGCCAAGAAAAAAGGCAGTAAAAAGTGTTCCAAACAGCAAGGAAACAGCAAGAGTGAGTTCAGCGTGTTTGAAGCATAAAGGATGGTACGGCTGGGGTCTAGGTGAGCCAGGGGTGAAGCAGCACAAGACATAACTGACTTCTTTGGCAATATAAACAAAATTTCATTATTTCTTCCACATGGCCTGAATTAATGCTAAGCACAGTCACCGCATTTCAATACTATCAAACCATTTACAGGTGTCAATTAAAACTGGACCTACACAGCTACAAGAGAATGCAATTATCTAGCTAATTGAGGTTGAGTAGATAACTAATCTAAATAATTGGGCCCAAAAGGATTATATTAACTCCCTTGGTACACTAATAACATAGGATAAATAGTTATTAAGCTCCTCCTCAGTCTATTGGTATATCAATAGCAGAAGAACCATGATAGACACATGCTGACAATAAAGTTATGGCCAGATAATTGCCAATTACATATCGCTGGCAGAAAAACTACAGCTAACTGAGTCAAACAAAGATGCACGGAACACTTCTTAAATAACTATGCGGCTGCAAGTAACTCCTACAGCCTTAGCCTGCACTGAAATTGTCTACTGCAGATATTTAGAAACATCCAAACTTTTAAGGGATCTCCTGGTTTACATTACCAAGACTCACTTAACAAAGGGAATGACTGAACTGATGTACATCATTAGTTCAAAATGCAGAGTTGTGAATTTCTATGCCTAGTTGGAAGAGCTCTGGTGGCGCAGCAGTTAAGCATTCCACTGCTAATCGGAAGGTCAGCTGTTTGAACCCACCAGCTGCTCTATGGGAGAAAAATATGGCAATCTGCCTCCATAAACATTTATAGTCTTGGAAACCCTCTGGGGCAGTTCTACTTTGTCCTATAGGGTCACTATAAGTTGGAGTCAACAGCAACGGGTTTCTGGTTTTATGCCTAGAGAATATGTTCGAGGGAACAGAGAATCTGATTGCTCAGACAGCGAGTAAGGGAGACAGAGAGAAAAAGCTCCCTGCCTTAGAGTAAATTCGACATTTTAAACAGACCATTTAATTCAGACGTCTCTCTATAGTGTAGGGTCTAGGCTACAAATAGTCTAAACAGGAAAAACATGCTGAATCTTTACAACACAGAAAATACAAGAAGCCCTCCTCCTTCAAGGTAGGGGAAAATCAAATTCCTACAGTGAAAAAGTGATCCTATGACAACATTAAAATGGAGGGCTCTTGTGTAATCACAATGGCACTCACGGTCCCATCTAAACTGATAGCCCAACTCCTCCAGGAAGCCTTCTCTGATTAAACTGTATTATTCAACATCTGCTGGGCACTTGGATGTTCAATATGTATTCAATTACAGGCAGTTTTGCAACTGTTCTCAAATGTTTAATTTTCCCACCTAGACTCAAGAACAAGAAGTCTTGATTTTGTCCATAGTTATTATTGGCCCTGCCCCTACCCTGGCCCCACAAGTTCCTAATACAGAGCTTTGCATATAGTGGTGGACCACATCTGAGCTTATGGTTAGAAAGCTCCTGGAGCGGCAAATCTATCTTGAATTATCAAGGGGCTGATCTGTCTCACTACTCCTTACGGCCCTTTGACCATTTTACGCCATATCAATGTCCCCTATATTGGGCATACTGAATGAAATTTACTAAAACACATTACTGCTTATCAATTTGTCATATTAACCAAGTTCAGCAGATAAAAGCCAAAAAAGGCAGTTGTCCAGATAGTTTAGGGAAAAAGGAAACAATTATCAGGTTTTACCTGAATTACTTAGGGAGTTAAACAGGGCTTATAACAGAAATTTCAGATCTTGGGACATTATATAATAATGCGCTAATGTCTCCTTTGAAAGTAAATTTGCCGTGTTGTTACAAAAAAGTATTCAGGGAAAGTCATTTCACCTTCCATGTGGTAATATTCTACTCTTATGTAATAATTAAAAATCACAAGTTTACAGAGTACTTTCACACATTATCTAATTTTGAGCTTCATTTAAGTCCTACGAAATCAGGTACATCCAATTATGCTCATAGGATAGATGAAGCAGCTGAGGCTCAAAAAAGTAAAATGAATGAACTGTCCAAAGTAACCCAACCAGCACAAGTGCCAAATCCAAGACGAAGCCCAGTTCTCCAAGCTCTACAGCCAACACCCTTCCCACTATCTCTCTTTTCTGAAAAGCTTAACCATGGCTATTAAATTGTATGACACCTGGGACATTTTCAGCATCTAAGTTGTACAATGTAAGTACCTAAGTACCAAACCCACTGAAACCAAACCCATTACCGTGGAGTGCATTCCAACTCATAGCAACCCTATAGGAGAGAGGTGAACTGCCCCATAGGGTTTCCAAGGAGCAGCTGGTGGATTCGAACTGGGACATCTACTCAACACATTTCATATTGCTTTGGGACAATACCACAACCTTGCAGCTTAGTCAATACCATATTTGATGCTGATGACAAAGCCCAGGATCAAAATGAAACTTAAGTGCCTTTGCACTGTGGTTTATTTTTCTTAACCTTACATCTATCTCTCATCCTGATCCATCTGCTTTCTAAAACTAAATTCCGACCACCAGCTGACAGAAATTTTCAAAATAACAATGACCAAAGCCCAAAGCCAGCCAGCTGGACTCACTAGCAGTAAGACGTTTGTTTGGAGCACGACGTCTAAAGACAAGGGCAGATCCATCAAAGAGGTGATGCGATAACTCCTGCTTGGGTTTTCTCCTCAGTGTTCTACAGTCTGCACTCACTCTCTTGTTCTTGTCTGAACATAAAGTGGTTTTTAGCAAACAGCAAGCTGGAGGAGAGAACAACATGCTCTTATATGTGCTTTCCTTCATCAACAAAAGTAAGACTACTCATCAAAAGAACATGTACTTTGAGTTGTTTTTTTCAATAGAACTAACTAACCTCCCTTTATGTAACAAGGGATGTGCTCCAGAAAAAGAAAATTCAACCAAATGTTTCTAAAGAGAATCGTACTTTCCCATTCTCTTAACTAGCATTTCAGAGCTATCTTATCATTTTGATTTTCATTTATCAGTGGTAAGCCAAAAAAGAAGCCCTGGTGGCACAACGGTTAAGCACTCAGTTGCTAGCCAAAATGTTGATGGTTTGAATCCACCTATCCACTCCATGGGAGAAAGACCTGGTGATCTGCTTCCATAAAGATTACAGCCTAGAAAATCCTATGGGACAACACTACTCTGTCATCTGGGGTCACTATGAGTCAAAAATCAATTCCATGGCACCCAACAACAACAAGAAAACAACCAGCTGCCATCAAGCTGATTCTGACTCATGGTGACCCCATATGTACACAGTAGAATTACCCTCCACAGGTTTTCCAGTGGCTGTGATCTTTTGGAAGTAGATCACCAGGCCTTTCTTCCAAAGCACCTCTGGGTGGATTTGAACCACCAACCATTCGGGTAGTAGCTGAGCACTCAACTTTTTGTGCCACCAAGGGAAAATGGTACATCTCCTCCATTCCCACACCTGACAGTTAATAAGCAACAATGTAAATGCACCAAACTAGATTCACTTCAAAGGAAATCTGTTACAAATCCTTCCTACAAAATTGTGTAATACAGATAATTGTTCTTAGCCTCTTTAAAAGTCAAGCATACATACAGTGAGTTGCCTAGAGCCACACACATGGAAGACCGACAGACACAATTTGCTGCAGAGCAACACACATGGAAGACTGACAGACACAATTTGCTGTTGTGGGGTGTGGCCTTGAAACTGGTCCAGGTTTCCAAGCACAGCTCTCTGGCCACCCTTCTGTTTGAATCCTATTCTTGCTCTCATTAGCACGGAACTAACTGAGGTATCCTGCCTCACCGTTACAGGAATCTGAAAGATTTTTTTCCCCAGTGGGTCTCTCTCTGCATATGACAAGGCCGGACTTTAATTCAAGATAAGTAAAGGTTACCTGTAAGAAAGAATTTTTTGATAAATCGTTACCTGGGTTCATGCACATCTCTAAGGCTAGAATCCCACATATTTTAACCCCTGCTCCTGTAAGGGAATATCCCATATGGGCTGTCACTGACAGCCAAGGAGGAAGAAGAACCAACTTGGCCAATTAACTGAGCAGATTTCATATCCGATACCATTCTGTAAACACCAATAAATAAATAAGGCTTGAGTTTAAAACTACATCTTCTACTGAGGTCTGCCTTAAGGGAAGAGACAGACCAAGGTCACCAAGTCATTGGCAGGGTGCCCACACCTGCCTAGGAAATACTGCAGCATCAGACTGCTGTTTGCACTTGCTGGCTGGGATATGATGTGGCATCTGGCTGATCTCAGTTGGAAGGGATATGAGCTCTTTACCCAAAAGGACAGTAAAATAGGTCACAAGATATTACTCAAAACAAATCCACACTTGCTTAAATCGGGAGACACTGGCTGAGTTAAATGGAGGAAATGAGATTTACACTGTCACTAGATACAAAGCGTGGTTGGCCGGGGAATCTAATAGACCTCGCTTCCCAATCAACAAAACGAAGTGTTGTTTAAAAAAGAAAAAGTTTCAGGATGTTTTTTAAGTGAAAATATATATTAACAGAGCACTACTCTGTCACACACACCTTAAGCGTCCTAACACCACAGCTTCGCAAGAGAAATTCTAAAGGCAGCTCAGCCAGTCTTAGGCAGCAAGACAGATGGGGATGCATTTTTTGGAGCCCTGTTTGCAGTTCCCCTCAACCCCACCCTCACTCCCACCACCACCACCACCACCAAAAAAGTCCTGAATTGCCCGGCTGCACTTTTCCAGTTGCAGCAACTTGGTTTAGAGAAGCTGGGGGAAAGCCCCGGAGGAGTGAGTATGCGAGGAGAGAGAGCAAGCGGGGGACTACCACAAGGAACCCTCTCCCCCTAGAGGGTCGGAGCGCTCTCTGCGGCAGGAGAGCCCCGGCGACAGCGTCCTCCCCGCGCTCGCTCCGCAGGAGCGCCCCGCAGGCTCGCCTCGTCCAGGCGTCCCCGACCCCGCCTGGGGAAGATGCCGGGCTTTCGGGCTTTCCAGAAACTGGGGGTCTGCCCCCATCCCGAAGACCGGCACGGAAGAGGGGGCTGCACACTCGCCCTTCCCGGGTCCTCGCAGCCCCTCCTTCTCCCCCGGCCCCTTTCGCCGGGTCCCGGCTACAGACCCCTTCCCTGCCCCCGCAGCCGTCCCCGCGCCCCCTGCCCGCGCGGCTCACCTCGGCCCGCGCCCGCGCCGGTGGCGGTGGAGTTCCCGCAGCCCATCGCGCCGCCGGCCGGGGAAGCCGCGCTCGCGAGCTCGCCGCTGCCAGCCCTGGGGGCGGAGCCGGAGGCCGGTGGGGGGCGCAGCGCCCGCCCCCTCCCACCACCCTCCCGCCGGGGTGGGGCGCCGGCCGGGGCGCGGCGGGCGGCCAAAGGGCCCAGGCGGAAACCACCCGGCACCCCTTTCCCCTGCCGGCTCGGGGACACCCCCCGACCCATCCGTCGCCCCGGCAACCTCGGCGTCGGCCAATCCGCAGCCGCCTGCAGGATCCTCGGCCAGCCATTGGTCGTTGTTAAGAGGGGGCGGGAGTTTAAAGTGAGTTTGGGGGCGAAGGCGAGACTGAGGGGCGTAGCCGGCGGGGACCGCGGAGTGGCACGAAGGCGCAGGGTATACCCGCTTGCCCACCCTCCACACCCTCTTTCTTTTCCTTTTCTTTCCCCACTTCCCCTCCCGCCCAGGATGTGGGGAGGAAAGGAAGTGGCAGGGAGCGCCTGTTTTGCACACAGTGGCGCCCAATAAATGTTACTGACTGAATAATGTTCAGGTCTGAAGCCAAGACCGAAACTCCCTCGTTTTAGCAGAAACTGATGCAGCTCTCCTCCCCGCCCCCGCCCGCTCGCATTGGCTAGTGACGAACACAGGTTCTTTACCGAGTTGGTCATGTTAACCTACTCCGCTTCTAAAATAAGTAACTGCTGCAATTTCTGAAACTTGGATTCAGGACCTCTGTTCTGATTGGATTACAGAGTGAATTTACATGGCACTTTCCAACCTGTTAGTTGGGCAAGTGGTATTGGAGTTATTAGTCTGTTTGGGTTACAATCCCGCTCTTCCACTCGATAGCTTTAGGAAAGTCACTTAGCCTGCTAGTATATTAGTTATTTCATTCATCAAGTGGCAATAACAACTCAGGTACATGTAAAACACCTAACAACTCCTGATCCTCAATAAATGCCTGCTATTAATTTTATTATCATTAAATGTACTAGAAGTGAATACAAATTCCTTGAAAGCAGGGACTGTATCATAGTGTCTTCCTGGCTCATAGTACAAACTCAATAAATGTTTTGTGTTGTGAATTCAAGCCAGGAATTAAATCTCCATCTTAAATTCATTTAATATTTATAGAGAACCTAGCCTATGCTGGGATACAAACATGTGGGAGACAGTCTAACCAGGCAGACAGATTATAAACAAATGAATTACAATATAGGAATGCTAAAAGAGGAATACAGGATGCTGCGGGAGCACAGAAGATGCTGGGATACTGGTTAATTAAAAGACTTCCCTAAAACAGTACTGTTGTATTTAGAGGAAAACTTGAACCAGATCAGGATCCTGGTGGACTGTTGACATGACTAGTCAATTCTAGCTTCTTTCTATGTGCCAGTTAAAATCATACCATGCAGCTGCTATTTTCGTTCTTCGAACAAGACCTGATTGGATGTGAACCAGAGAGAAGAGGGGAGTGGCTGAAAGTGAACTGACAAGAGCAAGAAAGCAAGAGGCAGGAGAACACACAGCTAAGGGAAAGCTGCAGTTGTGTACAGTATATCGTTTTTAAGCTATGACAGCTTTTGGATAAAAAAGACATATGTAGGCTTCCTCCTTTCTCACAGTTCAACTGTAGGAATCCTTGCCTCAGTTTTCATGAGTTTTGTTTTTATTTTTGTCATAATGGACTCCCCACAAAAAGTTTGAGTTTTATTCTTTATTTCCCCTCTTTCCTATTGACATATAAGGCTTTGCCTGGGTCACTAAGGCCAGTAGATTCTTTGGTAATAAAAATAATAGCCAGCATTTATTGATTAGCTATTTGTCAAGTCCTCTCCTGTACACTCCACCTTTGTGTGTTGTTATTTCAGACACTTGCTGCTTTTTACTCTCTTCTCAGCTGCAGTGAAAGCTGAGAGAATGTGGATGTGAGGCCTGGCGCTGCAGCAGCCATTTGCAATCACCAGTGGAGGACCTATCTGAGAGTAGAACCTTTGTCAAGAACAGCAGAATCAAACAAGAAACAAAAGAGGCATGGGTCATAATCCCATCATCTGAGTCCCTATTCAGCTGCAGATGAGTTCAGTCCTACCACCGAGCTTTCCATTTATATGAGCCAAAAACTTATCTTGAGAGAGCACAGCATAGTGGTAAGAGTTTGTGTGAGAGCCCTGGAGGCAGACAGCCTGGTTCTACCACTTGCTCACTGTGTGTGCAAATTATATCATTTATCTGTGCCACAGTTTCACTATCTGTGAAATAGGATACCATCAGTACCTACCTCCTAGGGTTGTTGTGAGGATTAAATGAATTGATTTAGAACAGTGCATGGCACATAATAAGTGCTCGAGAAACAGCAGCTTTATTCTTTTGCTTAGGCTTTTTTCTCACTTGAACTGAAAGAATCCTAGCAAGTACAATGATCTAATTTAATTTATGACTCATCTTTCTTGTTCTATCTTATTTTAGTTTTTACATAAAGGTTACATTAGCCACATACAATGAGTTGGGTATCTTTTTTATCTTTCTATTCTAGAGAACAGTTTATATGAAATAGAAGTTAGGTATTCCATAAAAGCTTGGTAAAATTCATTTATAAAACTCTGATCATTGTGTCTGAAGTTCAATGTCTTTAATGGGTTTTAGTTTATTCTGGCTTTCAATTCTTCTTAGATCAATTTTAGTAGCATATCTTTCTGTAATTATATCCATCTCATATTTGTATCAGTTAGGATGCTATCACCTACATGTAACAGAAAACCCAACTCAATAGTTTAAACAAGACTTGAGTAGTTGCAACAGAGGCCATATGGCTGGCCCTTTATAGAACAAGTTTGCTGACACTGCTTTAGGAAATACAAGAAAGAAACGCTGTCTGACAATATAGATGCTCTATATCTGTTCACGTGCACCATTAGGATAGCCCACCCCCTCTTCCCAACACACTTATTAGAGAAAAGAAAGAGTATAAACATTTATTTTCCCACTAACATGAATTATGCCACCCTGTCTTAACAGGTAGAAATGACTATAGCTAGTACTATAGTCAGTTTGGGTTTTAATAATTCATTTTTCTTCCATTGGTCTATTGGTCAGGATGCTTAGATGCAAACAATAGAAACTAGATGTGGCTGATGCAAACAGGAAAGAAATTAACCAAAGACTGTTGGGCATTTTACAGACTTGATAGGGAGGCTAGGGAACCAGCCATGGGAAGCAGTCAAGAAGCAAGAGAGGCTGGATAATAGAATATGGGGGCAGGGTACCCTGCTGCCGTTCACAGTGTCACTGTAGTTGCCACTACACCTGCCACAGCCTCTGCCCACCCCTCTGCTGTCACAAACCCAAACCCACCTCCATTTAACCATCGTGCTACTCTCTCAAGATTCAAAGTCCCAGGAGGAAAGGTCCAAGGTCAGCTGCTACACCGGTCAGAGAGAGAAATTCTTCTTCAGTTGAAAGTGGGGGTAGTGGAGCTCTGCCTCTCATCATGACTTAAATAGCTGGTGATTTCCCCAAAACTTGAGAGTTTATTTGCTGAGTAATTCATAAAGACAGTTATGCATTAATATGCAACATGTATAATATTTGACTTAAGAACATTAAATCCAATGCACTCATTTGAAAATGAGGAAACAGAGGGTCAAAGAGGTCTTGCTCAATATTGCCTTATTAGTTAGCAGAGCGCAAACTTAAATTCATGGCTTCTCATTTCTTGTTCACCTCTCTTTCCACGACACTGTTCAAAAAAAACCAAACCAGTTGCTGTCGAGTCAATTCCGACTCATAGCAACCCTATACTGTACTACTACTTTTATCCTGGAAGAAAGATGGGAGCTGATGTCATCTACTTGGCTATTCTCCTCCCTTGCAGATATTATTCTTCCTTTGGGAGAATAAGAGATTGAGAGGTGTGGAGCTCTGGGCCTCAAATGACCATCAGACTTAGATGGCAGCTTTCACTCTGAGAACCTAGAGAGTTGGCTGGGGGCCCAAAAGAGCTGGCCGAGGAGGCCAGGTTGGTAGGTACTACTAGCAGGGGACACCCACCGGAGGTAGGAGAGAAGGAGAATCACATCTTTTTCCTGGGGTTTGGCCACAGGTTTTCCCCACCAGCTGCCTGAGCCCTGGTACAGCTCTCTGAACTGAAGCTTGGCCTCAGGGTGGGCCACATCCCCCTTGCCCAATCCCCAGGGCACTCTATCCAGAGGCATAGAGATGGGGGATGATCCCCTGGGCACAAGTCCAAGGGAGTACCACGTGAGGCCAACTGCAAATCACCCCCCTCCCCCGCCCATCGATGAGGTGGGGTGGCAAACTTAGAGATTGTCCCTACACCTCTGCTCTAATCACTCTGGTTCCCTCTCCTTTCCCTCAGATCAAACAACAGCTGATAGAACTTCCACAAGGAACTTTACCAAGAGACAACAATATGCACACAGTTTCTGAGCATAGAGAAGAGCACATTTACAGTTTATCCTAACTAGATTACCAGGTACCTAAAAATACATTTTTTCAGACCACAGGCCATTTCCCACCTGCTCCTCCTGTGGTGCCCTCTCTGCTTGGCAGGAGTAGTTGGAACAGGAATCCCCAATCTCTTCCACAGTCCTAACCAAGCAAATGGGCATGCCCAGATTCCATGCTTCCCTGCTGCCCACAGGCCCCCTCATGCTTTGGGTGAATTTGGTATGAGCAAAACAGTAATGTATTGGCTCATATAACTGAAAAGTATATAAGCTAGGACGGCTTCAATTGTGCTTTGACAAGGTATTCAGTCATCAGGGATCAGTTTTGCTCCATCTTTTAACTCTGCTTCACTCTCAGGTCCAACTCAGTGGCTTCTGGTAATATCAGGATCTCCATATCATGGTAGCAAGACAACCACAGCAATGTGCTCTCAAGTTGAAGGCCAACAGGCAAGACCATGCATCCTTTTTGGTAGTTTCTGCTAGTCATTCTGAATGCGCCTGCATGCCATCACATGCCCATCCTTGAACCAACCACTGAGGACAAAAGGAAGTGGAGTTTGATTGGCAGGCCTGCTCCACCTCAGCACTCCATCCAGACTACATGGACCAACAGTGAGGAAAGGAAAGAGCTGCTCAGGAAGATGGTGGGCAGGCACCAAGGCAGATGCCCCTTCCCTTTCCTTGAACTAAAGAAAGACTTCAGAATGCAAATCTACTAAAATCACCCCTTCCCATTATCATTAGAATCTTCCAAGAGTTTCCCACTGCTCTTATGGAAAGACAAAATTCCTTAACTAGGCCTATGTATATGCCCCCCAAAATGTGTGTTGAAATCCTAACCCCTATACCTGTGGATATAATCCCATGGCGAAGAGGGTCTTCTTTGTTATGTTCATGAAGCCATTTCAGTGTAAGGTGTGTCTTAAACTCATTTTGAGATACAAAAACATCAGATTAGGTACAGGGAAGCAAGCAAAACTGGGGGAAAGAAAAATGTGACATGGAAACTCTGTGAAAAACACTAGAGAAGCTGAGAAGGATTTTCCCCCAGAGTGAACAAAGAGAGCCTTGCCCTAGAGCTAGCACCCTGAGTTTGGACTTCTAGCCTCCTAAACTGTGAGAAAATAAATTTCTGTTCATTAAAGGCACCCCCTGTGGTATTTATGTTACAGCAGCACTAGAAAACTAAGACAAAGGCCCTGTTTGGTTTGACCTCTATCCACCTCTCCTACTTCTCATTATACTCCCTCAGCTCCAGAGGCATCACTTTCTTTCTGTTCTTTTTACACTTCAAACCCCTCTCACCACTCTCACCACTAGGCCTTTGTATAAGCTGTTTCCTCTGCCTACAAAACTCTTCCCTCTCCTCTCTGCTCCAAATCAATTCCTTCTTAGCCATCAGTCTTAACTCAAGTGTCTTCTTCAGAGAAGACTCACCTCTCTCCAGCTAGGTTAAATTTCCCTATTACAGAGCCTCTTAGTCCTTGCCTTAGTTATCTAGTGCTGCTATAACAGAACTACCACAAGTCAATGACTTTAACAAACAGAAATTTATTTTCGCACAGTTTAAGAGGCTAGAAGTCTAAATTCTGGGTGCTGGCTCTAGAGGAAGGTTTGTTCTCTTTGTCAGTTCTGGCGGAAGGTCCTTATCTCTTCTGAGCTTCTGCTCCTGGGCAATCTTCATGTGGCTTGGCATTTCTCTTCCCCCATCTCTGCTTCTTAGATGGCTTATTTAATCTCTTTTATATCTGAAAAGAGATTGACTCAAGACATACCCTACACTAATCCTGCCTCATTAACATAACAAAGACAACCCATTCCCAAATGGGATTATAACCACAGGTAGAAAGGTTTTTTTTTTTAGAGGTTAGGATTTACAACACATTTTGGGGGGACATAATTCAATCCATAACAGTTCTCTAAGCAGTTGTCACAGTTGCAGTTTTATGTTTGTATGTGATTATCAGATTAATATCTGCCTTTCCTGTAGACTATCCACTTCATTAGAGCAGGGACCAGGCCTAATGTGTCCTTGTCATTGTTTCTCTGGCACCTCGAATAGTTCCTGGACAAGAGCAGAGGCTCAGGAACATCTGTGAGAGTCCAGTCCATGCCACCATGGGAGCTCATCTTCTGGAGAGGGACCCAGATATAAAAAATAAATTTGTTGTTGTTAGCTGCTGTCAAGTCAGCTCTGATTCACAATGACCCTATGTATACCAGCACAAGATGTTGCCTGGTCCTCTGCCATCTTCATGATCGTTGGTCTGTTTGAGTCCATTGTTGCAGATATTGTGTCAGTCCATCTCATTGAGAGTTTCCTTCATTTCTGCTGACCCTTTACCAAACATGATGTCTTTTCCTACTGATTGGTCTTTTCTGATGACATGTCCAAAGCAGGGGAGCTGAAGTCTCACCATTCTCACTTCTAAGGAACATTCTGGTTGTATTTCTTTTAAGAGAGATTTGTTTGTTCTTTTGGCATTTCAGAATATAGTCAATATTCTTCGCCAACACCACAATCCAAATGCATCAATTCCTCTGCCTTCCTTTTTCACTGTCCAACTTTGAAATGCATATGAGGTGACTGAAAAGACCATGGCTTGGGTCAGGCAAACCTTAGTCATCAAAGTGACATCTTTGTTTTTTCAAACTTTAAAGAGGTCTTTTGGAGCAGATCTGCCCAATGCAATACATCGTGTGATTTCTTGACTGCCGCTTCCATGGACAAATAGACACACACAAACAAAATCACTAGCTGGGAGAAATATGGTAAAGGTTGCAGCCACACAACAGGCTGTGATTAAATACATGAGTGGAGAACGTACTTCGGGAGTGATGGCAACATGTAAGGTGAGACCTGAAGGTGGGCCGGAGCTAGACCAGTGGTTCCGAAAGCTTCCTTGTTTTATGTTTCAATCAGATATGGCCACCTCAGGGCAGCCAGGACTCACGGCTTGGGACCAAGGTGGCAGGTGAAGCCCAGGGAGTGAAGAGAAGATTCTGCAGAGCAAATTTCCTAGGATTTCAGAGCAGGAAAGGAGTCTCAGGAAGTGTGGTGCAGTGTCCTGACACTAGGCATATGGTGGGACCCCATTTTAGATATCACACAATTTGTATTTTATCTAGCCTGAGATCTAATTAGTTTTTACACACCATTTGCTATTTTAAAAGGAAAAGGGTGGCGTGCAGGCCAAAAGTAGCCACCTGACCTCAATCTCCTTGTAAATACCTGTTTTCCACACCAATCATCACCACAATTTGATGTTGTCACATTTGATGTTGTTAGGTTTCTCACAATTTGATGTTGTTACATTTCTTTAAATTGACATAAAATTCATATAACAAAACATTTTAAAGTGTACAATTCTGTGGCATTTAGTACTCTCCCAATGTTGTGCAACCATCACCTCTATGTAGCACTGAAACATTTTCTACACCCCAAAAGGAGACCCTGTGTGCATAAGGCAGTCAGGGCCCATTCCCTCCTCCTCCCAGCCTCTGACAACCACCAATCTGCTTTCTGTCTCTATGGGTTTACTTATTCTGGATATTTCTCCTAAGCTGAGATGTTATTACATTGTAAATGTAGGGTTATTCCATAGTAGGAGTCCCTGCATCATACAGTTAATGAACTCTGCTGTCGACCAAAATGTTGGCAGTTTGAGTCCACGCAGGGGCATGTCAGAAGAAAGGCCTGGCAACCTACTATTGAAAAATCAGCCACTGAAAACCCTGTGGAGCACATCTGACACACATGGGGTTGCCATGAGTCAGAGTAGACTCAAAGGCAACTGGAAAAAAAATCCCACAGTATTTTTACATTATCAGAGCATCTACATTGTTTTGTGTGCTCTTATGGATGTATAAAATGAATATTGCCAACTGAGATCTGGAGTAAAAGGTTGTATTCAGTGTCAATGGTTATTCATGATAATGAGGAGAAACTAAGGAACAATTTATAGCAGACAAGTTGACAAACCTGTTCCTCAATACTTAATTGGCACCATAATGAATGTTTAATACCAAACCCACTGCCATCAAGTCAATTCTGACATGTAGCGACCCTATTACAACCCTATAGGACAGAGCAGAACTGCCCCACAGGGTTGCCAGGCTATAAATCTCTATGTAGCTGACTTTCACGGCTTTCTCCTGTACAGCGGTTGGTGGGTTCAAACCACTGACCTTTTAGTTAGCAGCCAAGCACTTTAACCACTGTGCCAACAAGGGCCCACTGGTTTAATACACACGTAAAATAAATAACGTCATGTCCTTTTCTCTGAAGCAGACTATTTAGAAAATATCTTCATTTCCTTCAGGGAACTGTGAGCAATTTCCTCAGCTGTCTGAATATTCAGGATATGAATGACATCTATTAGCCTAGGCCCAGTGGATGAGCTGCCAGCGTGAGCTGAAGAAAGATCAAGCTAGAATGAGCAGGAAGTAATTTGCCTGGAAATTACCTTTACATATGACTTCTGCAGCTTTGAAACATGGTTGAACAATTTTTGATGCTTTAAAAACACAGAAAGATTCTTTAAATGTTACATATCCATTTAACATATAACACTCAGTGACAACTATTAACTGAGCAGAGTCTTTTCACTTGCACTATATTCTAAGATCACACATTTTAAACTGTAATTTTATCAAACCTTAGGGAAAACTGGGAGTAACAATTTAGACGGGTCTATGTTGTTGTAGTTGTTGTGTGCCATCAAGTCAATTTCAACTCATAGCGACCCTACAGAACAGAGTAGAACTGTGCCATTGGGTTTCCCAGGCTGTAATCTTTACAGAAGTAGACTGCCATGTCTTTCCCCTGAGAGATGGGTCTATATGAAGTCTTCATTAAAACAGAGTCATTTTACAAGTTTGATTTTAAAAAATGGGATTTTGGTTAACAGCTGTTGTTGTTGTTGTTAGGTACTGTTGAGTCAGTTCCGACTCATAGTGACCCTACGTACAACAGAACGAAACACTGCCCCATCCTGGGCCATCCTCACCACCATTGTTGTGTTTGAGTCCGTTGTTGCAGCCAATGTGTCGATCCATCTCATAAAGGGTTTTCCTATAATTTGATGACCTTCTATCTTAGTAAGCATGATGTCCTTCCCCAGGTACTGGTCCCTCCTGATTATATGTCCAAAGTACATGAGACAAAGTCTCACTGTCCTTGTTTCCAAGGAACACTCTGGCTGTATTTCTTCCAAGACAGATTTGTTCCTTCTTCTGGCAGTCCATGGATACTCAATATTCTTTGCCAACGCCATAATTCAAAGATGTCAGTTCTTCGGTCTTCCTTATTCACTATACAGCTTTCATATGCATATAAGCCAATCGAAAATATGGCTTGGGTCAGGAGCACCTTAGTCCTTAAAGTGACATCTTTGCTTTCCAACACTTTAAAGAAAGAGGTCTTTTGCAGCAAATGTGCCCAGTGCAATGCATTGTTTGATTTCTTCACTGCTGTTTCCACAGGTGTTGATTGCGGATCCAATAAAATGAAATCCTTGTCAACTTCAATCTTTTCTCCATTTATCATGATGTTGCTTATTGGTCCAGTTGTGAGGATTTTTGTTTTCTTTACGTATGAGGTGTAATCCATACGGAAGGCTGTGGTCTTTGATCTTCATTACTAAGTGCTTCAAGTCCTCTTCACCTTCAACAAGCAAGTTTGTGTCATCTGCATATTGCAGGTTGTTAATGAGTCTTCCTCCAATCCTGAAGCCACTTTCTTCTTCCTATAGGTCCAGCTTCTCAGATTATTTGCTCAGGATACAGATGGAATAAGTATAGTGAAAGCATACAAAACTGATGCATACCTTTCCTGACTTTAAACCACTCAATATCCCCTTGATCTGTTCAAACGACTGCCTCTTGGTCTATGTACAGATTCCTCATGAGCACAATTAAGTGTTCTGGAATTCCCATTCTTCACAATGTTATCCATAATTTGTCATGATCCACACAGTTGAATGCCTTTGCATAGTCAATAAAGCACAGGTAAACATCTTTCAAGTATTCTCTGTTTTCAGCCAAGATCCATCTGACATCAGCAATGATATCCCTTGCTCCACGTTATCTTCTGATTCCAGCTTGAATTTCTGGCATCAGCAGGAATCCCTGTCGATGTATTGCTGCAACTGTTTTTGAATGATCTTCAGCAAAATTTCACTTTCATGTGATATTGATATTCTTCAATAATTTCCACATTGTGTTGGATCACCTTTCTTTGGAATGGGCACAGATATGGAGCTCTTCCAATCAGTTAGCCAGGTAGTTGTCTTCCAAATTTCTTGGCATAGGCGAGTGAGCATCTCCAGCACAGCATCCGTTTGTTGAAACATCTCAACTGGTATTCCATCAATTCCTGAAGCCCTGTTTTCGCCAATGCCTTTGGTGCAGCTTAGACTTCTTCCTTCAATATTTTGGTTCTTGATCATATGCTACCTTCTGAAATGGCTGAATGTCGACCAGTTCAAATTGTGTACAGGTTCCTCACGAGCAAAATTAAGAGTTCTGGAATTCCCATTCTTCGCAATGTTATCCATAGTTTGTTATGATCCACACAGTTGAATGCCTTTGCATAGCCAATAAAACACAGGTAAACATCCTTCTGGTATTCTCTGCTTTCAGCCAGGATCCACCTGACGTCAGCAATAATATCTCTGGTTCCACGTCCTCTTCTGAAACCAGCCTGAATTTCTGACAGTTCCCTGTCGATATACTGCTACAGCCATTTTTGAATGATCTTCAGCAAAATTTTGCTTGCATGTGATATTAATGATATTGTTCTATAATTTCTACATTCAGTTGGATCACCTTTCTTGGGAATAGGGATAAATATGGATCTCTTCCAGTCAGTTGGCAAGGAAGCTGTCTTCCGTATTTCTTGGCATAGACGAGTGAGCACCTCCAGCACTGCATCCGTTTGTTAAAACATCTCAATTGATATTCCATCAATTCCTGTAGGCTTGTTTTTCACCAATGCCTTCAGAGCAGCTTGGACTTCTTCCTTCAGTATCATCAGTTCCTGATCATATGCTACCTCTTGAAATGGTTGAACATGGACTAATTCTTTTTGGTGTAATGACTCTGTGTATTCCTTCCATCTTCTTTTGATGCTTCCTGCGTCATTTAATATTTTCCCCACGGAATCCTTCACTATTGCAACTCAAGGCTTGATTTTTTCTTCAGTTCGTTCAGCTTGAGAAACGCCGAGCATGTTCTTCCCTTTTGGTTTTCCATCTCTAGCTCTTTGCACATGTCATTATAATACTTTACTTTGTCTTCTCCAGCCGCCCTTTGAAATCTTCCGTTCGGTTCTTTTACTTTATCAATTCTTCCTTTTGGTTTAGCTGCTCGACGTTCGACAGCAAATTTCAGAGTCTCCTCTGACATCCATCTTGGTCTTTTCTTTCTTTCCTGTCTTTTCAATGACCTCTTGCTTTCTTCATGTATGATGTCCTTGATATCATTCTACAACTCGTCTGGTCTTTGGTCACCAGTGTTCAAAGTGTCAAATCTATTCTTCAGATGGTTTCTAAATTGAGATGGGATACACTCAAGGTCACATTTTGGCTCTTGTGGGCTTGCTCTGGTTTTCTTCAGTTTCTGCTTGAATTTGCATATGAGCAATTGATAGTCTGTTCCACAGTCAGCCCCTGGCCTGATTCTGACTGATAATATTGAGCCTTTCTATCGTCTCTTTCCACAGATGTAGTCAATTTGATTTCTGTGTGTTCCATCTGGCGAGGTTCATGTGTATAGTCGCCATTTATGTTGGTGAAAGAAGGTATTTGCAATGAAGAAGTCGTTGGTCTTCCAAAATTCTATCATTCAATCTCCGGCATTGTTTCTATCACCAAGGACATATTTTCCAACTACTGATCCTTCTTCTTTGTTTCCAACTTTCGCATTCCAATCGCCAGTAATCATCAATGCATCTTGAATGCATGTTCAATCAATTTCAGACTGCATCAGCTGATAAAAATCTTCTATTTCTTCATCCCCCACGTGTCCGTCAGTTTGTCATACTGTGGGGGCTTGGGTGTTGCTGTGATGCTGGAAGCTATGCCACCGGTATTCAGATACCAGCGGGGTCACCCACGGAGGAAAGGTCTCAGCTGAGCTTCCAGACTAAGACAGACGAGGAAGAAGGACTCGGAAGTCTACTTCTGAAAAGCATTAGCCAGTGAAAACCTTGTGAACAGCAGTGGGACACTGTCTGATATAGTGCTGGAAGATGAGCCCCCCAGGTTGGAAGGCATTCAAAAGATGACTGGGGAAGAGCTGCCTCCTCAAAGTAGGGTCGACCTTAATGACATGGATGGAATAAAGCTTTCAGGACCTTCATTTTCTGATGTGGCACGACTCAAAAGGAGAAGAAACAGCTGCAAACATCCACTAATAATCAGAACCTGGAAAGTATGAATCTAGGAAAACTGGAAATCGTCAGAAATGAAATGGAACACATAAACATCGATATCCGAGGCATTAGTGAGCTGAAATGGACTGGTACTGACCATTTTGAATTGGCCAACCATACATTCTACTATGCTGGGAATGACAACTCAAAGAGGAATGGTGTTGCACTCATTGTCAAAAAGAACATTTCAAGATGTATCCTGAAGTACAAAGCTGTCAGTGATAGGATAATATCTATATGCGTACAAGGAAGACCAGTTAATACGACTATATTCAAATTTATGCACGAACCACTAGGGCCAAAGATGAAGAAATAGAAGATTTTTATCAGCTGCTGCAGTCTGAAATTATTTTTTCCACGTAGAATCCGTCAATATTGCAACTCAAACTGTTTCAATTCTTTCGGCTTGAGAAATGCCAAGCATGTTCTTCCCATTTGGCTTTCTAACTCTAGGTCTTTGCACATTTCATTGTTAATAGTTTACTTTGTCTTCTTGAACTTGCCTTTGAAATTTGCTGTTCAGTTCTTTTCCTTCATCATTTCTTCCTTTTGCTTTAGCTACTCTACATTCAAGAGCAAGTTTCATTGTCTCTTCTGACATCCATTTTGGTCTTTTTATTCTTTTCTGTCTTTTTATTGACCTTTTGCTTTCTTCATATATGATGTCCTTGATACCTTCCCACAACTTGACTGGTCTTTGGTCATTAGTGTTCAGTGCATCAAATCTATTCTTGAGATGGTCTCCATAGTCAGGTGGGATATACTCAAGGTTGTATTTTGGTTCTCATGGACTTATTTTAATTTTCTTCAGCTTCAACCTGAACTAGCAAATGCGGAATTGATGGTCTGTTCTGTGGTCAGCCCCTGGTCATGTTCTGACTGAGGATATTGAGCTTTTCTACTGTCTCTTTCCACAGATATAGTCAATTTGATTCCTGTGTTTTCCATCTGGTGAGGTCCATGTGTATAAAAACCAAACCAAACCCATTGTCATGGAGTCAATTCCGACTCATAGCAACCCTACAGGACAGAACTGCCCCATAGAGTTTCCAAGGAGCATCTGGTGAATTCGAACTGCCAACTTTTGAGTTAGCAGCCATAGCTATTAACCACTATGCCACTAGGGTTTCACCATTTATGTTGCTGAAAAAAGGTATCTGCAATGAATAAATTGTTGGTTTTGCAAAATTCTATCATGAGATCTCCGGTATCATTTCCATTACCTAGCCATATTTCCCAACTACCAATCCTTCTTCTTTGTTTCCAGCTTTCCCATTCCAATCACCAACAATTATCAATGCATCCTGACTACATGTTTGATCAACTTCAGACTGCAGAAGTTGGTAAAAATTTTCAGTTTCCTCATCTTTGGCATTCATTGTCTGAGGGTAAATTTGAATAGTAATCATGTTAACAGGTCTTCCTTGCAGGTGTGAGGATATTATCCTATCCCTGACAGCGCTGTACTCTAGGATGATCTTGAAATGTTCTTTTTGATGTTGAATGTGACGCCATTCCTCTTCACTTTGTCATTCCTGGTGTTATGAATTGAATTGTGTCCCCAAAAAATGCGTGTCAAATTGGCTAGTCCATGATTCCCAGTATTGTGTGACTGTCCACCATTTTGTCATCTGATGTGATTTTCCTATGCGTTGTAAATCCTATCTCTATGATGTTAATAAGGTAAGATTGGTGGCAGTTATGCTAAGAAGGCAGGACTCAATCTATAAGATTAAGTTGGGTCTTAAGTCAATTTCTTTTGAGATACAAAAAAGAGAAGTGAGCAGAGAGACAGGGGACCTGATACCACTAAGAGACAAGAACCAGGAGAATAGAGTGTCCTTTGGACTGGGGTCCCTGCATTTAGAAGCACCTAGACCAGGGGAATATTGATGACAGTGACCTTCCTTCAGAGCCAATAGAGAGAAAGCCTTCCCCTAGAGATGGAGCCCTGAATTTGGGCTTCTAGCCTACTAGACTGTGAGAGAATCAATTTCTGTTAAAGCTGTCCACTTGTGGTTATTTCTGTTATAGCAGCACTAGGTAACTAAGACACCTGACATAGTAGAGCATGTGACTGTCTGACTCAAAATGGCCAATACTTGTCCATTTCAGCTCACTGATGCCTAGGATATCAATCTTTATGTGTCCATTTCATTTTTGACAACTTCCACTTTTCCCAGACTGACACTTTGAACATGCCACATTTCCATTATTAATGGATGTTTGCAGCTGTTTCTTCTCATTTTGAGTCATGCCACATCACCAAATGAAGGTACCGAAAGCTTTACTCCATCCATGTCATTAAAACCAGCTCTACTCTGAGGAGGCAGCTCTCCCCCAGTTGTATCTTGAGTGCCTTCTAACCTGAGGAGCTCATCTTCCGGCACTATATCAGACAATGGTGCACTGCTATTCATAAGGTTTTCACTGGCCAATTTTTTCAGAAGTAGACCACCAGGTCCTTCTTCCTAGTCTGTCTTAGTCTGGAAGCTCTGCTGAAACCTCTCCACCATGGGTGCCCTGCTGCTATTTGAAATACTGGTGGCATAGCTTCCAGCACCACAGCAACCTGCAAATCACCACACTAGAACAGACAAGTGCATGGTGGTGATTAACACTATGTATTTGTTTTTCAAAACAAGAAATAAAACTTGATACTAAAATTCTGAAATCCACATTTTTCCTGAAAAGTCTTTTTTCTCTAAAGAAAATTCTCTCACCACTGGATTATTTTTTTCATAGACTATTTTGAATGAAACTAAATGAGCTGCATTCTCACCTCTCATGACCGCTTTACAAATGTATTTGAAAGCCAAATTGACATGCTAAGGAAACTTTGTCCAAATATATTGGCAATTCATGGAGATCAGTCAAATCTTTATGCAAGTCTCAAAAATTTGGCTAGCAAAGCCAGACGGTCAAGATTGTGTCTAAGTTTAGCACCTAATTGACCTATCAAATGGCCTCGTTGCCATGACTAACTAAACAATACACATGAATGGCTAAGATTAAATTGCTTGGAAGAGGTAGGGAACTGGAAGGTTAAAAGGAGACACTTAATCATTAGCTAAAGCAAAAGGAATATGGACTTCTATGTTGGAAACCTGGACTCAGAAAGATTTCTAAAGGAAGTGATTTCTAAATTCAGGCTCGTTTAGTAGAGAACATCTGCCACGATTCAGAGAGATAATGAAGTGACCAGTTTCTGATCTTAAATGCTTCAATAGTTTACCAAACAAATACTTTTCAAACTACTACAGTGCTTCCTAGCTTAAGGATCTTAAAATCTGACTTCACATACAGTGTCTGGAAACTTGCTGCTTCCACATCTGCTGATTCCCTAATAGAGTTAAGTTACATTCTGAATTCCAGTTTCTTACAGACTTGCCATCCGCCCACCTTGAGTTCCTCCAGCCTCATTACACCTACCCCCATCATGAATGAGATTTCTTCCTAAAATTTTTTGTCTAATTCAATAAATGTCTTAGTGATAATCATGATGAATACTCACATTATGTTTAAGATATAACAAGGCAGGAAATTGAAGGCTTAGGACTTTGGGGCCAGACAGGGGTTCAATTTCCAGTCCTGCCATTTATAACTATCCTAGAGGAAGAATGCATACTCTGTTAAATTAAAAGCAGAGATAGTTTGAACCCGGTATCTCACAAGGTGAAACCGAGGGCTCTGAGGAACTGAAGGTGAACAGTCATATTGGTTAGTGAAATCAGGAATTTACAATACAGTTTTTCTAACTGTTTTTCAGGCTTTTAGGGAAGGAAAAGGTGTGACAACTCGAAGCAGGGATCTTAATATGATTGGCTTGAAACATATATGTGTGCTTCTTAGATTGGTTACGTGGGATAACTGCAAAAGAACCTGACAAAAAGGGGCTTACAAAACAATCACAGGACATCCCTTTTTGAGAACCTTCTGCTAAGATGGCATCTTGAGCAAACACATTTTCCTGAGGGTTACTTGTACAGGAGATCTTCGATAAGCCACCTGAGTCAAGACGCCCTCAAGAATGTTCTTTCAACATCCTTTCTTAGCTTAACTACAGAGAATAACTTTTCCTGAATCACATTAGAATATCTTTTTTAACAGGATACAGTGCAAAGTTACAAAAGCCAGGACGGCATTTTTTTTTTTATATATAATAATTTTTATTGAGCTTTAAGTGAACATTTACAAATCAAGTCAGTCTGTCACATATAAGCTTATATACACCTTACTCCTTACTCCCACTTACTCTTCCCCTAATGAGTCAGCCCTTCCAGTCTCTCCTTTCGTGACAATTTTGCCAGTTTCTAACCCTCTCTACCCTCCCATCTCCCCTCCAGACAGGAGATGCCAACAGTCTCAAGTGTCCACCTGATACAAGTAGCTCACCCTTCATCATCATCCCTCTCCTACCCATTGTCCAGTCCCTTCCATGTCTGATGAGTTGTCTTCGGGAATGGTTCCTGTCCCGGGACAACAGAAGGTTTGGGGACCATGACCGCCAGGATTCTTCCAGTCTCAGTCAGACCATTAAGTCTGGTCTTTTTATGAGAATTTAGGGTCTGTATCCCACTGATCTCCTGCTCCCTCAGGGGTTCTCTGTTGTGTTCCCTGTCAGGGCAGTCATCAGCTGTGGCTGGGCACCATCTAGTTCTTCTGGTCTCAGGATGATGTAAGTCTCTGGTTCACGTGGCCCTTTCTGTCTCTTGGGCTCATAGTTATCATGTGACCTTGGTGTTCTTCATTCTCCTTTGATCCAGGTGGGTTGAGACCAATTGAGGCATCTTAGATAGCCGCTTGTTAGCATTTAGGACCCCAGATGCCACATTTCAAAGTGGGATGCAGAATGTTTTCATAATAGAATTATTTTGCCAATTGACTTAGAAGTCCCCTTAAGCCATAGTCCCCAAACCCCCGCCCCTGCTCCGCTGACCTTTGAAGCATTCAGTTTATCCCGGAAACTTCTTTGCTTTTGGTCCAGCAGGACGGCATTCTTAAAGCAGAAACGAAGCTCTTAACAAAAATAGAGTCTAGACCTAGACCCTGGTTAGTCACTTTACTAGGGTTAAGCACCTCAATTTTGGGGCGCTTATTTATTTTTTTTTTTTTATACATAGCCAATGCCCTTTCACCTCTTTAAGCCTATGGCATGAGCATTATATATACAATAGGCAGAACACAGACTCTAGAGCCAGACTGCTTGGATTCAAAACCCAACTTCATAACTTACTAGCTAGTTACTTAATCACTCTTCTGAGCTTTCTTATTTGTAAAAAAAAAAAAAAAAAGATAAATAATAGTAGCTCCCTCACCAGGTTGCTATGAGAATTAAATGGGTTAATTATATGTAAATCACCTCAACTGTTGTCTGGCACATGGCAAGTGTCATACAAGAGTATGAGCAGTAGTAGCAGCAGAAGCAGTAAGAGTAGTGATGGTGGTGGTGGCAATGTTATTGTCATTACATTTTAATAGTTTTATGTGGGAATTAAATGGGGTCATACATATAAAATGCTCAAAGTGTCTTGTACACAATAAGCAATCTGACTGATGCCCTATGCCTGTTGCCCTCGAGTCAATTCAGACTCACAGCGACCCTGTAGGACAGAGTAGAACTGCCCCATATGGTTTCCGAGGAGTGGCTGGTGGATTCAAACTGCCTTTTGGTTAGCAGCCGACCTCTTCACCACTGCACCACCAGGGCTCAATCTGACTGATGGTAGTTATTATATATGGAGTCCCTAGGTGGTGCAAACAGTTAAGCACTTAACTACTAACCTAAAGGTTGACGGTTCAAACCCACCCAGAGGTGCCTCAAAAGAAAGGTCTCGCATCCTGCTTCTACAAGGTCACAACCTTGAAAACCATGTGAAGCTGTTCTACTCTGTAACACATGGGGTCACCATTAGTTGGAATCAACTCGACTGCAACTGTTGCTGGTTTAGTTATTATATATATACAACTTTAGAAAGTATAAAGGTAGAGGATGCTTAATCTTATTCATTTAACATTAAACGTTTTTAGTGAGTAACTGAGAAATGCTGGGTTCTGTGCCAGATGCTGACCATACAGAGATCCAAAGACCAGAGCCTAATCCTCAGTGAACTCTCAGGCTAGCAGGAGACAAGCATGCAGTACAGTGTTTCAGGTGCTATGATACATGTTTACATAGTATTCAGTAGGGGCCCAAAGGAGTGAGTGGTACCAAGGGCATTGGGAAGATCCAGGAGAGCTCCCTAAAGGAGGTAACACCTGAGCTGAACCTTTAACTATGAACAAGTACTGGCCAGATGGAGAAGACCAGGGGGCATTCCAGGAGAGGAAGCAGCCCTACTCCATACTACTGCCAAGTGTTCTTTCTGTCCTAACATCTGATCGTATCATTCTCCTACTTTAAATCCAATTTTGGCTTCCCACTGCCAAAAAGATAAAGGCTAAACTCCAGCTGGCATTCGAATCCTTTGCACAATCTGACCCTACCTCCCCTTGTAGCCTTACCTCCACCACCTGTCTTAAGGAGCACTGTGTGCTCTAGGCACTCCAAACATGTTGTCACCACCACACCTTTGTTCCAACAGGTGCCCCTGCCCGGCATGCCTTTCCCCTTCTCCTTCACCCAGCACCTTTATATTCAACCTGCAAAGCCCATCAAATGTCACCTCCTTGGCAAGTCTTCTCCTATTCTTCCAGGAAAAATTAATTCACGTTCATGAACATATTTTATCATCATTTTTTGTTTACCTCTTCCACCATCTCCATTAACTAAAATATAAACACCACAAGAGCTGGAAGTCATTTTTATTCAATTTTGCATTCTCAGAGTTTAGCCAAACACATGGTAAGCTCTCCATAACTTGAGCTATTACTTCTCTTGTGGATGCTGAACAAATGTTCATTGAGTGGATGGAGTCAGTATAAGTAGAAGCTTGAGAAAAAAGTCGATAAACCAGATCAAAGATCGTTCAAAGTAATTTTGTACAGGGAAAATCAAGCAGCACTTCCTGACTTCCTCTCGCCTTAGTCTCCCAAGCACGTGCTTTTGAAATATGCAGCCAATGAGACAAAGCAATCAGAACAAAATACACCTGATGAGTCCTACATCCCCATGAAACACACAGTCCGGGTATTTCAGCTTCTCTTGTCATCCAGTGAGCTCTCATCAGCTGTGACAGACCATGACCTACATTTTCCTGCACAATAAATTAAAAGTAAATCCTAACTCTTGGCACATAATGGAATTATCATCCTCCACAGTTTGCCAGGGACATATAGGAAGTCAATTCAGGCTTTGCTATTAGAAATAGAAACTTTCCCCTCAGATCTCCACTCTGAACGGTGCAGAGAATTGCTTTACCAACATCTCTGGGAATGGACAACACCTACCAGGAGAAGGCCTAGGACAGCAAAAGTGAAATGAGGCCAGAAAATACTTCCATACTACACAGCTCCAGGGGCCACCATCTATACTGTATTCTATATACATGGCACCCCTGGAACACATGGACTACAATGAGAATGTGCACCCTGCGCTGTTCTGCACAATACAGCAACATTGGTCTGGTGGGCTTGGGTCAGTAGTTCTCAGCTTTTAATAAGCATCAGGATCAGATGTGGGTTTTATTTAAAGTACATATATATTCTGGGGCCCCACCTCAAGATTCAGTTTCTGTAAGTGTGATATGGGGCTAGGAACATGCATTGCACACACACAAACATGATGCCAATGGAGCCTTTGCTGCTCAACATTTCCTAACAAGTACATTGCTATAGGAATTGTATTATAGTTCCTAATATTTCCTCCTCCTTCCTCTCCCCAGTCCAACTTTAAATTTCTATGCATTTAAAATCACAAAGCACATGGTAAGGCTTTTCTCCCCTTCATCTGCTTTCTCACCAGGATTGTACTACTGGTATAGTCACTTAATATGGCCATGCTCATCAAAAATTGAGGAGGGCATTATTAATCCCATACCACATGGTGAAAGTGCCCATATATGATTTTTCTACAAGTAGTTAACCCTCAATCTTATGACTTATACTCCACCCCTGTCATAAAAAATGACATCTCACTTCTACAGCTTTCCTCTCTCCCACAGGACGCATGAGTTTTTGCCTCTTCCCTGGCTTTAAGATATTAATATATACCCACAATTACAGACATAAATTCTATTATTTGATTCTTATTCCCACTGCTCTAATTGTTCTTCACTTCCCCAATTTACAAGCCACCTCCTCTCTCTCCACAATCTCTCCCAGTGTACTCACCAGGGGTATTTGTTGAGCACCTTCTAGGGCAACCAACCTCTGGACTTCTTGTAAGGTGAGGTAAGTAAAATCTCTATTGTTCATGACACTTACGGGTTTTGCTACTTGCCACTGAAAGCATCATAACTGATATACTAGATGAGCACAGTGAATTGAACTAGTTTTTGTCTTTCAAGCATTTCTTCCCCCTTTTCCTTGTCCCAAGAATCTGATTTTCCTACCCCCCATTCAGTATGGTCCTGATTTGTCTACCTCCCATTCAGTGTGGTCCTGGTGGAACTGTGAGACATGATACCTTACCCAAGTAGAGACTGGTTGAGGGGTACTCTGTGGTCAAAGCTAGGCCAATACAATTCTTTCCCAAGGATCTGAATCTCAAGCAGAATAACCGTTATGAATTGAATTGTACCCCTCAAAAGGTATGTTGAAGTCCTAAACCGCAGTTACCTGTGAACATGACCTTATTTGAAAATAGGCTCCTTGAGCATGTTATTAGTTACCATGAGGTCACACTGGAGTAGAGTGGGTCCTAAACCCATCCAAATGATGTCTTACAAAAGAGAAGAACTGACACGGAGAGTTAGAAGAACAGCCATGTGATTACTGAGGCAGATGCAAACCAGGGCTTCTAACTTGTTTGCTGGGTTCAAACCCCTACTGAGAATTTTCATTTCTAACAAGTTCCCAGGTGATGTTAATGCTGCTGGTTAGGGACCAGTTCTGAGAACCACTAGTAGAGCAAAATCCTCTCCTTTAAATTCTCAGAATTTATTATGCATAAGAATTAGCTGGGGATCATGTTAAACTGTAGATTCCAATTCAATATATCCCGAGCGGAAATACAAATTCTCAGAGGAGTTCAAACGGAAAGAACCGATTCAAAGCCCTAATGCAAAGCAAAGATTTCCAAGAGCCCCTAGAAGTTAGGGGAGAGGTATAGAACAGTTTCTCTCTCAGAGCACTCAGAAGGAATCAACATAACTGAGCCTTGCAGTTTCGTTATATCTCATTTTTTCTTAAATTAATCTGAGTTGGTTTCTGACAGTAACCTAAGAAATGTAACTGATTCAGCGACTAATAAATATATTAGTTTATGAGTGCTTCTTCAGAGACCAACCTAGAAGTACAAACTCAAATACCCTGTTTATAAACTATCTTCCATAGTTATAATATGCATTCTCATACAGTTAAAGTGCTGATTTCTAAAATGTACTAGTCGCATGGCTGAAAAAAACAAATTGGGATCTCTGAGAATGTTCTTCAAAAGTACTCAGCCTCCATTCCAGTTTTTTGTGTATACAGATGTCAAAAACTTATGCTTAAAAGGAACTCTTCTGAATTTTGTTTGATTCTGTTTTCATTTTGAAAAATATGACATGGTTAAAATAAAGCTCAGATTTTCATGTCTTGGAAGCAAATCATTTCTGCTACTTGTCAAGAACTCATCATTCCTGCTAATTGTCACAAGCTGGGCTGATGTTCCGACTGGAGAGGCGTGTCCCTTCCTCTAAGCTAAGGAATTTAATGGACCCAGTGTTCACAAGCCCCTTCCCCCACACCATTCACAATTCTTCCTAAGGGAGAAAATGGACTCTAACTTATCTTACTTTAATTAGTCTTCTTGGCAAATCTTAATTCGACTGGCTAAGATTCATCTTGCAGAAAAATACATTTCACTGCTAATAGATGACAAGCTGCTAGTGGAGAGGCACCCCAGAGAGAAGCTTCTTGGCAGGACTGTTGACTTATAATTGTTTCCTAGAAGCCTATTCAGAATATCCACCCACGACTTTAGATATTCTTTTCAAAAATGAAAAAAAAAAAAAAAAAAAGGGCAATTCATCAGGAACTAAAGCTAACGATGTTTTAAACTAGTCCATGAATTAGCATTTGTAAATCACTGTCTTAGCTCATGTGGCAAAACATGTTTTAAATACTTCATTTTCCTGTTGGCTGAAACTTTTCTTCGTTTAGTGTTTAAAACTGTTTTCCTTCCCATTGCCTAATAAGAATGAAAATGCAATATACAACTGCCCCCAAAGATTAGTTTTTTAATAAAATTCTTCTACTCACACAAGGAAGAAAAGTTTCCTTGGCAACTAGAGGCAAGTATGGAAGATAATAGATGGAATTTATCATAATAACAAGGCAATGTTTCTACTGAGCGCACATCACAGCGAAGCAATCTAAACATAGTACTTAGAGGTCTGCATATGGAGCCCAGAAAAAAAATGCCTGATGTTCACAGATAAATAGATAAATAATGGCAAAGGCATTAAAATTCAACGGTCTTTTTTGGCTAAAAGTATTTTCTTCTATCAAAATCATTCAGGAAGTGCAAAGTGGAGGAAACCAAAACAAACCCAGTACCTGTATCAGCAAATTGGAGGAAGGGGGATTCATTTTCACACTCTGGAATGTTTCAACCCAAGGCATGTACTGCTTTTGTAACTGAAAGTAATTAACACCCAAAACTACGTTCAAGGCTTCCCAGGAGATTCTGATAACCAGCCAGTTTCAGGGACTACTGCGCCAGGCAAATGAAATAAAAGTCCATTAGTTTAATTTCTCAATTAACAGCACTGAGCTTCTTCTCAAAATGCAAGTTCCTCCAATTATCCTGTAACTACTAGGCCTCGAGCAATGCTGACACCTGCTAGCACTTGTCCACGCAGCAAGTGATAAAAGGGAGAAGAAATGATAGTGGGTGGGAAACAAGTCATACTGAAATTTGGAGGTGGAAGCTTCACTGGCCGAGAGGACAAGAAGTCTTATTACCACTTTATAGGGACAGCAGACTGGGAAGCTATATTCCCAGCCACCATTTTATACTTCCAATATATAACATGCTTTGTCTTACTTCTTTTAATGTAAAGTTCTATAAATCAAGCTAAAATTAAATTTTGATTGTCAATGGCCAACATATTAAGTGTTACGATTAAAAAGTTTAATCATTTATCACTTTGAGGTAGGTCTTAATGAGAGAGGCTGAGCCAACCCCAAATAGAACATTCTTTAATATACCACAAGGGTAAAATACCACTGTCACTAGCCAAAGAAACAAGAATTTTCTACTCCTAATATTCTACTCCTTATATTATTATTATTATTTATTATTATTATGGCTGTTAGGCATCAGCTTTTTCACTTTGTTGCTCTCCTTCACCCTCCTCCATGCTGGACTGTTGCCCAATACTCCTTCCGTTGCCCATCTAGAGATCAAAACAACTTTACAACCATGTAGAGCAATCTCAGGACAGAAATTCTTGCAGGTAAGAATTTAGAAAGATACAGATGATTCTCAACACAGGTCCTGAATCAGAACAACATGGGGTGCCAGTTCAACATTTGGATTCCTGGCAGCCATACCTAGAAATTTTGATTCAGTGAACTGGGGACTAGGCCCAAGGATAATTGAAAGAACTTGCATCTTGAGAGCATCTCAAGAATAGATCTGATGTGATGAACATTAATGACCGAAGACCAGAGGAGTTATGGAATGACATCAAGGACATCATATATGAAGAAAGCAAGAGGTCATTGAAAAGACAGGAAAGAAAGAAAAGACCACGATGAATGTCAGAGAAGACTCTGAAATTTGCTCTCAAATGTCAAGCAGCTAAAGCAAAAGGAAGAAATGATGAAGTAAAAGAACTGAACAGAAGATTTCAAAGGGCAGCTCGAGAAGACAAAGTATTATAAAGACATGTGCAAAGAGCTGGAGATAGAAAACCAAAACAGAAGAACATGCTCAGTGTTTCTCAAGCTGAAAGAACTGAAGAAAAAAATTCAAGCCTTGAGTTTCAATAGTGAAGGATAATATGGGGAAAACATTAAAAGATACAGGAAGCATCAAAAGAAGGTGGAAGGAATACAGAGTCATTATACCAAAAAGAATCAGTCAACGTTCTTTCAAGAGGCAGCACGTGATCAGGAACCCACGGTACTGAAGGAAGAAGTCCAAGCTGCACTGAAGGCACTGGCGAAAAACAAGGCTCCAGGAATTGATGGAATATCAACTGAGATGTTTCAACAAATGGACACAGCGCTGGAAGTGCTCACTTATCTTAGCCAAGAAATCAGAAGACAGCTTCCTGGCCAAATGACTGGAAGAGATCCATATTTATGCCTATTCCCAAGAAAGGTGATCTAACCGAATGCAGAAATTATAGAACAATATCATTAATATCACACACAAGCACAATTTTGCTGAAGATCATTCAAAAGTGGCCGTAGCAATGTATCGACAGGGAACTGCCAGAAATTCAGGCCAGATTCAGAAGAGGATGTGGAACCAGGGATATCATTGCTGATGTCAGATGGATCCTGGCTGAAAGCAGAAAATACCAGTTTACCTGTGTTTTATTAACTACACAAAGGCATTCGACTGTGTGGATCATAACAAATTATGCCTGACATTGTGAAGAATGGGAATTCCAGAACACTTGATCATGCTCATGAGGAACCTGTACATAGCTCAAGAGGCAGTTGTTCAGATGGAACAAAGGGATACTAAGTGGTTTAAAGTCAGGAAAGGTGTACGTCAGGACTGTATCCTTTCACCATACCTATTCAGTCTATACTCTGAGCAAATAATCCAAGAAGCTGGACTATTTGAGGAAGAAGGGGGCATCAGGATGGGAGATAGATTCATTAACAACCTGAGTTATGCAGATGACACAGCCTTGCTTGCTGAAAGTGAAAAGGACTTGAAGCACTTACTAATGCAGATCAAAGACCACAGCCTTCAGCATGGATTGCAGCTTAACATAAAGAAAACAAAAATCCTCACAACCGGACCAATGAGCAACATCATGATAAACAGAAAAAAGACTGAAGTTGTTAAGGATTTCATTTTACTTGGAACCACAATCAACACCCATGGAAGTAGCAGCCAAGAAATCTAAAAACGCATTGCATTGGGCAAATCTGCTGCAAAGGACCTCTTTAAAGTGTTGAAAAGCAAAGAGGTCACCTTGAAGACTAAGGTGCACCTGACCCAAGCCATGGTATTTTCAATTGCATCATATGCATGTGAAAGCTGGACAATGAATAAGGAAGATGCAAGAAGAACTGACACCTTTGAATTGTGTTGGCAAAGAATATTGTATATACCACGGACTGCCAGAAGAACAGATAAGTCTGTCTTGGAAGACATATACAGCCAGATCGCTCCTTGGAAGCAAGGATGATGAGACTTTGTCTCACATTCTTTGGGCATGTTATCAGGAGGGATCAGTCCCTGGGAAAGGACATCACGCTTGGTAAAAGTAAAAAAAAAAAAAAGGGTCAGCAAAAAAGAGGAAGACCCTCAATGAGATGGATTGACACAGTGGTTGCAGCAATGAACTCGAACATAGCAACGACTGTGAGGATGGCTCAGGACCAGGCAGTGTTTCATTCTGTTGTACGTAGGGTCGCTATGAATTGGAACTGACTCAATGGCGCCTAATGACAACAACATTTTGTAATTAATCAATCGGTTGAGGTCACATCAGTATAGGGTGGATCACAAACCTAATCACTGTTAGTTATAAAAACACAAGAATAGATACAGACACACACACACACACACAGGGAAAGACAGATTACATGTGAGGACTGCCTACAAGCAAAGAAATGCCAAGGATTGTTGGGAGACACAAGAAACTAGGAGAGAGGCTCACAGAAGGAATCAACATGGCTGAGACACTGAATTTGGACTTCTAGCCTCCAGAACTGTGAATAAATCAATTTTTGTTCTTTAAAGCCACGTATTTGTGGTATTTGTATTACGGCAGTACTAGGTGCTAAGACATTTAGATACATTTCAGTTATCAGCTTCTCTAACCAGGTTGCTCTAATCACCTAATTATGCTAATAACAGCTGCTACTTTCTTACCCAACATTCATCCCCTCACTCTATTCAATTTCCCAGCTTTCTTTGCAGCTAGAGATGGTTATGTGACGCAGTTCTGACAAATGAAATATAGACAGAAATGCCTAGAGAAGCCATCCCTTCCTGAATAAAAAGACAAATTCTTTAGCTCCTTTGTTCTCCCCCGCTGCCACTCGTTTTTTGGCCTAGAACTTGGATGCAATTATGCAGCAAACCCAAGATATAATGCATGAGGAGGAAGGCCTATATGCTCAGGATAGGAGAATGGAAAGATGGAAAATGCTGGGACTCTGATGGTGTTATTGAGACATCTACTGGTCCTGGACTGCCTACCCCTAGGGAAAAAAAAAAAAAAAAAACATGAGACAAATAACCTCTTATGTGTTTAAGTCACCAAATGGCGTTTTCTATTATTGGTAAAATCCAATAAGATGCATACCTCCTTAGCTGGTGAATGCAGCTCTTTACTCTCATTTCAGTAGTCTTGTCTGGTGGTAAGCAGTTTCTCAAAAAAAATTTTTTTTTATTTTTTCATCCTTGCTTCTGACTAGAAGTATCAAAACTCTAACTGAGGTGCTTATTATGACTAAAATGGCTAATGATTAATTTAGCTCAAGCTCCAGTACATTTCTGGCCATGACTACATAACTCACAGCTAGAAATTTACTGCTTACGTAATTCCCAGAGAAGCCCATTGTAAGCTCCGTTCTTTGAATTAAACTATTGCCTGTCTGAAGTCCTCCTTTCTGTCTTCCTAGGAATAGGACCTGTATAACTTCTTGAGAAATTTTAACCACCCTCAGCAAATAATAAGGAGGGGCAAAGATGTGGTTTGTGAAGAAATGTTTGTCAAGATAATCTCAGAAGAAGCAGCATGCCCCAGGAAGAATGTATATGTAGATACTTCAGAAAACCACTTGCTAGTTTGGCTCCACAAAGTATGTTGGAAGGGTTAGTTTACTTTGTAAAATTTTAGTTTGATCTTGTCCTGCTGTTGTAACTCCAAGCCCCCATGACTGTGGTCACTTACTCTCTCCCCCACTTCTCTGTATAAAAACTCACCTCTCCCTCAGAATGTTCAAGCATTTGGCACATTGATCTGTGCCCTGTGTTTCCTGGCTTGAACTGTATCTCTCGCCCTCAACAAAACTCTTTGTTCTTTTAACTTTAGGGACCTCTCCTTAGTCCCAAGAAGTTTGTCCTGATTTTTCCTGTAATTAATATTTTTAAAATTTAAATATGCCCACATATGAAATCTACCATGCATCCATCAGTTTGTTGCACTGTGGTGACCTGCATGTTGCTGTGATGCTAGAAGCTATAAGATTGGTATTTCAAATACCAGCAGGGTCACCCATGGTGGACAGGTATCAGCAGAGCTTCCAGACTAAGAAAGACAATGAAGAAGGACCTGGTGGTCTATGTCTGAAAAAATTGGCCAGTGAAAACTTTATGAACAGCAGCAGAGCATTATTTGATTCAGAGCCAGAAGATGAGCCCCTCAGGTTGGAAAGCATTCAAAGATATGACTGGGGAAGAGCTGCCTCCTCAAAGTAGAGTTGGCCTTAATGACGTAGATGGAGTCAAGCTTTCGGGACGTGGTCAAATTGACTACATCTGTGGAAAGAGACAACGGAAAAGCTCAATATCATCAGTCAGAACACGGACAGGGGCTGACTGCCGAACAGACCATCAATTGCTCATCTGCAAGTTGAAAATGAAGAAAATTAAAACAGTTCCATGAGAACCAAAATACAACCTTGAGTATATCCCACCTGAACATTAATGACACACTGAACATTAATGACCGAAAACCAGTCGAGTTGTGGGATGACATCAAGGACACCATACATGAAGAAAGCAAAAGGTGACTTAAAAGACAGGAAAGAAAGAAAAGACTAAAATGGATGTCAGAATAGACTCTGAAACTTGCTATTGAACATAGAGTAGCTAAAGGGAATGGAAGAAATGATGATTTAAAATAGCAGAACAGAAGATTGCAAAGGGCAGCTCGAGAAGAAAAAGTATTATAATGAAATGTGGAAGACCTGGAGTTAAAAAACCAAAAGGGAAGAACATGCTTAGGATTTCTCAAGCGGAAAGAACTGAAGAAATGATTCAAGCCTCTAGTGGAAATTTTGAAGGATTCTATGGGCAAAATATCAAAAGATGCAGGAAGCATCACAAGAAGATGGGAAGGAGGAAGGCAGAGCCAACATGGCACTATAGACAGAAGCACCATGCCATTCCTCTGCAGCAAAAACCTGAAAAACTAAGTAAAATATACAAACATCAATCCTGGAACCCTAAGCATCAAATGAAGGGATGAAAAAAAAAACTCCATCAAGCACCAAATGGAAGAAGGAACTGACAGAGAATAGAATATGAAGAAAGCTACAGAATGGAGGTCTGCTCCCATATTGGACCACAGCCACCAAGGACCCCAGATAGGGAGTACAAGAAGGCAATTTCCCGGTGCTCCCAACAGGAGACACCGCACCTGCTAACCAGGAATACACTCTTTCCCACCCTTAACCCTGCACTGTATGCTGCCTCCGCCACTTTCCAACAGGCCACAGTTGCTCAGCCTGAGAGATACTGGCTCACTGCCGGCCTGGGTCCACCCTGCCTCCAATGTCTGGTTCCCCCAGTGTCATATTTTTTTATTATTTTTTTTTGTTTTTTCTCTCTCTCTCTCTTTCCTTTCTCCCACCCACTTAGCCCCGTGCACCATCCCTGCCCCTTCTCAATGAGCTATGCCACACCACTTAGCTAGACAGCCACCGATACACGGACTTCCTGGTTCCATGTCACCCCCACCAGCCAGCTCCCTCAACAGCACATACTTTTTTGTTGTTGTTTTTTTCTCCCTCCCTTCCTTTCCTTTCTCCTGCTCAACTAGCTCCATGCACCATCCCTGCCCCTTCTCAATGGGACATGCCGCACCACTTAGCTAGAGAGCCACCAGCACACAGCTTGAGTTTGTGACACCCCCAATGGCTGGCTCCCTCAATGCTATATTTCGTTTTGTTTCTTCTCTCTCTCTCATTTCCTTCCTTTCCTTTCTCCTGCCCACTTAACTCCATGTGACATCCCCACCCCTTCTCAAAGGCCTGTGCTGTACCACTCAGCTAGAGACTCACTGGCTCACAGCCTCCCTGGGTCCATGCTATCCCCATTGGCCAGCTCCCTCAGTGCCATTTTTTTTTTCTTTCCCTTCCTTCCTTTTCTTTCTCCTGGCTACCTAGCCCCATGCACTGCCCTGACCCTTTCAATGGCCTGTGCCACACTGCTCGGCTAGAGAGCCACCAGCACCCAGCCTTCCTGGGTCTGCACCCTCAACACCAGCCAGGTCCCTCAGTGCCATTTTTTTTTTCTTTTCTTTTGTTTCTTCTCTCTCTCTCTCTCCCTTCCTTCCTTTCCTTTCTCCTGCCCACCTGGCTTTGAGTGACACACCTGCCCCACCTTGACTGGCTGTGCCATACTGCTTGACTAGAAAGCCACTGGCACACAGCATCCCTGGGACTGTGCTGCCCCCACTGACCAGCTCCATCAGTGCCATACTTTTTATTTTTCTTTATCTTTCCTTTTCTTGTTTTTCTTTCTCCCTCCCACCTAAGATCTGAGCTGCTATCACCCCTTCCTGATGGGCTATGTTGTGTTGCCTTATGAGAGAGACACCAGGATCTGCCCTGCCCCCAACGGGAGTTCCCTCAGTGCCGTATTTTGTTTGTGGTTTTTCTGTTGTTGTGCTTGCTTTCTTAGGGGTTTGTTGTTGTTTCTCCTTTCTCTTTCCCTTCTTTTTTTTCTCCTGCCCATACAGCCCCATGCACCACCCACACCCCTTCCTGATGGGCCATACTACACCACTCGAATACACAGCCACCAGGTTGGCCCCCGAGGTTGCCCAACCCCAACCCACTGGCTCCCTCAGTACTGTACTTTTTATTTTTCTTTATCTTTCAAAGATAGAAGCAAAAAGGTCCTAGAATCAAATGAGAATGAAAACACATCATACAAAAATCTTTGGGACACAGTAAAGACAGTGTTCAGATATTAATTTATGGAAATAGAAGTATGTATCAAAAAAGAAAAAAGGGATAAAGTCAAAATGTTAGCCATACTACTCAAACAGAGAGACAGAGAACAGCAAAAGAAGCCCAAAGCCACCAGAAGAAAGGAAATAATGAAGATCAGAACAGAAATAAATGAAATAGAGAATAGAAAAATAATATAAAGAATCAACAAAATCAAAAGTTGGTTCTTTGAAAGGATCAACAAAATCAACAAACCACTGGCCAAATCAACAAAAGAAAAACAGGAGAGGATGCAAATAACTCAAATAAGAAATGAGATGGGGGATATTACAAGAATCCCACTGATATAAAGAGGATCATCACAGAGTACTATGATAAACTACTCCAACAAATTTGAAAACCTAGAGGAAATAGACAAGTTTCTAGAAACACTACCTACTTTAACTAACACAAACCAAGACAGAAAATTTGAACAGATCCATAACAGAAGAAGAGATTGGAAAGGTAATAAAAAATAAACTCCCAACAAAAGACAATCCTGGCCCAGAGGGCTTCGCTGGAGAATTCTACCAAACATTTAGAGAAGTGCTCACATCGGTACTACTCAATATATTTCAGAACATAGAAAAGGAAAGGATACTTCCAAATTCATTCTACGAAGCCTGCACAACCCTGAAAACAAAACCAGTCAAACACACCACAAAAAAAGAAGAGTACAGACCAATTATCTCTCAAGAATATAAACACAAAAATTCTCAAGAAAATTCTAGCCGGTAGAATTCAGCATCCTATTAAAAAATAATACACCACTAACAAGTGGGACTCAAACCAGGTATGCAAGGATGGTTCAACATTAGAAAATCAATTAATGTTATCCACTACATAATAAAACAAAAGAATCACACGATTATCTCAAGCAATGCAGAAAAGGCATCTGAAAGATGTATGTAAACCTACATGTGACAGACTGATTGGAATGGTAAATGTTCACTTGAAGCTTAATAAAAATTAAAAAAAAAAAAAGGCATCTGATAAAGTCCAACAGCCATTCCTGATAAAAGTTCTCAATAAAATAGGGATAGAAGGAAATTCCTCAGCATAATAAAGGGCATCTATACAAAAGTTTATACAAAACTAGGAGCCCTGGTGGTGTAGTGGTTAAGAGTTCAGCTGTTTTAATCAAGAGGTTGGCAGTTCAAATCTACCAGTCACTCCTTGGGAACATTATGAGGCAGTTCTACTCTTTCCTATAGGATCGCTATAAGTCCAAATCAACTTGAAGGCAACCGGTTTCTTTTGTTTATTTTGTTTTTGTGGTTTACACAAAACTAACAGCCAACATCACTCTCAACAGAGAGAGGCTGAAAACAGTTCCCCTGAGAACAAGACAAGGATGCTCTTTATCACCACTCCTATTTTACATTGTGCTGGAAGTCCTAGCTAGAGCAATAAGGCAAGAAAAAAAAAAACATAAAGGGAATCCAAACTGGTAAGGAAGAAGTAAGACTATCTCTATTTGCTGATAATATGATACTATACACTGAGAACCCAAAAGACTCCACATGAAAACTACTGGAACTAATAGAAAGTTTCAGCAGACTAGCAGGATGCAATATTAACATACAAAAATCAGTTGGATTCCAATACACCAATAAAGAGAACTACAAAAAAGGAATCAGGAAAGCGCTACCATTTATAACAGCCCCTAAAAAATAAAATACTTAGGAAAAAATCCAACCAGACCTATACAAAGAAAACTACACAGCACTACTGCAAAGCCAAAAGATACCTACATAATGGGAAAGCATATCATGCTCACAGATAGGTGGACTGAGCATTGTGAAAATGACAATTCTACTCAAAGCAATCTCCATCTGAACACCAACAACATTCCTTAAAGAAATGGAAAAACTAATCGTTAACTTTATATGGAGAGGTACAAGGCCCCAGATAAGTAAGACACTATTGAATAAGAAGAACAAAGTAGGAGGCCTTGCACTATATGACCTCGGAACCTACTATACAACTGCAATAGTCGAAACAGCCTAGTACTGGTTACAACAACAGAAACACTGACCAATGGAACAGAATCAAGAACCTAGATATAAATTCATCCACCTACAGTCTCCTGATCTTCAACATAGGCCCAAAGTCCATTAAACGGGGAAATGACAGTCTCTTTAACAAATTGTGCTGACAAAACTGGGTATCCATCTGTGAAGAAATGAAACAGGATCCATACCTCACACCATACACAAAAGCTAATTCAAAACTGATCAAAGACCTAAATATAAAACCAAAAACTATAAAGATGATGGAAGAAAAAATAGGGTCAATACTAGAGGCCCTAATAGACAGCATAAATAGCATACAAACTGTAACTAACAACACACAAACACCAGAAGATAAGCTAGATAACTGGGATTGTCTAAAAACTAAACACTTAAGCTCACCAAAAGACTTCACCAAAAGAATAAAAAGACAACCTACAGACTGGGAAAACAATTTTGGCTATGACATATCCAACAGAGGTCTAATCTCTAAAATCTATAGGAAAATCTAATACCTCTGCAACAAAAAGACAAAAAATCCAATTAAAAAATAGGCAAAGGATATGAACAGATACTTCACCAAAGAAGATTTTCAGACGGTAACAGACACATGAGGAAATGCCTGACATCACTAGCCATTAGAGAAATGCAAATCACAACTACTATGAGATACCATCTCACCCGAACCCAGAATCAAAAAAAAAAAAAACCAGAAAATAACAAATGTTGGAGAGGCTTCGGGAAGACTGGAACTCTTATGCAAGGCTGGTGGGAATGTAAAATGGTACAACCATTCTGGAAAACTATATGGCATGTCCTTAAAAACCTAGAGATAGAAATACCATATGAGTCAGCAATTCAACTCTTAGGAATATATCCTAGAGAAATAAGAGCCATCACACAAAGAGACACATACATACCCATGTTCATTGTAGCATTATTCAGAATAGCAAAAAGATGGAAACGACCTAAATGTCCGTCAACAGATGAATGGATAAACTAACTATGGTACATACACACAATGGAATACTATGCAACAATAAAGAACAACGATGAATCTGTGAAGCACTTCACAACATGGATGAATCTAGAGGACATTACGCTAAGTGAAATAGGTCAATCACAAAAGGACAAAACGCTGTATGAGACCACGATTACAACAACTCATGAAAAGGTTTATACACAAAAAGAATCTTTGATGGTTACTATGTTTTTTTTTTTTATGGAGAGAAGCAGTGGGGGAGGGAAAAAAACTAATTAGACAACAGATAAGTGGTAACTTTGGTGAAGGGTAAGACAGTACACAATACTAGGGAAGTAAGCACAAATTGATTAAGGCAAAGTCCTAGAAGCTTCATAGACACATCCAAACTACCACAGGGCTCAAGTTACTGGGCAGAGGGTTGTGAGCCATGGTTTCAGGGGCCATCTAGCTCAACTGGCATAATATAGTTTAAAAGGAAAATGTTCTACATTCTACTTTGATTAGTAGCATCTGGAGTCTTAAAACCTTGTGAGCAGCCATCTAAGGTACTCCACTGGTCCTATCCCATCTGCAGCAAGGGAAAATGAAGAAAAACAAAGATACAAGTGAAAGATTAGTCCAAGGGACTAACAGAACACAACTACCACAATCTCCACCAGACTAAGTGCAGCATAACTAAATAATGCCCAGCTACCACCACCAACTGCTATGACAGGGATCACAATAGAGGATCACAGACACAGCTGGAGAAAAATGTAAAACAAAATTCTAACTCACAAAAAAGGCCAGATTGATTGGTCTGATGGAGACTAGAGAAACCCCAAGAGTACAGCCCACAGACACCCATTTAACTCATTACTAAAGTCACTCCTGAGGTTCACTATTCAGCCAAAGATTAGAAAGGCCCATAAAACAATAATATTCGTACCTTAAGCATATAAAAATACGGGACTTATACGAGACTAAATGGGCACACCAGCCCATGGCAAGGACAAGAAGGCAGGAGGGGACAGGAAACCTGGACAAATGGAAAACGGGAACCCAAAGTCAAGAAGGGAAGAGTGATGACACATTGTGGGGTGAGAACCAATGTCACAAAACAATATGTGTATTAATAGTTTAATGAGAAACTAATTTGCTCTGTATATTTTCATCTAAATCACAATAAAAAATAATAATAAGATATACGAATATTAAACAACACAGGAAGCATCAAAAAAAAAAAAGATGAAAGGAATACACACAGTCAGTATATCAAAAAGAACTGGTCAATGTTCAACCATTTCAGGACACAGCACATGATCAGGAACTGATGGTAATGGAGTAAAAAGTCCAAGCTGCACTGAAAGCATTGAGGAAAAACAGGGCTCCGGGAATTGACAGAATATCAACTGAGATGTTTCAGTCAGCGGATGCAGCACTGGAAGTGCACGCTTGTTTACGCCAAGAAATTTGGGAGACAGGTACCTGGCCAACAGACAGGAAGAGATCCATATTCATGCCTATTCCCAAGAAAGGTGATCCAACAGAATGAGGAAATTATCGAACAATATCATTAATATCACAGGAAAATTTTGCTGAAGATCATTCAAAAGCAGCTGGAGCAATATATCAACAGGGAACTGCCAGAAATTCAAGCCAGATCCAGAAGAGGACTTGGAACCAGGGATATCAAAGCTGATGTCAGATGGATTCTGGCTGAAAGCAGAGAATACCAGAAGGATGTTTACCTGTGTTTTATTGACTATGCAAAGGCATTTGACGGTGTGGATCATAACAAATTATTGGTAACACTGTGAAGAATGGGAATTCCAGAATACTTAATTGTGTTCATTAGGAACCTGTACATAGACCAAGAGGCAGTCTTTGGAAGGCAACAAGTGGATACTGCATGGTTTAAAATCAGGAAAGGTATGCATCAGGGTTGTATTCTTTCACCATACTTATTCAATTGTATGCTGAGCAAATAATCTGAAAAGCTGGACTATAAGAAGAAGAACGTGGCATCAGGATTGGAGAAAGACTCACTAACAACCTGTGATATGCAGATGACACAACCTTGCTTGCTGAAAGTGAAGAGGACATGAAGTGCTTACTGACGAAGAGCAAAGACTACAGTCTTCAGTGTAGATTACACTTCAACATAAAGAAAACAAAAATCCTCACAACTGGACCAACAAGCAACATCATGATAAATGGAGAAAAGATTGAAGTTGTCAAGGATTTCACTTTACTTGGGTCTGCAATCAACACCCTTGGAAGCAGCAGTCAAGAAATCAAAAGATGCATCACATTGGGCAAATCTGCTGCAAAAGTCCTCTTTAAAGTATTGAAAAGTGAAGATGTCACTTTGAGAACTAAGATGTGCCTGATCCAAGCCATGGTGTTTTCAGTAGCCTTGTTTGCATGCAAAAGCTGGACAATGAATAAGGAAGACCGAAGAAGAATTGATGCCTTTGAATTACAATGTTGGTGAAGAATACTGGATATATCATGGATTGCCAGAAGAAAGAAAAAGTCTGTCTGGGAAGAAGGACAGCTACAATGCTCCTTGGAAGCAAGGATGGCAAGACTCTGTCTCTTGTCGTTTGGACATGTCATCAGGAGGGACCAGTCCTTGGAGAAGGCCATCACACTTGGTAATTCAGAGAGTCAGAGAAAAAGAGGAAGGCCCTCAAGGAGATAGACTGACACAATGGCTGCAACAATGGGCTTACACATAGCAAAGACTGTGAGGATGGTACAGGACCAGGCAGTGTTTCGTTCTGTCGTACACAGGGTTGCTATGAGGTGGAATGGACTTGATGGCACCTAACAAGTAGATATAAAATGCTTGCATGCAGATTATTATAAAGCAAATTATGATATAATCCACAATGTGAACCACAGAACAAACAGCCTTAAAATTATCAAGCTTTTCAAACCAGTTGCCATCAAGTCGATTCCATCTTACAGAGACCCTACAGGACAGAGTAGAACTAACCTACAGAACTTTCAAGGAGCTGCTGTTGGATTTGAACTGCCAGCATTTTGGTTAGCAGTCAAGCTCTTAACCACAATTTATTCACTCATTTAGCAAAAACTTGCTCATGTATATTATCTGCAGAATGGTATCCTAAAACACTGAAGGGTATTCAAAGAAGAGAATAAGGTTCATCTTTTCCCCTAGAATTGAAGGGTACAAGATATGCAAGTCTGAAACAGTTACGTAATAAAATGCAAAGATTGCAGGTGATCAAGTAGCAAAACAGATGTTCTTGCTGAAAATATATTATCATTCAGAAAGAATGGATATGACTGGCTAGAATAGTTTTGTAGACAAATTTTATTACAAATAAAATGTTTGCTTCGATAAATCAAGCTTTTCGGACAAATTCTTTTCAAGGGCAAATAGTAAGTCTATTTTGGAACAAGAAGGGTTGTTTATAAAAGAGAGAGAAAGAGAGTCAGAAAGTAGTTGTGAAAGACAGCAAATGTTTTCATGTTCAGCCCTCAGTTCCAAATGTTTCATTTTTCCCAAGGGGCCCATTACACCCTCAAGCAAATACCAAGCTGGATGCCAGATCATTCCTGCAAGCTAGAGCTCTGAAATGGTGATGCAGATAGTTTCCTTATAATACTCTGTTTTTGTATATACTATGTACCCTTGGAGGAGACCGGGTGGCACAGTGGTTAAATCGCTCAGCTACTAACCAGAAGGTTGATGGTTCGAACACACCAGCTGCCCCACAGGAGAAAGATGTGGCAGTCTGCTTCCGTAAAGATTTACAGCCTTGGAAACTCCCTGGGGCTGATCTACTCTGTCCTTCAGGGTAGCTGTGAGTCAGAAAGGACTTGATGCCAGTGGGTTTATGTACCTTTACCAACAACATTGAAATTGCACTGAATGTAAAGACTAGATCTTAGTCATCTTAATTCCCACAGGGCTAGGCACACTGCCTCCTTTAAATGTGGAGGAGATAATACTTTAGAATTGACTTACAGAGAGATAATGTCTGTGAAAGCACTTTAAAGGTAGAAGGAATGCTAAGAAAAAAAGCTGTATAATTATTGTCAGTCAAATATGGAAACAGAACCTGATAAAAATTTTTCACACTTTTTCAGTGCACACTCATGCATCCTCTTCAATATGCATGCAAATCTTAACCGAGAAGCTTCAAGTTTCGGAGTTACACAAATGTGAAGCAATCCAATACCAAAGAACTCCAATTTGCAAAAGGTCACTTTCCCTGAGTGGCAGAAAGCATAGCGTATTTTATTTAAATGGACGAATGCATGAGCAAGCAAGCAAATATATACATTGAAAAATCTATTAGCTTTACCAGTCTGCCATGCTTCTCCTATCATAAATTAGTTTATTTGGTTTGTCACTCAAGAAAATAAATAAATGACACCCAAAACATGACCCAGCAAAGAAAAAAACTGATAAATTGATCTTTATCAAAACTAAGAACTTTTGCTCTTTGAAAGACGAGTCAAAGACTGGAAGAAAAGATTTCGAAGTACAGGACTTGTACTCAGGATATAGAGATTCTAAAAGCTCAATAGTAAGTAAGAAACAATCCAATTTAAAATATAAAGAGAGACAAATGATTTCTAACAGATACTTCACCTTGCTTAAAGCAAATACGCACACGAAAGGACAAAATCACTAGTCATGAGAAAAATGCAAATTAAAACTACAACAGGATATCACTACACACCTAAAAGAATGTTTACAGTTAAAAAGAATAATAACAACTGTTGGCAGGGAGGAAATGGAATTTTCATACACTACCCAAACACATTAGAAAACAGTTTGGCAGTTTCTTAAATGTTAAAAAATGTGTCTACCATTTGACCTAATCATTCCACTCCTAGGCCTTTACGGAAGAGAAAATGAAACGTGTATATACAAAGACTTGTACATGGATGTCCATAACAATTTTATTTCTGTCGCTGCGGTACAGAAAACCAAGTTTGTTTGAGATAAAATCACAAGAGGTTTATTCTAAGCAAAGATTACAGTTTGAACTGGGAATAGCACAGCTTGCTGAGCTGAGACAGTGGTGTCCGAAGAGGGGGTCTGAATTGGGGATAATTACATTGTCACAGCAGGCATTAAGCCACAGGTAATTCTGGATTGGTGCATCTCTGATTAGAGAATTGGGAGGCGGAATCTTGAGAGGCAGGGGAAAAGTACCTTATTGGTTCAGAGGGTATAGCAGCAAAACACTGATTGGTTACCAACTATTAATAGCTAGAACTATTTTTTTTTTTTTTTTTAGAACTAGAGATTATAGATAGTTTCACAGAACGCTTAGATAGTCACAAGATGCTTACTGTTTGTTTTTTTTTTTTTTTTCTTTTGCCTATCTGGCAAATATTCCTTGCTGGCAACAGCATCCAGACAGCACTCTTCCTGAGTGTGTGTATTTTGAGGAGTGCAGATGGTCAGTTGGGCACATAGTTTCACATCCTGGTTTTGACCACTGAGGAAAAACATGCTTTTCTAAAAAACATAGCTGTTAGTCTACAAGTCCAGATTAAAATTAGATAGCATGGTCACCATATTATGCCTGCCACACTGACTGTACTGAAAGCTATTTTTCTTCTGAGACATTTGTTAATAGCCAAAAAGTAGAAATAACCCTAATGTCTTAAGTTATATCTATACCATGGACTACTAGTCAACAAAATGTAACAAACTATTGATATGTGCAACTACATGGATGAATCTCAAAATAAATATATTGAGTGATGAAACAGAAAAAAATATCAAATTATGGCTGTAGTGATGACACCTACTCTTTCACAACACTAATAATAAAGACTCTTAGGAGCAGGGAGGAAAGGATGTTCGATAAATTTATTTAAGGTATTCACTGGACTTCCCAAGACTATCCTAATATAAAATATTCTGTACTATTGTCTCTGTACCTATCCTTAAGGCTGGTCAAACCAAGCATCATTGTAGTGGGCATCTACTGTTTTGTATATCTATCATCTCCTGCTTTGGAAGAACTCTTCCTATCCCCACTCCAAACGTGTGAACTAGCTCCCAATTAGAACCACAAATGGCTCCTCCCAATTAGAATAACAGAGGCAAGCATAACCCAAAAACCCAGAGGCAAGCATATGACCCTTAAAAATGCTTGATTATTATGTCCTCTTGACTAATTGACCCCTTTATTACTATGAAGTGATTTTTGACCTTTTTATTCTTGGCAAAATTGTTCAGAAATCTACTTAGTTGAATAGTAATATAGCCACAGGAGCCTTGGTGGCGCAGTGGTTAAGTGCTTGGCTGCTAACCAAAAGGTCTACAGTTCAAAACCACCAGCTGCTCCTCGGCAGAGATGTGAGTCTGCTGCCTTAAAGATTACAGCCTTGGAAACCTGTGGGGCAGTTCAACTCTGTCCTATAAGGTCGCTAGGAGTTGGAATCGATGGAATCGACACAACAGCAAGGGATTAATATAGCCACTGAAGCTTCCTTTTGACTAGCATTAGAATGATTTGTCTTTTTACGTCCTTTTATTTTAACCTGTTTTTTTCTTTATATTTAAAGTGTGTCCTGTAGGCAACATATAGTTAGGTCTTGCTTTTTATCCAATCTGACAATTTTGACTTTTAAATGGAGTGTTTAGACTATTTATATTTAATACGATTAGTGATATGGTTAGGTTTAAAACTATCCTCCTGCTATTTATTTTCATTTTGTTCTGTCCTTTGTTCCCTTTTTCTCTTCTCCTGCTTTTGTTAATTTAATATATTCTTTGGTTCTAATTTATTCTTTCTTGGCTGTTTAATGGTATCTTTGTTTTGTTAGTGCTTTAAAACCCAGTGCCATCGAGTCGATTCCGACTCATTGCGTTAGGGTTTATATAGTCGACGTCTTTTACCTTATGACAGGCTACCTTCAAATAATATTACAGTTTTTTTTCACTTATACTAGTACACTTCCTTTTCTCCCCTCCTGATCATGTTTTGTCCATTTCTTATACACATGGTATGAACCCCCCAATACATTGTGGTATTTTGTTTTCTCAAACTGACAATTATCTTTTAAAACAATTTAAGTAACAATAAAAACGATTTTATATTGTTATCCATATAGTTGTATTTCCATTGCTCTTCATTCCTTTGTATAGATTTGTATTTCTACTTGTCATTCTCTTTCTGCCTAAACGCATCCTTGGTTTGACCAAGTATAAATCTGCTGGTGACAAGTTCTTTCAGCATCTGTATCTATAACAAACTCTATTTCATCCTTACAACTGGACCAATAAGCAATACCATGATAAACAGGGAAAAGATTGAAGTTATCAAGGATCTTATTTCACCTGGATCCACAATCAACACTCACGGAAGCAGCAGTCAAGAAATCAGATGACACATTGCATTGGGCAAATTGGTTGCAAAAGACCTCTTTAAATTGTTAAAAAGCAAAGATGTCACTTCAAGGACTAAGGTGTGCCTGACCCAAGCCATGTGTTTTCAATTGCCTCATATGCACCCTAAAGCTGAACAATGAATAAGGAAGACTGAATAAGTGATCCCTTTGAATTGTGGTGTTGGCAAAGAATGTTGAACATACCACGGACTGCCAGAAGAATGAACAAATCTGTCTTGGAAGAAGTACATCCAGAATGCCCCTTAGAAGCAAGGATGGCAAGACTTTGTTTCATATACTTTGGACATGTTATCAGAAGGGTCCAGTCCCTGGAAAAGAACATCATGCTTGGTAAAGTAGACAGTAAGTGAAAAAAAGGAAAGACATTCAACGAGGTGGATTGACACAGTGGCCGCAACAATGGGCTCAAGGATACCAATTATGAGGATGGTGAAAGAACAGGCGGTCTTTAGTTCTGTTGTACATAGGGTTGCTATGATTAGGAACTGACTTGATGGCACCTAACAACAACAACATTTCATCTTTGTTTTTGAAAGATACTTTTTCTAGGTATAGACTTCTTCTGTATTGACAGTTTTTTTCTTTCAGTATTTTAAAGATATTACTCCACTGTCTTTTATTTTTAATAATATTTTATTGTGTCTTTGGTGAAAGTTTACATGCCAAATTAGGTTCCAATTTGACAATTTCTACACAAATTGTTCAGTGACATTAGTTACATTTTTTCAGTGTCAACGTTCTCCTTAATTGTATTCTGGTTATTCTGTCTCCAGGACTCTAGTTCCCCTGCCCCATCATCTTCACATCTTTGCTTTAAAGTAATTGTTGACCTTTTGGTCTCATAGAAAGTTTTTTAATGGAGCACTGTAGCCAGAAATAATATCTTTTATTTTGTGTGCCAATCTGTTATTTTGCTAAAAGGTGGCCTTGGGAGATAGTTTTGGTTCAAGATTTAAAGAGTATCTCAGGGCAAGAGGCTCAAGGAGTCCATTAGTCTCAACTGGTCTAGTATGTCTATGCTTTTTAATAATTTGAATTCTCTCATTCTCTATAGGGTCACTGCAAGTTGGAATAGACTTGATGGGATCAGGTTCGGTTTTGATTTGGTATCAGAGTCCGTCTACTGTGGCCCTGCTCAGAGCCATTACAGTTTCGTCAAATTTGGATAACTTTTTGCCATTATTTCTCTAAATTTTTGTTTTCTGTTCACCACCCCCCTTCCCTTGGGAAATCCAATTACACATACGTGTTGTTATTGTTGTTGTTAGGTGCCGTCAAGTCTGAGCTGACTCATAGCAACCCTATGTACAACAGAACAAAACACTACCTGGGGGTGTGGTCTACACTCATTATATATGGACTTTCCAGCAAAGTTCGCCGGCTTTTGTTCACTCTGAATCCTGCATCTGCCTCATCATCTGACCTCTGGTACTTGGGACTTGAGCCAGTGGCTTGCTGTATTGCCTGCCAATCTTGGGATTAGTGGTCTCCACAGCCTGTGAGCCAGCTACCTGCTGTCTTACCTGCCAATCTTACATTCATCAGCCTCCATAGCCCATGAGCCAGCAGCCTGCCGTCTGACCTGCCGATGTTGGGTTCATCAGCCCCTGCAGCTACGTGAGTCAGGAAAAGCCTCCAGCCTGACACTTGACCCATGGATTTTGGACTTTCCAGCCTCTATAACTGTGTGAGCCATTTCCTTGATATAAATCTTTCTCTCTCTATCCATACATATACATACATATATATACATATATATATACATACAGACATATATAGTTGTTGTTGTTGTTAGGTGCTGTTGAGTCAGTTCTGACTCATGGTGGCCCTATGTGCAATAGAAAAAAACCCTGCCTGGTCCACCACCTCACAATCATTCTTATGCTTAAGCACATTTGTTGCAGCCACTGTGTCAATCCATCTCATTGAGGGTCTTTCTCTTTTTTGTTGACCCTCATACTTTATCAACCATGATGTCCTTCTGCAGGGACTGGTCCCTCCTTGTAACATGCCAAAGTATGTGTGACGAAATCTCACCATCCTTGCTTCTAAGGAGCATTCTGGCTGTACTTCCTCCGAGACAGATTTGTTCATTCTTTTGGCAGTCCACGGTATATTCAATATTCTCCCCAACACCATAATTCTAAGGCATCAATTCTTTTTCAGTCTTCCTTATTCATCATCCAACTTTCACATCCATATGAGGCTACTGAAAACACCCTGGCTTGGGTCAGGTGCACCCTAGTCCTTAAACTGACATCTTTGCTTTTTAACTCTTTAAAGAGGTCTTTGCAGCAGATTTGCCTGACGCAGTGCATCGTTTGGTTTCTTGACTGCTGCTTCCATGGGTGTTGATCTTGGATCCAAGTAAAAAGAAATCCTTGACAACTTCAATCTTTTCTCCATCTATCATGATGTTGCTTATTGGTCCAGTTGTGAGGATTTTTGTTTTCTTTATGTTGAAGTGTAATCCATACTGAAGGCTGTGGTCTTTGATCTTCATTAGTAAGTGCTTCAAGCTCTCTTCACTTTGAGCAAGCAAGGCTGTGTCATCTGCATATCACAGGATGTTAATGATTCTCCCTCCAGTCCTGATGCTGCATTCTTCTTCATTTAGTCCAGCTCTCAGATTATTTGCTCAGCATACAGTTTGAATAAGTATTGCAAAAGGATGAAACCCTGACGCACCCCTTTCCAGATTTTAAACCACACAGTATCCCCTTGTTCTCTTCCAACGGCTGCCTCTCGGTCTATGAACAGATTTCTCATGAGCACAATTAAGTGTTCTGGAATTCCCATTCTTTGCAGTGTTATCCACAATATGTTATGATCCACACAGTTGAATGCCTCTGTGTAGTCAATAAAACACAGGTAAACATCTTTCTGATATTCTCTGCTTTCATCCAAGATCCATCCCTCATTCCATATCTTCTTCTGAATCTGGCTTGAATTTTTGGCAGTTCCCTGTCAATGTACTGCTGCAACTGTTTTTGAATTGTCTTCAGCATAATTTTACTTGCATGTAATATTAATGATATTGTTCAATAATTTCCACATTCCACTGGACCAGTTTTTTTGGAATGGGCATATATATGGATCTCTTCCAGTTAGTTGGCCAGGTAGCTGCCTTTCAAATTTCTTTGTATAGACAAGTGAGTGCTTCCAGCATTGCATCCATTTGTTGAAATATATCGATTGGTATTCTGTCAATTCCTGAAATCTTGTTTTTTACCAGTGCCTTCAGTGCAGTTTGGACTTCCTCAGTACCATTGTTTCTTGATCATATGCTTCCCCCCTGAAATGGTTGAACCTTGACCAATTATTCTATTATCAGCACTCTGCTGAATAATTGCGGACCACCTACAGATCTCCAAGGTTCTCTACGTAGCTCTCTCCTCTCTGGTACTCTGTCCTCCAAGCTCCAAGCTTCTTTGAACTCCCCAGCTTCATCTTATCAACCCAGGCAGTCTGCTGGGCTCCACCTGGTTTCCACCTCCCTGCACTGCAGCCCAGATACTCTAGCAAGGCTGAGAAAATCATATGGCTCTCTTCACTCATTTCCTATCTCAAAGGAATCTCTGTCCTTCGTTGTATGATGTTTAGTACCTTGAAAACTCATTTTTGATATATTTTTTCTGGGTTTTGCTCATTTTGCTTATTTCAGGAGGAAAATATGTTCCCTGTAACTCCACCCTGACCAGAAGTAGAAACTTCTGCATGTTGATTTCTTTGAAATACCTCTTTAAGAAGCTCCTGGATGATGCTCACCAGAAAAAATGGCACAGTGAATTGGGACAGAGGATCCAAAAAAATGAAGGCAGCAAAAACAATTCCCATGACAACAAGAGAAATTTTAAGGCAATAATTGTGTATTAAGCCTAGGGCATAACCGATCCCATCTGGAGAAAAAAAAACAATAGGCTCTGAGACATAGGTTTCCAAGGGGGAAAATGGAACTGATAGATAACGGATGTGTTTGAGTGTTTGGAAAATAGTATTGACAGATGTTTGAAAGATCTTTTGGTGCACTTGAACAGATGAAGAAAACTGCCAAGTACTAACACCAGGAAAAATAAATTTTTTTTTATTAACTTTTATTAAGCTTCAAGTGAACGTTTACAAATCCAATCAGTCTGTCACATATACGTTTACATACATCTTACTCCGTACTCCCACCTGCTCTTCCCCTACTGAGTCAGCCCTTTCAGTCCCTCCTTTCGTGACAATTTTGCCAGCTTCCCTCTCTCTCTATCCTCCCATCCCCCCTCCACACAAGAGCTGCCAACACACTCTCAAGTGTCCACCTGATATCATTAGCTCACTCTTCATCAGCATCTCTCTCCCACCCACTGACCAGTCCCTTTCATGTCTGATGAGTTGTCCTCGGGGATGGTTCCTGTCCTATGCCGACAGAAGGTCTGGGGAGCATGGCCGCCGGGATTCCTCTAGTTTCAGTCAGACCATTAAGTATGGGCTTTTTATGAGAATTTGGGGTCTGCATCCCACTGATCTCCTGTTCCCTCAGGAGTTCTCTGTTGTGCTCCCTGTCAGGGCAGTCATCGATTGTGGCCGGGCACCAACTAGTTCTTCTGGTCTCAGGGTGATGTAGGTCTCTGGTTCATGTGGCCCTTTCTGTCTCTTGGGCTCCTAGTTGTCGTGTGACCTTGGTGTTCTTCATTTTCCTTTGCTCCAGGTGGGTTGAGACCAATTGATGCATCTTAGATGGCCACTTGATAGCCTTTAAGACCCCAGATGCCACATTTCAAAGTGGGATGCAGAATGTTTTCATAATAGAATTATTTTGCCAATTGACATAGAAGTCCCCTCAAACCATTTTCCCCAGACCCCCGCCCCTGCTCCGCTGACCTTTCAAGCATTCATTTTATTCCGGAAACTTTTTTGCTTTTGGTCCAGTCCAATTGAGCTGACCTTCCATGTACTGAGTGTTGTCTTTCCCTTCACCCAAAGCAGTTCTTATCTACTGATTAATCAATAAAAAACCCTCTCCCTCCCTCCCTCCCCCCTTCGTAACCACAAAAGTATGTGTTCTTCTCAGTTTTTACTATTTCTCAAGATCTTATAATAGTGGTCTTATACAATATTTGTTCTTTTGCCTCTAACTCATTTCGCTCAGCATAATGCCTTCCAGGTTCCTCCATGTCATGAAATGTTTCAGAGATTCGTCACTGTTCTTTATCGATGCGTAGTATTCCATTGTGTGAATATACCACAATTTATTTACCCATTCATCCGTTGACGGACACCTTGGTTGCTTCCAACTTTTTGCTATTGTAAACAGAGCTGCAATAAACATGGGTGTGCATATATCTGTTTGTGTGAAGGCTCTTGTATCTCTAGGATATATTCCGAGGAGTGGGATTTCTGGGTTGTATGGTAGTTCTATTTCTAACTGTTTAAGATAACGCCAGATAGACTTCCAAAGTGGTTGTACCATTTTACATTCCCACCAGCAGTGAATAAGAGTTCCAATCTCTCCGCAGCCTCTCCAACATTTATTATTTTGTGTTTTTTGGATTACTGCCAGCCTTGTTGGTGTGAGGTGGAATCTCATCGTAGTTTTAATTTGCATTTCTCTAATGGCTAATGATCGAGAGCATTTTCTCATGTATCTGTTGGCTGCCTGAATATCTTTTTTAGTGAAATGTGTGTTCATATCCTTTGCCCACTTCTTGATTGGGTTGTTTGTCTTTTTGTGGTTGAGTTTTGACAGAATCATGTAGATTTTAGAGATCAGGCGCTGGTCGGAGATGTCATAGCCGAAAATTCTTTCCCAGTCTGTAGGTGGTCTTTTTACTCTTTTGGTGAAGTCTTTAGATGAGCATAGATATTTGATTTTTAGGAGCTCCCAGTTATCGGGTTTCTCTTCATCATTTTTGGTAATGTTTTGTATTCTGTTTATGCCTTGTATTAGGGCTCCTAGGGTTGTCCCTATTTTTTCTTCCATGATCTTTATCATTTTAGTCTTTATGTTTAGGTCTTTGATCCACTTGGAGTTAGTTTTTGTGCATGGTGTGAGGTATGGGTCCTGTTTCATTCTTTTGCAAATGGATATCCAGTTATGCCAACACCATTTGTTGAAAAGACTATCTTTTCCCCAATCTACTCACACTGGTCCTTTGTCAAATATCAGCTGCTCATACGTGGATGGATTTATATCTGGGTTCTCAATTCTGTTCCATTGGTCTATGTGCCTGTTGTTGTACCAGTACCAGGCTGTTTTGACTACTGTGGCTGTATAATAGGTTCTGAAATCAGGTAGAGTGAGGCCTCCCACTTTCTTCTTCTTTTTCAGTAATGCTTTGCTTATCCGGGGCTTCTTTCCCTTCCATATGAAATTGGTGATTTGTCTCTCTATCCCCTTAAAATATGACATTGGAATTTGGATCGGAAGTGCGTTATATGTATAGATGGCTTTTGGTAGAATAGACATTTTTACTATGTTAAGTCTTCCTATCCATGAGCAAGGTATGTTTTTCCACTTAAGTATGTCCTTTTGAATTTCTTGTAGTAGAGCTTTGCAGTTTTCTTTGTATAGGTCTTTTACATCCTTGGTAAGATTTATTCCTAAGTATTTTATCTTCTTGGGGGCTACTGTGAATGGTATTGATTTGGTTATTTCCTCTTCGGTGTTCTTTTTGTTGATATAGAGGAATCCAAGTGATTTTTGTATGTTTATTTTATAACCTGAGACTCTGCCAAACTCTTCTATTAGTTTCAGTAGTTTTCTGGAGGATTCCTTAGGGTTTTCTGTGTATAAGATCATGTCATCTGCAAATAGTGATAACTTTATTTCCTCCTTGCCAATCTAAAAAAAAAAATACCCTTTATTTCTTTGTCTAGCCTAATTGACCTGGCTAGGACTTCAAGTACGATGTTGAATAAGAGCGGTGATAAAGGGCATCCTTGTCTGGTTCCCATTCTCAAGGGAAATGCTTTCAGGTTCTCTCCATTTAGAGTGATATTGGCTGTTGGCTTTGCATAGATGCCCTTTATTATGTTGAGGAATTTTCCTTCAATTCCTATTTTGGTAAGAGTTTTTATCATAAATGGGTGTTGGACTTTGTCAAATGCCTTTTCTGCATCTATTGATAAGATCATGTGGTTTTTATCTTTTGTTTTATTTATGTGATGGATTACATTAATGGTTTTTCTGATATTAAACCAGCCTTGCATACCTGGTATAAATCCCACTTGATCAGGGTGAATTATTTTTTTGATGTGTTGTTGGATTCTATTGGCTAGAATTTTGTTGAGGATTTTTCCATCTATGTTCATGAGGGATATAGGTCTGTAATTTTCTTTTTTTGTAATGTCTTTACCTGGTTTTGGTATCAGGGAGATGGTGGCTTCATAGAATGAGTTGGGTAGTATTCCGTCCTTTTCTATGCTTTGAAATACCTTCAGTAGTAGTGGTGTTAACTCTTCTCTGAAAGTTTGGTAGAACTCTGCAGTGAAGCCGTCCGGGCCAGGGCTTTTTTTTGTTGGAAGTTTTTTGATTACCGTTTCAATCTCTTTTTTTGTTATGGGTCTATTTAGTTGTTCTACTTCTGAATGTGTTAGTTTAGGTAGGTAGTGTTTTTCCAAGAATTCATCCATTTCTTCTAGGTTTTCAAATTTGTTAGAGTACAATTTTTCGTAGTAATCTGAAATGATTCTTTTCATTTCATTTGGTTCTGTTGTGATGTGGTCCTTCTCGTTTCTTATTCGGGTTATTTGTTTCCTTTCCTGTTTTTCTTTAGTCAGTCTAGCCAATGGTTTATCAATTTTGTTAATTTTTTCAAAGAACCAGCTTTTGGCTTTGCTAATTCTTTCAATTGTTTTTCTGTTCTCTAATTCATTTAGTTCAGCTCTAATTTTTATTATTTGTTTTCTTCTGGTGCCTGATGGGTTCTTTTGTTGCTCACTTTCTATTTGTTCAAGTTGTAGGGACAGCTCTCTGCTTTTGGCTCTTTCTTCTTTTTGTATGTGTGCATTTATCGATATAAATTGGCCTCTGAGCACTGCTTTTGCTGTGTCCCAGAGGTTTTGATAGGAAGTATTTTCATTCTCGTTGCTTTCTATGAATTTCCTTATTCCCTCCTTGATGTCTTCTATAACCCAGTCTTTTTCAGGAGGGTATTGTTCATTTTCCAAGTATTTGATATCTTTTCCCTGGTTTTTCTGTTATTGATTTCTAGTTTTATTGCCTTGTGGTCTGAGAAGATGCTTTGTAATATTTCGATGTTTTGGACTCTGCAAAGGTTTGTTTTATGACCTAATATGTGGTCTATTCTAGAGAATGTTCCATGTGCACTAGAAAAAAAAGTATACTTTGCAGCAGTTGGGTGGAGAGTTCTGTATAAGTCAATGAGGTCAAGTTGGTTGATTGTTGTAAGTAGGTCTTCCGTGTCTCTATTGAGCTTCTTACTGGATGTCCTGTCCTTCTCCGATAGTGGTGTGTTGAAGTCTCCTGCTATAAATGTGGAGGTGTCTATCTCACTTTTCAATTCTGTTAAAATTTGATTAATGTATCTTGCAGCCCTGTCATTGGGTGCATAAATATTTAATATGGTTACGTCTTCCTGATCAATTGTCCCTTTTATCATTATATAGTGTCCTTCTTTATCCTTTGTGGTGGATTTAAGTCTAAAGTCTATTTTGTCAGAAATTAATATTGCTACTCCTCTTCTTTTTTGCTTATTGTTTGCTTGATATATTTTTTTCCATCCTTTGAGTTTTAGTTTGTTTGTGTCTCTAAGTCTAAGGTGTGTCTCTTGCAGGCAGCATATAGATGGATCGTGTTTCTTTATCCAGTCCGTGACTCTCTGTCTCTTTACTGGTGCATTTAGTCCATTTACATTCAGCGTAATTATAGATAAATAAGTTTTTAGTGTTGTCATTTTGATGCCTTTTCATGTGTGTTGTTGGCAATTTCATTTTTCCACATACTTTTTTGTGCTGAGACGTTTTTCTTAGGAAATTGTGAGATCCTCATTTTCATAGTGTTTGACTTTATGTTAGTTGAGTCGTTACGTTTTTCTTGAGTTATGGAGTTGTTATACCTTTTTGTGGTTACCTTATTATTTACCCCTATTTTTCTAAGTAAAAACCTAACTTGTATCGTTCTATATCGCCTTGTATCACTCTCCACTGGCAGTTCAATGCCTCCTGTATTTAGTCCCTCTTTTTGATTATTGTGATCTTTTACCTATTGACTTCCATGATTCCCTGTTATGTGTATTGTTATTTTATTTATTTATTTTTTTAATTAATCTTAATTTGTTTGTTTTTGTGATTTCCCTATTTGAGTTGATATCAGGACATTCTGTCTTGTGACCTTGTATTGTGCTGGTATCTGATATTATTGGTTTTCTGACCAAACAATATCCTTTAGTATTTCTTGTAGCTTTGGTTTGGTTTTTGCAAATTCTCTAAACTTGTGTTTATCTGTAAATATCTTAATTTCGCCTTCATATTTCAGAGAGAGTTTTGCTGGATATATGATCCTTGGCTGGCAGTTTTTCTCCTTCAGTGCTCTGTATATGTCATCCCATTCCCTTCTTGCCTGCATGGTTTCTGCTGAGTAGTCTGAACTTATTCTTATTGATTCTCCCTTGAAGGAAACCTTTCTTTTCTCCCTGGCTGCTTTTAAAATTTTCTGTTTATCTTTGGTTTTGGCGAGTTTGATAATATGTCTTGGTGTTTTTCTTTTTGGATCAGTCTTAAATGGGGTTCGATGAGCATCTTGGATAGATATCCTTTCGTCTTTCATGATGTCAGGGAAGTTTTGTGTCAGGAGTTCTTCAACTATTTTCTCTGTGTTTTCTGTCCCCCCTCCCTGTTCTGGGACTCCAATCACTCGCAAATTATCCTTCTTGATAGAGTCCCACATGATTCTTAGGGTTTCTTCATTTTTTTTAATTCTTTTATCTGATTTTTTTTCAGCTATGTTGGTGTTGATTCCCTGGTCCTCCAGATGTCCCAGTCTGCATTCTAATTGCTCGAGTCTGCTCCTCTGACTTCCTATTGCGCTGTCTAATTCTGTAATTTTATTGTTAATCTTTTGGATTTCTACATGCTGTCTCTCTATGGATTCTTGCAACTTATTAATTTTTCCACTATGTTCTTGAATAATCTTTTTGAGTTTTTCAACAGTTTTATCGGTGTGTTCCTAGGCTTTTTCTGCAGTTTGCCTTATTTCGTTTGTGATGTCTTGAAGCATTCTGTAAATTAGTTTTTTATATTCTGTATCTGATAATTCCAGGATTGTATCTTCATTTGGGAAAGATTTTGATTCTTTTGTTTGGGGGGTTGTAGAAGCTGTCATGGTCTGCTTCTTTATGTGGTTTGATATGGACTGCGGTCTCCGAGCCATCACTGGGAAACTAGTTTTTCCAGAAAATCCGCTAAAAAAAAATGCAGTCAGATCCCTATCAGAGTTCTCCCTCTGGCTCAGGCTATTCGGATGTTAATGAAGCCGCCTGACTGGTACGCTGGCTCCAGGCTCTGAAAACAATCGCTGCCTCTCCGTATTTGTTCGTTCTCCATCTCTAAATCTGTGTTTGTTGTTCAGGGTTCGTAGATTGTCACGTATGTGATCGATTCACTTGTTTTTCCGAGTCTTTGTTGCAAGAGGGATCCGCAGTAGCGTCCACCTAGTCCGCCATCTTGGCCCCGCCTCCTCGAAAAATAAATTTTTGTACAAATAGAAAACATAATATGATATACTTATCTCAGAATATTCGTATTAATATTGCATGACCACGATAACATAGACACTGACTTAATAAAAAATTGTGAAATTCTACTTCAATAGAAACTTAATAATGTTAAAAATTGATAAAGCAAGTATAAACTATTATTTAGATATGTGAAGGCAAATACCAGAAGATACATATAAAAGAATTGAAAGTGGCTGCTTCTGGGAAAAAGAACTGGGAAGCAAGGAGGGAGTTGGGGGACTATTTTTTATTTTTAAGTCTTTTATCTTTATTTAGTGTTTTTTATCTTTGTGCATTATTTGCTTTGATAAAAATTACAAAATTAAAAGAATTTTTCCTTCCTTCCTAGAAGTATAGAACCCGGCTTCCTCCTTTATATACTGGACTGAGTCAATCCCAAACAGGATGATATGACCTAGGATTTCCTGGGATAACTCCAATAAAGAGGTTATTAAGGTCCCTGGGCACTAACTTTGGGTGTCCCTGAAGGACATAACACTGGAGTATGGGATCATTGTCTACATAAGTACACAGATGAGGTTCAAGCCTATTTTATGAAGTAAATATGGCAGGACTGGGTCTTCTGTTTCATTCTGTTCCTTTGTTCTGTCCCATTAGCCTCACGGGGAGGTGGGTCTTTTAGATAACACATTAAGGGGACAGAGAAGGAAGAAAGGAGGGAACCCAAGGGTGAAGAGACTTCAGGCCTCCATCAAATCAGGACACTGAGCAGACTGGAAGATGACTCTGGAGGAACAGTTAAAGAAATGTTTTGCTCCATTCTCTGACTCCAAGTGTGTCCATGACTGGCTACAAGAACTAGTAGGTTCTCTCAGGTCATGGACACGTCTGGTCCTGCCATTGCAGGGTACAACTACAGGGTAATGTGAGGTGTGATTCGGATTCAGTAAGCTAGAGAATCTGGCATGTGGTAGGCCTTGAACATCAGAGTTTTCTAGAAAACATAACATCTTATTTTCAGGTTATCTGTACCAGGTAATTTATAACAATAAAATTATATAAAGTTTTATACATCTGAGATTATATGATTTAATTATTTCAGAATTTTGATGGAGGATAATGCTAAGGAACAAAATTAAATTTTTTTTCTTCCATGTCCTAAAACTGTGGTCAATATCAAAAGTCATTTTCATGAAAAATGACCATGGATATTTTCACTGGATCTCATTTTCCTTCACTGAGATGTATAAAGTTTAAATTTTTCAGATGATCACGAACTCTCAGGGTCTGACCATGTATGGTCATTAAATATTTGAAAGTTTTCTTATCTGGACCAAAGTGACATTCCAATGGTGAGCTGAATTTTGGCTCTTGAAATCTTAAAACTCCCTTTATTTTTTAAACCATATTTTACCTCATCAATATCGAAGTATTAAATTTTTTACATAAAATTCAAACAGTCTGGAAGCATACAGAGTAGAAAATTAAACTCTTCCTACCCTTAACCCTACGGTCCAGTAGTTAACTACTGCTAACCATTTGGTGTACACTCATCTGTGCTTTTTTTCTATGTGTCCATTTGGGAATATGATTAAGCAACCCCTCCAAGGGTATCCTCTGATCACTGTTCCTCTCAATTTCCTGGTCCTGCTGCTGATCTTCACTCACTGGTTCCACACTCATTTTGTTGATGTGCACAATCCATTCTTCGTGGGCTATACCCTCCCACCCCCAACACCATGAGTAATTGATACATCTATAATCCATACCCCCTTGCAGGGCCCAGGAAGTGCATGTAACCATAGGGTTCCAATTTGGGACCTCATCATTCCCTTCCCTTCTCAAAACCAGCTCGGAAAAAGTAGCAGGCATTACTAAAGGGAAAAAGAAAGGATTTTAACAAGCTGAGGAAAAGAATTTTAAACTGTCTCCTAAATACTACTTTTCTCACTGACTACAGGAAAAAGCAGTCCGTGTAAACCCTTTCCCGGGTTTACATGCCAGCTCTCAATTCTATGGATTACTGGCTTTTGGTTTGATGCTGATAAGTCATATTTGCTTGCTCCTCTAAACCTAGCATCTCTCTGAATTTCTTATCACCAACCTGTTCTCTAAATCTCCTTAACCAAAAGTTAGTGCTTTGATCAATCCTTCCTTTCTCAGTCTCTACCTTACCACCTACAGATCTCTGAGTAACAACCAAAACCCAAGCTAACGGTGGAATTTGGACAAGAAAAATGGAGAGATGCTTTCAAACAAAAGGAACAAAAAAAAAAAAACAAAGATGAGGAAGTGAGTCAATGAATAATAAAGTTAGTTAGATTGAGAGAAGCCCTGTCATGGAAACAAACAACAAAGAGACCACATAGTAGGTAATTGGGAACTATTATAAGCTTCCGAGAAATATTAAAACACATTATAAAACTACAATGGTAAAAACAATGTGGTATTTGTACATGAGCCAGACATATTAAAATATGGCATATGAAAATTTAGTATGTGATGACAATGGCATTTCGAATCAGTAGGGAAAAGCATTAAGATTGGGACAAAGAAGTAGCCATCTGGAAAAAAATGAAGTTGAAGTCAAACTTCATATCTCACCCCAGAACAAATTCCAGTGAATTAAAGTTTTAAAAGTAAAAAGTGAAAGTTTACAGCTATTGTTATTTGTTGTTGTCAGGTGCAGTTGAGTAGGTTCTGACTCATAGTGACCCCATGTACAACAGAATGAAACACCGCCTGCTCCTGCGCCATCCTCACAATCATTGTTATACTTGAGCCCACTGTTGCAGCCACTGTATAAGTCCTCCTCGTTGAGGGTCTTCCTCTTTTTCACTGACTGTCTACTTTACCAACCATGATGTCCTTTTCCAGGACTGATCCCTCCTAAGAACACGTCCAAAGCACATGAAGAAGTCACGCCATCCTTGCTTCCAAGGAATATTCCGGCTATACTTCTTCCAAGACAGATTTTTCATTCTTCTGGCAGTCCAATATTCTTCATCAACACCATAAGTCAAAAGTATCATTAGTAGTTTACAGCTACTAGATAAAAACTTAGGAGAATTTTTTTAAATAAACATCAAGTATGAAAATCTTTCTAAGAATGAAACAATTCCCTAAAGTGATGGAAATACTGAGAAATTAAATTTGTCAAAACACAAGCAACAAACGAGAGGAAAAATATTTGAAGCTCTAGACTGAAGGCTAATTACTCAAAAATACAAAAAAAAAAAATTTTCAAATCAATAAGGATAATTTCATAGTCCAATAGAAGAACAGGTAAATATTATGAACAGACTGTTACTAAAAAAGAAAAAAAAAAACAACTAAATGGTCCTTAAACAGATGAAAATTAGAAAAAAGTGTAAATTACACCCACACTGAGGTAACAGTTTTCCTCCATCAGATTAGCAAACTCTGTTAGTGAGGATTTTTAGGAACTAGAGATCTTCTCACACAGAACTGGAGAGAACATAAATTGGTAATTTTTTCTGCTGGCAATACCAAAATTACGAACTCACGTAGCCTGTGATCTAGCACTTTTACTTATAAGAATTATTCTTACTGATATACCACACGTGTAAAATAATTTATATAGAAAATATTCATTGCAGAATTGTTGGTAATTGCAAAAAATTGAGAGCAATCTAAAAGCCAATCAATAGAAACCTATTTAAATTCATTTTCCATGTCATAGTGCCCTACAGTCTTTAAAAAGAATGAAAAACAGTTTTATGTATTGATATGGAATGATTTCCAAGTTATAATATATTGTTAAATGTAGAAAAGTTAAGTGCAGAACAGAACATACAATTTGCTATTACTGATAGGGAAAACAGGATGGATAAAAAGGAATGGATGGATAAGGTTTGTATTTGAGTTGGTAGTATTAAACCCATGTCATTTTCCTGGGTTTTAAGTATGTGCTATGCTTATGCAAGATGCAACCATTGGGGGACGCTGGGGAAAGTATACACAGGAAGGATTTAAAGGATTAAAATGGCTGAATGAGTGGGGAAGGTATTCTTAAGTGGGTGGACTAGGAAGACCAGTTTTTTTGTTGTTGTTGTTAATTGTCCTTTAAGTGAAAGTTTACAGATCAAGTCAGTCTCTCATACAAAAACTTATACACACCTTGCTATGCACTCCTAGTTGCTCTCCCCCTAATGACACAGCACACTCCTCAGAAGGTTCTGAGCAGTAAAGTTGTTGTTGCTGTTGGGTGCCATCAAGTCAGTTCCAACTCATAGCGACCCTATGTATCCACCCTGTGTTCCCCATGTCCATTCAACCAGCTCCTATCCCCCTCTTCCTTCTCATCTCACCTCCAGACAGGAGCTGCCCACATAGTCTCATGTGTCTACTTGAGCGAAGAAGCTCACTCTTCACCAGTATCATTTTCTGTCTTAAGAGTCCAGTCCAATCCCTGTCTGAAGAGTTGGCTTCTGGAATGGTTCCAGTCTTGGGCTAACAGAGGGTCCAGTGACATGATCTCCAGGGTCCCTCTAGTCTCGGTCAGACCATTAAGTCTGGTCTTTTTATGAGAATTTGAGATCTGCATTCCACTGTTCTTCTGCTCCATCAGGGATTCTCTGTTGTGCTTCCTGTCAGGGCAGCGATCAGTGGTAGCTGGGTACCATCACTGAAGACCAGTTTTGGCTGAGTTTTTGCAATTTCTTGTGATTCATAAACTATCTCAAAATATAAAGTTAATTTAAAATGGAATTAATATATGTAAGCATGTATAGGACGGCACAGGACAGGGCAGTGTATATATGTATTTGTGTATGAGGGCATAATATCTAGAAGGAGGGACGCAAAATCAACTGAAAACACTGATTGTCTATGGGAAGGGGAACTGAGTGGCTGAGGAGCCAGGGGGAGGTATTTCTCTGTATACTCTTTTGTTCTCTATGAATTTAAAACCTTGTTTTTAAAATACACCTTTTCAAAGAAGGTTTTGAGCAGTAAAATTGTTATTGCTGTTATGTGCTATCAAGTAAATTCCAACTCACAGCGACCCTATGTCCAACAGAAAAAAACACTGCCTGGTCCTGCACCATCCTCACAATTATTGTTATACTTGAGCCGATTGTTGCAGCCACTGCGTCAATCCATCTCCTTGAGGGTCTTCCTCTTTCTCCCTGACCCTCTACTTTACCAAGCATGATGTCCTTCTCCAGGGACTGGTCCCTCCTGATACCATGTCCAAGGTACGTAGACAAAGTCTCGCCATCTTTCTAAAGAGCATTTTGGTTGTACTTCTTCCAGATTTGTTCATTCTTCTGGCAGTCCAGGGTATATATTCAATATTCTTTGCCAAAATCATAATTCAAAGGCATCAATCCTTCTTCTGTCTTCCTTATTCATTGTCCAGCTTTCACACGCATATTAGGCAATTGAAAAGACCATGGCTTTGGTCAGGTGCACCTTAGTCCTAAAAGTGACATCTTTGCTTTTTAACACTCTAAAGAGGTCTTTTGCAGCATATTTGCCCAATGCAATGAGTCACTTCATTTCTTGATTGCTGCTTTCATGGGCATTGATTGCAGATCCAAGTAAAATGAAATCCTTGACAACTTCAATCTTTTCTCCATTTAACATGTTGCTTATTGCTGCAGTTGTGAGAATTTTTGTTTTATGTTGAGGTGCAATCCATACTGAAGGCTGTAATCTTTGATCTTCATCAGTGTTTCAAGTCCTCTTCACTTTCAGCAACCAAGGTTGTGTCATCTGCATATCGCAGGTTGTTAAATGAGTCTTCCTCCAATCCTCATGCCACATTCTTCTTCATATAGTCCAGCTTCTCTACTTGTTCAGCATATAGATTGAATAAGTATGAAAAAAGGGTACAACCCTGATGCATACCTTTCCTGATTTTAACCCACTTAGTAACCTCTTGTTCTTTTCAAACAACTGCCTCTTGGACTATACACAAGTTTTGCATGAGCACAGTTAAGTGTTCTAGAATTGCCATTCTTCTCAATGTTATCCATAATTTGTTATGACCCACATAGTCGAATGCCTTTACACAGTCAATAAAATGCAGGTAAACCTCTTTCTGATATTCTCTGCTTTCAGCCAAGATGCATCTGACATCAGCAGTGATATTCCTGACACCATATCCTCTTCTGAATCCAGCTTGACTTTCTGGCAGTTCCTTATCAATATACTGCTACAGCCGATTTTGGATGATCTTCAGCAAAATTTTGCTTGTGTGTGATACTAATGACATTGTTCGATAATTTCCACATTCGGTTGGATCACCTTTCTTTGGAATGGACACAAATATGAACCTCTTCCAGTTGGTTGGCCGAGTAGCTGTCTTCCAAATTTCTTGGCATAAACAAGTGAGCACTTGCGGTGCCACATCTGTTTACTGAAACATCTCAACTAGTATCTCGTCAGTTTCTGGAGACTTGTTTTTCCCCAACGTCTTCAGTGAACCTTGGAGTTCTTCCTTCAGTACCATCAGTTCTTGATCATATGCTACCTCCTGAAATGGCTGAACGTCAACCAATTATTTTTGGTACGTGATGAAAGTGAAGAAGAAAATGAAATCATAAGGGAGCATTAGGTTTCAACCCTGGGTTTCTCAGAATGTGATCACCCAATAGTGAGAATAGTGTTCCTCTTTAGACTTCAGAAAGGAAATGCCTGCATTTCCTAGTGTTTTGCCTTGCTCTTTTTAAAAAATAATTTGCTGAATGAGCATTTTCATACCAATGTATTAAAAAGGAATACTTAGCAAAATAATGTTAGAGATATTTGCAGTCAATCATCACTAAGATCTAAAAATAAATTTCCTTCCTTTCCGGAAATACTGATAATTTCTTAAAATTTCTTTTAATTTTATTACATATTGTTCATTAAGAAATAATTCCCAATTCCACCCTCCCTTCAGCCCCTGGTAATCACTAATAAACTTTGATCTCTATGCATTTGCCTATTCTAAATATATCATATAAGTGGGATCATACAATAATTGTCCACTTGTGTATGCCTTATTTCACTTAGCATAATGTTTTTATGGTTCATCCACACTGTAGCTTTTATCAGAACTTCATTTTCTTTATGGCTAATAGCCCATGTATGTATATGTCACAGTTTATTCATTCATCTATTGATGAACACCTGAGTTGTTTCTTCTTTTTGGCTATTGTAAATAACGCTGCAATGAACATAGATGTAAAAGAGTCTGTATGAGTTCCTTCTTTCAAGTATCTTGGCTATAAACCCAGGAATGGAATTCCTGGCTCACATGGTAATTCTATGTTTAACTTTTTGAAGAATTGCCAAACTGTTTTCCACAATAGCTGCATCATTTTACATTCCCACCAGCAATGTACCAGAGTTCCAATTTCTCCATATCCTCACCAACAATTGTTATTTTCTGTTCTTTTGATAATAACCACCCTAGTCGGTATCTCATTGTGGAAAGCATTTCTTAATAATTAAGAAATGACTCCTCACTTCCAGAAGTGATACAACCAAACAGATTTAAGAGCTAATGTTTGCCTTTTTACATCTTAAAGACACACCAAATTTAAAAACCAAGTGTTAATTGTTGGGTACTTACATGGGTTTCTTGTGAAATCAATCTTTATTAACCCACGACCAAATGCCTTGGTCTACCAGCATAAAAGGATCTCTTCAGTTTAAATTCCAAAGAGCCCTGCACAGATGTGGAGCTGAAGAACATCCCTTTCAACCCATCAATCTCCTAACTTCCTGAACCAACAACCCAACAATCCAGCTTCTGTGACCTCCAACCACTCAGCTGCACAGGCCTTAACCCTTAAAGTCATTTTTTGTATCTCTCCTGTTCACCCTCAAAATCCAATCAACCACAAGGCCTTTTCAATAAAGTGCTTGTAAAGCACTGTCCATATTTGATGTCCTCACTTCACCTTCTTTATTCAATTCAGTCCAGTCGGGCTGTCATCTCCATCATTCCTCCATTATCAAGGTCACCAATGTTCTACATCTAGGCATAGGCAGCAGCTCCCTTTCCATCTCCCTCTTAGCTCTACTTCTCAGCAACATTCCCAAGAGTTGACCATTCCCTCATTCTTAAAAGTCTTCCCTGAGCTTTTGTTAAGTCAGACTCACCTGGATTTTTCTTCTAACTCAAAGGTTAATTCTCCTCAGTCACTTTGTTTTTCCCCATTTACCAGGCACATCCCCAGTGGCACAGTGGTTAAGTGTTCAGCTGCTATGAGTCGGAATCGACTCAATGGCAACAGGTTTGATTTTTTGGTCTACCAGGTCTCTATATTTTAGGTGCCCCCCCCCGCCAGGGTTCTGCATTTCTATGCTGATGATTCCCAAGCTCCCCTTCCCCCTCAATCTCTAGACTTAAATTTATCCACTTGGAGAGACTTGCTTTTGTTTTTTCACTTTTTATTCCAATAATATTCTTTTTAACATACTCTGAGTCCCCACTAAATTAAGTTGGAAAGGTACTCATCTCTACTGAAAGCCAAGGTACTTAGGAAGATACTTAAGCAAATGCCTAATCACTTAAATCATTTTTGGAACAAGATAAAGAATAAATGAATATGTAAATCTAATATCGCTACATTCCCATACATACCGCTACATGAGATTTGGTTGATCCAATTAAAATTAACTCACGTTTACTAAGTGTCACATATGAGGAACTACACTGAGTACAAAAATGAGTGGGTCCACCAAAAGCTTCAGGCAAGTGAATAAACCGCTAAATTTTCTTGTAAAATTATAGGATATTTACTTAAATGATGCACATGTTCATAAATGGGTATTCTTAGCCTTCATCAAATTCTCAAGTGTATCAAAGTGTGTCTATCACATACAAAAAGTTAACACTCACTGATCAGAGTCACCCATGCCCACAGGAGGGTCATGGCCACAGTAGTCCTCAAGCAGCAACAGGACGTATCACCAGATGGGTAGTAGTATCTTAGTTTCAGGAGGATCTGCGCCAGGGACGAAGGAGAGTTCCAGCCAGTGGACAGAGACAAGAGCATCATCCAGCCCCTAGGGAGAGAAGACTGCCAAAAGCTCTATCCATCACCCATACAATGTGGGTGAGGGTGAAAGACTAGAATCGGGTGGCTTCTGTGGTATCCAGGGAGTCACTCAGGCTCCATAACTACCCATCTTGGGCAGTGACAGATAGTCCAATCCCCCCTGCTGTGCAAATGGGGCGTTTTACACATTTTCAGGCTTAGAAAGCACTGATTTAGGGGCTGAGTCTAAAGATTGGAACCTTCAGTAGAGCATACCCTTGGCATTCATGGATTTTGGGTGATGGTTAACTTGAGGTATGGGGACATGTACAGAAAATCAAATAACTCGACTACAAATAAGGGTAACATCTTCTCCCTGATGAGAGAAGAAAATAAATTAGGTAGACATTCCAAGAAATTTGGGATAGAAAGGATAGGAGTTGATGAACTTAGCTTTGTGAGTGAAGACGTCCAGCAAGCACTGAGCCATGCGGGTTTATAAAACTATTCGATAACCAGAGGCAGCAGTGAAGGAAAGAGATGACTTGTTGCAGAGTGCAATAATTAAGCAGCATAGAATGGTGCAAGTCTGGAGCATAGCCTGGAGCAAGACTTCTGGGTTCAAATCCTGATTCTGTCATCTGTGTGGCTGTTTGACCTCAGGAGGGTGATTAAACTACTCTGTGCCTTGGTTTCCTCATTTTTACAATGAGGGTAATAACAATACTTACACCTCATAGGATAGCTGTGATGATTAAATGGGATAGTCTTTGAAAAGGGCTGAGAACAATGTCTGTGACATAGTAAGAGCTCAAAAACGTTATTAAGTCAGGGTTGCAAACTAGCAGAAGGTCAAGTAGGTGAGGGCATATTCTGGTCTGATGAATTCATTGGTTGGCAATATGGTTGAAGATAAATAAAAATGAAAATAAAATAATGCAAAGAGGGAGTAATAGGCTTGGAGGATACAGAAGAGTCAAGAGCTAGAGGAAAAGATAAAAGGACAGAATAGGTTTGATGGACACAAGATAATAGAAGCAAACAGATATGATGTTTTGATAAAAGGGGAATTTCAGAATTTTAATTTCTAGAGATGGCTCAGTTGGAGAAACAGCAAGTCCAAGGTGAAACTAGCAAGTGGAGGTGGCCAAATGGATTGAAGACTAATGTTATTGGAACAGAAGAGTTGGGGGTCAAGAATCTGGGAGGACAGGAATATTAGGTGGCTGATCTAATGGAGGTTGAAGGTCCCAGATACAATAAATGCAGGAGAACAAATGCCGAAAAGCCAAAAGCCAAGATCCTGTAGTCCAAATTGCTTTTCCACTCTGTGAACCCTCTGTCTTTTCTCCATTTCTAAGGCATCTGAGGATCATGCATACGGTGCGTTAATGGCACAGGTTTTGGAGTCAAGTCATATTAGTTCCAGTTCTGCCTTCTGTTTATTCACTGTTAACATTAATTTCAACTCTCTATTTCTCACTTGTAAAATGGGACTCATAGTATCTGCCTAGGAGGGTTGTAACATTTAAATGAAATAATACTGTATGAAGCACTTACTGCATAGCTGTTGTTAGCTGCCATTGAGCTGGTTCCGACTCATAGCAACCCTATGCACAACAGAATGAAACACTGGCTGGTCCTGCCCCATCCTTACAATCACTGCTATGCTGGAGCTCATTGTTGCAGCCACTGTGTCAATCCACCTTGTTGAGGGTCTTCCTCTTTTCTGCTGACCCTGTACTTTGCCAACAAGCATGATCTCCTTCTCCAGGGACTGACCCCTCCTGACAACATGTCCAAAGTATGTAAGACGCAGTCTCACCATCCTTGCTTCAAAGAAGCATTCTGGTTGTACCTCTTCTAAGACAGATTTGTTCGTTCTTTTGGCAGTCCATGGTATATTCAATCTTCTTCGCCAAAATCACAATTCAAAGGTGTCAATTCTTCTTCGTTCTTCCTTATTCACTGTCCAGCTTTCACACGCACACAGTGCGATTGAAAATACCATGGCTTGGGTCAGGCGCACCTTAGTCTTCAAGGTGACACCTTTGCTTTTCAACGCTTTAAAGAGGTCCTTTGCAGCAGGTTTACTCAATGCAATGCATCTTCTGATTTCTTGACTGCTGCTTCCCTGGCTGTAGATTGTGGATCCAAGTAAAATGAAATCCCTGACAACTTCAATCTTTTCTCCATTTATCATGATGTTGCTCATTGGTCCAGTTGTGAGGATTTTTGTTTTCTTTATGTTGAGGTGCAATCCATACTGAAGGCTGTGGTCTTTGATCTTCATTAGTAAGGGCTTAAAGTCCTTTTCACTTTCAGCAAGCAAGGTTGTATCATCTGCATAACACAGGTTATTAATGAGTCTTCCTCCAATCCTGACGCCCCGTTCTTCTTCGTATAGTCCAGCTTCTTGGATTGTTGGCTCAGCATATAGACTGAGTAGGTATGGTGAAAGGATACAGCCCTGATGCACACCTTTCCTGAATTTAAACCAATCAGTAACCTTTCGTTCTGTCCGAATAACTGCCTCTTGATCTATGTACAGGTTCCTCACTAGCAGAATTAAGTGTTCTGGAATTCCCATTCTTCACAATGTTATCCATAATTTGTTATGATCCACACAGTCGAATGCCTTTGAGTAGTCAATAAAACACAGATAAACATCCTTCTGGTGTTCTCTGCATAGTTAGTGTTAGGAAAAAAAAAAAGAAGGTCTGTGTCTGATGCTCACAGCTAGGTCATTTATGCTCCTGTTGGACAGGACATCAACTTCAGACATGGCCACTCTGAGACCACAATACAGTGAGACAAAGCAAGGTCACTGTGCAGCCCATGAAACACCAAACACCCCCCTTTCACAGATAAAATGAGTGACTGCTATTTTTTTTTTTTTTTTTTTTACCAATTACAGCTTTATTCTCATCTTCTTCTGCCTTCTCTATAGATAAGATTTACCAAGATGCCCAATCATAGGATTACCCCTGCTTTCTGACAGCCTAATCTATAGTGGGCCTCCGCTACAATACATCCTCCCCAAAATTCCCCCCCAAAACCCAAAGCCAATACAGTTGCTGTTGAGTCAACTATGACTCATGGCAGCCCCACGTGTTTCATACTCCATGTTTCAGAGTAGAACTGTATTCCACAGGATTTTTGATAGCTATAATCTTAGCAGAAATTGGTGCCACTAGGTACCAATGAGTGGATATGAACTGCCACCCTTATGGTTAGTAGCCAAAAGCAAACTGTTTGCACCATCCAAGGTCCCTGAAATTACCCAACCAAACCTCAAATCCTGTGACAGTTTCTAACACTCTCTTACTGCGACATCCCTTGGTTTCTTATGATATGTGTTCTTCCTCATTGCAGTGAGGAAGAAACCCAACTTGTTCAACTACAGGTGTGTTCCTGGTAGCCTTTCGCTGAAGGACAGTGACAGTGCTCAATTAACGATAGTTATTATTTTGGGATTTAGTTTCTTTTCCTCCTCTGATGCTGGAATCTGTTTGCAAACTGTAAACGTTGTATTTCTCATTGGTATTAAATTGGAAAATTCAAAATAATCCTAGCTCTAAAGTTCTGAAAGTCTGTGAGTCTAAATTTGACACTCCCAAAGATGAAATGCATTACTTTAGTCTACGTGGATTTCATTTGAAGTACATAAAGAACAAATATCCCACTACCCATCTGGAGGTATTTATATACAGCCACTGTTCTCAGATGTTGCTGTAATAAAAAATAAATTTCAGAATGGCCAAAACCATGTGTCCTACATTAACTTGATGACATTGTGAGTTGGTTTCATTAAAAAAAAAAAAATTTGGTATTTTTAATCTCCTTGGGGATCACTGAGTGCTGCCTAAAAAGGAATTTCAAGGTAATGCAAAATACTTTTTTATCTAGAACTCCCTGCACAGTGAGTGCTAGGTTATTATTTGGCTCATAATCACCCGGCCCTTGTTAGTTCAGCATGTCCCAGATGTTACAAAGTTGTAGCCTATTTTATTTTTTTTAAAAGGCTCATTTCTGATCCAAGTACAATGAAAACTTCACAGGACGGCAGGGACATGTTGGTCCTTAGGAGTAAGGAGGGAGTCAATGGCCTTGGCATTATGAAAGGACATCTGAAGCAACTGTTAATAGACTCCTACTACTCCCTCTTTATTTTTCCCTCTCATTATATCCACTAGAAAAATCATTACAGTTCTTTTTAATTCATTGCTTTAACAGGCTGCCATTCTCTTTTTCTTTTCCCTACAACACAAAATAAACTCAGCAAACATTTTTTGAGCACCTACTACAAGCAAGGTACAGTATTACACACTGTGGAGACTATAAAGACAGATAAGACATGTCCTCACCGTAAAAGAGCTTAAGAGTGGGAGACAGGGTAGAATGAACAAGGGCACAAATGACTAGGTTCATGCAGAATGGGATAAAATGAGTTTATAAACCGTAGAGAGGTGCCTGGTTAAAAAGCATTTGAGGGAGAGAAGCTGCCATTGAAAAGGTGTCAGCTACTCCTCTAAATTGAAATAGTAAATCATCTTGCTGCAGATTTTCTTTCTTTTGGGAAGAAATACGTAGGTGGTTTCTCTTAGGGTTGTACACGAAAGGGAAGTAGGTACTTAGTGCCCTGGGAGACGATATAAGGTGACCCTCTAGATAATCAAGAGTATTAGAAGCTGTTAAATAATAAATTTTTAAAAAGAATATTACCATGACTCTGATACAAATGTAAAAGGAATATGTGTGTCAAGGGTTTCATTTAACTCATTAATTAAAGAGGGAACTAGTAGGATGTTACAATTTAAAGGAGGATTCAAGTACCACACTTACATAAGTCAATCAGGGATGCTAAAATGATTTTACAAATAGATGCAAAACAGGTTTTTATTTATTTATTTATTTATTTTTGCAGTGAGAGGGAAGATCAGTTGTCCTAGAGCAGACTTAATTTGCATGTTTATGGAAAATTATCTGCACTTCTATCAGTTATCTGCAACCTACCTGAGTTATGAAATAGCTCAAAGACAATGAAAGGCACAGAGCTACCAGAGAATGAGATAACCCAGGAAGATGTGCTAAATAACACCTCGTTTTTTGTTGAAGATGCAGTAATCTTTTAGTCCATTCAAAATTGTTCACAATTTTTTTTTCTGCAAACCTCTCTGGCTGAGATGGTCCCAGTCAAATCATACTGACAGAGGACTGCAGAGCCCCAAAGAGAAACTCTCCATAAGGGAAGGGGTGACCTAAGCTCAACACCAGGTCTTGGCATGTGGCTGAAGCAGTCCCTCTACTCCCAAGTCCCATGGCATGGTGGTCATGTTGCAGGAACGGTGACAGAGTATGCAAGTGTAAGTTCCAGAGCTGGAATGTTAGAAACCAAGCAAGAGGCCTGTGTAGGGATCTTGGCCAACAAGAGCATGACCACAGAGGAGAACAAGGGCTGATTTAGAAAATAATATTGGAGTCATTATTCCCCGTCCTTGAGTATAGAGAATGTGACCCAGCTGGAGCTGGACACACAAGGGCTCACAAGGACTCACAAGGACACATCAACTGAGCCCTGAGATAAAGACAATAGATAGGACAATCCTGGAAATTATCTTTTAGGGAAGAAAAATCTCTTTTACAGAATCTTTCACGTAAGCCAGAACACAAAAGACTTTCCACTCTTATCTTTTTATATTAACATTTAGTGAATAGAAATTTGTTGGACCAGTGAAGACCCTCCTGACTGTCCCTACTGAAACCTGTACAGATGATTGCTGAGAAGGACAATTCAAAATGTAGGGTCACAGTTTCTAGACAATCTGTGAAAAGGTGAAGCTTTCAATGGTTTTGCCCATTTTGTAGTGTTAATATATACCGATGGCTCTGTAATGTTCTTTGGACTCGGGCAGACATGGCTGTGGCAGCATGCTTGCTCATTTTTCCATTCTTGCCAATTCTGTAATATTCTCTGAACCCAGGTAGCCATTAGCTCTGGCAGCATGCTTGTCTGCTTCTCAACTTTTGTCTTTTTGAATATATGCCAAATAAAACTTTCTTTTTGCTTTACTAAACTTTGTGATTTTGTTTCCCCCTACAACAGGACCTAATAACTGTGCTACATGGGCTTTCAATGGTGGTACTAATAGTAGTTGAAAATTGGGACCCCTATTAGACTGGTCAGATTTTCTACTTCCTTGGCTTCATGAGGCGTTTGGAACTGGTTCCCTGGAGTCTGAGCATTTCAGAGCACGCAGAATTCTGAAAAACTTTAATGTTTAAAACCAAAACCCGTTGCTGTCAAGTCGATTTCAACTCATAGCGACCCTATAGGACAGGGTAGAACTGCCTCATGTGGTTTCCATGGAGCACCTGGTGGATCTGAACTGCCAGCCTTTTGGTTAGCAGCCATAGCTCTTAACCACTACACCGCCAGGGTTTCCCAATGTTTAAAGAGCAGGTAAAAAATTGAGGCTGGTAATTTCTTAGATGTAAGTTTCAGGATGGTGGTAGATATAGAAGCCAGATTGTATGTAAATAGTTAAAGAATGAGTAGACAGTTAAAAAATGAAGGCAATGAGTGAAGCTAATAATAATTAATAATAAAACAGATGTTATTCTCTAACTATTTGAAGAAACTGGAATTGGTTATTATCCAGTTAATTGTTTTTTAAAAATCACCTAAAGCATAGAATCATAAAAATTTATACTAAATACCTTAGACATTACTAGGACTTAAAACACGCAACTGCATATAGAGTCACCGTTGCTATACTACAGCCAAAACCTTTTATTAGAGTATAGATCTGGAATTGGTTCTATTTCACATTTCTTAAGTAAGCCATATCGTTTGCAGAATTATTCTAGAATTTAACAATTATCCCCAATATTTTCCATTAGTTTTACCCATATCTAATTTTGCAGTAATTCTTAGGGATTCACTTTTATCAAGTCGTTCCAAAACACTCACAAAGTATTGGAAACAGGTTCCACAGAAACAACTCTTTCTGCATTTATATGTCATTGATTTAGTACCATTTAATTATGTAGTTAGCTCAATATCATCACTTAAAACAAGGCCAGGGGCCGACTGTGGAACAGACCATTAATTGCTCATATGCAAATTCAAGTTCAAGCTAAAGAAAATTAGAACAAGTCCACGACAGCCAAAATACAACCCTAAGTATATCTCATCTAAATTTAGAGACCATCTCAAGAATAGATTTGACGCATTGAACACTAATGACTGAAGATCAGACGAGTTGTGGGATGACATCAAGGACATGATACATGAAGAATACAAAAGTTCATCAAAAAGACAGGGAAGAAAAAAAAGACCAAAACGAATATCAGAAGGGACTGTGAAACTTGCTCTTGAATGTAGAGTAGCTAAAGGAAAAGGATGAAACGATGAAGTAGGAGCTGAGCAGAAGATTTCAAAGGGCAGCTTGAGAAACCAAAGCATTATAATGAAACGTGCAAAGACCTGATAGAAAACCAAAAGGGAAGAACATGCACAGCATTTCTCAAGCAGAAATAATTGAAGGAAAAACTTAAGACTTGAGTTGCAATATTGAAGGATTCTATGGGGAAAATATTGAACAATGCAGGAAGCATCAAAAGAGATGGAATGAACACACAGAGTGACTGTAACAAAAAGAACTGTTTGATGTTCAACCATTTCAGTAGGTAGCATATGACCAAGATCCAATGGTACTGTAGGAATAAGTACAAGCTACATTGAAGGCATTGGCAAGAAACAAGGTTCCAGGAATTGATGGAATACCCACTGAGATGTTTCAACAAATTGATGCAGTACTATAGGTTCTCACTTGTCTATGCCAAGAAATTTGGACGACAGTTACCTGGCCAACCAATTGGAAGAGATCCATATTTGTGCCCATTTCAAAGAAAGGTGACCCAAAAGAATGCAGAAATTATTGAACAATATCATTAATATCACATGCAAGTAAAATTATGCTGAAGATAATACAAAAATGGTTGTAGCAGTACGTCGACAGAGAACTGCCAGAAATTCAAGTTGAATTTGAAGAGGACATGAACAAAGGATATCACTGCTGACGTCAGATGGATCTTGGCTGAAAGTGGAGAACACCAGAAAGATGTTTACCTGTGTTTTACTGACTATGCAAAGGCATTAGACTGTGTGATCATAATGAATTATGGGTAACACCGAGAAGAATGAGAATTCCAGAACACTTAATTGTGCTCATGAGGGACCTGTACATAGACCAAGAAGCAGTCATTTGAACAGGACAAGGGGATACTGCATGGTTTAAAATCAGGAAAGGTTTGTGCCAGGGTTGCATTCTTTCATCATACTTATTCAATCTGTATGCTGAGCAAATAATCTGAGGAGCCAGGGCATCAGGATTGGAGGAAGACTCATTAACAACCCATGATATGCAGGTGACACAACCTTACTTACTGAATACAGAGAGGACTTGAAGCACTTACTGATGAAGATCAAAGACTATGGCCTTCAGTATAACCTAACCCAAGCCATGGTGTTTTCAATTGCCTTATATGCATGCAAAAGCTGGACAATGAATAAGGAAGATCCAAAGAGAATCGATGCCTTTGAATTATTGTGTTCGCAAAGATAATTGAATGTACCATGGACTGCCAGAAGACTGAACAAACCTGTCTTGGAAGAAGTACGGCCAGAATATTCCTTAGAAGCAAGCATGGTGAGATTTCATCTCACATATTTTGGACATGTTATCAGGAGTGACCAGTCCCTGGAGAAGGACATCATGCTTGATAAAGGAGAGGGTAAGCAAAAAAGAGGAAGACTCTCAAGGAGATGGATTGACACAGTGGCTGCAGCAATGGACTCAAACACAGCAACAATTGTAAGGATGGCACAGGGTGGGCAATTTTTCGTTCTGTTGTGCATAGGGTGGCTATGACTCCAAACTGACTCAATGGCACCTAACAGTAACAACAACAATTATGTAGTTACAGTAACAACACAACTGAAATAAACAGGTTTGGGGCCAATTGTAACTCAAATGGTGGGAACAGTGGTCCCCAGATATTCAGCATGCCATAGGCCTGTCATTGGCATCTATCTGTATGTTTTAAGAAGCAATGGAGTGTGGGGTTCAATCCAACGACTAAGTTAAGCAGAGGATAGTGAAAAGTGCTTCTACACAATAACTAACATTTGTTGTATTCTTATTAGTGTCAAGTATCCAAAAGTGGCTTAAATTTTTTTTAAGGCTTGCATGCTTTTAGACTTTATTCTGTTACTTTAATGACTTCTTTTTTATTATTTATTTTTTAATTTTTATTGTGCTTTAAGTGAAAGTTTACAAATCAAGTCAGTCTCTCATACAAAAATTTGTTTACACCTTGCTATGTACTCCTAGTTGCTCTCCCCCTAATGAGACAGCACATTCCTTCTCTCCATCCTATATTCCCCATGTCCATTTAACCAGCTTCTATCCCCCTCTGCCTTCTCATCTCCCCTCCAGACAGGAGCTGCCCACATAGTGTCATGCGTCCACTTGAGCCAAAAGCTCACTCCTCACCAGTATCAAATGTGGCTTAAATTGTATCTCATTTAATCTTCTCAGCAAATAATGCTGTGAATATTATTATCTTCATTTTAGAATAGAAATGAGAAAATTGAAGCTCAAAGAAGTTAAGTAATTTGTCCAAGGACACAACAAGCAAATAAGTGATAATAACAAATTTTAAAACAGAAAGTCTTATTCCAAATTTGGTATTTTAACTTCTTTTGTACAATATTCCCTTTTGAGAACTTTGATGGTGAACAGGAAGAGAGGGGAAGGACAGCTTCAAAGCTGTAATATACATTAATTGTTTTGTCTCTTGGAATAGCACACTGATTTTTCTTTGGGATAACACCCCTTCCTTGCTCTCAGGTCCATGTAGATTAAGTGGAATTTACCACCATGAGCTCCATGAATGACCATGTGACCTAGAAATGGCCAATGAGACTACTTCATCCCCCAACCAATGTGACTGACTGAGAGATGGGCATATGACTCCAGCCAGGCCAATGAGTATCAGACCTAGGCTTTTCCAAGTAATGCTGGAAAAGAAGAGGATGTTTTCACCCCTTACTCTTCTACCCTGAGGATCACTAGCTGAGGACCTTGTAAGCCTACAGCTGCAGGAATATGAGTGGTGTTGGAAAAACTCTGTCTGAACTTGAAGCTAACACAGGAAAGCAAAGCTTAGACCAGTTTCTAATGCTGTACAAAACCTGGCTCCTATCCTCAAGGAACTGCTGGTTGAAGTCAAAAATCTCATGGAAATGTTAAACTTATGCCAAACAAAAAAATTTTTTTAAATGTATTTCTCTATTTGAATGTGCCTTGTCTATCTGTGTTTATTTATCCCCTTTTTTCCTTTTTGCTTCCCATCCTTCCTCCATTACCCTTCTCACCCACAATCCATACCATTACCCACTGCCGTCAAGTCTATTCCAACTCAGCAACCCTACAGGACAGAGTAGAACTGCTCCATAGGGTTTCCAAGGCTGAAATCGTTATAGAAGCAGACTGACACATCTTTCTCCCACAGAGTGGCTGGTGGATTTGAACTGCCAACCTTTGGGTTAGCAGACAAGCACTTTAACCACTGTACCACCAGGGCTCCTTCTCTAATTACGGCTAATTATAATGTTGTTTTTCAGTCTGGAAATATATTTACTGTTTAAGCTTCCAGGAAAACATGCAGATACAAAAGGACAAGTATTTTAGCTGAGGGACCTCTTTTCAAGTGAAATCTTACCTGGAATTCCAAAATATAAAATTGTAGCTATTCAGGTAAAAAGTAGTGCAGGGTACCTGAGAAACACAGGCTGACAACCTCTGCTGTGACAACTCCTTAATCCAACAAGCCCTCAGATTTGTGGTACATTGATGGTGGGTCCTGACAATGTACAGAATAGAATTTTGACAACCTTAATGATTTTTTTTAATTCTTCTAAAATCTTGTCGTATCTAAGAGGATCCATCAAACTGACATTCTGTATACTCTGCCAACATCATTATTTCTTTAAACAAGCAGAAAACTCTTTATACTCAGCAAAAAAAGAAACTATAAAGAGAAATTATCTAGTATCATCTCTCTTTCTCTCTCTTAACAACTTTGTGGCTTATAAACAGTCCCCCATGCATCTGTCAGATCTATCCTGAAGTACAATGCTGTCAATGATAGGATAATATCCACATGTCTATAAGGAAGACCAGTTAATTCAAGTTTATTCAAACTGTTATTCAAATTTACATAAAACCACTAAGGCCAAAGATGAAGAAATTGAAGATTTTTACCAACTTCTGCAGTCTGAAATTGATCAAACATGCAATCAGGATGCATTGATAATTACTAGTGATTGGAACGCGAAAGTTGGAAACAAAGAAGGATGGGTAGTTGGAAAACATGGCCTTGGTGATAGAAACGATGTCAGAGATCACATGATAGAATTTTGCAAGACCAATGACTTCTTCATTGCAAACACCTTTTTTCAACAACATAAACATACACGTGGACCTCACTGGATGGAATACTCAGCAATCAAATCAACTACATCTGTGGAGACAGACAATGGAAAAGCTCAATAACATCAATCAGAATTGGGCCAGGGACTGACTGTGGAACAGACCATCAATTGCTCACAAGCAAGTTCAAGTTGAAACTGAAGAAAATTAGAACAAGTCCATGAGAGCCAAAGTGCAACCTTGTGTATATCCCACCTGAATTTAGAGACCATCTCAAGAACAGACTTGACGAACTGAACACTAATGACCGAAGACCACACAAGTTGTGTAATTACATCAAGGACATCATATAGGACGAAACAAGAGATCATTATAAAGACAGAAAAGAAAGAACAAAATGGATGTCAGAAAAGATTCTAAAAGCTGCTCTTGAACGTCGAGCAGCTAAAGCAAAAGGAAAAAATGATGAAGTAAAAGAGCTGAACAGAAGATTTCAAAGGGCAGCTGGTGAAGACAACGTATTATAACGACACGTGTAAATACCTGGAGTTAGAAAACCAAAAGGGAAGAACACGCTCAGCATTTCTCAAGCTGAAAAAATTCAAGCCTCGAGTTGCAGTACTGAAGAATTCTGTGGGGAGAATATTAAATGCCACCCAAACCAAAACCAAGCCCAGTGGCGTCAAGTTGATTCTGACTCATAGCGACCCGAGAGAACAGAGTAGAACTGCCTCACAGAGTTTCCAAAGAGCACCTGGCGGATTCGAACTGCCAACCCTTCCATTAGCAGCCGTAGCACTTAACCACTATGCCACCAGGGTTTCCATTAAATGCCACAGGAAGCATCAAAGAAAATGGAAGGAATACACAGTCACTGTACCAAAAAGAATTTATCGATATTCAACCATTTCAGGAGGTAGTATATGATCGGGAACAAACGGTATGAAGGAAGAGGTCGAAGCTGCACTGAAGGCACTGGCAATAAACAAAGCTTCAGGAATTGATGGAATACCAACTGAGATCTTTCAACAAGTGGATGCAGCGCTGGAAGTACTCACTTGTCTATGCCAAGAAATTTGGAAGACAGCTACCTAGCCAACCAACTGGAAGAGATCCATATTTGTGCCTATTCCCAAGAAAGGTGATCCAACTGAATGTGGAAATTATTGCACAACATCATTAATATCATACGCAAGTAAATTCTGCTGAAGATCATTCAAAAGCGGCTGCAGCAGTACCTCCACAGGGAAATTCCAGAAATTCAAGTCAAATTCAGAAGAATGGGGGATATCATTTCTGAAATTAGACGAATCTTAGCTCAAAATAGAGAATACCAGAAAGATGTTTACCTGTGTTTTACTGACTATGCAAAGGCATTTGACTGTGTGGATCATAACAAATTATGGGTAACATTGAGAAAAATGAGAATTCCAGAACACTTAATTGTACTCATGAGTAACCTGTACACAGATCAAGATGCAGTTGTTTGAACAAAACAAGGGGATACTGTGTGGCTTAAAGTCAGGAAAGGTGTATGTCAGGGTTGTATCCTTTTAGCATACGTATTCAATCTGTATGCTGAGCATACAATGTGAGAAGCTGGACTATATGAAGAAGAATACGGCATCAGGATTGGAAGAAGACTCATTAACAACCTGTATTACATAGATGACACAACTTTGCTTGCTGAAAGTGAAGAGGACTTGAAACACTTACCGTTAAAGGTCAAATACCACAGCTTTCAGTATGGATTACATTTCAATATAAAGAAAACAAAAATCTCACAGATCCACCAATAAGCAACATCACGACAAACGGAGAAAGATTGAAGTTGTCAAGGATTTCATTTGACTTGGACCCACAATCAACACACATGGAAGCAGCAATCAAGAAATCAAATGGGCAAGTCTGCTGCAAAAGATCTCTTTAAATTGCTAAAAAACAAAGATGTCACCTTGAAGACTAAGGTGCGCCTGACTCAGGCCGTGGGTATTTTCAATCACATTATATGCATGCAAAGACAATGCATAAGACTGAGGAATTGACGCCTTTGAATTATGGTGTTGGCAAAGAATACTGAATATATACCATAGGCTGCCAAAAAAACAAACAAATCTGTCTTGGAAGATGTACAGCCAGAATGCTCCTTAGAAGCAAGGATGGCGAGACTGTCTCATGTACTTTGGATGTGTTATCAGGAGGATCAGTCCCTGGAGAAGGACATCATGGTTGGTAAAGTACAGGGTCAGCAAAAAAGAGGAAGACCATCTACGAGATGGACTGACACAGTGGCAGCAACAATGGGCTCAACCACAGCAACGATTGTGAGGATGGCACAGGGTGGGCAGTGTTTCGTTCTGTTGTATATAGGGTCTCTATGAGTAGGGACCGACTTGATGGCATCTAACAACAATAGACAGACAGTAGATATGGACTCAACACAGTATTTTAACTATGACAACAAATCGAAATGACTAGAAAAACAGAGAAGGGAATATCCTTGGAGAGCTCAGACCTGTGTTTCAAGCCTCTGACGTAGCAGCAGAAGTAGCCGTTATTCAGAAAAAAAAATTAAAAAGTGAATAGCTGTGATGTTTAAGGTTAGAGAATATTAAACAGTGAATCAACAAAATCCTCCCCAGCATCATCACCATCATCCCAGATGTTTTAAAGCACTGAGCTTGTGTCAGGCACTGTGTTAGGTGGGCTGCACACATCAAGCCAATCCATTCTCATCAGGGCCCTCGAAGTGAGGTACTGATATTATCCCTGAAAAATTAAGTGACTTACTTGCTCACAGTCACATAACTGGTAAGAGACAGAGCCGGAACCAGACTCCAGGTCGAGCTATCTCCAAAGCTCTTCAGAGCAACTGAAACTTGTAAGTACTGGACCTCAAGGATCCTCAATGGCCCAGGGTAGATTTACAGCCAGGGGCTTTAGCACTCCCTGTGGTTTGGTCTCACACCCCCTCTACACTAGAAGAATGACTATGTGTAAGGTTTCACAATGCCAGGAGTCATGATACCTTTTATGGCACCGTTTAGCTCAATGACCTTCAGCAGAGACCTCTCCTTCTTTTTCTCAATAGTTCTGTGAGTTAAAGAGAAACAGGTTTTATTATTACTTAATCCCATTCTACATGCGGTACTTGGTGGCTAGCGTGTGGAAGCTATGCCACCAGTATTTCAAATACCAGCAGGGTCACCCATGGTGGACAGATTTCAGTGGAGCTTCTAGACTAAGACAGACTAGGACGAAGGACCTAGCAGTCCTTCTGAAAAAACTGGCCAGTGAAAACCTCTGAATAGTGATTGTGAGAATGGCATAGGACCGGGCAGTGTTTCATTCTGTTGTACCTAGGGTTGCTATGAGCCAGAACCAACTCAACAGCACCTAACAACAACAACAACAATAATCTCATCCCAAAGGAGGAAAAACAGAGGCATAGAATGTTATGAAACTTTCCAGGGTCATACAAGAAATCTTTACTAGGAGCAAATTTCTCTATAATGAACTGCTCAGTTTCATGTACAAAGAACTTGTGGACCCAGAAGCACAGCCTGGGCCCTAAGCTTCCTAGTTCTCAATGTGTGTAGTAAGGGGCCTGAAGAGGACCTTACAAACATCACGAGAGCAAATGTGTACTAAGCTTTTACTGTGTGATGTGCATTATACTTTTTATGCTGTTGTTGTTAGGTGCCATCGAGTCAGTTCCGACTCATAGCGACCCTATGTACCACAGAACAAAACACTGCCTGGTCCTGCGGAATGCCCACAATTGTTAGGCTTGAGCCCATTGTTGCAATCACTGTGTCAACCCATCTCCTTGAGGGTCTTCTTCTTTTCCGCTGTACTTACCAAGGATGATGTTTTTCTCAAAGGACTGATCTACTTATACCTCACACCAATTCTCTGCAATAGGTACTAGTACTTCCCCCCTTTAAGGAAACGGGTTCAGAGTGGTTGAGAAACTTGCTCAAGATGACACAGCTAGCTGGGAGCAGAGCTGGGCTTCAAATTCACTCAGTCTTATTTCTCACTCATGTTCTCAATCTGGAACAAACAGGCCATGCCCAATACACAAAAGTACTACGTTCTAATTTATCTGCTTAGAATTGGAACATGTTTCCTTACAGAATAAATTTCTAAATGTTAGGACTTCCAAATCAACTTGTAGAGGCCTATTTATGCCTTGGTGTTGTTGAAATTCTCCCTATTTTCAGGGAAAATAGCAGGAACAAGCTGTTTCAATGATGGTAATGAAAAAAAATATAAAAGCAAATATACATGAATAATGAACTTTTTAAACATTGTGCACATCTTCATTAATACTAGAAGACGTAAAGGAAGTAAATGAGAATTTTTGTAGAGATTCTGAAATTTTTTTCCAACCAATTTCAAGAACTTTAGAGGTGATTACTGTCAGCCATTTGCTATGGATTCGCTCTTCCTTGGTCCAGATGCATCAGCAGCACCAATCATGTGTTCATTAAAAAAGGTAGAGGTTTTTTTGTTGTTGTTGTTTACCCAACGAGAGGTGTGCGATGCAAAAGAAAGTGCATGAACTCTGTAACTGAACAGAGGAATTAAAAATCAAAACTCTGTCAAACAGAGAAGCAATTAAGAAACCTCAGTCCCATTTTAGCAGGGCATAAATGAGTTTGTAAGTGGAAAGCATTAAATTTTGAGTTCTCTGATAATTTCTCTGAACAGAATAGGATGTGGGACCTAAAGTACCTTATAATAGATAGCTTGAGGAATTGGAGTAGCTATGTGAAAAGGCTTAAAATTAAGGAAGGTTAAGGTTTCCAAAAGCAAAGAAGTTTCTTGATTTCAACCAAATGCTTCGAAGGCCAGAGTGGCAAAGTCGGGGGCCTGGGGACCAGGGTTTCAGAGCATATCTAGGTCAATTGTCATAATAAAACGTATTAAGAAAACATTCTGCATTCCACTTCGGTGACAGGCATCTGGGGTCTTAATTGTTAACAAGTGGGCATCTAAGATGCATCAATTTGTTGCAATCCATCTGGAGCAAAGAAGAATGAAGAACACTAAAGATATATGATAAAGATGAGCCCAAGAGACAGAAAGGGCCACATAAACCAGAGACTCCATCAGCCTGGGACCAGAAGAACTAGATGGCACCCAGCTACCACCGATCACTGCCCTGACAGGGAACACAACAGAGAATCCCTGATGTAGCAGAAGAACAGTGGGATACAGATCTCAAATTCTCGTAAAAAGATCAGGCTTAATGGTCTGACTGAGACTGGAGGGTCCCTGGAGGTCATGGTCCCCAGACCCTTTGTTAGCCCAAGACTGGAACCATTCCCGAGCCAGCTCTCCAGACAGGGATTGGACTGGACTACAGGACAGATAATGATACTGGTGAGGAGTGAACTTCTTGGCTCAAGTAGACACATGAGGCTATGTGAGCAACTTCTGTCTGCAAGTGACACGAGAAGGAAGGAGGGGACAGGAGCTGGTTGAATGGACACAGGGAACACAGGGTGGAGAGGAGGAGTGTGCTATCTCATTGGGAGGAGAGCTGCTAGAAGTACATAGCAAGGTGTGTATAATTTTTTGTATGAGAGACTAACTTATTTATGAACTTTCACTTGAAGCACAATAAATACACAAACAAATTTTTTTTAAAAAAGAAAGGTTAAAGTTTATCAGGAAAAATGAAAAATGTGCAACCAATGTCACAAAATAATATGCGTATTAACTGTTTCATAAGAAATTAATTTGCTCTGTAAACTTTCATCTAAAGTACAATTTTAAAAAAAGGGAGAAATGAAATCTAAGGAGAAATTAATACATAAAAAAATCAAATCTGGTCACAGACTTGAAAGAAATCCATTTTTGACCAAATTGAGAATACTAATGAACACTGGAAGGAGATACTTATGGACTGAATTACACCCCCTCAAAAGAAATGTGGAAGTCATAACCCCTGCACCTGTAATTATGACCTTGTTGGGAAATACAGGTTTTCTTTTGTTATGTTAACAAGCTCATACCAGAATGGGGTGGGTCCTAAACCTAATCACTTCTGAGTGGTGTCTCATAAAAAGAGCAGAATAGAGAGAGATACATAGGGGAAGAGACCCTGTGAGAAACCAGTTACAAGTAAAGGAACACTAAGAAATGCCAAAGTAACTCCCAGGACTACCAACAAGGAAGGACCCTTCCCTAGAGCCAATGCTCTGATTTGGACTTCTAGCCTCCAGAACTAGGAGACAATAAATTTCTGTTCTTTAAAGCTACCCACTTGTTTGGTATGACAGCACAAGGAAACTAAGACAGAGGTTCACTGAACTGGAACCTCACCAAGATGGTCTTCATTGCGGTCAGACCATAGAAGTATAGGACAAGAAGAAACTGAAAAAGGAACCAGTTCTACTTTCTAGAACAAATGCTGGAAAATGAGGCCCTTTTGAAAGCTCAGTAACCATCCATTTTTATTGAATATTTTACCTTCTTTAATTTGTACTTTTGCAGAGAGAGAGAAAGAGAAAGAAAGAAAGAAAAACATGTAAATTTCAACATCTACTATATGAAAGCTAATTCAAAAAAGATATTTCTTTTTCCATTTGGAAAATAAGCACACGGGTAAATTACCAGTTTACATTTGGTTCCTTTTAAAGGTTCTGTAAAACAAAGAATTATTTTGTCTTTTGACAACATTCTTTTCATAAAAGAGCTATTGTCCAGGGACAGATTTCATCATTTTAGTAATGGAGTGACCCTGTGGTCACAAAATGATAAAAGAACACATAGGTCTTTTAGCCTTCTTGAGATAAGCGGTTCCCTTGGAAACCGCGGGTACCTACAGCTTCTTCATCTCTACTGGCAAGATTTGAATCAGGTCTTACATATGGAACCAAAGCACAGAGTAAGGGCAGAGAGATCCTTGAAGTCATCGGCCAGGCCACAAAATTTCCTTTTGTGTCATTTTTCTCAAAAGCTGCTTACAATCCATCCACATATGAGCAGTTGGTATTTGACAAAGGCCCCAAAACAGTTAAATGGGGAAAAGGCAGTCTTTTTAACAAATGTTGCTGGCATAACTGGATATCCATCTGCAAACAAATGAAACAAGACCCATACCTCACTCCATGCACAGAAACAAGCTCAAAATGGATCAAAGACCTAAATATAAAATTTAAAATGATAAAGATCATGGAAGAAAAAATAGGGACAACATTAGGAGCCCTAATACATGGCATAAAGAGTATACGAAACATTATTAAGAATGCAGAAGAAAAACTAGATAACTGGGAGATCCTAAATATCAAACACCTATGCTCATCTAAAGACTTCACCAAAAGAGTAAAAAGGTTACCTACAGACTGGGAAAAAGTTTTTAGCTATGACATTTCCAATCAGTGCCTGATCTCTAAAAGCTACATGATACTGCAAAAACTCAACTGCAAAAAGACAAATAACCCAATTAAAAAATGGGCAAAAGATATGATTAGACACTTCACTAAAGAAGACATTCAGGTAGCTAACAGATACATGAGGAAATGCTCACAATCATTAGCCATTAGAGAAATGCAAATCAAAACAACAATGAGATTTCATCTCACTTCAACAAAAAAAATACAAGGCTGGCATTAATCCAAAAAACACAAAATAATAAATGTTGGAGAGGCTGTGGAGAGATTGGAACACATATACACTGCTGGTGGGAACGTAAAATGGTACAACCACTTTGGAAATCGATTTCGCGCTTCCTTAAAAAGCTAGAAATAGAACCATACGATCCAGCAATCCCACTCCTTGGAATATATCCTAGAGAAATAAGAGCCCTTACACGAACAGATACATGCACACCCATGTTCACTGCCGCACTGTTTACAATAGCAAAAACATGGAAGCAACCAAAGTGCCCATCAACGGAAGGATGGATAAATAAATTATGGTATGTTCACACAATGGAATACTATGCATCCATAAAGAAGAGTGATGAATCTGTGAAACATTTCATAACATGGAGGAATCTGGAAGGCATTATGCTTAGTGAAATTAGTCAGTTGCAAAAGGACAAATATTGTATAAGACCACTATTATAAGAACTCGAGAAATAGTTTAAACAGAGAAGAAAATATTCTTTGATAGTTATGAAGGGGGGGAGGGAGGGAGGGTGGGAGAGGGATATCTAGCTAGATAGTAGATAAGAACTATTTTAGGTGACGGGAAAGATAACACACGATACAGGTGAGGTCAGCCCAACTGAACTAAACAAAAAGCAAAGAAGTTTCCAGAATAAACTGAATGCTTTGAAGGCCAGTGTAGCAGCGGTGGGGGTTTGGGGACCATGGTTTCAGGGGACATCTAAGTCAATTGGCGTAATGAAATCTATTAAGAAAACAATCTGCATCCCACCTTGGAGAGAGGCATCTGGGGTCTTAAACACCAGCGAGCAGCCATCTAAGATGCATCAATTGGTCTCAACCCACCTGGATCAAAGGAGAATGAAGAACACCAAGGACACAAGGTAATTATGAACCCAAGAGACAGAAAGGGCCACATAAACCAGAGACTACATCAGCCTGAGACTAGAAGAGCTACATGGTGCCCGGCTATGATCGATGACTGTTCTGACAGGGAACACAACAGAGAACCCCTGAAGGAGCAGGTGAGCAGTGGGATGCAGACCCCAAATTCTCATAAAAAGACCAGACTTAATGGTCTGACTGAGACTAAAAGGACCCCGGTAGTCATGGCCCCCAGACCTTCTGTTGGCCCAGGATAGGAACCATTCCCAAGGCCAACTCTTCAGACAGGGATTGGACTGGACAATGGGTTGGAGAGGGATGCTAGTGAGAAATGAGCTTCTTGGATCAGGTGGACACTTGAGACTATGTTGGCATTTTCTCCCTGGAGGGGAGATGAGAGGGTAGAGGGGGTTAGAAGCTAACAAAATGGACACGAGAAGAGAGAGTGGAGAGAGGGAGTGGGCTGTCTCATTAGGGGGAGAGCAATTGGGAATACGTAGCAAGGTGTATACTGGTTTTTGTGTGAGAGACTGACTTGATTTGTAAACTTTCACTTAAAGCACAATTAAAAAAAAAAAAAAAGCCCTGATGGCACAGTGGCTAAAGCACTCTGCCGCTAACTGAAAGGTTGGTGGTTTGAACCCACTAGCAGCTTCTTGGGAGAAAAATGTGGCAATAAAAAAAAAGTTGCTTACAGTTCTGGGAAGAACAATCCAGGTTCTGTCTGTATTGAGGATACTCAATAATGGTGCGATGATCTGACACACACGTGGCTTTTTCCTCTCCAAATGTAGGTGGTAACATATAGCACTCCTAGATCGAAGCAGCTTTGTAACAGCTGCCTTTAATAACAGGGCATCTTACCTGGCCTTGCCACTCCAAGAACTGGCCTGGCATTTAAACCTTTTTATTTTAGTTAACATGTGTTGAGTACTTGTCATGTGCCAGTGTTTGCTTGACATGCATTTTCTTAGTTAATGTTCACGGCAACTAAGGCACAGAATGGCTAAGTAACTTGCCCAAAGTCACACAGCTAGAGAGTGGCAGTGGCAGTATTCAAACCCAGAACCTGCATATTTAATCACTGTACCACACAGCCCCTCATGCTAAATATGATGAAGGCCATCTTATAACCTCTTACCCCAGAAACTTAGGCATGGCTCAGGAAGAGGAAGCTACTAGCCAGGAGGTTGATGGGTTCTTAGGAGTCTAAAACAAAAGTTCCCAGACAGGAAATTCCAAAAAAGTAAAAACAAAACAACCTCTGACTTATAAAATGACAACCCTTCTCTCAAAACTACAAAATAGGGCAAGAATTAAAGGTAAAAGTAAGCCTCAAAAAGTTAAATATAGAATTACCATAAAAAACAATCCAGCAATTCCATTCCTAGGTATATACCCAAAAGAATCAAAGACAGGTATTCAAACAAACAAATACATGTACACGACCATTCATAGCTGTGCTAGTCACGATTTTCAAAAGGTGAAAACAGCCCCATGTCCATAAATGGATGAATGGATAAACAAATTGTGGTATGTTCACATGTACATGAATGACAAATGTTCACAGCAGCACTATTCTCAATAGTAGAAAGGTGAAAACAACTGAAATGTTCATCGGCTGAAGAATGGATAAACAAACTGTGGTATATACATATAATGGAATATTATTCAGTCACTAAAAGGAATGAATACTGCTAATACATGCTGTAATATGGATGAATCTCAAAAACATGCTACGTGAAAAAAACCCAGACACAGGGGTCACATATTGTATGACTCCATTTATGTGAAATATCCAGAATAGGTAAATTCAGAGAAAGAGAAAGCAGACTGGTGGTTAACAGGGACTGGAGGGGGGCAGAAGGAGAATGAGAGTGACTGCTTAATGGGTTTCCTTCTGGGGCAACAAAAATATTTTGGAACTAGATTAAGGTGATGGTTGTGTAACATCGTGAGTACACTAAACGACAATGAATGGCATGCTTTAAAATGGTTAATTTTACGTGAACTTTAGCTCAATAAAAAAAGTGAAAGTAAAAAAGATGAAAGAATTAAGCTGTCAAGAATACAAACTCACTGAGCGACATGTGTTACAAGTTAAAGATGACAGGTATGTATTGTCTGTGCAGCTTTTATTGCATTTTATTGACAATTACATAGGGAAATTATTTCAAAACGGCCCACGCCAGTTTATTAGCATTAAAAATTCTAACTTACGCAGGATAAAACAACCTGATATGATTGCTACTTTTACATCATTTTATTTTGCCTTCATCTTTTCCTGCTGGGAGTAGCATACTTCGCACATGAACCTTGTATCGTTCCCTTGGATGTACTCCAAGTTCTCAAAGGCTCCAATATAACCCCAGGAAGACATCTGTCACAGACTCAGCAGTGCTTCAGGTGATGGTATATGTTTTCTCTTCTTCCCTACATTCCAATGAACTGAAGTTATTCTTTAGGAAGGAGCATCTTCAAATTATGTGGAATCCAATGTTGACACATGATGGCTTCTATACTTACAATTACGGTTTTGTAACATCACCATCTATGCCGTTCAAATTATTATCTGGATGTACTATGAAAGCCTTATAAGACATTTCACAGTCAACTATAAGTTTTTTCAGACTATACACGTAAACTTATATTAGAATGTATGTGTACTGGAGCAAAACAAGAAATAAATTATAATTTGAAACTTCCCATGTATGATGTATACAAAATAACTATATGTCCATATGCTTTGCTTAGTAACGGAGGGAGCCAAACATTGCCAGGATTGAGAAAAATATGGATTTCTTCCACAATGATGTCCCTTGATTTGGAAAAAGCCACTCAACTTTACCATTCCATTTCCCCATTTGTAATAATAAGCTAGATGAGATTACTTAAAACCATTAAAGCTTTTCTCCAGGAGCTCTGATTACTTTTTCAGTGAGGTTGTTGTTGTTAGGCTCTGTCGAGTTAGTTTTGACTCATAGCGACCCCATGTACAAGAGAATGAAACACTGCCTGGTCCTGTGCCATCTTCACAATCGTTGTTATGCTTGAGCCCATTGTTGCTGCCACTCTGACAATCCATCTGTTTGAGGGTCTTCCTCTTTTTCGTTGACCCTCCATGAGATTATTTTTTAATATTATAGCAGAAGTTTCATATCATACATAAATCAGCTAATTCTGCAGTACAATACATATAACCTGTCTCTAAAAAGAAGCTCTCTGCCCCATTCACATTATGCTAGGTTTTTCTTCGAGCATGGCATTTTGGGGGAGGGAATTGAACTATGGCAATAAATGATCTAAATAAGTTTCATCAGTGAAACTCAGGTATAATCATTGTATTTCAATCTTTCCTTCTGGTTTTCAGGGTGATAGTAGAGAAAGAGGGAAAGTAATCTATTCTCCTGCCCATTTCTAATTCTTTGACTGAATCCAGAGCCAAGAATCTCTTACCTACAGCTGGGAATGTTCCCACTGTTGGTTTCTGGCTTGTATCTATCATTTCTAAGAAAGTCCTCTTTATCCGTCAACGTCCCAAACAAAAGCTGTTCTCTATGAGGCCTCCTTAGACCATCCCCTACGGTCCTCCAGAAGGCTTAATCATGCCTTCCACCATGTCTAATATCACTTTGTAACTAACACTCTATTTCTGTCATCTTAACTTGTAAAACTTGTTGCTCAGTGGTTTTGAAATCTTGATGTACATCTATATCATAGCATGTATTAGCAGTATCCATTCCTTTTTATGGCTATATAATATTCAATGTAACACATAAACCATTATACTATATTTGGGGAGGAACTGCTTTTTATTTATCTTTGTATTTCAGGGCCTAAATTTATTGCACATTTATCACTGCCAGGTAACATGCTGGTCCTATTTATTGAGTTGATTCAAAGTAATGCAGTGAGGTCTCAGGAACCTCACTTAACAACCCTCACTTTAATGAATACTATGAGAAGAAATGGATGGGTTTTTGTGGCATAGACTGTTTTCGTATATCCATTTTCCCTCTCATTCATAGTAATAGAACCCCTGATTTCTGGGTGGGCACATGGCAATACAGAATAAAGATTAATTTCCTGGACTCCTTTGCAGCTAGGTATGGCCATGTGACTCAGTTCCGCCAAGGGGTTGTAGGTGGAAGTACCATGTGGTAGCTTCTAGGAGTCTTCTTGAAAAGAGAACTGACACATAACACTTACTCTTTCTTCTCTGCCCCTTTCTACTTTGTGCTTCCTGGAACGCAGATTTGATGGCTGGAGTTGAGCAGCCCTATTGGATCATGATGTGACCTATGGAGACTATATGTGGTAGGGGCATCAAGATAGAGAGAGCATAGATCCCTGAGGGTCTCATGGAACAAAACTGCTATGCCAGCCATAGACTGCCCAGTTTGGACTCATGTGAGAGTGAAATAAACTATGTTGGTTAAGCCATGATTATTTTGGGTCTTTGTTACTCATAGGTGAACCTAACCCTGATACTGTATTGGATTCTTCTGTTACCAGGGTGTTTTGAAATATCTTATACAGGAAAAAAAAAAAAAAACCTTTCCCCAGAGGTTTTGATGACTCATATCTGGAATCTCTGAACTGGAAAATCAAATGCATTAATATCACCAATCACATACACACTCGTATACACACATCATTTTGTATATTAATTAGAAGCTTTTGTTATTGAGTGCTTACTGTATGTAAGATGCTGTGGTATACTTTACATGTGTTATTTTATTTCATCTTCATAAAAACCTTATGAGGTTGGGACTTTTATTATCTTCACTTATCAGAAAGGAGGCTGTGGATTAGAGAAGCTAAGTAAACAGCTAGCAAGTGACCAAGGCAGGCCTAAAGGCAGGGCTGACTTCCTCACAAGCCCGTGTGCTTAACCACTACTGAGCACATCCTGCAGGGAGAGGCTAAGCAGAGACCCTTCCTCAACCTAACACAGAGCACTGCTTGCAAATCTATTCAGTGCTAATGCTGCGCATGCCATGTTATCTGGGAATGGAAGCTGCTTCAGCCGTTCTGCTGCGTGAAATGTGACCACTGGGTACAGCCTGGAGAGGGATTTGGTATACAGGAGAAAACTGGGGCCAGAGGCTAGGAAATTCGCCTTTTTGTGAGTAAGTCTGGGGGAAGGGGAGAATATGGGGTTGAACAGAGGCAAAAGGGTACAGAGGGGAGAATGAGTCCCACAGCACAGACAGAGAGCTAGGTAGGTCAGCCCACAAGCTAAAATGATTTTGGTCATGGAAATGAAGTCAGATATAATGACACAAGTGCACGGAAACCATCAAGCCAGTTTTGTATTTGAAGATAGGAGAGTCACACTTCAGAAATGCATATTTAACATTAAAGGCATTCTGGAAAAAATGATATATACATTTTGCTACTCTGGTTTCAATGATAACATCTGGATCATGTTGAAAGAGTAACAAATTCCCTTTCATCATCTATAGTATATAGACTCTTCATTCAAGAAATATGAACTGAGGGATGACTAAGTGTGCAGGGACTGTGCTAAGCAGGGACTGAGACACACGTTGGAATGAGGCCCTCAAGGAGGGCACAGTGGAGAGGTGGGGAGACAAACATACAAAAAGATCCTCACAGCACAGTGTGCCACGTGCTGTAATGGAACCAAGTATAGGGCTGTATGGGGCTTAAATGAGAAGCATCATATCTTGGGGTCAGAGAGGGTCTCCAAGATGATGGAGCAGAGTTTTGGGAAATGACTAGGATGTAACCAATAGAGATGAGAGAAAGAGGGGACAGAATGTCCCTAAGAAAAGGAACAGTGTGTGCAAAGGCTCAATAGAGCCTGTCACCTTCCAGGAATGGTGGTGTACTTAGCAAGGCTGGAGCCCAGGGAATGAGGCAAGATATGGCACAAGAATAGAAGAGATTATCTGTTGACAATAAGCTGTATTAAATTTATATTTATACGGTCAACCAACATTGACAGTCCTTCTTTCTGCTTTCCATGATAGTTGAAAAGGTAGTGGTTTCAAACCTACTACTCCAAAGAACAATGTATTGAACCCACTGTTTGTACCTACCATTCATCCCCCCTTCCTTCCTATCAGAACCCGTTCCCTTGTTCTTCACACATGACCACTCCTGTCCACATGACTCTGCTGGTGCTGATTCAACTCCAGATTCAGGGGTAGATTCTTATTAGTCTAAGCCAGAGGCTGGTGAACTACAACCCAGGTCCTGCCAGCTGTTTCTCTACTGAAGAACACTTTGAAATTACAGGAGGGCAGAAGGTCAAGGGGTTGAGGGTCGGGTAAAGAGAGGGAAGAATAGAAAATAGGCCTGTTACTGAGAACTCTAACATTCTAACAAGAATTCTGTTCTCTCTGGTCAGCTTGAGCTGAGCTCTGCAGATAGCTGCACTCCAAATGAGACATGTGCGATCTTGATTACCAGGTATGGTATGTGTTACGAGAAAATACACCTCAAATTTGTGAGAGAAACAATCAGTTGAGATGAAGAGACTGAAGACAGTACTCAACTTTCAGTAACGTTCTTGAGCCTAAGAATAACCTCTGGGAGAAACTCATGATACAGGGGATAAAGGGCTGATTTCAAGTTCACTCTACATTGATCTTTGCAGTGGCTGGGAAAAAAACCCTGGCAGGGTCAAGCATCTGTCTCCTGGTATGTGAGAATGGAGCTGAGAAAGAGAACACTGAGCAGAAAGTGGAAGCAGAGAAAGTCTTAAAATATGCATGACTTGATCTGGTTACTTCATGGGAAGCACAGTGAATGGGGAGGAAAGGAAATGACATTTGAGTACCAACTAGAATGCTGACTGAAACATGGAACTCAAAGCCCTTAGGCTCCCTCTCCACTACTCATCCAAACACTTCTCTCCACGTGGCTTCATCCTCTTAGATCTGTGTCCCAGAATCACCGGAACCATGTCCACTGGCAGTTGCAGGCTCACTTCTGGCTCAAGAGGAAAATGACATCTCCTAATTTGAAAAATTCTAGGGAAGGACTTCGATCATCCTGGTTTAGGACACCTACCTGCTCATTCATTGGACCACTAGCTATGGCTGTGACTGTGTGTTTGTATATCATGAGGTACCATAATGAGCGCAGCCTAGGTCAAGGCCACATCCCTGAGGCCAAAGGAGGTGGGGTCTATTACCAGAAGAAGATGGGGAGAGAAATAATGCAGAGACCCAAACAAGAAAAGTCTACCACGTCCCAGGCAAAACTTCATCCTCAACTCATCTCTCCTCCTTTACCTAACCTAAACTCTCCCTTCCTCCTACTCCACATCTCAGGAGATGGCATTATCCAGTGGCTGAAGCCAGATACCTAGAAGTCAAGCTATATTCTTCCCTCTTGCTTATCTTCTACTTGGAATCAATCTGCTCACTAAATCCTCACACACCTATCCCTTTCTCACCATTCCTTTTGTCCTTCTCTTGCATAGACCTTACCATTCTTTGCCTGTGCCTGCCATAATAATGGGCCCTCTTGTTCCCTGTTACTCTCTCTAACTTCCACACTTTGGTGAGAGTTATTTTTCCAAAATGATAATCTTATCGTGTTTCTTCCCTGCTCAAGGTCTGTCAATGGCTCCCCATCAGAACTGCTATATAATTTGTGGGGCCCAGTGCAAAATGAAAATGTGGGATCTGTTTTTTAAAAAAGGAGGAAAAATGCCAGTGAAGGTGCTAAAACACAAAGCTTTTTTCTTTATTTCTCGGTCTCTCCTTTGACTGTTTTTAATTTGCCATTTAATGCTGTTTTAGGTAAGGAAAAATTAAAATTTTAAATTATTAGCATGAATTTTATTGTTCATCTTTATATTGGCAATGCCAGTTTCAAATGCAAATACAAGAACACTGCCTGGTCCTGCGCCATCCTTACGATTGTTGCTATGTTTGCGCCCATTGTCATAGCCACTGTGTCAATCCATCTCGTTGAGAGTCTTCCTCTTTTCTGCTGACCTTCTACTTTACTAAGCATAATGTCCTTCTCCAGGGACTGTTCCCTCTTGATAACATGTCCAAAGCACATGAGATGAAGTCTCCCCATCCTTGCTTCTAAGAAACTTTCTGGCTGTACTTCCTCCAAGACAAGGTTTGTTCATTCTTCTGAAAGTCCATGCTTGTCATGGATTGAATTGCGGCCCCAAAAATATGTGTCAACTTGGTTAGGCCATGATTCTGAGTATTGTGTGGTTGTCCTCCATTTTGTGATTATAATTTTATGTTAAAGAGGATTAGGGTAGGATTGTAAACACCCTTAACCAGGTCACAACCCTGATCCAATGTAAAGGGAGTTTCCCCAGGGTGTGGCCTGCACCACCTTTTATCTCTCAAGAGATAAAAAGGAAGGGGAAGTGTGCAGAAAGGGGGAACCTCCCACCACAAAGAAAACACTGCCAGGAGCAGAGCACATCCTTTGGACTCAAGGTCCCTGCATGGAGAAGCTCCTAGACCGGGGGATGACTGATGAGAAGGCCAACAGAAAGAGAAAGCTTTTCCCTAGAGCTGATGCCCTGAATTTGGACTTTTAGCCTACCTCACTGTGAAGAAATAAATTTCTCTTTGTTAAAGCCATCCACTTGGGGTATTTCCGTCACAGCAGCACTAGATAACTAAGACAACGATATACTCAATGCTCTTTGCCAACACCAGAATTGATGTATTTGAAATTTATTCTTAGCATTCTTATGTATCAACCTGAGGTTTTGAATTTTGGAATATTCACACTACTAATCTTCCAAGTTTCTTGCTTAATGACCAAAAGTTATAAGGGCCAGATAATGATTTCTCTGGAGCATTTCCCAAACTCTCACTATTTCTACTTTAAAAGTCACTGGTAGCAGAGGGCCTAGTTGCTAATTTTGAAGAAGTTTAATTAAAGCCAGTGATCTTATGATTGAAATGTTATTTTCCTAAACTGTGTCTTGTTTTATGACTTCAAATGGAAACTCAAGTGTTACTTCCCCAGAGTATCAAGGAGGTGATAACAAACTGACCCCGAGCGGTCAGGTCTTAAGAATATCCCTCTGTAACCTTTTTTAGGCCAGCTTCTCTGTTTACTGTTGCATCCTTTTTTGTGGACATGTTATCAGGAGGGAACAGTCCCTGGAGAAGGACCATCACGCTTGGTAAACTAAAGAGTCAGTGAAAAAGAGGAAGGCCCTCAACAGGATGGACTGACATAGTGGCGTGACAATGGGCTCAAACAGCAATGATTGTAAGGATGGCACAGGACGAGGCAGTATTTCATTCTGTTGTACACAGGGTCACTATGAGTCTTTTTTTTCTTCCTCTCCCACTAACTCAGATATATTCTCATGAGAATCTTTCCTGACTAATTCATTCTAGGGAACTGAGGTAGAAACCACTGTTCCCAAATTGTTACATTTCTTTTTCATTAATACAACTCTTGAGTCACAATTTTTAAATTTATTTTTATTAAGATCTGATTCATACACCATAAACATCACCATTTTCAAGTGTATACTTCAGTGGTTCTTAGTATTTCACAAGGTTGTACAACCATCACCAGTCTCTAATTACAGATTTTCAGCACCCTCAAAATAAACCCTACACTCATTAGCAGTCGTGCCCCTTTCAATTCCCCGGCAATGACTAATCTACTCTTCCTATGGATTTGTCGATCCTAAACATTTGATACAACTGTAATAATAATGTGTGGCATTTTACGTCTGTCTGCTTGTACGTGGCGTAATATTTTCAAGGTTCATGATGTCGTAGCATGTGTCAGTACCACATTATTTTTTGTTGCCAAATAATATCCATCGAATGGATATACCACACTCTGTTTATCCACCCCTCAGTAGGCAGACATCTGGGCTAGCTCCACTTTTTGGCTACTATGAACAATGCTGCTATGAATATTCACACCCATATTTTTGTATGAGCATGTGTCTCCAATTTTCTTAGGCACATACTTGGGAGTGAAATTTCTGGGTTACATGAAAGCTTTAACTTTTTAAGGAACTGCCAATCTCTCTTCTGCTGTAACCACACCATTTTACATTTCCACTGCAGTTTGTTAGGAAAACCCTTGATTTTTAGCTGGGCATAATGAGTCTGGAAAAAAAGATCAACTTTCCAGCTGCCTTTCTATCTCTGTATCTATAAGTTCTGGCTTATGGGATGCAAGCAGAAGTGGCATGTGAAATTTTCCGGGAAGGATCTTCAAACCTTAAGGCATGCCCTTCTTTGTTGCTTTCTCCAATTTGCTGATGGGAAAATCAACTTAACGAGGAGGTAAACCAGCCATCTAGGCCATGGAGTGACTTTGGGAAGAGAAATCAGACCCATTGGCGCACAGGACAGAAAGGATCTGTGCTTGACACTGGGGAGGCCCATGCTAGCCCTGGACTGACCACTTCTGGATTTGTTGAGTGTGAGACAGAAATCAACTTTTATCTCATTTAAGACACTATTATTTTTTCTTATTTTCCACTGTTGTTAGTTGCTGTCAAGTTGGCTCCGACTCACGGTGAATGAAACGTTGCCTGGTCCTGTGCCATTTTCATGATCATTGGTATGTTTACATCCATTGTTGCAGACACTGTGCCAATCCATCTCAATAAGGGTTTCCCTTGCCTTCACTGGCTCTCCACTTTACCAAACCTGATGTCCTTTTCTAGCAATCAGTCCTTCCTGATGACACATTCAAAGTAAGTGAGTCAAAGTCTGACAATATTCTGTGATCTATAGCTTATATATTCATAGCAATATTCGATGACCCAAATCATTGGGTAATTTACAGAAATAGATTGCCAGGTCTTTCTTTCTAGTCTGTCCTAGTCTGGAAGCTCCACTGAATTCTATCCACTATGGGTGAAGCTGCTGGTATTTGAAATACCAGTGGCATGGCTTCCAGCATCATAGCAACACTGAAAGCCACCACAGTATGACAAACTGACAGACAGGTGGTGGCTTTTCTTACTAGTTTCAGCCAAATCTATTCTAATCAATTACTATAATGAATTCCTCCATTCACTTGCAAATTCTGACTGAAAGCCCATTGGGGCCGTGCCCTGAGTTGGTGATAAAGAAATAAAGATCCATGAAATAAGGACCTTACAGTTTAGGGGTTCACAGTTACATCAGGAGAGAAGACACAAAAATAAATTAGATACTGACACAAGCATAATAAAAGAATTACCAAGTCCCACAGGCAGATGGAGGAAAGACAGATGAAATCAACCTAAAACAACTTAGAGAAAGTCTTGGTTTAGCCCAGATACCCCACTAGTTTTTCCAAATTCCCAACAAATATTAATCTTTGGAATTTGGGAATAAGACATCATGACTATTTGGAAATATTAGGAATTCCTGATATCACAGCTATTTTTAAAAATACTTCCTGCCTGACAGGGAACACAACAGAGAATCCCTGATGGAGCAGGAAAACAGTAGGATGCAGACCTCAAATTCTCATCAAAAGACCAGACTTAATGGTCTCGCTGAGACTGGAGGGAACCCAGAGGTCATGGCCCCCAGACCCTCTGTTAGCCCAAGACTGTAACCATTCCCAAAGCCAACTCTTCAGACAGAGATTGGACTGGACTATAAGAGAGAAAATGATACTGGTGAGGAGTAAGCTTATTGGCTCAAGTAGACACATGAGACTGTGTGAGCAGCTCCTGTCTGGAGCTGAGATGAGAAGGCAGAAGGGGACAGAAGCTGGCTGAATGGCCATGGGGGATACAGGGTGAGAGAAGGGGTGTGCTGTCACACTGTAGGGAGACCTAAGGTCACATGACAATGTGTGTGTAAATTTTTGTATGAGAAACTGACTTGAATTATAAACTTTCACTTAAAGCACAATTTAAAAAAATATTTCCAAGGTTATATATTCTTTAGTCATCATCAAAGATGTCTAAACCTAGAAAGTGTTGTCATTTGTTTGTGCATCAGTCTCTGCATCTGTAAAACAATACTTACGCTTCACTTCCCGTTCTCCAAGACAACTATTTCATACCCCCTCCTATCTCCTCAAACCTCCAATACCCCCTCCCCCATTACCGCTTTACGCTGATGGCCTTGCTTCTTATTTTACTGAGAAAATAAAAGCAATTAGAAAAGAAACTTCTTTATCCTCCCCCATTTAATCTAGCAACCTACTGTCCCATGAATCACTCTGAATGTACTGTCCTTGCCTCTATCTAAGGCCATTCTCATCACTTGGGACTTGGAATCTATCCCCTTTTGTCTACTCAAGGCCTTGACTCAATAAAAAACGCTCCCTTGTTCACCATCGCCTGCAATTGCTTCTCTTCTATCATCTCTCCCTTACTGAAAAAAACTCCTTGAAAGAATTGTCTTTGTTGCTTACACTTCTTCCATCAGTCGTTCTTGAAAACACTCCATCTTGTTTTCAAATGAAGCATTCTTGTCAAGGTCTCTTATCAAGGTCCACAATGACCTTCATATTGGCAAATCCAAACATCAATTCCCAGTCCTTATTCTTGATCTCTTAGCTGAATTTGACATAGTGGATCTATCCTTTCAAAAACACTTTTTCCTCATGTGGCTTCTAGGATGATATAGTAGTCTCCTGATTTTCATTAGCTGCTGGGTCTTGCTTGTGGTTAAGTCTTCCTCCTCTCTTTTTTCCTATCTATACTCACTCCCAAAGAAATCTCATCTACTCTCATGGCTTTACGATGATGAGCTCCAGAGATTCATACCTTCAGCCCCAACTCCAGACAGTTATATCCAACTACCCCCAAGACACTTCCACTTGGATGTTTAAAAGGCCTACTCCCACCCCTCTCCACCTCCCCCCTCCCCCCCCCACCCAGGGTTTCCCATCTCAATAAATAAATAAATCTCACATCCTATATACAGCATGTTCTTTCAGGTCTACCTTCAAAATATATCCAGTTTTCAATTACTTCTTACCATTTCTACCACTACCCTAGACTGAGACCTAGATATTGCAATCTCTAGCCTAAAGTATTGCAGTAGCCTCCTCAGAACCTAGAAAAATCCTTTTAAAATATATGCCAGATCCCATAACTCAGCTGCTTATAGTTAGAATGACTTCCTGCAATAGTTCCGAAGTCCTTGCCATGGACTTATGGTCCTCTGTGATCTGTAGCTTGCGGCCTCTTCAGCCTCATCTCCTCTTGTTCTTTCCCTGCCTTACTCTACTCTAACCACACTAGCCTTTCTGTTCTTCCTCCAGTTGGTAAGCATGTACCTGCCTCAGGGCCTTTATACTTGCTCTTTCCTTCAGTCTTGGCTTGTTCATTCACTTTACTCAGTTCACAACTCAAATGCTGTACTCCTCAAAGAATCCTTTCTGATTACCCTGCTTCCCACTATCCTTTATTCCTTTACCCAGCTACTCCTTCCTCAGAGCATTTATCACTACATGTTGTGAATCTGTATTTGTTTATTGTTATCTCCTCTATTAAAATATAAGCTTGATTAGGGCAGGGACTTTTGTTTGCTTTGCTGCTGTATCCTCAACTTCTAGAGGAGAATTTAGCATTGTAGTAGGTACTTAATAGTGAATGAATGACTGAAAAAAAACTTGTAACATTCTGGCATCAAATGAAATGGTATCTGTGAAATCACTTCTTAAACTCTGAAGTACTAATCATTGTGTAAGCTATAAAAGCACATATTATATTTTAATAACCATTCATTAAGCAACTGCTTTGTCCCAGGTAATGTACCTGGCACTATAATTATAGGAATACGTAAGACAAATTTCCTGCTTATTCTTCAGCCGGGGATTTGGAAGGTGGGAGGGAAAGGAAGGCACATGAACAGAGGTAGGTATTATGCCAGAGGAGTCCCTGGGTGGTGCAAATAGCACGCCTGGCTGCTAAATGAAAGTTTGGAGGTACAAGTTCACCCAGAGGCACCTCGGAAGAAAGACCTGGAGATCTACCTCTGGAAACGTCAGTCATTGAAAACCCTATGGAGCAAGTGCTACTCTAGCACACACAGGTTCACAGTGAGTCAAAATCCAACGACAATGGGTTTTTTATTATTCTAGAATCATCTAGCCAAATGTTATGAAAGCACGCTGAAAGGAAGATTTATTGTACTTGGGGGGACAAAGAGTCACATTTATGCAAGGATTTGAGGGTTATGTCTGGGTTTGGCAGGCAGAGAAGCAAGAGAAAGGGTACTGTAGACAGAGGAAAGATTCCCAATGTGTGTAACGTACTATGCAATCCGCTAAAGGTCTTCTCAAGACAGCGCTTTCCTCGCTCCTACTTCTCTCTCTCACTTCAGAAGACACAGACCCTCCCAGACACCTGTTTGTTTCTCACTGTGCCCTTTTTCCTGTTGATTTTCAATGGATAAAAAAGGTTACAGCTCCATAAAGTTCATCATCTACCACTAGAGAACAAGGCAACTCTCAACTGTCCATCTTTGTCCTTCCTGTCACCAACCACATAGCTGTCCAGGAATTTCAGATACAGTTGGGTGGACGTTCGAAATCCACCTGCATAATTAATAGCTTACTAATAACAGACATATATCTAACGAAACTTTTAAATTTTTCATGTTAATTACATAAAAAGTCCTCTTACATAGTTTCGTAAAAAAAAAACAGTTTCTTACAGATTAGTTATTCAAGAGGAAGATACTCGGCTTTGGAATTTAAAGGAAAATCATGATAAAGACAGGGCAAAATAAATGGGAGGTCCAGTGCGTAACACTGAGCAGTCTATAAATATTTATTAAATGAGTGAATGATTGAATTAATTAACACGTGGGGTAATTTACAAATGTGTTGTATTCCTAGAACTGGTTTTGTAACTTAGCTGTTTTGAATTTGGGATGTGTTTTTTTGCACAATGTTATAAATGGTAATTAAGTGCCAAGAAATCCCACTAAGACTATTTTGCCCATAACGTAGCAATAAAATGCAGAAAAGTAATGGCACAGAGTAAAAACGTAATTTAAACAATTTTAAATATTGTTGTTTGAGGAAAAGTAACTTTAATCAGAAGATGAGATGGCAGATGGTATGTGAAATACGTTGTGGCAACTCCCAAAGGGAATTCTGAGCTCATTAAGATTTCTAGAGCCCAAGAGTTCTAGAGGTCATTGCCTCCTACTTCCAAGTTAAAATGGTTGTATTTCTTTCCCTTGATAAATCATATCCCTTATAGTGTTCTTACAATCAGTAATATTGTTGCTTGCTTGGTAGGCAACCAGTAACTGTTACATTTTCTTTCAGAACTGTATGGGAGGGTAGGAACAGAGCAAGAAGGGATGGGGGAAATTTCTAAGTAACTGAAAGAGTGGGAAGAGATGAGCATGTCATAAACAGCAAACATTTATTTGTTATCATGTGCCACAGTATCCAGAGTAAATGAAGGTGGTATTCTGTGCTCTCAAAGGGTTTACTGTTTTTTACTGTTTACAGACAAATATCTACACAAAGAAAGAAAAAGAGCTACTGGTAAAATACACTGGAACATCAATGCCGTGCTCAGAAAAGGGAGTGATTCTTGGGGATTGGAAACCAGGCTAGGGGAAGGGAGAGTTTGAGGAAGAAAAATTCACACGTGAGAGCATCTGGGAGATTGTATGAGGTGAAAAGAACTGAAAGGTTGTTGTAGTTCTTAGATGCTGTCAAAGTCTGTTCCAACTCACAACAACCCTATGCACAACATAACGAAACACTGCCCTCCTCTTGCACCATCCTCACAGTCATTGCAATGTTTGAGCCCATTGTTGCAGCCACTGTGTCAATCCATCTCATTGAGGGTTGTCTTAGATCTACTGCTGTTATAACAGAAATACCACAAGTGGATGGCTTTAACAAACAGAAGTTTATTCTCTCACAGTTTAGGAGGCTAGAAGTCTGAGTTCAGGGTGCCAACTCCCAGGAAAGGCTTTGTCAGTTCTGGGGAGAAGTCCTTGTCATCAATCTTCCCTTAGTCGAGGAAATTCTCCATGCAGGGACCCCTCATCCAGAGGACACGCTCCACTTCTGGCGCTTCTTTCTTGGTGGTATGGGGTCCCTCTACTCTCTGCTCGATTCTCTCCTTTATGTCTCAAAAGAGATTGACTCAAGATACAACCTGATTCTGTAGACTGAGTCCTGTCTCATTAGGATAACTTCCTTTAATCCTACCTCATTAACATCATAGGGGTTAGGATTTACAACACATAAGATAATCACCTTAGATCACAAGATGATGTACAACCACACAATACTGAGAATCATGGCCTAGCCAAGTAGACACACATTTTGAGGGGACACAATTCAACCCATAACAAGCATCTTCCTCTTTTTCAATGACCGTCTACTTTACCAAGCATGATGTCCTTCTCCAGGGACTGGTCCCTCCTGATTATATGTCCAAAGTATGCAAGACAAAGTCTCGTCATCCTCCCTTCTACAGAGCACACTGGCTGTACTTCTTCCAAGACAGATCTGTTCATTCTTCTGGCAGTCCATGGTATAGAGAATATTCTTCTCCAAGGCCATAATTCAAAGACATCAATTCTTTGGTCTTCCTTATTCATTGTCCAGCTTTCACATGCATATAAGGCAAGTGAAAATACCATGGCTTGGGTCAGGCACATTTTGGTCCTCAAGGTGACATCATTGGTTTTTAACACTTTATAGGGGTTGTTGCAACAAATTTGCCTAATACAACACATTGTTTGATTTCTTGACTGCTGCTTCCATGGGTGTTGATTGTAGGTCCACATAAAATAAATTCTTGATAACTTCAATCTTTTCTCTTTTATCATGATGTTGCTTAATGGTCCAGTTGCAAGGATTTTTGTTTCCCTTATGTTGAGGTGTAATCTGTACTGAAGGATGCAGTCTTTGATCTTCATCAGTGTTTCAAGTTCTCTTCACTTTCAGCAAGCAAGGCTGTGTCATCTGTATAATGCAGGCTGTTAATGAGTCTTCCTCCAGTCCTGATGGCCCGTTCTTCTTCATATAGTCCAGCTCCACAGATTATTTGCTGGGCATACAGATTGAATAAGTATAATGAAAGAATATAATACTGATGCACACCTTTTCTGATTTTAAACCACTCAGTATTCACTTGTTCTATTCAAATGACTACCTCTTGGTCTACGTACAGGTTCAGGAAGAGCAAAATTAAGTGTTCTGGAATTCCCATTCTTCCCAATGTTATCCATAATTTGTTATGATCCACACAGTTGAAAGCCCCTGCATAGTCAATAAAACAGGTAAAGATCCTTCTGGTATTTTCTCCTTTCAGTCAATATCCATTTGACATCAATAATGGTATCCCTCATTCCACCTCCTCTTCCGAATCCAGCTTGAGTTTCTGGCAGTTCCCTGTCAATGTACTGCTGCAACTGTTTTTGAAAGATCTTAGCAAAATTTTACTTGCATATGATATTAATAATATTGTTTGATCATTTTCACATTCTGCTGAACTGCCTTTCTTTGGAATGGGCACAAATACGAATCTCTTTCAATCAGTTGGCCAGGCAGTTGTCTTCCAAGTTTCTTGACAAAGACAAGTGAGCATTTCCAGCATTGCATCTATTTGTTAAAACGTCTCAATTGGTATTCCGTCAATTCCTGGAGCCTTGTTTTTCCCTAATGCCTTCAGAGCAGCTTGGACTTCTTCCTTCAGTACCATTGGTTCTAGATCATATACTACCTCCCGAAATGGCTGAACATCAACCAATTCTTTTTGGTACAGTGACTCTGTGTATTCCTTTCATTTTCTATTGATGTTTCCTACATCATTCAATATTTTCCCTGTAGAATCCATCACTACTGCAACTCATAGCTTGAATGTTTTCTTCATTTCTGTCAGCTTGAGAAATCTTAAGCGTGTTCTTTCCTTTTGGTTTTCTAACTCCAGATCTTTGTACATTGCATAATACTTTTGTCTTTTCAAACTGGATGGAACTTGGTAAAAAATAGAGGAAAAGGAAGAAAGACGGTGTGGGTATGATTCTACTCAAGGGGAAGAAAGAATATGGTGGGGAAAAGGTTGTTAGATGATTTTTGCATGGAGGACATAAGATGATTCAGGACAGGTTGGAACTGGCCAGAGCAGACGGGGAGTAATGGCCTTGGAGTTTTCAGGGCCATCTGTGATTAGAGTTTCAGATGACTCTTTAATATACCTAGGAGCTTCTACAGAATATAGAATTTGTATAACTGATCATATCCTTACTGTTGATTTTGGTGACATGTGTCCTATTGGACAAATCTTACCAAGGAAAAACAAAAACAACCCAAACGAATTGCCATCAAGTTGATTCCACCTCATGCTAAGTCCGTGTTGTTGGAGTAGAACTGAGCTTCATAAGGTTTCCAACGGCTAATGTTTTAGCCTTTCTTCTGAGGTGCCTCTGCTGGTGGCCTTGAACTGCTACCTTTCAGTTAGCACCTGAGCGCTTAACTGTTTGCATCATCAAGGAACTCTGGATAAATCTTACTGATTCCTAAAGAAGGAAATTCTGAAATCCTTGCCTTTTATATAAAAACACGTCAAGTTCCATTGTCTTCCTCATTGCTCTCCTTCCCTTCCTTCTTTTCTTCTCTAGATTTCATTAACTATTTGACCCTAACCAAATCACTTAATTCTCTGGGTTCCATTTCATTACCTCTAAATAACAGCGCTAGATTCTCTATCCCTTCCAATCCTAAACATTTGATTATAAAATTTCTCAAAATGTCAAAAACCAAAAACCAAACCCAGCGCCATCGAGTCGATTCTGACTCATAGTGACCCTATGGTACAGAGTAGAACTGCATCATAGAGTTTCCAAGGAGCGCCTGATGGGTTCGAACTGCTGACTCTGGTTAGCAGCCGTAGCACTTAACCACTACGCCACCAGGGTTTCTTCAAAATGTCAAGACCTCGTTATACTGCTCAAATCAAATAGTTGTGCCTTCCAAAACGGTTACTTCTGTACATCACGTGTAATTCAGTTATCCAGTTTCTTTCTAAAACAAGGTGACCTCTTTGCTCTCTGAGCTGTTTCGAGGCATTCAAATTTGTCTGGAAAAAGTGGTGTGTGAAGTTTAAGGTTTTCCTTACAGTAAAAATGGGGCGCAAGCGACAACAAAATCTTTTCGCTATCTCCTTTGCTTGAAAAGTCTGAGTAGCCACAACAGATAAAACCTTACCTTTTTACCCTGGAGTTACCCTTCTTGGAGTTTACATGCATTGGCTGGCATAAAAGTACTGGGGGGCCTTTCACCACCGGACTAACACTTCAGACCTCCACTGAGCAGCAGCGCCGGCCCCGGCGGTCCGCGGATTCCCGCCAAGCGTCGGACTCGGGAGGAAGCGGGGCAGCCACACTTCCGGTGTCCCGGCCAGGCGCTTGCCACACTTCCTGTTGATCCAGCTTGGCTGAGGGCTGTGCTGGGAGGGCCGGCGCGCGGGCGGCGGACGCTGGCCAGACGTGGACGCGCGCCGGCTGCCGCGGGCACTGAGCGTCCGCCTCTTCGCGGAAAACCACAGCACCCTCGGAGGCAGTATCGCCAGTCCTCTGTCCTTCCATCTGCCCCTTCTCCAGGCCTTGCAGCATCATGCCCGCCGTGGACAAGCTCTTGCTAGAGGAGGCGTTGCAGGACAGCCCCCAGGTACCTCCCGCCCCTCTGGGCTCCCTTGCCTGCAGGGGTGAGGCCGAGGAGGCCCCTCCAGCCCCTGGGTCCGCGCCCCTGCCCGGCACCCTTAGGGGCGCCTCCCTCCGGGGTTCCTCGGAGCTGAGGAGGGGGCGGGCCCGGCCCTGCGCCTGGGAGGGAGGACACCCCCGAGGCAGAGCTAGAGAACCAGGGAAAACCTCCCGCGGCGGGGGTCCTTGTGTCACGACCCCTTCCCAAACAATCCTACATGGAGGCTGCCGACTCCAAATCCTGGCTCCAGCATTTACCAGCTGAGTTCAGGAGAATATCTTAACTTTTTTGTATCTCACTTTTGTCATCTGTAAAATAAGGATAATGATTTTACCTGCCTCGTGGGGTTGGTAGGAGTATTGAATAAGGAAACGCCTGTAAAGCTATTAGTGTACAATGTCTGATTCACAGTAAGGAGACAATTTTATTTATTATTATTATTATTATTACTGCTACTACTGATTTGGTGAGCCAGAGAACCTGGATCTCTTTCCCAGCGGTACCAGGCTCCCTTTGGAACTGTTTTCCCATATGGGAAGAGGAAATTACAGTACCCGCCCCATTTGTCACCCCGGGGAACTTCATTAGCACACAAGAGATATAAGTCAAGTCCTTTGAGCTCTACAGACGAAACCGGGTATGTGAATGTAACGAGTGTGGCTTCATAACTCTGCATCTTTCCCCAGGGAACTTTTGTTCTCCTTCTTTTAACATTTCCCCAGCTATGTGTCTGTCCTCCTGGTTCATATCCTTGGGTCATTTAAATAAGTCTCTTTATTCCCTAGCGCCTCAACTCTGAAAAATTAGAATGGAATTAACCTGTTTTCCTTTCACAGTTTGCCCTCTTTTTTGATTCTGTTCTCTATCTCTTTTGATATACAGGAAACCCTGTGGCACAGTGCTTAAGAGCTAAGGCTACTAACCAAAAGGTCGGCAGTTTGAATCCACCAGTCGCTCCCTGGAAACCTATGGGGCAGTTCTACTCTGTCCGGTAGGGTTGCTATGAGTCAGAATTGACACAACGGCAACGGGTTTAGTTCTTTGGTTTTTTATGGACTTACCTATGCACACGCTACATCTCCCCAGTTCAGAATAACTAGTCAAAAGGGCTGTGTACTTAGTTTTTTGTGCCCATTTCTTTGTGATCCTCCATGTGTGGGCAAGAAAGGAGCTGTAAGCCAGCCGTGATTTTTTTTTCCCCTTTTGGCAAATTCACATCCACTGGTCTGATTGGCCTTTCAAAGGGCTCTTTTATACAATTCTAGTCTTCTGGGGTTTTAATTAGAGGACCAGAGACCTTGGTAGAAAGCGTGTCATCATCTTCACACCTGTCGTGTGGAGTCTGGAGATACTAAGGGTGGAATTTTTAAGGATCATTGTGAACAAGAATTTCTGTTTATAGTTGGGGAAACTGAGATGCAAAGATAGGTTGCCTTCCTAGACTGACATGGAGATGACTGAGCCAGGTTAGACAGGTCGGTTCTCTAATACTCTTAATACATGGAGAACCTGATTCTCCATGCTATCCTTACTGATAAATCACATTCCGAATTGGCTGAAAGGACGTGCCCAGCTTTGAGGAAGTAGAAAGAGAACTGATGAACAAGTCAGGAGACCTGGGTTCTTCCCACTCTGGCTCTAATACTAACTTGTCATGTGGTTTGGGCTAGTCACTTAACCCCCACCCTGTGCTCCCTCAGTTTTCTCATCTGCAGAACAATGGGCCCACAGCAGTTGATCTTTAAGGTACTTTGGAAGCGTAGCATTCTGTCACATTGTCATGGCTTGTAACTTCGAGCTGGTGTGTGGAAGAGGAGGTTTAGAGGCAATACCTTTCCTATTTAATGTTCCCCTCATGTAGAGAATTTGTCCCTGCTTTTGAGGCTTGACTGTGGTCCTGTAATCAAGCAGAAATCAGCTCTAAGTTGTAGGGCAGAACAGAAACCAATTTTAAGGAAAGTCTTTGATACTTATTGGAAACCCTGGTGGCGTAGTGGTTATGAGCCATGCTGCTAACCAAAAGGTCAGCAGTTCGAATCCAACAGGTGCTCCTTGGAAACTCCATGGGACAACTCTACTCCCCTGCAGGGTGGCTATGAGTCAGAATTGACTCGACGGCAGTGGGTTTGGTTTAGGTTTTGATAATTACCAGCTCATATTTATTTAGCCTTCTTTTTTATGTGGCCTGTGCCTCGTGCAGCTTTGCTCCCAAGGAGACTTGAAGACTTGGAGCTGGAAGGAATCTAATCCAACTCCTTGATCTTATGTGTAAAGAATAAAAACAATAGCAAATGCCTGTAGTATGCGTTTTATGTGCCAGACATTGTTCCTAAATGCTTTTACATATATTAACTCATTTAATCCAACAACCTTTGAAGTAGGTCTTCCATTAAAAGCACTGAGGAGCAGATAAATTGCCCAAGACTACACAACATACAGTGGCAGAGCCAGGATTGGAACCCAGGCTGCCTGCCTACACTGGGGATATCACTGAAGTTAACACAGCTACGTAGCACTTGCCTTTTCCGTCATCAGTGACCTAAAATGTTTCACTAAATGAAAAAGATTCTAAGAAACCATCTATTGTTCATTTCCTCTAGTTTTGTGTAAAGTAATTATGAGTCGTACCAGTCACCTGGTTGTACATGGCTAATTAAATGAACACAAAAGCTTTTGTGTTTGAACTGAGTGACCCAAGAAAAGCTGAATAGCAGTTGACTGCCCTTAGACTCATCTATTTATTTTCTCTTTTTTAGTTCAGAGGGTTGCACAATACATTGTAAAACTAGCTATGTGCATGGTATTATTTGGGCTTACCTCAACACATGAAATATGGAATGTTTTAGGGATTAAGATACTTGTCTCCATTACTGTTTGTGAGCCTCTGCCGCTCACTAGGCACTGCTAGATGCTGGGAATGTAATAAGTAAAATACAAGTGTCTGCCCTCAGCTCGTTCACAGTCTGTTCTTGGGCACAGGTAAGTAAGGCAGCAGTTGCAGTACGGTGTGAACACTGCTGTCATGGAACATAAATGCAGCTTTGAGCTCCTGTAGCTCGTACTTCTTTAGGAATGTACTCTCTTGTCCTGTAAGTAGTATGCTTTTGAGATAAGGTGAAGACAAAAGCACTGCTACTTTTTTTTTTTTTTTGCAATTAGCATAACTACAGCACCAAGAAATTAAAGACTAAATTCTAATTAAAATTATGCAGTGATTGGCCCACCTAGGAACAATCCTCTCTGTCCAAACCACACCAGAACACCTGTGATGTAGTTCCTTGGCAGACATTACAGGTGAGCGTACGACAATAGGATGACTAAGGAGAAACCAGCTCCAGTCAGCTTATATCTTGCCTCCAGGCAGGACTGTAGGCTGGGAATCAAAAGAGTGTGGTCACTGCTCAGACCTGTCCTGCTGGGATGATGGACACAGCCTCCTGCAGTGATGGAAACCTGGCATTTAGTGCCAGACACTTGGGTTTTCATCCCAGCCCTGCTGCTTCCCAGCCATGGGAGGTTGAGCAAGTTCCTTCACCGTGATGAACCTCAGTTTGATCATCTGTGATATGGATTAATGTAACACAGTATCTGCCTCATAAAGTTGGTGGAGGATTAAATGAAATAAATGTTTAGTGCCCAGCGCAGGGTCTGGCACATAGGAGGTACAGAGTAAGTGGTAGTTTTAGTTTTCTTTCCATCCTCTTTATGGAAGACATTTATGTAAGTCCTCTCTTTTTGTCTTAATTTTCACCTTCCTTTGTATTTTATTCCTAAGAGTATTAAAACCAATAAATGGGATCAGCAAAATGGCATCAGTAGTATTTTCTTAAATTAAATATCCTCAATCCAATTGTATCACCCCCTTTCTTTCCCATTCCCCTAGACATTAATTGTAGCAAAGAAAGCTGGAAGGATGCCACAATCATAATAAGCTGTAGTGGGCTTCTGCAGCATTGCGAAGGAGCCCTGGTGGCACAGTGGTTAAGTGCTCGGCTGATAACCAAAAGGTTAGCGGTTGGAACCCATCAGCTGCTCTGAGGAGGAAAGACATGGTAGCCAGCTTCCGTAAAGATTTACCATCTTGGAAGCTCTATGGGGCAGTTCTACTCTGTGCTGTAGGGTTGCTATGAGTCAGATTTGACTTGACAGCAAGGGGTTTGGTTTTGAGTTTATATAGATTACTGGAGCCTTGGTGGTGCAGTGGCTGAACACTCAGGTTGGTGGTCCAAACCCACAAGCTGCTCAATGGGAGAAAGATGTGGCAGTCAGCTTCCATAAAGATTTACACCCTTGGGAACCCTGTAGGGCATTTCTGCTCTGTCCTATAGGGTCACTGTGAGTTGGAATCAACTAGACCGCAATGGTTATGTAAACTACAGGGTCGCTGCAGCATTAACGTGAAATTATACATTGTAAAGCACTTAGTGCCTGGTGTATAATAAGCAATCACTAAAATTCGTTATCATCAGCATCATCCCTGCTGTCACTGTATGTCAAGCACTAGTTGACACTTCGTTATGAACTGCCAGAAATTCAAGCCAGATTCAGGAAAGGACATGGAACCAGGTATATCACTGCTGATGTCAGACTGATCCTGACTGAAAGCAGAGAATACCAGAAAGATGTTTACCTGTGTTTTATTGACTGTGCAAAGGATTCGACTGTGTGGATCATAACAAATTATGAATAACATTGCGAAGAATGGAAATCCCAGAACACTTAATCGTATTCATGCAGAACCTGTATTTAAACCAGGCAGTCATACGAACAGAACAAGGGGGAGGATACTGTGTGGTTAAAGTCGAGAAAGGTATGCATCAGGGTTGCATCCTTTCACCATACTTATTCAGTGTGTATGCTGAGCACATAATCTGAGAATCTGGACTGTATGAAGAAGGACATAGCATCAGGACTCATTAACAACCTACGATGTACAGATGACACAACCTTGGTTGCTGAAAGTGAAGAGGACTTCGTTTGGTGTAAATTTCTATGGTGAAAACACCATAAAGATTTACACCAAGCTATGGTGTTTTCATTCACCTCATATGCATGCGAAAGCTGGACAATGAATAAGGAAGACTGAAGAAAAATTGATGGCTTTGAATTATGGTGTTGGTGAAGGATATTGAATATACCATGGACAGCCAGAAGAATGAACAAATCTGCGCAGGAAAAAGTACAGCCGCAATGCTCCTTAGAAGCAAGCATGATGATACATCATCTCACATACTTTGGACATGTTATCAGGAGGGATCAGTCCCCGGAGATGGACATTATGCTTGGTAGAGGGCCAGGGAAGAAGACGAAGACCTTCAATGAGGTCCATTGACAGAGTGGTTGCAACAGTGGGCTCAGGGATAACAATGGTCATGAGGATGACACAGGACCCGGGTAGTGTTTCATTCTGTTGTACATAGGATCACTGTGAGTCGGAAGCGACTCAACGGCATCTAGTAACAACAGCAATAATCTTATTTACCTGGCTTATTAGTGCTATAGCCTAGATTTGGACCTTGTAGCGACATGCTCTCAAGGTAATTACAGATCCTTTGAGAGACCTGAGTGGACGGTAAACTCCTGGAGAAGATAGAGTCGGTTCTTCTCACCTTTGAATCTCAATACCCAGCACACTGTTTAATTAAATGTTAGGCAATGGCCGGGATGAATGAATGGATATTGAATGACAGACCCCCTCCCCAGTGTAGGTTCTGAGAATGTTTTCAACAGTATGTTTTGTCTTTTTCTCACATAATTTTTTCAAATATTTTAAAAACCAAACCCACCATGCTCAAGTCGATTCCAACTCATAGGAACCTTATAGGACAGAGTAGAACTGCCCTGTAGGGTTTTCCAAGGCTATAATCTTTGCGGAAGCGGACTACCACATATTTCTCCCACAGAGCAACTAGTAGGTCAAACCACCAGAGTTTCAGGTAGCAGCTGAGCACTTTAGCCACTGTATCACTAGGGCTTCTAAATATTTTCAGGAGTTGTAGTAGTGAATTCTAAACCAGTGTTTTTCACCTACCAGTCAGGATCCATTAGTCCGTTATGAAATCCACAGCCGGCATTTTGGTTACAAATGGGTAGAACAAAATTGAATTGAACAGAACAGAATAGAATCGAATAGAAAAAAATCAGTGTGATAAATGTTGTTTAGGTCTTGATGTGAAATGTATTTCTTACTGTGGATTATAATAAAAATATTTGAAGAACCCTGTTCTGACTCACTCATTGTACACAACGAAAGCTCTGTGATGGTGTTTTGCTCTCGTTGGGAGCGCTTTTTAAAAATTATCTTACAGTTGATTTATTCATTTACTTGTCCTTCATTTGTAGCATTGTGGTTCTTCTGTCGTTAAGAATTGGTACAGAAGAAAGTACATTGATCTCAGAGCAGTTATTTTTGCCCTTAAGGACACTGGGCAAAGCTGACATAGGCCTTTTCTGTTGTGAAGTACACCAGTTTTTGGAATTTAATCAGGGGTAGAACATGTGTGGTAGGAGGGAACCATCCAAATGCCTGAGTTCCTATTCCAGTTTATTGGGAATGCTTTGGGGTCAGTTATTGCTCGCTTACCCCAAGTAGGTTAGAAAAAGAAGGAATTGAAATTTAATTTCAGGGAGATAATGAGCCTTAATGGATTGTTGTTTGTAAAGTGCTTTGGTATCACCTCATTAAAGGCATTTCTGTAGCTTAGGCTCTATTCTAAGCCTGATGGGTTATTTTCTGAAGTAAAGATCCCATTATCACTGAAGTAGTAGTCCCTCGAGTAGATGTGGTCTCTTACATAACACCTTGATAGCTCTTCATACGCCATCCGATATACTCTTTAGTGTGTGCCAGGCACTGTGCATGAAAGCAACAGCAAATACCCTTCCTCTAAGGACGTTGCTCAGCTGCTTTCAGAGCACTGAGTAGTCATTCTTCCCGAAAGAACCGAGCTAGCATTCTTGTTAAGTTACTGTTTGAGTCTTGTGCCCAGAGCTATTGCTGCTGAGTCCAGGGTTTGTGAAATTTCCTGCACATGAGTTTAAAAGTTAGTTGCATAAAATATGACAAAAAACATGGGAATTGACTGTAATGTCTTAAGAGGAAAAAATGACACATTACTGCAAGATGTCCAAGATTGCAGAAAAGCAGACAGATGGTTAACTGCCGGGGTAATTACCCTCCAGCAGAGTTGGAGTCCTGACCACACCCCAGGTACACAGATAGGCCTAACCTCTTGTTTAGTTTATGGACTTGAAGAGAGAGGCTGCCCTTTTTTTTTAAATTGTGCTTTAGGTGAAAGTTTACAGCTCAAGTCAATCTCTCATACAAAAATTTATATATACATTGTTACGTGACCCTAGTTGCTATCCCTGTAATGTGACAGCACACTCCCCCTTTCCACCCCATATTTCCCGTGTCCATTCAACCAGCTCCTGTCCCTTTCTGCCTTCTCATCTCGCCTCTGAACAGGAGCTGCCCATTTAGCCTCCTGTATCTACTTGAAATAAGAAGCATACTCTTCACGAGTATCATTTCATGTCTTATACTCCAGTCTAATCTTTGTCTGAAGAGTTGGCTTCAGGAGTGGTTTTAGTTCTGGGTTAACGAGAGTCTGGGGTCATGTGTTCTGGGGTTCCTCCAGTCTCAGACCATTAAGTCTGGCCTTTTTACTAGAATTTCAATTCTGCACCCCAGTTTTCTCCTGCTCCATCAGGGACTCTCTGTTGTGTTCCCTGTCAGGGCAGTCATTAGTGGTAGTCATGCACCATCTAGTTCTTCTGGTCTCAGGATGATGGAGTCTTTGGTTTATGTGGCCCTTCTTGTCACTTGGACTAGTATTTTCTTTTTTTCTTTGGTGTTCTTCATTCTTCTTCGCTCTAGGTAGCTTGGGACCAATTGATGCATCTTAGATGGCCTCTCACTAGCTTTTAAGACCCCAGATGCCACTCACCAAAGTGGGATGCAGAACATTTTCTTAATAAACTTTGTTATGCCAGTTGACCTAGATGTCCCCTAAAACCGTGCTTCCCAGACCCCCGCCTCTACTACTCCATCCCTCGAAGTGTTTGGTTGTATTTGGGAAACTTCTTAGTTTTTGGCTTAGTCCAGTTGTACTGACTTCCCCCGTATTGTATGTTGTCCTTCCCTTCACCTAAGATAATTCTTGTCTAGTATCTAGTTAGTGAATACCCCCTCCCTCCCTCACCACCCTCGTAACCATCAAAGACTGTATTCTTCTGTGTTTAAACCTTTTCTTGAGTTCTTATAATAGTGGTTTCATACAATATTTGCCCTTTTGCGACTGACTATTTTCACTCAGCATAATGCCTTCCAGATTCATCCCTGTTATAAGATATTTTGTGGGTTCATCATTGTTCTGTATCGTTGCATAGTATTTCATTGTGTGAATATACCATAATTTGTTTACCCATTCATCCATTGATGGGCACCTAGGTTGTTTCCATCTTTTGCTATTGTGAACAGTGCTGCAGTGAACATGGGTGTGCATTTATCTATTTGTGTGAAGGCTCTTATTTCTCTAGGATATATTCCAAGGAGCAGTATTGCTGGATCATACAGCAATTCTATTTCTAGCTTTCTAAGGAAGCACCAAATCGATTTCTGAAGTGGTTGTACCATTTTACGTTCCCACCAGCAGTGCATAAGTGTTCTAGTCTCTCCACAACCTTTCCAACATTTATTATTTTGTGTTTTTTGGATTTTTTTGTTGTTGTTGGGGTGAGATGGTATCTCATTGTAGTTTTGATTTGCATTCCTATAATGGCTAATGATCATGAACATTTCTTCATGTATCTGTTAGCTGCCTGAATGTTGTTAGTGAAGTGCCTATTCATATCCTTTGCCTATTTTTTAATTGGGTTGTCTTTATCTTGTTGAAGTTTTACAATATCTTGTAGATTTTAGAGATTAGGCCCTGATCAAATATGTCATAGCCAAAAATTTTTTCCCAGTCTGTAGGTTGTCTTTTTACTCTTTTGGTGAAGTCTTTTGATGAGCTTAAGTGTTTGATTTTTAGGAGCTCCCCGTTACCTAGTTTCTCTTCAGATGTTTGTGCATTGTTGTGTTTTGTATACTGTTTGTGCCATGTATTAGGGCTCCTAGCATTGTCCCTATTTTTTCTTCCATGATCTTTATTGTTCTAGATTTTATATTTAAGGTTTTGATCCATTTTGAGTTAGTTTTTGTGCATGGTGTAAGGTATCGGTCTTGTTTCATTTTTTTGCTGATGGAGATCCGGTTATGCTAGCATCATTTGGTAGACTGTTTTTTCCCCATTTAACGAACATTGGGCCCTTGTCAAATATCAGCTGCTCATAGGTGGATGAATTTACATCTGGGTTCTCAATTTTTTTCTGTTGGTCTGCGTATCTGTTGTTGTACCGGTATCAGGCTGTTTTGACTACTGTGGTGGTATAATAGGTTCTAAAATGAGGTAGTGTGAGGCCTTCCACTTTGTCCTTCTTCAGTAATGGTTACCTGGGGTCTCTTCCTTTTCTATACTAACTTGGTGATTTGTTTCTCCATCTCATTAAAAAATATCATTGGAATTTGGATCGGGATTGCATTGTATCTGTAGATCACTTTGGGTAGAATTGACATTTTCACAATACTGAGTCTTCCTATCTATGGAGGCTGCTCTTTTAACACCTTTTTTATTGGATGGACTTTATTGGTGCTTAGAAAGTCGCTAACACTAGGACAGATAATAGCCCTTCAATACTAATCTTTTAAAAATTTGATTTTCCTACTCTGATATTCAAATTGTATTTAACTGCTCCTGTGCTGTATAGTCTATGAAGGATTAGAAAAGGAGTTTTAAATTAAAGATCCAGGAATCAACATGTACTGGTATTAATAATAAAGTCAGAGAACAAGCACCTTCTCCCCATTTTAATTTGTATGTATGTGTTTTCTACCTCCTTTGTTTAACTTTTCCATTTAGAAATAAAATTGACTTTTCTTTTCTTGCAGACTCGCTCTTTACTGAGTGTATTTGAAGAAGATGCTGGCACCCTCACGGATTATACCAACCAGCTGCTCCAGGCAATGCAGCGTGTCTATGGAGCTCAGGTATGCTGCTGCCCCCTCACCTGGAGAGGAGCAGAGTAACAGCTCTCTGCCCTCATCTTGAATTTCTCTCAGGAGGTTGAGGAATTTGACTCAGAAAAACACTATCTAAAATTTTGAAATAAAATCAGAATTGTTTCTCTCATTTCTTTTCACTTCAAAAAACTAAGGATAGTCTGTTTTCGTTGCTCAAGAAAGAGAATAATTTTCCTGTAACTAGGTACAGTAGAGAGGGACCACATAACTGCTTATAATTTTTTTTTTTTAATTCAACTCCAAAGGGAAACATTTGAGTCTCCTCTTTCTACTTGTGAATGAGTGGGTTCAGTATTGGATACGTGTTCTTTATCTTTCTCATAAATGGGCAGTCTTAGATGTCAACGTGGGAGGGTAGATATGTTTTTTCAAGTGCTTCCGCTGAAAAGACTTGAGTCACAGCTCTGAAACTAGTGGGTGGCTTCTTTGTTTTGAGGAACAAACATCTCTGGCTTGAAAAACCAAGGAAAATAAATTGCTGAGTAGCAAAAGTAAATCATTTTAAGATTAAGAAGTGCCCATGTGTGTTACTTCCTGAAAGAATGCATGTGAGTTAGCTAGAAATAAAATTCTTTATGTTACAGATTGTCTTAGTTATCTAGTGCTGCTGTAACAGAAATTCCACAAGTGTATGTCTTTAACAAACAAATTTATTCTCTCACAGTTTAGGAGACTAGAAGTCTGAATTCAGGGTGCCAGCTCTAGAGGAAGGCTTTCTCTCTCTGTTGGCTCTGGAGGAAGGTCCTCATCTCCTTTCAGCATTTGTGGGCCTGGCATTCCTTGGAGGTCTCCAAGTGTCTTGGCATCAGTCTTACCCTGGCTCTAGGAGGTTCTCAGCACAGGGACCCTGGATCCAAAGGATATGCTCTGCTCCCAGGTCTTCTTTCATCATGGTAGTGAGGTCCCTCCTCTCTCTGCATACTTCTCTCTCCTTTGATCTCTTCTAAGACAAAAGTTGTGACTTAGGTAAGGTGATGACTTGAATAAGGGTGTGACTTGAATAAGGCAGTGTGACTCAAGATACACCCTACCTTAATCCCACCTCATAAAAGTTCTAGGATTTAAAATGGGGAATATTTACATAATATCACAAAATGCAGGATGATTACATCAGATGAAAAAATGGAAGACCATTACACAATACTGGGTGTCATAGATTGAATTGTGTCCCCCCAAAATATGTGTCAACTTGGTTAGGCCACGATTCCCAGTATTGCGTGGTTGTGCTCCATTTTGTGATTTTTGTATGTGTTATAAATCATAATTTCTGCCTGTGATTAAAGAGAATTAGGATGGGACATAATACCCTTGCTCAGGTCACATCCCTGATCCAATGTAAAGGGAGTTTCCCTGGAGTGTGGCCTGCTTCACATTTTTTCTTACAAGAGATGAAAGGGAAGCAAGCAGAGAGTTGGGGACCTCATACCACCAAGAAAGCAGTGCCAGGAGCATAGCATGTCCTTTGGACTTGGGGTTCCTGCGTGGAGAAGCTCCTAGGCCAGGGGAAGATTGATGACAAGACCTTCCTCCAGAGCTGACAGAGAGAGAAAGCCTTCCCTTGCAGCTCATGCCCTGAATTTGGACTTCCCACCTACTAGAGTATGAGAAAATAAATCATCTACTTGTGGTATTTCTGTCATAGCAGCACTAGATGACTAAGACACTGAGAATCATGGCCTAATCAAGTTGACACATATTTTGGCGGGATACAATTTAATCTATGACACACATCAAAATATGGCAACTAGTCTTTCTCATTATTGATCCCTTGGTGACTTAAATCTATATGTGTTAATATGTTTCTGTCTTACTGATGATATCAAAGACATACTGTATTTAGTAGTATATAGCTCTTGATACTTATATATAATTTATTATTATTCTTGTTCTATTAATCACTAATTTATTTATGCAAAGGAGCCCCGGTGGCACAGTGGTTAAAGCACTCAGCTGCTAACCAAAAGGTCAGCAGTTCAAACCCACCAGCACTCCGCAGAAGAAAGATGTGACAGTCTGTTTCTGTAAAGATTTACAGCCTTGGAAACCCTGAGGAGCAGTTCTGTTCTGTCCTGTAGTGTTGCTGTGAGTCCGAATCGACTTGACGGCAATGGGCCATTTATCTAACAGATAGTTGAATAACTGTGTGTGAGGCATAGTTGTAAGTTCTGGGGATAGGTCAGTAAACAAAAATTCTTGTCCTGTGGAGCTTATATTTTTTGTGAGGGGAGATAGACAATGAACAAGATAAATACATAAATATGTAAAGTATATAGTGTGTTCGATTGTATCCACCATGAGCATGGGGATGATGCAGGACCAGGCGAGAGTTTCGTGCCATTGTGCAGGAGGTCACCATGAGTCAGGGGCCGACTGGACAGCAGCTAACAATAGCATATAGTGTGACAGTAGTTGATAAGTTCTGTGGAGAAAAATTAACCTGGGAAGGGGGGCGGGGACTGTCAGTCTAAATAGGATAGCCTGTTGAGAAGATGACATTTGAATAAGACCCAGAGAGATAAGTGAATGGACTGCGTAGCTCTCTGAAGAGAGAAAGTTCAAGTGCTTATTTTTATTGATGATAAATGAATTGATAAAAGATACTTTCATGGAAGGTTACTTAGTTTTGGGTACGTGTGTATATAATTGTTGACAAATAGCCTTTATGAGAGAGACAACTTTGAAATACAGGTGGTAATCATTACAAACTATTTGAGAAGAATGAGAAAGATGATTTTGAAAGGTAGGAAAAGTATTTTCAAGAAAGGGTTCTGTTATGACTGTCGTTAGGATTGTTATTGTTGTTGTGTGCTGATGAATTGATTTCGACCTTATATGATAGAGCAGAACTGTTCCTAGGGTTTCCTAGGCTGTATTCTTTACAGCAGCAGTTCACCAGGTCTTTTCTCACATGGATCGGCTTGTGGGTTCCAACCGCCAACCTTCTGGCTAGTAGCTGAGTGCTTAACCAATGTGCCACCAGGGCTCCTTTTATTAGGATTACTGTAATGAGATTTCTTATAAAGAATAGTATGGACTATGCAATGGGGATCATGCATTTTAAACTGTATAAAAAAAAAATAGGGAAGACTTTTCGTGAAACGCAGTAGGTAGTCAATAAATGCTTGAATGGAATTAAGCATTTATATAACATATATTTGAGTGCCAGCTATAGGTTAGGTACCTGGAGATTATAGAAGTAGACTCAGTTCCTGCAATCAGCTTGTTTACAGCTGAACTGAGAGACAGACAGCCAACTACCAGAAGTTTTAGGGGAGCTAGGAGAGTCACCAACCCAGAGGATTTGCACTGGGCACCGAGAAGGAGGATGATTGTGATAGTTGTGATTTATTGAATACTTCATAGCTTCCAGGCAGGCACTGTTTCAGAGGCTTTTACATTAATTATCTCATTTAAATTCCTCAACAATTCTGTGATGTGGGCATTGTTATTATTCTCTATTTATAGGTCAAGAGACTAAGGAATTTGAAGATGAGTAACTTGTCCAAGTCCACCCAGTCAGTACATTGGAGAGGAAGTCTACAGCCCAAGCCCAAACCCTTAATACTAATAATGGGGATGGTTGCCTGAACTAGGGAAGTGACAGTAGCTATGGAAAGAAGTGGTTGGATTTCAGAAGTGTTTAGAAGGCAGATTGGTGGTATGAAGAGGTAGGGTGAGTAAGGGATAACCCAGCTCTTTGCCTTGAATGGAGTGCATAGATGGTAGAGCCTGGCAAGAAGAACAGGGTGTGTGTTGGGGGTGAGGGATGGGAGGAGGCAGCTCATACTTCCAAGACTGATTTTGAAGTGTCCATGGGGGATTTTTTATGGGGGATTAGGAAACCCTGGTGGCATAGTGGTTAAGAGTACACCTGCTAACCAAAAGGTTGGCAGTTCGAATCTACCAGGTGCTCCTTGGAAACCCTATGGGAGCCATTCTACTCTGTCCTATACAGTCACTGTGAGTTGGAATTGACTTGACAGTAGTGTTTTTTTTTTTAAATAATGGTGCATTAAAGTGGGAAAAGATGTCTTGAAAGTTCAGATCCAGAGTTCAGGGCTGGAGATGTATATTTGTAAACTGTGTAATGTTATACAAGTGTAAATTATTAATTAGATCTCATTTTGACTACCAAAAGAATGAAGTACTCATTTGTGATTTTGTTTGTTTGATTTGGTAAGACATTCAGAATTCAGGGTCATGAGTACTTTGTTGATTTTTTTAAAGCTATGTTTATTCATATTATATGTTTTTGTATTTTTCCTGAAACATTTTTAACGTAACAAAAATAGGGATTTTTACTGGGCTTATACCTGAGCTTGTTTGCTCTTCAGTGGTTTGAATATTGTCATTAAATGATTTGTCTCCTATTTGAGGCCTTAAAGGCCCAAAGCTCAAAGGAGTGTATTTCTGCCACCCCCAAGAGTCTCTGTTCTGCCTTTCCATGTCTGTCAGAATCATTTACTTGGAGATATCCAGACACCCTATTATGCCTTTTTTTTTTTTTTTTTGAACTAGAAAACTACATTTTGCCAAAATTAAGTTGGTCTTGCATTCCAAGAGGCTATAACCAGCTTTTAATTCACACCACATGACCATCACGTGGGTACTCCTACTGGCCAGAAACCCATTCCCCTGCCTCACAGTTTCCTGCAGCAGATGCTAGTGAGAATGTCCGGTCAGCGCTGCCAAACTCAGCCACTGATTCAAACAGTGATCAGCTGTATTCACGTTGGCTGGGTGAGGGTCAGTTGGGTTTTCAGGTTTCTTTGAAAGCTCGTGTTATTTTTTTAGTTTAAAAAAAAAAAAAAATTCTGACTCCTCTTTGATCAGTTTGTTTGGGTGTATATTAAGGTAGTAAAACTTCTCAATGTCTTCACTGAAGTTTTTCTTCCCTAAGTTATGTTTTCTTGGTTTAATATCACTTTATTTTTTAAAGACTGTGCCCCCAGGCATGCTGAATTAGATTTAAAAAAAAAAACCAAACCCAGTGCCGTGGAGTCGATTCTGACTCATAGCGACCCTATAGGACAGAATAGAACTGCCCCACAGAGTTTCCAAGGAGCGCCTGGCGGATTCGGACTGCCGACCCTTTGATTAGCACTGTAGCACTTAACCACTACGCCACCAGGGTTTAAACTTAAAATTTCATTTTTTAAGACAGAGGCACTTAGCAAGATGTATTTCTTCATGATTATATTTTAAAAACCAGGTTTATGCTGCTGATAAATGATAAATAGTCATAAAAGTTAGATATTTTAACCAGACCACATGGTAAATTTCTAGATTCTGATAAAGCGAATGCTGCTCAGACCTTCACTGAGAAAGAGGAAGAGTGAGAAAAACTGAAGGAAAGTTGTGTGAGCCGTTTTGCTGATTGTAGCTGGTTTAAAGGAAATTTATTTGGCCCAAGCTCTGGGGTAAAGCTGTAGGCTATGGCTGTTTTCAGCATCTTACATTAGACCCTGGAGTTGCATCTGATCTCTTAACTGTTAAGTGTGCCTTTGCACAGGGTGGGAACTCCATTGTGGGTTATTTGAATGAAGGAAGCTGTACAGATCTCTACTGTATTAATGAAGCACAGAGATCTGTTGTATACATATTCAGTTAAATCTGCTCAGATTTTGTATTTAGTACATTTGATAGGATACTTGTTTTGATTCTGTATACCTGCATAATTTCTGTTTCATTTTTTTAATCTTTTAAAATGGATATAACAGAGTCTGACCATGAAATCTGCTTAGGTACTCTGCTGTTCTCATCTCAGATATTTTACTGAGGAAAACAAGCAGGTGAAGTGATGTTCCTGGCTGCTGGCAGTAAGACTGTTCCCGGAAGTATGAGTGAAACCTTGTAGCTCTCATACCCTTCCTATCTCCTCTAACTGGTGACCAGCCTCTGTCATTGGCTCGGGTAGTCTGGGTGGAATTTTTTGACGTGAGAATCATGGTTAAGACTCTTTCATATTCCTTCAGCCACTCAGGCTTAATCAAACATAGTCACATGTCTGTAACTGCTCTTAACCAAACGTTTCAGAGTTCAGGACTACTGATCCTAAAAACTGAAACCCTGAATTGGAAGTGGGAATAGTATCTTCTCAAACTGGGGTAAAGTCAGTTGCAGGGGATAAGAATGAAATACTTAGAAGGGAAAATATGCATAAATCTAGTATAAAAAAGAAAATATTTTTCTTTAGGAATGGTGATAAATACAGATACCGAGTTAAACAAATTAATGTACCTACTGGGAACATAGACAGAAACAAATAAACTACCCAGACTGACTCAGGAAGAAAAATCTCAACAAACCCATAACAAGTGAAGAGATCAAATCAGTAGTCAAAAATCTCCCAACCAAAAAAAAAAAATCCTGAATCAGATGGCTTCACTGGGAAACTCTACCAAACATTTAAGAAAGAATTAAAACCAATCCTTCTTAAACTCTTCCAAAAAGTAGAAAAGAACATATCCTAATTCATTCTGTGAGGCCAGAATTACACTGATACCCAGCTAGACAAAGACATCATGAGAAAAATACAGACCAATATCGCTAATGAATATAGATGCAAAAATGTTCAATAAACTACTAGCAAACCATATCCAACATCATATTAAGAGGATTATACACCAAGACCAAGTGGGATTTATTTCAGGAATGCAAAAGTGGTTTGACAATAGACAATCAATATTATACACACTAAAGGTGCTGTCTGACACACAGCGACCCCACATACGACAGAGCAAAACACTGCCCGGTCCTGCACCGTCCTCACGATCGTTGTTATCCTTGAGCTGTTGTTGCAGCCACTGTGTCAATCCATCTCACTGAGGGCCTTCCTCTTCTTGTTGACCCTCTACTTTAGCAAGGCTGATATTCTTCTCCAGAAACTGATTCCTCCTGATAACATGTCCAAAGTATGTGAGATGATATATCACCATCCTTGCTTCTAAGGAGCATTCTGGCTTTATTTCTTCCAAGACAGGTTTGTTCACTCTTTTGGCAGTCCATGGTATATACAATATTCTTCGCCAACACCATAATTCAAAGGCATCAACTCTTCTTCAGTTTTCCTTATTCACTGCCCATCTTTCACATGTATATGAGGCAAAAGAAAACACCATGGCTTAGATGAGGGTCTCCTCAGTCCGTACATCTTTGCTTTTTAACACTTTAAAGAGGTCTTTTGCAGCAGATCTGCCCAACACAATGCGATGTAGAAGGAAATGAACCACACGATCATCTCAATCAACAGAGAATAGGCATTTGACAGAATCCAACACCCTTTCATAATGAAACACTCAACAAACTAAGACTCAGGGAAATTTCTTCAATATGATAAAGGGCATGTATGAAAAACCCACAGATAACATCATTGGTCCATGTTCAACCATTCAGGAGGTAAGCATATGATCAAGAACCCATGATACTGAAGGAAGAAGTCCAAGCTGCACTGAAGGCATTGGCGAAAAACAAGGCTCCAGGAATTGATGGAATACTCACTGAGATGTTTGAACAAATGGATGCAGCTCTGGCAGCGCTCACTTGTTTATGCCAAGAAATTTGGAAGACAGCTACCTGGCCATCTGACTGGAAGACATCCATATTCCTGCCTGTTCCAATGGAAGGTGATCCAGCAGAATGCAGAAATTATCGAACAATATCACACACAAGTAAAATTTTGCTGAAGATCATTCAAAAGCAGCTACAGCAGTACATCAACAGGGAACTGCCAGAGATTCAAGCTGGATTCAGAAGAGGATGTGGAACGAGGGATATCATTGTTGATGTCAGATGAATCTTGGCTGAAAGAAAATACCAGAAAGATGTTTACCTATGTTTTATTGCGTATGCAAAGGCATTCGACTGTGTAGATCATAACAAATTATGGATAACATTGCAAAGAATGGGAATTTCAGAACACTTTATTGTGTTCACGAGGAACCTGTGCATAGACCAAGAGGCAGTTGTTGGAACAGAACACGGGGATACTGCGTGGTTTAAAATCAGGAAAGGTGTTCATCTGGGTTGTATCCTTTCACCATACCTATTCAGTCTGTATGCTGAGCAAATAATCCAAGAAGTTGGACTCTGTGAAGCAGAACATGATATCAAGATTGGAGGAAGACTTATTAACAACTTGCAATATGCAAATAACACCACCTTGGTTGCTGAAAGCAAAGAGGACTTGAGGCACTTACTGATGAAGATCAAGACTACAGCCTTCAGGATGGATTACAGCTCAATGTAAAGAAAACAGAAATTCTTACAACTGGACCAATAAGCAACATCATGATAAATGGAGAAAAGATTGAAGTTGTCAAGGATTTCATTTTACATGGATCCATAATCAATGTCCATGGCAGCAGCATTCAAGAGCTCAACCGACGTATTGTATTGGACAAATCTGCTGCACAAGACTTCTTTAAAGTGTTACAAAGCAAAAATGTCACTCTAAGGACTAAGGTGCACCTGACCCAAGCCTTGGTGTTTTCAGTTGCTTATATTCAGGCTAAAGCTGGACGAATGAATAAAGAAGACTGAAGAATTGATGAATTCAAACTATAGTATTGGTGAAGAATATCGAATATACCATGGACTTCAGAAGAATGAACAAATCTGTCTTGGAAGAAGTACAGCCACAATACTCCTTAGAAGCAAGGATGGTGAGATTTCACCATACATACTTTGGGTATGTTATCAGAAGGGACCGCTCCCTGGAGAGGGACATCAGGCTTGGTTAAGTAGAAAGTCAGCAAAAAAGTGGAAGACCCTCAACGAGGTGACTTGGCACAGTGATTGCAACAATGGGCTCAAGCATAACAACAGCTGTGAGGATGGCACAGGACAGGGCAGTGTTCCATTCTGTTGTACATAGGGTCTCTATGAGTAGGAACTGACTCGGCAGCATCTGACAACAAAGATGTTATCTGTGGGTTTTTCATACATGCCCTTTATCATATTGAAGAAATTTCCCTGAGTCTTAGTTTGTTGAGTGTTTCATTATGAAAGGGTGTTGGATTCTGTCAAATGCCTATTCTCTGTTGATTGAGATGATCGTGTGGTTCATTTCCTTCTACATCGCATTGTGTTGGGCAGATCTGCTGCAAAAGACCTCTTTAAAGTGTTAAAAAGCAAAGATGTACGGACTGAGGAGACCCTCATCCAAGCCATGGTGTTTTCTTTTGCCTCATATACATGTGAAAGATGGGCAGTGAATAAGGAAAACCGAAGAAGAGTTGATGCCTTTGAATTATGGTGTTGGCGAAGAATATTGTATATACCATGGACTGCCAAAAGAGTGAACAAACCTGTCTTGGAAGAAATAAAGCCAGAATGCTCCTTAGAAGCAAGGATGGTGATACATCATCTCACATACTTTGGACATGTTGTCAGGAGGAATCAGTTTCTGGAGATCATCAGGGTTGGTAAGGTAGAGGGTCAGCAAAAAGAGAAAGGCCCTCAGTGAGATGGATTGACACAGTGGCTGCAACAACAGCTCAAGGATAACAACGATCGTGAGGACGGTGCAGGACCAGGCAGTGTTTCGCTCTGTCGTATGTGGGGCCGCTATGTGTCAGAACTAACTCAGCAGCACTTAACGACAACATCATTGATGTGTATAACGTTGTCTATTTTCGAACCACTTTTGCATTCCTGAAATAAATCCCACTTGGTCTTGGTGTATAATCCTCTTAATATGGTGTTGGATGTGGTTTGCTAGTAGTTTATTGAACATTTGTGCATCTGTATTCATAAGGGATATTGGTCTATATTTTTCTCGTGATGTCTTTGTCTAGCTGGATATTAGGGTAATTCTGGCCTGGTAGAATGAATTAGGATGTGTTCCCGTCTCTTCTTTTTGGAAGAGTTTAAGAAGGATTGGTTTTAATTCTTTCTTAAATGTTTGGTAGAGTTCCCCAGTGAAGCCATCTGATCCAGGACTCTTTTTTGTTGTTCTTGGGAGGTTTTCAATTACTGACTTGATCTCTTCACTTGTTCTGGGTTCGTTGAGATTTTTCTTCTTGAGTCAGTTTGGCTAGTTTATATGTTTCTGTCCATGGGTGGCACAAACCATTAAACGCTCTACTATTCACCGAACGATTGGTAATTTGAATCCATCCAAAGGTTCCTCAGAAGACAGGTCTGGTGATCTGCTTCTGAAAGGTCACAGCCTTTAAAACCCTATGGAGCTGTTCTACTCTGCACAGTAGAACAGAGATGGGGATGGTCACTATGAGTCGGAACTAACTCCGTGGCAACGCTTTTCTAGGATCCATGTGTTTCATCTGAGTTATCTAGTGTTAGCATACAATTGTTATGGTATTCTCTTATGATCCTTTTTATTTCTAATTGGTCAGTAGTAATATTCTCACTTTTATTTCTCATTTTAGTTACTTGCATCTTTTATCTTTTTTTCCTTGTCAGTCTGGCTAAAAGAGCCAACTTCTGGATTCGTTGATGCTATCTATTGTCAGAGCTGTGTATTTTAATAAAAGTAATAGCCTCCCTTTATTTAGACACATAAAAGTGCCACACACTAGGTTAGCCATCTTCTGTGCATTCTGTCATTTAGCTTTCACAATGAGGGAGAGGTATTATAATATGTGTTTACAGATGAGGAAACTGGACTTAGGAGGTCATGTAGCTTGCCTAAGGTCATATAACTGCTGAGTGGTAGAACCAGAATTTGAACTCAGGTCTTTGACTCCAAAGTCTACACTCTTACTGTTTACCATATACGTACTCATTTGATACAGTGGTCTCCAGAAATGGTAGGAGAGCCTAAGGAAGTGTGAACTTTCAAAGGTTGTCCTTGTCACTGTAGAAAAACAACCCCCATTTATCAGCCTAACAGTTTTGTACGCTGTTAGAGGTAGGACCCAATTCCTTTTTGTATTCCAGAGTAACTTTCCTTATTTAATTTTTATTCAGAATTGTTTTAATCGTTACATTTTAATACCCCTGAAAACCAGTCAAATAGAAGTTTATGTGATGGGAACTGAGAGAAAATGTGTATGTAGCCTTGAGTATGAGGGTGCAGAGGTCCTGGATGGTTGCTGAAAACAACTTCATGGACTTGGGTTCCTGCACTTGGTTTGCGTATGTGGTCTTATGCTGGCGTTGAAGGTTTTCAGATTTGCACAAAAGATTGTTCTGGTCTACGGTCATTCACTTAGGTACAAGTGTTAAGTGTGTGACCTTTGAGTTCCAATCTTGGCTCAGATGCCTGCTGCATGACCTTAGGTAAGTCACTGGATTGCCTGAGTTTCCTCATCTGTCAAACAGAGGTCATTATAATACCTCGTGGGGCTGTTGTGAGGGTTGATAGAGTTACTGCCTATGCTAAGTGTCAAGATCAGTATGCAGCACAAAGTGCTCTCAGTGCTAACATAACCATCTTCCAAGTCTTAGAATAATTGTAGTTATGATGGCTCTCTACACTAGAGCTGCTATTTGGGTTAAATAGAAGTGTGATCCTCTAATCCTGACTTTCTTGAAGGAGCAATATGTACTTGCTTTCTTCACTTCCTCACTGGATATTTGATATTTGCTCCTTAGGGCACCTTAATCTGGTCTTCATCCCAACCCCGTGGCAGGGGGCTGCCTAAGGGGGACTAGTCAGGAGACCATTTAAAGAAGTTGAGCAAAAGGTCAAAAAGGGTCTGGCCTCTCCATAATCAGCCCCTGGGCAGCATCTGATTCTGTGAATAATACCGCCTTTGAAATGGTCTTGTGACAAGATATGTCCTGGGTCTCTTCCTAGTTTCTACCCATCGTTCTCTTTCCTGGTACCTTTTTTGCTGACTGTTCCTTAAGTCTTGGTGTTCTCCAAAGTTCCATCGGAAGCCCTCTCTAGTTACACTCTATTTGCCCGCTGGGCAATGATAATCATTTCTAAATCTCTGTTTTTAGCCTTTGTCTCTTTCCTAATCTCTAGGTCTACATTCCAAACAACTTTTGCCTATTGTCATTTTTTGGTCTTACCCAGGCTATTGCAGTGCTCTCCTAAACCGTCTTCCAGTCCAGGAAGGTTTCTTCTGCCTTCAGTTCTCCCTCCACCCTATAGCTAGATACAACTCAACCACACTGAAACCTCCCTTTGCTGCCACTGCTTAAGATGCTTCTGTGACTCCCTATAATCACAAGGTGAAACTTTAAACTTCTCAGCAGGACACATGAAACTCTTGGTGAGCTGAGCATTAGCCGCCTCCTCTAGCCTCGTCTGTGGCTGATCCTGGATGTACCAGGCGCTCTACACACTTTATGCCTTTGCTGTGCTGTTCCTGCTGCCAGGAATCCCCATCAACTTCTTGCCCTGGCAAATGACCTCCCCAGCCTTTAAGACTATCCTCAAGTTTGAGAAGGTATCTCTGTCACTGTTCGTTCTTTCCCTCCTTGCCTAGCCAAAGTGCCGTTCACCTGAATGCCCAAGTGTACTTGTTGGTCAGAGTACTTAAGGTTGAGTAGGGGTTCCTTAATCCTGTGTGGACTGTGAGCTCCAAGCGAGCAGATTTTCTGTACTTCTGATGCAGGGCACCTTACCTGGCCCCATTAAATGTTTGATAAATAAGGATTGAAAGGGATTGAATTTAGGACATCTGCTCCTAAAAGTCAGCACATCCCAACTCTTCTCTTCATTGTCATTCCCAAATCTGTATTCCTTCCTCAGTTCCTTAGCTAAGGGCACTGTCCTCCACCCAGTCATCTACACGGGAAGCCCAGTTTTCTTTGACTCCTCCTTCCTTCACACTCACTGCATCATGTTTTTGCCGCAGAAGTCCCTCTCAGATCTATGATTTCTTACCCTTTTTCTGGCTCAGTCTCAGACCCTTTTTGATCTTTTCCTCAACTTCTTCAAATGGCTTCCTGACTAGTCCCCCTCAGGCCATTCTCTCTCTCCCCCTCTGGTGTTTCCTTCCCACTATAGCCCCTTAGGAGTCCCAGTGGTCTAGTGATTAAGAACTCAGCTGCCAACAGAAAGGTCAGCAGTTTGAATCCACCAGCCGCTCCTTACAAATTCTGTGGGGCAGCTCTACTCTGTCCTATAAGGTCACTATGAGTTGGAATCGACTCGACAGCAACAGGTTTGGTTGGTTTAGTTTATGGCCACTTATGGTTTTTCTATATAGCTCATGTCTGATCTTGTCATTCTCCTGTCCGAGTTCCTCAGCACTTCTCTGTTTGCCTCCAGTCAAATAAATAAAGTCCAAGTCCTCAGCAGGCAGCCCCTAGTGTTCTGCCCCAAATGCAGTTTTTCAGCCTTTGATCTTGCTGCCCTCCTCACTACCCCTATGCCTAACTTGCCTCGAGGGACTCTTGAACTAGTGGGGCCTTGACCCCCAGCTTGTGGTGAACACTGAGATGAAAGAGAGTTTGAACCACTTTGCTTTAGGCAACATCTCTGACCAAATACTCGGTATAAATATTCGGTATAGATTGAAGCAAATGCCTACATTTTGACTTGACTCCTGAAGGCTTTCCTTTGTCCCTGTTCCCACGCTCTCCGTTCCCATTCACCATGGATGATGCTGCCTGTAGAGGCCTTTGGCTGGTTTCAGGTGACAGCTGCAGTTAGTAAGCTCTCTGTCCCGTGGTAAGCTAAAACATCCCCTTGCCAGAAGCTCTGTTTTCCTTTCATCTTTGCTAACCACTTGTCTCTCTCCCTTGGCAACAGCCTTGGGCGTTCCTGTTTAACACAGGAGATACTCTCAATTAACCTTTTGTCAAATTGTCTTTTTCCAGGATTCCTATGAGGCATCAGAGAGTACGGATAGAAAGTAGGGAGCTATTCCAGGGTGTCAAAAAGAACCGTACTCATGGAAATCCATTTCAAATTGGAATTTTAGGCCACCTCTTTTGCATGACTATAGAAAGTCTGGGAATTATGTTCATATCTAAAGGTCCTGGAAGGCCTGCCCCCTGAGTACTACTAACTAGATACAGTTTTGGACTTTGGGTCAGAATAACCTATTGTTAAGAACTTGGATTTTAAGATTTAGACCTGAGTTGAGACTGTGCCATACCAATCACTAGGGTATAATTTTAGAAAATTGTTTATCATTTCTGAACCTCAGTCCCCTCATATGTAAAATAGGGATAATAACAGTACGTACCTCATAGGTGCATATAAAAGACTAAATGTGATAATATATGAAAAATGCTTGACAACAATGTCAAGTACCTAGAAAAAAAGACCCAATAAATGTTAGCAGCTGTCTTTATTATTGTTATTACTAATATGTACTCTTCAACCAAACTCTAGTTTTGTAGGTCTTATTGCAGAGATAAATAGCTGGGTGTGGGCTAATTACATGATGTTGGCCCTTTGTGTACAGTAGATTAAGCATGAGTCAGATTAAAGTTGGTCGAGTTCAAAAGACTCTTGACATAATGTGTCTCCCAGGAGAGATTCATTTCCTTTCAGGGCAGGTGACAGGCCATTTCGTAGATATATTTTCCAGTGCAATTGTACTGATAGAACAGAATCTTAATTGGCTTTGCACTGTGAAAATAAAACATATTTGAAAATACACAGCATGAGGTATTTCTAGGTGAGACCCGGCAGGGTCTAATTGTACAAAATAGTTTTGGAAAGCAGCCGTTTATGTTGTGACCCTTCATCCCTGAGCTGTGGTGGATGGAATTTGTGTACGTGGCATATGAGTGTTCTCCCGTTTTGCCCTGGGTGCAACTGACGCCAGCCAGCTCCTGGCAGCTTTCCCATTACTATTCAGAGCACTTGCCGGTGAGTTCTAAACCAAAACCAAAAACCAAACCCGGCACCATCAAGTTGATTCTGACTCATAGCGACCCTATAGGACAGAGTAGAACTGCCCCATAGGGTTTCTAAGGAGCAGCTAGTAGATTCAAACTGCTGACCTTTTGGTTAGCAGCTGAGCTCTTAGCCACTGTGCCACGAGGACCCAGTGAGCTCTAAAGAAGGAGAGAATTCAAACAAAGTAGAGAATTCAGACAGCCTATGGTCCCTGCTTTTTATGATGGCCTAGAGGGTAATTATCATATCTATTGACTGGTCTCTAAAGGATGCACATATGGGAGAGTACTATTTTGGAGTTAGCTAAAATAAAGAATGAATTAGTACAGTAGAAAATATTCCTCAAATCTGAAATAGTATAGCTTAATGGAGAACCTTTTTTTTCTGAAGGAGGTGTGGCAGAAGAGTGGGTCTTTTGATATGCTTACTGTCTAAAGCCGGGTTGGTAAACTATGGCCCTTGGGTTGGCCGCTTGTTTTTGTAAATAAAGCTTTATTGAAACGAAGCCATACTCGTTTGTTTATGTATTGTTTATGGCTGTTTTCATGCTACAATAGCAGAGTTGAGTAATTGTAACAGAGACCATATGGCCCATAAGCCGAAATATTTACTGTCTGTCCCTTTACAGAATGTTTGCCAACCCCAGTGTAAAGCATAGGCCTTCTCATCTCTTCTCTTTTAGTAGGACTTGGGATCATAGAGAGTGGTAGCAGGTTTTAGAGTTGGACAGACCTGAATTCACATCCAGCCCTGCCACTAACTGGAAACCCTGGTGGCATAGCGGGTAGGTGCTACAGCTACTAGCCAAAAGGTCGGCAGTTCGAGTCTGCCAGGCACTCCTCCGAAACTCTATGGGGCAGTTCTGCTCTGTCCTGTAGGGTCATTGTGAATCGAAATCAACTCAGCGGAGACAGGTTTGGTTTTGGTTTCCTGCCACTAACTAGCTGTGTGACTTTGGGCAGGTGGTTTAACCTCTCTGTGCCTCAGTTACCTCATCTGTAATATCAATTTAATAATCGAACTTACCTTCCTGAATTGTCAGAATTAAATGAGATAATGCATGGAGTGCACTTAGTGCAGCATCTGGCATGAGTTAAGCACTCAGTAGGTGTTAGTTGCAATTGTTATTACCATTCTCTGGGTCAGGAGGTTATATTCCATATAGCGCTGCCCCAGGGTAAACGCCAAAGTAATTGAACAAATCCATCTTAAACCCACTACGACTAACTCAGGGAAGAGGAGCAAGGAATTGCTGATACAGCAGCGTGTCAGCCCAGTGAGTGGGATAAGACCTTTATCCCCATGCACTCTGATCTTCAAAACAGCTTTTTAGGGACGGTGGTCAACAGGTAGTATTTCCGAGTCATTGTTTCCCACTTGTGACGTTTCCTTGTAGGTTAAGAAGTATTTTTCCCCTTCCACACCGTGATTCTAGATAATTGCTTTAAACTTTAGATATATCTTTTAATGTTCATTCGTTCATTCAGCAAACATTTATTAAGTTCCTGCTGTGTGCTAGGAACTATTGCAGATTGCTGTCTAAATGAAGGACACAGTGCTTGTGGATCTGCTTGCTGGCTTTCTACATGGCTTGACTACATGGCTACCAGCTCTGGTCAGTTTCGAAAGGGGGAGCAAAGCAGTGGGATGCCACAACCAGGAACTTTTATTCTGCTTGCCTGACTTTACTCTGGAGGAAGAAGGATGAGAGTCATGCCCTCATGCCCTGTTGATGTCTGTTCTTTTGGGCAAATTGAGGAAGTCAGGCCACAGGTTGTCCAATTGTCTGCAAAAAGGATGCAAAAAGTGGGATTGGGCACTGATGGGTCTTGCAAATGAGAACCAAGAGCAATAAAACAACTCCTGCAGAGTTACTGAACTCTGAACTAAAGAAACTCTGAACTTCCTCTTAAAGGAACAGCAAACCCGGGAGAATGAGAAACTAGGCAGAGGCCTAGGCTGAGAAGGTGGAGGCCAGTGGCTGCCACTCATGTGTGCCAAGTCACCCTCAGTGGCTCTACCCCTCTCTTAAGAATTAGCCTGTCCCTGAATAAGGCTTATCTGAAGATAAGCTTTAACTGAGCTTCAGAAGTGTAAAGTATGTTGTCCAGAAAACTGCTGTGTAGCCATAGATTGTTGTTGTTGGGTGCCATTGAGTCGATTCCGACTCATAGTGACCCCATGTAACAGAGCAGAACTGCCCCGTAGGGTTCGTACAGAACCAGATTGCCAGACCTTTTTCCTACAGCGCCCTTGGGTGGTTTCAAAGTGCTAGTCTCTTGGTTAGCAGGTGAGCACTTAACCATTGCTTCACCAAATAAGAGGAGAGGAAAATGGGCGGTATTGGGCAGTAAAAAATGGCTCAAAAAAGCATTGCAGATCTTGAAGAGTAATGCTTTCCTTAGCTTTCTGGGACACTTGGGCTTAGCTGTGCTTCTGTGTTACTGTCCGTCATTTCTGACCTAGTGCTCTAAGTGGTAGAATCTGAGCATGTTGCAGCACTACTTAAGTTCTAATTGCGCTTAGAATACAGTCTGAATTCTGGGCCATGGGGTCCTGCATGCACTAACCTCTGCCGGCACTGCCAGTCTTGTTCACCTTGCACCCCTCAGCTGTTGCTCCAGCTACACTCCGCCTCATAGGTCTTCAAGCAGGCTGTGCTCTTCTTCCTCATGTTGTCCCTCCTTCTAGACAGTGTGTCCCCATGGCTGACTTTCTATAGGTGTCTCTGGAAACATCTCTTCCTTAGAGACCGTCTAGGTCCTTCTGTCATAGCCTCCTAATGCATCCAGTGTTTTCCTTTCCAGTTCTCATCATATTTGTAATTTTTGATGTCTGCTTTCTCAGTAAGCCCTGTAAGGACATAGTCCATGTCTTTGTTGTTCTCCCCTGTACTCCTGGCACTTAACATAATGTTTGGCACATTATACTTGCTAGCTATGTTTACTGACTGAATGAATGATTAGAAGGAACAGTGATTTGGAAAGGTTTTAAAAAAATAAGGTTTAACCTTTTAATTTGTTTTTGTCTTGTTTCCAAATAATTTTTGAGCAAAGTATTGTTTCATAGGCACACACACATCTTTTAAGGAATTCTCTGACATGACTTTTTTCATTGACTACATATGCACTGGACAAATCTTACTTTTCTCTCTACAGAATGAGATGTGCCTGGCCACTCAACAGCTTTCTAAACAACTGCTGGCATATGAAAAACAGGTAAATTGATGTGTGTATATGATGCTGTACTCTGGACTTCTTTAAGTGGAGTTCTTTTAAAGGAGTTTTCCAGTGGCATCTTTTAGAAGCTTTCTTCTCTTCCTTTTTTTTCCCCCTGTAATCTTTTCTTTTGTCTTTTTTTCCCTTTACACTGACAAATTCTAACTGGTGGTCATCCTAAAGTCTTTATGATGTATTCTAATGGGCCTACAGAAATAATCAACTGCCCCTTGAGGGTTCATAGTCTTTAATGGACTACAAATGAATCAACTCTAAACAACTCCAGGAAATAAACATTTAAATAAAGATACCATTATGTCCAAGCAGAAGAGTGATGGCCAGCCAGAGGCCATTGAGGACATTGCTGAGGCAAGGCAAGGAGAAAGCTCTACTTTTCTTCAGTAAACTCTTCTGACATGATGTGCTCTTGAGAGAAGAGAGGAAGCTGGTGTGGAGGGCAGTGTATGGTGGGGCTGTGCTGTAGTGCCACGTCCGGCATTCAGATGACACCTGGCTCTTTTATTCTTTGTTTTTAGAATTTTGCTCTTGGCAAAGGAGATGAAGAAGTAATTTCTACGCTCCAGTATTTTTCCAAAATGGTGGATGAGGTAAGATAGTGACCTGGCAAATTTGTATTTGATTCTTTCTTGAGCTTTCTTTCATCTTTATTTTGGCCCACTTTACACTTACAGGTATCTACTTAAATATCCTGAATCTCAGCTTGTTGATCTTCCAAGGTTCATTGCAGAAAGGAAGTTGTATACTGTTATGTTTATTTCTGGTTTGAGGGGAAAGCCTTTGATATACATGAACAATAGACCAGAAGAAAGATTTCTTAGACCCATTTCCCAAGGAGGGTTTCATACACCCATTTTTCTAGCCGTGGGGTATAGCACATTTGCAATATTTGTGAAAACAAATGTTGTTAGAGGAAAAATGCATAAATCAATTATAAGATATATATATAAGAGCTCAGATACTATTGTTCTGGGAAGAACCCTCTTCAAAATTAGGCAAGTATAAACAGTCCCATCTTTCAAAGAGTTTGCAGTACTTAAAATAGAAAATCATGATAAAGAGTAAACAAAAAAGAGGATGCGCAGGTGTCGTTCAAATGTACAGTCATTGATACGAAGTAGACACTGTCTTCAATTTGAAAAATCAGAAACTTTCATATAAAATTGTACTGGTTATATTTCCATTCATTCAGCAAATCAGCCAAACAAGCCATTATTCCATTCAACAAACATTTATTGACCACTTACTGTTTAGCAGACATTGTTGTTGGCACTGGGGATAAAACAGTGAACAGGTCATCCAGTTCTTATTGAGCTGCTGCTTCCATCCAACTATGGTGGCTCTCTTTAAAATGTGTGTTGAAATGGATGAATATCTATTCCTGAAGAAGAAGAGGATGAATAGGAAATGTAATTAGAGAGGGAAAAAAGACAAGGTTTTTTTTTGGAGGGTGGGTGAGGAATTTCTCTTAATTAACAGTGAATAGACAATCCAGGGGGAGGGGAGGGGAAGAAGTGAGAGCCTGCACCTGCTGAAGTCCTGTGTTTTCTTGGCTAGAAGAACGCTGCTAAGGAAATGTGGTTAGTTGTTGGATCCCCAGAACCAAGATTTCCAGTTTAAAATATTTACTCACAACCACATTTTCACGGGCAGGAATGATTCTTTAGTGGGGGTTGAATGATTCCCAAAAGATGGAAGCCTGCAAGTGTGATTCTGTAGGTAGCATCCTGCTGTGAGTTGGAATCAACTCGACTGCAGCGGGCTTGGTTTTGGGTTTTACAATGGCGTCTGTGGAGTAGTGGTTAAGAGCTGTGGCTGCTAACCCAAAGGTCGGCAGTTCGAGTCCACTAGCCGCTCCTTGGAAACCCTGTGGGGCAGTTCTCCTCTGTCCTGTGGGGTTGCTGTGAGTCTGAGTCGACTCAACAGCAACAGGTTAGGTTTTTGGTTCTATAATGACGTCCTAGAAGTTCACCCCACTATCCATCTGTCAGTTTGCCATACTACAGTGACTTCCGTGTTGCCGTGATGATAGAAGCCATACCACCAAGGTCACCCATGGTGAACAGGTTTCAGGGGAACTTCCCAAGTAAAACAGGCTAGGAAGAAGGGCCTGGCAATCTACTTCGGAAAATTAGCCACTGAAAACCTATGGATCACAGAATATTGTCCAAGATTCTGACTTGCTTACTTTGGACATGTCCTCAAGAGGGACTGATGCTGAAGAAGGACATGATGTTTGGTAAAGTGGAGGGCCAGTGAAGGCAAGGGAAACCCTCGATGAGATGGGTTGACACAGTGGCCATAGTAATGAACTCAGACACTCAGGAAGATGGCACAGGACTAGGCAGGGTTTTGTTCTGCTATACGTGTGGTTGCCATGAGTTGGAACCAACTCGATGGCAACTAGCAACAAGTTTAGCACTTGTTGGGGGTTTTTAAACAAGCTTCTTGAATTAGAGACCTAAGACTGTGAAAGTAGTGAGCTCCAGCTGGGTCTGGACCTGGGCAGAGGAAAGTAACCTTTGAGGTTGTTTTCTTTATCTACTCCTGAACCTAAGTCAGGTTGAAAATTGTTTAAAATGAGTAATTTGACTCAGAAAACTAAAAATGAAATAGGAGACTCATGTGGCTGTGGCTTATATTTATAGAATACCTTAGAGTTAGATCTTCCATGTTACAAGGCATAGAGAGATTTCCAACCTTAGCGATTTCCTCAAAAGCAAGGTTTCTGGATCACTTCCTTAGACTGTATCTGCGACAGGACCTCGTTATCATTACAGTTTCCGTTTATTGAGTGCCAAGTATATGTCAGGCACTCTGTTCTGAGCATTTTCTGTACATTTTACCATTTTATCCTCACAGTAGCCATATAAGGAAGATGGTATTACCCACATTTTACAGATGATGGTACCAAAGCTTTGAGAGGTGGTCCATGCTCCTTTACTCTCCTCAGGGAAAGTGCTGTGCTTGAGAAGTGATTGTCTTCTACATCTCACAAGCTCCAAGGCAAAAAGTTAATGACACGAGCCCCTTGATCCTTAGGAGGAAAATGAGTAGCTAGGAAACTTGCCACTCCTGAAGTGCATACCATTGGAAAGCCACTTAATCTCCCTGAATTTTGATTTCCTCATCTGTAAACGGCAGTCATAGGAAAGCCCACTTAATTGGACTGCTAAAAAGATTTAAATGAGATAATGTATACCTCATCTATAAATTGTGGATAATAATACCTAACTCACAGAGTGGGTGAGAACTCAGTGATAACAGAGCTGGCACAGAGAAAGTGCTCAGAAATGGTAGTGTTGGTAGTGATGATAATTTTTATTCCTCCTAGAAAGACAGGCTTCAGTAAGCCTTTTTAGAAGGGGAGAAGGAATCAACAACTGTTAAAATTATCAAATGAGGATGATCAAATTGCATACAGTCACTTGGTTTGGGGAAGGTCCTTTTCTAAGGAGCAGAGAGGCCTGAAACCTGGCTGAATTGTTTCAGCAGGGAGTGTTCTTTCTCCAAAGTTACACACAGCCCATAGCCGGCTATGGGGTTAGGGTGTAGGTTCCTAGCCGGCCTGTCTTTTAAGTGTGATTTCAGCCCTCTCCGAGGGCCGGAGAGCTCACAGTGGCCTTGAAGCAGTGACCTGTGTTGAGCAGTGGCAGTAAGCTGTACTCACTGCAGGCACACAAAAGCATTCTGATTGTTTAGGGTGGGTGTGACCCAGGTTGAGAACACAGAGCCAGAGTTTGCACAGTAAACAGAGTAACTAGGCGCTTGACTGATGCCCAGTCAGTTACGACCTTGTATTTAGTTTTTTATATCATTGACTGCTTCATGAAGGTCATTTATTTTCTAAGGAAGCGTAACAGTTTTTTAACCACGCAAAAGTGTTCGGTCTGATCCTTGGTGAAATAAGATGGTGTCAGTAATAATGTATGTAATTTTCTTGAATAGGTTCCTCTTTCTTTCAGCTTAATGTTCTGCATACAGAGCTGGCTAAACAGTTGGCAGACACAATGGTTCTACATATTATACAGTTTCGAGAAAAGGATCTCACAGGTAAAGTAACTGAGCTCAGCACCAACTACCTCTAAAATATTGTTCAGTTCATTGAATAATAATTGTCACTGCATTAATTTCTTTAAACCTGCAAATTAGTGAGAAATGCCTTCTCACTGAGTAGTTCAATTCAGCAGACTTTTATTGAATCCCTACTGTGTTCTTCCTCACCTCAAGGAGGTCACGGGCTAATAAGAAGACAGACTCAGAAACAAATAAATATAATATCATGTGATGAGGGCAGCAGGACAAGGTGTACAGGAATAGAAATTGCACATAGAAAAAAAGGCACGATCACTCTTTGAGGGGTAGAGTGCCAGGGAAGGCTTCCTGGAGAAGGTGGTCTCTGAGCTGGGGTCTGGGACATGAATAAATGCATACCAAGTTGACAAAGATGGTGAGGCTTATATTACAGGTTAGGGAGTATGTGAAAAAGTACAACGTACTTCGAGAACCCTGAGTGGTTTGGAATGTCAGATGGGAGGCTTGCAGTGGAGAGGGCAGGATGAGGGCCATCCTTTTATCTGTGCTGGGCTCTGGGGATGCAGCTGAGAATGAGGCAAACAGGGTCCCTGTTCTCGTGGAGCTGACATTTACTGAGTGAGGGTATCTGTGACTAGTTCAAAAAGCCTAGTTGGTCTTTTGGACTAACTTAGGTTCTTCAACTAAAATAAAACTTTAAAATAATTGCATTTCTCTTAGAAATTGAGGTAGTAAAAAAATGAATATAAAAAAGAAGAAGGACCATTCCTATTGGAGTGTTAGAAAAGGGAGTCCAAATTCCCTAGTCCTTTTGTTCTTATTTCACTGAGAATATTAATTGCGAGAAATTAAAGAATTATATTTTCTGGAAGAACACTGATATAAAGAATTGCAGACCAAAAAAAAAAAAGCAGAGTCTAAACCTGAGTACTAAAAGAGCTGTTCAGTATAGTACATTCTCTTTAAAAATATGTCACCTTAAAAAAAAAAAAAATTTTTTTTTTAAGTGGAAAAGATACTAAGTCTAAGGGCAAATCTTAAAGATGAGATTCACTATGATCATGTCACCAGAGGCTGTAGGTGCCAGTGATAGAATGGGCATAAACTCTACTCAAGAGTAGTATTGACAAAACTAAAACTTGATAAATAAAGAATAAGAGATTGATTTAGCTGTGTAAAGAGCACGCTTGATTGAGCAGGACTTTTAAGTGCTGCTAATGGATGATTACACATGAGGGCAAAACCTGCCCAACACAGTCAGGCTGGGTAGCCAATACTAACTGAAAGCCTCAGTGGGTGCATTTTTAAATAATGCTTTCTTCAAACAAAATTTTTAGAAATGTGGTTTAAAGATATTTTCCCCAAGTAAAATCATTAGAAATGTGTGAGGATCTCAATTTTAAAACAAACTCCAAGTGTGTTAAAAACAAAATAATCATCCCCTAAGACCTTTGTGGAAACCTGGTGGCACAGTGGTTAAGTGTTACGGCTGCTAACCAAGAGGTCGGCAGTTCGAATCCACTAGGTGCTCCTTGGAAACTCTATTGGGCAGTTCTACTCTGTCCTATAGGGTCGCTATGAGTCGGAATCGACTCGACAGCAGTGGGTTTGGTTTGGTTCGGAAGACCTTTGTTGTCAGATTTGTGTCTTTCAGGTTTGCTTGTGGGAGGCGAACGTAGGATTGAGAGTGCCCCAACTTCGTTAATGGCAGTGGCCTTCCTCAATCCAGGGTGACTCAGCTTTTAGTACTGTTAGCTCAGGATTATGATTGTTCTTAAGGAGAAGTAAAACTTTATTAACAGCAGAAAGAGAAACTTAATATCTGTGAGACGGTTACTCGCGTTATCCTTTTCTGATGATACAAAGGTGTACATTGGAAGTGTTTGGGCTAGGTCATACCTGAGTCAGCCTCAGAACCAAATTAGAAGCTGGCATCCCCTGTGCTTAGCCAGTGGTGTTTTATCTTACATTTTGCCACCTTATTCATCCTTTACCCACTAATACAAGTTACACAGGCTGAGTGAAGAGAACCCAGGAGATAATAAGGAAGCTATTGAAAATTGATAGGGGGTGATAACCTCAGACTCTACTCCCACAGAAAGAAAAAGATGAGAGAGAAAAAATGCAAGAGGAGAAAGTGAGAAAGCTGCCTAATATCAGGGAGGATAAGAAAAATGTGAATGAAGAGCAATGTAAAAACTGGAGTCAGTTAATGAGGCAAATTGAAAACAATGTAGATGATGTGAAACACTTTGTTTTGTTTGACAAAATAGAAGTAGATTGTTTTAGAACTATAGAAAGCAGTATTTTCTTTTAAGTATCTGTGTGTTTAAGTTTTTGATCTTGGACAGTCATTGCTTACATTTCCTTTTTTGAAATTTCGTTTTGGTCTTGGACTTTGTTGGGCATCTTTGTGTCTGATGGGTGTAGCACCCATATTGGGTAATAGCTACTGCTGTTGACTTCTGCAGGTACAGTACACTAGATTGCTTCAGATGTTTTCATTAAAATGAGAACGCCATGTTCCTTCTCAGTGATAACTTTAATGTCAGATGTTAAAATGGCAGGGACATGAAATTTCTAGAATATGGGTGTAGACGAGGCATTCTGAGGAAAGATATATTAAGACATTCTACTTAGGGGCTAAAGAATGAGAACTTAAGTCTCTATTCTTCGGTCTCCATGAAAAGTGCCTGACCACCAGGGAGTCCAGCCCTCACCTGGAGTGCCCGCTTTTTCACAAATCCCAAGCACTATCAGAGAGGAAAGTTGGGGTGCAGCTCCAGTGAAACCAGAATTCCCAGGTACCAGGCCTGGGCCCTAGGAGAGCAGAGGATCTGAGGGGTGGCGGTGGGGGGAGGGGGGGGCATGTTAGCAGGCCTTTCCTCCTCCACGCATATCCTTTTATTTTCTTTGGAAAGCACAGAGCTCTGGATTGGCATATTTTATTTTGCCTTGATCTAAGATGCTTCCTTTTCTCTTTTCAGAAGTAAGCACTTTAAAGGATCTTTTTGGACTCGCCAGCAGTGGTAGGCATCTTCTTTATTCTTGATACACTCTGGGTTTAATATGTGTGTGGGGTGACTCATGATGACCCCATCTGTGCAGAGTAGAACTGCTCCATAGGGTTTTCAAGGCTGTAACCTTTTGGAAGTAGATTACCAGGCCTGTCTTCCGAGGTGCCTCTAGGGTGGGTTTGAAACGCCAGCCTTTCAGTTAGTCCAGGGCTTAACTGTTGCCACCACCCAGGGACATGGGGTTGCCATGAGTCAAAATTGACTCAGTGATAACCAACAACATGTGGGATGGGGAGGAGAAGCTAAATGAGTGTACTTGCTTTTCAACCTGTGTGGGTGCTAAAATGTAACTTTATTTTCAGAGCATGACCTCTCAATGGCAAAATATAGCAGGCTTCCTAAAAAAAAGGAGAATGAAAAGGTAAAAAATACCTTGCGTAGTACTTTTTACTTCATTTACTTAAGCTCCTTTTGTGTCTTCCTCTTGTGAATCCGTGGCATTAAAAGTGTTCGATGATTTTTTTTTCCTGTTTTCCCTATACATGGTCTTTATTATTTATTCTGAGTCTTATAACCAGACTTCCACTTCTGTATTCTGGCTTTCCAAATTGGTTTATTAAACTCGACTGGGTGTTATAATCACACTATGATTTTAATGTGGACTTGCTACCTGGGATGGTTAACTGACTCATAAGCCACATGGGTCATTTGAGCTCTATGCCTTCTAGGTTTTTTTTGCAACTACAGGTAATATTTAGTATTTTCACATACATACTTTTTACTTTGCTACATGAAATTTTTAGGCTAATTATTTTCTTGTGATACAATCTTCTGAGTGAACCAAAACGTTGCTGACTTTTTATGCGTACTGCCGTGTTGTTTTCCTAAAGGACAATAACACGTTGTAGTTCTACAAGCAGAAAGTATTGGCTTCACTTCATTGAACCCTCCCGGTTACAAAATGTTATTAAACTTGATACTGTTTTGTTTTGTTTAAACTCTAGTGCTTGTAATTTGGCTTATTTTTGAAATAGAGGGGGAACCTTACCTGGGTTTTATTATATTTGTCATGAAAATGGTTATAATGAATAAGCAAGCATATTTTGAAGTCACATGTTCTTAACAGAATTATCTCATACCTGAGACAACTTGAAGTTTTCCTTTCAACTTGTTAACTAGGTGAAGGCTGAGGTGGTGAAAGAGGTAGCAGCTGCACGGCGGAAGCAGCACCTCTCCTCTCTTCAGTACTACTGTGCCCTCAACGCGCTGCAGTACCGAAAGCGGGTGGCCATGATGGAGCCCATGTTGGGCTTTGCACACGGACAGGTAGGGACAAGGCCTGAGCCGGCTGTGGAGAACAGCCTTACGTTCTGCTGAGGTGTCACTGAGGAGAAACTGAAGCACCATCATCAGAAGCAGCACACTTGCACACCCTCCCTGGGAGCAGCCTGAGGTTCAGGACTAGGAGAGCTGCCAGCTGAGTTGGGTCATCTTTAGCTGGGCTTGTTAGACCATATGTTCAGGAAGTGATGGCCTTGATCCCAATCCTCCCTGGGAGAGGAGCCTGCGTGGCCTTTTGTTTTTGACCAAATGAAAGGCAGGCCTGGCCCAGTTTTCTTAGAAGAGGCTTACAGTTCAGGTTGGTGCAGCAAGGCTCATGCCTTGGATTCTGCACCTGGCCTTTGCCACTGTACATTGTAAGAACCAGCCTCAGCTGGGTTCTTCTTCTCAAGTGTTGCCTTGCTGAGGTAATTGCCAGCACCTTAATACCTGGAGCATGGGGAAGTGTGGCCGTTTTTTCTTGATGGCTTCTCAGTTCTCAGAGTATTTATTTGGTTCTTTCCCCCTATTAGGTGGTCTACTGAATAGTTAGGTTAAGGAAGGCCCCAGTTTAAGAATGGGGGCTTAGCCAGCATGGCGGGGAGAAAAATGCATATGAATGTGAGGCTGATGGCACCACCTCATCACTGTCCACCCCTACCCGGCATTGCCCCCACTTGCGTTAACTCCGGCACCTGACTTCGGGCATGTGAAAAATGCACTGGGCATCTTCTTTCAGCAGATGATCTGGGAACACAAAGGGATGTGAGGAAGCAAACTGTTGATAAAAAAAAAATGTAAAAACCTTCCTCATGTGAGCATCTGTTACTTTTATAAAACCAGGAACCCAAACCCATTGCTGCTGAGTCAATCCTGACTCATAGTGACCCTATTAGACAGACTCGAACTGCCCCATAGGGTTTCCAAGGAGTGGCTGGTGGATTTGAACCGCAGACCTTTTGGTTAGCAGCCAAGCTCTTAACCACTGTGTCAGCAGGGCTCCACTTTTATAATACATTTTAAAAATATATGTTTCAAAAAACACATCACTTTCATTCAGGGAAAAGAGAGACAAGACAGAATCTTTTGAAGTCCAAGCTCAATTGTCTGTTTTCTAAATGTGTTTGTTAAACACTATTGAATAGTGAGGACACTGAAGTTAACTTATGCCTTCAGACAGACAATTTAAGTAGAACAATATCGTCTTTCTGTGTCACCTGAGTGAAGCTGGGTTAAAGCAAGGAAAACCGCAAATGAGCACTGTCCACCTGTGAGCTCCAGTCCTTGAGAGCTGTCCACTTCCTGCCACTGGGCATTAGTGCCCACAGGTATGCACACGCTAGCTCTGTTGCACTCACTTCCTCCTCATTAAGCTTTGGTGGGTGTTCGAGCTTCATTAGAGAATACTACCATTCCCTTTGTTCTCTTCAATACTCCTGTCATTTCTCTCCTCTCACAATTGACAGTTCTTGTCTTTGGAGCAAGTCCTGATGGCACAGTGTTTAAGCACTTGGCTGCTAACTGAAAGATCAGTGATTCAAACCCACCAGCCCCTCTGCAGGAGAAAGATATGGCAGTCTGCTTCCATAAAGAGTACAGCCTTGAAACCCCTATGGGACAGTTCTGCTCTGTCCTGTAAGGTCTCCGTAAATCGAAATCAACTGGTCAGCAACAGGTTTGGTTCTGGTTTTGTCTTTGGAGCATGTAATCCCTGCTCAGGTAAAGGGCCCACCACCAGGGGGGTGTCGGTTCCAGAGCCACAGGCAGAGACAGAGTCCTGACTTAATGTCTGAGAAAGATGAACTGCTGCAGGCCCGATGGGCTTGGGGAGCTTCATTGGTTAGAGGAGGGTCCTTATAGGGCCAAACCAGCCCTGGCTTGATAGCAGCTGGTTTTGCTGTGTTCCATAACCAAGGAAGACACCTGTTTTCCCAGCCTGGACTTTTGAAGTGACTGCTACTGGCCACCGGGGAGAGGGGACACTCTGGGTGTAGGAGCATAAACAGACCCTGTGCCTAGAAAACCAGAACAGAGCACACGGTCATTGTTGGATGTCAGTAGCATCATTTTCAAGGACTGAGAATGGCCTGTTCTATTTTTTACATGAAAAACATCCAGTTTTCAAGACGCAAGACCAAGTAGCCCCTTACCCTACAGATTTCTGTAGGGTGAAAGAGAAAACTACAGTTCTTTCTCTTAGACAAGTTTGCTGTTCATTGCCATGAGTCTTTTGGATGATTCAGAAGAATTTGCTCTCCTTCAGTGTAATCAGCCCTTCTAAATCAGTGTTTTTTGCCCATTCAACAATGTTAGCTGATGGTTATATGACCATTGTACTTCTGCAGTTCATTGAGGCACACTGGGTCTTTGAATGAAATTCCAATGAATCAGGCTTCTCAGTACCACCCACTTTTGTGGAGGTGTGTTGACTCCGTTTCTGTCTTCTCTGATCCTTGTTAAACAGGTTTTCAATTAAATCATGAATCAGTCCTCATGTCTACGAACAAACTCAGGTTTCACAATCTGTGTACAGGTTTATGAGAACACAAAAATGGAGTCTCGTATGTACAGGATAAGTATTGTGGAATGTGGCTGTATCCCTCCCATTCATTCATTCATCAGATGTTCTCTCAGGGGTTACATGAACACCTGCCCTAGGAGCTTCCAGAACAGTAGGCATGGACTTAGAGTGTAAATTCCAAAGGAGTTCAGGGAGGGGAGGGAGAGTAGAAGCCACCATGATGCTGTGACTTTAGAAATGCAAAATGCCCATTTAACAGACTGATATCTATGATTTACGTATGATTCCGAGATCGTGGACCTAGAACATCTCCCTGCACGTATTACTGTGCATTGAGAAACCAGTTGCCATCAAGTCCACTCCAACTCATGGTTAACACCATGTGTGTCAGAATAGAACTGCACTCCTCAGGAAGTAGATCACCAGATTTTCTTCCGGATACCTCTGGGCAGACTCAAATCTCCAAGCTTCTGGTTAACAGCTGAGCACGTTAACCATTTGCAGCACCCAGGGACTCCTTGCATCAGGAGAATCATAGTCGCCGTCTGTTTTTATACCGTGAAAACGAAGGACATTAGTGCACATCCTTCCCCAGGGTGTCTGGAGAAGAGATATAAGAGTGTCAGAACTGTGCTGATAACCTCTACTAGCCTCCTCAGAGCGAAAGGTAGATTTCCATACCCACACCCCAGGGCAAGGCCTACTTCCTCATTAGACGGATGAGCTGGGGTAACGCATAAGAGAATCCCCATGTCCAGGCCCAGTGTTTTCCCTCTCTTTCATGACTTAGGCTTGCGGTTTTTACCTCTCAACACTCCAGGTTATAAAATGGAGCAGTTCATACCCAATATCCTGATTTTTTTAAAAGTCATCACCATAAGAACAAATGGAAACTTGAGCTTTTCAGGGTAGAATGATCGTAGATGGCAGCAGGGCACAGAAATGTCCTTCTTTTTCCCATACCTCTGCCCTTAATGGTTTGCCAGAGGACCCAAAACTTCTGGGAACAGAATATACAGAAGTCATAGGAAATAAGGAATTCCTTCTATTGGTACCCAAAAACCAGTAACTGCAGTTTCGTTTTCAAACTGTGTAACCCTCAGGTCTCTTAGAGGCCACACTTTCCTGGACAGAGAAAGCATCATAGAATGTTGGAGAAAAGGCGAGACCTCCCCTGAATCAAGAACATACATAGTGCTTGAGCCATGCCGCATCCTTTATGTACATACCTATTGCCATCGAGTCCATTCCAACTCATAGTGTCCCTATAGGACAGAGGTTGTGATCTTTACAGAAGCAGACTGCCACATCTTTCTACCACAGAGTGGCTGGTGGGTTCAAACCACTGACTTTTTGGTTAGCAGCCAAGCGCTTTAACCACTGCACCACCAGGGCTTCCTTACATACATAATCCCCTGTAGTTTGATGTCAGCGTTGGAAGAGGCTTCCAGCCTAGGCTACGTAGCCTAGTTTTCCCAGTGCAATATCTCAGCCAAGTCACCATCCATCCAGCCTGTGTTCAGAGCCCCGTGTGGCTAGGTGAGTGGGCTCAGTTGGATGGTAAGTCTTCAGGGTAGGGTTGTTTCTTTGAAAGCCTCGTGCTGCGCTACATCTAGGGCTTGTCAGTTTCTTGCTGGTGTTGTGCATAAATCTGTCATTTGTCACACACCAGTTTAGCACCTGGAGATACAAAGGTGAGTAAGACCTAATCTTTGCCCTCAAGAAAACTTAGTATCTAAAATTCACACAGGTAAAAAGCCGATAATAACAAAAGTACTTAAATATCAACAATAATCATTGAAGCACCTAGTATGTACTAAGAGCTTATATGTCATTCCTGATACTTACAGCCTTTCAACTAGAGAGCTGAGTGTCACTATCACTAGCCCCATTTTACACAAGCATCTTAACAGTTGCAGTCGGGATGTTGGGAGTAACCATCACATCACCCAGTGTTGTGGAGGCTAGGGTGGAGATGCAGCAGGCGCTGTGGGTGAGGAGGGGCCAGTCAGACAGTGTCAGCCGCTCCTTGCTGTCAGTCTCACATTAAATGAATTCATTGATCACCTTTCTAAGATGATTTTCAGAATATCTTAATTGTGTCTTTCAGATAAACTTTTTTAAGAAGGGAGCAGAGATGTTTTCCAAAAGCATGGACAGCTTATTGTCCTCCGCTGCAGACATGGTTCAAAGGTAACGCCACACTCTGGCGTGGATCTCGTTGTGTGCCTTTTGCCTCCTGCTAAATCAACCTCTCTGGGAGTTGGGGAGGGCTGCCGACTTCAGAGGGTCACACAGAGCCCCTCTTCACTCCGCTGACTCTCAGAAGCAGCACCTTCCCCTCAGCTACCAACATCTGTGAATATTGGTGGTCACTGTTGAAGAGCAATGATCTCTGCAGATCCTGGCCTATGTGGAGCCCACAGTCTTGTCCATACATCACAAGGCTAAATAGCAATAAAACCTCAGCAGGGGCTCTTCCTGCATCCATGTCCCTGTCCTTAGGGTCTCCTTTTGTTAATATTCAGGTTTCACATTTTAAAAGCAAGTCTAGTTTTGATTTGAGGTGAATTTAAAAGAGCCCTTTGCTTTTCTCTTAGAAAGGTAAATGGGGCTAGCAGCCAGAAGTGCTGTGACTATCCAGGAAACTCTAGCCATCACATTAATTTATAACAGATAAGCAAGGTTTTAAACCTTTTTTGAATTAATTTCACAAGCTGCAGTTCAGCCTTGCCAATACTTAATAAAGAATACATCACTCTCCTGCCCACACTGAATCAAGCTGTGGCTTCTCTCACTCCTCCCCACCCCACTGCTCCCCCCACCCCCATCATCAGCTTCCATGAGAGAGGGTGCCAGGAGAGTCACAGGCTCCCCAGCATCAAGCTCATTTCATTAAGAGCTCAGACATGTCCCGTGAGCACTTTTCATGATTTCTGGGGTATAGAAATAAGTTTCTCTGTATATGTACTACATAAACTGGAAATACTAGTTTAGAATTGTATTTCATGCAGAAAAAATGAAGAGAAAGTTGCCAGTTTTCTTGGGGACGTTGCATTTTAACATACCTTCCCAAGGCCAAGCAGTGGGATTTATATAGGCAGACATCTGCCTGACATTTTCCAGAAATAAAGAATGAATCCCAGGAAAAGTCAGGGCTGAACATTCTTTACCAGCATGTGGGGAGAGTGGTAGTTTATGAAAGCACGTCATCCTTTCTGGATGAACTGAGCTGTTTTCCCTGATAGCTAGCACCAGTGAGTGATCCAGGTTAAACTTAAGAGTTACACAAATTGTTTATGAAATATAAGTTCAGTTTCCTGCCTTTTAATTTGATCATTTAGCCCCTAAAACAATTTTACTTCAGAGAGAAAGTAAAATAAGAAACAAAAAATAAGAGAGCCTACTAAGTTGTTACTTCCTCATGGTACCCCCTCTCACTTATCTGTCACTCTGTCTTTTTTCTCGGCCTACTTTAACTCTTAGAATTCCATGGCTTTCCATGTTTTGGGAGAGCCATCTCTGCTTCAGATTCTTTCCACGTACTAGGTTTGTTTTATAATGGACAGCAAGACATTTGTGCCCACGTTTTTGAGATGTCATCGTGTGTACTTACTGCAGATCCTCAAGCCTCTGTCTTCCGTCCTTGTCAGCATTTCCATGAGCCATCATTAGGTCAGCCAAAGCACTGACCAGCCATCCTGACAGGACCCTGATGGGGCGTTAAAGTCAGAGTGGCCGCACAGCCTGCTCCACATGGGCCAGGTTTAGCTCTGTGAGTCATCCCTCTGCTACCTGACAAGGGGCATTTAGTTACAGGGGCAACATATAGCAGGCAAAGTACCCAAACTGAACCTTGATTCAGTGCAGGAGTTCTGATTTTCCCAAGTAAATTTTATATTGGTGACCAGGTAAATACTGCAGCTCTTATCCTCAGTGGGAGCTGGTTTTGCTGCCACGCTGCCATGCTTCATCCACCAGCCAGCCCACTGTGGCCTCAGGACAGGATTCGGTGGTGGCACCAAAGCTTTGAGGTCCTTCTGCCATGAAATGGATGTTCCAGGTGCTTTGCTGTACTTAGAGCGTGTGAGAGAATCCAGAACCAGCCTCAGTCCAGATAGGGTGGCTCTGTTTCAAGCCACTCCACAGAGCCTAGGGGTTTACTCTTATTCCTTAACGCCAGAGGGATACATTCCCACCTTTTGTCTTGGAGTTCTCCTGTTTTGTTTTATTTATTTATTTTTAATTTATTGTGCTTTAAGTGAAAGTTTACAAATCAAGTCAGTCTCTTGTACAAAAACCTACACATACCTTGCTGTGTACTCCTAGCTGCTCTCCCCCTAATGAGACAGCACACTCCTCCTCTCCACCCTGTATTCCCCGTGTCCACTCACGTGTCTGCTTGAGCCAAGAAGCTCACTCCTCACCAGCATCATTTTCTGTCTTATAGTCCAGTCCAATCCCTGTCTGAAGAGCTGGCTTCAGGAATGATTCCAGTTTTGGGCTAACAGAAGGTCCAGTGATCGTGACCTCTGGGGTCCCTCTAGTCTCTGTCAGACCATTAAGTCTGGTCTTTTTACAAGAATCTGAGGCCTGCATTCCACTGTTCTCCTGCTTTATCAGAGATTCTCTGTTGTAGTCCCTGTCAGGGCAGTAATTGGTTATAGCTGGGCACCATCTAGTTCTTCCAATCTCAGCCTGGTATAGTCTTAGTTTATGTGGCCCTTTCTTGTTTTTTTATTGTACTTTAGATGAAGTTTACAGAACAAACTAGTTTTTCATTAAACGGTACGCACACTGTTTTTATGACCTTAGCTAACAACCCCAGAACATGTCAACACTCTCCCTTCTCGAACTTGGGTTCCCTATTACCAGCTTTCCTATTCCCTTCTTCCTTCTAATCCTTGTCTTTGTCCCTGGGCTGGTGTGCCCCTTTAGTCTTATTTTGATTTATGGGCCTGTCTAATCTTTGGCTGAAGGGTGAACCTTGGAGTGACTTCATTACTGAGCTAAAAATGTGTCCAGGGGCCATACTCTTGGGGTTTCCCTAACCTCCATCAGGCCAGTAAGTCTGGTCTTTTTTTGTGAGTTAGAATTTTGTTCTACATTTTTCTCCAGCTGTGTCCATGACCCACTATTATGATCCTTGTCATAGCAGTTGGTGGTGTATCTGGGGACCATCTAATTGTGCTGCACTCAGTCTGGTGGAGATTGTGGAAGTTGTGGTCTTTTAGTCCTTTGGACTAATCTTTCCATTGTGTCTTTGTTTTTCTTCATTCTTCCTTGCTGCAGACGGGGTGGGACCAGTGGAGTATCTTAGATGGCTGTTCACACGCTTTTAAGACCCCAGATGCTACTCACCAAAGTAGAATATAGAACATTTTCTTCATAAACTATGTTATGCCAATTGAGCTAGATGTTCCCCAAGACCATGGTCCCCACAGCCCTCAGCCCAGCAGTTCGGTCCTTCCGGGGGTTTGGAAGTATCTGTGGAGCTTCCACGACCTTGCCCTGTACAAGTGTTTTGTTTTTGTTTAATTAAATGAAACATGCTTTTAAAAAATCTTCAAGGCTCCAGGACCTGCAGAAAGTGTTCGTGATGGCATCTCAAAAACATGGGCACAAATACCCCGCCATCCATTAATTTAAAAAGAAAATTGAAAGCAGTCACTTTTCTTCCTGTTCCTTTAGTTCCTAGGACCCTCAGATCAGCTGCTCAAGAGTTTTTGAACTTGGGATCTCTATGGAGTGGGGAGTGGGGAGGGAGAGTCACTATAAATTCTCTGAAATTAAAAATTATACTCAAAATATCATTTGGTAGACATGTATTTTTGTGGGGGAGACAATCCTTATCGTTGATCAGCACTTCAAAGAGGTTTGTCACCCACAAAAGGTTAAGAACCTAAGTGGTTTTGACTACTTTGGGCTCCCCTCTTCCACCCCCTGCTTCATTGTTTTTCTCTCATTCCATTCTCCCAACCTTGGCAGTGTCAAGCAGGTTAAGCTTCTGAGGTTTGTTCTCCAGTTTGTTTCTCCTAAGGCCACCCATGGTAGAGTTCCCAGTTACCCTTCCCAGTGTCAGAAAAGCCAAAATTAATTTTGACTGTCCGTATCAAGCTGGATTAAACAAGATACAGGCAGTTACGTTGTGAATCTCCAAGAGGAGAATATAGACATATATAAGCCCAAACTCACTTAACTACAGAACGCTTTGAGACAAAATTTCAATGGACTGACTTCGAGAAATGCTGGACTAGCTGGTCCCCAAGGTTCCTTCTGACGTCAGCGTTTGTGATTCTGCCTTGTCTCCCTGTGCACAGTGGAGAGGTAGAACAGCTCCTCTGAAGTTTGCTTTCTCAGAGGGATGGGTCACTTTGGGCAGATCGCATTCAGAACTTTATAACCAAGACTGTCACCACTGGGTGGGGTAGCCTGTGAAGGCCTCACTTTGTGGGGAAAAGGGCAGCTACTTGTTTCAAGCTGAAGCTTCCAGGTTTTCCACACCTCAACACATGAAAGCCAGAGGCTAACGTCCCAAAGCCTGGACACCAATCCATTTCTCCTTGTGGTACTCTGGGCCATCCTGACCAGCTGGCCTGTACAGTGTTGGGCAGTTTTATGGCCCTGGTTAAAGAAGCCTTGCCCTCGGCTTTGTTGCTTGTTCGTACTACTTCCTGGTCTTTCCTATCCCCAGTGGCCATCCCCACCCCTCAGCCTAAACCAAGAGGTGGGCAGTACGGACTGCTGCTTCACTCTTTCCTTTGTGATACTTTCCTAGACTGCCCACACATGTGACTTCTGAGGGTAGGCTCATCAAAGTTTTTCACCCAAAATTTGTACCAGCAGTTCTGAGCATGGATACCACTTTGTCAGCAGAGATTCTGTAGCTGGGTTCTGGCATAATCCAGTGGTGTTCCCTGTGTTCTGTTTTTAAACTGCAGTCACATAAATGCTTTCAGTAACACAGACTCGAGTTGCTGTGACCTCACAGCCTTCAAGGCCTAAGTTAGAGGGCAGGGAGTTGTAGCCACGTAAAGGCAGCAACTCCCTTTGGACCCCACCCAGCAACCTCTGCAGCTCCCAGGACTGCTCTGGCTTGGGGAATGGGGAGCGAGCGGGGTGATGGCTTTGCTTTCTGCTTCTCAGCAATGCTGGGTTTGTCAGCGACTAATTAACACCTTCTGTCTTCAGCATTCAGGTAGAACTGGAAGCTGAAGCAGAAAAGATGCGGGTGTCCCAGCAAGAATTACTTTGCGTGGACGAATCTGTTTACACTCCAGACTTCGATATAGCTGCACCACAGACCAACAGGAACCTCATCCAGAAGGCTGGTTACCTCAATCTTAGAACGTGAGAAGACACTGCCTGCCTCTTTTCCTGAAGCCTGTTTCCCCTAGCAGTGGCTGAAAAGCAACCTCTTTGTGCCCCATTAAAGCCCGAGGGTGGGGTGGGGGAGATGGGGAAGAACTCCAGCACAGCACCATCCTGCCTGAACACAGGGAGCCTCTGGGGCTAGGGACCCAAACTGCGTGAAGACATGGGGCCTGAGACAGCGTCAGATGACTAAGTACCCAGTGCCACGGGCTGCAGACACTGCAGACTACCCGTCCTTGGTCTCCATGGCCATTTGTAAATAGACCACACTTAGCTGTTGTTCTCCTGGACTACTGAGAGTTAATCTCCAGCCCCTCTCCATCTGCCACGCCACAGATGACAGCAGTGCACTGGAGACCCACTGCTGAAGCAGGAGTCTAAGGGCCAGGAAGCTTTTAGATGCAATTAGATTCATATAGGTTGAATCACATAATTAACACTCATGTCTTTAAATGTCCATTTTGAATTAAAGGGATGATCAGGTTTAATTACTCTTAGAGCAGAGAGAATATTGTCATGGTATGGGGCTGAAGAGCACCAACTTTGGTATCAGACACCCTGGCTGGGCTAAGCCTTGATTTTCATCTGTGAAATGGAGCTAATAATTGTACCTACTTCATGAGGTTGTTACAAGGATTAAATGAATTAATTTTTAGCAGGTAGTAACCACTCAGATATTAGCTATTACTGTATTTTTTTAACCATTGTAATTACTGAAGCAGGAAACCCAGTTCTTTTACACATAGTTGCTACTCAGTATGTATTGAATCAAGTAAACATATTTGATTATCTGCCAAGTGCAGGATATATGAAAAGGAATTGCCAGCTGTTCCCTTACCAGGGTGTGGAGTTCCTCCAAGGCTATAAACTTACAGAGCTCATAATCTAAAATGTTAACCTGTAGTTCCATAGGGATAGGAACTGAACTTTCCTCCTGTAAGCAGCCCACAAAACCCAATCTGCTGAGAGCCCCCAGGATTCTGGGGGATGCTCTGTGGCCCGAGGTGACCCTGGTGACACTATCTAGATTCAGAGCAGTTCAGCTCTGATCTTACAAGAATGGTCTTCTGGTTTTTGGTTCCTCCTTGTGGGGTTGGACTAATTCTAGTTCCAGATACCGGCTTTAGAAGCCAGCGCGTGGCTGTGCTGGGGGTAGGCATGTCCTGGCCGTCCTCTGGAGTTGGCCCTGAGACTGGCGTTTCTTACATGAACAGAGCCCATTATCTCCCAGATGATTCAAGCTAAATTGTACCTCTTCTGCTACTCATTTCACTTATTTTCAAAGCAGTTTCCTTTTAATATAAAAAAACATTTCTAAAATGCTACCAATACCCATGAAGAGGCAGCAGGACTAGTACTAATGGCCTTTTTCAAAACACAATTCCTTCAGTAAAACAGGGCTGGTCTCCACCACCTGGGAGCGACTGTACTTCTTCACCCAAGGCGGGAATCTCATGTGTCAGCCCAGGGGAGCTGTGGCTGGAGGTCTGATCCAGGATCTGGACAACTGCTCGGTGATGGCAGTCGATTGTGAAGACCGGCGATACTGCTTCCAGATCACCACTCCAAATGGAAAATCGTATGCCTCATAAGTTTTATTTGGGAGAACAAGTGTAGTGACTCCACCCCTGCCAAGGGCTTCTAGCTCATTCGTACGTGCCAGCCCCGCATGGGAGAGGCCCCATTCCGAGTATTGTTGACCTTTCAGGAGCATGGTGTCATGCTCTCTGTAAATAAACACAAGTGGCCCATATGGGGTCCAACCTGCCTTATTTAAGAAACCTCCACGAGGGTTTGTGGCTTTGGGGAAGAGATAACCTACGTGTGTAAGATGGCGATAGAAACAGTTTTTTGTCGGCATAGATTCTCAGAGAGCGAAGGCTGTGGCTACTTCTTGCCTGTTCCTAAACCAGCATTTATGTTGGTATCACAATGGGGCAGGGAAGAGGAGTGTGGGTAAGGAAGGCCTTCCTGAGAAGTCAGTCTTTCCAGCTGAAGCAGGAGATGAGGACAGTACCTGCAGCTGTAGCAGTGTCATTTCTTAACATGCTGTTCCCACATACCCCCTTGTACCCTGGGCCCAGAAGAGGTCATACCTTTAAAAATGGCAGCCTTGTTGTCATTCACAGTGGATTCCATCTCAGGGGGCTCCCCTGTTACTGGGAGCTGTGGCTTTCACGGTATACTCCAAGGAGTTCAGAGTCCCATGGATGCTTCAGGGTTCACCTGAGGGAGAGGAGTGGCTCAGTCCTACACTCAGAGCTGCTCTGCTTGTGTTTGCTGCTTGTGTTGGGGTTCTAAGTTAGACTTTATTTGAACAGTAGAGTGTTTGGGGTGGGGGCCAGGGGTGTTGTTGAGATGAGGGGGTGATGTTGAGATGGTGGTGAATGTCTCTTCTCCCAGGTTGGCAGAGCAGTTTTAAACATCATACTCCTCCCTCGGTGATGGGAAATGACCTAGGAATGAAGATGCCTATATTCTTGTCATGGTCCTATGTGGTTACTTCACTCCCCTGGGCCTCAGTTTCCTCAGATACAAAATAGGGATAAGATCTATGTTCCACCTCCCATAGATGATGTGAGGAGCAAAAGAACTAGCAGATGTGGAATCCTTCATAGCGTTAAGGCCTTCACAAAGGCAGGGTAGTAGTATTTTTATCATAGCCCTTGGCCTTCCACATGCAGGTTTTTCAGTTCTTGGAAGAGTGGAGCGGCTACTAGTCCTTCTTTGGGTATGGTTGGGAAGGGCAGCTGGGCAGGGGTCCTGGTCGTCTTGGATAATCTAAGCAGGGTCAACAAGGATGGTCCTTACTGTAGAATCCAACTTGGGCTAGAAGATCTCAGAGTCCAACCCTCTCAGGTTATAGGTGAGACAGCTGAGGCCCAGCAAAAGGAAGTGTTTGTCCAAGTTTACCTGGTGAATTAGTGGCACAGCCAGACTGGGAACCCCATTTTCTTTCCTTCCCATCATGCTGCCTTCCTGGCCCTTTCCCTTCAGCACCCAGATGAGTGCCTTTGTGTAGAATAGGCCTCAGCCACCGAGATCAGAAAGCACTTAATTAGATGCATTTTATTTCAGGGGAATAATTCTCCAGGCAGAGAGCAGAAAGGAAAATGACGAGGTAAAGGTTTTGTTTGTTTCCCATCTTTCCTATAGTGGGTGACTTTGGGATTCAGTGAATTTTTTTTTTTTTTTTTAATGTCCTCCACAGTGGATATGTGCAATAAACAACATCTCCAGACAGATTTACCTGACTGACAACCCAGAGGTAATTAGCAGCTGCCTGCATCTCAGCCCTTTTCTTAGTCTGAAAGGTTTGTGTCCAGCGGGGACTGAGCGTGCCCTTCCTGTGGCTTTTTAGGCAGTTGCCATCAAGTTGAATCAGACGGCACTGGAAGCAGTGACTCCCATCACAAGTCTTGGGAAAAAACAAGAAAACTTCAGCCCCAGGTAACTAAAGAACAAAGGAAAACTAGCTTTTGTGCAACACTGACTTTGTAGGAATTTGATATGAATTGTTATTTAATCCTCACGAACTACCCCAGGGGCACTGTTTAGCCCTTTTACAGAAACACTAACTATGGCCAGGAAAGGTTAAATATCCCCCTCAGGTTCTCACGGCAGATGAATGGCAGAACCAGGACTCAAACCTGTCGGGCTTCAGTGTCCATGGCCTGTCCGTTGGATCATGCTGCCACAGTCCAAGCAAGGGGCCTGCTAGTCAATCCTTCCCACTGTATCAGCGTCACAGTTATGCCAGGAACAAAATCACCTTTTAGGGGTCCGTGTTAATGTTTTTATATGTGCATTGCATTTTCACATATTTTTTAATATTTCTAAATTTTCACAATTGTTTGTGTAATAACTATACAGTATTCCATTTATTTTTATTATTCTGTTGAATATTTCGGTTGTCTGCCCTTCGTTTGCTGTTATCATCTGTACTCTAATGAACATCTTCATGCGTGCAGCTTTTCTCTGGTTTTGACTATTGCTTTAGGATATACTCCAGGAATTCCACCTGTTGTCTGGTTGGCATTTTCCATTGTGTTAAACCGTAGAGGTCCATATTATTTGTCATGTTAATGAAAAGCATGGCATCAAAGAGTACCTTAAAATCATGAATGTATTTGGTGCTCATCTTCAAGTGGAGTGGTAGAAAGAACCTCATTAAGTATTTTATAAACATCATCTAATGACTCCAGAGGTAGGTAGGTAACTTCCCAGGGTCTCCCTGTCATCAGTGTGGAGCCAGTGGTCACGCCAGCATTGAGTCACGGGAGAAGGAATAGGAGAAGATTAGGCCAGAAAACAGGTGTGTGAGCCCGACTGTAAAAGAAAAGACTTGGGCACCCTGCTTGGGAGTTAAAGGCAGTGGAGCACAACTGAAAGTTTTTAGACAAAGGGTGACATACTGAGAGCCGAGTTTAGAAAGATTGTTCTCTAGCACTAGATAAGAAAGATTGGAGCACTGGGGGCAGGGAAGGGGCCAGGAGAAAGACCAGTGGGATGTTGTAGTAGCCGCTGAGTAAAGAGAACATGAGAACCCAAACAAAGGTAATAACGGGAGAGAGGTGACAAGTCTGAGCAACATTTCAGTGATAAATTTAAGGATTTACAGTTTACACAAGTAGCATAATTACTTAAGTGCAACTGCTAGGAAAGCACCACACAAACAGAAATAAAGACCAGGGGGTGGGCGAGAAGCTACAGGCATGTTAGATGGGCAAGGTGGAGCACACGCTGGTCTTGGAGTTAGGAGACCTAGCAAGAGCTCTGCCTTGAACACAGCTACGTGTCTTAACATCAGTCAGTTAGGTCTCTGGGCCTTCGTTTCCTCACCTTTGTGAACTATAGAGATGAGAAACTAGATGACCTCCCAGGCCCCTCAGCTCTAATACGCCATCATTCCAGGGTGCTGGTGTACAGTTTAATGTTAGTAGTCAGAAGGTGTGATTGCTTTTCTAAAAACACGTAATTTGCAGCTCAGATTCAGTTACAGAGAAGCAGTAATTGATTTTTCTCCCTCATTCTAGAATAAATTAGTCATATTCTTAGATAGAAAGGACCCCACAGAAGGGACACAGGAGAATATCTGAAAAAAATTACTCTAGCCAGCCTGCTGCAATTACCCTAGAGACTGGAAGGGTGACAGATGTGGCTGCCAGATAGCCCCAGGTTCTCTGTGTGTGTGTGTGTGTGTGTGTGTGTGTGTGTGCTTAGTTTAGTTTACTATCTTTCTTAGGGTCATCTCATTAAGAACAAAGAAATGTTTTGATGACAGTGAGGAAGAAGCAAAGAAATCGTCCTTTTGGGAAAAGACTGTCATTTACTTCTAAGCAAATAATATGTGCCAAGTTATAAATACGACTTAGCTATAGCGTCTGCCCTGAAAAAACCTTTCTCACAGGGAGAAGTTACAAACAGAAGATGACCACAGAATGTAGTAAGTACTGTAGCACAGTGCAGAAGGCTGGGCAGCAGAGAACTCTGGGCAGCAGGGAGATCTGAAGGTTGTTAACCAAGGACACAAATGAAGTTTTAGAAGATTCATTTTTAGGATGGATGGAGGGATTAATTGAAATCCTCTCCCTTATATTTCCATTCGTAAAAGTCACATCAACATTCAAAATATAAGCATTTCATTGTAAGGCATAAGGTTAAGAGGAATATGTTTGATTTGTTTTTCTCTTATACTCTAGTCAGAACCAGAAAACTTCAGAGATGGACAATGACAAGATTGTGCCCAAAGCAACAGCCAGTATACCTGAAGCTGAACAACTGATTGCACCCGGAACACCTATTCAGTTTGATATTGTACTTCCTGCTACAGAATTCCTTGATCAGAACAGAGGGAGCAGGTAGGGGCTAAGAGAGGTTATCTCTGGGAGAGAAGAAAATAAACTTAATGTCGCCGGAAAATAAAATCAAGTTTATTTTCTTAAAGACTGCTGCTATTCTGACTTACAGTTCAATTGTTACGTGTCATTTTAACTGAAGCTGTTGTGTTTGGCTCTGGCTATTCCCCTAGGCGGATCAACCCTTTTGGTGAAATGGAGGATGAAACGTTTCCAGAAGCAGAAGGTAAGGGGCTAGTTTGATGGTCTTATTCTTTCCTCTGTACAGAATGACAGGGGCCACTGACATGAGATGTGAAATCACGATTTGGAACATGAATTGAAATTATGACCCTCAGATTTGTTGGTCCTCTGTGAAAACTCATTAAGACACATTTAGTGAGGGCAGGTTTTAGATAAAAACTGAAAAGACTTTCTACATCTGTTTTACCATTAGTCATGCCCATATCCGTTTTATAGCTCCTGCAGAGAGATGTTGCCAAGTCAAAATCTGGAGTCATGTGACTACAAAAGTCAATTCGGAGAGGATAAGATGGTCACATTAAATGCAGTCTTGGTGAATCATGAAATATGCTGTCTCATTTTAGAAAACCAAGAGTGCAAACAACAACTCATTCTTGAAGATGACATGAATAAATATTTCAGCTGTTCAAGTTCAGATTTTGTTATTTGATTTACATTCTTGTAGTGTACATAAGAATCTCCTGATCAGAACCTATTAACTCAAGTTGTACAGGATATGAGTTCCCAGCCAAGAGAATTTAGTAACTAGAAGTGCTGGGAAGATCTCATTTTACCACAGCTTCATGACTGGAGCCTGAAACATCATTAGAATGAAGTCCACTTATTTAAATTTAAAAATAAGACTTGAGAATTGACACTATTGCCATTACTTACAGCTTGGGCCAAAAAAAAAGTTTTTGTGTGTGATGTTAATAGGCTTGCCTGAAACCTGGCTTGCTCCACCTGAGTCCAGCTGACTTTCAAATCATCCAAACATATTAGAGGACCAACAGTATTAAGTATACTTGTGAACAGTCCACATACCAAAAAAACTGCCTTAATATGTATGTAACCATTTATAACAATGGTTATATATGTATGTATATGTGTATATATATATATATATGTATATATATATATATATACACATATATATATACATATACACACACACACACACACCAAAAAAATAGCCAGACCCATTGCCGTTGAGTTGATTCTGACTCATAAAAGATCCTGTAGGACAGAGTAGAACTGCCCCATAGTTTCCAAGGAGCACCTGGTGGGTTTGAACTGCTGACCTTCTGGTTAGCAGCAGTAGCTTTTAACCACTACGCCACCAGGGTTTATATACACACATACATATATACATACCCGTTCGGGATACATGTTGCCATCAAGTTGATTGCAACTCATAGTGACCTTATAGGGCAGAGTAGAACTGCCCTAGATGGTTTCCAAGGAGCGCCTGGTGGATTCGAACTGCCGACCTTTTGGTTGGCAGCCATAGCTCTTAACCATTAGGCCACTAGGGTTTCCTCATATGTACCCATTGCCTCATATATATGTATGTGTATATATACGTATATATATATGTATGTGGAAACCTTGGTGGCCTAGTGGTTAAGTGCTACGGCTGCTAACCAAAAGGTCGGCAGTTCGAATCCGCCAGGCGCTCCTTGGAAACTCCATGGGGCAGTTCTGCTCTGTCCTATAGGGTCGCTATGAGTCGGAATCGACTCGACGGCAGTGGGTTTGGGTTTTTTGGGTACTTTTTTTAACGTATGTACATATAGAACAGTGCAGTGAGGATTCTTCCAGTTTGTGGCTGCCGTTGCAGAGGTTTGTCAGTTCATGTGCCGTTATCAAGATGCCAGGACTGGCAGTTCATCAGAATCTAATAAGCAAATTATTTTAGTTTGAGATCTCTATTAGTTTATGAAATATCATTGCTGCCTGTAATAATGTGTATACATTGAATGAGACCCAACGTCAGGTTTTATTTTCTGCATATAAGTATTTTTCTTTAAGAAGACTTTATGAATGGACCAAAGTAACGAATTTCCTTTTGTCTAATGGAAAAGTTCTGTTCAGAGAAAAGGTAAGATACATACACTGTCACTTACGTAGAGTCACCTAGAGTTTTAGTACTGGAAGGATGTTCATGTGGTACCACCATCTCATTTTACACGTGAGGAAAAAGAGGTGCCTTAGGGAGCCCTGGTAGGACAGGGGTTAAGAGCTTGGCTGCTAACCAAAAGGTTGGCAGTTCAAATCCACCAGCCATTCCTTGAAAACCTTATGGGGCAGTTGTACTCTGTCAGATAGGGCCACTATGAGTCGAAATCAACTCCACAGCAACAGGTTTTTTTTTTTTTTTGTCCTTAGTCTAATGAAGTAGTTCCAAACAAACTGACTGTGAACGGTCAATTTCAGAGTTTTGGCAGTTTGGGGTTTTTAAAAGCAGTATTGAGAAATTTTCATAGAAAGTCCTCCACAAAAAGCAAGCAAAAGCTGGGGTCTTCAGTTTTTCTCAGACCAACACATCTAACACTGGTATGCAGACCAACAACAGGCAGGAAGTCAGTGTGATCCTAAGAAAATGCTCTTTTCCAGATTCTCTTTTGCAACAGATGTTCATAGTTCGGTTTTTGGGATCAATGGCGGTTAAGACAGACAGCACTACTGAAGTGATTTATGAAGCGATGAGACAAGTATTGGCGGCTCGGGCCATTCATAACATCTTCCGCATGACAGAATCCCATCTGATGGTCACCAGTCAAACTCTGAGGTACGTTCTGTTTTCTTTTCAGACTCCCTCCCAGCTTCGTCTGATTCCCTGTTGAGGCACATTCACCCATCTGGAGTACTCAATGCCAGAATATTTGTTTGCTTGGATTAAATTCCGCCCCCATTCCTTTTTACATTGCGATTTTCTAAAATTTATAGAATAAAAATGTTCCCTAACGATGAGAACTGGTATCTTCAGAAATTCAGTGATGAGTGAATAGTACTGATTATAAAGATGCCATCACTCTAGAGATATTCTTTTATGTCTCAGAGCTTGAAAACGGAAAGCTTTTGTTGTTTATTTCTGAGAGTACTGTTTGTAAAAATTAATCACAATGAAAACGGACCAGGAACCTGCCTAAAATAACTGGACCACCCAAAGAAAATCTGATTATCTCATGGGAGGGTTAAAATAAAGAGGCCAAACAATGTTAACTATATGACTTGGGGTTTCAGGTAATAAAATCCATCTGCGTGATGGCAGATGACTGCCAGCAAATGTCTATCAAATGATAGCTGTGAGCACAGGCTTCCCTAAGGGCTGGGCTCTGCAGGACTGCAGCCACACGTAGCACGTGCAGCAGACACAGTCTTAACTGAGATGTGTTTAAGTGTAAAATTCACAACAGATTTCTAAGACTTCGTTCACACAAAAAAAGAATATAAAGTATCTCAATAAATTAATTACATGTTGAACTGGTAGTATTTTAGATATATTGGATTTAAGAAAATAGATTAATTTCACCTATTTTCACATTTCCTAATGTGACTGCTAAACTGCTAGAAAGATATAAATTACATATGAGGCTTACACTGTATTTCTGTGGGACAACACTACCTTAGAGCCAGAATGTCTGGGTTTATTCCTTGCTTTGACATTTATTTACTGTATGACCTTGGGCAAGTTATTTAACTTCCAGGCCTCAGTTTCTTCAGCTACAAAATGTGAATAACTATATTCATGCCCTATAGGGCTGTCATAAGGAATAAATGAGTTAATACATGTAAAAATAGTGACTGGCACATGGAAAGTGCTCAGTAAATGTTACCTTCAAAAGAGTTAACTAGGACTTTAGCTAAAAACCAGAATATAATCTTTCATTCATTAAATCAGTCTTTTTCATTTATTATGAACATTATCCTTAGAATTAGATTCTTAGGAATAAAATCTTTTATTCATAGCCTTTCTCTTAGTATGTCCTGAGCATTTTGCAGAGATTGGCTCATTGTTTTTATGTGGATCCAAATGGTCATGGAATAATTTCCACCAAAAAAGATCAAAGGCAGTGATATATGTAAGAAGTACTGTGAAAAACTGTAGTGCATCAAAGCACACTGTGAAAAAAGCAAAAAGACAACCCACAGAATGGGAGAAAGTATTTGCAAATCACATTATCTGATAAGGGTCTGGTATCCAGAATATATTAAAAAAAAAAATCTCCCACAGCGCAACAAAAAGACAGCCCAACTAAAAGCAAAGGAATTGGAAAGACATTTCTCTAAAGAAGATAAAACAAATGGCCAGCAAGCACATAAAAACATACTCGGCATCACTGGTCATTAAAAAACCGGTCGCCATCGAGTTAGTCCTGACTCACGTTGACCCGTGTGTGTCAGCGTAGAACTGGGCTCCATAGGGTTTTTAATGGCTGATTTTTTAATGGCTGATTTTTGGGGAAGTAGATGACCAGGCTTTTCTTCCAAGTCACCTCGAGAGACACGCACCTCCAACCTTTTGATGCTGTTTATATGAAATATCAAGAATAGGCAAATCCATAGAGACAGAAAGCAGGTTAATGATTGCCAGGGGTTGGCAAAAAAGAGAATGGGGAGTGATTGCCTAATGGGTACAGGGTTTCCTTTTGTAGTGATAAAAGTTTTCTGGAAATAGGTAGTGATGGTTGCCCAAATTGTGAAAGTACCAAATGTCATTAACAGTAAGTTTTAGTTAAACATATTTTACCACAACACACATACACCTCCATAGTGGAATTCATAGGTTTTGAGACTATTTAGAGATCACACAAAACAAGATGTTGAGAGACAAATCCAGGTTACCTGATTTAGATAGTAGACTTAAAAGTTACTCAGAAAACATGATACGCATTTTTAAGTTTTCATTTTTAGAGAAATTTTACAAAATATCTCAGAAAGTTATCCCGACTTGAGAGAAATCTTTTATGACATATACAGGCAGTCCTCAGATTACGAATGAGTTCTGTTCCTGAGTCTGTCTTTAAGTCAGATTTGTATGTAAGTTGTTACAGTTAGGTATGGTTCATATCTAACGTCAGTCAAATGTTTGTCTTAGTATGAAGTATATAGTGTACCTTTCTATACATAAAAAACATTAAAGAGACACTTTCAGATACACTAAAAAATCTTTAATAAAACAGTAATAACAATAATAATGTTTTGGTGCACAGCGCTCCTTGCCCATTATTACAAACCATTGTATGTACCTCAAATTTTTAGTATAACTGGTTGGACGTAAATTTGACGTTCGTAACCCAGGAACTGCCTATATTCTAAAAAAAAAAAATCATTCATACCCATTTATTGATACATAAATAAAAGTATTATTTTACAGCTTTATACTTTGCTTAAAACTCCACATGCATTTTCTCAATAATTGTCATAACCACCTTTTTGAAGTGTGGGTTCTTATCCCAGTTTTACAGATAAAGCAGTTGAGAGAAGTCAGGGTGACTTTCCCAAAATCAGGAAGTGAGTAGCCAGGTTAGAATTCAAATGGGAGGCCTCTGTTTATAAATCCCACTCTTTAATAAGTATAACTGTGTATATTTCAAATTGTAACCATCTTTTCTTTTTGGTAACAACTTTATCGAGATATAATCCACATACCATACAATCGAGCCATTTGAAGTGCACAATTCATTTGTTCCTAGTCTATTCACAAAATTGTGCCACCATCACCACAATCTTAGAACATTTTCATCACCCGAAAAAGAAACCCTGTGCCCATTAGCAGTCACTCTCCTTTTTCCCTCAACGCACCCAGCCCTAGGCAACCATGAACATTTCCTGTAAATGGAACTGTAACCACTTTTTACGAAGAAAATAGATTTTTGCTTTCACTCATAAAATTTATAGCAAGTCAATAATTTAAATATGTAATTAATACTATAGGTTAATTATAGCAACACAAGTAGAAATTTATATACCTATAAAATAGGTGGCAATAAACTAATTATGTATTTTGTTTCCCTAGGTATATCAATTTGATTATTAAATGATGCTTAAAAGATTATTAAAGAATATGTTCTAGAACACCTTCTTAAATGTTACCCCACCTACACCAAACTGATATAAAAGTTTTATCAAAATCCATTATTCTCTCACACTCCCCAATATTAAAAAAAAAAAAAAAATTCTTAAATTTGGAATAAGTTGATCCAGCACTTCAGAGCAAACACAAAATGTCAATGAATACTTGCTGAGGAGGCAGGTGTACAGATGATGATCCATCCATATGATACAGCAGAACTGTTGAGAATCTTAATGCTGCCTCTTTTGGTAAGCACAAAAATATAGCTCAAACTAATTCTTCTTTTTGCTTTAATCTTCCATTTAAAATGCCCTGCACACCTCAACAAGGCTGGCATTAATCAAAAAAACACCAAATAAGAAATGTTGGGAGAGGTTGTGGAGAGACTGGAACACTTACACACTGCAGGTGGGAATGTAAAATGGTACAACCACTTTGGAAATTGATTTGGCAGTTCCTTAAAAAGCTAGAAATAGAACTACCATACGATCCAGCGATCCCACTCCTTGGAATATATCCTAGAGAAATAAGAGCCTTTACACGAACAGATACATGCACACCTATGTTCATGGCAGCACTATTTACAATAGCAAAAAGATGGAAGCAACCAAGGTGCCCATAAACGGATGAATGGATAAATAAATTATGGTATATTCACACAATGGAATACTACGCATCAGTAAAGAACAATGATGAGACCACTATTGTAAGAACTCAAGAAAAGGTTTACACACAGAAGAAAACATTCTTTGATGGTTAAGAGGGTGGGGAGGGGTATTCACTAATTAAATAGTAGACAAGAATTATTTTAGGGGAAGGGAAGGACAGCACACAATACAGGGGAAGTCAGCACAGCTGGACTAAACCAAAAGCTAGGAAGTTTCCTGAATACAACCAAACACTTGGAGGGACAGAGTAGAAGGGGCGGGGGTCTGGGTTCCATGGTTTCAGGGACATCTAGGTCAACTGGCATAATAAAGTATACCAAGAAAACGTTCTGCATCTCACTTTGGTGAGTGGCATCCAGGGTCTTAAAAGCTAGCAAGTGGCCATCTAAGATGCATCAATTGGTCTCCACCCGCCTGGAGCGAAGGAATATGAACACCAAAGACACAAGTAAAGTATGAGCCCAAGAGAAAGGGACACATAAACCAGAGACTACGTCAGCCTGAGACCAGAAGAACTAGATGGTGCCTGGCTATCATTAGTGACTGCCCTGACAGGGAACACAACAGAGAATCCCCCAGGGAACAGGAGAAACGTGGCATACAGACCTCAGATTCTAATAAAAAGACCGGACTTAATGGTCTTAAGACTGGAGGAACCCCAGAGGTCATGGCCCCTGAACTCTCTGTTAGCCCAAAACTAAAACCATTCTCAAAGCCAACTCTTCAAAGATTAGACTGGACTATAAGACATAAAGTGATACTGGCGAGGAGTGTGCTTCTTAGCTCAAATAGAGTCATGAGACCATGTGGGCAGCTCCTGTCTGGAGGTGAGATGGGAAGGCAGAGTGGGACAGGAGCTGGTTGAATGAACACAGGAAATACAGGGTGGAGAGAAGGAGTGTGCTGTCATTTAACGATATGTGTGTAAGTTTTGGTATGAGAAACGGACTTGAATTGTAAACTTTCACTTAAAGCACAGTAAAAAATAAAATGCCCTGCACTTTAACGACACAGGTTCAACAGAGGCAGAAATCATGGTGCACTGTGGGTGGCCACATTGAGCTGTCTTGCCTCACCCTCAACTAGGCTCTTTTGTTTTTCATGTTCAGGGGGTATTTATGTGATTTCAGTCAGAACTTCTACAGACTCTTCTAAGACTAAATTTATCCAACATTTGTGACATAACATATCTCTTAAAATTTCAGGTTGATAGATCCTCAGACTCAAGTAACAAGGGCCAATGTAAGTAAGTTCATATACATTGAGATCAGTGATAACTCCTTAACTTACCTTTGTATCCACTTTAAATACAAAGCAAGCACTTAATAAATATTTGCCAAATTAAATGACTGTCACTAATGGTATACTTTCTTGGGGTAACTTTTTCCATAGAGAATGACCTGTTATTTAATTCCAGTTGTTGTATGATATTCAACCTATTCCTTTTTTTTCTCCCCAGTTTGAACTTACCAGTGTCACACAATTTGCTGCCCATCAAGAAAACAAGAGACTGGTTGGCTTTGTCATTCGCATTCCGGAATCTACAGGAGAGGAGTCTCTAAGCACATACATTTTTGAAAGTAACTCAGAAGGCGAAAAGGTCTTATTATTTGTTCATATTAAGATGCCATATCTCATTCCAAACAAGTCACTTTTTTAAAGGGGTTCTGCACTCTCCCCCTGGATATACAGTTGACTATTCTGCATATCCCCATCCAGGAGTCCAAAGAATTCCTCCTAGGAAGGCCCTTCCTGTTAGTCCCTGGGTGGCAGAAATGGTTAAGTGCTGAGTACTAGCCAAAAGGTTGGCAGTTTGAACCCACCCACGGGCCTCTGGGAAGACAGGCCTGAGATCTGCCTCCAAAAGGTCACAGCCTTGAAAACCCCATGGAGTAGTTCTCTGTACACATGGGGTCACCACGAGTCAGAATTGACTCGAAGGCAGCTAACAACAACAGGAAAACCCCACTAAAAGAAAACTTACTGGAATAAAATTTTCCCCTGGGAAAATACATACCAACTAAAATGGAGAGGATGAAGAAAAACTTAATGGCAAGATGTAATCGTTTAGTAAGGGTATCAGAAAAGGCTAAAAAGTGGATCCCCCCAAATTTCTTCTTTAAAGAAAAAAACGCAAAAATTACAGTGGAGATCAACTAGTTTCAAAGAGCAAACCAAGGAAGAAGACATCTGGCAAGTGCATCTGAGTTATTCTTTTGTTTAGTATGAAAACTTGGTGACTGCATTTGCTACTCAGAACCAAAATTAATCAGTCCTTTTTTCAGTAAGTATCTGTTCCCCACTGTGTGTATGAACATGCAGTGGCTAAGTGTGCTTTAGAGAGAAAGGAAAAGAAATACCCTATCGAGAATTCCAAACACTAGAATAATTTAGGTTTCTGCTTACCTGGAGTGTTTTTTGTGTGGCACAGATTGTCAGCAGGCGGCCAGGACAGCTGACACAAATAGAGCTCCACATGCTGAGTCCCCTAACAGCCAGGTCCTGTGTCTCCATGTTAACGTGAGCAGACAGTGACCCCCATCCTATACGAATAATCACATTTTTTTTTCTTTCTAAAATCCGTTATTCTTTTCCACCTTTTCCAAACACTACTTTTCTTGTCTTTTACAGATATGTTATGCTATTAATTTGGGAAAAGAAATTATTGAGGTTCAGAAGGTAAGGTGCATTTTAGTTTAACAACTATTCAAAAGACACCTGTATACATACTAAGATTTCTCTCTAAAAGAAAGATGATGCTCACTAGGCAGTGTGGCCAGGTTAGAGATTTCCTTCTGAGCGTTCTAACTAACCATCCATCAGACATTTCTGGCCAGCTGGCTCCACAGTCTCTGATAACACATGTGGAGCGCTTAATAAAGATCACAGCTGCAGCTCCTGCTTGCTTTTAATCCATCTTCTTGCTTGCATACTAGTTGGCTAGCTGTTCCTTTCTTTCCAATTAAGATGGTACAAACTTCAGTACTTGCATGTGCTCTAAAACCTTGCTCCTCAGAGTACGGCCAGAGGACCAGCAGTAACAGACATCACCTGGGAGCTTATCAGCATTGAAGATGCTCAGGACACCCACTCCTGCCCCATCTCTCAGTAGCTTAGAGTATTTCATTCACCAAATTTTTGAGAGCTTAGTTGTTAAAAAAAAAAAAAAAAACCTCAAATTATAGCAGTGAACAAGACAGATACGGTCCCTGCCGCCATGGTCCGTCTAGTTCAGTGCTATCCAGTAGAACTTCCTGCGGTGGTGGAAATCTATGGCTGCACTATCTAATACATAGACTGAAATGTGGCTAGTGTGACTAAGGAGCTAAATTTTTTATAAAATTTTTTAATTTAAATTTAAACATTAGCATGAACCGAGTGGTCACCATATTAGACACTGCAGTTCTAGTCTATGGGGGAGGGCAGGAAGACCAAGCACGGAGAGTAACATACACGAAATAAGAGCAAGCACTGCAAGATAGTATTCGGTGGTATAGATCAGGGGTTGGCAAACTTTGTCTGTAAAGGGCTGGATAGTAATCCTTTAGGCTTTGTGGGCCCTACCATCTTTGTTGCAACTACTTGTAACATGAAAGCAGCCACGGACAGTATGTAAATGAATGGGCTTGGCTGTGTTCCAGTTAAACTTTATTTACAAAAACAACTGGTGAGCCAAGTGGCCATGGTTTGCCAACATCTGGTACAGATTAAAAGAAAATAAAAGGGTTGAATGATAAAAGTTTTGTGAAGGAAGCTCTTCTATGGACTCTTGGGCTTTCATAATAGTACTCTCATACAGTATTTGTCTTTTGTGATTGACTTATTTCAGTTAGCATAATGCCCTCCAGAGCTATGGACTCTTTTGGGGAAGATTATGGTTTGACTATGTAAATGATATTTTGGCTGAAAATCTGGCCTAGATTCTAGATGAAGTAATGCCTTGAGTTTTCAAGAGAGCAAGGAGATCCACCTGAAGGCACACACAGACAAGAGAAATGAGGCTAGATTATGTAAGACATGGAAAGCCAAGCCAAAGAGGTTTTAAATGCATCTTAAAGCTTTTTCTTTTTTCCCTCTTAAACTCGTAACTTCAGGATCCAGAAGCACTGGCTCAACTAATGCTGTCCATGCCACTAACCAATGATGGAAAATTTGTACTATTAAATGATCAACCAGATGACAATGATGGAAGTTCAAGTGAAAATAGAGGCGCAGAATCTGAAGCGTAACTCACTTGCGCCTTTGGGGGAAGAGCACACGGGAAGGAGAGCTACCTCCTTAAGGGTTTTCAACTTCTCTGACATGCAGGCACACTAACCTGGTTTCAGAATGCTGACAATCGTTTGTGGAAAGTACTCTCGATGCCTTGGTACTGAGACTTGGGAGGGAAACAGTAAGAAATGCTTGACAACACATTTCTACCCATCTACAAATGTTATTTTAGGTGCTTTGTGGTAAGTCCTTTTCTTAGATTGCATTGTTCAGCACTCAGAAAGAAACATGCATTGTTCACTTTGACTGTCATCTATTCTCAGTTTCTAGTATCCTTTTTTAAAAATGACAAAAGCCTAGATTTACAATTTGATAAACACTAAATATTTCCTATTAATATAATCTATTTTTGTATTTTACTTAATGAGCTTTAAGTGCCTGTCGTTCTGAGAACTGTATATTTATAAACCAGCTCGTCTCATGATTGGACCTGATGGCATTAATTTGTGCAGTTAGGGGAAGAACCCTGCTTTGAGGCCCAAGCACTAGCAGACATGCAGGTGTAGTTTTGATAACTGTTCCAGACATCATGCAATCAATAGATCTGCAGATGAGTCCCACATAAAGATGTTTAATTTTACATTGGAACCTTAATAAACCAGCATTCAGAAGTTGAATGCCCTGTTAAGTATGATTGTTTTTAGTGGTGGCTCACTGTGGACTGGGTGTAGCTCTCCCAATTCCTGTTTCTTCTGAGCCAGACCCACCTCAAGGAAGGGACCAATTAATTTTAAAACTTAGCTTGAAGTACAGCTGGTCATGGGGCTTGGTACAGAACCACTTCCACCCTGATCCACCTGGTTCCTAGCATCCCAGTCCACTAGAGTATGCCATGCCATTCCCTCCTACCTGTGACATAAGCAGCTAAGTATAAAGATCTTGAAGTGGTACGGTGTGTTTAATTGTAACCATATTCAGCAGAATATCCTTGTCTTTGTAACAGATTAACCTAGCAATACATGCTAGCAAATAAAAACTGTCATTCTGTTTCTTCTGTGTGGTTATTTTCTAGAACATTCCTGGAAGAAAACTAAAGTCAGTTCTGTAGCTTTAACAGTTAATTTCCAAAAAAACTAGGGCACGAGGAAAGCACAGCAGAGGGGGATGTACTACCAAAAATACCTCTATTCAACATAAGTAGAATAATGTGATCCCACTGCCAAGTTTTTAAAAGGTATTGAAAATAACCTCCTTTTAAAATGTTGGATTTTCATAAAACCACTCTTGCCACCCCAAATTAAGTTACTATTATAGGGTCTATATGAAGACTCCACTCTTAAAATATATACATCATCAGAGACATAGTGAGCTGGTCTGAGACAGTATGAAAATCATTAGTTCAATGTTAACTAACGCTGCCTTGTTGTCATGTGCCATTGAGTCAATTCTGACTCCTAGTGACTGTATAAGACAGAGTAGAGCTACCCCATAAGTCTTCCTGGGCTGTCATGTTTACGGGAGCAGACCCATGGAGCCGCTGGTGGGTTTCAATCACAGACATTTCTTTTGGTTAGCCTGATAAATTTGTATAACTAGAAGGTCCGTAGGTTCTGTGACAGGCTGCAAGAGCCACAGTCCCCCAATTTTTTTTTTTTTTTTAGAATTGTTCAGGATGAGGGAAAAGAATCTTACGTCCTGAATAATTACTAGGCTGGAAACTAAAATCAGTTTTCTAAGAAATACTATTAAGAATGTGTGGCAGAAATAAGATACAAAGCATACACATAAACAAAACAAAAAGATGGAAATTCAGTACATTAAAGTTAACTTCCATCAAAAAACACCATTCAGAATGAAGACAAAATTAACTGAAAAGATATTGGCAAGTACATGTGACCAACAACAAATCAGTATCCAAAATACATAAAACAGTCCTATAATTAGTAAGAAAAGGATAAAAAAAGAAAAAGTCATGAAGACACTTCATAGGAAATACCAGGGCTCCTAAACATACAAATAGTCTCATACAGTAATCAGAGAAATGCAATTAAAACTACACTGAGGTACTACTTTATTATCACCAGACTTCAAAAATTACAAAGTCAGTCAGTGCCAGGTGTTGGTGGAGATGGGACAATGACAACAGTCTGGCATTCTATCTAGTAACCTGAAAGTGCACCTGCATGACTACATAGCAGTTTTACTAGTAGGTACATGCCCTGGAGAAACCCCTCACATGTATACCCAGAAACACACAGTAAGGATTATAGCAGCACTGTTCATTGTTAGGTGCTGTGGAGTCAATTCCGACTCGTAGTGACCCCACGCACAACAAAACACTGCCCGGTCCTGTACCATCCTTACAATCATTGTTACGGTTGAGCCCGCTGTTGCAGCCACTGTGGCAATCCATCTCCTTGAGGGTCTTCCTTTTTTTTGCTGACCCTCTACCAAGCATGATGTCCTTCTCCAGGGACTGATCCTTCCTGATAATGTGTCCCAAGTATGTGAGACAAAGGCATGCCATCCTTAGGAGCGTTCTGGCTGTACTTCTAAGGCAGGTTTGTTCAATTTTTTGGCAGCCTATGGTATATTCAATATTCTTCAACACCAAAGATGTCAATAATTCTTCGGTCTTCCTTAGTCATCGTCCAGCTTTCCTGTGCATTATGAGGCAACTGAAAACACCGCAGCTTGGGTCGGGTGCACCTTAGTCCTCACGGTGACATCTTGGCTTTTTAACACTTTAAAGAGGTCTTTTGTAGCAGATTTGCCCGATGCAATGCGTCTTTTGATTTCTTGACTGCTGCTTCCACGGGTGTTGATTTTGGATCCAAGATGAAATCCTTGACAACTTCAATCATCTCTCCATTTATCACGATGTTGCTTATTGGTCCAGTTGTGAGGATTTTTGTTTTATGTTGAGGTGCAATCCATACTGAAGGCTGTGGTCTTTATTCTTTGTCAGTAAGCACTTCAAGTCCTCTTCACTTTCAGCAAGCAAGGTTGTGTCATCTACAGAGCACAGGTTAATGAGTCTTCCTCCAATCCTGATACCGTGTTCTTCTTATAGTCCAGCTTCTCAGATTATGTGCTCAGCATACAGATTGAATACATATGGTGAAAGGATACAACCTGGCCGCACATCTTTCCTGACTTTGAACCATGATGTATCCCCTTGTTCTGTTCAAATGACTGCCTCTTGATCTATGTACAGGTTCCTTATTAGCACTGCTCACAGTATCCCAAATTTGTAAATAACCTACATGGCATCAACAGTAAAACAGATAAAACTGCTCTGTGTTCATATAAAGGAATACTAGAGAAGTAAAAATACATGAACTACAGCTATATGCATCAACAGGGATGAATTTTTAAAATAATATGGAATGAAAAAAGGCATTAAACACAGTAAGGTTCCATCTCTATTAAGTTAAAAAAAAAAAAACATGCAAACCACCACCATATTATTTAGGAAAATACAGATAGGTTGGAAAACTAGAGAAAAGCAAGAGAATCGCTTTTCTGTCTCTGGTTTCTTCAGGTGGAGAGGGAGCTGAGATATGGGAGGGGGGACAGTGGGAGCGTCCAAGGTGGTGGTGATAGGCTCCTCTCAACCTATGTGGTATGCTTCTATTTTTACTCTTTAAACAGTATATACATATTACTCTTGTGCATATATTTAATTTTTAAATAATTTTAAAATCAAGAAACACTGGGTGACTTGCCCTTTCTCTCAACTGAAGTGTGTTCTGATGCATATTAAAGCACTCTATAAAAATTACCTGGTGCCATGTAAATGAAAAGTGGGAAGGAATGAAAATGGGACCTTTTAAGAAGCCACCTATCCTCACTAATTTTTATTTGCCAGTGTCATCCTTAGTTGTTTATTTCATATCCCTGTCAGATTACCTTCTTTACAGAAGAGCAGGGCCTTCCTTACGTTGTCCACACTGAGGTAAGCCATTTAAAAAGGAATCGTTCTTATGAGACCCACTCAAAGTCAAACAGATACTGTTTCTTTTCAAACTTTCCCATCTAAGAGAGTAATAAAACAGCTAACTTACATGCCAAGTGCCTTTCTACCTATGAGAGTAATCATAATAGCTAACACAGCAGTTACTGTTTCCTAAAAGTGCTTGACACAATGTAACTCAATCCTCAAATCTATGAGCTACATATTGTATTATCCCCATTTTATACCTGAGGAAATGAAGCACAAAAGTCAAGTAACCTACTTAGAAACAGCAAATCAGGATTGTGATCAGTCTGGATCCAGAATCTGTTGCTTCGAACCACTATGAGCTATATATTCCCTCACAGGGTCAAAGACAAAGCAATTTCCAAATGTTTCTCAATACATTAAAGTTTGGAGAGTTTCTGATATTTAGTAGTTACATCAACTTACAGCGCATCTTTAATGTCATTATCTTTTGTGCAGATTTCTGAAAAGACTAAATATTTTAACATTCGTTTGACATACATAGATGGGTATGTTGCTGAATATATCTCCACTCATAAAAACTGTCAGTTTGTCGTCCTGTGGTGGCTTGCAAGCTGCTATGACACTGGAAGCTATGCCACCGGTATTTCAAATATCAACAGATTCATCCATGGTGGACAGGTTTTAGTAGCGCATCCAGACTATGACAGACTAGGAAGAAAGGCCTGGTAATCTACTTCCAAAAATTAGCCAACAGAAAGCATACGGATCACAACAGAATATTGTTCAATATAGTGCAGGGCGTTACAAGGAAGGACCAATTGCTAGAGAAGGACAACATGTTTGATAAAGTGGAGGGCCAGCAAAACGAGGGAAACCCTCAATGAAATGGATTACACAATGGCAACAATACACTCAGATATACCAATGATCGCGAAGACGGCACAGCAGCTGGCAGTGTTTCACTCTGCTGTACGGGAGTCGGAGCCAACTTGATGGCAACCAATTAACAATAAAAACAGGAGGTATCTGGTGAATGAGGTGGTAAAGCAGCACCAAACTACTGAAGTAGAGGAAAATATCCGTTTGCTTGTTCAACTTTTTATATACTATATATAAAAATTTTTATGTAAACTAAATTGTCTTTGCCATTACAATCTGAGTTCAGTGCATATCTATAGATTCCCACTTATTCTGGACTCCTTTTTACTTGAAATCTTTGACAGTGTATTAACTCGTTCCTAACACTGAAAAACCTTTGTTAAAAATTGCACCATTAAAACTACCCTAAAGAGAACACAACAGAGAACCCCTGAGGGAGCAAGGGAGCAGTGGGATGTAGACCCCAAATTCCTGTAAAAAGACCAGACCTAATGGTCTGAGACTAGAAGGACCCCGGTGGTCATGGCCCCCAGACCTTCTGCTGGCCCAGGACAGGAACCATTCCCGAAGCCAACTCTGCAGACATGGATTGGACTGGACAATGGGATGGAGAGGGATGCTGGTGAGGAGTGAGCTGCTTGGATCAGGTGGACGCTTGAGACTATGCTGGCATCTCCTGCCTGGTGGGGAGATGAGAGGGTGGAGGGGGTTAGAAGCTGGCGAAATGGACACGAAAAGACAGAGTGGAGGGAGGGAGCCAGCTGTCTTATTAGGGGGAGAGCAATTGGGAGTATGTAGCAAGGTGTATATAAGTTTTTGTGTGAGAGACTGACTTGATTTGTAAACTTTCACTTAAAGCACAATAAAAAATAAATAAAAAATAAAACTACCCTAAAGAAGGACCACTATCAGTCTGAAACTCTTTTGCAATATGCAGCTGGAAAAGAATCACACTAAAATTATTAAAACTGCTACCTTTTCATTTAGCAAATCAGCATAAAAGTAACATGATGACGATGGATGTGATGGTGTCATCTTCCCCACAATCCTAGAAATTTCTCACCTCAGAAGGCGGCGCAGCAACCACACTTACACCTTTAACCAAGAACAGTTTCTCCAGAGTAGTATTTAAAAGGCTGTTTATTATTAGTTTCATTTCAACTCATGTTTGCAAAGAGGAATACAGTTATTTCCAACATATTATTAAACACTGCAAATTAATGATTCCTTCTCTGAATTGGGATTTAAAATAAAAAATTCAGGCAGGATCTTTTTATTTGAAACTAACAAACAATGGAAGGATCAAGAATTCATAAAGGAAAGAAAAGTTCTTCATCTGTGAAAATGGAGAGGAGCCAGTGCCCCTACTTCTATTCTCGAAATTTGCTGCCCATGTGGATGCAGCCATTTTTTTTTTTAAAGAGAGATTCCATATATTTATTAAAGGAGACCCCAAAGAAGTTAAGAACTACTGGTTTAAGACATTCATTTTGAACATAAGATCCAGGGAAGGGCAATTTTTGAAATTACATTTTATTGATGTTTGAGTATACATATTGTATTTTACTCTTAGAATGGTAGAGAGCGGGAAGCCTCACACAAGTGAGGTAACAAACTATCTTTTACAAAATTCAATTAGAACTGGCAATGTTATGGTTAGTCCTTAATTCCTGAGAATTTGAACATCATTAAGTTTTTTGTGAACTTCAATGCTCACATTAATTTTTAAATTATAGTATGTCTGAAAACAAGAAAGTATTTTAGCAAGAAAAAATCATCATCCAAATGTGTACAGTAACTTAGGTGTGACTACACTCCAGTTCTGTAGCTCCGAAGTTTAAAACCATTAAATATGCTTCACCTTTTCAGAGATTTCATTGCAAATACGTGAATTTTTTATAATTTGTCCAGACTGCAGTGACATTATTTTGAACTAAAGGCAAAATAATAACCCATCACTTTCTTCTCAATTGTAGAGATCCAGGAAGTCAGCATGTGAACTTCATCTAGTATTGATAAAACAATTAATTTACATGTATGGGGGTATGAATGGAGACATCTGATTCTCTTCTGATCACAATTTCTATTCCTATTAAAGGGGGTGCTTTTAAGAAAGAGGAAAAAAAAATACTCTTGCTATGAAACGGTAACTAATTTGATATAATAAAATACAAGATCATTAATAAAAACATTTACTATAATCGAAATATAAATTATTAATTATGCAGCATGCTTTAGGGCCATTTCTACAGTTAGTATGAATTACAAATATTAAATGCCTTTCATCCACCCATTGTTCATAATTCTGTAAGTCATGTTTACATAATAAACAACATTTCCTACAGTCTGTTTCTTTCGACTTTAAATCAAACAGTGAACATATTTATCTTCGGCTGGGAAAGTTACCCGATCTAACCCATGTCTACAGGCAGGGCATTGTACACCCATTCTAAAAGCTGGAAATCAAAGAACAATGTTAGAATTACTCGCAGGATGTATTCGAAGAAATGCTTAGCAGGCAAATGCAATGGAAAAATCAAGTTTCCCACCATAATGTTTGTATTTAAAGTTTTAAAATTTTTTCATTGCAAAGGTATTTTGTTGTATTAAAAGATTATAAGCCATGATTAACTATTTAGCTTGCATACTCTTTACAAAAATAAAGCTAGCAGCTCACCAGAAACTAAATGTACTCAAAAACCTTTTTGTATTTTTTAAACCAGTTAATGATCTAATTTATTAGAACTTTATTCTCACAGTGGTAATTTTTTAAAAGCCTGCACAGTGCAATGAGTTTATACTTGCTTTAAAGAAAAAGCCTGCCCAAACCATCACCAAGATTTCAACTGAACCATAATGTAGAAGAAACCTGAGTTCGGATGTAGAAGAAAGAATACATCAATATCCTCTGATCCGTTCATAGTGCCTTCCCCAGAAGGAAAGCTTCAGGCAGGACTATATGGCTTTATCTGGATTTGCTTTCATCTTGACTATCAAGTAAATCTTACATTTAAAGCAGTTGTTGGAGGTTAAATGTTCCCAAAGCAATGTAAACTAGTATAAACTGTCACACCAAAGACAGCAGCAGCTCTGTGAGTCACATGAAATTAACAATGAAGGACTACTCCTCGGTTTAGACTGTACAGGAGTGTTCACAGCACACCTGTGCCTCACCTCTGGTATCCAAGTCATCTTCATACATTCCTTTTATAATGATGATACAGATGCTTCATGGAGTTCAGGCTCAATTCCTTTTTTTAAAAAATATGTGTTTACTGGCTATACATAGTATATGCAATGAATTTCCAATGACTTAAGACAAATATGCATCAAAGACCTTTGCAAATACAAAGTATAAATACTCACGTACATTACAAGAGATGTGAAGTGGCAGTTTAGGAATTTGGATTTGCCCTTAAGTAACTTCACTTCAAATAACTGTTCCTAGGCACATCCTCCAGGCTATAATCCTATTTTAAGTCTCATTCTCAACCTTAACAAAGTAGAACTTTTGGAAGAAGAACGAACCTAGCTTTAGAGCACTGCCTGAAAAAGTTCCAACATCGATATATTTTCCAGAGATTGACCCAGGAAACAATTCATCAATAGCTTATTAACATCCATGTGACTGGCAAATAGCATTAACACAATTCCACAGATTTCCTAGGATAATGCATACCATCAGTATCATTTCACAACAGGCTCGGCAGACACAGTGCTGTCGGACGGGTCTCCGTTGCTTGTTTTAGTTTCTTCTGTAGGCATGAAGTGAAAATAACAATGGGCACATTTAAGTTCACTTGCAAAAATGAATGAAAAGGTGAATATTAAAATTTGAGAGCAGAGCTATGTTGCTTAATTTCAAATTAAGAAAATGTATCCACCAAATACTTCTCTAATATCACAAATTATACCTAGTTTTTTGTTTTTTTTTTTTTTTAATCTAGGTTATATACTGCAAATGTAAAGTTCTGACTGGTTCTTAGTGAGTGTGGAATCGAGAGAGATGAGAACTGTATCTGAGGTGGGGTTTCAAACGGTGTAAGTGCCTTCCTCCTGTGGAATCTGGACAGCCCCTCCTCTAAGGAAGGTACACCCCACGCTGGCCTCCCCAGCCAGCCACGCTGGCCTCCCCAGCCGGCCACGCTGGCCTCCCCAGCCGGCCACGCTGGCCTCCCCAGCCGGCCACGCTGGCCTCCCCAGCCGGCCACGCTGGCCTCCCCAGCCGGCCACGCTGGCCTCCCCAGCCGGCCACGCTGGCCTCCCCAGCTGGACCAAGACTCCCTGTGAGAGTAACCCACTGTTACTGATAGAAACACAGCTGCAAACTGAAATCTCAAAATTCTCCAAAGTAACTTCCCATTTGTATTTATAATTTATTTTTTAAAGCCACTTTTTATGATATTTGTGGCTTTCAGTGTAAAATGTCATGTGTATATATATTAATATGTCTTTTATGAGACAAAAACCAGTTGACAATTTATCTGACAAATTTGATTACATCTCTAAGCAATCGTTAGCTGAAATAAATAAAAAGTTCTGAAACACAGGAGTGACCCAGGCATCACCCAGAACCCTAGCGAGTTCCTTAACAGGAATGGACCAAAGCAAGGAGTCCTACTGCCATGAGACTGGAGGGTGGGTGGGTTGGTTGGTTTTAATCCACCTGCTGAGTTTCCCCATCGCCTGGGCTGGAGATAAAGTTCTGGCATCATGAAATGTCTGAACAGAACCTAGGCAATAACTTAGTTTCTTCACATTTTAGATTATACTCAACTCAAATTCTTCCAAATGGCTTTGCAAAGTATTATCTTAGCCTTGAAAATGGACTCAAACATAATATATACACATATTTTCATTTAATAAATACTATCTCCCAGGTAGAAGCCTGAAATCATTTTTCAAGCACATGCTTATTACTCAGTGGAGATTCAAAAAATGCCTGCATTTGCTCCTTACTAATATGTAATACTTCATTTATGTAACACTGTCAGGGAATAGGGTCGTTCACATAAATGGTTTATCTGAATCAGTCACCTCTACTCAGTATTTATAAAAAAAAAAAAGTATATTTTAAAATTTAACTGACTTATAAAAATAGAAGATTAATAAAAACATCTTGTTTTATGAAATACAAGTTTTATGTTTTATTTAGGAAACTTTTATTAATTACAAGTAAGAAAAAAGGGAGCACACATGAGAACTGGAAGCGTCAATTCAGTTGCTCTATGTAGTTTTAAGCTTCCAAGCAGAGCAAGGAGGAAAGCCTGAGGTACATAATTTCCATGGCAGAAAAAGAAGTTCCTCAGGGAAGACAACTGTTTCTAAATTCCAATCTGGGAGAAATCTATCATGGAAGACATTAGGTATAAAACAATGAGCAATCTTCTCAAGCATACAAATGTATGAACAGGTGAGGGAGGAGGAATGAACAGGTGGAGGAAGGGAATTTTTTAGGGCAGTGAAACTATGCTGTATGATACTGTAATGGTGGAAACATAACATATACATTCGTCAAAACCCACAGGACTATACAACACAAACAATCAACACTAACCTAAACTACTGACTTTAGTTAAGAATATTGTATCAGTATTGTTTCATCAGCTGTAACAAATGAACCACACCAATGTAAGATATTAACAGAAACAATATGCAGGGAGTAGAGAGAGTTTTGGGGAATACTCTATACTTTCAGCACAATATTTTCTGTAAACATAAAACTGCTCTGACATATAAAGCTATTTAAAAACTGGGGGGAAAAAAAAAGAGTGGTGTATAAATACTCTCCTGCCATCCTACATAGAACACAGTGGACAGAACCCAGTTCCTTAATGACTCAAGTTCACTGATATGACTATCAGTTATTACGGCTATATTGCACCATGATTCACCAGGGCCGGGGGGGGCAGAAGGCTGTTTACCACAACACTGAAGAGCCCCTGCCATTTTATACCTCCATCACCTACCACATCTCATTCAGTCAATGTCTAGTCATCAGTTCTGCCTTCAGCAACAGTCACGGTTCCTCCTCTAATTTGTTCCTTATAATCTGAGCTCCACTGCTAACCAAAAGGTTGACAGTTCAAATCTACCAGCCGCTCCTTGGAAACCCTATGGGGCAGTTCTACTCTGTCCTATAGGGTTGCTATGAGTCGGAATCAACTCGATGGTAACGGGTTTTAATCTGATATAGATTGAGGGATGAAAGAAAAAACTAAGCTTGTTAAATTTTATTTAAATTAAAAGATAAAACTGAATAGGGAACTAAAGGATTACCACAGGGTGAAATGCATAAATTATGTAAATTTATTTTGCATTACATGATCCACAAAGGCTTTTCTTTCTTAAAGACTTATTTCTAGCTCGATAACCCAAAACCAAAACCAAACCCACTGCCGTCGAGTCAATTCTGACTCATAGCGACCCTATCGGACAGAGTAGAACTGCCCCATATAGTTTCCAAGGAGCACCTGGCGGATTCAAACTGCAAACCTTTTTGGTTAGCAGCCATAGCACTTAACCACTATGCCACCACGGTTTCCTCTAGCTTGACAGTATCTGCCAAAAGGACAAGGAAGCTAGAAGTCTCACCAGATAAAATGGGGGGGGATCAGTGTCTACTATTTAAGAAAGACTTATTGGTCTTTCCAAACGTAAGCCACTCACTGACCTTCCTTCTCTTTCTTTTCCTGGTTTTCTTCAGCTGCGGTCTTGTCTGCTCTGAAGAAAATTCTTGCACTGCTCAGTGAAAAATAGAGCAATTCAAATTCCTAAGTAAATAAACAAAAAAGAAATTGAAATCTGAAAATATTACAGCAGCATATCCAAAGTATATTTTAATGTCTCTTTTTAAAAGCTCCAGTGGAAATCATAAATACAGAAACTGACTTAAATAACTCATCTGCTCTTAAGATTTGACTCAAATGGCTTCCAAACGGCATTCACTCTAAAAAAAATATCCTTTCACCACTATTCACCTCACTTGTTAAAATGAGGACTTCTGTATGACTTATGTTTTTCAGACATCTCCTCTACCTGCAGGTAGACATCCAGTCGCTTCTGGGTGAGATTCATGGTTTGTAGTAGTTTTTCATCCTGACTGGCTGACTGCCCATTCTGTTGCTTAGCAACTGCTCTTATCTCCTTCAGGTACTTCTCTCTAACAGACTGGAACCAGTGAAGTGAGTCAAACTCCTGGTACTGATCCAAAAGCTTCAGAATGTAAGCCACACCTGCAGGAATGAACAAAACCAAAATTCAAGTACAATGAGTAAAGAAGTTGTATTCTGCTCCTTCACCAATAATTCCTCTTTCAGTTTACATTTCAAAGCATAAGTCAACAAGTTTGGCAACATGATTTAATTCCTCCTTTAAAAAAAATGATGTAAAAGTATAAAGAATTACAGATAAGTCAGCCAAAAAAAAAAAAAAGCCATGAAAATCACCTGGAAAAATACATGGCCATAAAGGTAGGATAAAAAAAAACTGCCACTGCTTAAACAGACAGCAATTGAGGGAGCTGTAGGGAAACCAGGTAAAGTAAGCACAAGATTCTAAAACTGTAAAACCATGACAAAGACGAAGCCTACATATTAGGTCAAACTAGACTAAGGGAACAGTAACATGAAGAACACATTAATGACAGTTAAAAATGAAGGAAAAACAAGTACTGTCAATCATATGGCCCAACTGAAAACTAAACAGTAAACGATGCTTTTGAAAAACAAATTCATAAAGAACACTTTGACCTATACAGCAAATACTTCCAAGAATCCATGATAACGTGAACATAAAATAAATGGAAAAACAATTCCATTAAACTTACCCATGGCAAAGCCATCATCAGTAAAAGCAGCTCCAATTTTATTCTTTTTATTTAATTTTTCCTTGCAACTAATGGAATGCTCTACAAAGTTGAGGGTCTAAAAAGAGAGAACAATGTATTAGAGAATCAACTGTGCTAAGAAAATCTTCAAAATGTAGTTCCTAAACTAGACATTTTAAAAATTAAAAGTAGAATCTCTTGTAGGTTCCTGTCCTTTGGATTTGAAACATCTGCCTCATACAATAGCCTCTTGGTGAGGACACAAAAGTGTACAAGTGTCTCTTAATGGCTCTTCTTTCCAGGTCCTTTAAACATGAGCACTCACTGAGTCTCCACTGAATGCTAGCACAATGCCTTGTATATGGTTCATTAATAAATATCTGCACTTCAGAGATGAAGACGCTGAGGCTTGGGATATTTAGTAACTTGCCCAAAGTCATATACAGTAAGTGAAAGGTAGGGCAGAAGAGTAAGCCTGCTTTGCTTCACAGCACATGCACTCTCAAGCCCACCCAATTCTTTCTAAAATACTATTTCTTTTTGTGGTTCTGGTTAAAAAGCATCAGTCATCTTTCAAAGGCTGAATTCCTCAATCCAAAATTTAAGGCCCTTTATAATATCCTTAAAGAAACACTTTGCCACAAACTTATTTACACACTGTACGTACCCATGCTATAACTGGTTTGGCCACTTCATAGCTGAATGACCTCAAATAAGCTAGTTAACCTTTGTGAACCCTGGCCTCCTCTGTAAATGGAGATAATAAATGTACATACCCCTCTCATGTTGTTATGGTTAGGTGCCATCGAGTCAATTCTGACTCACCGTGACCCCATCTGACAGCGTAGAACTGCCCGATAGGGTTTTCTTGGCTGTTACCTTTACAGCAGCAGATCACAAGGTCTTTCTCCCGTGGAGCTGCTAGGTGGGTTTGAACTGCCAACCTTCTGGTTAGCAGTCAAGCATGTAACTGTTCGCACAACCAGGGCTCCTACGAATTTCACAGGGTTGTGAAAATTACCTGACATAATTCCCTGGACTATATGAACAAGAATGGGGCATCAGAACTGGTTGAAGACTCATTATCAACCTACATTATGCAGATGACACAATCTTGCTTACTCAAAGTGAAGAGGACTTGAAGCACTTACTGATGAGGATCAAAGACAATAGCATTCAGTATGGATGACACCTCAACATAAGGAAAACAAAAATCCTCACAACTGGACCAATAAGTAACATCGTGATAAACGGAGAAAAGACTGAAGTTGTCAAGGATTTTATTTTCCTTGGAGCCACAATCAACACTCATGGAAGCAGCAATCAAGAAATCAAAAGACTCATTGCATTGGGTAAATCTGCTGCAAAAGACCTCTGTGAAGTGTTGAAAAGCAAGGACGTCACTTTGAAGACTAAGGTGCGCCTGACCCAAGCCATAGTATTTTCAATCACATCATATGCATGTGAAAGCTGGACAATAAAAAAGGAAGACCAAAGAATTGACAGCTTTAAATCATGGTATTCACGAAGAATACTAAATATACCATGGACTGCCAAAAGAATGAACAAATCTGTCTTGGAGGAAGTACAACCAGAATGCTCCTTAGAAGCAAGGATGGCGACACTATGTCTTACATACTTTGGACATGTTGTCAGGAGGGATCAGTCCCTGGAGAAGGACATCATGCTTGGTAAAGTAGAGGGTCAATGTAAAAGAGGAAGACCCTCAATGAGATGGACTGACACAGTGGCTACAACAATGGGCTCAAGCATAACCACCATTATGGGCATGGCGCAGGAGCAGGCAGTGTTTCGATCTATTGTACATAGGGTCGCTCTGAGTAGGAAGCAATTCGACAGCACCTAACAACAATACCCTTAAGAACTCAGCATATACAACCACTGTGGAAAACGATACAGCACTTCTCAAAGAACTAGAAGTTGAAATACCGTATGATCCAGCAATCCCACTCTTAGGTATATATCCTAGAGAAATAAGAACAGTGACACGAATAGATATATACACACCCATGTTCATTGTAGCATTATTCACAATAGCTAAAGACAGAAACAACCCAAGTGTCCATCAACGGATGGATGAACAAACAAATGCCTCTATAGGGTTTCTAAGGAGTGGCTGGTAGATTCGAACTGCAGACTTTTTGGTTGGCAGTCAAGGTCTTAAACACCACATCACCAGGGCTCTAAAAATGTGGTACATACATATGACGGAATACTATAAAATGATAAAGAATAAAGATGAGTTTGTGAAACATAACACAGATGTATCTGGAGGACATTATGCTGAGTGAATTAAGTCAATCACTTTTATAAAAAGTCAGGAATAAGTTTATACACAGACAGCAACTTTCTCTGATGGTTATCAGGGATGGGAGGGAGAAGAAGGGAGAATCACTTACTAGATGGTAAACGTGTTAATTCTGGTGAAGGGAAAGGCAATACACAATATGGGGGATGTCAGCTCAACATGACTAAGGTAAATGAAGACACTGAGAGGTATTCAAGAATAAAGGACAGGTATGGTGTGGTAGGGTAAATGTTATATACAATTCTGCAACAGTGAACAGCAACCAAAAATTTGTGAGTGGCTATGTAGATACATATGCTATAGAGGTGGGGGAGGGTGTATGGGAGTACATGTGCATGCATACATAGGTATAATTGTGGGCATCTGTATAGACATATACGTATGTGCTGCATATATATTCATATATATAATAGAGCATGTACGGAAACTTCTTAGACATCACCAAACACCTCATGGGACTGAGTTACTGGGCTTGAAGGCTAAGGACCATAGTCTCGGGGGATATCTAGGTCAATTGGCATAACACAGTTCATAGAGATAATGTTCTACATCCTAGTTTGTTGAGTAGCATCTGGGGTCCTAAAAGCTTGCGAGTGAGATACAACTGTTGGTCTCTTCCCGTCTGTGGCAAAGAAAGAGTGAAGGAAGCCAAAAACTCAAGGAAGCAATTAGTCCTTAAGACTAATGGCCCACACAACCACAGCCTCCTCTAGCCTGAGACCAGAAGAACTAGATGATGCCAGGCTACCACTAACAACCTCCCTGGCCAGGGATACAAACGAAGGTCCCGGTTAGATTGGGAGAACATAGAACAAAATTCAAATTCATAAAAAAGACTAGACTGACAGAGACGGGAGGAATCCTTGAGACTATCACCCAAAGACATCCTTTTAACCCAGAACTGAAACCACTCCCAGAGGTCACCTTTAGCCAAATAATAGACTGGCCTATAAATTAAACAATAACACCCATGAGAAATGTGCACCTTAGAACAATCAATTATAGGAGACCGAATGGGCAATATTTGCCCAAAGGTGAAGATGAGAAGGCAAGGAGGGGCAGTGAAACCGGAAGGATGGAAATGGGGAAGGCAGGGTAGAAATGGGAGAGTGCTGACACACTGTGGGGACAGCAATCGATGTCACAGAACAAGCTGTGTATAAATTGTTGAATGGGAAAGGAGTGTGCTGTGTAAATTTTCACCTAAAACACAATGTTCAGAAAAAAAAAAGGAACTCAACGCACTGCTCGGCACGGTGCTGTTGTGCTTTCACAAATGCCACCTTCCTCTCCATCCTAAAAGGCCCACTCACAGGAGTAGAGTGGCCAGTAGCAAAGCAAAATAGTGCTGTATGAACAAAACAGTGCTTCTCTTGGGAACTGAGCTCCTCCAATATACCTTATCTAACCGTATCATTTATTCAACAGAGTCACTGAAGCTTACTATACACCAGGCATGATGAATTACTTAAGATTGGAAAAAAGAATACTGGCAAAGAGCTCACACTCTGGAACACCACCACCCTGGAACCCCACCGTCTGCTGCACAGAACTGCCTGAGGTGATAGAAATATTCTGTACCTGCACTGCCCAGCAGTCATAGCCACTCTACCCCTCCAGAGCAGCACTGTCCATGTGTAGACACACGTGGCCCTTAACACTTGAAATGTGTCTAGTGCAACTAAGGAACTGAATTTTGTATTTTATTAAATTTTAATTAATTTAAATTTAAACTTAAGGAGGCACATGTGGCTACACATGGACAGCACTGCTCTAGAGGGGTGGTTAAGTGTCGTAACAGCCTACACTGGAAATAAAAAAAATCAACTTTCACATTTATTGCCTGTAAAACTTATCTGGCAATTAATCATATATTTTTAAAACTTTTACCAACTTATTTAAATCCTTTTTTAGATACTATGTTTGTTTTTTTTCTGGAACTGGATTGTAAACTCAAGCACAAACATACTGTCCTTTATTTCTTTGTACTGTTTTCTCCATCGTCAACTGAATTCTGATGGGTGCCCTGTAAAACTTCAGACTCCATACTATGGCTTCAGTATGCTGCCCTTCTAATTTAAAGAAATACGGTCAGAACTCACTCTGAGTTAACCACACTGTTGTCTAAGTACGCCTAAGTCAGACTCACCTCCCATTTGACACTATCTTAAGATGAAAAAATGACACCAGATCAACATGGACATTTCTACTATATCATAGCTGTAATTATGATAGAAAATTAACAATAAATGTACAAAAGAAACAGTAGAAATTCACTAAGAAAAACAATCTGTCTACAGACCATCAGCTACTTTCAATGGATAATGATGGTTATAATTTGTAAGAAGATATGTACGAGTAACAATTCAGGCAGCAATATGAAAAGACTTTTAGATTTTGGAGCTATCTATTTACTAATTAAAAAACTTAATTATAGAAACCTTTAGGGAAAAATAACTTACTGCTAGTATGGACCTCGCTAATCTCTAACTCCATTTTCCCCACTGGAGTAATTGCTTTATAATGCAATTTTTGATAACTTGACTTATTTTCAGAAGGCAACTATAGAATTAGAGCAGAACATGTTACACTCAGGCAGTCCCCAGGCTATGAATGTCGAATTTAAAGACAACTTGTACTTGTCCTTTAATTTTATGTAAATTTTCCTTTATTTTGAAATGATCAAACCAACCACTACTCACATCAAATTCTTTATCACAATCACCTTCACTTGCTGCATGTGCAGATTTTAAACCAGTGAAAAGGCTTCAGAGCCTTTTCTTGCACTAAAGTAAGGCTAAACAAGAACCGTATCCACCTGTTCCAACTTAGCTACAAAGTCAACTTAAAGGCATAGTTAGAACAGATCTCATAACCCAGGGACTGCCTGTACTATAATAAGGAAGAAGCACTAAAAATTTAGTCTTGATGCTAGTTACTACTACTGGACAGACAGTAGTTATCCTCAAACAACATGCTTTTAAGAGATGTGATTGATCTAAGATACAACTAACTTGTCTCTACTCATCCAGAACAAAAGAGAAAGAAGGAAACCAAAGACCCAAAGAAGAAACTAAAGGGCTGACAGCCCTCATGAACCACATCCTCACCTACCCTGACTGACACCAGAAGGACTAGATGGTGCCCAGCTATGACTACCTACTGTTCTGATCAGGGACACAATAGATGGTCCTGGATAGAACGGGAAGAAAATAGAACAAAACTCAAATTCTTAAAAAAAGGTCAAACTTACTGGATCGGTGGAGACTAGAGGAACCCCTAAAACTGTTACCCTGAGGTACCCTTTGAACCTAGAACTGAAACCACTCCTGGAGGCCACCTTCCAGTTAAATAACAGGTTGGATCATAAAATAATATCACCAGTGAATACTGAGGTCTTTTAAAAAGTCATTTATATGAAACCAAATGGTCAACATTTACCCTAAAGCAAAGACAAAAAGGTAAGAAGGGGCAGGAAAGCTAGATTAATGGAAAAGGAACAACCAGAGTAGAAATAATGAGAATGATGACATACTGTGAAAAATGTAACCAACGTCACTGAACAATATGTACAGAAATTGTTAAATGGGAATCTAATTTGCTATGTAAACATTCACTAAAAACAATAAAATATTACAAGAAAAAAAAAGACATGATAGAGATAACTTCATACGGTCACAGTTAAAGTCAGTCTCAATTAAGTACTTAAAATGATTAAATAGTATAACTGCCCAAGGACTATGGGGTATGCACGTAATGGCGTGCACTTAAGTCATTTAAATCACACCAGGATTTCTCTAGCAGTCATTAACAAATAAGAATCTATCTTAACTATAAGTCAGTCTCATTCTGCACAGCTAACAAACACCAATTCCCATCCATATTCACTGAGCTCATGTTTAGTTTTACCTACAATCATCAAGTCAATAGCCTAGTCTGTATGCATTTCACGCTGCAATGAAACTGGATTTACTTATTAATAACTATTTTTTACATTTTTTTTTAAGGATTCATTTTAGGTACTAAAAATCCTCACCAGAGGGGGAACGATGATATAGAAATTTCGGAGATGTATATTCTTTGGCCTTCGAAATTCTGGAGCAAAAACATCCACAAGCATTTTGAAATATTCTGTGCCTTCAGCAGAATTTCGTGTGTGATCACTGAGGACTGAATCCAAATGCCTAAAAAACAAAAATATTTTTTACTCGGTTCCTCTCTCAGAAGGAGCTGTGACTTTTTAAATCCATTTTTCATCAGGTTAGATGAGCACACTCAAAAGTAGGAAACATTATAAGACATTTCTAAGTAAATTCCCTTGGAGTTCAGCATGGACTCATTCTCTTATGGACAGAACTTGATAACAACATCGACTCATGAACTTAGTCCTTAAAATAGAGTAAGTAGGGCATCTTGGAGTTTATAGAGCTGCGTTTCTTCTTCCCACTCCAAGTCTGTAGAATCCCATTTCACTGTAAATAAAATCCTCTTCATCTTAAATGTCTCACTTAATGCTTCTCCACGCCTCCTTACTACAACTGAAATCTGCTCTTTCAAAACTCAGCTTGCCTCTGAGCCTTCAGAAACATGAGCTGCTTTTTTCCCCTGCATGCCTCATGTATAAAAATCCCTCGTGTACAGCTACTTCACTTTCAAGTGGTTACTCTTCTCCCACTGCAAGGTAGAAATCTCTCCTTTGAGGCTCAAAGGATCCAACTATCCTACCCAACCACTTCCTCCTGAACTCAGGCATCTACTCCCTCTTTAATCACTGCCCTACATTTATCTAGGACTTTGATACCTGCTCAGATCCTCCTCTATCATATCGGAAGGCTTTGCTCTCCATCTGGATAATCTATTAATTATCGCAACCCCACAAATCCTTGACTTTACCTTTATTTCACTTCACTGCAGGCATCGCTTCTCTTGGACAAATCTGGGCCGTGCCACTACCAGAGACAACTTTACACTAGAGATCCTAAGATGATACCCTACTCTCTGACCTCACTCTCTCATTACCACTTCATCAAATTTTTGAACTTTCCTTTCTGTATCCCTAATACCATGAGTTAATATATAAATTTAGAACACTTTATCACACCCAAGAATAAAATACAACATTATCTAATATGCAATGCATATTTGAATCTCTCCAATTAGCCCCCATTTAAGGAGCTTTTGTCCTTCATAGTGATTTTTTTCCCCTACCTAAGATGCTATTAAGGTCCAGCCACTGCATTTGGTTGTCGGGTTTCTTCAATCTCCTTTAACCTAGAACAGTCTCCTTGCTGTTTGACATTTGACATTTTTTAAGTCTAGGGCAGGTGTCTTATATGGTGTCCCATATTCTTGATTTCTCAGATTGTTCCCTCATAATTAAACGTCCCATTGGGTTTTTTTGGGCTGGGTATTGTTGGGGATGCTAAATTTGATCACGTGGTTATGGTGACATCTACCAATCTCTCCGCTGTAAAGGTACTTTTCCCCCTTTTGTGATTAATAAGCCATTTGTGGGATCATTTTTTAATACTGAATGAACAATCTGTTCTCAAACAACTCTTCATCCAATATTTTAGAATCCATGGACAATTCTTGCCTGATTTCAGATATTATGGTGGTGATTGCAAAATGGTGACTCTTTTCCTAAATTTTCTCATCCCTCCTACATGTTTAGCTGGCATTCTTCTATTAAAGGAGCTTTCCCTCTCTTCTCTCAACTTTCGTATTATCATCACGACTTACGGATTCTTTCTTTTTTCCATTCAATTTATTATAACCTATATCTACCATTATTCTTTTCAATATTCGAATTATCCCCAGTCTGTCCGGGGTGCCCCTTCATGCCGGACCAAACTGTTGTAATTAATAACAATAAAGCCTGCAGTATTCCAAACAAATTCTTAACAATTTTGTATACTGTCTTCTTTTCAAGTGTTAAGTTATATAAAATCACTATTGGTTCAAGTATGTTGATCTGCACTGTCCAATACAATAGCCATTAGCTATTTAGATTTAAATTAAATAAAAATAAATTTATTTAAATTAAATAAAAATAAATTTTAAAATTCAGTTTCTTAGTTCCACTAGTCATATTTCAAGCAGACAACAGCCATGTGTATTAGTGGCTACTGTACTGGACAGTGCTGCTCTAGAAGAGAAGAAAGGGAGGACTTGTATTCTAGAACAGTGGTTGGCGAGTAGGAATATAATGTGAACCACATATTTAATTTTCAACTTTATAGGAGCCACATTTTAAGAAAGATAAAAAGAAACAGATGAAATTGATTTTATTAATGAGATATTTGGCACTTTTTTTTTTTAATACTAAACCTTCAAAATTAGTTGTGTACTTTACACTTTCACAAATCTCAATTCGGACTAGCCACATTTCAGTGCTCAGTAGCCCCAAGTGGATAGGGGCTACCACATTTACACAGTACATTCTAGAAGATACTTTTTAATGAGGTAGGAAAGATGTTAGAATACAGTAGTCTTAAAAATAAAAAACTCATTATATTTCATCAACTGAGACCATAATTTGTATAATAACATTGACATATAAATTATTTTAAACATTATCCTCTAGTCTTTAATGTTTTATATAACTTAAACACACGCTTTTTAAATCTCCGAATTTAGATTATTTCAAAATTAGATTACCTTGCTGCTTTTAATGTTTCTTCTGCAAGACCTTCTTCTTTCACTAGTTCTTCAAAATTCACAATATCTTCAAGATCAGGCACAAATCTGCATAATAATTTGGGAAGGAATTTGGTAAAACAGATTGTAATAAATGCATTGATACATACATGAAAGTAGTATTGCAGGACTCTAAAATTTTCAACTATATATTTGGAAAGAACTTGGTATTTCAGTTACATTATTAGTATTACCACTTCAGTTCCAAAATAGATAATCAAATTTTAATCCTTAAATTCAAGTAATATCTAAAGCCATTCACAAACTGTACTAATAGCATAAATTAACTATAACCTTAATAGAAATAAAGATTTTTAAAGATAAAGTCTTAAAACTTACGGAGAAAAAAAATTAACTAGTAGAATTAATGGTTTTCTTCCCTATATTATCTCAAACTATATCAACAAGAACACCTTCTCTACAGTATTACTTATAAAAATAATAGATTTAAATGAAACAAATGTAAATGGCATAAACAAGGCAAAAATGATGTTTATATCCTTACCTAATGGCATTGCTGCTACAATGAAGACCACCGGATCTTATCATTCGTACATAGCCCATAGCATTACCTTAAAAATCACACAAAAAAATCAAACTTTATACAAATACCTGTAAGCTCTAATAATCAGGAATACAGTTACATACAGCAATCAATTACAATGGTTCCACTTCTAAGTACCAAAAGATTGTCCTGTACTTTCTTTCTTATTTCATACCTATGTATGTCTATATTAAATATTTTCAAATTTAACTTTCATTTCATAAACCAAATTTAAAAAATGATGACTACATAGAAAAGATCAAGCAATTTTAAATTTCTATAATTTCTTCACTCTCACACTAAAATCATTACCCTCCTCGCCTCCCCCCCCGCCCACATAGCTAAAAGTGATATCAAGAAATCTTTATTCGATGCCACCCAAATTTATATCTCTAGTCTGGACCTCGCCTCTGGACTATAGGCTTTTTTATCCAATGCCTATACCTAAATGCCTAAGAAGAATTTTAAATTCAATATGTTCACATCAAACTCAGGATATTTATCCCCAATTCTATTTCCTAACTCAGAAACTAGGAAATCCATCCTCCTAGCTGCTCAGCCAATGCTTGGAGTCATCCCTGATTCCTTTTTTTTGCTCACACTTAACAGCCAATCTGTGGGCAAATTATGTTGACTCTGCCTTCAAAATACAGTCAAAATTCAACCACTTCTCATCGCCTTCACAGCTATCCCCCTATGCCAAACCACCACCATCTCTACCTAGATCACTGCAATATGGCCTCCTGAGTTTCCTAATTCCTACACTTTGCCCCACCCTCAATCTTTTATCTGCATAGCAACTATGATTCTTCTAAAACTAAGTCAGAGCACATGACTCCTCTCCTGAAAATTCTACAATGGCTTTCCGCCTCAGAATAAATTCAAACTGCTCCCATAGTCAGCACAGCCCTGCATGATCTTGTCCGTTGCAGCTGTTCTGCTACCGTGTCCTCCCACTCAGGGCGTCACTAACTTCATTCCAGCCTGACTATTCCTTAAAAACAGCTACACAGATTCAGGGTTTTCTACTTACTGTCATCTCTATCTGGAGTGCTGTTTCCCTGGATATACGCCTGGCTTATTTCTACACTTTGTGTAGGTCCCTGTTCAGCTGCCCCTTTGTCAGGACTTTCCCTGAACATCACTGAAGACAAAGCACTCCTCACCCTCATCACATCTTATCCCGCTTTTATTTATTATCACCGACACATTATACACCTTTTTGTTTGTGTCTCCCCTCATTAGAAGAAAGATCCAGGGCCTTTGTTTTCTTTACTGTCTTGGCACACAGTAAGAACTCAATAATTATTACTGAACTGAAATTACTTGGGAGAAAGAACAGACAAAAAGGTAAGAAGCAGCAAACATTTCACAAGCATTACAGTAACATATGCTTTACATATACTACCTCATCTGATGTTTTTAATAACCCTACAAAGTAGATATTATTGAATCTATCTTAAGGCCTATCCCAATAAGAGCAATGATGTTAAAATATCTTTGTCATGTGCATCTTAGAAAAATCAAATATGTAGTTACATTTTTTCCTCCAAACTGTCAGATCAATCTTTGGACTGATCAAAATGTATTAGTGAGAGGCAAGTATAGTGTAGTGGGTAAGAGCAAAAGCTCTGAAGCTAGACTACCTGGGTTCAAATCTGCACTCTGCCATTTGTTAGCTATAAGACCTAGGTCAAGTTATATTCGCAGTTTCTTCATCTGTTAATTAAGCTCCATGATAGAAAAAAAAAACTTTAGTTTACTTTCATATATATTACCAGCACCTGAAAACGTTTGTCCCCAATAAATGTCTGAAATGAATGAACAGAAATAATAATAAAAAAAAATTTTTTTTCTTTTTTTTTTAATAGTATAGTTGTGAGTTTTGAATGAGTTAAGATATGTAAAGAACTTACAGCAATACTGGCATACAGTAAATGCTCAATAAATGTTATTATTTCAGCAGGTAAGGTGTAAGACAAAAGGATTTCTCATTTTGCTCCCAGCTCTGAGATTACTCATTTTCTCAAGATATTTAACAACAGATTTATAAGGTCTACCTACAAGCCAGGAATGCCAAAGATTGCCAGCAGGGTTACTAGAAGCTGAAACAGACAAAGAAGGACCTCCCTATAGAGCCTTGCCCTGAATTCAGACTTTTAGCCTCCAGAACTGTGAGAAAATAAATTTCTGTTCTTTAAAGCCACACATTCGTGGTAGTTTTTGTTACAGCAGCACTAGAACAAAAAACAATTCATTTAAAAATTTAAGTTTGTATTCTGTGACTTTACTCCAGAATTAAATGCTTGGAACATCTTTCCTGCTAGTAAATTGAAAACCCCTTGAGAGCAAAGGTTGTGTCTTTCTCATCTTTTGTATTTCCAGCACCTTTTTTTTTTAACATAGTATCTTGCATAATAGATTCTTAGTAAATGTTAGATCATTAGGAGGCATAATTTTACCAAAATATAGTCTATTAGAATTTACTAACTGCTTGGTGTCTACAATTATGAAGAATGCAAAATAAAATATCTTTGGGCTTAGAGCTGAAAAACCCTAGGTTAAGTCCTAGCAATACTCCTTTCTCTGAGTTTCTTTTTCATCTTTAAAATGTGACTGCATGCCTACTGTACAGGTTATTGATAGAGATAATGTATATGAAAAACTAAGTATAAGTGTAAAATTTTATGTATCTATGATTTTTTTTCATCTGATTCCAGCTTTTAAATATAATGTAATATATTTCAAGGAAACCCTGGTGGCATAGTGGTTAAGTGCTACGGCTGCTAACCAAAGGGTAGGCAGTTCAAATCCGCCAGGTGCTCCTTGGAAACTCTATGGGGCAGTTCTACTCTGTCCTATAGGGTCGCTATGAGTAGGAATCGACTTGATGGCACTGGGTTTGGTTTTTCTGGGGTTTAACATATTTCAAAAGACGAGCTCTACTTACGTGGCAGAAGGACACTCAAGAAGTTATATACATAAATATGAAAAGATACAGTATAGAAAAATTAAAACAACACATTCATTATCTTGTTGTTGTTAGGTGCCATTGAGTCAATTCCGACCATAGCAACCCTATGTAAAAGAGTAGAACACTGCCCAGTCCTGTGCCATCCTCATGATCATTGTTATGTTTGAGCCTATGGTTATCTTTAATTAAATTTGTAATTTATTGATTTGTAATTATGAATATGGTCTTTGAGATGAGCTAGTTACTTATTAAATATATTTTAACTTAATTGAAGAGTTTTATTTAACATATATTAACCTACAGTCTATCAATCATTTCTGCAGCAATAGTCTAATCATATCTGAAATTTTTTTGATAATAAAAGAACAAAAAATTACCCTAGTGGGGTACAGCTGAATTCAGGTATTTACATAACAAGCTGTTTATTAGTATGAGATATTTAATATATGATATATAAAAGAAAAAAAGATAATTTTTTCCATTTTTAGCCTTAGGATTTGTACTTCATTTTCCAAAACTTTTAAAATAGCTTACCAATTTGGCTGATGAGTTGCCTGAACTGATCAAGGTAGCTCTGTCCCTCTGGTGTTATTCCAAGTTTTCTGATGCCTCGATTGAATTTTTCTGCTCTTTCAAAAGGATACTATAGAAATAATTTTAAAACAATCTTTATTAAAGATCCCTAAAGCATAAAACACGTACCAAATCAACCATGTCAATTTCCTTTCTAATTCTGGATTGCTGTTGTGCTTTAAAAAAAAAAAAATCACTCAAGTCTAACGACAAAAAATTCATAGAGCAAAAATTACCAGTGTTCAAAGTCAACATAAATTGAACATTTTTCTTTTTGACGTTAACTACGGGGAATGAAAATTAATGCCATCAAACTTTAGTTCCTCTTAAAAATTTCTAGTTGCCATCACCAATGAAAAATTACTTTTCCAATCCTGTTTGACTAAGTAAGGAAATTATCTACTGTATAATAATAACCAAAGCATGCAATTCTTACCATGATTTTATCTCAGAATACTAGTAATTTCTGTTCCATAAAAATTAGGTAGTTAATACAATTCTCTGTTGGTAACTATAATCTGCAATTTTAGAACTGAGCTCCACCAGGTTTTCAATGACTGTGATCTTTTAGAAGTAGATTGCCAGGCCTTTCTTCTGAGGTGCCTCAAGGTATTCAAACTGCCAACCTTTTGGTTAGCCACTGAGTATTTAACCATTTATGTGGCCCAGGGTTTCCACATCTTAAGAAGGGGTAATGAAAATAGTTCCGGATATAAGAGATAAAACGTAAGACCCTTTCAGGCTATTAATTTTCTATTCACATGGTTACATGCCTCCATACTGTTACCACTTACAACTTTACCATGGAAACTCAGCCCGGAGGGTGAAGGGAAACAGCATTTTTATAAAGTATTGGTAGACATGTCATTTGGTACAGTATTCCTGGAGTGCTTGGCAATATGCTTCAGAATTTTAAATACTCATGTTCCTTGTCCTGGAAATTTCTCTTCAAAAAACCTTCCTTTCAGAAATAATCTCATAGTATACACAGATAAATGTGTAAGGATGTTACCTCCAACACTTTTGTAACAGTGAAAAATCAGAAAAGCTTAAGTATCTGTTAATAAAGGAGGTGGCTAAATAAGTTATGGTATACAGCCAAACTATCAACTCTTAAAAGAATGAAGTAGATCTATATGTACTGACACATGAAACACACACTGCAAAATAATATGTATAGCATTACTCCATTTTGTTAAAAAAAGGCAATATATGTATGTGCGAATACACGTTTACTGCACAATATCATGAAAACCATCATACTACACTGTTAACAGCAGCTACCTCTAGAAAATGAGATTAGGAGGAAAGGGAAATGAGGGAGGACACTTGCTTTATGCACTTCACCTTGTTTAGAATGTTTCAAAATGAGCACATATCACTTTTGTGTTATTTTCAAATAAACAAACAACTTGCTACATTGATCATTTAGTTTCTCCTTACACTTTAATATACTAAAAACCCAGTAGAGATTTAAATAATGAATTTTAGCATAAACACTTGCTATATTCTGAACAGTTGAATCAAACTACCTCAGAAAGAATATATAGAGTACCTTATGATCATTTTGGTCCTTGATTTCCCGGAAAAACCGAATATCTTTAATCAATCTGGATTTGATATGTTCATCATACATAAATTGGCTAAATATATAGAACTTCTTTTTCAAAAACTGGTAGGTGAAATTAACCTATACAATTAAAATTCAAAATATTGAAAAAAGTTAACATAAAAACAAATTTTAAATCAATGCTACTGAGTAACAATTATCTACAATCATCATAAGGTCTAATGTGACCTGAAAATATTTACATAAATGAAGTTTTGTACTGTCCATAAAAATTTACAGAATTTTCTATAAGATCTTCTATGTCTTTACCAAAAAAAAGAAAAAAATGGAAAATACTCTCATAATAGGATTAAGAACTGTAGTAAGAATCATAAAACCAGACTCAAAACTCTGGTTTTTATGCCATAAACTACAGTTAGAAGTTCTCATATTCTTCTATCTAGATTAGTTATTACTAACCACATTCTAGAATGAGATGCAAGAAACATGACAGTCTTTGAACCTGCCTGAAACTACCCCAGCACAAATAACTATCCTCCTGCTTAGACTCCTTTAGTACCCTAACTGGCCATTCCACTGCGGCTCCATACCAGTGAGTACTCCACACTGCAACCAGCGTAATCTGTTCAAAATGCAAACCTTCTGTTTAAAATCCCCGAAGTGCTTCTCAAGGCTCTTAAGATAAAGACCAAAATCCTCAACAAAGCGTACCAGGTCCTGCAAACTGTGACCTCTGCCGACTCCTCAGCCTCATCTTTACAGTCTTCCCCGTTCCTTTCCGTGCACTACTTTCTGCTCAAAGGCACCACATTCCTTCCCACAAGAAGCCCTTTGCACAAGCTATTCTCACTCTATGGAATGCTCTCCTTGCAATGGATACTACTTCCCCTTTCAGATCTCAACTCTTCCTACAGGGAACCCTCTTCCTACAGGATATCGCTTCCTACAAGGTGCCCTTTCCTTCTGACCCTTTACACCCCATCCAAGCAATCAGAACATGATTTCTCCATTATATGCTGTCATGGAATATATCACAGGAAAAGCATGCTCTTTTCCTTCAGTCACCTACATTCATTAGTGTGACTAACTGATCAACAACTATGTCCTTCAGTAGACTGTAATCACCACACATGCAGGGACCACGTCTTGTTTTTCTCACTCTAGTGCCCAGCACAGTGCCTAAGACACATAAAATACACTCAGTAGTATCTATTATGTGAATGAGTGTTCGGTAGATGAATGAGTGAGGGCAAGGAAGAGTTTATTTATCCACAAAGATTCAGTTTGTCTATCCTTAGGGCTTCACACATGATCTCTACATGGATGACTCCTTATTTCAAATTTCAAACTGTGAATTTCTAGGTTGGTAACCAGCAAAACGGAGCTCTAATCACATCACTCATCAGTCCAACAAACTTCAGTGGCTTTCCCACCGTATACTAAAACGGTCCCCACTTCACTTTTCAGTCTTTTCCCTTTTCCCTCAATCCCAAATCTGTAGAATACTGCTTTCTATTTAAGCATTCTTTCTTCTCCCCTCAAGGCAAAATTAACTGTGCCCTGACAACCAGGTAAATTCAGAGACTTTATCTTTTTCCACAAAGAAAAAAATAGCACACAAGTTTCAAATGATTTCATCAAGTGACTGAATGCCCATTTCTAAGGAGCTCCAAAATATTTTTAGTAAATTCCTATTTATTTGAATTTTCTTCCCCCAAAGAACTTTCCCCTGAAAAGTGGAAGAATGATGTGAAATAAACTCCTATCAATGATTTACTTTCCCGAGCAACTTCCAGAGAATCCACACAGATAAATATACTCATGTCCTCAAATCTCCAAAGCTATGTGTAAAAATGACCCTGAGATGATAAAATACTTTAAAGTGCCTTTTTTAATCACAGAGCTCCCATCACGTCCAATACAATTTAGCGTCATACAATTTAATTATAGCAACCTGAAAAATAGAAATCCAGGTATAATACAACAGGTAATACGTGTTTACCAGATTAGTCTATCAAAAGATATTTTCCAGACTACTAAACAGAGGTCCACTACCACCCCCCATTTAAAAAAGGTCCTTACTGTTGTATTCATGATTCCTGTGCCATGTGTTCTAATTGAATTAGCAATGTGCCGAATATTAATTGTATTCAAATGTTTATTATTGCTAGTTCGTTCAATAAAGATCTGCAATGAAAAAAAGTTATGCAGTTATCAATAACAACACAACCCACAGGCAATACTGGCCAGATAGTTATCCAAAGAGAATTTTACAATCTGTTTCATTAAAGACAATCTAACTGAAAAGCCATTCCAGATAAGAGTACAGTCAAAGCAAAGGAATGAGGAGGATGATCTCTAAAGCATTTTTTGTTTTGTTTATGTTACTAATTTTTAAGCTTAATTCCTTGCCCTTCCCACCATATACCCACCCACATTAAAAAAAAAAAAACTCTCAAACTCACCTGATTGTTGAGATTATAGAGGTATCGAGACACAAATATATGAATGTTTCTCATAATTTCCAAAACATCCAGACCCTACAACACAACCCATACAGAAATTCTACTACTAGTTTAAGATAAGCAGTTAAACTTGCATCAATACAGTGATGTACAGATTATGTTAAGTTCCTAATATTATTAAATAATTTTAAAGAAAGAACAACTATACAAAAGGTATGACCAAAGGTTAAAAGAGCCTTCTGAAATGGACCATCAGGACTATCTCCTTGGTAACCTAGCTGCTTGTTTATTTACCTCACTTGTGTAGTCACAAACAGTTAGATTTAAGTATTCAAAGATCCACAATCATTTTCTCTACCCTCCTTGAGAAGATTTTGGTTTGTCTAAGGATCTCCACTACACTTTTTCAAAAAGCAAACTAATGGGTAGACTCTAAAAGGTAGTCAGGAGATGACAGAGAGCACTGATAAAATATCTACTATTTTTCAGGTACTATGCAAGGTCTGGGAGCCCTGCTAAGAACCTGACTGCTGATCAAAAGGTCGGCAGCAGTTAGAATCTACCAGCTGCTCCTTGGAAACCCTACAGAGGCAGTTCTACTCTGTCCTGTGGGGTTGCTGGGAGTCGGAATCAAATGGACAACAATAGGTATCAGTACAGGTGTGTGAGGTTTATTATATGTAACTCTGAAAAATAAATAAGGTATTATTATTCCACATTTCACAAGCGAAGACTTTGAGGGGACTTCTCCAAGGTTAAATTGCTAGTAAGAGGCAGAACCCTAACATTTAGAAAGTCCAATTCCACATCCGTATGCTTCTTTTGCTTATAACAGACTACCTTTAATGTACAAGTGATCTGTTAAGGATGCTTCATTCTTCAGATATTATTCCAACACCTAACGGTATCATATAAATGATTCTACTGCTTTCTAATTAGGGCTCTTTGATCATATACTTATTATAGCTTTTATCAGAGACTATTCTAAAAATCTGTCTACTCATTTTTTTCTCTCATTAGGTTCTGAGTACACTGGCTGAGACTGTTTCTACTTAAACCTTTGATTGTATCCCTAAATCTAGTTTAATGTCTACCATGTAGTAGAGTTTGTCAATAAATATCTGATATATAAATAAGTGAATGAAATTGATTCTAGAAATGGTCTATATGCAATAGAATGAAAAAAAAACTTACGGCAGTGGTACTGAAATTCTGGAACTGAATGAGAGTTTTTCAGTAAATACATGAGACAGGCCTCAATTATTTTAGCAGGAATTACATGCAAATTAACTAGTAACATAAGCTTTTCCACTCATGATATTGCCATATTGTAAATTAGCACACTGAATTAGCAAAGCCGAATGCTTCTTTATACTGCTCACCTTAAGAACAAATACATTTATAATCATATAAATTTAGCCATTTTTCCTAAGATATTAAAGGTTACAAACATGTAATACCAGGTCTAAAATCCATAACTGTGACCTTTACTGAATTTTTCACAACTCTGCAGAAGTCACCTCACTATCCCAACATGTTTCTCAAAAGCTGTATTTAAATCTTTGTATTTTAAATACTCAACACAAAACTGATTGTAAACAAACACCCTGTGGCAAATTCCTTCACAAACCAAATGAGCACAATCTAATATTTTGCTCTTGCCAAATACGAGGTTTAATTTAAAAAAGATATATTCTTTAAACAAACTAAATAAAGGAAAAAAAAAAAAAGACTTCTTAAAGAAAAGGTGTCAGCATGCTACAGTCACACGACGGTAGAAACATTTGATACTATACCTGCTCCAGAGTCTGACTAGGGAGATGCGCCTCTGTCATGACCAATCCGTAACGCTGAGTCGCTAAGTTTCTCATCTCACTATAAGTGGCCCAGTCATGAAGGGCTACTGTTGTTAGATTGTAGAAAGTCTTATCTAGGTAGTGAGTTACATAAGCTACAAAAAAAAAAAAAAAAAAGATCCTAAAACATTTTGACTCATGAAAACAGTAGAAACGAGAAAGGAGATAGAAAAGGAAATAAACTTGTCTTTGTACACTAAGGACACACTAAGAAGGAAAGCAAAACACCCACCTCGAATGTCAATGAAACGATCGAAAAACCGAATTGGGTTCAGAGAGAAAAAATGGGCCAGATCTTTCATGCCAACTTTGAAAGGGTTTCGGTCATCCAGTTTTAAGTGAGTATGCACGGAAAGTCGCAAATCCTTCTCTATTTCTTTGCACAACTTGTCCAGCAAATGCTATTCACAAAAGAATCAATATCTTAATATTTCAAATAATATTCCAATTATGTTATTTCCCTAGGTGCCTATGCTTTGACTTTAGAGCTTTATAGTTAGTGCATTCTTAATAGATAACTTCTACATTAAAGGGAGTCTGGTGTAATCAAAAGAACCAAAAGGATTTGGAATCAGACTTTCTAAATATTATCATGAAAAACTGTTAACCTGGTTTCATTATTTAAATATTCTACGGTTAAATCTTATTCTTATTGGGAACATGAAATCAGGAAGCAGGTAAATAAATTCAAAGCCTTTGTTTTCATCAGTACTTTTAGTTTAATATCCACAACAAGAAAATCAAGAGCTAGTTAGTGATTGCTTCATTAATAAGGAACATGGATACCATACTAATACTTAAATTACAAAAAAGCACACAACTTAAGGGAACAATCAACAAATGAGGAAAGGCCCTGAAAATATCTAAGAGAGGAAAGAAAAAAAAGAGAGAGAGAGAGAGAAAATGTTTCCTTGCAGTAATCATTCAAAATTCCAAAATTTGTCAAGGTAAAGATAACAAAATAAATCATCTTTTCTGTTCTACCATGGAATTCTAAAAACTGGTCAGACATATATAATCTTTTCTAAGTGAGAATACTGAATATAAGAAATTATATAAAATATCTTATAACTTAGCAAACCTAAGTTTATACTGTAAAATGTACTCATTCGTAATTCCTCCCCCCAAAATAAAAATATTACTAGACAGAAATTCAATTTCAAAGATATCAGTGTTTATAAAACACATTTCAGTAAAACAGAGAGGGGTATACTACATTGCATTCAAATTTTTTTTTTTTTTTTTACACAAGTAATAAATTTCATCTTTTTAGTTAGTAGCTCTCCATTTAGATAGCAGGTCTCCAAATAAAATTTAATAAAATCTTAATAGTTAAGACGCCTTAACTGTATTTATCATTAGACGCACCCAGCACTCAAACTCACTTTGCATTTGCATTTTTCAAATAAAAAGAACTTTAAATTCAAATATACTATTCACTAAGCAGAAAATTTCCAAGCTCCCGATCCTGGTTTTCTACATAAAATTTAAGAATTAAGGTCAATTTAGCATAACAGTGATACTGTAACCAAAAATAGTTTCTTTGTTCTATACAGTGATTCATAAATGTTGTTGTTGTTGTTAGTTGCCATTGGGTCAATTCCGACTCAAGGCAACCTCATGTGTTATAAAATTATGAAAAGTAATTTTAACGAGAGATTAATTTGATGCAAAATTTTTTCCAAACACTGCATTCCAAAACATGTTTTATGTTTTTTTAATCTCAAATATGATATTACCTCATTTAAAATTTCCATAATTTCCTTGTCATAGCAATCCAGAAGTATTTCATAGGACTCTAAATGCCTTGCGTGCATCATAGCAGGTACACAGTCGCGTAAAGCACTGAACATGTACTATGAAAAAAGTTAAACGTACATGAATTTACAAGACCATATTTCTAATCTAAACAATATCAAAAGTCAATTATCTACCTCGAAAGACAAAAATCTCAATCTGAAGGACAACTGTGTTTTCCCCATGATTATCTTACTTCCCTAAATAAAACAAGAATCCAATTTTATTCACTAAAGTATACAAACACTTTTACTAAATATATAAAAATTCGCATTCACTTATCCTTTCCTTTCTTGAGCAATCAAACACACTTACTCCCATAAAGAAATAGAAAGGTTTGAATAATGTGAACTCTATTGTCTACTGACAAATAAATGCCAGGCTATTGTGAAATAAACTGAAATCAAGAGAAATGACAATCATTAGGAATATGAAAGGAGGAGTTAAAGATATTAAAATTAACTGCATTAGTATTAACTACAAAATGTATAAATGTTAATTCAATAGGCATAGAACCATCCAAAACAGTACTAACATTCAATTTTTACATGGTTATTATGTCAAACTATGTGTTCTATTTTAGACAATTAGAATGGTTTATACTAAAAAAAAATTATGGCTTTATTCTTTATGTTATTTTTTACTTACATGTAATCTGGCTGCATCAATGGCATTTTCATACACATCATCTAAATAAATTGGGAAGACAGCTCGATGCCAGTACAAAAAACAACAATCACATTGTGTTTGGACTCTACAATGTAAAGTAGTAATTAGTGATACCAAAACGGAAATATCCCAAAGAATAAGGAAAGGAATAATGCCATTTACTATAAGGGCAATACCTCTATCTTACTCATTTTTACATGCCCTACATCATTTAACCTAAACTTGGTACAGGAGAGTCATAAAATGTTTTTTCAAATTGAACAAAGACAACAAAACATTCCAATACTTAGCATTGTGAGAATTCTGCAAATATGCTTTAGTTTTAAAAAAACACTTAAAAAACAGATACCTTTTAAATAAGATGGTTTAAAATAAATTAATTTTCAATATTATTTCGTATGATTACATATTTACAATACTTGCATCACAAGCACCATTGGAAAGTCACACCTTTTTAAAAACTGTGACCAAAAAATAAATAAATAAAGGTCAGACCTAACACTTCTATAATCTTTGCCATGTGACTACTTCACACCTTATGGGACAAAAAAAAAAAAATTAAACATCTTGTAATAAACACAAATAGAAGGCTGTAGGATGGAAAGTTAAATACCACTAGCTACAAAAACATCAGCTTCTCAGAATAACAAAAATGTTATAAATATGAGCATTAAATGAAAATAATGTAATCTTAACTCAGCTGGGACTCAAAATTAAGAAGACCTGCTTTCGCTTCAAAAAACTTGCTGCTTATTCAATAAACAGAAAAATATAAAGCCACAAGGAGCTATAAAATTGAGCCTTTCTCATTTGACAAAGTCCAAAACCCATTCCTGATAAAAACTCTCAATAAAATACGTATAACCAAAACAAAAAACCAAACCCATCACCGTCGAGTTGATTCCAACTCACAGCGACTCTATAGGACAGAGCAGAACTGCCCCATAGTTTCCAGTGGTGCCTGGTAGATTTGCAATGCCAACTTTTTGGTTAGCAGCTGTAGCTCTTAACCACTACACCACCAGGGTTTCCAAAATAGGTATAGAAGGGGAGTTTCTCGACATAATAAAGAGTATCTATGCAAAACTTTGTTTGTTGTGTACGCAAAACCAACGACCAACATCATTCTTAACGGTGAGAGGCTAAAAACATTCCCCGCCAGAACAGGAACAAGACAAGGATGCCCTTTACACCATTTAACACGGTGCTGGAAGTCCTGGCTAGAGCAATAGGGCAAGAAAAAGAAATAAACCAAAAAAACCAAACCCACTGCCGTCGAGTCGATTCCGAGTCGACCCTACAGAACAGAGAAGAACTGCCCCATAGAGTTTCCAAGGACCACCTGGTGGATTCAACCTGCTGACCTTCTGGTTAGCAACCATAGTACTTAACTACTACACCACCAGGGTTTCTAAAAAGAAATACAGGGCATCCAAATTGGTAATGAAGAAATTAAACTGTCCCTATTTGCAGATGATATGGTACTATACACAGAAAACCCAAAAGACTCCACAAGGAAACTACTGGAACTAATAGAAAGATTCAGCAGAGTAGCAAGATACAAGATAAATATACAAAAATCAGTTGGATTCCTGTACACCAATAAAGAGATCGACAAAAAGGAAAGCAGGAATACGATACCATTTATAATTGCCCCTAAAAAAATAAAATACTTAGGAATCAATCTAACCAGGGCTGTAAAACACCTATTCAAAGAAAATTACAAAACACTACTGTAAGAACCCAAAAGAGATCTACATAAATGGAAAAACATACATGCTCATAGATAGGTACTCAACATTGTGAAAATGGCAATTCTATCCAAAACAATTTACACATACAATGCAATCCATATCCAAATACCAAAAATATTCTTTAAAGAAATGGAAAAACTAGTCATTAACTTTATGTGGAAAGGGAAGAAGCCAAGGACAAGTAAAGCACTACTGAAGAACAAAAATAAAATAGGAGAACTCGCACTACCTGACCTCAGAACCTACTATGCAGCTACAGTTGTCAAAACAGCCTGGTACTGGTACGACAGAAACACTGACCAACGGAACAGAATTGAGAACCCACCCAGATGTAAATCCATCCACCATCACCTGATCTTTGACAAGGGCCTGAAGTCCATCAAATGGGGAAAAGACAATCTTTTTAACAAATGGTGCTGGCAAACCCAGATGTCCACCTGCAAAAAAATGAAACAGGATCCATACCTCACACCTTATACAAAAACTAATTCAAAATGGATCAAAGACCTAAATGTAAAGCCAAAACTGTAAGTTTATAAAAGAAAAAGTAGGATTAACACTAGAGGCCCTAAGACACGGCATTAGAAGGATACAAACCATAACCAACAACATACAAACTCTGGAAGATAAGCTAGATAACTGAGATCTTCTAAAAATTAAACACTTATGCTCATCAAAAGACTTCACCAAAAGAGTAAAAAGAGAACCTACAGACTGGGAAAAAAGTTTTGGCTATTACAAATCAGACAAAGGTCTAATCTCTAAAATCTACAAGAAAATCCAACACCTCTACAACAAAAAGACAAATAATCCAATTAAAAAATAGGCAAAGGAATTGAACAGACACTTCACCAAAGAAGACATTCATGCAGCTAAGAGACACATGAGGAAATGCTTACAATCACCAACCATTAGAGAAATGTAAAATCAAAACCACAATAAGATATCAGCTCAACCCAGCATTACTGGCACAAATTAAAAAAACAGGAAATAATAAATGTTGGAGAGGCTGCGGGGAGACTGGAACTCTTATGCACTGCTAGTGGGAATGCAAGATAGCACAACCATTTTGGAAACTGATATGGTGCTTCCTTAGAAAGCTAGACATAGAAATACATGATCCAGCAATCCCACTCATAGGAATATATCCTAGAGAAATAAAAGTCATCACACAAATAGACAAACGCACACCCATGTTCACTGCAGCATTGTTCACAATAGCAAAAAAATGGGAACAACCTAGATGCCCATCAACAGATGAATGGATAAACAAACTGTGGTACATATATACAATGGAGTATTATGCAATGATAAAGAACAATGATGAATCTGCAAAGCATCTCATAACATGGATGAATCTGGAGAGCATTATGCTGAGTGAAATAGGTCAATCACAAAACGACAAATGTTGTATGAGACCACTACTGTAAAAACTCCTGAAAAGGTTTACACACACAAAAAAACAATCTTTGATGGTTACAAGGGAGGGAAGTGGTGGTAGGGGAAGGGGAGGAAAAAATACTAAATAGACAATAGGTAAGTGGTAACTCTGTGAAGGGTAACACAGTACACAATTCTGGGGAAGCCAGCACAAGTTGTACAAGGCAAGGTCATGGAAACTCCATAGACACATCCAAATCCCCTGAGGACCAAAGTGTTGGGCTGAGGGCTGTGGGGACCATGGTGTTGGGGAACATCTAGCTCAACTGGCATAACATAGTTTAGAAAGAATACATTCTACATTCTACTTTGGTGAGTAGCATCTGGGGTCTTAAAAGCCTGTGAGTGGCCATCTACTGGTCTCACACCTTCAGGAGGAAGGGAGACTGAAGAAAACTAAAGATACAAGGGCAAGATTAGTCCAAAGGACTAATGGACCCCATCTACCATGGCCTCTACCAGACTGAGTCAGTACAACTAAATGGTGCCCAGCTACCACCACGGACTGCTCTGACAGGGATCACAATAGAGGGTCCTCAACAGAGTTGGAGAAAAATACAGAACAAAATTCTAACTCACTAAAAAAGATCAGACTTACTGCCCCAACAGAGACTGGAGAAAACCTGAGAATATGGTCCCCAGACACCCTTTCAGCTCAGTAATGAAGTCACTCCCAAGGTTCACCCTTCAGGCAAAGATTAGACAGGCCCATAAAACGAAATGAGACTAAAGGAGCACACTAGCCCAGGGGCAAGGACTAGAAGGCAGGAGAGGACAGGAAAGCTGGTAACAGGGAACCCAAGGTCAGGAAGGGAGAGTGCTGACATGTCATGGGGTTGTTAACCAATGTCATAAAACTATATTTGTACTAACTGTTTAATAAGAAACTAGTTTGTTCTGTCAACCTTCAGTACAGAAAAAAAAAAAAAAAATTTTTTTTTTGAGCCTTTCTACTCAGAACTTAGCGACTACCAACAATGTAATTCAAATTCATGTCGCAAAATAAAATCATAGAAGGCTATGTGTCATGGCTTTCTAAAGTCTCTCACAAATAGATTAAACATTGTGCTAAAGTAGCAATTTTGTAAGTTCAGTAGAGACCCTCCTCACAACAACCACAATATGTATTATGGTTTTTGAGGCTGCATCTGCTTTTTCTCACATGAGTTCTTCCAGAAGTTATATCCGTGATGGATAAACAAAGCCGAAGCAGTACGATCCCTAAACAGTGTCATTTTGGTCACGATAGCAAGGGAGTCACACAGAGGAACTAACCGTCTATCTGGATTTTACTTCTTTTGCTACACTAAAAAGAAAATTCATGCTTCTATGAGCTCCATGTCTTGACTATCATTACTCAAGTATCCTAGTCTTACTTACCGTTCTCTAAGTTCACTGATAAGATCCAGCTTTTTCATGACCACTTGAAGCGGAAAGAGTTCTTCGTCCTTAAATGTTTTCTACCAGGGAGGGGAAAAAGAGGCACAGAAGTTGCATTTAAAGTAAGAACAGATTTCTTGGGTCATTAACAAGCCAACTGTGAAATTTCAGGCCTCATTTTCATTTCATGATAGCAATACACTTACCATTTGTGTGCCAACACTTAGTGCCAAAGAAACTATTAGTCGTCTTTGCTTTGTGCTTGGTCCATTTAGTGTATTTTCAGCCAAAACTAGAGCAGAGAGGACATCAAGACGCTGTTCACTGTATTTTTTGTCAGAAATTACTCTTTTCTTAATGATAAAAGAAAACAGGAAATTGTTAGTTTTGTTTCTGAGGCAGTAACAGGAGACTGTGAAGAAAAACTTGTAGGGTATTTTTCTACAGTTCAATTTAGGAGACTGTAGACAAATACTTTCCATGTTGAACTTTTCCTGACAGTATTGTACGCTTTACTTGTATTGCATTATTTCTTGGCATTACCAGAGATAGTAAATCTATTAGGCATACTTTAAAATTTTCATATTAATTTAATAGCAAATCATTCCTAAAACATACTTATCAAATGTCAAAAGTTAATACAACGTCATTTTTGACAGAGGTACATTAATTATTAGATGCTGTAACTTCAGGGAAAGACGACCCTGATAATTTTAAGTAAGAATCACAAAATACCATGAAGAACTAAAATCGAAGAAAATTGATTGAGAACATTATATTTGAAAGAATAGAGAAAACTGGCTAAAACGGAAGAGCAAACTCAACGATAACATAACTAAGCTGAAAAAATAACCATTACGTACCTTGGCCACAGAAATAGAATTAAGAGCCTGATGCTGAAGGTGCTGTGTTATGTGAGAAACTGAATCAGCCACGACCATGCTTCTTCTGTAGAACATATGCTCTATTGCCTAGAAAGAATTAGAAGGAATTCCGTGCATAGTAACTGTTTTTAAGAAGCTTCACACTCACTTTTATTATTTAAATTACTTTATTTACTTGTACAGCTACCCAAAGGCACATGAACAAGGACGGTCACAGTATTATAGGTAATAAAGAAACCTGAAGACAGGATAAATGACAGCACTTCCAGTGTATGGAATACTATGCAAACATTTAAAGGATGAGACATGGATGAATCTCAAAATCATTACGATGAATTAAAAAAATCAGACATAAAAGAATACATACTCAATAATTCTATCTAAATAGTATTCGCAAAAATGCAAACTGATCTACAGAGACAAAAAGCAGGTCCCTGGCTGTCTGGGGCCGAGGGCAGAGGGAGGGAGGAATGGACTGAAAGCGGCCCAAGAAAAAATTTTTGAGGGTTATGGAAATGCTCTGTAACTTGATCATGGTGGTGGTGTTTCACAGGTATACAGATTCGTCAAACACGTCAAAATGTACACTTTAAATGAGAGCAGTTTACAGGAATTATAACTCAACAAAGTTGTTTAAAAAAAAATGAATGAGGCATATGGAGACCTTAAGCTTATGGACTCCTGAATTAGACTGCTTGGGTTCAAATTCAATTCCATCACTACTTAACTGTGTAACCTTGCGCAAATCACAAAATCTTTCTGGTCGCCTTAGTTTCTCATCTGTGAAACAGGGATAATAACCGTACCTATTTCACCAAGTTATTCTGAGGATTAGAGTGAATACATTTAAAGCACTTAGGACAGTTCCTGGCAAATGGTAAGTACTACGTGTGTCAGATATTATTCTATCACTATTAAAAAATATGCTTTTATAATACGATAAATATATACCTTACCAAATAGGGTATATCGTTGCAATATAAGGATGACTCAAGATAGGATTTTTTTTTTAATTATTACTCTAGACATCACTAATCTTCAAATAGAGGCCACAACTATTTGTTCACCGCTAGAGGTCCCTGGGTGGTACAAACAGCTTGCACTTGACTACTAACCTAAAGGCTGGCAGTTCGAACCTATGCAGTAGTATCTCGGTAATAAGGTCTGGCAATCCATGTCCATAAGGATTACAGCCAAGAAAACTCTTCAGAACAGTTTTATTTTATAAGACATGGGGTCACCACGAGATGAAATCAAGTACATGGCAACAGGTTTGGGTTTTTGTTTATATACCCAGTGCCTGACAGGGTGCACAGCTAACAGCATGAGCTCAGTAAATACCTGCTGTATGAATGGATTTAATGAGCTCTAGAAGTAATTTTTTTTTTTTTTTTAAGTAATGCAGTGCAATTAATTACTTTTGTGTGTGACCTTTCTAGGCCATGGTCTTGTAACTCCCACCCAGATGACTGTGTGATTGGGTAACTGTGGCCTACCAAGGGGACTGGTCACTTTTGCCTTAAATGACAGCCAATTCCAAAGCAGAGAAGAGGAGCCCACCACCACCACCAAGGAAGGACAGACCAGCAGCAAAGATCTGGCGGCAGGAGATGGCAGGGTGGGCTTCCCAGCCCATGGAGAGAGAAAGCTGAGTGCCCTTGGGCAGAGACTGCAAGGGAGAAGCATGCCTGCAAGCACAGCTGGGGAGAGGCTGTCCTGATGAAAGAACTGTATTCTGAGTATTCCGGAGCCTGAATTTTAACTGTTACTTCCCTTATAATAAACCCCATAATCGTGAATATGGTCTTTGAGTTCTGTGTGGTCAGTGCAACAAATTACTGAACCCAGCAGAAAGAGTGCTGTGTAAGGGACAGCTGATGTCAGAATTAGTAAAGATGGTGGAGAGAGGAGGCATGTCTGACCTCTGCCTCCCAGGAATCGGCCTTGGGCTGTTGATCTTGGTTCTCCGTCCACCTTCTGGGATTGGAGGAGGTCAGACACCTCCCCCAAGCCATTTTTACAGGTAATGAAAATAAATGTAATAAAATTCAACATACATGCCTTAAAAAAAAATGCAAAAAAATTTGGAATACTCAGCTACTTTAACAGGATGTGACTACAGTTTCAACTTATAACTCCAAAGGTACTTAATGGTTAAATATTAGCAGTATTATAAATAAAATCAAGACTAAAATAGAGTATTATTATAATTATTAGTTAATTCTATTTTGACAGTTTTAGCTAATGCAATAAAGAAAAAATAAAAATACTGAAAGGTAAGAAGCACAATTTTAACAACATCTAGAATATCCAAGATAATGAAAAAATATCAGGATTAGTAAATGCTTGATAAACCCAAAAACCCATCGCCATCCAGTCAATTCCGACTCATAGAGACCCTGTGGGTCAGAGTAGAACTGGACCATAGGGTTTCTAAGGAACACCTGGCGGATTTGAACTGCCAACCTTTCTAAAACTGTTACAGAAAACACGTTTTTAAATCTCTTTAAATGCACAGGTGAGCTTACATGAAAGCAAGGGAATTTATCAGAGGCCTAAATAGCAAGCAAGCATAACTCTAGAGAGGTAAGCAAGCAATGAATTTGACAGCTGCCCTGAAGAGCTCTGCCACTCTGTGATGACCCAGAGCACTTAGTTTTGAATCCACATTTGAGGAATGGAGACAGGAGAGGAAGTCGTAAGGTAAGAAGTCAAATTGAGACCTCCACCTAAGTCCAGACTCTAGAAAATACTACCCTCAAAGAAAGGATTAACTTGGAAAGAAACCTGTTCCACAGAAGTAAATGCTAAGAAAATGTGCTCATCCTGGCCTTGGTGCTGAGTACTAAGAAAATATTTCTCCATGATTTCAGTAAGAATTCATTACTTTTGTGGCCCAAAAAATGCCAAACTGAGATTTTAGTTAAAATGCTCCCAAATTACTGGTGCCTCTCTGGAGGAATTTACCATTAGCCCAGACCTCAAGGAATTCATATAAATAAATTTCCAACAGTCCTGAGCTCACAAAGAAGAACTGCGAACCATATGAGTAAATAAACTAATATGAACTATAACCAGCAGAAATAATAAAACTATCCACTCATAGGTATATACCTTAGAAAACCTCTTGCACAATTATACCAAGAAATATATAAGAATAGAAGTATTATTTAAAATAGCAAAAACTGGAAACAACCCATCTTCAGCAAAGCCGCACAGCAGTGGAAATGAATGAACTCTAGCTACTCACCCCAATATGGAGGAATTCAAATACAAAATTTTAAGCGGAAAAAGAAAGTCCCGGAATGCATAAATTATTACTCCATTAATATAAACTTCAAAACATGTAACTAAACAATGTATGGTTTATAGAGTCATCCATATGCAGTAAACTAAAAGAAATGCAAGGCAACTAGAAGCCTAAATATCAGGACACCGATTTCCTTTGAGGAGGGCAGGGAGGGACACACAAGGAACATTTAAAATATTGGTTCTGTGTACAGTGGATATTTTAGTGTTTGTTTTACTGTTTTTTTCCTAATAATACACACATATGTATATATATTTATCTATGCATATGTTTAAGGAGATACATATATGTTTTTACGTATACTTCTGTATTTCTATTTCACGAAGCCCCGGTGGCCCAACAGTTAAGTGCTCAGCTGCTAATCAAAAGGCTGGTGGTTCACACTCACCAGCGGCTCCAAGGGGGAAAAAACCTGGCAATCTGCTCTAGTAAAGGTCACGGCCTAGAAAACCTACGGGGCAACTCTACTCTGTCACATGGGGGTTGCTATGAGTCAGAATCGACTCAGTGGCACCCAATAACAATATTTACATTTCATAAAAATAAATGTGACTCAATGTATCTTAAAGAAGGGTGGAAATTAAAAGGTACACTCTCCAAAAAATCTTTATTCTCTTAACAAATCTATTATTAGCAGAAATTTACCAGCAAATCTTAGCTTCAATTTTCACAAAAGGTTAAACGTACTCTCCTACCCACAAGGGGTTTTATTTTTTAATATATGCAAAAGTGCACTTAGATTTCTAATTCATTTGGCCACCTCTACAAGGAGCCTACTGTTCAAATCACAAGATTACAGCACCTTTTCTAAATGACAGCACATCTCTAAATAATTATTATAAATATTACCAAATAAACAGCCTCATGTTAACTAGTCTTATACTCATTTAAACACTGTACGATAATGGATGATGTTACATGGGTATGTTTTTAAACTCATGTAACATGCTTTAACCATCTATGAATAAAGCTTAAGTAATATTCCTTAAGCTAACCTTTTCATTTTCCTTCTTTTCTCTCCCACTACATGTTAACTATCAATAAAGTTGAAATATAATGGCCATTCACAGGATGTTACTCAGAAATTTTTTTCAATGGGTAGTTCCTTTACCCACATGTGAGACAAGTACCATTTCCCATAATTTTCTGTTCTCATATAAAACAAAAGAAATCCAAGAAGTAAAATTTTATTAAGACCATCTTAATTGAAACTCTGTTCATTTCTCAAGATAAAATAATCTGAACCCTACCTTAAGAAGTTCAACAAGCCTGCACAATGCCTTAACGGAAGTTTTGGTCATTGGCTTTTGCATGGACATGTAGAGATTCATTGTGGTTTTAATAATGTTACTAATACCATATGCATATAAGAAGCCCTGTAAAAAAATAAACACTCATTATAATCATAAAGAAGATTTCATTTCTTCAAGATTTAATTCTCTATGTAATAATAACTATTACTCACCTTAACAATACTTAGTGTTTCTAAAGTTCATTTTAAAACCAAATCTTAAGAATTTGAAATAACTTTTCCCCACAGAGACAATGTTATATATCGTGGTTAAACTTCAAAGCAGCCCTTAAAAATGTATCTGGCTTCCTTAAAAAGCTAGAAATACAATTACCATATGATCCAGCAATCCCACTCCTCAGAATACATCCTAGAGAAATAAGAGCCTTTACACGAACAGATATATGCACACCCATGTTTATTACACCACTGTTTACAATAGCAAAAAGATGGAAGCAACCAAGGTGCCCATCAATGGATGAACGGATAAATAAATTATGGTATATTCACACAGTGGAATACTACCCATTGAGAAAGAACAGTGAGGAATCTGTGAAACGTTTTATAACATGGAGGAACCTGGAAGGCATTACGCTGAGTGACATTAGTCAGTTGCAAAAGGGGACAAGTATTGTGTAAGACCACTATTATAAGATCTTGAGAAATAGTTTAAACTGAGAAGAAAACATTCTTTTGTGGTTATGAGAGGGGGGAGGGAGGGAGGATGGGAGAGGGGTATTCACTAATTAGACAGTAGATAAGAACTACTTTAGGTGAAGGGAAAGACAACACACAATACAGGGGAGGTCAGCACAACTGGACTAAACCAAAAACAAAGACGTTTCCTGAATAAACTGAATGATTTGAAGGCCAGTGTAGCAGGGGCAGGGGTTTGGGGACCATGGTTTCAGGGGACATCTAAGTCAACCGGCATAATAAAATCTAGTAAGAAAACAATCTGCATCCCACTTTGAAGAGTGGAGTCTGGGGTCTTAAATGCTGGCAAGCAGCCATCTAAGATGCAGCAATTGGTCTCAACCCACCTGGATCAAAGGAGAATGAAGAACACCAAGGACACAAGGCAATTACGAGCCCAAGAGACAGAAAGGGCCACATAAACCAGAGACTACATCAGCCTGAGACCAGAAGAACTAAATGGTGCCCAGCTACAACCAATGACTGCCCTGACAGAAAACACAACAGAGAGCCCCTGAGGGAGCAGGAGAGCAGTGGGATGCAGACCCCAAATTCTCATAAAAAGACCAGACTTAACGGTCTGACTGAGACTAGAAGGACCCCGGTGGTCAAGGCCACCAGACCTTCTGTTAGCCCAGGACAGGAACCATTCCCGAAGCCAACTCTGCAGACATGGATTGGACTGTACAATGGGCTGGAGAGGGATGCTTGGTGAGGAGTGACCTTCTTGGATCAGGTGGACACTTGAGACTATGTTGGCGTCTCCTGCCTGGAGGGGAAATGAGAGGGTAGAGGGGATTAGAAGCTGGCGAAATGGACACGAAAAGAGAGAGTGGAGGGAGGGAGCGGGCTGTCTCATTACGGGGACAGTAATTGGGAACTATGTAGCAAGGTGTATATAAGTTTTTGTGTGAGAGACTGACTTGATTTGTAAACTTTCACTCAGAACACAATAAAAATTATTAAAAAAAAAAAAATGTATCTGACCACCTATAATGTACCAGAAGTTTTGTACTGATGAAATCATAGGATGCAACTGAGGTGAAAGATTCTTTCCATTAAAAAACAAAACCAAAAAAAAAACTCAGATAAACAATTTGGATGTGAAAAAGCATCCATTCATCCTGACATTATCAGACAGGTAGGGTGATAAAGATGCCTATGCACTACTATACCTTAAGGCAAGAGCTGAGGACTCTAAGAAGCTAGGAATTGAAGAGCAGAAAGAGGAACAGAGCTGCTCTCTAGCTAAAACAGATATCCAGAGGTATTTCTGAGTCCCAAGACAATCCCCCCTTTCCTTTTCACCTATAGGAATCCCCACTGTCCATCTATTACCATTTCCCCTGCCTACTAAGACAGACTAGGAAGAAAGGCCTGGTGATCTGTTTCAAAAAATAAGCCAATAAATACTTACAGATCACAATGGTCCGATCCCATTGTGCATGGAGGTGCCATGACGCAAGACTGACTCAACTGCATTTAATAGCAACCTTGTTTCTAATCATGCATCAAGCTATCTCTCCTTCCAGCCCAATGAGAACAGATTCTCTTCCACCGTACCATTCAAAAAGGAAGCATAGGTCTTGTGATGGTTAATGAAAATTTTAATGCTAGTAAGTTCAGGAAAACAGGATGGAATAAGAAAATAAGAGAAAAAAATATTACCTCTCATATACTTTTTTTCATTTGGTCTTAAAAGGGACGTATAGAAACACTAATAATGGAGATTCTTTGGGTATACAAAGGACTAAAATAAGATACACATACAGTTTAGATACGAAACCAAACTCTACTGTTACAGATGTAGCCAAGAAGGTAGGGAGACGCCAGTGACTCTCAACTTTTTTCCTGCCACGTCGTATGTGAAATAAAATACTCTCCCATCAGTAAGTGGCTTGCAGGAGTGATAATGTGGGGTTGGAGGTGGGGCTTCTCTGAACCAATAACAGCTCAGTGGTGAAGAGATTAAGATTGATGTATTAAATTAACAGAATTAAGAAATGGCAAGGACAACAGCATTCTGAGAAAGGTCCCAATAAGACCAAAGCTTGGGGATCAAGCAGGAAAGGGCCACATGTCCCACTTTGTCAGCTACAGGGTTGTTACACTAGACTCTGCCCTAGCACAGGGCTGGGAAACAGAAAAAAGCAGAAACAAGAATAGCAAAAATATACTTTACACAGGCAGAAAAGGAGCGTTCCTTTTTGGGGGGAGTGGAGGAGGCCTTAAGGTGCAGACTTCCTGGGTCCACACTACTCCATTCCCAGATGGCCGTTAATTCATGAAGAATTTGTGGAGGATGCATTTAAGCATCTAAACTGGGAAGGCGGCTGTGTTTCATTAATGGCAGAGTAAGTAACTTGGGCCAACCCTTCCACTAAGAACAAGAAAATCTGGGCAAAACATTTCAGAAAAATCTCCTGGAAGAAATCAAGGAGGTATCAAGAAAATAAAGAACTATAAATCTGGGAGAAGACAGAAATCCAGAGAAGCGAGCTTGGCATCTGGGGCTGCTTTCCCTTAGAGGTATCTGCCCATTCCAAAAGTAGAGAATGAAGACTGAGAACCAAACATATCTTTTGACACTATCTCACAGGGAGTTCATGGCCCATCAAGGAGAGGAGGAGTCCTGGTAAACCACCTAAGCTTTGGGTTAGGATCCTAAAGGACTACCCTCTAAAAGTTAAGGGTAAGTGGAAAAAGACCAGCCCTCACAAGGATTAAAGTCCTGCTTCAAATCATTTCAATCCATGACTGCGTTGAGGTGATATGGGTTAATGGCTATCCTAGACTAGCTGTGTGCCAGCAGAAAACATAAATCCTCTCCAGAGAAAGAAAACCATCCAAATCTTCAAACTGTGTCTATGGCTCTTTTTTTTATAAGTGTCTAGCACTCTATAATAAATAACCAGGCATAGAAAGAGATAAGACATATCCAAAAACCAAGACAAACAACAGATAATAGAAATATCCAGATAAAGAAATTATCAGACATGGGCTTCAAAATAACTATGCTAATATATGTTGAAAAAAACAAAACACCAAATTAGTATTTCAAAAGAGAACTGGCAACCATTTTTAAAAATAAGCTAACTGAAAAGTTGTAAAATACAGGTAGTCCCCAACTTATGACATATCCAAGTTAATGACTAACCACGCTTGCGACCATTTGGAGGTTTTTTTGCTACATCTTATCGTTAGTAATATGTACTACATGCAATGTTGCAGTACAATATTTGCTGATGTTATCATTCTTAGATGTTCTCTCACAAATGTTTAGATGTTCAATGTTATGATTTATAGAGATACTGATAATAAAAGGCAATAATGATAAAAATAAAAAACAAAATAAGATAAGGTATTCGACATAACGTCAGAATCGACTTACAATGGAGTCGCCCGAACAGAACCCTGTCATAAACTGGGAACTACCTGTAATTAAAATTAAGAACTCAGTATATGGGTTTAACAGCAGATTACACGAAGCTGAAGAGAGAGAAAATAAAGCAGAAGCAACACTTGTGAGTTAATGGGAGACAATGTTGCACAAATTCAAGAAGCTCTACAAGTCCAAAGCAACAAAAACACGGAGAAAACCATAATAATGTCATTTCGTGTGTCATAATGATATTGCTAAAGACAAAATGTAAACCTTATAAGCAATTAAAGAGAGACACATTATCTTCAAGAAGTAACAAGACTGAAAACTGACTTCTCAACAAAAACAAAGGAAGCCAGAAAACAATACAATGACACCTTTAAATGCTAAAACAAAAAAACCTGTCCACCTAGAATTCTATACTCAGCAAAACTGCCTTCAAAAATGAAGTTGAAACGAACACACATGCTGACAAAAGCTGTGATAATTTTCACCAGAGGCTCATATTAAAGGAAATGCTAACAGATATTCACAAGTAGATGGATGAAAGCTGACAGATGCAAGGGTGAGAAGCAAAAGCAACAGAGTAGGTAAACACACGGGTAAATTTAAATGAACAATGACTATAAAAACAACAACAGTAACAACATCTTGTGAGGTTCAAAATATATATGCAATCAAAATATACAACAGCAGCACAAAAGGTGAGTGGGGATAACTAGAATAAAATGTTCTAAGACTCTTACACTATCTGGGAAGTGATAAAACTACTAATTTAGGTTAGATTTAAGTCAGTCAAGAATGCATCTTAAATTCTCTGGAGTAACCATTAAACATTAAAGGAATATAGAAATAACAAACTAACACAAAAAGGGAGAAATAAACTGATTAAAAAAAACAATCCAAAAGAGAGCAAGAAAGGAAAAAAGGACACAGACATACCACAAAAAAAAAAAAACCAAAGCCAGTGCCGTCAAGTCGATTCCAACTCATAGAGACCCTAGAGGACAGTGTAGAACTGCCCAATAGAGTTTCCAAGGAGCGCCTGGCAGGCAAATAGAAAGCCATGAGTCACACGGTAGTTTGAACTCCCAAAAGTATCAGTAAAGATATACACACAAAACGGTTCAATTAAAAAACAAAGATTATCATACTAAGGGGAAATATATGCTGCTTACAGGAAGATACACAGTAAATATAAGAAGACAGGAAGGTAGAAATGACCAAAAAAGATATGCCATAAAGACGTTAACCAAAGGGAAATTTGGAAGAGCTATGTTAATATTACACAAAAGAGGACTAAGGCAAAAACTCTGAGTTAAAAAGAGACATTTCATAATGATAAAAGGTTCACACAAGGAAGCTAAAACAATTCTAAATATTTATATATACAACAAAAATGACAGAACTACAAGGACAAAGAGACAAATTGACAAAGTGGGAGATTCTAACTCAACTAGCAGTTACCTGCTATCAACTAACTGATGAGCAAGCAGACAAAATAAATAACGTGATCTATTTGATGTATATAGGACACTAACAACCTGCTGCCGTGGAGGTGATTTCAACTCATAGTGGCCCTAGAGGACAGAGTAGAACCGACCCATAGGGTTTCCAGGGAGTGGCTGGTGGATTTGAACTGCCGACCTTTTGGTTAACAACTGAGCTCTTAGCCACCAAGGCTCCATACAGACCACTACAAATAACAAATGCAAGAGACACATTCTTTTCAACTATATATGTTTACCAAAAATGACCACAAGCTGGATCATAAAGCAACTCTCAACAAATTCCAAAATACTGAAATTTGTGCTAGAAGTCAATAACAAAAGGATAACTAGAAAATCCTCATATTCGGAAATTAAGAAAAACCTTTCAAAATAATCCACAGATCAAATTAGAAATCACTGTGAAAATTTTAAAATATTTTGAAATAAAGGACAGTACAAATACAACATATCAAAACTTATGGAATGCAGCTAAAAAGCTACGCTTTGAAGGAAATGTAGAGCTTTAAATATATTAGAAAATCTAAATTAATGAGTCATACACAGATCCAAACATAAATCAATTTTCATTTCAGTTTCAGTTTTAAAAACAAAAACATATCCTTCCTTTACCAATTTTTCCCAAATCTCTGTAACTCTTGTCAACTGGATTAACAGTGACCCCCAAAATATTTTAAGTAATAAGATGGAAGTACCTGTATAAAAATATTACATCTATTAGTGAGGTCTTCAGCAAACTTATCCATTCTCTGCTCTTTGGATAAAATAGATTCCATTTTCATCATCCATGAGCTCACAAAGACGTAGTAAGACTGCACATCTCTAACAAAGAAAAATAGTGAGGTTACTCAGCACAGGAAAGGAAACTTACTTCCATTTCTTCATACTGATTAGAATATTTCTTGGCAGCAGCTATTTTATCCGCCTGATTTTGGAAAAACAGATATCAGGTAGACATATACAATTTCCTCATTCAGTAAATATTTACTGCGTGCCAGGTGCTATTTCTCAGCACTGAGGGCAAAACAGGGAAATCGGCAGTAAACGAAACAGACAAAATCTCTGCCTCCTAAAGCTTTCATTCTAGACAGTAAAGCTGGACAATAAAGAATCGATAATTAAAATCATTAGGATATCAAACAATGACAAGTGCTATGGAAAAAAAATTAATCAGGGAGAAGGGACAGGAACTGCGGTGGAGGGTAAAATAGAGTGGGTCAAAAAAGGCTCCGCAAGAAGGTGATCTGGGGCCAAGACTTAGAGAAGGGGAAGGAGAAAACCATGCAAATACCTAAGGGAAGAGAACTCTAGGGAAGTAACAAAAGCAAAGGTCCTAGGACAGGAAGTGTGTCTGGTATGTTTAAGTAATAACGAAGTCGATACTGAAGCACAGTGAGCAGGGATGAGAACAGAAAAGATCAGAGAGGTAAAGGAGGGGGCAGGATTTGTGTAAGGCCTTGAAGGGAGTAAGGACTTTGTGAGATGGAAAAGTCACTAAAGGATCTGAGCAGGGTGGCTGGATCTAAGAGGTATCAATATCACTTTGGCAGATAGTCTTAAAAATAAACTATAAAGAGGACAAGGGCAGAAGTAGGAAAACATTTAGGAAGCTACTATAATAATGCAGAAGAAAGAAGATGACATCTTGAACTAGAGTAGGAGCAGTGCAAGTGGTCAGAATCTGAATATAAAAGCTAACCTTTCCTGAATGCTTTCAAATGTGCCAGCCACATTCTAAGCACTTTACACAAACGAACTCATTTAATCCTCACAACAGCCTTATCAGGTAGGTACACTTATCTTCTTTTTATAGAAGCAGCACCTGACGTACACATACACAAAGGTTAAGTAATGTGCCCAAGAGCATACAACTAGAAAGCAGCTGAGATTCAAACCCAAATCCGGGAAGCTTTCCCGTCCTGCTGTTGTTGTCATGAGCCAGTGGAATGGATTTCTACCGGTAGCAACCCTGTAGACAGAGAACTGCCTCCAGGGTTTCCTAAACTGTAATCTTTCCAGGAGCAGATCTCCAGGTCTTGTCCCTCTCAGAGCCAGCCACTGGTGCGTTTGAACCACTGACCAACTGGTAAGCAGCCAAGCGCTAACCACTGTGATACCAGTGCTCCTTTTTCCTATCCTGAAGAGACTAAATCAATAATGAACATAATTATCTCTACTATGCAGGATGATTACAAACACTGAATCATTCTACAAATACATCTCAACTGAGACCATCTCACTCAAGACAGGAACTTTTAACCCACAAGCTGAATTTAAGGTATCCTTTTTTTTTTTCTTTTAAAAACTTAATGTGCAAAAAATGGACAACTCCCCTTGTAGAATCTGATGTCACCAACTCTTTGCGGAAACTTTTCAGTTAGATAGGCTACAAAAGTGTCCCACTACTGCCAGTCAGAATCAGCTAGAAGACAGCTTTCCAGGACAAGTCACTGAAAACTCAATCAAGATTAGAATTCCAGCCTGAGCTGTTGACTGGCCATACTGCAGGGCAATCTGTCAGTTTTAAGAACTCAGTGTGAAGACAGACTACCCCAAAACCTTGTTTAATAAATGTGTTTTGAGGAGGTGAACCCTGGCATCAAATCTGAGAAAAAAAGGTTTCCTGCACAGCCAGAATTCCATTACAGTAAAGACATCAATGCTCCTACTTCTGGCTTTGCCTTGAATATGTGGAAATGTATTGTCTGACTTGTGAAGAATTCAATCGAAAAGTTGGGAACACAAAAAAAAGCACAGTCCTCGGACAGTATCTTCACTTTAGAGGAGGGAAAGGGGCTGTAATCAGAACTCAACAGGGACACGACGTATAGAAGGGAAGGAAAAGGCATGAGCAAGAACCAGATGGAAGAGGCTTAGACTATGGCGCTCTCCCTGATATCGACCATATCAATAACATTATGAAGGCAACTAATGCTTACAGTACAGAGCGTTTAGTCAGTTTTAGATCAGACTTTGTGGGAAAAGGCAGACATTTGTCTGTCCTTCCACCCGTCACTCCTAGAGATGCCAGATGATCTCTGTCTTGTAAATGCGTAAAAATGAAACTGTTTCAAGTTAAAAAAAAAAATTGACAGAGTCCAAATATGGCCAACGGTCCTGTCCGTCTGTCAGCTTCATTTTAAAGTACAAACAGGAAAAACATTAAGGGGAAAAAACAACTTTTGGGACCAAATATAAAGTACTAAACAGTGTTAACACCTATATGCCATTAGGGCTTTGAAATGAAGGTTTATATCCCTACTTCTGAAGTCATTATTTTTCAGTGTCAAAATGGCTGTGAATGAAAAGCAAAATGCAGCAACTCATAAACCCCAGGCCCCAGTCAAGGTGGTAGTTGGGGCATTTGGCCACTTGGGGTCTAGCGTATAGTGTGTGGATAGGGAAACTGTCCTCTAAAACTCCCTCTTCACTTACATAATCAACTCAGGAGCCAGACCTTGGGACAGCTCTTAGTCACCCCCTCAGCTTTCTCTAAAATGTTAGGACAAAGCTCTTGCTGGTCACATCATCTCCCTTCTCCTGGGTTTCATTTTTATGAGGTGGATTTTAGGTTTCTCTGGCAGAATTGCAGGGGAAGTTAAGAAGATAACTGCCTCTTTCACCTCTGTGTAGCTCTCCAGTGACTGTACAGGTGTATCTTTGAAATCCAAGAATTTGGAAACAAAATTTTATCATGTGATGGGTATTTGAAAGCCAGCTGATTCAGTCTCCTACGGAGTAACACTCGCCTCCTCTACAGCATCTCTGACTGACCTAAGAGTGGTAAAGGAGCACACATGAACTCTCAGAGCAGTCTACACAACTCTGTCACAGGTCTCTAGAGTTAGGCTGGCAAGGATCTGAATCCCATCACTGGCACTCTTGCAAATTTCTTCATTTCTTTAAACCTCATTTTCCTTATCTGAAAATGGGATTAAAAAAAAAAAAAGGCAGAGTAGTAGCTAACAGCTTGGGCCCTATAGCTGAACCACCCAGCTCTGTCATCTATGAACTGTTTAAACTTGGGAAATTTAATTTTTCTGTACTTCAGTTTTCTCATCTAAGTTGGCATCAACAACACTATCTACCTAATAAGATTTTCTAATGATTAAATGAAATAATACATGTGATGCTCCTGGAATAATTATTATAGCTTATAATAGCTTACACTGAGTAAACACTCTGTAAATATTAGTTGTTACCTTTATTTCCCTCGAAAAGATTGTTAGAGGGTTTACATGAGACATGTTTAAAGCCCTTAGTAAAATGACTGTTATAACAGTTAAGAGTTTGGGCCTGTTGGCAATTATTATTACCACCTGACACCTTCATCGTTTGGTTCTAGTTCAGCCTTCCGGAGCCACAGAGGTCAAATTTGTTCCCTTTCCAACCTGAAAGGCCCCTGCGTATTTAAAAAACCTACCACCTCATTTCTCAGGTTTCTCTTTTAAAAGTCAAACTATTTAGAGACACTTCAATGAGTCCTCAAAGGGCAAAGTTCTCAGGTCCTCTAAATCTTGATCAGCTTCATCTGACACTACAGTATGTGGCCCTCTTACAATGAGGCACCAGCTGTTATCTTACCACTAAGGACTCAACAGAACTACCAATTCCCATTGCCTAGATATTACTGGTTTCCTTAACCTGGGTACAACCGTCACTAATGTAATCTAAGTATATACTGGCATTTTTAGCAAACTCATCACATCGTGAAAGAATATCAAGCTTCCGATAACTAAAATACTTTTTTTTTTTTTTTTTTTACTTACAGCTACTAATCCTGAGCCTTGTCCCTTCACCTTATATTCCTGAATTTATCTCTTATTCTAAATTCAAACATCTTTATTCCTCTGTTTTAGGATATACTAGAGCCCTCTGAAATCGCTGCCATTAGCAGTCCAGCCTAAGTCGGGTTGCAGTTTTCCACTGACTTTAATCACAGGACCTGGGCATGTGGAGAGATGCTCTAGAGGATCCCCTATATAAGAGACACACTTCACCTTCCCCCATTGTGGAATAGCGGCCCAATTTCCCCTTGATAGTCAGGATTAAGAGAAGGTAGGTAAGTACCCCTATTATGCCTTCAACCATGTCACAGATAAAACTGTGACCAGCACAGGACGAGTGGCAGAGTGCACTAAAAATCTTCACTCTGCTCCTCATGTGATTTTAGCAGTATACTCAGGAATGTGCGTTAAGTTTAATTGTTGAAGGTGGGTGACAGGAACAGGGGGACTCTTAATACTGTTGTATTTTGTGTATGTTTGAAAACTTAACATAATAAAAGTTTAACAAAAAATTAGGTTATAAATACCAGAAGAAACAAAGAGTTAAAGATGTTCTTCGGGGGACAGGACTGGCAGACGGAAAGAAGTAGACATTTTTTACTTTAAGCCTTTAGGACTTTTTAAATACGCACATATATTACTTTGACAAAAATAAAAATAAAAGGGTAAAAAAAAGAAGTGCATTAAGTTGAAGCCAACTTCTCCAGAAGTCATCACGGATACACTGTTTTTAGTGGCATCGACTGCAACTGAATCAGAGGCTTCACTTTGTCATTCCATTTAGACAAAAAATACTTAATACAGCTGATAAAAAGAACCCGTATATATACATATACCATAAAGTATAAATTGCCTACGCCTTTTTTTTAAATAAGCCTAAACCTTAAAAAAACAAAAAACTTGAGTTTTCCTGGAAAATAAATCTCCTGCAGATTGCCAAGCCTGTTCTCTTAAAATGCAAATTATTTTCATGGAAGTCAGAGCCCTGGTGGCACAGTGGTTAAGGGTTTGGCTGCTAACCAAAAGGTTGGCAGTTTGAATACACCAGCCGCTCCTTGGAAGCCCTATGGGGAAGTTCTACTCTGTCCTATAAGGTCACCATGAGTAGGAATCGACTCAACGGCATCAGGTTTTTGGTTTTCATTTTCAGATAAGTAAGTACATTCAATTTTATAATGCAAATCCTTTTTAGTATAAGATCTGAAAATAAAAAATATCTTAATATTTTCATTATGCTTGCTTATAAAACCTACTTGGTAAGTGATTGAGCTTTCTGCTGCAGGAAAGTATCCCTATGCATTTTAATGGCTTGAAGACTTTTTCTGTCTATAAGTTTGGCAGCTGCTGGTATCTTCTGGATCAGAAAATTATCGGGAAACCAAATAATATTAGCAGTTAGAGTGATGGCTGGTACCTGAAATAGTAAAAGTAAGAAATAAAAACTATTAAGTATAGACTAAATAATAAGCTGTTCTACAATATATAATGGAAGACAGAACTCATTTCAGGAAAAAATAACCACAAAATATACTCATTAACATGGGACAAATATTTTACTGTGGCACAAAGTTAAGGGATTTCTGTATCTAGTGTTGAGCACGACAATTATTTTATTCCACCTAAATATTAAACACAAACTCATGAATTTTCAGATGAATAAAAATATGCAAAGGCACATAAAAACTTATATCCTCATGACCCTGGCTTTCACTCTACACTAGTCAAAAAATAAAAAAGGCTGAGTTCTTACGGTCACATATGACTTGATTCTACACACTAACTAAATTTCATATTTTGAAATCTGTTGGACATCACAGAAATAACATAAGGGACCACATCTACCACGGCCTCCGCCAGACTGAATCCAGTACAACTAGATGGTGCCCGGCTACCACCACTGACTGCTCTGACGGGGATCACAATAGAGGGTCCTGGGCAGAGCTGGAGAAAAACATAAAACAAAATTCTAACTCACACAAAAAAGACCAGACTTACTGGCCTGACAGAGACTAGAGAAACCCTCAGCGTACGGCCCCCAGACATTCTTTCAGCTCAGTAATGAGGTCACTCCTGAGGTTCACCTTCAGCCAAAGATTGAACAGGCCCGTGGAATGGAACAAGACTAAAAGGGCACATCAATCCTGGGGCAGGAATTGGAAGGCAGGAGGTATCAGGAAGGCTGGTGATAGGGAACCCAAGGTTGAGAAGGGAGAGTGTTGACATGTTATGGGGTTGTTAACCAATGTCATACAACAATGTGTGTACTGTTTGATGAGAAACTACTTTGTTCTGTAAACCTTCATCTAAAGTAAAAAAAAATAGCAAACTTGTAAAAAAAAGGTTATTTAAAATTTTTTCTACTTCAATAATGGGAATGAGGGGGCAATAGAAGGAGAAGAAGGAAGGAAAAGAAGTAGTATTAGTAGCAGAAGTAGAACGTTAACATACACCAAAAAAATGAAAAATGTATATCAATATGTATTTACGGTAAGTGCAGCTATGAGGTATTTTCATTTGTTACATTACTTATCTCCGGAATTCACAGACTTTAAAAATGTGTATTAAATTTTACTTTTTTGAATAGGAATAAAATATATTTTAATATATATTTCTACCTAATTTTTTTTAATCTATTCAGATTGAAAACATAAAGTTCTAAGTTCTTACCTTCTTACAGATGTCCAATAAAGACTTATAAAACTTTTTATCAACTGTTCGAAAAATTTGAAAGTGCAGCACAAAGAGTCCACAAATTCCAACATACTTGTCTCTTTGGTCAATTTCAGAAGGTTCTCCTTATAAAATATGAAAGAAAAACAGAACAAACATAATTAAATTCTGCTGTCAAGAAAATGCAAACTTTAAACAAAAACCAAAAAATGCATTTTACATTACCAAGTTTGGCTTCTACATTTGCAAAAATTGAGCGAATACTATGTGCAAATTCTTCAGCAAAAGTGCTATTTTTTGACACAGATACTCCTCCATTTAGAGAATCAAACTGTTGTTCTATACAGGCCTAGGCAGGAAACATTAAAGAGAAATTTAGATTCTCAATAATAAGCTACTAAACAAACTTAAATATAGTGTGTGATAAACTTTTACAATTATCATCTTAATTTTACTATAAGTGAAGCTTAATTTAATGAACTACATGCAGACTCGTATTTCCTGAGCCTAAGAAGAATTAAAGTCTTAAAAAGTGGTATAGTGATTAAAAGCTGTGGCCGCTAACCACAGTTTGGAATCCACCAGCCACTCCTTGAAGACTCTATGGGGCAGTTCTACCCTGTCCTATAGGGTCACTATGAGTTAGAATCAACACGATGGCAACAGGTTTGGTTCTTGGTTTAAAAGGTAGCCTTACAAACTTAAATCTACAGAGTAACAGCATACCGAAAGCTTAACCAACTCCTTGAATAGCCTCAAAGATCCTTGAACAGTTTGAATTGAAGGGAAAAAAAACTCTCTTCCTAAATACAACTAGCACACTATTATTTTTGTTTGCTGTTAAATACTGAAATAATTATGTTTTAGTGCACTAGCAATGCTTCAAGCCAAAGCACTTTTTAAAGCAACACATACTCAACAGTATTCTATAAAAGTATCCCACTATAATTCTGAGCTGGATCAAATAAAAAGCCCAAATGGTCTTGTCTGATACAGATCTATTTACCTGGAATATCATTCCATCGAGCAACTGCCCTTCTAGTTTCAGTAAAAACTTTTCGAATGGCTTTAGTTTTTCTTCTTGAATCCCAAATTTTGAAGGATTGTGATGCACAGATTTCAGTAATCTTGTGGAAGAACATAAGAAAGATCTTAAAATGGCCCACTGAACACTTAAAATTAAAAATTTTAAATTTCCCCAGATATCAATTACAATTTACAATTCTTGTTTGGCTCTATACCTTTGAAAGTTTGAGCAAAAACAACCCTGATATATTTAATTTTCTTATCATACCTTTTTATATCATCTTACATTCAGATGCCTAGTGCTCTGAACCTACCAGATATTTAGTGAACACTTACGAGCTGAATAAAATAAAATACCCTCACTTAAACAAGTCCTGGAGTATATAATACAATGAAACTAAGCTCAGGGGGAAAAAAAAAACCTGTCACATGGACGGAACATAAAGAAAAAACAAATCTGAGCCTTAGGAAATATGGCACATGACCAGGCAACATTTTGTTATGCTACATGTAAGGCTACCATCAGCTGGAGCCAACTCGGCAGCAACCATCAACAATATAGACGGGCTACACTCTCAAATATACTCATTTGAAAATAAAGACTGATTACTGTCTTCATAAAATATTTGACACGTTGTTGTTTGTCATCAAGTCGGTTCCGACTCATAGCGACCCTATGCACAACAGAACGAAACATCACCCCGTCCTGCGCCATCCTTACAATCATTGTTACGCTTGAGCTCGTTGTTGCAGCCACTGTGTCAATCCATCTCGTTGAAGGTCTTCCTCTTTTCCACTGACCCTGTACTCTGCCAAGCATGATGTCCCTCTCCAGGGACTGATTCCTCCTGACAACATGTCCAAAGTATGTAAGACGCAGTCTCACCATCCTTGCTTCTAAGGAGCATTCTGGTTGCACTTCTTCTAAGACAGATTTGTTCGTTCTTTTGGCAGTCCATGGTATAGTCAATATTCTTCGCCAACACCACAATTCAAAGGCGTCAGTTCTTCTTCGGTCTTCCTTACTCATTGTCCAGCTTTCACATGCATATGATGCGATTGAAAATACCACGGCTTGGGTCAGGCGCACCTTAGTTTTTAAGATCACATCTTTGCTTTTCAATATTTTAAAGAGGTCCTTTGCAGCAGACTGACCCAATGCAATGCGTCGTTTGATTGACATGAAAAAAAATCTAAATACAGATCTCCAGATCATATAAAGGATTTGCATTATTTCTATTTGTTTGCTTTTTACTAACATACTAACTATACGAAGTAAGACAGTATTTTTAAATATTTAATTGGCTCACCTTTTGTACATAGTCCAGTGGTCTTTCAATGTGACATGATTATCAATGATTTCATCCAAGGTGAGCAAAACTGTTAGCAGCTCTCCCAAGTGCTCATACATAGTCTGTCAAAAAACCTTTAATGATTATCATTTAATCACTAGTTAGAAGTTAAGCTTTGTGTGGATTTTTAAAGTAAAATACATTTGAGCTAATTAATGAAATAAATTGAATAAATTGAAGCAGCTGTTAAATCATTGTATTAAGCTACAGATCTGGTCCTCAGATTAGCCTTAAATAGATAAATACTTTGCCCAATATTCCATCCTTGTGATCTTGCAAATTTCACTGCCCAAAGAAACCATGTGGAGAATCTACACTGGGCCACTACTTGGAAAAGACTAAGAATGGCACTGATTGTGGGTAGTGATGCCTCATCACCTCAAGGATGAAAGAAAACAAATGCCAAAACAAACAAATAAATCTTTTAATAGTCTTGCTATAATTGTTGTACTCCCCAATCAAAAATATACCAAACAGGTACATACACAAACTTCAAAGTAAAAATGCCATAAAAATTCATTTTACAGGTCAAATTACTCTTACCTGAAAATGAACTCCAGTTGTCTCTATAATTTTGGGTGCAATCCTGTAATAAAATAACATGCAGGTAAAGAAAGTTTCCTTTTTTGTCACAGATCTCAAGGAATACACATGGCAGCAGAAACGTAGAATTTTAATATGTATTTATCTTTTTTAAGAATTAAGTCACTAAAATTTAAGAGATCCAAGAAATTACCACCATACTCCACTTCCCAAGAAGGGCACTAATTTGCACATACTGAGTCTGGAATAGTCTTGCTTATAACCTGCTCATGGGCAGGGATATGAAAACATGTGGTCCACTGATAACATTAGCCACTGAACCCTAAAGGATCTATCTTGGGATGAAGGTGGAAAAATAATAAAACTGATTTGCCTATCTTTCTAAACTGTTAGAATTTCTCAACTCCCAACTAGAATTTTTGTTATCCCACACAAATTTGGGAACTAGTTCCTTCTTTGGTCAGGCTGATTTCTAAGTTCTCATTCCTACTGAAAAATAATGCACGGTACTGGAATTATACCAAAGTCAACAGCCACAGGGTAATTCAATTTTACTTCCTAGAGAATTTGCTCAACATTAGATAACCGAAGATAATAACTGTAATCAAAATACATACAGATATTTCACAAATAAAATGCATTCTTTAAAAGATTAAACATAAAATCAGATAAATTTCATCCTTCCGGGGGGAGGGAGTACTCTTAGAATTACACACCATGTACTGGGGAGGGGACAACTACGCTCTCATGTTCTTCTGCCATGAGGGGAACTTTGGTAAAAGGACAGAACATAAGATAAATACCTAACTTAAGGGAAAATCATGGGAATGAGAAACAATTAACACAGTCTTCCAGTTCGTAAGGACAGTCAAGATGCAGCATGATATAACAAGAACAATGAATGAACTGCCCAGTGCCTAGAACAGTACCTAAGCTGCAATGGAATCTTGGCAAATAATTTCTCGGGGCCTCAGTTACCTCTTCTGATAATTGAGAATTCCTAGTCATATACTTAAAGTTATCGGAAGAATATAATTAAGTACTAAGTGTGGAGCAGCTGTTAAGTATAAAGCATTAATCAAATGTGATATATTTCTTGGGTAGTAAAAACAGCAAGGGCTCTATGAAAATTACATCATCTTTCTTGATTTAAGACAACCAACCAACCAACCAACCCAGTGCCACTGAGTCAATTCCGACTCACAGCGGCCCTATAGGACAGAATAGAACTGCCCCACGGGGTGTCCAAGGAATGCCTGGTAGATTTGAACTGCCAACCTTTTGGTCAGCAGCCGTAGCACTTAACCACTACGCCACTAGGGTTTCCCGATTTAAGGCAGTGGTCCCCAAACTTGGATGATCATTAAAATTAATGAGGAATTTTTTTTAATGTAAATTCCCTAGCCCTGCTCCCCAGAATTCTATATTTTAGGAAAAGTCCCATATGACTCACTGAGTCAGGGAACCATTAATTTAAAGGAGGCAGGAGAGGAATAAGGAGAGAGAACATGACACGTGCATTAATTCCATATTAGCCTTTTCTATTTAATCCGATTAGTCTGTCAAAATTCTCAATCAGACATATAATGGGTTGATTCAATGTGGGAGGGACCTGTCTTATCTACCTATGTAGTACACTACCAGGTAGTGTCTGAAATATTTTGAGTGTTCACAAAATGCTGAGTGAATGAATGAGTGATTGAATGAGTGAACAAACAAAAAACTATTTCAGGTAATTAGCTAGTTTCAGAAAAACATTTCCTGTATCTCTATCATACAAGTAAAAATATTTCTAAAATCCATTACTTGTTACTGATATAGAGGGCAGCCAACTGATGGACTACATTCATCACCACTTCATAGCACCTGGTAACAAAACAAGACAGTTCCTGAAATGACAAGTTGGGTATATGTTATAAAGTTGCTTTTTAATGTCTCCATTTCTGACTGAATTTTATGGTAACAACTCTAAACAAAATAATTTTCCAATAAAACCTCCTGTTAACAAGCACCCAGACAACTTCAAACATTCCTCAAGCAAACAACGCTTATGGCTCATCTCCTACATCCCAAAGTGATTTCTGCCTCTACCCCCACAGCATGTCATTCCCACTTCTATCATAAGCCTTATGCTTTAGTTGCTAATATAAACGTAAATGACACGGACTGTCTCATTCTTTTTTGAATATCCATTACCTAGCTTGGTGGCTAACACACAACCGCTTCTGAGTAAAAGTCTGTCCTACTCAATGAATAAATGAATGAACATTTGAATGAATGAAGGAGCTAAAAAGCTGCCAGTTTAAAAAGCATGATGATGAGGGGAAGGGATCTCCAGAAGTCACTCTGAAATAACTGAAATGTTTATTACTTTTAACCATATGCATAAACGGGCTTGGCATGGACCAAGTGAAGTATCAATTATGTTTGTCATCCCATCTGCCACGTTGCAGACCTTCTGAAACTGTTTTACAGAGCTCCACTTTTCAAATCTATAGGAAGTTTGTATCTAATATATTTAAAACCTGATTAAACGTACAGCTGTTCTAAATTTTAAGCTCTGTAAAGGCAGGGACTTCTGTACGGATTTGTGCACTGCTGTATCTCCAGCACCAAAAACAGTTCCTAACATATATACTAAGCTCACAAAAAATATCGGCTGAAAGTTTAAAAATGGAATTTTATGCAGCTGTCAATGAGATAAAAAAACAAATTAAATTTTAAAGTTTATTAAAATAATGTCTTTCAGTTGTATTTCAAACAGGCTTTGTTTTACATTTCTTATTAAAGTTCTAAAATATCTTCATTTCTTGATTCCAATTTCTATGAAATTCTGATTTCCTCCTCTAGATTAAGTTCAGCTCAAGTCAATAAAGTTTAATTTTCAATATTTATGAAGTCTCTTTCAAAATATTTTGTCTCTATATTCACAGTTCTATGACCATTCAAAAGCATCAAAATGAGAAAAAAAAAAAAAAAAAAACCAGTTGCTGCTGAGTCAATTCCGACTCTTGGCAAGCCTATGGATCAGAGTAGAACTGTGCTCCATTGGGTTTTCAATGGCTGAATTATTTGGTAGTGCATTGCCAGACCTTTCTTTCACGGTGCTTCTGGATGGGTTTGAACCTTTTGGTTAGAAGCTGATCGTGTTAACCGTTTGCACCACCAAGGGACTCTGGTCATTTTTCAAGTATACAATTTAGACATAAATATCAACTATGTGTACTTGTAAAATGGATCAATTTCCTATTTAGGTTCTGACCATAACATAAGCGATGTCATTGGCAATTTACAAGACATTAAAGGGAGAGTTAGTGGCTTCTGACAATAAAGTTAGCCCAAATACACTTCTTACATTCCAAATTAGCTGAGACAGGTTGATTGTTTAACACAAAAAAAGAGGGGGGCTTTCCTTTTTGGGTAAGTACAAGCAATTTCAACATTTAAGATATTCTCCAAATCTGGAGTCCAAAGAATTCTCAGCAGTTCTCATGAGAAGGCTGCTAATTTCTTCAGATATAGCAGAGCAAGTTTGCCTATCTAATCCATTTAGATTTTTAACATGTGCTCCTACAAATTATATTCCATAGCAAAATTTATATTACAGTGAATGTAAATGTTTAAAGCTACCTCTCACTAGGATATAATAGCAACTAGCTAGCTCACTGATAGTAGAGAGATATTTTCTTATCTAAGTAAAATTTCTTATTTTAAAATTTTCTGAGTCTGTTATTGATTCGACAGCAGTGGGTTTTTTATTCTTTAATAAAATGAATCAAAGTATGGCCCCACTTATATAAAATAGATCAAAGTCTATCAGTGGTTACCAGGGGTGGGGGGAAAGAGGAAAGAGGTAGACATTGCTTGGGTTACTCTGAACTTCCGTTAGGGGTGATGGGAAAATTTGGAAACGGACAGCGGTGATGGTTGTGCAACGTGGCAAACATAATGTCACTAAACCGTACGTGTAAAAAAATGTTGAAATGGCAATTTTTTTTGTTATATATATATATATATATGCTCAGCACAATTTAGGGGGGAAAAAAACTAAATCAGAACCAAATGTCAGAATCCCTTTGCTATTCAAAAGCAATCATTAAAAGAAGAATATCTGATATGGTGGCACACTGTTAAGTCTAACTTAAAATAAGAGGGGCTCATTGTAAATAGCCGAATTGGAAACCAACGTTTGGTAGCAGTATGAGTTTAGGCAATAAAATAAACAGCACCATTTGTTGAGTAACTTTTGAACTATATTAAAGACTATGAATGATACTACTACTTTGCTTTTAAGATAATAAATATCTGCAAGGCAAAACTACCCTAAACAAAGTCAAAAGACAAATGACAAACTGGAGAAAAGATACCTGCAACTCATATAAAGACCTAATATCCTGAACATGTAAAGAACTTCTAGAAACCAACAAAACACCAACAATCCAACCAAAAAATGGTCAAAGAATACCAACATTTAACAAAATACTAATGATCTTAAACATATGAAAAGAGGCTTAACTTCACTTGTAAGAGAAATAAAAATTTAAAAATAATTCTGAGATATTGAAACATTAATGCTAAATTTCTTTATGTCACAGAAAACTACAAGACAAAACCCATTTTTATCAAGTTCAAAAAGAAACAAAACTAAACATTTAGGAATTAAATATATAAGAAATTAAACAATTTTGAAAATGTAACACGGAGGGGGGCCGTGATTAGAAAACAGTACCCAAGCGGATGCAATGACACCTTTAACATTCTAGCTCCCACGTCAGGAGGTAAGTCTGTGGTGGTTCATTTTATTATTAAGCCTCATACCTTACACATCACATATGGTCTTTTATACATATCGATTATACATTTTTTTTTTAAATATATAAACGGGGTAGACAACAGTTACGTACAGTGTGCTATCATATCACTTCCATACGCCCAAATGATCCAAATCTCAAGGACATTATCTCTGAGGTAGGTAGGATTATGAGTAGTTTTTCCTTATCTCCAATTTTTCTTTTTCCATTTCTACAAGCATTGTTTTTGTAACGGGGAGGGAAAAATAGAAGTTATTTTATACTTTTGGTAAAATTAAACCAAAAGATCTAGAATAACTAAAACTTGGCAGTGACAAAGAGAATACCTAAATTGAAACATGGGGTTAGAAGCATCAGGTGGTGCTGCTTTTAACACCCTCATCATCGCTCATGTAACAGCTTAATCATCTCCATTAACAGCCCTTCTTGACATAAATTCTCTTTTACCAAGTTTGAATTACTTTAAAAGGCACACTGACAAACTGTCCATAAATGAAATTATACAAAGAAACTCATTTTGACACCTGTTTCCCTAAAAATGCTATGGAAATCTTTTAGGCGTTACTCAACTCCTAAACTGTAACCAATGCTGTTTAACTATCCTATCCTCAGAGCAAACCTCAGCATCTGAAGGTTTCAGAAGTCTTTTTTAATTATGTGTAAATAACTCAAAGTTTTCAGGGAAAAAAAAAGCTCGATACAAATCAAAAATCACTTACCTGTAAGAATGAAATAAATCTTCCCATTTGAATTTGGCAATCGCCTTCCACCATGCTGGAATCGGTAGCTTTAAAAGACAACATGAGAAGTCATATTTCAATGTTTCAGATTAAACTCAATCTACACCAAAGGAAAAAGAAGTTATTTTTATAGTCCCATAAAACACAGTCTTTTACTACTGAAAACAAAATGAGACAATCATCAATCACACAAGCAGAGGTAAACATGTTTCACTACTTAATGAACTCAATGAAAATTCTCATCTAGTTACAGTACTGTCACTTATAAAAGCATCACAAACAACTCTGGTAAACTTGCCACTGCTTCGTCACTCAGGTTTTTTTCACCTGTTCACCAAACAAAAAGCCAACAAAAAACTCTGCAAGCTTATTCCCGTACACTGAGACAATATATCATCATGGCAGCCCTCGAATTGTCTGTTAGCGTTTGTTCATTTCACCCTCAAGAAAGGCATCACCACATTACAACTTTGAAATTTTAAAACTTACCTCCTTCTCCGTAGAACAAGAGGCCATTATAAAATTTAGTTTCAGCCTGATGCAACAAACAAAAAAAGATATTTTTAAAGTTATGCTGTTCTTTGGTTCCTAGGGCTCTTTCAGTTACCTATAGTTAATAGAGGACTGTATCATTTAAATACAAAATCACTTAAATTCAAAAAAACATTTATAATACAAATAAATTCAACTTATCTTTACTGTATCAAAGATGTTACTGATACTCAGGAAGTTTTTCTAGGATTTCTTTAGCCTCTACTATGTCTTACCCAACCATTCTGCTTCAGATCCTCCCATTAGTTCATGGGAGACAGAAGACAAACACATTCAAAAAGGAAGAGAAAAAATGAAAATTTACCCACTTCCACCAGAATTTTAATGACTCATGGGTAAAGAAACACAAAATTAATGTATATTAAAGATTTAAAGCTTTTTTAAGAAATCAGTTCTATCTAGAAAGCCAGCATATGTGGCAAGTAACACACACTTTGGAAATATGCAGACCTAGGTTCAAACTGTCACTACCACTAAGATGTTAAGCAAGTGATTCTTTCTAAACCTGAGTTTCCTCATCTATTCCTCACCTACCCCTCTGTGTTATAAAGGATTATCTAACAATATTAGCAAGGTATCTGGCACATAGCAAGTACTCAATGAAGGGTACTCATTATTGTTACTATTACTTTAAATAACTCATTCAATAACCAATAAATATTTATTGTATACTGTAAATATATAGGAACATATTTGATTTTAAATCATCTCTTTTTAAAGTCTTAAGACAGTACAAATAATTACCTCATATTTTAATTTCTTGATTTCACAACAAAGTGCAGCATAAACAGTGATGACTTTGTTTAAGACCTAGTTTCATTAATTAAAAACATAAAGGAAAAAAGTAAATTATAACAGATAACTTTTTTTAAAAGCATTTTTAAAAATGCATTTTTAAGTTTAGGAATCTGTACCTTGTTTTCGGTCTTTATAAGTTCCAAAAGGGAAGACTGTTCATAAGGCAGAAGCTATAGAGAGAAACAAAGGAAAAGAGCATTTCTTTTTAATTTGAAAAATCCTGTACAAAATTTTTAAATACAAAAATTGAAACTATCTCCATTCTATTTAAACTTGTGTTAGACTCTGTACTGAGCACCAGCACCATACCACTTTGTTCAAGAAAAACTCATTGGACAGTATAATAAGGAAAGTGAACAAGCTCGAGAAGAAATGGCCCCAACATGATAGGACCACGGTGCAAAAACCTGAGCTCCTCCCTAAGCCATCAGGTGGCTGATGGTGAGTGCGGTGCAAGAAAATGCAACGTAATACTGAATGTTATTCAGCTCCATTAATTATGACGATGGAAAAAGACCTCTCATCATTTTGGAATTTGCCCTGCAGACATAAATAAGGTAAGTAAGATGTTGTAGCTAAATGGGTCAAAATAAAATCTCATAAAGAACAGAACAACATAGAAAAGAAAAATTATCATAGCTCCTTGTACAACTCTACGGCTCAGACACATTTAAAACACAGTGTGCAGTTCACTTACCTTCTAAGTCTAGCTCAATTTCCACCTCTTTCATAAAGCCTGCCTGATCATCATCTACAAGTGATCTCTTTATTAAGTGTCATCTTCGATCTCTCTTTCGACAATGACTACATACTAACAAATCAGTATTTTCTAAGTAAATTATGCGTATCTTTCTCCTTAGGTTATAATTTTTGTTTACAGGGATTTTGTATGAGTTGACTTTCCCATAGTACTGAGCAAAGTACCTTGTATAGTAGTGTTATGGAACGAACTGTGTCTCCCCAAAACTTATGCTGGAATTCTAACCCCCATAGAGGTGAATATAATCCTATTTGGAAATAGGGTTTTGTTATGCTAGTGAGGCTATATCCATGTAGGGTGTGTCCTAAATCTAATCACTTCTGAGTTAGAAGGAGCAGCACAAACACGGAGACAAGCAAGTACAAATGGTTTGAAGACAGCCAAGGAACTGAGGAAAAGAGTGGCTACAGACATTGAAAGAAACAAGGATCTTTCTCCAGAGCCTACAGTGAGAGAAAGCCTTCACCTACAGCCAGTGCCCTGAATTCGGACTTGTAGACTCCTGAACTGTGAGGAAATCAATTTCTATCCTTTAAAGTCACCCATTTGTGGCATTTCTGTTACAGCAGCACTAGGAAACTGAGACAAACAGAAATACAGCAAAATAATTGCCGAATAATGAAACTATAAAAAGGTTCCAAAGAAAGGAACGGTGGAGGCAGAGGAAGAGGGAATGTTTCCACATGAGGATACAATTTAAAAGATTAGAATTCTTCGCTTGGAGAAGATAAAAGCTGAGAGAGGACTTAACCCTTTTATCAGATCTGAGAGTTGAGATGAACACAAGATTTTTATTATAACTAGAAAAGGCCCTTTCAACTCATTCAAGTAATTTACACAATTATCTTAAGTGACAAAGCCAGGAATCCATATCAGTTTGGCTCTAGAGCCTGTGCCCTTATATTCACGACTCTAAGCTGCCTCTCTAACGCTTTATATATTTGAAAACTGAAGTCACTTCCCTCCCACTTTTTTCTCTTGCAGGCTAGATAGGCTTAGCCTTTAAACATCCTTCCCTCAAATTTGTCATTGCCTCTGTTTGTTCTTCAATACTTTTTTGAGAATCACTGTATGTAAGTTAAAGGACATCCACAAGAAAATTGTCATCTGTACTGTCACTTGCCATGAAGTCATATGTTTTATTTTTTAAGACTTGTTCTTGAGCTTTAAGGGTCTCTCCTGTTGCCGTCGTTGTTAGGTGCCCTCGAGTCAGTTCCGAACTCATTCTGTCGTTGCCTTTTCGCTTTTTTGACAGTGTGCCTGATGCTCTACAGTTGTTCACAGTACTTCCGAACTCACAGTGACCCCATACGTACGCCACATCGAAACACTGCCCGGCCCTGTGCCATCCCTACAATCACTCAAACATTTCAGCCCACTGTAGCAGTCACTGTATCAATCCATCTCATCGAGGGTCTTCCTCTTCTTCACTGAGCCTCTACTTTACCAAGCATGATGTCCTTCTCCAGTGACTAGGCCCTCCTGATAATATGTCCAAAGTATGTGAGACGCAGTCTTGCCATCCTTGCTTCTCAGGAGCATTCTGGCTGCACTTCTTCTAAGACAGATTTGTTCATTTTTCTAGCAGTCCATGGTATGTTCAATATTTGTCGCCAACACCATAAATCAAAGGCATCAATTCTTCTTCAGTATTCCTTCTTTATTGTTCAACTTTTGCATGCATGTGAGGCAACTAAAAATAACATGGCCTGGGTCAGGCACACCTTAGTCCTCAATGTGACATCTTGACACCATAAGTATGGTAAAAAAGTACAACCCTGATGCACACCTTTCCTGACTTTAAACCATGCAGTAACCCCTTGTTCTGCTCGAACAACTGCTTCTAGATCTATGTACAAGTTCCTCATGAGCACAGTGTTCCAGAATTCCTGTTCTTCACAATGTTATCCATAATTTGTTCTGACCCACACAGTGAAATGCCTTTGCAAAGCCAATAAAACACAGGTAAATGTCTTTCTGGTATTCTCTGCTTTCAGCCAGAATCCATCTGACATCAGCCATATTCCTGGTTCCACGTTCTCTTCTGAATCTGGCTTGACTTTCTGGCAGCTCCCTGCTGATGTATTGCTGCAGCTGCTTTTGAATGATCTTCAGCAAAATTTTACTTGTGTGAGATATTAATGATATTGTTCGATAATTTCCGCATTTCATTGGATCACCTTTCTTTGGAATACACATATAGATCTCTTCCAGTCGGTTGGCCAAGTAGCTGTCTTCCAAATTTCTTAGCACAGAAGAGTGAGCATTTCCAGCTCTACATCCATTTGTTGAAACACCTCAATTGATATTCCAGCAATTCCTGCAGCCTTGTTTTTCTCCAATGCCTTCAGTGCACCTTGGTCCTCTTCCTTCAGTACCATTGGTTCCTGATCATATGCTACCTCCTGAAATGACTGAACATCGACCAATTCTTTTGGTATAGTGACTCTGTGTATTCCTTCTATCTTCTTTTGATGCTTTTTGAGGTGATGAAAACATTCTGAAATTGACTGTGGTGACAGTTGCACATTCTATGAATATACTAAAAACCTCTGAATTGTACACTTTAAACAGATTAATTGTATAGTATATGAATTATAGCTACACAAAGCTATTTTTATAAAGTTAATATGCAACTTAGGACAGTATGTGGTACCTAATAAATGTTCAATAAATATTAGTCATTATTTAAACAACAGGGTATAGTTTCAAAGACTGAACTACCTCAAAATGGAAGAGAGCAAGAGTGATTGACTTTACACATTAAAAAGACATCACTTTCACATTAAGATCCCCTAAATAGCATGAGGAAACTTCCTGAAAATAATGGAAGCATTCTATATCTATGTTTGGCAAAAATCACTGAACAGTATACTTAAAATCTGCGCATTTTACTATATGTAAAATAATCACGATAATAACAAAAAAATAAAGACTGAATATTCTATCACAGCCCTCTTAATTTTCTTAATGATGAAAAACAAATGCTCCTTCAAATAGCTGGAGTTTGTCTCATTCTTTTACACTAAGGGATAAAGATATTGAATTTTTGTCATTCTTTAACAACAAAAAAATATATACCTTCCCTGAATGGCTTAAAGGAAATTAAACATTTTTTTCTCCAAGTTTCTTTCAGCTCTCTAAATCCAAATAATAAAGCATATTGTCCATTTAAAAAAAGGTTTCAAGATATAACATGTCCTAATAATATAACCGTAAGTAAAAAAATAAAAACCTTTAATGCTATCGGGTCAAGATTGAAATCCCACACATCTCCAATTGAGTCATCCAGGGCGTCTTCAATTCTTCTCAATTGAGATGTATATTCCTCAAGAAATTTTCCATAATTCTTCAGCTGGACTTCCGCATGAATTTCTAAATTTAAATTTTAAAACAATTTATGATAAGTACAATTAACAAGTTACAGGAAATTTATGGCAAATAATCTCAAAAATCACAGCAAAGTAACTACTAAGCATCATTAAATTTTATTACTTTAAAATGTCTGGATTTCTTGAAAATAAAGTTTCAAAGTTAAACAGAATAATTCAGCTTTCAATCGCCTCCAAATAGATTAGATAATTTTATAAAGAGTAGATGTTACTATACATATATATATGTACATAAAGATATAATCTTAAAACTCTCAACTTCACAGTGTTACAAAAAAGTCTCTAGCCCTTTACTCCATATAGGGCTAGTAAACAATCTAATAAATGCCTTAGACAACTCAATGTCCTCATTCTACATTTTAGTCACAAAAAACTCTTTTGCAAAAAAGACATGTTCGTGACCTAAAGAGGGTGCAAAAATCTGTGTTGTCATACAAGCAAAATTTAATAATGTAATTCTTAATTCTATGCACAGTAAACTACTGTTTCAAAATATACCCACATATTCTTTTTAAATAGAGATCTTAGACCTGCTTCATCATAGGGAACATTATTCCTGTAATACCCGATATTTCCCAAGATATTTTATTTATTTAAAAAATCAATTTAGAAAAGCTAGGAGAAAACACTGGCTGAGTACAGAATATTGTGCCAGTTTTTATAGAATTTTCATAGCAATAGATGACTCTTAAGATTATTGGAATAAAAACCATACCTGTTGTCATCAAGTCAATTCCGACTCAAAGCAACCCTATAGGAAGAGAACTGCCCCACAGAGTTTCCAAGGAGCAGCTGATGGATTCGAACTGCCAACCTTTTGGTTAGTAGCCAAGCTCTTAACCACTGCTAGACAATAAAAGTTTTGCCTACTCATTGAAATAAATGAAAGTAAATCTTGTGTTTAAGAATTCATTATTCCCGAAGGCAACAAATTCAAATCCAACTCAGTTTCTTTTAGTGATGTGGATACTTTACTGACTCCAGTGTTCTAGGAAAAGGCAGAATTTTTTCCTCCTAAAATTATCAATGTGAAGCAACTCTAATGCAAAAAAAAAAAAAAAAGTGTTCTGACTCATGATGTATTCAAGTGTAAAGACCTGGCTTTCCCTCTCCCTTTCTGTAACTTATATTCTGAATCTTAGGTGGGTCAATTTGGTTCATTAAAGTATCTATCTCATTATAGCATTAATCTAGGCGATTTTAAAAAGCGATTGGTCTACATTTGATTCAAACTCCAAAAACTAACGAAAACCAGGCATACATAAAAGATGAAAAGTCTTCCTTACAGCTTAAATTTAAGAAATGCATAAGATTCTCAGTATCCCAAGTATTAGTCTCATTTACCTGGGAAATGAATAGTCAAAGCTGCATGGGAAAGCAAATCAGTACTTAATAACAATGCTAGAAAAACAGCCAACGAATTTCTCATTTCCCCAGAGAACATGGCCCCGGGACACCCTCTGAACTCAGTGCCGAAGTCACTCCTAAGGTTCACCCTTCAGCCAAAGATTAGACAGGCCCATAAAACAAAACCAGATAAAATGGGCACCCCAGGCCAGGGGCAAGAACAAGAAGGTAAGAGGGGGCAGGAAAGCTGGTAACAGAGAATCTAAACTTGAGAGGCGGAGAGTATTGACACGTTGTGGGGTTGGCAACCAATGTCACAAAACAGTATTGTGTTGTTTAATAAGAAACTAATCTGCCCTGTAAACCTTCACCCACAGTACAATTTAAAAAAAGGGGAGGGGAGGCTTCAAAAACTTATCACTCATTTCATCTACTTGGGGATTCACAGAGTAGCAGGCAACAGAAAACCTATAACAACATTGTAAAGGCCCTTCTACAAGGTAATGAATAGCTATAAAATTGGTAAAAGTTAAAAAGGTGTGACACAAGAATTACACAGTGGTTCAAAAGTAAAATTCCAAAATCTAGCTATATATTTATTTCCTGCATTCTTTGTTTTATCTTTGTATCCCTAAAAGTTAGCACAGTACGTAAACCAACAACCAAACTCATGGCAACCCTATAGGACAGAGTAGAACTGCCCCACAGGGTTTCCAGGGCTTCTTTATGGAGGAGCCCTAGCAGCACAATGATTAAGAGCTCAGCTGCTAACCAAAAGATTGGCAGTTCAAATCCACCAGCCACTCCTTGGAAACCCTATGGGGCAGTTCTACTCTGTCCCATAGGGTTTCTGTGAGTTGGATCGGACTTGACAGCAATGGGTTTGCCTTTTTTTGTTGTTGTTGAATATTTTTGGAAGCAGGCTGCCACAGCTTTCTCCCACAGAGCAGCTGGTGGGTTCAATCTGCAGACTTCTCAGTGCTTTAACCACTGCACACCGGGCTCCTGGTATAGTACACAGTATATAGAAGATATCTGTTGAATGAGATTATTCTAATGGGGACTATTTTAAAATCCGATAGTGTACCTTTCACCTTTGCCCATAGAACTTCACACATGACAAGGTACACCTCACTGTTTAACCATAAATACTCTCCCCAAAAGATGAAAAAAATGTTGTTATTACCACTGAGATGACTTTTTTTTTTTTAATGCTGCAAAAAAGTTAGTATCTTTTGGAATGTTTTGTGAATAACTACAAAGCATCCCGGGTGTAGCTCACCCTTCTTTAAGAGACTAGTAAAACCTAACTACATCTCAGTTTGTAGACATTAGTTTTCTTCGTAATATCTAGCAAAATCCAACTGGGATTCCAAAAAAAAAAAAAAAAAAGGATTCTACTTTGTAAAAAAAAGGTATTCTACTTTATGCATTACAAAAGAAGTTCATAAACAGTATGCCCCTATACAATCCTCCTATATAGACAAATATCACCAAAGAAACAGATTGCCAACTTATATTAATCTTAGTTTCACTAAAACAATGAATGAAATTGAATTTGTTGAGTTTTGGGGGGGGGGGTGGACTTCTAAGTTAAAACCAGACAATTCAGTTTTATGCAAATTTTGATGTAAATTTGCTGTAATTTTTGAAGCCCTTCTAGTTGCAATAGGAAACTACAGAGCACCACTGAAAAATACCACCCAGCACAAATATAGGCATGAAGTAGATAAACTGACATTCACGTGTTTATTTTTATCGTGTGAAGAGTCCTTTTTCGCTACCTTCTTCGGTTATAAAAATGTGGAAAAAAAACCACTCAAACTTCCAAAAGTTGGTATGAGATGAAAAAAATGAAAAACAGGAAACCGAAACAGAAACCCTGACATCAGCTTCTTCACGAACTGAACGCTTTGAGAATCTGGCGAAAACCAGACACAGGACCAACCTCAGCTCCCCAGGGCTGCCAGGACTCCCGGAGTGCGCCCCACCCTTGTCCTGGGGCTGCAGAAAGTGGACGCCGCTCACCTCGGGGGACCTAGGGGTCGCTAGGAGCAAGACCACCAAGCACGCCGAGCCCCGACGGGGCCAGCCTAGCCCATCACTGCTGGGAATCCAATCCCCAAAGTAACGCTTGACGGCGCGTCCCTCTCACACCCAAAAGGGTAAACAGTGTCCTGAATCCGACGGCTGAGTGGCGACCGCGACGCAAAGCCCTCCCGCAGGAGCGCTCCCAGGGCTTAGGCGGCCCAGAGGAGCGTCCACCCGCAGCCCTTGCCCTGACGCTCCCTTACTCTGTGAGCCGTCGTCAACACGGTCGAACTCCCAGTCCGGGGACAGAGTCTCCACCGCCATCACCCCGGCGCCTCCCACAAACACCAGCCCCAACCAGCCCGGGCGGCGACAGCAGCCTCACCCGGGCCGCTGTCACAGCACGTGACTTCCGGCCCCAGTCCCGCCCACGCTCACGCGAGCCAACCGGGCTGGTCGCCCGTGAAGGTCGCAGAGGCCGCTGGGAAAGCGAGTCCTCCGCGGCGACTCAACGCGGTAGCCATGGCGGCGGCGGTGCCAGGTTGGGCCTCGTCACCCTTCGCTGCTCTCCTCATGCGACATTGAAACCTTCGGTTTTGCCCTGCTGTCCCGAGGCGATTTTTAGTACTTGAGAGAGTTGTTCTCTCTGTCTAGCCTAAAAATGGCAAAATTGATGGGCGAGGGGCTTAACTGGAACGGTCCGCGTGGACGACGCTGGGCAAAGAAACCCGGATATTTCCAACTCCCCCTCTTTTGCATGTCCTGTGCGGATTGTTTTTGAGACAAGACTGCTGTGAGAGAGGGGTTACTTTACCAACACTCTAGGGAAAAGCTTACTACGTTACTTACCTAGCGCCCATCGGCTTTCACCCGCTCCTTTTAAAGAGGGGAAGAAAAAAGAAGCGTTGTTGAAGTGCATTTTAAAATGCTCCTACCTTCGACCTGGCTTATCCAGAAATAGGAATCTGTGTATCTAGTTACTCTGCATGTACCCAGATATCTGCGCAAGCATTTGCGTTGCAGCATGGTTTTTAACAGAAGCTCTAGGAGCCCTGGTTGTGCAGTGGTTAGGTGAGAGGGCTGCTAACCAAATCCACCAGCGGCTACTTGGAAACCCTATGCTGAAGGTCTCCTCTGTTCTCTAGGGTCGCTATCAGTCAAATTTGACCCGATGGCAACAGGTTTAATTTTTTTAATAGGAAACAGGAGCCCTGGTGGTGGAGAGGTTAAGAGGTGCAGGCTGCTAACCAGAAGGTCCGCAGTTTGAATCCACCAGCTGCTCCTCGGAAACCCTACCGTGCAGTTCTCTGTCCTGTAGGGTCGCTGTGAGTCGGAACCGACTTCGAGGCAACAGGTTTAATATGAAACGATCTCCATGTCCTTCAATAGAGAATAATTATATATGTTGTAATACATTCATACTATGAAATACTAGGTGACTGTTAAGAAATAGGTTTGTAGCCGCACGAAAAACCGACAGGTGGCAGTTTCAGGGTACTGTGTATGTTGTGATTCCATTTGCTGGGTCCTTATCGACTCGACAGCAATGGGTTTTGGTTTCTATACATGTGTATTTGCATATGTGTATATAAAAGCATCTACCACCTATCTCGTTTTGTTTTTGGACTGTGATGGCTTGTGTGTTGCTGAAAGGTAACCCATCGGTACTTCAAATACCAGCAGGGTCACCCATGGTGGACAGGTTTCAGCAGAGCTTTCAGACTAATACTAGGGAGAAAGGCCTGGTGCTCTGCTTCCAAAAATTAGCCCATGAAAACCCTGTGGATCGCGAAATACTGTTCAATTCTTCAAGTCACTTACTTTGGACACATCATCAGGAGGGACCAATCACTGGCAGAAGACATCATGTAAATTGGAGGGCCAGCGAAGGTGAGGGAAGTCCACGATAAGATAGAGTGATACAATAGCCACAAAAATGGACGCAAGCATCCTAACAATCATGAAGGTGGTGCAGGACTGGGCAACATTTCTGTTACACATAGGCTCACCATGAGTCTGAGCCAACTCAACCACAACTCACAACAACAATGTAAATGCATAGAAACAGAACTCAAATCATACTTGAGAGAACAATGGCCATCTGTGAAAGTGTGTGTTGGTGAGTAGAAAGTGAGATTTTCAAGTTTTATCTCCTTAGGTGTTTTTGAGTCTTTAACCATGAGAATATATTAAGGTTGACTTGTGTAATCTTAAAAAAAGTACTAAAAATAACAAAATCAATGCAGAAGAAAAAGGTCTCTTGAAGAGCATTCCTATGAGGCTCTTGGATCTGCAGTAGGTCAAGTATTTACAGAGTGCCTGCTATGTACCAGGCATTAAGCTAGATGCTAATGTTAATAGATTAGTAGCAAAAGGCCCTGTCATGTAATAATTAAATGCACAGTTTCTAGAGCCAAACTGCCCAGGCCCAAATCCTGGCTCTTCAACTTAATAGCCACGTGATTTTAAACTAAGTAATTTAATCTCTGTCTCATTTCCTCATTTATAAAATGAGAATAATACTAGTAAATGCCTCAGAGGACTGTTTTAAGGACTAAATTAATTTATACGTGTTTGATGCATAGAACAATGCCAAGCATATGCAATAGAAGTATTTGCTATTATCAATCAATATAATCTTATTTTTTTTTAATTTCAGGGATTACCTGTTTTGAAATTAAATATGTTTAAATCAAATTGCATCACCTAGAATTGCAAGTATTGTTAGAGAATTAGAAGTTAGATACTAAGTATAAAAGCATACTCATTATAAACTAGAAGGTGCTATCTGAAAGTTATTTATTATAATAATAATAACAAAAAAAAAACCAAACCCACTGCCGTCGAGTCAATTCTAACGCATAGTGACCCTATAGAACAGAGTAGAATTGGCCCATAGGGTTTCCAAGGAGTGCCTGGTGGATTTGAACTGCCGACCTTTGGGTTCGCAGCTGTAGCTCTTAACCGCTGTGCCACCAAGGTTTCCATTTGTTATAATGGATGTCCTATATTTCTTAGGGGTAGTTTACAGAAGGCAGATAATAATTCCAAGGATTCAAAATCCTTCTTTCCACTTACCATCACTCACGATAGTACTTTCTGGAAGGCAAGCTGGGAAACAGAAGGAGAAATATTTTCTATGAACAGTATTGTGCTACTTTGAGAGCTTCTATGAAGAACTTCAGAATGGCTGCCCATAAATCCTTGCCTTTTTTTAACCCACACTCTGACACCCATAATTTATGTACCAGTTTATTCCATGCCATATGTGTGCATACATATTACATAGCTAAGGTTTTGGTGAACTTGTTTCTTAACAAACATTTCAAATATTTTCTTACAATAGAAAATCTATAGTAATAACTCCCTAAGGATGGTTCACTTGCAATTTGTCAAAGTCCTATGCGTACCGGTCAAAAAGATTCCTAATATGTTAACATTCATGCATTTATTTACAAAATAATTTCTCACCTAGACAGTTACCATAGACCTGTGAGAAGTCTTCTCCCTTCCCTGCTCATGCTGCTTTCTGAGTGAAGTTTCTCAGAATCTATCTGATTAGGTCACTTCCCACTTTAAATCCTCCAGCCGATTCCCATGGCCCTTGGCAAGGAGTTTAAGCCTCTTAGGATGGAACACAAGGCTTCTTCTAATTTACCCTTTGATGGTTTTCTAAAGTTTCCACCCCTCCCACTCCCCAACTGACACTCAGTTTGCTCTACTGAGATACCAAAGCATTTGCAATTTCTCAAACGGGTCCTACTGCTTCCAACCACTGTGAATTTACATGTGCAGATCCTTAGCTGAGAGCATGCTTCTAGGCTGTGTCCTCCTAAACAACTATAATTTTGTCAAAACACAGTTCAGACATTAGCTTATGTCAGAGATTGATGGCCTCCAAAGATACGTTATTCCTTTCTCCCTCTAAGAACCCCACTTTTTAATTGGGGCACATGGCCATCCAACTCAAAGATTTTCCAGCCTCATCTATAGTCAGATGTGGCCATACCATTAAGTTCTAGCCAATGAGATATAAGTAGTAGTTTGGAATAATTTTAAAATAAGAAAGTAAGCCAGGAACAGCAGCTAACACTCTGCATTTGCTGTGTGCCCTGCAGGCCCAGTGTTTAAGGGCCCCACCACTAACCAAAAGATTGGCTGGAGAAAGACCTGGCAATCTGCTTCCATAAAGATTGCAGCCAAGAAAACTCTATGGGACAGTTCTACTCTGTCACTGGGTTGAAAATCGGGTGGACAGCACCTAACAATAACAAGAATTTTAAGCCTTTTACATATATCACTATATTTAATGTTTACAGCAACACTCAGATTCAGCCCATTGATCAGCAATACCATCTCTGTCATGTGTGAAATTTTCATGTATTTATAGGTCTGTTTCTGTGTTATTAAATTCATCTATCTCTATGCCAATATCTCCATTCTTAATTATAATAGTTGCTATCCAGTAGGACAAGCCCCATGTCCGGTTCTTCCTCAGGGGTTATCTTTATTTTTGGCCCTTTTTTTTTTTTTCTGTGCTTGCCTTTGCAAACATATTTTAGAATCAGCTTGTCTGGTTCCATAGGAAATCCTGTTGGAATTTTGATGAGGCGTGCGCTAATGGGTTTTTTTTTTTAAGTCAATTTGGTAAGAATCGATATCTTTTTTATTTTGAGTCTTCCTAACCCTTATCATTTATTCAGGTTTTCTTTAATGTTTTTCAAGAAAGCTTATACTTTTCTCCTTCCAGTTCTTACACATCTTTTGTTAGGCTTTTTCTTGTTTCCAGCATGAATTTTATTTCCATCTTCAGCTGGCTCTTTGAGTTTTTATTTTTTTAATTTTATTGTGCTTTAAGTGAAAGTTTACAGCACAAATTAGTTTCTCATTCAAAAATTTATACGTAAATTGTTTTGTGACATTGGTTGCAATCCATGCAATATGTCAGCACTTCCCCCCTATCCCTTTACACCCTGGATTCCCTGTGTCCATTCATCCAGTTTTCCTGTCCCTTCCTGCCTTCTCGTCTTTGATTTAGGGCAGGTGTTGCCCATTTGGTCTCGTACACTTGATTGAACTAAGAAGCACCTTCCTTGGGCTATGATTCGTTTTATCAGCCTGTCTATTCTTTGCCTGAAAGGTGGACTTCTTGAGTGTCTTCAATTCTGAATTAGCAGGGTATCCTAGGTCCATAGTCTCGGGGGTTCCTCCAGTCTCTGTCAGACCAGTAAATCTGGTCTTTTTTTGTGAATTTGGGTTTTGTTCTACATTTTTCTCCCACTCTGTCTGGGACTCTCGGTTGTGATCCCTATCAGAGTGGTAGGTCGTGGTAGCCAGCCAGGCACCATCTAGTTCTTCTGGGCTTAGGTTGGTGGAAGCTGTGGTTCACGTGGTCCATTAGTCCTTTGGACTAATATTTTTCTTGGGCCTTTGGTTTTCTTCATTCTCCTTTGCTCCAGATGGTATGGGACAAATAGATGGCCACTTGCAAGCTTTTGGGACCCCAGACCCCATGGTAGGATGTAGAACATTTTCTTTATGAACAGTGTTATGCCAGCTGACCTAGATGTCCCCTGAGACCATGGTCCCCAGTTCTTAGCTCCAGTAACTGGGTCTGTCAAGTTGTTTAGATGTGTCTAGAAATCCTCTATGACTTTGCCTTGGTCAAGTTGTATAGACTTGCCCTATATTGTGTATTGTCTTTCCCTTCACCAAAGTTAGCGCTTATCGACTATCACGTATTCATTATGTATTGCCTATAGCTGCTCTTGGAGCCTTGGTAGCGCAGTGGTTAAGATCTGGATGACAATGGGTTTGGTTTGGTTTTGGTATGGCTGCTTTTGCACTACAATGGTAGAGGTGAGTAGTTGCAAAACAGAGCATAATAATGCCTAGAAAGCCTAAAATATTTACTATCTGGCCCTTTACACAAAGATTTGCTGACCTTTGGTTTATAGTCATATAGCTGTATAAGGTTTATTAAGAAAAACAGCAAATCTTTACCTACCTCCTCCTCATTATCCCTTCCCAGAGACAACCACTTTCACCTTTTTTAGTTGATCATCTGTTGTTTACTTCTATGTGTCTAAATAGCATGATTATAATACTACTTCTTGATTTTTCAATACTGGCTAAAATCTATTTTCTTCCCACTATGGAAGATGAGGACTTAGCTATCTTTTTCTATATCTCTGCCATCCCTCCTTCTTCTCAATATCATTATATAATAATTTTGCTAAGATCAATATTCAGTGTTATGATTCTTCTAATGTGATTCATATTTGAGCCATGCAGCAGACGCTGATTTCTTTTCTAATGCAAAGCTTTTTATTTTTCCTGGAGTCATTATCTTGTATTCTTCTTGTGTTTTCCTTAGTTTGATTTTCACCAATTCAACCAAAACTCTTCACCAATTATTTGAATTTCCCTTCAGGTCCTTCAGATACACTGGGTGCTCCATTCATTTTATCATCTGAAGAAGTCTCCTGAAGCTTTGTAGCCTACAACAATCTGGAAATTTTTAGCAAGTTCAATGTCCATTATAATTTCTTCTTGACCCAGTGTCTTAGTTTCATAGGGCTACCATAACAAAATACCACAAAGTAGGTGGCTTTAAAGAAGAGAAATTTATTGTCTCACAGTTCTGGAAGCTGGAAGTCTGAATTCAGGGTGTCAGCAGAGCCATGCTCTGTCTGTCTATTATAGGGGACGATCCTTCCTTACCCCTTCCAGCTTCTGATAGTCCTGGGCGTTCTTTAGCTTTTAGATGCATCTGCATCTGGGATCTGTCTTCCCCGTGTATGTGTCCTCGTTTCCGTGCCTGTTCTCCCCTATTATAAGACACCACTCCGAAGGGAGTAGAACCTACCCTACTCCAGAATGACGTAGTTAACTGATAATATCTTCAAAGAAAAACCCTATTTCCACATATAGGTACAGGGGTTAGTACTTTAAAGTACCACTTTTGGGGGGACGCAATTCAATCCATAGCACCCAGTAATCATTGTCATGTCTCCTTTTTTTGTTTTACTCAAACAAAACAAACCCATTATAATCCGTCTTGTCGATTCTGACTCATATAGGACAGAGTAGAATTACACCAACAAAACTTATTTTCTTACAGTTCTGGGGGTCAAAAATCAGTCCAAAATTAGTCTCACTGGTGGTGTAGTGGTTAAGAATTTCGGCTGCTAACCAAAAGGTCAGCAGTTCTAATCCACTAGGTGCTCCTTGGAAATCCTATGGGGCAGTTCTTCTCTGTCCTATAGGGTCGCTATGAGTCGGAATCGACTCAACTGCAATGGGTTTGGCTTGTTTTTTGTTTGGGCTAAAGTCAGGATCTCAGCAGGGCTGGTTCCTCCAACTCTTGCTTCTGTGGTCACACCTCCTACTCTGACCCTCCTAATCCTTTTGCCTCCCTCTCATAAAGACCCTTGTGATTACACTGGACCCACCAGGATAATCCAGGATAATCGCTCTATCTCAGAATACTTAATTTAATCACATCTGCAAAGTCTTTTTTAACATGTAAAGTAACATATTCCTAGGGTTTGAGGATTAGGATGTTGATATTTTGGGGGGTTTATTATGCAGCCTGCCACAGGCTGTCAGCTCTTTGAAATCAGGGACCATGATTTACATCCTGCATTGAACAGGTCCTGATACTTACTAAATAGTTGGCACAGTGGTTAAGAGCTCAGTTGCTAACCAAAAGGTTGGTGGTTCGAATTCACCAGTTGCTCCTTGAAGCCCTATGGGACAGTTCTACTTTGCCCTGTATGAGTCAGAATTGACTGAACCACAACAGGTTTTTGTTTTTTTTTTTAATGGAGATAGTTACCAACCACCTAAATTTGTAAGAACTTCAAATTTCTGAGGTTTTTTTAAAATGTCTTTTTCAAAACTGGTTGTTCTAATAGTTCAAGTGGCCCCATTTTTAAATAACAGCTATAAATATAGGAATTCGAGGATACTGAAGTCTTTCCTGATAATTCCGTATCTGAATTTCCTGTGGTTCTCCTTTCTGTTGTCTGGGCTTTGTTTTCTCTTGTTTTTCCATCATTTGGTCTTGTTTCCTGGTATACCTGATAATTTTTTTAGCACATCCTGGTCTACGTGTATGAAAAATTGTAGAGATCATTTAAGACTTTGAATGATGTTAGCTTCCTCCAGAGAGGATTACCATTTCCTCTGGAAGGCCATTAGAGTAGGGGGAGATTATTTAATCCAAATTGTGATTGTTCTGATACAAAACTGGATTTCTGTCTTTGTGAGGTCTGGTCTGTTTAATTAGCTGTTACCTTAATCTAGGGTTGTAACTCCACAGGGATCCTTGGAAGGTCTTGCCAAACCTCTGCTCAGCTTTTCAGCCTGTCAGCTACTGCTTTTTGCTACTCAGCCTCTTTGACTTGGAGCTGCAAATAGCAAATGCCTTGAGGTGAAATGTGGTGCAGATGTAAGGCTCACCTCTCTGGGCCACGTCTCAAAGACTGTGGCTCCTCAAATCCTTACTGTCCTAGGTTTCCAGTGCCTTCAAAAAGATTTTTTTTTATATTTTTTCCAGTTGTGCTCAGCAGGGGAGCTGTTCTGATGTAAGCTAGGCAGCCATAGCTAGAAGCCCTGAAGACTTTTCCATTTTTTTTTTTAGCAAAGGTATAATTGTTTATGTCTTTGCTTCCATTCTTGCCCTCCTTCTCTTAATTGAGTTAGTAGTCAGAGTTTTATTTTTAAAATATAATCAGAGCATGCTACTCCCTTGCTTAAAAACCGTTAGTGGCTTCCAGTTGTACTTACAATAAAATACAGCATAGGAAAAGCCCATTTACTTCTCCAGCCTCGTCTAATTTTGCTCCTTATGTTTTAGCTCCACATGAATGCCTTCTCACGCTGTGCCTTCTTTTTGCCTGAAAAATTCTACCCCCACTGGCTATCTCTCACTCATCTTAGACATCTCAGATTAAATGTGACTTCCTTAGCAAGGCCTTCCCTGACCACATAATCTCCAATAGGTACCCCTTTTACTCACTATATATTCTTTTCCTTAGTAGCACTTATCGAAATTTTTTGATCATTTTATTATGTTGAGATTTACTTGTTTAATCCCCATCTCTCGCTAGACTAAAAGCTCTATAAACCAACATCCAAACCATGTCTCTTTCAAACAATTCAGTGTTAAGTATATTGCTTGCTACACAGGTGATTAATATATATTTGTTGAATGAATAAACCAGTAATTATTTTTTAAATTGCTTTGAAGTATTTTGCAGGAAAATTAGTTCTTCAGTAGGTGGCAGTGTTTGTTAAAGAATCAGCAAGAGTTAAAAAAAAAAATCGTTCAGTAAAATGACTTCCTTAATTATTTATTTCTTCAACCAGTATTTAATTAGGACCTGCTTTCTGTTAAGGAATTGAGATACTGCAGTAACCAGAACCCTTCAAAGAACCCAATTGCCTGATAAGAAAAACTCCTTCTCTCTTTAAAATATTTTAACTTGTTAGTTGCCATCTAATTGACTCTCATTCATGGTAACCATATGTATAACCAAAAAAAACCCCAACCTTGTTGCCATCAAGTCAATTCCAACTTAAAGTGACCCTACAGAACAGAGCAGAGCTGCCCCATACAGTTTCCAAGGAGCACCTGGTGAATTCAAACTGCCAGCCTTTTGGTTAGCAGCCGTAGCTCTTAACCTCTACACCACCAGGGTTTCCCTATGTGCAACAGAACAAAACATTGCTAGGTCTTGTGCCATCTTCATTGGTATGCAGAGTCTGTTATTGTGGCAATTCACCTCATTGACAGTGTTCGTCATTTTCACTTACCAAAAAAAAGCCCATTGCTGTCCAGTCAATTCCGACTCATAGCGACCCTTTTCACTTAGGTGTTGGCAAAATATAGTTGGTGAGTCTACTGCCTGTATTTGTAAATAAAGTTTTATTGGAACCCAGCCATCCTCCATTCATTTTCATATTGTCTATGACTGCTTTCACTCTACGACAGAATTAGGTAGTTGCAACAGAGACAATATGACCCTCAAGCCTAAAATATTTACTATCTGCTCTTTTAAAAAAAGGTTGCCAACCCTTGTTTTAACTCCAAAAGAGAAAAATGAGCAAAATGTATATATATGTAAATAGGGATAAATATATTTTTTCTGTATAAGTTATAGCTGTCCCTGGGTGATTACAAATGGTTAACACACTTGGTTACTAACCTAAAGGTTGGAGATTTTAGTCCACCAAGAGACACCTCAAAAGAAAGCCCTGACAATCTACTTCCAAAATCAGCTATTGAAAACCCTGTGGAGCACAGTTCTACTCTGACATACACGAGGTCACTATGAGTCAATATAATTTATAACCTAAAAAGTGGGTTAAAATAACCTAGTTTAAAAAGCGTAAATATCTTAGAAAAACTTAATCATTAATAAAATAATTGCCAAGGAGATTTCTGGTAATGGAGGCCACATGAAATGGTCAAGTAAATCCATTTACAGTTAATAACCAAGAAAAGTTGACAGAATGTAATAAAAATAACTATTTAAATATCACATAGAAACTAAAGTCTAGCAGAAACCATAGGAGAATTCACACAGTAACTGGTAAAATGTGAGTTTGTGGCTTTTGCTGTGGAGTACCCCTTACCCCCTCAGGTCCAGCTGTGAAAAACTGAAGCTTTACTGGCTCAAGGCAGCAGCAGACTTAAGTTCAGAGTTGTGAGAGAAGCTGAAAATTTAAGGAGGAATACTGGAAGCAAGGAACTCACAGAAGGTATGAGACTAAAAATCTGAGTATAAATTCTGGATGACCACTAAACCACATGCAGGGGGGCTGGAGAAATAGCAGTCAGGAGTCCTGGAAAGACAGAACTGCACTGGGTGAGATTTGCAAGTTTGCTGCTCTTTTGACTGTATATAATTTTTTTTTTTATTCCCCAAAAATGTGTACCTCATACAGCAGAAAGCTGAAACCTTATGGGTTTCAGGTAAGAGAGAACAGAGGTGACAGAGTAGCTCGAAATATAGAAGGGAGCTACAGAGGATGAACCCCCAAATCTGAGTATGAATGCTCAGGGTTAGTCAAATCCTTGGCTATACTAAGAACTGAACAGAAATAAAAGCTGCTGCACTCTGTGGGAAAGAGGGTTTGAATCCAAACAATTTTACTTCTTTCTAAAACAAAACATCAGTGATTGTCAGGAAAACATAACAGAATCCAGAGTGGCTACATTGTATTACTTACAGTCCTCTAGTTCTCAGCCCAGAATTACTAGACATGAAAAATAAAAACAGGAATGTATGATTCACACTCGGAGGGGCGGGGGGTGGGGGGAGGCAGACTACAGAAAATCTAAGTAGGCCCAGATGTTGGATTTAGCAGATAAAGACTTCAAAGCAACAATTACAATTCTGTTCAAAGAATTAGGGAATTATATTCAAGGAATTAAAAAAATATATTGTCTTAATGAGTAAATAGATAGGGACTATCAAAAGAATCAAATGGAAATTCTAGGACTGGAAACTGCCAATAAGTAAAAAAGATTAATTTAGTAGATGGCACAATATATTAGAGATGATAGCAAAAGAAAAAACTAGTGAACTTGAAGGTAGATAAATAGAAATCATATGATCAAAAGAACAGAAAGAAAAAAGAAAACCACATATAAGTACATCAGAGTAAAACCACTGCCAAAAAATGCCAAAGATAAAGAGAAAATCTTGAAAGCACCAAGAGATAAATGAGATCACTCACAGGGAAACAACCAAAAACCAAACCAAACCCACTGCCGTCAAGGGTAACAACAGTATGAATAAAATGACTGGTGTTTTATCAGGAAGAGTAGAGGTCAGAAGACATTGGAATGACATATTCGAAGTGCTGAAACTGGGATAAAAACTGTCCACCAGATATTTTATATCCAGCAAAATTATTCCTTAAAAATGAAGGCAAAATAAAGATACTTTCAGATAATGAAAAAAGGAAAGAATATATTTTTACAGAATTGAACTATTAAGAAATGCTAAAGGAATTTCACTAGGTTGAAGGTAAATCATAGCGATGGTAACTTCGATCTACAGGCAAGAATGAAGAGCACTGAAAATAGAAAATACATGTGTAAATATCAAAGACTATATTTTTCTTTTTCTCTCATTGTTCTTTAAAATATATATGATTATTTAAAGCAAAACCTAGTGGATTTTTAAGGCACAGTGAAACCTTTGAGAGCCAGAACTTGATGGGACTGCCTTGTGTATCCGGGTCTTGCAAGTTTTCCACCTTTGACAGGGTGCATCTTGCCACTTTTCTATTGCTTATTTTAGTGAAAAATATTCGAGTTTTCCTTCTTGGCAGGTCTCTACCTTACATTATTTCTGGCTTTCGCAGGTTTTACTGCATATAAAAGAAATAATACAAAGAGTGGGAGAAGGTAAATAGATACATGCAGGTTTAAGATTCTTACGGCTTGCCTAAAGTAATTTTTTATTAAGGAGCCCTGGTGGCAAAGTGGTTAAGCTCTTGTCGGCTAACTGAAAGGTCGGCCATTCGCACTCACCCGAGACTCCACGGGAGAAAAGAACTGGCCATTGGCCCCATAAAAATTACAGCGTAGGAAACCGTATGGGGCAGTTCTACTCTGTCACATTGGGTCATTATGAGTAGTAGAAAATAACTCGAAGTCACTGACAACAACAACAAATTCATTACTAGCTGCAAATACATTTTGATAAACTAAAGCTGTACCCTAGAGCAACAAATTAAAAAAGCAAAGACATATAGCTAAAAATCCAATAGAAAAATTAAAATGAAATTCTAAAAAATGTTTTATTTACACAAAGAAGGCAGGAAAGAAGCAGCAGAGGAACAAAATCAGAAGAGACAAATAAAAACCAAGTAAGAAAATGGGAACACCTAAATCCAACTATAACAATGATTAGATATAAATGCACTGTAAACCCAATGCACTATAAAAACCCAAACCCAGTGCCGTCGTGTCGATTCCGACTCATAGCACTAATTCTTCCAGTACTGTTTTTTTATATATACTCCAGTAAAAAGGAAAAGTTTGGATTTCCACTCTGAGCTATAATGGAGTTACAAGGATTGAACTTAACCTGCTGCCCTCAGAAAACTAAAAAATACATGAAATATATGAAACTAGACATGCTATTTCAGAGATTTGGAAACAGGCAACACAGTTCTCTGTTCCCTGAGAAGGGAAACAAACAAGGGTACCTCTACCATCTCCCTTGCTTTCTGCCTGAAGGCAATTTTGGGACCATGGGCTTGTTATGGATTCAATTGTGTGCCCCCAAAATACACATTGTAAATCTTAGCCCTTATACCCATGGAGGTAATACCATTTCGGAATAGTGTTTTCCTTGTTATGTGTGTTTCAAACCAAACACTTTTGACTTTGAGATATAAAAAGAACAGATTAGGCACAGAAGCAAGCAAGAACAAATGGGGAAAGATTGATGCTGCGTGGAGATCACCAGGAGCCAAGGAACAGAAGTTGGAAGAGATAAGAATTTGCCCCCAGAGCAGACACAGAGAGTCTTCCCCTATAGCTGGTGCCCTGAATTTGGACGTCTAGCCTCCTAAACAGTTAGAAAAAATTTCCAATCGTTAATAATGGAGATGAGAGTTCGGAGAGTCTGAGGGAACTGGAGTAGCTGGGAAGTTTTCCAGAAAGTAGAAAACTAGTCCAGAGATGGATTATCCAATTGGCAAGGTAAGCATGGTCCTCACCTTGCTTACCAGATCATCTGCAGTAAATAGTTTCACATTTTTTCACCACTTCAAGGATTGTGCTTCTAGGTATGGCTGGCATCTCTCTCCCAACCCCACAGCACCTTCCTACAGAAGCAAAGCCTCTTTTCAAATTTACAGTCCCTGATGGGCAGATGACCCAGTAAGCAAGGTAAACATGGGCTTACTAATCTATAGTGAACAATTTCACAGGGGTTTCATCACACCTTTGACGTGAAATTGTTCACTACACATGATCTGGTAAGCAAGGCAAGCACCGCACTTACCTTGTCTGTTGGATAATCTGCTCCTGGAAACTACAGAAATAGAGTTCAAGAAATTTGCTTAGGGATCCACTTAAGTCTCTGTTAAACAGAGTTCTAGGTGACACATGTGTAAAGTGAGACTCCGCAAAGACGGGAAAATAACAACCAGAGAGTCGAAAGCTGAACAATTCCCAGAACTTGAACAGGGTGAGGAAGGGTTGGCGCACTGACCAGCCAGAGTAGAGTGTCCTTGGTGATCATCCAGTGCATCTTGTGGAATAACACTTTAGTAGTAGGACTGAGGAAACCCTGGTGGCGCAGTGGTTAAGTGCTACGGCTACTAACCAAAGGGTCAGCAGTTCGAATCCACCAGGCGCTCCTTGGAAACTCTATGGGGCAGTTCTACTCTGTCCTGTAGGGTTGCTATGAGTCGGAATCGACTCGATGGCACTGGGTTTGGTTTGTTTTTAGTAGGACTGAACTACCCCTGAAGACTAGGTTTGTCCTAGTAAAAGGTTAAACTGGTCCTAAAAGAGATCAGACTGATCCACAAGTAACTTAGCTGTCTGCCAAAACAAAGCCCAACAATCTTTAAAAGATTTGCACTTGCTGTTACCTGTGCCTCTGATGCTGTAAAACAGTGTGGGAGCAGTGTTTGACCTCCTCGTACTTCACAAGGGAAAAGGAGAATCAGGATCAACAGCCCAAGGCTGATTCCTCCTCTCTCTGCCATCTTACTAATTCTGACATCAACTGTCCCTCCCATAGCACTCTCTCCTGGGATCAGTAATTCATTGCAGCAGTCACACAGAACTCACAGACCATACTCACAATTAGGGGGTTTATTAGGGAAGTAACAGTTACAATTCAGGCTCAAGAACACTCAGGGTACAGTTCTTCCATCAGAATAGCATCTCCCCAGCCTTGCTCCCAGGCAAGCCTCTCCTTTGCCCTCAGTCTCTGCCCAAAGGCACTCAGCTTTCTCTCTTCATGGGCCAGGAAGCCTACCACGCCATCTCCTGCTGCCAGTTCTCTGCTGCTGGGTCTCTCCTGCTGGTCTCGCCTTCCTTGGTGGTGGTGGGCTCCTACTCTCTGCTCTAAAATTGGCTCTCTTTTAAGGCAAAATTGACCTATCCCCTTGGATTACCATATGACACAGTCCTGCCTCGTCACCTGGGTGGGAGTTACAAGACCATGGCTAGAAAGGCCACACAAAAGTAATCACACCACAGATGCCATTTCCTCTTTTATCTTCTGGTAACTTCTCTTTCCAAACTCAGCTTTTTGGGGTTAGTGGGAAGGCCAAATCTATTGTGACATCTGCTATTATGACACCTAACTAAGCTAGTTACTCTTTCTGTGTTTCTTTAGCCTTGATTCAGCCATTCCTTGATTCATTTATTCATCCATTCACTAAACATATACTCTGTAACCATTAGGTAACAAGAACTGTTCTGGGTACTGATGTACAGGGTTTATAAGCATACTCACTGTCCTTGAGTTGGTCCTCCTGATTTGTGTTTCCATAGAACTCTGCGTTTCAGCTTTTATAGCACTGGTAACACTTAATATTTGTACTCTCTGCTGGACTCTAAGCAGCATGAGGAAAGAGAATGGATCTGCCTGTTCATTTCTCTATGCCCAGCATCTATCACAGTACCTAGCACATGGTAGGGGCTCAAAAATTATTTATTGAACAATTGTCTTTAAGTTTGACAGACATACAGTCTGGTAGGGACAGAAAGCAGGTTGCCAGACCTTTCTGTGATGCCACTGGGTGGGTTTGAACCACTAACCTTTCAGTTAGTAAGGAGCACACACCATTTGTGTCACCCTTAATGAAAGCGGGAGTGGTTATTTTTACCTAGACTAGCACTTCTCATGTGCACCATTATCTGGAATGTTTACTAGACTTCCTCCTTTTTGGTAGGTGCTAAACTCTAATTTCTTGGTACTGATAAACTCTGCCTTGCTTTGAAGCCATTTTCTGCTTGGTTTTATAGTCCTAGTCCTGTTTACCTTAGGAATCAGTTAATACCTCGAAGTGAAAACAGGTGTCATGGTTTGGGTGCACTTCTGCATCTACCTTCTTTCCAAGATCTTGGTTCCTCAAGTCCTGCCTACCCAGTTCCAATTGTTGTCCTCTCTATTCCATGAGATTGCTGAAAATTGTGCTAACTTTCTCTGCCTCTTAGCATCTGCTGGCTTCTCAGCTTCTCTTATACCAAGTGTTAGTAAATGTCCCAAAGAGGAGCACACAATGCAAAATGTTGGACTCAATTCAGTGAGCTTCTTTTCACTGCAGATGTCTTAGTCATCTAGTACTGCTATAGCAGAAATACCACAAGTAGATGGCTTTAACAAAGAGAAGTTTATTTTCTCACAGTCTAGTAGGTTACAAGTCCAAATTCAGAGCATCAGCTCCAGGGGAAGGCTTTCTCCCTCTGTCAGCTCTGGAGGAAAGTCCTTGTCTTCAATCTTCCCCTGGTCGAGGAGCTTCTAAGGTGCAGGGACCCGGTGTCCAAAGGATGTACTCTGCTCCTGGTGCTACCTTCTTGGTGGTATGAGGTCCCCTGTCTCTCTGCTTGCTTCTCTCTTTTGTAACTCCAGAGATTGCCTCAAGACACAATCCAATTTCACAGGTTGAGTCCCTGCCTCACTAACACAGCTGCTGCTCATCCTCCCTCATTAACATCATTATTGTTGTTGTTGTTAGGTGCTGTCGAGTCGGTTCCAGCTCATAGCGACCCTATGCACAACAGAATGAAACACTGCCGGTGCATCATAGAGGCAGGATTTACAATGTATAGGAAAATCACACAATACTGGGAATCATGGCCCAGCCCAACTGATACACACATTTTTGGGAGGACATAATTCAATCCATGACACTGAGAAATATCAAGTCTTGAGTGCTGTGTTAGCTTTCTAATGCCTGTAGACAGATATGCTTAAAAAAATGTATCTCACTGTACTAGCTGTTCTTGATATGAGTGTTTGTCTGCTACAAAGGACTTTATCATAGCTGGACAAGGAAGTCTTTTTTGTGTTGTGTTGATTTTATCAGTCTTTTCAAAGAACCAACTTTTGATTATGTTTATCCTTTTTTATTATATGTATTACTAGGGTTCTACAAGAAAAAAATGTCAAATAAACGTGTAAGAGATTTATTAAGGGTATCTGTGAAGGCCATTGGGGAGGGAACCAGGGTATGCTGGGAGTCGTAAAGTCATAATGCAAGTCTGACCAGTAGTGAAGGAGAGAGGGAAGGAAGGAAGTCTGTGGAAGACTGTTAGAAAACTCAAAGTTTGGTAGGCCAAGAGGGGAGCCCTTGAGCCAAGCTCACACTGTCAGAAGAGTCCTGCCTATCCCAGGAATATCCTGCCTTAGTGTTTGTCTTAGTTGGGGTTCTTAAGAGAAACAGGACAACAGAGAGAGAAGAAGAGAGAGAGAGAAAGAGATTTACTTCAAGGAATTGGTTCACGTGATTGTGGAATGCTGGCAAGTCCAAGATCTGTAGGTCAGGCAGTAGGCTGGCGACTCCTGCAGGTTTATGTCCCAAATGCTGTAGATCACGTGATGAGAAAAGTAAAATGATAATTCTTCCAAAATATCTATAGTCCAAAGGTAGAACACACCTTAGGGAAATGCCCTTTTCAATTGAGTGATTAGATTACATTTGGAAGGTAATATGCTTTACTTAAGGCCAACTGATTTAATTACATGTAACTTTTTTTTTTTACTCCATAACAGCAACTAGACTGGTGTTTGGTTAAACAACCAGAACTTAGCCAAGTTGGCACATAAAATTAACTATCCTGGTATCCCTGTTACTTTCTGATTTTATAATATGTATATCAATCCTGTTATTAAACACACCATACTGTATTTTTATGCAAATAATGGATGCCTTCTACTTTAGTCTGCCAGGCACACTCTCCCCCCATGAAGGTATTGTTGTAAGTCTGCTATGCTAATTTTTTTTACAGCTAGCACACTTATGAAAATACCTTGCCAGGGGAGGGTGCAGTTGGCAAACAAACATAGAGGATGCACATTATTTACGTAAAATACGGTAATCTACTTGCTCAGTAATCTAATCTCACATCATAAATATATTTCTAAACAATTTATAAATGAGCACACGCATTATTAGCTTCTGTTTTTCTACCCCTTGGGGAAAATAGGAAGATAGCAAGTTTTAAAATGTCAGTGGGTAGGCTTAAGGTTACCATCCATTATAATTTTGGATCAAAGGGAAAATGTTTATATCAGTGGAAGTAAGATCCAAAAGGAGCACCTAGTCCAAAAGCTGAGAGATTCTATACAAGTGAAAGATAAAGGAAAAAAAAAAAAGTTTATTACAAACTCCTAATACATGTTTAATACTCATTGTAGTACAGTGGTTAAGTACTCGGCTGGTAACCAGAAGGTTGGCAGTTTGAACCCACCAGCTGCTCCACAGGAGAAAAGACCTGGCAATCTGCTCCCATAATGATTACAGCCTAGGAAACCCTATAGGGCAGTTCTACTCTGTCCTCTAGGGTTACTATAGGTCGGACTCAACTTGATGGCAACAGATTTCTTTTAATGCTGATTGTCATGATGCATCATCATAAATTTGTCCCAAGAAGACATAAAACTCATATACCTAATCACATCAACCACAGGAAAAAAAAATGAAATAAATATTAATCTCAAAATGACATTTATAAAAGTAAGAGATCTAATTCTTTACTAGGGACAGTTTCCACATAATGCTTGTATTAGTTAATATAATTACATCAAGCTTAATTCACTTAATCATAATACTTGAAATTATCAGAATTCAGCTCATCCTTTTATAGGTTCCTGGGCCAGTACTCAAAAGTGTTAGTTTTTATCATAAGATTATTTTTTAATTCTCGTAAAAAGACCAGACTTAATGGTCTGACTGAGACTAGAAGGACCCCGGTGGTCATGGCCCCCAGACCTTCTGTTGGCCCAGGACAGGAACCATTCCCAAAGCCAACTCTTCAGGCAGGAATAGGACTGGAATAGGAGATGGAAAATGATACTGGTGAAGAATGAGCTTCTTGGATCAGGTGGACACTTGAGACTATGTTGGCATCTCCTCCCTGGAGGGGAGATGAGAGGGTAGAGGGGTTAGAAGCTGGCGAAATGGACACGAAAAGAGAGAGTGGAGGGAGAGAGTGGGCTGTCTCATTAGGGGGAGAGCAATTGGAGTATGTATATAAGGTGTATATTTTTGTGTGAGAGACTAACTTGATTTTTAAACCATCACTTAAAGCACAATAAAAAAAATGCTGAGAGAATGAAAGGTTAAAAAAAATTTTTTTTTTACTTAAACAAGAATCAAATATTAATATAGCCTCAAGAGTTAATAAAAATGAGAATTTATCAAGAAAACTCCATTCTAATGTACTGTAAAATGGAGCATTCAGCAGAATAAAATAAAATAATAAAATATAGATAGCTATGTTTTCAAATAGTCAAAATGGCCACAAGCCAATCTGAGTCAGATAAGTAGCCAAAATAAAGGTGTATTGAAGCCCATAGAATTTTATTCTCAAACTCCTGAAGTTTAACTGTGAAAGGAAGTTTATAAATTACATGGCTTTCAGTTTCATAAAATTCTGAATGAACTGTCTAGGAAAAAATAGATCCCTGAACAACAGACTGTATTTGCACAGGGCCCCTGAATGTCACATGTATTAGTCACAAACTGAAAAACTTAGGTCTGTGGCAGACTAGTAAAGATTTCAGTTGGGTGTTTTATAAACTCAAAATCGTAAACCACTCTTAAAGAGTTTTCTGTGGGAATTCTTGGATTTCTAGTTGGCACATTATCTACTTTCTAATGTGTGAATTTAATTCAAACATTTGCAAAAAGTTGTGAAAATTATTGTATTTATAGAAATGACAAAAATGAATTTAACAGCTTATGCACGTGCACAGGAGCCCTGGTGGAGCAGTGGTTAAGCACTCGTCTGCTAACCAAAATGTCGAGGCTTCAAACCCACGACCCACTCTGCCAGGTAAAGGTGTGGCAGTCTGCTTCCGTAAAGATTACAGCCTTGGAAACCCTATGGGGTAGTTCTACTCTGTCCTATAGGGTCACTATGAGTTGGAATCTACTCAACAGCACACAGCAACCATGCAAATGCACACTTCATTCACATGTTCAACAAAAATAACAAAAAGTTATTCTAACACTATAAAAACTGAAAAACACTAGCTACAATGGACAGCTCTTAAGTTAGCACTGTTGTTGTTAGATTCCATAGATTCCATACTGACTCAAAGCAACCCTGTGTACAACAGAATAAAACAGTGCCCGGGCCTGCACACTGCCCAGGCCTGCACCATCCTCACAATCATTGTTATGCTTGAGCCCATCATTTCAGCCAGTGTGTCAATCCATCTCCTTGAGGGTCTTCCTCTTTTTTACTGACCCTCTGCTTTCCAAGCATGATGTCCTTCTGCAGGGACTGATCCCTCTTGATAACATGTCCAAAGTACATGTATTTCCCTTTTGGTTTTCTATCTCCAGGTCTTTGCACATTTCATTATAATACTTTGTCTTCTGGAGCCACCACTGGAAATCTTCTGTTTAGCTCTTTTGCTTCATCATTTCTTCCTTTCGCTTTACCAACTCTGCATTCAAGAGCAACTTTCAGCGTCTCTTCTGACATCCATTTTAGTCTTTTCTTTTTTTCCTCTTTTTAATGGCCTCTTGCTTTCTTCATGGATGATGTCCTTGATGTTGTTCTACAACTCGTCTGGTCTTTGGTCATTAGCGTTAGTGCGTCAATTCTATTCTTGAGATGGTCTCTAAATTCAGGTGGGTTATATTCAAGGTCGTACTTTCGTTCTCCTGGACTTGTTCTAATTTTCTTCATCTTGAACTGGCATATGAGCAAATGATGATCTGTTTCACAGTCGACCCCTGGCCTTGTTCTCACTGATGATATTGAGCTTCTCCATGGCCTCTTTCCACAGATGTAGTTGATTTGATTCCTGTGTATTACACCTGGTGAGGTCCACGTGTCACCAATTATGTTATTGAAAAAAGGTATTTGCAATGAAGAAGTCGTTGGTCTTGCAAAATTCTGTCATGTAATCTCTGGCATTTTTTCTGTCACCAAGGCCCCATTTTCCAACAACCAGTCCTTCTTTTTTGTTTCCAACTTTCACATTCCAATCACCAGTAATTATCAGTGCATCCTGACTGCATGTTTGATCAATTTCAGACTGCAGAAGTTGGTAAAAATTTTCAGTTTCTTCATCTTTGGCCTTAGTGGTTGGTGCATAAATTTGAATAATAGTCATATTAACTGGTCTTCCTTGTAGATGTATGGCTATTGTCCTATCATGCACAGCATTGTACTTCAGGATAGATCTTGAAAATTTTTTTTAATGACGAATGCAATGTCATTTCTCTTCAATTTGTTATTCCCAGCAGTAAATTGATTGATTCAAAATGACCATATGATTGATTCAGAATAGCCAATACCAATCCATTTCAGCTCATTAATGCCTAGGATATCGATCTTTATGTGTTCCATTTCATTTCTGACAACTTCCAATTTTCCTAGATGCATACTTTGTACATTCCATGTTCTGATTATTAATGGATGTTTGCAGCTGTTTCTTCTCATTTTGAGTCATGCCACATCAGCAAACGAAGGTCCCAAAAGCTTGACTCCACCCATGTCATTAAGGTCAACACTGCTTTGAAGAGGCAGTTCTTCCCCAGTCATCTTTTGAGTGCCTTCCATCCTGGGGGGCTCATCTTCTGGCACTGTATAAGACAGTGTTCTGCTGCTATTCATAAGGTTTTCATTGGCTAATTCTTTTCAGAAGTAGGCTGCTGGGTCCTTCTTCCTAATCTGTCTTCTAGAAGCTCAGCTGAAACCTGGGTGACCCTGCTGGCATTTGAATATCGGTGGCATAGCTTCCAGCATCACAGCAGTACGCAAGCTCCCACAGTATGACAAACTGACAGATACGTGAGGGCAAAATTATATGTCATAGCAATTACCAAAAGTGTTCTTTTTTCTTGTGTATTTGTTGGTGACATCATTTACCTTGGTCTAGCTGTGTGCGCTTTACCCATATTCAGTGTTAACTTTCCCATCACCAAACATAACAAGTGTCTACTTGTCTAGAGGGTGATTCCCCACTCCATAATCTTTATGGAAACATATCACCAGGCCTTTCTTTTGCAACAGCATCAGTGAGTGAGTTTGAGCCACAGATCTTTAAGTTAGTAGTCCAGTGCAAACTCTTTGTACCACTCCGAAAAATCCATTGCCTTCTAGAGGATTCCAACTCATAGCGACCCAATACAACAGAGCGGAACTGCCCCAAAGGGTTTCCAAGGAGTGGCTGGTGGATTTGAACTGCCAGACCTTTTGATTAGCAGCCAAATGCTTGACCATTCCACACTACCCAGGGATCCCATAAGAGAAGTATAGACAAAAATCCTTCAGAGGAGTGGAGGGAGGGAGCGGGCTGTCTCATTAGGGGGAGAGTAATTGGGAGTATGTAGCAAGGTGTATATAAGTTTTTGTGTGAGAGACTGACTTGATTTGTAAACTTTCACTTAAAGCACAATAAAAATAATAATAATAAAAAAAATCCTTCAGAGGAGCAAAGATTACTGGCAGGGAGGAAGGACAGTGAAGACAGGAAAAATACGTCCAGGAAGAAACATTTGATCTGTACTTTTAAGAAAAGGAGGACATTGGTTATACCAAGATCATGACAAGTGACCGGTGACAAACATTGGCAGATAGTTCTGTCAAGCTGAATTTATATGTGCTAAAGTGCCAGAATTGCAGATGACCTTGAATGCCAGGCGCAGGAGTCCTATTTGAGACAAGAGCTCAGTGAAGCATGACTGAGCGCTTCTTCCAGAAAGGAAAAGGAGAAGGGCATGAACCTATCACCTCTTAGAGACCAGCTCTGTGCCAGGCCCTTTTGCCAAGTGCTTTATTTACACTCTCTCATTGAATCCTCTCAACGGCTTGCCAGGATTCCTGTATAGGGAACGCGCCCCTATCCCTGTTCTTTAGGAGCCGGTAGCTGAACGTACACAGGCGTATCTGCAGCTTTTTCAGGATTGTGTTAAGGGCATGATTTAGGGTGTCAAACTGGCCATTACTAAGGCAGACCCCTATATACGTAACTAGTAACTCTTAGAAGATTCCACAGCTAGTACCTTGGCCAGGGCTGGGATCCAGGGAGGGGGTCGGCCTGTTGAGTGAACCCCAGGCAGCCGCGGGGCGTGGTCTCTCGAGCCTGGCTAGGCGGACGCCCCGCCCGGGCGCACGGATTGGCCGCCGGAGCCCGGCCAGCTGGAGGGGGCGGGGTTCCGCCTGCTGTTGCGGGCGGGTATGCTGGGCCGGGTGCCCAGAGTCGCCGAGGCCGAGAGCAGAGAGCTGGGTCGCCCGGGACCGCGAGGCTGTAGACTGCACCCAGGCTGAGCTCCCGGTCGCCCGCCTGTCCGAGCGGAGCGCTCCTTTCCACCATGCTGCGGCGGGGCAGCCAGGCGCTCCGGCGCTTCTCCACCGGACGGGTGAGTCCGGCCCGGGCGAGCGTCCGGACTGTCACCCCGCCCTGTTAGCCTGACCCCGGGGTGGGAGGCCCGGGCCTACGGGGCTGCGTTGGGTAGCGACGTTCCGACTTTGTAGAAGCCAAGGGAGCGTTTTTAACACTGGGAGCCTGCAGGGAAGAATCGGGAAATGGCCCCATCGGTCTTGTCAAGCAAACCATTGTCTTCTACGGGAACGGGGCTGCGAATGCGGTTTTTGAACATCCAAGGTCTGGCTGGGACTGACAGGGTGGGAACGGTCCCTTGGCAAGGGGCAGAGGCTCTGCTTCCTTTTCTTTGCATTTCAATCGTGAGATCCCTGGTGGAGCCGTAAAGGACTGAGACCTTCTCCTGGAAGAGGGTGGTGTCAAATCAGCCGGGTCCTCCTCGGCGGCCTGAGGGGTATGAGTTCTCCAGAATGTCATGCAGGGCCCGTTCAGATAATGGCATTCAGCGCTGGTGCTGGAAGCTGTGTTGCAGAGCTGCAGGCGGCAGGGTTTCTTGGATTACCGGGCGCTGCAGGGACAGCCACGCTAGGACGTTATTAATCTGTAGCGCATGAACCGAACTCTCGTCCAGCCCCGTGGCTCGGAATTGCATCAGCTTCTTCCTACAGGGTCGCTATGAGTCGGAATCGACTCGACGGCAGTGGTATTTTGGTTTTTTCTCCAGAAATGGGACGAGAGCGAACACGTCGCATGTGACGCTTCCTTCAGCACTTCGGGGGTCTTCGGGAGAGATGCCTCCCTGTGTGTGGGAATGGGAAGAATCCAAGCTGTTCAGGGAAGGAAAACTACCCATTCCACGTACACTATCACTTTCACAGCCAAGTACACGCTTGCTGCGCTATAAAAGGATTTGCTTTACTATTCGTCTCCCCTTGGGGTTCCTTTCCCAACGCCTGTGTATCCATATGTAAGAGAATCAGGAGGCAGAGAAAAGCCTTAGTATCACCACAACTGGCTCGAACTCGCATAAAAGGAAAAACTTCCCTACACCCACAGCCCCATGACCGCAAATAATGACAATTCAGTTATTTTGGGGAGCGTTCCCTGCTCTTCTAGGGCTTTTGCCTGCCCTCCTAAGCAGCGCTTCGGACTCCTCCTCAGCTTTCTCTGCCACGTGGTACGTGGGGATCTGGTTTGCTTGGCACAGAAAGCAAGAGGCTTGTGCCTGTCTCTTTTATGGGCCACTTTTGTCACCACCTTTCATTAAATTGTCTCTTTTGGAGAGCAGAAGGAAGACTTGAAGGATTGGAAGATTTCAGCTGTGGAATTTGCATAAGATTTCATTAATAAAAGGTGACTATCCCAGAGGTGGAAACCCTGGTGGCATAGTGGTTAAGTGCTATGGCTGCCAACGAAAAAAAAAAATTTTTTTTTTTTTTTTAACCAAAGGGGTCGGTAATGCGAATCCACCAGGTGCTCCTTGGAAACTCTATGAGTTCTCCTCTGTCCTGTAGGGTCACTATGAGTCAGAAACGACTCGACGGCACTGGGTTTGGTTTTTTTTTTGGTATATCCCAGAGGTCAGGGGCTGAGTCTCACTGTGACCTGGGGTACATTTGGGAGAGCAGCAGCAGGTATGGCTGGAAGAAGACAGCCATATGAATTCTTCAGTGGCCAAATGAAGACATTTAATGATAAGTGAAGAACTGAGGATACTTTGTAGAAATGGAAATCCATCTGTTGGACTGCATTCTATACAAATTATTCCAAATCAAACAGCTACATGGCTGGTGGGAATGCAAAATGGTACAGCCATTTTGGAAAACGGGCAGTTTCTTATAAAGTTACACAGCTGCCATAGGGCCTGGAAATCACACTCATGGGTATTTACCCAAGAAAAATGAAAACTTATGTTTACACAAAAACTTGTTCTCAAATGGTGGTTGCTGTTAGCTGCCCTGTGCACAATGAAAGGAAATGTTGCCCAGTCCTGGGCCGTTCCCATGATCAGTTGCTTTATTTATAGAGGCTTTATTCATGATTGCCAAAAATTAGGGGCAAAAAAAAAGTTCTTCAGCTGGTGACAGGATACACAAACTGTGGTACATGCGTTCGTACAATAGAATTCTCAGTAACAAAAAGGAGCAAACTATTGATATATGCAACAACATGAATGAAACTCAAGTATGCTATGCTAAGTGTAAGAAGCCAGACTCAAAAGACTACATATTATATGACTCCATTTATATGATCATATGGAAAAGGTAAAAGGATAGGGACAGAAAAAGATCAGCGGTGTTCAGGGACCGGAGACAGGGGAAAGGACTGAGTACAATCGATTTGTGAGTTTGACAAATGCAGTCATGTAACTACCACGACAATCAAGATTTAGAACACTTCCAGGTCCCAGAAGGAATTGTTCCTTTTGAAGGAATTTTGGGGAGCATGGAACTGTTCTGGGCTGTTGCATGACTGTATGTATTTGGCAAAGCTTACAAAACTCTACACTGAAAAGGGTGAATTTACTGTCTGTAAGTTATATTTTAATTTTTGAAAAAAATTAAAAATCTAATGATGCTTAAATTTGGTAGTAAACGAATCTGTGAAACATTTCATAACATGGAGGAACCGGGAAGGCATTATGCTGAGTGAAATTAGTAAGAGGCAAGAGGACAAATATTATGTGAGACCACTATTATAAGATCTTGAGAAATAGTATAAAATGAGAAGAACACATACTTTTGTGGTTACGGGGGGGGAGGGAGGGAGGTGGGAGAGGGTTATTTACTGGTTAGTTAGTAGATAAGAACTACTTTAGGTGAAGGTAAGGGCAATACTCAATACACGGAAGGTCAGCTCAACTGGACTGGACCAAAAGCAAAGAAGTTTCTGGGATAAACTGAATGCTTCAAAGGTCAGCGGAGCAAGGGCGGAGGTTTGGGGACTATGGCTTAAGGGGTCTTTTAAGTCAATTGGCAAAATAATTCTATTATGAAAACATCCTGCATCCCACTTTGAAATGTGGCGTCTGGGGTCTTAAATGCTAACAAGTGGCCATCTAAGATGCATCAATTGGTCTCAACCCACCTGGATCAAAGGAGAATGAAGAACACCAAGGTCACACGATAACTATGAGCCCAAGAGACAGAAAGGGCCACATGAACCAGAGACTTACATCATCCTGAGACCAGAAGAACTAGATGGTGCCCAGCCACAACCGATGACTGCCCTGACAGGGAACACAACACAGAACCCCTGAGGGAGCAGGAGATCAGTGGGATGCAGACCCCAAATTCTCACAAAAAGACCATACTTAATGGTCTGACTGAGACTAGAGGAATTCCAGCAGTCATGGTCCCCAAACCTTCTGTTGGCCCAGGACAGGAACCATTCCCAAAGACAACTCATCAGACATGAAGGGACTGGACAATGGGTTGGAGAGAGATGCTGATGAAGAGTGAGCTACTTGTATCAGGTGGACATTTGAGACTGTGTTGGCATCTCCTGTCTGGAGGGGAGATAGGAGGGTAGAAAGGGTTAGAAACTGGCAAAATTGTCACGAAAGGAGAGACTGGAAGGAGGCAGCGGACTGACTTATTAGGGGGAGAGTAAGTGGGAGTATGGAGTAAGGTGCATATAAGCTTATAGGTGACAGACTGACTTGATTTGTAAACGTTCACTTAAAGCTCAATAAAAATTATTTTAAAAAAATTTGGTGGCAAAGCAGAATGAAGGAAGAACAGAAAAAGATCTCTCAGAACCTAGCAAAACCTGAGAGAAAGTTTTGTTTATAACACTCTTCCTGATAGAATTAATGTTTCTATCATCATTCTTAAAGAAATAGTCTTAGAAATACTTAATGATTTCAGCTTAGTATTATGGCCAGAATCTTTTTAGCTAGAGCAACTATCTGCTTTACGGCAATAAAACTCTGTCAGTTAGTTATTACTGTCCAGCCCCATGATCCTGCCTGGATCACTGCTTCTTAATTTCCTCCCATGGGGGCTGTTTACCCTCATATGCAGGCTCAGCAAGTCTGGCTGGTGGCTCTGGGTTCATAGCCCAATTGTAGGACGTGGGGTTACCTTATCCAGCTCAGGAGGTTGGAACCTTCCCTGCTCTTTGGAACCAAGTACCTGCCATATAGCCCAGTTCTAACAACCAGATCCCAACTTGTTTTCTCATTGCCCAACTTCCTGTTTTGGTGTCTAGCTCTGTTTTTAGAGCCTCCAAATTAAACTTCAAACCATGTTTAATCATCTATTATTTACTAAGCACTATGTCTAAATCCTGAAGAAATAATAATATTATAGCATTACATGGAAACCCTGGTGGCATAGTAGTTAACTGCTAAGGGTCCTAACCAAAAGGCCGGTGGTTCGAATCCGCCAGGCACTTGGAAACTCTATGGGTCAGTTCTACAGTGTCCTATAGGGTCGCTATGAGTCGGAATCGACTCAACCGCAGTGGGTTTGGTTTTGTTTTCTGCTTTATAGCGTTACATAGCACTTACTATGTGCCAGGCACTGTTGCAAATGCTTTAGACATATACCAACTGAATCTTCATAACACAATAAGCTCCACGTCACTTGGCATGGGCTAGGCCCTCCAACAGGTCCCTCGCCTCTCTCTAGAGTGTCATTTGCCCACTCCAGTGTGGGACACACTGTGTTCCCTCATTCATTTCTTTGTAAATGCTGCTCCTTCTGTCTGGAATTTCACATGGGGGCCCCATAATCCCCTCCCCTGTCTTGGCCAACTCCCAAGATAAGATGCAGCCAAGAAGCTCTCTTCTTGGGAAGTCTTCCCCTTTCTGGGCCCACGCTGTGCTCTTCTCCTATCCTAGCAATGTGTTACTAACTTGCCTTGTGTGTTGTGAGATTTACAATGAACTTTATCCAAAGAATTTGACCTTTGTCCTTTGTTCCTGAGAGTTAACATCTAAAACCTTGGCATTTCTCCAGTGTTTGGAGTCTTTGTTATTCACGAAGAGGTTCCAGACCACACCTACCTGACAGGTTATGCTGACAAGATAACTCTTAGATGGGGGCTGTCTGGGCCAGAAAGACCCACCAGGTGATATCAGCCTGACCTCAGGGGAGGGAAACTGTAGATTGAGTTCATCCACATGGGCAATGATTCAATCAATCATGTCTGTATAATGGAACCTCCATGAAGTCTCTGGACACTGAAGCGTAATAAATTTCCTGGTTGGTGAAAGTCATCAGTGCATGGGGGGAGGTAGCTCATCCTTTGGGGCATGGAAGCTCTGCCTTGGGAACCTTCCCAGACCTCAACCTATGTGTCTCTTCATGTATCATTTTTTGCTATAATAAAACAAATCCTAACTGTACCACTTTCCTGAGTTCTGTGAGTTATTCTAAGCAAATTGTCAGATCCAAGGAGGTAATGGGAATCCCCAGATTTGTAGCCACCAGGTCAGAAGTAAGGGGGGCTCAGGGACCCCTGAGCTTATGGCTGACAACCTGAGAGGTAGAGGGAACCCCTGAATTTGCAGCCAGCAGGTGATCAGAAGTGATGGTATTGTGGGGCCTCTCAAGCTTGTGGCTGGAGTCTGAAGTCTTTGGCAGTCTTTCCAGTCTGGAGAACTATGCCTTTTAACTTTTGAGGTATGACCTAGCTCTGGTGGTCAAAGCTAGAGGAAGAAGTACTGCATTTGTAGTTCGTGTCACGGATAAGAGTTAGAATTAGTTGTTGTGGGTCAGTGTCTTAGTTATCACGTGCTGCTATAACAGAAATGCCATAAGTAGATGGCTTTAACAAACAAATTTATTCTCTCACAGTCTAGGAGGTTAGAAGTCTGAAACCAGGGCACCAGCTCCAGGGGAAGGCTTTCTCTCCCTGTTGGCTCTGCAGGAAGGTCCTTGTCATCAATCTCCCCGTGGCTTAGGGGCTTCTCAGCACAGGGACCCCAAATCCAAAGGACTCACTCGTCTCCTGGCTCTTCTTGCTTGGTAGTAATGAGGCCCCTTTCCTCTCTGCTCAATTCTCTTATATCTCAAAAGAGGTTGACTCAAGATACAATCTAATCCTATACATTGAGTCCTGCCTCATTAACATAGCTGCCTCTAATCCTGACTCATTAACATCATGTTGTTGTTGTTAAGTGCCATGGAATCAGTTCTGACTAGTAGTGACCCTATGTACAACAGAATGAAATAATCCCTGGTCCTGCACCATTCTCATAATCATTGTTATGCTTGAGCCCATTGCTGTAGCCACTGTGTCAGTCCGTATTCTTAAGGGTCTTCCTGTTTTTCACTGACCCTCTACTTTACCGAGCATGACGTCCTTCTGCAGGCACTGATCCCTCCTGACAACATGTCCAAAGTATGTAAGATGCAGTCTCGCCATCCTTGCTTCTAAGGAGCATTCTGGCTATACTTCTTCCAAGACAGATCTGTTCATTCTTTTGGCAGTCCATGGTATAGTCAGTATTTTTCACCAGCACCATAATTCTAAAGGCATCAGTTCTTCTTCGCTCTTCCTTATTCATTGTTTGTCCAAATTTTGCATGCATATGAGGTGATTGAAAATAACATGGTGCTGGGTCAGGAACTCTTTAGTCCTCAAAATGACATCTTTGTTTTTTAACACTATAAGGAGGTCTTTTACAGAAGATTTCCACAATACAATATGTAGTTTGCTTTCTTGACTGCTGTTTCCATGGGCATCGGTTGTGAATTCAAGCAAAATGAAATCCTTCACAACTTCAATCTCTTCTCCATTTTTCATGATGTTGCTTATTGGTCCAGTTGTGAGGATTTTTGTTTTCTTTATCTTGAGGTGTAATCCGTACTGAAGGCTGTAGTCTTTGATTTTCATCAGTAAGTGCTTCAATTCCTCTTTGCTTTCAGCAAGCAAGGTTGTGTCATCTGCATATCACAGATTGTTAACCCGTCTTCCTCCAATCCTGATGCCCTGTACTTCTCCATATAGTCCAGTTTACCAAATTATTTGCTCAGTATATAGACTGAATACAACCTTGATGCACCCTTTCCTGATTATAGAACGAATGCCTCTTGGTCTGGAAACCCTGGTGGCATAGTGGTTAAAGCCTCTGGCTGCTAACCAAAAGGCGCTCTTTGGAAACCCTGTGGGGCAGTTCTATTCTGTCCTATAGGATCACTACGAGTTGAAATCCATTCAATGGCCGTGGGTTTGGTTTTCTGGGGGTAGGCCTCTTGGCCTATGTACAGGTTCTGAATGAACACAGTTAAGTGTTCTATAATTCCCATTCTTCACAATATTGTCCATAACTTCTTATGATCCGCACAGTCGAATGCCTCTCCATAGTCAATAAAACATAGGGTAAACATCTTTATGGATTCTCTGCATTCAGCCAAGATTCATCTGACATCAGCAATAATATCCCTCATTCTATGTCCGCTTCTGAATCAGACTTGAATTTCTAAGAGTTCCATGTCGATGTACTGCTGCAACTGCTTTTGAATTATCTTTAGCAAAATTTCACTTGCGTATGATAATAATGATACTGTTCAATAATTTCTGCATTCCATTGGATCACCTTTCTTTGGAATGGGCACAAGTATGGATCTCTTCCAGTCAGTTGGCCAGGTTATTGTCTCCCAATTTTCTTGGCTTAGACAAGTGAGTGCTTCCAGCGTTGCATCTCTTTGTTGAAACATCTCAATTGGTATTCCATCAACCCTGGAGCCTTGTTTTTTGCCAGTGCCTTTAGTGCAGATTGGACTTCTTCCTTCAGCACCATTGGCTCTTACTCATATTCTACCACCTGAAATGATTGATGTCAACCAATTCTTTTTGGTATAGTGACTCTGTGTATTCCTTCCATCTTCTTTTGATGCTTCTTGTGTTGTTCAGTATTTTGCCCATAGAATCCTTCAGTACTGCAACTTGAATTTTTTTCTTTTCTTTTTCATTTCTTTCAGCTTGAGCTGAACATGTTCTTCCCTCTTGGTTTTCTAACTTCAGGTCTTTTGCATATTTCATTATAATACCTTACTTTGTCTTCTTGAGCTGTCCTTTGAAATCTTCTATTCAGGTCTTTTACATGATTGTTTCTTCAGTTTATCTTAGCTACTCTGCATTCAACAGCAAGTTTCAGAGTCTCTTCTGACATCTATTTTGGTCTTTCTTGTCTTTTCAATGACCTTTTCCTTTCTTCATGTATGATGTCTTTTATGTCATTTCATAACTCATCTGGTCTTCAGTCATTGGTGTTCAGTGTGTTAAGTCTGTTCTTGAGATAGTCTCTAAATTCAGGTGTGATATCCTCAAGGTCGTACTTGGCTCTCACGGACTTAGTTTTTTTTCAGCTTCAACTTGAATTTGCGTATGAGCAATTGAAGGTCTGTCTTACAGTTGGCCCCTGGCCTTGTTCTGACTTACGACACTGAGCTTCTCCTTGGTCTCTTTCCACAGATGTAGTTGATTTGATTCCTGTGTACTTCATCTGGTAAGGACCATGAGTATAGTTGTAGTTTATGTTGTTGAAAAGAGGTATTTCCAATAAATAAATCATTGGTCTTGCAAAATTCTATCGTGCAATCCTCGGCATCATTTCTATCACCAAGGCTATATTTTCCAACTACTGATCCTTCTTTGTTTCCAACTTTTGCATTCTAATCACCAGTAATTATCAGTGCATCCTGATTGCATGTTTGACCAACTTGAGACTGCAGAAGTTGGTAAAAATCTTCAGTTTCCTTATCTTTGCATTAGGGGTTGGTGCGTGCATTTAAATAATAATCGTGTCAACTAGTCTTCCTTGTAGGTGTATGGGTATTATCCTATCACCGACAGCATCATACTTCAGGATAGATCTTGAAATGTTCTTTTTGACTATGAGTGCAGCATCATCCCTCTTCAATTTGTCATACCATATGATTGTCTGATTCAAAATGGCCATTATCAGCTCATATCAGCTCACTAATGCTAGGATATTGATCTTTATGCCTTCCATTTCATGGTAATTCCCAATAAAACCAGTTTCTGTCAAGTCGGTTCTGACTCATGGTGACCCCATGTATGTCAGAGTAGAACTGAGCTCCATAGGATTTTCAGTGGCTGATTTTTCAGAAGTAGATTGCCAGGCCTTTCTTTGGGTGAACTTAAGCCTCCAACCTTACCATTTGCAACTAAGTGCATTAACCCTTTTGTATCACCAGTGGACTCCAAAGAGTTTTCGTTGAGTTGATTTCTAATAGGAGATCACTATTCTCATCGTGTTTATTTGCCTAGGTGTTACTTGTGGTACAATAATAATAATAGTTAACATTTGTTAAACATTTACTATTGCCACATACCCCAATATTGCATTATATACTTTATTGCATTAGTTCCTCATAAGAACCTTGTGATATAAGTACTGTTACTATTCCAGTTTTAGTTGATAAGGAAAAATGAGGCCCAGCTCAAGATTTCACAGCTGGTATTACGGAAAAACAGTGGGTGCTGGGGTGCTAACTAGAGTTCAAATCTCAGACCTGCTACTTAGCAACTGTTTGACTCCAGACTACATCTTAAGCGCTCTGTGTCTTAACTTCTTCACTTGTAAGAGTGGGTTAAGAATACCTGTCTCAGATAGTAATTGAGCAATCTGAGTGCGGTAAGATACATGAAATACTTGGCACTTAGTAGGGGCTCATTAAAATGTTTACTGTTCTTTTCGCCCATTTTTCCTGACCCAGACTCCCCAGGGCAGAATCTTTTTATGTTGTGGGCAGAGACACATTCTCCCTAGAACAGAGATCTTCAGACTTTAGTGTTCCCTGTGAATCACTGGAGAGCATATTAAAATGCAGCTTCCCAGGCTTAGGACTCAGACTCAGCAAATCTGGCATGAGAGCCAGGAATCCCCATTTTAACAAGTCCTCCCAGCTGATTCAGCCATCTCACAGACAGCCAGTCCTCAAACCACACTTGGAGAAATAAGACTTTGGTAAAATATCCCAGTCCCGTTTTCTGGAATTCTGCTAATTCATTATAAACATATTTATAATCTGAAAATTTCTCAGTGTGAAACACTCACCTTTGTAGCTTCAGTTTTAGCATACAGCTCAGAAGGTGTTTGAATGAATGAAGTGTTCCCAAAGATACTGACATGGTTTCTTTAAAAGCTGTCATTCTGGAGACTGCTGAATCAGGACTCGAACTCCAACTAACTACATGACAGCTAAGCAGTACATTACATTTGAGTCAGCTCAGCCTCTTGGCTCTTGTGTGTTTCAAAAGTAGTATTTAAATGTCGTAAAAGTATCTGGCATTGGTAATGGTATGAGGTAAAGCCAAAATGTGTAAGATAGCCAACACATGGGTCCTGTTTCAAGCAACGGCATTAAATATAGGATTTGAAGATAGAATATTTACAGCACATTTTGGTTTGTAGATGAGAGGAAATGAAATCGTCCACATTCATTATCTGTAGGCAGATTATGCTGCTATTATAGTTAATCAGTTTGCTGGAAGCATTTTTGGAAGTTGAAGCTTAAATAAGCTCTTTTGGGATATAACCTTCAACTGGCCCCGGGAAAGAGTTTTTAAACCAAAATCATAATTGTTTAATTGTCAGCTTAATTATAGGGAAAGTGTCAACTGGTGTTCTTTTAAGTTTCTTGCCTAAAATGGGATACTATCTATGCCCAGTAATAAAGTAGGAAGTGAGGAAAAAGTAGGTTTTTTCATAAACACATTTTCATAGTGAGACTCTATTTATTTAGAATGACTTTCCAGAACATTAGAGAGCCCCATTCAGATTGAAGGGGGAAAAAAAAAGTTTTAAGTCCAAACCCTGTGGAGCCATATTCTGACATGGAGGAGTAAAAGGTGGAGAGAGTTCTGGAGAACTGGAGTTGGTCTGTTGCCAAGAAGGTACCAGTAAACCAGTTGCCATCAAGTGGACTCAGACTCATGAAACCACACAAGAAAGTTGTAGTCCTTTGATGATCATCTCTACACCCACAAACCTGCGTGTACCCTACTTTCTCTGATGGCTTCCCAGCTTCAGTTTAACAATTGTGGTATCAGTGTATTGACCTTGAACATTGTGAAAAGGCTCCACTTGGGGAGAATTTACAGGAGTAATTGCTTAATTAGGGTCTTTCAGTTTGTCGTACTATGGGGGCTTGTGTGTTGCTGTGATGCTGAAAGCTATGCTACCAGTATTCAGATACCAACAGGGCCACCCATGGCGAACAGGTTTCAGCTGAGCTTCCAGACTAAGACAGACTAGGAAGAAGGACTCAGCACTCTACTTCTGAAAAGAATTAGCCAGTGAAAACCTTATGTATAGCAGCAGAACACTGTCTGATATAGGCTGGAAGATGAGCCCCTCAGGTTGGGAGGCACTCAAAAGATGACTGGGGAAGAGCTATCTCCTCAAAGTAGAGCTGACCTTAATGATGTAGATGGAGTCAAGCTTTTGGGACCCTCATTTGTTTATGTGGTACAACTTAAAATGAGAAGAAACAGCTGCGAACATCTATTGATAATCAGAACGTGGAATGTACAAACTAAGAATCTAGGAAAATTGGAAGTCATCAAAACTGAAATGGAATGCATAAACATCAACATCATAGGCATTAGTGAGCTGAAATGGACTGGTATTGGCCATTTCGAATTGGACAATCATATGGTCTGTTATGCTGGGAATGACAACTTGAAGAGGAATGGCATTGCATTCATCGTCAAAAGGAACATTTCAAAATCTGTCCTGAAGTACAGCAGTGTCAGTGATAGGATAATATCCATACGCCTACAAGGACGACCAGTCAATATGATAATTATTCAAATTTACACACCAATCGCTAAGGCCAAAGATGAAAAAATTGAAGATTTTTATCAGCTTCTACAGTCTAAAATTGATTGGACATGCAATCAGGATACATTGATAAGTACTGGTGATTGGAATTCGAAAGTTGGAAACAAAGAAGGAGGACTGGTAGTTGGAAAATATGGCCTTGGTGATAGAAACAATGCTAGAGGTCGCTTGATAGAATTTTGTATGACCAACAACTTCTTCATTGCACATACCTTTTTTTCACCAGCATAAACGGTGACTATACACATGGACCTTGCCAGATAGAATACACAGAAGTCAAATTGACTACATCTGTGGAAAGAGATATGGAAAAGCTCAATATCATCGATCAGAACAAAGCCAGGGGCTGACTTCGGAACAGACCATCAATTGCTCATATGCAAGTTCAAGTTGAAACTGAAGAAAAATAGAACAAGTCAACGAGAGCCAAAGTATGACCTTGAGTATATCCCACCTGAATTTAGAGACCATCTCAATAATAGATTTAATGTGTTGAACGCTAATGACTGAAGACCAGACAAGTTGTAGAATGACATCAAGGATATCATACATGAAGAAAGCAAGAGGTCATTAAAAAGAAAGAAAAGACCAAAATGAATGTCAGAAGAGACTCCGAAACTTGCTCTTGAAAGTCAAGGAGCTAAAGCAAAAGGAAGAAATGAAGTAAAAGAACTGAACAGAAGATTTCAAAGGGTGGGTTGAGAAGACAAAGTAGAATATTATAATGACATGTGCAAAGAGCTAAAGATAGAAAACCAAAAGGGAAGAAAAAACTCGGCATTTCTCAAGCTGAAAGAACTGAAGGAAAAATTCAAGCTTCGAACTGTGATAGTGAAGGAGACTATGGGGAAAATATTAAATGACGCAGGAAGCATCCAAATAAGATGGAAGGAATATACAGAGTCATTGATACCAAAAAGAATTGGTTGACTTTCAACCGTTTCAAGAGGTAGCATATGATCAGGAACCGATGGTACTGAAGGAAGAAGTCCAAACTGTACTGAACGCATTGGCGAAAAACAAGGCTCCAGGAAATATCAATTGAGATGTTTCAACAAATGGATGCAGCGCTGGAAGCGCTCACTCATCTATGCCAAGAAATTTGGAAGACAGCAACCTGGCCAATTAACTAGAAGAGATCCATATTTATGCCTAGTCCCAAGAAAGGTGATCCTACCAAATGTGGAAATTATTGAACATTATCATTAATATCACAGGCAAGTAAAATTTTGCCGAAGTTCATTCAAAGGCAGTTGGAGCAGTATATCAACAGGGAACTGCCAGAAATTCAGACTGGATTCAGAAAAGGGCATGGATCCAGGGATAATATTATTGCTGATGTCAGGTGGATCCTGGCTAAAAGCAGAGAATACCATAAAGATTTTTAACTGTGTTATATTGACTATGCAAAGGCATTCGACTGTGTGAATCTTAACAAATGCGGGATAACATTGGGAAGAATGGGAACTCTAGAACACATTATTGGTCTCATGAGGAACCTGTATATAGATCAAGAGGAAGTTGTTTGAACAGAACAAGGGGATACTGCGTGGTTTAAAGTCCAGAAAGGTATGCGTCAGGGCTGTATCCTTTCACCATACCTATTCATTTTTTTATTCAATCTGTATGCTTAGCAAATAATCTGAGAAGCTGCACTGTATGAAAAGAACATGGCGTCAGGATTGGAGGAAGACTCATTAACAACCTGCGTTATGCAGATAACACAACATTGCTTCCTGAAAGTGAAGAGAACTTGAAGCACTTACTAATGAAGATCAAAGACCACAGCCTTCAGTATGGATTACACCTCAACATAAAGAAAACAAAAATTCTCACAACTGGACCAATGAGCAACATCATGATAAAAAGAGAAAACACTGAGGTTGTCAAGGATTTCATTTTACTGGGATCAAAAATCAACCCCCATAGAAGCAGCAGTCAAGAAATCAAACAATGTATTGTGTTGGGTGAATCTGCTGTGAAAGACCTCTTTAGTGTTGAAAAATAGAGATGTCACCTTGAAGACTAAGGTGCACCTGGCCCAAGCCATGGTATTTTCAGTTGCATCATATGCATTCGAGAGCTGGACAATGAATAAGAAAGACCAAAGAAGAATTGACACCTTTGAATTTTGCTGTTGGCGAAGAATATTGAATATATCATGAAATGCCAAAAGAACAAACAAATCTGTCTGGGAAGAAGTACAACCAGGAATGCTCCTTAGAAGCAAGGATGGCGAGACTGCATCTTACATACTTTGGGCTTGTTATCAGGAGGGATCAGTCCCTGGAGAAGGACATCATGCTTGGTAAAGTACAGGGTCAGCGAAAAAGAGGAAGACCATCAAAGATATGTGTGACACAGTGGTTGCAACAGTGGGCTCAAGCATAACAATGATTGTGAGCATGGTGCAGGACCAGGCAGTGTTTCGCTCTGTAGTACATAGGGTCGCTATGAGTCAGAACTGACTCGACAGCACCTATCGACAACAACAATTGCTTAAAGACAATCTTTAAAAAGTTTAATGACTTTAGTGCCTCTGTGGAGTTGTCTTGAGTTAGAATTGTCTTGATGGCAACTGGTGTGGATTTTTAATCATATGGTGTTTATAGGGAGCCCTGGTGTCACAACAGTTAAAGTGACTGACGGCTAACCGAAAGGTCAGTGGTTGGAAACCATCAGGGGCTCCACATGAGAAAGATGTGGCAGTCTGTTTCCATAAAGATTTACAGCCTTGGTAACCCTATGGGATCGCTATGAGTCAGAATCCACTCGACAGTGGATTTGATTGTTCTTGGTTCAGTGGTATTCACATTTCTTAATAATCACTGTATTTTTGGGATTGGTATTAATCTTTTCAAGGGAAGATGATGAGATGGGTGGTAGTAGCTCATTTTCATTTATTTTTAAAATGTATACATGGGCTTTGGAGTCAGACAGATCTGAAGACAAATTTCAGCCATCCCCCTTTCTAGCACTGTGACTTGAGGGTGTTATCTGACCTTTCTAAGTCTCAATTTATTCATCCATTAAAATGGTACAGAATGGGGGATAATAAAACAGGGGAGTTGTGAGGATTAAATTAAATGATATGATGTGCAGGCCTTGAAGGAACCCTGCTAACTAAAAGGTTGGCCGTTTAAACTCAACAGCGGGAGAAAGATATGGTGGTTTGCTTCCGTAAGGATTACAGGCTTGGAAACCCTATGGGGCAGTTCTACTCTGTCCTACAGGGTCGCTATGAGATGGGATTGACACAACAACAGTGGGTTTTTTGCAGGCCTTGATTCCTTATCCGAAACCTTTGGGGCCAAATGTGTCTTGGGTTTTAGAACTATTTACATTTTAGAAAGTTAGTATGGTGCATAGATAATACACTACATAAAATTCCCACCAAGGTCTGAGACAGGTCAGGTGCCATCGAGTCGCTTCTGACTTATAGCGACCCTGTGTACAACAGAACGAAACACTGCCTGGTCCTTCACTATCCTCACAATTGTTATGCTTGAGCGCATTGTTGTAACCACTGTGTCAATCCATCTTATTGAGGGTCTTCTTCTCTTTCGCTGCTCCTTTGCTTTACCAAGTGTGATGCCCTTCTCCAGGAACTGATCCCTCCTAATAACATGTCCAAAGTATGTGAGACGAAGTCTCATCATCCTGGCTTCTAAGGAGCATTCTGGCTGTACTTCCTCCAAAACAGATTTGTTCATTCTTCTGGTAGCCCATGGTATATTCAGCATTCTTCTCCAACACCATAATTCAAAGACATCAATTCTTCTTTGGTCTTCCTTATTCATCGTCTGGAAACCCCGGTGGCATAGTGGTTAAAAGCTACAGCTGCTAACCAAGAGATCCGCAGTTCAAATCCGCCAGGTACTCCTTGGAAACTCTATGGGGCAGTTCTACTCTGTCCTATAGGGTCGCTATGAGTCACTCAAGGGCAGTGGGTTTTATTCATTGTCTATCTCTCACATGTATATGAGGTGATTCAAAACACCATGGCTTGGGTCAGGCGTACCTTAGTCCTTAAAGTGATATCTTTGCTTTTCAATACTTTAAAGAGGTCCTTTGCAGCAGATTTGTCCAATGCAATATGTCATTTGATTTCTTCACTGCTGCTTCCATGGGCATTGATTGCAGAGCCAAGTAAAAAGAAACCCTTGACAACTTCAATATTTTCTCTGTTTATCATGATGTTGCTTATTGGTCCATTTGTGAGGATTTTTTTCTTTATGTTGAGGTGTAATCCATACTGAAGGCTGTGGTCTTTGATCTTCATCAGTAGATGCTTCAAGTCCTCTTCGCTTTCAGCAAGCAAGGTTGTGTGATCTGCCTATTGCAGCTTGTTAATGAATCGTCTTCCAATGCCCCATTCCAACTTCTTGGATTGAATAAGTATGGTAAAAGACTACAGCCCTGACACACCCGTTTCCTGACTTTAAACCATGCAGTATGCCCTTGTTCTGTTTGAATGACTGCCTTTTTGTCTAAGTATAGGTTCCTCATGAACACAGTTAAGTGTTCTGGAATTTCTGTTCTTTACAATGTCATCCATAATTTTTTCAGATCCACAGTTCAGTGCAGATGAATAAAAATTTTATTTTATAGAGCTTTGAGCCTTTCGTAGTCCTCAAGTCATCCTGTATGACTGAAAAAAAGGTTTATTATCCTCATGTCTCCTATCCATGCTAACATTGAATTGTTCTGCAGGTTTATTTCAAAAACAAGTTGAAGTTGGCACTTATCGGTCAGAGCCTCTTTGGCCAAGAAGTCTACAGCCACCTCCGGAAAGAGGGCCACCGTGTAGTGGGAGTGTTCACGGTTCCAGACATGGATGGAAAAGCTGACCCACTGGGTGAGTGTATCTTGGGACAACTGGGTCAGGGAATCTATACTGGTATTTCAGCTGTTTAATCTCAGGGCCCTGATATGAGCTGTACTCCCACTTCTTTGCCACAGGCACCAAAGACCCAGACTGTGCACCCCCCTCTTGGCTTTTCCTCCTCCACATCACCTATTGAAGGCCTTCTCATGCCAAGTCTATTTTCATAGTAGATGTGGACACCCCAGACTTCTCTTCTCTATGGGTCCCAAGACAAAGGCACAAGTCCTTATTGTATTAAGAGGTTTCCCATTAGTCTCCATCAGGTCCATCAGAAGAATTCCTAGGCTTGTATTTTTTTTTTTTCTGGAACACACTTATGACTTTCCAAAGGTGCTATGGCACATGCAGAATAATGCCTAATGCAGAGATGCCAGTGGGAATGAAGGAAATGCCAGTCCCAGTAACAAAAATTGATATGGGGTCATAAGATATGCTATTATTTTATTACAAATTATGGCTGGGACTGCTTGGTGGGTTGAGAAGATGGCCAACCCTAAAGCAAGCCACAGTGTGATCCTGTTTTGTAAGCCATAGTTATGTTGAGAAATGGGTTTAAGACAGATAAAAATCCACAAATACTACAGGTAGGGAATAAGAAGGAGAGACTAGAAATCTTGGCTTATTACTTGGATCTTCATAAATGACTGGTAAAGTGCAACACATTGATTGGAAAATAGTGATCTGTGATAACATCAGAATTATACTTTTTTTATTCTCAGAAGAAGCAGCTCTAGGGTTTATTCTAATTCTTTGTAAGTACTTTAAAAATTATTATATCCTTAATAAAATCTACTAAGCAAACATTCTGCATCCCACTTTGAAGAGTGGCTTCTGGGGTCTTAAACGATAGCAAGTGGCCATCTAAGATGCATCAATTGGTCTCGACCCACCTGGATCAAAGGAGAATGAAGAACACCGAGGTCATAAGGTAATTATGAGCCCAAGAGACAGAAAGGGCCACATAAACCAAAGACTACATCAGCCTGAGACCAGAAGAACTAGATGGTGCCCGGCTACAACCTATGACTGCCCTGACAGGGAACACAACAGAGAACCCCTGAGAGAGCAGGAGAGCAGTGGGATGCAGACCCCAAATTCTCGTAAAAAGACCAGACTTAATGGTCTGCCTGAGACTAGAAGGACCCCGGTGGTCATGGCCCCCAGACCTTCTGTTGGCCCAGGACAGGAACCATTCCCAAAGCCAACTCTTCAGACATGGATCAGACTGGATAATGGGCTGGAGAGGGATGCTGGTGAGGAGTGAGCTTCTTGGATCAAGTCGACATTTGAGACTATGTTGGGATCTCCTGCCTGGAGGGGAGATGAGAGGGTGGAGGGGATTAGAAGCTGGTGAAATGGACGCGAAAAGAGAGAGTGTAGGGAGGGAGCGGGCTGTCTCATTAGAGGGAGAACAACTGGGAGTATGTAGCAAGGTGTATATAAGTTTTTGTGTGAGAGACTGACTTGTAAACTTTCACTTAAAGCACAAGAAAAATTAAAATGATTACAGCCAAGAAAAAAAAATTATTATATCTTAATATTATTTTTTAAGAGCCAAGCTAAAAACAAAATTGGGCCAAGAGCACATATGGACTTGAATTTAATCGCTTGAACTAGAAATGATTCTTGTTTCAGAAGAAGGTTATCTCAGCCTGGGGAATTCCAAGGGGACCTGCTTCATGAATTCCCAGCTCTGAAGGAAGAAGGGGACAGATTCCTGTTGCTGGCACCGTTTGACCCATCATTATGTATTCCTAACAGCATTTTGTGGGGGATATTTGGAATATAAGTTTGGCTTTAAATCAGAGAGACCCCAAATAATATTGGCTTAAATTAGATAGATGCTCATTTCTCAAGTCTGGGTTGGCTATCCAGAGCCAGTGCAGATTCCTTCTATTTGTTGTTTTGCTGTTGTCAACACTGGGCTTCCATCTCTGGTCCAAAGTAGTTGCTTCAGTCCCAACCATCTAGTCTTCACTACAGCAAGCAAGAAGGTAAAGAGGAGAAGTAGAGGGCAAGCCCTTTATGGCATAATCCAGAAGTTGCACATATTACTCCCACTCATATCCTATTGGCCAGAACTTGGTCACAGCCCAAATCTATTTGCAAGAGAGGCTGAGACATAATAGATTTTATTCAGGGTGGGTATGGGTTCAACTAGAGTCAGAGAGGTCCATTGCTAAAGGAAGAATAGGGCACAGCTAGCAGCCTCTAACAGGTACGTGCACTTCAGAGGAATTGCAAGCATGTGACTTTTCAGCCTCCTTTCAGAGTGGATTCTAGGAAATAAACCCTTTCCAAGTGACTGCTCACAGGGCCAGGACCACCTCTCCTTTGGTTATGGTCACTGGGCTCTTGGGAGGACTTAGAAATAGACAAAGTACCAACCTGACTTATAGAGGAACCTGGGAAGTGGTGCAGTATATTGTTATCAGCATATGGTCTGGAGTCAGGGAATTAATGCTGACTCTTTTACTTACTAGCTATGTGACCTTGGACAAGTGACTTAAACTCACTAAGCTTCAGTTCAGTGGTACCTATTTCACATGGCTACTGCGAGGATTAAATGAGATAATATGTATAAAGTGCTCAGCGCTGCTTCTGGCTCATAATGAATAATCAATAATCACATCAGTGAATATTCTTATTCCCTGGAGCAGCCAAAAATCAACAGAAGAACCCAACAGCTGGATGCCTCAAGCCTGTCTCAGTGGAGCACATTTTTAAAATGAGAACTTCTTTCACAATTTTCTCCTAATTTCCCCCACATGTTTTAAAATCAATCATTTATCCATTTTCCTGTCATTTCACATTTGGGTTGTTTACAGGTTTTTGAACATTTTACGATCATTTACATTTTGTAATCATTGTTGTTCACAAATTCTCAAATTCTTCTGAATGGATCGATTAAGGCGTAGCTTTCATGGCCAGAGTCCTGCAGGTCTTACTTAGGCTTCAGAGTTTAGGCTTTTTCATGGAGGCATCATCACATGGTGAACCAGTAATTGTTGGTGCTTGGTGGGGAGAATGGGAAAGGAAACAAAAAATGTGGATAAAAATGCCTTAGTTAAGACTTCTGGAAAATGCCTAAAATGTAGTTGTTTTGTGTTATCGATGGAAAATAAATATAAATAAATAAATACATATAAAGTTTATTTTAAATCTATTTATATATATGTATTTTATGTATATAAGGTATGTACTTAGTAAAAGGAAACCCTGGTGGCACAGTGGTTAAGAGCTACAGCTGCTAACCAAAAGGGTAGTAAAAATGACATTTTATTATGGAAAAAAAGGGCTTTTGCTGGGTGTACTTTGGAAGGCCATCACACTTCCACGTGAAGGTAAAAAAAGAAGATAGGAGGGAGTCATTTCTGGGGAAGAGACACTTTCCTCAGGAAGGAGCCTCAGATCTGCTTCAGTATGGCACAACCTTACACAGAGCATGTATTCTCCACTGACTTACCTTATTGGTGAGTTTGGAAGAAGGAACTAGACCACCTCAGCTCAGGTCAGTTCAGCAACTTCTTCCCTTCATCCTCTGGTATCTGCCTGTTTAGCATGGACAATATGTTTAGGTCTACAATTTGCCTTGTGATAAAAGGGACCTACCCCTGAGAGATACGGGGAGAAGAAGCTTGATTTTTCCAACTATGTCAGAGGCTATGTCTAATTTGGACATGAAGTCCTGCAGGGTCACTATGAGTTGAAATTGACACAACAGCGTCTAAGTTTTTTTTTTTTTTTTTCTTGGTGTTGGCATTTGGCTCCAGATTCAAAGCTATCTATGTTCTTTAAGTAGCTGGATGAGCAATAAAGGTATAATTTTTGTAAATATACAAAAATCAGTTGGATTTCTATACACCAAAAAAGAGAACTACAAAAAAAGAGATCAGGAAAACAATACCATTTATTATACCCCCTAAAAAAAATAAAATACTTAGGAATAAATCTATCCAGTGATGTAAAAGACCTATACAAAGAAAACTACAAAACACTACTGCAAGAAACCAAAAGAGACCTACATAAATGAGAAAAACATACCATGCTTATGGATAGGGAAACTGAACATACTGAAATGTGAGTTCTACCCAAAGCAATCCACAAATACAATGCAATCCCTTTCCAAATACCAACAGCATTCTTTAACGAGATGGAAAAACTAATCATTAACTTTATATGCAAAAAAAGAGGCATCAGATAAGGAAAGCATTATTGAAGAAGAACAACAAAATAGGAGGCTTTTTGTGCTACCTGACCTCAGAAACTACTACATAGCTATAGTAGTCAAAACAGCCTGGTACTGGTACAACAACTGACACACATTAACCAATGGAGCAGAATCAAGAACCCAGATGTAAATCCATCCACATGTGGTCACCTGATCTTTGACAAAGGCCCAGAGTCCATTAAATGGGGAAAAGACAGTCTTTTTAACAAATAGAGCTGGCAAAACGCGATGTTCATCTGTAAAAAAAACAAAAAAGGACCCATTCCTCACACCATACTCAAAAACTAATTAAAATGGATCGAAGACTTGAATATAAAAAAAAAACTATAAAGATCATGGAAGAAAAAATAGGGTCAATGCTGGGGGCCCTAATATACAGCACACATAGGATGTAAACCATAACTAACAATACACACAATCCAGAAGATAAGCCAGATAACTGAGATCTTCTAAAAATTAAACACTTATGCTCATCAAAAGACTTCACCAAAGGAGTAAAAAGAGAATCTACGGACTGGGAAAAAAAATTTTTGGCTGTGACATATCTAACAAAGGTCTCATCTCTAAAATCGGTAGGATATTCCAGCACCTCTACAGCAAAAAGACAAATGATCCAATTAAAAAATGGGCAAAGCATATGAACAGACACTTCACCAAATAAGACATTCAGGCAGCCAACAGACACATGAGGAAATACTCACTATCGCTAGCCATTAGAGAAATGCATATCAAAACTACTTTAAGATACCATCTAACCCCGACAATACTGGCACTGATCCAAAAAGCACAAAATGACAAATGTTGAAGAGGTTGTGGGGAGATTGGAAATCCTATGCACTGCTGATTGGAATGCAAAATGATACAGCCATATGGAAAACAATATGGCACTTCTTTAAAAAGCTAGAAATAGGAATACCATACGATCCAGCAATCCCACTCCTAGAAATATATCCTAGAGAAAGAAGACCTGTCACACAAGTAGACATGTGCACACCCATGTTCATTGCAGCATTATTCACAATAGCAAAAAGATGGAAACAGCCTAAGTGCCCATTAACAGATGAATGCATAAACAATGGTACATACACACAGTGGAATACTATACAAAAATAAAGAACAATGATGAATCTGGGAAGCATCTCACAACATGGATAAATCCAGAGGACATTATGCTAAGTGAAATAAGTCAATCACAAAAAACAAATACTATATAAGACCACTATTATAAAAACATCCATGAAGAAGTTTACACACAGAAACAAACAACTTTTGATGGTTATGAGGGAGCGGAAAACACTAACTAGACAATAGATAAATGGTAACTTTGGTGAAGGGTAAGACAGCACACAATACTGGGGAAGTCAGCACAGCTTGACCAAGGTAAAATCATAGACGCTTCATAGACACATCCAAGCTCTCTTAGGGACCGTGTTACTAGGCTGAGGGCTGGGGACCATGCTCTCGGGGGGTAACTAACTCAACTGGCATAACACAGTTTATAAAGAAAATGTTCTACATCCTACTTTGGTGAGTAGCGTCTGGGGTCTTAAAAGCTTGTGAGCAACCATCTAAGATACTCCACTCTTTCCACCCTGTCTGGAGCAAGGGAGAATGAAGAAAACCAAGACACAAGGGAAAGATTAGTTCAAAGGACTAATGTACCACAACTACCACAGCCTCTACCAGACTGAGTCCAGCACAACTAGATGGTGCCCAGCTACTACCACCGACTGCTCTGACAGGGATCACGATAGATGGTTGTGGACAGAGCTGGAGAAAAATGTAGAACAAAATTCTAATTCACAAAAAAAAAAAAGACCAGGCTTGCTGACCTGACAGAGACTGGAGAAACCCTGAGGGTATGGCCCCCAGAAACCCTTTCAGCTCAGTACCGAAGCTACTCCTGAATTTTACCCTTTAGCCACAAGATTTGACATGCCTATAAAACAAACAATAATACACATTTTTCAACCATACATACAAGACTAAATGGGCACACCAGTGCAGGGGCAAGGACGAGAAGGCAGGAGGGGACAGGAAAACTGGACGAATGGAAATGGGGAACCCAAGGTCAAGAAGGGGAGAGTGTTGACACATCACAGGATTGGCAACCAATGTCACAAAACAATATGTGCATTGTTTAATGAGAAACTAATTTGCTCTGTAAACCTTCACCTATAGCACAATAAAAAAAAAAAAAAGAAAATGAGCAACAACAACAACAATGAAATCCACTAAAAAATAGAATTGAACAATGCAAAGGACAAGCTGGAAATATATGACTAAAAGTCAGCTTTATTTAGGAATAATAAGATACTTGCATTAAAAATGGTATCATTTTTATCTAAAAAAAGAAAGAGCTTCAGGTAAAATATCAAAATACTGTATAGCCATAATCTTTTAAATTCAAATGCATTATGCTTTAAATATGTAGATAGAGATCACATTAGAAAATGGATGGATCATGATAAAATTGTAACAATTTTTGGTTAGCATCTAAATTGTTCTTCACAATGTTTTATTTGTAAATATTTCATGAAGCTGTGAATAATGTGAATCCATAAAAAAAAGCCTGTTGCATCAAGGTAATTGAGTAGAACTGTGCTCCACAGAATTTTCAATGACAGGTTTTTTGGAAGTGAATCACCAAGCCTTCTGAGGCACTTCTGAGTGGACTTGAACTGCCAACATTTTGGTTAGCAGCCAAACACATTAACCATTTGAAGCACCCAGGGACTTTATATGAATCCATAGCAATGAAATTTTTTAATGAAAATAATCTTCTCTTTCATGCTTAGCTTTGGCTGCAGAAAAAGATGGGACCCCTGTGTTCAAGTTCCCTAGATGGAGAGTCAAGGGCAAGACCATCAAGGAAGTGGTGGAAGCCTACAGATCTGTGGATGCCGAGCTCAACGTGCTTCCCTTCTGCACACAGTTCATCCCCATGGATGTCATTGATAGCCCAAAGCATGGCTCCATCATATATCACCCATCCATCCTTCCCAGGCACAGAGGACCCTCTGCTATCAACTGGTGAGTTTTTTAATAACAGAAAATATGAGCCTATTTTCCTTGCTCGTAATCTTTCTGCTTTTTACCTAGGTGATCAAGAAAATTAATTTGTTTGAACAATTGTGAGGTCCTGATTGCTACTATAGCATGAAGGCTTCTGAAATCCAGAGGCGCTTCATGAACCAAGATAGCATTTCCCAAGAATAGTCCATGGAGCACTAGTTCCATTGAATGTAACTAGGTATTGAGCAAACAAAGGTTCTATAGTCTGACAAGTTTGGTTTATGATGGGCTTCTTTAGTGCAGGACTTTTCAGAGCCTTTGACATGTACCTGAATGTGAATGTCATGATTCTCCAAGAGATGGTCCAAGTACACAGTTTCCCAAATTTATTTGACCACAGAACTCTTTTTGCATAGAACATCTCAATTACACTTCAGTTTGAGAAACACTGAGTTATCTGAAATTCTCTTCTTCATCGTTTGTCTTCCCCCGTTGACTTTAAGCTCCCTGAGGGAAGGGACTTTGTTCAACATTGCCATTGCTGTATTCCCCAACATCAAGAACAGCGCCTGATACACTATAGTATCCGATAATATAGGTACACTATAGGCACACTATAGGCTTCCTGGCCATTGCTGTGGGTTGAAATGGGCCTTTCACACCTTCACTACCTTCTCTTTTTTACAGGCACATCTCCTTGGTATCCCTCAAATTATTGAATAGGCAGAAAGTCCGTACTTGTTGAAATGTGATTTTAAAAAATATTTCATTGTATTTAAAGTTTTGTTACATGAATTGATTGCCTTTTCGGTCTTGTGAATAATACTGTTATGGATACCTATACACTTAAACTTACGTTTTGTTTTGTTTTGTTTTGTTCACATTGTTCCCACATGTGGAATCACTGGGTCAAAGTGTATGAATATTTTTAAGATTCTTGATAACACAATGCCAATTAATTCCTCATTATTTCTTAAAAGAATTAATTCATCCATTGATGTCTTGCCTGGTCAGCAACTCAGTGAAATAAAAATAATTTCAATTTTGGGTGTGGTTGACCTCCCATTTCATACTCTCTCTGTATGCATTTTTATGTATTTGTCTTTATACACTGCTTATCATTTTTTACTATAAGCTCCTGTAGGGCTGGCGTTTTTTCTTAGGCTAAGCTTTATAGAGCACACAATACAAATAGTTAAATTAATTATTTTTCACTACAATGTTTAGACAACCTAGAGCTAATCCTAAAAGAGCTTATACATGAATTACACAACCTGTGTTAATAATCAGCTCTCTTCACATCATACCAAGTATCCTCTACTTTATTTTTCATTATTCAAGCACAATGTAGGAACTGGACCCAGGCGGGCAAATTACTTGTTCCTCCCAGTTGGCATCTGGGAGTCAAGTCGTGACAGGCAGTAATGATGGACTCTAGCGCCTTTTTTGGTTTACTCTAAGTCACTACTGTGTGCTTACTAGGAAGACTGTGGTTATGAAGACGTGTAAACAGCAGTACTGTTAGGTATTGTTTTTTATGAGCTCTGCATCCTGTCTTCTCTATCTCCCAGCACTGCAGTTAATTTCTCACAGTAGCTTTGTTCACCATCTACTTTTCCATTGTAGCTCCCATGTATTTTAATATCAGCAACTCATCTCTCAGCTAACCAGCATTTTTAATTGAATTTTTTCTTTTTTCAGGACTCTAATTATGGGAGATAAGAAAGCTGGGTTTTCTGTTTTCTGGGGTGATGCTGGTTTAGACACAGGACCCATCCTTCTTCAGAGGTCGTGTGACGTCGAACCCAATGATACAGTGGATGCACTTTATAATCGATTTCTTTTTCCTGAAGGAATCAAGGCCATGGTCAGTATATTTATGCCATCAAGAATTTAGCGAACCTTTAAAGCATAAATATTTTTCTTCTATTGAGAAGTTGCCCATATGAATTTTCGGTAAAAATATAAAGCTGAAAAACAAAATTAGGTTTTATATTTACCAGTAAGATGGTATATTTAGAGTAGAAATCTGAACTTTTAAAAATTTCTTAGTCTATGAAACTGACTTGTGGTTCCACTGAGAGCAGTGATCAAATGAAGTGGCAATTAAACGGTTCCGTTTATTTTTTCAAGTATTTGAATGTGCAGCCCTGTTTGTAATGACTGATTGTTTTGCTACAGCTGTGTAATTCTGAACTCTATTAAAAATGTTTGAAATTTGGTGTTGCTTAACTTATTCCGATGTGCCCTGGTTGAAAAGCCCAAAGCATGTACACCACAAAGTAAAAATATTAGCGTGTAAAAATACTGAAAAGTTCAGCAGATGGTTTTGACACCATTTAATGTTTCCGAGAATTTTGTAAGGTGGAAGTGTCAACACAGAGGTAGATAGTAAAATTATACAAAGCAGCAGATGTTGATTTAGGAGAGAGGAGGACATTGCTTTGTTCGTATCATCCGATGCTTAAGAGCATAGGGCTTTGGGGTCAGAAAGACCTGAGCTGAAACCCTCATTTTACCACTTATTTGTTGTATGGCAATAGATAAGTCACTTAGCCCCTTCCCCTAGATTTCCTCATCTATGAAATGTAGCTAATACTGCCTGATTTGTAGGGTCGTTGTGAGAATCAAATGCCATTATTTATGCAAAGCGTAGTAAATGCTGTGGTAATTACAATAAACATAATATTATGTGTGCTCAGTGGCATTTGCTCAGGCCTAGATCCTATGCCTGGTGGCGTTATATCTAGAGGTGGGTAGAACAAGCTGTCAACTTGGCTCTGTTCCCAGATGGCTCCCTCTATGTGCTCACCTGTAGGTTAGTAAGCAGGTGGGAGTACTTGGAGAGAAACTCAGATTTAAGCTCACATCGGCCTCCCAGTGAAACGGGGAGGCTCTCAACTCAAGGCAAACAAATATGGCATGGAAGAGAATGAAGGAAACATCCCAAAAGCAATCAATCTCATGAATGGATTTTAACTTTTTTTATTCCAGGTGTCCTGAGCTAGAAAGCAAGTTAAATTAATTAAATACAGTAATGTATCATTTTCCAGAATCATCATGATGAGCAAAAATAACCCACAATAATTTATTTTACATTTATATTCCTGAAATTTCCATTGGATCACCAAAAGGAGAGTAAAGTTTGTTCAAACAAGGGAGTCATTTAAAAAAGACTACAGGCTTGATCTTGGAGGTAGACAGACCTGGATTCAGATTCTGCCTCTGACACCTACAAATTCTGTGATCTGAGCTAGTTGCTAACTTCTCTAGGCCTCAGTTTCCTCATCTGTAAAACAGGAATAATAATTTCCACCTTACAGGATTGGTGTGCTGTTTGCAAGGGGTATTTTATATAAAGGACCTACCAAACTGCCTGACACATAAAACGGCCCGAAGAAATGGAAGTTACCATCATAATCTGACTCTCTGAACAGATTCATATGTAATTATTCTGTTAAGCAGAAACTTCAGTTAAACAGACTATGCCATTGTTGATCACTGGGCTGTAACATAGGTAATGTTTTTGGCTTTAGGTAGAAGCTGTCCAACTCATAGCTGATGGAAAAGCGCCTCGTACTCCCCAGCCAGAAGAAGGGGCAACATATGAACATACCCGGAAAAAGGAAAATGCTAAGGTATTTATAGCAACTCAGTAACACATCTAGCCTTCTGGCTTTAAGTCTTCCCAGTATATCATTCCCTTTCCAAAATGTAGATCTCCAAGCCAGTCCCCTCTACCTACCTCTGCCACTGATGGAGAGAAATGTTTCTATTGCCTTTGAGACTCACAGCATTAGGGGGCTCAGCCTGTGCTTTGTGCTCTCCTAGATTTCTTGGGATCAGTCTGCTGAAGTTTTACATAATTGGATCCGAGGCCACGATAAAGTCCCTGGAGCTTGGACAGAGATAAATGGACAGGTATTTTTTTTTATGTTTTAGGGATCAATTTTTTTTTTTTTCCAATGAATTTAACTAAGTCACAGCCCCCCCTGGATCTTTCCTTGGTGGTAATGAGGGTCTGCGAGTCTAGGTATTTGTGACTAGCTAAGAGATCTGTGGCTGCGTGATAAAGACAAAACACCCTACACTTGACTTATATTGAACTTTTACTGTGAGGCAGACACTGGGCATAGCTTCCGCTTTCAAGGAGCTTCCTGTTTTATAGAGAAGGCAGAGAAATAAATAAACACTCAAGATAAATGCTGTAATTGAGGTCTAGACTCAGGCTGGTCAGGGGAGGCTTCCTAGAAAAGCCGACCACTGTGCTTGCACTTTGAGAAGAGTTAGCCAGGTGAAGAGTAAGACAAAGAGGTGCAAGAGGTGAAGTCAGGTGACCCAGAGATGGGAGAGTGTATGGCCCAGTCAAGGAACTGCAAAACAGTTCAATGAAGTGGGAGCCTCAGGACTGAGGTGGGGTGTGGGGAGAGATGAAGCAGGAAGGATGGGCAGGAGCAGGAGTGTGAAGGGCCTTCTGCTCTGTGGGGAGTTGGGCTCAGCTCAGGTTCCACCTCTTCTAGAAAGTTTCCTGACCTCCTCACATGTCTAGTCTGGCAGGGTTGGGTGTCCCTCTTCTCTATTCCTACAATGCTTTGCCTTACCCCTGACATAGCCTATTGAATATTGTATACTGTAAGGGTCTCTTTATTTATCTGCCTCCATACCCCCAACTAGACTGTGAAGCCCTTGGGGCAAGGGCTTCATGTTATTGTCTTGATCACTTCAGTGCTCAGGCATGATTCTTAGTGCATATTGGATTCCAATAAGAGTGGGTGGGATTCATGAAGGACCAAGAAAGGAAGTTTAGCAGGGTGGTTAAGAGTGTGGACTCTGAAGGCAGAATGTTTCTGTTAAAATTCTGGCTCTGCCACTGTTCTCTGTACAACCTTGGGCAGGATCCTAAACCACAGGGTTCCTTGCTTTCTTCATTTTAAAACGGGACTAATAATAGTGCCTTCCTTATAGGTTATGGGTTATTGTGAGTTAATACATGTTCATTCATTTAAGTACTTAGTCCCTGGCACAGAGTAAGTGTTCAGTAAATGTTAGTTACTATTGTGCTAAATAAATGATAGTGAAGGCATAGAATTATAATAATAAACTCCATCACGGTCAGGCTTTCTCAGTTACAGTCTAGATCTAATCTTGTTTCCTTGAACTGACCTTCAAAGCACCTTGTACTTTCCCATCACCTATCACACTGTATATTGTAAATACTCTGCATCTTCCCTCCTCCCCAACACCTCTACTCCCCAACTCCAACCCCTACCTTTAGCCTAAAGGTAGGTAAAGTCTGTGAGAGCTTTTAATCTCAATCACATTTATCTCAATGTGAATAAATAATAAATGTACACTTACGTCCTCTGGATGTGGGACATTTTTGAAACTTGTCAGTCACACATTCGCTGATCATCTCTTACTTTGTATTATCTCTACAGATGCCAGTACAGCCTTGCACACTTTGTGGTGTCCTGATTTTATTCTAGATAAGAATTGTGACTTAGGCTTTTTTTCAGGGAGAGGTGCTTGCATTCATTTTCTGATTTCAAAACCTGGGTTTGATCTCTTTATCAGATGGTTACTTTCTATGGCTCATCATTACTGAGTAGCTCCGTGCCTCCTGGAGAACCACTGGAAATTAAAGGTGCCAAGAAGCCTGGTCTTGTTACCAAAAATGGACTTGTTCTTTTTGGTAACGATGGAAAAGCAGTGAGTGTTCAATATAGTCAATGATAAAATAACTTTTTTGGTTTCCTTCTATAATTCCAGCTATTGAGGGAATCAGGCTTTGCTGTGGGTATGAGGAAGACCAAGCTATCTGGGCCCCATTTCCCTCTGGGGATGAGCTCCAGCTCCTTAGCATGGGCTCCAAGGGCTGACACAGTCAACTTTGTAATACAGGAGAAAGAGCTCGGGATCCAGCCAGGAGACAGGGGTTTGAATCCCTCTATCGCCTACTGGCCATGATCTTGGGAAGGATGCTTCTCTGCTCTAAGTCTCAATTTCCTCCCCTACATAAGAAAGAAAGTAACCATGTCTCTCTGCCTTCCTACTGCCAGCATCTGAAAGAGTCAAATGAAATGATGGATATGGCCCTCTTCAGCTGCACCTATACTGCCTATGCATGGCAGCCTTGGACCTGGGCTCAGTGGGCTCCTGGTCAGCTTCCCACTGGAGAGTACAAAAGGGAATTTGGATCTTACAGCTGCAGGATAGCTCCATCATTAAGATCGTAGGCTTTGGAGTTAAACTGGTTCTGGGTTCTAATCCCAGCTCTGTCACTTACTAGCCATGTGGCATTCACAAATGACTTAAATTTATTAAGTCTCCATTTTCTCATCAATAAAATGGGAATAATAAGGCACCTGGCTCCATAGGATTTATGAGGTTAAAGCACCGTTTGTGGTACAGAGTAAGTCCCCAGACGATGGCTGCTATTGTTGCTGTCATTGTCATTAGCCCAAATATCTGCATCCAACTGTCAATTTTTCATGGGCTTTATCCATTTTAAGATGTGTCCACACCAAGACTTAACTTTCTCCTTTCTGTTGCCATTATTAAAATGCCATTTTATTGCTTTTACACATTATGATGAGTGCTTTAAACCCATATTTTTATATTTTCCAAATAAAATGGTCCTTATATCTATGTAACATATGGCTCCTTCTTCCACCAGGCTCACTTTTAAATTGTTCTAATCCTAAACTGTGGAAACCCTGATGGTGTAGTGGTTAAGAGCTATGGCTGCTAACCAAAAGGATGGCAGTTCAAATCCACCAGGTGCTCCTTGGAAACCCTCTGGGGCAGTCCTACTCTGTCCTATAGGGTCTCTATGAGTCTGAATCAACTCAACAGCAGCAGGTTTGGGTTTTGCTTTGGGTTTTTTTTGGTTAATCTTAAACTTACGTGTTTGTTTTGTTGCTATTTTGTAGCTGATGGTGAGAAATCTGCAGTTTGAAGATGGAAAAATGATTCCTGCCTCTCAGTACTTTTCAGGGGGTGAGACATCAGTGGTAGAACTTACACCTGAGGAAATGAAGGTGGCGGAGACCATCAAGGTGAACATGAGATGTCTATACTGGTGGTCCCTTAATGTTTCTCTTGCCCTGGAAAACTGAAGTTTATGTGTAACGGGCACCATCAGTCCTCAAAGTAGTGGGCATAGAACTTTATTTCCTTTTTTTTTTTTTTTTTAGCTGCTGTAGGAAATCAACCCCAAAACCTAAATGGCACAAACATAGTATATGCAAATTTATTTCTCACTCATATAGATAATCCAAGGCAGTTCTAGGTTGGCATGAGGGTTAGGGGTGGAGCTGGGACATGGGGGGTTAGTGGTGGAGTCATTCAGGGGCCCAGGCTCTTATATCTTCAAGGTTACCCTGGGGGTCATCTCCATTCCAGAGATCCAGAAAGGAAAAAGAGCCCAGAGAATTGCTGGGAGGAGGGAGTTTCTCATGGGCCAAGCCTGGAGTGTGTAAATCACTCCCATTCACATTCATTGGCCAGAAGTCAGTCACGTGGCTAGACCCAAATTGAAGGGATGCTGGGAAATATAGTCAAGCTGTGTATCCAAGAAGAAGAAGAAACAAGTTTGGAGAAGAGCTAGCCACTCTACCACTGCATTCTACCTGACACTTCCCTCAAAAAGCTTCTCTTTTTGCATAGGCCATCTGGGCTGGAATTTTAAGCAACATCCCTGTTATTGAAGACTCAACAGATTTCTTTAAATCTGGAGGCAGATCAATGGATGTTGCCAGGTAAAACCAATACCATACTGACTCGCATCCCTTCACTAGCTCCTCTTTGACTTTGAAAATTGGATCCAAATTCTTTGTTCTGGGCTTTATCTCTCTATCATACATGTCTGCTACACTTTTCTTTTTCTTTTTTTCTTCCATGGTCACACACGTTTGTTTCCTTCTCTTTTTTGTTGACCAGGAGTTGATTCCGTATACCCTGTACACTGAGAAACCTCCTCCTCTAATTTTTTTTTTCTCTTTTAAATTTATCCTCCCATTTCTCAGCTGATTTTTCCTCCAGCATGACACTGGAATTGGGAAGCTCTGAAGTGAGATGGGTGATAGTGTAAATCACGAATATCATATGCAGTCTGATCCAGGAGGATACCTGTTGTTGATTATATTTTCCCCCAAATCTATTTTCTCCTCTCCCCCCAAATTACCCAGTAAGACAGAGCTAAAAGGAGGGTTACAAGCTACTTGCAAGAGTAAGGATAATCACCCTTTAGTCAGAATTTCTGTACAAAGGCTTACAGCAAGTTGAAAGGCCTAGAGTCCTAGGAAGGGCCCCCATGGGGCAAGAAAGGAATCCCTGGTTGGTGCAAATGGTTAATGTGCTCGGCCACTATCTGAATGGTTGGCAGTTCAAATCCACCCAGAGACGCCTAGGACGAAAGCCTGGGCAATCTACTTCTGAAAGAAAAAAAATCAGCCATTAAAAATGAGTACACTCCTGTCTGGAGGGGAGATGAAAGGGTAGAGAGGGTTAGAAACTGGCAAAACGGTCACGAAAGGAGAGACTGGAAGGAGGGAGTGGGCTGACTCATTAGGGGGAGAATAAATGGGAGTATGTAGTAAGGTGTATACAAGTTTATATGTGAGAGACTGACTTGATTTGTAAACTTTCACTTAAGGCACAATAATCATTTTTTTAAAAAATGAGTACAGTTCTATTCTGACACACAAGAGGTCAACTTGATGGCAACTGGCATGGCAAGAAAAGTATAAACAAAAAAAACCAAACCCAGTGCCATTAAGTCGATTCCAACTCATAATGACCCTATAGGACAGAGTAGAACTGCCCCATAGAGTTTCCAAGGAGCGCCTGGCAGATTCGAACTGCTGACCCTTTGGTTAGCAGCCATAGCACTTAACCACTACGCCACCAGGGTTTCCAAGAAAAGTATTCCAGGACCTTAATCATGCAGAATCTTTCAAAGGTGTTTTTCCTTTGAGCAAGTGGGATAATGACACTATTGAGAACTAACCAGGGGCTGTGAAGTCCCTTGGTGGTGGATGCAGAGAATATAGGGTAAGGGGATTTTGATCCCAGGCAGGGGAGAGAAGGCCACACCAGGGCCATTCACTGTTTAAACAAGATAACGAATCTTCCTCCTCCTGACATCTTTCATGTCAGCAAAGTGAGTGTTCCTGATGAATATTCTGTTTCTACATCCATTCACTCATTTAGTTAACAAAATTTATTGAACACCTACTACATATCAGGAACAGGTTTTGGCACTGGGGATAGATAGCATCGTGAACAAGACTAAGTCTCTGCATTCATGAAGCTTTTACTCCAGTAATTGAAAGCAGTCTTCTCAAGAACAAACAGTATAATCAAAAATCAAGAGTTTTAGTTCCTCAAATAAACAGCTTTCTCAGCTATGATTCATAAGTTACCAGAAACTTCTAACTTACCTAACTTACTGTGTTATTAATAACTATTCTTTCCTAGCAAGATATACTGCAGGAATTACCCATTTTCTGGCTTAGTGTCTGACTTACCATAATCATCTGATATTTTTACCTTGAATGATCAAGGCACCTCATCTCTTTTGGAGAATAAATGATTGGACAGTAACTGTGTCAAGCTTTCTATGCTTTACCTAGCACACTCTTGCCATTTAAGAAATGTGAAATAACAGCTGTAACAGTGAAAATCAAGGATTAGAAAGGCCTCCCAAAAGTTGTATTGTCCTACTGCATGGTTCTAGCTTGTACTTACTTGAGCCATGTACTACAAACAAATGTCTGTTTTATTCCTACATACGATCTAGAGAAAACATTCTACAGTATGACTTTAGTTTCTCATAGTTCCTCATATAGTTAAGAAATTTCCTTTACGTCTTATTTCTTGGGTATATTTAGAAGAAAAGGAACTGACCTTATGTGCCTCTCAGAATCTTGCTTGCAAGTAATTGTTTTATGCCTGGAATTGTTTTTAGCCATGTATAAAGTTAAAAACAAAACAAATAAAATTTTCCATTGCCCTTCAAGCCAAATTAAAAAAAAAAAAAAAATTTCTCTCTTTCCCTCCATTTTATCAGATTTTCTGATTATTATCCCAGAAAATCTCATAGGGTATAAATAAGGCATATGACGTAAGTCTTACTTCCAAACAGCTTGACAAATGCTAATAACACAATTCCCCTAAACTCTTTTTTACAAATGTAAGTAACGTGAGCTGGTTCTTAACTTTAAGGTTGATTGAAGAGATCAGACAGAAATGTGGTGGACTTCAGTTACAGAGTGAAGATGTTTACCTGGCCACCAAGTTTAAAGACTTCATCCAAAAGATCGTGAGGAAACTGAGGGGAGAAGACCAAGAAGCGGAGCTGGTAGTAGATTATGTAAGCCTTTTCCTTGGTGTTTAAAATCTAAATCATTAAGAGCCATATACGATAAAAGAAAGCTGTATCTTTCATCCATTTGGTTTTACTTTTTTTTTTTTTTTCTTTTTTAAGTAACAGCTCTATTGCAAATAGTGCTATTGCATATATTGGAAATATTTTCTCCCATTCTATGGGTTGCCTTTTCACTTTCTTGGTAGTCCCCTTTGATACACAGAAGTTTTTAATTTTGATGAAGTCCAGTTTATCAATTTTTTTTTCTGCTGCTTGCACTTTTAGTATCATACCTAATAAACCATTGCCTAATCCAAGACCATGAAGATTACTGATATGTTTCTAACAGTTTTATAGTTTAGCTTTTATAGATAGAGGTATGATCCATCTTGAGTTAATTTTTATATGCGGTATGAGATAGGGGTTAAATTTCATTCTTTTCATGTAGACACCCAGCTGTCCCAGAAGCGTTAGTTGAAAAGGCCATTCTTTCTCCCATTGAATTGTTTTGGCACACTTGCTGAAAATCAACTCATCACAAATGGAAGCATTTAGTTTTGGACTCTTCTCTTCCACTGCTCTGTATTATTATCCTTATGACAGTACTACACTGTCTTGATTATTGTAACTTTGTAGTAAGTTTTGAAATTGGGAAATGTGAGTCCTCCTACTTCGTTCTTCTTTTTCAAGATTGTTTTGACTATTTTGGATACCTTGAATTTCCAAATGAAATACATTTAGGGTCAGCTTTTTCTGCCAAAGTGCCAGCTGGGATTTTGATAGAGTTAAATGTTTAGAACAATTTGGAGGGTATTGCCATCTTAACAATATTGAATCTTCCAATTCATGAATATGGGATGTCTTTTCATTTTTTTTTATTAAAATATTCTTTAATTTCTTTCAATGATGTTTTGTAGTTTTCAGTGTTCAAGTCTTGCATTTATTTTGTTAAATTTGTTCCTAGGTATTTTTTTTTTTATGTTATTATACATTGAATTGTGTTCTTAGCTCCATTTTAGGATTGTTCATTGCTAGTGTATAGAAATAGCATTTATTTTTGTATATTGACCTTGTGTTCTGCAAACTTAATAGTTCTAATAGGTGTTTTTTTGTGTGTGTGAATTCTTTAGAATACAAGATCATATCATCTGCAAATAGAGATAGTTTTACTTCTTTTCTTTCCAGTCTGGATGTCTTTTATTTCTTTTCTTTTGCCTAATTGCCCTGGCTAGAAACTCCAATAAAATGTTGAATAGAAATGGCGAAAGAGGACATCCTTGTCTGCTCCTGATTTTAGGAGAAAGTATTCATTCTTTCATCATTAAGTATGCTGTTAGCTATAAGTTTTTTACAGATACCCTTTATCAGGTTGAGGAAGTTTTCCTTCTATTTCCTAGTTTCTTGAGTGTTTTTTAAATCATAAAAGGGTGTTGGATTTTGTTAAATGCTTTTTCTGTGTCTATTTAGATGGTAATGTGTTTTTTTTTTATTATTTATTCTATGAATATGGAGTATTACATTGATTGATTTTCACATTAGACCAATCTTGTGTTCCTGGGATAAATCACAGTTAGCCATGTTGTACATCCTTTTTATACGTTGCTGGATTTGGCTTGATAATATCTTGTTGAGGATTTTTACATCTATATTCATAAGGCATATTAGTCTTTAGTACTTTTTTTCCCTGTGATGTCTTTGTCTGGTTTTGGTATAAGGTAATACTGGCTTCATGGAATGAGTTGGGAAGTGTTCCTTTATCAATTTTGTTGACTTTTCAAAGAACCAACTTTTGGTTTTGTTGGTTTTCTCTATTGTTTTCCTATTCTCTTTTTCATTTATTTGAAAATATATCGTGGAAAATGAATACTTAGTGTGGGATAGGCAAGATGTCCTCTTGCTATTTTTCTGTTTGTTTGCTTGTTTCTAAAGCATTTTCAATTTCTCTCTATGAAATGCTTTTTTAATCATTTAATTTCCTTTTTAATACCTTGCATTGATATGGAATTTTATGCCAGTAATGAATGCCCTTTCACAAATATTATCTCAGTTTATCCCCACAATAACTGTATGCAGCAAGTATTAGTATCCCTGTTTTACTGTTAAAGAAAAACTGAGGCTCATTGAAGTTAATTGACCAACCTAAGCCCACTTACTAGCCAATGGTAGAGAGTACAGTCAGTTTAGGCAACAGGTAATAGAGAGAAAGAGAGAATGGGGAGGAACTTAAGGAAAAAAACCTCAAAATGGCATCAGTGTTTAAAAAACCTACTTACAAAGGCATTTTCAAGGATTTCAAGGATTTAAATGTCTTTGGGTGGTGCAAATGGCTAAAACGTTTGGATACTAACCAAACAGTTGGAAGTTCTAGTCTACCCAGGCACCTTGGAAGAAAGGCCTGGCGATCTGCTTCCAAAAAGTCAGCCATTGAGAACCCTGTACAGCACATTTCTACTCTAACGCAACGGGGGTTGCCACAAGTCAGAGTGGACTCACTGGCAGCTGTTTTTAAAAATGAAACCAATGGTTGCATCTCATCGATGCTGCCACTAGATGGTGGTGTTTTCGTTTTCTGGAGGTCTTTTGCTTTATCTTTCACCTGTGTAAGGAAGAAAATACCAGATCTTTTATTAAGCCCAGAGTGGAGCACTTATGTCATCACAGATGCTACCTCCTGCCCTCAGTGGCCAAGCTGAGGTCCACATCTCACATAGGCTTGTCTTTTCTGAGAGTAGGAACTAGAATCCCACTGATGTAACTTCTCTCCCTGCTTTGGTGACTATGCTTCTTTATTGCTATTGTTATCAAATGGATAAGCACAGAAATACACTGAAATTATTAATATGTTCCTCTCAGGTTTCAAAGGAGGTCAATGAAATGACAGTAAATATGCCATATCAATGTTTCATAAATGGACAGTTCATAGATGCTGATGATGGAAAGACTTACGACACTATCAACCCAACAGACGGATCTGTGAGTAATTATTTAGTGTGTGCAGTGGCCACCGGTCATGGATTTTGGTGGAGCCCTGGTGGCGCGGTAGTTAAGAAGGCTTGGCTGCTAACCAAAAGGTCAGCAGTTAGAATCCTCCAGCTGCTTCTTGGAAACCTTGTGAGGCAGTTCTCCTCCTATCCTGTAGGGTCGCTGTGAGTTGGAATTTACTCAGCAGTAACAGGCTTGGTGTTTGGTTTTCACACAGTATGAAACAAGAAGTCTTTAGAAGCTATTTTACTCTATCACCCTGCCTCTAAGCACTTAGTATAAATGTACTTCTTGCATTTTTTTCAACTACAGGCAGTCCCAGTCAAGATACATAAAATGGTTCATAATAACAAATGGGCACTACTTTGCAGTGTGCATCAAAACATTGTTATTACTGTATTACTATGTTAAAGATGTTTTAGTGTAACTGGAAGTGTTTCTTTAATGTTTTTTCTTTAATGTTTTGTGCATAGAATGGTACAATATGTACTATGTATAAGACAAACATTTGATTAACTGACATTAGATACAAACCGTACCTAACTGTTCCAATTTACTTCCAAATTTGACATGAAGACAGATTTAGGAACAGAACTCATTCGTGATCTGGGGACTGCCTGTCTTCAATTCCAGCATTGCTGCTGTTAACTATTTTACAGAACAAATATTTGCGAAGAAGTTAAATAGGTAGCTATACCTAGGAAAATGAGAGGCACACCTCCACATAGAGATGTCTGTGGAGAAAACTTTCAGACCTTTCTAACTTATGGCAAGAAATATTGCTTCCCTAATACAATGTTTCATTCTGTTATATGTAAGGTCGTTGTGAGTCAGAGTCTGCTCTGCGGAGACTAACAACAACATCAAGGCGCTAAAAGAAATAGGTAGAGTCTTCCTAAATGTGTCCTTCCAGAGTGTAGTATAACATGAGAAGCGCCAAATTGCAGGCTCATAATTTGCATGTTAAAATTGTATCTTTTTCTGTGCGATATTACTAGGTGTATTAATTTTCTGTTGTAAAATTTTGAATTTTATAAGTAAAACTGTATTTTTTCTATTTATGTAACAATAATTCCAGGAAGCTTATTGTATATCTCTTATGTAACCCATGTTTGCTTATCTTGAAATAGACAATATGCAAAGTGTCCTATGCTTCTTTGGTGGATGTCGACAAAGCAGTCGCAGCAGCAAAAGATGCTTTTGAAAATGGTGAATGGGGACGAATGAATGCAAGAGAAAGGGGAAGACTGATGTACAGGTATATATATACATATATATATATTTTTTAAGAGCAAGTCTGTTACTTTTGAGTATTGGCTACCATTGCCAAGACTAGTGAGACTTCTTCAAAACATTCTAATATGTGCCTATTATAAATTACGTCTTATTACTTGTATCATATAAAATCCCATGCATGTGAGTTCTTGATTTTTGCATTATTGCTTCTGTCCGTCAGGGTCCCACTAGGAAAAGAAGTTTAATGAAGGGACTATTTACAAAGATGTGGGCAAAGTCAAGGGAACCCAATAAGGGATAATGAAGCACCCTATGCAGGGCTAGCAGCAGGCAGGCAGAAGGTGCTACTACTTCAAGGTCTAAAGAGACAAAGAGGGAGCTGTTACTGGAATCTGGCAAGATCTGTATCTGTACGAGAGGACCACACTGGCGGTCTTTGGTGGAGAGCCACAGCCTGCATGTAAGGGAGCCAAGGAAATTGAATTTCCCAAACTCTCCTCTGGCGCAGTCATCTCCTGCATGAGCCTCCCATTGGCCTCTCCTTGGCCAAACCCAGCCAGACAGCAAGGGAGCCCGGAGAGTTTAGCCTATAAAGGTCATCCCCCTGAGACACCCAGCAGCGTGGAGAGTGGACATGGAGCAGCAAATGGAGAATACCCAGTCCTCTGTTGTTTACAAAGACAAAATTTAAATCTACTTGATGGATAGTGAGTAGGACCAAGGAGGGAAAATACTGGAGGGAGTTTTATAAATCAATAACTAAGTATACCGAGAGTAATTAACTTCAGCCATAAGTTCAGTTTCTACTTACCTAAAGCCAAATATCTGACCTTGGTCAAAAGATCTCTTAGAAGAGGACTTGGAAGAAACATTAGGGAGGGAGACTTTGAACGCATCTCTAGAATGATCCACTAAAGGAAGAAAGGAAGGAAAACTAATGGACGGAGTGAATACAAAAGGTGTTTATTTTTTCACGATACAGTTCTGCATTTATCCTCCCATAGAAACTGGACACCAAACAGAAATCTGTTGTGGTATTTGTGACTCAGTCCATGTAATTCTATCTTCTCCTCTTCAGTTAGTGGACCAATCAGAAATTCTCAAGTGTTCATGGACTCTCATGGGTTTCACGCCAACATCTCCATGTATATTCATGGAACGGTCCACAGTCCCACTGATTTCTGTCATTGATCTCTTTGGACTACTGTGGCTATAACTGTTGCTTCTTATGCATTTGTGAGGCAAGGTACGAATGCTCCCAGCATCTTCTAGGTCTCCTTTGTAACCCTTGAAACAAAGTATTTATGGAATTATTTGTTTAATATCTGTCTTCCCTAAACCAAACCCATTGTCTTCGAGTTGCTTCCGACTCATAGCAATCCTATTGGATCACAATCTCTATGAGGACAGAGACCTGGTCCATTTGTGCTTACCTCTAAATATTGAGCTCTTAGGACAGTGCCTTACAAGCAATAGGGACACAATCATATTTGTTGAATGAATTTCTCATTGGCCTTACAGACTTGCAGACCTATTGGAAGAGAACCAGGAAGAGCTGGCGACCATTGAAGCCCTCGATTCAGGGGCTGTCTATACCTTAGCTCTGAAGACTCACATTGGAATGTCTGTGCAAACATTCAGATACTTTGCTGGCTGGTGTGACAAAATTCAGGTGACCACAAATGTTGTCCCCATGTAGATCACTCCAAAAGCAAAAGGGCTGAACGTTTATTAGTTTGTACACTGTGTCAGGGCCACCTCTTATGTAGGTTTTCTCATCCAATTCGCATAACAACCATGTGAAGTCATTGGATAGCTATTATCCTCTTATTACAGGTAAGGAAACAGAGGCTTGAGTATAATGAATAATTTTCCTATGATTACATAGCAAATAAACCTTAGAGCCAGCATTTGAACTCAACATTTTCTGAATCTAGGGCTTAATGATATTCTTTGCACTTTACTATAATGTCTCCTGAGGGCATGTAATAGTCTCCTAGACATTTAGCAAGATGCCTGGTGTCATATAGGAATTGCAAACTCAAATGCTTACAGAAGCCAGAGAGCTAATGTAGGTGGGTGAAGCAGACTGGGTGTAAGGAAATTTTTTATAAAGACACAGGTACAATAAACATTTTCTTTTCCCTTTTAGTTTAAAAAAATAAATAGCACATGGGTATGATAAATAGCAACAATACTTGGCCTCCGCATTGGGAATGCAAAAGGGAAAGACAAGGCGTGTGGCAAACAGCATAGTGCATGCTACTCACAGACCCGCAATAGCTACTGCAATACCAGCCATCACAGCCACGTTCCCAGCTGGAAGAAAGAGGAAATGGGTCAGAGGGACAAAGGTAAAAGGACTTTAAAGAGTGTCCTCACCCTCCCAAGGCCCTGTGCTTACATCTCCCATTGGTCATCTCTACCTGCTAGGGAGAGTGGGAAGCATAGTATTTTATCTGGGCCCATTGCTGCCACCAATATTAATACAGAACCAGACACCTGGTGTCTTAGTTTCCTAGGGCTGCCATAACAAAATACCACAAAGTGGGCAGCTTTAAAGACCAGAAGTTTATTTTCTGTTGGTTCTGGAGGCTAGAAGTCTAAATCAGGCTGTGTTAATTCCGTTGCGGGCTTTGAGAGAGGGACCGTTCCATGTCTCTGTCCTAGATTCTAGGGGCTGCTGGCAATCCTTGGTATTCCTTGGCTTGTAGATAGATCCTCAGGTGGTGTATCTCCTTGTGTGTGACTCTCTTGCTGTGTCTTTTATAAAACACCACCCAGAAGAGATTAGGATTAGGACCCACCCTGCTCAGTATGACTTTGTTAACTTAATTGATAATATGATAATATTTACGAGGAAACCCCTATTTCCCCAAACAAGGTCACATTTGCCAGTGCAGGGGTTAGGACTGCAATACATCTTTTTTGGAGGGCACAGTTCAATCCATAACACCTGGGTTCAAGTCTGAGCTTTGCCACTTACCAGCCGATGTTGTGAAAGTTATTTTACCTCTTTCACCTTACTTTCTTTATCTATAAAATGGTCACAGTAATACATACCTTGCAAGTTGTGCTACGAGGATTAGAAAGTGTGTTTATAATATTACAGGGTTAGAGAAGTCTGCAATATAGTAGAGCTTGTGCATTTTTTTTAAAAAAAAAAAACATTTTTTTGTGTGTGTGCATATATGTGGCTTTTATTTTTGTTCAGCCACAAAATCAGGCATATATAGGTATTTAGTAATATTCACTTATGTCCACTTCTTATCCTCAATTATGAAACCTAGATAACTCTGAAACCTGAAAATGTATTTATTTGACTGGTTCAAATTCATTTGGTACCCAAACCTGACGTGAACCAATGTGAGTCTATTTATAACCTTTATAACTTAGAGTGAATTATTTATGTTTCACTGAATACATATTAATGTGTTTAATTATGGGGGATTGCCCCAAACCCTACTGGGGTATTCATAATATATAATAAATGTAAAGTATATGCACTGTGTTTTTAAAAATCTAAGAAATTTTGAATTCCAAAACACATCTGGCCCTTGGGTTTCAGACAATAGAGTGTCACTTGTAATAAACCAAAACCAAACCTGTTGCCGTAGAGTCGATTCTGACTCATAGTGACCCTATAAAACAGAGTAGAACTGCCCCTGTAGGGTTTCCAAGGATGCAAATCTTTAATGAAGCAGACTGCCACATCTTTCTCCCATGGAGTGCCTGCTGGGCTCAAGCCTCCAACCTTTTGGTTAGCAGCTGAGTGCTTAACCACTGGCTACCAGGGCTCCTTATATTAGTAACAGCAATAATATTTTATGTGGCAAAGCAAATAAATAGCTTCAGTTAAAGATTATCATCATGTATCAGTTGGGATTAAGTTTGGATGCATATAACAAAAAACTCAAATAAGAAGTTTATTTTTCTTTCACTTTCAAGGAGTCCAAAGGCAGACAGTTGGGGCTCATATGTGAGATGCAAGCTCTTTTCTCTCTGCTCTGCCATCCTTAATACTACATGACCTCCATCCTCAAGATTGTCTCATGGTCTCATGACAGCCATTGCAGTGCCAGCCATCACCATCACACTCCCAGCAGGAAGAAGGAAGTCGAGGAGAAGGATAAGAGCACACTCTTTTTAGCTGAGTCAGCCTACTTTAAAAAGCAATCTATCTCTAGTGCCTTGTGCTTACATCTTCCATTGGCCATCCCTATCTGCTAGAGAGACTGGGAAATGTAGTGTTTTATCTGGGCACATTGCTGTCCCCAGTATTAATATAGGGGTTCAGTTACTAAAGACAGAGGAGAGAATGGATTTAAGCAGACAAGTAACATTTTCTGCCATACCAAGAAATTATAAATGGAGGATGACTAAATTTGAATTATGTTCATTCTCCTGGGTTTCATAGTTCTTTCAAGAAAGAAACAGCAGTTCCTTTTTGGTATGGATATATTTCTTAGAAACAGAACACTACCTTTTCACAGCACTAAGAAAAAATAATAGAAGAGAACAGTAAATGGATTTTTTCTTTGAGAAACTAATTTAAATTAAAATATCAATTTTTTTTTATGCTTTAGGGCTCTACGATTCCAATTAACCAAGCCCGTCCGAATTACAATCTGACCTTCACCAAGAAGGAGCCACTTGGGTAAGACAAAAGGAGTACCTCTGAGTGACTTGTATGTGGTGGGTTAATTTGAGACAACTAAGAATGTCCTATTTCTTCCTTGGCAGAGTCTGTGCCATTATCATCCCCTGGAATTACCCACTGATGATGCTAGCGTGGAAGAGTGCTGCCTGTTTGGCAGCGGGCAATACCTTAGTGCTCAAGCCTGCACAGGTAAAATGCAGAGGGGCAGAATCTCCTCCTCTCCTATATACTTAAAAACAGAGACATACGTTTATAAATATTATGTCTTTAAACAAAAATGGGATTGTGTATTATAACCTCTTTTCATATATATCATAGACATCTTTTCATATTAGTAAATGTTCATTTTAATAGCTACCTATTACACTGTATGGCTATTCCATAATTTGAAACTTCCTTAACAATGGAACCAAGCACAGTTTAGTGAAATATATTCAATTATATTGAATTTAAAGTGCATTGAATTTCAATGAACCAATTCAATTCTCATAAAATGTCAAATGCCCAAAAGCCAGGGAATTATTTAACTATAAGACATCGAAAGAGAAGTATTATGCATTCATTCAAATTTTAATTATCAAGAATATTCTAGAGGTGGGGCCAAGATGGCAGAATAGCCAGATGCTTCCTGTGATCCCTCTTACAACAAAGACCAAAAAAAACAAGTGAAACAATTATATTTATGACAAGCTAGGAGCCCTGACCATCAAAGGCAAAGTTAGAAAACGGACTGAGTGAAAGGGGGAGGGAGAGGCAGTTCAGTAGCGGAAAGTGTTAAAGAAACTGGACCTGAAATGCCGGGATCCCTCAGGCACCGTTCCCGGGAGCAGCTGTGGGGGGCTGATGGTAGTGTTTGGCCACAGTTTCCTCAGGGAGCAGCAACCAGCTGCACAGCCTACTCACACCTCCAGAATGAGAGAAAAACAGTGCCGTTGGCAAAAGCTAAGTACTTGCGTATATTTTACTGTGCTCCCAGCCCCCAAGTGGGATTCGGTGGCTGTTGATTTTCCTGGGCCTGAGAAAGGCCATGTTGAGCACCGTGAGCCATCCTCCTGGCCTTGGAGTAGGAATAAATTCACAATTAGGGGAAAAGATAATTTGCCAGCTCCAATAAGTGGGAGAGCGCAGGACAGAAGCGGCTCTTGTCCAGGCATAAACAGTCCATGGACTTTGAATACGTTTCTCCCCTGCGTGGACCTGTGTGGGCCTATTTCAGGAGACTAGGCCCTTGTTGGCAGACTGCAACCGTTTCAGCTGTGCGGTGAAGAAGTGGGTGTTTAATATTTGACACTGCTTTGCCTATTAAATACAGTCCTCACTTACCCTCATCAGGGGCATAAGGACTGGTGGCTCCATTCAGGTCACCCAGCCACCCGCGACCATGGTCCAAGGATAACTGGTACCTCCGAATCCTTACAAACAAAAGCATTGGGTGCCCATGTTCTGTCTGCAGAACCCACCCACCTGTATGCTCTAGGGAACAGGGAAGCGCTTTCCTCAGAGACATTTGGGGGCTGGTTCTCAGCCCCCTGCCTTGTTCAGAGCATGACCCCCTGCTACAACCAGATACCAGTACCTACACCAATCACCCCTACCCCTCTAAGATGGTAGGGCAGAGCCTGTACTACACACTTAATGACCAACTACCTGGACACCTGAGCTGAATCCATATAACAAAAGTGAATGGACTCCTAGGCTGATACACATGATAACAGCTCTAGCCATCGGGTGACAGGACTTTAGCACTTCAAAGGCAAAAATAATCAAGCTACCTCACTCAAGCAACCTATTTGGGCATATCAAAACAAAACAAAGCAGGAAGATAGGATACAGTAAGCAAACATAAAATAAACTAATACAATAACTTATAGATGGCTCAGAGACAACAGTCAATATCAAATCACATTAAGAAACAGACCATGATAGCCTCAACAAGCTCTCAAAACAAAGAATCAACAGATCTTCTGGATGAAGGTGCCTTTCTGGAATTACTGGATGCAAAATTCAAAAGATTAATATACAGAACTCTTCAAGACATCAGGAATGAAATTAGGAAGTAGATCAGGCAATACACAGAACAATTCAAGGAACACACAGATAAAGTAGTTGAAGAAATCGAAAAGGTTATTCAAGAACATAATGAAAAATTTAAGAAGCTGCAGGAATCCATAGAGAGAAAGCAATCAGAAATTCAGAAGATTAACAACTACAGAATTAGACAACTCAGTGTAAAGTCAGTGGAGCAGAATTGAGAAAGTGGAAGACAGAATTGGTGAGTTTGAAGATAAAGCACTTGGCACCAATATATTTGAAGAAAAATCAGATGAAAAAGTTTAAAAAATGAAGAAACCTAAAGAATCATGTGGAGCTCTATCAAGAGAAATAACCTATGAGTGATTGGGGTACTAGAGCAGGGAGGGACAACAGAAAATACAGCGATAATTGTTGAAGATTTGTTGGCAGAAAGCCTCCCTGATATCCTGAAAGATGAGAAGATATTTATCCAAGATGCTCATTGAACTCCACATAAGGTAGATTGTAAAAGAAAGTCACCAACATGTTTTATAATCAAACTTGCCAAAACCAAAGATGAAGAGAGAATTTTAAGAACAGCTAGGAATAAACGAAAAGTCACCTACAAAGGAGAGTCAATAAGAATAAGCTCAGACTACTCGGCAGGAACCATGTAGGCAAGAAGGCAATGGGATGACTTATATAAAGCATTGAAGGAAAAACAATTGCCAGTCAAGAATCATATATCCAGCAAAACTGTCTCTCAAATATGAAGGTGAAATTAGGACATTTCCTGATGAACAGAAGTTTAGGGAATTTGTAAAAACCAAACCAAAACCACAAGAAATACTAAAGGGAGTTCTTTGGTTAGAAGATCAATAATATCAGGTATCAACCCAAGACTAGAACACTGGACAAAACAATCAGATGTCAGCCCAGACATGGAAATCACAGAAATAAATCAAGATTAAAAAAAAAAATGCTCACAACACGGAAACAGCGATGTTATTATGTAAAAGAAGAAAATATTAAAACAATGAAGAGGGACTAAGAAATGTAGTCATAGATCTTTCACATGGAGAAGAAGACAAGGCGATATAAAGAAATAAAAGTTAAGTTTAAACTTAGAAAAATAGGGGTAACTATTAAGGCAACCGCAAAGGAAACTAACTATCCCACTCATCAAAATAAAATACAAGAAAAAATAGAGACTCAGCAGAAACAAAATCAACAGCAACGAATAAGAGGAAGAGACAGTATATAAAAATAAACTACTCAGCACAAAAAATTAAGTGGGAAATAGAAACTGTCAACACACATAAAAAAGACATGAAAATGACAGCACTAAAGTCATACTTATCTATAATTACACTTGAATGTAAATGTACTAAATGCACCAGTAAACAGACACAGCGGCAGAATGAATAAAAAACACGATCCGTCTATATGCTGTCTATGAGAGACACACCTTAGACTTAGAGACACAAACAATCTAAAACCCAAAGCATGGAAAAAAATATATCAAGCAAGCAACAATCCAAAAAGAACAGGAGTGGCAGTATTAATTTCTGACAAAATAGACTTTAAAGTTAAATCCACCACAAAGGATAAGGAAGGACACTATATAATGATTAAAGGGACAATACGCCAGGAGGATATAACCATATTAAATATTTATGCACCCAGTGACAGGCCTGCAAGATACATAAAACAAACTCTAACAGCATTAAAAAGTGAGATAGACCGCTCCACAATTATAGTAGGAGACTTCAACACATCACTTTGGATGAAGGACAGGACATCCAGAAAGAAGCTCAGTAAAGACACGGAAGATCTAAATGCCACAATAAACCAATCTGACCTCACAGACATGTACAGAACACTCCACCCAACAGCAGCCAAGCATACTTTCTTTTCTAGTGCACATGGAACATTCTCTAGAAAAGACCACATATTAGGTCATAAAGCAAACCTTAGCAGATTCCAAAACATTGAAATATTACAAAGCATCTTCCCTGACCATAAGGCCATAAAAGTAGAATTCAATAACAGAAAAAGCAGGGAAAAGAAAGGAAACATTTGGAAACTGAACAATACCCTGCTCAAAAGCAACTGGGTCATAGAAGACATTAAGGCTGGAATAAAGAAATTCAGAGAATCCAATGAGAATGAAAACACTTCCTATGAGAACCTTTGGGACACAGGGAAAGCAGTGGTTAGAGGCCAATTTATATCAATAAACACACACATACAAAAAGAAGAAAGGGCCCAAATCAAAGAATTATCCCTACAACTTGAACAAATAGAAAGAGAGCAACAAAAGAAACCCACAGTCACCACAAGAAAGCAAATAATAAAAATTAGAGCAGAATTAAATGAAATAGAGAACAGAAAAACAATTGAAAGAATTAACAAGACCAAAAGCTGGTTCTTTGAAAAAATTAACAAAATTGATAAACCATTGGCTCAACTGACAAAAGAAAAACAGGAGAGGAAGCAAATAACACAAATAAGAAATGAGATGGGCGATATTACAACAGACCCAACTTAAATTAAAAGAATTATATCAGATTACTACAAAAAATTGCACTCTAACAAATTTGAAAACCTAGAAGAAATGGGTGAATTTCTAGAAACTCACTATCTACCTAAACTAAGACAGACTGAGGTAGAACAACTAAATAGACCCATAACAAAAGAAGAGATTGAAAAGGTAACCAAAAAACTCCCAACAACAACAACAAAAAAAGCCCTGCCCTGGACAGCTTCACTGCAGAGTTCTACCAAACTTTCAGAGAAGAGTTAGCATCACTGCTACTAAAGGCATTTCAGAGCATAGAAAAGGACAGAATACTCCCAAACTCATTCTCTGAAGCCAGCATATCCCTGATACCAAAACTGGGTAAAGACTCCACAAAAAAAGGAAAATTACAGACCTATATATCCTTCATGAACTTAGAAGTAAAAATCCTTAACAAAATTCTAGCCAATAGAATTCAACAAGATATCAAAAAAAATAATTCACCATGATCAAGTGGGATTCATACCAGGTATGCAGGGATGGTTCAACATTAGAAAAAACAAAGTAATCCATCATATAAATAAAACAAAAGACAAGAACCACATGATTTTATCAATTGATGCAGAAAAGGCATTTGACAAAGTTCAACACCCATTCATGATAAAAACTCTCAGCAAAATAGGAATAGAAGGGAAATTCCTCAACATAATAAAGGGCATTTATACAAAGCAAACAGCCAGCATCATCCTATATGGAGTGAGTCTGAAAGCATTCCCCCTGAGATCAGGAACCAGACAAGGATGCCCTTTATCACCACTCTTATTCAACATTGTGCTGGATGTCCTAGCCAGAGCAGTTACGCTGGGTAAAGAAATTAAGGTCATCCAGATTGGCAAGGAAGAAGTAAACGTATCTCTGTTTGCAGATGACATGATCTCATACACAGAAAACCCTAAAGAATCCTCAAGAAAACTACTGAAACTAAAAGAAGAGTTCAGCTGAATGTCAGGATATAAGATAAACATACAAAAATCAGTTGGATTCCTCTACACCAATAAAAAGAACATTGAGGAGGAAATAACCAAATCAATACCATTTACAGTAGCCCCCAAGAAGATAAAATACTTAGGAATAAATCTTACCAGAGATGTAAAAGACCTGTACAAAGAAAACTACAAGACACTACTTCAAGAAAACAAAAGAGACTTACATAAGTGGAAAAACATACCTAGCTCATGGATAGGAAGCCTTAATATTGTAAAAATGTCTCTTCTACCAAAAGTGATCTATAGATTTAATGCAACTCTGATCCAAATTCCAACAACCATTTTTTAACGAGATGGAGAAACAAATCACCAACTTCATATGCAAGGGAAAGAGGCCCCGGATAAGTAAAGCATTACTGAAAAAGAAGAAGAAAGTGGGAGGCCTCCCTCTACCTGATTTTAGAACCTATTATACCACCACAGTAGTCAAAACAGCCTGGTACTGGTACCGATACAAAAACAGATGCATAAACCAATGGAACAGAATTGAGAATCCAGACATAAGTCCCTCCACATATGAGCAGTTGATATTTGACAAAGGCCCCAAAACACTTAAATGGGGAAAAGACAGTCTTTTTAACAAATGGTGGTGGCATAACTGGATATCCATCTGCAAAAAATGAAACAAGACCCATACCTCACTCCATGCACAAAAATGAGCTCAAAAACCTCAATATAGAATCTAAAACGATAAAGATCATGGAAGAAAAAATAGGGACAATGCTAGGAGCCCTAATACATGACATAAACAGTATATAAAACATTACTAACAATGCAGAAGAGAAAATAGATAACTGGGAGCTCCTAAAAATCAAACACCTATGCTCATCCAAAGACTTCACCAAAAGAGTAAAAAGATTACCTACAGACTGGGAAAAAGTTTTTAGGATGACATTTCCGATCAGCATCTGATCTCTAAAATCTACACGATCCTACAAAAACTCAACTACAAAAAGACAGATAACCCAATTAAAAAATGGGCAAAGGATATGAACAGGCACTTCACTAAAGAAGACATTCAGGTAGCTAACAGATACATGAGGAAATGCTCACGATCATTAGCCATTAGAGATATGCAAATCAAATCTACAACGAGATTCCATCTCACTCCAACAAGGCTGGCATTAATCAAAAAAACATGAAATAATAAATATTGGAGAGGTAGTGGAGAGACTGGAACACTTATACACTGCTAGTGGGAATGTAAAATGGTACAACCACTTTGGAAATCGATTTGGTGCTTCCTTAAAAAGCTAGAAATAGAATTATCATAGGATCCAGCAATCCCACTCCTTGGAATATATCCTAGAGAAATAAGAGCCTTTACACAAACAGATATATGCACACCCGTGTTCACTGAAACACTGTTTACAATAGCAAAAAGTTGGAAGCAACCAAGGTGCCCATCAACGGATGAATGGATAAACAAACTATGGTATATTCACACGATGGAATGCTACACATTGAGAAAGAACAATGATGAATCCATGAAACATTTCATAACATGGAGGAATCTGGAAGGCATTACGCTGAGTGAAATTAGTTGCAAAAGGATAAATATTGTATAAGACCAGTATTATAATAACTGGAGAAATAGTTTAAACAGAGAAGAAAATATACTTTGATGGTTACGAGAAGGGGAGGGAGGGAGGGAGGGAGAGGGGTCTTCACTAATTAGATAGTAGATAAGAATTAATTTAGGTGAAGGGAAAGACAACACAATACAGGCGAGATCAGCACAACTGGACTAAACCAAAAGCAAAGAAGTTTCCTGAATAAACTGAACACTTCGAAAGCCAGTGTAGCAGGGGCAGGGGTTTGGGGACCATGGTTTCAGGGGACATCTAAGTCAATTGGCATAATAAAATCTATTAAGAAAACATTCTGCATCCCACTTTGGAGACTGGCTTCTGGGGTCTTGTATGCTAGCAAGCAGCCATCTAAGATGCATCAATGGGTCTCAACCCACCTGGAGCAAAGGAGAATGAAGAACACCAAAGACACAAGGTAATTATGAGCCCAAGATACAGAAAGGACCACATAAACCAGAGACTACATCAGCCTGAGACCAGAAGAACTGGATGGTACCTGGCTACAACCGATGACTACCCTGACAGGGAACAAAACAGAGAACCCCTGAGGGAGTAGGAGAGCAGTAGGATGCAGACCCCAAATTCTCGTTAGAAGTCCAGACTTAATGGTCTGACTGAGACTAGAATGACTGCTGAGGTCATGGTCCCCAGACCTTCTATTAGCCCAAGACAGGAACCATTCCCAAAGCCAGCTCTTCAGACACAGATTAGACTGGACTATGGGGTAGAAAATGATACTGGTAAAAAGTGAGCTTCTTGGATCAAGTAGACACATGAGACTATGTTGGCATCTCCTGTATGGAGAGAAGATGAGAGCGCAGAGGGGGTCAGAAGCTGGCTGAATGGACAGGAAAATAGAGAATGGAGAGAAAGAGTGTACTGTCTCATTAGGGGGAGAGCAATTAGGAGTATATAGCAAGGTATATATATATAAATATTTGTATGAGAGACTGACTCAATTTGTGAACTTTCACTTAAAGCACAATAAAAATTAAGAAAAAAAACCATTCTAAATATATGGAACAAGAGGGAAGAGGATGCAAAAGAATTTATATAATTGTGGCAGCTGTGTAAAAATGTATGCACTTGGGTAACAAGGAACTAACTTAAAAAATATTTCAGGTGGTGGTGTTAGTTGCCATCAAGTTGATTCTGACTCATGGCGACTCCATGTATTCAGGTGGCAGATTTCTCAAAAAAAAAAAAATGTTTTAGTCATGTAATAGCTTTTCAATGAAAAAAAAGTATGGTAGCCAGTGTAACACTGGCTGAGCATTTACTATGCACAGGCCACAGTAGTAGGAGTCCAGGGTGCACCAATCGTGGAGAAAGCTTGGTCTCTATTTTAGAAGAGTTTATAATTCAGCGCCTATTAACATTTTTCAATGTCGTCTTTTATTACTTGAATACAATTTTATTTGGCATAGCTACATGGCCATGGGGCCAGTCTTCTCTGGTTTTACTCATTAAAAACAATTTCTTTTCAAAACTAGGTTAATACATTAAAAATTTTCAAAAAATCGAAAGGTATAAAGAGGTAGATAGTGAAAAGTCTCCCTCCTATCCCTATTCCCCAAGCTAACCAGCTTACTGCCCCAAAGGCAATCAGTGTTATTTACTCTTATCTATTAGTTTCTTAGGTATCTTTCGAGAGATAGTTATTGCATATACAAACACACACGCACACACACACACACATATATGTTGTTGTTGTTGTTAGTTGCTGTCGAGTTGTCCCCCAACTCATGGTGACCCCACGTGCGCAATGGGATCAGACCATTGTGATCCATGGTGTTTTCATTGGCTGATGTTTTGGAAGTAGATTGCCAGGTCTTTTTTCCTAGTCTGTCTTAATCTGGAAGCGCCACTGAAACCTGCTGAGCATCATGTCAACATGCAAGCCTCCACTGACAGCCAGGTAGTGGCTGCACTGAGACACAGTGGCCTCGAATCAAGTTTGGATCTCTGCATAGAAGGCAAGAATTCTACCACTGAACCACCACCACCCCCATGTGTTATATATCTGGTGGACTCAAATTGCCTACCAGTTGTGATAGATATTGACAAATTTCCTTCTGTAGAAGTTGTACCAACTTGTACTTCCGCCAGCCTTGTATGAGAGTGCTCTTTCCCTGAGAGAGCACTACTTTTTTAAAAAAAGCGAGAAGCTAGTAGAGGGAATGGAGCCCTGGTGCTGCACTGGTTAAGAACCTGGCTGCTAACCAAAAGGTTGGCAGTTCAAATCCACTAGCTACTCCTTGGAAACCTTATGGGGCAGTTCTGCTCTGTTCTGTAGGGTCGCTATGAGTCGAAATCAACTCGACAGCATCAGGTTTGGGTTTTTGGTTTAGTAGAGTGAAGAGACAGAGGAGACAGATAATCTAATTCAGCGGTTCACAACGTTAGGATCACCTAGAGTTCTTTTATAGCGTCACTACAAATCAAAATTGACTTGACAACAACGGGTAGAATTATTTTTTAAAAATACTGGTACCGGGGTCCCTTTGGCAGAGATTTTGATTTAATTGGTCTAGGTTGGAGCTCAGGCACTGATATTTTTTAAAAGCTTTGCATTTGTTTCTGAGGTACAACCAGGACTGAGAACCATTAAATGGTATCCAATGAGAATGCTAATCATCAAAGATCTTCAATGGCTGTTTTCCAAAAATTACAAGTACTTATTGAGTGCATACTAGTTGTCAGGTACTATGCTAGGCATATATCAGGGATGAAGACACACAAAGTTTCTGTCCCCATGGAATTTTTTTTTTTTTTTTGGTACATCTTTTTGCACTACATACAGTGTTGCAGCGCATAGTTTGCTGATGTTGTAATTTTCAGATGTTCACTCTCAGATGTTCCATTTTATGATTTACTGGCTTTGTCTGCAATTTAAAACTTGTAGTTTAATGAACTGATGATAGATTTAATCCTGAGAAGGCCAGGAAGTTGTCATTGTTATGTTGGAATTATCTTTTTATTTTGTTGGATAATATTAGCAAATGATGAAATCATATTCAGTATTAAGGCCCTGTGTGACTGTTAGGAGGATTGCCTTAGATGGCTCTTCCTCTTTAGTCTGATAGTCTGCTTTGTTATGTGTATGAAAGATTACTTCCTGGCTTCACACAGAAGAAGGTACAGATCCCCATGCCTGGAGTGGGCTCGCCCAAGTATATTAACTTAATATTTAGCAATGACCTACTCTTGCCCAGAACAGTGTTAGATGCTTTCCCATATATCATTTAAATCTTTAATCTTGCTGGGGCGACTGGATAAACAAATGGAAGAAAAGAAAAGTTGGAATCATATCTTACATCTTATACCAAGATAAATTTCATATGGATTAAAGGTTGAGCTTAAAAATATTAAATTATGAAAGTACTAGGGAAAATCATAGGCAATTGCTTTTGTAATGTGAACATGGTAAGGCCTTTCAAATTAGACATGACACATAGATAGGAGTGAGAGTGAGTGAGCACAAATGCAGGCAACAAGGAGGCAGGGAAATGGGCTCCCCCTAGAGGTTACGGCCTCCCATATCTAAAGCCTTCTGTAATGCAGCAATTGAGAAATCATCAGTCTTCTTTTACTTGTTTAATTTGTGGCAAGGGTTAGTAAATTCAGTTCTACGCGAAGGATTATTAAAGCACAGGTGGACGGGGGACCAGGAAGGCAAGGAGAAAGAATAGAAGAGGTCCTAGTGTTTATTTTTTGTCTTATGGGCTGAATTTCTCTCCTCCTGTTGCTGCTTTTGCTATAGTCCTGGAGAAGCTTTCCAATAAGCATCCAAAAAGAGTTAGGGAAGCCTGTTAAAAAATGCTATCAAGTACTAACTTTCTTTAAACTTTTACATCTTGTTAAAAACTTTATAAAGGGCTTTTTTACACCTTATCTCATCTCAACAACACTTTGAGATAGGCACTATACAGGGAATATTAGCCTACTTTTGTAACTAAAGAGTTTGACACTCAGAGAGGTTAAGTGACCTGCCCAAGGCCACCTGGGTAGTGAGTGGTCAGTGGACTCGTGATTCAATATTGAGTCTTGTGATGTTAAGCTTGTTTTCCTTCCCCTTCTAGACTGTGCTGATTCTGTACTGAGGCATCCTACATCATCAAGCATGGTGATACCAGTCTATTTAAAATAGGCAGTCTATATACTGAGGTGAGGACACTGAGCCAGAAACTCCCTGAGCTAAAATGGTTCCTGATTATAAATTAGGAATGAAACATCCTTTCATGCTGTTAGGTTAGGTCCCATTCATTTATATGACGGTCTCTTAACTTTGAGATCATGTACTCCTGTCAGGAAAATATTTGTAAATTATATACATGTACTACTATACTATGTCTGGTAAACCAACCAGTTGCTGTTAACGTTGATTCCGATTCATGGTGACCCCATGTGTGTCAGAGTAAGACTGTGTTCCATCAGGTTTTCAATGGCTAATTTTTAAGAAGTAGATAGCCAGGCCTTTCCTCCAGGGTGCCTGGGTGGACCCCAACCTCCAGTCTTTCAGTTAGCAGCACTAACTGTTTGAATCTAGGGATTCCTATCATGTCCATTAAAAACACATAAAACTAATAGAAGTTAAAAAGGATAAAATAAGGATGAAACAATTTGCTTTATTATATAAATTAAGGTATAAAAGCCCTTTTTATTCTTACTTAAAAAGAAATTATTATTAATTCAAGATAGTTACTTTTTATATGTCTTTTCCTAATCACAATGACTTCGTGCCAAGGCATGCTAATATACACTTTGGGAAAGGGTCATCTTTAACTATAACCAGTTGCCATGGAGTCAGTTCCAACTCATGATGACCCCATGAGTGTCAGAGCAGAACTGTGCACCATAGGGTTTTCAGTGACTGATTTTTCAGAAGTAGATTGCCAGGCCTTTCTTCCTGTTTTTAACTATAAACCCATTGCACTCTACTAAACAAAAAACCCAAACCAGTTCCCATCGAGTCGATTCTGACTCATAATGACCCTATAGGACCAAGCAGAACTGCCCCACGGGGTTTCCAAGGAGCAGCAGGTGAATTCGAACTGCCAACCTTTTGGTTAGCAGCCTGAGCTCTTAACCACTGCACCACCAGGGTTCCATTTATATAAATCCACTATTTCAGATAGTCTTCTTGATAATTTCAGATGTTTTGGCCAACTTCTCATTGAGTCTAATTAGATTGACATTTTTCAAATGTTATAATGTGGCTATCATGGACCTGTAACTAGAAGGAGGAAAAGTGTTAGCCCTGCTTTTTTCTTGTTATTTGCCTTGTTAGTATTACCGTTTATTGTGCAGTTTTTATGCAGGATTCTTTTTTGGCCACTTGTCCATTTTATGAAGGTTGGCTTAGTTAAAATAACAAGATAATCTGTGAATCCACGTAGCCAGGACTGTGAACTTCAACACATGGCAATATTTCGAAAGCAAATATGCAAGTGATGAAACACTGCCGTGCCCTTGGCCTTGGAGTACCTCTTCTCTCCTAGGACCCTGTATCCCTTTGTGACCTTCATTCACACTGAGAGCACCATTACCCAGCCATATAGTAAATATTAGCTATGTTTAATTTATTTCATATCTCTGTCAGTTAAGGGTATATAAATAAAAGTATTACTGTTTTCTTTTCACACCTCAGTGGATCTTCTTGCACTTTCCATGTTTACAGACCCAGGTAAAAAAACAAAACAAAACAAAACCCCACTGCATCAAGTCAATTCTGACTCATAGCGACCCTACAGGACAGAGCAGAACTGCCCCACAGGGTTTCCAAGGAGCACCTGGTGGATCTGAACTGCCAACCTTTTGGTTAGCAGCCATAGCACTTAACCAGTACGCCACCAGGGTTTCCCAGACCCAGGTAGCAAGAGCTTAATCAGCGTGGATTTTTTTTTTTTTTTTGGTATAATTTTTATCGTGCTTTAAGTGAAAGTTTACAAATCAAGTCAGTCTCTTGCACAAAAACCTGTATACACCTTGCTACACACTCCCAGTAACTCTCCCGCTAATGAGATAGCCTGCTCTCTCCCTTCACTCTCTCTTTTCGTGTCCATTTTGCCAGCTTCTAACCCCCTCCACCCTCTCATCTCCCCTCCAGGCAGGAGATGCCAACATAGTCTCAAGTGTCCACCAATCAGCATGGATTTTTAAGAGAGTGAAAATATTGCTTTCGTTTTGCTTCTGAGATATGTACTGTTATAATAGATGTTTAAAATGAGATGTATTTTATGCCACCTTTTGTGAAAGAAAGAAGGGAAAAGGAGTAAATATATATCTTCTCAATTTAATGAAAAGAACCATGTTGTTGGGTACTGTCAACTCGGTCCCAACTTACAGTGACCCTATGCACAACAGAACAAAACACTGCCCCGTACTGCGCCATCCTCATAATCATTGCTGTGCTTGAGCCCATAGTTGCAGCCCCTGTGTCAATCCATCTCATTGAGGGTCTTCCTCTTTTTCACTGACCTTCTACTTAACCAAGCATAATGTCTTTCTCCGGGGACTGATCCCTCCTGATAACATGTCCAAAGTATGTAGTATGTATGTACGTAAAATTCAATCACTCGATCTCTGGCATTGTTTTTATCAAGGCCATATTTCCCAACTACTGATCCTTTGTTTCCAACTTTCCCATACCAATCACCAGTAATTATTAGTGCATCCTGATTGAATATTCGATGAATTTCAGATTGCAGAAGTTGGTAAAAATCTTCAATTTCTTCATCTTTAGCCTTAGTGGTTGGTGCGTAAAGACTGTATGATTGTCGGATTCAAAATGACAAATACCAGTCCATTTTAGCCCACGAATGCCTAGGATATCGATCTTTATGCGTTCCATTTTATTTTTGATGATTTCCAATTTTCCTAGATTTATACTTCGTACATTCCATGTTCCAATTATTAATGGATGTTTACAGCTATTTCTTCTCATTTTGAGTTGTACCACATCAGCAAACAAAGGTCTTGAAAGCTTGACTCTGTACACACCGTTAAGGTCAACTCTGCTTTGACGAAGCAGCTCTTCCCCAGTCGTATTTTGAGTACCTTCCATCCTGAGGGGCTCATCTTCCGGCCTGTATCAGACAGTGTTCCGCTGCTATTCATAAGGTTTTCACTGGCTAATTCTTTTCAGAAGTAGACTGCTGGGTCCTTCTTCCTGGTCTGTCTTAGTCTGGAAGCTCAGTTGAAACCTGTCCTCCTTGGGTGACCCTGCTGATATCCGAATACCGGTGGCATGGCTTCCAGCATCACAGCAACGCACAAGCCCCCACAGTATGACAAACTGACAGACATGTGGGGGGAAAAGAACCATAGGAAGAATAAACTGGAGACTAGTGAGACTGATTATCTACAGGACATGGGGGCAAAGAGGTGGAAAGCACAGAGGGAAGGAGGCAGGAGAATGATACTTCTCTGAAAGTACCTTTAGCCCTAACTATATTTTTTTATTGGAATATATGTTTCCCATAATCAAAACAACCACAAGAGAAAAAAAGAAATATAATCAATACAGATGGGGCAAAAACCTTAAAATTGAATACAAACAGAAACAAATTAATCAAACCATATTTGAAATGAGTAATGTAACCACACTGAAAGGGGTAGGAAAGAGCTAACCCAAGTAACTTTTGAAAGTGGCATTTGGCTATATGTCCTCAGGCTAAAGGCCTACTCTGAAGAAATATTGCCCTCTAGTTAGTAGGCTTCTTTTTTCATAGGGATGGCTTAGCAATTCTGAAAGTACTTTCTATACATTTTAGGGTTGATCAAATAAGTAAATATATTATGGATAATGGGAGCCATTTTTCTCACTGTTGGAGAGGGAATTATAAATATGACAAGAAAGAGTGATAGAATGAACCCTGAAGTAATGGATGGAAGTATTAGTGTAAACTCATGGATTTTAATATATTTGTATAACTAGGTAAAGAAATAGATATAGACATATGTGTGTGGGTATCTAGATGTAGATATGGATATATGTGTGTCTGGAGTCTCTGGGTGGTACAAATGGCTAATGCGCTTGGCTGCTAACCAAAGGTTGACTGATTCCACTCAGAGGCACCTCGGAAGAAAGGCCTGGTGATCTATTACTGAAAAATCAACCATTAAAAACCATATGGAACACAGTTCTACTCTGACACATATAGGGTTGTCATGAGTCACAATCCATGGCAACTGGTTTTTGTTTTGTTTTTAATATGTGTGTCTATGTATATACAGAGGTCTGTTTCCCAGCTCTGTCTGCTAAGAGGGCCTAGAAGCAATGATACCTCAATAGTGCCCAGATCTTTGTTTCTAAATACTGTCATCCACTAAAGGGAACTTGGACTCCTTGGAGAAATGGCTGGAGCAGGGAAAGTACAGAATGAGCCTGGAACTTCTTTTTTTTATTATGCTTTAGGTGAAAGTTTACAGCTCAAGTTAATTTCTCATACAAAAATTTATAAACATATAGTTACGTGAAACTAGTTGCAATCCCTATAATGTGACAGCACACTCCCCCTGTGTTCCCTGTGTTCCCTGTGTCCATCCAACCAGCTCCTGTCCCTTCCTGCCTTCTCATCCTACCTCCAGACAGGAGTCGCCCATTTGGTCTTATGTATCTGCTTGAACTAAGAAACACACCCTTCATGAGTATTATTCTATGTTTTATAGTCCAGTCTAATCTTTGTCTGAAGAGTGGGCCTTGGGAATGGTTCTTGGGCTAAAAAGTAAGAAAGCGCTTAAAGAATGATAAAGGCATGTCAGAAAGACACAGGAACCAGATTAAAAGGGTTCCCACTGACCAAAAATGGAACAATTTGAACATCTAAATAAATAACAGTAGACAAAATTATAATCTCTAGACTAAAGTAAGAATCCATGACCCACACTAATATTAATGAATTAATTAGCTAATTAATTAATTAAAAGAAGGGAGTGGAAAGATACTAATGAAAAAATCATTTGGCAACTGTCATAATAGTAACTGACTCAGGCAAGAATATCAAGGATACTAAAAATAGTGGATGCAAGTTTGAAGAGTAACCAGATATTTAAATAACCTGAAAGCATACAGTGGTGAACCTGGCAGATCATCTTCACCAAAAGATCAAAGTCACCATTCCCAGTATGAGGACTATTTGACAGCATGTGCCTCCTGATGGGACACACTGAGAAGAACTCAGCATCACTTCAGTGGTATTCCTGCAGAAAGTGCCTGACCGGAATCTAACCATGAGGAAGCACAAACAAATCCAAATTAAGGGATGTTGTACAAATTAACTGGCCTGTGCACTTCAGACATGTCAGTGTAATGAAATGTGGCTCACTAAATGCAGTTCATTATCTTGGATTTTCTTTTCCTATGAAGGACATTGGAGCTCTGGTGGCGCAGTGGTTAAGAGCTACAGCTGCTAACCGAAAGGTCAGCAGTTCAAATCCACCAGCTGCTCCTTGGGCACCCTGTGGGGCAGTTCTACTCTGTCCTATAAAGTCACTATGAGTCGGAATTGACTCGATAGCAACAGGTTTGGTTTGGTATGAAGGACATTATTGGGAAGATTGGTGAAATCTGAATAAGGTCTGTAAATTAGGTAATAGTAAAATATCAGCTGTTAATTTTCCTGATTTTGATGATTGTACTGTGGTTATGTAATAATTCCTTGTTTTGAGGAAATGCGCATGGAGTATTGAGAGGCAAAGGGGCTTGTCTACATCTTTCTCTTAAACCATTCAGAAGAACGTATATAAGTGTATGTACAGAAAGAGGATAAAGCAAATGTACTAAAATATTAACATTTGAAGAATTTGGGGGGAGGGTATATAAGAATTGTTTGCATTTTTTGCAACTTTGCTGTCGGTTTGAAATTAAATCAAAATTTTAAGAAGTAAAAAAATAAAATGCACTCTAATGCAGCTATACAGTGAAAACTGAGTTCTGGACTAAAAGACAGGACTGGCAGATTCTGAAGGTCATTGTTGTCTGTTTCCATTCAGGTTACACCCTTGACTGCTTTGAAGTTCGCAGAACTCTCTGCTAAAGCTGGCTTTCCAAAAGGGGTAGTCAACATAATTCCGGGCTCAGGTAACCATCAAATAACCCACTTTGCTATGACCAATGAATGGTGCTGAATGGCTGTTTTCCCACCACAGTCGTCTCCTGAATTATAACTATATCAGAACTAAATACAGCTTACCAAACAGGTGACTTTGAGAATAAAGACACTTACGGTATGCTAGGATCTTAAAGTGAACATACATCGGAGGGTGGCACTGATTATACAACGTTATAAAACTACCCTAAGGTGGCCATTTTAGTTTTCAAAAAATACTTTGGAAGATAAAAACCAAGGCTTACCCATCATCTCTTGGGCTGACAGTTGCATGGAGGATGTCACATTAGATTTTTTTCAGTTTGCAATTAATACGGAAATTGTAAAACTTAAGGTTTCAGTGAGAGCTTAGAAATGCATGTCAGTGAATTCAAACCCACCCTCACCATGGATAGAACTTGAGTGGTGTTTTCATTTATGTTTTATTTCCTACTTGTACAGGTGGCATAGCAGGACAACGCCTTTCTGAGCATCCGGACATCCGCAAACTTGGTTTCACTGGTTCCACTCTTATTGGCAAACAGATCATGAAAAGGTATTTGTTTTAATGTGTCAATTTGCTGCAGATACCATTTAACAATTTTTTTTTAAAATACGGTGATTTTGCAGGGAGACAAACCACATCAAATTTAGAAGAGAAATCTATTGATCACTGCTGCGTATTTAAATATAATAATAATTAAAAAAAAAAAAGCACTTTCTAAAATGTTAAAGCTCACGGTCATTAAAACTAGAACTATATCAAAATTCTACACTCCACTGGTAGCTTGAACATTCCAGCACACACAAAGAATTTTTTTTGCACTGAAGTTGCAGCCCAAATTATTTTTGAGAGCATAGGTAAGGAATTAAAAAGGCATATACATGACAAGTCTGGATTATTTATAAAATGAACTCCTAAAAAGCAATAACGTTAGTTTAAAAAAAAATTGAAAACAACCTAAACATCCAAAATAAGACTGTGGTTAAAGTATGTCAATGTAATAGAATACTGTGGAGTTACTATATTCATGCAGAGTGTCAAATAACATAGAAAAATTGTTATTAAAATGGCAAATAGAAGGAACAATAATGCATAAAATTGTATATATTGGGTAGTTCCAACCATGTTAAACAAAACATATCAAAGTATATCAAAATGGTAGAAACAATTATTGTTGAGCCATGGAATGGAACTATGTGATTTTTTTCTTCTTTCTCCATTTTTGGGGATATTTTCCAGATGTTTTAAACAAGAATACTTTTGTAAGAAGGGAAAAATGACCGACACACTTTAAAAATTTAATAATTGGAGGCAGGCCCAAGATGGCAGAGTAGTCAGATGCTTCCAATGATCCCTCTTACAACAAAGACCTGAAAAAACAAGTGAAACAATTATATTTATGACAAGCTAGGATCCCTGAATATCAAAGGCAAAGTTAGAAAACAGACCGAGCGGCAGAGAGCAGGAGAGACAGTTCAGAAGCAGAAAGGATTTGCCAGACCTGAATTGCTGGGAACCCTCAGGCACCATTCCCGGGAGCGACTGTGGAGGCTGGTGGTAGCATTTGGCCACAGTTTCCTCAGGGAGAGACAGCCAGCCGCACAGCCTACTCACACCTCTGGAACCAGAGAAGAACAGCACTCACAACAAGAGCTAAGTACTTGTGTATACTTTACCATGCCCCCTGTCCCCAAGCTGTCTTGAGTGGCTCTTGATTTCCCTGGGCTTGAGATAGGCTCTGCTGAGTGCTCTGAGCCATTCTCCTGGTCTTGGAGAAGGAATAAATTCACAATTGGGGGAAAAGATAATCTGCCAGTTCTACTAACCTGGGGAGCTCATGACAGAGGTGGCTTCTGTCCAGGCATAAATGGTCTGTGGACTTTGAATACCTTTCCCCCCTGCATGGACCTGTGTGGGCCTATTTCAGGAGAATAGGCCCTTGTTGGAAGACTACAGCTGTTTCAGCTGTGCGGTGGAGAGGTGGGTGTTTAATGTTTGACACCACTTTGCCTATTAAACAGGGTCCTCACCTACCCACATCAAGGACTTGAGGACTGGTGACTTCACTCAGGTCACCTAGCCACCCGTGACAGGGGTCCAAAGGATAATGGGTACCTCCCAGTCCTTACAACCAAAAGCATTGGGTGCCTGTGGTCCATCTGCAGAATCCACCCACCTGTGTGCTGTAGGGAACAGGGAAGCACGTTCCTCACAGACACTCGGGGAACAGTTGTCAGCCACCTGTCTTGTTCAGAGTGTGACCCCCTGCTGCAACCAGATACCAGTACCTACACCAATCATCCCTGCCCCTCTAAAACTGTAGGACAGATCCTGTACCACACACTTGATGATCAATAACCTGCACACCTGAGCTGAATCTATACAAGAAAAGTGAATGGACTCCTAGGGTGATATACCTGAAAACAGCTCTAGCCATCTGGTGACAGGATGTTAGAGCTTCAAAGGCAAAAATAATCAAGCTAGCTCACTCAAAAAACCTATTTGGCCATATCAAAACAAAACAAAGCAAACAAAAATAAACTAATACAGTATTAATACAATGACCTATAGATGGCTCAGAAACAACAGTCAATATCAAATCACATAAAGAAGCAGACCATGATTGCTTCACAAGCTCTCAAAACAAAGAGTCAATGGATCTTCTGGATGAAGGCACCTTCCTGGAATTACTGGATGTACAATACAAAATGTTAATATAAAGAACTCTTCAAGACGTCAAGAAGGAGATCAGAAAGGAGATGAGGCAATATACAGAACAAGCCAAGGAACACACAAATAAAGCAGTTGAAGAAATTAAAAAGGTTATTCAAGAACATAATGAAAAATTTAATAATCTGCAAGAATCCATAGAGACAGCAATCAAAAATTCAGAACATTAACAATAAAATTACAAAATTAGACAACTCAGTAGGAAGTCAGAGGAGCAGAATTGAACAAGTAGAAGGCAGAATCAGTGAGATTGAAGATAAAGTGCTTCACACCAATATATTTGAAGAAAAATCAGCTAAAAGAATTTTAAAAAATGAAGAAACCCTAATAATTACGTGGGACTCTATCAAGAGAAATAACCTATGAGTGATTGGAGTACCAGAACAGGGAGGGACAACAGAATACACAGAGAGAATTGTTGAAGATTTGTTGGCAGAAAACCTCCCTGATATCATGAAAGATGAAAAGATACCTATCCAAGATACTTATCAAACTCCACATAAAGTAGATCTTAAAAGAAAGTCACCAAGACATATTATAACCAAACTTGCCAAAATCAAAGATAAAGACAGAATTTTAAGAGCAGTTAGGGATAAATGAAAAGTCGCCTACAAAGGAGAGTCAATAAGAATAAACGCGGACTACTCGGCAGAAACTGTGTAGGCAATGGGATGACTTATGTAAAGAACTGAAGGAAAAAAATTGTCAGCCAAGAGTCATATATCCAGCAAATCTGTCTCTCAGATATGAAGGTGAGATTAGCACATTTCAAGATAAACAGAAGTTTAGGGCATTCATAAAAACCAAACCAAAACTACAAGAAATGCTAAAGGGAGTTCTCTGGTTAGAAAATCGATAATATCAGATATCAACCCAAGACTAGAACACTAGACAGAGCAATCAGATGTCAACCCAGATAGAGAAATCACAAAAATAGATCAAGATAAAAAAAACACTCAAAACAGGGAAACAGTGATGTTATTACGTAAAAGAAGGCTGCATTAAAATAATAAGGAGGGACTAAGAAATGTAGTCATAGGTCTTTCATATGGAGAGGAAGATAAGGTGATATAAAGAAATAAAAGTTAGGTCTAAACTTAGAAAAATAGGGGTAACTATTAAGGCATCCACAAAGGAAACTAACTATCCTACTCATCAAAATAAAATACAAGAAAAAAATAGACTCAGCAGAAACAAAATCAACAGCAACGAATAAGAGGAAGAGACAATATATAAAGATAAACTACTCAGCACAAAAAGTTAAGTGTGAAAAAGAAACTGTCGACAACACACAAAAAAACACATCAAAATGGCAGCACTAAGTTCATGTCTATCCATAATTACGCTGAATGTAAATGGACTAAATGCACCAATAAAGAGACAGAGAGTGGCAGAATGGATAAAAAACATGATCCATCTATATGCTGTCTACAAGAGACACACCTTAGAATTAGAGACACAAACAAACTAAAACTCAAAGCATGGAAAAAAATATATCAAGCAAGTAACAATCAACAAAGAGCAGGAGTGGCAATATTAACTTCTGACAAAATAGACTTTAAAGTTAAATCCACCACAAAGGATAAGGAAGGACACTATGTAATGATTAAAGGGAAGATAAGACAGGAGGATATAACCACATTAAATATTTATGCACCCAATGACGGGGCTGCAAGATACATAAAAGAAACTGTAACAGCATTGAAAAGTGAGATAGACCGCTCCACAATTATGGTAGGAGACTTCAACACACCACTTTGGGTGAAGGACAGGAAATCCAGAAAGAAGCTCAATAAAGACACGGAAGATCTAAATGCCACAATCAACCAACTTGACCTTATAGACATATATAGAACACTCCATCAAACAGCAGTCAAATATACTTTCTTTTCTAGTGCACATGGAACATTCTCTAGAAAAGACCACATATTAGGTCATAAAGCAAGCCTTAGCACAATCCAAAACACGGAAATATTACGAAGCTTCTTCCCTGACCATAAGGCCATAAAAGTAGAAATCAATAACAGAAAAAGCAGGGAAAAGAAATCAAAATGCTTGGAAACTGAAGAATACCCTCCTCAAAAATGATTGGGTTATAGAAGACATGAAGGATGAAATAACAAAATTCATAGAATCCAATGAGAATGAAAACACTTCCTATCAGAACCTTTGGGACACAGCGAAAGCAGTGCTCAGAGGCCAATTTGTATAAATAAATGTACACATACAAAAAGAAGAAAGTGCTAAAATCAAAGAATTATCTCTACAACTTGAACAAATAGAGAGCAACAAAAGAAACCATCAGGCACCAGAAGAAAGCAAATAATAAAAATTAGGGCAGAATTAAAAGAAATAGAGAACAGAAAAACAATTGAAAGAGTTAGCAAGACCAAAAGCAGGTTCTTTGAAAAAAATTAGAAAAATTGATAAACCACTGGCCAAACTGACAAAAGAAAAACAGGAGAGGAAGCAAATGACCTGAATAAAAATGAGATGGGAAATATTACAACAGATCCAACTGAAATTAAAAGAATTATATCAGATTACTATGAAAAAATTGTTCTCTTACAAAACCTAGAAGAAATGGATGAATTTCTAGAAACACAGTACCTACCTAAACTAACATAAACAGAGGTAGAACAACTAAATAAACCCATAACAAAAGGAGAGATTGAAATGGTAATCAAAAAACTCCCAACAAAAAAAGAGCCCTGGCCCTGATGGCCTGCAGAGTTCTACCAAACTTTCAGAACATAGAAAAGGACAGTATACTCGCAAACTCTTACTATGAAGCCAGCATATCCCTGATACCAAAACCAGGTAAAGATATCACAAAAAAAGAATATTACAAAAACTTAGATGCAAAAATCCTCAACAAATTCTAGCCAATAGAGTTCAACAACATATCAAAAAAATAATTCACCACTCCGAGTGGAATTCATACCAGGTATGCAGGGATGGTTCAACATTAGAAAAACAATTAATGTAATCCATCATACACATAAAACAAAAGACAAGAAGCACATGATCTTATCAATTGATGCAGAAAAGGTGTTTGAAAAAGTTCAATACCCATTCATGATAAAAAGTCTCAGCAAAATAGGAATAGAAGAAAAATTCCTCAACATAATAAAGGGCATTTATACAAAGCCATCAGCCAACATCATCCTAAATGGAGAAAGTCTGAAAGCATTCCCCTTGAGACTGGGAACCAGATGAGGATGCCCTTTATCACCACTCTTATTCAACATTGTGCTGGAGGTCCTAGCCAGAGCAGTTAGGCTAGACTGAGAAATAAAGGGCATCCAGATTGGTGAGGAAGAAGTAAAATTATCTCTATTTGCAGATGACATGATCTTATACACAGAAAACCCTAAGGAATCCTCAAGAAAACTACTGAAACTAATAGAAGAGTTCAGCAGATTATCAGGATACAAGATAAACTTACAAAAATCAGTTGGATTCCTCTACACCAACAAGAAGAACGTGGAAGAGGAAATCATCAAATCAATACCATTTACAGTAGCCCCCAAGAAGATAAAATACTTAGGAATAAACCTTACCAGAGACATAAAAAACCTATACAAAGAAAACTATAAGACACTACTGCAAGAAACCAAAAGACACCTATATAAGTGGAAAAACATACCTAGCTCATGGATAGGAAGCCTTAACATTGTAAAAATGTCTACTCTTCCGAAAGCAATCTATAGATACAATGCAATTCTGATCTAAATTCCAACGACATTTTTTAATGAGATGCAGAAACAAATCCCCAACTTCATATGGACGGGAAAGAGGCCCCAGATAAGTAAAGCATTACTGAAAAAGAACAAAGTGGGAGGCCTCAGTCTACCTAATTTTAGAACCTATTATACTGCCACAGTAGTCAAAACAGCCTGGTACTGGTACAACAACAGATGCATAGACCAATGGAACAGAATTGAGAATCCAGATATAAATCCATCCACATATGAGCAGCTGATATTTGACGAAGGCCCAAAGGCAGTTAAATGGGGAAAAGACAGTCTGTTTAATGAATGGTGCTTGCATAACTGGATATCCATCTGCAAAAGAAACAAGACCCATACCTCACACCATGCACAAATACTAACTCAAAATGGATCAAAGACCTAAATATAAAATCTAAAACGATAAAGATCATGGAAGAAAAAATAGGGACAACCCTAGGAGCCCTAATACATGGCATAAACAGTATACAAAACATTACTAAAAATGCAGAAGAGAAACTAGATAACTGGAAGCTCCTAAAAATCAAACACCTGTGCTCATCCAAAGACTTCACCAAAAGAGTAAAAAGACTATCTACAGACTGGGAAAAAGTTTTTAGCTATGACATTTCTGATCAGTGTCTGTTCTCTAAAATCTACATGATACTGTAAAAACTCAACTATAAAAAGACAACCAAATTAAAAAATGGGCAAAGGATATGAACAGACACTTCACTAAAGTAGACATTCAGGTAGCTAACGGATACATGAAGAAATGCTCACGATCATTAGCCATTAGAGAAATGCAAATCAAAACTATAATGAAATTCCATCTTACTGCAGCAAGGCTGGCATTAATCCAAAAAACACAAAATAATAAATGTTGGAGAGGTTGTGGAGAGACTGGAACACTTATACACTGCTGGTGGGAATGCAAAATGGTAGAACCACTTTGGAAATCAATTTGGCGCTTCTTTAAAAAACTAGAAATAGAACTACCATACAATCCAGCAATCCCACTCCTTGGAATACATTCTAGAGAAATAGGAGCCTTTACACGAACAGATATATGCACACCCATGTTTACTGCAGCACTGTTTACAATAGCAAAAAGATGGAAGCAACCAAGGTGCCCATCAATGGATGAATGGATAAGTAAATTATGGTATATTCAGACAATAGAATACTATGCATTGAGAAAGAACAACGATGAATCTGTGAAACATTTCATAACATGGAGGAATCTGGAAGGCATTATGCTGAGTGAAATTAGTTGCAAAAGGACAAATATTGTATGAGACCACTATTATAAGAATTCCAGGAATAGTTTAAACACAGAGGGAAATATTCTTTGATGGTTATGAGAGTGGGGACGGAGGGAGGGAGAGGGGTTTTCACTAATTAGGTAGTAGATAAGAACTATTTTAGGTGAGTGGAAAGACAACACACAATACAGGAGAGGTCAGCACAACTAGGCTAAACCAAAAGCAAAGAAGTTTCCTGAATAAACTGAATGCTTCGAAGGCCAGTGTAGCAGGGGCAAGGATTTGAGGACCATGGTTCCAGGGGACATCTAGGTCAATTTGCATAATAAAATCTATTAAGAAAACATTCTGCATCCCACTTTGGAGAGTGGCATCTGGGGTCTTAAACGCTAGCAAGCAGCCATCTAAGATGTGTCGATTGGTCTCAACCCACCTGGAGCAAAGGAGAATGAAGAACACCAAAGACACAAGGTAGTTATGAGCCCAAGAGACAGAAAGGACCACATAAACCAGAGACTACATCAGCCTGAGACCAGAAGAACTAGATGGTGCCTGGCTACAATGACTGCCCTGACAGGGAACACAACAGAGAACCCCTGAGGGAGCAGAAGAGCAGTGGGATGTAGACCTCAAATCCCCATAAAAAGACCATACATAATGGTCTGACTGAGACTGCAAGGACCCCAGAGGTCATGGTCCCTAGACCTCCTGTTAGTCCAAGACAGGAACCATTCCCAAAGCCAACTCTTCAGAGACGGGTTGGACTGGGCTATGGGATAGAAAATGATACTGGTGAGACCTGATCTTCTTGGATCAAGTAGACACATGCGACTATGTGGGCAGCTCCTGTCTGGAAGGGAGATGAAAGGGCAGAGGGGGTTAGAAACTGGCTGTGAATGGACAGGAAGATAGAGAGTGGAGGGAAGGAGTGGGCTATCTCACTGGGGGAGAGCAACGGGGAGTATATAGCAAGGTATTTATTAATTTTCATATGAGACACTGATTTGTAAACTTTCACTTAAGGCACAATATAAATTAAAAAAAAATTGTCATCAGGTTGTAAAAAAAAATTGTCATCAGGTTGTAAAAAAAAAAAATTAATACTTGTTTCCCAGTGCTGCAATAATCTGATTGGAGGTGGAATTCTCTTGCCAGGTCTTTGTTACCAAAATTCCTATATTTATAAACTGGATTTTTCCATGAGAGTCTTCTATTGTTTGACTACAGAATTTTCAAAAACTTTTTGTTATGGAAAATTCTAAGGTATACAGAGCACACAGTGTAGCATACTGAACTCCCATGTGCTCATCACCCCGTGTGAATAGTCAGCACCATTCCAGCATTTGTGCTTTATCTTTCAATAACTTTCTTAAAATTTCTGATTTGCAATCTCATTACCTGTAAAAGAGATAGTTTACATATCATCCAGTATATGTGGGGATTAAATGAGATAAAATCTAGGAACAACTTAAAAGTCTCTTCAGAATAGCATGTGCTCAGTAAATAGTAACTATTGTTATTATAACGTTTATCACAGTGTTTACTTCTTTGCAGGCATAATGCCATACCCTTTTAGATACAGCCTTATGCACTTAATACCTAGTGGTAATCTATCATTAAAAAAGCAAGTAAGCAAGCAAGACAGAGATTTTTACTAATTTTTTTTTTTTTTTTCCAGCTGTGCTGTAAGTAACTTGAAGAAAGTTTCCCTCGAGCTTGGTGGCAAATCCCCGCTTATCATTTTCAATGACTGTGAAATTGACAAGGCAGTGCGAATGGTAAGAGAGGGTCAAATCCAAGTAAATAGGTGCCTCCTTCTAAAACGCATTTCACCTCTTTATTTATCCGAGGTCTTGAAAGGAGATTTGGATTTGTCTAGTTATAAATAAAAATCTTTTTATGTTTAGATTTGGGAATATTCAGAGCACTTAATTTTTAAAATACAGTATTTTATAATTTGTCTGATTAAAGTTCATTTTAAAATGGAATATAAGTCATAACAGCCATGTCAAAAAGCTCAAAAGATATTTTGATGAGAGTTCCAACTCCTTTTCCTTTTGTTCCCCTCAGTATCCTACTCCATCCACCTAAACAGCTCTGCTTTTATCTTTTTTTTTTTAATGAAATTAGTTTTATTAGTATATTAAGGGGATGCAAGTTGAATTATTCCAAGTGTGGTTGGAAACAAATCAGTATTCTTAATAGTTCTAAAACCACCAAACCCAGTGCAATGGAGTCGATTCCAACTCATAATGATCCTAGAGGATAGCGTAGAACTGCCCCATAGAGTTTCCAAGGAGCACCTGGCGGATTCGAACTGCCGACCCTTTGGTTAGCAGCCATAGCACTTAACCACTGCACCACCAGGTTTCCTCTTAATAACTGGCGTGGTTAAATGTATATAAGTTTTCAGTTTATCTTACGGCTCTAAACTATGTGCCTGTTTGGTAAAATGGCATGGGTGTTAAACATATTTGATAGTTGAATTTTATTCAGAAGGACACGGTATCTGAGTTGTAATGATTAAACACTGTCATATAAAGGAATATGAATTAATATTACCTATACTTTTTTTAATACTTCATAAATTTTTTTAGTAATTTATTTTTGTTGTTTTTGTATCCACAGCAAAGCATATACCAATTCAACAATGCTACATGCACAGTTCAGTCACGTTGATTAGTCTTCAAGTTGTGCAGCCATTCTCACCTTCCTTTTCCTGATTATTCCTCTGCCATGAACATAAATCCACTGCCCCCTAAGTTCCTAGCTAACCTCTCAAGTTGCTGTTGTCAATTTGATTCCATGTAACTCATTCTTTAAAAGAGCACAGTGCTCAAGGCAGACGTTCTTTATTAAGTAAGCTATTGTCTGGTTTAAAGAAGACTTCAGGGAATACTATTGGTTTACTGTGGCAGCTCCTCTTTGAACAGGTTCCCAGGTACCCTCTCAGAGTTAGTAATGCCCTTGTTTGTGCTCCCAGGACAATTATTAAATGTGAGTGAAAGTGATGTGCTCTTTAAGAGCTAATGAGTAGTACCCCATGCCCTCTTTTCCTCTGCCACAGAACTAGCAATATTTAGACAGTGGCTGCTATGTCAGCCTGGTCCCGGAGTCAGAATAGCACGGAAGTATGGATAGGTAGCAAAAGATTTGTTGATTAAAGAAACTGATAGCTGGGGATTGCTTGTTACTACAGCACTAACTGACCTATGCTGATTGATATGGAGCCCTGGTGGCACAGTGGTTAAGCGTTCGGCCACTGTATTAGTCATCTAGTGCTGCCCTAACAGAAATACCACCAGTGGATGCCCTTAACAAAGAGAGAAATTGATTTTCTCACAGTCTAGTAGGTTACAAGTCCAAACTCAGGGTGTCAGCTCCAGGGGAAAGCTTTCTCTCTCTGTCAGCTCTGGAGGAAGGTCCTCGTCCTCAATCTTTGCGTGGTCGAGTTGCTTCTCAGGCACAGGGACCCCAGGCCCAAAGGATGTGCTCTGCTTCTGGTGCTGCTTTCTTCGTGGTATGAGGTCCCCCACTCTCTGCTTGCTTTCCTTTTATCTCTTGAGAGATAAAAGGTGGTGCAGGCCACACCCTAGGGAAGCTCCCTTTACCTTGGACTAGGGAGGTGACCTGGGGAAGGGTGGTGTTACAATCCCACCCTAATCCTCTTAACATAAAAATTAAAATCACAAAATGGAAGACAACCACACATGGCCTAACCAAGTTGATACACACATTTTTGGGGGGACACAATTCAATCCATGACAGCTGCTAACCAAAAGGTCAGCAGTTTGAATCCACCAGCTGCTCCTTGGAAACCCTATGGGGCAGTTCTACTCTGTCCTATAGGGTCGCTATGAGTAGGAATCAAGTCGAGGGCAACAGGTTTGGGTTTTTTTTAGTTGTTGTTACTAATTGATACATTCTGTTTTAGACCTAGTATATTATTATTTTTAAAATTTTATTGTGCTTTAGGTGGAAGTTTATAGCTCAAGTTAGTTTCTCATTCAAAAAGGTATACACACACTATTTTGTGACATTGGTTGCAATCCCCACAATGCAACTGCACGCTCCCCCTTTTCACCCCAGGTTCCCTGTGTCCATTCAGTCCTGTCCCTTTCTGCTTTCTTGTCTTGCTTTTGGGCAGGAGTTGTCTGTTTGGTCTTGTATATTTGATTGAACTAAGAAGCATGTCGTTCACGTGTGTTATTGTTTGTTTTATAGGCCGAGCTAATCTTTGTCTGAAAAGCAGGCTGCAGGAGTGGTTTCAGTTCTGAGTTAACAGAGTACCTGGGAGCCATAGTCTCAGGGGTTCCTCCTGTCTCTGTCAGACAAGTCATTAAGTCCGGTCTTTTATTGTGAATTTGGATTTTGTCCTACATTTTTCTCTGCCCAGGACTATCTGTTGTTGTCCCTGTCAGAGCGGTCTGTGGTGGTAGCTGAGCACCATCTAGTTCTAGGCTCAGGCTGGTGGAGGCTCTGGTTCATGTGGTCCTTTAGTCCTCTGGGCTAATATTTTCCTTGTGTCCTCTTTTGTTTTCTTTATTCTTCTTTGCTCTGGATGGGATGGGACCAGTAAATGTATCTTAAATGGCTGCTCACAAGTTTTTAAGATCCCAGATGCTACTCTCCAAAGTAGGATGTAGAACATTTTCTTTATGAACTGTTATGCCAATCAACCTACATGTCCCCCTAGACTGTGATCCCCAGCCCCCAGCCTCAGCAACTCAGTCCAGCAAGGCGTTTAGATGTTTCTAGGAAACTTCTGTACCTTTGCTTTGGTCAGGTTGTGCGGACTTCCGCTATATTGTGTGTTGTCTTTCCCTTCACCAACATTGACACTTGTCTACTATCTAGTTAGTGATTTCCCCTCCCCACCTTCCTAACCATCAAATAATTTTTTTTTGCCTGCGGGTAAACCTTTTCTTGAGTTTTTATAATAGTGGTGTCATACAATACTTGTCCTTTTGTGACTGACTCATTTCACTTAGCATAATGCTGTCCAGATTAGTCCATATTGTGAGATGTTTTATGGACTCATCATTGTTCTTTTTCAATGCGTAGTACTGTATTGTGTGTATGTACCATAATTTGTTTATCCATTCATCTATTGATGGCATTTAGGCTGTTTCTATCTTTTTGCTATTGTGAATAGGAGTGCAATGAACATAGGTGTGCATATGTCTATTTGTGTAACAGCTCTTATTTCTCTAGGGTATATTCCTAGGAGAGGGATTGCTGGATCATATGGTATTTCTATTTCTAGCTTTTTAAGGAAGTGCCATATTGTTTTCCAAAGTGGAATGTTAAATAGTACAACCACTTTGGAAAACAATCTGCTTTCTCTTTTACAAATTGGGTTTCTGGTAAGATTTTCTATATACAACAAAGAGTTCCATATAAAAACATAACTGCAATGTCAATTTCCTGGTCTTAACAATGTAAAATGGTTTTATAAGATACCATCATGTGGAAAGCTGGGTAAAGGGTACAAAAGACCTCTTGTACTATTTTTGTAACTCCTTATGAGTCTTAAACTATTTCAAAGTATAAAAAATTATTTTTCAAAAACTTAAAGGTTAAAATAAAAATCATTCACCTAGACCTCATTCTTCATTTCTGAGATATGAGCATACAATGAGCGGATGCTGGATACAGATTGTGCCAACGCGTCTTAAACTTCTGGTGGAAGCTTATGGTCTTCCAAGTTCTGTGCTATGTATCTTCTAGCCTATGCACTGAGTCGAACCTGTTCACCGTTCCCCATAACTGCAAACTTAATGAACACTCACAGCAAAACTTTGCCACGTAAGGGAGCCAAAGGAAACAGAGCAGTCTGGGAGTTAAGGAAGGGCCAAGCACTTCTGTGGCCAGAGCCTGTGGGGTGGCCCATCTGAGGTTTCAGAGACAATGTCTGTAGGTGCATGGACCAACATCAGGAGTCAGGACTTTCTCGGATATCTGGGTTTCTGAGAGCCTTCCAGAGAGGTGCCTGGGGAAAACACAAAAAAGGGAATAGGGATTTTTACTCTACCACAGTCCATTACATTCTTAGCACATCAAGCTGAACGTTAGTCTTCACTAGATATCTTACACCATTAATTGTACAACATAAATAAAAAGGAATGAATAAACATTGCAAAGGGTGAAATAGGAGCCCTCGTGGCACAGTGGTTAAGACGTACAGCTGCTAACCAAAAGGTTGGTAGTTCAAATCCACCAGCTGCTCCTTGGAAACCCCATGAGGCAGTTCTACTCTGTCCTATAGGGTCACTGTGAGTTGGGATTGACTCGATGGCAATGAGTTAAGGGTGAAATAATTGAAAGCAAGAAGAAAATCCCAGTGTAGTGACTACAGAGAACCCCTCTTTGCTTTCCCTAATTTTGAGTATTCACAGAGTAGTGAGTTTGATATTAGCCACCATCACACTCTTGAAAGAGAAGCTTTATACTAAGCACCATAGGGTGGAAAGATGTAACCTTAAAGAGGCCTAACTCCTACCGTCTGTTGTTAGCTGCCATCGAATGGATTCTGACTCATGACGACCCCTTGTGTGCAGAGTAGAACTGCTTCGTGGGGTTTTCAAGGCTGAGACCTTTCGGAAGCAGATTGCCAGGCCTTTCTAGCAATTTCCCAGGAAGTTATACATATGAATCACCTGGGGATCTTGTTAAATGTAGATTCTGGTTCTGTATACCTGGGGTGGAAATGCAAATTCTCAGCCAGGAACTTGATAGAAAGGCAAATTCTCAGCAGAAGTTCAAACTGGCTGGAAGCCCTGGTTTCAAGGTACTTTTGGGTGGGTTCAAACTGCCAAGGTTTTGACTAGCAGTCAAGCACTTAACCATTTGTGCCATCCCGGGGGGATTCCTTTCTAACAACTAGGGACCCATAATCCAAGATAATTAACATATTTTTTGAAATGTTTAAAGATAGTAAAATGTATATACAGGGAAAACATATGTTATTTCAAAAAGTCTATTATAATTTTTACCTGGTCCAGAAAGGTTTCCTGGAGGTGAATTAGAAACTAGATTTGGAAAGGAAGATGCACGAAACTCCCTCATTCTTTCAGATCTGTCATTTACGACAGCCTTCATTTCAAAGATTTTTTTTCAAATTTCTCCTTGAAAAACAGATTTCCCCTTTTTTTGTGTGTGGTGTGGAGGATTTCTAAACATTCATGACTTATACCGACAGACTTAGACATTTTAAAAGCAAAATTTGGTACCAAGGATTACATTTAAATTGATAGAACAATCTAGGTTTTCTAGCAACACAAGATTTGTCTTTAATGGTAAGTCCTTATCATTACACACAGTTTTTTTAAGTGCTAGTGAACCAGAAGGGGGGAAAGAAGAAACAAAGCCCCGAAAAAAACATGCTAGATCAAAACCGAATATCTCAAAGTTGTTTCTATCACTAATTAGGCTGAGGTGATTACGTTTTTCCACAACTTCTCTGTGTTGTCTGCTGTCTTCCACACTCTGTGTGTGTACAATTTTATGACAATCTTGACCTTCCCAAGTGATATTAACAATATATTTTCTCTTCTGCATCCAAAGGGTATGGGAGCAGTATTTTTCAATAAAGGAGAGAACTGTATTGCAGCTGGGCGGTTGTTTGTGGAAGAATCCATCCATGATGAATTTGTGACGAGAGTGGTAAAGTATCTCAGCAGCTCTGTGAATTGTAGAGAAACGGTTTTTACCTGAAAAGTACTTCCTGGGCTATTAATACATTTTTAGGTCTGATAATAGTATTGCGGTTATGTTTTAGAAAATAGTCCTCCTTTTACAGCTCTATGGTGACATATTTGTAGATTAAATTAGGTGTCTGGAGTTTGCTCCAAAATAACAGAGGAGGGGAGGAAGTGAGTTGAGGGGGATAAGGAGTTGGTAGTTTTTGAAGCTAGGTTATAGGTACATGGGTGGTTCATTATTTGTATATTTTTATAATTTTTTATAATAAAAAGTTATAGATCTATATAAAAACTTGATAAAGTACACTTAAAAGTTGTTATTACCTATACCTTACTCTGCATTTATAATGTATGAAATCCTTGACATTTGTGGGAGGTATACTCCTAGATTTTTATAAATCTCTAAAATGACTATGGGAGATACTAGATCCTTACAAATCCTCAATTCACGGTTAGGGGCTGTCTTAGTTCTCTAGTGCTGCGATAACAGAAACACCACCAGTGGATGGCTTTAACAAACAGAAGTTTATTCTCTCACAGTCCAGGAGGCTAGAAGTCTGAATTCAGGGTGCCAGCTCCAGGGGAAGCCTTTCTCTGTCGGTTGGCTCTGGGGGAAGGTCTTTGTCATCAATCTTCCCTGGTTGAGGAGCTTCTCAGCACAGGGACACCAGGTCCAAAGGATGCGCTATTCTCCTGGCTCTTGTTTCTTGGTGGTATGAGGTCCCCCTGTCTCTCCGTTTGCTTCTCTCTTTTATATCTCTAAAGAGATCGGCTCAAGACACAATCTAATTTTGTAGATTGAGTCTTGCCTCATTAACATAACTGCCACTATTCCCATCTCATTAACATCATAGAGATAGGATTTACAACACATAGGAAAAAACTGGTGGACAATCACATAATACTGGGCATCATGGCTTAGCCAAACTGATACACATATTTTTGGGGGACACAATTCAATCCATGGCAGCAGTGCAGCATATGATTCCCTCCACTAAAATAAATAAACAAGCAAATTAATAAATAGTCCCTGTAGATTGATGATGATTCCATAAATATGAGGCTAAAAGTCACTTATAGGACTACTAAGAGGAATTCTGTGGCTAAAATAAATTCTGAGCTACAGTATAAAATGTCATTAGGATGATAATATTAAGCACAAATTTGCTTATATTTGCAAAACCAGAACCCAGCTTTTTTTTTCAGAGCCAATTCCTCACCTCCTGCGCTCCCCCCAAAATAAAGGTGTCCTTCCTTCATGAGAAGGGAGAATGAGGAAACCATACAGACAGACACATGGGGGCAGTCAGGTAGGCAGCGGCTGCCTCCTGAACATCACGATTTACAGGACTACATGTCATGGGCTTTCAGGGTCACCTGCACTTTGTTGGGAGCTTTAAATACTGAGACCAGAAATGTCAAGGATTTGATGTATCAGTCCATTAACAAACATGTTTTGCATACATGCTATTTGTATTCATTCACTGATTCAACAGCTATTTCTTGAGCACCTACCAAGTACCAAGCACGCTGTGTTAGGTGCTGGGATTACAAAGGTGAGCAAAGCAGATAGGGTCCCTGCCTGCTTAGAGCTTCTAGTCCAGCACAGGGCCCTGTGCAGGGCACTGAGGGATTATTGCTAGGCCTAAATTCAAATTCATGGCCCTGCTAGGTCACGGAAACTCCCATTCTTTCCTTTTGCTAGAATTGGACTTAACATTAGAAAATACAGAAACAAATTAAGATAACTGAGGAACACAAGAAGCAATTACAGAGACATGTCAGCGATGAACATCGTGTGATAAAGACTGGTTTTCCTCTGAAGATTCTAGCAATTCCTCTGGCATGGCTATACCATGAGAATTTCAAAAGAACAGTTGGCCACATTTGGGGTGGAGAAACAAGATTAACCATGTGGCCATTTTTTATTTTGCTATGAAGAGAATAAGTATGCAGTGTTAACAAAAATTCCAGAATGTCAGTTTGCGATTATAATGGATTAACATTCAGGGTAATTTTCATGTAGCAAATGTAGTTTATGTTCTGTTAGAGCACAGAGAAAGCTTGGCCTTTCAAGTCAGGAAAACTCTACAGTATTTAGTGGCTGCCTACCGTTGGGCAAGTCGCTTAACCTCTCTAAGTCTCAGTTTCTTCTCTGTAAAATGAAAATAGTAAGTACCTACCTCCAGTGTTGCTATGAAGACTGAAAATGACAACACATCTATAAATAGCTTAGTACTACCCCGACTCCAAACACCCCCACTACCTGGTAGAAACTCAGTCAAGTGTAGCCATTGTTACTAACAGTGAATTATGTTTTGTGAACTGGGTGACGTACAGGTAGAAGAAATTAAAAAGATGAAAATCGGTGATCCACTTGACAGATCTACTGATCATGGACCCCAAAATCATAAGGCCCATCTGGAAAAGCTTCTGCAATACTGTGAAGCTGGAGTGAAAGAGGGGGCCACCTTGGTGTATGGGGGAAGACAAGTCCAAAGGCCAGGTAAGATCACCTCCATAGGATGTTTACAGGGCGTTTGGCTTCTTAAATTGGAATGGATGGGAACAGTGTTCATTGCAGCACCGTGTTACCTCAAAAGCAAATGGTGGTGTTTATATTATGGTCAGAAAAATTAATTTCTAGATCCTGCTTGACTACTTCTAAGCTGTGGCACCTTGGACTGCACAATTTTTCTGAGCTTGTTTCCTCCTCCATAAAATGGGATGAAATGTGCATACTCTGCTTTACAAGGATGTGAAAATCAAATAGCAAAATGGATGTGGTAGGTCCCTAGCTGCAGAGGAAACAAATGTGATGGAGAACTATGTTACTCAGGCTCTGGGGATCTTGATTCTTGGCACTGGGAAATATAATCTTAGAAATCATAGCCTGGGACGGATTTATTCCTGTTACCTAAAGCAAGACTTGTTACTGAAATATGTGAAAGGCTCAACGTCATGATACTCAAAAGGAGAGAAAGACAAATGACTACAAAAACCCATTTTTCACTATGTAGGTAGTTTGTGCACCAACACCTTACGCCGACATTGTTAACTACAAGGGGGCAAAAAAAAAATCAACATTTATCTGGGATTTCCTGTAAGAACTGAATTTCAGGATAACCAAACAGCTAATAAAGGAGACTCTTCTTTACAGAAAAATTCCTGCTCGTTAATATAGAATGAATTAGAGAAATCACCATTTTGCATCCATAATTTAATGAAATAATTGATCCAGGTAATGATCATCAGTGGAAGTTAATTATTAGTTCAAGGGTTGATAGGGATCTAAGTATCTGCAAGGTATCAAATTATCACCCCTGAGATTACTTGCCGGTCATAAGGGGAAAAACATAGCTTTATGATGGAGGAGTCGGGCTGTTACCACCTGATAACATTGGTCAATCTTAGCATCATTGAAGGAGGGATAACTGAATGTTATGTGTTTCCCAATGGGATGCAGTGTGTAATACACAGTGTCACCTATAAAGTACGCTTGCCAAAAATGTTGAATTTGGATCTAATCATGCCTTTAGATCAGACTTTCCATTTACAAGAAATTTGAGGGGGGAGGGGAGCAAATTAAATATCACCCCAGAGAAGCAATGACAAATCTGAAACGTAAGATATTGTACAGGACAAATGACTCAGTCTCTTTAACAAATCAATGGCATGAAAAAATAAGGGGGAAGAGGAGACCGGAAAAGGTTCTAGTTTAAAAGAGCCGCGATGAAATGTGGGGTCAGAGACTGCTGTAGCTCTCAGTAGTTAATTACCCAGAGGTGAGATCACAGGCTTTTCTTTTCTTACACAGCAGTTAGGATGCAAATGAATGTTTTAAGATTCATTGTGGGTTGGCTTCCCTCAAACCCTCCTCCAGGGTGAGTTGACACAGGAAATCTCTTCTGTGCATGTAAGGCTCCAGGTTTACCTTGCAGGCAAAGGGGTCTAGGGAACAGGGAAAAGGACTAAGTGGAAGGAGGCTTTATTCAGCTGCACCTCTCCTGACCATCCTGTTGCCAAAACCCAAACCCACTTGCCAAGCTTTGTTTAAATTCAAATAGCATTGCAGCCCTGTCACCATGGGTACGTGACCAGAAAGAACACTTTCCCCACTAGCTGTTATTGTTGGGTTCCCTCGTCAAGTCAATCTGACTCCTAGTGACCCTATAGAACAGAGTAGAACTTCCCCCACAGCGTTTCCTAAGGCGTAACCTTTACAGGAGCAAATCGGCTTCCATGGAGCCATTGGTGGGTTTGAACCACTGACCTTTCGGTTAGCAGCCAAAATCTTAACCATTGTGTCACCACTAGCTACCAGATTAATTACTTTGGTACAATTAAGCAGTCCTAGGTAGTCACAGACACAGAGAAAGTTACCTTGGGTCAGAACAGGGAGGAAGGCGTCTCTGACAAGGAGAAGGGACTGGCAGGGAGAAAGAGGCCCAGTTCCCAGCCTCCCTATCAGAGAATGCTCTGAGCCCAAAGCCTCAGCTTAGGCAGCCTGGATGGGAATCCTAAAGGCAGACCACCCTCCCAGCACAACCAAATGCAGTATGTAGAACTTTCTTGAATCCTGAGTCAAAAAAATCAAGTATAAAAAAGATATTTTTGAGACAGTCAGGGAAATTGAAATATAAACTATGGATAAAGAATTAGCATTTTTGTTAGGTGTGATAAAAAAATGTATTATGGTTATCTAAAAAAAGTTTATTTTTTACAGATTTGTACTGAAATACTTGAGAGTGAAAGTTATAATCTATGGAATTTGCTTTAAAATTTTTCAGCAAGGAATAAAGTGAATCAAATACAGCAAAATATACAAATAATTATTTATTTGACAACTGTATTATTTTCTCTACTTTTACATAGATTGAAATTTTCATAATAAAGACATGAAAAAATAACCTAGGAATGCTAGCTCCAGATAGAGAAATGAAAGTCTTTCTGATTTTACTGACCCAGAAAAAAAAAAAATTTTTTTTTTTTTGAGGGGAAGAAAAATAATAATATAATTAAGCAAGAGAACTATTAATTGAAAATTGCCAGTAATTGAAGTTCTTTTCTTCTCTTTTTCACATAGGCTTTTTTATGGAACCAACTGTGTTCACAAACGTAGACGACCACATGTACCTTGCCAAGGAGGAATCCTTTGGGCCTATTATGGTCATTTCTAAATTCCAAAATGGGTACGTTCTTCAGGTACAATTTAACTTGGGCTTTGATTAGGTTAAAGAATTTCCCTCTACCATTGTGCTATATAAAAAAAAAAAAAGCATAAAATCATAAGTATAGCTGACTTAAACAATTAGAAGAGAATACTTTGCTAACCAGTATAGATCATAATAGATTTTTGCTTTTTAGCTTTAATAGCTAGCATGATGGGATTTTTAGCTGGTTAAATTTTAGTTTTGTATAGTTGACATTTTAAATGTATGTGAAAAAAGGTAAATACATAACTGAGAAATAAGAGAACTGGTTTTCAAGCTTACATTCCTGGGAAAGGCAGCTTCTGTGAAATCTGATTTTCCCAAAGAAAGACTGCTGCTATCATAGGACGGTGCTTCCCAAAGAGCCTGATATTCAGCTTTTAATAGAAATGTCCACACCAAAAAACCAAACCCATTGCCATCAAGTCCATTCCAACTCATAGCAACCCTATAGGACGGAATAGAACTGCCTCATAGGGTTTCTAAGGCTCTCCTTGGAATTTGAATTGCCGACCTTTTGGTTAGCAGTCAAACTCTTAATCACAGTGCCACCAGGGCTCCAAAAATGTCCACAGTCACCATATAATCAACTGTAAATTATATATTGGTTTGTTATTTGATAGGAAACTTCGTAAAGTGTTCTCCATATCAAACAGGCCCATATGGTAACTGAGGTCATAAAACAATATTTAATACAATTGAGTCTCATGGTGTACTACCCACAAGTCTTCAGAATTCTGGCTTTAGATTTACATCAACCAATGAGAAGATGAAAAAAAAAAAACAGATACAGAGTTCAGAAGGGTTTCTTGGATTGTAATAGGCACATTGTAAGAGGCTTCTAGGAACACTAAGCTGTAATGAATAGCCTTTTGACTTCCTGATTTTAGGATGTCCTACCTGTTGCCATTGAGTCGATTCTGTCTTCTGGCGACCCTATAGGACAGAGTAGAACAGCCCCATAGGGATTCCAAGGAGTGGCTGGTGGATTTGAACTGTTGACAAAAGGGTTAGCAGCCAAACTCTTAACCACAGTGCTACCAGGGCCCCCAAGGATGCCCTGCTATCCCTTATTTCTCATTTTAAATTCTCCTAGAGGATAGTTTTTATGCTAAATATGCAGGCATTAGAAGCCAGATTTGGGGGTTATAAAAAAAACAAAACAACCCAACCCATTGCCATGGAGTCGATTCCAATTCATAGTGACCCTAAACATGGATAATTCACAGTCTCTGTCTTCAAGGAAAGGAGCCCTAATGGTGCAGTGGTTAACGTGCTTGGCTGCTAACTAAAAAGTTGGTGGTTCAAACCCACCAGCTGCTCCACAGAAGAAAGATGTGACAGTCTACTTCCATAAAGATTTCAGCCTTGGAAACCCTATGGGGCAGCTCTACTCCATCCTATAGGGTCCCTATGAGTCAGAATTGACTTGATGGCAATGAGCTTGGGTTTGGTTAGGACCTTAAGGAGCTTACTGTATAATAAGGAGACAGGCAGTTAGTTCACAGAGGGCCAAAGGTAAGGTGATGCAATGAGTAGGAGCACTCCTCTGCCTCTGCACTTTAAGATCTCTGTGACCTTGGGCTAGTTATTCAATCACTGTGGGCCTCGGTTTCTTTATTTGTAAAATTTGAATAATAACTATTTCTTTGGGTCATTCTGAGGACTAAATAAGTTAGGTAGTTGCTGCTGCTGCTACTGTCATCCTCACGCTTCTTATTCTAGCAGTAGCCAAGGTGTGGCATGGGACAATGGCACCTCAATCATCCTCAAGAAGTGGTATAAAGCCATCTTTCTGCCTCCAATTCAGTCTATAAATATTTGAGTCTTTCTCATGTACCAGGCATTAAGAAATGTGAGAGTTTTAGCAGCATCTCAGTTTTCTCCAAGCTAGGTTCCAAATTTCTTGTGCAAGTTTATAATTAGGCACAGTTAAGATAAGGTCGCTAGGCGGAGCAAGCAGTTTGCAATCAGCAGCTAACCTAAAGGTTGGTGGTTCAAACGTACCCGGCAGTGCTGCAGAAGAAAGTTCTGGAAAGCTGCTTCTGTAAAATTTACAGCCAAGAAAACCTTATGGAACAGTTCTACCCTGTAACCCATGGGGTCACCATGAGCTGGAACCGAGTTAATGGCAATGGATTTAGTTTTTTTTGTTTTATAGTAGAGATCACCTTTGAAAATCCATTAGGAAACACTACTGTGAAACCTATGTTATTTTTCAATAAGTTCAACACAACTAATTTTCCCTCCAGTTTTGGAACAGAGTCTGTTTCTTTGCTGGGACACCAGATAAAATACTTGACTTGCATTTATAGGCCATGCTCATAAAAAAAAAAAAAAATATGTATTTTTAAACATTAGAATCACACTCAAAAAGGGGGAACAGGCACATTGGTTGAAACCACACCTGACTGAAGAACAACAGGTGCCTGTTTCCACTTCCCTGAGCACACACATACTGAGTCAAAAGGCAGGGGAACCTTTACTCTTTTTAACTCAATGGGCACATGTCATTGGATTCACTCCCTTACAATGATGTAACATCACCATATAAAAAAGCTTCAGAAAAAAAAATTTTTTTTGACGAAAGTAATAAGACATTGTAGTCCCTGTCCTCAGGGTGCTTCAAGTCTCGTTGGGAGGTGAACCACAAATACCCAGAAAGCGAAGCCAGTACCACACAGTTCATTCTACCAAAATACTGAGTTTGGAAGAATATGCGTACCCTGATTATATCTGACATTTATTGTGCATTTACCAGGTTCCAGACACTATTAGTTCATTTCATCCTCACCACAATTAGGTAGGTACTTCCATTTTTCACCAGAGTAAACAGAGGCACAGGAGAGGAAGTCATTTGCCCAAGGTCAGCCCGGCAGCCTGGCCTCTCACTTAACCACTGCACTCTCATATCTCTTCCAGTGGAGCCGGTGGGGTCTAGAAAGGCTTCACAGTGAAGCACCGAATGAGCTTTAACCTGTGTGTGCAAAACCTGAATAGCTGGAGGGAAATAAGGGGATGCTCCGAGAATATATCTAGAAGGGGGCTGAAGGAGAGGGGAGAAATGGGGAGATCATGAGTGAGATGCATTGAAGAACATTAAAAAGATGACTTTGGATCCAATTTTAAAAGATGTCTCATGGTATATATGGAAAATATAATACAAAACTGTAATATTTCATTGAGAGTTTGTTTTGGTGTAAGCCTGGAACATCTTATTTGGAAAAATTAAGCAGTCTGGCAGGAATGTTTAGCTGTTTCTACCAGATGAAATAGCTTGGAGGGAAAAAAAAAAAAGATGACGACAAAATGAGACTGTTTTGCTTTACATTTAATGAAGTTGTATGTTCTCCTAAAAACATCTTGTAGGGACATCGATGGAGTGTTGAAGAGAGCGAATAATACAGAGTACGGTTTGGCCTCAGGGGTTTTTACAAGAGACATAAATAAAGCTATGTATGTGAGCGAAAAACTAGAAGCGGGAACTGTTTTTATCAACACATACAACAAGACGGATGTGGCAGCACCGTTTGGTGGAGTCAAACAATCTGGTTTTGGAAAAGACTTAGGTATGGCCTTGTTTTTCTACTCTATGTTCTTTTGTTGCCACATTACAGAAAAGACTATGTTTAGAGCAACACTTGGGTATTATTTTGAAGGATGTTTCCAACATGGCAACTAAAAACCCAAAAAACCTGCTGCCACTGAGTCAATTCCAACTCATGGCGACCCTATAGGACAGAGTAGAACTGCCCCATAGGGTTTCCAAGGAGCGGCTGGTGGATTTGAACTGCCGACCTTCTGGTTTGCATCCGTAGCTCTTAACCACTTGCAGAAAGTTGGATCTGGCTTTAAAAGGGTACTGGTAGTCCAGTAATTAAGAGGTTGGCTACTAACCAAAGGTCAGCAGTTGGAATCCACCAGCCGCTCCTTGGAAAGCCTATGGGGCAGTTCTACTCTGTCCTACAGGGTCGCTATGAGTCTGAATCAACTTGACAGCAACAAGTTTTTAATTTTGAAAAATCTTAAAATATTTTTATTTAACATTTATAAAGAATAAAGTACACAAATCACAGAAAAGTATTTTTTTTTTAAAGAAAAAGATTAATTTTGAAAGAAAAAGTTCTGAGAATAAATTTTTGGCTAAAATATGTTTGTTTTTTCATCTGATATTCAGCATGGCTTGGTTTAGCTTTCATGGAGCTAAGAAAACCAAGAAAATGAGTGGAAGGCAATAACCAGCTAGCTGCAGGAATAAATTCTGTCTGAATTGTTTGGCAGTCTTTCAGAGTCAACATGATAATTGTTGGGGTTTTCTGAGAGTCTGGAAACTCAGATTTAGTTTGTAAAAAGCCCAAAATGTAATTCCCTGTTGGCAGTGACAGTATCCCCTTTGAAGTACTAACCTACTTGGAACACTAAATACTTTCCAGGCCCTGTTCCTCGCACTTCACCTGCATGAACACAAGGAATTCTGACAACAGCCCTGTGACACAGCTACTGTTATTATCCTTGTTTCAGGCATGGAAAAACGGGGCACAGAGAGGTTATGTAACTTGCCCAGAATCACACAGCTAGTAACTGAAAGTGAGAATTCAAATCCCTTGCAGGTTAGCTGTGGAGCCCACTCTTTACAGTCAAGGCAGTCTGAGATGTTGCGTTAAAAACAGAAATGTTTGTGATCCCCTGAAGTTACACTCTGCTAATATAAATGTGATGCATTTGGGATATTTTTGCATTTTCTTTCCTGATTGATGACTTTTGGCAATGCATTTGCAGCAATAAATGTAATTTTTGTTTTAAATTCCATTGGGTTGAAGATAATTTTTTTTTCCTATGTCTTCAATTGGGCTTTTATCCTTAGATCCAAAACATGGTGGGAGACCTTCTTAGAGAAAGTACTATTAATAAAGTGAGGCTACCATGGTCTACTCGCCTTTTGATAATCGACCAAGTTTTAAAATTCCTTAACCCAATGGCTCTCAACCTTAGCTGCATACTGGAATAGATAGATTCACCTGGGAGCTTTGAAAATTACAGAGATGGCTGAATTAGTTGGTCTGAGGTATGACCTGGGATCAGGATTTTTAAAAGTGATTCTAATGTGGGAGCAAAGTTGAGAACCCTTGTTTTAACTCAATGTCCATTATCATATACTTATTAGTTTACCTGTGGTATTCATGCCCTTAACTCATCTAGAAACGGTACTAGACAATGGTACTAGGTCAAAATAAAGAGCTGAAGAGAGGCAGACCTATTTATTTTGTTGTCTGGACATGCTTTTCTGTGTTTCTAACCTACTATATGTACCAGGAAAACAGCATATTCCTTATCTTAAAATAGGATTAGATCAAATCACCTCAAACTTTCTTTCCCATGCTCAATTCTGCATCCTTTAATATATCTAAGGGTAGTTTCTTGGTCACTTCTATTCAGCTAAGTAGACAAAGGATAGAGATGGAGGGTTTATCCTCAAGCAGGGAAATAAAGGAGGAAGGTTTAGGGTTGCAAGCTGACCAAAGCAACACTCCGGTCTTTAGAAGGCCAGCTAGTTGATTTTGGCCTTACTACAAAGTGTGGCCCAGGGACCACCAGCATCAGCTCCATCAAAGAATACTTAAAAATGTATAAGGCCCCACCCTGGACTTAATCAAATCAGAACCTGCAGTTTAACAAAGTCCCCACATGATCCACATGAACTCTAAAGTTTGAGAAGCCCGGGTCCAGGCCACATTCCAGTTGCTGAGTGACGTATACACCCAGATCTGTGTCCGAAAGACTGGCGACGTCACATCTACCTTCAGTGTGGTCCATCAGCTGCTATTCTCTTCCCTAGGTGAAGAAGCTCTAAACGAATACCTCAAAATCAAGACGGTGACACTGGAATATTAGAACAGTGCCATCATCAAGAAACCCCTGGCAGACAGCACCAGTCCTGCGCTCTTGACACTTAAGAAGCCTTGGTATGCTGCGGAAGAGGTATCAGCCTTGAACCAAAAACACACACAAATACCATCAAGAGGGTCAGGCCACACGTCTATGCATTGACTTACATGCCAGAGTATTTTCTAATATACTTTTTATACCTTAAATGATTTGCAGTTGGCAGTTGCTGATTTTGGCTATATTGCTTTTTATATATATTTCTAAAATACTGAGCTGCTTTTTTTCCAAGATTAACCTAGCCATGGCTGTTTATTTGAAAACACCAAATCATGAAATTATAAGATACTGGTACATTTGTTGAAACCTTCGTACAATATATACTGATTTTAACCTTTGAACCAAACATACAGAGTTATAAAAAAGATTTTCTATCATTTTGCTCTCAAGGAACAGTATACTTTGTAAGGAATGTGAAGGTAATTCTTTTTATTATTACTATGGAATGATGCATCTTTGTGCCTTTGATGTTCTATTTCTTAACACACTGTGATAGGTGACCAACCCACAAACATTTATTCAGTACCTACTAGGTACAGGTACAAGGTACTATATTACATTCTGAGGAATATACAGAATTTAATGAGATCTCTTTTCCTGCATGGTTTAAATTCTAGTAAATATTCAGCTTTTAAAACTAACTTTACAGTATGATATAGTAGAAAGTAGATGGCCTTTGAAGGCTCAACTTGGTTGAGATCATCTTACTATCTATGTGACTTTGGGCAACTTAGATGACTTCTCTGAGCTTCAGCTTACTTGTGTGTAATGGAGATAGTAATACCTTCCTCAGTGGAGCTATGAGCCTTCAATGCAATAACAGAAGTAAAGCCCCTCTCACTGTGCTTTGCTCATCATAAACACTCAAAATTGTTTCTCCTATCACTATTTAAAAATATATATTGAAATAAATTAACTAGTTGGATTATTCATTTTCCCACAACCCCTTTCATTAATCATTGATTGCTAGACTATTTCTCTCATCCATCATTTTGGCCCAATGCCTGATGCAGAAAAATGTCATTCAGTGAAAAATGGCAGCGGTATGGAGAAGGGTTGCTTTTCCTTCTGTGGCTCACACATCCCTCATAGGACATCTTCTTTTCATTTTTCTACCTAATGGTTCTGCCCCTTACTGCCTGTGAGATCTGGGACAAGCTGGTTACTAAAGACCTCAGAGCCTAGGTTTGGTATCTAAAAACTGGGGATAAAATTCCTCTTCATAAGATGTTGTAAGGATTCAATAATATCCATCATCCACCTATCGAGGTGTTGGGACCACAGCTGGCACTCAAGGAATGGGGACTGTGGTACCCATGCAGCACTCACAGGGTTTCCTTTGTCAGACAAAAGTACTTAGGTGGGTAAATAGCACCATCCACCTATGACTCAAAGTTGCAGAAATCTCTGAAAGATGGTCAAAGCAATGAACTTCTACTAATCCTCCTTTTAAAGGAAAATTTCAGTGAACATTCCCATCTCTTTGGCTTTGAAGAAACCCTCAAGGGAGTACTTATTACTTCGGTGACTCAGCAGCTCATCAGGAGGGGAATGAAGGGAATCAATAAACAACAAAACACCATCAGAGGCAGAAAACACAGAGGGAAAGCTACCAGCTGTGATCCTGGCATCATCAACAGAGCCAACTTTAACTCTAAGCATTTGAATACTCTCAGGGTCCAAGGTGACAGTTCATATTTGAATAAAATGACAAAGGCCTTATAAAGGAACCACTTTTAAATGAAGTGCTTTAGCTGATTTCGTGTGATTGAAAATATCACTTTACCAAATATTTTAACAATAGATGGAATGGCAGACAAAAGCATACCTGCTCGTCTGGACTGATTTTACTCTCTAATGTTAATCTCCATAGCAGTGGTTTTATTTAATCTTCCTTGGGCCACAAACCTCTTTAAGAATATGATAAATCTATGGGCGCCTCTGTCCCTCTCCTATCCCCAGGATTCATGTGCAGACACATCATTCCACAACTGGCTTCAGAGAATTCATACACCCTAAAGCCCATGCCCGGGCCTCAGGTTAAGAGCTTCTTTTTGTAACAAGTTTTTATAGCTGACTGCTGATCAGGATGAAAAGCTCCATAACAAAATAAGATTCATAAAATCACCCAGTGAATCCAAATGGTAACAGAAGGGGCCACAGCCTGCTGGGTGATTCGGTCAACACACTGGGTAATTAAAGTAGCACCGTTCCTTCAGATCACTGTTTTGTTAAACTACAGGATACAGCTATCATGGGGAGGTGATGACACTTGAAAGCACTTCTATACTGGGCTTTGACCCAGTTTGTTCTGCTTTGAGCCCCTCCCCCAGAATTTGCATTTCAAACAAGTTCCCTATTGAGAATTTGCATTTCCACCGCAGATACACTGAATCAGAATCTACATTGTAATAAATCCCCAGGCAATTCTTACCTATAACTTCCTGTGATGTTAGAAATGCAAATTCTCAGCAGTGGTTTGAACCAGAGGAACTGGTTTGAAGCCCTGGTTCTACATTCTGTATAATTCTCTGCGATGTATCACACGACCCCATCTGCATGCCTTTGCTAAATTAAACAAATTGCCACAGAGTCATGGGCAACCTCGTGTCAGAATAGAACTGTGCTCTATAGGGTTTTCAGTGACTGATTTTTTTGAAGATCACCAGGCAGGTCTTTCTTCTAGGGTGCCTCTGGGTGAACCTGAACCTCCAACTTTTTGGTTAGCAGCTGAGCATATCAACCATTTGCACAGCCTTTGCTAAAGCAGCCCCTTTTTGCTCACTCTTTCAGACTTTTCCTCCCTCCCCTTCCCCAAGCTGGGTTAAGTATCTCTCCTCTACGCTCCCACTTGTCTTGAAAATAGCACCTACCACTTGGTACTGAAAGAAATTATTTGCCTTCCTAAGTAGATATAAGTGGAGCCGTGACAGTGCAGTGGTTAAGTGCTACAGCTGCTAACCCAAAGGTCAGCAGCTCAAATCCACCAGCTGCTCCTTGGAAACCCTGGAGGGCAATTCTACTGTATCCTATAGGGTCGCTATGAGTCAGCATTGACTTGATGGCAATGGGTTTTGGTAAGTAGAAATGAGCACCCTCCTTCCACTCCTAAGGTAGGCAGTCTGTCAGTAATAATAACAGCTGCTATCATTTATTGAGAGCCTCCTGTGTGCCAGACACTATGCCAAGCACTCAACAACGCCATCAGAAAAAATGAAGAAATTGAGGTACTCTTCTTACTACGTTCACCACTACCACCCGAGCAAAGCCATCATCACCTCTTATTTAGATTATTACTGACGTCTTCCAACTGGTCTTCCTGATTCCTCCCTTGTATGGTCCTGTCAGAGCCCTGGTGGGATAGCAGTTAAGAGCTCTGCTCAAAACCTCTAATGGTCCTGATTTCACCTAGACTAAAGCCCAGTGTCTCACCATGGCCTACAAACTCCTATGTGGTCTTGCTCCCAGTTACCTCTGACCTCATCTCCTGTAATTTTCCCTCTCTCTGTTCTCACCACCGTGGCTGCTCGATGTTCCTCAAACATACCAGTCATGCTCCTGCCTCAGGGCTTTTGCACTAACTCAGGTTTTAGTTTGACAGTGGTAACCCAGATATGCTGGTAAATTCTTACCAACCCTCTGTGGGGGGAAAGCCCTGATCTGTAGCCTTTTCTAATTTCTGTGTCTAAATATTCTCACCAAGGTCTATTTCAAGCTACCAGCTTGCTTCACCGAACACGGAGTTGGGAACATTTGCCCGCAATCAGAGCCAGTGCAGCAGGTGCCAGCACACCACTGCCTCTTCTTAAAGCTCTTTCTCCATACACAACCTCACAGCTGGCTGCCTCACATCCTTCAAGGCTCCCATCAAACATCATCTTATCAAAGACACATTCACAGACCATCCTAAGGTACCACCTAAGCCCCACATTCATACCTCCTCTGCCCTGTCATCCTTTTATCTCCCTTACCCCCGTTTTCATACCACTTGTCATTACCTGGCATATTCTGTGTTTATCATCAATCTCGTCCCATTAGAATGTAAGCTTTGTAAGCAGGCGCTTGTTCTGTACAATGCTGTATCTCCAGTGCCTAATACAGTGCCTGATACTTAGGAGAAACACAATAAAAATTTGCTTTCAAATGAAAAAGGTTCAGTAGCCTGCCCAAAATCACACAGCTACTAGGTGGCAAAATGAGTATTCAAGCAATGAAGTTGATGGTCTTAACCAAGCTGAGAAAATTTTTATTCCCAGTGCCTAAGTTCTTAGGAGTCCCTGAATAGCACAAATGGTTAAGCTCTGGGCTAATAACTAAAAGATTGGTGGTTCAAACCCACCCACAGGTGCCTCGAAAGAAAAGCCCTGGCAATCTGTTTCCAAAAGGCCATAGCCATGAAAACTCTATGGAGTGCAGTTCTATTCTGAAACACACGAGGCCACCATGAGTCAGAATCAACTTGATGGCAACTGGTTTTAAATCAGTTTCTGGGTAGCATGTAGCAGGCACACATGGAATATCTGTCAAACTAAAAACCTAAGTGAATAAAAAAACTATGTTAGTTAAAAAGCTAATGTTAGCAATAATGGGTATTATCTACAAGAGCGTCTGTGGAAGTAGCTAGAGCTAGGATGAGAAACCAAATTTAGTTCCCTATATCTGTCCCCCAGAAACTAAAAGCTATAGAGGGAATCCTGGGCTAGAAGGAGGATATTGTCAGACACAAGATGTATTGAATAAGGGGGATTTTCATCATTATTATTGTAATACAAATAATACCTCAGTGGATTTTTTAAGTGATTAAATAATACCTAATTATGTAAAAAATACATAAAATGGGAAGGTAGGACTCGACCATCATCTTTCCACACAGAAGTAACCACAGATGATATTTGGGATTGTTCTGAACTTTTTTCTCTTTATATACTGGGGGTTTTGTTTCACAGAATTAGTACAATCCTATGCATAGTTTTGCTACCTTTTTTCAAGTAACAATGTATCATGAGCATCTATGTCAATAAACACACTTCTGCATATTTTTGTGACTCTTATTCAACATTGTATTGCTGGACATTTAGATTTGCTTTTTGCTGTTTTAAATGTGGCGATAAATGTTATATACAAATTTGTGAACAAAGTCATACTTACTTAGATTAGGATAAATTCCTAAAAGTGGAATTCCTGACTGCAAGGGTGTATCGGTCTATAACCTCACCAAGTTTCACCAAATGTTTGCAACTAACGTGTACTATTCTCATAGCATACCACCTCACATTTCGTGAGCACCGTTCTAAGCACTTGATGTGTATTAACTCATTAATTCCTCACAAAAACCCTATGAGGGAAATGCTGTTATCCCCATTTTATAGATGGAGAAGCTGAGAAAAATGGCTGGACTGGGATTTGGATCCAGACAGCTCCAGAGCTTGGGCTTGGGAAGACCATGACTAGGTGTGGCTGACTGATCTCAGCTCTTGGCTCCACTACTTACTTATTGTGAGACCTTAGGAAATTGTCGAGTATCTTCATGCCATTTGACTCCTCTGTAAAATGGATACAAGCAGAATATCTCATAAGGTTATGGTCTTTTCTTAACAATAAAAAAAGTATTATGTCATGAAATACGAAGTGCTGTAATAGTACAGTCTGCAGGATTGTTTGGTGGAGTGAGGGACTTAGTGACGTTCTTTGCTTCTATCCTTGGGTACAGACTTTACCCACAGGCTGGCTCCACGTGTGACCACTAGATGGCAGCAGTTCTAGGAATCCTATCCAGTCAAGCTATGATGGATCCCCAGTCCTGTCTTCCAAAAAAAGCCATCTCTTCATGTGCCTTTTTAGGAACAAGAAATTCTTCCCATTCAAAAGTCTAAAAAGACTTTCCTCATGCCTCACTGGGAAGGTCTGAGTTGCATACCCATTCTTAAGCCAGTCACTGCAAGAGTGAACACAAAGAATGCAAGATTAAACTGTTAGGGAAAGGCTACCAGTAAAATTGTCCTTTTTCTTCACAATGGTGAACCACTGACTTTTAAGCCGAGCTGCTTTAACTGACATAAAGAGAAGGAAAAGAAACACTTATTGTATATTCCAACTGCGTGAAAGGCACTATGCTAGGCTTTGCGGGAAACACAAATGAAAGTAAGATGCAACCCCTTCCTGCCTTTCTTACCACAGCAGTGGATACAGGCACAGTAATACAAACTACATTGCAAGGCAGTTTTTTTTTCATAAGTACCATTGTGATGCACAATAAAAATATGGGATAGATTGAATGAAATTTTTGCTTCAAAGACATTACACCTAATATTCTGACAGGAAACTGTCATAAAGCCATAGGAAGATATTGCTCCACAGTGTGAAGAGATTTTATCAGTTTCCGCAGGAACAGTTCTCCACACAGCTGCCATCATCACACCTGGGCAGTCCTCACAGCGAGCACAGGCTGGACTAGTCAAAGCACAGCAGTGATTTACTTTCCAACAAACTGCAGGGTAAACTGCTTTAAAAAATAAAAATAAATCTTTATTAAGGTATAACATACTTATAGTACACAAATGTTAAATGTACAGCATGATGAATTTTTACATCTCTATGGATTGTGGTAATTCTTGAAGTAACAGTGCCCGGCAGATATAGGAAGTGCTCCTTAAGTACTAGCTAGTTTCACCTGCCAATTTGATAGATTTAAAAAAAAAAAGTCTTGGTTTCATTTGCATTTCTTTGATAAATAGCGTTAAATTTTTTCTTTTTTCTTTTGTAACTTATTTGTTCATGTCCTATGGCCTTTTACTGTAGAGATATTGGTCCTTTTTTATTAGTTTGTAAGAGCTCTTTATTAATGATTCTCACTTTTTCATATATTGTAAATATTTTTCCAGCTTGTCCCTTGCCTTTTAAATTTCTTTGCCACCTGCTGGTTTTTAATATTTATGGGAACAAATTTTCTGCTCTTCTCCTTTGTGATTTCAGGCTTTGATGTTACATATTTAAAAGAACCTTTCCCAACTTCATGATTAAATCTTCACCCATATTTTAGTATGGTACTCTTGTAATTTTATTTTTTTTAGATTTAAATCTATATATAGCTTATCTGGGCACATGGTATGAAGCTAGAATCTAACTTGGTTTGAAACAGCCAGTTTTCACATTGTATATTGAATAATTCATCCATTTTACATGTTGACTTGAAATGCTATCCTCACCATATACTGAATTTTTATGTCTTCCTTTATTCTCCTGTATCACAACAATGTCCAGAGAGGAACTGAATTTAGTTGACTCCTTTATCTGTATAGGAAGCCTAGTTAGTTGTATTACATGAGCTAACCAGGGCACGAAAGAAAATTAAAATGTTTACATGCTGGAATCTATTTCTAGACTGACTATTCTCTTTCACTCATCACTCAGCTTATTTCTGCATGGATATTTCAGTATTCCCTGAAAAGTTACATTTTTATATCCCTCTGACTGGAACAATCTACCATGGCTTAAAATGTCCTGTACAGCCATTAATTCATTTATTAATATCATTCAGTGCCTATTGTGTGCCATGTACCAGGTTAAATAGTAAACCAAACAAATTTACCTCTTCTCACAATGTACCATAATATTCAGTTGAAGACAATCTTTACATATTTAAGCCAATCATGCACCACAGTTGTGTTCTTTGCTACACGGTATAGCATGATACCCTTTCCAGCTGAGAAATCTCATTTCCAGATCTGTTCATCCTCCTCACACATTAAGGCACAGCACAGGAAAGCTAGTACATAGTGTTCAGTTTCAATTTCCAACGGGAAGACCAGGAAGGACCTTGAGAATAATCTTCAGAGTATTTACAAAGTGTCTTAAAAGAGGAGGAAAGACTAAGGTTCAAAAAAAAAAGGTTCAAAGAGAGCCCTAAAACATAAGGCAACCAAGCGGCATCAGTTCAACAGACAGGCAGTCATTTAAATTCTTAGATTTATTTCCTCTGCAAAAGTCAGGCTGCTGGCAGATGAGATCCCAAACAAGCTTAATAATGTTAAGAATGAGGAAAAACTCTAGCCTGGGACCATTCTGACTTTTGAAAGGGAAAACCACCTGTTGCCTGTCTTTGTATTATTCCCTCTTATTTTTCTTGTGATGTCTCTATTTTCTACATTTGACAGGTCTCAAACTGTGAGCAGTTTGGAACAGTTTTAATAACAGACAAAAAGTGTTGCTTTATGAAAAAAAAAAAAACAACAAACCCCCCAACGCTCCCAACTAGTAAGTTCTGTATGTACTCAGAGGCTGCAGAGTCACTGACAGTGATCCAATCACAGAGCCCCGGTTCGCTCTCCAAGGCCAAACTGGAAAGGAATAGTTTTCAAATGAAAATAGATATACCTCAGGGTAGCTAAAAATACATGTAAATTTTTTCCTTATAAAAATCTTTTTTCTTCTAAAAAAATGTCTCCTTTATTGACTCTATCTTGGACGTGACAAAATCGTTTGATGTTATAATAACCTAAAAATATTAGGTTTTTTCCAGTGCAGTAATTTTAAAAACAAAACTAAACAGAAAACAGGTAATTTACTTCTTTTTTAAAATGAACTGGTATTTCTGAAATCCATGTTGAAGAAAGGTACCAACAAGTTCAGTCATGACCACACAGGAAGTTAAGCTTTCTAAACCCTAAGTCTCTTCAGCATGAGACCAAAGACAAGTCTAATCTGCATGTAGTCCACGTCCTTAAATGCCAGCTTTCATTTTGCTGAGAAACAAAATACATACAATACTACCTAAAACCATGGGTACCTGCAACACAAGATAACCGGGAATCACAACCTTTATGACAGAATTAGCAGGCGTGCATCACGCATCTTTCCAGATCATGTATTTCATTGTTTCTTCTTTTTACTGGCAGGACTATCCAGAACTTCTATCTTGCCTTTTCCACCTTCTGAATTAGGAAGTTTAATGTTATCTATGGTGACTTGATCAGGAATGCTGACTTCTTCATCCTCAGATTCTGAGCTGTTCTCTGAACTGTCTTGAGAACTTTCTTCTGAACTGTTCTCTTCTTTTGAGTCAGACTGATTCATCTCAAACAAGGCCACATCCTGCAAAAAGCACCAGGCGGGAAATTTATTTCAGGGCCCCTCCCTTGTAAGCTATAATAAAACAACACGGAGAATAATAAAGAAGCCCTGGTGGCACAGTGGTTAAGAGCTTGGCTGCTAACCGAAAGGTCAGTGGTTCAAACCCACCAGCTGCTCTGTGGGACGAAGATGTGGCAGTGTGCTTCCATAAAGATTACGGCCTTAGAATCCCTACAGGGCAGTTCTGCTCTGTGCTGTAGGGTCATTAGGAGTCAGAATCGACTCGATGGCAATGGGTTTTCGGTTTTGGTTGGGAACAATGAACATTCAGCACAAATATTGAAGCACGAGGGCAAGAAATGTTTTTAATTTCTAGTGTTTATATCAGACACAATTTGGCACTTTTATTATTTCAGTTGCCACAGTCCAAAATAGCGATTCATATTTATTGTAGGTAAGGAGTCTCCTACAACCTAGTTTTACATATCCTGAATATATGTGGCAACATTCATTCAACAAATATTAACAAGTCTTAAAATGAGCCAAGCAAGACAGTAAGTCCTAGAGACTCAATAGGGAAAAAAAAGAAAACCCTTGCAAAAAAAAAACAAAACCCTTGTAGCTGGCAAACTATAGCCCTTGGGCCAAATCTGGTCTGCTACCTGTTTTTTGTGTTTAGCTCCATGAGTTCAGGATAGATTTTACATTTCCTTATGCCTAAAAAATCAAAAGAATATTTTGTGCAACATGAAAATCTTACGACATTCAGATTTCAGTGTCCACAAATAAAGTCTGTAAGCCGTACTTCTTCAGTTGCGTAATGTCTATGGCCACTTTTGTACCACAACAGCAGGGTGGAGCAGTTGCAACAGAGACCGTATGGACCACAGAACATGAAGTATTTACTATCTGGCCCCTTCCAGAAAACATTTATTGACCCCTGGTCTAGTGGTGAAAGAAAGGCAATAAACAAATACATACTGAAAGGCAGTGTCCGGTAGTGACAATAAAGAAAAAGAAAGCAGGATAAGATAATAAAGTCATCAGAGAAAGCCTGTTGATGAGATGACAAAGACCAAAGGATTCAAATGCAGAAATCTGGGGAACAGCATTCTACAAACAGGCACCAACCACAAGAGAAAGGTCTGGAACAAGGGGGCTGGAGCTAGAGTGCAGTAAATGGGGAGACTGGGCAGGAGAACGGCCAGAGAGTGAGCTGGAGACGGGGCCACACAGGCCCCTGAAGGACTCTGCGTTTATTAGAAATGTGATGGGAAGCCCCGTGGGGGTCCCAAACTGTGTACCACACACATTATGTGAAGGGCAGCCTAGGGAGGTGAGAGTGGAAGCAAAGGAGATCTGCCAGGAAACTTCTGCAACTGTCCAAAGTAAGGACCATAATTACTTGGACCAGGGCGGGTAGCAGTGGAGGTCATAAGAAGAAGTTGGATTTGGGATCTATCCTGAAGGTAGAGCTGACCACATTCGCTGATGAGTTAGATATTATTGTTAACAACCCTGTCAGCCCTGTCCAGACACAAGTGTTATAAAGGAAACTGCAGTGTAAAAACATAAATTGAGAGACAATTTTCACTTACGGCTTATATAATCAGTCATTCCGTTTAACACATCATTTATTTTTGCACAATCAATGAATCAGACTATGATGACCTCTCTTGGGTTTGGGTGGGGAAAAAAAACCCAGGACATTTACTAAATTAATGCTTCAAGATAACAAATGTAATATATGACTTGAAAAAGCCTCCCATGACTCCAATACTACTAAATCGCTAAACTTCACCCAGGGAAGCTTACAGACCTTTAAGTTCTTGCTCGTAAAATGACATAAATACCTATGGGATACTGGGAACATGAACTGACTCCCCAAGAAGGAAAATAACATTTGGAATTAAAATGAAAAAGCTCTTTTTTTTTAAGTGACAAGGCATACTAGTAGTTTTACTTTAAAAAATAAAACAAAGTATAATTACCATTTGTATAATTTTTCCAACAGTCTCATCAACATTTTCGATATCAAACTGACCAGGTGGTGCAGCTGCTATTTCTTTTCTTAACTTTTCATTTGCCTGGGCCATCTGTGGGAGAAAGGTCTGTACTTGGTCCAATACTAAGGAGAGAAAATATATCAACATTTATGTTAGCATTTGGCCAAACTTCATAAAGCACTTCTGAATCTAGGAACAATAATCAATATTTCAAGTATCTGAATTTCCTTGGGCAAGTTAATTATGAGTGGTTGTTTCTGCCTGTCCACCATCTAGTCCCCTTTCTTCTGACAACAAAACCCTGACTTTCCTCTTAACCCTCTGTGACTTAGTCACTCTTGACCCCACACTGTGCACCTACATATTCCACAACCTTGGCCACCAAAATTTGGTTCAGTGGCATACACAGTGACAATGATCAGTTCAGGCCAGTAAGAGATCAACTTAGGACTTCGGTTTGAACTGCTGAGAAAGAGAACCCTTCTTTGTGGTAGCTTCCTGAGCTGCAGAATGTAAGCCAGGAGCCACTGATAACCTGGCCAACTTGCCACACCTGGAGGAAGAGCTTGCTCTGGATTATGGCAGCACCTAGGACGGCAGTGCTGGGAGATACAGAGCAGCAGACCCCTGATGACATTGAGCCCTTCTGTTTTGTTTTTTCAATAAACCAAACCAAACTCAGTGCCGTCGAGTCAATTCAAAATGAGTCAATATAATTTCTTTTTATGCTTAAGGCAGACTAAGCAGGGTTTCAGTCACTTGCAACCAAAGGAGTCTTGACTAACACATTCAATTTAATCACCCATCTGTAAAACAGGTGATAAACGCAGCATTGGGATTGGAGGAAGACTCAGTAACAACTTGCGTTATGCAGATGACACAACCCTGCTTCTCAAAGTGAAGAGGACTTGAAACACTTACTGATGAAGATCAGACTACAGCTTTCAGTATGGATTACACCCCAACGTAAAGAATACAAAATCCTCACAACTGGACCAACAAGCAACATCAAGATAAACAGAGAAAAGTTTGAAGTTGTCAAGGATTTCATTTTACTTGGATCCACAATCAACACCTATAGAAGCAGCAGTCAAGAAATCCAACGACATATTGCACTGGGCAAATCTGCTGCAAAAGACCTCTTTAAAGTGTTAAAAAGCAAAGTCACTTTGAGGACTAAGGTACACCTGACCCAAGCCACGGTATTTTCAATCACATCATATGCATGTGAAAGCTGGATAATGAATAAGGAAGACCAAAGAAGAATTCACACCTTTGAATTATGGTGCTGGCAAAGAATGCTGAATATATATGATGGACAGCCAGAAGAACAAACAAATCTGTCTTGGAAGAAGTACAGCCAGAATACTCCTTAGAAACAAGGATGGTGAGCCTTTGTCTCGCTTACTTTGTACATGTTATCAGGAGGGACCAGTTCTTGGAAAAGGACATCATGCTTGGCAAAGTAATAGGTCAGGGAAAAAGAGGACGACCCTCAACAAGATGGACTGACACAGTGGCTACAAAAACAGGCTCAAACAAAGCAACCATTTTGAGGATGGCATAGGACTGGGCACTGTTTTGTTCTCCTGTACATAGGATGCCAACTCAATGGCACCTAACAAGAACAAGGGGTATTTAATTTCTTTATCTCTCAAAAGTGGCGCAGCATATAAACATGCAAATAATGGGCTTTCAAAAACTTGTTAAATTGAAATTGCTACATGACAGATGAGTAAGATGTCCAGAGTATGGAAGATGAAAACAAAATGGTGGTAAAGACCAAGCAAAAGACTTGACTGTAAAATAGGGCTGAAAGGATTAATGAAATCACATACATACAAAGCCCCAAACAACGTCTGGCCCACACTAGATGGTGAGAACATGTCAGCTCCCACCCCCTTCACATACACAGGACAAAAAAAAGACTGATAAAAATAAAGATATTTCCATGCTACAAATTTAAATCTATGCTCTCTATTACCAAAGACAGGAGCAGGTCAGATCTTATTCTGCCTTTGTTTTTAACTAATGAATCATGTGGAACAAAACAAGTACCTACTGATCTGCACGTGTAGTATGAACCATGATTCTGAGAAGCCAAATATTTCTCTGGTGCTGTGGGAAGAGTACATGCTAAGCCCTGAAGCTAGGCCAGTTTTAGTTTTCAAAAGTACTGGCCATTTACTTTTAGACTCAAATTCTGAGAGATGAGGTGGTATACTTAAATAATCTTGTCTAAATCATAAATATGGGGGAAGTGGTAGTGTAGTAGTAGAATTCTCGCCTTCCATGCAGGAAACCTAGGTTCGACTCCCAGTCAATGCACCTCAGGTGCAGCCACCATCTGTCCATCAGTGGAAACTTGCATGTCGCTATGATGCTAAACAGGTTTCAGCAGAGCTTCTAGACTGAGACAGACTAGGAAGAAAGACCTGGTGATCTACTTCCAAATAATCAACCAATGAAACCCTATGGATCACAACAGTCTGATTCCATTGTGCACAGGGTCATCATGAGTTGGGGTCAGCAGCTAGCAACACTAACAATAATCACATATACAATAATGTGGTCATGACATGAGAAGCTCTCTATTCCAGCCATCATGTTCCACAGCTGACTACACAAAAGCCAGTCAGTGAAATCACTGTCATAAGTCACTCAAAAGGCACTCTAGAGCCCCTCGATCCAAGAGCCATATTGGGAAGTGCTTGTTTGCATTTAACTTCTCATACTGTACAGGTAGCCCTCGACTTAAGATGGGTTTCCATTCTGACGATTCCATCTTAAGTTAGTTCCGACGCAAGTCGAATACCTCTTTTTCTTTTTAGTTTTTATTATTTTATTATTACTGCCTTTTATTATCAGTATCTTTATAAAGCTGATCTTTGCCGGCATCAGTGTCTTAACAATGAAGTCGGAGTCCTAATAGCTGTCATGCGCATACACAGTTCAACTGTCATATGTCATTAGAGTTGAACACTGCCCAACTTTCTATCCATTATGACTCCCGACACCAACAGCGACACAGACTTCATTGTAGACCAGGCCATAGCCTGCTATATGACAGTGCTTTTGATCAGTAAATCATAATGTGGAGCATCTGTGAGTGAATATCTGAAAACAAGAACATCAGCAAATTACATGCTGCAACACTGTATGTAGTACACATTACTAATGCTAAGATGTAAAAATAAAAAAAGGATGGTCGTAATTGCACAGAGAGAGTGCTCCAAATATCCACTAACAGCTCCCCACAAGTCTTGGGCTAGTGATCAGCACATGCGTGGGAGGAAACGACCCGGGACTGGGGGGAAAACCACCTGAAAGGGGCAGAGAACAATTCTTGGAGCTCACAAAAGGTCAGGAATGGTTCACGTTCACACCAAATATTTGTATTCACAAGACATCAGGTAGAGTACTCAAAAGGGTATTGCCTAAATGGCGGGCACGAATTAATCCTAGGTTAAATGCTGCTCTCTTCCCACCAAACAGTGCTTGGAAGCTCAGTCTGTTTCACAAGTGACTTAGGTGCACCCCACATAAAGCTAAAAAATACCTGAATACAAAAATATCCAGCATCCAACAAGGTAAAATTCACATTTGGCATCCAATAAAAAATTAACAGACATGCAAAGAAGCAGGAAAATTCAACCCGCGATGAGAAAAATCAATCAATGAAACAGATCCACAAATGTCACAGGTCACAGAATTAGACAAGGACATTACAACAGTTGTTATAAGTAGATTCCATATGCTCAGGAGTTCAGAAGACTGAGCGTATCAAGTAGAGTCATGGAAAAAGAAACAAATGAAATGTCTAGAGATCAAAATTACAATATCTGACATGAAAAGCACACTGGGTACGATTAACAGAATTAAGAGCAGATTACACACTACAAAAGAACAGTCAACTTGAAGACACAGCAATAGAAACTATCCAAAATGAAACAGAGAAAAAAAGGCACCCCCACCCCAAAAAGAACCAAGAGTCAGTGATCTGTGGGGCAACTCCAAACACAAAATTATGGGTACTTGGAGTCACTGAAGGGAAGGAGACAGAGAAGAGGAACAGGAAAAGTATTTTGAGAAAGAATGGGCAAAATTTTTCCCGATTTGACGAAAACTATTTTTTATAAACTCACAGATCTGGTTCAACAAATCCCAAGCTCCACAACTACAAAGAAAACTATCTGCAAGGATATCATCAAATGTGTGAAAACCAGTGATACAGAAAAAATTTCGAAAAGCAGCCCAGAGGGAAAAAGAAACTACATACAGGATAACAAAGATAAAAAAGACGGCACGCTTCTCATCAGAAATGCTAAGTTCTCTCGGAGTACTGGTGCTTTCTTAGTTTACAGAAGCAATAACCTCATGCATCATTTACACTGTTTTCACTGAATTCTTGTCTTTATTCTCTCTTGTTAACACTAAGATTGAATTATACAGACACTGAGTATTACATGAATGGCCATGTAAATACTGTCTGAGCGTGTACACTCATGACTGTGCAGTAGAGCAACATACTACGGAGCAATTAATGAAGAGAGCTATCCCGTAGTTGTTAGGTGATGGCGAGTGGATTTCAACTCATAGTGACCTCGCGTGTGTGACAGAGAAATGCGCTACAGAATTTTCCAGGCTGTAATCTTTATGAGCCTGGTGGCAGAGTGGTTAAGAGCTATGGCTACTAACCAAAAGGTCGGTAATTCGAATCCACCAGGCACTGTGGGACAGTTCTACTGTGTCCTTTAGGGTCGCTATGAGCCAGAATCAACTTGATGGCAACAGGTTTGGTTTTTGTGTGTTTAACCTCTAAAAATACCTCCTATGGAGAGTAATAATAATTGTTTTCTACTTCCAAAAATTCATCCTACAAGCATCTTTTTCAGGAGAAAGTTTCCCTCTTCAGGCAACAGAAATTCCAAGTAAGAGTTGCTTCAAGGGACTCTCTATGGCTTGATATCTGATTATGAAGACAGAAAGTGTCCCATCAAGTAACAGCTTAATTAGGCAAAACTGAGCAAACATCAGAGAAGACTCTTAAGAAAGAAAACAGAGGAGTACTTACAGGGACTCCTCTCTATCCGAACTGTTTGAAGATTAGAGTTCTTTCTGGAATTAGGCTTGGAGTTGATAAGCAACCTGTCCCATATTCCTGGAAAAACACACATGCACATGATTTACTATGTCATAAAAAATAAGGGCCTATCAGCAAACCTCCCATGACCAGTCTCAAGTCTTGACTGCTCCACATCCCCTGAGATATTTTTTTAAAAAGAGGTGCTCCAAGCTCCATTACAACTTGTTTCTCATCGTTTAGTTCTTTATATTTATCTATTACCCCTTTCTTAAGCCTGTCACACACATCTATACCCCAAGGCTAAGTGACATAAATGCACACTAAACTATCTTTCTGGATCAGAAGTTCATCAGTAGACAGATGTGGGTCTGTAATGACAGAATGGAGAAAGCAGTAAAGAATACAATAACTGTTAAGTGAAGCCAGAAAGCATTGCTGTGTAATATTGGGCAAGTCACCTAACCTTTCTGGGCATTACGTAGTTTTTTCATTTGTAAGACATGCCTGCCTGGTTAGTTCCCCTGAAGATGTCCAGCTTCAACAAAATAGCCCTTTGGAGAAATTTTGTGTCTACTTCCACCTCCACCTTTCAGCTTCATCTCTCACTACTCCTCAAATCAACCCAACTCTCCAGCCCATCAGCAATCCTAGAACAAGATTTGTCTTTCAAAACTCAAGGATTTGCACACCCTATTTCTAATACCTGGAAAATCTGTTCACTCTCTGATACCAAAATCCTGTTCATCCTCAAAGCAAAGCTTTCAAACATTTATTGAAATTGCTACTGAAAGCCTAGCAATTGGATTAGTATTAAGAACATGGATTCTGGAGCCAGGCTGCTTGGATTCAAATCCCAGTATTACTACTTTCCTGCGGAATGATCTCCAGCAAGTTACTTATCTGTATGATAAACCATGCCTCCATTTCCTCCCCTATAAAATGTAGATAACAGAGCCTACTTCATGGGATTGTTGTGAGGATTAAATTAGATAATTCCTGGAGTACAGTAAACACTACATAAGCTTTGGCTTCTGTTTGTTAAAGCCATCCACTTGTCATATTTCTGTTACAGCAGCACTGGATAACTAAGACACTTGGTAGAGCAGAGGGTGAGTGAAAGAAAGGAAGACCTTTAACTAGATGGATTGACACTTGAGCAATGATCTGAGCATGGCTCAGGATAGGGTCGCTCTGAGTCAGAACCGACTCGAGTGCACCTAACAACACAATTGCCCCACAGGGTCTTTTCTCCCACGGAGCCAAAGGTGGGTTCAAACCGCCGACCTTTCCATTATCAGCTCAACAGCTTAACCACTGTGTCACTACTACCTCCATGTTCAAAATGTTAAGAGTGAGGCTTAATGAATGTAAATAACCCTCTTAAGGTTCCACAGCTAATTACTCATGGAGCTGGGATTCGAACCCTTGATTTTGAATTCTGTATTGTTTGAAATGCTGTGTAGATTTCCTGGCACCGTCTACAAGAGAGCAGCACCAAGTAGTTCTGTGGTATATTGGGGGCGTGGGGAGGTGGGTTATTATCCATAATATCCATTGGCCGGTCCCCCATCAGCCAACTCCTTCATCCCACACAGGCGACCCTAAGGCCCTCTCCTTCGAGAAATTCGGGTGCGCCCCAGCTTCGGGGGCCGGGGAGGGCGCGTGGCAAATATAAGAACCACCGGCTCGAGAAGCTCTAGGGCCCGCACGGCTCTGGGACCCGGCCCGGTGCTGGGTGCCCCCCACCTCCGCGATGGCGGGACTGACCCAGCCCTGAAGCACCCACGGGGCTCCCCTCAGGGTTACGGGCCTGAGCAGGCAGCCGCCGGCCCCGGGCTGCTCCGGCCGCCACCCCCCGCCCCGCCGCACGTGCGCGCCCCACTCCGCCACCGCCACCGCCCGTCACCTCCGAGGCCGCCGCTCCCGGCCGTCAGCAGCTCCTTGGACACCGACACCCCCGAGCAGCCCGGGGTGGACAAAGAACAGTTCGGCCTGGGGTCGGGTTGACCGTGCATCTCCATGCTTCCCGCAACCCTCAGATCGAGCCGGCCAGGCCGGATGTAGGGAAGAGGCCAGGGTAGAAGGCGGGACCAGGGCCGCCATTGGAAGAAACTCGGAGGTGGGCGGGGCGAGGGGGACGGGGCGCGAGGGGGGGAGTGGGCGAGGGCGACACCTAGCGGAGCGACACCTGGCGGAGCTACCAGGCAGCGCAGGAGCGTTCAGGCATTCCTACCATGAAGCCCCTTGGGGAAAAAAGAGCTGGCAAGGCTCTATTTAAACAAAATATGTAAATGGTGACATGAAGAGCGCAGCATGGGGCTACCCGCCTCTTCATGCTTTTAACAATATTTATTGACCACCTGCAGTATGCCCAGACTCTTCTAGACGTTGCGGAGTTCCCAAAAGCAAAAATCTTAAACCAATCTTTTTTTCTACTCGTTTCTGAGCAGGGGCTCCACAGTCAGCCAGAGTTAAATCCAGTCCCAGGTCAACCATTTGCTTGCTACCTGTGACCTTCAGCAGATCACTCTCTGAGCCTCAGTTTCCTCCTCTATAAAATGGAGATAATAATATCTACTTTACAGGGTTGTCGTGAGGGATAAAAAGGAAGAGGACTGAAATGTACGTAAGGGCACAGGCAGCCACGTTATTGTTATTATTATAATTAGTTAATGTAACCAAATTAAAAAACGTAGGGCACAAATAATTATGGGAGAAATGACAGTAGGTACTGAGAGAGAAGTTGAACAAATGTGTATTTGCTAACTGGCTCTTTCATTGATCCATTGACCAACTGAAAATCTTCCCACCTCGGTAGTCTGGGGTTCTAGCCTCTGGGAATGTCCCCGTATCTCTTTTGCAAATTGTTGATTGACTGAGACCAGAATCACCTCAGGGGGGCATCTCTGGTTCTTAACAATAATTTAGAATTTTAGACATTCACATCTGGCCAAGTCAGGCTAGTAGATGCACTGGCAAAAATCAGTCTTCCTTCTAGCAAATGATGTTAACCAGAAAAACAACTTTATAAAATATGGTGGTAAATATAAAAGATAGCTTTTCTCACTTTTTATCTTTTTAAAAGATAATTACTGTTTACAGCAAAAATAAACTGATGAGGAACACTAAATTTTAGAGGAACGATGAACCTGGGACATCTTGTGTATCAGAAAGCAATGAAGCTCTCAAAGACTATTTAGGGCATGTCATAAGGACCCAGAAGCGAACTCCAAGAGATTCCTACTAGCCAAAGTTGGGACAATTAGAACACCAAGAAGAATATAGATGGTTGAAATACATCAAATACATTAAAAAAAAAAAAAAAAAGCATAAGTCTGTGACAATGATGAAAATAAATGAACAAAAAAAAATTAAAAACCTCTCTTTAGTTGCCTTTGCTGGTTGTTAGACCACCACCTCTACTCTGAAAATTATAAAGGCAAACGTTAAGCATTTTTCTTAATCTTTACTGCAAAAACTATGTTTCAGACAACCAAGTAGTTGATGTGGGAAAGTTCTTTTTAGAGGATAATTCTAACTGATCAATACATGCAGAGTTAGAATAACACCATTTTGCAACCCTCATGCATCAAGCAGGAGTTCCTAGGTGGCAACGTGGCTAAGTGCTCAACTACTAACCGAAAGACTGGTGGTTCGAACACACCCAAACAACAGTTAGGAAGAAAGGCCTGGCCATATTTCTAAAAGCCTTGAAAACTCTACAGAGCACAGTTCTACTTTACAACACAAAGGGTCGCCATAATTCACAATCAACTCGTCAGCAACTGGTTTAGTTTTTTTTGCTTTGGCATGTGTCTTGGGCATCTAGTGTTTCTGTAACGGAAATAGCACAAGTGGATAGTTTTAACAAAGAGAAGCTTATTCTCTCACAGTTCAGTAAGCTAGAAGTCCAAATTCAGGGCCCAAGGGGAAGCCTTTCTCTCTCTGTCGGCTCTGGAAGAAGGTCCTTGTCATCGTCTTCCCTTGGTCTGGGAGCATCCCAGCGCAGGAACCTCAGGTTCAAAGAATGGGCTTTGCTCCAGGTGCTGCTTTCTTGGTGATATGAGGTCCTCTTTCTCTGCTAGCTTCCCTTTCCTTTCATCTTTTGAGAGATAAACAGTGGTACAGGCCACAGCCCAGGGAAACTCCTTTTAGGTTGAATCAAGGATGTGACCTGATAAGGGTGATACAATCCCACCCTAATCCTCTTTAGCATAAAATACAATCACAAAATGGAGGACAATCATAGAATACTGGAAATCACGGCCTAAGCAAGTTAATACACGCATTTGGGGAGGGACATAATTCAATCCATGACATTGTGGATCAAGGCTACAGTTATTAATGGATGCTGTCCTGGATGGAATCGTGTCCCCCCAAAATATGTGTTAATTTGCCTAGACCATGATTCCCAGTATTGTGTAGTTGTCCTCCATTTTGTGATTTGATGTAATTTTCCTGTGTGTTGTAAATCCTAACTTCTGCATGGGTTAATTAGGTAAGATTAGGCTATGTATCCTTTCACCATACCTATTCAATCTATATGCGGAGCAAATAATCCCAGAAGCTGGACTATATGAAGAAGAATGGGGCATCAGGATTGGAGAAAGACTCATTAACAGCCTGCCTTATGCAGATGACACAACCTTGCTTGTTGAAAGTGAAGAGAACTTGAGGCACTTACTAATGAAGATCAAAGACCAAAGCCTTCAGTATGGATTGCACCTCAACATAAAGAAAACAAAAATCCTCACAACTTGGCCAATAAGCCATATCATGATAGGAGAAAAGATTGAAGTTGTCAAGGATCTCATTTTACTTAGATCCACAATCAACATGCACGGAGCAGCAGTCAAGAAATCAAAAGACACATTGCATTGGCAAATCTGCTGCAAAGGACCTCTTTAAAGCGCTGGAAACCGAAGATGTCACCTTGAAGACTAAGGTGCACCTGACCCAAGCCATGGTACTCTCAATCGCATCATATGCATGTGAAAGCTGGACAATGAATAAGGAAGACTGAAGAAGAATTGATGCCTTTGAATTGTGGTGTTGGCGAAGAATATTGAATATACCATGGACTGCCAAAAGAATGACCAAATCTGTCCTGGAGGAAGTGCGCCCAGAATGCTCCTTAGAGGCAAGGATTGTGAGACTGCATCTTACATACTTTGGACATGGTGTCAGGAGGGATCAGTCCCTGGAGAAGGACATCATGCTTGGCAGAGTACAGGGTCAGCGGAAAAGAGGAAGACCCTCAATAAGGTGGATTGACACAGTGGCTACAACAATGGGCTTAAACATAACGATTCTAAGAATGGTGCAGGACTGAGCAGTGTTTCGTTCTGTTGTGCATTGGGTTGCTATGAGTCGGAACCAACCTGATGGCACCTAACAACAACAACAACACAGGTTATGTTACAGAGGATTAGGGAGTGATGTTACACCCTTACTCAGGTCACAGCCCTGATCTAAGGGGAGTTTCCCCAGGGTATGGTCTCCATCACCTTTTATCTTACAAAATATAAAAGGAGAGGGGAGCAAACAAAGAGATGAAGGCCTCATACCACCAAGAAAGAACCACAGGGAGCAGAACATGTCCTTTGGACCCCAGTCCCTGTGCTGAGACGCTCTTAGACCAGTGGAAGATTGATGACAAGACCTTCCCCCCAAAGCCGACAAAGAGATAAAGATTTCCTTTGGGGCTTGCGTCCTGAATTTGGACTTCTAGCCTCCTAAACTGTGAGGGAATCGGCATCTGTTTGTTAAAGCCATCCACTTGTGGTATTTTTGTTATAGTGGCACTGGATAACTGAGACAGATGCTAAAACCATTTAGTGAAAACTTGACTGCAAAATTCATAATGAATATATCACACTGAGAAAATCCGGCTCCACCAATCATCCTAACATCATGAAAAGTGTAACTACCAGATACTGTGTGTCCCTGCTGTAACGCATCAGGAAGTACACAGCGCCAACTAATAAGTTTTCTTACCTCCCCACCCCACCCCCAAAATTAAACCTTTCTCTAACCAAACCCCTACTGTTAACTACCAGTTTATAGGAAATATGACCAACAGCAGGACAAGGGAAACTACTCAAGACAGCAATCAGCCAAATCTTGTTGTCATCAAGTGGGCTCTGACTCGTGGCAACCTTATATATAACAGAATGAAATATTCCCTGGTCCTGTGCCATTCTCATAATTGTTGGTATGTTTGAGCCCCTTGCTACAGCTATTATGTCAATCCATCTCATGAAGGGTTTCCTTTGTTTTCCCTTTTTTCTACTTTACCAAGCATGATGTCTTTTTCTAGCAACTGGTCTTTCTTGACGATGTGTCCAAAGTAAGAAAGACGTCTCAACATTCTCACTTCTAAACAGCATTCTGGGTGTACTTCCTCCAAAACTGATTTGTTCATTCTTCTGGCAGTCCAGAAGAATACTTAATATTCTTTGTCAACACTACAGCACTACAGATATGGTTCAAACATATCAATTCTTCTTTGATCTTCCTTTTTTACATACAGCTTTCACATACATATTGTTGTTGTTAGGTGCCGTCAAGTAGATTCCAACTCATAGCAACCCCATGTGCAACGAACAAAACGCTGCTCAGTCTTTTTCCACCCTCAAAATCGTTGTTACATTTGAACCCACTGTTGCAGCCACCGTGTCAATTCATCTTGTTGGGGGTCTTCCTCTTTCTTGCTGACCCTCTATTTTACAAAGTATGATGTCCTTCTCCAGGGACTGGTCTTCCCTGACAACATGTCCAAAGTATGTGAGACAAAGTCTTATCATCCTTGCGTCTAAGGAGCATTCTGGCTGTACTTCTTCCAAGACACATTTGTTTGTTCTCCTGGCAGTCCACGGTATTTTCAATATTTTTTGCCAACACCATAATTCAAAGGCATCAATTCTTCTTTGGTCTTCCTTATTCATTGTCCAGGAGGGATCAGTCCCTGGAGAAGGACATTATGCTTGGTAAAGTACAGCATCAGCAAAAAAGAGGAAGACCCTCAAGAAGATGGACTGACTGTGGCTGCAACAATGGGCTCACGTGTAACAACAATTGTGAGCATGGTGCAGGCCTGGGCAGTGTTTTGTTCTGTAGTACATAGTGTTGTTATGAGTCGGAACCGAGTCCACGGCACCTAACAACCACAACAACAATACATTGTCCAACTTTGACATGCATATGAGGCGATTGAAAATACTTAGTCCATAAAGTGTCATCTTTGCTTTTTAACACTTTAAAGATATCTCTTGCAGCAGATTTGCCCAATGAAACGTATCCTCTCATCTCTTGATTTTTGCTTCCATGGGCGTTGATTGTGGATCCAAGCAAAATGAGGTACATACATATGAGGGGATTGAAAAGACAATGGCTTGGGTCAGGTGCACTTTAGTCATCAAAACGATATCTTCACTTTTTAACACGTTAAAGAAGTCTTTTGCAGTAGATTTTCCCAATGCAATACATTATTTGATTTCTTTACTGCTGCTTCCATGCGCATTGATTGTTACTCCAAGTAGAATGAAATACTTAGCAAATTCAAACTAGACTTCAAATTTAGGATGTGAGAAATCTCACAGGTTAAATAAACTGTTTTATTCAACAGAATTGTGATATGAAAAAGGATGATATTAAGAAGATGACTTGTGTCACCAAACCTTCTGTTGGCCCAGGACAGGAACCATTCCTGAACCCAACTCATCAGACATGGATTGGACTGCACAATGGGTTGGAAAGGGATGCTGATGAGGAGTGAGCTACTTGCATCAGGTAGACGCTTGAGACTATGTTGGCATCTCCTGTCTGGAGGGGAGATGGGAGGGTAGATAGGGTTAGAAACTGGCAAAATGGTCACGAAAGGAGAGACTGGAAGGAGGGAGTGGGCTGACTCATTGGGGGAGAGTAAATGGGAGTATGTAGTAAGGAGTATATAAGCTTATATGTGAGAGACTGACTTGATTTGTAAACTTTCACTTAAAGCACAATAAAAATTATTTTAAAAAAAGAAGATGACTTATTACAAATTTTAAAGATACTGGAGGCATATAAAGATAAGAAACTTGGTTGATTTGCATGTACCATGTATTACATAATACAATATAATTATTATTGTCAAGCTCTATTCATGAAAGTTCAAGTTGAAATTGAAGACAATTAGAACAAGTCCACAACAGCCAAAGTATGACCTTGAGTATATCCCACCCAATTTAGAGACCATCTCAAGAATAGATTTGATACATTGAATGCTAATGACCGAAGACCAGTTGAGTTGCGGAATGACATCAAGGACATTATCCATGAAGAAAGCAAGAGGTCATTAAAAGGACAGGAGAGAAAGAAAAGACCTAAATGAATGTCAGAAGAGACTCTGAAACTTGCTCTTGAACGTTGAGCAGCTAAAGCAAAAGGAAAAAATGATGAAGTAAAAGAGCTGAACAGAAGATTTCAAAGGGCGACTTGAGAGGACAAAGTAAAGTATTATGATGACATGTGCAAAAAAGCTGAAGATAGAAAACCAAAAGGGAAGAACACACTCAGCATTTCTCAAGCTGAAAGAACTGAAGAAGAATTCAAGCCTTGAGTAGCAATATTGAAGGATTCTACATGGAAAATATTAAACGATGCAGGAAGCATCAAAAGAAGATGGAAGGAATACACAGTGTCACTATACCAAAAGGAATTGGTTGAAGTTCAACCATTTCAGGAGGTAGCATATGATCAGGAACCGATCATACTGAAGGAAGAAGTCCAAGCTGCAATGAAGCCATTGGTGAAAAATAAGGTTCCAGGAGTTGATGGATTATCGATTGAGATGTTTCAGCAAATGGCTGTAGTGCTAGCAGTGCTCACTTGTCTATGCCAAGAAATTTGGAAGACAGCTACCTGGCCAACTGACTGGTTGGCCTATTCCCAAGTAAGGTGATCCAACCGAATGTGGAAATTATCACATAATATCATTAATATCACATGCAAGCAAAATTTTGCTGAAGATCATTCAAAAGTGGCTGCAGTGGTATATTGACAGGGAACTTCTAGAAGTTCAAGCTGGGTTTAGAAGAGGATGTGGAACCAGGAGTATCACTGCTGATGTCAGATGGATCTTGCCTGAAAGCAGAGAATATCACAAAAATGTTTACCTGTGTTTTATTGACTATGCAAAGGCATTTGACTGTGTGGATCATAACAAATTATGGATGACATTGCAAAGAACGGGAATTCCAGAAACTTAATTGCGCTCATGAGGAACCTGTATATAGATCAAGAGTTATTTGAACAGAACAAGGGGATGCTGTGTGGTTGAAAGTCAGGAAAAATGTGTGTCAGGGTTGTATCCTTTCACCATACCTATTCAACCTGTATGCTGAGCAAATAATCCGAGAAGCTGGATTATATGAAGAAGAACACAGCATCAGGATTGGAGGAAGACTCATTAACAACCTGCGTTATGCAGGTGACATGCTTGCTGAAAGTGAAGAGGACTTGAAGCACTTATTAATGAAAATCAAAGACCACAGCTTTCAGTATGGATTGCACCTCAACATAAAGAAAACAAAAATCCTCACAACTGGACCAATAAGCAACATCATGATAAATGGAGAAAAGATTGAAGTTGTCAAGGATTTCATTTTACTTGGATCCACAATCAACAGCCATGGAAGCAGCAGTCAAGAAACCAAAAGACGCTTTGCATTGGGCAAATCTGCTGCAAAAGACCTCTTTAAAGCTTTGGAAAGCAAAGCTGTCACCTTGGAGACTAAGGTGTGCCTGACCCAAGCCATGGTGTTTTCAATCATCTCATGTTCATGTGAAAGCTGGACGATGTATAATGACAACAGAAGAAGATTTGATGCCTTCGAATTGTGGTGTTGGCAAAGAATATTGAATATACCATGGCCTTTCGGAAGAACAAACAAATCTGTCTTGGAAGAAGTACAAGCAGAGTGCTCCTTGGAAGCAAGAATGGCTAGGCTATGTCTCACATACTTTGGACATTCTATTAGGAGGGATCAGTCCCTGGAGAAGGACATCATGGTTGGTAAAGTAGAGGGTCAGTAAAGGAGAGGAAGACCCTCAATGAGATGGATTGACACAGTGGCTTCAACAATGGGCTCAAGTATACCAAAGGTTGTGGGAATGGCACAGGAGTGGACAGTGTTTCATTCTGTTGTACATAGAGCCGCTATGAGTTAGAACTGACTTTATAGCACCTAACAACAACATTCATGAGAGAACTAAAGCAGCATGTGAGTGCTGATCTCAATTTTATTTGCTAATTGAAACATTTTTCAAGAAATTGGAAATGAAGGAAGTAAGATTGCCACACAAAAGTTAAACGTAATATTAACCAACTTGTGTCATGAGCCCTCCCTTGAACTAGCTGTGACAAACCTGTTGCCGTTGAGTTGATTCCGACTCATAGCAACCCTATAGGACCGAGTAGAACTGTCCCATGGGGTTTCCAAGGAGCGGCTGGTAGATTTGAACTGCCGATCTTTTGGTTAGCAGCTGAGCTCTTAACCACTGTGCCACCACGGCTCCTGCTATGACAAGGGGAATGGAGTTATACTAAATGGCTTAAGCATCGCTTCGACGGCACTGGGTACTGGGTTTTTTATAGTTGCCTAGAAGGCAGAACTGGTAAGCTGGAAGGAAGGGGGAAAGAAAATTAGAAAGACACCCACAATGTCTACTACAGTAAGTAACAACTGGGATTTATAATTACAAAAAGGAGCCCTGATGGCACAATGCTTAAGGGCTAGGCTGCTAACTGAAAGGTCAGCTGTTTGAATTCACCAGCTGCTCTGTGGGAGAAAGATATGGCAGTTTGCTTCCATAAAGATTATAGCCTTGGAAACTGTGGGGCAGTTCTGCTCTGTCCTATGGAATCAACTCAGCGGCAACAGTTTTGAGTTTTTGATATAATTATAAAATTTTTCTACAATGTAATTTTATTCTCTTAGGTTCATTTTTATCTTCAGCAGACTAACTCAACTGATTACTTATACTGTAAGTTTTCAAATCAAGTGCTTTTACCTGGCTCCAAGGCCCTTAGCAACAATTATCTACTTAATTTAATTGCCCAATTTTGCACATCAGAACTATTTTATCTCTAGAGACGTTCATACTTAATGTTGAAAAATATGGTATAATTATATTGCATATAACTTATTTTGGTTAGCCTTTTAATTCATCTATTTTAATTGTATGGATAAAACTAAACATTTGTGTCAAAAGAAATACTTTATTTTCTAGCAACATAAGATTTTCACTCAGAGAGAGAGGAGAAATCGGATTTTCTGGTAGATTAGTTGCCTGAAGAATATTCATCTTAAACAGGAGTTACCTTGATTCTGTGCTTCATTTGCTGAAAATTTTGTTATTAATTTTTTAGAGAGTAGGATTTTGTAAATAATGCAAGGCACCTTATCTTCCTCAAAGTACTACCTGCAGCATGGCACTAAAAAGATCTGTGTCAAATTCTACTAAATATCAATGAATCAGAAGTGATAGCATAGCAATTTAATAAGGGGTGAAAATGTTCATGAGAAAAAGCTATTTCACATTATATAATTCATTGGTTTTTATGCTAAAGGACTTTTCCAATTTTAGATATTTTAATTCTTTACCTGGATCAAGTCTCTAGGTTCTTAAAAAACTAGTGCCATCGAGGTTCTTGCTCAAGCGAAAAAAGGGCATCTAGAGTCAGGTTAGGAGTCCCTGTGGTGCAAACGGTCACTTGTTTGCTAACTGAGAGTTTAGAGAGTCAAGTTTACCCAGAGACTCCTCGGAAGAAAGGCCTGGCAATCTACATCTGAAAAGTCAGCCTTTGACAACCTTATGAAGCACAGTTCTACTCTGACACCCATGGGCCTGGGGCCCCAGGAGTTGGAGTTGACTCAACCACAACCGGTAACAGGTATGGCTAGGGTGCTGGTGTCATCCCCAAAATATTTAAGAAGATATATACATAATTAGGCCAAGAAGTTGCTCAGTGGTTAAGCACTCAGTTGCTAACCAAAAGGTTGGTGATTTGAACACAAAATCTGTTCAGGGGGAGAAAGATATAGCAGTCTGCTTTTTAAAGATTAGAGCCTTGGAAACCCCATGGGGCAGTTCTACTCTTTCCTGTAGGGTCGCTATGAGTGGGAACCGACTGGATGGCTGTGGGTTTGGTTTTTGGTTTAGGCCAGTAAGTAAGGAAATCTGGTGGCTCAATGGTCAAGTGATCAGCTGTCACCAAAATGTTGGTGGTTCAAACCCACCCAGTAGCTCTGTGAGACAAAGACCTGACAATCTGCTTTTGTAAAGATTGTAGCCAAGAATTCCCTATAGGACAGTTCTACTCTGTCACATGGGGTCACTATGACTCAAAATCAACTCAACGGCACCTAATAGCAACAACAACAAGCCAATAACTGCATTATAATGATAGTGTTCTGCACAGTGATAACCATACTGATGATGGGAAAAGTGTTAGAAACTCTCAGAAGAGGGACTACATAAAGGCTTAAATCATGGGAAAGAGCTGGAAGGAAACACTATTTTTTTTTTCACATTGGTAAAGCAAGTACAGTTTGTTCTGTTCTTTTTCTTGTCCTACACTGCCTCTTCTATCTATCTCATGTAAAACACGTTTTGCAAGTTTATACATTCTGATAACAAACTGTTACCATGGCCCCCAAATTGCTACCCAGGACAGGGAGATTTCAATTATTTTTAAGTGAATACCTTAATGTGGTCACAAAGCTGTCTTCCCTTTTGAAGATGCTAAAACAGACCATATACACATCTGCTGTGAGTTGCTGGCTTATTTACCAAAAGATGGAGACCGTAGCAGAGGACAGATGGCTACAGAGAACAGGAGCAGAAACGACACATCTTTGTGTGGTTTTTCTCTGCACTGCTGGGATCCTGCCAGAGTAGTTTGATTTAATATATTTTGTCCCATTTGCTTTTTGTTTTATCATATTCTCTCTCTCTCCATCTGTATCTCTCTCTACACACATGCACTTTTTTTTAACCATTTGAGAGTAAGTTGTAAACTTTGTGCCTTTTTACTCCTAAATACTTCAATGTGTAATTCCTAAGAACAAGCATATTCTCATATATAACCAGAGTACAAGTATCAAAATCAGAAATTTTAACATGAATACAATTTTCCTATCTAATCCACCCTGAAGACTAAGGTGCGCCTGACCCAAGCCATGGTATTTTCAATCACATCATATACACGTGAAAGCTGGACAATGAATAAGGAAGGCCAAAGAAGAGTTGACGCCTTTGAATTGTGGTGTTGGCAAAGAATATTGAATACACCATGGACTACCAAAAGAACAAACAAATCTGTCTTGCAAGAAGTACAACCAGAATGCTCCTTAGAGGCAAGGATGGTGAGGCTGCATCTTGCATACTTTGGACATGTTGTCAGGAGGGATCAGTCCCTGGAGAAGGACATCATGCTTGGCAGAGTACAGGGTCAGCGGAAAAGAGGAAGACCCTCAACGAGGTGGACTGACACAGTGGCTGCAACAATGAGCTCAAGCATAACAACGATTGTAAGGATGGCGCAGGACCAGGCAGTGTTTCGTTCTGTTGTGCATAGGGTCGCTATGAGTCGGAATTGACTCGATGGCACCTAACAATAACAACATCTAATCCACAGTATGTAATCCAAAACATATTGCATTTGGGAAAATCTGCTGCAAAAGACCCTTTAAAGTGTTAAAAAGCAAAGATTTCACTTTGAGGACTAAGGTGCACCTGACCCAAGCTATGGTGTTTTCAGTAGCCTTATATGCATGTGAAAGCCGGACAATGAATAAGAAAGACAGAAGAATTGATGTCTTTGAGTTATAGTGTTGGTGAAGAATACTGAATATATCATGGACTTCCAGAAGAATGAATAAGTATGTCTTGGAAGAAATACATACACACTGCTCCTTGGAAACAAGGATGGTGAGACTTTATCTCACTTACTTTGGACATGTTATCAGGAGGAACCAGTCCCTGGAGAAGGACATCATCCTTGGTAAAGTAGAGGGTTAGCAAAAAAGAGGAAGACCCTCAGTGAGATGGATTGACACAGTGGCACCACAATGGGCTCAAGCATAGCAAAGATTCTGAGAATGGCACAGGACCAGGCAGCATTTCATTCAGTTGTACATAGGGTCACTATGAGTTGGAACGGACTCCATGGCACCTAACAACAGCAATCCATTGTCAGTAATCAAATTTCAATTATCTGAGGAGGCGGAGCCAACATGGCATCCTAGACAGATGCACCATGCTGTCCCTCTCAGCAAAGATCCATAAAACTAAGTAAAAGATATAAATGTCAATCCTAGAAACTGCGCATCAAATGAGGGAACAAAGAACTACATCTAACATCATTGGAAGAAGAAACTGACAGAAAACAGAGAAAGAGGAGGGATTCAGAGTGGAGGTACCCTGGCAACTAAAACAGCACAGCATCACCATCTTGAGACACAGCTAGCAACACCCCGGCCAGGGAATACAGGAAGGCAACTTCAAGGAACTCCCACAGGAAACAGCGCATCCAGTAAACACAGAAACACGCTTTCCTACCCATCAGCCTTCTGATGAACAGAAACAAGAACTCCCTAACCCCAGCAGCCCCGCACTGTTGGGGTCTACAACACAAGCCTGCCATACCACCAGGCCCACTCCACTCCCTCAAGAGGCATGGCCTTTTAAAAAAATTTTCTGTCTTTTCTATTTCCCTTTCACCTAGCCCCATAGGCCACCTTCCCCAATTCCTGCTGGGATCCACCTCACTGCCATTTTTTTTTTTCTTTCTTCTGTTCTTTCTCTCTCCCACCTAGTCCCATATGACCATAACTCCCCACCCTTCCCACCAGTCCCCAGGTCTACCTGCCCTCAATTGCTGGCCCCCAGTACACTGACATTTTTTTCTCTCTTTTTTACTCCCTCCCAGGAAACCCTGGTGGTGGTTAAGTGCTATAGCTGCTAACCAAAAGGTCTATAGTTTGAATCCACCAGGCAGTCCTTGGAAACTCTATGGGGCAGTTCTACTCTGTCCTACAGGGTCTCTACGAGTCAGAATCCACTCCATGGCAACAGGACTCTTCCCAAATACATCTATAGGTCACCTTCCTCTCCCTTCCCACCAGCCCCTGCCAGGGCACCATGGCCAAGTTGCCACTGGCCCACCCCTGCCCCAGGCCCACCCTGCCCCCACCTGCTGGCTCCTGCCTAACTGCCATTTTTTTTCTCTTTTTTTTCCTTCTCCTTCCCTCCTAACCCCATAATCCACTTCCCTTCCTTCCCACCGGTCCCTGGATCTGCCCCACCCTTACTCACCAGCCTTCACTGTGCTGCCATTTTTTCCTCTCTTCCTTTTTTTTTTCCCTCCCTCCCGCCTACCAACACATGCCACTTCCTCCTCTTCCCACCAACCCCTAGAGTACCACGGTGGATAAAATGCCACTGGAGCATCAGCTTGCTGCTGCCCAGCCCTCACCCACCAGCCCCCAATACGCCACTATTTTTTAAATTTATTCATTTTTATTGTTTTTCTTTTTCTTTCCTTCTTTTCTATCTACTTTGCACTTAGGCCCACATGCCACCTCCCCTGCTTCCTGCCTGACTCTGGATCTGCTGCATCTTCACATGCCAGCTCCTGCCACTTTGCCCTTTTCTTTTTTCTTCCTTTCTATTTTCTTTCTCTCTCACACCTAGCCCCATATGCCACCTCCCTCCCCAAACCCCCAATGTGTTCCCATGGCTACAGAGCCTCCAGTGCTCAGGCATGCCACTGCACTGAGTCCACACTGCCCTTCACATTCTGCCAGTCAACCAGCTGCTGAACAGTAGGAAGTGAGCTTATACCATGCTGCAGCTGACACCCTTCGCCATCTGGTGAGGAGTTGTGAACACTCCCACACTGCTGAACCAACATCAAGAGGCAGAGAGAATCCATCCAGTTTGCCCGCAGCCACCTCACCAAGCCAATGTACAGTGAAGCAGGCTTACCCTGCCTGCTGCTGACCTGCCCACCCGAATGAGGTAGTGAGAGCCATCTGCCCACAGACAAGCAAGCAGCAAAGCACCACTGGCCTGTCTGCACTGACATATCAGAACAAAACAAAAGCAGGATGAAACAAACGAACATAAAATCAATCAATAAATAAAGTAATAACTTAATGTCTCGAAGACAGAAGACAATATTGAAACATAAAAAAGCAGAACAAGGTGTCTCCAGCAAGCGACAAAAATTATCAGACAAACTTTCAGTAAAAGAAAAGGCATTGGAACTACCTGATATGGAATTTAAAAGACTAATATTTAGGGCTCTCCAAGAGCATCTCCCCACATATCTGTCAGTTTGTCGTACTCTGGGGGCTCGTGTGTTGTTGTGATGACGGAAGCTATGCCACCAGTATTCAAATACCAGCAGGGTCACCCATGAATCACCCACTCAGGTTTCACCTGAGCTTCCAGACTAAGACAGACCAGGAAGAAGGACCCAGCAGTCTACTTCTGAAAAGAATTAGCCGGTGAAAACCTTATGAATGGCAGCGGAACATTGTCTGATATAGTGTCAGAAGATGAGCCCCTCAGATTGGAAGGCCCTCAAAATACAACTGGGGAAGAGCTGCCTCCACAAAGTAGAGTCAACTTAAACAAGGTAGAGGGAGACAAGCTTTTGGGACCTTCATTTGCTGATGTGGTACAACTTGAAATGAAAAGAAACAGCGGCAAACATCCATTAATAATCGGAACATGGAATGTACGAAGTATGAATCTAGGAAAATCGGAAATAGTAAAAAATGAAATGAATGCATAAAGATCAATATCCTAGGCATTAGTGAGCTGAAATGGACTGGTATTGGTCATTCTGAATTGGACGATCATATGGCTTACTATGCCGGGAATGACAACTTGAAGGGAATGGCATTGCATTCATCATCAAGAAGAACACTTCAAGATCTATTCTGAAGAACAACACTGTCAGTGATAGGATAATATCCATACTCGTACAAGGAAGACCAGTTAATGCAACTATTATTCAAGTTTATGCCCCAACCACTAAGGCCAAAGATGAAGAAATTGAAGATTTTTACCAACTTCTACAGCCTGAAATTGATCAAACATGCAGTCAGGATGCAGATAATTACTGGTGATTGGGATGCAGAAGTTGGAAATAAAGAAGGATTGGTAGTTGGAAAATGTGGCCTTGGTGATAGAAACCATGCTGGAGATTGCATGTTTGAATTTTTCAAGACCAATGACTTCTTCATTGCAAATACCTTTTTTCACCAACATAAATGTTAACTCTACAAGGGACCTCACCAGATGGAATACGTGGAAATCAAATTGACTACATTTGTGGAAAGAGATGATGGAAAAGCTCAATATCAGTCAGAACAAGGCCAGGGGCCAACTACAGATCAGACCACCAATTACTCATATGCAAGTTCAAGTTGAAAATGAAGAAAATTAGAACAAGTCCATGAGAGCCAAAGTACGACGTTGAGTATATCCCACCTGAGTTTAGAGACCATCTCAAGAATAGATTTGACACGTTGAACACTAATGATCTAAGACCAGACAAGTTGTGGAATGACATAAAGGACATCATACATGAAGAAAACAAGAGGTCATTAAAAAGACAGGAGAGAAAGAAAAGACCTAAATGGATGTCAGAAGAGACTGAAACTTGCTTTTGAACATCGAGTAGCTAAAGCAAAAGGAAAACAATGATGAAGTAAAAGAACTGAACAGAAGATTTCGAAGGGCAGCTGGAGAAGACCAAGTATTATAATGACATGTGCAAAGAGCTAGAGATGCAAAAACAAACAGGAAGAATGTGCTTACCATTTTTCAAGCTGAAAGAACTGAAGAATTCAAGCCTCAAGTTGCAATACTGAAGGATTCCATGGGGGAAAATATTAAATGACACAGGAAGCATCAAAAGAAGATGGACAGAATACACAGCATCACTATACCAAAAAGAATTGGTCGGCGTTCAACTATTTCAGGAGGCAATATATGATCAGGAACCAATGGTACTAAAGGAAGAAGTCCAAGTTGCACTGAAGACATTGGTGAAAAACAAGGCTCCAGGAATTGATGGAATACCAACTGAGATGTTTCAACAAACAGATGTAGTACTGGAAGTGCTCACTTGTATTTGCCAAGAAATTTAGAAGAGAGTTACCTGGCCAGCCAACTGGAAAAGATCCATATTTATGCCTTTTGCCGAGAAAAATGATCCAACCAGATGCAGAAATTATCACACAATATCATTAATATCACATAGAAGCAAAATTTTGCCAAAGATCATTCAAAAGCAGCTGCAGCAGTATATCAACAGAGAACTGCCAGAAGTTCAAGCCGAATATAGAAGAGGATGTGGAACCAGGGATGTCATTGCTGATGTCAGATGGACGTTGGCCGAAAGCAGAGAATACCGGGAAGATGTTTACCTGTGTTTTATTGACTATGCAAAGGCATTCGACCGTGCAGATCATAACAAATTATGTATAACATTGCGGAGAATGGGAATTCTGGAACAGTTAATTGTGCTTATGAGGAATCTCTACATGTACCAAGAGGCAGTCATTTGAACACAACAAGTGGATACTGCGTGGTTTAAAGGCATGAAAGGTGTGCATCAGCGTCGTATCCTTTCACCATACCTATTCAACCTGCAAACTGAGCAAACAATCTGAAAAGCTGGACTATATAAAGAAGAACAGGGCATCAGGATTGGAAGAAGACTCATTAACAACCTGCGTTATGCAGATGACACAACCTTGCTTGCTGAAAGTGAAGAGGACTTGAAGCACTTTCTGATGAAGATCAAAGACCACAGGTTTCAGTATGGGTTACATCTCAACATAAAGAAAACAAAAATCCTTACAACTGGACCAATAAGCAACATCATGATAAATGGAGAAAAGACTGAAGTTGTCAAGGATTTCATTTTACTTGGATCCACAATCAACACTCATGGAAGCAACAGTCAAGAAATCAAAAGACACATTGCATTGTGCAAATCTGCCACAAAAGATCTCTTTAAATTGTTAGAAAGCAAGGATGTCACCTTGAGGACTAAGGTGCACCTGACCCAAGCCATGGCTTTTTTGGTTGCCTCACATGCATGTGAAAGCTGGACAATGAATAAGGAAGGCCAAAGAAGAGTTGATGCCTTTAACTTGTGGTGTTGGCAAAAAATATCGAATATACTATGGATTGACAAAAGAATGAACAAATCTGTCTTGGAAGAAGTACAGCCAGAATGTTCCTTGAAAGCAAGGATGGCGAGACTGTGTACTTTGGACATGTTGTCAGGAGGGATCGGTCCCTGGAGAAGGACATCATGCTTGGTAAAGTAGAGGGTCAGCAAAGAAGAGGAAGACCCTGTATGAGATGGATTGACACAGTGGCTGCAACAATGGGCTCAAGCATAGCAACAATTGTGAGAATGGCGCAGGACTGGGCAGTGTTTCATCCTGTTGTGCATGGGTCGCTATGAGTTTTACGGCACCTGACAAGAATAAAACCTACAAAACTGGGGCTCTGGTGTCACAGTGGTTAAGAGCTGTGGCTGCCAACCAAAAGGTTGACAGTTTGAATCCACCAACTGCTCTTTAGAAACCCTATGGGGCAGTTCTACTCTGTCCTATAGGGTCACTATGAGTTGGAATTTGATGGACGGCAAAGGATTTTTTATACAAAACCAACAGCCAACATAATTCTCAAAGAAGAGAGGCTGAAAGCATTTCCCCTGAGAACAAGAACAAGACAAAGATGCCCTTTATCATCCCTGAGAACAAGAACTAGACAAGGATGCCCTTTATGACCACTCCTACTTAACATTATTCTAGAAGTCCTACCTAGAGCAATAAGGCAAAAAAAAAAAAAAGTAAGGGCAGCCAAGGAAGAGAACTATCCCTATTTGCAGATGATATAAAAGTATACGTGAAGAGAACCACAAAAATTCCACAAGAAAACTACTGGAACTAATAGAAAGATTCAGCAGAGAAGCAAGATACAAGATCAACATACAGAAATCAGTGGAATTTCTATACAATAACAAAAAGAACTTGGAAAAGGAAACCAGGAAAACAATATAAATTATAACAGCCCCTGCTTTTGCTTTTCCAGTGCCCCAGAAAGTTCTCTCATGCTTCCTCCTAGTCGATCTGCATGTAACCTAAAGGCACTCACTTCTCTTTTCTTTCTTCTTTTTTTTTTTTTTTAATCAATAGATGATTTTGCCTTTTCTAGAACTTCATATAAATGAAATCACAGTGTAGTAGGCAGAATACTGGCCCCCTAAACATGTCCATATCAATTCCTAGAGTCTAGGTATATGCTGAAGTCACTGGGTGGTGCAAACATTTAACAGGCTCAGCTGCTAACTAAGTTTGGAGGTTTGAGTCCACTCAGAGGTGCCTCAGGAGAAAGACCTGGTGATCTACTTAAAAAACAAACAAAAAAACCTCCATTGAAAATTCTGTGGATCTGAACAGATATACGCACACCCATGTTCACTGCAGCACTGTTAACAACAGCAAAAAGAGGGAAGCAACCAAGGTGCCTATCAACGGATGAACGGATAAATACATTACGGTATATTCACACAGTGGACTACTAGGCATCGATAGAGAACAGTGGGGCATCTGTGAAACATTTCATAACATGGAGGAACCTGGAAGGCACTATGCTGAGTGAAATTAGTCAGTTGCCAAAGGACAAATATTGTATAAGGCCACTATTATAAGAACTTGAGAAATAGTTTAAACTGAAAAGAAAACATTCTTTTGTGGTTACGAGAGAGGGGAGGGAGAGAGGGTGGGAGAGGGGTATTCACTAATTAGATAGTAGATAAGAACTACTTTAGGTGAAGGGAATAGACAACACACAATACAGGGGAGGTCAGCACAATTGGACTAAACCAAAAGCAAAGAAGTTTCCTGAATAAACTGAATGCTTTGAAGGCCAGCGTAGCAGGGGCAGGGATTGGGGACCATGGTTTCAGGGGACATCTAAGTCAATTGGCATAATAAAATCTATTAGAAAACATTCTGCATCCCACCTTGGAGAAGGGCGTGTAGGGTCTTAAACGCTAGCAAGCGGCCATCTAAGATGCATCAATTGGTCTCAACACACCTGGATCAAAGGAGAATGATAAACACCAAGGACACAAGGTAATTACAAGCCCAAGAGATAGAAAGGGCCACATGAACCAGAGACTACATCATCCTGAGACCAGAAGAACTAGATGGTGCCTGGCTACAACCGATGACTGCCCTGACAGGGAACACAACAGAGAACCCCTGAGGGAGCAGGAGAGCAGTGGGATGCAGACCCCAAATTCTCATAAAAAGACCAGACTTAATGGTCTGACTGAGACTGGAAGGACCCTGGTGGTCATGGCCCCCAGACCTTCTGTTGCCCCAGGACAGGAACCATTCCCGAAGTCAACTCTTCAGACATGGATTGGACTGGACGATGGGCTGGAGAGGGATGCTTGGTGAGGAGTGAGCTTCTTGGATCAGGTGGACCCTTGAGACTATGTTGGCATCTCCTGCCTGGAGGGGAGATGAGAAGGTAGAGGGGGTTAGAAGCTAGCAAAATGGACACAAAAAGAGAGAGTGGAGGGAGGGAGTGGGCTGTCTCATTAGGGGAAGAGTAATCGGAAGTGTGTACCAAAAAAAGCCAAACCCAGTGCCGTTGAGTCGGTTCCGACTCAAAGCGACCGTATAGGACAGAGTAGAACTGCCCCATAGAGTTTCCAAGGAGCACCTGAAGGATTTCAGCTGCTGCCCTTTGGTTAGCAGCGGTGGCACTTAACCATTATGCCACTAGGTTTTCCTGGGAGTATGTAGCAAGGTGTATATACGTTTTTGTGTGAGAGACTGACTTGATTTGTAAACTTTCAATTAAAGCACAATAAAAATTATTAAAAAAAAAGAAAATTCTGTGGATTACAGCTGTACTCTGGCAAATATGATATCCGCATCAGTTGAAGTCAACTTGAGGGTAACTGGGTTGGTTTTTTGTTGTTGCTGTTGTTTCATGTATATGTCAAGTTACACATGTTAGGCAAAAAGGAATTAGCCTTGCGGTTGGAATTAAGGTTGCTAATCAGTTGACTTTAAAATACAGACATTATCCTGGGTCATCAGATGTGATCAATGGAATTACAAAGATCTTTAAAAGTGGAAGAGGGAGGCAGAAGAAATGGGTAAGGGAAAACGATGCGGTGTTGGAACCAGGGTCAGAGGTGCTATGTTGTTGTCCTTGAAAATGGAGGATGGTGGCCACGAACCAAGAAATATGGGCAGCCTCTAGAAGCTGGAAAAGTCAAGGAAATGGACTCTCCCCTAGAGTCTCCAGAAGGGACACAGCAGCCATGCTGATACCTTGATTTTAGCCAGCAAGACCCAAGTTGAACTTCTAACCTACAAAACTGTAAGATAACAAGGTTGTGTTGTTTTAAATCACTAAGTGTGTGGTAATTTGTTACAGCAACAATGGGAAACTACTACAAATAATATGTTTATTTTATTTTCTGTCAGAGTACTCTCACAGCATAATGTCAGTGAGACTCATCCATTTTGCTGAGCATATTAATAATTTGTTTCATTTTACTGCCCAGTAATTCACCTAGTTCCTCATTGTCCGTATGAACTTATTCAGTCCTCTTTACAGCTCTCTAAGGTAGGCACTGTTATTAATCCCATTTTATAGATGAGGGACTGAAGCCTTACTCTACAATGTGACTCAGATTCTGTATCTGTAAAACGGGTATAATAACACTCCTGGGTTTATCACTGTGTTGTCTCTCAGGGGAGACAGGTAATTAAATAAATAATTGTGGCAATATATAAAGCTACAGTTAGGAGAGTCTGAGGGGCTATATCTGTACAAAGCAGAAGCATCAAAGAAGTTTGAGGGTAGCGGAGACCGGGAGAGTTCAGGGAAGATTTTTGGAGGAAGTGACTTAAGGTGAACTGTAAAGGAAAAATAAACCAAGAAAAAAAAAATCCAACCAGTTGCTGTCGAGTTGATTCCGCCTCGTGGCAACTCCGTGTGTGCAGAGTAGAGCTACACTCCATAGGATTTTCAAGGTTATGAACTTTTTGGAAGCAGACCACCAGGTCTGCTTTCTACTGAGATGCCCCTGAGTGGACCCGAATCACCAATCTTTCAGTTAGTAGCAGAGCCCTTAATCGGCTGTACTGCTCAGTTACTCCCAAAGGATCGATAAAAGAAAAAAACAACCCCGTTGCCATCCTGTCGATTCCAACTCATAGTAACCCTTAGGACAGAGTAGAACTGCCCCTTACGGTTTCCAAGGAGTGGCTGGTGGATTCAAACTGCAGACCTTTTGGCTAGCAGGTGAACTCTTAACCACTGCTCCACCAGAGCTCCAAAGGATCAACAGGCACTCTACAAAGAATTTTAGGAGGGGCAATAGGAAAGGAAGGAAAGGATATTCCAATAGAGAGAACTACTTGGGGGGTTACGGGAGGAGACAATTTGGAGGAATTGAAAGAATTTCAGTTTGATGTTTGTGTCTTTTTTAGAGCACCTTATAGATTGGCCCCTATTTGAATGCCTTTTCTCTATAAACACATGGTAATGTTTCAAGGTTTCCCTGTTTCTGGTGCCTTTAGTTTGTGTCTCTGAGAAGGCTGCGGTCTGCTACACTTGAATACTCATCCGGTCCTAGCTGTTCCTCAGACATGCCCACGAGTTCCTGCCTCTGGGCTTTGAACCTGGTGTTTGATTTAACTAGGACACTCCATCCTCTCAGAAACCTTCCTGAATCCACACCCACCACATAGACTTAAGGGTCTCTCCTTTTTGCTGCTGTGACAGTCAGTGAATAGCATGATCATAGCACTTAAAAATACCAAATTGTAAACATATACATGTGAACATGGCCATCTCTCAACTAGGTTGTCAACAGGTTGCTTGTATCCCAGGCTAGTACTATGTTCTTAGCCCTTAGTGCTCAATTTTTTTCCCTGAAATGAATGAATACATATGTTTTAATTTATCTTTCTTTACTTTTAGAGGAGCTGCTACTGGTATTTTGATTCCTCATTCTGGTTCCGCCCCTAGCAGAATTATTTTATAATTTTTTAAAAAATTATATGTTGCATCATTCTGGCTTCCTTAATCTGGCTTCGTTGGGTTTGCTGGGAGACAGGCTTTCTGCAACACTGGAAGGCTGACAGCTGAGATATTGTTTCGAGACACCTGGGCATTGACTTGGGGGAAAAATGTGGGGTTCTGCTTCCTTAAAGATTTACAGCCTTGGAAAACCTATGGGGCAGTTCTACTCTGTCCTATGGGGTCATTATGAGTCAGAATTGGCTTGATGGCAGTTGAATTTTTTTTTTGGCGGGGGGCACTGACTACTCTTCTGGGGATGAGGCTATGATCTTGCTGATGCTGCTTGGTTTAAGGCCCAGGCAAACTCAACATTTGTAACTATTCCCTTCAAAGGATGCTCATACGTCCGTAGAAAGACTTGTATAGGACTGTTCATAACAGCTTTATTTATAATAGTCCAAACTGGAAATAACCCAAAAGTTGATCAAGAGAATGGCAAAACTAATTGTGATACGTGCATACAATGGAATACTACTCAGCAATAAATTTGACCTGAAACACTAGTTAGACCTGGAAATACTCGCTGGCTGATCTCTTACAATCTCCTGACTTTCTTCTCATAGTTCTTCTATTTTAGCAAACGGCAACTCCATTCTTCCCATTCCTCCACCCAGAAACCCTGACAGCATCTTTAACTTTGTCTCTCAAATCCTACATTCAATCCATTAGCAAATCCTATTTTTCAGCTTTCTTCTTAAACACATGTATCCAGAGTCTAAACCCCTCTCACCAGTTGCACTGGTCTAAGCCACCATCCCCTCTCACCTGGATTACTGTGTCTTTACTGGTCTTCTTGCTTCCACTCTTACCTTCTCCCTCCAGTCAGTTCTCCATGGTTATTCCACTGAAACCTAAGTCAGAGTGGGGCCCTTCTCCACTCATCCTTTCAGTGGCCTCCATCTCACCCAGAGCGAAAGTCCAGGAACTTACAATGACCCACAAACTTCAGGACCTGCCCCTTCGGAACCCCTGACTGCACCTGCTACCATGCTCCTCTTCTTGACTGCACTCCAGGCACAGAGGATGCCTTGCTGCCCCTTAAACATAACATACATACTGTGTCTCAGAATCTTTGCATTTGCTGTTTCCTCTGCACTTGTTGCTATTGCCTGGAACAACCTTCCCCCCAGATATAGCTGCTCCCTCACTCTTTCTGCTCAAACCAGCAAGGCCTCCCTGGATCACCTTCTATAAAACAGTGTCCCTCCTCCTCTCCACACCCTTCCCACCCCTGCCCCAGCACTCTCCAACTCCTTATTCCATTTCATTTGTCTTCATAGTAGTTATCACCATTACCCACCCACTGCCATAGAGTTGATTCTGACTGGTAGTGACCCCATAGGATTTCCAAGGGTGTAAATCTCTGTGACAGCAGACTGCCACATCTTTTTGCCTCAGAGCCTCTAGTGGTTTCGAACCGCCGACCTTTTGGTTAGCAGTTGATAGATTTAACCACTGCACCACCAGGGCTCCTTTATAAATGAATGAATGACTATTATTTGGCACACAGTAGGCTCACAATAATGACTTAGTGACTGAATGAATAAATGATTGGTCGGGAAATTCCCAGGAAGGGTGTTGATAATGGGGAGCTGGAGGCAGAATCTGGGACATGTATCTCCAACATTTGCTGCATGGGCCGCATGGTCTCTGGCTTCCTCTAATCCTTTCTCTTTTTGTGCATTTTATATGGTTTGTGGGACCACTTTTAAGTAATCTACACAGTTGTTCTTGACCTCCGTGATCATCGGAATTATCCACAGAGATTCCAATTTAATTAGTCTGAGGTACCAAAAAAAAAAAAAAAAACCCACTGCCTGAGGTAGAGCTTGGTATTTCACCCTCCATTTTCTCATATGAAAAATGGGTTTATAATACCGTTTTCACAGGGCATGTGATGGTTAATTTTATGTGTCAAATTGGCTAGGTTACAATGCCCAGTTGTTTGGTCAAACCCTAGTCTGGATGTTGCTGTGAAGGCATTTTCTAGAGGCGATCAACACTACGTTACAATCAGTTAGTTGACTTTAAGTAACGGAGATTACTCTTGATAATGCGGGTGGGCCTTATCCAGTCAGTTGAAGGCTTTAAGAGCAAAAAAACTGAGGTTTCTTGGAGAAGAAGGATTTCTGACTGCAACAATTACTGCCTGAGTTTCCATCCTGCCAGACTGCTCTACCAATTTCAGAGTTGCCAGCCCTCATAAACACATGAGTTAATCTCTTTATATATCACTATCTCTCTATATCTCCATGTACATGTGTGTGTACCTTTATATGACAGTTAAGTGCTTGGCTGCTAAGTGAATATTTGGAGGCTCAAGTCCACCAGAGTCATCTGGGATGAAAGGATTGGCACTCTACTTCTGAAAACTCTATGAAACATGGTTGTACTCTTACACACATGGGGTTGCCATGAGTCTGAATCATCTTGACTATAACTGGTTAAAAAGGAAAAAAAAAAAAAGATATATAATTATGTTGTTGTGTGCCACCAAGTCGATTCTGACTCATAGATCCTATGTACAACAGAATGAAACACTGCCTGGTTCTGCGCCGTTGTCACCATAGTTACTATGTTTGAGCCCGTTGTTGTAGCCACTGTGTCAATCCATCTCATTGAGGATCTTTCTCTTTTTTGCTGACCCTCTACTTTACCAAACCATAACATCTTTCTCCAGGGGCTGGTCCTTCCTGATAACATGTCCAAAATATATATTTATTTGTTCTGTTTCAGTGGAGAATCCTGATTGATACAGGGTGTAAGGATTAAATAATCTCTGTGAAGCGTCTCACACATAGCAAAAATTAGGCTCCCTTTGCTTCTGCTCGAGTTTTCTCTAAAGTTTAGAGGTTAATTCTTACGAACAAGTCACATTACTCATTGTCTTAAAATTTAGGTTTGATTTCATCTTCAGGCCAGATCTCTACTTCGAGCTGCAGATTTAAATTCCACACATATACTCTACATCTTCACCTGGATGTCTCATAGGGGCATCCAGTTGCACATATCAAGACAACTTTAAATTGTCCCCTTCAGGTCTCCTCCTTCAGGTTCCTTACCTCATGGAATGGCACAAACTCAAGCTAGATACTCAGGGAGCAATGGTACACTGTAACACATGGGGTTACCATAAGTTGGAATCAACTTGACGGCAGTAGGTTTTGGTTTTATCTCTTCATCCAATTCCACTTAGAGTTAGTTATTTTCAGGGTTGGGACTTAATTAAGATCCAACTTGAATCTTAAAACGCCTCAAAAATATACATGCATTGTGCCATAGAGTAAAAACCACCGTGTGAAAGTCGCCTTCCACAGCCATGTGCCAACTAATGAAATCAAAGGCTGTTGAAACCATCAGGCCTCTCAAATGAAAAAAACTGGTAGAATTTTCAAAACCTGGAGTGGCTGGCCTCTCCTACACATTCTCTGCTTAGAATTCTTGAAAGACTGTCTGAGCCAGGTGAGGAACACCTATCAGTTGGAACTTCTGGCAAATTTTCAAGAGTAGCTAATTACCTTCTGTTGTTGTTAGGTGCCATGGACTCGACTGTGACCCATGTGACATAGTACAACTGCCCCATAGGGTTTTCTAGGCTGTGATCTTTAGGGGAGCAGTTAGCGAAGTCTCTCACAGAGTGGCTGGGTGTATTGGAACTGCCAACCTTTCGGTTAGCAGCCCAGTGCTTAACCATTGTGCCACGAGGGCTCCTTAAAAAAAAAAAAAAAACCCAGTGCACCAGGGCTCCTTAGTTATCATGTAATTCAAAACAAGAACAAAAAGCAGCTGCAAATGTAGTCAGAACACATTTTTTTTTAATATTGTACTTTCATTTTTAAACGTGATAAGGCTGTGAAGAACACCAGCACGGGCTACTATAAAAAAATGTTACTACCGACGGCCAAAAGTGATACAGAAGCACCCTTCACCCTGAAGATGAAGTTTAAAACTCAAAGTTTGATTGTGAGGCAAATGGGGGGGGGGGGACACTGTAGACAAAAGTATGCTGGTGTCCTTTAGGAAACCCTGGTAGCATAGTGGTTAAGTGCTACAACTGCTAACAAAAAGTTTGGCAGTTCGAATCTGCCAGGCGCTCCTTGGAAACTCTATGGGGGCAGTTCTACTCTGTCCTATAGGGTCGCTATGAATTGGAATCGACTCGATGGCACTGGTTTTGGTTTGGTGTCCTTTAGCACCTAAAAAAAAACAAACCAAACAAACCAACTGCCTTCCTGGCAATTCTGACTCATAGGGACCCTACAGGGCACCCCATAGGATTTCCAAGGCTGTAAATATTTACAGAAGCAGGCTGCCACATTTTTATCTTGCTGAGCGGCTGGTGGGTTTGAAGGCTGACCTTTTGGTTAGCAGACGAGTGCTTTAACCACTGTGCCACCAGGGCTCCAGCACCTGAAAACTGCGGCTAAGTCACTGGTGTGACTTAGATATTGGTGGAAGCTTTGACCTGAGCAAAGAGTGTAATTAGACGTCTCCTGCATAGAATAAGTTGTCTGAGGACTGACACTCCTCTTTTCATCACTAGTGGATCCCTCGGTATTGTTCATTACCCAAACTATATACAATAAACCCAAAAAACTCACTGCTGGGGGTAGATTCTGACTTATAGTGACCCCACAGAGTTTCCAAGGCTGCAAATCTGTACCGAAGCAGACTGCCACATCTTTCTCCCGCGGAGGCGCTGGTGGTTTCAAACCACTGACCTTTCGGTTAGCAGTTGATTGCTTTAACCACTGCACCACCAGGGCTACTGTAAATAGATGCTCAATAAATATTAAATAAATGATGTCTAGGCTTCACATTGCAAATATGGCTTACTTTTACCTAAATTTAAGAGCAACTGTGGAAAAACTTGAAAAGCCCGACACTCCAGCCACCTGCACAGCGCACGTAAACCGCTCTTCCCACGGGGAAGGTGCAACCAGCTGTCCCAGATCTCCTGGACGTAGTGGTCCAGCCCGTCCCTCAGACCTCGGTCGGTGCACGCCCACAGTCTGTGCCTCGGTTTTAATTTCAGTCTGAGAGAAGAGAACACAAGCCTAGCCAAAAGGAGGTCCTTGGTCTGAGAACAGAAATCGTGAGTCACAGATTTGGGGGCTCGGACTCATGCGAAGCGGGAAGCGTGGCTGTGCGTGGGCGCAGGGTGGAGTATGCTGCCTACCAGGATGAGGAGGACTGCTTAAAAACCGCAGCCCTTCTCTCCTGCGGCGGCTCCCCTGAAAATAACCCCGTTCCTCCTCTCTCGCGCGCCCGGCCCGGGCGTCTATCAGCGCGCCCCGAGAGTCCGGGAGGGGCGGCGCTCGCGCTCCACGTCGCCGCCCCTGCGGCCACATCACCAAGCTCCCGCTTCCCCCTCGGGCCGCAGCGCGGCTGCGCCTGCGCGGAGCTGCCACGCGGGGGCGGGGCGGCGGGGAGCCAGGCGGCCGCAGGCGCCGGCTCTCGGGCTGTCAGCGCGGGGCCGCGCGGGTGTGAGGAGTGGCGCGAGCTGGAGGGAGTCGCGGACCGGAGCTGCCGCCTGCCGCCGCCGCCGGCGCCTGGGGACTAGGTGAATGCCCCTTCCACTCTCCGCCCCGGGTGCCTCCGCCTGTCTGAGGAGATAGGGTCTCCTCTCCTCACACCGGCCGCTGCTGCCGCTCTTCGCGACAGGTGATAATGGAGGGGAAGCCTCGGCACTGGCCGCGGCGCCGGGGTCGGGCGCATCCCAGGTCATGGAGGGAGGCGCGGCCGGAATCTCCGGCTCCGGACCCTGCGGCGAGGGCGCGGACGGGGCCGGAGCGGCGGGCCTAGCGGGGGCGGCCGTGCGGCGTGGCCCCTCGCGCGCCGCGCCCGCCGGAGCCGCTGAGGGCGCGCCGAGGCCGCCGCGGGGCCCCCGCCGGGCAGCGCCAGAGCCCGGCCCGCGGCGCCTGCCCCACCGCGGGCGCAGGGGGAGGCTGGCCCAGGGCGGCCGCGGCGAAGCCGGGCAGCTGCGGGTGGGTCGGTCCCGGCCCCGGAGACTAGGTCAGACAGCGGGCGGCGGCGGCGTGATGGGTGGAAGGTGAGCGGGAGCGGAGATGCTGGGAGGCAGGCTGGGCACACCCACATCACTGCTCCCGGGCTCGGCACTTGCCCGTCGCCGTGCTCTTTCTTTTCTTTATATATGTGAGGTACATCGCAATAAAAAAACCCAAATTGTTGGTGAGTGGAGAGTACTTACATGTATTAAAAAAAAAAAAGCCCATCCCCGTGGAGTCAATTCCGACTCATAGCGACCCTATAGACCAGAGTCGAACTGCCCTATGTGGTTTCCAGGGAGTGCCTGGTGGATTCGAACTGCCAGCCTTTTGATTAGCAGCTGTAGCACTTAACCACGACGCCACCAGGCTTTCCATACGTGTATGTATGTACTACATAAATACATTTATATATATGTGTGTATATGTATACGCAAGCTTTCTGTAAATCATCAGTTTTTCAAATTGAGTTATATTTCACATACCATAAAATTTATGAAAGTGTACAATCCAGTGGTTTTTAGTGAATTCACAGTTTTGCAACCATCACCACTGTTTAATTCCAGAACATTTTCATTACCCCCAAAGAATCCCTGTACCCATTAGCAGTCTCTCCCCATTCTCCCCTTAGGCTAACCCCTGGCTACTACAGTGCATTGCCTGTCTCTATGGATCTGCCTGTTCTTGACATTTCATGTAAATAGAATCATACAGTATGTGGCTTTTTGTGTCTGACTTCTTTCACATAGCATGTTTTCAGGTCATCCATGTTGTACTTACATCGGTACTGAATTATTTCTTGTGGCTAAATATTCCATTGTATGTTGTTGTTGTTAGTTGCTGTTGATTCCAACTCATGACCCTGTGTGCAGAGTAGAACTGCTCCATAGGGTTTCCAAGGCTGTGATCTTTTGTAAGCACATCGCTAGACCTGTCTTCTGAAGTGACCCTGGGTAGGTTTGAATCTCCAACCTTTCGGCTAGTAGTCAAGGACTTAACCGTTTGTGCCGTCCAAGGACTCCATTGTATGAGTATACCACAGTATCGTTTTGTTTATCCATTCATCAGTTGATGGGCATTTGAGTTATTTCCATTTTTTGGCTATTATGAATAATGCTACTGTGAACACTGAGGAACAAGTCTTTGGGTGGACATGTTTTCAGTTCTTTTGGGTATATATATCTAAGAGTGGAATTGCTCTATGTTTAACTTTTTGAGTAACTGCCAAACCATTTCCCAGGTGGCTGCTCCATTTTACATTATCACCAGCAATATATGTATGAGAGTTCCGGTTTCTCCACATCCTTGTCAACACTTATTGTCTATTGGCTATTTTTTTAATTTTGTTTTTTACTATTGTCAGCTATTTTTTATTATAGGCATCATACTGGGTATGAAGTGGCATCTCATTGTGGTTTGATTTGCATTTCCTTAATGACTAATGATGTTAAGCATCTTTTCATTTGCTGACCATTTGTATATCTTCTTTGGAGAAACATTTGTTCACATCCTTTAGCCATATTTTAATTGGGTTATTTGTTTTTTTGTTGTTGAGTTGTATTTTAATTTATAGAAAGAAATTTTAGGTTTTGGGGCTGGCACTGACTAAAAAAGCCAACCAACCTGATACCAAAACAATGTAATTGCTTATACTTGGGTAGAGGCTGAATAAGTGTTGTATAAATATTTCAGAATACTCTATGTGTTAATTCTTAGGCATGTTTGTGCCCCTTTCCCTTTTCTGGTGTTTTGCGAAAAGCAGCAAAGATGAGTTCCAAATCAGAATCGAGGGAGACTACACAGAGGTGGCATTTTTATATATGCCATGTTTAGATTGTGAAGTCCCTGTTATACTTTAATTACAAATAATTTGTATTAATGGCCAGCTAAACAAACTATCAAAAAAAATGGCAAGCAGAAATCATTAAAAATTTTATGTGCTCAAGCACAGTGGAGGATCTTATTTTCCCAAGTTTGTGTAGTCTATCACAATTACGGTCATATGTGGGTGGTGAATGAATATATTTGATGGCATTGAGATTAAAACCCACTGACAGCTGAACGAATGTTGTTACGCTTATTTCATTGGTTAGTTTCTGAGTGGGAGTCCCTGAGTGGTGCACATGGTTAAGCACTTGGCTACTAATCAAAAGTTTGGAGGTTCAAACCCACCCAGAGGCACCTTAGAACAAAGGCCTGGCAGTCTGCTTCTGAAAGGTCACAGCCATGAAAACCCTATGGAGCAGTTCTCGACTCTGCACCTATGGGGCCACTATGAGTTGGAATCAACTTGACAACAATTATTATTTTTAAATTTCTGATGGTACAGCTACTCAGCATTAGGCTTCAGGACTTAAGTAGCAGAAGCCACAGAAAAAGACATGATATCTATCAACCAGAAGAGGCCATAACCAGTTTAGACCAGCCCCAGGTGCTTCTACTTAAAAACCTTACTTAACTGGTATTTTCCAAACCCACATTCTCTTGAGATTTCATCATTGTAAAGCTAAGAACCCTCGCATCTATTACAAAGAAAAGAAGGAACTTGTGGCCCATTTACTATCTCCACTCCCTCCCTCAAAAGAATCTGCCTTGCTTAAATGAAAACTTTCCAAAACCCAGTCTTTTCCCCCGCCTCCCCCCCCCCGCCCCCAACTGTTGTTGTTTGGTGCTGTTAAGTCCATTTCCAACTCATATTGACTCCATGTGACAGGGTAGTAGAACTGCCCCATAGGGTTTCCTAGACTGTAGTTTTTACAGGGGACTGGGCAGTGTTACGTTCTGTTGTATATAGGGTCACTATGAGTCGGAATCAACTTGATGGCACCTAACAACAATCTTTACAGGGGCAGATCACCAAGTCTTTCCCCCTCAGAGCTGCTGGGTGGGTTCTGTCAGGTTTTTGGTTAGCAGGCAAGTGGTTAACCGTTGTGCCACCAGGGCTCTTTTTTACTCCAGCTAACTTCCTCAAAGCTTCTTATAAAAGGACATTGCTGTCTTTCTCAAATTGAAGTCTTTGGTATCTCCTCTTGAGTGCCAGACTTCTTTGCTGCAGCAGTTTGGTACTTTGAAATAAAATCTTTTTAAAAATTTTCTAACCTGACCCCAGAGTCTGTGATTTAACACACTTGCTTCCCAGGAGTTCAAGATAATTTTTGCATCAGTCTAATCTGACTGTTTAAAAACATACTGCCAAATATCAGAAACATACTAGAAAATAAAATTAAAGATTTCCAAATGGAAATGATGGATAAGCAACTGATTAAAAGTGTGTGAAGAGTCTAATTCTGTTCTTCAACTAATAAATTATAAAGTGATGGAAATATTATTCACCACTTTTATGCCTTGCTGCCATCAGTTGTAGAATGAGGCTATTTCATTATATAACCTAAGTGTGCTTTTGTTTTGTTTTAGCTAATGAAATGACTATCAAGCATAATGAAAATATAAGGAGCCCTGGTTGCACAGTGGTTAAACTCTAGGCTGCTAGGTGATTCGCACCCACCAGCAGCTCCACAGGAGGAACATGTGGCAGTCTACTTCTGTAAAGATTATAGCTCTTCCTGAGTTGACCTTCTCTGGCCCTGGAGTTCTTAGTACCATTTATTCAGAAGGACTGTAAGTAGGGGGCAGTGAAAAGTGGGGGCAACTCTGAAAAGATGATTGTTTGGAAATGCGGGTCATAGTTGACCTGCCTCTGTTATAGAGGAGTTGTAGGCACCCTTCATCATCTCTCTGAAGTTACTGTAGTTAAATTTACTTAACTTGAAAATATATAGAAATAACTCATAAACATATATGGAATTATGGTAAAACTTGTGAAAGCTGGAACCTGTGTAAGGTGAACCTGTCAGAGAAGGAAAATAGTATTTTCCACTAATAGAGAGGGATAGAAGAGCCTTAAGACTGCACCCTTTTGAAGGTGGAAAACTTGTGAGACCTGGAGAAACAAGGCAGCCCTGTCAAAGTTTTGGCTCTCACAGGTTTCAGTGTATCTCCATTAGGGCTCAAGGGCTAGGACTGTTAGTTATCCTATTTTAATGTGAATGGATTTAATCTTTCCCCCTGATAAGCTGCACTGAGGAAATAGGAGTTTTGACTGGTGGTCGGATAAAAAATGATAGGAGAGGTAAATAATATGGGATCATGAAACATTTTGGAGGTTTGAGTAAAACTTGCCCTATTTTTGAAAGTGTGTGTGTTGAAATGGAGATCTTTAGACAGTATGAGGGGTCTGGAAAATGGGAAAAGGAAAGCAAGAATGAGAAACTATTTGGAAGGGAAGTTGTAGAATATGGAGGCAGAACTTATTTAGACATTTTGACTAAGGAAAGTGTCTAAATAAGAAACGTGGAGGAACCCTCCGTCATTCTGTCCCTCTTCCCTTTGCCTCTCCTTGCTCCTTCACGCTGCCTTTTCTCCTGGAGCGCAGAGATCAGACTGATTACTACTGCTGATGCTGAATGAAGCTTTTCAGTGTGCTAATTATACCCTTTCTCTCTCCAGATTCTAATTAAATTGAGATCACATTCAAGAAGCCAGATGAGGATTAAAATGCTCTTTAAAAAAAACTATTAAAATAATAGTTCAGTTTTCATTTCTGGTAAAGCTGAATTGGAGAACTCAGCTTAGATCAATACTTAATCTGTTCCTTCTTAATTAACCTATCTAGATGAAATCATTGAAAACAGAACAAAACCAGTTGTCATCGAGTTAACGCTGACTAATGGTGGCCCCATGTGTGTCAGAGTAGATCTGTACTCCATAGGGCACATGGCTGGTATTTTTCAGAAGTAGTTTTAGATGGCTAAGCCTTTCTTCCAAGACACCTCTTTTGGTTAGCAGCCAAGTATGTTAACCACTGGCATTACTCAGAAAACCTATTGCTGTCAAGTCAGTTCTCACTCATAGTAACCCTATAGGACGGAGTAGAACTGCCCCATAGGATTTCTAAGGAGTAAGCTGGTGGATTTTGAACTGCCAGCCTTTTGGTTGGTAGCCAGATGATTAATCGCTGCAGCACTAGGGCCAGTCAGGGACAGATAGAACTGTAGCACCTGAAAAAAGGCAGGTTTCCTCTGCAAGGGAGAGAAAGTCCTGTGCCAGGAAGCTTTTCTCACAGAAGTTGGAATGGAAAGGAAAACTTCCTTTCTTGAGGGCGTGCAAGTCCAAGAGCCAGTCAGAGCCTAGGGGTGGGGCCTGTTGGGAACATTGACCTTTATCCCTATCTTAGCAATTAGATAAGTCACTTTCCTGTAGGAGGAACTTGTGACTGAAGTGGAGAGAAAGCAGCCCTTTAATCCTGTTTTCTCCTACTTAGAAGAGTGAAAGTTCCATTGGCATTGTGGAGAGGAAAATAAGCAGCTGTTCTCCGTGTCAAGTCTGTTGTGGGTAATAGGGTTTTGTCGGCTCACCTAGAACTTAATCACCGTTTATAAAATTGGAACTGCGAATGTAGTTCTTAGAAATACTAAACCTCAACATTTCCATACCTTTTTTACTCAACAAATATTGGTACAGTTAATGTGCTTAAGTGCTAACCAAAAGGTTGGAGGTTTGAGCCCACCCAAAGGCACCTTGGAAGAAAGGCCTGGTGATCTACTTCTGAAAAATCAACCACTGAAAACCCTATGGAGCACAGTTCTACTCTGACACACATGGAGTCGCCATGAGTCAAAGTCGACTTGAAAGCAACTGGTAATGAATATGTATCACGCACCAAGGATTCAGTGATGAATTGGTCCTTGCTCTCATGAAGTTTATAGCCTAGAAAGCAGGGCTTTGAACTGGTTCATTTCAGATCGAATCCCTACTGAGAATTTGCATTTCCACATCTTAGCAGGAAACCCTGGTGGCATAGTGGTTAAGAGCTACAGCTGCCAACCAAAAGGCTGGCAGTTCGAATCCACCAGGCGCTTCTTGCAGGCTCTATGGGGCGCTTCTATTCTGTCCTGTAGAATCGCTATGAGTCGAAATTGACTTGATGGCAATGGGTTTTATGGACATCTTAGCAGGGGTTTGAACTGGAATGAACCAGTTGGAAACCCTGCTAGAAAGACAATTAGTATAAGTATAGTTTTAGTAGAGCATGAGAAGTGTTAGAAAGTCTAGGGTGCTCTGAGACCACAGAGGAGGAAGTAATCTAAGAGGCCAGGGGAAGTGGTAAGCTGAGATCGTCAAGTAGAAGAGGGAGCAGTCAGGCAAAAGGGGAGGGTAAGGATGTGCAAGTGAGTTCCATACCAAAAGAAAATCTGGAACAGCCAAGAATTGGGAGAGGATGTGGTACATTACTTTTCAAACTATGGGCACCTACTAGTGGATTGTGACCAGAGTATTTTTTTGTTATTATTAACTTTTATTGAGCTTCAAGTGAACATTTAGAAATCAAGTTAGACTGTCGCATTTAAGTTTATATACACCTTACTCCGTACTCCCACTTGCTCTCCCCCTAATGAGTCAGCCCTTCTAGTCCTTTCTTTCGTGACAATTTTGCCAGCTTCCAACTCTCTCTATCCTCCCATCCCCCCTCCAGACAGGAGATGCCAACACAGTCTCAAGTGACCACTTGATATAATTAGCTCACTCTTCATCAGCATCTCTCACCTACCCACTGTCCAGTCCCTTTCATGTCTGATGAGTTGTCTTCGGGGATGGTTCCTGTCCTGTGCCAACAGAAGGTTTGGGGACCATGACCGCCGGGATTCCTCTAGTCTCAGTCAGACCATTAAGTATGGTCTTTTTATACGAATTTGGGGTCTGCATCCCACTGATCTCCTCCTCCCTCAGGGGTTCTCTGTTGCGCTCCCTGTCAGGGCAGTTGTCGGTTGTGGCCAGGCACCAACTAGTTCTTCTGGTCTCAGGATGATGTAGGTCTCTGGTTCATGTGGCCCTTTCTCTTAGTTGTCATGTGACCTTGGTGTTCTTCATTCTGCTTTGCTCCAGGTGGGTTGAGACCAATTGATGCATCTTAGATGGCCGCTTGTTAGCATTTAAGACCCCAGACGCCACATTTCAAAGTGGGATGCAGAATGTTTTCATAATAGAATTATTTTGCCAATTGACTTAGAAGTCTCTTTAAACCATGTGACCAGAGTATTTTAAAAAAGAAATAAAATATAAGAGTGGGTCACACATATATATTTGTTTACTAGATTGAGATTTACAAAGTTTGAAAATCTTTTCAATAGAGGGACAGAGAAAAAGTCCAGTATGGACAGAGCCAGGAGCCTTCTGTAGGTGAGGCTGTGATTATGAAAGATTGCCAGTCAGCGCACTTCAAATGCAGCCACCACCTGTCTGTCAGTGGAAGCTTACATATTGTTTTGATGCCAAACAGGTTTCAGTGGAGCTTCCAGACTTAGAAAGACTAGGAAGAAAGGCCTGGCAATCTACTTTCAAAAAATCAGCCATTGCAAACTGTATGAATCACAGTGGAGGATCCTGTTGCGCATGGGGTCAGCAGAAGTCGGGCCAGTTTGACAGCTAACAACAAGCTAAACTTCTTAAAAATTTTGGATTTCTCTTAGGGGAAATGAGAAGCCTTCGAAAAGTTTTAAACAGGGACTGATCAGATTCCTATTTTCTAAAGATCCCTTTGGGTGCCAAGTCTTTCTCTTAATTCAAATATAAACTTCAGTTCCTTAGCCCAGTGTTACAGGTATTCCAAAATCTGGTTCTAGTCTATTGCTTCAAAAGAATTTTTCCACTATTTTTGTTATTGGAACCATTCTTGATTGCTTAAGTGCCTTTGCACCAAGGCTGAAAGCTGCATGACAGCAGATCTTGCTTCTTTCTTGTCTACGTAGAATCTCTGGCATCTGGCATAGTTCCTGGTACACAGGAGCGACTAAGCAAATCTTGGTTAATAGACTCTAAATACCCTTAATATTAGTTGGTACTTTGTAGAACTGTTACATAGAAGTGGAATATGATTGACATTTCTAGTAACATTTGCTTTTGGAAAAGGAATAAGTTTTTATTAGAAATTCTTTTTCTCGGTATCATGTTAGTGATACAACCACATTCAATTATTTAAAAGGTAATTTTTTTAAAAGCTCTTTTTTTTTTTTTTTAAAAGAGTCTGTTATGTTTTATTAAAACAATGGCGTGATTTCCTCCAGCTAAAGAAAAAGAACAACAGTTGGTGATTTGGGTATTTCTCTTCCCAAGGATTACAGCATAGTGACACAGACTGCTCACAGGAGCAGGCAATTCAGCAATCATTTATAGTGTGTGTGAACTACAGGCATTCTCTGAGCACTCACCAAAAGGTAGTCTTAGAAAGATGGCTGGGGACAAAGAGAATAAATTAGATTAAAATATCAATCATGTGAGCTTAATGGACAGTCACCAGAAAATAGACTTTGGTCTTAGAAGAAGTAAAAATAAGGCATCCATATACCCCCAAAAACTTACAAATAAGAACTTAATGATGTCAGTTTGTTGTCAGAGAATGATTATACTGTCACAGAAACTATGACTTCACAGACTTGAATTGTGAAACACAACCGTGAAGGAAAAATTCTTTCAGTGGATGGTTCTGATAAGTGGCAAGGAAGGTTGTGAAAAATTCATGAGAGGCAGATGGATTTGCAGTTCTGATTCAACTTTTTCTTTAATACATTTGTAAGACATGCGGACACTTTGCCAATTAGTTTCATAAATTAGGTTTTTATATGCCTTAAACTAGAATGCTAGAATCAAATTTTGCTAATATAGGATGGCTTTTTTTAAACAATAGTTACTGAGTTTTATATTTTAATCTTCTATGGGGTCCTATTTTAAGCAGTACATTGTGGAACTTGAAATGAAACTATTAACCTTTATAAGTTTATCTTAAGGAAGTGATTCCAAATGTGGGAAGGCATTACGCACAAAGATGTTCATTTTCATTGCGATGTAATTTAGTGAAGAAAATGCCCAGCTATAGGGGAAGGATTCATTAAAATGTGGCACTCCACTTAAAGAGAGGTTACCGTTAACAGTCTTCTTTTAGAGCAATGGTTTCTTCTTATTAATTTTTTAATTAAAAAGTACTCAATGTAAACAAAAGCTCAAACAATATAAAAAATATAGGACTAAAAAAAGTAAAATTGTATTTCAGATCTTATCCCACTTTCTGCCCTGAGCCACCCTGTTCTCCAGAGGTAAATGCTGTGAGCACTTTGGAGTCTGTCCTTCCAGACTTTTTTCTAACCTACTGGTTTTCAAATGGCGCCCTCATGGCACAGTGGGTAAGTATTCAGCTGCTGACCAAAAGGTTGGCAGTTTGAATCCACCAGCTGCTCCTTGAAAACCCTATGAGACAGTTCTACCCTGTTCTCAGAAATGGGTTTTTGTTTGTTTTTTTTCAAGCTGTGTTCCAAGGAGGGGTTTCACCATCTTCTCAAGTTGGGTAAGGTGGGGGCTGAGTGAATGGGAACCAGGGTGCTTCAACTGGGACTGCTTTGCTTTTATCTGTTTAATATATTGGGATTTCACATCAGGTTTAATTTAATGTAGAGTGCCTCTATATTAAACATATATGTTTAAAAACAACTAGTCTAATTTAGGAAATGAAATCTTAAGACCCCTTGCCGGAATTTCAGGTCTTCCCAGTTTACCATCTTGCTCATTAGCCATTTGACCTTATAGTTAGACTATACATTTTCCTGTCAGTTCTCTGCCTGGTTACTGTTCACCTTTTTGGAGTGGACTTCTCTTTTTTCCATTTTCCTAAATCTTACCAGATCTTTAAGGCTCACCTCATCATCCATCCATTCATCCCTTCTTTTAACATGCATTTGTTAGACACCTACATTTTGATAGTTATTGGGGAATTAAAAGTGAATATCAAAACCAAACTCATAGTTACCGAGTCGATTCTGACCCATGAAGACCCCATGTGTGCAAAGTAGAACTACTCTATAGAGCTTTCAAGGCTGTGACCTTTTGAAAGGAGATTGCCAGGCTTTCTTCCGAAGAGCCTCTGGGTAGGTTCAAACCACCAATCTTTTGGTTAGTAATTGAGTGCTTAAACATTTGCACCACACAGGGACTCCACAACGTGAATAAGATGTTTAAATTTGTATCAGCTAACTTGTAGTCTCATAAAGGGTGGCCTCCAATAATGTATTATAAAGTAAGCGCATTACAGGGGAAAGGTATAAAATTATAAGTGGTTTCTTTGTCTTTTCCTTTGGCATTTATAAAAAAAGACATGATTGTGTTTTTGGGTCTTTAGCATAGTTACTCATTTATTATTTGAGTAATAGAAGATACAGCAGAGATGTAGAGTTCACTTGTAAATCAGGGTTGAGGCCTAGGAAGGAGCTATTTTCATTCTTGAGCAATTAACTATGTTGAAAAATAATTTGAATCCAGTTTACTAGGTTCCATGGGGAGGAAGCACAGGAACCCCAGTCTTATCGTCTTCATAAACTTACTGTGCTGTAGAAGGATCATAAGACGGAGAATGCCTTCAGTGGCTTTCTTACCACTAGTGGGCTAGTCAGAAAGTCATGAATTCAAGTCTTATGTCTTTATCTTACTAACTTCATAACTTTGGGCATGTGACTTAACCTTTCAGAGCCACAGTTTCCTCAAGTGTAAAGTATGAACATGCCTATCTCCTAAGTTTTTAAAAAATTAGGAGAGATTAGATTACCTATAAGTGAAGGCTAGCCTTTCTGCTTTAAGTGGTATCGATGGTATATAGAATGGGTGGTTATTCTCCTTTCCTTTGGTTTTAAGTTTTTAAATAATTTTGAGGACTTATTGGTCAGGGTTGAGCTCTTTGGAGAAAAGTTTTTGTTTGCTTGTTTTAGTTGGAGAGTGGCTTTTTAGGAAGTAATTCATATTTCTGGAAAGGTAAGTATAAACTGTATGAGACTAATAGGGCCAAAGAAACATTTAATGGGAAAGGAAATGTTTTTTCATCATTATCCAATTTATCCTACTGGAACTTAATGAAAGCAGGCTGTTATATCTATGATCAAGAAAACAAAACTAATAGCAATCTCCAGAGTCCAAAACCTGCCCTGCTATTTTCTTTATTATATCTGCCACTTTCCTCCATCTTTTAGATGCTAAACAATTAATAAGGAATTTTATAGTAATATTCTCCTTCTTTTGAAAACCTGTCAGAAAACTCTGTACTCTAGCATTTCTAGATAAGGGTTTAAAAATGACCTGAGGCAGAATCATGTAGAATTCTGTCTTTCTAATGCTTCATGTTCTGATTGAGTAGACTTACTTCTCTAGTCTAGAGTAAACCCTGTAGTATGGTTTATGATTGTTTTATTTATAAATTGTGGAAATGTTATTCAGATGTCTGTTTTTAAAAATAAAAAATAGATACTTCAATTTAACAACAATATTAGAACTAGTTCCATTCCAGCGTTCACTTCCTCTCTTCCTTTTAAAACATTGTGGTTTCCTGAAGACCCATGTTGTTCAGGATAAATATGTACTGTTTAGTGTTTGTTTATATATACTGGTCAGTATATGTATGTATATATATTTTTTAATTTAATTGCCTGCATGCTATCAAGTATCATATGTATGTACAGTATGTATGTATAAACGGTGTAGTGGTTAAGAGCTACAGCTGCCAACCAAGAGGTTGGCAGTTTGAATCCACCAGACGCTCCTTGGAAACTCTATGGAGCAGTTCTCCTCTCTCCTATAGGGTCGCTATGAGTTGGAGTCAACTCAACAGCAATAAGTTTGGGTTTTTTTTGGTTCATATATATATACAGTAGTTGATAGCATACTGACAATTTAATTGAATGAAAAGTATGATGGGTTGAGTTGTACAAAATGTGAATATTAAACTCTAGTTTAATAAACAGTTGATCTGAAAATTATGAGCCAGCAATAATGTTCTTGTGATGGTGTGGCATAGTTTATGCCCGCTCAGAGGATAAAGAGGTAGGAAGTTAGGTAGTCAATCTTTTTTTTTTTTTTTTTAATAATTTTTATTGTGCTTTAAGTGAAATTTTACAAATCAAGTCAGTCTCTCACACAAAAACCCACATACACCTTGCTATACACTCCCGATTACTCTCCCCCTAATGAGACAGCCCACTCTGTCCCCCTACTCTCTCTTTTTGTGTCCATTTTGCCAGCTTCTAACCCCCTCTACCCTCTCATCTCCCCTCCAGGCAGGAGATGCCAAAATAGTCTCAAGTGTCCACCCGATCCAAGAAGCTCACTCCTCACCAGCACCCCTCTCCAATGCATTGTCCAGTCCAAACCATGTCTGAAGAGTTGGCTTCGGGAATGGTTCCTGTCCTGGGGCAACAGAAGGTCTGGGGGCCATGACCACCAGGGTCCTTCTAGTCTCAGTCAGACCATTAAGTCTGGTCTTATGAGAATTTGGGGTCTGCATCCCACTGCTGTCCTGCTCCCTCAGGGGTTCTCTGTTGTGTTCCCTGTCAGGGCTGTCATCGGTTGTAGCTGGGCACCATCTAGTTCTTCTGGTCTCAGGATGATGTAGTCTCTGATTTGTGTGGCCCTTTCTGTCTCTTGGGCTCATAATTACCTTGTGTCCTTGGTGTTCTTCATTCTCCTTTGATCAAGGTGGGTTGAGACCAATTGATGCATCTTAGATGGCTGCTTGCTAGCGTTTAAGACCCCAGATGCCACTCTTCAAAGTGGGATGCAGAATGTTTTCTTAATAGATTTTATTATGCCAGTTGACTTAGATGTCCCCTGAAACCATGGCCCCCAAATCCCTGCCCCTGCTACGCTGGCTTTCGAAGCATTCAGTTTATTCAGGGAACTTCTTTGCTTTTGGTTTAGTCCAATTGTGCTGACCTCCCCTGTATTGTGTGCTGTCTTTCCCTTCACCTAAAGTAGTTCTTATCTACCATCTAATTAGTAAATGCCCCTCGTCCACCCTCCCTCCCTCCCCCATCTCGTAACCACAAAAGAATGTTTTCTTCTCAGTTTAAACTATTTCTCAAGTTCTTATAATAGTGGCCTAATATAAAGTTTGTCCTTCTGCAACTGACTAATGTCACTCAGCATAATGCCTTCCAGGTTCCTCCATGTTATGAAATGTTTCACAGATTCCTCACTGTTCTCTATCGATGCCTAGTATTCCATTGTGTGAGTATACCATAATTTATTTCTCCATTCATCCGTTGATGGGCACCTTGGTTGCTTCCATGCTTTTGCTATTGTAAAGAGTGCTGCAGTAAACATGGGTGTGCATCTATCTGTTCGTGTAAAGGCTCTTATTTCTCTAGGATATATTCCAAGGAGTGGGATTGCTGGATCATATGGTAGTTCTATTTCTAGCTTTTTAAGGAAGCACCGAATCGATTTCCAAAGTGGTTGTACCATTTGACATTCCCATCAGCAGTGTATGAGTGTTCCAGTCTCTGCATAGCCTCTCCAACATTTATTATTTTGTGTTTTTTGGATCAGTGCCAGCCTTGTTGGAGTGAGGTTGTGTATCTTTTATAAAAACATTTAATGATGATGATGATGATGATATTCCCATTGCTATCAAGTTGATTCCGACTTAGAGTGGCCCTATAGGACAGAGTAGAACTGCCACATAAGGTTTCCAAAGCTGTAAATGTTACAGAAGCAGACTGCCACATCTTCCCCCTGTGGAGTGGCTGGGGGGTTCCAACCGCCAAGCTTTTCATTAGCAGCTAGGCACTTAGCAACTGTACCACCAGGGCTCCTGATGACAGTATTAGCTGCCATTTATTGACAACTCAGTGTACTGTTCTGAGAATTTTACGTGTATTATTTAATCCTCATCATACCATTGTAAGGGAAGTACTTTTTTAGGAGTAAACTGGAATGTAGAGGCATATGGCCTACAGCTAATGAAAGCTGGAATTTCAGGTTTTAAGCCAAAGCAATTTGACTCTGAGCCCAAGTTCTTAACAACTATCAATGTTAGTGTGTTGACTCTTCTTGACATTTAATTTTTAGGAAGCAAATTGTCTCTCTTAATTGAAATGTGAAGATTTGCCGAATAAGTCACTTGAAATTTCCCTATAAAATCACTCAATTTGAATTATGTTATTGAGTTATTCACCTAATGAAAGCTTAGTAAATATCTCACTAATCTTTTGCCAGTGATTCCACATGAATAATACAACTTTGAATAGGTAGTTGATATCCTTCTTTTAAAAGTGTACCTGACAGAAATCTGAAACTCAGGTGTGGGATTTTGGTAATGCATAGATTTCATAACCTGAGTTTAAACTCTTATTCTGTAAAACAAAAACCTGCTCCTTTCTCAATTCCTGAGGGCAGTGCTTAACAGGCAGTCTAAGCATATTAGAGGATTAGCAAGGGAGCACCAAAAGATGAGAAAAATTTCTAAAGAATTTCATATTTTACAATAAAAAGCACTGAAATAGGCATTTTGGGGGAAATCAGACCTTTTTGTGACTCTTACAGTTATTGTTTGGTGTTATTTTCATTTCAAATTCTATGTGATAGAGTCCTGGTGGCAGAGTAGTTAAGAGGTATGGCAGCTTACCAAAAGGCTGGCAGTTCTGTTCCACTGGCCGCTCCTTGGAGACCCTGTGGGGCAGTTTTGTTGCTATGGGTCGGAATCAACTTGATGGCAACGGGTTTTGTTTTTTCGGTATGATGGCGGGGTGACCTATCGTAGTCTTTGTAGTAATCTGGTCCTGCCTTGGAGCTTGGTGGGAGAAGGGCTGATGTAGTTATTTTTTCCCCAATCATTTAACAAATATAAGTGAAATAATGGCTATGAAATACAGGCGACAGCAGAATGCAAGTTGTCTGAAAGTGGTTAAGATGTATTATTTGAATGAAGGCTATTGCCTTTTAGTTGTGCTGTGCTTCCTGGGTAATGCGTGGAGAGGGAGTGATAGGAAAGAAAATAGAAAAAATTTTAGAGCTCTTGGGAGGTTTAGAAATAGAGGAGACAGCATGTAGTTATTAAAAATAACTTTGTAGAATAATATTGGGTAGGAAAATTTTATTGCTCTTTTATAAAATGAAGACAGTAGGTTGCAAACCAATATGAGCCTTTTTCGTTTTTAAAAATGTGTACAGAGACAAGATAATAAAGTCATCGTGTTGTTGTTGTTAGATGCCGTGGAGTCAGTTCCGACTCATAGCGACCCCGTGTACAACAGAATGAAACACTGCCTGGTTCTCTGCCATCCTCAAAATTGTTCTTATGTCAGAGCCCATTGTTGGAGCCACTGTGTCAGTCCCTCTCGTTGAGGATCTTCCTCTTTTTCACCAACGCTTTACCAAGCATGTCTTCCTCCAGGGACTGGTCCCTCCTGATAACAAGTCCACAGTATGTGAGACGAAGTCTTGCCATGCTTGTTTCTAATGAGCATTCTCGCTGTACTTTTTCCAAGACAGATTTGTTTGTTCTTCTGGCAGCCCGTGTTAACTCAGCATATATACCAATATATCTTCAGTGATTATCTCTGGATGATGAAATTGCAGGTAAAACAGTTTTTGTTTTACTTTTGTTTTTTTTTTGTTTGCTTTGATTTTTGCATTGTATACATGCTGCTTCTGTTTAAAATAGAGACAGAATAAAAAACTCTATCCCAGTGGATGACCCTCAGTGTGGATGGTTTGACACAGTGGCTGCAACAATGGCCTTAAGCATAGCGACAGTTGTGAGGATGGCACAGGACTGAGCTGTGTTTTGTTTTGTTCATAGGGTTGCTATGAGTCGGAATGGACTCGATGCCACCTAACAGCAACAACGTCCCAGTGAATATTAGAAGTACAGTTTCAGATGAGCTGGGAAAGAAAGAAAGTCAAGACTTTTTTCTGGGCAAAGAGCACTATATGACAATGAAATTGGTGTTTGGATAGCTTTGAGGCTAGTTTTAACTTGAACAGGAAGAATTGGGCTCAGAGCCCTCTAGAAAAGCGCCCCCCCTTTTTTCAAATTTAATTTTTTTTAACTGGGCATTTGAATAAAAAAGTGCTCAGCCTTGACCAAAGGGTAGAGGAGAGACTTGATTGCAGGAAATAAAGATACTGAAAGAGTTAGGTCATCATTTCAGTTTGATGCCAAGATGATTGAGTAACATAACACCGTGTACCTGTAATTTACCTAATCTGCATATAGCCTTTTCTAGTGAGTGAGTGGACTTAAACTGACTCCATAGTACAGTGTGCCAGGGAGCACTTTTGAAGGAAAGATAGCTTGGGGAGGTAGACGATCTGGCTCCATTCCCGTGGGTGGTGCCATTGTGAAGGAAGCCCAGAAAGGGAAGGTGGTAGTAAGCCACTACATGAGGAAGACCTCGGCTCTTACAGGAGCTGTCCTGCACTACCTGTTTCATCACCAAGGGAAGGTAATGTCACTCTTGTGGCCTGTTTGCACATGAGGGTGCTGCTTCAACTCTGGAAGAGAGGAAAGAGAAGGACCTGTGGATGAATAGCACCAGTACTCTGAGTAAATATTTTAAATGTGTCCCATAAAAATTATCGGACGTTCTTGGCCTTAGAAATAGAATAAAATGATAACCTAACATGTGGCAAATAATTTTTCCCTTCTCTTAAAAATATTTTGTTTTTCTTTTAAACTTTGACACACTGGCTTTCTGTACCTTAAAATTCTGGAAGCTGTTATTTTTAATTTTTAGTTTAATTATACAAAGAGTCAAGTTGGTCTCAGAAGAGGGTTTGCATTTTAAAAATTGAACTCTAAGAGTATAAGCATGTGTTAAGAGTAAAAGTAGGAAAATATATTTTTGTATGAGTTCTGAATATTAATTTCGACGCATTTGAAATGGTGATGAACTCCAGTTATCTAGTTTCTAAATTTAGGTATTTCGCATATATACGTGCCAGAGAAAACAGTTAAGGAAATGTATTATTTATATTTTATTTTTATGTATACTATCCTGTTACACAAATGTGTTGAATCAGCTGATAAAAACATCCCCTACAAGAAATATCGATTTAAGAAATACAAGTACAAGATCAGTACCAGAGAAAATAAACTAGGAATGTAACGTTTAAGATCAACAAAATGATGGTGAGATTTAAGTTTCAGATGTAATGCTAAGTTTCCTTGCTGCTGAAATAAAAAAGGAGCTCAATCTTTATTAAATAAAAGTAAGAATGCCAGTTTTCAGTAGCAAGACTTTCTGTAGCTATAATTTCTAAATAATGTTTCTCATGTGACTTCATAAGTTTCCATAGTGCAAAGTGCTTAAGTGCTCGATTGCTAACCCAAAGGTTGATGGTTCTAACCCACCAGCCTCTCTGCTGGAGAAAGATGTGGCAATTTGCTTCTGTAAAGATTTATAGCCTTGGAAACCCTATGGGGCAGTTCTGTCCTGTCCTATAGGGTCACTATGAGTCAGAATCAACTCGACAGCAATGGGTTTGGTTTTGGTTTTTATGTGACTTTATATAGGGGAAGGGAGACTGAGTGATGAGGTGGGTGATGTTCTCTGCAATAGTTCCCCCCGCCCCATTACCTTAGAATTCTATATTGCTTGCCCTATTTTTCCCAAATTCAAACATTCTCTCTCTTTCCTTTTACTCTCAGTACGTTCTCTCTTCATTGTCTCTACCTAGTTGAAAATATAAGTGAAATATTTGCAATTCTGGAGTGAAGAAGAATTTTCTAAACCTAAAAAAAGTTGAAAAATCATAAAGAAGAATCACGAACTCACAAATATACAAATACATCCCCATAATGAAACTCAGGGACACATAAAACAGTTTGACAGCCAATGCCCTTCTGCCATTGACCACCAAGAACAAGTTGTGTTTATTACATGTTTCCGTGAGGGAGAGCGTGCACCATAGGGAACCACGGGGCGCCTTAGTATGATGGTGTTAGAAAGATTTATTATAGGATTTGGGCTTTACTTGAGTGACTTTGGGGAGGGTCTAAGGAAGTGGGGTTTTCTCTAGACGGGCCACTGTTAGGAAGCAAGAAAAATTCTGTGATTGGGTATCTCAGTAAATCTTTTTAAGATTTAATTTTATTTTTTAATAATATTTTATTGTGTTTCAGGTGAAAGTTTAAACAGCAAATTAGGTTCTCTTTCAACAATTTTTTTATGCAGATTGTTCTGTGCCATTGGTTACAATTTTTATAATGTATTGGCATTCTCATTATTTCTGTTCTGTTTCCATTGATTTAGCTTCTTTCCCCTCTTTACCTTTTCATCTTCGCTTTTGGGTAAATGTCGACCTTTTGGTCTCGTATAGTTAATTGTTTAGGGAAGCTCATTACTCATGGGTGATACGGTTTATTTTATAAGCCAATCTATTATTTGGCTGAAAGGTGACCTGCGGAAATGGCTTCAATTCCAAGTTCAAAGGTTAACTTAGGGCAGTAGTCTCAGGGCTTCCTCTAGTCTCTATTGGTCCAGTAAGTCTGGCCTTTTTTTGGAATTTCAGTTATATTCTACATTTTTGTCCCATTCTATCTGGGACCTTCTATTATGTCCCTGGTCAGAATGGTCAGTAGTAGCTGGGTACCATCTAGCTCTTCTGTTCTCAGGCTAGAAGAAGCCGTGGTTCATGTGGGCTCTTAGTCCTATGGACTAGTTTCTTCCTTGAGTCTTTGGTTTCCTTCATTCTCTTTTGTTCCATATGAGTAGAGACCAATAGTTGTATCTTAGATGGCTGCTTGCAAGCTCTTAAGATCTCAGACCCTGCTCACCAAACTAGGATGTAGACTATTTGTGAACCATGTTATGCCAGTTGACTAAGTTGTTCCCCAAGACAATGGACCCAAGCCTTTTAACCCAGTAAACCAGTTCTTCAAGTTGTTTGGATATGTCTAGGAAGCCTCTGTAGCTGTGCCTCCTAGGTGGTTTGTTATGGTAGATCTATATGCAGCATACCTAAATATGTATGTACATATGCCTGCAGATACACCTGTACATGCACGTGCGTTTACTCGCATATGCCTCCCTATACAGGTATGTGTTGCTTAATGCCCACAGTATGTTCTGTGAAATAGGATGTTATGTGATTTGATCGTTGCATAAACACCTGTGTTCTCAGGGTGCAGGGCTACCGGGTACACTGGCCCAGAGGCTGCTGTGTGGAGTGGTCCAGGCAGCTCCCACTGTGGATGCCTCAGGCGAGTGCTGCCAGGTCCCTCTCGGCTGTCACAGCCTTCTCTGCAAAGCCAGCTGCAGGGAAAGCCTGCTTGTCTGTGAGAACCTGCACAGGGAGGGGACAATGTGGGCCAAGGTGGCAGATGGCCCCAGAGCCAGGGCTCGGGTGCCTAGGGCACCATACCTTTCCATTGGCGCCCTATAGGACCACACTAGGCAAAACGTGGGGACTAGACCCACAGAGTCATGGGAGCCAAGGGGGACCAAGATTGGGAGTTTGTGCCTGGACCTCCATTGCCGCAGACTAGGTGGCTTCTGGATCACATGTGGTAGCTGGGCAGAATTGGGTGTCTGACCTCAAGATGAAAGTCTTCCATCCTGGCGCTCAGACACCTGGGTGTCCTGGCCCGTGGACATATATGCGATATTGCCTGAGCGGACATTGCCTGAACGGATGTTAAATGACACATACCTGTACACACATATGCGTCCATATCTACCTACGTAACCGCACATATTTTTTTGGTTGCTTTTACTGTGTCATCATTATAGGGTCGCTATGAGTCGGAATTGGCTTAATGGCAACAGGTTTTTTTTTTTTCTATGTTTTTACTGTGTTGCAAAATTGTCTATGTTACAGCATTTACTGGAATTGTCCCATTTTCTCATGTACTTTCTCATATCTTTATTTACCTTGGTCAAGTTGTGCTGACTTCATCCATGTTTAGAATTGCCTTTCCCATCACCAGTAGTAACAAGTATCCACCATCTAGAAAGTGACCTCTCCCTTCTTCTCCCTCCCATCCCTGGTAACCATTATAGAGCTTTGCTTTCTGTGTGTGTATCTGTTCTTGACTTTTTATAATAGCAGGACCGTACAATACTTGTCTTTTTGTAATTGTCTTATTTCACTCAGCATAATGTCCTCCAGATTTGTCTGTGTTGTAAGATGTTTCATGGACTTTTCATTACTCTTTATGGTTGTGTAGGGTTTCATTGTATGTATGTACCACAATTTGTTTATCCATTCATCTGTTGATGGGCACTTAGGCTGCTTCCATCATTTTGCTATTGTGAATAATACTGCAGTGAACATAGGTGTGCATATGTCTATTCATGTCACTGCTCTTCTAACTCTGGGATGTGCACCTAGGAGTGGGATTGCTGGATCATAAAGTAATTTCTATTTCTAGTTTTTTGAGGAAGTGCCATACTGTTTTCCATAGTGGGTGTACCATTTTACAATCCCACCAGCAATGTATAAGAGTTCCAGTCCCCCCACAACCTCGCCGGCATTTGTTGTTTTCTCTTTTTTTGCTCTTTGCCATCTCTGCAATAGTTTTCAGGAAATTAATGAATTTTACATGCCAGTCATTAAGTACTTGGATAAGATGTAAGGAATGTTTAACATAGATTATAGGATAGGGAAAATATACTTTTTTGGTGGTTGTTTAACAGCAGTTTCTCACTCCAAAGCAAAGTTCTCTGATTCAGCTGATTTGCTTGCTACCTATCCAGCTATCCGTTGATGTGTTTCAAATAGCAGCCCTTACTGACGTATCTGGTTATTGTTTGCTTTCTGTATTTTAAAACTTTCTATGTATTGCTATCGATTCAATCAAAAGTTCTATTTAAGTGGTTAGATTTTTTTATTTTTCACTTTTCAGTTGGTTGGTTTGATAGGGGCTAGATATAATCTAACTGATGGTGCTTGGTAGAATAAAATATATTCTGTTTATGCAATTCACTTAGTTCTTCGGACACGCACCGTATTTATCCTGTCAACGTTTTCTCAGTTAGTGGAGATGGTTTAACTATGAATCGTGTTTTAGTTGATTAATTGACTTGGTTTTCATGTGTTCTTCTTCCAAATTGAAAGTATTCTTTAAAAAATTCTCTATTTTTATGGGGGGTGGGAGGGCTGAGGACTGTGATTCTGAGAGCAAAATCAGTTGTATTGGTATGATTTCATTTGAAAAATCATTTGAGATGTGTTGAGAATTTATTGTACTGAGGATTTATTATAGCACCGATTATTCTGCTGGGCTTAAACAAATTCTTTACAAATGTTTGACTGTCTTTTAAGCATACAGAAACTTTGGGGTTGATAAATTGTATGACATTAGTCATTTCTGTAGGGGCAGTCTTAGAAACTAGTGATTGTTTTATGGAATCAGCTAGCTTTTGGATGTCAGAATCTGAATCGTGTCCATGACTTGTCCTGAGCTTTTGTGTTTGTTCAGAGAATTTCAGGTTCAGCAGTTTTACAGCAATCCATTGTTATTGAGATGGCAGTTACTTGCCCTTTCGCTTTTCACCCATTTTTCCCAACTTAAGGAAGTTTGGCATCACTACCTATTACCTAAATGAAACCTATGTGAGGTTTTGAATTCTACTTAGAACATTTGTAGTTTAAGCCAAAGAAGTTCAGATTTTTTTTAGGGGCTAACTCTGTGTATTTCAGTCAAAAAAGGAGATATTTCCTGCTTTCGAGATGAGCCTTTAAATTAGGGAGGACAGTATTTGTGTGGTAGCATTTCTTATATTTCACTTTTCAAGTACTTTTAAATAAGCTGAACAATGATAATAAAACTACAAGATAAAGTATGTCAGTTACTAAAATTCAACTGTCGTTTGGATCAGTTTGAGACTTACGCCTCATAAAGTTCGTGAGATAGTTACTGACTGGGCTCACCTTTATTCTTCAGAAGTGTTGCCATGGGGTATATTCCTTTTCCGTGGTGAACTAAAGGAAATGAGCTGAAAAGATCAATGTATTTAAATTTTTTTTTTCTAGTTTTACAGGCAGTCCCTGGGTTATGAACAAGATCTGTTCCTGAGGGTATCTTTAGCAATTTGTAGGTAAGTCAGAAGAGGTGCTTACAGTTCCTATTTAGCCTTACTTTTTTTTTTTTAGTGCGAGAGGAGCCCTGGTGGTACAGTGGTGAAAGCGCTCAGCTGCCAACCAAAAGGTCGACGGTTCAAACCCACCAGCCGCTCTGTGGGAGAAAGATATGGCAGTTTGCTTCTGTAAAGATTTGCAGTCCTAGAAACCCTATGGAGCAGTTCTTCTGTGTCCTGTACAGTCACTATGAGTTGAAGTTTACTCGGTGGCTGTGGGTTTGGTTTGGGGGGGTCAGTGCAATAAAAGGTTGGAAGCCTTTTCAATGATTTAAAAGCTGCAGGTACAGCAGGTGAAGGTGATTTTGATAAAGAATTTGTTGCCAGTGGGGGTGGTTCAGTCATTTCAAAGTGAGGGTAAATTGTGTCGTGGGCACCTGATTTTGCCGGCTATTTCTTCTTTGTATATATGATTACATTAATTTAGATAGAATTCTTTGAAGTGGTTTACTTTTATTGTGATCCTTTGAATGAGGTGAAAGTTACTAGGTGGTATGAATGGTATGGTAGAAAGTGCAGAAGTGGGAAAACTGAATAAAGGAAGTTTGCTTGGAGTAATGGAAGCTCAGAACAGAATAGGAGATAATTTAGCTGGTCTGAGTAACCTAGTGGAAGGTGTTGAACCAGTGCGAAACAATTAGAAACCAAAAATTAGCAATGCAGAGAGCCCAGTGGATGAGAATAATGAAATCAAAAAGCTAAAAATGAGAAATAATTTTAGTAATAGCTGTAGGGCTAGCTCAAATGGAGAACAGAGTTATTCAGTATGATTCAATTGTCAAGATCAGCAGTCCGCAAAAATGGGACCAAGATGTCCTCATAGGTTCTGGTGCATCCTCATAGGTTACAGGTTTATTTTGGGAACAAGGTGATGACAGGACAGCAGAAAGTCTTGTTACAGTGAATGGGAAAATACAAGGGACAGTTATTGAAGAGCTGCTTGGGATAAGTGCCAAGAGAAGTGATCTGACAGTAAATTCTTAAGTAAAAGAATTTTCAACAAGAAATCGAGATGCTGAAGAGTTCAGATGATGAAACTGATATCTGAAAGGCCTTTAAAAAATTGGTTTTGCTTAGAATGGGAGGAGTTATTCATTGAGGTAAATTGGTGAGGGTTTAAGTTTACACAGAGCTTTGAATCTTTAAGTGAAAGTAGTTGACAAAAATTGAGCAATCATGAAGTCAACCTGCTGTTTGGGTGCTGCCAAAAAGCAAAATAAATAGACACAATCTTTGTGAATCTATTTTACAGTTACAAAATAAAGTACTTATTGGGTGTTATTCTAAGGTATGTACCAATATTTTTTATAAAACAAGGAAATAATTTGTGTAATTGCTAAGCTCTAGTTTTGTTTGGTATGACCTCTCTGAAAGCTAATTAACTAACCACATAATGTATCTTGTTGTATCTATGTATGTTTTAATAGCAAACAGAAACATAAAAGAAATAAATAGAAAATGAAAGGAGCAGAATGTACACTTGGAGAGTAGCAGAAGTAGAAATACATAATAACCATAATATGACTTGATTTCCAATTTTTTTTTTTTTTGTGAGAGAGTTCTGCGGGTTTTAGTCTATTAATTGTTATTGTTAATTGCCGTTGTGTAAAACAACGAAATGTTTCCTGGTACTATACCCTTTCCATGATCTTTGATATGTTTGAGCCTATTTGTTGAGGCTGTGGTGTCAATCCATCTCATGGAGGTGTTCCTCGTTTTTTCTGATCCTCTACTTTCCCAACCATGATATACTTTTCTAGCGACTGGTTTTTCCTGATGATGTTTCCAAGAGCAAGCAAGACAAAGTCTCACTCTTTGCTTCTAAAGAAGTTGTATTTCTTCTAAGACTGATTTGTTCCTTCTTCTGGCAGCCCGTGGTATCGTCAGTATTCTTTACCAACACCACAATTCAAATGCATCACTTTTTCTGTCTTCTTTTTTCATTTTCCAGCTTTCACATGCATACAAGGAGATTGAAAAGACTGTGGCTTGGGTCAGGTGCACCTTAGTCATCAAAGTGACATCTTTGCTTTTCCAAACTTTAAAATATGTAAAATACCCATCTGATCAACAAATTTTGAGATTTCTAACTAAATTGATCACACACACACACACAGAAAAGTTCTGGGCTATATTCTGTGCATAGTTACTGCATGGCACAAGGCATTTACGTTTTAGTTTTACAAAGCAAAATGTCAGTACCTTAGGGTTGATTTAAGAACATGTACATTTTATACCTTTAACTATAAAAACTAAATATCAAGACAGTTAATCTGATTTTGAAAAATTATTTTATTTTTATCTTTTCAGATCCAACCCCTGCTGTGGACCTACTGAATATCTTTTATTAGGGGAAACATTTATGTTTTTCTTCCTCACAATGGAGCCAGCATCTTAATTTGAAACCAGTGTGTGTGTGGTTCTGATTCATCTGCGGTCATTCATGAAGCTTGAATCTAAGGAGTACAGGGTCTTTTGCCATGACAATATGACTAATAGTAAAGGAAGATTTACTACCAGTAAAACAAGTGGTGGGCCAAGTAGTGGGGGAGGTTTTGTAGACTGGACTTTAAATTTAAATACGATTCAGTCTGATAAGTTTTTAAACTTACTGTTGAGTATGGTTCCAGTCATTTACCAGAAAAATCAGGAAGACAGACACAAAAAAACAAACGGCATTTGGCAAGATGGGTTATCAACTGCAGCACAGACTTATAGTAATAGATCAGAGCAACACATGGAGTATCACAGTTTCCCGGAACAGTCTTTCCATGGCAATAATGGGCACGCACCATCAAGCTGCAATCAAAAGTATGATGACTATGCCAACTATAATTATTGTGATGAAAGGGAAGCTTCAGAAACCACGGCCATGTTACAAAATGAAGATATTTCTAGTGATGGTGATGAAGATGCCATTGTGGAAACAAACCAAAAATTACCAAAGGAATCCAGTGGAGCAATGGCCTTGCAAATACTTGTGCCGTTTTTGCTAGCTGGCTTTGGAACAGTTTCAGCTGGCATGGTTTTGGATATTGTGCAGGTATGTTTTCATCTTTATTTAACCTTACTGTCTTTTTGATATTCCATTTCTGTTTAAAATGCACTATGTAAGTAACTTATCTCAAACATTTACTTTAGATTTCATTTATTCTTTAGTAAAATGAATGGTGACGCTAATAGAGACTCTGCTATTTCTAGGAGTTTCTTGTCTCTTAAGTTATACAAGAATTAAAAAAAAAATTCTTTCATCAACCATGTCATCTGTGAATAAGGACAGTTTTATTTCTTTTCCAACCTTATACATTTAAATTATTTTTTTCTGCCATTCTGAACTAGCTAGGACCTCTAACCCAAACCCAAACCCAAACCCGTTGCTATCGAGTCAATTTCAACTCACAGTGACCCTGTAGGACAGAGTAGAACTGCCCCATAGAGTTCCCAAGGAGCGACTGATGGATTCAGACTGCCAACATTTTGATTAGCAGCCAAGCTCTTAACCACTGCACCACCAGGGCTCTGTGCGCTGTAAAATAGAAGCTAGAATAGGGAAAATCTTTCAGCATTTCATTATTAAGTATGAGGTTGTTGTTTTTTGTAATATTGAGGAAGTTTTTTTAGTTTGTTAAGGGTTTTTTTTCCCCTAAAAATCATGAATGGTTGTTGACGTTTATCAAATGGTTTTTCTGTGTTTACTGATAAAACTGTGATTTTTTTCTCCTTTATTCTGTTGCTGTGTTGAATTATATTGTCTGATTTTTAAAAATTAAACCAATCTTACATTTCTAGAATAAATATAATGTCATGAAGTATTATTTTATATATAATGCTGGATTAAGTTTGTTAATATTTTGTTTAGGATTTTTGTATTTATGTTCATGAGTAAGATTAGTCTGTAATTGTCCTCATAATATTGTTGGCAAGTTTTCATATCAAGGTAATGCTAATCTCATAAAATGAGTTTGAAAAATGCCCCCTTTTTCCCATTCTCTATAAGCATTTATGTAACTTTGACATTATTTATTCCTTAAATGTTTGGTATAATTCCCGGATGAAGCTATCTAGGCCTGGCATTTTCTTCCTGGGAATTTTTTTTAATTGTGGTAAAGTACATATACCAAAACATTTGCTGTTTGAACCATTTATATGTGTACAACCAATCCTTATCACTTTCCATTTCCAATTTTTTTCATCACCCTTAACAGAAAGTCAGTACCTCTTTCTTAACAATAATTCCCCATTTGTGGGAAAGCATTTATAGATTGAGTTTCTTTAAAAGTCACAGAGCTAATCGTATTTTTTTATTTTTTCTAGTGTCAGTTTGATAAATTATGTTTTTATACAAATTTGTACCTTTTGTCTATATTTTAGTTATTGTACTTTTCAGTTCTAGATTTTCTTTTTGGCACTTTTTTCAAATATGCTCTTATACTTCTTCAAGTTTCTCGTTTTGAGCAAGCTGAAATTTTCAACCTTTTATCTCCTTCACCGTAGAAATTAGAGTTATTGTAATACTTGCATCTGATGACTCCAACATCAGATGCTGCTGTTTTGTTTTCTGTTGTTTCTCATTTATGTTGTTTTGTCTCCTAATGCCTGTTTAATTTTTTATTGTGTGCTGGACACTGTATTTGAAAAGTTGACTGTGTAAAAATAATTTTAAGCTTATGATGATATTATCTTTTCCACAGAAGATTTTTGTTTGCTTTTGGTAGGCACCTCGCAGAGCTAGAAGTCTGGGGCAACTTAATTCGCTTTCAGAGATTGTGAACATTTGAATCTGGGTTGCATTCCTTTGAAGGCTAGTCTACTTCCATTTCACTCTTAGTGCTAAGGTAGAGATCTTTTGGGATTCCCAACCCAAAACATAGGGTCTTCCCAGCACCCCAGCTGACTCCCCTTCGTAGGCCCTGGACTCATACTCTGATCCCCTCATTCTACGAGTGTGATAAGTACTGTTTGGCCTTTCAACCTCTTAGCCACCTCTTCTGGAACCAGCAGATACCTTCTTGGGAAAAACAGCCCCAAATCACAGGCTCACCTTCTGATTTTCTGAATTGTCTCAGATCTTGGTCTGGTGATTTGTCATACTTCTGTTAGCTGTCCAAGATCGTGAAGCAGATACTGTTTATATCTAGCCTAGCTATTCTAGTTGTTCTTAGCCAGAATTTGCCGGTCTGTTATTAATCAACCAGGAACATTTATTGAGCAGTTATATTACAAGCAGGGCATGTGTGTATTCAGAGAAGAGTATTTCACTTAGCTATTTCTGAATTCATTTTATAGAAGTCATTATCTCTGATAGTAGATGGTAGATTTTTAAAATGTCATTTGGCAAAACAAAAGCTAGCATTCCTATCAAGAACCATCAAAACTATTTTGAACTTTTGTCCATGAAACCCTAAATACTAGAATTTCTGATTTAGAGTGAAGGATTGGGTATAAATCTTGCTTTGCTATTTACTATTGGGCAGCTCACTTAATATCTCCAAGTTTTGTTTTCTTTATCAGTAAAGTCGTTATTGGTAAGCTCAATATATCCTAGCTGCTGCTGCTCCTATTTACATATTAGTAAATTGGCTATCATTGAGATTTATCCGAGGATCTAGGTACATTTTTATCTTTAAATTTTTTTAAAAGTTAAGTATAATATTATCATTGCATATTTTTTTGTCTTCTGAGGTCAAACCCATGTTTCAGAACAATGCTGAAATCATGTGGAGTATTAGTTGTGGTTGTTAATTCATAGTTTTCATCTCAAAATCAAATTTAATATTTTATATTAATGATAGTATGCCAGGTGGAAATGAGTGCTATAGAGAAAAAAATGTATCAGGGCAAGAGGAATGGCCAGTGACAGGCAGATGGATGCTTTTTTGCATAGGGTAACCAGGAAAAGCCCCTCTGATAAGGAATCTGAGGATACCTGTAGCAAATAGGTGGCAAATTACAAACATATTTGTTTCTGGAGCAGATTGAACAAGGGGCACAGTGGTGGGAGATAAGGCCCAGGGCATGGAGATGGAGAGATAAAACACGTGGAAATTTTATAAGCCATTGTAAGAACTTAAGCATTTAGTTTGAGATAGGAGGCCATTGGTGGGTTTTAGGCAGAAAAGGAGCATGGTTTGATTTTTTTTTTTTTTTTTTTATAAAAGTACTATTCTTATTGCTGTTTAGGGTATTAATTGGTAATGGAGAGAGAAGAGAGACCAATTAGAAGGTCATTGCAGGAATCCAGTGGGATGGTAGCAGTGGAGATGGTAGAAGTGGTCAGATTCTGGATGCACTTTGAAAGCAGAGCCAGGAGAATTTGTTGAGGATTTTGATATGGGTATGTGAGAGAAAGAGGAAAGTAAAAGATGACTTCAGGAAATGAAGCCAACGTGGCACTATGGACAGAAGCACCAAGTTGTACCTGCACAGCAAAGACCTGAAAAACTAAGTAAGACAGATACAAATATCAGTCCTGGAACCCTGAACGTCAAAGGAAGGGATAAAAAACTCAATCAAGCACCAAGTGGAATAAGAAACTGACAGAGAAAAGAGGAGGAGAGCTACGAAGCAGAGGTCCCCTATCAGCTAACGCAGCATGGGTTTACCATCGTGGACCCCTCAGTCGCCACTCATGGTGGACAGTGAGTACAGAAAGGCAGCTTCATGGAGCTCCGAGCAGGAGACAGAGCACCTGATAACCGTGGATACATGCTTTCCCAGCCTCCACTCTTCTTCCCCCTACTCGGCTTCTGGCACTTTCTGATGAGCTGCAGTCCCTCGGCTGGGGAAACGCCAGTTCCTTGGTGCTTGGATTCACCCCATCCCCACTGGCCGGCTCCTTCAGTGCTACTTTTTTTGTTGCCTTTGCTGCTTTTTGGCTTCTTTTGGTTTCTTCTCTCTCTCATGTCTTTCCTTTCTCCCAAACACCTGACAGCATGTGCCATCTCCACTGCTTCTTGACGGGCTGAGCCGTGCTGCCTGGCTGGGGAGCCCCTTTCCCGGTCCATGCTGCCAAGTCGGTGGGCTCTCTTGGGGCTTTTTTGTTCCATCTTTTCTTGGTTTCTTATCTCTCTCTACCTGCCTTTCTTTCCTTTCTTCCAGACACCTGGTGCCATGTGCCATCTCTGCACCTTCTTGAAGGGCTGTGCAGTGCCGCTAGACTGGGGAGCCCCTTCCCCAGTCCGCACTGCCACACCGGTGGGCTCCCTGGGGGCATTTCTTTTTTGTTTCTCAGTTTCTTGTTTCACACTACCTTCCTTCATTTCCCTTCTACTGAATACTTGGCACTGTGTGCCATTTCTGCTCCTTCTAGATGGGCTGTGCAGTGCCACCTGGCTGGGGAGACACTTCCCTGGTCCATGCCACCACGTCATTGGGCTCCCTTGGGGAAATTTTTTTTTCCTTGGCTTCTTGTCTCTACCTTTGTTTTCTCCTGACCACCTGGCTAGGTGTGCTTTTCTTTCCTCTTTTTTTTTTTTCCTTGTTTCTTATCTCTCTTCATCCCTTCCTTTCCTTTCTCCTGCCCATCTAGCTGTGTATGCCAACTCTGCCCCTTTCTGATGGGCTGTGCGATACCACCAGGCTAGAAAGCTAGCAGCACATGGCTTCCCCAGGTCTGCACCACTCCAATGGCAGGCTCCCTCAGCACCTTTTTTTTTTTTTTTTTTGCCTCTGCGTCTCTTCTTTCTGTTCTTTCCCACACCCACTTAGCTTCACACATCGCATCCTCCTTCTTCCCTCCTGCTTATCTGCACTGTTTGTTGAGCACCGCACCCTGAGTGGCACAGGTGAGGACAACCGGACCCAGCCCTGCACGGCGTCCCGGCCCCATCTGACAAGGTGGTCAGAAGTATTGTATCCAAAGACCAATAAACAACAAAGAATGCCCAGCTGGCCTACCCAGATATAACCAAATAAAACAAAAAAGCAGGACGAAACAACAAACCTGCAGTCAGCAAGTGAAGAAGATTATTACTGAATGTCTTGAAGACAGCAAAAAATATCAAAAAATTGAAAGAAAAAAAAAAGGACAGGATGCTTCCGGTAGGTGTCAAAATAAACACCAGATGACCTTCCATTAGAAGAAAAGTCACTGGAACCACCTGATTGGGAATTCAAAACTCAGGAATATCTAAGAGATGAAGGAAAAAGCAGACAAAAATAAGGAAAAAATAGACAAAATCATGTAAAAGACAGACAAAACAATGCAAGAATTCAGGAAAATGACACAGGAACAAAATGTCAAACACACAACTAGAAATCATACAAACATAGCAATTAGAAACCCAAAAGATAAACAGCAAGATTTCAGAAATGGACAGTATTGTAAAAGGTTCGAGGAGCAAGTTTAAAACAATGGAAGACAGGATCAGTAAAAGTGAAGACAAATCCTCAGATACTTTTTTTGAGGAAAAAGTCAGAGAAGAGAATGAAGAAAAATGAAGAAACTCTGAGAACAATGTGGAATACAATAAAAAGCAAAAATTTGGGAGTGATTGGAGTTCCAGAACAAGGGGAGAAAACGGAAAACACAGAGAGAATGATTGAAGAATTGCTGACAAAAAAGTCCCCAAATATCATGAAAGATGAAAAACTGACCATCCAAGCTCAATGAACCCCAAATAGGATAGACCCCAAAATAAAATCACCAATACATATCATAATCACACTTGCTAAAACCAAAGACTAGGAAATAATCCTGAGAGCAGTGTGAGAAAAACGAAAAGTCACATACGGGGGGGCAACAATAAGACTAAGCTCTCATTACTTAACAGAAACCATGCAGGCAAGAAGGCAGTGGGATGACATATATAAAACCTTGAAAAAAATTGCCAACCAAGAGTAATATATTCTGGAAAACTCTAGCTCAAATATGATGGCAAAATTAGGACATTTCCAGATAAACAGAAATTAAGTGAATATGTAAAAACCAAATGAAACTTACAAGAATTATTAAAGGGAGGTCTTCTGTTAGAGAACCAACATCAGACAACAGCCTCAATCTAGGATGCAAGACTGCATCAGCTAGATACCAACCTAGGTAATGAATTCTCAAAGATAAAACAAAACTAAAAGATTTAAACAGGGAACCAGGGAGGTTAATCTGTAAATGACAACAACGTCAGAACAACGAAACAGGGAATAAATGGTGTAGGTATAAAACTTTCAAATGGAGAGGAAGCCAAGACAATATCAAGTAATAAAAGAGTGGCTCAAACTCAGGAAGATAGGGTTAAATTTCAAGATAACCACAAAGAAAGTTAACAAACCTACTCATTGAAATAAAGAAGAAAAACATAAAGTCTCAGTAAACACAGTATCTACAAAAATGGGAAAAAAATCCACAAATAAAAGGAATTCAGCAGAGTAAGAGGAACAAAGAAAACATTGGTACCACAAAAAAACACTAAAAAATAACAGCAGTAAACTCATGCCTATAGGTAATCGCACTGAACATAAGTGGTTTAAATGCACCCATAAAGAGACAGGGAGTGACAGAATGGATGAAAAAACAAGACCCATAAATATACTGTTTACAAAAGACACACCTTAGCAACAAAGACATAAACTTATTAAAAATCAAAGGATGGAAAAAATATATATCAAGCAAATGGCTACCAAAAAAGAGCAGAAGTGGCAGTACTAATCTCAGATAAAATAGACTGTAAAACAAAATCTACCATAAAGACAAAGAAAGGCATTATCTAATGATTAAAGGGACAATCTGTCATGACGACCTAACCATAATAAACATGTATGCACCCATTGACAGGACTCCAAGATGCATAAAACAAACTCTAACAGCACTGAAAAGAGAAATTGACAGTTCCACAATAACAGTAGGAGACTTTAACACACACTCTTGGTAAAGGGCCGAACATCTAGAAAGAAACTCAACAATGATACAGAAGAGCTAAAGGACACAATCAACCAACTTGACCTGATAGACATATATAGAACACTCCACCCAAAAGCTGCAAAGTACACATGGAACCTTCTCCAGAATAGACCACATCTTAGGCCACAAAGCAGTCCTCAACAAAATCCAAAATACTGAGATAATACAAAGTATCTTCTCTGATCACAGTGCCATCAAAATAGAAATTAATAACAGGAAGAGCAAGGAAAAAAAAAATAAAATACACAGAAACTGCATAATACCCTGCTTAAAAACCACTGGGTAATAGAAGAAATCAGAGATGGAATAAAAACATCCCTAGAGTCAAATGAGAATGAAAACACATTATACAAAAACCTTTGGAACACAGCAAAGGCAGTGCTCAGAGGTCAATCTATAGCAATAGATGCACACATCAAAAGAGAGCAAAAGGACAATCAAAACATTAGCTACACAACTTGAACAAATAGAAAGAGAACAGCAAAAGAAGCCCTCAGCCACCAGAAGAAAGGAAATAATAAAAATCAGAGCAGACGTAAATGGAATAGTAGAAAAACAATGGAAAGGATAAATAAAACCAAAAGTGGGTTCCTCAAAAGGGTCAAAAAAACTGACCAGCCATTGGGCAAATTGACAAAAGAAAAACAGCAGAGGACACAAACAACCCAAATAAAGAAATGAAATGGGGAACATTACACCAGACCTAAATGAAATAAAAAGAATCATAACAGAGTACTATGAAAAACTATACTCCAACAAATTTGAAAACCTAGAAGAAATGGACAAATTTCTAGAAACACACTACCTACCCAATCTAACACAAACTGAAGTTAAAAACCTGAACAGACCCATAACAAGAGAAGAGATTGAAAAAGTAATTAAAAAACAAAACAAAACAATTCAAAAACCCTGGCCCAGATGGTTTCACAGGAGAATTCTACCAAACATTGCGAGGGGAGCTTACACCGGTATTACTCAAACTATTTCAGAACAGAGAAATTGAAGGGATACTTCTGAATTCATTCTAAGAAGCCAGCGTAACACTGATACCAAAACCAGGCAAAGACACCACAGAAAAAGAAAATTACAGATCAATATCTCTCATGAATATAATTGCAAATATTTTCAACAAAATTCTAGCCAATAGAATCAGCATCGTATCAATAAAATAATACACCACAACCAAGTGGGATTCATACCAGGTATGCAAGGATGGTTCAACATTAGAAAATAATCAGCATAATCTACCACATAAATAAATCATCTCGATGCAGAAAAGGCATTCAACAAAGTCTAACACCCATTCCTAATAAACACTCTCAATAAAATAGATATAGAAGGAAAATTCCTCAGCATACACAAAACGAACAGCAAACATCATTCTTAATGGAGAGAGGCTGAAAACATTCCCCTTGAGAACAGGAATAAGACAAGGATGCCCTTTATCACCACTGCTATTCAACGGTGTGCTGGAAGTCCTAGCTAGAGCAATAAGGCAAGAAAAAGAAAAAAGGGTATCTGAATTGGAAAGGAAGAAGTAAAACTGTTTCTATTGATGGATAATATGATACCCTACATAAAAAACCCACAGGACTCCACCAGAAAACTGCTGGAACTAATGGATTCAGCAGAGTTGCAGAATACAAGGTAAACATAAAAAATCATTTGGATTCTTATACATCAATAAAGAGAATGACAAAAAGGAAATCAGGAAAACAATACCATTTATAATAGCCCCTAAAAACGTAGAATACTTAGGAATAAATCTAACAAAGGATGTAAAAGACCTATACAAAGAAAACTACAAAACACTACTGCAAGAAACCAAAAATGACCTACATAAGTAGAAAAACATACCATGTTCATGGATAGATAGACTTAACATTGTGAAAATGTTAGTTGTACCCAAAGCAATCTACAGATACAATGCAATCCCGATCCAAATACCAACAGCATTCTTTAAAGAGATGGAAAAACTAATCATTAACTTTAAATGGAAAGGCAGGAGGCCCTGGGTAAGTAAAGCACTATTGAACAAGAAGAATGAAGTAGGAAGACTCACACTACCGGACCTCAGAAACTACTGTCTTAGTCATCTAGTGCTGCTATAACAGAAATATCGCAAGTGGATGGCTTTAACAAAGAGAAATTTATTCTCTCACAGCCTAGTAGGCTACAAGTCCAAATTCAGGGCCTCAGCTTCAGGGGAAGGCTTTCTCTCTCTCTTGGCTCTGGAGGTAGGTCCTCATCAGCAGACTTCCCTTAGTCTGGGAGTATCTCAGCACAGGAACCTCAGGTTCAAAGGACGTATTCTGATCCCAGCACTGCTTTCCTGGTGGTATGAGGTCCCCTCCTCTACTATACAGCTATGGTAGTCAAAACAGCCTGGTAGTGGTACAATGACAGGTACGTTGACCAGTGGAACAGAATTGAGAATCCAGATGTAAATCCATCCATCTGTGGTCACTGGATCTTTGACAAGGGCCCAAAGTCCATGAAGTGGGAAAAAACAGTCTTTTGAACAAATGGTGCTGGCAGAACTGAATGTCCATCTGCAAAAAAATGAAACAGTACCCATACCTCATACCATACACAAAAACTAAGTCAAAATGGATCATAGACCTGAATATAAAACCAAAAAACTGTAAAGATCATGGAAAAATTAGGGTCAACACTAGAGGCCCTAATACATGGCATTAACAGAATACAAACCATAACCAACAATACACAAACACCAGAACATAAGCTAGATAACTGGGATCTTCTAAAAATTAAACACTTACGCTCATCAAAAGACTTCACCAAAAAAGTAAAAAGAGAACCTACAGACTGGGAAAATTTTTTGGTTATTATGAGCCTCACAAAGGTCTAATCTCTAAATATACAGGAAAATCCAACACCTCTATGACAAAAAGACAAATAATCCAATTAAAAAATGGGCAAAGAATATGAAAAGATACTTCACCAAAGAAGACATTCAAGTGGCTAACAGACACATGAGGAAATGGTCGCAATCATTAGGCATTAAAGATGCAATTCAAAGCCACTATCTCACCCCGACATTACTGGCACAAATAAAAAAAACAGAAAATAACAAATGTTGAAGAGGCTGCGGGAGATTGGAACTGTTATGCACTGCTCGTGGGAATGCAAAATGGTACAACCATTTTGGAAAATGATATGGCGCTTCCTTAAAAAGCTAGAAATATATATACCATATGATCCAGCAATCTCATTCCTAGTGATATATCCTAGAAAAATAAGAGCTGTCACACGGATAGACGTATTCACACCCATGTTCGTGTCAGCATTGTTCACGATAGCTGAAAGATGGAAACAATCTAGGTGCCCATCCCCAGGTGAATGGATAAACAAACTATGGTACGTACGCACAATGGAATACTACGCAACAATGATGTATCCATGAAACATCTCACGACAAGGATGAGCCTGGAAGGCATTGTACTGTGTGAAATAAATCAGTCACAAAAGGAGAAATACTGTATAAGACCACTGCTATAAAAACTCATGAAAAGATTTATACACAAAGAGTAACAATCTTTGATGGTTATGAGGGAGGGGAGTGGTAGGGAGACAAAAACACTAAATAGACAATAGATAAGTGGTAACTTTGGTGAAGGTTAAGACTGTATACAATACTGGGGAAGCCAGCGCAACTTGTACAAGGCAAGGTCATGGAAGCTACGAAGACACATCCAAAATCCCTGGGGGATCAAATTACTGGACTGAGGGCTGTGCGGACCATGGTCTTGGGGAACATCTAGCTCAATTGGCATAACATAGTTTATAAAGAAAGGGTTCTACACTCTACTTTGGTTAGTAGCGTCTGGGTCTTAAAAACTTGTGAGTAGCCATCTAAGATTAAGATACTCCACTGGTCTCACCCTATCGGGAACAAGAGAGAACGAAGAAAACCAGACACAAGGGAAAGGTTAGTCCAAAGGACTAATGGACCACAACTACCACAGCCTCCACAAGAGAGTTCATCACAACCAGATGGTGCCTGGCTACCACCACTGACTGCTCTGACTGAGATCGTAATAGAGGATCCCAGACAGAGCTGGAGGAAAATGTAGAACAAAATTCTAACTCACACACACAAAAAATGACCAGACTTACTGGTCTGACAGAGGCTGGAAAAACCCTGAGGGTATGGCCCCCAGACACCTTTTTAGCTCAGTATTGAAGTCACTCCTGAGGTTCACCCCTTCAGCTAAAGATTAGGCCCATAAAACAAAACAAGACTAAATGGTTACTCCATCCCAGGGGCAAGGATGAGAAGGCAGGAGGGGACAGGAAAGCTGGTAACGGGGAACCCAAAGTCATCAAGGGGAGAGTGTTGACCTGTCATGGGTTTGGCAACCAGTTTCACAAAACAACATGTGTATTAATTATTTAATGAGAAGCTAGTTTGCTCTGTAAACTTTCATCTAAAGTACGAGGGAAAAAAAAAAAGGACTTCAAAGGTTCTGTCCTGAGCAACTGGAAGATTGAAGAGGCAATTAACTGAGATGGGGAGTGTCAAGAGGACATCAGGAATCTGGTTTTGAAAGTTTGAAATTCCTATTAGACAAAAGAAGAAGTGACTAAGCTGGCTGTTTGAGTCTGGAGTTACAGGAGTTGTGGGTACATTTTTGAGAATCCTTAGTAGATAGATGGCTTGTAAAGCCAGTGTGACTGGATGGAGTCACCCTGGGAGTGAGTGTAGGAGGAGAAGAGAAAAGACTCTGAGGACTGAAGCCTGGAGTTTTAAATCATTATTAGAGTCAGAAATTTCGGTGCCCTTTCAGTGGAATTTGGGGAGTCAGGAAGACAGTACATTTCAGTGACCAAGAGTGTGGGCTGTGGAATTGCACTGTTGTTAGTTGCTATCAAGTTGATTCCAATTCATGGTGATCTCATGTGCAGAGTAGAATTGCTCATAGGGTATTTTGAATTTTACTTTTCAAGAGTTTATTGTTTTCTTTCTGGGCTTAAAAAATTTTATTAATTTGTTATTGTTTAGAATATACACAGAAAAACAAAAACCAGTTCAACAGTTTATACAGGTACTGTTTAGCGACATTGATTACATTCTTCGAGTTGTGCAACCATTCTCACCCTCTTTTTCTGAGTTGATCCTCCCCATTTACATAAATTCACTGCCCCTAAGGTTCCTGTCTAACCTTTCCTGTTGCTGTTATCAATTTGATTCCATATACTTAGTTCTTAAAAGAGTGTAATGCTGAAGACAGATGTGTTTTACTCATTAAGCGAAACCATTGTTTAATTCGAAGAAGACTTCAAGGAATATTTTTGGTTTAAAGCTTAAACATTATCTCAGGGCAGTGGTTTCAGGGGTTCATCCAATCTTCATAGCCCCAGGAAGTCTGGAGTCCATGAGAATTTCAAATTCTGTTTTGCAGCCCTTTTGATCAGGGTTTTTCTGTAGAATCTTTTGTTTTTTTTTAATTTTGAAATTATTTTGTATTTATTGTAGTATAACACAAATAAATATAAAATAATAGCAACTAAAATGTTCAGTGTAAGAGAGAAGACAAATACAAATTTAAAAATACAGAAAAATCCTCAATTGTTATATTGGAGCTATTAATATGAATCCATACTTTAAAAAAAAGAAATTCCTAGCTCTGCCCACTGAAAGGGCCTAGAAGCAATGATACTATAGTAGCAAAAAGCACACCTAGCGTTCCCCACTAAAAGGAATTAGAGCTCGTTGGAGAAATGGCTGGACAGAGAAAAGGTGACCCTGGGGCATCTCATTTTTCATCATTAGCTAGGTTCAGGAGGTGAACTGTGTGCTGTGCACACCTGCCGTATCTGAAGTGCCTACCCTAAGGAAAGCAGCATCAAGCTGGCTTTTGTGTATATGTGATGATTGTCTAAAGTTGTTTTATCCTAATTCGTAGCTCCTTTAGAGACTGACTGAATAACATGTGGCGTAGTGGTTAAGAGTTCGACTGCTAACCAAAAGGTCGGCATTTTGAATCCACCAGGTGCTCCTTGGAAACCCTACCAGGCAGTTCTTCTCTGTCCTATAGGGTCGATATGAGTTGGAATCAAGTTGATGACAACAGGTTTTTTTTTTTTTTTTTTTCAAATAAGGCTAATAGTTTGTAACAATTATAAGAATTAGAAGAGTAGAGAAATATTTGCTAACTTATTACAAAAATAGAGAATTTGTTACTTGTGGCACTGATTATTACAAAGCTTCAGAGAATTAAATCCAGTTTTTATAGATACTGAAATTTTAAGTAGCTTTTATATATTTTAACATTTTTGCTTGCTTAAAAATCACAGTTTGGGGAGAACTGGTTGTTCATGAAATTAAAAAAAAATTTTATTGTGCTTCAAGTGAAAGTATATGCACAAATTAGTTTCTCATTCAAACATTTATACACAAATTGTTTTGTGACTTTGGTTGCAATCCCTGCAGTGTGTCAGCACTGCCCCTCTTTCCCGTGTCACCTTGGGTTCCCTGTATCCATTAGTCTAGTTTTCTGTCTCTTCCTACCTTCTTTGCTTTTGGGCAGATGATGCCCATTTGGTCTCGTATACTTGACTGAACTAAGAAGAACGTTCCTCACCTGTGTTGTTGTGTGCTTTATAGTCCTGTCTAATGTTTGGCTAAAAGGTGGACTTCGGGAGTAGCCTCATTTCTGAGTTAGCAGGGTGTCCGGGGCCCATTCTATAGAATCTTTGATCAAAATGTTCAGTAATGGTAGTCATGTGCCATCCAGTTCTTCCTGGTCTCATGGCAAAGGAGGCAGTTGTTCATGGAGGCAATTTAGTCGTACATTTCATATCCTCCTCCCATTCCTTACTCCCCTTCCTCTGTTGCTGCAGGCAAACAGAGACCAATTGTCCTGCCTTGGATTGGCTGCTTGTAGGCTTTTAAGATCCCAGGCATTACACAAGGAACTAGGAGGTAGAACAGAAGCACTAAACCTGTTATTAGGCCATTTAACTGGGATGTACCATGAATCAATGGCCCTAAGCCTCCAAACCGAGGAACCAAATCCATACGGTTCTTGGTTGTACATAAGCAGCCTGAGCAACTACTCTTTTTTTTTTGTTGTTGTTATATCTATCATACAACTTTTGCCACATCAGCTTTTTACAGGTGTATGATTTATTGACAGCAATTACAATAATCAGGTATGTAACCCTACCCTTAATCAATGCTGTATTTCCATCACTGTTAACCCCCATTTCACCCCTCTCCCCTGCTCCTGGTAACCATTGTGGTTTTGATTTGCATCTCTGATGGTTAATGACACTGAGTACCTTTTCCTATGTTTGGTGGCCATTTGAATGTTCTCTTTGGTGAAATGCCTGTTAAGTCCTTTGCCCATTTTATGATTGAGTCATTTGTCTTTTTGTTGTTAAGCTGTCGATGTTGCTTATATATTTTGGTTATTACATTCTTGTCAGATATATGGTCTCTGAAGATATCCTCCCAGTCAGTAGCTTGTCTTTTCACTTTTGGTGAAGTCTTTTGATGAACAAAAGTTTTTTTAACTTTTATGAGGTCCCATTTATTTATTTTGTCTTTTGCTGTTGCTAGTTTTTTAGTGTATTAGATAATATCATTGTTAAAAGCTACACCTGACAGGATTGCTCCTGATTTTTCTTCTAAGAACTTTATGGTTTTCATTTGCATTGCTAGGTCCTTCATCCATTTTAAATTTGTTTCTGTGTATGGTGTGAGGCATGAACCCTGTTTCATTTTTCTGCATGTGGAAATCCACTTTTCCCAGCACCATTTATTGAAGAGACTCTTATTTCTTCATCTAATGGAATTATCAGCCTTGTCAAAAATCAGTTGACCATAGATGTATGGGTATATTTCTTGACTCTCAATTGTGTTCCAGTGGTCTTTGTGCCTATTATATATCAGTACCAGGCTGTTTTTTAATAATTTTTGTTGTGCTTTAAGTGAAAGTTTACAAATCAAGTCAGTCTCTCACACAAAAACTTATATACGCCTTGCTACATACTCCCAATTCCTCTCCCCGAAATGAGACAGCCTGCTGTCTCCCTCCAGTCTCTCTTTTCATCTCCATTTTGCCAGCTTCTAACGCCCTCTACCCTCTCATCTCCCCTCCATGCAGGAGATGCCAACATAGTCTCAAGTGTCCACCTGACCCAAGAAGCTCACTCCTCACCAGCATCCCTCTCCATCCCATTGTCCAGTCCAGTCCCTGGCTGAAGAGTTGGCTTCGGGCATGGTTCCTGTCCTGGGGCAACAGAAGGTCTGGGGGCCATGACCACTGGGGTCCGTCTAATCTCAGTCAGACCGTTAAGTCTGGTCTTTTTATGAGACTTTGGAGTCTGCATCCCACGGCTCTCCTGCTCCCTCAGGGGTTCTCTGTTGTGCTCCCCTTCAGGGCAGTCATCGGCTGTAGCCGGGCACCAACTAGTTCTCCTGGCCTCAGGCTGATGTAGTCTCTGGTTCATGTGTCCCTTTCTGTCTCTTGGGCTTGTAATTACCTTGTGTCCTTGGTGTTCCTCATTCTCCTTTGATCCAGGTGGGTTGAGAACAATTGATGCATCTCAGATGACCACTTGCCAGTGCTTAAGACCGCAAACGCTGCTTTCCAAAGTGGGGTGCAGAATGCTTTCTAATAGATTTTATTATGCCATTTGACTTAGATATCCCCCGAAACCATGGTCCCCAAACCCCTGTCCCTGCTACACTGGCCTTCGAAGCATTCAGTTTATTCAGGAAACTTCTTTGCTTTTGGTTTAGTCCAGTTGTGCTGCCCTCCCCTGTATTGTGTGTTGCCTTTCCCATCACCTAAAGTAGTTCTTATCTACTATCTAATTAGTGAATACCCCTCTCCCATCTTCCCTCCCTACCCCTCTCATAACCACAAAAGAATATTTTCTTCTCAGTTTAAACTATTTCTCAAGTTCTTACAATAGCGGCCTTATACAATATTTGTCCTTTTGCAACTGACTAATTTCACTCAGCATAATGCCTTCCAGGTTCCTCCATGTTATGAAATGTTTCACAGATTCCTCACTGTTCTTTATCGATGCGTAGTATTCCATTGTGTGAATATACCATAATTTATTTATCCATTCATCCCTTGATGGGCACCTTGGTTGCTTCCATCTTTTTGCTATTGTAAAGAGTGCTGCAATGAACATGGATGTGCATATATCTGTTCTTGTAAAGGCTTTTATTTCTGTAGGATATATTCCAAGGAGTGGGATTGCTGGATCATATGGTAGTTCTATCTCTAGCTTTTTAAGGAAGCACCAAATTGATTTCCAAAGTGGTTGTACCATTTGACATTCCCACCAGCAGTGTATGAGTGTTCCAGTCTCTGCACAGCCTCTCCAACATTTATTATTTTGTTTTTTTGATTAATGCCAGCCTTCTTGGAGTGAGATAAAATCTCATTGTAGTTTTGCTCTGCATTTCTCTAATGGCTAATGATCGTGAGCATTTCCGCATATATCCGTTAGCTACCTGAATGTCTTCTTTAGTGAAGAGTCTGTTCATATCTTTTGCCCATTTTTTTAATTGAGTTATTTGTCTTTTTGTAGTTGAGTTTTTGGAGTATCATGTAGATTTTAGAGATCAGGCGCTGATTGGAAATGTCATAGCTAAAAACTTTTTCTCAGCCTGTAGGTAGTCTTTTTATTCCTTCGGTGAAGTCTTTGGATGAGGTCAGATGTTTGATTTTTAGGAGCTCCCAGTTATCTAGTTTTTCTTCTGCATTTCTTAATAATGTTTTGTATACTGTTTATGCCATGTATTAGGGCTCCTAACGTTGTCCCTATTTTTTCTTCCACGATCTTTATCGTTTTAGATTTTATATTTAGGTCTTTGATCCATTTTGAGCTCGTTTTTGTGCATGGTGTGAGATATGGGTCTTGTTTCATTGTTTTGCAAATGGATATCCAGTTATGCCAGCAGCATTTGTTAAAAAGACTGTCTTTTCCCCATTTAACTGTTTTGGGGCCTTTGTCAAATATTAACTGTTCATATGTGGATGGGTTTATGTCTGGATTCTCAATTCTGTTCCATTGGTCTATGTATCTGTTGTACCAGCACCAGGCTGTTTTGACTACTGTGGCGGTATAATAGGTTCTAAAATCAGGTAAAGTAAGGCCTCCCACTTTGTTCTTCTTTTTTTGGTAATGCCTTATTTATCCGGGGCCTCTTTCCTTTCCATGTGAAGTTGGTGATTTGTTTCTCTGTCTCATTAAAGAATGTCATTGGGATTTGGATCGGAATTGCTTTAAATGTATAGATCGCTTTTGGTAGAAGAGACATTTTTATAGTGTTAAGCCTTCCCATCCATGAGCAAGGTATGTTCTTCCACTTATGTAAGTTTCTTTTGGTTCCTTGCAGAAGTGTATTGTAGTTTTCTTTGTATAAGTCTTTTACATCTCTGGTAAGATTTATTCTTAAGTATTTTATCTTCTTGGGGGCTACTGTAAATGGCATTGATTCGGTGATTTCCTCCTCGATCTTCTTTTTCTTGGTATACAGGAATCCAACTGATTTTTGTATACTTATATCCTGATACTGTGCTAAACTATTAGTTTCAGTAGTTTTTTTGAGGATTCCTTAGGGTTTTCTGTGTATAAGATCATGTCATCTGCAAATAGAGATACTTTTACTTCTTTCTTGTCAATCTGGATGCCCTTTATTTCTTTATCTAGCCTAATTGCTCTGGCTAAGACCTCCAGCACAATGTTGAATAAGAGTGATAATAAAGGGCATCCTTGTCTTGTTCCCGATCTCAGTGGGAATGCCTTCAGGCTCTCTCCATTTAGGGTGATGTTGGCTGTTGGCTTTGTATAAATGCCCTTTATTATGTTGAGGAATTTTCCTTCTATTCTTACTTCGCTGAGAGTTTTTATCATGAATGGGTGTTGAACTTTGTCAAATGCCTTTTCTGCATCAGTTGATAAAATCATGTGGTTCTTGTCTTTTGTTTAGGTGATGTTTTATATTAATTGTTTTTCTAAATTTGAAACATCCCTGCATACCTGGTATGAATCCCACTTGGTCATGGTGAATTATTTTTTTGACATGTTGTTGAATTCTATTGGGTAGAATTTTATTGAGGATTGTTGCATCTAAGTTCATGAGGGATATATGTCTGTAATTTTCTTTTTTAGTGGTGTCTTTACCTGGGTTTGGTATCAGTGGTATGCTGGCTTCATAGAATGAATTTCGGAATATTCCGTCCTTTTCTATGCTCTGAAATACCTTTAGTAGCAGTGGTGTTAACTCTTCTCTGAAAGTTTGGTAGAACTCTGCAGTGAAGCAGTCTGGGCCAGGGCTTTTTCTTGTTGGGAGTTTTTTGATTACCTTTTCAGTCTATTTTGTTATGGATCTATTTAGTTGTTCTACCTCTGTTTGTGTTAGTTTAGGTAGGTAGTGAGTTTCTAGGAAATCATCCATTTCTTCTAGGTTTTCAAATTTGTTAGAGTACAGTTTTTCATAGTAATTGGATATGATTCTTTTCAGTTGAGTCTGTTGTAATATCATCCATCTCATTTCTTATTCAGGTTATTTGCTTCCTCTCCTGTTTTTCTTTGTCAGTTAGGCCAATGGTGTATCAATTTTGTTGATTTTTTTCAAACACCCAGCTTTTGGTCTTGTCTATTCTTTCATTTGTTTTTCTGTTTTCTATTTCCTTTAGTTCTGCTCTAATTTTTATTATTTGTTTTCTTCTGGTGCCTGAGGGTTTATTTTGTTGCTCTCTTTCTATTTGTTCAAGTTGTAAGAATAATTCTTTGATTTTGGCCCTTCTTTTTGGATATGTGAGTTTATTGATATAAATTGGCCTCTGAGCACTGCTTTTGCTGTGTCCCAAAGGTTCTGATAGGAAGTGTTTTCATTCTCATTGGATTCTCTGAATTTCTTTATTCCATCCTTAATGTCTTCTATAATCCAATCTTTTTGAGCACGGTATTGTTCAGTTTCCAGGTGTTTGATTTCTTTACCTGCTTTTTCTGTTACTGTTTTCCACTTTTATGGGCTCATGGTCAGAAAAGATGCTTTGTAATATTGGAATGTTTCAGATTCTGCTAAGGCTTGCTTTATGACCCAAAATGTGGTCTATTCTAGAGAATGTTCCATGTGTACTAGAAAAGAAAGTATACTTGGTTGGTGTTGAGTGGAGTGTTCTGTATATGTCTGTAGGTCACGTTGATTGATTGTGGCATTTAGATCTTCCATGTCTTTGTTGAGCTCCTTTCTGGATGTCCTGTCCTTCACCGAAAGTGGTTTGTTGAAGTCTCCTACTATAATTGTGGAGCTGTCTGTCTCGCTTTTCAAAGCTGATAGAATTTATTTTATGTATCTTGCAGCCTTGTCATTGGGTGCATAAATATTTAATATGGTTATGTCTTCTTGGTATATTGTCCCTTTCGTCATTGTATAGTGTCTTTCCTTATCCTTTCTGATGGATTTAACTTTAAAGTCTATTTTGTCAGAAATTAATATTGCCACTCCTGCTCTTTTTGACTGTTTTTTGCTTGATAACGTTTTTTTCTATCCTTTAAGCTTTAGTTTGTTTGTGTCTCTAAGTCTAAGGTGTGTCTCCTGTAGGCAGCATATAGACGGATTGTGTTTTTTAATCCATTCTTCCACACTCCCTTTATTGGTGCATTTAGTTCATTTACATTCAGTGTAATTTATGGATAGATATGAATTTAGTGCTATCATTTTGATGTCTTTTTTTGCATTGTCGACAGGTTCTTTTTCCGACTTAATTTTATGTGCTGAGTAGGTTATCTTTATATATTGTGCTTTCCTCGTATTCATTGTTGTTGATTTTGTTTCTGCTGAGTCACTATTTTTTTCTTGTATATTATTTTGATGAGTAGGATAGTTTATCTCCTTTGTGGTTACCTTGTAGTTTACTCGTATTTTTCTAAATTTAAACCTAACTTTTATTTCTTTGTATTGCCGTATCTTCCTCTGCATATGGAAGATCTATGATTACATTTCTTAGTCCCTCTTTATTGTTTTAATGTTGTCTTCTTTTGTATAATAACATTGCTGTTACCCTGTTTTTACTTTTTTTTTTTTCCCTGTCTGCGTTGACTTCTGATTGCTCTGCCCAGTGTTCTAGTCTTGGGTTGATACCTAATATTTTTTATTTTCTAACCAGAGAACTCCCTTTAGTATTTCTTGTAGTTTTGGTTTGGTTTTTACGAATTCCCTAAACTTCTGTTTACCTGGAAATGTCCTATTTTCACCTTCATATTTAAGAGACAGTTTTGATGGATATATGATTCTTGGTTGGCAATTTTTTTCCTTCAATTTTTTAAATAAGTCATCCCATTATCTTCTCACCTGCATGGTTTCTGCCGAGTAGTCCAAGCTTATTCTTACTGGCTCCCTTTTGTAGGTGGCTTTTTGTTTATCCCTAGCTGCTCTTAAAATTCTGTCTTTATCTTTGGTTTTGGCAAGTTTGATTATAATATGCCTTGGTGACTTTCTTTTAACATTTACTTTATGTGGAGTTCGATGAGCATCTTGGATAGATATCTTCTCATCTTTCACGATATCAGGGAAGTTTTCTGCCAATAGATCTTCAACAATTCTCTCTGTATTTTCTGTTATCCCTCCCTGTTCTGGTACTCCAATTACTCATAGGTTATTTCTCTTGATAGAGTCCCACATGATTCTTAAAGTTTCTTCATTTTTTAAATTCTTTTATCTGATTTCTCTTCAAATATATTAGTGCCAAGTGATTTATCTTCAAGTTCAGAAATTCTGGCTTCTGTTTGCGCCTTTCTGTTTTCTGACTTTCTGTTGAGTTGACTATTTCTGTAATTTTATTGTTAATCTTCTGAATTTCTGATTGCTGTCTGCCTGTGGATTTTTCCAGCTTATTAAATTTTTCATTATGTTCCTGAATAATCTTTCTAATTTCTTCAGTTGCTTTATCTGTGTGTTCCTTGACTTGCTCTACATATTGCCTCATTTCTTTCCGGATGTCTTGGAGGGTTCTGTATATTAAAATTTTGTATTCTGCCTCTGGTAATTCCAGGAATGCAGTTTCATCTAGAAGATCCCTGGATTCTTTGTTTTGAGAGCTTGTTGTGGTGATCATGGTCTGGTTCTTTATGTGACTTGGTATTGACTGTTGCCTCCGAGCCATCTATAAGTTATTGTATCAGTTTATGTTTGCTTATTGTGTCATAGCTTCTTGCTTTGTTTTGTTTAGATATGCCCAAATGGGTTGCTTGAGTGAGCTATCTTGATTATTTTCACCTTTGGAGCTCTGACGTCCTGTCCCCAGAGCCGTTATCAGGTATATTAGTCTAGGAGTCTATTCACTTTTCTTGTATGAATTCAGCTCAGGTGTCCAAGTAGCTGATCATCAAGTGTGTGTTACATGCTCTGTCCTACAGTCTTAGAGGGGCAGGGTTGATTGGTGTAGGTACCGGTATCTGGTTGCAGCAGGGGGTCACTCTCTGAACAAGGCAGGGGGTTGAGAACTGACCCCCAAGGGTCTGTGAGGGTAGTGTGTCCCTGTTCCCTAGAGTGTGCAGGTGGGTGGGTTCTGCAGATGGACTGTGGGCACCCAATGTTTTTGGTTGTAAGGACTGGGAGGTCCAGTTATCCTTGGACCCCTGTCGCGGGTGGCTGGGAGACCTGAGTAGAGTTACCAGTCCTTAGGCCCCTGATGTGGGTAGGTGAGGACCCTGTTTAATAGGCAAAGCAATGTCAAATATCAAACACTCACCTCTCTACCACACAACTGAAATGGTTGCAGTCTGCCAACAAGGGCCTATTCTCCTGAAATAGGCCCACACAGGTACATGCAGAGGGGACAGTTGCTCAAAGTCCACAGACTGTTAATGCCTGGACAGGAGCCACTTCTGTCCTGAGCTCCCCGGTTAGTGGATATGGCAAATTATCTTTTCCCCCAAATGCAAATTTTTTCCTTCGCCAAGGCTGGGAGGATGGCTCTAGGTGCTCAACAGGGCGTGTCTCAGGCCCAGGGAATTCATCTGCTGAAGCCGGTTTCGGGGTGGGGGATGCACGGTAAAATATACGAAGTACTTAGCTTTCACTGAGAGTGCCATTCTTCTTGGGTTCCGGAGGTGTGAGTAGGCTGTGTGGCTGGCTGCTTCTCCCTAAGGAAACTGCAGTCGAACACTAGTACCAGCCTGCCACCTCCGCGGCTCTGGGAGTGGTGCTGAGAGCTCCCTGCGATTCAGGTCCAGTAACTCCTCTCTGCTTCTGAACCGTCTCTTCCTCCCCCTGCCCCTCTGTTTGTTTTCTAAGCTTGCATTTGATGCTCAGGGCTCCTAGTTTGTCACAAATATACTCGTTTCACTTGTTTTTCAGGTCTTTGTTGTAAAGAGGGCTCACCAGAAGCATCTGTCTATTCTGCCACCTTGGCTCTGCCTCCAACAATTAAAAAATTTTAAGTTTGTCTCTGCATGTGCCACCTCAGCTAGATCATCAAATTCAGGATTGTTGTTATTGCTGTTAGGTGCTGTTGAGTTGATTTTGACTCAGAGCGATCCCATGCACAACAGAACGAAACACTGCCTTGTCCTGCAACATCCAGCCCATTGTGCAGCTACTGTGTCAGTCCATCTCGTTGAGGGTCTTCTTCTTTTTTGCTGACCCTCTACCAAGCATGATGTCCTTCTCCAGGGGCCAGTCCTACCTGATAACATGTCCAAAGTGTGTGAGACAAAGTCTCACCGTTCTCGCTTCTAAGGAGCATTCTGGCTGTACTTCTTCCAAGACGGATTTGTTTGTGATTCTGGCAGCCGGTGGTGTATTCAGTATTCTTTGTCAGCACCGTAATTCTTTGGTCTTCCCTATTCATTGTCCACCTTTTGCATGCATATGAGGTGATTGAAAATATCATGGCTAGAGTCAGGTGCACCTTAGTCCTCAAAGTGACATCTCTGCTTCTTACACTTTGTTGTTGTTGTTGTTAGGTGTCGCTGAGTCAGTTTCCACTCATAGCGACCCTATGAACAGCAGAATGAAGCACTGTCCTGGCCATCCTCACAGTCATTGCTGTGTGAGGCCATTGTTGCAACCACTGTGTCAACCCGTCTTGTCCAGCATCTTCCTTTTTTTTTTTGCTGACCCTCTACCTTACCAAGCATGTTGTTCTCCAGGGGCTGGTCCTTCCTGATAATATGCCCAAGGTACATGAGACAAAGTCTCACCATCCTTGCATCCAAGGAGCACTTTGGGGGTCCTTTATAGCAGATTTGACCAATGCAGTGCATCATTGCATTTCTTGACTGCTGCTTCCAGGGGTATTGATTATGGTTCTAAGAAAAGGGAAATCCTTGACAACATCAGTCTTTTCTCTGTTTATCATGGCGTTGCCTATTGGTCCACTTGTGAGGATTTTTGTTTTCTTTATGTTGAGGTGTAATCTATACTGAAGGGTGTAGTCTTTGATCTTCATCAGTAAGTGGTTCAAGTCTTCTTCACTTTCAGCAAGCAACATTGTGTCACCTGCATATTGCAGGTTATTAATGATTTTTCCACCAACTCTGATGCCATGTCCTTCTTCCTATAGTCCAGCTTCTCAAATTATTTGCTCAGCATACAGGCTGAATAAGTATGGTGAAAGGATACAACCCTGACACATAGAAAATTTCCTGATTTTAAACTACACGCTATCCCCTTGTTCTGTTCAAATTACTGTCTCTTGACCTATATACAGGTTCTGCATGAGCATGATTAAGTGTCCTGGAATTCCTGTTATTTTCAGTGTTATCCATATTTTGTTATGATCCACACAGTTGAATGCCTTTGCATAGTCAGTACAATACGGGTAAACATTCTCTGCTTTCAGCCAAGATCCATCTGACATTGGCAGTGATATCCCTCGTTCCCCATCCCCTTCTGAATCCAGCTTCAATTTCAGGCAGTTCCCTGTCCATGTACTGCTGCAACTGTTTTCAAATGATCTTTAGCAAAATTTTACTTGTGTGTGATATTAATGGTATAGTTCGATAATTTCTGCATTCTGTTAAATTACCTTTCTTTGAAATGGGCACAGATATGGATCTTTTCTTGTCAGTTAGCTGTCTTCCAAATTTCTTGGCATAGATGAGTGAGCGCTTCCAGTGTTGCATCCGTTTGTGGAAACATCTCAGTTGGTATTCCATCAATTCCTAGAGCCTTGTTTTTCACCAGTGCCTTTATACAGCTTGTACTTCTTCCTTCATTATCATTGGTTCTTGATCATATGCTACCTCCTGAAATGGATGAATGTCAACCAATTCTTTGTGGTGCAGTGACTGTATATTTCTTCTGTCTTAGCTATCTATTGCTGCTATAACAGAAATACCACAAGTGGATGACTTTAACAGAGAAATTTATTTTCTCACAGTTAAATGGCCATTACTGTCTTAAAGTAATATTCTAATATTTTGACAGATGGCAGATTAAGGCAGACTACTTGGCCACTATCTCCCTTCTGTTTAATACTCCGTCTTGTTCCTGTTGTGTGTAAGATCTCCTGTAGTCCTCCCTGTTTTCTATTTTTCTTTTTGAATTATCAGTCAGCTTGCATCATCAATTAATGTTTACTGTGAAAAATTGCCAAGATCACTTGTTTTGAGTTGGAGGTATAATTCAAAGACCAAGTTTTATAGATATTACCTTTACCTTACAAATGAGAAAATTGAGCATCAGGGAGTACATTCAGCTAGTAAATGCAGCTTGAGGATTCAAAGCCAAAAATTCTAACCCAATATCTGTGCCTTTTCAGTAGTAGTTATTGTTGTTATTAGGTGCCATCAAATTGATTCCAACTCATAGCGACCCTACGTACAACAGAACAAAACACTGCCCGGTCCTGCGCCATCCTCATGTGAAGATGGAAATTCCAGAACACTTACTTAATTGTGCTCACGAGGACCTGTACATAGATTTAAGAGTCAGTGGTTTGAACAGAACAAGGGGATACTGTGTGGTTTAAACTCAGGAAGATGTGCATCAGGGTTGTATCCTTTGACCATACCTATTCAGTCTGTGTGCTGAGCAATAATCTGAGAAGCTGCAAATAATCAGAGAAGTTGGACTATATGAAGAAGAATGAGACATCAGGATTGGAAGGAGACTCATTAACATACTGGGACATGCAGATGATACAACCTTTTTTGCTGAAAGCGAGAGGACTTAAAGCACTTACTGATGAAGATCAAAGACTACAGCGTTCAGTATGGATTACACCTCAATATAAAGAAATTCTTTAGTAGTAGGAAATACAAATGTATGGATTATAACTGTAGTGTATGACTGCATATTTGAAGTACCTTAAGAGGTAAAAAGCAAGTGCTGTAGGAATTCTACAGAGGTACCAAAAAGACCTATGAGGATATAGAATGACTGCTTTTACATATTTGAGCTTATTCCAAAGGAGCGAGCTCTTGTCCCAATCTAACGTATCTTGATACAGTCTCGTCAACTTGGTTAGGCACATAGGTCCCCAGTTACTTAATCAAGCACTAATCCAGATGTAGCTGTGAAGATATTTTATAGATGTGGTTAACATCTAAAGTCAGCTGACTTTAAGGACACTGATTGTATCATCTCAGTAAAGCGGGTGGACCTCATCTAATCAATGAAAGGAGCAATTTGAGATAAAACTTAGGTTTCCCAAAGAAGAAGAAATTCTCAAGACTCTAACACAGAATGCTGCCTGATTTCATGCCGCCTGGCCTGCCCTACAGATTTCAGACTTGACACCCCTCAAAATCCTCTGAGTCAATTCCTTAAAATCAATCTCAGTCTAAATCAATCTCTGTGTCTATGCCCATGTCTGTATCTATATATCTCCTGTTGGTTCTGTTCTGTGGTTGATCCTGACTCATACACCTGCTTTCGTGTCCTTGTGCCTTACAATACCCCTTTATTCATTTTTGCACCCCAGGTTAAAGAAGTTTGTAAAAGAGCGTGTAAAGCAACTGTTACAGAATCTGGGAGAGAAATGTTCATTAAATGTTAACAAATGTCATTCATTGAATGTTCTGTGTCAAGGCATTACATAAATTATTTGATACTTACGATGAACTTCTGAGTTAGGTGATTTTATTAGTTTCCTAGGGCTGCTGTAAAAAGTACCACAAATTGAGTGGCTAAAAGTAAAATGTATTCCCTCACCGTTCTGGAGGCAAGAAGTCTGAAATCAGGGTGTCAGAAGTGTTGATTCCTTCTGAGGGTGAATCTGTCCCATGCCTTTCTCCAGCTTTTCAGTGAGGGCCAGCAATTCTTGGCATTCCTTGGCTTGTAGATGAATTAGTTTAGTCTCTGCCCCCATCTTCACCTGCCTTTCTCCCTGTGTGTCTGTATCTCTTTTCAGAAGGATACCAGTCATATTAGGGTCCATCCTAATAACCTCCTGTAATGGATTGCACTGTGTCCCCCCAAAATATTTGTCAGCTTGGTTAGGCCATGTGTGGTTGTCCTCCATTTTGTGATTTTCCTGTGTGGTATAAGTCATAATCTCTGTCGTTAAAAAGGATTTGGGTGGGATTGTAACACCCTTACTAAGGTCACAGCCCTCATGCAGCGTAAAGGGAGTTTCCCTAGGGTATGGCCTACACCACTTTTCATCTTACAAGACATAAAAAGAAAGGGAATCAAGCAGAGAGTTGGGGACCTCATACCACCAAGAAAGATGCACTGGGAGCAGAGCATGTCCTTTGGACCCAGGGTTCCTGTGCAGAGAAGCTCCTAGTCCAGGGGAAGAGCTATGAGGAGGCCGACACAGAGCAAGCCTTCCCCTGGAGCTGACGCCCTGAATTTGGACTTTTAGCCTACTTTACTGTGAGGAATAAACTTCTCTTTATTAAAACCATCCACTTTTGGTATTTCTGTTATAGCAGCACTAGATGACCAAGACACCTCTTGTTACTTGATTATATCTGAAAAGACCCTATGTTCAAATAAGATCACCTTCACAGGTACTGGGAGTTAGGTCTGAAACCTATCTTTTTGGAGGACACAATTCAACCCATAACAGTGATGCTATTTTCATTTTACACATGAAGTTTAAAGATTAAATGATTTGCCTAAGGTCGCACAGCTGGTAAGTGGCTGAATTAAACCCAGTCAAAACTCTTTTGTTGTAAGAAATTGAAACCTAATTCCAGTTAGTTCAAGCAACAAAAGAAAATGCATTGTTTCATGTAACTGAAAAGAACAGTGGTACAGCCTATCTTAGATGCGACTAGATCAGAAACTTAATTTTATCCTTACCTTCTCTCATTTTCTTTCATTTCAACTTCAATTTTGTCTCTTGGTCTCATTCTTTCCTACTGCTTATAGCTGCTGACAGCTGTGGGGTCATATCCTTTTAGCTTGTTTTACAAGCTGCCTTCAATTCGAAAGATTCTAGGGAAGAACCCTTTAGTTGGCTAGTTTTTTGATCACATGGACCAGTTGGTGTGACTATGGGTATATGGTCCTGTGATTAACTCAGTTTGGGTTATGTTTGTACCTCTGGGGGCTGGTGGACACTAAGATTGATAGTCTTACCAAAACCTCATAGAATGGGAGTTGAACTTCTTTTCAGAGGAGTGGGGTGGGTATCATTAAAGGAAGGGAAATGGAAAGTGTGCACGAGAGACAAGAACAACATCTCTAGAGCCTTTATTCCTCCAGCCTAGGACATGGCCCTTCTGTGGTCTTCCGGGTTATCTAAACCAGTGCTTCTCAATGTGTGCTCCCTGGACCAGCAGCGTGAGCATCATTTGGTAATTTGTTAGATAAAAACACAAATTTTCAGGCCCCATTCTAGACCTACTGAATTAGAAACCCTGGGGTAGGACTGGGGCCCATTAATCTGTTTTTACCAGCCTTCCAGGTGATTCTGATGCAGGCTAAAGTTTGGGAACCATTGATCTTTTTTTTTTTTTTAAGCCCTTTAGCACTCTGCCGATATGTCTTACACAGGGCAGACATTTAATAACTTTTTGTTGAATGAATAAATCAAATACGTCTCCGTTAAAAGGATTCCTGAATTTTGATAAACCAAATTTTCAGTTTTAGATCATAAAATGTCAGAATTGGAAAGATCCTTAGAAATCACCTAGTCCAAGCCCTTTGTCTTTTCTTCCCTAACTGAAAATAGATTTTTAAATGATTTGCCCAAGAATATACACCCGGTAAGTGCCGAGAGCCCTCTCTTGTGAATAGATCCTGTCTTCTGTATAACATGCCGTATGCGTGTCTTGGGTTGTCCATAGACTTAACGCTGGGATTCTATAAAATAAGGCCCGTGGTAGCCCCCCATCAACCTCAAGTAAATAGTAGGTTAGCTGAATTAATACCTTCGGAACATCCAATAATTCCTTGGGAAATTTATGCGAATCATTAGGGTACTTTTAAAAGTCAGTGTCTACAGAGCCTTGAGATTCTGTTGTATTCTGTGAAGAGTCTTGTTGTAATGCTGAAAAGTAATGCTTTGAAATAAACCATATTACAGCTCTCACATCTTCCTTGTTTTATTACTCTACTGCTGCTGCAGCATGTGTGTGTTTCAGAATTCAGATTGAATGATGCAATATTCCTGAGTTATATTTCTAATCCTGGAATTTTGAGAGGGTGCTGCAGTGGTTAAGCACTCTGCCGCTAACCAAAAGGAGTAGAAAAATGTGGCAGTCTGCTTCCATAAAGATTACAGCCTTGGAAACCCTATGGGGCAGTTCAGGATGACTCAACAGCAATGGGTTTGGTTTTTTCGGGTTACTCTTCGGATGTGGAAAGTAGATCAGAGAGGAAAAGGATGCTTTGAAGTTTTGTGGATAAAATGCCAGGGTTTTGAAAGTGCAAAGGAAAGGTAAGAGGGTGATAGCAGTGTTAAAGTAATTTTTGTCACCAGTGTCTCAATTAACAAAACTAGAATGACATCACCATGTTTGTCCCCTTTATAGAATACAGCTATAGTTTTAGAGTTTGTATTGAAGAAAAAATACCTCTGAACGCTTCTGTGACCCCAGCTATTAGGTAACAGCACTTCCTGTTTTTTTTACTGAAAAGGCAACACATGGACTTCCATTTTTGGTAAGATAGAGTAGACATTCTTTTACATGTTCCTCCTGTTAAGTAAAACTAAAAGCTCTGGAAGTTTTGTATGAAATAAACATAAGAAAACTCTGAACGGTAGAGAGGAGGAAGCAGACTGGCTAGAGACCTTGGAACTAGAGGAACAACCCACAGTGGTTTTTCTGGGTTTTCTTTTTTCTTCATTTATCCCAGACTTGGAGCTGAAGAAGCTAGCAACCCGGAAATACCAATGAATACAAACACAAAAAGCTCCCAAAAAAGCCTGCTTTCTCTGACTGGAGGACCAGGAAAGGGGCAGCCTAGCAAGACGGAAAACTTTTGGATAATAACTGGTCTATGCCAGCCAAACACTACAAAAAAGCTGTGGCCACACGCATACCTGCAAAGGCCCGTGGGGTGCTTAAACCTCCATCCTTGAGATGCCATGTCTGTATCAAGTTCAAATTTGTAAATAGGTGAAATTTATTTTTGGCATTAGCCACCTCGGCATTCCCCCTCTGAACTCTTCTGCATTACCTCTTCTTGGCAAGAAAATTAACTGATAATATATCTTGATGTTATAGCTAATAAGCGCTCCATCATTGTTATTTATTACAATGTGCGGCACAGTCCTGAGCACAACCTTATGGATCAGGTACATTCATCTCCCAATTTTAGATAAAGAGGTAAAGCATAGTTTGACCAAGTCACACACAGTAAGATGTAGAGGCAGGATTTCATCCTAGGATTCCCTGGGTGGTGCAAACAGTAACGTGCTCACTGCTAACTGAAAAGTCGGCGGTTAGCTGTACCCAGAGGTACCTCAGAAGAAAGGCCTGGTGCTCTACTGCAGAAAAATCAGCCACTGAAAACCCTACGGAGCACAGATCTACTCTGACACAGATGAGGTTGCCATGAGTCAGAACTGACTCCGTGGCAGCTGTTTTCTCTATCTAAGTGTGGAGCCTTTCCTCGTGACTACCGTGCTATACTGTTTCTCACTGTTCCTGTAGTTCCCAAAATCTGTGTTAAGACATCCCAGGGTGCCACAGTGAACTCTGTGTGCCGCAGGATATTTTTGATTTTGGAGGGAAACACAGCGACATCTCTTGAACACTGCACAGACTATTAGGTCAGGGTGGTTCAACATTTCAACATTAAATTATACTCCATTCTTTTCGATGACATATCTTTGCAAAGCTTGGTTTTAAGCGGCTGCTGTGATGAAAAGCACGTAAGTACCGATGTGGAACAGGAAACGAAGGTAATTTCGAGGTTTGAGAGATTGTGCAGTGCTCAACAGGTGTGCACATCCCATTAGTAAATAATAGTGGTTATATAAGAATGACAAAAAAATTTTTTTTCAATTTATTTGTACTTCTTCAGATGGCTGTTCTTAGAATGTAGATGTTTATGTTTGGGAACCTTTGCAAGTACACTTCTGCAGGTGTAGAGAAAAGAATGTAGACTTTCGCATGAGGAAGGCTGATGTAATTAATACCTGTTATTGTTACCATATCGATGCTAAGGTGTTAGGGATTTCATAGTTCTCACAGGAGTATTCGATTTGAATTGGTCTTGGAAAGAGTTAATAACAACCCAAGGAATGCTTCCCAACAGATGTAAATATGATAGCATGTGACCAATAGAGATATTTAGATATTATTCTGGTGTTTCTAAAATAATATCATATAGGTAGGAGTCTTAAAATGATAACTTGGATAAGATGTATTCCTGAATTATCTCTGGTCTGATAAAAATAATACTTACAGGTTTACTGTGAAAATTAGATGAGTAAACCTAAAGGATAGTGGCTAACACGTAGCAATCATTCAGTAAATGTTAAATATTGTCAGTATTTATTATCATATTTTAAATAATTTATTTTTTGTTGAGAATATGCACAGCAAAAACATATACCGATTCAAGTTTCAACATGCACATTTCAGTGACATTGGTTACATTCTTCGAGTTGCACAACCATTCTCACCCTCCTTTTCTGAGTTGTTCCTTCCCCATTAACATAAACTCACTGCCGTCTTAAGTTTTCTGTGTAATCTTTTGAATTGCTGTTGTCAGTTTGATCCCATATAAACCAAAAAAACCCACTGCTGTCGAGTCAGTTCCGATTCATTGAGACCCCGTTGGGTTTTCAAGGCTGTAAATCTCTACAGAAGCTTACTGCCACATCTTTCTCCCAAGGAGCCGCTCGTGGTTTTGAACCTATGATGGCTTTAACTACTGAGCCCCCAGGTCTCCTTTTGAGCCCATATAGATAGATCTTAGAAAGCATAATGCTCAAGGCAGACATTCTTTACTAGTTAATCTAAACTATTGGCTGGTTTTAAGAAGATTTCAGGGGGTATTTTTGGTTTAAGGTTTAAAGATTATCTCAGGGCAGTAGTCCTGGGGGTTCATCCAGCCTCCATGGCTCTCATGGATTCCATGAGAATTTGAAATTCTGTTCTGCATTTTCACTGTTTTGATCAGAATTTTTCTGTAGAATCTTTGATCAAAATGTTCAGTAATGGTAGCTGGCACCATCCAGTTCTTCTGGTCTGATGGCAAAGGAGGTAGTTGTTCATGGAGGCAATTAGCCACACATTTCATTTCCTCCTCCTACTCCTGACTCCACTTTTTCCTCTGTTGCTCCAGGTGAATAGAGACAAACTGTGCCTCAGACGCCCACTTGCAAGCTTTTAAGACCCCAAGCACTATGCAGTGAGCTAGGAGGTAGAACAGAAGCATGAAACATGTTATTAGGCCAATTAATTGGAATGTGCAACCCTACCCTTCATCAGTGCAATTTCTCCATCACCGTAAACCTGAAACTCAGTACTCCATAATAATGATTATTGTCTGTTGTTATCATAGTCATCACCACCATCATCACCATCATCTCTGAAGGGCGAATATGCTGCTAGCACACTAGAGTTCTTAACCCATCATAAAACATAGATAAAATTGTTTTAGGTTTTTGACAGGCTAAAGGATCTGGCATTCTGGAGTGAGCTGGTTCTGGATGCATAGTACCTTTTCAGGTCCATACTGAATTGTCTTGAACCCTGGAGGGATTCACTTGGGAATTCTTAGAACCAGGATTTTACCCAAGACTGATCATTTCCTAAACTCTCTTTACAAAAAAACTCTGTTTAGGCCCTAGTTATATTTATTTGAAACAGCCACTAGGAAAACTTGGGGGGCAAATTGAATTTTCCTTTCATTTATCTGATGGATTTAGGTTATGCTTGTGTGTTCTCTATCCTTTTTGACATAAAGTTATTATACTTAGTCCATCAAGTCTTTTAATGGGAAAATCACTTCTAAATAACATTCGTAAAATAGCACTTTACATCTATATGGTCTTGTCAGTGTAGAAAATGCTTTACTATCTGCCATTTTCATTATCATGGTATTCTCTGAGGGCTTGACAGGGCAGATGCTATCCTATTTTCATGGCAGAAGAAATTGAGATCAGAAAGGTACGTACGCGACTCGTCTGAGACCACACAGCCAGGTTGACAGATCCATGCCTAGAATCCCAAATCTTTTACTTTCCAGTTTACTGCTCTGTTTATGATTCTGTGCCCTGGAACCTCTTGCCTCACAGCCTAGAATGGGGACCAGATCATGGGACTGCTCAGAACTCCTGAGATCAACTCTAGGTCCCATCTTTTGACCTTTGGGAAAATGATTGAATTTCTCGTTCTTTATTTTCTCATTTATTAAATTAGATAATAACACTACTGTAATTTTCTGTGGGGTTGTATAGTAAATGTTAGAACCAGGATTCAAATCCAGGTTATCTGGTTCCAGGCTCTATGCTCTTTAACCACCAGCCATACTGCCTCTTTCCATCGTAAAGGGGTAAAGCAAAATCTAAGAAACTCAGGATTGTATAGGAAACTAGATGTAGAATGGGATGTAATGACCATGTTAGCTATCACTCCAATGCTAGTTGAAGCTTCTAAAGTAACTCAAGGCTTCAAAGCCCGGGAGAATGGTGTTATGCTGAGTGTTTACTGATTAAGTGACCTGTAGTCATTCCAGATGTAGATGCAAAGTTAGCAAAATGCTGGGAAGTTTAAAAACATCTTTGTCCTAAAGTGTTTTTAACTGTCAGAAAATTTTGCTTTTTTCTTACAGCACTGGGAGGTATTCAAAAAAGTAACGGAAGTCTTCATTCTCGTTCCTGCACTTCTTGGTCTCAAAGGGAATTTAGAAATGACTTTGGCGTCCAGATTGTCCACTGCAGTAAGTTTTTTACCCCCTGGAAGTATGTATATTACTTACGCTGTTTCTGTCTACTAAGGAGAGCTTGTACCAGGAAAAAGTTTTTTCCCAGTTATTGCTAAGTTTCTGGATCACTCGGGGCTGTGCTAGGTAGTTATGTCTGATATAACCTGATAATCAGATTAGAGTTTCTAATCTGAGAAGTATATGTTCTCCTTTATCCTGAGAAGTAGTAGTATACTTTGCCTCCTTTTATGTCAGAATATTCTGGCAATGACCGTCAGTGTTTAAGACATGGGGTAAGTCAGGTATTGAGATTTTTCACGGTTGGATGGTTGGTTGATTGGTGTTTAAGCTTTTTGTGATGTAAAATAACATCTGCTAGTAATAAAACCTAAAAATGGGTTAAATACATATATAGAAAAAAATTATAAACTTCCTCCAATTCTCCACCTAGAGATAACCACTATTAACATTTTGGTGTAGATCCTTCTATACCTGGAATCTATACTTATATATAGTTAGGTATATCATAACGTATATTGTTGTTGTTGTTAGCTGCTGCTGACTCTGACTCATGAAGACTTTGTGTACAACAGAGCGAAACATTGCCTGGTCCTTACACCGTCCTCACAGTCACCACTGTGTTGGAGTCCATTGTTCTGGCTGTTGTGTCGGTCCATCTCACCGAAGGTCTCCCACACCTGCACTGGCCCTTTGCTTCACCAAACATGACGTCCTCCTCTTGCTATTGATTGATCCCTTCTGATGACATGTCCAAGGCAATTGAATCAGACAGTGTTCTGTTTTAATCCGTAAGGCTTTCATTGACTAATTGTCACAAGTAGATCACCAGGCCTTTCTTCCTAGTCTGTGTTAGACTGGAAGCTTCACTGAAGCTTGCCCACCTTGGAGGACCGTGTTGATATTTGAAACACTAGCAGTACAGCATCCAGTACCATAGCAACATGCAAACCACCAGAGTGTAGACAGGTGGTGGTATAATGTATGTTTTACTGATTTTTTTTCCAGGTGCCATCTTTTCCCAATGGTCTGCACTTGCATTATGTTATAAGAACTGATAGATTACCTAGCTAGAATGCAATTGGAAAGGCTTTTTGGCAGAAGAGGAGAATAAAAAAGAGGTCTTGAAAAACAAAAGCAGCAACATTTGAGGGAAAAGAAGGTTATTAGAATGGAAGTTAAAATGTGGTTTTCATTTCATTTTGTTGGAAAATGAACTTTATTCTTATAAATAGAGTTAAGCATACAAACATTTAAGCAGCTTGATAGCTTTGCCAGGAAAACTAAAATTTTGGCTAGCCCAACCTCAGAATATTTTTAATAGCAACATTCTTGAGCATTATCTGGCATTTGTTTAGACCCAAATAATAGATTAAATGTGCCCATCCATTTTGAGAAGAAGCCCTGGTGGCACAGTGGTTAAGTGCGTGGGTGCTAACTGAAAGCTCAGCAGTTCGAACCTACCAACGGCTCCACGAGAGAAAAATATGGCAGTCAGCTTCCATAAAGATTATGGCCTTGGAAACTATGGGGTAGCTCTACTCTGTCCTATAGGGTTGTTGTGAGTTGGAATTGACTCGATGGCAGTAGGTTTGGTTTTAGGTTATCCATTTTGAAATAGGCCATAATGAAGGCATTCTGGTTAAAAGGAATATGCTGTAAATGAAATTCTTTGTTTAATTTGACCAGATGTTTCAGTATTAAAACTGAATAAACCCACTAAAAAAACCCACTGCTGTCGAGTCAATTCCTACTCATAGTGACCCTATAGGACAGAGTAGAGCTGCCCCATAGTTTCCAAGGAGCACCTGGCAGATTTGAACTGCCAGCCTCTTGGTTAGCAGCTGTAGCACTTAACCACTACGCCACCAGGGTTTCCAAAACTGAATAAAGGTGAATTTAATCTTAATCTTTTTTGTGACATTGTGTTTTGTATTAGATATTTTCCTCAAATGTCTGTTTGTATTTAGTTGTCTGTTCATATTTAAATGTGTGAACAACAAAGTTGATTAGCAGTTCTGAGCGATCTGAGAGTGTCCCAAGCAATGCAAAGGCCCAGAGGCAGGACTCTGCTTGATGTGTTAGCTTAGTGGTTCTCAGAGTGTGGTCTCCTGACTAGCAGCATCCCCATCACCTGGGAACTTAGGATGCAAATTCTCAGGCCCCACTTCAGAGCTACTGAATCAGAAACTGAGGGTATGGCTCAGCAATCTGTATTATAACAGACTTTCCAGATGATTCTAACATACATTAAGTTTGACAGTCACTGTGTTAGATGAATGTTATGGAGATCAACAGGACTGGGACGGGGTGGGGGGGGCGGAAATCACATGATTTTGGCTGTTGTGAGAGGGGAAGCCATGGGAAGGCTGCGAACAGAGGGGTGATATGATCTGATGGATATTTTTAACTGATTATTTTGACTGTTTTACTGAGTCAGGGCTAGAGGGGGCCAAGGACTGGAAGCAAGGAGCCCAGTTGAAAGTCTATTGTAATAGTACAGCCTAGAGATGATGCTGGCTTGGCTCAGGGAGGTAGCCATTGATGTAGTAAGAGGTAGTTGTGTTCTGGAACTAGTTTTAAGATAGAGCAGACAGAATTGGCTCGTGGATTAGATGAAATTAATGACTAGGAGTAGTCACGCAAATCTCTCTGAACCTGTGAGGGATTAAGATTTTCCTGTCCCCCTTTCCACTTTTTCATTCTTCCTCTTATTGTCTCTCAAATGTTTAGTACCTCACTATTTACAAGGCAGAAACTGGGGTGGCGTAGTGGTTAAGAGCTGTGGCTGCTAACCAAAAGGTTGGCAGTTTGAATCCACCAAGTGCTCCTTGGAAACTAAGGGCAGTTCTACTCTGCTCTGTAGGGTCGCTGTGAGTCGGAATCGGCTCGATGGCAATGGGTTTGGTTTTTGGCTTATGTACAAGGCAGTCTTTAGATGGCTTCCTGTTCCTCACAGTTTTAAGGTGTTCTTAGTTTATATTATGGCTTTCATCTTAATGTTTTCTGAATTTTAAAGTCATTTACGTTGTAGAATCCACATTTAGGCAAAAGCTGAGATTATTTCTTTTTCTAATTGCCAATTTTAAGAATTCACTGATTAAATAAAATTTCTAATAATACCAGTACTACTAAAGAACAAAGAAGAAAATAAAAACCATCCATAAACCAGTCACATAATGGTTAACTTTCTGATTGTTGTTTAATTGACTTAATTGTTTTATCATGGTAAAAATATTTATAACAAAACATTTGCCAGTTCAATATTTTTTACATGTGCAATTCGCTTACACTGGTTATATTCACCATGTTGTGCAATCACCACCGCTGTTTGTTTCCAAATCGTTTCACCACACCATTAACAGAAATTCAGTATCCCCTAAGCCAAGACTCCCCTTTTCCCCCACCCTCCAATCCCTGATGGCCACTAATAAACTATGATCTCTATACATTTGCCTATTTCACATAAACGGGATCATACAATATTTGTCCTTTTGTGACTGACTGATTTCGCCCATCATAATATTTTCAAGGACTGTCCATGTTGTTGCATGTATCAGGACTTCATTTCTCTTTATGGCAGCGTAATATTCCGTTGTATGTATGTATCACATTTTTTTAAATTTTTTTATTGTGCTTTAAGTGAAAGTTTACAAATCAAGTCAATCTCTCACACAAAAACTTACATACACCTTGCTACATACTCCCAGTTGCTCTCCCCCAATGAGACAGCCCACTCCCTCCCTCCACCCTCTCTTTTCGTGTCCGTTTTGCCAGCTTCTAACCCCCTCTACCCTCTCATCTCCCCTCCAGGCAGGAGATGCCAACATAGTCTCAAGCGTCCACCTGATCCAAGAAGCTCACCCCTCACCAGCATCCCTCTGCATCCCATTGTCCAGTCCAATCCCTGTCTGAAGAGTTGGCTTCGGGAATGATTCCTGTCCTGGGCCAACAGAAGGTCTGAGGGGCCATGACCACCGGGGTCCTTCTAATCTCAGTCAGACCATTAAGTCTGGTCTTTTTATGAGAATTTGGGGTCTGCATCCCACTGCTGTCCTGCTCCCTCAGGGGTTCTCTGTTGTGTTCCCAGTCAGGGCAGTCATCAGTTGTAGCTGGGCACCATCTAGTTCTTCTGGTCTCAGGCTGATGTAGTCTCTGGTTTATGTGGTCCTTTGTGTCTCTTGGGCTTATAGTTACCTTGTGTCCTTGGTGTTCTTCATTCTTCTTTGGTCCAGGTGTGTTGAGACCAATTGATGCATCTTAGATGGCCGCTTGCTAGCGTTTAAGACCCTACATGCCCTTCTCCAAAGTGGGATGCAGAATGTTTTCTAATAGATTTTATTATGCCAATTGACTTAGATGTCCCCTGAAACATGGTCCCCAAACCCCCGCCCCCTGCTACACTGGCCTTTGAAGCATTCAGTTTATTCAGGAAACTTCCTTGCTTTTGGTTTAGTCCAATTGTGCCGACCTCGCCTGTATTGCGTGTTGTGTTTCCCATCACCTAAAGTATTGACTACTATCTAATTAGTGAATACCCCTCTCCCACCCACCCTCCCCCCACTTCTTGTATCCGTCAAAGAATATTTTCTTCTCCTTTTAAACTATTTCTCGAGTTCTTATAATAATGGTCTTATACAATTTGTCCTTTTGGAACTGACTGATTTCACTCAGCATAATGCCTTCCAGATTCCTCCATGTTATGAAATGTTTCACAGATTCCTCACTGTTCTTTATCAATGCATAGTATTCCATTGTGTGAATATACCATAATTTATTCATCCATTTATCTATTGATGGGCACCTTGGTTGCTTCCATCTTTTTGCTATTGTAAACAGTGCTGCTGTGAACATGGGTGTGCGTATATCTGTACGTGTAAAGGCTCTTATTTCTCTAGAATATATTCCAAGGAGTGGGATTGCTGGATTGTGTGGTAGTTCTATTTCTAGCTTTTTAAGGAAGCACCAAATCGATTTCCAAAGTGGTTGTACCATTTTACATTCCCACCAGCAGTTTATAAGTGTTGCAATGTCTCGGCAGCCTCTTCAACATTTATTATTTTGTGTTTTTTTGATTAATGCCAGCCTTGTTGGAGTGAGATGGAATCTCATTGTAATTTTGATTTGTATTTCTCTAATGGCTAATGATTGTGAGCATTTCCTCATGTATCTGTTAGCTACCTGAATGTCTTCTTTAGTGAATTGTCTGTTCATATCTTTTGCCCATTTTTTAATTGAGTTATTTGTCTTTTTGCAGTTGAGTTTTTGCAGTATCATGTAGATTTTAGAGATCAGGTGGTGGTCAGAAATGTTATAGCTAGAAACTTTTTCCCAGTCTGTAGGTAATCTTTTTACTCTTTTGGTGAAGTCTTTGGATGAGCATAGGTGTTTGATTTTTAGGAGCTCCCAGTTATCTAGTTTTTCTTGTGCGTTGTTAGTAATGTTTTATATACTGTATATGCCATGTATTAGGGTTCCTAATGTTGTCCCTATTTTTTCTTCCATGATCTTTATCGTTTTAGATTTTATATTTAGGTCTTTGATCCATTTTGAGTTCATTTTTGTGCATGGTGTGAGGTACGGGTCTTGTTTCATTTTTTTGCAGATGGATATCCAGTTATGCCAGCAACATTTGTTAAAAAGACTGTCTTTTCCCCATTTAACTGCCTTGGGGCCTTTGTCGAATATCAGCTGCTCATATGTGGATGGATTTATGTCTAGATTCTCAATTCTGTTCCATTAGTCTATGTATGTGTTGTTGTATCAGTACTAGGCTTTTTTGACTATTGTGGCGGTATAATAGGTTCTAAAATCAGGTAGAGTAAGGCCTCCCACTTTGTTCTTCTTTTTCAGTAATGCTTTACTTATTCAGGGCCTCTTTCCCTTCCAGTGTGTATATCACATTTTGTTTGTCCATTTATCTGTTGATGGGCATTGAGATAGTTTATATCTTTTGGCTCTTGTGAGTAGTGCTACAATGAACATTGGTGTATGGTTTATTTTTATATACTCATTTTTTGATGTATGTATTTAATACTTAATTTTTTTGATGACTGACACTTTAATGGAGCTTTTCACCACCCTTATTCCAAGTATTTATTTACATGCTAAACTTATGTTTGTTTTTCCTAATATCAAGTGTAGTAGTTATATTTATAAATCTATAATTTTAAGCTCATCCAAACCCACTTACTACCTTTAGCCCCAATAAATCTTAAATCCTACCTCAAATGCTTCAGGGTCCATATAAGTAGCATACATTTGTGAAGAGGAAGGAAGTGAGAATTATAAAAGCAGGAGACCCAGGACTCCACCTAAAGGCATTCAGATTAAAACATTTTAAAACCACCACGTGGCCAAACATAACACACCTTCAGTCTCTGGCCACCTGAGCTCTACTCTTGCCCAAAAACTATCTAGTGCCTTGCAAAAATGTTGGTCTTTTTTTCTAATACTTTAAAATATGCAGCATTTACATAATATAGCAAGTCTTCATCAGATCATGCCCTGTTATACTTTGTTACCTTCCAAGCTCTTGGTTTTCTCTAGCTGAGCACCATCAAATCAACTACTCTAGTAAAGTAGGCCTAGTAAAGGCCTTGGTAGTGCATTGGTTAAGAGCTCGGCTGTTGACCAAAAGGTCGGCAGTTTGAATCTACCAGCTGCTCCCTGGAAACCCTATGGGGCTGTTGTACTCTGTCCTACAGGGTCGCTATGAGTCGGAATCTACTCGATGGCAACGAGTTTGGTTTGTTTTGGATTAGCAGAGGCCTTTAGACAGGACACTCTAGCTTTTCCCTCTATTTCTGAAAAAATCCTAGGCCATTGGACAGTAGGGTGGGTCAGCCGCCCTACTGGTGCAGTTTTATAAGAAGGAGGCAAGAAAGGTCGTTTTTTCTGTTTCTCCCGCTCACCCCTATGCATGCTCATATCATATGTATTTTTTCTAACTAGGTAAACACTGGTCAACATTTTTCTTAAAATTTTTTTATTCTTATTTCTAAAAGTCTTCATAAAAAGTTATTATATGTGAGTTTATTTTTTATTTACTTTACATCAAACATTGTTTTAATTTGCTCTTATTTATCTTCTACTAAAAGGTATACAGATTCAGACACTTCTAGATCTTCATCGTTCATAAAACAAATTAATTGAATTAGTTGAATTAAATGATTAGTCTAAGGTTGCTCTGTCAGTCTGCGTTAGTTTATCAGGAAAACAGAGCCACTATATGTAGTGTGGGAACCCTGGTGGTGTAGTGGTTAAGTGCTACAGCTGCTAACCAAAAGGTCGGCGGTTCAAATCTACCAGGTGTTCCTTGGAAAGTCTATGGGGCAGGTCTACTCTGTGCTACAGAGTCGCTATGAGTTGGAAGTGACTCAGTGGCAACGAGTTTTTTTTGTACATAGTGTAGCAATAAGTAATTAAAGAATAATAGAGGAATCTGAGCTTACACAAATGTGGGAGAAGTCGGGGAAGCAAAGATCAGTGGTGGGAAGATCAGAGACAGCCTGCAGCGCTGGAGCAGGGGAAGAAAGCCACGCATTGCAGTACAGAGATCCAGACCCTGTGTCTGTCCACCCAGACCTTCCAAAGATATTGACCTCTGCCTCACTTCTGCTGTTCAAATATTGCCCAGGTTCTTCTCACCAGCAAACTGTAACCCGAAATTATCTAGGGAAGGAAATTTTGAAGCATATTAACTCTAGGCCCTAGAAGGAAATGGTAGTGATGCCAAGTTAATGATCTAGCATAATTGCATACCAGATGTGTAGCGCTCATTGATGCTGCCACTCCCACCTCTCTTGATCTTTTCCTAGACCCTAAATATATATATAAGGAGCCCTGGTGGCACAACAGTTAAGCTCTCGGCTACTAACCAAAGGGTTGGTGGTTCAAACCTGCCCAGCTGTTTCGCGGGAGAAAAACCTGGCGATCTGCTCCCATAAAGATTAAAAAAAAAAAAAGATTACAGCCTAGGAAATCCAGTGGGCGCAGTTTGACCCTGTCACATGGGGTCTGTATGAGTCGAAAGTCAACTTGACAGTAGAGAACTACAAAATGTATGTATGTCTCCATTGATCACTAAGAAATCCTGGAGCCTCGGCATCTTCTCCTTTTTTCCTGAAATCATTTTAGATTGCTTCCCATAGCTATAGACATTTTTCTTTAAGTTATTGAAAAATAACACTAATTTCTCTCATACCTATTTTTTGAACTCTAAGCCGGAGTTACATTCACTATTTAAACGTTGCTTGAACCTTGCTGTTCACTTGAGGAATGACCCAGGTTACTAGGGCAACACATTGAATTTCCTCAGTAATTTAGATTCCCAGACTTAGAAAAGAAATATACAAATAAAGACAGCATGAATAATAATTCTGAAACACTGAGAAATCCCAGTATTTGCATTTGCCGGATATTTGAGACTAAAGTCCAGAGGGAGATTACAGAATAGAGTGTTTTCCAAATTGACTGATAGAAGAAATGTTGCTGTTAGTACTTAGCCTGCCAGTCTAAAGCCGTAGGTGAAACTACCCATACATGTCATTGTTGTGGTGTTGTATACCATCAAGTCAATTCTGACTCGTAGCGACCCCATGTGACAGAGTAGAACTGCCCCACAGGGTTTCCTAGACTGTAATCTTTACGGAGTGGATCACCAAGTCTTTCCCCTTCAGAGTGGCTGGTGGGTTCAAACCACTGACTTTTTGGCTAGCAGCCGAGTACTTAACCATTGAGCCAATCCTTACATTTTTAAAACTCTATTCATTCACCTCTCTCTCTCTATATATATATTTTTTACATTTGAAAATCTTCATGACCAAGCATACCATGAATAATTAAAACCCAGTTCAGTATAGTATTTTTTAATAATGATTTGTTCATTGCTTTCCAAAATGACTGCATTAGAAAAACTTGCCAGATTTTGACATACATTTTTTGAATCCTAAGTGATTGAGAAGTACGATTGAGCTTACAGAGCAGTTGGAGAGCATTCTTCCACTTTGCAGAAGGGTGTATAAATTTTAATAGTGAGGTAGAACAAAATTCATATGCGAACTGAATGAATTTTTTTATTGCTAACGAGTGTGCATTGAGATTATCTAGGCTCTGTGTAATCAGTTTTAATCCTGACTCAAATATAAATTATGTACATGTGAATTATTTGTTTAGATCTGGTTTTATTTGTCAGTAATTCATCGGATTACATTAGTTTCATGATGTAGAATTAAATGCTAGCAGCTTAATATTATGTGATTATTTATATTGATCCTCAGAACATAAAACTTGGCATATGAGAATGACATCTGGTATTGATTGTTGTAAAATAACACCAGTGGGCAGGTGAAGAGCACCAGCTGGTCCATTAGCTCTTGTGAGCTACTTAATTAAGTAAAAAACAAACAAAAAACAGCTTTTTTCCTAAACATCTCAGAGAAACTGAATGTTAGCTGCGTGACCGTGGATGTTTTTAAAAGTACAGTGTGAGCTTATTGGATTTACTAAAGAATTATCTTTGACTTTAAGACTTCATGTGGTGTTTAAACAGAGCAGACAACATATAGATTACACAGTGATATATGAAAATATGCTCATTAACAGGTAAATGTTGGGAAGATGGATTCACCCATTGAAAAGTGGAACCTAATAATTGGCAACTTGGCCTTAAAGCAGGTAAGTGATATACGTGTTGTTTACAGATCTTGTGTTTACATATTTTTTGTTACCCATAAGAATGCAGTAACTTTTATTACTCTTAAGCCTACCATTTATTTTAAGGACACCAAAAAAATAATTTAGGACCTTGAAAAAGCGATGGAATAAACAGACACCCATGACCTGGCCAAGTTACTTATTCTCTAGGCACTGATCAGGTTCTTCCTAATTTGAAAAAGATATAATATGCAAGACATAGAAAAATAGATAAAGCATTTTCTATCATAAATGTATAAGAGAGCTAGAATTTGCATACAAATAAATATTTAGCACTTCATTGCTTAGGTGCTATTTTTCTACTTCAGTTTTTTTAAGGGAAACCATCTGTTTATTTAAACTGAGCTATTTTAAATATATTATGGTCAGATGTTTGTTTAAGCTAAGTATTTCTTAATTTGTTCATGTCATTAGCATTAATATAAGTGAACACATTAAATTGTCAATTATATATGCACTAGCTCTGGATTGTAGATTATCTAGACCTCTTTCTGATCTCCTGTGAATATCTCTTCCTCTTCTTCCCAGATCCTTTTCCACACCCCAAAACACAAGACTGCAGGTACCCCTCGTAACTCTTTAGCTAGTGTGTACTTTAGATGAATGTTTATAGAACAAACTAGCTTCTCATTAAACAGTATGCATATTGTTTTGTGACATTGGTTGCCAAGCCCACGACATGTCAACACTCTCCCCTTCCCGACCTTGGGTTCCCTATAACCAGCTTTACTGTCCCCTCCTGCCTTCTCATCCTTGCCCCTGGGCTGGTGTGCCCATTTAGTCTTGTTTTGTTTTATGGGCCTGTCTAATCTTTGGCTGAAGTGTGAACCTCATGAATGACTTCATTACTGAGCTAAAAGGGTGTCCGGGGGCCATACTCTTGGGGTTTCTCCAGTCTCTATCAGACCAGTAAGTCTGGTCTTTTTTTTTTTTGGAGATGCACATTAATTTTAATGTTAGCTCATTGATGACATAATGTTGAGAATATGGTTGCAGGAAAGACAACTTTATGTAATATATTTCAAAGACAAAGAAACAAGGGAATTTTTGAAATATGGGCTGTATTTAAATATTTGTGCACTGCTTCTAAGATCTCAGGGTTGGAAATAAGAAAACTGCATAGATCTACCCACAGATCTAACATTAAACCAAAAAAAAACCAAACCCAGCACCGTAGAGTTGATTCCGACTCATAGCGACCCTATAGGACAGAGTAGAACTACCCTATAGACTTTCCAAGACTGACCCTTTGGTTAGCAGCCATAGCACTTAACCACTGCGCCACCAGGGTTTCCAATCTAACATTAATGTGCTGTATAACCTTTGTTAATTTTCTTAACCTTTCTGGGCTTCACTTTCTTCTTTTAAATGACAGCATTACAGTAGAGATGTCTATGGTCCTGTTCAACTTGAAATCGCAGGAGTATATGCAGGGGTAATACTCAAAATATTTAACAACCGGTCAGTCTCTATGAGTTGGAATCAATCCAACGTCAACAAGTTTGATTTGGTTTTTTAGGGTACTATAAATAAATAAATAAATAAATAAATAAATAAATAAATGAATGAATGAATGAATGAATGAATGAATGAATGAATAAATAAATAAATAAATAAATAAATAAATAAATAAATAAATAAATAAATAAATAAATAAATAAATAAATAAATAAATAAATAAATAAATAAATAAATAAATAAAACTTTGACAGTGTATTTCATTTTATTCTTTAAATACCCTACACTCTTACCAAGTAATATGAATTGTAGTGCAAATTATTCATCAAGTCATTCTACTAATTTCTACCTCAGCTTTTACTCTTAGTCTCTACTCTTCCCTGCTTATCCTCTCTTCCTGCAACTGTTGGTCAGGTTGGGAGCCAGAGTGAGATGGCTGGCTATTTGCTGATCCTAGTTACCCTAGCCAGAAACCGTACCTTTGTCTGCCTCACTCTACCAAGGATGTATGAGAAACAGGGAATCCCACACAGGCCAATCAGGAAACAATTGGTGCCAGCCAGTGAGGTAGCAAGTGGTTGGAGGCAAATTACCAATGAACAAAGGCAGAAGGGAAGAGAAAAGGAGGGGTGTGTGTGTGTGTGTGTGTGTGTGTATGAGGGGGTGTTCTCCTTCAGGCTTCATCTACTAAAGCTCGTGAAGGAGTAGATGAGCATGGGGAGGAGGAATGAGATGGGCTGGCATAAGGCTCTTCTGCCTGGAGACTGGCTATGGAAGGTAGAGGTGGGAAAAGATGGAAAGGACAGAGGGGGCTCAGTCTTGTCTTTGCTGGGATGTGTTCCTTTGGCTATTAAATGGTCCCAGACAGATTCCCTCATACAGATCTCTTCTAATGGTGCTTACAGCTTGAATCTCAGCTCTGAAACTATGGACATCATCAACAGGAACTGTAGTGAAAGGCGAGGGGCGAGAATCCAGGATACCTGGACGGTATGACAGGATCAGACTACTTCAGGGGTTCTTTACCAAGAGTCTTGCATTCCAGTACATGAATTGGCTCCAGAGAGTCTGTGAGCACCCAGAAATTCGACTCAAAATATTGAGCACCTCTGTGTTTTCCTGGAAACCCTGGTGACGTAATGGTTAAGTGCTATGGCTGCTAACCAAAAGGTTCGGAATTCAAATCTACCAGGTGCTCCTTGGAAACTCTATGGGGCAATTCTACTCTGTCTTATGGGGTCACTATGAATCAGAATCTACTCGATGGCAATGGGTTTGGGTGTGTTTTCCTTGAGAAAAGGATCTATATTCTATAAAGTTCTCACCAGATTCTCAAAGAGGTCCATGATACAAACACAGTTTAGAGTCCCTTAGAGTTTGTTTTACTTCGAACATTCTACTAATCTGGTTCAAAGAGTTCACTGTCAGTGTTACTGTTTTTTAGTTAAATGTTTTTTGAGTGTTTATTTGTGGCAGCACTGTGGGAAGCACTTTTATACTGTCTAATTCTTTGACATCTCAAAATGACCCTTTCAAGCTTGATATTGTTATTGTCACCCTTACAGATGAGAAACTGAAGTTTTTATAGCATTTATCATGTTGGTGATTATTGGTGAGATCATTTTTTAAAATTTCTCCCACTGACCAAGAGCTCTTTGAGAGCAGAGAATAAGTCCATTTTGACCACCACGTAGCCCAACACCAAGCATAGCACTTGTACATAAAAAAAAAAAAAAAAAAGTTGCAATTCCAACTCATGGGAACCCCATGTGTACATGGAAGATTCTAAATGAATAAGTGTTGAATGAATAAATTTAAATAACTTGTCATAAGGATAAGTGGCAATGCCAGGAGTCATAGGTAGGATATGAGTCAGGACTCATATCATTTTATGATAAAGTCTGATCTCTTGCCAATACTACCTATAGAGTCAGATTTACTTTTCAGTCTTAAGATAGTATAATATTAGATGTCTGTGAATGACAACATCAAATAACTTGGGGTGCCTGTTAAAATTTCCCATTATTGAACCCCATTCCATACCTATTGCCCACAGATCAGGACAGCTTGAGAATATTAAAACTAAAATACAGTAGCATCTTTAAAAGGTGCTATAGCTCAATTTTTTTTTTATAGCTTAATTTTTTATAGCTCAATTGTCATATGCAGTACTTTCTTCCAACTTCTTATATGTGATATTTACATAATTAAATAAAATGTTTAATGTGTTTTAAAAATGAATCATTCAGATGGATTTTAAAAACATCCGTTTTAGGTTCAGGCAACAGTAGTTGGTTTTCTGGCAGCTGTGGCAGCCATTATATTGGGCTGGATTCCAGAGGGGAAATACTACCTTGATCACTCCATACTTCTGTGCTCTAGCAGTGTAGCGACTGCCTTCATTGCATCTCTTCTGCAGGGTAAGTGAATTCACTAATGTGTACTGTATTCTCTTTTCCTTTTAAATTATGTTTTTTTCAACATGATGGCTATTTCTATTTAAATGATACAGTAAAGCCTGCGAAAGCCGGAACCTGTGTAAGGTGGAAACCTATCAAAGAAGGAACAATCAAATATTTCTCACTAAAACAAGCAGTGGAAAAGTGATGACTGCATCCTTTCAAAGGCGGAAAACTTGCAGGACTCAGAAAAACAAGGCAGTCCCCTCAAGTTCCGGCTCTCAGAGGTTTCGCTGTCCTCGTCTAACTACAACAGAGAAAAGTTACCTGCAAACTTGAAAATACCTTAATTATTTCAGTTATATTTATATTTCATTACTTGTAAATTTTTGTGTAGAACAGGCCTTTTGAGATTGTCTCATAGCTTTAGGTACCCTGGTGTAACCCCCAAACAAGATCAGGAAAATAGCCTGGGTATTTATTCCTCTAAGTTACATTAATTGAGAAATTCCTTTCTGGAAATCATGCAGGGTATGTACTAGCTTGATCATTTGAGCAATAACTAGTATTCCAGGAATTCTGAGTTTCAAAAGCAGTCCTTCTGTTAAAAATTTTTAAAGTTTCAGATTTCAGAAAAACAATTCTTCACGGTTTCTGTGGCAATACAAATACAGCCTTATCCTTAACACAGCGTATCGTTGGCTATAAAATTTTAAAGAGCCAGTTAAAAATTAACTACGACAGAATTTTTCAGTAGGGTTTTCTTTCTCAGTATTTACCTGTCAGTGTGAATTTTCCATTAGAGGAGTAACTTATTATGGAAAAGCAATCATAAAGACATGATTCTTTTTATTTTATAATTGCCATCTTCCCATCCTCGTATCACTAAAAAAAAAAAAAAAAAAAAATCACTAGCAGAGTTAAAAATGGAAGATTCTCACGACAGGTGATTATACAACAAAGCTAGGTTCTGGGAAGGTAGAAAATCTTATTAAGACTTGATTTGCAAGATATTTGCAAGCATTTTGCTTTAGTACTTAAATTGTTTCAGAGTAGTTTCTTGTCCTTATATAGACGTACTAGTATTGAATGGAGTTAATCTGACCATTGAATGCTCAAAGCAGAGTGAAGTTAAGCTATTGGAAAGCTAAATTTCTGGTTAAAAAAATGTTGAAGCACTCCATTTCTTCAGGCTCATTTGCTTCTTTTTTTTTTCTTTTTCTGATTTTGTTTCGTTTACAAAGAGTTGTTTAAAAATTCAGTCTAACAAATATTTGTAATGCCTAGGATTTAAAATTTAGATTTTAAAATACATTTGTCTAAAGCTTGTAACTTTGAATAATGTATTTTCTAATTTTATGATAACTTGACCCTCATAGCCACCTTGGTATATGTAAAGCAGATACTATTATCTGCATTTTGTAGGTGAGAAAACTGTGACTTAGACAGGTAAAGTGACTTGTTCAGTGTCATCAGCTTGGTAGTAGCAGAGTCAGAGTTAAAACCTAAGTTTCTTACTCCCAGTTCTTTCTGCTAGACGATGATGCATGCAAAATATTTGTTTTCAGCCGAAAAACAATAGAGGACATTCTGTCACAGGAGAACTTTTCATGTAGATCTTTAAATGTGCTGATTTTAAAAAATATAATTCTGTATGATCATATCTTGATTATTACTGCATAATAAATCTTTAGAACTTTTCTGCACTTGCTTTTTTTTCTTTCATATGGAAAATTTCATATTATTTTCAAATCATATTATGGGAAAGATAAATCCAGTAATTTATAAAGCCTCCAGAATGCAAGATGTGTGGCACTGTTTGAAGCAAGACAAAAGATCCTGCTTGTTTAAATTTGGCCTTATAAACCCATTGCTGTCAAGTCAATTCCAACTCATAGTGACCCTGACAGACAGAGTAGACTGTCCCATAGGGTTTCTAAGGCTGTAATCTTAATGAAAGCAGACTGCCACATCTTTCTCCCATGGAGTGCCTGGTGGATTTGAACTGCTGACCTTTTGGTCAGCAGCCGAGTGCTTTAACCACTGTGCTATCAGGGCTCCTTTTTGACTTTACAGGGTAGTAAAAACACAAGATAGCGGAAAAAAACATGTGACCGTAGCAAGTAATTAAACTGTACTTCCCAGCACCTCAGATTTATTATCTATGAAACGAGTATGTTGGAATAAAATAAAAATTAGTCATTTTCTGTCTAAAAATGTGGTGAGCTTCTGCTCATTTTTTTCAATAGCCATATTTAGGCTTCCATATTGATTTATGGTTGGCACATTTTAAGCTTTCTTTGCACTGCGTCCTCTTAATGATATGCTGCCACAAGAAAATCTATACCAGTTGGCACAAGAAAACCTGTACAATAGGGTATGGCTATCAGTGCTATCATTTTCCTCCCATTTGTATGATTCAAGAAAATAAGAATTTAAAAATACAAGTACATAGTCACTTTTCATCTGTTCTCTAGCTGTGAGTTCGTAGACAGAAGCTTTGGGTTTAAATACTATCTTTTACAAAGATCGTTTCTTGTGTTCTGGCCTCCAGTGTTCCAGATTTACTTACTTACCTTCTCTTAATGCTTAAGCACTTTTACATTAAAGAAGCAAGCACTTCTGACTACGAGTATGTAAACACATCTGTTTTTGTTGGTCTTCTTCCGAGTTGCTACACACACACACACACACACACACACACACACCCCCGTATTACAGTCAGGTCAATTCTGACTCATAGCGACTCTAGGACAGAGTAGAACTGCCCCATAAGGTTTCCAAGGAGTAGCTGGTGGAGGGACTGGTGGATTTGAACTGCCAACCTTTTGGTTAGCAGCTGTGCTCTTAGCCACTACACCACCAGGGTTCCATACACACCTTTCTTTCCTGTTTCCATACTTTATTTGAGAATTAAAATTAAAATCTATGGGTTTGATACACACAAGTGTATTAAATCTAACACATACATATTACAGAATTTGGAATTTTTTTAGCTTTAATGTCATTTTACAATAGTTTTCACATTTCTAAATGCAGTGTTGAACTTCTCAAATCTTCTGTGACCTTCACTTGGAGTTTCTTGAAAAGCGTTTTGCCAAAGCATTAGCATAAAGTATTTTGTTGCTTTAGCCAGCTTATCTAAGCAGTAATCTAACTGAAAATGATATACCATTTGTTTATCCTGTATATTTAAGTGGTTGGGGGATTGATTTTCTTTAAATCACAGCATAAAAAGTGATGAATATTCTTTTTTCTAGGAATAATAATGGTTGGGGTTATTGTTGGTTCAAAGAAGACTGGCATAAATCCTGATAATGTTGCAACACCCATTGCTGCTAGTTTTGGCGACCTTATAACTCTTGCCATATTAGCTTGGATAAGCCAGGGTTTGTACTCCTGTCTTGGTAAGTTGATTGAAAATATAGTGTGTTATTCAGAGTCTCTCTCTCTTTTTTTTTTTTTAATGTTTTATTGTGTGTAAGGTGAATGTTTACATAGCAAATTAGTTCCTATTTAACAATTTCTACACAAATTATTCAGTAACATGGGTTACATTTTTCACAATGTGTCATCATTCTCATTCATTCTATTCTGGTTGTACTCTAGTTTCCCTGGTCCCTTACCTTTTCATCTTTGCTTTAGAGTAATTTTTGACCCTTTAATCTCATATATATATATTTTTTAATCTCATATAGATGATTTTTAAAGGATTATTACTCACAAGTGATATTCTTTATTTTACAAGCAGTCTGTTACTTAACTTAAAGGTAACCTCAAGGGATTTTGGTTTAAGGTTTACCAAGTATTTTAGAGTGATAGTTTCAGGGAGCCTGTAGTCTTACCAGTCCGGTAAGTCTGGACTGTTTAAGAACTTGAGTTCTGTTCCACACGTTTCTCCTGTTGCCTCAGGACCCATTTGTTGTGGCCCTGATCCGAATGGTCGGTAGCGGCAGCCAGGCACCATCTCGTTCTGCTGGCCTCTGGATAGATGAGGCCGTGGTTCCCGTAGACTACTTCCTTCTCTGAGACTTTAGTTTCCTTCTTTCCCTTTTGTTCCAGATGAGAAGAGACCATAGTTGTAGATTAGACCAAAAAAAAAAAAAAAAGTTTTTTTTTTTTTTTTAATACATATGTGTACAAAGACCAGCTGGAAAGAAGAAGATATAATTTTACTGATGCTTCATTTCTGGAAGGCTGTTAACATACTTTTCTTCGTAGAGATAGATCTTTCCTTGGAGTGCATATGCCCATCCACACTCAGAAGTCGCCTCTTGGGCTGGAATCTGGGCCCACAGGAAGTCGACAGGGGCCTTGTTGTCGTTAGCTGCCTTTGAGTGGGCCCCAACACACGGCAGTTCCGTTCACAGCGGAATGAAAAGCTGCCAGGCCCTGGGCCGTCCCCAGGATCACCTTTGGATCAGACTGTTGTGATTCTGGGGAGTAGATCACCAGGCCTTTCTTCTCCAGCCTCCTTAAATCAGTGTTATTCAGCAATCCCATGAATCTGTGGTGGCCTTCACCCATATGCATACCGTTGTTGAGGCTGATGATCATAATTTACCGATGCTATTTCTTGTACACTGACTATGTGTTGTGGTTCACACATATTTTTTCTAATGTTGACAATAGCTGTATAAGATAAGGATTATCATGTCTAATTTCAGGTGAGAAAACTGATGTTACCCAGGTTTGTAGAGCTACCGGTAATAAGGTTGAACCATATCTGTCATACTTAATGATCTCTACCCTCTTCTCAAAATGTGCAGCCAGCTAAGAGTCAAAACAAGTAGGTGTCCAACCTATAATCTTCTGATGTATCTGGTTTACTGCTTTCATGGAACATAAGGTCATACATAGTACTTGAGTGGAAGAATCAGGAAGCATCAAAAGAAGATGGAAGAAATACACAGAGTCATGGTACCACAAAGAAATGGTAGATGTTCAGCCATTTGAAGAGGTAGCATATGATCAAGAACTGATGGTACTGAAGGAAGAAGTCCAAGCTGCACTCTGAAGGCGTTGGCAAAAGACAAGGCTCCAGGATTGATGGAATGCCAATTGAGGTGTTTCAACAAATGGTTGCAATGTTGGAAGTGCTTATTTTTCTCTGCCAGGAAATTCAGAAGACAGCTACGTGGCTAACCAAATGGAAGAGAACCATATTCATGCCCATTCCAAAGAAAGGCGATCCAAGAGAATGCGGAAATTATCAAACAAGCAAGTAAAATTTTGCTGAAGATAATTCAGAAAGGGTTGCAGCAGGACATGGACACGGAACTGCCAGAAATTCAAGCCCAATGCAGATTAGGATAACAAGGGATGTCATTGCTGATGTCAGGTGGATTTTAGCTGAAAGCAGAGAATACCAGAAAGATGTTTACCTGTGTTATTGACTATGCAAAAGCATTCAGTTGTGTGGACCATAAACAAATTATTGATAATATTGCCAAGAAAGGGAATTCCAGAACACTTAATTGTGCTCACGTAGAACCTGTACACAGACCAAGAGGCAATGATTTGAATAGAACATGGGATACTGCAGGGTTTAAAACCAGGAAATACGTGTGTTAGGGCTGTATCCTTTGACCATGCTTATTCAATCTGTATGCTGAGCAAATAATTAAAGAAGCTGAACTATATGAAGAACAAAGACTAGAGCCTTCAGTATGGAGTACACGTCAACATAAAGAAGACAAAAATCTTCATAACTGGACCGATAAGCATCATCATGCTACGTGGAGGAAATTGAAGTTGTCAAGGATTTCATTTTACTTGGATCCACAATTACTGCCCATGGAAATAGCAGTCAAGAAATCAAACAACATATTTCATTAGGGAAATCTGCTGCAAAAGACCTCTTTAAAGTGTTAAAAAGCAAAGATGTCACCTTGAGGATTAAGGTGCACCTGACCCAAGCTGTGATATTTTCATATGCTTCATGTGCATGTAAAAGCTGGACAATGAATAAGGAAGACCAAAGAAGAATTGATGCATTCAAATTATACTCTTGGCAAAGAATATTGAAGATATCACGAACTGTCAAAAGAACAAACAAATCTATCTTGCAAGAAGAACAGCCAGAATGCCCCTTACAAGCAAGGATGGGGAGACTTCATCTCAGGTACTTTGGACATGTTATCAGGAGGAACCAGTCCCTGGAGAAGGACATCATGCTTGGTAAAGTAGAGGAAAACAGGAAGACCCTCAATGAGATAGATTGACATAGTGGCTACAACAATGGGTATAAACATAGCAAGGATTGTGAGAATGGCACAGGACCAGGCAGTGTTCCTCTTATACTTCAGGTCACTATGAGTTGGAACCAACTCGAAGGCACCTACCAGCAACCACAAATCTGTTAAACTCACCTACCCACCCCAAGGCAATAGCTGGATACCTGTAACCCTCTCTTCCCCCCGGGAACAGGCTACTAACTGGACTGGAGAAAGGAGAATGTTATCAATAGACTGGATCCCACAGCCAGTGAAGGCATGAATTAGGTATGCTTAGTGCCCCTTTCCACAATTTTACCAATTAGATAAGTCTTTCCAGGGTGAGAAAAAGAGGAAGAGTTTTTTCCGAGCCTTATTGTTACTGTTATTAAAACGACAAATTCTGTGAGTTTGGCCAGGAACACTGGGGTTGGGAGGTATGGATGGATGGAGGTGTGTTAGTGGTTCTGGAATGGAATCCCCTACATACATAAAAAAAAGATAGGTATGTAATTTGCAGACTTGGGTACTTAAATTATCATTAAGTCATTCGTAACACATTTCACAGTTGCATGCTAAATACCAGGTGTCTTGTCAGTTGAAGCCACGGTAGTAAAAAGAAAGAGACTACCACTGAAGAAAGTTATGTTATAATAAATATGACAGTTGTTAAAATGATAGAGACTCCTATTTGTTGAGATTCTTAATTCTCATATACACATAATGCTTATTGATTTGAAAAAATATCAGCTTTTCCTCAACAGAAGATGAATCAACTGTTCAGGAAAATACTGTGTGTTGACTTTGTAAGTTGTTTTGCAATTATACAAAATGATAGATGAATTCTCCTTATAAAAGACTTAATCAGTATATTACCATCTGAAACTTTTTTGAGACTTATATTATGGTTCGTTAGTATGTTATCTGGATCAAGAAATAAAAAAGAGACATGGAGTAATACCATCACAGACCATAATTTTGAAATTAAATTTATTATTAAGTATTGCTTAGTCTCTTCTAGGCCTTTGTCTTCTTAAAGTTGGCTCAAATAATTCAGATGAACTAATTAAAGTACAATCTTTTGCATTTTGTCTGTATCATTTATTCCCCTAAAGGGATACTTTTAAAGGGGTTACCGATTGATGTGGTAATTAGTATAACACTTGGTGGTATTCGTATTTATAGACTCTTAGTAAAGTGTGTGTGTTATGAGCACTAGGGGGCCTCATAAGATCAGTAGTTACAAGAGTGGTGAAATTGGTATTCTGAAAACAAAGACGAGCGACAGGCACAAAACCCCATTCATCATGCTGAGAAGCCCAGCTTTTGGAAACAAAGTTTTTATCCCTGAACTATCTTAGAAACACTTAGCAGTCTTTAGAAATAAAAAGAGGATTTCATGACAGTTACAGGCTTTGGCTGTAAATAGAGGCCATCTGTTACATGGCCTTCAAAGAACTGTGCACTGAGAAAAGTCCCACTTGACTCCTCACTTAGAATTGTTGGTATTCTGAATTGACGTTGAGCAGCCTGTCATGTCCTGCTAGCTTTGATTCGGGCACTAAGACAGACCAACTCTGTAGTCATTCACTGTGCTGCCTTTCTTTTGGTCCTGATAAAGTTTGCTGGTTTATCTGATGTTACGGTTCAAAAAATCTTTTCAATTACAGTTTCGTTTGTCTCTTGCCATACATGGATTTTAACAGAGACATTTGATTTCTGGAGGGTCCTGGAATGAAGGTAACTCCAATTTGGGATCTGAAGTAAATATGGGATTTTTTTCCCTTTGCTTTTCCACTTCTAGAACCAAACAGAACAAAACAAACAAGCCCAGAGCTTGTTTCTACTGACTTTAAAAAAAAAAAAATGTTTAAGTCACCCCTTAATCAGTTGCTGTCAGGTAGATTCTGATGCTCAACAACACCACATGTATCAGAGTAGAACTGCTCCGTGGGTTTTTTGATGGCTGATTTTTTGGAAGTAGATTGCTAGGCCTTTCTTTTGAGGTACCTCTGGGTAGATTCAACCTCCAACCTTTTGCTTAGCAGTTGAGTGCATTAATCGTGTAGTTACCCTTAGTCCCCTCTATTGCTTAGTGAGCAGAATTAAAAGTTTTAACCCGGTACTTAGTGCCTCCTAGAGTTGGCAGAAACTTTTAACTTCTCCAGATTCCCCGTTCTTCCCTTTCTTGTACCCTTTACTCCAGCCAAATTCAGCTATTTATGATTCTCATGTATTGTCTGTGGTTTTCTTTGCCTTTCTTATGTCTTTTTCCTAATCTTAGGTGACCAATATGGATTGAATTATGTCCCCCCAAAATATCTGTCAACTTGGCTAGGCCATGATTCCCAGTATTGTGTGATTGTCCACCATTTTGTCATCTATGTGTTGTAAATCCTATCTTTATGATGTTAATGAGATGGGATTAGTGGCAGTTATGTTGATGAGACTTAATCTACAAGATTAGATTGTGTCTTAAACCAGTCTCTTTTGAGATATAAAAGAAGCAAGCAGAGAGATACGGGGACCTCATACCACCAAGAAAGTAACACTGGACATTCCTCCAGAGCCAACAGAGAGAGAAAGCCTTCTCCTGGAGCTGATGCCTGGAATTTGGACTTCTGGCCTGCTAGACTGTGAAGGGAAACCCTGCTGGCATAATGGTTGAGTGCTATGGCTGCTAACCAAAGGTTCAGCAGTTCAAATCCACCAGGCACTCCTTGGAAACTCTGTGGGACAGTTCTGCTGTGTCCTATAGGGTCGCTATGTGTCGGAATCGACTCGACGGCACAGGGTTTGGTTTTTGGTTAGACTGTGAGGGAATAAACTTCTGTTTGTTGAAGCCATCCACTTACGGTATTTCTGTTATGGCAGCCCTAGATAACTAAGACAGTGACCTTTTTCTGCATTGAATTTTTAAAGTACTTTACTGGTACTTCTCATAATATTCTTTATAGCTGGCCAGTTATTTATAGCTTTCTGTGTAAATGTAGTACCTTCTGTTATGAGGGTATTAGCTTCTTGAGGTTAAAATTGTGTCTTTATTTTATTTATTTAGTATTTATGGTAATGCCCTGTAGTTTAGTATTTATCGTAATGCCCTGTAGTGCCATATGCCTCCTATTACCCATTGCCATCAAGTCAATTGTGACACATGGCGACCATATAGTACAGGGTAAAATTGTGGCACATAGGTTTCCAAGGCTGTAAGACTTTACAGAAGGAGACTGCCACAACTTTGTCCCATGGAGCCACTGGTGGATTTGAACCATCAGCCTTTTGATGAGTGCTTTAACCACTACACCACCAGGGCTCCTTCCATATACCTAGTAAAAAAAAAAATACCTAGTAGATGTTTAATAAATAGCACTTTACCAAACACTTTATTCCTTTTGAAAACTATCCAATTAATATGAGTAGAAGTTATTCAGGAAGTGGTATATGCATGGAAGATAGAAGATACATTTCTCTCTGAATTATTTTGACACAGTAATTGTGCAACATGGTAGATGATAACAAAAAAATGATCCTTTCAGTGAGGACATAGTATTAGAGAAATATCTTGCTTCAGCAAAAATGTCTAGATACTAATCAGAGATCACTAATCTAGAGATTAGTATCCCTATAAACCAAAAAACCAAACCTATTGCCATCAAGTTGATTCTGACTCATAGAGACCCTATAGGACAGAGTAGAACTGCTCCATAGGGTTTTCAAGGAGCAGCTGGTGGATTCAAACTGTCTGCCTTTTGGTTAGCAGCTGATTTCTTAACCACTGCACCACTAGGGCTCCTCTATAGAAAAACAATACTTTTTATAGCTAGAAAAGATATATTTCAAACGGGAATAGAAAAAGGTATTATTCATAAATGCTGAGAAAACATGTAGTAATCTTTAAAAGCTATTAAAAGGATCTAAAGTTGGGCAGCAACTCAAATATAAACACAATGGTTGTTTCCCTTTCTTCTTCCATGGTTGTAGGAGGATTAAAAAAAATTCTTTTCAGTGTTTATAATTCTCTATAAACCCATTCCAAACCCATTGCTGTCAAGTTGATTCCAATCCATAGCGACCCTATAGGACAGAGTAGAACTGCCCCATAGGTTTTCCAAGGAGTGGCCGGTGGATTTGAACTGCTGACCTTTTGGTTAGCAGTGAAGCTCTTAACCACTGCGCCACCAGGGCTTCAATTCTTGTATACCAAGAGAAAAACAAAAACAAAAACCCATTGCCATCAAGTTGATTCGAACTCATAGCAACTTTATAAAAGGACAGAGTAGAACTGTCCAGTATGGTTTGCAAGGCTATAAATCTTTAAGGAAGCAGACTGCCACATCTTACTCCTGACGAGCAGCTGGTGAGTTCGAACCACCAGCCTTTTGGTTAGCAGCTGAGCACTTAACCACTGTGTCACCAGGGCCCCTAATTCTTGTATACACGTAGTGTTTAATGATTTGAAAAAAATCAACTTTTCTCATCTTAGGCAAGATCTGAGAAGCAAAATGTTGATTGATTTCTCATTCTTCAAAGTTAACTATAAAATGATGTCTTAGTTAAAACTGTAGGAGGAATAGCAATCAGCCTCAGGTTGCTGTAGTCCTCTGGAGACTAACAGGGATGCCACCTGGTTTTTTACAGGGCATTCTAGAATATCATTGTCTTGATGTGGTAATGTGGGTAGAATCTAAGTTTGTCTTGCATGTCACTCTGCTTCAGAGATTTTTTAGTACTGTAGCATCTTAGTTTACAGTGATCCCTGACATTTCTGATGAAGGCATTATGAAAGCATTTAGGAAATTGCATATAACTTACAGTGCCCATTGCTTTGTCGTTCACATGGAAACAGCGAACATATAAAAATTATCACCCATAGCAGCTACATATTTAGGAAGAGCTTGGGGTGAGAATAATGAATACTATTAACAAAATTATGTAACAGTAGCTAGAACATGCCACCAACAGTCTAGAAAAAGGTAAAAGAGCTGTGAATCACAAAAGATGGCAGTTATGTTTGGCAGTTAAGTGAAATCATAGCAATTTAAACCACTTGACTGTGTTAATCCTTACTTGCCCGTTGTTGTTAGGTGCTGTCGAGTCAATTTTGACTCATAGCGGCCCATGTGACAGAGTAGAACTGCTCCATAGGGTTTTCTTGGCTGCAGTCTTACGGAAGCAGATCACCAGGTCTTTCTCCTGCGGGCCCACTGAGTGGGCGTGAACAGCAACCTTTTGGTTAACAGCTGAGTTCTTAACCATTTGTGCCACCAGGGCTCCCTTTCCAGTAGTTTTCCTTTTGGAAGTAGATTGCCAGGCCTCATGGCATCAGGACTAATGTACATGGATATTTATTAGGCTTGAAATTCCACGAAGTTGAGTAGTGTCTGGGGTCTTAAAAGCCTGTGAGTGGCCATCTAAGATACTCCACTGGTTTCACTCTTCAGGAGCAAGGGAAAATGAAGAAAACTAAAGACACGAGGGAAAGATTAGTCCAAAGGACTAATAGACTACAGCTACCACAGCCTCTACCAGTCTGAGTACAGTACAACTAGGTGGTGCCTGGGTACCACCACTGACTGCTCTGACAAGGATCACAAAGAGGGTCCTGGACAGAGCTGGAGAAAAATGTAGAACAAAATTCTAACTCACAAAAAAAGACAAAGCCTTACTCACCTGACAGAGACTGGAGAAACCCCGAGAGAATGGCCCCCGGACACCCTTTTAGCTCAGTAATGAAGTCACTCTGGAGGTTCACCTTTTAGCCAAAGATTAGATGGGCCCATAAGACGAAATGAGACTAAATGGGCACAGTAGCCCAGGGGCAAGGACTAGAAGGTAGGAGGGGACAAGAAAGCTGGTAATAGGGAACCAGCCCAAGGTTGAAAAGAGAGAGTGCTGACATGTTGTGGAGTTGGCACCCAATGTCAGAAAACAATATATATACTGTTTAATGAGAAGCTAGTTCTGTAAACCTTCATCTAAAGTACAGTAAAAAAAAAAAATTATAACGGTTACATGTTGAAATGATAATATTTTGGATATATTGGGTTAAAGAAAATATTAAAATTAAAAAATTCCACAAAGTTTCATACATACTTGCATTAGTTTCATATTGCTGCTGTAAAAAATTGCTGCAAGCATAGCGGCTTTAAACAACAGAAATTTATTCTCTTATAGTTCTGGATATCAGAAGTCCGTAATGAGTCTTAAACCCATTGCCATCGAGTTGATTCTGACTCATAGCGATCCTGTAGGACAGGGTAGAACTGCCCCATAGGGTTTCCAAGGAGTGTCTGGAGGATTCGAACTGCTAACCTTTTGGTTAGCAGTCATAGCTCTGAACCACTATGCCACCAGAGTTCCCTGATGAGTCTTACTAAAATCAAGATGTTGGCATGGCTGGTTCCTCTGGAGATTCCAGGGGAAAATCTGTTTCTGGGCAGAATTTTTCCAGCGTTTTTGTGGCTGCTGACATTCCTTGGCTTGTGACCATATCACTCCAGTCTCTGCTTACATGGTCACATTGCCGTCTCCTTTTTATAGTCAATTCTGCCTCTGCCCCCACTTATAAGGACACTTATGATTACATTTAGGGCCCATCCAAAAAATCCATCTCAAGACTGTTAATTTAATCACATATATAAAGTCTCTTTTGCCATATAAAGTTAACAGTCATAGGGGCCAGAAATTGGGATGCGGATATCTTTGGGGACCATTATCCAACTTACTACATTACCTATCACTGTATAGCCAGGAATTAGTACTGAATATTATTTCTACCAGGATCTTTTAAGTGTGCTTCGTTCAGAAGGAAGAGGCTATTTTTTATTTTGTTATTAATGCAGAACTTCATCAGTGGCTTTAAATTAGCCATTTAGTGGTCCTCTAAAAGTATTTATGGAAACCTTGGTGGTGTAGTGGTTAAGTGCTATGGCTGCTAACCAAAGGGTCGACAGTTCAAATCCGCCAGGCGCTCCTTGGAAACTCTATGGGGCAGTTCTACTCTGTCCCATAAGGTCGCTATGAGTCAGAATCGGCTTGACGGCAATGGGTTTGGGTTTTGATTAAAAGTATGTATTTACTTAAAAGTATTAATTAAAAAAAAAACTTTTAATTTGGAGACAATTTCAAACTTAAAGAATAGTTGCAAAAATAAAAATAGTACAAAGAACACCTGTATACCCCTTGGTCAGATTTCACTAATGTTCACATTTCACCCCATTTGCTTTATCTTTTGTTCTCTCTTTCTATGTATCTATGTATATTCTTTGTCTTTTATGACATTGATGTTTTTTAAGTATACATTTCCCCTTTTTTTTTTTTATTGCTGGAATCCCTTTTTAATGGAATATAATTCACATACCATACAACTCACCCTGTGAAATCCAGTGGTGGTATGTAGTGTATTCACAAGGCTGTGTAGCTATCACCACTGATCTACTTTGTCTCTATGGATTTGCCTATTCTGGACATTTCACATACGTGCAGTCATACAATATGTGGCCTTTTTTGTCTGGCTTCTTTCACTTAGTGTAACGTTTCCAAGGTTCATCCATGTTGTAGCATGAATTAGTACCTCATTCCTTTTTATGGGCAAATATTCCATTGTATGGATACACCACATTTTGTTTATCCTTTCATTGATTGATGGATATTTGGGTTGCTTCTACTATTTGGCTATTATGAATAATGCTATTACGAACATTTGTGTACAGGTTTTTCCATGAACGTATGTGGTAATTCTCTTGAGTATATACCTAGGATTGGAGTTGCTGGGTTATATGTTCACTCTATGTTTAAGTTTTTGAGAAATTGCCCACTCATTATTTTTAGTTTCTTTCCTCAGAAAATGTTCCCCCCTTAGAAAATTCAGGGCAGTGATTCTGGGGTTGAGGTGATAGGCACTTTTTTCAACTTCAGATGTCCTTCGAGATTTTAGCGTTGACCATAATTAACGTAAAGCCTGGAATGGTGCTCCTCCCGTGATCTGAGAATGAAATACTAAGATAGTCTGCCCTAGCAGAGTAGTTTTCATTTTTGTTTAGTTGGATTTTAATGCTTTTAGTTTTCTATTTGATCCTATAAGAAGATTGCTGGATATTTAGTTGTTTTAAGAAGTAAACATTTTTCTTAATAAAGTATCATGGAGAAAATGACATTAAATGTATCCTTGTAAAAATGGCTTCGCTGAGGTGTCTGACCTCCTCCAACCCCATGAGGGGGAAAGAGCCAAGATCAACAGCCCAAGGCTGATTCCTGTGAGGCAGGGGTCAGATATGCCTTCTTTCTCCGCCATCTTTACCAACTCTGACATCAGTCATCCCTCCCACGGTACTCTCTACTGGGTTTGGGGCTACACAGAACTCACAGGCCATGCTCACAATTGTGAGATTTATTAGGAAGTAACAGTTACAATTCAAGAACACTCAGGATATAATCATCCATCAGGGTAGCCTCTCCCCAGCGGTGCTCGCACGCGTGCCTCTCCCTGGCCCTCAGTCTCTGCCCAAAGGCACTCAGCTTTCTGTGTCCATGGGCCAGGAAGCCCATCGCTGCCGGGTCTCTGCTGTTGGGTCTCTCCTTCCTTGGTGGTGGTGGGCTCTTCTACTCTGCTCTGGAATTGGCTCTCTTTTAAGGCAAAACAGACCAATCCCCATAGTAGGCCACAATTACCCTATCACACAATCACCTGGGAAGGAGTTACAGGATGATGACTAGAAAAGCCAAACAAGTGTAATCAGTCACACCGCAGTCATATTCCTTTTAATAGAAGAAAATATTAAAATGACTTTTGTTAGTAACATTATTTTAAAGATATGATGGCAAATCCAGATAAATCCATGGGAACAAAATTTGTTGGAATGCTATTTTACTATTTATAATAATTGTTTCATCCTACCTGATAGGAGAAAATGAAAAAAAAAAAAAAAAGATTCATCTTGTTCAAGCATCTTTAGTCATAGGTGAGAAGATCTTAAATATCTTAAGAAGTAAAGAAATACAAAATTCAATCAAAGATAAAAGTCTGGATAGGGGTTGCAGAATTCTCTGAGGCGTCAGAATAATTTAGTAACATCTAACTTAAATCTAAGGCCATAGGCTACAAGAACTGTGAGATTGGCTCTGTGTCTGAGTTATGAAGTCTCTGTACAGTCAAACTAGAGTCACTTAGAAGAATCTAGAAATGTTCTGGCTGAAGTCTAGGATAATGATAAATCTTTGATCAGCTAAAGTAATGTCACCAAAAATAGTTTGGAATGACATAACTGTTTTAGTAATAGGTAGGCAAATTTTAACCCAAGGGAGATTTAGAATTAAGTATAAAAATATGTGAAAATCAAACTCACGGCATTAATAGTGTTATGCTAAAGAGGCAGTACATATTTGTTATTTTATATACTCACTGGGTGGTGCAAAAGGCTAACATGCTTGGCTGCCAACTGAAATATCGGTGGGTTGGCTTCACCCAGAGGCACCTCAGAAGAAAGGCCTCATGATCTACTTTTGAAAAATCAGCCATTGGAGACCCTGTGGAGCACAGTTCTACACTGAGACACATGGGGTCACCATGAGTCAGAAATGCTTCAACAGCAAGTGTTGTTTCCTTTTTTTTAAGCTCTACTACTAAGGTGTAACCCTTCTGGGGTTTCTACTGAATGCTATGGGTATTCAAAGAGGCCTCTCCTTTCTGTTTGATTTTGAATGACCCCCAGCCTTGTGTAAACTGGCTGTTTTTCAGTTTACAGCTCCCTGGTCATTCTCGGCCTGTCCTTGTGAAGTTTTTCCCCATCCAACAGATCCACCGGAGAAAGACCTGGTGATCTGCTTCTATAAAGATTACAACCAAGAAAACCCTATGGAGCAGTTCTACTCTGTTCCGTGGGGTCACTATGAGTCAGCTACGGACTTGACAGCGCCCAATAACAACATGCATGACTTAGTGTTCAGTTCTCAAGTTCGTTCTCTGATAGCTTCCTCTTCTCCAGTATTCTGCCCTGAAAATTGCTGCTGCCTTAGCCTCGCCAAACTCCAGTCTTTTGTCTTCTCAACTTGGCAAGGCTGCAGTGCTCTGCTGGAATTCTCCCTTCCTGAGCTGTGGTCTGGAATGTGCCTTTAGGCAGAAAGCTGGGGCTGTTGTAGGGCTTATCTCATTTCTTTCCCTTCTCTCATGGGTTTTGGCAATGTCCATTGTCTAGTGTCTGAAAAAAACTGTTTATATATATATATACACTTAATTTTCTAGTTATTTCTAAAAGCACATATAAAATTTTCTTTAGAAGTTGTTGTTAGGTGCCATCAAGTCGGTTCTGACTCATAGTGACCCTATGCACGACAGAACAAAACACTGCCCGGTCCTGCACCATCCTCACAATCGTAGTTATGCTTGA